>NC_138548.1:31354204-33754204 GCF_964273705.1 Natrix helvetica
GTAACTAGGAATGATTTTGTCTGAAAAATTTTGGCACTGAGAAGATGTGAGGAGATATCAATAGTAGAAGCAGAAGGTGAAAACCTAATTGTGGTGAGAGGGCCTGCAGTTTTAAGTCGACCCATGACTCTATTAGGAACACCTTTTTCTGGCCAGAAATGAGATTTGAGGCAACAATCTCAGTGGTATCTATGAGTGTAAGTATGAAAACATATATAATTCCCAGAATGGGTCCAACACTCTAAACCACTGCTTCTCAAACTTAGCAACTTTAAGATATTTCTGAATTCTCCTGGTAGTTGAAGTCCTCGCCAAGGTTGAGAAACAGGATCTAAGTCAATGATGGCAAACTTGTGGGCTCAACACGTCAAAAATTTGGAAAATGCCTACCTTGATTCTGCTGGAATCTCGCCCCCCTCAACAAAAAAGAAACAAGTCTCTGCCACCACTACATCTAGGCCAATCTGAGAAGCAGCACTTGGCAGCACTGAGACTGGGCCTAAAATAGAGGCCCGGTCCTTGACTTCAGTCCTAGTGCCAGCATTGCCACTCAAAAAGACTGCTTTGAGCTGTTGTTCCCCAGGATCTGCCCTGTGCCACATACCTTCAGGCATGGTGCTTTTCAGGTCTCATGAGACCTTTGTTCTTCAAATGGCTTCAGAGAATTCTCTGCAAACCATGCAAAAGCACGCCAAATTATTGCATAATTTTGGAGGCTCCAGACACTATGCGGGCACAATGTGCGATTTCTCTCTTGTGCAATTTGCAGAGGGTCTGGGGACTGCATGACAACACCCCTCACCTTTCTTGCATGGCTTTCGTAGTCTCCAAACATTACCTGACCACAGGGCATGCTTTTGAGAATAATTATCAGGTGTTGGTGAGCACTGGTGTGTCATTTTTGGCACATGTATCATAGGTTTGCCTAGCTAAGCCCTCCTCTATATGTTTTTCTTATACAGGTAGCCCTTGTAACTTACAACAGCTCATTTAGTGATTGTTCGAAGTTACAAAGTTACAAAGGCACTGAAAAGAGTGATTAATGAATGTTTTTCACATTTACGACCATTGCAGCATCCCCGCGGTCCAGAGTTAGGTTCCTACTGGTTCGGACCGGTTCAGTAGAACTGGTAGTAAAAACCGGGGCTGGCTCTCTGAACCGGTAGTACCAGCAGGCTGGCCATGCCCCCCCCAAACTGATCCCCTGGTTGCTGCTCACGTCCATAAGATGGCAAGCTGACTGGAGCTGGGAAGCAGCTGGCTGGCAAAGAAGCCTCTCAGCCACTTCTTTAAGTGCCAGAGGATCGGACGCTTCTTTTCCACCCAGCCACTGGTCGCAGAGCGCCAAAAGGTCCTCCATCCAGTGAGAAGAAAGCTGCACATGCACGAAGATTGCGCCAGGGGCTGGGTGGAAAAGAAGCCTCTTCCAAGTTCAGCAGCATGCTTGGTCCCTTCACAGGATTGCTTTTCTTCGTGCCCAAGAAAAATCAAAAGGCATGGAGCAGCAGCCTTTAAGGACAAAGCCGGTGTAGATGCCTACAGGTAAGAAAATGAACCACTGAGGGAAGGAGCCCCCGAAGCTGCCAGTGTTGCAGCCGCCCCCCCCTCCCCGCAGCTTGGAGCTCCAAGCGGAAGAGGTCCTCAGCTGTTGTGAAGAAGTGGCAGCTCTGGGTGCTTCATTGTCTCTGAGAGCCACTTTGCAAACAAAGGGGGGAAAACCCTGGCCCAGAGGGGGGGGACCCCAAAAGGCTTGAGAGAGGCAGTACGTCCCTGGCAGTATGTTCCCGGTTCTCCGGAGTGCAGTTGGAAAGAGTCCCAGAGAGATCCCAGAGATGGGCCGTTTTTTGCAAAAACAAAGGCATTTTTGCCTTCCCCTGGGCCCCAGAAGCACTCTGCAGGCTTCAGCAAGGCTGGGAGAAGGCAAAAATGCCCCCATTTTTGTGAAAAACAGCCCATTTTCCACCCATTTTTCTCAAAAATGGCATTTTTTGCCTTCCTCCAGCCTTGCTGAAGGCACCAGAGTGTTCCTTGGGGCCGGGGAGGACAAAAACATTTTTTGTTGCTGGGTAGTTTGCAGGCGTTCCCTTAGCTCTGGCGAGGCTGGAGGCCCTCCCCACTGCCAAAACGTTTTGCCACCATTTCAGTGGGCATGGCTTGGTGAGGGGGTCATGTGACTGAGTGTGCGTGAGTGATGTCAAGTTGTCCACGCCCACTCAGTCACGTGCCCCCCCATCTAGCCACCCCCACCAAACCGGTAGTAAAAAATTTTGAAACCCACCCCTGCCATGGTCACGTGACCAAAGTTCAGATACTTGCAACTGACTCCTATTTCTGTTGCAGTCATGTGATCGCCCTTTGCAACCTTTTGACAAACAAAGTCAACGGGGAAGCCAGATTCACTTAACATCCACGTTATTAACTTAACAAATGCAGTGATTCATTTAGCAACTGGGCAAAATAAGTTCATAAAACGGGGCAAAATTCACATCAACGGTCTCACTTAGCAACAGAAATTTTGGGTTCAATTGTGGCCGTACGTTGAGGACTACCTGTATGCGTTCAGCATACCCCATACGGATCTCAAGGCTGATTAAAGAATGCCTTCAACTAAATCCACGACTTAAAAAACTTGAATAAGAAGAAAGCAGCCTTTCAGAAAGAAAGCATTTTTTCCTCAGCTACAGTATCAAGACATGGGAAGCACTTGTGAGAAGCAGAACTGACAGCTGTGAAATGTACGGCAAAAGACAGTTTTCCTGTGGGCTGCTGCAATTTAGGCCTTTGCTATGCTGACACATCGCAACTGCTTTTTGTCTTCTCAAGCTTGGCAATGCCAGATGAAGTTCTCTGCACTTCACCTCACAGGGTTTTTTATCAGAAAGGGCTTATCCATGGAGACTATGGGCAATGAACACCTCCTCTAAGTCTGTTGACTTGCTGTTGGAAAGTGAGGTGGGTTTTCCCATGGCATGTTGCTAACAAGTATAATTTAACAGAGAGCACGTGAAGGACTCCATACAGCCACAACACTTGATTTAAAAAATACACCCGGGAAACAAGACAAGGCAGAGATCACTTCCTACAGGAATATGATGCTGGTGTTGAAAAGAACACCATTCACAGTTCTTGGAAAGGCATCGTAATAGTTTTAAGAATATCAGAAGCTTAGCTTTTCATAAGCATTTTGGTTTTGTGGTTTTTTTTTAAACATTAGAAGTGTTTAGATTACCACAAATTCATATTAACTTTCTCTAATTCAGGAGTGCAAAACTATTTTCCAACAGAGATACAATGTTAGGATTAAGTCTAGGGGAGCTGCTTAAAAATGGAAAGCAGCAAAATAGATATTCCAAAAGGCAAAAAGTAGGAAGAATCAGGAGAGATTAGGTCTGTTTTCTGTTTAAACATGATTAAAATTAACAGAACAGGTAAGCTATGAAGTAAATGATGAATAATAAATCTAACCGTAAGTTGATTCTTTCACATTTAGTTTATAATATTCCTGTTATGGGACGCGGTGGCTCAGTGGCTAACACGCTGAGCTTGTCGATCAGAAAGCTTAGCAGTTCAGTGGTTCAAACTCCTAGCACAGTGTAATGGAGTGAGCTCCTGTTACTTGTCCTAGCTTCTGCCAACCTAGCAGTTTGAAAGCATGTAAAAATGCAAGTAGAAAAATAGGGACCACCTTTGGTGGGAAAGTAACAGCGTTCCGTGCACCTTCGGCATTTAGTCATGCCGGCCATATGACCATAGAGACGTCTTCGGACAGTGCTGGCTCTTCAGTTTTGAAACGGAGATGAGCACCGCCCCCTAGAGTTGGGAAGGACTAGCACATATGTGCGAAGGGAACCTTTACCTTTATTCCTGTTATGTCACATTAAACTTACATTTAATGGCAAATTTTGAAAGGATTCCAGAGGCTATACTGAAAACTTTTAGGACTGAGTGTGATGAAGAGACTTAGGTCAATTTAGGTCTCTAAATTGAAGAGACTGGTAGAAGACTTGTTGGCCACAAACCATGCTTTAGTTTATTCACCCAGAGCAATGAGCCAATGATTCAAAAAGAGTTGAATTCAAAGGCTTCATTTTTGTGCAGGCACAAAGTGGACACCTTAAACTGATAACGTCAGTAAATTCCAGCTCAAAAGGAGATGAGGGTGCCCTGACGCAGGTATGCATTAAAGTTTTTATACTTCCTTACAAGATTTCAATTTTACTCATTGCTTATCTACTACAGGTAGTGCTCAACCTATGACCACAATTGAGCCTAACTTTTCCATTTCTAAGCAAGAGAATTGTTAAGTGAGTTTTGCCCCATTTTATTCCCTATCTTGCCTCATTTGGTAAGTGAATCACTGCAGAGAATAGAATAGAATAGTATAGAATAGGATGGCATGGGATGGGTTGGAATAGAATGGAATGGAATGGAATAGAATAGAATAGGATGGGATGGGATGAGATGGGATGGGATGGGTTGGAATGGAATGGAATAGATTGGAATGGAATAGATTAGAATGGAATGGAATGGAATAGAATAGGATAGGATGGGATGGGATGGAATGGGTTGGAATGGAATGGAATGGAATAGATTGGAATGGAATAGATTAGAATGGAATGGAAAAGAATAGAATGGAATGGGATGGGTTGGAATGGAATGGAATAGATTAGAATGGAATGGAATAGAATAGAATAGAATAGAATAGAATAGAAAAGCTTTATTGTCAGTTTGAATGTACATTAATTGGCATACATTTAAAATGAAATTTCATTGCATACAGCTCTCAAAGGGTCACCACCTTCAAAATATACACTACATAGACAAAATAAATAAATATAAAATTATGCATATAGCCACATATATTATATGACACAGAGAAACAACACAGTCTAGTTTGGTTAAGTTTGTAGTACTGTTGTTAAGTGAATCTGGCTTCCCCATTGACTTATCAAAAAGTTACAAAAGTCAATCATATAACCCCAGGACACAGCAACCGTCCATAAGCTAAATCATCCTGTAAGCTAAATGTCATGTTGCTTTTTATCAATACGTACACATGAACTTTTCTTAGAACTGTTTTCAAACAACCTCTTTCCATATGCCCCCACCCCCACCCCAATCTGTGACTTCTGTAGTTTCTAGCATACTCCAAAGCTAATTTTATCTGTGGCTCAGCATCTGCCCAGCAAGTTCCCATTTACCACACCTTAACTAGGTCATTGCCTCACTGTTTGCAAATAGCTTTTGTTTTACTTAAATCTTTATGAAGCATCTCAAAGCTTTTTTCTACTTAGAACCTCTTCTATGAGCTAATATTATATATTTGGTCTTTTCTGATCCAGGCTTGCCTGTACCAGGATAGAATACCAGGACTTCAGACTTACCTTGGCATGCACGAAATTCCAGAGTCAACCTATACATCTTTAAGTAGACCTTTGATATTCTGCCAGACATGGTCAATAAGACTGGACTTGGCGAATCAAGGAGCAAGTACACTAAAAGTCCTGTTGATGCCAGCCTCAAACTCAATAACAATAGGACAAGACCAACCCATATGGGCTAATGTTGACTTACATGTCTTCCCAGTTACCGTATATACTTGAGTATAAGCCGAATTTTTCAGCCCACTTTTTGGGCTGAAAAATCCACTTCGGCTTATACTCCAGTGAACAAAAAGAAAAAAAAGAACACCGAGGCTTCGGTGCTTCCGGGATCGCTCCCACCCCCTCCGCCACCTTCCTACTGGCTCCCACGGCCTCATGGCTCCTCAAAATCACGGCGAAGAAGGAGGGGGCAGGGGTAACACACCCTTCCCTCCACGCTGCTGGCGCCCTTGCTTTATTTGAGTGCATCGCTGCTGCTTTCCTTTCTCGCCCCCACTTATGCCATTCTGAGTCCTCGCTTTCCTTGCCCTGTGCGCGTTTTGTACTTTACGCCGGCCGCTGCAACGCCACCGCGTCTTCCCGCTCCGCCTGGAGCGCCCCAGGAAGCCGGCGGCACTGCGCTCCGTCTGCCCGCCGCTGCAACGCCACCGCGTCCTCCGGCTCCGCCTGGAGCGCCCCGGGAAGCCGGCGGCGCTGCGCTCCGTCTGCCCACCGCTGCAACGCCACCACGTCCTCCCGCTCCTCCCTGGCTTCCCGGGGTGCTCCAGGCGGAGCGGGAGGATGCGGTGGCGTTGCAGCGGTGGGCAGACGGAGCGCAGCGCCGCCGGCTTCCCGGGGCGCTCCAGGCGGAGCGGGAGGACACGGTGGCGTTGCAGCGGCCGGCGTAAAGTACAAAGCGATGCACTCAAATAAAGCAAGGGCACCAGCAGTGTGGAGGGAAGGGTGGGGGACACAATTGCCCGGTCTTATCGGTGCTCCTGGGGAAGAAGGAAAGATGGGGCAGGTGAAGAGGGATCTACCATGCCATGGTTTCCCAACAGCGCCCTTCAATACCTCCCGTCTATCTGCTAGCGGCCGTTATCCACGGCACTTTCCCGGCCCGAATTGGGCCGGGCGGCGGCCAATCCAAAAGCAAGCTCCTAGGCAAAGCGTTCTGGGAAATGTAGTCTCCCTCTCGTTATCCCTCAACACGCCGCCTTTCTCCCTTCAAGAGAGAAGAGCTTTTTATTTGATGATCTGTATTACGAGAGGATGCATGAATAGCACCCCCCACAGCCAGCACTGCCGTGAGAGAGAGTGAGTGAGCCTCTTTTCCACATGCCTCAATTAAAGCAATTTTATTGTTATCTACCTGTATTTTTATTTTTGAAATTTACCGTGAGCTGCTGCATTTCCCAGCCTCGGCTTATAGTCGAGTCAATAACTTTTTCCAGTTTTTTGGGGTAAAATTAGGGGTCTCGGCTTATACTCAAGTCGGCTTATACTCAAGTATATACGGTAGTTCTTTGTAACTTACTCAACTTTTTCTGAAGTGTTAGGAATGCACAAATATTTTAACTGAATATAGCAAAATTGAGGAGTAGTGAATATAAAATATATTTCTGTATCCACTTAAAGAAATATTTAATCAACAGCCAAAATAAGCTAAAGAAAATTCAGAGCCAACATTGTTGTAGCAGATTTGTGTCTCTTAGTACTAAATGTGTAGAAGTGATGTTCAACATTTAATAAAAAGAAAAAAAACACTTTAAAAATAACTTGGTGGGCAAAAAGTCCCAAATCCACAGTTGGGAATTCATTTGTTAAATTCACTCCAAAATTGTATAGAAGAGTATGCAAGATTTTGAGTTTCTGAACTCTTCATCAGGCAAAGTTACAAAAATCAAGAGAAGGAAAAAGCACAAATCAAAAAATATAAGGGACTTGTATCACCTTGGCTGTTTTCTCTTGGACATGTCCCAATATGTTAGTGTCTTTTCTGAAATGTAGTCCAGAACCTGGACACAATACATGCAATCTGACCAGTACAAAACAGAAAGAAACTATGATGTATAAGTCTAAAACATTAGGTCAAATATTTGATTTATGAGTTTTATAGCACAGTCTGAGACAGTGGAATCTAGGACAGGGAGAGAAAGGCAGGTATGATAAAAATAGCATTGTGCTGTCATGATGGAAGCCCGGCCTCTTTTGTACATATGTTATGATGTCACAGGCATGTATGAAAGGAGCGGAGTCAGCAGTACAGTGGTGTGCTGCTGTTTATATTGCTTTAATGAAGCTCTGCAGATGTCCATGATCTCAGAAATAGGTTTGCAATCAGGATACATTTGTAGATGCACATAAGCCATCTCTGAAACAGAGAAGTCATATCCCCCCAATATTATTCCGGAAAGTTTTAAAAACATCTATGAAGAAGGTAGTGGTGAACCATTTCTCTAACATGCCAAGAAAATTGCATGGAAATATCTAGTTTAAATCACTGTCATAACTGAATTCAAACTGATGGCAAATTCACTTTTAATTAAAAAAAGTTCCTGAGCTGAGGATTTTGGACATTTCCCCCCTGATTAGTTTGGTTTGGTTTGGTTAATTTGGATTTATATGCCGCCCTTCTCCAAAAGGACTCAGGGCGGCGTACAACATTAAAAAACACACATCCCAAAAGTTAAAAAAGATTAAATCCATATCCAAAAAAAACAAACCGAATTTTAAAAAAACAATACATTTAAAATAAGTTAAAATTAAAATTAACAGGCCAGGCCGGCTTGATGTATGAAGAAAAGTATGGTTCCTTTTTTTGTGAACAAAAAATAGTGGATAAGAATGTAGAAATAGTGGATAAGGAAAAGCAAAGACTTTTGCCATTTTTTCCTGATAGATGGTTATTGTGACATGACTGCAACTACCAACTTTTCTTGAGTAGATATTTCAAAATTAAGATATTTTATTTATATAAATAGACTACATTTGGATGATATGAATTCAGACTTGAGCACAGCTCTCAGGAAGAACCGCAAGCATATTTCAAAGAAAACCAAAGTCCCAGCAATAAGAATGGTCAAGGTTTCTTTTTGGAAACAACACAACATTGGACTTCTCTCAATAGGAAGATTTTGTTGTGAGCCGCTGTTTTCGTATCCATCTGGTATAGATCTACATTATGGAGGTTATGGGACATGCCTTGAGGGTCTCTTTTTGTTTGTTTGTTTTTAATGTATTTTACTGGCTTTTTCCTGCCGCAGGTCTTCCAAGTACTTCTTATCTTAGGTCATCACTGACTTTTCGCTTCTGGAAACAATTATCTCTTTCTGAATATTGCAGCTACATAAGTGTGTGCTCTGCTCCAAGCTATGCAGAGGTAGCATATGTGGCATTGTGGGGATGATCTCCAGGAATGGCATCTTTTGTGCCACCCAAGGGATGGTTTAAATCTCAGTTAAAATATGCAGAAACTATAAATTCCACCCAATTCTTTGAAAATGCGTGCATGTGTCCTTGGATCATGCATTTGGGACGTCTGGGAGCTGGTATACAAACAAATAATCAGGATGCTCCAATCGAAGGGCTCCTTTAAAGACTCCCCAAGTTTGCATTGTAGGACATTTGTTGGGAAGTTGAGATGGTCTTTTCCTCTTCCTATTTTTTTTAAAAAATGAAACAGGATATAACAGCTTTTGGGTCTCTGAAAGGGATGGAAATGAGCTTTTACTATCCTGCTTTTATGCCAGAATGGGATTCAAATCGCCATCTGTTTTTAACAGCTCAACTTCTAGAAAGACAGTCTGTCCAATTTAGCTAATCCCAATTGGGTTTATCTCTCTTTTGCTGGTATCTGAAATATGCACAAGGTTAGGCCAACTCACAGCAGGGGATAGCATGTTTGCATATGCATGAGGAAATTGAAATGGCCAACCCACAAACTAGCTTTTTTCATAGAGATTCATAGGAGTATAAGAGACAGCCTTATATGGAATCAGTCAGTCCCCCCCCCCCTCTTTTTTTATAGCTTCAGCATAGTGCCTTACAGGATCCTTTTCCAAGTTGGTGTTCTCCAGGTTAGATTATGCCATCTGGGTTGAAAATAAACATCTGTGATTTTTGAATGTGAATGCTTACGTAAGATATTTTTTCCTCACATACCATGCAAATGAATATATAATATCTGGCAGCAATTCATAAGATTTTTTAAATATATGTCATCTTTGTTTCATTTGTCTTTTATCTTTTTCATAAATCGTTCCAAAGTTATACTGTAGAAAAATGTATGAATAAAATGACAGTGTGTGTGTGTGTGTGTGTGTGTGTGTTGCATTAAAAAGCTTTTGCTAATTTCTGCATTGGGATGTTCTGATGTCACTCATAGATGGGCTCTTGCAATTATCTCTATATGAGGATGGCCTTGAACACCACCCAGAAACTACAGCTGGCCCAGAATGTGATGACAAAAGCTGTGATGGGCATTCTTTGGCACACCTATGTAACACCTCTGCTGTGTGAACTGCACTGGTTTCCATTAAGTTTCCAGGAACGACTCAAGCAGCTAGTTGTTATTTATAAAGTCTTACATGACAATGACTCTAGGTATTTGTGGAATCATCTGCCTTGAATGATGCATATCTGTTCAGTAAGATCTGGTAGAACTGATATGTTCTGAGTCCCTTCCATTAAATAGTGTCATCTTGTGGGATCCAGGAGGCCAATCAGAATAGAGCTGGAAGGGATCTTGGAACCCATCATCTCACTTTGTCAAATTGTTTTTACTGTAAAAGACTTTGCCTACATTGGCAAAACTGGTGATTGATTGATTCGTTATATGCCATCCAGTTATTTTTGATTCCTAACGATTACATAGCTAGCCAGCATTGCTTTGTGAAGAAACTGGGAGAACGAGAAGACTTGGATTAGAAGAAAATAGAATAGCAGAGTTGGAAGGGACCTTGGAGGTCTTCTAGTCCAACCCCCTGCCTAGGCAGGAAACCCTATACCGTTCCAGACAAATGGCTATCCAACGTCTTCTTAAAGACTTCCAGTGTTGGGGCATTCACAACTTCTGGAGGCAAGCTGTTCCACGGATTAATTGTTCTAACTGTCAGGAAATTTCTCCTCAGTTCTAAGTTGCTTCTCTCCTTGATTAGTTTCCACCCATTGCTTCTTGTTCTACCCTCAGGTGCTTTGGAGAATAGCTTGAACTCCCTCTTCTTTGTGGCAACCCCTGAGATATTGGAACACTGCTATCATGTCTCCCCTAGTCCTTCTTTCTCTTAAGCTAAACATACCCAGTTCCTGCAACTGTTCTTCATATGTTTTAGTCTCCAGTCCCTTAATCATTTTTGTTGCTCTTCTCTGCACTCTTTCTAGAGTCTCCACATCTTTTCTACATTGTGGAGACCAAAATTGGATGCAGTATTACAAGTGTGGATCGTCATTCTCAGGACTCATTTAGAAGTGGAAGTAGAAAATACCACACAGTCTCTTTCTAAGAGCACATGTTTCAGCATCTTTGCTGAAGAAACAGCAGTCTAGTTAATACCTAGAAGGATTTTTAAAATTTATTTATATTTATTTATTTTTATTAATAACTGAAGGCAACGAACATATCCAACAAACCCTCCTCTTCTTATTTTCCTCGCAATAAGTCACCCCCTGGCTTTCATGGCTAAGGTGGGAAGTCATGTTCACCTGCTTTTTAGACTGGTGCTCACCTATAAGTAAGGAGGAGAGGGATACAATGCTTGGATGTTAAGTTCAGAATAGCAGCTGTCATATCTGTGTGAAATTTTGAACCCACTCTGAGACATACATTTTAAAGACTTCACTGGAATTCAGCATTTTCATTAAGGATAGGCAAATGCATTTTTCAGATTCCCCTATGATATATTAACAAGGAGTTGAAAATTCCCAAACTTTCAGCATAATTTCTATAAAATAGTTGGTTGAGTTGATTTTTAAAAAGGGGTTTCCCCACTTATTTCCAAAAGTTACAGCTGTTTGCTCTTTGTGTTATTTCCTCAGTTTTGAATTTTCTGAATTTAGTTATCATGCAGCATAAATGAATGACTTTTTCTGGAGAGCAATGGGTATAAATATGTCATAATTGAGGTTGTCAGCTGTGGTTGGATTTATAAAGTTTTAAATCAGTCATACCAGTTTTCTTAAAATATATTAAAAGTATATTAAATTCAATTTAATTTAACCATAGAATTGCCTTCTGGTTTGGTACCATCAGATATGTTAAATGATAACTTTCATCATCCCAGCCAACCATCAGAGATGCTGTCATTAAAAATAAATATAGCTACTACACCTAGAACAGTTGAATAATTTTAATGAATTAAAATAGTTGTCTTATTGTAAGCAGAACAATTCGTTGTAGTGAATATTGAGGGTTTTTAAATTGCATTGGATGTTGGGCTCAATCCTGCTAGTGCATTTGATGAGCGATTGTATTTCTAATAAGGGTTGCTTATTTTTTCCCCATTAGTATTTGATGGTTGTGTATGCATCTTGGGTCCCCTCCCCTTGGCAGATGGCAGAATATGAATTTCTAGATTTATAATGCCAACCCTGGCCCAAGTTTTTCTTATAAGCTTCTGCCACTCTATTGCCTCCATTGGAGATGGGTCAGGGAGAGAAAAGAGTGTTTTCCAGTCTCACGGAATTGTTGGTTGAGTGTTTGTTTGGGATAATAAGCGAAAACTATCTTAGGAATGTCTTTTATGCATTTATTCCTTTTTTTAAAAAAATCTGCTCTAATCCATAGATACATGCTTTTTGCTGCCTTCCTTGACTTCAAATACTAAAGATGGCTGGATTCCATACAACTGGGATCATCAGAAGAGAGTTTTGGAAGACTCTGACCCCTTTGTTCCAAATAATTTGCCTCTGGCTCCTGCCACATAGTCTGTTTAATTCATTCTCTCAAGGCTTTCCACAAAAGCAAGACAATTACCAGTACACAGGCACCTTTGTAGCTGTGCCTTGGTGAAAGCCCAATTAATTGCGCTGCATTTTAAAGTAATGTATGCATTAGGAATGGCAGCTGACTGTGTAGCACATTGTTTTATACTTACTTGTTTAGAAAAGCTTGCCTCTGTCTTTTAATTAGAAGGAAGATTTTGCTTTGGGATTCTTTTTGGAGGAAAAGTTCCTTCAGAAAGCCAGCTCTGGTGCTCCACTGGTTGAAACCCTCATGGGTGCCCTACAGTGTCACTGGCACTGAGGGTGGTGGTGGGGGGAGGAGAAAAGCCATTGCACGTGATAATTAGCCTCCTCCCAAATTTATATTTCTAGTGCTAATTGCTGGGCTAAGTGAAGCTCTAGTTTAGCCACAGATGAATCAGCTAAACAAACACAGAGGCAACCGAAACACACAGATGTGCTTCTGTCTCCAAATCTGCATGCTAATTATTGTTTGCAGTCTTCAAAATCCCCCCCCTGCTCCCTTTCTCACTCCTTGATTACTTCAGTACAAAGAGATAGCAGCAATCAACACTTCACAGTGTTCAGAAACAGGTTGGTCAACAGCAAGGACAATACATAAACACCACCGATGAATGTTCTTTCTCAAGTTCCTCTCTTCTATATAACACGGAAGAATCTTCCTTTCTGGAGAAAATATCTTCCAGTTATTTCAACATGACTTGTGCATGGCAACGATTAGCCGCAGCTTCTATTGCCATGACCCCATCTTGCAATATGGCTTTAAGAAATGTTCCTTACTGTATTTATTCAAAATAAGGCAAAAAGGCAAGAGCATAATTAGATATGGACTGGGAGTAAGAGTTGGAAGAGTGATATTTCCCTGATGGCCACTGAAGGTTTTGCATTACTGAATTGTCAGGAAGCGTGTAAACAGTTACTGAACCACCACATATGACAAGGGAGGCATTTTGGGGAAACCAAATCCCAGCTTGAGGTAGGAGAGACCCTGGCTTTTTAGCAAGAACAGCCAAATAAATGAATGCATCTCGGAACAAGGTTCAAAGGCAGGTATTTATAATTATAGAACCCAAAATAAAGGCATGCATCATTAGAACTCAGGGCAGGAGCCTGAAGGGAACAACAGCTTCCATCATCAGACCATAGGGATATAACAAGAAATCTTTTGGAGGAAAAGTTTTATGTTAACCAAATTCTGCCCAATCACACATAACAGATGTGAAAAGGGGAAGGCTTGGCTATCACCTCAATTCTTTTTATCCAACTCATGGGCACTTGTGCCTGATGAATTCCAAATGGATGAAACTGACTTCATGATGTCTCCTGTTAGACATTGGGTCTTAGGATCAGCAACTAGCGGTATTTCAACAGGCTGGAACTAAATAATCAATACATTCTAGTCTTCCACAGATGCTATAATTCCCAGCCAGCTATAGCCCAGGAGGACGGAGGCATAAAGCCCAGAGGCACTGCTTTAGTAAATGTTACTTATTGTTTTGTTGTATGTTGTGAGTCACCAAGAGTCTGGTGGATGTAAATGTTATAGAAATAGATCAACAGAGTTGGAAGGGACCTTGGAGATCTTCTACTCCAACCCCCTCTTAGGCAGGAAACCCTACACCACATCAGACAAATGGTTATACAACATCTTCTTAAAAATTTCCAGTGTTGGAGCATTCACAACTTCTGGAGGCAAGCTGTTCCACTGATTAATTGTTCTAACTGTCAGGAAATCTCTCCTCAGTTCTAAGTTGCTTCTCTCCTTGATAAATTTCCACCCATTGCTTCTGGTCCTGCCCTCAGGTGCTTTGGAGAATAGTTTGACTCCCTCTTCTTTGTGGCAACCCCCGAGATATTGGAACACTGCTATCATGTCTCCCCTAGTCCTTCTTTTCATTAAACTAGACATACCCAGTTGCTGCAACCGTTCTTTATATGTTTTAGCCTCCAGTCCCTTAATCATCTTTGTTGCTCTTCTCTCCACTCTTTCTAGAGTCTCAACATATTTATGTGTTAAATAAATAAATAAATAAATAAATAAATAAATAAATAAA
The DNA here is from genome assembly GCF_964273705.1 of Natrix helvetica. Lineage (NCBI taxonomy): Eukaryota > Metazoa > Chordata > Lepidosauria > Squamata > Natricidae > Natrix > Natrix helvetica. Next base: position 31,368,585 of record NC_138548.1, read on the forward strand.
TAAATGTGTGTGTCTGTGTATGTTGGTGTTTACGTAGGAATAACTAATGACTAATCTACCCTGCGATTTAGATGTTTCTGTGTAAGTTTCAAGACAATTTTTGCCTCTGTAAGAGATAAATTGTAAATCATTTGAGGATGTTTATGCAGAGATTTACTGGAATCAGAGCTGCCAGGATAAATCCTCACAGCACATTCACAGTACTTTAGGAAGACACTTCAGATTTTGTAGGCAGAGGAAGGAGCTGGGAGTTTGGCGGGAGGTCTATGAAGGAAGTCAAAAGAGGTCTATGAAGGAAGTCAAAAGACAGCCAGACCTTGCAATAAAATTTCACCCCAATGGTTTGACTCCATTCAATTCCATTCATCCAGCAGGGGTGGGCAATTAATTTTAATTTGGGAAGCTGGGAATGTTGTGGAGGGCCAAACTAATAGACTGAACTTAATTCTCTCAATCTTAATTATATTGCTTTATAAAAAGCAGTAAATTATATGGTTTGGATTACTGTGAAGGTGTGTAGGCACTCACACATGTACATATATACACTAAAAAATAACAATTGCTTTCAAAATAAAAGCAATGCAATTGTATGGTGTGCATGGCGTACATTTATTTACATTTGAGTTTTTAATTTCTGATTGACTTCTATGGACTGGACAGGGACAGCCAAAAAACTGGATGTGGTCTGAGGAGGACGGTGTGAAATGCACAGGTCTGTTTTTACACAGTAACCCATCATTATATTTCATGCACTATGAACTTTAACTCTCATTGAATCATGACAGTGCCTTCCTGAATTATGCCTAATCTGTTCCCCACATCTCCTGATTGTTTAAAAGGGCTCCTCCTGGAAAGAAACACCTGGAAAGTGTTATTTTGATTTTTTTCATGCCCCAGGTGGTAACCCCAACTCAAGATCATTGTGGAAAAATGTAAACAAAAGCTTCTAATATCTCCATTTATTACTATTGCCAAGGAATTTAAAAGAATCCTAGAAAGGATGGAGTCACCTAAGGACATTTTATCTTACCTTACAGAACGAAAGTTGGCCCTGAATTTATCTGCCATGAATTTGGTTAATCCTTTCAACATATCATATATATTGAAAGAATTTGATAATGTTTGAGAACTGCCCTTACAAAGTCTCTACAGGGGCTGTGAAAACTTAAGAGCCACTGTGATGTTGCAGGTAGAAGATTAGGATACGGTAGCAGCAAAGTGTCTTAGATTCAGCTCCTTAGCGATGAAAATTGCAGGCTCTGTCACTTACATTCACACTTTCCTTTCTTATAGAAAGTTTATCTAACATGTTCTCCTTCCTGAAATAGAGGGCAAAAAGGCCATGGATCAGTGGTGGGTTGCAGGTGGTATGCCCCGGTACTGGGGTACCGCAGCCTGCCCAGAGCACTGGATACCATTCCGGTACGGTGCTCCAGAGGGCCCACCCGCCCACCCACCCTCCCGTGCTCCTTACCTGTCTTTAAACTCTTCTGTGCTTCCGTGCACATGTACAGCGCGTACAGCCCCTGAGCAATGCTCTGCCGAGCAGCTGGAGCATTGTGGAGGCTCGTGGAGGCATCACTGGGTGGTAAGACCCCCATCTATTCTCTGCCTCCCGAGTCCTAGCTGATCGGGAGGGAATGGGGATTTTACAGTAACCTTCCCTTGCCATGACCACCAAGCCATGCCCACAGAACCAGTAGTAAAAAATTCTGAATCCCACCACTGATCCAGGACATCTAATGTTAGCATGCAAAGTGAGATAGCATTTGGAAATCATGTAGTATATACAATTCTGCCAGCATCACAGCTCTCTCATCTCCAGGATCTATTTTCCAAGGAGTCTTCCCCACTATGTTTAATAGCCAGACCAGCTTCGCTTCTCCAAACTGCTTAAAAGAATGGGAGAATAAAAACAGAAGGTAAAGCTATCCTGAATGGCTCGAGGTTGACTCAGCCTTCCATCCTTCTGAAGTTGGTAAAATGAGGACCAGGATTGTCAGGGGCAATAGGCTGACTTTGTAAACCACTCAAAGAGTGCTGGAAAGCACTGTGAAGTGGTATATAAGTCTAAGTGCTGTTGCTATGTAACCGAACCCAAGTACCGATGTAAAGATATGCATAAGCCATATACAGGGCACCCAAACACATAGGGCCCTTTTCTGTAGTTGGCGGTACAAGACGGTCTACAATGATTAGCTACGCAAGGTCTCCGGGCTATTCTTGAATTCTGAAATGAAATATATTTCATGCTATGTAACCATTGGAGCTTGGAAGGGGGTGGGGTGGGGGAAAGCAGAGATTGGTTTATGTGGAGAATTTCCCCTTTTTTCCACATCTGGTCCTCATAAAACAGCAACCAGCAAAATGCTTGAGATCCAATTTCTTCATCAGCTGCTTGGAGATGAGATTCGACCGGTGTGGGGTGGGGGAAAAATTGTTCTCTTGGAAAAAAGAGAGACACGGCCTCCACATTAAAATATTCTGATTCTTACTTTCTTCTTGAAAATCCTTGCTTCTTTTCTCTTCTTTGTCTGCTTTGCTGGTCTTATCTGCCAAATGTGGTCTAAGTTCTCCAGAAAAGAAATATTTTCCTGTGGCAATGGGTTGTCTTGTTAATAAAATGTCCTCATGCTACCGTCATCCTGGCCTAGTCAGCCCAATATTTGTGGTTTCTTGTCTGGTTATTTTTTTTAGAACCCTTAGACATCTGGCTTAGTAGTCATGGCATTCCTGCAGCTGTTCTAAAAAGATAAATTTCCATATATATTTGGGGCCTTTTGAGAGGATTTTGTCCATGGCTGCCTTTTCTCACACACACCCCCATTTCACTTCTGCAAAATTTTTGTCAAGCAAACAGCAATTAGATGCACAACCCATTGAAACTGTGTTTGGAAGTTGCAGAGCCAACAATGGTGGCTTCTGGGAGTTGTAGTTTAACCACATCTGAAAGATCACTGCAAGAAGGGCACGAGTATAATGCAAATATTTATATCTACATCTAGCTGACCATGTGGAGCAGAAACGTTAGGATGGTTACCACTCAGATTAACCCACTACTGCACAATTTGGAGTCCCACTCCCGCAGGGTTTCATAAAGATCTACCCCAGGACATGTAACGTTTAATCATGAGATCTATATTCTAACAATATGTGATGTGCCCAGGTCACATTGTCAATAGATTTGAGAAGCAGAACTATTTAATCTTAGGAGAATTTTCAAAGTGACAATGAGAAACAAAACAGAAAATCTGATAGGTATAAAAACAAAGGACTGATGGATACGGGACGAGACCATCTGGGAGAAGGGGTCAAATAAGGTGGGGGAGAAAACCCAAACATAAGAGATTTGGTTTTTTTTTGCGAGTTTGCTTAAGTGGTTGCTTCCTGCCGGAGAAGGAAGCCTGACAAAACCCAGAGACTTTGTGGAATATTTCATGCTCACTTGATAGCGTCCATTTGGTTGCAACAAAGAAGATGGTAACATTTTTGTCTGGATTTGCTTGACCTTTGAAGTCTAAAAGTTTGGCCCAATAATCCTGTGTCCATACCCATACCCATCTCCTCCAATGCTTTGACCCTGATATTATCCAAACCCAGAGAAACCAATCAAGAGAAACTGGACTTTGTAGCCTATGTTAAATTAGAAACATGCAAGCTTGTTATCTGGCTAAGTATGTCATGTGACCAAAACTTTCATCTGTCTGCTCAAAGAACAGCCCCATAGGAGGTCTTCATATTCAGATGTCTTGGATTCATAATCAGAATGGCTCTATATAGCCATGATGGTGAACCTATGGCATGCTTGCCAGAGGTGGCACACAGAGCCCTCTCTGTGGGCACATGCGCCATTGCCAGCTGGTTTTCTGTTTTTTGATGTGCACATGCATGCCAGACAGCTGATCTTCGTGCATGCTGGAGCACCAGAAATCCAAAGACTAAGTGGCCGGTGCGCATGCAAGTGCCAGAAACCAGAGGACCAGATGGCTGGCACACGCGTGTGCACTGGCTACCTGGTCTTTGGGTTTCTGGCACTCTGGCATGCACACGCATGCACACACACGTTAGGGTTTGGGCATTCGGTGCCGAAAGGGTTTGCCAGCTTCCTCTGTTCCTTTCCTTTCCCCTTTTCCACCACTTTCCCACCCTCTTTTTCTCTACTGAGTCCTGTTGGGATTCTTCAGATAATGACCATCTTGTGTCTCCCCCCTTTAATTATTAAATTTATATGCTGCCCATCTCACTATCCAAACAGATTCTGAGCAGTTTTTAATTGGATGCTTTCAACTGAAGTTTGTGCTTAAAAATGACTGGAATATTTTTTAAAAGACAGGCTTAAAAACTGCATTTTTGAGTCTGGGAATCCTGGTGGTTGATAGAAACAGCATCAGTATGGGATACAACCGGTACGCCCTAGTATGGGTATACTGGTGCCTGCTGGGAGCACCAGGTACCGTTCTGGTACGGTGCTTCGAAGGGCCCATCCACCCGCCCGCTCTCCTTACCTGTATTTGAGCTGTTCAGGGCCTCCGTGCACACGCACGGAGCATACGCTGCCTGCGTGATGCTCCGCCGAGCAGCTGGAGCATCACAGAGGCGTCACGGAGCATCACAGGCGGTAAGTACGCAGGTGTGCGCTGTGCGCATTCATGTGGTGGACGCCTGGCCCCGTTGCACCATACCAGTTGCAACAGGATCTGGAATCCACTCCTGTACAGCGTAGATATTCTGGCACCCTTGATCAAAAGGCAAAGTTCACGAAATCCATCTCAAGTTCTTGCAGAACCTTACACCCAGTCTTGAATATCCGAAGAAGTCACAGAGGAGAAAGATCCTTGAGTATCTGAAGGTCAGTGATGGGACCAACAGCTCCAAACTCTCTCCTTCCCCCACCCCCCCAATTGTTTTCTGCATACAAATGTAATGATAGGCATTAGTTGGTTTTGAAAAATCCCTATGCTGATCATAGCAAAGAAAAGGGATGGAGGAGAATTGGCATTTTCTCCTCCTCCAGGCCCCTCGCCATGTGGGGTTAACAGACAAAAAGCTAGCAGACTAGAAAGGACTGTGATGAGGGACACAAGTGCATATTTGAGTCTGCACTTAATGGTTTGAACCATTGTTTTTTTAAAAACCGGTGTGTGTTTAAAACAGAGCCCACAGTGATAACTTCAGATATTTAACCAAAGGGCAGAGATTTGTTATTAAACTATACATCAACTATCTATCCACTTGCAAAGTCTCAGCCAGGGTTGAATAATGGTTATAATCTATTCGGTATTTGCTATAGTTGCAAATAGACAAATGAAAGGATTCAGTTAAAAGAAGACTGCAAATATTTTCAGAAATATAAGAGTCTTCGCCAGCAAGGCCGGCATTTTTGGCAAAACATTTTCTTAAGAGGAGAAGAAGGACTGACTATGTTCACATAACATACGCACTGTACCAAACTATAAAAGAAGGATGTGGGTTGACTTTGCATCACACGTTAGCCTACAACTGGCATAGCTAGCTTAAAAGTACAGGCAGTCTTCAACTTACGACCACAGTTGGGTCCATTTGTTAAGCGAATCAGTGCCGTTGTTAAATTAGTAACAGAGTTGTTAAGAGAATCTGGTTTCCCCATTGACTTTGCTTGTCAGAAGGTTGCAGATCCTGGGACACTGCAACCGTCATAAATGTGAATCAGTTGTCAAGCATCTGAATATAAATCTCATGACCACGGGGATCCTGTGACAGTCATAAGCGTCAAATATGGTCCTAAGTCACTTTTTTCAGTGCCGTTGTAACTTCAAACGGTCATTAGGTGAACTGTTGTAAGTTGAGGACTACCTGTATTTGTGTGATCTCAGGCAGCATTGAGAAGATGACTACAATTTCCAAAACTCATCAAACATCAAGTTAGGAAAGAAAATCTGTGCTTCCTTGGTGATCTTCCCTATTCAATCTAGCATCATGAATGATCTTGGGATTCTATGTTTCTTTGACCCATTCCTGGGGAGCGACATAGACAAAGAGGGATGAAATTATGGACCATGTTCTTCTCACTTCCCATGTCTGTGGAAGTGTCTTCCTCTCCCATCATAGGTAAAGGTAAAGGTTCTCCTTGCAGATATGTGCTAGTCGTTCCCAACTCAAGGGGTCGGTGCTCATCTCTGTTTGAAAACCGAAGAGCCAGCGCTGTCCGAAGATGTCTCCATGGCCATGTGGCTGGCATGACTAAATGCCGAAGGTGCACGGAACGCTGTTATCTTCCCACCAAAGGTGGTTCCTATTTTTCTACTTACATTTTTTACATGCTTTCGAACTGCTAGGTTGGCAGAAGCTGGACCAAGTAACGGGAGCTCACTCTGTTATGTGGCGCTAGGGATTCGAACCCCTGAACTGCTGATCTTTCTGATTAACAAGCTCGGCATCTTAGCCATCATACATTGTCCCAAATTCAAAACCAAACATGATCATCTTAGTTTCCAATATTCCCTTATATCCCCTCCATCTGCTATTCCTTCTTTGTGGGGAGGGGAGGATAAAAATCAGTTGTTGAAAAAAAAAGAAAAAGAAAAGCCACAGGCTCTAATTAGTGTACAAAGCGTGTAACATTTGTTTCATTGCAATAACCTTGCCAGATTGATTTGGGTTGTTTTTAAAACAGCTGCCACATTGCGGCTTTGATCACAATCCTTTGCAATTTGGGACAGCCCTGTGTTCAAAGGACTCTTCTTTCTTCGCTCTCCTTCATCTCTTCAGCCCACTTGTCCCTTCTCCCCTGGGAAGCCACTTTCCCCAGCATTGCATCGGCAACTGGCTATAAAAACGGCATAGCCTTCCTGTCAGAGTGTGGAGCCCCAGAGCCACAAACATTACTGGAGGAGGCCTCTGGCATCCCTCAGCCTCCTTTCAAGGGCTACTGGGAATGGGAGAATAGGTTCCTGTTATACAGTTCTGCCTTAAGATATACTGTAACTAATTACCTAATCACTAAGACAAACTGCATTTTGCAACTTATATGTTTGATTAAAATAAGCATATATTGCATTTCTTTCCTCCCTCCCTCCCTCTCTCCCTCTTTCTTTCCTTTTCTTTTTTTAACTTCCTTCTCCCTCCCTCCTTCCCTTCCTCCCTCTTCCTTCCTTTCTCCTTCCCTCTTCTTTCCTGCCTTCTCCCTCCCTCCTTCCCTCTTTCTCCCTTCCTCCCTCCCACTTCTTTCCTGCCTTCTCTATCCCTCCTTTCCTCCCTCCCTCCCTCTTTTCTCCCTCCCTCCTCTGCTTCCTCCCTTCTGTTTTCTTTCCTGCCTTCTCCTTCCCTTCCTCCCTCCCTCCCTTTCCTGCCTTCTCCCTCCCTCCTCTCTCCCTCCCTTTTCTTTCCTGCCTTTCCCCCTCCTTCCCTTCCTCCCTTCCTCCCTCTTGTTTTCTGCCTTCTCCCTCCCTCCTCTTCTCCCTCCCTCCCTTTTCTTTCTTGCCTTCTTCCCTTCCTCCCTCCTTCCCTCTTGTTTTCTGCCTTCTCCCTCCCTCCTCTCCTCCCTCCCTCCCTTTTCTTTCCTGCCTTTCCCTTCCTCCTTTCCTTCTTCACTCTTCCTCCCTTCCTCCTTCCCTCTTGTTTTCTGCCTTCTCCCTCCCTCCTCTGCTTCCTCCCTCCCTTTTCCCTCCTACCTTCTCCTTTCTCCTCTTCTCCCTCCCTCCCTCATAAATGCATTAAGTATCTATGCTTGTCTTCTGCGACATTAATGCTATTTCAATCTAATGACTCTAAGCAGAGCAAGCATTTGGTGGTGACATCCCCTGTTTGGAAGTGCTTTGTCTGACATTGATTTTAATGTCCTTTTTGTCAGCAGGTTCATTCAATTCCCCAGAACCATAGAATTCCCCCCAATTTTACATGCATTTTCTGCCACAGCTAATTGGTCTGATTTACCTGCTCTTCAATTCAATTCAATCTTTATTGTGGTCATGGACCAGCACATTTACTTGCTCTTTAAAGGGTACCGTACTGGTTTACTGTTGTTATTATATTTTAATCATCATCCTGCATTTTGTTATTTCCTGTACATTCATACTTGCTGGGAAAAATACAGCCTGGGATCTTAGATCACATTATCAGACTAAACATATCAGTTCCACTGTTCACTGGCAAGAGTGAAGAAGCTACATATTACTTCGTAGGTGACATTTAATTGTAGCCATAATTCTGTTTCATATAAATGTATGCATGTGGGTGGCCATATAAAAGTGACTGATCAATAAATAAAAATCATGTCAGATTCATGACAATGAAATTGGAGGTTCTGATAGGGAGGGGGGAGTTATGAATTCCAGTTGTTACTGAATAGCATCTTACTAATAAGGGAGAATAGCAAAGTAATAATAAGAGGGAATCTATCTGAACTCTTCTGGTGAGTTTCCATAAAGCATCTGCTTCTTCCATTGTGGAACACCAGAAGCTGGATTAGGGGTCTACAATCTGAGAGTTGGAAAGAGATGTTAGGTTATAGACTAGTGATAGGGCTAACCTTTTTGTCATCGTGTGCCAAAAGCGTACACATGCGCCTAATAGTGTGCACTTGCACCAGTGGTGGGTTGCAGGCGGTATGCCCCGGTACGGGCATACCGCAGCCTGCCTGGAGCACCGGGTACCGTTCCGGTACAGTGCTCTGGAGGGCCCACCCACCCGCCTGAGCTTTTTACCATGTTTTAAAGCTTTTGGCGCTTCCGTGCACGCGCATGGCGCATACAGCACCTGCACGATGCCCCGCCGAGCAGCTGGAGCGTTGCAGAGGCTTGCGGAAGCGTTGTTTGCAGCTACAATGCATGTCCATACCAGTTGGAACGGGATCCGGAACCCACCACTGACTTGCACCCATAATACATTGCATGTACGACATTCCCTGCGCCTCTCCCCACTGCACATGCACACACAAACCCCCGTGCGCCCAGCACATGCGCTTGCGACCCCTGGTGCCCCATTTTGGGCCTAGTAGGACTCCCTGCAGCCTCCTGGGACAAAAAACTGGCCATGGGGGGTGCGGCAACCCCGTGTGCTCACCCCCCCCATGCATGCGTGCATGTCTCACGCATCCACCCAAGCTCTCAGCACATGCACTGCAGAGACCCAAAAAAGAGCTGGCCAGTGGGAGGCGCATGCGCGTGCACAGTGGAGCTGAGCTGGGGCGATGGCTGACATGCCCGCAGAGAGGGCTCTGCCTGACACCTGTGGCACACATGCCATAGGTTCGCCATCACAGTTATAGACTATAAATCCTCATCTTTGTTTAACATTGAAATCCAAATTAAAACACCCTTGAAAGATGGCTGTTTAACCTCCATGTGAACTCCGTGCTATCAATGAAGGAGACCCGCCACGTTCTGAATGCTCGGTTCGTCTGTCAAAGTCTTCTGTAGTAACAATAACAACAACAAAATCAGGTTGTCTTGATGTCATTCCTTGTGACTTTGATGGATCGAGACATGTAGATAAGGAAATGCTGTGTCATTGTTTCTCCCTTCCCCACTCCTGGCTGATCTCCCATCACAATACTAACCCTAGTTGACCTTGCTTAGCTTTTTACCACTTACTAATAGTTCAAAATTCAGTTCTGGTTGCCACGATGTAAAAAAGATGTGGAGACTCTAGAAGGAGTGGAGAGAAGAGCAACAAAGATGATTAGGGGACTGGAGACTAAAACATATGAAGAACGGTTGCAGGAACTGGGTATGTCTAGCTTAAGAGAAAGAAGGACTAGGGGAGACATGATAGCTGTGTTCCAATATCTCAGGGGTTGCCACAAAGAAGAGGGAGTCAAGCTATTCTCCAAGGCACCTGAGGGTAGAACAAGAAGTAATGGGTGGAAACTAATCAAGGAGAGAAGCAACTTAGAACTAAGGAGAAATTTCCTGACAGTTAGAACAATTAATCAGTGGAACAGCTTGCCTCCAGAAGTTGTGAATGCCCCAACACTGGAAGTCTTTAAGAAGATGTTGGATAACCATTTGTCTGATGTGGTATAGGGTTTCCTGCCTAGGCAGGGGGTTGGACTAGAAGACCTCCAAGGTCCCTTCCAACTCTACTATTGTATTGTATTGTAAAAGCTGCTACTGCCTTCTTTTCCATTTGTGGCTCCCAGTGTGCTCCCTATCAAATGACCAAACTGATCCAAAAGATATTAGATGCTTGGACTTCCATAAAATCAGAGATGATAAAGACTCTTGACAATCAGGTTTCCTTCTCTCCTGGCCTTCTATTCCCCCCCCCCTTATCAGATAACAAGGGAGTGTTCTCTATTGTGTTGAACATTGTGGCATTGATCTGAATTAATCATCACACTCCTCAACTGCATAATGGCATATACAATCCAGCAAAGTCAATGTTTAAAAAACCCTAAAAAGGATATTTTAAAAATCCCTCGAGTGAGTGAGAAATAAAAAGAAACATACAGATAGAAGACATTCGGAATAAATAAGGCAATGCATGTGGGGAAAATGTATAAAAGATGAATTAAATGCAGAAAGGCAGAAAAGCAGGCAGAAAGAAAGAAAGAAGGAAGGAAGGAAGGAAGGAAATAAGGAAAGAAACAAAGAAAAAGAAAGAAAGAAAGAAAGAAAGAAAGAAAGAAAGAAAGAAAGAAAGAAAGAAAGAAAGAAAAAGAAAGCTTGCTTTCATACAGAAACAGATGAGACTAACTAGGAATTGGGATTCTGATTATCACTAACCCTTTTTTGAAAGGACGAATTTGTGTTTCTGAAATATCTGAGGTGCAATCCCACCATCTAAAGGGAAAATCCATCGAGGACAGAAACGCGAGGCGGCCAAACGGTCATTTGAAGCCGGCGAATAGATGCGCGCGATCCTAAGGAGAGCCGCTCCTCGGGCCGCCTCTGGGCCGGCTGGTCTGAGAGGCGGAGAAGACGGAGGGGGCGAGGAAATGCAGAACAGCCAAGAGAGAGAGAGAGAGAGAGAGAGAAGAGAGAGAGAGAGACAGAGAGAGAAAGAGGGGAGGAGCCGGGGAGGGGATAGGGGGATTGGAAGAAGGGCGCCGAGGGATAGAGAGCCAGGCGGCGACGGCGGTGGCGGAGGGGAAGCGGGAGCAGCAGGGACAGAGACGTCGCGGGCGGGGCAGCGGGGATGCTGCGGCCAGTAGGCTGCAAACGCCGCACGGTTCCAGAGCGGCTGGGCTTGCCGTCCGCGGCGCGCAACTGAGGATCGGCGGTTCGGTGCCCCTGCAGTGCCCTCCGTGCAGGATTCGGCCTGCGCTGAGCGGGACTCGGGCATGAAGGCGAGTCCGGAGCCAGGGAAGCAGCAGCCGGAGCAGCAGCAGCAGCAGCAGGGCCAGGTGGCTGCGGCTGCGGCGGGTAAAGAGCCCGATCCGCGCTGGGCAAGGGACGGCGCCAGGAGCGAGGCGACGGAGGCAGAACGGCTGCGCACCCGGGAGCGGCTGGAGGCCACACTCGCCGGGCTGGCCGAATTGGAATTCCTGCGCCAGCGCCAGGAGCTGCGCGTCAAGCGGTTACTGGTCGCCGCGCCCTCGGCTTCTCTGGCCGGGATCTGCTCCGGGGAAACGACCAGAGCCCCCGCAGGAGCCGGGATCCCGCCGCGTAGCTTAGAAGAGAAGTTCCTGGAGGAGAACATCCTGCTTCTGCGGAGGCAGCTGGTGAGCCGGACCAGCCAGCCAGCCAAGGCGGTGGGCGCGATGCAGGGGCGCAGCCAGACCAAACGGGGGAGGCGGGGAGGCTGTGGCGGCTCCTGGACCTCATCAGCTGCGGAAGGACGGTGGTGGTGGTGGTGGTGGTGATGGTGGTGGGAGGGCGGGAACCCGGCTCTGGGTTTTATTTTATTTTTTAACCCAATTCCATACTGCTTGGAACACGTGTCTCTGAGCGTGTACAAAGTGCCTATGTAGGATGCATTCAGGAGGGAATCAATTACACCGTCTGCATGGAAATTCGGCTTCTTCTTCTTCAAGGAATTTCCCATTTCTCTCAGGGGGAAAAGGTTTCTTTTTTAGTTGCGCCAGGTGGTTTTACCGTGCAGATGAGCAACATGGCAGGGTCGGTAGGAAGAAGAGGCTTTGAAAAATGAGGGTCACTCCCATTGCGTGGGTGGAGGCGGAGGCTTTAAGATCTGCCAGGACCCTCCTAAGGTAAAGATACTCCGACAGTGGATCTTCCTCCCTGCCCCTTCATACCGCACAGTTTTGAGTTTGGGGGCTTGGCGAAGCAAGAGGGCTGCTGGGGGAAGAGCCCTCCTATGATGATGAGCCCTGGAAGCACGGCTTTCTCATTCCCCCTTTCCTTGAAGAAGGACCTGTGCAGAAATGAGGATGCCGGGGTGTCAGATGGGAGGAATGGTGAGGCAGAGGCCAACCTTCTGCATGAGGTGCTGAAGGTACCTCCAGGGTCCCCTTAAGACTCAAAGTCTGTGGCAGGCAGGCTGTGTGGGGAGGGAGGGTCTCCAATGCTCCAATGGAGCATTAAGAGGTCAGAGAGGGACCCCTGAAGCCTCCACCCTTGGAAATATGGGAGCCGCCTCTTGTATATTTCGATGGGAGCCCAGAAGGGAAAAGCTGGGAACTTTTAAGCAGTATATTGAAGGGTTATTTCTCTGTGTTCCTAAAACATCACAGTTCCAGGGCTGGGTGTACGTAGTATTAAGGAGAACTAGATTCTGTCTTTCATTACTCTTAACGATGGTCTCTTTGGAGCAGGACAGCTGGCCTCCGCCTTCCAGTCTTCTGCATCAGTGCCTGCCCTTGGCCCATCCTTCTTTTGGCTAACAATAGCTGCCATACCTGTAGTACATGGTGATTAATTACTGCAGCTCCAAATGAGGGGCTTTTTGTCATCCCACTGCACGGAATGGGACCGGCGGGAATAACCTCCTTGCCCTTCCCATAAATCCAGCACGCTTAGGCTTTGGTGCTGCAGCTAGCTCCGTTTTCCCATTCGGCTTACAGATGCGGGCGTGTGCATGTGTAAAGGTTTAGGAGGAGCCTTGCAGGAGCCTGGTTGGGCATCAAGTTGCATATTAGATTGGCTGCTGAAGGGAATCAATTCACCTCCTGCAGATGCTGTTAATGTTGTTGATGTTGGCAGTCGACAAAAGCTGGGGCTGGACTGGGAAGAAAGCATTTATCTTATTGAGTTCCTGTCAGTGCTGCGGGAGCATATGTGGGATGCTTGCATTAATACTGTAGTGCAGCGGGAGGAAAGGACTTAAATGAATCCAGCCATCAGCTGAGTTTCATTGCTACTCTGCAAAAGGGGTGCAAATGTGCTTGAATTTAGTCACTGGAGATAATGGAGGCTGCCCCCCCCCTGAAACACTATTGCTGCAAAAATCCTATAGGAATGAATAGGTGAGGTGCCAAAAGTCAATAGAGAGTGCTCTCTGCAGCATATTTAACACAGAGATTGCAAAGAGCTTGGGGGGGGGGGAGGGATTATAACTGAGTGCTGCTTTGCTCAACTGGAATCTCATCCCATTTCCCAGTCCCTAGAATGGACCTGTAGGAAAAGAACAGGCTGAGCTGGAAGGCGGGGTTAAACATGTCATCAGTTGGAGCCGTTGTGGTGCCACAAGAGACCCAAGTCCAGCTCCCTATGAGTTCCATTGATCCTTATCTTGCACTGTTAGTTGACTAGTTTCTTGTACAGAAGTAGCAATAATAAACTCTTCTGTGCTTTGAACTTCACGAATGCGCATGGTTATTTGTGCTGACCGGAAGATGTGAATGCAGTTTTCTAGAGAGGAAGTGAACCTTTTGGAGCATGAAGATCCCTGCTGGATGACCACCAGCAGTGAATCTGGAGATGTTGCTCTCCATCATTTTAATAGAGGTTTGGACTTTGTCGCTTTTCAGGAAGGCTGTTAATTTAGTCAAAATCAAAAGGAAGGATTGTTAGAACGACAGTCTTGGGGCTGCTGCTTAAGCAGCCAATAAAAAGTGGTTGTGCTTGTGATTTGTGTGCCAGCAAAATTCTTGTCTGCAGAGTCAGTGAGTGAAGCAAAAACCAGAAAATAGAGGACATGTTGCAGACGATACAAAGCTGACTTTGAACCTGATATTAAGGGTTGAGAGAATATGCAAAATGTAACACTTCCAAGAAACTTCAGTGAAAAGGAGAAAAGACAGAACGTGGAAGCTTGACACAAGCCCCAAAGTGTATGATTTATGAAATTCAGACTTCAATATTCACCCTTGTCTTTTTTTTGGTCCTCATATCTCTCCCAGTGGCAATTCCCTTGAGTCTTCTTATCAAGGAGACCCTGGATGTGTCCATGGTGTCACCATAGAAATCAAGCTCAATGTGAAAGAAATTTTATCCCCTCAAGCACAATTACCAATTTGCAATCCTACAGACATCATCATTTGCATACCAGTCCTTTTTAGAGATAAGAAGAGCCTAATTTTACGCTTTAGGATTTTGGTGGATTTGGTGCCAGTTAACTCCATAGCTTTTCCCTTCCCATACAAAAGTCGCAGATCTGTTCTTGGGGCATTGGGGACTTCAGAAATATTCCATCTTTTCTTACAACCGTTACCAGTTGGTATCCAAGGAATGGAATTAGAATTCAGAAACCAGATGAGGCTTGATTTGTGTGTCAAAGAGAGCAGGCATGAATGTGATTCAACTTATGTTTTACTGTCTGAGCCAGGAGGGGGAATACAAAAAGATCATTTGCATGTTAATCGTTCCAGCCATTCTCACCTATTAATATCCTCAGGAAAGAGATCAAAACAGGGAAGTAATTTGTTATAGTAAGAGGGTATTGGCTTGGAAATAGGAAGATAATTCTTCCCCCCTCTTCTTGCTTTGAGACCAATAGCTGTGGGATTTGCATATAAAGCTGGACCATAGCTGATTCAATATTGCAAGTCAGAGACTATGATTTGTAAATGACAGTATCAGTGGCAAACATGTTGCTTAATTAAAAACTGAAGTGAATCCAGCTATAATGCAAGTTGTTTCTTTGTTTTAAGGAATGCAAAAGCTCTTTTTCATTCCATGGTCCATATTTAGTCTCTAGATAGCATGTTGAAGACCTACTCCAGGAACTGAATGTGGGATTTGATTTAATAGCAATGTAATTAATATTAAATAATGAAAAAAGTGATTACAGTTAATGAAAGCACATGGTTACTATCAATTCTCATCTGCAATATTATAAACTCTTATGGAGCCTCTACTTCAAGGACAGTGTAGCAAACTGGAAAATGTCCAGAAGAAGTCACCAAAGGTGAGGGGTACCTAGGAGAAGGGCTTTTTTTCAGGAGCTGAGTATATTAAGCCAGGAAATCTGATTATTTGGAAATCTGTTAGTATACGAATGAAACAAAACTACTGCACAGAAGATAGGAAACCAATTAGTGCTTCCAAGCAAAATTACAAAAACATAATAGTTGTAGTTGTTCAGCAGAGGAACAGATTTGCTCAGAAAAATAGCAAATTCCCTTTTCACAAATTTTCATTCAAAGTTTGAGTAGTCATCTATCAAAAAGGCAGCCATAACAAAAGACTTTAGGAAAATCTCTACTATGCAATCTAGTTTGCTGCCAAGCCCTGTCTTACTTTAATAATTGTTTACTGAATTAACTGTAACTGAGTTCTGGCCAGATACAATTCAGTTGCTAGTTTTGACCCAGAAGTTCCTACACAGTTTGGCCCCTAAGTATCTTAAATAACATTTATTTCAACCAATGCTGAGGCCTGATTGAGAACATGCCTGGAGACTGAAACCAGATTTTATTACTTAACTAATTAGTTTGTTGGTATTGTGTATTATTTAGCTTAGTTTTATTTTGATCTTTCTGATTTTGTATTGGTTGTATTGGGTTTATCGTGTGAAAGCTTTGTAACTCAATAGCAATTCAATAGTACGGTAAAGGTAAAGGTTCCCCTCGCACATACGTCCTAGTCGTTCCCGACTTTAGGGGACGGTGCTCATCTCCATTTCAAAGCTGAAGAGTCAGTGTTGTTTGAAGATGTCTCCGTGGTCATGTGGCTGGCATGACTAAACGCCGAAGGCGCACGGAACCCTGTAAAATAGCTTTAGACTTTAGTTCTTAATGAGACTGCATCAGTATAACAAAATAATAGAGTTGGGAGGGACCTTGGAGGTCTTCTAATTCAAGCGGGAGTCCCTATATCATTCCAAACAAATGGTTGTCCAGTTTCTCCTTGAAAACCTCCAGAGATGGAGCACCCACATATTCTGAAGGGAAGCCATTCCACTGATTAATTGTTCTAACTGTCAGGAAAGTTCTCCTTATTTCTAGGTTAGTTCTCTCCTTGATTAGTTTCCCTCCATTACTTCTTGTTCTGCCTTAAGGGGCTTTGGAGAATAGGTTGGCCCCTTCTTCTTTGTGGCAGTCCCTCAGCTTTTGGAACATTGCTATCATGTCGCTCTAGTCCTTCTTTTAATTAAACTAGATGTACGCCAATTCCTGCAAGCGTTCTTCATATGTTTTAACCTCCAATTTCTAATCATCTTTGTTGCCCTTCTCTGCACTCTTTCTAAAGTTTCAATCTGTGTAATATAAAGATCAGTCGTTATCATCAAGGCTGACATTCCAAATCAGAAATACAGGAGTTCTTGGCTTCATCTTTCCCCCAACAACGACAATTGCACTTTGTCCCATCTTAACGTGTATTTTTTAACCTCATTCCAAGTCTCAACTGCCATCCCTGCCTCTTCAGAGACATCTAGGTTGCCATGAAGTTTGCTATGTATCTTCATTGGAAGATCTTTTCCAGGCAATAATGTGTGTGTGCGTGGGGGGGTTGCTTTATTGCAGAGGTGTCACATGCATTTTCATTGAGGGCCACATCAGGGTTGTGTTTGACCTTGGGCTGGGTGGGCGTGGCCAGAGTGGGTGTGGCCAGGTCAATGTCACTTGTGTTGGGGGTGCTTGTGGTGGCCCGAGCACTCACGCAGCCCTCCCAAGCTCCGTTTTTTCTGGCAGAGGCACTGCAAGGCGGTCACTGTTTCGCCCGGCCCCATGGACCAGATCTAACTCCCCCGTAAGCCTGGAATTTGACACCCCTGCTTTATTGTTTTGTTACCATTGGGTGCTAAGCCATCCAGAGTCTCTAAAATCAACAAATAAATGAATAAAATAAGCGGCAACTACTCCCAGCGTTCCCAATTTGTTAAGGCAATTTGTTGTCATTCTTCAAGATTTGATCCTAGCCCTGAATTCAATTTGAAACAGTGCAGAAGAAAAGAAAGAAAAAGAGTTGTGTGTCAAGATACTTGCACAGATATCGAGGCCAACAGATTCACAGATGGCATCACTTGAAACTACTTTCTTTTCAGACTCCTAAATTCTCAAGAGCTATCAGATTGCAACTCCCACAGTTTCCAGTCAGCTAGGTTATGGGAGTTATATTCCAACATATTTGAGGACATTAGATGGGGGAAGCTAATGTGATTTTGTTTAATTAGCATATTTCTACTCTGATTTTCCTCCATCAGGGAACTGGAAACATCGTATATGGTGTTTCTAGATTATTTCCAGTCCCAGGACTGATCAAAGCTGACATGACTTAGCTTCAGTAAAACATCTGCTTCAAGCAATGTTTTGAAATGAAAACATTGTTGTAAAGTTCTACTTTAAGTAAATCAATTCTGCCCAAATAAATTTACAGACCAGTTTCTTGAAACAAATAGTGAATATTGGAATGGAAATGAGGGACAGTTGAGCATAAGTGGAATTAACTATCCTTGCCACTAAAGGAGAAATCATGGTAAAGGTAAAGGGTCCCCTCGCATATATGTGCTAGTCGTTCCCGACTCTAGGGGGCGGTGCTCATCTCCATTTCAAAGCCGAAGAATCAGCACTGTCTAAAGATGTCTCCATGGTCATGTGCCTGGCATGACTGGGCACCGAAGGCACACGGAATGCTGTTACCTTCCCACCAAGAGTAGTTCTTATTTTTCTACTTGCATTTTACATGCTTTCAAATAGCTAGGTTGGCAAAAGCTGGGACAAGTAATGGGAGTTCACTCCGTTATGCGGCACTAGGGATTCGAACCGCCGAACTGCTGACCTTTCTGATTGACAAGCTCAGCGTCTTAGCCACTGAGCTACCGCATCCCATATAAATCATGAGGTTTATCTTATTTGCCAAAAATAGTATTGAGGTGCTTTAACACTAATAGTGAAATATGTCAGTTGAGGAATTTTAGATGGCATGAAGTAGTTTACAGTCATCCCAGGTGCAGACATTAAATCTGAAACAGACTTTGGGAAATATATGGGAAAGGCCTTGGTTGAAGAGGTAGGGTAAGGAGATGCTCTCTGGGAAATAGATAAGAGACAGCATAATACGCAGCTGAACGTCGAGCAGGGCAAGAGGCTCAGAAAGGACTCTCACCTAGTTTCTTGGGCTGTTAAAAACATGGTGGAAGAAGTGTATTTTCAGGCTTCTAAGATTCTATTAATATAGCTTCTTAACAAAGTAGAATGGGCTTATATGGCTTTTTCCTTTTGGTCCAGCTGCTGATACCCACATCCTCCTAAACCAGGGTACTTTCTACTTCTAATTCCACTGATGGAAAATAGTTATGTGGCAATAGACAAGGATTGCATTCTTGAAGGCTTGAAGGCTTTAAATTCCAGTAACACCATGTAAGATCACCATCTATCAACTTGCTGCATATTTGGGAATATAAATTTCAAAGACTGTGCCACAAGAATTTTTGGATATACATCGAAGCTGTTTTAAGTATACCCCGAAATAGATGTGAAATGTAGATTGCGCAGTTATATTGATGCCAGGCTTGGCTTCAGTTGTCACTGAGTGCAGATTCCAGCAAGATTTAATTTGTCTCCAAAGTGTGTGGGCTGGGATGCCAGCCATTCTGCTGCCATTAATTATATAAAGCAATTATATTTTCCAGAACGGAGAGAAACTTGTGAACAACCAGTAACCCTCATGTTCCTCTTCATGGTTGCTCCTTATAAGTCTCTGCCGCTGTTGCTGCAAAAATTCAGTGGTTCAGTTTGTTGTCCAAATGTATTTATTTATTCAACAATGTTATATACTGCTTCACTCATTCACTTTGGCAGTTTACAATACTAAGCAAAAAGCAAAAATAGGCAAACCCATCCATATTAAAAAAACAAAACAAAAATATAGCAGTCATTTATCAAATGCCCAATTACAAATATGATCTAAATTGCCTTGTGGCGTATCATCAGGGAGGGTGCAAGACATAACTGTAGAGGCAGAGAATTATTATGGAGAAGGATTGTCTTTACTCCCACATTCCCTGAGCTGATGTAGGGATGGGATCTTATGTATCTCTATGCACACATGTGTAAGCCAGGTGGATTCCCACTGGAGGAGATGGCCCATGTCTTGGAGCCAACCTATAAAGAGCTTTATAAGTTAAAAACAACAACAACAGCATCTTGAATTGGACTGTGAGATCTATTGGTAGCCAATGAAGCAATCAGGCAATCAGAAAATAACTGTTATATCAAAGTTGTCCTAGTGGGCAACCATTTAACTATGAGCCAGCAGTGTGCAGCAGCTGCCGATAAAGCCCACACAGTTCTACGCTGCATAAACAGAGGGATAGAATCAAGATCACGTGAAGTGTTAATATAACTTTATAATGCCTTGGTGTAAGGCCACACTTGGAATACTGCATCCAGTTTTGGTCGCCACAATGTGAAAAAGATGTAGAGAATCTAGAAAGAATGCAGAGAAGAGCAACAAAGATAGGGGAGACATGGTAGCAGTGTCTGTAGAAATTTCCTGACAGTTAGAACAATTCATCAGTGGAGCAACTTGCCTCCAGAAGTTTTTGAATGCTACAACACTGGAAGTTTTTAAGAAGATGTTGGATAACCATTTGTCTCAAGTGATGTAGGGTTTCCTGCCTAGGCAGGGGGATAGACTAGAAGACCTCCAACGTCCCTTCAAACTCTGTTTTTCTATCCTAAAATAATGGTTTGCTCCTACTAGCTTCCTACTCACTGTGCTTTGTAACAATTGTTCTTGGATTGATATGAAAGATAGCTCTATCTACAGCATGTTACAATAAGCTAATTGCATGGTGGGTTAGGCATGGCCAAGGCTTCATGGGCCATATAGGACTGCAATAGCCACAACTGGCTGAAGATCCCCAGTTGCAGCTTCTGCCTACTTTCCCAGCAGGAATCAAGGACCCAAGAATTCCCAATTATGAAACTGCTCCTTCTATGGGAGAGCAACTCTGTTTGCAACAACTGCTGGGGTTATATCTGCACCTGGTGTTCCTGAATGAACAGTCATTCCGTAGAATTAAGTGTGGTGGTTGTCCTTTACAGCTGGGCTGAGATATGGCTTCTTCAAAAGAGGTCAGACCCCCGATTCCTTCAAGGCTGATAGCAGGTTGCCATCCTTCCAAAAGATTCACCACTTCATGAACCCAGCTTGGTATCCCCTCCCTCCATTCCTGTTGCCTGAAGAAATGGGGAGGAGGGAGGATTCAATCTATTGTTGGATGGGCAAATCCTAATCACTTAATTGGTTTTCAAGCATCGGATGAATTCCAGATAACATTGCAAGATAGCAATGTTAACAAAGATGCAACACTTTCAGGTTTGCAGTGCTAAAAAAACCCCTCCTTTTCAGCTGTTTGCATTTGCTTAATTTTGTTTTATAGAATTCATATTTTGTTCCCCCCAACTCATCACATAACAGAGTGCAGCCTTCAGCTCATGGGAAAATGAAGAATAACCAAGGGCTGCTTTGAATTTGTTGAGGTATTTGCTGATTTTAAAGACGTGTGAGCAACTTTTTGTTGCTGTTGCCATTCCATTGTTACTTGCAGCATCAGGTGAGGCAAAGTTCGATGGATGCATGGGACAGCCTTAGTATGCATATGGCTGGGGTGGGGGGGAAAACAGCTTGTTTCTAGACAATTTTTGCATTCCAGGCCTTGAGTCCAAAGAGGTGGAAATGAAAATGTGCAACCTGTCAAACTAAGATTTGGGAATTCAAGAGACGTTTGCAGCAGAGCAAAGAAGGCAAGGATGCCTTAGTCCAATCCAGGTTTAATATAGCAGGGATAAACAATCTTGTCTCCTTCTATGATCGGGGCCTGATGAGGTAAAGGATGTTTTGTGGGTAAATAAAACCGTTAGCTATTTCATTGGATGTGTATATACCAGTGGTGGGTTCTGGACCCCGGCGCAGCCGGTACGCTGGGCACATGGCCGGACATTCCAGATGGGCACACGCGCATGCACACACCACCGCCCTGCGACATCCAGCTGCCCGCTGGACGTCGTGTGGGCATCACACGCTGTGCGCGCATGCGCAATGGGCCGGTTGTGGTATTAAACACGCATAGAATGCAGGCAGGCGGGTGGGCCAAACGGGCCACCGTACCGGTATGGTGGCCGCATCTCCCTGCTACTCCCGGTACGGTACTGGTATATACACCCAGAAGGGTCTCCCAAGGCAAACAGGCCATGAAGATGATGAAATATCCGTAAATCTAGTGAAGCAGCCATAGAGCAGAGTCAAGCAGAGTTCAGAAGACCATGTGAGCAAACTGAGGAAGAGTCCTGCCAAGAAAGATTGAACAAAAGACTGTACAAAGAGTTGAGGCTGGATTTCCGTTTTCCCAAGGGTTTTATATACAGCATTTCAAGCTGAACTCTGTTCCTGAACCCTTAAAAGAAGAATCATCTCTTGCATAAAATCCTGAGCCCATCCTTCCATGGAGCGCTTTTCAAAGCCTCATATTCTCCAACATCCTGTTCATTGTCCCATCATTCAGCTCAGGGCTGCTTTGGAGCACGTGAGAGTTGTGTGTTTTCAGCACCAGTAGCTTGTGTTGCAAGTTGCAAATGAGAGAAATTGGTTGTATCCCTTGGCTGGCTGTGAGACAAAGAAGGCTCCCCTCATCCCCATGCTCCTCTTCTGATACGGATCTCTGTCTACCTTTAGAAGTTTAGAAGAAGGAGCCTTTCAGTCTCAGCCAGCAACTATTGATGGGTTGGGAGAATCACATTGGACCTAGGATGAGATTGCCTGGGGACAGGAAATAGTGTCTCTTCTAGCGATCCCAGATTAGTCTTTTCCCTGTGTAATTCCGGATTGCAATAGAAGAGATTAAAACTCAGATGCGGTAGAAGCTACCCTCCCCCAGCTCTGCAATTTCCCATGTTGTGCTCATTAAACAATAGGTATCCATTTTAATTTAAAATTGCTGCAGTGTAACATTTAACATTTAAAAAAAGATGGATTGCATAATGATGAGCAAATCTTGCTCAAGATACACGGAAGCAGCCCCATTTTGGGATGCTTCTAAAAGAATGAATAAAGTGAGGTAAAGGTTTTATTAGCAGTTATCATTTTGTACTGAGGGGGATGTTGGTTAATCTCAGAAAGGTGAGCTGAGATACACATGGTTAGTCCTTGAACAGAGGCCTCAAATCCTTGCTAGAACTATAGAATAAACCAGAAAATCAGGGACAGTGAACACCCCAGAAAAAGACAGTGCCAATCCATTTCCACACAGCCTCTGAGAAAACAACATGCAAACCAGTGGTGGGATTCAATTTTTTTTACTACCGGTTTTGGCTTGGTGGGTGTGCCTTAGTGGGCGTGGTAGGGGAAGGACACTGTAAAATCTTCACTCCCACCCCACTCCAAGGAAAGGTTACCGCAAAATCCCCATTTCATCCCTATCAACTGGGACTCGGGAGGCAGAGAATAGATGGGGATGGGTCCAGTCAGAGGTGGTATTTACCGGTTCTATGAACTACTCAAAACTTCCACTACTGGATCTCCTGAACTGGTCAGAACCTGCTGAATACCACCTCTGATCAGTGGTGGATTTCTAATTTTTTTAGAACCTCTTCTGTTGAGTGGCTTGCAGGCCATATGACCGGGTGGGAGTGGCTTGGCAGCCATGTGACTGGGTGGGAGTGGCTTGGCAGCCATGTGACCGGGTGGGAGTGGCTTGGCAGTCATGTGATTGGGTGGGCGTGGTCAACTTGTAAAATGTGGTGAAACTCACTTAACAACGCTCTTGCTTAGCAACCAAAATGTTGGCTCAGAAAATCTGGCATTTGAAGCACGCAAGTCTTAAAACTGTCAAGTTACAAGACCCTTGCACCCCTAATCCTTTAGAAAAAATACCCTAGGGGTGTTCAAACTTGATAGCTTTAAGACTTGTGGACTTCAACTCCCAGAATTCCTCTTCTCGCTCTTCGTCTTGATGATATGCGGACGGGCGGGGGGAGGCAGCTGGAACCGGTTCTAAACGGCACTGTAGATTTGTGGAACCTCTTCTATAGAAGAGGTTAGAACTGGCAGGAACCCACTCCTGCCTCTGATGCAAATTTAGTTGAACTTGACTAGAAGAAGGCTTTACTTGTTCTTTACTCTGCTTTTGTGATCAGAAATGTTGAGTATTTCGACATACAGATTTAGAACTGGACTGGCACTGACAAGGCCAAGCTTATGACACATGTGTCCTCTATCCATGTCAGTTTGTCAGAATGGGATCTAGAGCTGTTGGGGGTTATAGAGGCTCATAGTATTTGTGGCTTTCTGTTGTTGCTTTTAAGGATGTTAAGATATGCTATGCATACACAGTGCTTTTTATCTTCTTACTGAATTTACTCATTTTCTGGATTCTCAAAATACACCAAATCATAAATTAATCAAATGGGTTCAGTTTGCATAACTCCCTAAGCTACGAAAAAACGAACCCATGGTCATGCATCATAGCATGTTGTATGAATGAACTTGCAATTTAATTGTCTTGGTGTACAGTTTGGTGATAAAGGTTGGTTAAAAGGTCAAGAGGGTAGTGCTTTGGGTTAAAATTTGAATGCATGGTCCTTGCCATCATCTGAAGTTTTGTCACCCACACCCACAGCCACACCCTCCTTGCAGATACTCTGGGGGCATTCAACTAATCAGGGAAAAAGTAGACTGGAAAATAGATTTGAATTGACATGGGGAATTTAATGGCGGTGTGCACTGCTAGAGTTGCCCTTTATTTGTGACTAGCCACATATTTTGTATGCATATGTATATATACTGCTATAACATGGTTACCCTTAAAGGTGTAAATAATCACCAAATATACTTGCTTTGTAACTCTCCTTATCCTGCCAAAAGGGTGAGAGGAGAGAGAGATAACAGAAACCTTTGTGAATGGGGTTTGGGTAACACAGGGAAATATTTTCTCTCTTCTTCAGGCAAATGGAGAAAAAAATTACACTCCACTGAATGGAGGAAGAAGTCCTATGGCCAATAAGGACTTCTTTCAATAGGAAAAGTTTTTTACTTTACTCATTTGTTAGATTTTTATCCTGCCTTTATTATTTTGTACGTAATTCAAGTGGTGAATATACCTATTAATCCAGGGGTGTCCAAACTTGAGAACTTTAAGACTTGTGGACTTCAACTCCCAGAATTCCCCAGCCAGGCTGGATTAATCCTTCCTCCTCCTATTTTCCAAACAACAACGTTCTTAAGCGGATGGCCTGAGAAAGAGTGACAGTGGCTCAGTCACCTAGCCAGCTTTTCTGCCTTAGGTGGGACTTGAACTCACGGTGTCCTGGTTTCTAGGCCAGCACCTTAACCACTACACCAAATTGGTTCGCTTCTCCTTTTGCATTGCACGGCAATGGATGAACGTGTTCCATTGGATTATGTACCAAAGATCCTATTCTCTGCTTCCAAGCTTTTTCATAGTGGCTTTGGAGAAAAAAATGAAAAATGGGTGGATTTTCTCCCCCCCCAGCTGGTCAAAAATTGTTCCATAAACCTGTATGTTGTAACAGGACAATCAGAGCCTGCAAAAACCTTGAGCATCTGCCCCTTAAGTGGGACTTCAAAAAGGGCTTCCACATTCACAAATGACCTTGGACCATTAAGTGATTCGTGTTGCACAAAGCTGTCCTTGAATGACAGCCTGCCAAGAACCAGAAGGGTTGACACATTTAGCCTGCCAGATGGACCCCTACAAGGTAGTGAATCCCCCATTTTTCTTTTTCTGAAAACCATCCTTTTTCAGAGAAATGAAATGCTAGAAGGTGCAGAGTATATACCGTACGTAAAATAAGAGCGTTGTGCAACAGTGTTATTGAGGGAAAGGCATAATTATAAGATTCAGCATGAAAACTGATTGCTCTGACCTGAAGTTAATGAGCTTATTTTAAACTCATTTTCTAACACCATGCATGAAGAATATCTTTTACTTAAATGCTCTTATGGCTTCAAGCAACCAATCCTTTCCTCTAACTGAGGATGAAGAAGGGGATTACCACTTGGGCTTCAGCCTTATAGATCTCGTTCTAATCATGACGACATCACTTAACAAGGATATACAATCTTAATTTGCCATTCAAGGAGTAATATCTAGCCTCAACTATTCAGCCAAGATACCTGTCTTGGGTTGTTTATTTTGCAGAAGAGCAAGAGCTGGGAATTCTGCCAGTTGTAACCCAGCACATCTGGAGGGCGCCAGACTCGGGAAAGCTGTATTATAACAGTAAGCCTGTAATTCTATGCAAGTTCAGGAAAAGGTCAACAAGGGTTCAGGGTTTAGCTACCTTGAATGAAACTCAGTTTCTTGCCTCATTTTTAAAGGTTATCATTTCCATTGCAAAAATACACCCTTCCGTCAATTTATAATAAACATTTGCAATTATAACCTTTCTTAAGTCTAAAACTTAACCCATAGGCTAAAGATAAAGCATCATTGCATAAATATTGTGTGCATTAACCTTCCCCCCCATAATTAAAATGGTTTCCATTAATCAAGAGCTTGGTTGACCAAGACAGAGTTAATTTGGCCACCTACATGACTCCAGTGCCACAACTGGGGGAATTGTTCTAGTTTCCAAAGCTGGAGTGCCACTCAGGGGTGGGTTGCTCCCAGCTCTACTGCTGGCTCAGTGCGCACAAAAATTTTGCACTCGCACGCTCACTTCACTCATGCGCATGCATTTCCCAAAAAAAATAGGTCTGTGCATGCGCAAAACGTTAAAAAAGAAAAAAAATTACATTTGTGCAATTACGATTGTTCTGCGCATGCGCAGAACCAGAAATCAAGATGGCCCTGTAGGAGAACCAGTTCGGGGGCTTGGCAGGCTAAACCGGTCCGAACCAGTAGGAACCCACCTCTGGTGCCACTGTGCAAAGACTTTCATCTCAGAGTTCAGTCACAGTGTTTCTGATGGCAGGAAGAGTCTAGAAAAGAGCTCCAGAAAATGACCCAATCCCTGGCTGGGTTCACACATAGCGTGCTTGAAACTCATGTTGTTTCTTTGCCTGTTTGCTTCTTTGTTTGCTTATTCATTGATTGGGGGTCTTAAAGAAAGGATAAATGACTGAACACAAATATAGGGAATTTGTGAGCTTCAGAAAGAAGCAGAACCAAGCCATTTTAGAGTGGGGCTGCTTGAAGGCAGAATGTTAATTTTGGGAGTGTGGGTCGATGAGAATTCAGCCATTTGATAAGATGATACAAGAGAATGAAATAGTCATAGATGCCTAAACATAAGTGTTACTGGTTCTCAGAAATAAAGTTCTGGTAACAATTGGAGAAGATGCTTCAATATTACTTAAAAGGTAAAGGTTTCCCTCGCAGATATGTGCTAGTTGTTCCCGACTCTAGGGGGCCGTGCTCATCTCCGTTTCAAAGCCAAAGAGCGCTGTCCGAAGACGTCTCTGTGGTCGTGTGGCTGGCATGACTAAACACCGAAGGTGCATGGAACACTGTTACCTTCCCACCAAAGGTGGTCCCTATTTTTCTACTTGCATTTTTACACGCTTTCGAACTGCTAGGTTGGCAGAAGCTGGGACAAGTAATGGGAGCTCACTCCCTTGCTTGGGATTCGAACTGCCAAACTGCCAACCTTTCTGATCGACAAGCTGAGCGTCTTAGCCACTGAGCCACCGCATCCCATTCAATATTACTTACTCTAAGACTAATCTCCCTTTCTTAATAACAGAAAGAGTCTTAGGTCTATGTATGGAAACCAAAAGTATCTCTTACATAATAGACCTATGGATCCGGTTTTGTGTCTGGCAGCGTTCCAGACTTAAGTCTTTTCTTCTTTGTTGTTTCTGCGTGCAATAGCAAAGTGGAATAGAGGGGAAAAACTTTGCCTTTGGGACAGGAAGTAAAAAAAAAAAGCCATACTAAAAACCAGTAGAAATAATATTTGTTCAACAGCATCTGGGAACAATGGACTGGTTTATGTTGTTGCGATATATGCGTTCTTCCTTAACCTATCATACACTGAAATCGGTTTTCACTCCGGCTATTATTTCAGAACTGCTTAAGAAGAAGAGATGCTGGCTTGTTAAACCAATTGCAAGAACTGGACAAGCAGATCAGTGATTTGAGGCTGGATGTTGAAAAGACAACAGATGAACACCTTGACACGGATAGCCGTCCCAGTTCAGGTAAGCATTTTATATTGCTAAGCTACGATGATCAGCAGACTTTAGGTCTTGTAAAAGGGGGCTTAGCAACCCAGCATTCTGTGGGGGCCCAGGCATCAAGACATCCCTAGGTACGGCCCAGTACAGAACTCCAGTATTAAATAAAAATGTCAAATGCCTTCCATCTTGCATGAAAAAGGCAAGGAATTATATGCCACAGGGAACAGTTATGCTATAAGGAACAGGCTGAGAAGCTTCAGCCAAAATTCTGCTTGCTCAGATGACATGAATTATAGCTACAGCTTCTTAATTTAGGTTCGGTTATAGTTGGAGGTTCAGCTATTTATATGGAAACTGTAAGATGTCTATGCTGTATCAGATGAAGCCTCCTCTTACTTTTACTGGTCTTTATATCTGACAGCAATTGCATCTCCAGTCCTATATTTCAGTAGGTCTGCCAAAGAAAAAGCCACCGATAGCCACTCTTCAGATGTTGCGGTTGACATTTATTTACCAAAAGAAACAGGAGATTACTAGGTGTATTGTTTCATTAAGAGGTAGATGTGGGATCGAGACTCAGATCTATCAAGTTGCTACATTCCCTCTATTCCACCTCATTTTCTTAAACAAACTCTCCTTTTATATGGAATGGGGTTTTAGGCTCAGGAGGAATATGCTAGATCCCTATTCCTTCCTCGCGCTACTAACGGCAAGCAGCTTTAATGGATTCTTTTGTTTTTTTAAATAGGGTTTTATGAGCTGAGTGATGGGGCTTCTGGATCTCTCTCCAATTCGTCCAACTCTGTTTTCAGTGAATGTTTATCCAGTTGTCACTCCAGTACTTGCTTCTGCAGCTCTTTGGATGCATCCTTGAGTGGCTCTGATGGACGGCCCAAGTCTGCAGGTATAGCAAGAATTTCTAATACCCAGGCATGTTTGAGGTTATTTTCCTTTGCAGCATACACCAGGGTAAGTAAGTTAGCCATTGGGGCTATTCTGGGTCCCGATCAGCCTTGTCCCTATTTGTTCCTGGTCAATAGATACTGGGATAGACAGCAAAGATAGAAAACAATAGCATTTACTACATGAGCTTCTACTGAGATGATGGCTGTTGGATAAAAGCACTGGATCTAATGATCCAATTGATCAGTTGCTACAGTATATTTGTATACTAAACCAGAGGTGTCAAATTCAAGATGCTTACATCTAGCCCATGGGGCCACCCTGGAAACAGTGAAGAATTGGTCTGCAGCACCACTGCCAATCAAAACGGAGCTTGGGAGGGCTGCGGGTGGCCCTCCCGAGCTCTGTTTTCACTCGCAGAGGGTTGCAGGAGGCTGTCACAGCCAAAAATGGAGCTTGGGAGCCCATTTTCACTGGCAGAGTGCTCAGACCACCACAGACAACCCCGACACGAGTGACATCGAGCTGGCCATCCCCACCCGAGCCACACCCACCTCAGCACACCCACCCTGGCCTCCCAAGGTCAAACACAACCCTGGTGCAGCCCTCAATAAGATTGAGTTTGACACCCCTGCACTAAACTAAACAACATTTTGAACTATTGTATGAAACCAGACACACTATAGCTTGTGAATAATATTTTCTGCGGGCCAATCATAGTTTACTTGATGATTAAACAAAATATGACTCAGCCCTGATTCCATATTCTCTTTCCCCCATCCCCCCAAGTGTAGCTGATAGGGGATAAAGAAATAGTCTGTAGCCACAGGTTGGTAGCTGAGGCTAGAGAGAACTGGGACATGTCTGTAGCCCCACTTTTATATCCTTCCTTTTTTAATCGAAATAAAGAAATCCGGTAGGACCTGAATATTATAAGAATAATATGCAAGTAAAGCTGTGCATTTGTACTGTATTTTTATTTGCAACCTGTCTCCAATCTGTGGGCTAAGGGGCTCATCCTCAGTATGGAACTCTTCATAAATATGTTGATATAGGAATTGCTAATCTGAATTTTATAGAAAGCTGTATCCCGAACTACTGCACACATGTACTATGATTAATCCAAATGACGATAATTGCAATGGGAAGTTACCAGTTCCACATTCATCTCCAAATGTTATTCCTTACTTATTTCATCTCCACTTTGTTGAATTTCAGATTTCATAAGCTGGCTGGAGCAAAACAAAGGTGTGCAGCAAAATGAGCAAGCAGGGATGGCCTCTCCATCAATGCCACAGGCAGATTCTTTGGACATCGTTGCAGATGTACATCCAAAATACCAGTGTGATCTGGTGTCTAAAACCGGAAATGATGTGTACCGTTATCCCAGCCCTTTACATGCTGTTGCAGTGCAGAGCCCCATGTTTCTTCTACCGGTGACCAGTTCCCCCCCACGAGAAGAAGGCGAGAGAACCAGTGACAGTGCTGTTGATGTTGGACCAGAACTCAACTCCGAAAAAACGGTGGATTCTTGCCTTTCACACGCTTCTCGTTCTCCATCCTGTCCTTTGCCCAGCAGAAAGATGGATGGATATATTTTAAGCCTTGTGCAAAAAAAGGCTCCTTCGGTGAGGACTAATAAACCAAGAACGAATCTGAATGCAGACCTGGCCAAGGGGATTTTGAGACATGGAAGCTTGTGTCTTCGGCAGATGGCTACTGCCACGTCTAGCAATACCACTAACACTAAGAATCTCATCCAGCCACTTTCACATTCCAGTGGAACCATTCTCACCCTAGAAAACAGTGCCTTTTCTCCCATGAAGCCGAATTCAAAGGAAGTAGAGCATACGGAGCTAAAAAAGATACCCTCACCTCCTGTTTTCCCACCGAATGCTGATAATGATCAAAGCAAGCCCTCAGCGAAGAATGTCAAAACTCAAGAAGTGATGCGATCCCCTGTGACTAAGAGTGATGCTCCCAAGGAAAGTGGCCAATTCTATTTGATCTGTCCTAAAGAAAGCCCAGAACAGCACATAACACCCTTGAAAGAAAAGAAAGCCGTCCAGCTTCCCAAAAAGCTATCGTTTAAAAGTAGTAGTGGGATGCAGTCGGCTTGCTCTGTTTTATCAGGCCAGGAGAGCAGACCACTGGTGGAACTTAAGAGTGAGGGGTCATCATCCCAGAGTCTGGAGGAGGGATTCCTCGTGAATGCCCAGTTCATTCCTGCTCAGCCACAAACAGTCAGACTTCACAAAGGCACCAGGAGTGTCAAAATTCTCAAAGGTTCTATGGTGAAGCACAGATCTCATCTTGTCACAGTGCTGGAAAATGGGCCTCAGGTTGGACGGGAGAAGGCCAAACCCATGGGCAAAAAGTGTCACTTCCTGGATGAATTGGATCCAAACAAGAAGCCAAGAAAGACCACTTTGAGAGGGAAGAAAACTCTCCACATTCAGCCAGATGCCAACCATCCGAGTCGGCAGCCAGGCGTACTCAAGTCTGTGCTGAGGCCCCATGGACATAGCAGAGAACCAGTAGTTGCCAAGCCCAAGCACAAGCGAGCGGATTACCGGCGCTGGAAACTCTCTACAGAGGTATCTTATGAAGATGCCCTTAGGCGGGCCAGGAGGAACAGGAGAGAAGCTATAGGAGTCTATTCTGAGATTCCACACCCTTATATTAGCCCCTATGCCTACGTTGCTAGTGACTCAGAATATTCGGCTGAATGTGAATCCCTCTTCCACTCCACTGTAGTGGACACCAGCGAGGATGAAAGGAGCAACTATACCACCAACTGCTTTGGGGACAGCGAGTCCAGCTTAAGTGGGGTGGAGTTTGTTGGTGAAAGCACAACCACCAGTGACTCAGAGGAAAGCGGGGGCCTCCTTTGGTCCCAGTTTGTTCAGACACTTCCCATCCAGGCAGTGGCTGCTGCTTCGGAGCTCCATGAAAATGCAGCCAAGGCCTTTGTTAAGATTAAAGCATCCCATAACCTTAAGAAGAAAATCCTTCGCTTTCGGTCCGGCTCTCTCAAACTGATGACTACTGTCTAAACGCATAGGAAAAGCAAATGATAGCAGCAATGATAATATCCCTGCCTCTTGGCGAGATCTATACAGTATGTGTAAGGGAAGTGAGTGTCAGGATTCTGACGGGTCTTGGGGACAATTTTTCAGGACTTGGGAGCTGGGCAGCTACGCTGGTTCCAAAAGGGCCCTTCACCGGCTGTCATTAGAACTGCCTGCCTTAACACCTCGAAGAGCAGAGCAAGCAACTTTTCGGTGATGGAGTGCACATGTTTGTGTATGTCTACTTTTGGGGCTGAGGACTATAGGAGGGATCGAGCAAGTAAGGCAGGGCACCTCCTGCAAGGTGATAATGTTGTGCCATTTCAAGGTTTCCTAATCTTTTCCAGCTTCCGAGGTTGGGTAACCACTCTAAGGTTATGTAAGGTGAAGGAATGGGAAAATTTGGGGGACAGGGCCAAACATGGGAAGCTTGGTTTTTTGGGGTGTATGTGTGGAATTCAAGATTTTGGGGGGAATTTTAAGAGGCAAAATTAGGTGGAGATTAGCTGACTTTAAAAATCCTCCAAACAATAACATAGAATGAAATTGTCTGTTTAGTTCATTCGGGGGGGGGGGGATCTCGGGGACAACATAAAATGTGTTGGGGGACTCCGTTTGAGCCCGGGTGTCTACCTCTGACAAACTTTGAAATAATCCCTTATAATAACATAACGTTGGGCAAATTTAATCTCCTCCTTCTGATGCACCATTTTTAGCGTGACAAGGGCTTGCTTTGGAGAAGAAAAGACTCACCTCTTTTAAGTTTGCAGCCTTCCCATTCTCACTTGCCTTGAGCAATCAGGCAAGTGGCTGATTACAAGACTGGTATAAGCAGAGAACAGAAAGAAGAATCTATGGCAACCTTTACTAACCGGATACCTTTAGTGTGGGGACTGCAATTCCCAGAACTCACAGCCACCAGGAAAGGCAGCAATTCAGTCCATCAGGGAAGGCTGCCTTAAGTAGACCTTTTGGGGATCTCTGGTGCTGCTGCTCTTGGTAATCTGCCAAAAAGGTCTTATGAAGATGTGACCATCACACATCTTCCTGTGTAAACAAAACAAGGTGCTTCTTGTAAATAATTTTTCTAGTATGCTTTTTGTAGGGCAGATATTTAAGTCTTAATGGACTGCTTAGTTAATGTCACTTGAACCTCCATATTTTTGAGTCAACACTAGTGCCTTTTAAGTGGTAAGAACAAAAGCCACCGTGCTAGTTTTTAAACAAAGAATTAAGACACCAGTTTACTGTTGAGCTGATTGAGATGCAGACATAGAGACCAAATGTTGATTTAAAAACAGTGTTAGAAACATCAGTGTGAAGATGGTTAAATGAAATGCAGGATCCACATTTTTTAAATAAGCAAACTCGGTAAGCATTGTGTTGATTTATGCGGCATCACTGATTAACACAGAAACTCTCTGCTTCAGATTATCTCTCTCATCCACAGGCATTTTATATTTAGCAAAAAAAGAGAGACTATTTTCAAGATTTCGCTTGACGCCTCCTTTTACGCAGATTAGATTAGTTGTTCGTGTTGTTCAGCATTGTCTGTTCTGAATTAAAACTACACCTTCAGAGTCTTGAGCAAAGGTTTTCCCCATTATTTTCTCCTGGATGATTTTTAAATGTAAAAGCAGGGATTGAACTGCCTTCAAAAGGAGAAACCTCAGTACTGAGCCATAGCCACCTAAAGCTGCCTTGAATTTAGATAAATGATCCATCCAGCCCACTGCTCTATGGCAAATTTTTCCCATGTTACTTTCTGAGATCCTTTAGAAGTTGGGAATTTGGAGCAGTTGCTCTACCTCTTGAATTACTGCATTCATCTCTTACCAACGTGCACAGGTTTTAGTAGTATTGAATACTACATTGGATTAGGAGGCAGCAACACAAATAGTGAGATGAGGGAAACAAATGACATAAATTTACAAAATCCTTTAGGTTTTAGATGTGTTGGGGAGATCTGCCTTCTGCCATTTAAGCCTGCTTTGTTAATCTTGTATAAGGTCAAGCACTTTGAAAAAGCATCTTTAAGGAGGGACCTTGAAATACATTGTGTACAGGTAGTCATTGACTTTTGACCACAATTGAGCCCAAAATTATGACCATCAGTGAGACATTTGTTAAGGGAGCTTGGTCCCGTTTTATGATTTTTCTTGCCTCAGTTGTTAAGTGAATCACTGAAGTTGCCAAATTAGCAACAGTCGTTAAGTGAATCTGGCTTCCCCATTGATTTTGTCAGAAGGTCGCACAAGTTGATGACACAACCCTGGGAAATTTCAGCCGTTGTAAATACAAGCCAATTGTCAAGCATCCGAATTTTGATCATGTGACCATGGGGACACTGCAAAGGTCATAAAGTGTGAAAAACAGTCACAAGTCACTTTTTTTCAGTGCCATTGTAACTTCCAACAGTCACTAAATGAACTGTTGTGTACACCTTATTTTGCATTCTTGATGGGAAAGAGAGTGACAGGCAGATTGCAGTCTTCCATTCCCAATTGAATCTGCTGGTTGCTTTGAAATTACTTGGTGATCATAAGAACATTTCCTATACATTTTTAATTTTAAGAATAAGTTCTAGCGTTCACAACCAAGATTTAAATCTGAAAAAAGTGTTCAAAATGAAACGCCAACTCTGAAGGACCACTGAATCAGAATATTGGTAACTACTTGGAAGTTTAGCAACATTTCTGAATTTTGAGTTCATTGATTCCAGTTGCAGCCATGCTCAAGTGCTTGAACTTCTAAAATTGAGACTTTTTTTTAGAGGAAATGCAAATCTTGCCAAATATCTCAGATGCTATTTGTATGTCAAGCTTTCCTACTCCCATCGCTGGATATATTAAAATGTCAAAGAAATGTGTTCAGTATTTTGTATTGTTTTGTAGTTCTGTACATAAGTGAGGATTTTAAAACAATACTTCAAATAAGAGTAAGTATTGCAAGTGGAGAGGTGATTGAAATGGTAATGATGATTTAATAGCTGACCAGCTGCTGTAAGGGTGTAAACTAAGATAATGCAAGTTTATCATCTGTTTGAAAGACAAAACCTCTGTGTACTGTATTTTGCTCTGGGGTTGTCTCAAAATGGTAGTCACACTGCGTACACTTTGACATAGTTTAGGGCTACTTTTCCATAGTTTGCTTTGTCCTAAACCAAACTACCTGACAGCTGAGACAAAAGTGCTTTTAGGACTGAGATTTCTGCAGAAGATATGAACCTTGAACCTTTAGATGCTTGGTGCCCTGATGAATTATTATAATTAAACTGTGGGAATGATAGTGAATAGCAATATATAGCCCAATAATTTCACTGTTGAAAATCTTGTAGATCTTGCTAATTCTTTTTCCTCCTTTAAGAATCTTTGTTTAAGAATAAAGAGTTAAAGTAAATAAAGACAATGCTAGAGGTCGATGTTTAGTTTTGCAAGATTTCAGTTTCTGGTTTATTTTTAATTTGAAAAAAAAAATCTTAAAACAAGCTGGGACAAAGAGGTTGGATGATAAAACTATAACATCTTCTTCTCTTGAATATATGCATTGAGGTCAAGATGGGGAATTTGCCTGCATATCCTACTCAGTTCCATTCCATTTCCTTTCTAATGTTATATAAGAATGTTGCTGGTCGGAACTAAAGGGTTAACTTTTCTAGGATCCTGGTTTCCCACAGAAACCCACCTGATAATTCTGGAAAGCTTACTAGAATAGCAATTGTCAGCATTCCAAATAGCATCCAAAAGTAAATCAGAATCCAAGGCAAAGTATTGCTCAAAGTTCCAATTTATTAAGAGAACCACATTGGCACATCTGGGAAAACCCGAATCTGAAAGCTTCCCAGTTTTCCCCACCTAGTTGAAAGGTCAAGATCTTGCCCCTACACCCACAAGTCTATCACATGGTCCAATATCCCACTGCGATGCTGACAGTTCTACCCATCCAATTCCGGTCAGGTACAGAGGTACAGAGACAAAGGATGACCTTGGTTTTCTAGAAAGAATTTTGTTATGGCTACATAATATGTAACTCCTTACAATCCCCCCTCCCATTTTCCCACAATAGAAAATGCATAGTAGAATAATAGAAAATGTGGCAGGCCAAAGATCCAAAAGAAAAGATGGCTGCAGGCCTGGCAGCAGTAGGATTCTCCCATGTTTGCCAGCAATGGAATTAAAAGGCCAGTTTACTCTGACTTGGAGGTGATAGATAGACATCATGACTGATAGCTTTGTCCATGAGAGATTTACCCAGCACTTTTGTAAAACCAATCCCATTTTATCTGGTTAAATCCCATTTCATCTGGTTAAACTAATCCCATTTCATCTGGTTTCCCCCCCTGAATCTCCCACTTTTCAGTTTCTCGGGAAGATCCTACATTCCAGCAGTTTAATTTTAGATGTCTCTCTTTTCTCATACGAGTTTCCGAAGCTACAGATCCCAACTATTAAACCTTTTCTTTGTATGGGAGCACTTCCTACCCCTGGATCATTTTGGTGGCCTTTTCTGCATCATTTCCAGCTCACTAATACCATTTTTGAGGTGCAATAACCAGAATTCAGTATTCTAAATGAACAATACAATGGCAATTGTCTGACACGTCTTTCTTTGGACTTTGGGGAAAATCCAAAAAGTCTCTTTGAAAGTACATTGTATATTTTTTCCCTTACAGTTTACACAAATATGCATGTTAAAAGCATGAGTGTCCGTTGTGTCAGTTTTTCTGTCTTGTGTCCAATAATTATACATCATTAAGCAACGGTATTTTATATCTCTATAATGAATCCTATTGCTTTATAAATTAATATAATGCATTGATATGCTGTAATAAACATTTCCTTTTTTTAATCCCTTGTCATGTGTGGTGCATTGATTGTAGCTAAGATGGACAACATTTGTGGCCCCTTTTAAAAAATTAGACTTTTAAGGGCCGAAGTACATTTTGCTATTTTTTGTCGTTATATTGAGAAATATTACTTCCTTTGAAAAACAAAATAACATACATTCTTCTGGGAATTGCATGATTGGTGACTAAAAAAAAAATCACCCACATTTGTCCACTTCCAATTTTTGTAGTCAAAGCTTGGCACTCACTTTGAGATGTTCTTGTCCACATCACAGAGAAACAGGAGCCATCTGCCAATCGCCAAAAAAAAAAAAAAAAAAAAAAAGGAAAACCCCAGCTGTTGCAACATTCTTCCAAGCACTTTTGTGAGATGTCTGGATCTTCACTGTTCTTTAATTGTATTGGATACTTTTCAATTTAGAGAAGGAATGCTCTCTAAAGAGCCAGAATGAAGAGCACTAGAGAAAAGGCCAAGGAGAAGTTGCTTTGTTTGCAAGCAGATGGCAAAGATGAGGTCCATAGAAAGACTGTGTTCTTGAAATGATGGCTAAATGTTTTCACAGCTTCTGGGGTTTGAAAGCCTTGCCCATCAACAAAACACACATTATTCAAAAAGGAAATAATAATAGGAGAGCACAACAAGATCGATTAAAGTGCACGTAATATATTATTTCCCTACTTGTAAAAGAACTCATGCATAAATTGCCAGATAACCCAACATGGGTATAATCTGAATTAAGTCTTTTACTGAATGGAATTTACACCCAGTTTGTTACAACTAGCAATGTAAGAACTTTATATGTGTGCATATTCATTAATTCCATTTATATGCTGCCTTAAGGGTAATAATTGTAGCTTGCTTTCAGAGACCTTCTACTCCCATACAATCTCCCCCCCCCCTTACAATCCCCCTGCAGTTTAAAATGTTGGCCAAGACCTTTCCAGCCATGATCTGATGTCAACAGTTACCGGGTAGGGGCGGTGGGGTAGTGATAATCATCCGGGAAGATTTGACTCCGAGAGAATTCACTGTGTCGCAGACATCCGGTTGTGAGTCTCTGGGCGTGAAATGGGGCCCAGGGAGACAGTTGGGTCTGTTGATAGTATACCTGGCTCCCCGCCATACATCAACGGCCCTGCCCGGACTCCTCGAGCTGATCGCGGAGATGGCGGTTGAGACCCCCAAGCTACTAGTGATGGGGGACTTCAACCTGCCGTTGACGGGAGAGGCATCCGAGGTAGCCCAGGAATTCATGGCTTCCATGACAGCCATGGATCTGACTCAAGTAGTTCGGGACCCCACACACGAAAGAGGCCACATACTGGATCTTGTGTTTGTCTCCGACCAGTGGACGAGTGATCTGGGTATAGGGAATTTAGTCATCACGCCCCTGTCATGGTCAGATCACTCACTTCTCCAACTGGACTTCCCTGGCGCTACTCCCCGCTGTGGGGAGGCGGAACCAGATTGTCCCAGATGGTTCCGCCCCAGGCGTCTGATGGAACCAGATAAGTTCCAGGCGGAGCTTGGGCCACCTCCTGCAGACCTGTCTTGCTCCCGGGCAGAGGACCTGGTGGCCGCGTGGAATAGAGGCCGCCGGAGCCTTGGACCGGGTTGCGCCTTTGCGGCCTCTCCGATGGCAACGATCGACCCGGGCCCCCTGGTTTAATGGGGAGCTAAGGGCGATGAAACGCCATAGGAGACGCCTAGAGAGCAAGTGGAGATCCTCCCGCTCCGAATCCGATCGAACACAGGTAAGAGCCTACTTAAGGACCTACCTTGTGGCAATAAGGGTGGCCAAGCGTCAGTATTGTGCCACCCTTATAGCGTCCGCAGAGAACCGCCCTGCCGCCCTGTTTTGGGTGACCCGCTCCATGCTGTCACAGGGACAGCGGGATCCCCCGTTGCAGGGCAGGGCAGAGGAGTTTGGGGCATACCTGCAGGATAAAATTGATCGGATCCGGAGGGAGTGGACCCACCCCAGTGTTCCAGAGGGGGCGTCCGAGGCTAGTCTTGAGATTCCACGCTGGGAGGAGTTTGACCCTGTTGTCACCGAAGATTTGGACAGGTTGCGCGGGCGACTGCGAGCCACCACATGTTTATTGGACCCGTGTCCCTCCTGGTTGGTACTGGCTTCCTGGGAGGGTACACGAGGCTGGCTACTGGGGCTGGTGAACGCTTCGTTGGGTGAGGGCCTTTTACCAACCGCCTTGAAAGAGGCAGTGGTGAGACCCCTGCTCAAGAAGCCTTCCCTGGACCCAGAGGAGCTAGCAAATTATCGTCCTGTCTCCAACCTTCCTTTTCTAGCGAAGGTTGTTGAGAGTGTGGTGGCTCAACAGTTCCTGCGTCACCTGGAGGAAGATGATTATCTAGACCCGTGCCAGTCCGGCTTCCGGCCCGGTCACAGTACTGAGACGGCCTTGGTCGCGTTGGTGGATGATCTCTGGAGGGCAAAGGATGGGGGTTGTTCCTCCATCCTTGTCCTATTAGATCTCTCGGCGGCTTTCGATACCATCGACCATGGTATCCTATTGCGCCGTCTGGAGGGGTTGGGGATCGGAGGCACCGTATTGCGGTGGTTCCGCTCCTACCTCTCTGGCCGGATGCAATGTGTGTTGGCAGGGGAGCAGAGGTCGACCCCGAGGCCCCTTACTTGTGGGGTCCCTCAGGGGTCGATCCTCTCACCTCTCCTGTTCAACACATATATGAAACCGCTGGGCGAGATCATCCGTGGTTTTGGGGTGGGATACCACCTGTACGCTGATGATACCCAGCTGTACATTTCCACCCCAAACCACCCCAACGAGGCCGTCGAAGGGATGTCCCGTTGTCTGGAAGCAGTGCGGGTCTGGATGGGTGACAACAGGCTCAGGCTCAACCCCTCCAAGACAGAGTGGCTGTGGCTCCCGGCTCCCCGATACAACCAGCACATTCCATCGCTGGCCATCGGGGATGAACAATTAGCCCCGGTGGAACGGGCACGCAATTTGGGCGTCCTCCTTGATGCCCGGCTGACTATAGAAGATCATGTGGCAGCCGTGGCGAGGGGGACGTTCCACCAGGTTCGCCTGGTGCGCCAATTGCGTCCCCTTTTGGACCGGGGGGCCCTGCGCACAGTCACTCACGCACTGGTGACGTCTCGTCTGGACTACTGTAATGCTCTCTACATGGGGCTCCCCTTGAGGTGCACCCGGAGACTGCAGTTGGTCCAGAATGCAGCCGCGCGGGTAATCATGGGGAGATCGAGGTTCTCCCATATAACACCTCTCCTGCGCGAGCTGCACTGGCTTCCTGTGGCCTACCGGGTGCGCTTCAAGGTGTTAGTCACCATCTTTAAAGCGCTCCATGGCATAGGGCCTAGTTATCTGCGGGATCATGTCCTGCCCCATACATCCCTGCGGCCCATTCGCTCACACAGAGAGGGCCTTCTCCGGGTGCCGTCCTCTAGAGACTGTCAGAGGGCGGTGCCCAGGAGTAGGTCCTTCTCTGTGGCGGGTCCCACCCTTTGGAACGACCTCCCCCCAGACATCAGGACAACAACCGATCTCCGCTCCTTCCGCAGTAAACTGAAGACCCACCTGTTTCGGCTAGCCGGCCTGGCATAATCTCGACAACTGTTCCACCCCTTGGTTAATTTTAATTGTCAATGTTAGCTTTTAAACTTTTATTCTTATTGGGGTTTTAACTTCTCTGATTATTGTATTTATTTATTTTTACCTCCTCCTTTGTAGTCCGTAGACCGTTGCTTGTGTACGTCGCCCCGAGTCCCTGTGGGGAGAGGGGGCGACTAATAAGTCTGATAAAATAAAATAAAATAAATAAATAAATAAATAAATTCTGTGGCCTTGATGGGCGAACAGCTTCCCTAAGATTTCAGAAGTTGTCTATTTCTGCTAAAGCAGGGGTGTCCAAACTTGGGAACTTTAAGACTTGTGGACTTCAACTCCCAGAATTCCCCAGCCAGCCATGCTGGCTGGGGAATTCTGGGAGTTGAAGTCCACAAGTCTTAAAGTTCCCAAGTTTGGACACCCCTGTGCTAAAGATTGAAGCTGTCAGATTCTTTCTCTACCTTACCTACTGTAGTTTCTAGAATATTTTTATGGTCCTGGCATCTTTCTATGCTTCCTCTACTTTAAAATGTGCATGATACAATATATGTATTATGTTAAAATAACTTTGCTTCTATATAATTTCTTACTGCTACAGTAATTTTTTTCTAACAGCAACCTGAAATTATTGGATTTTTCCCATTCAGAGGAGGGAATGACAGCTCAATAGGCTTAGCGTCTTTCACAATATTACAGCCCTCTCAGAATCTTCTGACTCTTTTCTGGCAGAATCAAACAGTCCAGCGTCAAAGACCAACAAAGACAACTTAAGAAAAAAATCAATAGAGAAAAACTGGTCAAGGTCCGATTAGGGAGTCAACACAAGGCATTCAATAGCAGCAATCAAAGTTCAGAAGATTTGCCTGGTACTAACATGCCCGGGCAAAAATCAGTATTTCCAGGAACTCAGGACAGACTTGGGGACAAGGTGCACCCACATTTTTCATAGTACTGTGCAGAACAGAATTCAAATGTTTTTTGGAGCACAGGTAGTCCTCGAGTTATGACCACAATTGAGCTGAATATTTATGTTGCTAAGTGAAACATTTAGGTGTTAAGTAAGTTTTGTCCCATTTTACGACTTTTCTTGCCACCGTTGTTCACAGTTGTGAATCATTGCATCTGTTGTGAATCTGGATTTCCCATTGATTTTGCTCGTCAGAAGGTGGCAAAAGCTGATCACATGACCTTAGGACACTGCAGCCATTATAAATATAGAACATGTGATCATGGGGATGCTGCAATGGTCGTCAGTGTGAAAAACGGTCATAATTCACTTTTTTTCAGTGCTGT
This sequence comes from Natrix helvetica, assembly GCF_964273705.1. Taxonomy (NCBI): domain Eukaryota; kingdom Metazoa; phylum Chordata; class Lepidosauria; order Squamata; family Natricidae; genus Natrix; species Natrix helvetica. Next base: position 31,409,714 of record NC_138548.1, read on the forward strand.
TGTAACTTCGAATGGTTACTAAATGAACTGTTCTAAGTCGAGGACTAACTGTATATCATGCTCCACATTTTGAGAAATGTGGCTGAAAATTGCATGAAAATAATAGAACACTGAGGAAAGTTGTATTTATGCATGAAGGGAAATGGCATGTAGAATGTATTCATTAAAACACGGAAATTCAAAAACACCTCCATATACACCTCCAATTAATGGATGAGAAAAGTGGCTGGAACATATTTAGGATTGAATACGTGCAAAATTGACATGAACTACTTATACATTGATTCATTTAATCATAGGGATAATGAATAATACGATGAAACTGGCTTAATGTAGGATTGTTGAATTTGGTCTGCAAAATTCAAGAGAACCACTAGATTACAGTAAAAAGAAATTTCCATATCTGTGTGTTGCCCTTTATTGATTGTCTGGATTATTTGCAGCCAAAATATGATAGTCCAAGATTTTCTCTTGTAACGATTTGTTTCATGGAAGAACAAGCAAACCTTTTACTTTGAGAATAATGCAGAGGATGGCAACATTTTACGCTCCGGATGCAATGAAAAAAATGACTGAAATCTCATGAGGTAATTATATTTAAAGTCTTTTGTTCTAAGAACTCATGAAAGCATAGACAGTGGTGGCAAAATCTGACACCAGCCTGTTGAAGTCTCCTGAGACATGGACCTTTTTTTAAAAAAAAAATTAAAACATGGATTGAATCTGGGCACGTTGTGCCATTTTAAGAGGCAGAGAAGTTCTTGCACCTTCAAGTGACTCGTTTGTCAAGAATAAAAGTTTTTCATCTTCTCCACCTTTTGTTGTTGTTAGTTGCAAAGTAGTGTCTGACCCATTGTGACCCCGTGGACAATGTTCTTCCAGGCCTTCCTGTCCTCTGCCATCTTCTGGAGTCCATTTAAGCTCACACCTACTGCTTCGGTGACTCCATCCAGCCACCTCATTCTCTGTCATCCCCTTCTTCTTTTGCCCTCAATCTTTCCCACTTCAGAATCTGACCTTCTAAAGAGCAGTCAAGGTTGATCTCCTTTAGGACTGACAAGTTTGATCGCCTTGAAGTCCAAGAGACTCACAAGGAGTCTTCTCCAGCACCATAGCTCAAAGGTGTCAATTCTTTGGCATTCAGCCTTTCTTATGGTCCAACTTCCACAGCCATACATTGCAACTGGAAAAACCATAGCCTTGGTTATATGCACTTTGGTGGCAGTCATCCCCACCTTTGCAGATTACTAAATGTACTTATTTAGAGGGCATCTTTGCTTTTGGGGATGCCTGAGATAATAACATAAATTATAATTTATGTTAACAATAACAAATATTATAAATTATAATATCTGATACAGTGAAAATGGATACAGACCTTGCCATTTATTTTTAATTTTATTTATTATTTAATGAATAAGGAATGGTTCTAAAATGCTGTTAAGCTTATGGAAAGTTTCAAATACTCAAAAGCAGAAAAATCTGTTTGGCAAATATTGGAAGCTTGAGCAGCTACAAGAAGTAGTAGAAGGCTTTGCGTAAAGGTCATAGGGATAAAGTTGCCACAAATCTGCGAGGGTAAATCTAATACTTGAGCAACTGGCTAGATCTTTGCTTTGTTTGCCGAAAGGGGAGAGAATATGGTTGACTGCTGCCATGAAAGTCTCCACATCAAAGCTTCTCATCGGAGAAACCATCTCTGTCGTTCAGCCTCTGGCACTTTAAGGAAAACTTGATTGACAGCCAGTAGATTGTGTTTTGTTTTTCTGGGCAGATGGCAGTTGAGTAGCTCCCTGCTGTTCAAAGACATAGTGGCTGCACCTTTAATCCCTGTCCTTTGCTGTGGATTTGAGTGAAACCAAAGTTGCTATCTTTTGGGCATATTGCAAAGAATGGCTAACCTTTTCAAACTTGAATCTAGAGGCTGAGGGAGAATAAGGGTTGACAGGAGGAGATTGTGGAGGTTTTCTTTGGGGAAATGACACCTTGAATTTGTTGTTTGTTACTTTTTAATGCCGCTCATCTCCCCTATTGGGTGACACTTATTTCTTGGTGCAAAACATTCTGTTTGCTAAGCCATTGAAATAATACAGTACAGGGCTGTCAAACTCGTGGCCCACTGCTCTGATGGGTCATGTGCTGGCCACGCCCAGACTCGGTTTAGCAAAGGGGGAAAAAGTCCTGGTACATCATGTGACGATGCTGTGGCGATGAGAGTTTGACACCCCTGATATAGTACAATATCCAGCCTTCAAATATCTTCTCAAGATGGCCCTTGTTCCTGTAGACGTGAGTTTCATTGTCTGCTATCACACTTTAGCTTTTTACACAATGATGGAATGCATGAAGTTCTTGGCTCGGGTCTCCCATTCCAGACCTCAGACACTAGAGAAAAAACAATCACAAATAATGAAAGAAGAGAATATTTTCAGCTCAGGTTGGACTGTGGGATCCTTGGTGGCTTATGAGCTTGGTTGTTTTCTTGCAGTTGTTTTATTATCTAATTAGGTAACATCATCAGGGCTAGAAGGGAGTTGATTCTAGCACTGATGATATTACCTAGTTGAAATGTCTGCAAGAATATAACAAAGCTCAGAAAGCACCAAAGACTCCACAATCATCAACAATCCAGCTATTCTCTTGGGCTTGGTAATAAGTAGACACCATCACATTCTAGGGTAACCGTCTTTAATCTAAATCTTCCAATGTGTTGAGGCTACAACTACTTGAGTTCCTCTGAGCAATGGAATTGTTTGCCCGTACCCTCTGCCCTAACGTTCTCTATATCAACACAAAATGTTGACCTTGGCTTTTGAATTAATTATTTTCTTAGTCGAGAAAATTCAGTGAATGTCAATCAGGCTGGATGTATGCAATATGTTAAGCCACAAGGAAATGAACTCAGGATTGATATTAATCTAGCTTTGTATATTATGGAAATGTAGTTACTAAGTTGTTAATTGCCTTGGTTCAACATATTGTACAAGCTCAGTTTCTTTTTTTAATTTGAGACTAGTCCTGATTGCATTACTGATATGATATCAGTTATCCTCAGGAGAAATGCAGATTCAAGACCTAATACCTTGTCAGCATCTGCTCTTTCAGCTGATAGGTTACGTGTGTGTGTGTGTGTTTGTGTGTGTGTGTGTGTGTGTTGTACTTGGTCTCTTGATCCTAGCATATGTCCATCAGAATTACCAGGTGTCCTGAGGATGGCGAAGGCACAGTGGGTTAAATATTTTTTGTTTTATCACCAACATTATAGACCATATATAAAAGCCTTATAAGCAGTGATCCCTGGGCCATGTCTATGAATCAGTTGTTAAAAAGAAAAACAAAGTAATGATAAAACAGCTGCAACTATTCTTAGTTCAACTCAAAAGGTTCAGTTCAGTGGAAAGGGGAGAGCAGTCTTTGGCTCTGAATTTTATGAATGATCTTTGAAAGGGGAAGAAATGGGGAAAGAAGTAAATCAATTTAGAGCTCTCTAGAAGATGAAGAAATCTACTTTGCTATTGTACTTCCATAATGAACTAACTGTATGAACTTTGAAAACAAAGGCAAGGACTTGTAAATGGTGGAGAAAATTGGAGATCAGAAAAGCACGCTAAAAATGATCCCAATAGAAGCTCATGACTGAGATTTAAAAAATAGGACTGTATTGGATCTTATCGCAGAAAGACTGCCCTCCAAGAACAGAAGACTATTTCACAATGTCTAAAACTTGATGACCTAAATGGAGCACTTTAGTAAGAAAAAAAAAGAGATTTTTCAGGTTTGCAGAAAACACAAAGAAAAGCAAATTGTCGCAAATTCTACACAGCTGTATCGTGCAGATGGCGTGTGAATAGAGAATGAACAAGGATTCTCAGCCCACAGCAAACCTCTTGTGTGGAACATGTTTAGTAATACAGTCACAAGGGATGCTGCCTTGTAACCTGGTCCTTTCCAGATGTGCTGGTCATCTGGAATTCCAAGTCTTAATTCCTAGACAACCTAGCCACAATAAGAAAGATTCATTATTTACAATTGTGTACTAACACTTAGCCTGATTATGCTTTCAAAAAAAGTCACAGAGCTGCACTTTCTCATGTTTCTCCACCACTACAACACTATTATCCTTGAAGTCTTCAGTAACTAGGAAGCTCTGGGGAGGTGGGAATCTGCTTTTCATCAGCATAATCCCTTCTCTGCTATTTAATAACACATCAGTGTAGTATTGAATGACAAGAGGAAAATGTGCTTACGCTTTTAAAATTGTCCAGAAAGAATGATTCATTTCGAAGCTGCTTGAAGTGCGGACCCCATGCAATGAAATAGGCCCACAAAAACAGTGGACATGTGAGGGTTGTGTGGGAGATGAGAACAGACATATTCCTCTCATATCTCTGTCATCTGGCAACACGCACATTTTGCTCACGTTATAGTAATGGCACGACTTGCCCAGCAAAGGAGATAACTAGTTTCCCAGGGAAATCTGTAGGCTTTTTAGGAAAGCTCCAAAGTGATTAGTACATCGTTCACAACCTGTGATCTCTAGCGTGTGAGAGAGGAAGAATGTTTCTATAGTGCTATATTACATTAGTCAAAAGAGTGATAGCTTTGTAATTTGTTCATAAGGATCCCTCTCTCTGTCTCTGTCTTAAACACACATTAATCTTCTGAATTAGCCATTCTAGAGGTAGATCAGTACAGGCAGAGTAGTTGCAGTAGCATATTATGTCCTCTCAAAGAATGTTGAGAAATGGGACAATATACAATCAGAGGTGGGTTACTCCCGGTCCAGACCAAATCGGCCAAAATGGTAGTAGCAGTGACAGGAGGCTCCACCCACCTGCCTGGACGCTTCTACGCATGTGCAGAAGCATCATGCGCATGTGGGGGGAGTGTGCCCGAACCAGTAATAAAAAAATTGGCAACCCACCACTGTATACAATAGTAGTTTAAGACACTGGATTGGCACTAAGGAGAACAAGGATTTGTTTATTTATTGAAAGCCTCAATAAACTTTATCCTTCCACCAACTCTGGGAGGCTCTCAATCAAAACTTGAAAGACATACAAAACATTTCAAAACTATATAATTGAATCATTTAAAAAGCTTTTAAAAACTCCTACCAAAATCTGATACCAATTAGTACTAATATACTGTATGATCATCTAATCTTCTCCCAGCTCTTGGAGAGAAAGCCAGGTCTTTAAGTCCACAGAAAAAGGTACACTTCCTAGCTCCCATCTAGTGACAATATTTAGGGGAGAGGACTAGAAGCGTGCCCACCCCATCTGACCTGCTAGGATAGGAAGATGCCTTTGGAGAAGGACAGTACAACAGATAGTCTGGCCCTGTGCCATATAAGGCTTTAAAGGTGATGACCCCAAGCACCTTGAATTGCACCTGGGAAAAAATTGCAAGGCAGTGCAACTTGCACAAAAGAGGTGTTACATGGGCAAACTTAGGAGCCTCCATTACTGTGTGCACTGCACCATTCTGGACCAGTTAAAGTTTCCAGTTATTCTTCAAAGGCATCCTCAAGTAGAGCACTTTGCAGTAATCCAGATAGGTGGTGACCAAGCCATGAGTGACTATGAACAAGGGTTTCTGGATCTGGTTGACCCTTTGCTGTGGAAACCCACTGGGACTTGGGCCAAGCTCTTTCAGCCCAACATACTTCATAGGTTGTTGTGGGAGAAAATCGAGGGAAGCAGCGCTGTGCATGCTATCTAGACCTCCTGAACAAGAGGAATCACCACTGTCTCAAATTAGACGGAAGAGTTCTTGTTATCTAATAGTAGCTATCCCCATCCTGCTGTTTAACTGGGGATAATGAGAATTGTCATGTGACACATATGGAGACATTAAGTTAGGTAAGGCGATCTTAAAGATAAAGAGATATAAATAAAATGGTAAAAATAAAATAATATGGATTATCCATCCTTTTTTTGTTTTTGTTTTAAAGATCTACCTGATAACTTCTAGAGGAAAACATCCCTCAAAAAATAAATAAAGGCAAATTTTAAAACTTCCTAATTAATCCAACTGTGTTGGCATGGAACATAGGATTCCCCCCCCCCCATCCCACAGGTATTGTACAATCTGGAATTCTAACATGCCAAATGTGGTTTGGCAAGTGCAATTAAAAACAGTCTCTCTATACAGCCATGGCTACATTCTTCTTTCAGTGCTTTATCACTGTGGAGAAGTGGAGAGGCAAACAAGAATAAACTGAGGATGCAATAGAGTGTTGTTATTTATAGGGGGCTTCTGGCTAATCTCTGTAAGGTTTAACTTTGTCTTTTAAACTCTACAACCCTGAAACGATGGAAAAGACCCAGGGGTGTGTTGCTGCTGGCATTACTGCTGGTTTGGAGCGCAAACCTTTATGCAATTTCTACAATGAAAATAAAGATGGCATCGCCATAGGAGAACTGGTTCAGAGGCGTAGCAGGCCTGGGTCACTATTGGTTCCAGTGACTCAGGCTGCCAAATTACTACCAGTAGGAACCCACCTCTGAAAGGACCCCTAAATGGGAGGGGGGAGGAATCCAGGTAAGGCATGAATGAGGCCCTGCTGAAAGGTTTGGAAGATTTTAAAGCTAAATCTGGTAAGCCATATAGATTGTCACTGTTCCCTTTCCTACAAAAATGCTACTTCTCAAGATGCTAAAAGGAGGAGCTGCAGGAAGTAGGAAGAGGCTACGGCTCAGGGATAGAGCAAGTGCTTTCAAGCAAAAGGTTCAAATCTTTTGCTTTAAATCCCCGGCATAATAACGTGTCAGTTGAAGGAACACATTACTTATCAGTGTTGACAATATTACTGTAATTGATTCAAACCGTTTAGGAACCGCTGGTGTAGCGGGTGTTGACAGAGATAATTTTTCTGTTACACGATGTTAGATGCCCCTATCAGACATCAAAACTAAATGGATGGTAATTCAATACCAATAAAAAGAAATGCTCCTTTGCTCCACACTTAATTAAATTGCAGAATTTAGTGCTATCTATTGTGATGGTCAATGTGGATAGTTTTCAAACAGAAATTCGTAGAGCAATGGACTATTAATGACTAGTAGACTTGACAGCTGTTAATTACCTGCTTGACCAATAGCAGCATATATTTAAGATCAGCTACTAAACATGAATAGCTAAATTCAAATCCTTATTTCATTCATAACCCCAGAAGGGTATAACCTAAATACAGTAAGATTTACAAACATTCCAGTAATAATTAAATTTCTGAAGCATAAAGTAGGAAAGTCACCTAAAAGCTAACCTTATTAATAGAAAGTTGCAACAATATAGGATCTATATACAAAAATTTACAACACTGGGATCTATTTACAAAAAATTTTGACTTGCATACAGCTAAAAATATAAAAACTTGTGAAGTAAAAATACAGTGTAGTACTCTCAAGATAACGCTATAACAAATGACTAAAGTTAAACCATCTAAATATCCAAGAGTATAGGAATAGCCTTGTCTGAGCTATTGGGTCTTGTTAATGGAAAATTAAGATTTTATGTATTATGGAGAGATTATAGTACAAGAATAATATGCATAGGTTTGTCCTGTATGGCTTTCCAATTTGTGAGTAATGAGGAAGAGCATTTTGAATACAAAACGGACAGTGATAGGCTCAATTAGTTCTGATTCACAAAAGCTTAATTGTTCTAAGTATGAGATTTTCCCTAACTCTTCCCTCCAAAATATTACAGCCCACTAAAATGAAAACTGTTTTTGTGGCTAGAGACTTTGTGTAAAGTACTCCACAGAGTTTACTATATGTCACCTCTTCATTGAACCTGCAAACCGAGTAGAAACTTCATCTGGTAGAGAATGCAATTGACCAATCATTTAATCACCTGTTAAAATCCTATCACTCCTGTGCTGTGTGACCTGCACTGGTTTGTGTTTTGTTTCTGTGTGCTTAGGATTTGCCCATTTAATACATGCTAATAGAAAAAGCATATAGAGAATCTATACCTGCTGAGAAGTTTAATGAGGGGACTCTGAAACAATCCCTGACTATGGATAGAAACCCCTCCTATGGATGAACTAAACTTTGGAGGTGAAGTTGGCCTCTTACTGGATGGTGTTTAGAAAGTTGGTAGCAATGTGGCTGTTTCAAAGGGCTTTAAAAGAACCAATGGGCTGGTTTCCTGAAAGTTGAGAAGTTCTGAATAATTGTTTGATTCTACTGGTCCATGTTGTGTTAGGAACCAGGCCACACAAAAACTGTGCATTTGGGGGATCCAGCTTGTGTGCTCCTCTTCCCCTCCTGGTCCCTGAAAAATTGTCATCCCCAAAGTTGGTCCCTGGTACCAAAAATTGTGGGGACCACTGTTCTATAGGATTGCTGTCTTGTTTGTTATTGCACTGGTATAGAACTGGTAGACTGCTTAAGATCACTTTGAATGAAGAACCAGAGAAGTTACTATAGTGAAAAAATACATAAAGAAATGAATGTATATGTATATGTCACTGTACTTTCATTCACCGGTGAATGTCGACATTCACCAGATTTCGGACTTTCACAGTAACATACACACACACACACACACACACACACTCCTGCACAAGAGTAGTGAGAAGGCCATTTTATCTTTGCTTGTGATTTTCCTTGGCTCCATCCAGTTGGCCATTGCTGACAGAATTTTATTTATTTGCTCAATTTGCTTAACAACCCATCACACTTTTACATGACTCTGGCTAGGTTTGTCAGCTAGCAAGGTGACAGCCGGGGGTTCAAGGCTCGAGAGCTGCACAATGGGGTGAAATTTCGTTACTCACCCCAGCTCCTGCCAACCTAGCAGTTTGAAAGCATGCAAATACAAATAGATAATTCGGTACCACTTCAATTGGAAGGTAGCAATGTTCCATGCACCTCAACATATAATCACACTGGTCACATGACTATGGAAGTATCTTTCAATATTGCTGGCTCCCTTGACAAAGAAATAGAGATGAGCACTGTTGCCGCTCTGGAGTCGAATAAAACTGGATTGGAGAATCATTTACCTTTATCTTTTACTCTTACCCAGAGGTGGTATTCTGCCAGTTCAGGCAAACCAGTAGCTCTGACTATCAGCTGGGAGCAAACCAGTTTGCTCCAACTTTGAAGTGGGCCCACCCACCCACCTCTGCTCTATACGCACCTATATTTCCTTTTCTGAAGCCCAGCTGATCGGCATGGCAGAGTGGATTGCTGCACCTCACTGTTTTCCTTGCCAGCAGTAATGTGAAAGGTGTGTAAACTGCGCGAAGTATGCACTCAGCGAATCAGTTGTTAAGCCGGTAGGATCCCGCCCCTGCCCTTACCTTTAAGTAACTTACAATAAAATAAATGAATTCTCAGTTAGATTGACAAAATCTAGCATTGTTCTTCTTATGTTGCTAACCACTCTGCATCCAAACCAGAGCAAATAACATGAAGGTTCAAACTCCGTGAGAAAAATGCTTTTCAGAAGGTATGGAGAGGCAAAAACTTCAGAAGGAAACAACAAATAACCTTTCATCAATACCACACTGAAATCTAGCAGGACTAGAGAGGTCATTAATCAGAGCCATCTTCTTTCTGCCAGCCTTCTCTGATAGAGCCATAATTAAGGGCAACTCCCGGTGTAACAAACCAAAGGTGCTTATTTTCTATATCACTATATTTAACTCTCAATTGAGTTCACATATCGCTCGCAAGGAGGTATAGAGAGTCACCTTGCAGTGAGATGGGCAACAACCAAATTTAATAAAACAAAAGTTCTGTGTCCAAAAATTCTTAATTTTGCAACACTAGAAAAATGAATATGGTACAGGAAATAAAATCAGATTAAATTCCAACATCCTTCGTCTGATACATATTTTGGGGAAAACATTCATCCAAATTGTTTCTCTAATGCAGTTCTCAAACTCACAGGGCCGCCTTGGAAACAGCAAAGGACCGGCCCGTGGTGCTTCTGCCAATGAAAACAGGCTCCCGAGCTTCATTTTCGGCTGCAACCCTCTGCCAGTGAAAATGGGGCTCTATTTTCACTATTTTCATTGGCAGAGGGTTGCAGGAGACCGTGGCAGCTGAAAACGGAGCTCGGGAGCCTGTTTTTGCTGGCGGAGAGCTTGGGCCACCACAGGAGCCCCTGACAGGAGTGACGTTTGTTAGATATTAACACTAGCTACTATGGTTTCCACTCCGGTCCTCTGTTCCGGCTGGAACAGAGGTTTAATCTGATTGGTTAATAGTTCTGACAGCTCCCTATAAAAGGAGAGCTGTCAGACCGAACTGTTGCTGGATTGTACATACTTGACTGTTACAATAAAGAGCTGTTGTTGCGTTAAGCCAGAGTCTGCCTTCTCATTGCCCTATCTAACACTGGCGATGAGGATGGGATTGAGAGGCAGATAGGCAAAGAACGAACAACGAGACATCCAGCAAATAAATCCAGCCCGGAGCATCGGCGCGGCATTTCGAGTGGCAAATTCGAATCGCCTCAGACAAGAATGGCCATGCACGCCCCACCAACTCCGTATGACCCGGTAGCCGAACACTGGGAATCGTACATGCTGAGGTTCGAATGCTTCCTCGAGGCAAACAACCTTATGGGGGTTCCCGACTCCCACAAGAAGAACCTCTTCCTGGGCTACTGTGGCCGAGAGGTCTTCGAAACAGCGAAGGATTTATTGGAGCCAACTCCGATCCAAGTGGTTCCTTGGCGGCGTTACAACAGACTCTAAAAACTCACTACGTGCTCAAACTTTCGAGGCACGTTCGCCGCCATGAATTCAACGTGCGGAACCAAAAAGGAGAGTCCATTAACTAATATGTTGCAGCCCTGCGAAAGCTGTGACTTCTGTGACCTGGACAACCAAATATTAGACCGCTTAATCTGCTGAGTGTGGGACATTAACCTGCAGAGACGTCTGCTAGCCAGATCGAATATGTCTCTGCAGATCGCACTCGATGAAGCCAGGGCATCCAAATCTGCCAACAAGTCCACAGAAGCCTTGCAGCGCCAGCACAATGCGCCATAAACTGCTCAGAAGCAAACACGCGTAGATCACGAAGCCGCTGAACAAGAACCCTCCGACAGCGAAGACGATGACAGCTAACACATGCGCAGTAGCCACACAAAACCAGCACAAAGATTCAACTCGCACCTGCTGCCCTGCGCAAGCTGTGGAGGGGACCATGCCCGGTCTACCTGCCAGTTCCGGGACTCAACCTGTCAGCGTTGCGATAAGAAGGGGCACATTGCCAAAGTGTGCAGGAGCGAATTCCCTGCCACCGCTTGGCAGCCAAAACCAACCCGCCAACAGAGGCCCAACCCAGGGGCCTGGCGGAAAACCCAAGGGCGCCCAGAGGGAGAACCCAAAGTGACCTATCAAACCACGATAGGGCAAGCCCGCACAAGGCGGCCAAAAAAGCTGAAAGTCACAGTCCTCATTGAGGATGCTCCCTGCGAGCTTGAAGTCGACACTGGATCGTCCCTAATGATCATCTCCTGGTCTACCCTGAAGCAAGCCATCCCGAGCCTGAAAAAAATGGCACCTTCGCACTCCAGACATCATGCTGCATGACTACCAGGGGAACCGAGTCCCCATCATGGGCTAAGGCACCTTCCGGGTGCAATTTAAAGACATCTGCGCCAAGCTTCCCGTTACCATGGCCAGCGCACTGCTACAGAGCCTCCTGGAGCTAGACAGGTTCGAAGCCCTGGGGTTGGAAGTCACCGGAATCAACGCCATAAAGGACGGCGCCGCCGAGGAGATTTTTAAGGAGTTCAAGGACATCTTCAGCTCCGGTCTCGGTAAGTATGTGGGGACACCAATTTCTTTTAACTTGGACCCCAACATCACTCCTATCAGGCTTAAACCCAAGAGAGTGCCTTTCGCTCTCCGCCCTAAAATCGATAGGGAAATTGACAAACTGGTGAGCCAGGGGATCCTAGAGCCAGTCGACCATGCCACGCTGGGAGACCCCTATAGTGACCTCAGTCAAGCTGGATGGGTCAGTCCACATCGGCGCGGACTATAAATGTACAATAAACAACGCGCTGCAACAAAGCGCCTACCCTGTGCCCATTGTACAGCACCTACTACATTCGCTAGGGCCAGGAAAATTTTTCGCTAAATTAGATATGGTGCAGGCATACCAGCAGTAGATGGCGCCACAGCGGAGGCTCAAACCATCGTGACGCAGAGGGGTGCATTCAAATGCCACCGCCTGCAATTTGGAGTTAGTATCGCCCCTGGACTGTTCCAAAGCGTCATGGAACGGCTTTTGCAGGGGATACCAGGAGTCATCCCCTATTTCGACGACATATTGGTATCGGTTGCAAACGAGGCACAACTTTTAAAAAGAGTTAGGGCTGGTTTGATCAGAATTCATGAAAAAGGCCTCCGGCTCAAAAAAGAAAAATGCAAAATTAATGTGCCCAGGGTAGAATTTCTAGGGTACATGATTGATGGCTCTGGGATCCACCCGACATCCCAAAAAGTAAAAGCTATCCAGGAAGCCCCCATACCTCACAATCAGGCAGAGCTGCAGGCATTCCTTGGACTCCTTAACTTCTACAGCGTCTTTCTCAAACAGAAAGTAACCGTCGCTGAGCCCTTGCATTGCCTCCTGTCCAAGAACGCCAAATGGTCCTGGGGCTGAGCCGAGGCCACCGCATTTGCCGTGGTAAATCGCCTGCTAACTGCTGACTCCCTGCTGGTCCAGTACAGCCAGACCTTGTCGCTGGTGTTAACGTGCGACACATCCCCTTTTGGCGTCGGCACTGTCCTCAGCCACTGAATGCCCAATGGCATGGAACCCCCTATTGCTTTCTACTCATGAACCTTATCTCCCGCTGAAAGGAACTATAGCCAAATGGACCGAGAGGCTTTGGCTGCTGTAGTGGGAGTCAAGAGGTTCCACAAGTACCTTTACAGCCGAGACTTCGAACTTGTGACGGACCACAAACCTTTGCTGGGGCTACTGGCTGGGAACCGACCTACCCCGGTTTCCTTGTCTCACCGCATGACCAGGTGGACTGTTTTCCTGGCTGCTTACTCCTACAAACTGATTCACTGCCCTGGTGCCACGTTGGGACATGCTGACGCTTTAAGCCGCTGTCCCCTACCCAAACTGCTGGCAGACACCACTCCGGAGACACCGGTCCTACTTATTGACTACCTGGACTCTGGACCAGTCTCATCCAATGATGTTGCCCGTTTTTCTGCTAAAGACTCTACTATTAAACAGATTCTGAACTGGGTGTGGAGGGGGTGGCCCAAGGGGCCTGTTGGGACCGAATTTAAAATGTTTTTTACTAAACGAGATGAGTTGTCAGTAATCAAGGACTGTTTACTGTGGGGGGACCGGGTGGTTGTTCCAAGCAAACTGCAAAAGGCAGTATTGGAGGCATTACATGTGGGGCATCCAGGCATTGTCAGGATGAAATCCTTGGCTAGGGGCTACGTCTGGTGGCCTAACATGGACAGGGAGATAGAAGAGTGGGTGGCTATCTGCACTCTGTGTCAGGAATCCAGACCAGCTCCCCCAGAGGCGCCCGCTAAGGAGTGGGAGCGCCCTCAGGCACCCTGGTCTAGGGTGCACATCGACTTTGCAGGCCCTGTTCATGGCCAAACGTTCCTCATAGTTGTGGATGCATATTCGAAATAGTTAGAGGTAGCCCTGATGACCTCTACCATGGCAGAGGTGGTCATCAAGGTGCTACGGAGACTTTTCTCCCTGCACAGCCTGCCCGATGTCTTGGTCTCAGACAATGGGCCCCAATTCACAGCCATGCGATTTGAGACCTACTTAGCTAGCCAGGGAATTCGGCATGCCCTGGTTGCGCCATTCCACCGGGCTTCCAATGGGCAGGCGGAGAGAATGGTGTGATCAGCTAAAGAGGCCCTCGCCAGAATGGGCCTGGGTGATTGGCAAACACGGGTTGATCACTATTTACTAATCCAACACATTACGGCAAGCGCCAACATGGGGAGAAGCCCCTCCGAGCTTCTCATGGTCGCCATCTAAGGTCCCACTTAGACCGGCTACACCCAAACTACTCTGCCACATCGCCCCCAGGCTCCACAAGCAAGATTTGGAACTTTAGCATAGGGGATTCAATATACATCCACAACTATGCCGGGGGAACTCTGTGGATTCCTGCTATGGTGATAGGCATCACTGAGCCTCGCTCTTACTTATTAGAGCTAGAGGATGGTAGAAATTGGAGGAGGCATATTGACCAACTCTGTGGTCGCCTCTCCCACTCCAATCTTAGGGCACCAGACAAAATTCCGGAATGAAGCAGCCAAGGCCCGACTCAAAAGGAGCAAACATTCACTCCTTCCACAGACAGCTCAAACCCGCAAAGTCAGGAAAACTTATCTGAATTTGTTGCAGGCCCACAGTGAGCTCCATGCGAGCAAAGCCAGGGAACTCCAGCCGCGGCATGGGGTAAGTTCCAGCAGGTTCTACAGAGCGGAGCTGGAGAACAGACAGGTCCGTCCGACCTGCCTGAAGAACCGGTTCCAAATAAACTGCGCAGGTCTGGTAGAGCGAAACAAAGACCCGCCTACTCAAAGACTATGTGACCAATAGGAACATCCCGACCAAGAGGGGAGGGAGGTTAGATATTAACACTAGGTACTATGGTATCCACTCCGGTCCTCTGTTCCGGCGGGAACAGAGGTTTAATCTGATTGGTTAATAGGTCTGACAGCTCCCTATAAAAGGAGAGCTGTCAGACTGAACTGTTGCTGGATTGTACATACTTGATTGTTACAATAAAGAGCTGTTATTTATTTATTTATTTATTTCTTAGATTTTTAGACCGCCCCCTCTCCCAAAAAGGGACTCGGGGCGGTGTACAGTCAATGCAAATAAAATACAGTCATAACAATAAAATGCATTTAAAATACATTTAGAGGGGGAGATAGACTGTACAAGAAATAAATACCTAAAAACATCCCAATTAAAACCCCAAACCCAATTAAAATAAATCCCCGGGAGGTAAAACTAAGAAAGTGCCAGGCCAGCTGATTGAAATAGGTGAGTCTTTAACTTTTGACGGAAGGAACAGAGGTCGGTGGTAGTTCGAATGTCAGGGGGGAGGTCGTTCCAGAGGGTTGGGCCCATCACAGAGAAGGACCTACTCCTAGGTGTCGCCCGCTGGCATTGCCTAGCGGACGGCACCAGGAGGAGCCCCTCCCTGTGTGAGCGGATAGGTCGCAGGGACGAGTGTGGTAGGATGCGATCCTGCAGATAACTAGGTCCTGTGCCATGGAGCGCTTTAAAGTTGGTGATCAATACCTTGAAACGCACCCGAAAGGCCACAGGTAGCCAGTGCAGCTCGCGCAGGAGAGGTGTTACGTGGGAGTAACGTGTACTCCCCATAATAACCCGCGCGGCTGCGTTCTGAACTAGCTGCAGTCTCCGGATGCGTCCCAAGGGAAGCCCCATGTAGAGAGCATTGCAGTAGTCCAGGCGAGACGTCACCAGCGCATGAGTGACCGTGCGCAGGGCACTCCGGTCCAGTAGGGGGCGCAATTGGCGCACCAGGCGAACCTGGTGGAACGCCCCCCTTGCCACGGCTGCCACATGGTCCTCCATTGACAGCCGGGCATCAAGGAGGACGCCCAAATTGCGCGCCCGCTCCACAGGGGACAGTTGTTCGCCCCCTATAGCCAGCGATGGAGTCAGCTGGCTGAACCGAGGTGCTGGTACCCACAGCCACTCTGTCTTGGAGGGGTTGAGTTTGAGTCTGTTGTCCCCCATCCAGACCCCGACGGCTTCCAAACACCGGTACATCACTTCGACAGCCTCGTTGGGGTGGTTTGGGGTTGAAATGTACAGCTGAGTATCATCAGCGTACAGGTGGTACTCAACCCCAAAACCACGGATGATCTCACCCAGCGGCTTCATATATGCGTTGAACAGGAGGGGCGAGAGGACCGACCCCTGTGGCACCCCACAAGTGAGTGGCCTCAGGGACGACCTCTGCCCCCCTGTCAACACACATTGCTTCTGGTCGGAGAGGTAGGAGCCGAACCACCGCAAAACGGTGCCTCCGACTCCCATCCCCTCCAACCGGCGCAATAGGATACCATGGTCGATGGTATCAAAAGCATTGTTGTTGTTGCATTAAGCCAGAGTCTGCCTTCTCATTGCCCTATCTAACAATGTTGAACTGGCCAAGCCCACCCCGGGCCCTTGAGGTCAAACACAACCCTGATGTGGCCCTCAATATAACTGACTTTGACACCGCTCCAATACTTATTAGTATACTAGACAAAGCTGAAGTCAAGTTTTTTTTCTTTGCAGATACATACCAGTACACAATGGGAATTGATGGTGTTTTCAGAGCCACAAAAGAAATTGTACTATACTGTAACCCACTACATATCTCTACAGGGTTGACCTTCCTGTTAAGCAGCTGGCTCCATATGCTGAACACTTACTGTAGCCTGAATAGTTTTAATAAGATTAAATTGCAGTTCTGGGCAGCTTCTCAATATGAAACGGTAGGAGGGTGTCATTTTGTCTTGTGGCTCTAAATCAGTCATGCTTTTAGGGGAAGGTGGTAGTGAGGGGTCCCAAAAATGGGGCTTCAAAACTTTGTGTAAAATATGTTTGTCACAACTGATGATGATCTGATTTTTAATCTGATTTTATCTCTTATGTAATCTAAAAACACTATTATGCCTTTAAAAAAAGCTTTTAAATGTTGTTAGGGTTAAAATAGTTCAGCTGTTTAGGGTAAATATTAATGAATGAATACAATACAATACAATAGCAGAGTTGGAAGGGACCATGGAGGTCTTCTAATCCAACCCCCTGCCTAGGCAGGAAACCCAATACCGTTTCAGACAAATGGCTATCCAACATCTTCTTAAAGACTTCCAGTGTTGGGGCATTCACAACTTCTGGGGGCAAGCTGTTCCACTGGTTAATTGTTCTAACTGTCATTAATTCTTTCATTCATTCTTTCAAAAATTTTATCCAACTTTCTAATTCACAGGACAATTTAGAATTGGGAAAATATAGAAGTCAAAACAAAGTGAGACAGATACAACTACCGGTACTTATCAACAAGGCAAAATTCTAGCAGAATAGAGGAACTCTTACCAATGTGACTAAAAAGCTGATTGTAATAACAGCAATCAAAAATTTAAAGGACCACAATGGAACATCACAACAATAGAAAAACCTCTACAGCAATCAGAAGTGAAAACATCAATAGAAAACAGAAACCTGGGTGACAGTAGGCAAAAGTGAGCATTCCCAACTATGTTAATGTTGCCATTAACTGGATCCATCCTTAAAATTATTAGTTTTTTTGTTGTTGTTGTTATTATTATTATTATTATTATTATTATTATTATTATTATTATTATTGGATTAATTAGTTAAATTAAAAGTAAAAGAAAAATGTAATAGAGCTACAGTATAGGTCCGTGATGGCAAAACTATGGCCCGCGTGCCAGAGGTGGCACATAGCACCCTCTCTGTGGGCACTTTAACTTAACTTTATTCAATTTCTAGACCGCCCCGCTCTCAAAAGAGACTCGGGGCGGTGTACAGTCATATTAAAATAGTTGAACAGTAAATATACATGTTATAAATATGAAATAAATAAATTAAACATAGGACTGGAGGAGGTAGCGATGGTTCCCTGTACAATTTAGTTAAGTTAGATTAAAATTTTTAAATTTTTAAAAATTTAAAAACATTAACCCTAAAAGCTATCCCAAATAAAATATCCGCCAGGAGGTAAGAGTAGAAATATAAGTGGGCCAGGCCGGCTAATCGGAACAGGTGAGTCTTAAGTTTTTGTCGGAAGGAGCAGAAGTCGGTAGTAGTTCTAATATCGGGGGGGGGGGAGGTCATTCCAGAGGGTTGGGCCCATCACAGAGAAGGCTCTACTCCTAGGCGCCGCCCGTTGGCATTGCTTGGTGGACGGCACCCGGAGGAGTCCCTCCCTGTGTGAGCGAATTGGTCGCAGGGATGTATGTGGCAGAATGCAATCCCGCAGGTAACTAGGTCCTGTGCCATGGAGCGCTTTGAAGATGGTAATCAACACCTTGAAACGCACCCGAAAAACCACAGGCAGCCAGTGCAGCTCGCACAGGAGAGGTGTTATGTGGGAGTACCTAGTACACCCCATGATGGCCTGCGCGGCCGCATTCTGAACTAGCTGTAGTCTTCGGGTACATCTCAAGGGGAGCCCCATGTAGAGAGCGTTGCAGTAGTCCAGACGAGACGTCACCAGCGCATGAGTGACTGTCCGTAAGGCATCCCGGTCCAATAGGGGGCGCAATTGGCGCACCAGGCAAACCTGGTGGAACGCCCCCCTTGCCACGGCTGCCACATGGTCATCCATCAACAGCCGGGCATCTAGGAGGACGCCCAAATTGCGCGCCCATTCCACAGGGGGCAATTGTTCACCCCCTATGGCCAGTGATGGAATCAACTGGTTGAACCGAGGCGCCGGTAACCACAGCCACTCGGTCTTGGAGGGGTTAAGCTTGAGTCTGTTGTCCCCCACCCCAGTTCAGCTCTGCCATGCATGTGCTTGCGCCTCCCATCAGCCAGCTGATCTGTCAACTCAGCCTTCCATCCTTCTGAGGTCGGTAAAATGAGGACCCAGATTGTTGGGAGCAATATGATGACTGTAAAACCACTTGGAGAGGGCTGTAAAGCACTGTGAAGTGGTATATAAGTCTAAGTGCTATTGCTATGGCTACTTTGATCTGCACTTATTTTTCCATGTGCATGTACTGCCATAATATGTGTTACTTTTGGGATTTGTTTCAATCATTTTGAGAAGTGCCCTTTACAAAATGAAGAAGAGTAGATTCCTTCAGCTAAATATTATATATATAATATACAAAAGAGAGCAATAGTTGACATATGTTTAATTAGAGATTCTCCCTTTGGGAACTGCTGATTGCTGCCTTTCTGGTCTCAATGTCTATGGAGATTCTCAGTCATCCAGGTCATGGTTATCCCAAAGGTGCTGAAAAACCTTCATGGGGGACAAATGTCTTCAAAGAAGTCCAGTTGCCTCTTGTAAAAGCACCTTTGGGACTTTCTGGTTTCAGACCTTACAATTTAACAGACTGAAGTATGACATGATGGAATGTGGTGTCTGCATGATTTTTTGGGGGATAGGGGACAGGTCAGAACAAGAACAAGCCAATGCCCTGCTTATGCATGTGCAAAATACTTTCACACCACAAAACAGGGTGTGCACCATTCTGTACATTAGCAAAACAGGGCAGTTGAATTTCCCTTCCCTTAGCTGGATCCTGTTCTTCCCTGGGTGTTTCCATTAAGCGTGGATTCTCATGTACCTCATGAGCCAAGGTGGCACAGTGATTGGAGTGCAGTACTGCAGGCTACTTCAGCTGACTTTGGCAGTTCAAATCTCACCGGCTCAAGGTTGACTCAGCCTTGGTGGGTAAAAGGAGGAACTCAAGATTGTTGGGGGCAATATGCTGACTCTGTAAGCCGCTTAGAGAGGGCTGTAAAAGCACTTTGAAGCGGTATATAAGTCTAAGTGCTATTGCTATTGCTATTCACTCACCATAATGCAGCACTTGCATTTACACACTCTGATTTACACTTTATACTAAACAACACCCAGTTCTTTTGTGCTATTGGGGTGCTGTGCCCCTCCCCATCCATCTCTTTGCCACCCCACCTCTTAGTCCTGGGGGTCACACGTGAGGTGCCACATGTTGGACTTTTCCTCTTTTCTTTTTCTACCAGAGAGTGAGAGTTTTTCAGTTGCTTCGCCTCCCCTCCCCTTCTGTAGCCTTGGATTTCAGCAATCTTCACTGGCTGCAGAAACAATAAGGATAATAAGGGCAACTCAGCAACATTTTCACAACACCCTAGTGTAACATCAGGCCTGCTCAACGCCATGGACTGATCTGTCCATGCTGAAACCAGAAGCTTCCTCTCGCCACTGTGCTACATGTGCAGAAGAGTGTGCCAGTTTGGGGAGTGGCATTTGTAAGAATTGTTTGCCATTCCATCTCCCATCCTTTCAAACTAAAGCTTGTTGTTTTTTTGTTTTTTGTTTTTGCTTTCTTAGTGTTACATACTGACAGGCAGTATGGTAGGTTCCACCAAGGTCCTCTGATCCAGCGGGAAAATACTAAAAGCCGATTGGCCGAGCCATTTGACAGCTCCCTATAAATGGGCCAATGCTGGATTATCAATAGTTTTCAAATAAAGAGCTGTTGTTTGTCACTGAAGCTATGTCTGTCTCATCCGTTTACCTGATCTAACACTTAGCAGACTTCCTTCTATCTTAGAAGTCTTTAGGAGGTTTTATTTGCCCTTTATTTTTAACAGTGATACATCATCCTTGCCTATTTCTTTTTTTTTCCTTTTGAACTTGAGATACCGTTTTTATATTTTAATACTTTGTTGTGCTCTTGGAGATGGGCAGTTCAGGAATGCGAAAAATAATAAATAAATAAGTACATAAATAACTTTTAAGTGTCTTAAGTTAAAAACAAAACAAGACAACAAAGTACAAGTTAAATTTTTACCTCAGCAGGACAGGCAGTCCTCGAGTTACGACCCCAATGGAGCCCCAAATTTATGTTGCTAAGGGAAACATTTGTGAAGCGAGTTTGCCCCATTGTACAACTTTTCTTGCCGCAGTGGTTAAGTGAAACATTGCATTTGTTAAGTTAGTAACATGGTTATTAAGTGAATCTGGATTCTCCATAGACTTCGCTTGTCAGAAGGTCGTAAAAGCTGATCACATAACCCCAGGACACTGTAACCGTCATAAATATGAACCACTTGCCAAGCATCTGAATTTTGATCATGTGACCATGGGGATATTGCAAAGGTCGTAAGTGTGAAAAATGGTCACAAGTTGCTTTTTTCATTGCCATTTATCACTAAATGAACTGTTGTAAGTCGAAGACTACCTGTAATTGCTAAGGTTTATTTTTATTTTCCAGCCAACAGAAAGATGATGGGAGGTAATCCTCCAAGATCCCAACCTTCCTTCTGTGTATCTATAAACAAGGCGCCATTTTTGTAAACTCATGGCTGTTACACATTCCTCTTAACCAGCTCTTCAGTGAAGGCACTGACACATTACTCAATTTGTGAGCGCTCCCTTTCATAATTTCCTGAGCTTTTCAGGTCCCCAGAGCCCATTGTGTGTTCATGAAGATGGGAACCGAGCGACATTATTTCAGTGTTCAGACACTGGCCTTTAATCAAAACTGCACCTACGACCCAGTTTCTTTCCTTGACTTAAAGCTCCAAGTGGACTAACAAAGAAGCCTCAAGTCTGCTAAATGCCACTAAATCACAGGCGCTTTTAAGTGAGGCTGAAAAGCCTTCTGAAAGGATTTGTGTGTGCCTGCATATTAGCGACCCCTCTTGTAATGGAGCCAAAGACCTCGCAAAGGAAGAACTGTAAGCATTTGGAGACTGAATCCATAAATATTCATACCTAAGAATGATAGATTTGTTTCCTTGGAAGCCATAAGGCACCAGAGACCAATTTTTTTCCCCCCAAGTCATCTCCAGCAGGTCAGGAGTTAATATTCTACATTTTAAGCCAGAACGTTTTTGCTCTCTTTGCTTCTGCTGAAGATTATAGCAAAAGACGGTGTGGGTGTGACTTTTGCGTGATATTTCTGAGACATGGAAATAGCAGCTTCCTTCATGTCTTAATGTTTTAGCCAAGTGATCCAAGGAATTACAGTCTGCTCAAGAAGGCACAGTTGCTTTATGACTGTGGATTGAATGCAAAAATAAATGAATAGCATGAAAAATGTCTATGGAGATTCTCTGTCATCTAGGTCAGTGTTTCTCAAACTTGGCGACTTTAAGTCCTGTGGACTTCAACTCCCAGAATTCCCCAGCCAGCTATGCTGGCTGGGGGATTCTGGGAGTTGAAGTCCACAGGACTTAAAGTCGCCAAGTTTGAGAAACACTGATCTAGGTCATGATTTTCCCCAAGAGGCAACTGGGCTTTCATGTTTTTCTTTTGAAGACATCTTGCTTCTCATCCAAGAAGTTTCTTCAGCTCTGACTGGATGGTGGGGAATGGAAGGATTTATATTCCTTTCAGACAGCTGGTCATTTGCAGTCTTTTAGTGAATCATTGAGACCACTTGGAGGCTCTACACCTATTTGCACTACTCAGGTGACCCTGAGGACACAGATAAACTTCCAAGTGGCCTCAATGACTCAGCGAACCAGTTGTTAAACTGGTAGGATCCCACCCCAGGTCACATCACAGAGACTTTACACTGATACTCAGTTTCAATAAATAGGAATTTTTTTCTTTAAAATTAACAACTCTGTTAGCTTGCAATCCAAGGATTGGTGCATCTCTGAAGCACATTCCCACATACAGTATGTTCTGTAATAAATTTGTAATGACACAGTTTTAATACACAATCCTCAAGAAGGGAGGGGAGTTTTTTTTCCAGTAGTCACTTCCATTTAAACAAGTATTATATCAAATTAATCCTTCTATAGTCCTTTTCTCTAACAAAATTGACATGTAATTGACTAATAGGTTATTATCAACACCTGCAAATCTATTTGTTTTAATCTTAAATTGAACAAAGAATGCAGTGATTGCAACAAGTTTGGTTCCCTCTTCACTTTTTCCGAGTGGAAAAAGGCTAATGATTTGAACGGGAAACAATTTAGTTTCACTTCTATTGGCAAGAGCAAGCATTAGAAGTCCTAATTGCCAAAACAGCTGGGTTGTAAATAACCAGTACAGCAGCAGAGTTTCTATTTTTTATCCAACACAGGATATCTCTGCAGATGTAATAATTAATCAGAACAATTTTGTTTCACTACAAATCTTTTGTGAAATTAGCAACTCCGATTAGTTCATTCTTTTAAAAACAGGGTGGGGAAATTGGAACTGAATATATGATTTCCCTGAAGAAGGCTCCACGTTCAGTGGGAACATAAATAACAACCCCCCAAAAAATGCCCTGTTGGATTAGGCCAAGGCATATCAGGAGGTTGGGAACTATTCCATGTTAAACATTAGATGGTAGGGAATTAAAATAAGAAAGTTATTTCAACCAGCTCATTCCTGCCTGGGATATTCCTATACCAATTCTAGCTTTGCTTAATAGGATTTCTCTAAGAAGGCTTTTTCTTCTGAGTTTTTAAACACGAGAGCAATTTAGTATACTGTTTAAGGCACCGGACTAGAAACCAGGAGGCTGTGAGTTCTAGTCCCTTAGGCATGAAAGATGGCTGGGTGAATCTCGGCCAAGCATTCTCTCTCTCAGCCCAATGCACCTCACAGGTTCTCGTAATGGAGAAAATAGGAGGAGGAAGTATTATGTATGTTCACTGGTTTGAGTTACTTTTAAGTAACAAGGGTGGGGCATAGCTTGGTGGGCATGGCGTGGCTTGGTGGGTGTGGCAGGGGAAGGATACTGTAAAATCTCCATTCCCTTCCCACTCCAGGGGAAAGTTACTGCAAAATCCCCATTCCCTCCCGATCAGCTGGGACTCGGGAGGCAGAGAATAGATGGGGGCGGGGTCAGTCAGAGGTGGTATTTACTAGCGCTCCGAACTACTCAAAGTTTCTGCTACCGGTTCTCCAGAACTGGTCAGAACCTGCTGCTTTACCCAGAACCTCTGAGTAAAATCTAATAAATAAATATTTAACAACCAGAAGTCTTCAAATGTTTGTGGTGGGCAGGAATGGCATTCCCAGATAATAAGATAAAATACTCCCTCTCATATAACGAACTGGCCACTTACACTGCAACAAAAGGAGGTAGACTAATTCGCCCATGTTCAACGATGTTCTAGGATCAAAAGAGTCAAGATGGCAGTGTGACTATACAACTGAAGCCTTCCTCATTTTAATGTGCAGTGTGCTTGTGATGCATGTTTCAGTTGCACTAGACCATCTTGAAACTTGCCTTTTTTGACCCCGTAGATTCTCCTGTAGTTGCACATTCTCCCATATCCTTTGGATGGATAGATTCAAATTTATATGTATCCAAAGGATGGATTCTATCCTTCCAAAGGATAGAAAGGATATCTATCTATCTATCTATCTATCTATCTATCTATCTATCTATCTATCTATCTATCATCTATCTATCTATCTATCTATCTATCTATCTATCATCTATCTATCATCTATCTACACACAAACACATAGATATATACATAAACACACACACACACACACATCAATATACATACACACATACACACACACACAGATACAGTATATGGGCAAAAGTAGCAACTGGACATTTTCTGTTTCACCTCTTGCAACTTCTACTTAATCTTTACAGCTTTAAGCTGCCTTTTAAAGTTTAGTCCTTCACTGGCAGAAAAGTGCTACTCAGCTGATCGATAGCTTTTCATTTCTGAATGTCAGCCTGAGCTGCTTTGATGTGTTCATAAATACATACCAGACCATGACTTAATAGGGCCAGCAAGCTGAAAAAGAAAGATAAGGCCATTCATGTCCAGTTCCAGATTTTTTTCCTTTTTGTGTTGTCTTTGGCAGATACTTCCTATGTACAGAGTAGAAGAAAGAAAGAAAGAGGGAGGGAGGGAGGGAGGGAGGGAGAGAGAGAGAGAGAGAGAGAGAGAGAGAGAGAGAGAGAAGAGGGACAAAGAAAGAAAGAAAGAAAGAAAGAAAGAAAGAAAGAAAGAAAGAAAGAAAGAAAGAAAGAAAGAAAGAAAGAAAGATCGATCAGGACTGGGACCTTTAGACCTTACGGCCAGACAGCTGCTGAATGCTCCACACCAATTCTTTGCTCTACACTTTCTTAAATTAATCTGCCCTTCAGCTGGCAGAAAATGAAACCAACCCCAAACTCACTGTTCCCATTGTGATCTCTATATTGCCTTGTAAATGTTGATTTTGCAGTATGTGTTGTACAGATCACATTAAGAACAAGAGAAGAACATCCCAGCTGGAGGGGGAAACATCCATTAGTCACTGTCTCCTGTGTGTGACTGGGAAGAAGCTGATTTGGACTTGTTACCAAATTATGTTTCACCCTGTTTCCAAACTCATACCAACTCTTTGAAGCCTTCTACATAAGAACCTCAGTTTCAACCGGATTGTCGGGATTTTTAGAGACATACGTTATCATTCTGCTAGAAGACCACTACATAAATAAATAAGTTGGCAATTTATTCTTCTTCCCCTTCCTCCCATAGCCCCCCTCCCAGGCCAACCACTGAGTGCTTTTGGACGTTGGTTTTGGGGAAATTAGGAGACAGCTAAACCCATGCTCAAAAGCCGCTCTATCAAGCACTGATGGCTACAGGTAGAGTTGTAGAGTTGTAGCATCTAGAGTTGTAGCATCAAGCAACCCCCTTTTTTCCCTGCTTCCCTATTTGTCCTGCTTTCTTGCCATCAGAGCTGGCCAGCTGCTGTTCCGGCTAATATCCGCGGCTTCGACTTTTTGGCTAGATTTGGTAAGTGCAAGGAAAGGGTCTGGTGGCAAACCTCTCCTGCTGCCCATTCTCAAACAAATTTTAATCTGCACATCTATTTTCCTATTTGTCTTTTTTATAATCTATAAGCTGCTCAAAGTCACCTTATGAGAGATGGGAGGCATAATAAAAATTAAAATTAGGTGACTTTGGGTTGAGTAGTATCTCTCGGTCTAACCTCTCTCCCAGAAGACAAAGAGCTCCACTGGAAGTTCTGCCCTCTGCTCTTGTAAGAAAGCAGTGTGTCTCCCTGGTTGCTACTGAGCCTCCTGCACCACAGTGGGGGAAGGGCAGAGGCTCTAGGAGGGCGAAAACAGCATCCCCCAGGAGGCAGGAAATGGGATCGTTTCCGGACTTCCGAAACTTCTAGAGGCCCATTTTTCACCCTCCCGGAGCCCTGCACTTACCTGGCATTCAAAATGGGCCGCATGGTGACGCCTGGGGGGGATGGAGCAGGGTAGGCGGGGTAGCCAGTCCTTGCAACTAACAGTTTGTCAAACGAGATGTAAAATTAGCATCTGGTTTGCCTGAACTGGTCCGAACTGGCTGAATCCCACCCCTGGTGTGTAAGCCCAATTTACATCTTTTTTCTCCAAAAAGGTATCCCATGCTCTTAGTGGGTCTTTTGAGGGACTTCAGATTATCAATATAATTCTATTAGCATCTTCAATAATAAAAAGTAGTTCTCATTGAGTTGAGCAGAATTAAGAATAAAATACATTGAAAACACACACATTTATTTCAAGAAATTAATTTTAGAAAAAAAGTCCATTTCAGGAAATCATTTTCTATCCAAATGTTTAATCTCATGAAGTTTTTGCCATTTTGGGTTTGGGCTTGTTGTCATTGCCATAGGCCCATTATATACAGCGGAATAAAAAATAATACAATAAGTTAGCAAGAGATTTATTATTTCAAATAAATGCAATACGTTAATAAGAAATTTATTATTTCAAACTATTCCCTGGCCAATTGTGATTTTCAAACTTCTCATCAACATTGTTTAGATGACAGCAAATCATACAAAACCCTTTGTACTCAATGACAAACACACTGACTTTTGAGATGACTACATTCAAATATTTGTCAGGCTCAAACTTGAAAGATTAATGATCTCAACTTAGTATTTAGAAGATAGGTTATGTCTGAGTTCCGTTTTGACAGCACCTGATCCTTTTTTTCTGAAAATAATAAAATACAAAAATAAAGTAGAGGTTATTTTCTCTGACCTGAGCCAGTTGTCAATTTTAATTTATTCCCTCACAGATTGTGTTTTTGACGTGAGTGGATGGGACAAAACCTTTGGAATAATGATGAGATGCTGGTAGTTTTCATACAGCATACTAGATAGCTGCCTAGGATAAGAGTGTGGAGAGAGGGGTGAGTGAGGAAATAATTGATGTGGCGTTTTTCATACTGGTCATGTAGTTTGAATTCCTTTCACAGAGATTTAATAAAAACTTTCCATGTTTAAAGGCAATATCATGTATACCACAGTAATCTTGGGAAGCTTGTTGTAACACAGCCAAAATGCACAGGTGAGAGAGGGCAGTGACAGTTATTCCCTTGCAAAAGAATGCAGCAGTTTCGATCTAATAAGCAAAAAAAGGTGGGGAACCTGTCTCTCTCCCTCCCTCCCACCTAATAAATGGTTGCTGAAGGAAGATGGGGCCTGCAGAGAAATCAGGTCACCCTGAATAGGAACCTAAAAACAGAAAGCAAGAAATGGAGAATTCTGAGGAAGGACAGGAGGCCTGGAGCCAATTGAGAGCCGTTTTCCATCGTGCAGCATTTTGGTGCAGATCCTACTTGTGTCATTGAAGACCAATTTCACAGAGATAAAAAAAACACTTCAAAGAATCATAATAAATGAAGCAGCAGACGTCTAAAAACAATTTATAACATATCGCTAGTTCCCCCTAAAACAAAGCATTTTTCTATATTCCCCTCATAATGTCATCTCTCTATTGCTAAGACAATCTTTCTGCCTCAAGAGATTTAAAAATAGAAAATGTTTCTTTGGTTCAGAGATATTATTCACAAGCAACTAAGTGCATGAGTTGATTCAATAATGGAATAATTCTCTAAAATCATACAATTAATAATCTTTTTTTTTTAAAAAAATCTGGAGCTGAATATCCAGAATGTCTGGTCAGCATGGGGGTTTCCATTTTGACTTGAGGAGTGTTAGCATGGAATTAAATTGACTTCTGTCATTCTTCACTCTACAGCTGACAGACTAAACAAGTTGCCAGCAAAAGCAATTATCTTGCTACAGATAATTTTATCTTTGCAGGAGCAGTGACGCTGCGTTTGCTTTTTGAGCAATGGCTAATATTTGTAATTCATTTTTAGGAGTGGGGGAAACCGTGCTTAGGAGTGAGACTAGTGTGAGATTAGCAAAATGGCTTGTTGTGATAAGACACAGAGAGGTCTATAAATCTGAACAAGCAAAACTCAGTCGCGGAACTGCATCCAGCCTGCTGCTCCTACTGTGTTAGCACTCCCATGCTCCCCTCCGTACCATTCCTCATTTTGTGGCATTTTGCTGACAGGGTAAACTGCTGACAGACCACCTTGGATCTTAGTCAGTCATTCTGGTGCAAAGCGCAATAATCTGGAGGGAACAATGTTCTGATGGCATGTTCAGCACACTGCTAGGGGAGAGTTGGCAACAGCTGGCAGTTCATGCTTACAGAGGAATCTGTGGTATAACTGACTGCAGATGATGGAGCTCTGAAATTACTTCCTGGTGTATTTGAAAGTAAGACCCAAGAGTTTGTGCCACCACTTTGAGAGAACAACACTTGCCCTTTCATAGGGGCCTCCCTCTTCTCCCACACCACTTGATCTAAAGTTTAACTCCCACCATTCCTTTTGCAAATTAAGAGAGTGGTTATTTGCATGTGTTTTGGCAGCTCATAACTCAGTTCCCATTCTCCCCCTCCCCTGCAGTTTCTTAAATCTAGACCTCAAAGAAAGTGTTTCCCACTTCTCTTTTCTCCCTGCCAGGCATCCCTTGGAACTACAGCGCACATCTGGCATTCTGCCTGCTAAAGCCGTTAACAAGATTGGGAATAGGACGCGTGGAAGAAGTTATTATGCAAAAAAACTACCTTGAATGCTTCAGTTCACACATGGATTTAAAACTACAGGGCAAAGGTTTTGCTTATGTCTTTCCTGGAGTCAGCATGTGCACACCAGCAAGAGGCTAGGTTTGAGTTCTGTTAAATTTTCCCCACAGGTGCCTTCCAGAGGTGTTGGGATTGCTACTCTCAGATGTCCAAATCAGCTTGGTTTGCTTGGAGTTTGGGCCTGCTGCCTTAGTTGGCTTGATGTTTTAGAAATTACAGTTGTAACACACACAAAACATCCAAATAGGAAAGCCGATGCCCGGTCTGCAGCCAGCAAAGCTGTTTCCAATTCTTAGAATAGAACAGAGCTGGATGGGACCTTGGAGATCTTGCTCAAGCAGGAGAATCTATACCATTTCTTAAAAACCTCCAGTGATGGAGTACCCACAATTTCTGAAGGCAAGCTGCTCCATGGGTTAATTGTCTTCATTGTTAGGAAGTTTCTCCTTAATTCCAGGTTGCTTCTCTCTTTTATTAGTTTCTTAGATCTCTTATAAGAGATCATGTTGGTGTCATGGCAACATCTGACAGACAATGACTGAGAGCTATGGAAAATATCCAAGGTGGATCTTCTATTTTATATGTATACATATTGTATATTATATGATACATAGAACCTAAGTGGTAAATAAATAACTGGTGGGAGGAAAGACATCCCTTTATAAAAATATTTTGACTACTAGGATGAAAGAGAGCAAGACATAGCTATCCTTGGATGAGCTTGGAAACCAAGTAGGATTGTCTTTGATTAATACTTGGATTGGAAACAACTGGATATTCCAAAGCTGTAGGATAGAATGAAGAACAAATCCTAAAGGAGACATAGCAGAAGCTGCTTCTGTCATGCTGCCAGGAAAATTGTACAAATGGCTTGATTTTACCTATGCAAGTAGTTCATATCTTTCCAGAGCTACTAATAAACATTTAAGCATATTTTTCTTGACAGTATACATTGTGACTGCTTGAATGCTCCATTGTGACTGTAGTCAACAACAAGAACAAATAAGGATTTTTGAAGGAGAATAGAATCAATAAAGAGAACAGGTTGAGCTAGAGCAGACCTGGGTATTTTACAGCCCCTGGGCCACATCTGGCCCTTTGGCTGTCTGTCAGACCATTATGAGGTCAATTGGAAATTACAAATCAAATGTAAATAAGATGCAACATGTATTGTTGCCAGTAGCAGCTAATCAAAATCATGTAATTTACTGCTTTTTATAAAGTGATAAAATTAATATTGAACAGAATTAAGTTTCAGCCTATTGGTTCAGCCCACGACAGAGGTCTCTGTTTCTCATGTGGACCTTTGGGAAAATTAATTGTTCACCACTGGGCAAGAGTATGTGCCACATACTCAGTTAGTAGTAAGTTCTCGCAATGACAGAATACAATGCGGTGCGAATCCACCCATAGCTATGGCTACACACAGTAGTTAATATGGATGCTACAGCTAGATACTCAAACTCAAGACAACACTGGCATTATTATTGATAAAGAGGAGCTCTAGAGATGCATGTTCTCAATGCTATCTCCTTTCCTTTCCAAATCATCTACTTCATCCCTGTTTACAGATGGATCTTTGTTGACCTCCTGCTTTCCACATAAATCATACCTCCTAGAGAAAACCTTGTCAAACATTCCTATATCAACTTCAAATCCCTTTTGCTTCATCTCTTTTGCTCCTGAGATCTTTGCAGAGAAACAAACACAGGGAACCGGGAAATGAGGTAAAGCTGAACACATAGTCATAGGCAATGGCTCCAAATGTCCAAAAGATATCTGAGAGACAAGGGCAGTCTTACAGTGACTTATCCTGAGTCAGAATCTTCACAGGACTCAATTCAATCAAGGCAAATGTAACAAGCTAATTGGATTAATGTTCTGATGTTTTGAAGCAATTCTCCAACTTGGCTTCACCTAGATGGGCTTTTGGATGGTTACAAGTAGTCCTCCTTTAGAGATTATAATTGAGACCTGCAACTTGGTTATTAAACAAAGCAGCTACTAGGTAAAACCAAGATTGTGCTTATGATCTTAGTTCAGCTTTCCTTTGGTTTGTAAACCTGCGTAGATTGTATATGCAAAGATTGATCACAATGTTACTTTTTAAAATAATTGTCATGATTGTGAATAGTCACTGTCTGAGGCAGTCACTTAACAAAGACTGCTTACGTTCTCAGAATTCTCAACCATCAATTTTAAGGCTGCAAATTCTGTGATCTGTGGATTTGGCTCACCCAAAGGAAACCCAGTTGGATAAAACTGGTTAGAAGGCTGCCATGAATTAATGTGAACATTGAAAGCTGCTTTGGGTCAGTTCAAATTGCATTATCTATCTAGCTTTATTCCGTATAATTTACAGTGAGTAGAAACAGCCTCAGTATTTCATCTAAGCTTCAACTCTCAGCTACATAATCATTTACACTGAGTGGTTTTACTACAACGCTAATAATGAAAAATTTAAATTTATTTGTGGGCCCATTTAGCTAAGTCTGCATTGAACATTATCTGCACACCAAGAGATTGTGAGATTTGTGGGCGTGGGAATGGAGGCACACAATCTTCTGAAATGTTCTTGAAGAGCACAATGCTATTTTAAAATCCTGCTTTTTAAACCACAAGTTCCTGACTTGAGCTAGGACATAAATGAAATTGCTCAAGAAAAGTGGTTTGAAGCTTGCAAATGGCATGTTACAACACCTGGAAAACTTGGCTGGGTATCTCATAGATGCCTTCTATAAAAACTTCCTTCCAAATCCCAGCTATAGCTGTTTTGCTTGGCTCTTTCTCTTCACCTGAGCATAATGACACTTTGTGAACAGTTCTGGTGTGCATATGCTAAAAGACACTATAGAATTCTTGCTTATTGCTTTTGGCTGCAACAATGCCAATGGCAACAGACTTGGACTTTGAATTTATACTCAGACATTCATCTTCCTCAGAGACTTTGGTATCTTAAGAAAAACAACAGAAGAAAGGACATTGTTTTAAATATATTATTAATGTATATGGCTGCCAAATAGTATATTTGGTACAATACAGAATAAATGGTATCATGCTTTTTATCGACATAAGATGACTTCCACAAAAGGCTTCTTCAAGCAAAAGAGTTCTTAGCAAAAAAATAAAATAAATTAAAATTAAATTAACTACATCACATTAAAGTGATGCCTGCTCCAACAGTACCAAATTGAGAACATTTGGGAAGCAAGTAAAATCGCCTTCTGAGATTAAAATCTAACATTCTTTTTCATTCACGCTATTCTTACTACAAGAGAATGAAACTCATTTATCATTTGAGATAAGTGGATCAGAGTAGCACGCAATGCTATGATTGGTTCAACAACAGCTGAGTTAAATATATCACAGTGGGATGAATTCACAAACTTGCTAAATTATAACCCTTTGAATACAAAACAGGTAGAACCATATTAAGCGATAGCCAAACAAAATATTTTACAGCCTAATATTTATTTGTTAAATTTATTTGCCACCTATTTCACTGTGGGGCTACTCTAGGTGATTTACAATAATAAAGGAAGAAAATTAAAGGAGTGTAAACAGAAGTAAAATAGAATAAAATAAACAATGAAAAAACCACAATCAGAATACATCAATATTATAACTAAAAAGATGGATGGGTGGAGACCAGAGCACAAGGGGGGTAGATTGGAGAGAGAAGGTGGATATGTTCTGTAAGATGTTGTGTAAGCGAGTTCAGATGCTGACCATAGTCACCAGAGAAGAACTGAACTGAACTTGAATTCCCATTTGTGCTAAACCATGTCTCAGGGTTCCAAGTAACACCCTCAACGAAAGAAGACTCTGAGGCTTGAGTTTCCTCAAAGTTCCATTTTATTAGAGATGACATATTGATACATCTGGGAAAACCCGAATCTGAAAGCTTCCATGTTTTCCCCACCCAAACGAAAGCTCAAGTCCCTGCCCAGCACCCACATGTCCATCACATGGTCCAATCAGGCACCATCCCAACTGGAGATGCCTCCCAGTCACACCACTTCAGGTGCAGAGCAAGATGACCTTGACTCTGAGATAGGAATTTTATTTAGACTATATATCTCCCGTACTCCATACAATCCCCGCTCCCATTTTCCCACAGTAGAAAATGGGGCAGGCCTGAAGGCCCAAGATAAAAGATGGCTTCCAGGCCTGATGCAATGACACTTCAACAAAAACACAGCATCTCTCAATGTAACTGGCAATATAATATATGGTTATAGTGTTAGGCTTAGATATGTGATTGTTTTCAGGAGGAATTCAGTATAGTATCTCTTCTCTTCTAGTGTTAGCCAAAGACTAAGATAATGTTGTTTTAGCAATTAGCAACAGCACTTACACTTATATACCACTTCACAGTGCTTTTACAGCCCTCTCTAAGCGGTTTACAGAGTTGGCATATTGCCCTCAACAATCTGGGTCCTCATTTTACTTTTGTGAGCCATGCAAGCATCCTGGCTTTGTGTATACAGAGGTTCTATCTACATAATTTTCATGTATATTTATGCATGACATGGGCAGTCAGTATGTTTGTCTCCAATCCTGTGGAATTCATGGTGCATAGCTCCACCCTCTCTCATTGATCATTTTTCATCTGACATCACTGGTTCATTCTCTGTTCCAATATCTCTAATGCTATCTTTAAAAGTATCTTGGCCCATGTGAATGGGATTGTATGTGATGCTTGATTTGTGCAGGCCGCTTCTGAATCTTAGTAGTGGGTGGGCTGCAGCTGGCAGGCCATTATCTCCTGAGTTCCCTATCTTTAAGGAAGAAATTTGTGGAAATTTCACCTCCCTAGCTTGTTGTAAGAATGACTGTAGATAAGGAAAACAGTTAATGCCTTAGAGGGAGATGAATCAGCAATAAATCAAGCATAAGGAAGGCCGTGTTAAAGACCCCTCTTCAGAGTGGCTTTTCAGCTGATTATTAGAACTATTAAAGGCAGAAGCAAGTCTGCTTTTGATATTTAAAATTTTTCAAAGGCATTTACAGCAGTTAAGCTAGTGACCTCACCTCTCGCCCTTATATACTTGGAGGTGTGTGTGTGTGTGTGTGTGTGTGTGTGTGTGTGTATTCCAGCCATATGTAAACCTCTTTGCAGTCAAATGTGCCACTCAACAGTTTGGCCAGTGCCTTGTCTGAACACTTTGAAGTGTTCCTCCCTCATGGGAGGATGGGAATTTTCTTTTTGGAGCACAAGGATGTTAGGCCAGCTGGGAGCTCAAAACTCTCAAACATGCCATGGGAGAGATGAAGAGGATGGAGAAGATGAAAGGCAGTTGTATTTTCCCAGGTGATGCCAACTCATTCTTAAAACCGTCCTGGGTTTTCTCACTTTAACTTTACCAGAAAAAAAGCAAATAAAGGGGAGCTATTTGGATTGCACCAAGGGGGGGGGTTTCTTGGTTTCGCTCAACACTGCTCTTTCCTCCCCCCCCCATATTTTCTCCTGTAATCAGCACTATCCACCGAATGAGAAACCAAAATAAACTTTATCAAGGGCAGATTCACGTGGGCAGTTCATCAGATCTAAAGTATGGTCCTGGAATCGGATGAACGGCGTTTTGCAATAGAGAAATCCTAACTGGTGTTTATACTGAGGTTGAAGGGTAAAAAAGCAGAACAAATGCAGGGAAAAGAAACAACAGTGGGAGAGGGAACAGCAAGGGGTAGGGAGTGCCAAAGGATTGCCCTTTGATTATATCCTTCTCTGTTACTGCTGCAAGATGGGATCCCCAGGAGTCCAAGATCTGTGTGGTTTCAGGCATTGAAAATTAAAAAAATGGAATGCCTTCCTGATTATAATGGGACCCACAAGAGAAACTAGCAATAGCCCATTATGGTGCAATATGCAGTCCATCTAATTAGCTGCAGTGTACCAAATGCTTTTGGAGGCTCACAGAAATGGAATATTGTATCCTGGATTGTTTTGCTCTTTAATATGGCCTGGATGAAGATGTAGGAGATGCATTTATTAAATCTTCAAAAAAAGCAAAACTAAGTAAAGCTATGAAAAATTACAGAAGCCGGCGTTAAGATGCAGAGTGAAGCACTGGACTGAAACTAACAAGATGAAATTTGAGAGAGATGAATGCAGAAATTTTTTTTTGCATAACAATAGCCCTGTTGGCTCAGGTCAAGGCCCATCTGAATTATTTTAGTTTAAAAATTACTGCTTTTTCATTATTTTCCGAAGTTTCTTATTTTTCACAGTAGATAATCTGGGATGGTAAACAGGAGACAAAAACCTAGCCCTTTCCAGGGACTGTTTTCTTGCAATTAGTATTTGGTGACATGCGGCCTCAAATCAGATGTAACTTGGAATCTTTAAGAATCCAATAGCTCTTGTTAGACTTGTCTCCCATGCAATTATCCAAAGGTTCTTGAAAGTCATAGAAGTGACAGGTCAATTACACATTTTGTGGTACAGTAAAGGATTGCACAGGTTAATTATGTATTGTGTGAAGAGGGATTCCTTTTTTAAAGATTCTTTTAAATCTCTTTTCAGTCACCTTCATTGGATGGTGATCCTAATTTTCAGTAGTAGTTTTCTCCCAGTCCACTGTTTCCATGCTAAACATAATTTTATACCTTTGAATCAGATCCCCTCTCAGTTGTTCTACCCCCCCCCCCCCATCCCAGCTAAAGATTAAACATTTTGACCTTTTCTTTTAGGGGTGATATAATGACTTTCTAATCATGTTCGTTTTCCATTTTTGGAATTTTTGTTAGCTCTATTATATCCTTTTTCCAGTGTGGTGACCAGAACGTTGATAGTACTTGAGATGCAGACTTATAATTTTAAAAAAAATCTCTTGCCTAAGGAACTCTAACATGAAAAATATCTTTTTTCCTACAATTTCTGTATATGCTCTTCATTGAATTATATGCAAGGATCCCAAATCTGATTAGTTATAGACAGATGAGATGCCCTCAATGTGTGCGTGGAGTCAGATAATCAATAACGAATGAATAAACCAATGGATCAGATTCTGGAAAAGATAATGCCATTTCATAGCACTTTCATCCAGCAACCTTTTCACTTTTAAATGCTCCAAAATACTTTTAAAGTTAGCTGAAGATTGTTTTTATGCTTGCTGACCTCAGAATACTGAGAAGATGCACTGAACACCTTGAACAAATCTACCTTCACTCTAATTAGCTAACAGGAGAGTGGAAACTAACGCTACTCCACGCAGGAAAAAGTAAATTGCTCGCATATGTTCCCTATGCTTTCTGTACGTACTGTGCCCTTTTGCCTGGGCATTTATAAAAGTTTTGAATTTTGGTATGAGAGAAAAGCTATCTGGCTATCAGCATATCATCATTCTGTGATGAGAGCAGGATACCATTATTTTGCAGCTGAACTCTTTTTGCAATAATTATATCTATAGTTATAGGCTGGGCATGTAGCCACTATAGGTAGTCCTTGATTGATGATCACAAGTCCTGTTGCTAAGTTATGTTGTCCTCAAGTGAATTGCACCCAATTTTATAACCTTTTTGTTCATAAAATAGAATAGAATAACAGAGTTGGAAGGGACCTTGAAGGTCTTCTAGTCCAATCCCCTACTTAGGGCAGGAAACCCTACACTACTTCAGACAAATGGTTAGCCAACATCTTCTTAAAAACTTCCAGTGTTGGAGCATCCACAACTTCTGGAGGCAAGTTGTTCCATTGATAAATTGTTGTCGGGAAATTTCTCCTTAGTTCTAGGTTGCTTCTCTCCTTGATTATTTTCCACCCATTGCTTCTTGTCCTGCCCTCAGGTGCTTTGGAGAATAGCTTGAATCCCTCTTCTTTGTGGCAGCCCCTGAGATATTGGAACACTGCTGATCTGATCTCTATAGTGTCCTCACAATTTGGGCACTTGGCAACTGGTATGTATCTATGAAAGTTGCTGCATCCCAGGGTTATGTGAATATTATTTTCAATTTTCCCAACGGAGTCCCCAACAAGCAATGTCAATGGAGGTCATTAAACAAATAGCTGTAAGTTGAGGACTTGTGTCTTTGGTCCCCCCCCCCCCCAATTTTGGATACTTCTCAAGTCTATATGGGACAGAGAAATTTGCATGGTGAGTAAACAGTTCCTGCAAAATCAAGAAGCTTTTACAGTGATTGAGAAACTGGCTACAAATTATCTAAAGGGATTAAGATCTGCTTTGCTGTTAAGATCGCCATGAAATCTAATTAGAAAACTCTCAATTAAGGTAGATGGGAGGTGAGATGGAGCAAGACTCCTGTGAATAGGAAAAAGCCTGCTTTTAAGAGATCTTCAAGGTTGTAAATTTGGAAATTTTATTATTTGAGCTGCTCTATGAAGGAGGAGAATATTAGGTTCTATCAAGCCGACCTCCCTCAGCAACCAAAAAAGAAACCACTTAACTCCATTTTGCAGAATTAAGAGTACTTTTACTGGAGAGTTCCGGTTCCGGCGGCGGTGGCGACGGGCAGCTCTTTGCCCGCTCCGGCTCCCCGGTGGGCTTCCCCACTCCTTGGGGGCACAGGACACCCCGCAGAGGGGTCCTGCCGGAGGGGCGGCATCGCGGAGGACTCCTGCAGCGGTGGCGGCCGGCGGGAGGTCTCTCGCGCGCCCAAGGCACCGGGGAGCAAGCTCGGAGGGCGCTTCGCGTTCCTGCGCCTCGCGCCTCGCTATAAGCTGACTGGAGAATGCAACAATTGAAGGAAGCAGCTGCAGTGCGGTGAGGTTGCTTCTCTCTTCATCCCTTATTCTGCATGAAGAATTACTCAGCTTTTTAAAACTTTAAAATAACTTTCGGAGCATTTTGGAGGTGCGGCTGGAGGGAGGGTTTTTTCCCCCCCCCTCGGACAAGCGGCGAGGAACAATTTTGCTCTCAGCCCCCGGGGAAGGAGGAGGGGGGAGAGCCAACGAATGAAGCCTCACTCAGGCTGAGATGATTTTCTTTTCAATTTAATCCTACATATTACAGTGATTTGAGGACTTTTGGAACTTTTTAAAACTTTGTTATGCCTCTGTGCCCAAAACTGGCAGGGCAAGATGGCACACTTCCGTTGTCTTTATGAACTGTGAAACCTGACTCCACCTTTAAAATTCAGGCTTCCGGTCTTTGTCTCCCTGTCTCCCAGAGGAATCTCTTGTGGATTGGTATTTTTTAAACTTTCTAGGGGAAATTTTCTATCTATTGCCAGATTTATTGGAGAGATTCTCTTCTGCCTGGTTCTTCTGCTCCCGGATTCACCTGGCTACCCTTCTTTTCTAACTGTTTATTTCATATTTGGACTGAACTTTTAACGTTATAAAGGATGGCACCCAAAAGACCCCCTCCTGGAAAACCTGGCTTTGCCACTTCTGCTCCAACATCCGCAACATCCAGTCCAGCCACACAGTCAAAGATAACAGAACTGATGCAACATAAGACTACAGAGATGGACTTTCAACAAATGCTTCAACAAATTTTACAGGGCCAGGAGGAAATCAAGAAACAGCTAAGGGAAATGAAAGATGAAATTAAAGAAAATCAAGCCCAAATATATAAGAACTCACAAAGACTGAATCTTGTGGAAGGGGGGGTGGAGGAGGTGAGGGGGGGGGGGTAGAAGCTGTACAGAAAGGGAACAAAGATCTTGACATCCAACAGATGAAAATAGAATTTGAGAGAATGTCCTATTACCTTATATTTCAAAATGTTATAGAAGAAGATGGGGAAAACATAAGGGACATCATGATAAACATCCTGGCTGACTACACACACAAAGAAAAACAACAGATGGGGTGGGATATAGACCTGGTTTATAGAGTGAACTCAGCTTATGCTAGAACTCACAATGTACCCAGGGAGGTTCACATTAAATTTCTTAGAAAAAGCACAAGAGATGAAATTCTGGGTGTACAAAGGGGGCAAGCATTGACATACCATGATATGGAAATAACTATTCTGAAGCAGATCCCTAAGAAGATTAGAGAAAAAAGGAAGAATTATTCGCAATTAGCGAATAAATTATACCAGAAAGGGGTGTGGTTTAGATGGTTGATGCCTGAAGGTATGCTGATATTCTGGGAGGAGACAAGAATTAGAATCAATTCACCCATAGAGGCGCAGGCCTTTATGGAAAAAAACAGAACACTCCTAGAAAAAACACGAGACACTACAGCGGACACGCAGGACACGGGAGGGGCCAGAGCTCTGCCAGTGGAGGGAGATGGGGCAATAGCAAGAAGACTCAGATCACAAAAATAAACAAGAAAATCATATTATTATAAACTGACCGAAAGTGATAATGGAATTATATCTGGATTTTATACTGTAATGTCTAATCTGATTGAATTTAGTAATAGAACTAATATGCTGATTGTAATCAATTATATACCAATGCATTATATATAAATGTATACTATGAGTATGGAGAGAGGGGTGCCTGTCACACTTTGCAACTGCCATAATTTGTATACCTGTCCATTTACCCTTTTCCCTATAAATGTTGAAAAACCAATAAAAATTTTTGTTAAAAAAAAAAAGAGTACTTTTACTGGTTATGAAAAGATAGCAGCTAAGCAAAGCAAGATCTGAGGCAAAAGCACGCGAAATCATACATATCAATATGTGACCAACCCCCTCCCCCTGGTAACCCTCATCCCAGTGTCCAATCTGCAAATCCCTTAGGTATCATGTGAGTTCCATCTTCAAGGAGCATCATCAAGTTGGTATGCAGGATGGTTGGCCTTGACCGACACCAAGCACTAATCTCCAGCATGCGCAGTAGACAGTGAGACCAAAACTCCCTTTTTACAATCTCTCCTGTACTTAAACTTCCCCTCCAAAATACCAACCCCCCCTCCCGGTTTCAATGGCAGCCGAAAGCAAATAGCGAAACAGAGGCTGACAGGTTCCAATATTCTCAAGAGAGACTCAAAGTGTCCTTAGACCACATCATGGTGGTTGTCCCAACAAAATAGGATAGCAAAGCATACATTAAATGTACTGAAACATCTGCAGAAATTGTGGTTTGAAGAACAAAAAGTTAAAAATTTCATGTCAAAATGGTTATTTCTTGGCATTTTTCTTGTTTCAGACATCTGTGTAACATAGCAACATGAATAATAAATAGTGCATTTCTTTCTTTTTTCTTTTTTAAAAAAAGAAGGTTGTATTTATTAGCTTTTCATTTTCCTGTTCCAAGAACAACATGTGGCTGTTGGACCACACAAGTTGCCAATAGAGTGACACGCTATCAACGGATGTCCGGTGCCAGTTTCTTTCAACCATCAGAGAAGGGAGTGGAATTACAGGGATGACTGCAAAATCACCTGAGTTATACAAGAAGTTATGCATAGATCCACATCACTTTTACTGCTGGCTGTTGTATTCCCGCCAGCAATCTTCACCAATCTCAGTTCGTGGAGATGTTGAAGTTAAAACTCCCCACATCTTAAATAAGGAATTCTAAGGCTGGTTTGGAATTGTGGGAGTCCTAACTGATTTTCAAGAGGCTCTCAGGGGTGAAATCTACTTACCTTCACTACTGGTTTGCAAATGTGAATGCTCGTGCTTGCCCCATTTGCATGCGCCACCTCCGTGCATGCACAGTACCTTCCATGCATGCGCAGAGCATCTAAAATAGACGTGATGACGTCCAGGCAGGTGGGTGGAGCCTGCTACCAAATGCGCCTGCAAAGGAAGTAGAAC
Organism: Natrix helvetica; assembly: GCF_964273705.1. Lineage (NCBI taxonomy): Eukaryota > Metazoa > Chordata > Lepidosauria > Squamata > Natricidae > Natrix > Natrix helvetica. The sequence continues at coordinate 31,450,013 of NC_138548.1, forward strand.
AGCGAAGGGGAGGGGGGGAATCTGCTGTGCCATGTAATTTATATTAGCTAGAAAACAGGGAATCCTGCTTTCTAACTAATATAAATCGTGCGTCACAGATGATCGTCGGAAATAATGGTTTGCCAGAACTGGTGGCATTTTTTTACTACTGGTTCAGGTGAACTGGTAGCTTTTTTTATTACCGGGTCAGGTGAATTGGTCCGAACAGGTAGCATTTCATGGATGCCCTATTTGGGAAAGCCATATTGGTACAATATGAGCTTTACTGAGTATATTCTTGTTAGCACTTCTTAATAATCTATTGTTCCTCAGAATGACTTCACCATTCTTCACTTGCTTCCAATTATTCTTGTAGCTGCAAAACACATTTATAGGTTATTTTTCCAATTTCCTTCAAATTACCTCCTTTTTTTTGTAATGCTTAGTTTAATCCAGTTCTTCCTTCCTAGGTTCTTAGCACATCATGTGAATCCCCAAAACAATTCTATGCTCCTTGTGTCCAACTGTTGTTGAAAGTTCCTTCTGAGGCAAGAGCTTATCCACTTGTGCCAGACACAATGATGACATTGTTGACAAGCAAAATAAAATCATGCCTGAGTCAAGCTCAGCACCTGATGACTCAATGTACACATCTGTGTAGTTTTGTTGACAACTGTGATTAAATGTGCAACTGCAGAAATAATGGGGGAGACTTTTGGCAACACAGAGCTTTCCCAGAAAGAGGTGTGCATTAAGAGATTGTGCAGTCCTGAGAATCTCTCAGAATATATCTAGCAGTTTAGAAGTTTATACGTTTAATTTGGCAAGCTTGTGTCAATTAGGTGTTAGCTAATAAAGGATTAGATTCAATTGGATCTTTTCTTATCTCTGGGCTTGAATGTAATTCATCACTGTCTTCTTATAGAAAGGATTTTTTTTCTTTGAAGTCTAATTTATAGTCATGGTATACCCCTGGATATCTATCATCTATGTACTAACTGTCAAGGTTCTGATGAAACAATAAAAAAAAAACCACCAACCCTGGTTTAAATGCTTCTTTATCACACCGGTATTAACTGACCACCACATTCTTGAAAAAATGAAATAATTGTTGGAGCTGCTGGTCCGTGCTGCCCTCCACCTTATAAGCCAATCCCTTGAGCCCCACCCAGCATCCAGTGGCCAATCCCTCCCACATTTCCACTTTCTCTCCCCCTGAGCCTATCACCAGTGCCCTATTGGAATGCATAAAGTCAAAGACTTCCCAAGCAACCCCCTCCCCACTGGTCTGTTCCTCCATCCATTAAAGATAAGTTCATTTCAGCAGTTTAACACGCCCCCAGGAACCAGACATCAGCCAGTATTGGGTAGGTGCTGATCAGGGGTGAAATGCTACCGGTTCGGACTGGTTCACCTGAACTGGTAGTAAAACATGCTACTGGTTCGTCTGAACCTGTAGTTAAAAAATGCTACCAGTTCGGATGAACCGGTATTTCCGACGATCAGTTGTGACACACGATTTATACTAGCTAGAAAGCAGGATTTTCTGCTTTTCTAGCTAATCTAAATTGTGTGGCACAGTGGATTCCCCCCCTTGCTCTTCACTTACCTTTGCAGGTGCTCTTGGTAGCAGGCTCCTCCCACCCACCCAGACATCATTTTGTCCATTTTTGTCACTCTGCGTATGCGCAGAAGGTCCTGTGCATTTGCGGAGATGGCGCGTGCGCTCACATTTGTGAATCGGTAACAAAGGTAAGTAGATTTCACCCCTTGTGCTGATCCTAGCTCGCAAATATGTACATTTCAATGAAAGTGGATTGTTGAAAATATGCTAGAGATTTAACACCGAGAGCTTTAACAAAGAAAGCCTAAGAAAATTGGGCAGAAGCCTAGTTTTCATAACATCATTGAGTTTATCCTCTACTATTTTTGGTGGGATTCCATGGATCCATAAAAAAAGAATTATTCTGCATAGAAGGTAAAATATCAGAGAGATGAAATGTAATCTAGTCTTCTCTACAAAGATGTATGACACCCCCCCCAATCTCTCTTTCTCTTCCCCTCCCTTTCATTCTTCATTTTAGTGATAGAGAGATCATTCAACCTGGTAACTCCTGTCATCTAGACCGAATTCTGATGTGATGGAGTTGGAATAAAGGTTGCCTAGTATTATTCTAACACCTCTGTTTAATGAATTGCATGATTAGAATCCATATAGAAAAAGATCAAATTTTGTAGTACTTGGAGGTGCCTCTTAGAGTAAGACTAGACAACAAATGCTTTCCATTAATAGCATTCTGAGTTCAATCAAAAACTGTAAGCCAAGTTGGCCAGATGAGGGTTCAGCCCTCATCCACCCTTATCTAAAACCTGACAGACATGCAGAATTTGGGCCACTTTCTATCATGAAGCCCCGCATTCCTTGTCATGATATAAGTTATGGATGTGCCATAACTTATAAATTATAAGTCATCTACAGCTTTGAACCAAGTTAGCTCAAGGAACACCTCTTTGTATAGGATTCCCTGTCCTAATCACTGAGACCATCAGAGAATTGCAATTGGGTGGAGGGGGAGTCATTTCTTAGTGAGTTTGCATCAAGAATTCTCTAGAGCAGACTCAGTTTCTCTGGAACTGACTTTGAGTGCATTTCAAAAAGACCTTTAAAATTCCTCTCATCAGATAAGTTTTTTATTATTGCCTTAATGTATATTAAATATTCTTAGTTTCACTATTTTATTGGAAAATATTTTCCTTAGCAACCTTGGAGTTGGCAAGTTCCCCAAGGGCATCGCTACTCACATCTGTAGACAATGCCTTGCCGTTAGAGGGGACCACACAGCACCAAAATGTGTTTAACCATGGTTGAATGATCCCCAATTAGTTTGATTTGTCCCACACTCAGAAGCAAAGAGCCATAATTTCCATACATAAGAACTGGGTGCAGATAATACAAGCTGAGACGGAACAAATACCTCATGCTTTAAACAGGCCCTGTGTTTCCAAGACTTTCAAGATGTAAGCCTAGCTTGGACCTGATCATCTTCTTCACATCTACTTCTTCTCAGAACGAATATACTGTACATCTGCTTGATTAAAGTGGGCTCCGAACCCCCTGGGTTTCCCTCATCAGTTTTCTCATACCACACCCATTCCCCACTGTCTCCCCTCAGCCACAGCTGCTGCTTTTTTGGCTGGGGAGGACCGGATGGGCTGGGTCGAAGAGTTCTGCTAATGCCTGGGTGGACTAAATGGTTCATGGGATGTTTGGTTTAGGTGGAATGTACAGCTTGTCTAGGAGGGAGCCTGGAATTCACTTACAGTGTTCAAAGGGCACACACACACACAAACCATTTGCAACTGAAACCTAATTCATGAAGGAGGGGAGAAGGAAAAGCTTTCTTTACAGTTGCAAGGGAATACTGTTTCTAAAAAGAGAGCTGGAGGATCTGCAGGAAGTTCATGGTCTCTCCCCCACCTCTTCCCTCAAGAGCTTTCAGAAGGAATTGGCAGATTCCAGGGAATAGAAACGCATGGAAGACCTATCAGGCAGAACAGTAAAATTCTCAGGTATTCTCTTGGAGAGAACCAGCAAGGGAAGAATGGAAATGATTATGCCACTTTCTAAATTTTCCTCTGGGGGCTTTAGATGGAAAAATAGTCTTATGGTATGCAAATAGTTTCTAACCACTTCATACAGAGTTTTCTGTGGCATCAAACATGTGGTTTATTCACATTTTTGTACCTCTCCTATCAGTCTCTAAACAATGTGTGTGTTAAAAAAAAGAGAGCCAGAGCTCAGAGAATGCACCCCAGCCAATTTGTACAGAGGCATTTATGCAGGATGGAAGGAAAAGCAGAGGGCAGACTAGACTGGTCTGCTTGAACCAGTAGAGGCAGAAAACACTACTTTTGAGAAGGAACCCAAAAGCTCAGCTGGGGGTCATTTTTTCCCACCAAGATGGGGGAAATGGCATTATCCATTTCTCCCCTTTTAATGCCTGTTATTTGCTAGGGGGAGCAGGAAGAACCAATCAGCCCCCTCATTTCAAGAAAACTATTGACAGTTAAAACTAACACAGTGGCTCAATGGTCTGGCTCTAAGAATATGACAAGTCCATGTAAGAATCATTTAGGCCCACAATTGGGACTGACAAGTTGGTCATTAAACAATACAGTCACTAAGTGATAAATCACCTGACCACGACTGTGCTTTCCTTTTCCCCACTTCCCTAATCTTTGGAACGCCCACCCTGCGGTTGGGATAATTAGAAGAAGGGAATTAATGTTTGTATTTACATTTATTAGAGAGGAAAGGATTACAGGACAGTAAGCAAGAACACAATGGGGAATACACCGACTGTTTGTGTAGTGTAACTTGTCACTCTCAGTTCCGAGTGTGCTTGGGGCTGGTGGTGCCAGCACATTGCTTGCAACATGTATTCCCCATTGTATGCCTGTTTAGGTGATTGTAACCCTTTCATCTCTGATCTCTTTATTTTATGGGGTGAAAAATGAAAGAAAATCAAGTCAGGCACAGGTCACTGCCTATTGACTGCAATAACCACCTTGCGACTGAGGGATGCTGCAAAAGTTGTAAATGTGTATCTTGGTTGCAAAGTTATCTGTTTTCAGCACTATCATAATTTCAAATGGTTGCTGTATCAGTCAGTTGGTAACTGAGGTCTTGTCAGGCGCAGCCCAAGAATGACATGGAACAATGTAGCCAAAATTCAGTTCTTTATTTGCTCACACCATAAAGACAGAATCTTGCCAGACTAAACCCATAATACTCTAGCCCTAAAGGACATATCCAGGAAGATTGTAGGGAATGGGTATCAGAGGTGGTATTCTGCCAGTTCACCCTAGTTTGGGTGAACCGGTAGTGGCGGTGGTGGGAGGCTCTTTCCATCCACAGATGTCATCATGGATGCTTTATGCATCCGCAGAAGCACTCCGCTTGGGCGAAGCGAGTAAGTGCATGTGCACGCTCCCAGTTCTGAACCAGTAGCGAAGGTAAGAGGATTTCATGCCTGATGGGTATCCTAAATCTCTTCCTCCTTCTCCAGTCAAGCTCAGGGCTATATTGTCTCACTCCCTCCTTAGAATGGGCTGTCTCTTTCCTAGGAAACTGCTGCTTCACTAAAATCTATTACATCACCTCTCCCTTCAAAGACACACTCCATCATAGGTGTACCTTCCTGAAACTGAACTTCATAAATACTTTTAAAGCCCCTATTTGTGATTCTGCCATAACCAAAGACAATGGTAGAATAGTCCATGCTGTCCATCAAAGAAGACATAGGGGGCACTTCTTTCTCAATTTTTCATTTAGAAAAAGGAGAAGAAGAAGAAGAAGAAGAAGAAGAAGAAGAAGAAGAAGAAGAAGAAGAAGAAGAAGAAGAAGAAGAAGAAGAAGAAGAAGAAGAAGAAGAAGAAGAAGAAGAAGAAGAGAAGGAGGAGGAGGAGGAGGAGGAGGAGGAGGAGGAGGAGGAGGAGGAGGAGGAGGAGGAGGAGGAGGTAATATTAATGTCTTAGGGAGGAGGGGTACAATCAGCAGGGAATTTATTCTCCCGTTTCTTTTCCTGTGCTCGAAGAGTTCATTTTTTCTTTCAGCTTTGTTACAGCATCACAATCATTGCTTTCAAGTCAGTTTCAGTGCCAGCAAACAAGCAAACATCCTGCCGTACTAGGGGCAATTTATCACCTCATAAGCTTAAGATTAATTGCAATATTTTAATCAACCTATGAATAAGAGATTCTAACACATAATCATGTCTGATTTATAACTGCAAGTGTAAGCCGTTCTGCACACAAACGCAATTTTTAATGAATCTCTGCTGGTGAAACAAAGGAATGAATATTTTAACATTTCATGTTAAGCTAAGCTACCTTGCCTGCCTAATCTTTTCCTATAACTGGAAAAGTTATCGCATAATTCAATTCAAAATATACTAGTCATCCCATACACAAAAAACCAATAAACAACAATAGTAGTGGAAACCTCAACAAATATAAAAGGTTCAATTAGGGCTCCATAAAGCAAATACAAGAAATAATGGCAAAACAGAAGCAATCAAACATATCAAAAGAGATTGTGGTAGAAGGTTTTGCACGAATAGCTTTGCCTAAAGAAGGCTTCATCCAAACTTCAATACTTGGCCTCTCTAGATGTAGCTGAACAACGATTTGGAATTCTGGCAAACATTTGTGATTACAGTGCGGAGTAATAAGGCAGGTTTTTAAAGCCTGTTAAGAACATTTCAGGCGCTGCTGTCATAATTGGTCATACTTTTGAGCACCAACCAAAAATGACTGCAATGAAGAGTAGACCTATTTATAAACTTGGTGTGGCTAATCATATAACGCCCATTCAATGGAAGGGGAATTGGTTGGATAGTCCCTTTCCCCCAACAGAATGAAAAATATAAACTCTAGCATGCAAAACCACAACTGGGATTTTTTTTTTAAAAATTGCTTTTTCGTCGTATGTGAGACAAAGAGGGGGAAATGGGATGAGGATATCAACTTACAAAAAATTTAAACAAAATCATTTCCTATACATGTACAGTATATGCGCACGTGTGAAGCTCTACACCTGTATCCTATCTCAGAGAAAACATGGGCACAAATTCTCTGTTGCCTATCCAAACCCCATTTCCTGGTATTGCTTCTACACCATAGAGCTGCCTGCTGCTACTCTCTTTAACTCTTCTCTGAACCTCGCCCAAACCCTCCCTCTTCCCCTCTTCCTTTGTCGACTTTCCCACAACTAGGTTTAATATGCTGCTTGATGTCTCATCGCCTTCTCAGATCTCATCAAACAGGAGAAGCTCTATGTTTTTTTCTTTCTTGTTCTCTCTATTTTGCTTCAAAGTCAACATAACCTGATTTAGACTTTAAAACCTCTCAAAATGTCCTGCTTGTTATAGCACGAAGCACGCTGCCATTGATAAAGCATATCCTCGCAAAATCCATCACCTGAATCACATTGTTAGCCAGGTAGTGAGGCAAGTTGAGCTTGGCTTTAAATGTTACAATATAAAAGTGGTGTTTTCCAACTCATTCAAACAAAAAAAAATCTAGGATGAGGAACCTAGAGAGACGACAGCTGACAGATTTGGCAGATTTGCTCTGGTATGACCCTTCAACTTTGCTTTGGCTGTGGCTGCAAGAGAGACCACATACCATCTTTGTACCCATTCAAAGGTTTTGTAGGACCCATTTCTTGTACCTATTTCTGGAGAGATATTTTGGTGTGGTAGCTAAGGCATCAGGCTAGAAACCAGGAGTCTGTGAGTTGTAGTCCCACCTTAAGGATGAAGCCAACAGGGTGACTTTGGACCTCCCTCCCTCCCTTGAAGGTGGGAGAAGTTTGAAGTCAGACTTCCCAGGTAGAGTGGACAGGAAACATGACCAGATGCTCTAATTATTTAGGTTATTATAAGGCTACATTAACATAATCTCACAAGTCTATTGCTTCCCTTACATTTTGAGACGTTATGAAAGGTTACTTCTTAGTCTCTTTCTCCATCCATTATGCAGCTGCAAGCTATGCCCCTCTTATTCGAACACTCCCCGGGCAGCATCTCTTCACTGGTTTCTCGAGGTCTTTCTCACATACTGTTCCCTTTTTAAAAGCATTTTTAAACAATAGTTATTTTTTTAAAAATATAAAGCTGAGGATACATTAATAATAATAATAAGTTTGAATTTATTATTAAATAAAACACAGGACACTATCATTTTAGATCATTTTGAAAAAAAGGAAAGCCACTCTATTTGGCTTGGGAATGCTAAGAATGACTACAGTATCAACTCCCTTCCACCAAATTATTTTCAATTTCTTTTCTTTTCTAAGTTGATAAAGAATCTGACCAACTTTATTAAGAAAAGCTTATATTCTAGTGAAAGTGGGTAGTCTTGAAGATGCTACCCGATTCCATGTATGCTTTGTTGCTATTGACCAGGGGTGTCAAACTTAATTTCATTGAGGGCTGCATCAGGGTTATGTTTGACCTTGGGGCAGGGGGGGGGGCAGGGCCAGGGGGGCGTGGCCAGCTCGACATCACTCGTGTGTGGGCACCTGTAGTGGCCTGAGTGCTCTGCCAATGAAAACAGGCTCCCGAGCTCCATTTTTGGCTTTGATGGCTTTCAACCATATGATTTGTTCAACTTGGGAATTACGGATGAGGGAAAGATAACTAGTAATAGAAATAATGACGATGATGATAATACCATCTCCCGCAATTTCCAGCCTTAAGATAAAATAAATTCAAGGATACCAAGAGGAATTCTGAAGAAATCTGAAGTGTCCTGAATGAACAGTGGGAAAATAAAAGCCCTTGTATAAAGAGAACAACATTTTTGAGAAATTGCAAATCAAACGTCGACACTGCGTTAGAGTTAATACATGCTAATATATTCTCTGTATACTTCCAGTTTAAAAATCACACCTTCTTTTTGCTTTCACATATCCCACATCCTTGGTGGAAAAGCCAGGATTTCTGCCCTTTAAATTGTGGAACAGCTTTTAGAGTTGTCAGAAATCTGAAGGCTTAAGGGCCTATTTCCTGTACAAGATATCTTGGCCAATTTTATCACTGTTTACAGAAGTGGAGGCAGAAACCTATTTTAAACTTGCCCTAAAGATCATAGTCATAATCCTTTGTACTGTATATTTTGATGGCTTTTGATGTAAGCCTTCTTGAAAATGGATTTGAAGATATACATTATAAAGAAAATATTTTATGCTATAGATTTTTTTAAAATAGTCACCACAGTCCTTGAAAGCAAAAAGCTCTGCTTTCTTGTGTAGTTATCAGAGAGCTATTCCAGACAGTCTCATAATGATTTCTGAAACGCTCTTCGCTATTTCCTTGCCATTATCTTCCCCCAAAATAAAAAAGCTGTTAAAAGAGTCTTTTGCTCTTGAAGAGAGGATATAAGCCTCCACCAACAGACAATCAGAAGATGTTTAGAAACAACCACACACTTCCTTATGATAATGTTGTGCAGAGAGTTGATTTTCATTGTGATCATAGTGTAGCAGAGTTAAATTGCCAGAATGCATAGAGTAGGCAAGGCAGGGCCTGAAGGTTTTTCTTTGTTTAAAAGTGAAATGCACAAAATCTATAGCACCGAAAGCAACCAGAAAGATAATTGTTATCTAGGGAAGACAGAACATATAAATAAATTACAGTGATAAAAATAAACCATGACCAAAAATATCAAAAAGCCCTAATTAACAGGAAAAAAGTTGCATATAATAGCTTAGGTAATGACATAAAATTTATTCAGTCTTTAATCTTTCTATTAAACCTAAACCAGTCAGAGACATATTACATTAACTTCTCATTTTTAGAACCCATAAACCTTTCAAAAATAGATCACAAACTCATCCTACACTTAAAATCAGGAGAGTAACTGTCTTTCCAGTTAGGTAAAATTATTCTTTTTGCCATACCCCAGGTTTTATAGAATCAAGGCTCTTTATAAAATAACGAATTCCATATTATATTACTGCACATCAAATTAAGATCCTTCACTTTATTTCTTCCCAAAATTGTATTGACATATGTAGTGATTTAAAACTAACCAAGGCTAAAACTGGGTAAGATTAGATGATATGTTAAAGAATTTCCACATGTTTTACAACATCAACATGAAAAAAATCAAATGTGTATCCCTCTTTAAGCAATCTTTAAGGATACCAAGAGATAATGTTGGCTGGTGGTTCAATTTATTTTTAAATAAAAAGAATTATATTTAACATTTATTTAATGCCCTAACCATAAGGTAAAGGTTCCCCTCACACATATGTGCTAGTTGTTCCCACTCTAGGGGGTGGTGCTCATCTCCATTTCAAAGCTGAAGAGCCAGTGCTGTCCAAAGATGTCTCCGTGGTCATGTGGCCGGCATGACTAAATGCCAAAGCAGCACAGAACGCTGTTACCTTCCCACCGGAGGTGGTTCCTGTCAAGCCGGCCTCCTTCAGTAACCAAGAAAGAAATCACTTAACTCCCTTTTGCAGAATTAAGAGCACGTTTACTGGTTATGAAAAGATAGCAGCTAAGTAAAGCAAGGTCTGAGGCAAATGCGCGTGAAATCATACATATCAATATTTGTCCAACCCCCTCCCCCCGACAACCCTCAACCCATTGTCCAATCTGCAAATCCCTCAGGTGTCATGTGGGTTGCATCTCCAAGAAGCATCATCAGGTTGGTATGCAGGATGGTTGGCCTTGACAGCCATCAGCATGCGCAGTAGGTGGTGAGAACAAAACTCCCTCTTTAACAATCTCTCCTGTACCAAAGATTCCCCACCCAAATACCATGCCCCCCCTCCCCATTTCAATGGCAGCCGAAGTGGATAGCGAAGCAGAGGCTGACAGTTCCTATTTTTCTACTTGCATCTTTATGTACTTTCAAATTGCTAGGTTGGCAGAAGCTGGGACTAGTAATGGGAGCTCACAGGAATTTGAACCGTCGAACTGCTGACAATTCTGATCAACAAGCTCAGCGTCTTAGCCACTGAGCCACTCCAACCATATTGTTTCATTAATAAATGATTTCATTGTTCATACTACCAAGCAAACTTTATAGGTATATGTAAAATCTAAGTAGGCAGGGAAGTCCTGCTTGACACACAATCTCTCAAAGTTTTTACAATTATTATTAGAAATCAGCTGATATAAAGTGCCAATTCCTTCTTTTATCAGAAGCATTTCATTGAAATATCTTCCCCCACAATTTTCAAAATTGGTTGTTCCATAGTTTAAATTTTTCATCTGATTCTGGATCAGAACATAACACCTATTTATAAGTAAATGTTCCTGTCAGCTTTCAAGGATGGAAACAAAAATCCTTGTTTAGTATACCATAAAACCTGCCAACATTTCAGTTGTATTCTGCACTTGCATTCCAAATGGCCACAAAGAAGGGAATAATCACAGAACAGCCCAACAATTGAAAATCTAGTAGGTTAATCATCATGTCAATAGACCTAGGTTGCATAGTTCCAGATAGCCATTAGATGGCAGACATGAGAGTCTCTGTTGCCATCTAATGCTTGTTCAGATTTTTGCATTCTATGAACTTTAACCTTACTGTAAGTCGAAATGGATGACTGAGTTGAGAAACTGAATCGCTTTAGAGGGCCTTTGTTTCTTTGTGATGTTCTCCATCTCTCCATCAGCACTCATCTACTGATAAAACCTGGTGCACTTCATTTGTGTTGAAAACCAAAATGGCCTCTAATGTTGAGATGCTGGTGAATGCTAAACTATTAAAGAACCTTTCTTGAACTGGTGCCCCTCAACTGTATTAGAACTAACAGAATGACTATGGTAGGAATTCACCAAGTTTAGTCCTAAATCATGCATATACTTCTCAGAGAACCTGGACAAATATAGATTTCTTTTAGTCACAGAAAGCAAATCCAATATTTTAATGTCTTTATCAGTCTTCTTCAACTTGGAGTTCTCCAGATATATTGAAACTACAGCTACCATACTGCTTTGATACTATCAAAGTATGCCCACAACAATATACAAATTGACAAAGTCATGAATGATAATGCTGCGGAACATGTGTTGGCCAATCCAGTTATCTTCTTATGTGTGGACCAACTCCTCAAATTCCCAGCAATGTCCATGCTGCTTAGGAATTTGGAAATTGAAATCCGCTTATCTGAAGTTCACTTTTGTAAATGTTTTCCATTTCTAAAATGAAAATTTGTTAAATAAAGCATAGCATTTGACTATATTTAAGAATTTTATACCTTTCATGCACAGGACCTTAAAATGGAATAGAATAGAAATCTTTATTGGCCAAGTATGATTGGATACACATGGAATTTGTCTTGGTGCATATGATGTCAGTTTACACAAAAGAAAAGATACATTCGTCAAGAATCATAAGGTACAACACAATGGTAGTCATAGAGTACAAATCAGGGGTGGGTTTCAGCCGGTACGGACCAGTACAGGTGGACTGGTTGGTGAAATTTAGCGTACTTTAGCGTACTGGTTCTTCCAGAGGCCCCCGACATGGGGAATCCATGCGATTTCCTCCCTCTGCATGGATTCCCTATCCCTTTCATTGGAAACAAGGTGGCTATCAGAGAGAAGAGGGCAGCACACACTACATGGGCTTGTTCAATGAATCCTCCCCTCCTGTTCCTTCTTTGCCTGTTTGAAGAAACCACGCGGGGTGCACTCCCTTGTCTTTCACAGCTGCCTCATTTCCAATTGGGGGGGGGAAGAAATCCATCTTTTTCCTTCCTCTCCGTGGATCCCCCCCCAATTGGAAACGAAGCAGCTGTGAAAGACAAGGGAGCACGCCATGCGTGGCTTGTTCAAGCAGCAGAAGAAGGAACAGGAGGGGAGTTTGGCTGTTTGAAAAGCCCCACGTGGAACTCCCCTCCTGTTGCTTCTTCTGCTGTTTGAACAAGCCACGCAGGGCGCGCTCCCTTGTCTTTCACAGCTGCCTTGTCTCTAATTTATAAATGGCGAAAAGCCGCTTTGTAAGCTTTAGATGTGGCCTGAAGGAGTGTGTGACATGGCGCAGATTGGAAAATAACAAATGGCCTCTTAGCCTTAATGTGTTTTCCAGCAGCCCCTCCGTTCTTATACAATTGCTTGACATGTTTCCCCCCCCCTAAACTTTCACCTTCCTCCTGTTTGAGAGTAACACGCGCAGCAATAGGATCAGGTGATTGCATGTCTGGAGAGAGAACGTATATTTGGCAAAGTGCGGAGTGGCAGGCGAGCGGGGAAATGAATGCACGGCGAGGGTCGGATGGATAAGCTTCCTAAAGGCTTGGCGACAGCTGACGCCTCCTAAACAGCCCCAAGAAGGCACAAGTAGTTTGCTCTAGGAAAGCCAGCACCTCTCCCGAAAGGAGCCATCCAAGGTCTGGCCCGGGACCACCTTGTGGCCAATTTGGCACTGTCTGATCGGGAACTGTTCCTTTCTCTCTGACCGGGTTTTCTAATGGGAGACGGGGGTGAGGGCGGGGGCGAGTTGAAGGGGGAAAAGACTCAATCCAGTTCTTCAGTCCTGACCTTCCTCGTTCAGACAGAGGGAGGAGGAGGAGGAGGAAGAGGAGTGGTAGGGCAGAAGTGCATGGAATTTCACGCAGGGCTTTTCAAACAGCCGAACTCCCCTTCTGTTTCTTCTTCTGCTGTTTGAACAAGCTATGCAGGGCGCGCTCCCTTGTCTTTCACAGCCACCTCATTTCCAATTGGGGGGGATCAATTCCATGGAGAGGGAGGAAAAAGATGGATTTCTCCCCCCCCATTGGAAACGAGGCGATTCCAGCAGCTGCGTTTTGCCTTGAAACTTGCTGTTTCAGCAACCTGAAGAGGACATTCTCCCAGCGGCATCTCAGGTGCTCCCACCCTTAGCGGGAGGGAGTAAGAATGGCTGGGTGCAGTTTGGCTCCTCCTGGCTCCCATCAGATCATCGGGGGGCCTCGTGCAACTGCTTGCTCACGTGGCCTGTGTGCTTCTAGCAGGAATGGAAAGTGCAAGGATCTTAATGTAGTAAGGGCAGGGGAGGCTGGAGTGGGAAGTTCTTGCGCAGCAAGAGAGAAAGTTGCCTGGGAGAGTTGCTGCTGGGAGAATGTCCCCTTCGGGTTGCCAGGACAGCAAGTTTCAAGGTAAAACGCAGCTGCTGGAATTGGTGTGCCTGCAACTTAATGCGAGAAGCCTGCATTACCGGGAGCAGCAGCAGCAGCAACAGTGGGCACCACCGGCCCGCCCCCCGGTGTCCAGTATCCTCCTTGGGAGGCTCGCGGCCGTTTGCGCTTCTCTTGGGAGGTGACCGCCGGCAGAGCCTCCAGGTGGAAGGTGAGTGAAGGGCGCAGTGGCGGGAGAGGCTGGCCATCCCTGAAGCCAGCTTTCTAGGAAGGAGGCAGAGATGAGGCCCAGGGCTCACTTCCCTGCCTCCTTTCTCCGAGAGCTGTGGGCGACAGGGAAAACAAGGCTTCTTTGCCAGTCTCCCACCTGGCAAAACAGAAATTTTTGCCAACTGGAAGGTATGTGTGTGTGTGTGAGCGAGAGAGAGAGAGAAAGAAAGAGAAAGAGTAAGAGAGAAAGAAAGGAAGGAAGGAAGAGGAAGAGAAAGGAAGGAAGGAAGGAAGAAAAAAGGAAGGAAAGAAAGAAATAAAGAGGGAGAGAGAGACACAAGAAAGAAAGAAAGAAAGAAAGAAAGAAAGAAAGAAAGAAAGAAGAAAGAAAGAAGGAAAGAAAGAAAGAAAGAAAGAAAGAAAGAAAGAAAGAAAGAAAGAAAGAAAAAGAATGAACTTATGATCACAATTGAGCCCAAAATTTTGGTTGCTAAGCAAGAGCATTATTAAATGAGTTTCACCACATTTTCCAAGTTGGCCACTCCCACCCGGTCACATGACTGCCAAGTCACGCCCACAAAATAGGCCACACCTACAGAATAGGTTCTAAATTTTTTTGAAACCGACCACTGTTACAAATAAGCAATCAAATCATATTAGGAAACAATTGTAAGGATACAAGCAGCAAGGTTACAGTCATACAGTCATAAGTGGGAGGAGATGGGTGATAGGAACGATGAGAAGATTAATAGTAGTGCAGACTTAGTAAATAGTTTGACAGTGTTGAGGGAATTATTTGTTTAGCAGAGTGATGGCATTTGGGACAAAACTGTCCTTGTGTCTAGTTGTTCTGGTATGCAGTGCTCTATAGCGTCGTTTTGAGGGTAGGCATTGAAACAGCTTATGTTGAGGATATGAGGGGTCTGTAAATATTTTCACAGCCCTCTTTTTGACTCTTGTAGTATACAGGTCCTCAATGGAAGGCAGGCAGAAGCATAACAGATAGGAGAGTATTATTAACTCCACATTGCAGGTGGATGGGAGTGCTAAGATTCATTAGAACAGCATAAAGCCATCCAATGTCATGCTAGAAATGGAGTCTGAATTTCAGTTTTAGCCTACATGTTGTGGCATGATTGCCATAGATGCCTGCGAAATAATCAGTGCTAGATTCCATGCAGAATGCCTACCATGGTTTTCAGTCCCACTCCAAAGTTAAGCGCATCCCTAATTTTAAAAAAAAAATGTTTGTTCATCTTGTTGTTTGTTGTGTGCTACCAAGCTCATACTGATTTGATCAATAAAGGAAAGTATTTGTAACTCAGGGTTGAAATGAAGAATCCTTGGTGCTCTCTGGGCTTGGCTGTTTTCTTGCAGATGATTCATTACCCAAACTAGGTAACATCATCGGTGCTAAAATACCATTGATTAGATTAGCACTGATGATGTTACCTAGTTTGGATAATGAAACATCTGCAAGAAAAAACCAAGCTCAGAGACCACCAAGGAACCCTCCCAGTTGTTTGAGTTGGGCTGTTATATACATTTCATAAATAAATAAGTTAGTTAGTTAGAGGAGGAATCTTTTGAATGGAGTTGAACACTTCTCTCTGTATATCTTATCTTCCCACAGCTTCTCTCCTGGGGCATTTTCCTCTCAAACGTGAAAGGTTTCAGAAGAAGTAAGGCCGATAGAGAATTAGAAAAAAAAAGGAACAGGAAACTAATCTGCGGGGAAAAGATGAACATTCAGCAAACTCCTTATTATTCAGATCACTGTGGGATACACAATGACAGCTGAAGGTGTGTGAATAAAGTTAGTGGAAATACACTCTGTTCAGGGGAGAAGGAAATTCTGTCTGTAGGACTATAATGCAGCTGTGGTAGATGTCTGCACCTGTAAATTGTGTCACAGTCAGTAATCATTGGATATGCTTGCTGAAACATGACTTTTTCTAAGTTTGTATCTCTGACTCTGCAATCACAGATCAGTTTGCAATTCTGCCCATAGCATTTTGCTCCTAATGGGAACTTGGCTTCTATGTGTTGCTTGGGAAAAAATCCTTTCTGTTTGTCTGATTTCTTGTTTAATTCCTGGGTTCCTCCCTGACAAGTTGTTTACTCATGAGCAACCTTTTGATGTCCCCTTACAACAAACATGATTTTATTTAAATTTCTGCTTGCTTCCTGTGCGGCATCCTCTTTCCGCGATCAGATTCCTGTTATCAAAACAAAACTCCCTTTGAACTATTCAGCCATGGGAAATAACAGCACGCTGTTTGCTTTATGTAAATTATGTGCTCTCCCTGCAGTTTCTCCTGAAAATAGTTTGATTCCCAACTTCAGTTGTTTTAGTTATTAAAAATATCTGAATATATTAGGAGTCAATGTGATGCAGTGATTGGTACATTGGAGTTAACACTGGATTTAAGAAGAGAGAGGAATCCCTAATCTGAGTATTTTGGAATAAGAGAGAGGGAAAATATATTCTCCTGAAATTGATGAATTTGTTTACATTACACACTACTGTGAAGTGGAAAGCTTGTAGTTTTGTACATTATGGGAAGCCAAGCATTGTCTTAGCATATTGTGGGAACTGTTAAATCATAATATCATTTACTTGCTTAAGTAGACCAGGTTTTGTAGACAAAGCAATGTTTTGTGGACAAAGCATTGTGGTTTATTTAGATTTAGGGCAATGTTTCTCAAACTTAGCAACTTTAAGACGTGTGGACTTCAACTCCCAGAATTCCCCACCCACCCATGACATTCACACGCCAAGTTGTCCATCTGAGGAAACAGTTTAGGATGTAGCATTTAGGGTGTAGCATGCTGTGTGAACCCAGCCAAGGATTCATCAATTTCTAAGAGAAAATGGATCAATTAAATCCATGAGCTGGCAACCTTTTGGCAATTGAGGGCTTTACTTCCCTTCCTTTTTACCCCCCCCCCCCCCGCCTTTTAAATTCTGATGGTGGTAAGGGCTGATGATGAGTTACCATTATTGCTTAATACAGTGGTGGCAAACCTATGACACACGTGCCACAGGTGGCAGGATATATCATTTTTTTTTGTGACATGCCAGACCTCCATACTCTCTGGAAGTCACCTGGGAGGGCCCTGCTCTTGTGTAGTCTCTGGAGCTTCGAAAAAGCAGATGAAAATAGGACATCTCTTTTGGGAGATTGCAAGGCCACACAATACGATTCTTCAAAGTTTCCAGGCCTTGTACAGCCTGGAGCTATTGGGGGTAGGCATTCTAAAAATATTTATAATTATGTATGTATTTATTTATTGAAAATAAGTTTATTTAAATTATTCTTTACCATGAATTCTTTCTCTTTTGTTGGTGTGTGTGTGTGTGTGTGTGTGTAGGCATTTTTTTGAATTTTTAACACATGCAGCCCCAAAAGTTTACCATCACTGACTTAGTGTAATGTAGCTGATTATCTTTCACTTGATATAATTTCTCAGAACTTATTTTACAAAGAAATTCCCCTATGATATACAAACATGTTATAAGAGATCAGCAGAATACAAACAAGCATGCATAATCTCTCTCTCTCTCTCTCTCTCTCTCTCTCTCTCTCTCTCTCTCTCTCTCTCTCTCTCTCTCACACACACACACACACACACACACACACACACCTCCACTAGTATTAAAAACAGCATGTAACAATAGCACAAATGATGTCAAGTAAATTATGTGTCAGTCCATTCCTTTGAAATGAAATCCTGGGATAGCTTTCCGATAAGATCGTAACACATGTTTGAAGTCATTCAATGTTTATTTCTCTTTCATTAGATGTTCTTTACCTGTACTTTATTTAAGGATACGAACTATGGTTTGCTTGTTTTAAAGGTTACTTTTCTTTGAAATCAGTCAAGAAGGTGAATGAATTACCTAGACATAAATATGAACTGTCAACCAATGCAGTCTTCTGTGAATCTGAAAATAAACCATGAAGTATTTTTAAGAGTAAACATCAGCTGTTTGAGTTGTGTCTGGAAATGATCCAGGAGCAAGTATAATTCCTGGCAAGGAAAGATTGATATCAACCTCCAACCCAGTTAGCAATCTAGCCATTGTAGTTATAGTTAGATAAAATATCCAACGTGCAGTGGAAACGTTTGCAAGGAAAAGTTGGAAAAGAAACTGATGTGTTTGGGACACAGTTTAGCTGTATGTGATGAAGAAAGCCAAACTTGCTATCTAATCTCTCCTTGGGGAGGGAACGATTCTAAGAATAGAAAAGAAAAGATATTTTGTTTGCATCCTAAATGCCAATGGTGTGACTGTTGTATATATAATTGCACAGTCAGCCAGATGTTTAGACTGGATTTGGCATTTTTATCCACCTATCGAATTCTTCTCAAGGACCGAGGACAGGCAGATATTGCTTGATGATGTTAGAGGTATTGTTGCAGGATGTAGACTGTTCCAAGTAAAGCTGCCTTTTGCAATTGACTTATGGTGACTTTGTCAATGCTGATGGTATTCAAGTGGTGCTCCAGTTGTTTTCACACTGCACCCCACGATGCCTATTATTATTATTATTATTGGTACTGGCTTTGCTTTCTTTTACCACAATCTTCTTTTTGCAGGCTTTCGTATTTTTTGATTTTCTCCAGTTCTTTCTTCTCTATTCTGCTGTCTCCAGGTACTGCAATAACCACAAGCCAGAAATTTTTCTTCTCTTTGTTATCAACATTTATTAAATGTAAGGTCTTTAACAGTTTAACAGAGTTGGAAAGGATCTTGTAGGTCATCTAGTCCAACCGCCTACACCCAAGCAGGAGACCCTACACCATTTCTGACAAATGGCAGTCCAATCTCTTCTTGAAAGTGTCAAGTGATGAAGCTCCCACAACTTCTGAAGGCAACTTCTGTTTCATTGGTTGATTGTTCTCACTGTCAGAAAGTTCCTCCTTATTTCTAGGTTGAATCTCTCCTTGTTCCATTATTCCTTGTCTGGCCTTTGGGTGCCTTGGAAAATAGCTTGACCCCTTCCTCTCTGTGGCAACCTCTCAAATATTGGAACACTGCTATTATGTCTCCCTTGGTCCTTCTCTTCACTAGACTAGCCGTGCCCAGTTCCTATAACTGTTCTTCATATGTTTTAGCCTCCTGTCCCCTAATCATCCTGGTTGCTCTTCTCTGCACTTTTTCTAGAGTCTCAACATCTTTTTTATAGTACAGTGAACAAAACTGGTTGCGGTATTCTAGGTGTGGTGTTACTAAGGCTTTATAGAGGGCTATTAGTACGTCACTTTATCTTGATTGTATCGCTCTGTTAATGCAATTTAGAATTGCATTGACTTTTCTGGCTGCTCTCACACACTACTAGCTCACATTTCACTGGTTGTCTACTAAGACTCCAAGATCGCTCTCACAGTTACTGCAGGTGGTTGTCTATTTGAATTCTAAAGTCCCATTTTAGCTTCTTCATTTCCCTTGTGTCTATTTCATGGTCCCACCATGGCATTGCTTGCAGATATTCCAATGCACAATTGCTACTACTTTCTCATGCTGTTGTTTGTAGTCAGTCTGTATGATCTTACAGAAGGTAACAAGGTGGTCCATTGTTTTTTCAGCTTTTTTTTTTTTTTTGAAGAGGCAGCATTTGCCGTCTGTTGCTGTCTTCTCAATTGTTTTGTATGCATTTGTTCTTAAGGCTTGGTCTTGTGCAGCCAGAATTAGCCTCTCTATTTCCTTCTTCAACTTTCCTGCTCCTAGCCATTGCCAGGTCTTGTTGTTGCCTGCTTTGCCTGCACATTATTCAATGTATTGGCCATGTAATACTTTACCCATCTATTTCTTTTTAGTAAGTAGTCTGTCAACATCTCTGCATGAATGAAGGGTATGATTTATTGTCATTATATTTTCTGGTCTTCCTATCCGGGGATTTTTTTCTTTCTTGGAAAAAAAGCCCTGGACAGGGCTTTTCCAGGTGTGCATCGAATTACTATAATTGTCCAGGTGTTAATTGCCTTGATGGCCTTTTCTCCACTGCATTTGGATTTTAAGGTCTTCTTAACTTCCATGATGTATTTCTTTCTAACCTTCTTCTTGATTTCAGTGTCAACTTGAAAGATGCCCAGGGATTTATAGTGATCACTGGATATACTTCAGTTTTGTTATCCAACTAACTCTCCACCTTTGTTCTTGGTGCCGAGGATAAAAAGCAGCTTCCTTTTTACATTTTTAAAATTTATTTATATAGTCACACATCTCTCAATAGCAACTCTGAACAGTTTACAGCACTTAAAAACAATTCAACAACTTTGTATTTAAAAAACGTAAACAATAAGCAAGAAGCTAAAGCAATTTAAACAAATAACAACCATATCATGGGCTCTAACTGATCTTTCACCCTCCAGCAAACATTGATGGTTTACTAAATAAGAAAAAAACTAAAGAGAATGGGAAAAGAAAAGTGTCTATGTGCCTCTTTCTACATAGTCAGACTAATAATTTACTGCAAAGGCATCAGCTAGTTGCTTGAATCTGGTGTTCCTCAACCTTGGCAACTTTGATGTGTGGATATATGTGGCATGTTGGCTGAGGAATTCTGGAAGTTGAAGTCCACATGTATTTAAGTTACCAAGGTTGAGAAACACCAATTTAACCAATATAAAAAATAAGGCAATCACTATCCCTTTCTTGGATGCTTTGATTGCTAAGAAATGCTCAGTTCAGCTTAGCTCAGCTCTATATGCTGCAGCCTATTTTGGTTCCCTTTAACCAGTGTCCACCGACCTCTCAGCCTGTCTCTTCCTTGACTTGTCTAGCTCCAGGGAAGTCTTACTAGTTATTTGAACTCACAAACCTGCTCTTATATGAAGTCTGAGAACTTTTCCTCCCCTCACAGAAGATGGATTGAAGAGTTACTCGGTTGAGATGGGTGACTTTAGAAATCTAAGAAATAAATTGGCAAATATTCTCACCTTGACCCAATCTGCTTTACAATTGCATTGTAATCCCAAAAGGCACCCCATGTGAGCCGATGATGGTGCTATCGGAGGTTCAGGCGTGAACCGAAGAGGACCTCTGGTAAATAGGGACAATGGGTGTTAATAAATGTCTTTTAATTAAACTGTGCAGGTGTTAGAATGATATTTTTTCCACACCTTCCCTACAGTGACTTTTATCACATCAAGACGGCCAGGCCATTAATCAAGAGATGACAGGTGTTTATTACCTGTATGTTATGGGCCTGCCTCCTCCCCATGTTTCTGATTATGCATCAGTGACAAGTGTAAAATGGAGTGAAATCAAATGGAACAGGAACCAAGGCTTCTGCTAATATAAAATTAGCATGAAGTTAATTTGTCAGCATGAGAGGGCACCGAGGAACATAATGTCAAAACAATAAATGGTCTCAACAGCACTTAAATGGGCATCTAGGACTTGATCCTGTGCTTTGTGTGAACTCCAATGCACACATGGATGTCCCATGGAATGGAGAAGAAAAATACGTATGCAAAGTATTTTATTTGATGAATTGAATGCTTACCCACTTAAAACCCATACATAGTGTTCCTTTGTATTTTATTTAAGACTAGCTAATAATCCGGAGTTACCCAGGTATTTATTTATCCTAATCTACACATTTGTCCTAAAAAATAATCCCGGAGCAAATGTAATTTCTAATGTTGGATTTTTCCTCTTACCAGAAGGAGCCCCCTTGTGAAGCCGTTACCACGGCAACTCCACTGCACTGTACAGTAGAAGTCATTTTACGGCAGTACGGTAGAATCCATTTTAAGGCACAACAGAAAGCTTTGGATACAAGGCTGCACAAGCTTGAGGCTACAGAGCCATGGTCTCCTCCAAAGACTTCCATGTTGTCTAGTCCTCAGGATACAGCTGTTTTTGGAGAATGGGGATTCAGATTTGAACCTGTACTGGGTAGGGGTTGTGATGACTATTATGGTGCACACTTCAGCTATTTTCTTATTCCAGTTGACCTGGAGAAAAGAGATGGGGAAAGAGAAAGAGTGTGTTAAAAGAAATAGCTTAACCTAACATGCTCAGAAGCCTAGTGTTTCATGTGACTAAAGTGATACATGATTAAGTATAGAAAACACTTAGGTTAACTATATTCTTCTGTAGAATTTCCTTAAGTCAGTTTGGACCACGGGTGTCAAACTCATAGCATCATGTTACTGTGCTGTGCCGTATTGCTATGTTTTCCCCCTTTGTGGAGCTGGGGTGGGCATGGACTGCACATGCCAGTTTGACAGCCGTGGTTTAGAGTCAAGCAGGCATAAACTGGGAAAAAGAACAGTTTAACTGCTAAGAGTGTAAATGCTTTATTATTGTTTCTTTTGTCTCTATTCAGCATAGTCTAGATCAGTTTCCTGAGGATTGGGGAATTCTGGGAGTTGAAGTCCACACATCTTAAAGTCACCAAGGTTGAAAGAAATGTTAGTCTAGATGCATTTGCACAGGCATCTTTCACTGACATGATGAAGAGCTATAAAATTATAATTACTTTAGTACAATCTTGTATCTTGTGTGATCAAATTAATCTGGCTATGATTGGCTAATCTGTCTACATCATGAATCCTGGCTCACTTCCCTCCCTGGAGCAATGTTTAGGTCTTCAAAAACAGAACAAAAACATTTTTGTTTATTGTTTCTTGGTTTTTGAAAGAACAATATCTGCTTAATCAACTAGCTGGGGGAAAATGTAAAAATGCTTGGGGAAAATATAAGGAACGGATTGTATTTAATTTAGTTAATTTAAAAAAGAAAAATAGCCCTGCTTGAAAGTTGATGAGGAATATTCAACTACTTACACTTAAATCTGATAAGTGGAAGTTGAGGAGATGCTGATCTTACTCTTTACACTATTGTCATGTTGGTTGTATTCCTACTGTCTTTTTCATTTCTTTTTATTATTCTTTTAATGATAGACATTTTCTTCATGGGAAAGCACCCCTTCCTGCTACTATTGACTTGAGAAGTGAAAACCACAGCCAGTTTAAGTGCCTATGAGGTGTTTGGCTCTTAATGGTCACTTCCTTCTATAAATCAGTTATAGGCAGCTGCTCCAGGGTTAGAAAAGTGATAAACTCCTGCTGCTACACAGCACGGCAGGCTCCAAAAACATCAGGGGATCAAAGGACTAGGAGATTCATCTCCCAAATAATCAAAACAATCCTGTCAACCCTCTTGGAGAGCCTGTTTATTCTAGTAGCAGAAGTCCATGTCAGGATGAACTGCAGGAGGTAAATTTATCAGCAGTCTTGTTTGAATCTGCTCTTGCTTCCTCATTAACGTCTCTTATATAAAATTCATCCAGATTTTCCCCCCTTCCTCCACATCTGTGTTTCTGGCGGGATTACTGCTTCCCGTCAAGCCTGTTCTATCAGTGTTGGGTGATGCTCATCTGGAACCATCTGCTCAACTTCCCAAGAGATGAAAGGACAGCTTTTGGTAGCCCTCAAATGTTTTCTTGAACATTTAAGAATGCTGTTGTCTGGCCATCTTGGATTGAATTCTTTTTTATTCAGAGACTGTATCATTCTGAAACAAAGGGGTATTTAGGTTGGAATGCGCCTAGTGATTTCCAGTTGAGCAGTTGCTTTTGCAAACATAAACATCAGGGATGTGAGATAAGAATAGTTACATATCTCTACACTTCCATTTCTCCCCTAATGTTTCCAGATTATATTTGTTGAAATCTCTTATACACCTTGCTATTGACAGTCCTTCAAGTCTAATTTAGCTTTGTTGTTGTTAGTTGTGAAGTCATGTCCGACCCATCACACCCCCATGGACAATGTTCTTCCAGGCCTTCCCATCTATCATCCTCTGGAGTCCATTTAAGCTCATGCCTACTGCTTCGGTGACTCAATCCAACCACTTCATTCTCTGTCGTCCCCTTCTTCTTTTGCCCACAATCTTTCCCAGCATTAGGCTCTTCTCCAGTGAGTCCTTCCTTCTCATTAGGTGGCTTCTCCTTAGTTTATGTTACTAGCCTTTTTAAACCTTCAAATAAGCTGACACATCTTTAGTCATATCACTACCTAACACAGTTACGTTTTACCTATGAACTTTATCTTGGCTTTTAGCTACTCATTCCTGTGATGGATTGTTTGGAACTTCACTCTAACACAGCAGGAAAATTCTTATTCTCCAATATTTCAATTGTTAATGTCATTATTCATATGGAGTTTGTAGCCAAAACAGAACCATTCATGCTGTGCTGAGAAATGGGAAGGTCAGGGGAAATCCCCAGAGTTTGCAAAGTATAAAATAGCTTATGGTTAAGATCCCACCTCTCAAATAATCCAATGAGAGTTAAGAATGCACAGTAAATAAAGACTGCAGTGCTGACCCTATTGTCTCTCAAAAGAATGTATGGAAAGCTGTTCCTTGAAGTAGAAAGTTGAAAAGACATTGGCCTAACAACACACATATCTTCTAATCACACTACATAAAAGTCACATGTTCATTCTTCCAAATCCCTTGGGTTTATTGCTGCATGAAAAAAAGCATTATGAGAAATAGGTCAAGCCATGCAAAAGGCTTTATAAAGAAAGCTTGGTTTGGTTCCAGATCTTTAGAATCCAAGACTTACACCGAGGTCATCTTGATTATCATGTCACTCTTGTTTCCATAGGACATGCAGTTATTTTCAGCTACTCCTGAACAAAACAGATTATGCAAGTAACACATTGTGGGACTACTCCATATGTAATAGGAAACATTGAAAAAAGCAACCTGAATGGTTCCTGTTGTCTTCTGCAGGTTTCCCAATAATGAATTATACCATGGAAAGTTTTTTTTTCTTCGATGGAGAACTTAGGCATAAGTTTTACAGTCCAGCCTGTATAAATGGTTTTTAGGTACCTCCCTTAAATTCTATTTGCTCAAAAACTTTTAAGCAAAGTCATTCAAAGATTTGTCAAAGAAAAACTCTGCTGAGCAAGATAGCTTTCTTAGGGACTTTATTTCCTATTGAAAGTGCTTTGAAGTGCTTAGTATGCTGAATCTTTTATGGTTCACAAAGCAGTATAATGTTGTCTAAGCCAACAATGCTTATGGCTCATAAACAGCATTTATCTTAGTGGATTTTATTGATTCTAGGCTTGTGTACATTTTGCATCTGAAAAAACCCAGAACCATTGTATTATCGGCTACACTAAACCATGCACCATGGCCCTCTGCTGCCCAAGAGTATGCAGAGTCTTGTTAGACCTAAGCTTAGAATAATTCTTTCTAGCCTGTATTCCTTTTCTAGTTCAATCTGTAGCCTGATTTCTACTCCATCTGAGTACTGATTTTACTAGGAAGTTTTCTAAAACGAAGTTTAGATTTGGAGCATCACATTTATCGATTGTTTCATTCGTGTATCCTTTCCTACTCATTTTTGTGCAGTTGATACTCATGTATATACTTAAGAAACATCATAAAAACATTACCTTGCTTTTTCCTTTTTTTATTGTGTTTTATGAACATGCAAAAATGCTCCTGGGTATAAGAAGGCTGTCAGCCAAGTGACACTTCTTCACTTATCTGAAGGTCTCAAAGAAAAGGTACAATATAATTCTCAATCCAATTACAAAGGGAATACAATAATTCAAAACTATGGTAAATTGAAATTGCATATTATGAACTTTGAATATTTATTCTAAAATTGAATTAGAAATGTTCTCACTCATCCAGTACAACCTAGTGCCATCCAGATGTTTAAGGCTACAGATCACATAATACTCACCAATGTATCCACTAGCTGTGCTGACTTTGAATGATACAAGTTCAACAAATTGGAGATTGGATTTGATTGATTTGATTTGATTTATTGGATTTATATGCCGCCCTTCTCCCAAGGACTCAGGGCGGCGTACAGCATTAAAAAGCACATAGTACAAAAGTTAAAAGGAAATTAGAAACAGTCCAAAAAACAAACCCAATTTATATAACACTCACATTTTAAAAATTAAATAAAATTAACAGGCCAGGCCGGCTTGCTGGAAAAGCCAACTTTTTAGGGCGCGTCGGAAGGACCGGAGGTCAGGGATTATGCGAAGCTCCGGGGGCAGCTCATTCCAGAGGGAAGGCGCTGCCACAGAGAAGGAGAAGATTGGGGAATGTTGTTCTAATGCAGTGACATTTTTCCCATCGCGTACCAAAAGCGCGGGGAGCACGGGGGTGGTGGTTCTGCACTGGTGTGCCCACACCCAAAATCCTATGTGCACGACCTGCCCCCCCCCGTGCATGCACGTGCGACCCCCACCGTCCCCCCGCTTTTGATGTGTGATGGACCCATTTTTCGCTCTCCCCAGGCTCCAGAGGCTTTCTAGGAGCCTGGGGAGGGTGAAAATGTCCCCCCAGAGGCCCTTAGGAGGCTTCAGGAGACTTTCCTGAAGCCTCAAGAGGGCGAAAAATGGCCCTACAGGCTACCTGGAAGTCCATTCCCAAACTTCCGGGTAGCCTGTAGGACCCATTTTCTCCCTCTGGAGACTTCAGAAGGGTGAAAAATGGCCGAAAATGAAGGCCAAAGACAGCTGGCATGCATGCACTGGAGCTGACAGGGCAACACCTCATGGGCCCTAACAAATGGCTCTGCGTGCCGCCTGTGGTTCGCCATAGGTTCACCATCACGGTTCTAATATATTATTTCTCCTTTCTTTTCAAAATTATAGCCTTATGTTTGTTTCCTTATAAAAAGGCAAACATGTCCTGCATATCTAAATCTTTGTATATCTTCAAACATTTAATACTAAAGTCTGAAAGGGGATATTGTATGTTTATTTAGCTAGAAATATTTATAAGTAGTCCCACAAATAGAAAAAAACTGATTTGGCAAGGTTTCCAATCACCAGGAGATTTGCAAGTATTTTCAGAAACTTCTTCTATTCCAGTTTCAGTTCTTCTTGCTAAATTTATGTCAACTTCATGAATTTAGAATAAGAAATGTATAGTTTATTATGACAAGCTAAATGACTGTTCAGTTAATAATTCAGTAAATTGAATTTACTGTTCAGTAAATTCAAAACATGGTATAATTAACATAGATAGGACCATTCTCCTATAATTGCTGTACAGGTAGTCTTTGATCTAGGACCAGAAATGAGCCCAGAATTTCCATTTTAAGTTTGCACAATCATAAGGTAAGTTGGACCTGATTTTATAACAAGTTTTACAGTGATCATTTGTGCTTTTTAAATGAATCATGTGTCTGTTAAGCAAATCCAGTCATGTCATTTTTTGTAAGGCCATTGTAAGTTTGAAACATTGTTTAAAAAATAAGTCGAAAACTACCTGAATGCAGCCACACATTCTGCCACTATTTAGGGACTAAGTCACCTTGTTGGAGTTGGTTAGAAGAAGATGTGGCCCATGTTTAGAAATTTTATGAGCAACATAGCTCATGAATTCTGAGAACAGCACAGAAGGGTGTTAATACATTGAACATTATAGAGGAAGATGCTTTGCTTGAAGGCATCTACAAGTTGATGCCTTCTGTCTGAATATACTCTGATATAATGATAATGAACTATAAGTAGAAGAAAAAGGTCTTAATTGTGTGTCTCCCTGTTACTCTACATACAGGTGAAACTCGAAAAATTAGAATATCGTGCAAAAGTTCATTTATTTCAGTAATGCAACTTAAAAGGTGAAACTAATATATGAGATAAGACTCATTACATGCAAAGCAAGATAGTTCAAGCCGTGATTTGTCATAATTGTGATGATTATGGGGTACAGCTCATGAAAACCCCAAATCCACCATCTCAGAAAGTTAGAATATTACATGCAATCAATAAAACAAGAATGGTACATAGAACAATATCGGACCTCTGAAAAGTATAAGCATGCATATGTACTCAGTACTTGGTTTGGGCCCCTTTTGCAGCAATTACTGCCTCAATGCGGTATGGCATGGAAGCTATCAGCCTGTGGCACTGCTGAGGTGTTATGGAAGACCAGGATGCTTCTGTTCTTCTGCATTGTTCGGTCTCATGTCTCTCATCTTTCTCTTGCAATGCCCAATAGATTCTCTATGGGGTTCAGGTCAGGCGAGTTTGCTGGCCAATCAAGCACAGTAATCCCACGGTCATTGAACCAGGTTTTGGTGCTTTTGGCAAAAGTTGCTCTCATCAGAAAAGAGGACTTTTAGCTTCCATGTCACTCCGCATTGAGGCAGTAATTGCTGCAAAAGGGGCCCAAACCAAGTACTGAGTACATATGCATGCTTATACTTTTCAGAGGTCCGATATTGTTCTATGTACAATCCTTGTTTTATTGATTGCATGTAATATTCTAATTTTCTGAGATGGTGGATTTGGGGTTTTCATGAGCTGTATGCCATAATCATCACAATTATGACAAATCACGGCTTGAACTATCTTGCTTTGCATGTAATGAGTCTATCTCATATATTAGTTTCACCTTTTAAGTTGCATTACTGAAATAAATGAACTTTTGCACGATATTCTAATTTTTCAAGTTTCACCTGTACAACACATTAAATTGGCATGTAAGTAACTTGATCATAGTCTTTTCTATAGGGTGAGGTTGTTTATGGAGATTCTCAGTCATCAGGTCATGGTTGTTGTCCCAAAGATGCTTTTCGTTTTTCAACTGAAGTTCAACTGAAGCAGTTTCTTGGATGAGAAGTAAAACGTCTTCAAGAAAAAAAGCAAAGAAAATCTAACGGCCTCTTGAAAAAGCACCTTTGGGACTAGGGTGAGGTTATGGTATTTAATTTAATTTACAGTGGTTCTAAATTTAAATTAAGGATGAAGTCAGCATGTCTAATTTTGACTCTTTTTCTGGTGGAATAGTCTTTCCCAAAGTAGAATGTTACATATATGCTATGACGGCAGTTCAAACAATTTCCAGTTAGACTCACCAAGAACTAGTCTGGGTTCTGAGAGCTGTAGTCATACAAATCCAAGAAGGAAAGAACATCCAAAATGGTTCTGAAATTCAAGAAATAAAACTGAGAGAAATCTGGCTTTCATCCTTTATCTGCTTTCCAGAGTGAAAGCAATATACTATCTATACAACAGTTTGGTGAAGACCACAGAAATGCTGCCTTTTATCTTTATGCACAAAAACTGTGAAACTGACGTGCAGAAATTAATTCTCACCTCTCTGCTGCAGCCATTTCAGTTTAGGATTAAGAGAAGGGCTCCAAAGTCAATCAAATTCAAACATGCGTATAGAATTTATCATGCTGAGAATGCCCTTGATCAATGTTTCTGAGTGGTGATTATGTTAAATAGAAACATTTGGCTGAGCCCCAACCGTAATCCTTGTGCTAATCATGCCTTTTTACTGGCTATGGAAATTAAAATTAGGTGGATGTCTCCATTCTGTCCCATTTTACCTCTTTCTTAGGAGTCACATCATAGCAATTCTGAGGAAAATAAATTGAATGATGTAATCCCCTCAATTTTCCCCAAAATTATCTGCCCCTTTCAAGAATAAAAACTGAATTCTGATTTAATTCCCTTGTGAGCTATTACTGTGTTTACTAATTGGCATTCCAGCATTATACACACACACACACACACACACACACACAAAGTATGTATGTATGTATGTATGTATGTATGTATGTATGTATATATATATATATATATATATATGTGTGTGTGTGTGTGTGTGTGTGTGTTATTTGTACTGATAAATAAATAAAGGTACAAATAAAACACAAATATAAAAAGGCAACATTAAAAATAAAAAATATGGTTTTCTGCCTGCATGGTCTTCTGTGATAAGCCGAAGGACAGAAAGAGGGATATATATATATATATATATATATATATATATATATATATATATATATATATATATATATATATATATATATATATATATATATATATATATATATATATATATATATATATATATACATATATATATATATATATATATATATATATGAGAGCTAATTAGCTCGAAATAGATCTATACTAGTCTCCCTTTATTTATTTATCAGTACAAATACAACACAAATATAAAAGGCAACATTAAAAATAAAAATATGGTTTTCTGCCTGCATGGTCTTCTGTGATGAGCCGAAGGACAGAAAGAGGGAGTAGTGACCTTCCTCCCATATTTAGGCATACCAGGGGTTGTAACACAAATACATACCTATTTCCCTGGCTCAACTGATAAGGAGGCGAGCCTGTGGCTTAGTGGCTAAGACTCCTGCCTAAGATATAATACAGCCCAGGTTCAAATCCCAGTAAGGGTATGGCTAGCTGATGAGAGCTAATTAGCTCGAAATAGATCTATACTAGTCTCCCTTTATTTATTTATCAGTACAGATTTTCACGGGTGTAGGTATGCTGGTTTTGTTGTATTCCGGTCTTTTCCTGTGTAAGGAACCTTACACAGGAAAAGACCCGAATACAACAAAACCAGCATATATATATATATATGTTTAAAAGCACTGAATTTTCCATCTAATTCCCATCCCGTAGCACTTTTAACTTCTTCTTTTTTAATAAAAAAAGATTCAGGAACTCCATTTCTTTATGACATATTTATACCATGTTTCCCTGAAAAAAAGACAGGGTCTTGTTTTCTTTTGACCCCGGAAATAAGCGCTTGGCCTTATTTTCGGGGAGGTCTTATTATTTTGAGGTGCAGGAGGTGGTGAGCGTCATTACCTCATGGCTGCTGCTGTGTTGCAACATTTTCGGGGAGGGCTTATTTTGGCAGGGGGGCTTATTTTGCGGGGAGGGCTTATTTTAGCCCAAGCGTTCAAAAGCCCAATTGGCCTTATTATCCAGGGAGATCTTATTTTCAGGAAAACAGGGTATTGTCTTTTAAGTAAGCCTTCAAGTGCTTAAAATGATAAGTCAGTAAAACAAAATAGAATCTAAAAATCTTTCAACTGGTAAAATAAAATATGATCCAAAGAAAAGTAATAAACAACATGCAACTAATGCAGAAGTATAACATTTGTTCTTTAAGAAATATACATATCTGCTTATACTACTGCATTTTGCACCAACTTCTGGATGTTTCTGGATACTTTTCAAGGGCAGCCTCAGAGAGAGTGCATTGAAGTAAACCAACCAAGAGATGACCAGGGCATGACTAACTGTGAGAACCTCAATCTTGGAATAGGTGTAACTGGCACGCAATGCAAAGTTGGGAAAAAGCCACAACTGTCACAAGCTCATCAAGCAGGAGTTGTGAGTCCAGGAAGATCTCTAGATGACAAGCAAGGTCTCTTTGGGGCAATGTGACCCCATGCAATACACCCCCCCCCAAAAGAATAGTTCTAGAGGCATTGAAAATCCAAAGCCACTTGCCAGGAACCAGTTGAAGGAACCAGTTGAAGTCTGTTGTTCCACATCTAGATCCACGCAACCTCCAGTCATTGGGATAAGATGTCCACAACATCACTTAATTTGCCAGGGGTGGAGATGTACAGTTGTGTATCATTTAGGTATACAGTTATAACTATTTTTAGGTTTTAGATTAGTACAGAAGTGAGCTGCTGCCGGTTCAGACTGGTTTGAGTTAACTGGTAGTTCTGACCACCATCTGGGTCCACCCAGCTGCTCCGGCACTAGCCTGCCCTATTTATCTCACTCTCTGGCTTGGTTCCCCGCCCACAAAGCCCAGCTCATTGCCGTGCCTCACCTGCTCTACTCACCATGGCTGACTGAGAAGATTTGCTGTGTGTTTGAATCTGTGAGAAAATGAGGAAGGCGCACTCACATTTCCGGCAAACTGGTTGTTAATGTTTGTGCATCCCACCTCTGGATTAGCACCAGAACAGCCACTTGTTTCATAGGTAAATTCTCTTTAAGAACTATAGTCCCCCTTTTCTCTCTCTCTCTCTCTTCCTCTCTCTCTGCTTCAGTGCTTGATATGACTCCTTAAGAGCTAAATGCCACCTTCTGATTCTACAGTTCTTTGACTTTATTCCTTCATTCTTTGACTTTATGTTTTTGTTCATCATCTCAGGCAATTAATCTTAAAAAGGGGAGGAGGAATCAAAGCTAAACGTCCTCATTTCAATCTGTCATGCTTCTTTTCCCTGAGAAAACATGAAAATGAAGTTTTTAAACCTCATTCTTAGCTGACACAAGAGGCAGCACTTTTTATATAAACATATAAAAGTAGATGATAGTAGTAGTACTATTAGTAGATGATTTTCTTGACTAACAAGATAATTCTACAATGTTTTCCAAATTCTTCTTGATCGTTTTCCTCCCCTGCCTCAAGCTATGTCTTCCTAAGGATAGGAAACCATTTTTTATGCACAAAGGTTCATGTAGTCATGCATACAAGTCATAATCATTCTACACTCATGCACATAAATGTATGCATAGACATATGTGCATTCATATGTGTACTTACATCACAGCAAATTTATTTCATTTTTAACAAGCTTTTATTTGTCATTGTGACTACACAATGCTGTGCTACTATGCTCAGAGAGTAAAGCCACAAAATTCAGTGGGATGTATTTACAAATTAATGTTCATTGATCCATAGGTTCTTAGACAAATCATGCATTATTATTAGTTGATGACAATCTCAGATTTAATTAATTAATCTTGGTTGGATACAGTGACGTGCAGTCAGGTGAGGTAAGTAAAAGGAAAAAGCTGAGCTAGTTGCTGCCTCACCGTGGATGACTCTACTTAACTGTTAAAAAAAGCCTCTAAAAAAGCGCCCTCTACTATGAGGCAGGAGAACTGCACGCCTCCTCTAGTCTGACTTTAGGCATTTTATGATCACTCGAGCAGAGTTAAGCAAGGGTTAAAAGCCTAAAAATTCCTGCCGTAGGTGAGGCACGCAGTTCTCCTGCCTCATAGTAAAGGGAGCTTTTAAAGAGGCTTTTTTAAACAGTTAAGTAGAGTCATCCATGGAAGCCAGGCAAAGAGCCATGCTGTAGCACACACACTTCTCCCCTGCCTCTTTCTTTTGGAAGGCTCGGATCAGCTCCCCTCCGGCTTCTCGGCCTCTCCTCTCACCCCAGCCTGCCAGCAGGAGGTGAGTGGGTGGGCTTTATTGCATTCCAGGCATTTCCTACCCAGACAGCAGGCTGTGTTTGCAATGGTGGAAGTGTTTGGGGAAGGCAGCAGGGGAATGGGGGGGGGGGGGTTGGCAGAGGAGCTGCTTTCAAGCCACTGGAAAAGATATCAAATCCAACTTTTGTGCGTCCGTGTGTTTGTTTTGAGAGTGAGTGAGAGAGGGAAGGGGGTAGGAGAGATAGTCTAATCCAACTTCTCTGTGTGTGTGTGTGTGTGTGTGTGTTTGAGAGAGGGGGAGGAAGGGAGAGAGGGAGGAAGGACGGGAAGGAAGAAGAAAAAGAAAATGAAAAAAGGAAACTTATTTCGCAAAGGAGAAAAACAAATGCTGTTGTTTTAAATCAGAACTGAGCATGCCTGGCTGTGGAATTCTGGGAGTTGAAGTCCACATGTCTAAAAATATTTGAAACCCACCACTGTGTCAGTGCCTCACCAGCCATAAACCTCACCGCACGTCACGTTATATTGGATAATATAAAATGCTTAGCCTTGCTATTTAAGTTACCCATTTTCTGGGTTTTAAATAATTAAATCACAAATTGCATTCATAAAAATATTGTCGACCACCATAACGAGCAAGCTGTAGACATTTAATCACTACTGTGATATTACCACCAACCTGCTTAACTATATTTTGTAAATATTATCCTGAATAATGAAGTTTGATGTTCAAAAGCTGTTTAATAATGCAGCAACCCAACACTCAGCTGGGTCAGCGTGGCAAAGAAGGACCTACACAATTCACTTAACAACTGTGGCAAAACTATATATCATAAAATCACAATTCACATAACAATTGCCTTGCTTAGCAATGGAAATTTGGCCCCGAATTGTGGTCAGATATTGAGGACCACCTGCATGTCATTTTCAGGAAATATGAGTGTTACTTGAAAATAGACCTGTCTAGTTGTGTGGGCTGTTAAACTACGCTTGGAAAAAGGTTGACAGGTTATGAAAATTCACTAGTTGTTTTTTTAATCCACACTTTACACCTGAATATTTATTGTGAATAAAACAGATGTATTTGGTTGCTTTTCATTACAATTCTTAAGACCCAAGCCCTCTTTAAGTAGGAGGATTTTGGCACAGCAGCTACTGAAGGAAGAGATTACGGTAGGCTGCCTAGGGATAGGAAATTATCGGAAATGATTTATAACCTCTGGAAATACATTTGCGAGAATCATCACAATAAACTACACCATTGAACAGACAACAGCATGAGAAGTATTCTGCTGTCATTTCTTCTCTTTGGTCAAAAAATCTGTACAAATCTATTATTTGTGGGAGATAAATCAATGCCTGGAAGAAAAATAAAATGCTTTATCTGAATATACCAAGCTAATATTAAGAAATTTACATTTCATAAAATCCACATCATGAAAACTACTTAACACTGGACAAGATTAAAGAAACCTGCCATAAAAATGGGGTCCTTAGAGCATTTATATTAGCAACTACTTGCCTTTGGAGAATTGGCACGCAAAAGCTCCATCTGTTCAATGAAAATAAATGCCTTTTTTTCCAACTTAAAAACCAGCTAAAAGAAAGACTGGCAAAGAGCAAGCCACTATATATCAGAATATTTCTCTACTAACTTGGATATGAAAACAGTTGGAATAGCTACTGGTGTACATTTCTGTGCTAGGGAGAATGCACTCAAGCATGGCTTTAAAATATCTTTACCCTCAAACAGCCTCATTTAGAAGCAAGTAAATGGATTTGCCTCAATTTGTACACTCTACAAGACAATTTTTTTTTTAATTTCTCCAATTGTGGAGAAAGTGCTCTATTCACACTTTAAAAAAACTACTTAAGTAAAAAGACGATAGTGATTATAGAGCATTTCAGCCTCAAAGGTGAAAGGATGTGCACACTGGTCACAAGTTGCTGACAACTTGATGCAGAAAAGCAATTGTGTGATCCTTTTTGTCAATCTAAGAGGTCAATACTAGAAATTATTATCTGTTCTATTAACTGTGCCGATGCAATACAGCCTTTTTTTTTTTTTAAAAAAATACTGCTTTAATACCAGATTCTGTTTGGAAAAGGATATGATTTCATTTAAATGGGGAAAAAACCACACACACACACACACACACACACACACACACACACACACACACACAAATATATTCCTCCCAATTGCTTGAACAATGCCATAGATTAATATTTCTATTGAGTGGTATGTGTTCCCCCCCCATTGTTCCCTGAAATATTGCTATTGCTACGCAGCCAATGAGAGATATATAAACTACATGAACATTTTTAGAAGGTCTTACAAGGCAGGTGGGAGAAGCCACAAAGAATGTTTTTATAGGTCTCTTGGCTAAATAAATCACAAGAATTAAAGAAATTACCTAGAAGGGTATACGCGGCACTGTTCACAATTATAACCCTTTGAGTGCTAAGTGTGCCAGTAAGCTTCTCCAAATTAAGAAAAGGAACCCCAAGAAGAGAATATGGTTGCTGTTGCCAGGGTAACCTCCTCTTTTCCCTCACATGGCATTTCCATACTCTTAAGTAATTACAGTCTGCACATAGAAACAAATTATATATAGTATATCTAAAATCTCAGAGAGAAAAAAGGAAGAATCTGATTTCCTTTTCCACTGCAACAATAATATTTTATCCCAGTTGATATATAGAGTTGATACAGAGAATAACCTTCCCCACGTGGGATTTATATTCCCCCAAAAGACGCAAGCATTAAAGTCAAAATTAAGAATAGAAAGAAACTATTAAGAAAGGAGATGGGTTTGGGGTTTCCTGGGTAGAAATCAGAACGATATGGATGAAATAATGTATTATGGAAAATATTTGAGCTATGGCAATAGGAGAATTTAAAGCTATTTAGTTTGGCATAAAACATGCAACATGTGGTTTATGGTGGAGATTATCTATTGTTATAAAACTTTTTTTTGACAGATATATGGAATAAAGATAATGAATTGGGGATCAATGTCCGTTTGTATTGATCAGCTTTAAGTATCTGAATGCCCAAGAGTCAAATCTGCTCACAAGATTAAGCCTCCTTTTACAAGGGTTCATTTTAAGGGTCCTTCTTTGATTCCATGTGTAAGATAGATCTTTCCTAGACAAGCAATGGCTGATCATATCTTCTTGAGCAGAGAGGATTTATAAAAAATGTATTCTGTTCTGTACCCCAGTAGTTCAGAGGTGGTATTCAGCAGGTTCTGACCAGTTCTGGAGAACCGGTAGTGGAAATTTTGAGTAGTTTGGAGAACCGGTAAATGCCACCTCTGACTGGCTCCGCCCCCATCTATTCTCTGCCTCCCGAGTCCCAGCTGATTGGGAGGGAACGAGGATTTTACAGTATCCTTCCCCTGCCACGTCCACCAAGCCACGTCTACCGAACCGGTAGTAAAAAAAATTGAATCCCACCACTACTGTAGCTCATGGTGTAGAAACCAAGCCAGAGAGAAATAGAATGAAGAGATGAAGGGTAAAGAAATCTCAGTTTTTCCTTATAAATACTGGAAACAGGAAGGTAATAGCTATACAGGTCACATTATATCTTGTGTTGGATTGGGTAATGGATAGGCACACACAGGCTTAACGGTAACAACAGCTCTTTATTAAGTACAACAAATGAGAACAATCCAGCGAAGGTTGGGTCTGATAGCAGCCCTTTTATAGGGAGCTGTCAGACCCTTCGGCCACTAAGATTAAACCACTGTTCCTGCCGGAACAGAGGACCTTGGTGGAAACCACTGTAGTTAGAACAAGTATCTAACATCTTGCATGCCTGATAACTGGCCAGAATCTCACAAAACCTCTAAAAGTTGTTGCTAGGCTGAAGCAGCAAAAATAAGGTCATCTTCAATTTACGATGACAATTCAGCCCAATTTTTTTGTTGCGAACTGAAACATTTGTTAAGTGAACTTTGCCCCATTTTATGATCTTTTGTATCACAATTGTTAAGTGAATCACTGCAGCTGCTCAGTTAGTAACATAGTCATTAAGTGAATCTGGCATCCCATTGACTTTTCTGGAAAGAAGGTCACAAAAGTCTGATCACATGACACCGGGACACTGTAATCATCATAAATATGAGTCACTTGCTGAGCATCCAAATTTTGATCACGTGATTGTGGGGATACTGCAATAGTTGTAAGTGCTATTGCAATTTTGTGAACTAAGTGAATTTATTTATTTATTTATTTATTGAATTTATAGACTGTTGTTGTAAGTTGAGGACTACCTGTACAATGATGTGAGAAAACTTGATTTGGGATTCACAGTTTGTGCACATGAAAGTAGAAAAGCTTTAAGACATGAGTCTTCACAAGCCATCTTTGAAATAATAATATTTGTGGGAGACTAATTCTGAATTCTCACTTGCCAAGATATAATGGTGATGAGAATACATTAGGTTTAGGTTTAGGTTTATTGGACTTATATGCCGCCTTTCTCCCAAAGGACTCAGGGCGGTGTACAACATAAAAACACATATTACAAAAGTTAAAAGAAAGATTAAATAGAATATCCAAAAACCCCAATAGACATTTACAATGAGATTTAGAAATTACATTAAAATTAACAATTAAAATTAATAATTAATTTTATTCAGGCCAGCCGGCTTGCTGGAAAAGCCAACTTTTTAGGGCGCGCTGGAAGGACTGGAGGTCGGGAATTATGTGAAGGTCTGGGGGCAGCTCATTCCAAAGGGAAGGCGCTCCCACAGAGAAGGCTCTTCCCCTGGGTGTCGCCAGCTACACTTCCTGGCCAAAGGCACCCTGAGGAGGCCAACTCTGTGGGATTGTACTGGATGGTGGGAGGCTACCGGTGTCAGTAGGTGATCTCGCAAGTACCCTGGGTCTAAGCCATGGAGCGCTTTAAAGATTATAATTAACACCTTGAATTGCACCCGGAAAACAACCGGCAGCCAGTGCAGGCCGCCTTAAAGGGGTGTAACATGGGAGCACCTAGATACCCCCATGACAACCCGTGCAGCCGCATTCTGGACCAGCTGAAGCCTCCGGGTGCTCTTCAACTGTATTGACATGGGACTAATTCCAGCATTGGAGCTGGTATTGCGGTTCAGTACTTATTCCCAAATCAACATTCCATAATTCTACCTAGGTTCCTTTCTCATTTTTCCGACTTTTTGGTGAGACAATTCTTCTTTGCAGTCACTGACCCATACATTCCTGGGCAATGAAGAGTCCCTCTCTTTCTCTTTTAAAAAGTACTATTCTAGTCAGTCAGTTGGCATAATACCCAAGCATTTTTTAAAAAAAAAAATCTGGAAGGTTGCAAAATTGGTAAGTAAATAAATCACTTTAATTGTTCCTTGTCAGCAAAAAACAGGGCACCAGCAACCATTCTGGCAATTACCAGCTGAAAATAAGTTGACTGGCCTGAGGAGTCTGTTTTTTTGCTGACAAGCAAGAAAGTGCATGTGTTTTCAGGGAATCTGAGCAAGCACAGTGACAATGCAGGCCCAGGGATGGGCTTCAAAATTTTACCAAGGGATTCTCTGTCTGGTTGCTGGGTGGGCATGGCCTAGTTGTCCCCCTGCACCATGGTAGTGTTGCAGAAAATGACAGGCTTTAGACTTCTCAGGATACAGGAAAAGTTTATTTGGCAGCCAGGTTCAGAAACGTTAGCCCATGGCTAACATTGCAAATTCTGAACAATCTTTATTATTGATGCACGCATTCTTATACATTCTCAAAGACAGTGTAACACGGAAACACTTTACTCATTTCTTATTGGTTACCTTGAGGAAAAAGCCTTATAAGGAGATGGGGGTCTTACTTCTCTTTTTGTTACAGGTATGGACTACGTGCCATTAACGAACTTTAATTGAACCTTGTGGTTTTGGACTTTTGACATAGGGACATTTGCTGGAACATGTTGTGGTTGAGGGCTGATGACATTTCCCTGTCCCTTTAAGCAAGCTTCTAACGGTTCCTTTTAGGCCACGTCTTCATTCTTATATTTTAATCCATATTTTATTCTACTTTAGTAGGGGGGGCATTTTTGCCCTTCCCGTGCTCTGAAGGCTTTCCGGAAGCCAGAAATGAGCCCACTCTTCTTCCTGAACTTCTGGTAGTCCCGTTTTTCGCCCTTCCCGAGCCTCCACACGTGCCCTGCACTTACTTGCATCCAAAAGGGGCCGCTTGGGGATTCCTGGGAGGGGTGGAGCGGGCAGGGCCAGCCACGAGTGGGATTTGGTGGTTCTCCAAAATGCACAGAATCTTAGCTAGAGGTTCTCCTGAACACCTGGGAACCTCCAGCAGCTCTCCCCCATGTAGGCCCCATTCTGCAGTGGCTGCAAAGTTTGTGCCTTACTGTGACTTAGCAATGAGGCCAGTCAGGCCAGCTCACTGCTGCACTCACACAATTTAATGTGGATTTTGGGCCCAACTGAGTGGCAGAACTGCCAATCAAAGCCAGTTGCAGAAGAGGGAGGGGAACTGAGGAATTTAGAGGTGGAAGGACTGGTCCAAAACCTCCATCTGCCAAAAAGACAGAGTTAGGGATATAATTAATGCCACAGAAGGCAAGTATATTGGCAGAGGCTAGATATGATGTAATATAAACAGACCTGTTAATAACACGTCAGGCATACAAAACAGGCAGCACTTCAATCATATGGTTGTCACCACTATCATGAGCTTTTGGACCATATTCTGCAGAAACCTGTGTTATAACCCATTTCAAATTTAATTTGACTTTTTAAGTTATTCGTTTCTTCATGGAAACATTAACAATGTAATTGCACTGTTTTATATCATCCTCAAGTTCAGCTTAGTCACATTACCTTAGGGACATCAAGAAAGAAAGAGGGGGAAATGGTTTCCAAGCCAGAAAAAGGGTTGGCGGTCATAGCCAGACAAGGAGACTCTTAAGAGGTCTCGCAGAGTGGATGGGATTTAGCTTTAATTTTGAACAACAGTAAAATAATAAGAAAAAGACATTCACACAGGAATGAAATTTAGCAGGTTCTGACAGGTTGTGGAGAACTGGTAGCAGAAATTTTGAGCAGTTCGGAGAACCAGCAAATACCACCTCTGGCTGGCCCCAGTGTGGGGTGGACTGGAGATTTTGCCGTATCCTTCCCCCAGGAGTGGGGAGGGAATGGAGATTTTGCAGTATCCTTCCCCTGACAAGCCCGCCAAGCAGTGCCCACCACGCCACGCCCCTAAGCCATGCCCACAGAACTGGTAGTAAAAATAATTGAATTTCACCACTGCATTCACAGTGATATTCAACATACCTTTTTGCCTTTCATCCAGCATCACTGCAATTTACTCTTGTATGGTCAGTTAATAAATTCATTTATTTACTGCTTATATGTTGGCTATCTGAGCAACTCTGGTGTAGGGTGCTCAAGTCTTGTTTCCTTGTTTAATTTATGGGTATTTGACTCCTAAACAACTCTGGGCAGCTTGCAACTGAAAAACCAACATATAAGAAAATGTAATAAGCCAGAAAATTTAGCCTTCATTTTTATAACTATTTCTCAGGGAACTGGCAGCAAATGTTGTTATTTAGAGCAATGTTTCTGAAGTTCAGCAACTTTGGATGGGTGGACCTCAGTTCTCAGAATTCCCCTATCACAGGGGTGGGCTTCAAACATTTTATCAACAGGTTCTCTGCCCAGTTGCCATGGCTGGGTGGTGGTGTGTTTTCACCTTCCCCATGCTCCGGAGGCTTTCCTCAAGTCTCTGGGTGGGCGAAAACTGCCTCCTCCAGGCTCCGGAGGCCTTCCGGGAGATCCATTTCCCCCCTTCCTGAGCCTCTGTACAGGCCCTGCACTTACCTCACATCCAAAATGGGCCACATGGAGACTCGTGGGAGGGGCGGGGTGGGGTAGGCGAGGCCAGCCAGGGGTGGGATTTGTAGGTTCTCCAAACCGGCCATAACATTAGCTATGGGTTCTCCTGAACCCGGGCGAACCTGTAGCAGCCCACCCATACCCTATTTGCATGGGGATCCCAGAAGTGAGGTGGAAGTCCACCCATCTTAAAGTTTCTCAGTTTGAGAACCATTGTACTAAACCAAACTGGCTCTGCAACCTGTGTGACCTGTTAGATGTAATGCTTTGGAGAAAAACAATTTTCTGAGCATGTAAAAGTTATTCCAGAGGCTATTCGGACTGAAAGGATTTCATGGTGTGAAATTTTGGAATGCCATGAAACAAAAAGGCTACTGGGAATGGTGTCCCATTCACATAGAAAAATGTAGCCGATTGGGAAGGCTTTCATCTTCACTTTGGAGCAATTTTCAGCTTTACTGTAATGTAAATAGAAAATTCTCCAAGTCCTGGATAAGGTATTGTTTAATGGAGCTAAATTGTTACAGGTGTTTCCTGCAGCTGAGTCTCTTGAGTCTGTACTTAGAATCTCTAGCCGTGCGTAAAGTTTCTCCCCTATGAAAGATTATTGCAGACAATGTGTCAGACTTGGAGATCCACAGCAAAGGCCACAATCCAACACTGAATTAAGTGTGATTAAATCTGGTGAATTCATTGAGCTTAAGCGTACTTAACTCTGTCTTGGAATGTGGCCAAAGTCTAAAGCAGAGTACAGAATTCTTCTTTCACCCAGAAAATATTTCATGGATCGAAAATGACTTGGAAAGAGAGAGAAAGAAATAATATACTATATTGCTACCCAGAACAATAAGAGCCATCCAAGAAAAATTAACTATAGATTTTTCCAAACAAGAGCAGTGTCAAGGTTAGCATTAGGCATCTGTTAAGGCTTATATCTTAGTGTGGAGTTGATTATCGGCCGTTCTAATTCTGATTGTTCCTTTCCTTCTTACTTGTTGATCCCTATCCCTTATCCTAGCAAATATTTCCAAATCTGATTTCTGGCAAATGTAATGGGATAATGACTCCCAGAATTCCCAGCCAGCATGTTCCATACAGTACATGCTCTGAACATTGCAAATTCAACACATTTAAAGGATGTCAAGTTAGAGTCAGTTGAACTATGTTTTTGGGGAAAAAAGAGTGAAAAGAAAGCTTTAAAAAGGGAAGAAGCAATAACGCAACTTGCCT
Organism: Natrix helvetica; assembly: GCF_964273705.1. Taxonomy (NCBI): domain Eukaryota; kingdom Metazoa; phylum Chordata; class Lepidosauria; order Squamata; family Natricidae; genus Natrix; species Natrix helvetica. Next base: position 31,491,914 of record NC_138548.1, read on the forward strand.
TCAGAAATCGTCGGTGCTCTATTCTATTCTATTCTATTCTATTCTATTCTATTCTATTCCTCTGTCTCTACGAAGCATTGTCCCAGCTCAACAGGCAGGCTCATGGGAATAACAACAATAGGGGTGGGGGGAATGTGGAAACTCAGGAAGGTGGTTCTATAGTGAGCCTCTTGCCAAAGTGCCATGAAAATCTGGAATCAATATGGGTCCATTTGCAAACCCAGATTTTTTTTTTTATTCTTGTCCATGATGCCGATTTGAGCTATTAGCCTCTTCCTAGAATCAGAGTTGGAAGGTACATTAGAGTTATTTTAGTTTAATCAATTCAGTATGGTATCCGTTGGAGTATCTCTGACAGCCTCTGTTTGGAGACCTCCAGCAATGGAGAACCCTGCTTCATGTGGCAGCTTGTTCCACTGGCTGACCACTTCTACAGCAGGAAGTTCCACCTCACATTCAGTCTGAATGTACTTACAAGTACAGGTCGCCCTTCACTTAGGACCACAGTTAGGATCATGGCTAAGATTGGTTGTTAAGTGAGCTATGCCCCTTTTTGCCATGGCTGTTAAGCAAATCACTGTAGTTGTTAAATGAATCACATGGTTATTAAGCAAATCTCGCTTCCCCATTGGTGTAACTTATTGGTAGCCAGCTGAGAAATTGCAAAGGTGATCACATGACTCTTGGACACTGCAACTATCACAAATACAGTACATACTGGTTGCCAAGCACCTGAATTTTGATCATGTGACTGTGAAGATGCTATGTGTGATGGCCGGTTATAGGTCACTTTTTTCAGTGCCATTTTAACTTTGAACTGTCACTAAACAAATGGCTATAAGCAGTGGTGGGATTCAAATAATTTAACAACCGGTTCTCTGCCCTAATGACTGGATGGGTGGGTGTAGCCATAGTAGGCATGGCCAGTGTGTGTAACAGGCAACACTTGGCCTCCTGCAGCCCCCTGGGAGCAAAGATCTGCTGCTGGGGGTGTGTGTCATGTCGCACCCACCCCCCATGCCCTGTTTTTGGCCTAGTAGGCCTCCATGCACTTATCTGGAAGCCAAAATGGGGTGCGTGGGGACTGGAAGGGGTGGGACAGAAAGGGGCAGGGCCAGCCAGCAATTTAACAGCCAGTTTGATGAACTGGCCCCAACTGGCTGAATGCCACCACTGGTTGTAAGTCAATAGAGATGAAGTTCATTTATCCAATATGCCTTCAGATATTTGTAAATTGCATTCATTATCTTTGCTTTTTTTTTTGTAGATTAAGCACAGTCATAATCATTTAATGCATAGTCTGTAGTTTCCAGATCTCTTACCTGATTGGTATCCATCCTCTTAATCTGCTCCAGTTTGTTAATGGTTTTTTTGAGGACATGGGGACATGGGGAAAGCTTGAGAAGAACACCCAGCTCAAGAAGAATAGGTATGAAAAATGGGAGGAGATCCTACTGTTGGGTGAGAAACAACCATACTCCATATCCTTTCCTCTACTTAAGAAACTTACTAAGAGATAGTTTTATATTACCTGTTTCATTTCCCTGTTAGGGAGGCAGTTTTTATTATACACTTAAAGTTATGGAATATCAGTCCAAGAACAAGGAGCTTCCAGTTGAGGATTTTATTTCTACAGTTGTTGTCCCTCTTTCATGGACTCTTAGATGTTGTCATCATGCCAAAAGTTATTTTTAACTTCTATATTTTTTTTCCTTACCAAGAGGAATTTATAAAGAAGGGGGAAAACCAAATAGCTCTTTAATACATCTTGACTGGTAGCATTACATTGGAAATACAGATTTATTGCCTCAGAGCTCTTCCTCATGGTAAGTGTTAGATATTAGCATATATCGAGGCAAGTCTCCTCTCTGGTCCGCTGCTACAGCGGGAAACAGGTATCGTTCTGATTGGTCGAGGGGCGTCCCCGATCCCTATAAAAGGGGAACCCTCCAACCACAGAGCAAGCTGGATCACTACTACTATTAATAAAGAGCTGATAAGTCACTCCGTGTCCGTAGTCTGTTCTCTCGTTGCCCCGATTTAACATTGGCGACGAAGGTGGGATCGAGAGACAGATAGGACGAAGAACACTACCTCCAGAATCTCCGGATTTGATCCAGCCTAGGAATTCGGCAGAAATTCCGGCAGCCATCTCAGGTCACCGCAGCGCGGCAAATTCAAACGAGAGAAGATGGCGATGCACACTCCCCCCGCTCCATTCGACCCAGCGAACGACGAATGGGAAGCCTTCATGATTCGTTTCGAGTGTTTTCTCGAAGCGAACGAATACACGGGGATCACCGACGCCCGGAAGAAAAACATCTTCCTCGGCTACTGCGGAAAAGAAGTCTTCAACATGGCCAGAGACCTCACCGCGCCTACTCCAATACAGGCAGTATCGTGGACGGCGTTGCAACAGGCTCTACAAACTCATTACGCGCCAAAACCTTCCCGCCATGTTTGCCGCAAGGAATTCAACACGCGGAACCAGAAGGCGGGAGAATCCATCAATCAATATGTTGCAGCCCTGCGTAAAGCAGCAACTCACTGCGAGTTCAGGGATCTGGACGAGCACATCTTAGCGCAGCTCATCTGTGGGTTAAGAGACATTTCACTACAAAAGAAGCTGTTGGCAAACCCGAATTTAACCCTACAGATAGCGCTAAACGAAGCAAGAGCGTCAGAGTCAGCAGAGAAATCATCGGTAACCATACAACGAGGTTTCAGCGTAAACCAGCCAGCACCAAGGCAGACCAGAGTGCACTACGAGGACACAAGCCCCGACTACGAGGATCCCGAGTTTGAGGACAGTCACCTGATGCAGAGCAGTCACTTGAGGCCTGGGGGGAGACCCGGATCCCGTTTGCCGCCCTGCGCAAGCTGCGGAGGGAATCACCCCAGGTCTACTTGTAGGTTCAGGAACGTTGTTTGTTCGCACTGCAACAAACTTGGGCACATCGCACGAGTGTGCCGGAGCGGAGTCCCTGCCTCACGGCAGCCACCCATGTACCGCCAACAGAAGCCCAACCCAGGGGCTTGGCGGAATCAAAAAGGGCGCCCAGAGAGAAATACACAAGTGTTTACCCAGAGAGAAAGTTCCCAAAGAGCTGAGCGAGCGTATCCCCAGAGAGATTACTCACAAGGAGCTGAGCGAGCGTATCCCCAGAGAGACTACACGCAAAGAGCTGAGAGAGCGTTCTATCAAGACGCTCAACGAGAGTATTTTCAGGATATAGATGGTGAGATAGAGTTGACCCAGAGAGAGGAGTTGCGAACGTATCTCACCACGATAAATCAGGTCCGCCCCAAGCGGCACAAAAGGCTGAGAGTCACAGTCCTCTTGGAGGGCTCACCTTGCGAGCTAGAAGTTGACACAGGATCAACCCTGACGATCATTTCATGGGCATCCATGAAACAGGCTATCCCTAGCCTCAGAAAGAGCCAACTACGCGCTCCAGACGTCCTGCTACGAGACTACCAGGGGAACCAAGTCCCCATCGTGGGCCAAGGCACATTCCAGATCCGTTTCAAGGACATCGTAGCCCAGCTGCCCGTGACCATCGCCAGCGTGCCATTACAGAACCTTCTGGGGCTTGATTGGTTTGAAGCCCTGGGGTTAGAAGTCACCGGAATCAACGCCGTGGAAAACAGCAGCGCTGAACAGATATTTAAGGAGTTCGAGGATGTGTTCAGCCCCGGTCTTGGTAAGTATGTGGGTAAACCGATATCATTCAATTTAGACCCCAAAGTGGCGCCAATCCGACTTAAACCGAGACGAGTGCCTTTTGCACTCCACCCAAAAATAGATAAGGAAATAGATAAGTTAGTGGAGCAAGGAATCCTTGAGCCAGTGGATCACGCGCGCTGGGAAACACCCATCGTGACCCCAGTCAAACCAGACGGGTCAGTCCACATCTGCGCGGACTATAAATGCACAATTAATGTCGCGCTACAACAGAGCGCATATCCTGTGCCTGTAGTCCAGCACTTATTGCACTCGTTGGGGCCAGGAAAGGTATTTGCTAAATTAGACATGGCACAAGCTTACCAGCAACTGCCAGTTGATAGCGCCACAGCGGAGGCCCAAACTATAGTGACGCATAGAGGAGCATTCAAATGTAACCGGCTACAATTCGGTGTGAGTATTGCCCCAGGATTGTTCCAGAGCGTCATGGAACGACTTTTGCAAGGGATACCGGGAGTCGTCCCCTATTTTGACGACATCTTGGTGTCCGCTGCAAACGAGGAGCAATTAAATAAAAGAGTCAGAACTGTTTTGGCCAGAATCAGAGAAAAGGGTCTCCGCCTCAAAAAGGAAAAATGCCAAATTAACGTGCCTAGCGTAGAATTCCTGGGTTATAGAATCGATGGTCAGGGAATACACCCCACTTCAAAGAAAATTAAGGCGATCCAGGACGCCCCCACACCACGAAATCAGACCGAGTTGCAGGCCTTCCTCGGACTACTTAACTTCTACAGCGTTTTTCTGAGGCAGAAGGCGACCGTTGCTGAGCCACTACACCGTCTACTCCAGAGGAACGCACCATGGAAATGGGGATGATCCGAAGCTGCAGCTTTCGCAGGAGTAAAGCGCCTGCTCACCACGGACTCACTGCTTGTCCAATACAGCCAGACCCTACCGCTGGTATTGACCTGCGACGCATCACCCTTCGGAGTTGGAGCAGTCCTCAGCCACAGGATGCCCGACGGAAAAGAAGCACCCATCGCCTTCTACTCCAGGACTCTTTCATCGGCCGAAAGGAATTACAGCCAAATGGACAGGGAAGCGCTGGTTGCTGTAGCTGGAGTAAAACGTTTCCACGAATACCTCTACGGCCGCGATTTTGAACTGATTACGGATCACAAACCGCTGTTGGGACTTTTGGCGGGAAACCGCCCCACTCCAGTCTCCCTTTCTCCACGCATGACCAGGTGGACTGTTTTTCTGGCTGCGTACTCATACAAATTGATTCATCGACCGGGCTCCACTCTCGGACACGCAGACGCACTCAGCCGTTGCCCATTACCTGACATTCTGCCAGACCCCACTCCAGAAGTACCGGTATTGCTCATTGACTGTTTGGACTCTGGACCGGTTTCTTCATACGACGTTGCAAGGTTCTCCTCTAAAGACAATTTAATAAAGCAAGTTCAAACTTGGGTTTGGAGGGGGTGGCCGAAGGGAAACGTGGGCCCGGAATTCAAAGTGTTTTGGTCAAAACGGGACGAACTCTCAGTGTTACAAGGTTGCTTATTGTGGGGGGATCGAGTTGTTATTCCGTATGCTTTACGTAGGAATGTATTAGATGCTTTACATGTGGGTCATCCGGGGATTGTTAGGATGAAGGCGTTAGCAAGAAGTTACGTTTGGTGGCCAAACATGGACAAAGAAATAGAGGAGTGGGTGGCCACTTGCGACCCATGCCAGGAATCGAGACCAGCACCCCCGGAAGCGCCCGCCACAGAATGGGAGAAACCTAAAGCACCCTGGTCGCGAATACACATCGACTTTGCAGGGCCATTCCAAGGTCAGACTTTCCTTATAGTTGTGGATGCATACTCAAAATGGCTAGAAGTAGTCCTAATGACTTCAACCACGGCAGAGGCAGTCATTAAGGTTCTACGGCGACTTTTCGCCACCCATGGCCTGCCCGACCTCCTGGTCTCTGATAACGGGCCCCAGTTCACGGCCATGCAATTTGAGACATATCTAGCAGGTCAGGGAATTCGGCACGCCCTCGTCGCGCCATTCCATCCGGCATCAAATGGACAGGCGGAGAGAATGGTGCGATTCGCAAAAGAGGCCCTCGCTAGGATGGGTCCAGGTGATTGGTAAACACGCATTGACCATTACCTCTTAATTCAGCATATTACCCCTAGCGCAACGACGGGTAGGAGCCCCGCTGAACTACTCATGGGCCGCCGTTTACGGTCTCACCTGGACCGTCTTCACCCAAATTACTCTGCCACAGCTCCCCCAGACTCCACAAGCAAAATTCGGTCTTTTAGCATAGGGGATTCCGTATACGCCCACAACTATGCAGGGGGAACATTGTGGATGCCGGCAAAGATCATTGGCATCACGGGTCCACGATCGTATCTGCTGGAGCTGGAAGATGGGCGGAACTGGAAAAGGCACATCGATCAACTTCGGGGTCGCCTAGCACACTCAGACCTTCGAAACGAAGACGAGATTTTCCTGCCTACAGAAAGTCAGCCACGCGAGAGCCCCATCATAGAAAACTACGACACCTGCGAACCAAGCTCGGAACAAGAAAGCAAGCACGAAGCAGAGCAACCCCCAGACAACGCAGCCGAGCAGACTCCGGAACGCCCCAGCTACGAGGGCACGAAACCTTCAGAACGGGGAACAGGAAAAGCATCCGATCCTGCAACCACTTCTGACCAACCAGAACTACGACGCTCCTCCCGAGTAAGGCAACCCCCAACATACCTAAAAGACTATGTTACCTACCGCAACGTTCCGTCTAGGAGGGGAGGGGTGTTAGATATTAGCATATATCGAGGCAAGTCTCCTCTCTGGTCCGCTGCTACAGCGGGAAACAGGTATCGTTCTGATTGGTCGAGGGGCGTACCTGATCCCTATAAAAGGGGAACCCTCCAACCACAGAGCAAGCTGGATCACTACTACTATTAATAAAGAGCTAATAAGTCACTCCGTGTCCGTAGTCTGTTCTCTCGTTGCCCCGATTTAACAGTAAGATTCAAGGCTATCTACCAGTCCTTAACCGGTGGAAAACTGTACCACATAACATTTGCTGCTTCCATTGGGAATCCCTGTCCTGCCACAGGTATGATGCCAGTGGATAATGCTAAGGTATACAGAGTGTGCTGATGACAAGGATCAGTAGATCCCCATGATTTTGTTCATAAATATCATCAGCAAAAGTGGAAACATTCACCAATAACTTCTTTTTGGAGATGGATCTGGTGAGGAGGCAAGTTTTGACAGGTCATTACAATAGTTGATAAGTGTTTTACAATACAATACAATACAATAGCAGAGTTGGAAGGGACCTTGGAGGTCTTCTAGTCAACCACCCTGCCTAGGCAGGAAACCCTATACCGTTCCAGACAAATGGCTATCCAACATCTTCTTAAAGACTTCCAGTGTTGGGGCATTCACAACTTCTGGAGGCAAGCTGTTCCACTGATTAATTGCTCTAACTGTGAGGAAATTTCTCCTCAGTTCTAAGTTGTGTCTCTCCTTGATTAGTTTCCACCCATTGCTTCTTGTTCTACCCTCAGGTGCTGGCTCATATTTAAATGGTTGTCCACTAGGACTCCAAGATCCCTCTCACAGTTACTACTATTGTAGAGGTACATTGAAAGAGAACTTGACCAGTGGTGGGCTTCAATTTATTTTACTACTGTCTCGCTCGTGCGATCGCGCAATGCTGTGCATGTGCATAAGCATCCAGGTGGGCTGAGCCTCCTGCTACCGCCACTACTGGTTCGCCCGATCCAGGGTGAACCGGCAGATACCCACCTCTGAACTTGACTATCAGCTGATATTAGCTGTGGGTTTGGTTGTTTTTTTTCCTGTTCATAAATGGATTGTGTTTCAATTTTGTAGCTTCTAGAGAGGTTCCTGGAGAAAAGCTTATTGCCAGGTTTCCATGTAGAAAACAGAAGGGGGGGGGGGGACGATAAATTATTGTACTCAGTTCCAAAGCGGAAGAAGCCATACATTGCTAACACCTGCCTTTTACATAGCTGTTTGTGCATGATCATCCAGAAAGCCCCACCCCTTTCACATATGCACCTCACAAAGCTGGTATAAAAGAGATGGCATGGGTGACATTGTTTTGCCTTTCTGCCCCCTTCTGGCCTCCTCTCTGGATGATGCTGGGTTGGAACCACTCCCTTTGTCTGAATTTCCCCAAAATATGTACGTTCATTACTTACACTCAGCAGAGCAAAAAAATTGTTTCCGTATTGCTCTTAGCCACATCTTCAGTATTGACTTCAAGATCATGGATGAAGCAAGAGGGAGATGAACATTTTCTAAATTTGATGAATAAATTTAATTCTTTAAAAAAAAAAACTTGACATGGTCCAGCTTGGTAGAATTAACAAGTTGGAATGTATTCTGTTGATCATATTTATCATATTTATCATCTGGTTTTTATATGGAGTGGGGGAATGACAAGGAATTGGGGGGGATTATTATGAGAGACTTACTGATTCAGCTGCACGAAGAAAGATCTGGCAAATTCCACTCCTCTTGTTCAGACCACACAAGGATTGGATGAGATGAGCTTTGTAACGAGGAAGAAATAAATGGGAAAAGAGAAAGACAGGAAAAGTTGCTTGAAGCACACAATGAATTTATTTTACTCTACGTGAGAAACATTCTCAAAGGTGAAGTCATGGTGTTAATATTAAAATAAATAAATAAGGATGATGGAGCAAATCTGCCCCATTGGTTTTATATTCTTTAGCAAGAAGCTACCATGAAATCTAGTTTAATATTGTTCCTTGATTTATTTGGTTCAAATATGTTATCAGAGAACAAGGTTCAGCTGTTCAGATATTGCAAAGGTGCATTGGATCTGTCTTAACACATATAAATTATTTAATTTTCATTTAAGACCAGATAATATGTTATGTAAGAATAGAAGAGGTGTCTGACTGAAGACTGGGATAAAAATGCCCCAACGTCTGTTGACTTAAAAGGTAGGAAAAAGGGGCCAAGGATTAAAACCTTGGGCATGGTGTGTGTATTTGTGTGTACATGCATCTATGTGTGTGTGAGGAAGAAGAATTAAATACACAAGTAGAAGATAGGTGGTAGGGGCTTAGTAGTAATACTTACAAGAAAGCTCTGGAGGCCTTGGTAAACTACAGTTTAAGGATGACCTTGTAATGTGCTGCAGTTCCTAAAAAAGTTAATTGAGTTTTAGGGTGCATCAATACAAATATAGTGTTAAGATCATTGGATGTAATAATACCACTGGGCCTAGAATAGATGACGGCGCTGAAGCCATCTTTAAGGAGTTCGAGGATGTCTTCGGCACCGGTCTGGGTAAGTATGTGGGGACTCCAATTTCCTTAAGTTTGGACCCCAATATAGCCCTAAAAAGGCTAAAACCCAGGAGAGTACCTTTTGCTCTCCGCCCCAAAATTGACAGGGAAATTGACAAGCTCGTAGGCCAGGGAATCCTAGAGCCGGTTGATCACGCATGCTGGGAGACCCCTATAGTGACACCTGTCAAATCTGATGGGTCTGTCTGCTTCTGCGTGGACTACAAGTGCACAATAAATAAAGCGCTACAACAAAATGTTTCCCTGTACCCATTGTACAGCACCTACTTCATTCACTAGGCCCCAGAAAAATGTTCGCAAAATTGGACATGGTGCAGGCATACCAACAATTGCCTGTAGATGGTGCTACAGCAGAGGCCCAAACCATTGTGATGCACAGGGGTGCATTCAAATGTCACCGCCTGCAATTCGGTGTTAGTATCGCCCCTCGACTGTTCCAAAGCGTCATGGAACGGCTTTTGCAGGGGATTCCAGTAGTCATCCCCTATTTTGACGACATCTTGGTATCGGCTGCAAATGAGGCACAACTTTTCAAACATGTTCTAACTGTTTTGGCTCAAATTAGAGACAAAGGCCTCTGTCTTAAGAAGGAAAAATGCCAAATTAATGTGCCAAGGGTTGAATTATTAGGGTACCTAATCTATGGCTTTGGGATTCACCTGACCACCCAAAAAATTCAGGCAATCCATGATGCCCCCACACCTCGCAATCAAACCGAGCTGCAGGCGTTCCTCGGGCTCCTTAATTTCTGCAGCATCTTTCTTAAACAGAAAGCCACCATTGCTGAGCCCTTACACCATCTCCTGGCTAAGAACGCAAAGTGGTCCTGGGGCAGAGCGGAGGCTGCCGCATTTGCCGTGGTAAAATGACTCCTGTCGGTGGACTCCTTTCAGGTACAATACAGCCAGACCCTGCTGTTGGTACTGACCTGCGACACTTCCCTGTTCGGCATCGGTGCCGTCCTCAGCCACCACATGCCCAACGGAACCAAGGCCCCCATTTCTTTTTACTCCAGGACCTTGTCTGCTGCAGAGCTGAACTATAGCCAGCTGTACCATGAGGCTTTGGCTGCAGTAGCCGGAGTAAAGAGGTTCCATGAGTATTTATACGGCCAGGACTTCGAACTGATTATGGACCACAAGCCATTGTTGGGCTTACTGGCTGGGGACCGACCTACCCCAGTGTCATTAGCACCTCACATGACCAGGTGAACCATCTTCTTAGCTGCCTACTCCTACCGCCTCATCCACCAACCAGGTTCCACGTTGGGGCACCCTGACACTTTAAGCCATTGCCTGCTGCCTGAACTTCTCACTGACTCTACCCACGAGACGCCAGTCCTCCTCATTGACTGCCTTGAAACTGGGCCTGTCTCATCCAGTGACATTGCCTGGCACTCTGTGGAGGACTCCACGATCAAACAAATTTTGAACTGGGTGTGGAGGAGGTGGCCCAAGGGGCCTGTTGGGGCTGATTTCAAAATGTATTTTACCAAACGCGGTGAGTTATCGGTTGTAAATGGCTGTTTACTGTGGGGGGACTGGGTCGTTGTTCCACCCAAACTACACATTGCAGTATTAGAGGCTTTACACATAGGGCATCCTGGAATTGTCAGGATGAAGTCTTTGGCTAGGAGTTACGTGTGTGGCCTAACATGGACAGGGAGATCGAAGAATGGGTGGCTGCCTGCACACTGTGCCAGAAGTCCAGACCAGCTCCCCCAGAGGTGCCCGCGAAGGAGTGGGAGCAACCTCAAGGACAGTGGTCTAGAGTGCACATTGACTTTGCTGGCCCAGTTCATGGCCAGACATTTCTCGTAGTTGTGGACACCTACTCGAAATGGTTAGAGGTAGTCCTGATGACCTCCACTACAGCAGAAGCGGTCATCAAGGTGCTACAGAGACTTTTCTCCATGCACAGCCTACCCGACGTCTTGGTCTCTGACAATGGGCCCCAATTCACGGCCATGCAATTTTAGACCTTCCTAGCAGCTCAGGGAATCAGGCGTGCCCTGGTCGCGCCATTCCATCCAGCCTCCAATGGTCAGGCGGAGAGAATGGTGAGATCTGCAAAAGAGGCCCTCTTTAGGATGGGCCCGGGAGATTGGCAAACAGAGTTGACCACTATTTCCTAATTCAGCACATCACACCCAGTGCCACTACAGGGAGAAGCCCCTCCGAGCTTCTCATGGGTCGCCGGCTAAGGTCCCACTTAGACTGGCTACACCCCAACTATTCTGCCTCATCACCCCCAGACTCACAAGCAAGATTTGGACATTTAAGGGAAGAGGATTCGGTATACGCCCACAACTACGCCGGGGGAACTCTGTGGATTCCTGCCACAGTGATAGGCATCACCGGCCCTCGCTCTTACCTCCTAGAGCTCAAGGATGGTAGGAATTGGAGAAGGCACGTTGACCAACTCTGTGGCCTCATCTCCAACTCCACTCTTAGACAACCAGAGGTAACTCCTGTACAAGTTAGCCAAAGCCCTACCCAAACAGAGCAAACACTCACTCCTTCCATGGCCAGCTCAAGCCTGAGGTACCAGGGAACTTATCTGGTTATGTTGCAGGCCTGCAGCAAGCTCCAAGCGAACCAGCTCTAGAAGCTCCAGCAGCAGCCTGTGAAAGGTTCCAGGAGCTTCCACCAAGCAGAGCTGTGGAGCAAACAGGTCCGTCCAACCTGTTTAAGGAAACCCCTCCTACTGAACTGCGCAGGTCTGGCAGAGCTACCCAAAAGTCCGCCTACCTGTGTGACTATGTAACAAGTAGGATTATTCCATCCAAGAGGGGAGGGGTGTTAGATACTTGTTCTAACTATAGTGGTATCCACCAAGGTCCTCTGTTCTGGCGGGAACAGAGTTTTAATCCTATTGGTCGAAGGGTCTGAGAGCTCCCTATAAAAGGGCTGCTGTCAGACTCAACCTTCGCTGGATTGTTCTCACTTGTTGTACTTAATAAAGAGCTGTTCTTACCGTTAAGGCTGTGTGTGCCTATCCATTACCCAATCTAACATGATTCATTTATTTAGTTACACACACACACACACACACACACACACACACACACACACATGCTTAAAAAAGAGAAGATTAAAAAGAGTTGCCAAGGTCTGGCCTTGGCTCATGATTTTCAAAATATGGCATTGACACGGCCTGCTAATTTTCCCTTTAAAAATCAAAAGGCTTAGTCTCTTTCTCAAAAGCTTAGCGTAACGTTTTTGATTTTTATAATAAGCTTCTTGTTTTGACAAATCTGCCAGCATTGAAGAAAGCAAATGTTCTTAAACTATGAGGTTGTGAATTATTAGGGTTGGGCAAACCATTTGAGGACTGCTTCACTTTAGCGCATCTTGGCAAAAATGCCTCTTTCATACATATGCATTGCAGATGACCTTGGAAGGCGCTTTGGGAGGACATGGACCCAGAAATCTTGCTGTGAGCGAAGCACCTTTTCCAAAGATCCACATAGTACACAACAGTTGCACTCTTGATTATTTTTTTTTAAAAAAACCTAAAACTGGTCAAACAAAATCCTCCAAGGTTTCAAGGCCTCTGTGGGGGAAAAAATGAGAATTGATACTCAGTGATGTAAAACAGCTATGGAGATTTGCTATCAGTCTGTTGTGGCCCAAATTTTCTGGCCTCTATATTGGATAAATCACTTTCCCTTGTTTATATTGTTTGTCTTATAAGGACACTCGTTTCAAACTTTGTGAATAATGTGGATTAGTGTAATCTCCAGAACTGCCATTCTGCAGAGTTAAGCTCTTTCCCAGAGTTTGGCAGAGAATATGGAGCTGGGTATGGAGGTATTTTGTCTCCAGGTCACATCTGCATGAGTATAAATATAAAGGTGCTGCGCCAGAGTAGTAGACTGAAAAAATGCTATTCTAACTTAATTTCTTATTTTTTTTAATTTCTGTGGTGTCAAGTAGTTGAACCTCGTCCTGCGGCTTCATATTTACAAGATCTGGAGAAGAAGATTTTCAGCATACATATGGCATGATCTTGGATTATTTGAGGGATTGCATTTTCCCAATCATATCTAGCCATCCCATTAGGTCAGCAGGAAGTCCCATCCATGAAGAAATGACATCTTATGGGATAAAGGAGGGGGTCCATTTCTACTATGACACCTGCTGTTTAGAAAACTATTCCCCCTGAGGTCAGATTGTCCCCAAACTTGTTGGCCTTAGAAAAGGGCCAGAAAGGGTTTTACCATCTGGCATGGGGATCTAATAAGGCGGGTATGTAAGGTGGTTATATTGTTAGCAAAACAGTCTGTGCTCTTCCACAAATTACATTTTATAGTTTTAGTGGCTTAATTATTTTAATGGTTTTACTGCTTTTAATAGTTTTACTGCTTTTGGGGTATTTTTAATTACTTGTTGTGCTGTTCATTTTTTAACATTGTTCCTACTCAGACTGACATACTGTATGTGATACAGGTAGCTATATACTTTACCAAGTAAATAAAAATACTTGTTGCTCCTTTTTGTTCTGTTATTCTTTGTTTAATGCCGTTGATACTATGTTGTTTCAGCAGAAAATAAGCAGGTATCTCCCATGCAAGAAAAAAAAATCACCAAGTAAAAACCTTTATTTTTAAACATATTCGCTAAGAAAGCTAACCACCTGGAGACATTATGACATACACCACACCACACAAGTTGGATTTGCAAGTTATTCCCGAAGGACAGTAAAGCTAGCCCATTTCCCCTTTAATGTAGTTCCCACCATGAGCTTTCAAAGTTTGCTACACTGAGAAATTGAGAGTGACAAGAAGTTATCCTCTCCTATTCAAAGAAAATGGATGGGAGATATGTCTCAAATGTGTGTGTTTCCTTATTCAGACGTTTGGAGAAGAGAAAGAGCTGCTTGAACACATTTTTACAGGATTCACCACGAGAATGACTCCGATGTGTTCTGCAGTAGAGTCAGACTATTTTTGATATCTGGTCAGATTACAGATATCAAAAGATCCTATTACAGGTTGGGAGAGGCTATATGAGATGTAGGCATGCAGGAATGCTATTAAAACATATTGTTGCATATGTTGAAAGGCCAATCAGTAAGTATGTATGTACCGTATGTATGTATGTATGTGTGTGTGTGTGTGTGTATGTGTATGTGTGTGTGTGTATGTATGTATGTATGTATGTATGTATGTATGTATGTATGTATGTATCAAAGGTGGGTTCCTACTGGTTCGCACCGTTTCGATAGAACTGGTTCATCAAATCTACTGAACCGGTTAGAAGAGGTTCCACCGGTGGACCCGGAAGTAAGTTCCGGAACGCCTGCCCCGGCCCTGTCACTCGCTCGCTCACCCCTGCCTGTCTGGAGGCCGCTCATTCGCTTGCTCACCCCCGTCCATCCGGAAGCCGCTCCATCGCTCGTACCCCCTGCACTATCCTAGCCCCACCCACCACTCACTGATTGGCTGGTTCACCAATCGCCCTGCCTGCCTCTAAGAACCCTATCTAAACCCACTTACCTTTTCCCCTGCTTGGCTCTCTATTGCTGCCTGCTGACTCTGAGGATTAAGTAAGCTGCAACTAAGAACGGGAAAGGGGAGGCGGCAAGCCATTTGGAGCGGCCTGCCACGGCCCTGCACTATAACTGAGTCCTGTGAACTTTTATGGCCTTGCAAGGATCCTGGGCTTGCTTATAGCACAGGGCCGCAGGGCCGTCAGCAAGCATGGGCGCGGGGGTGGGGACGGTGGCAGAAGCTTACGTGGTGTGGCTGGTGTCTTTGACAAGTTTGGAAACCTTGCAAGGCCTTTGCAAGGTCCCCGGACTTGCCTAAGATGCCTGGCTGTCAGAAAGCACGGGCGCGGGGTGGGGATGGCGGCGGGAGTTTACACGGCGCGGCCGGCGTCTTTGACAAATTTGTGGACCTTGCAAGGCCTTTGCAAGGTCCCCGGACTTACCTAAGATGCCTGACCATCAGAAAGTATGGGCGTGGGGGTGGGGACAGCGGCGGGAGCTTATGCGGTGTGGCCGGTCTCCTAGGACCTCACAAGCTACCGCCTGTCTCCCTGTGCTCATAAAAGCAACTCTGGGGAGGTCCTTTGGTGGCGGCAGGCATCTTAGAACCTGCCTGCTAGCAAAGGACTTACCCAGGGTTCCTTTTCTGAGCACGGGGAGATGGACAGTAGTTTGCGCCATCCATCTCCCCATGCTCAGAAAAGCAACTCCGAAGAGGTCCTTTGGTGGCAGCAGGCATTCTAGAACCTGCCTGCTAGCAAAGGACTTGCACGGGCTTCCTTTTCTGAGCATGGGGAGACGGAGGGTAGTTTGCGCCGTCCATCTCCCTGTGCTCAGAAAAGCAACTCCAGGGAGGTCCTTTGGGGGGGGGGGAGAAAGATAGAAGGACAAAAAGGAGAAGGAGAAAGAGGAGGTGGAAGTTAGTGGGATCCTTGCTGCTTTCTGAGCTTGGTGGTTTTCTTACAGACATTTCATTACCAAACAAAGTAATATCATCAGTGCTAGAAGGGAATGGGGTTGTGGAGAAAGGAGGAGGAGGAGAAGTAGAAGTACAAAAAGGGAAAAGATAAGGAGGGAGAGGACTGTGGGGTCCTTTGGTGTTCTCTGAACTTGGTGGTTTTCTTGCAGGCATCTCATTACCCAACCAGGTGACATCATCAGTGCTAGAAAAAATGGGGTATACAGAGAGGAGGAGGAGGAGAAGAAGGAGTAGGAGGGCGAGACTGTGTGGTCCTTGGGGCTCTCTGAACTTGCTTGTTTTCTTGCAGATGTTTCATTACCCAAACCAGGTATTGTCATCATCAGTGCTAGAAAGAGTGGGATATCTGGAGAGGAGGAAGAGGAGTAGGTGAGGGAGGGAGATGACAGTGGGGTCCTTAGTGTTCCCTGAGCTTGGTGGTTTTCTTGCAGACATTTCATGACCCAGCTAGGTATCTCACACCCATGACAATAAAACATCTGCAAGCAAACCATCGAGACCACAGGGCATTTATTTCTTCACTTATTAAATTTATATGCCTCCTGCCTCGTGGTCATCACAAACTCCTCATCAGGATCTTCCACAATGACCGGCCCCAGAGTTACATCTCCACAATCTCAAATTTTATTTATTGTGTATAGAATATTTTTAATGGTTTTATTTTAATGTATTGTGTATAGAATATTTTAATGGTTTTATTTTAATTTATTATGTATAGAATATTTTAATTGTTTTATTTTAATTTATTGTGTGTAGAATATCTTTTTTAAAAATTATTTTTAGGGAATTTTTACTTATTTATTGTTTATAGAATATGTTTATTACAAGAAATGTTATTCCTTTTTGCAAATATTTTATTTGTGATGTAATATGTTGCTTTTAAGTGTGCAGGTTGGTGCATGGTTTATGTGTCTCAAGGTGGCTGCTTTTCTATGGGCAGGCCAGGTTGGTGCAAGGCAACTTTGCCAGATTTTGTGTGTTTCTGTGTGATACCTGGTTGTTTAGATAATTGTGAGGTGGTTGCTGGTTCTGTGAGCTTCCTGGCACTGTCCTTTATAATTTTCCACAATACCTTGATGGTTTTTATTCCAGTGGCTTTGTCTTTCTTGTTCTTAGGGTTAGGGAAAAAAACTGGTTTCATCTGCAGTCTTTTGGCGGAAAATTGTTATTTTTTGGTGTTTTCCTGGCACTGTCAGAGTTTGTGTGTGTGTGTGTGTGTGTGTGTGTGTGTGTAATGTGCTGCAGTTATCTACACATTAATAATGATCAAGTACTAATAATATTTCCTTATACATTTTAGTGACCTTTCCTTACATAATTGGTGTTTTCTTTCATACTTTTAGATTTCTAATTGCTGTTTCTGTTAGTTAGCAATTGATAAAACAAATCCCACATGAAAAAGTATTCGAAGCCTTCTTGATTTTAATTCTCAATTTGTTCATTCCTGCACATTCTAATATTTATTCATTTTCATGTCACTGTTTTTCCACTGTTGTGCAAACACAATTCCAGCAGCTGTTGTCATGTGTGAAATTAAATATGTATTGTATTCCCTTTGAAATACAAGTAGTAAGTAGTAAGCTACTTACCTTCTGTAAGTAGCTCTTTTATTGTTTTGTGTACTTATTTTAATCTTATTTAAGTAGTAAGTGCACAAAATAATAAATTTCCTTTTTTATATCTTCTTTTTGTAGATCATCCATTGGGGCAAAGAATTCAGTGTCATCATCTTGGCCACTCCCATCCAGTCACATCACTGCCAAGCCACTCCCACCCAGTCGCATGGCTGGCAAGCCACTCCCACTCAGTCACATGACCAGCAAGCCACTCCCACAAAGCAGGCCACACCTACAGAAGAGGTTCCAAAAATTTTTGAAACCCACCACTGGTATGTATGTATGTAATTGGTATACCACCTAACTCCCAACCACCCAAACAAGGAAATCAGAATAAAACCAATAAAAAAGATAAAAGATGGCAAGAATGATACACTGCATGTGAATGAAATAATAAGTCTCACTTTCTCTTGGCAAAGGGCTGGGTGAAAAAACAGGTTTCCATAGCTCTTCTAAGCAACAGCAGGATATGAGCATCAGGGGAGACTGCTTATCTTCTTGCTGATACCTTGTTATCAGAATCCTCCATCCATCCCTTAATAAGGATCAGTGCTCATCAGGGGAATTTTATGAATTGGCTGTTGTTCTTCCTGTTAGTCAGATGGAAATGTGTCCTTGTGCCTAACAATTCAATAGGAATCCTGATGCGAATGACAGATTTCAACATGGGGTGTGATGTCATACATTGCTGCAATTCATTCCTGGCCATTTGATTTCAAATATTTGTTTTTTGAGGAGCAGCTGTAGTTTTTAGCATTTGAAGGTTTCACAATGTGGTGTCATCTCCAAGGTTGAAACATAATAAGAGAGAAAAGTTACTTTAGATTAGCACAAAACTAATCTGCACATGTGGATGAAGATACATATACAAAGACAAAACAAACACCATCTCCAGGCATCTTGCCAAAGGACAAGGCCAATCATTCAGCCATTCTTAATCCACAAATTGACTATAGTGAACTAGTTGGATTTATGTAATTCTAGACTGTTGTACATAGCAGGAGGCAACATCTTTTGTGGAACAAATGGTCTGTTAATAATGTTGGATTAATACTGAAATGTTCATTCATTCAGTGCTAATCATCTTTGAAGATGATCTTTGAAGATGTTATTCTGATAGCTCTTGATTTTTTAAAAATGTTTAGTTGTTAATACTTTCTCCACTAGTGAGTTGAGGAATAGGGATGTAGTGTAGTTTTGGTTCAAATATGCAAGAGAGCGTGATATTTCTTGCTAAAAAAATTAGCTGCATCTTTTGGAACACAGGGAAGGGAGACTCTAACAACTGCTATCTGGCTCTCCAATTTTGTCTTTTGAAGTTATTAATTTAAATTCTGCTCTAATTAGGAAACTTTAAATGAAGCTTTAGTTGGCATTAATACCGACTTGAATGGATGGGTGGATGGGTGGATTAGTGAAATCGTATGTATGGGTAGTACATGGCATGTTAAAAACTTGCAGTACACTGCATTAAGATTGGTGCTTCTGAACAGCTATTTCATATGTTTAAATAATGTTGAATACACCCCTTTTAAAAAAATCCACTTAACTTTATAAAAATCCTCCTACGATATATGAAAGAATCTGCATTAAGTAGCTTTGAAGATGTAGTAACGTAGTAAAAAGCTTTATAAAGGAGGCATAATTTTATTTCTTTTAAGAACTTTTTGCAATGACAATAACCTTGCAATATGATGACCTAATACATTTCAAACCTTACTTTTTTACAACCTTCACAATAATTATTATAAAAGATACCAGTGGGCAATCTTCTGATTCCAAGTACCATTGTGGGTGAAGATATTATGCTAAATTGTGTCGGCTAGTCTTTTTCTTCTGAGGGGGCTTGGAGGTGCCTTTTATTTTAAAGAATTATGTGACTTTGTCCTAGCTTCCTGTCTCAATATATTGTGGAATTATGCTATTAATTTTCAACATTTACAGTCAAAGAAGAGACTGAAGGACTGTTAGTGGCGGAACTAAAACCTGCTCCAAATCTGCTGGGGAGATTGGGACCACAATATCAAGGAGCGTGGCTGTTCAATTGATGGAGCTGAATTATATCTGCAAACCTAGGTTTCCTTAAGCAATGTTTTGTTTTCCACCAGGTTGGCTGGTGGATCCCTAGCAAGGGTTAAATGGCACGGTAGCTCTTTTTAGATTGGGATGTAAGCAGTAAAAACCGGTTTGGTGATCACACATTTTGCTCCGTGCACATGCGCAGTTTTAACAAAACTTACCTTCCACATTACTTCTGGGGAGTAACACAACTGAGGCATGGCAATCCACTCTGCCACGCGAATCAGCTGAGAGGATATAGGTAAGTAAAGTGCAGGGGCAGGTGAACGGGCCCAACTGATTGTCGGAGCTACTGGTTCATCCGAACCAGTTCGAACCGGCTGAATCCCACCCCTGGATTTAAGGCAGGGTCACACAAATTATGCAAGCTGGTCCTGTCCTGTCTGTGTACCAGTTTGAATCTAAGCCTGCTTAAAAAAGTCCTTTCTGGACCAAAACACTTTGGCAACAGCTTGCAACGTATTAAGTCTGGAGAACAGACTAACATGCTCCCCCCCCCCCCAATTTCTGTGCAATATATTTCTGTTCTAGAAAAGCAATTGGTAATTGCTTTCCTTCCTGGACACACACACACACACACACTTTATAATGTGTTCTCTACATATGTGGTATAAACATGCATACCAGGGAGGGAGAGACATAGAGAGCAATGCAAAGTTTATTTACTTATGGAATTAATAAAACCCACCATGGTCACAATTTGTGAGTCTGGCGAGTACATTAATAAATTTTTTTAAAAAATAGGTTTGATGATAAATAAAACATAAGGTAAAAGTATCAAAATGCACATGCATGATTCTTTCCTTAGCACACACCCTGTAGATACCACTGTAAAACGCCTGAAGGTATCGACGATTTAGATGCCTGGCAGACTCATAGTAGTATTAATCCCCAACTCCAGCAATTCGTGGACTGGTGGTATGTCCAAGGGCGGCGCACGAGTATGGTGATTCTCACGATTACGCATGAGAGAAAAAGTCCCTCTGAAAAGAATCCAGCATTTTAAGAACCCAGCATTTTAAAGGATAAGCAATTCCAGAAAGTTCCCCTGGCTATCGTGTGGATTAAAAGTAATGTGCAGCACTGGGCCTTCTCTATATTTCTTTTGATGGAAGGAGAAATGCTATGTTGCCTTTGCTTGTGGCTATACTTCATCCTCACATGGCTTTGGCAAGATATGGTATCATGCTGTCTCTCCATCCATTGATCCTTCCATTCCATCTGGATCAAGTCGGAGGCTTTCAGTTATCTGGAAGAAGTTTAAGGAAGAGAGGAGGCACAGAATAAGCTCATCCCACATTAACATAGAAGAAGAAAGAAAGTGCAATTGGATTTCTTTCCCGGGACTGATAATGTCAATTTCTCACTTCACTTCAACATTTGGTAGTGTCCTCCCATACTTCAGTGGGTTTCTTTCACACTTTTGTCTGATTTAACACAGCATGTGATAAATTTAATGAATGCAAAAAACTCCACTTGGTTCCCCAATATGCAGTTTGACAGAGTAGGCTGCTTTGGCCTGGAACTGGTAGGATCCTTGCACCCTGACCTTTGCTGTATTTCCCAGAAATAAGTCTCCACAATTGTGAGTAAGCCATTGAGAATGTCTTGCTATCTCACACACAATGTACAGATGTTGTGGTAAAAGGGTGCTTATGTTTTATCTTACCATTTATTATGACCTATTAGGAGAAATACTGTTTCTATATCTCAGCCGGGAAAAATTATCTTAAAAGACTGGAATTTTAATGTTCAGCTCCAGGCACCAGGAAGTCCCTGAAGGATTTTAGGATGCCGAGGAAGCTAGAAAACAGAGCATGAAGAAACAGTAGAAGGAAATTGGCATGTTTTACTAAGTAAAGATTAAATGTGGAAAGATGCTGACAGTTTCCTGACCTCTCAAGAAATGTCAGATGCAACAGAAGGAGACATACTGACTTATCACAACCAAATCATTACCCCAAATCCAGACAAGTGTGCTCATTTGGATTTGCAAACACTGATTAACATTCTGCCAACTAATTCATTTACTGATTGAAGTTTGCAGCCCTATCTCCCTCCCAAGAAAAGATCAAGCAGAACACAAATAACGAAATTTTAATGAGGTTTTGTAATATGTAAATGTATTTAAATGCAATCAATTAATTAATGGCTACATTGGTTAAAAGCCAGGTGACTAATCAACTGAAAAATTGCATTACTTGATAATTCTAACAAATATGCTCAAGTCTGGGCCAACTGTGCTGTGTATTTGACATGTTCTTCATAGTCCAGACAAACAATTCATGACCAATTGTCTAGGTTGAACAACAGGCTAAGTTGATGTTCCTCCTTGCTGCATCTTATTGCACAAATATAGGTCAGTCAGACACTGAGACTCCAGCCAGCTGATCGTTTTCAGAAACCATGCTTCCAACCTCATAAATGTGGAATATGTTGAGCTTATGAATGCCAGGCCAATATTAGCCAGTACAAAGTTTATAAAAATAAAGACAACAAACCATGATAAATAATATTGTGAGTCTAGCAGTAGTGCTATTCTCTAGCACTAGGCTATAAGAAAGATTCTGTCATGTTTTGTCAAGATTAACTATACAATTACTGTCTTTTAGGCAGCCTGTTTGTGCCTCATTTCAGATTTGCTTGTGGGAGATTGAGAAAGAAGCTGTTTATCAACATGGGAAGCGTCTTGGAGCCCTGCTAGGCACATTCCAACAAAATGCAGTTTTTCTGTCTCATCAATGTACAAATTAGATATGCCTGAAATACTAAATCGAAGAGAAATTTATTGCAGCTTTGCATGTTATATGGTGGTGGTAATTCTGAACTCTAGTTTTTTTGGCTGTTTTAGTATGATTCACTTCCATCAAGAATGAAAACAATCACACTGCCTCTAAGAAATGCTCTGCTGCGCAGTCTGGGCGGCATCCAGGCATTTTGGAGAAGGGTAATGTTGCATTTCCTTGCCATTCTGATATTGTGAAAAATATCCCACAGAGCTATAACTTTGGACTCTGTTTCTCTGGATATTCCAAAAGTTCATATTAAAATGCAGCTCTGATTGTGGAGAGTAGCTGCAGTGTTAATCGCCTACCATGAAACACAGTTTTTGTTCAGGCAGAAAGAACATTGAATCAGGCCACTGGCCTTTCCCCTCCCCTTCATTATTGCTTGCCCTGGGTAGCATCACACACACACACACACACATCCCTCACACTACTTCCTTTTACCTGAGAGTTAGGAGGAGAATTGCAATTGTATGGACACCAAAAATATATGTCTGGATCATCTAAGCTACTGTCCCGGTGTAGAGGAAAAATATGAGCCATAGTGGCACAGTGGTTAGAATGCAGTACTGCAGACTACTTCTGCTGACTGCTGGCTGTTTGGCAGTTCGAGTCCCACCAGCTCAAGTTTGACTCAGCCTTCCATCCTTCTAAGGTAGGTAAAATGAGGACCAGATTGTTGGGGCAATAGGCTGATTCTTTAAACCGCTTAGAGAGGGCTGTAAAGCACTATGAAAGTATATAAGTCTAAGTGTTGTTGCTATTATATATTAAAAAATAGTAAAGTTCTTTCCTTGATGCTTTACCATTCTGTGAACATTGTAGGAGGAGAGCCATGCTAGTGTATGATGGCAAAATTAAAGATGCCTAGTAGCATCTTTTCTCCAAATTTTGTTAAAAGGAATAGACTTCTGTAAGCTACATGTGATTAAACAAGTTGCAGCTCACAAAAGCATGTGCTTTTTAATAAAATGTGCTAGTTGGAAAAGGTAGTACTAGACTCTTTCTAACTTTCTATTAACAGGGACTGCTTAATGTATGAAAATTAGACTTAAAACAGACTGACTTGCTGTTTTATGCAAACAATTTTGGTGACACTAATAATGTCTTTCCTCCTTTTTTGTTGAATTTTGATAGAGCTTACACCACTATTAATGTAGTCATAAGTTATCTTACTTGCAGTTATCATTACAGATGTCAAATATGACCTTTGCAGAGTCTCTTTCATGGACTCCCTCACTGGTTGAGTCCATTCCTCATCAAAATATTATTTGAAAAACTGAAGAAACAACAATCCAATCATCATGAACTTCATTATGATCAATAACTGGTAGTGATTTGGAAATGTTGGTTTAAAATAAAAAAATAAAGTTTTGGAAAAGCCTTATTAAAAATATAGTCTTAATCAGAATTCTAAGGTGAATTTTTGACAACTGTTTCACGTGTGAGCTATCGTATTATGATGTAATAATGCAAGGAAGTTACAAAGTAATATCATTATGATTTAAAACAAGATCTTTTTTACTTAAACGAAAATTAAATGCCTTAAAGTATTTAATGATTC
Source organism: Natrix helvetica (assembly GCF_964273705.1). Classification (NCBI taxonomy): domain Eukaryota; kingdom Metazoa; phylum Chordata; class Lepidosauria; order Squamata; family Natricidae; genus Natrix; species Natrix helvetica. Next base: position 31,515,500 of record NC_138548.1, read on the forward strand.
CTCATAAGGAAATGGTGCTGAGTTTCTTCTTCTCCAAAAAGGGTTAGGATCATGTCTTAGTTTTGCTTTTAGTTAGCGTAAATCTCATTTTTAGCAGGAAACCACTTCCATTCCTTAGTAATTTAAAATGAGGAAGACATTTTCTGTATGATTTCAAAACTTTTAAAAAACTATGGATTAATGTTGTTCTAGAAAGGTATAATCCAAAATAAACAGAACATTCTATGTACATCCAGAGGACTTTTTAAAATGTTTTTCCTGTTTCCATAATTATAAAAGTTAGATTACTTTAAATTAACTTTTTGTTGAATAACTTCACCACTTTTGGAACGTTGTGTCTTTACCTTCTTCTGAATTTTATAATTAGTTTTTGGCATCGTTCCTTTTTTGAGATGTCAACAAACTCTTAATACAAACAAACATTGCAATGGAGCTTTTGAAGCTTCTGATTTGGAAACTAAGAAACTGGAAGAGAAAATTATTCAAGGCAGTTTCTTTCATTTTAAGAACAGATTTATATCAAGTAATTTAATGCTATAGACTACTTGCGGGTTCTGTTAATAATATTTGCATTATCATCTCCATTTCACATCTTTTAAAATAAACTTTCAAAAGGATTGTTTGTTCTCCATTATTCTTTAGATTATGAACTTCCACTAGGCAGCAACTATTATCCTGGAAACCAATAATCTCGAGTCTTAGATGCTTCCTACTAAAAAGAACAAAACTAATATTTAGAGTAGAAGAAACACTCTCACTTGTATATCTCTTTTATAACTCTTTCTTTGGAGCATGTCTATAGGGCTTTTATTGCTCTGAATCCCTATACTGCTTGGCCCTATCCAGTGGTGGGATTCAAATTTTCTTACTACTGGTTTTGTGGGCGTGGTTTGGTGGGTGTGACCTGGCTTGGTAGGCGTGGCTTGGCGGGTGTGGCAGGGGAAGGATACTGTAAAATCTCCATTCCTACCCCACTCCAGGGAAAGGTTACTGCAAAATCCCCATTTCCTCCTGATCAGCTGGGACTTGGGAGGCAGAGAATAGATGGGGGCGGGGCCAGTCAGAGGTGGTATTTACCGGTTCTCCGAACTACTCAAAATTTCTGCTACTGGTTATCCAGAATCTGCTGAATACCACCTCTGCCCCTATCCAGTCACATGCGTCTTGAAATTGTCTTTGTCTTGTGTCTCTGAGATTCTCAGAATCAGCTGATGCCAAATGCTGCAGATTTAGTCAAAGATGGCTAAGAGAGGCTGGTGATTGGGGAATGGAGGAAAGAAATCAAGCAGGCTCTAGTCATATGCAAACTATATCTTCCAAATATCAGTGGTCAGATTTCATGGCTATTTGACACAATGGTTAAATGGAACTCTGCCAATATAGCACTGAATATTAATTCCTCAAAGGCTTGGTCTTCATATCCTGTGCCTGAGCTTGTCCTAGGCTACTGATGAAAAACCATAAAGGTTGGTTTACACAGACTTTATCCTCTTCGCCTTATCCATGAGAACCTTTGCATTCTTTATAGCAGAGTTTCCCCAACCTTTTGCAGACCTGCAGGGAGGGAGGGGATGATTCTACATACCAGCTGAACAACCGGTTCGCTTCACGCATGCATACGCAGTTTAGCAAAAATTGAACTTCTGCATTGCAAACAAGGAAAGGAGGAAAGAAAACAGCTGAGGGGCAGCAATTCAATCTGCTGCCACTGATCAGCTGGGCTTCGGAAGCAGAGATAAAGGTCAGTATAACCGGGGGTGGGTGGGCAGGCCCACTTTCACGCAAACAGAGAGCCTGTTCGCTCTTGGCTTGCAGTCAGAGCTAATTGTTTGGCCGAACAGGTCCGAACCGATAGAAACACACCTGGTGGTAGGCAAGAGGGTATGCACACTTCTTGCACAAATGTCATGTATGTCCACACACTTACTTGCCATTTCCACTACCTGCTTCTAAAAGAGTCAAGGCCCAGTAGTGGGCCGCAGCCCGGGGATTGGAGACCCCTGCTTTAAAGGGTACCACCTCAAGTAAAATGTCAAAGATCCACTGAGAAGTACAAAGCAGCTACAAGGGGTCCAGAAGCTTGGCAGGATCTAGAAACAGAGAACCTGTGTCAACTTTGTTGTTCTATCATCCTCACTGCCTCTCCGAGTCATGTGATTGCATTTACTCGCTTTTGCGGCTGTTCGTATCATCCCACAATCACATGAGCACAATTTTGGACATTACTTCCAGTTTCAGGACATTCTGGAAGGCAAAAAAGGCTCCTTGAATAAAATGGATTTGCTTAATGACAACTACATTTGCTTAATGACCACTGCATTCATTTAATGACCATGATGTTTGCTTAACAGCCACCACAAAAAAGATGGTAAAATTATTAGTGGATATAGGGTGACATGTTTAATGATCACCATCCCTTATGACCATAATTCTGGGCTCAGTTATGATCATAAGTCAAGGACTACCTGTATGCAGCATGAAGTTAACTATAAGCCTTTCTCTCCATGCTGGCACAGGAGGAGAATGTTTAAATACAGTGTCTAGAGAAGTAGTGATTCCCCATTTCTGGTACAGATGATACTGGGCTGAGTTAGATGGTCAAAAATCTTTATCCAATGACTGTTATATGTCCCTAAGTAATACCTAATTAGTTCATAATTGTAGTTAAAACTGCCAAAAATAATTTAGATATGGAATACATCTTTTATTGCCCTGACATAGATTGTGCTTTATTTTTTTTTCCTAACCCAAACAGTGCTGGTTATAAACTAGTTCAGTGATGGCGAATCTTTTAGACACCGAGTGCCCAAACGGCACATGCATGCATGCCCAAAATGAAAGGTGAGCGTGGGCATGGATATGGGTGAATGTGCAAATGCATAGATTTGTGCACACACATGCATGGACATGCACAGACGTGCATGTGTGCAAACATGTGTGAATGTGCATGTGCATGGATATGCATGTATGTGCACATCTGTAGACATGTGTACATGCATGTGCGGATATGCACACATGTGCAGCAGAGACCCCAAGGCCAGCTTGCTGGCGGGAGGTGGGTCATCCCAACACTGGCAGTGCGGCAAGAGATAAGATATTTTTCTTTCGTGAGCTTCTATTTTGTCGTTTGCAGGGAAACAGAAGCTCATGAAAGAAACACCCAGGAAATCTGTCCTGGGGCAACAGTGTGTGTGCCAGCAGAGGGCTATGTGTGCCACCATCACAGATCTAGTTCATCCCTAGCAGGAAGAAAAAACAAAGAGCAAAAAACTGAAAGGTGAAATTGTACTAATAGGCACAATATTTTTTGCACTCTGGTTATTTCCCCTACCAGAGGCAATCAAAGGCTCTTTGCCTTCATGAAGCCAGATATCTAGGGTCATCTAAGGTGAACTTTTTGCAGCTTGCACCACTGGAACACAAATTCTCATGGTTGGTGACATTTATGATGTCACTTCTCTGACTGAAATACACCTTGCCATCTGCTCAAATTCTCCCCCATTCCTTTCAAATGAAAAGATATTTCCAATGTATATCTCCTTTAGCCTCTAGAAATGTCATCCTGCAAGCTAAGGATCATATTGCCATGTTTGTACTTTCTACAATGGATATGAAATAGGACTTTTAAATACATTTGGTCACTAGGGATGTAACAATGTAAATAATTGCTAAGTATACAGTAATCATATGGGCTTAGGGCTCAATGTGTGTAGAGGAATATATGCACACATGTGTTCACAATGTGATAATAATACATATTCCTTTATAATGTGATACTAATCATAAAGTTGCCGCATAAGAAAAACCCATTCTTTCTTCCCACCCTGTAATAATAGTGACAAAAAGTTGATCCATAGTCTGCCTGTTCACGCACCTCGCTCTATATCATTGTTGAAGCAAGATGAGATGTCCACATGAATTAATAAATATAACAAAAGTCGAGGATAGATACAGACATTCCTTCACGCTTGGTTTTCTCCTTAATTTACAGAAAATTGGGTATTTGCAGCATGCTGTTTTCTTATACCAGATGCTAGTTTATCTTGATCAGTACTGACTTTTCTAATAGTTAATGACTCTTCCAAATGGGGGGAAAACCCCCACTTCAGTTCCCGAAGCTCTTCTTAAAAGTCTTTCCCAGTCTTATCAATTCTGGACTGGTTGGATTGAAATTCCCATAATGTCAGAATGATTGTTAAGAATTATGTGAGTTCAACCCATCTAGAGAAAATTAGGTTAGGAAATTATTTTTACTCTCAATTTCCCAGATCTTCGTCCTCCCCAGCTACTGTTGCTATTTCCTTTTGCTCAGTGGATTTTAGCAAAGTCAAACATTTGTAATAATTTTATCATAATTATTTTCTATATGTTGTTTTGCATCTCAAGTTTTGGGGATGGAATAGGTTGAGAGATAACAGGCCACACAGCAATGTAATTCATGTGGCTCATTAACAGAAACTTTATATATCTTGTTCTAACTTACCAGCATTATCTCAGAAAACTAGAAACACAAATTAATTTGATAAACCTTATCATTTCTTCCATCTACACCAGTAAAACATCGGATATAATGAAACATTTTAATTGTTGTGGCTTTAGCTTCTACTCTTTTAATACTAGGCAATTAAGAGGTGACTGTGCTTGGAGAACAGCATGTTTTAAAATGTGTTAGCATTAAATTGCCATGCTAACCAACCTGTTGTCTAGACAGATTTTCCCATGATACAGACATGCCTGGAAGGTAGGTTCAGGTGGAACATTCCTTAATTAATTGTCTCGGACAAGCTCCCAGGTTCTTAAAGATAACAGGATTACCTGCATATTTACTGTAAACTAAATTCAATTCTGTAAAGGCTAATCTATTTGATTCTGGAACAATAACCTTATATGACCTGCATAGAGTCACCCTCAATATAAGTTAATAATGGTCTTTTCTTAGACCGAGTTTAAGTAAATTAGTCGCCATAGGATATAATAAATTGACATACATCAGAAATTAAAAACTGTCACAAAAGGTCTTAGATATCAAAATATTACTTTGCTAGTTTTTGAGTGTTGCAGGTTTCAAATTTGTTTCTGTTGAACTGAATGTTTCAAGCAATTCAAGTAGAACCAAAAGTGATTAGCAAATTTGACACCAAGGACCAAGACAAACTTGATATTGTCAGGGCAGAAATGTCAAGATTGAATGCTGATGTTTTGAGAATCAGTGAACTGGAATGGACTGGTATGGATCACTTCACATCAGAGGAAAGCTTTTTGCGAAAAGCTAAAGGTAACAGAAAATTTGCTCAACTAAACACTGAGAATAGCAAGAGAAGACAGGGATTATCTTAATAAGCACATAAATTAAGTATAATAAAGTAGGAAGAGATTTAAGCAAATTATACTTATCAACATGAAATGTCTGTGCTTATGTAGAATGATAAAAGGCAAAGAAAGTAAGAGTATATTAGAAAAATAAAACATTAGGTATCTGTCTCTCTCATTCACTCACTGAACTGGAATGAAAAGTGACGCTAAATGGTCCCTAGAAAATAATGCTAACAAGAAAGCTGCTGATAAAATACCAGGAGCCCTTTTGAAAACCATAGAAGAACATGCAATTAGAGTGCTACATTTGATTTGTAAGCAGATGTGGAACACACAACAGTGACCAAGAGAGTGGAAAACATGGGAAAAGCTACATTAAAAGTACTCAAAACTGGAATTCAAATAATTGGAAGAAACATCAATAGCCTTAGATGGTTGGTGGTCCCACTTTGATGGATGGGGGTGAGGAAGATTTAAGGAGTTAGAAGTAAAAAAAATATGATTATGTCAACCAGCAATCTCAACCAAAGGCAAATAGATAGAAAAGAAGTTGGTACTTCATCTTTTTCTCTCTCTGCCTGTTTGTGTTTGATTGGCTTTTACAGCCGTATGTTACAATCATGGCCTTGATATTACTTATCTTTATTGCCAGTGTTTTGTCTCTGAGTTTTAATATATTGTTTATATTTATCATAGCCTTCTTCTCAAGCAGTAGCTGCTTGAGAGGAAGACTATGATTTTTGTGCGTGAGAAATAGAGTGTAAAGTAACATTTTAGACTAATAAAGCCTATGAGTATTTCATTTTCTAAGTTCAAAAATCACAGAGACGGTGACTATAGCCATAAAATACAGACAGCCACTTGGGAAGATTATGACAGATCTGGTGCAAAGACATCACACTGATAACAAAGGCAAGTGTTGTCAAAACCATGGTTTTCCCCATGGTAGCATATGGATGTGAAAGCTGGGTAATCAGAAAGGCTGAAGAAATAAATGATGCCCTTGAACTGTTTATTGTGCTGGAAAAAATTACTGAGAATACCCTGACAGAAGAACAAATACTTCAATATCGAATGAACTAAAATCAATCTGCTCACTGGAAGCACTTAATTTCTAATACCGTAATAACAACTTTAAAGCCTAAAATAGTGGCCATATAGGTCAAAGCAAGAATCATTTGAGAAGACCCTGAAGCTTGAATAAATTGAAAGCAATTGAAAAAGAAGCTGACAGAATATGAGATATTAAAAACTATTACATAAGCATAAGCTTACAAGAACTGAAAGAAACAGCTATTGACAGATAGTACTAGCAAAATGGTGTCCTTTGGATCACAAGGAGACAGAAGCGACAAAAAATAACAGCCAAGTTCTATAATATACCCACTTGTATCCTGCATCATTTGTTTTTCACACAATTGGTTCCAGGATGTTATAACGGAATGTATGAAAAAGTTCCTTTTATCTGTCCAGACTCTCTAACCATTCAGTTTTAATGGGTTTCATTTTATTTCAATATTATAGGTCTGTTAGAAAATGTACTATCTCTCCCACAGATATTAAGAATAGGAATTTCATAGTCTCCAATCCAGTAAAGGCTTCCCGGCATCCTTACTGTGGACCTCTCTCAGCAGTCAAAAATTGCATCATTGAAACTTGGAGCTAAAATGGCCAAATTTGGATAGCAATAGCACTTAGACCACTTCACAGTGCTTTACAGCCCTTTCTAAGCATTTTACAGTATCTGCATATTGTCCCCCAACAATCTGGGTCTTCATTTTACTGACCTCAGAAGGAAGGAAGGCTGAGTCAACCTTGAGCCGGTCAGAATGGAACTCCCGGAGTGAACAGTGAGTGAACCCACAGTACTGCATTCTAACCACTATGCTGCCATGGATGGAATTATTTTTTTTAAAATTAAGAATAGTGATGGAAGCAGTACGCTATTGGGAAATCTTGTGCTCTAATAATAATTAATAATAATAATTTATTAGATTTCTAGACCGCCCCCTCTCCCCGGAGGGACTCGGGGCGGTAATCTTTCCCTTCCCTTCAACTTTAGCATTCACCCCAACCATCTATTTTTTAGACAGTTTAATATGGGTGGACTCTGTGAGGTAAATGTTCCCATTCCCATTTTAATCCCCCACTAAAGCCTGCAAATTAGCCTTCCCCAAAGCCGTCTCATGGAATTTGAGGGATTACTAGGAATATTTTGTCCTCCTGTTCTTATTCCGAATTTTAACTGCAATTTGAACTGAATTTTGCCATTGAACTTTGCAGAAATATTGAAATTTGCAATACCCCAGAACAAAACCTCCTATCCTGGCGATGCCATGTCAACCATTTCTTAGAGGTTCAGGAGGTTAGGGCTGCACTGTGGCATGATGGAATGTATATAATTTCATACACTTTTGTCATGTGTCTCCTACCACATAGGAATTATGGACAGCAATTAGAATTATTTCCAGCCAAAGCATATTATGTTGGGCAATGTATCTGATCTGCTATGTAGTTGTACAGTGTACTATATGTAGATGGTAGGTACAGCAGGTATAGTACAGCTTCCCATGTTCCTAAAATCCATGAACCTATCCTTCCCTTTTTCTGGACTAGCATCACCTTATTTCACCATCAACTGCTTGGTCATCCAGGTACACGTACAAGCAATTCTCTCTTTTATTTTCTGTTCAAAAATTATACTGATGGTTCTTACTACTGTATCCCTTTGTTTGAAATTAGAAACCGTATAGTGAATAATCAAAGGCATATTTATACAGCAGACTGTTTAAACTTTTTGGAAGTAATGAGTGCTCAATAAGATATTCTCAATAGGGAATTTCCAACTGTGACCTCTGATCTGGTATCTAAACCATGTGGGTTGTCTGTGCCTCCCATGACATCTGCATCAACCACAGTGGATACAGCTGGTTTCATTCTTCAGAAATACTTTGATTTTGAGAAATCTTGTCTAAGCTCCATCCCTCTGGAATAAAACTCAAACCAAACACAGTGGACGAAGCCTGGTGTGTCACCTAAAATCCTTTGGAAAATTTGCCCTTGAACTGATTTCTTTTTATGATAAAAGAGAAGAGAAACAATCAAGTACATGGTAGGTAATAATATAAAATCTGTTTCATTAAAATTTAAATGTCCTTTTGATATATGATTGAACAAGTCTTAGCCTTATTTATTTATTTTCTTCTGGTCCAGCCTCTTACAGAACATCCTTGGCAAAGAGTTGCACTCCATTGGTCTATGAATATATATATATATATATATATATATATATATATATATATATATATATATATATATATATATATATATATATATATATATATATATATATATATATATATATATATATATATATACTTGATGACTTTTTTTCTTATGCAGATTGTATTTTACTAATGGCTGTCATGATTACACTGGGTTTATTTTATTGATTGTTATTGATTTTATTATTTTTATTTACTTATTTAAACAGTATGCAAGTGTTTCCTCTCATACGTATGTTCTTCAAGTCTTTTTCTTTGGATCTCTATTACATTCACAGAGCTCATAGATTTTGTTGAAGGATTCCTCCTCTACATAACCTCTACAGGACATGGCAGATTTTCAAGGTTACCAATATCTTTGCCCATCTCCATCCTTGCTTCCATGGCAACCAACCCTTTGCTTTTGGCCTACAGCTGCTTTTCACAATAAAACAGAAGGTTCTCTTGAGAGGAGCTGCAGAAACATCCACCCATCACCTCTGAATTCTCACTAGAGAGGCCTCCCTTTCTTTTAATGCTGGGTGAAATACTTCACTCTGGTGTAGCCCAACCAGAAGTCTCTTCCTTTCAGTTCTCTGCTTTTCCTGAGATTTGCAAAGAAACACATGCTGTTTACAGAAAACCATGCCTCTCATGTATCACAGAGTGAAATAATTCCTCATGCATCAAAGAAGAAGTCTCCAAGGCAAGTTACATGTAAAACTAGCAACCCAAAATATGTTATTTATGTCAGGCAGAGCATTTGTCTTCCCACTAGATGAAGACATACTGAAATACTTTTGTTTTATCTCTGTGAATGCATAGTAGCAAATAAATTTAGCTATTCATTTTTTTGGCCCGTTGCATAATATTAATGACACTGTTTCATGCACGGTTTCTTGCCATCTGCTGCTAAAACCTATTATGTTAATTTGATTGCCCACAAATGGATAGAAGCTGATTTCAATAGGCTCACACTGAGTATGTGTTTTAATCCATGAAATTCATTTTAAAAATCCTCTAAGAATTTTTATTTATATGGCAGTTCATATTTCAGCCCCATTATTCATTCTCCTATTTCCTCAAGCAGCCAAACAAGCCATGAAAAATTAGAGGATATATATGTGTGTGTATGTATGTATGTATGTATGTATGTATGTATGTATGTATGTATGTATGTATATATATATATATATATATATATATATATATATATATATATATATATATATATATATATATATATATATAAATAGATCTATACTAGTCTCCCTTTATTTATTTATCAGCACAAATACAACACACACACACACATACACACAAATATATATATATATATATATATATATATATATATATATATATATATATATGTCTCCTCTAATTTTCCATGGCTTGTTTGGATGCTTATACTGTATGTATGTATGTATGTATGTATGTATGTATGTATGTATGTATGTATGTATGTATGTATATCTCTATCTCTATCTCTATCTATCTATCTAAAGATAAAGATATAGATATAGATACAATGTGTGTGTGTGTGTGTGTGTGTGTATTGTGTCACAACCCCTGGTATGCCCAAATATGGGAGGGAGAAATAGAAGCAAAGAACCAACTTCCCTTTCTGGATGTCCTAATCTACAAAAAAACCAATGGCTCCCTAGGACACACCATCTACCGGAAAAAAACACACACCAACTGCTATTTAAACGTACAATCCCATGACCACCCTGTACAGATCAACTCTGTAGCCAAGACCCTCATCTTCAGAACCAAACGCCTAGCCAACAAAGACCACCTGAAAACTGAATTACACACTCTCACACATTAATCTCCAACAGATTCCAAAGAAAAACAATTACCAACCTAATCCAAAGGGAGACTCCCCCCAAAAACCGAGACACAGAACAGGACAACGGCATCGCCTTCCTCCCTTACATCAAAGGCACCACAGATAAAATCAGCAAAATTCTCCACAAACACAATATCAAGACAGCCTTCAACATTGACCAAAAAATAGCCAACATCTTAAGAAACCCCAGAGACAAGATCCAGCTAGAAAACCAAGGAGTCTACGAAATACTATGCAAAATCTGCCCTGCAACATACATAGGACAAACGAACAGGAGAATAAATGCAAGCATCACAGAACACAAGAATGCAGTAAGAAAAAAAGAAAAAAACTTCCTTCCTTTTCCAGCACCTTAAAGCTACAGGACATGAAATTAATTTTGAAGGAACCAGGTTAATCTCCAAAACTGAACACTTCAACAAGAGAATAATTACGGAAGCTATTGAAATAGAGGAACACCCCCACAACATGAATAAATGTGATGATACCTCCCGCCTACCAGACATCTGGAAACCAGCCCTGGTAAACAAACGAGCCCTACCCACCACCCAGGCCGTTACAACACAAAACAACAACAGACCCACAGCCAGCACCAATCAGCACCAATCTACCAATCATGATACAGCTAAACATCCAATCAATCTACTTACTGAAACAAAGCCAGCACTCCACACACACACACCAAGATTTATAGAAAGACGGCAGCTCTGGCCGCACTTTAAGCCAAAAACACCAGCCTGAGGATGGCGAGTGAGACCTCATCAAAACGTTGCCAAGACAATCTCAATCTTACATGGGAAAAGACCTGAATACAACAAGACCAGCGCGCGCGCGCGCACACACACACACACACACACACCACAACATATATATAAATCAGAATTCACCACATTGGGTATGGTTGAAAAAGATTGTTTTCTGATGAATTAAGATTGGAAAGATGCAACGTTTCAATCAGCAACAGCTTCAAAGAAAAAAACTAGTTGCCTCTTGAAAAAGCATCTTTGGGACAACTATGACCTGGATGACTGAGAATCTCCGTAGACGATCAGAACCAGTGAATTCATCTTTAGAAAATACCCTCATACCGATACCCAACTGTACACAACTACACAAATTCCATAAATAAGGACTTAATAGCATTGTCTTCACTTAAAAAGTAAGGTATCCTTCCCATCCTTCAGGAATGGACTCTAGAACCCCTGACTCCTACATATTAGTGGTATACATACACTGTGTGTTAAGAGTTTCATGTAACTGCATAATTTAATATTGTTATTTTAATATTTGCAAAAAGTCTTTGAGCCCTAGAATTAAAGTGGTAGATAAATTTCCCATATAAATGCATAGATAAGAACACCCAAAGGGACACTCACTTAAAATGATACCTATTGTAACTCCTGTTACACAGATTTTATTTTACTTTAGAAAAAATATGTATGCTTTGGGGCTATACTAAAGCATTGTAATACATTTCCAGTTCTTTCTGTCATTCCCAAATTGTTTGTTTCATTTTAGCTGTATTTGGGAAGGCTCCAAATATAATATTCTCATAGTGGGAAAAGGATGGAAAAGTAGGTGCCATTTTAGTTGTTCTAAGGAGCTTAATTAGAAAATTCAAAATTAGCTACTTGCAGAGCAAATGGCTGCCTTATTAATTGCCCGCTGGGGACTGCCAGTAGGATGGACAATTAAATCTCTATGTTAAAAAAAAAACATATTTAAAATGGGGGAGGGGTGGTGATTGGTGGGAATTGTTTCTCTAGCAGCTCATTTTGTTTTAGAATCAGAAGAACTGTAGACAGGTCAGTAAATGATTAAACTCATTAAAATATGAAGTCACCATGTGCTATTTCATTCAAGCCTGTTTTTAAATCTGGATCCCAAGGAAAGATATCTTTTTTATTTCTGGACTTTTTTTTAAAAAAAAGTTGTATTCTTTTATTTCAAAACTGATACAAAGGTTTCACCAAAGGTTTGTACCTTTTGAAGAAGGAAGGAAAAAATAAAGGATTAATAGGCTACTCTTGTACATGTTTAATCCAAAGTAAACTATACAGAGTCCAGTGAGATTTATTCCTTAACTGAATTAACCGATGAATTGATGAAATGATTTATAGTAGGGGTGTCGAACTCAAGGTGCTTAGATCTGGCCCATGGGGCTCCCCCGGAAATAGCAAAAAACCAGCCCACCGTGCCTCTGACACGAGTGAAATCAAGCTGGCCATTCCCACCTTGGCCACGCCCACTGCACCGTGCCCATCCAGACCAAAGTCAAACATAACCCTGATGTAACCCTCAATGAAATTGAGTTTGACATCCTTGATTTATAGAAACAACATTTGGTGAAGAACTAGTTCATGAAGCTATTTCTCTTAAAATTACTAGGACGATGTACTTTTTCCTCCCCATTGCTTATTGATTGGCAAATATCATGCAAACTGGTTAATTACCAAACTATATACACTTCATTGATTCTAAGAATTAGTAGCACTCATATCAAGTCATTTCAATTTCAAGGCACCTGAGATGATCTCATTGCAACCACACCAGAAGCAGTTCGATGGTTAGCTTCCTTAGATATCGAATTATAGCATCTATCCCATTGTAATTCGATGGCTGCATATTATGGTGATTTTATTTATTAATTCATTATTTAAATTTGTATATCAGTGATTGCATGACTTCTGTAGATGCCATATGCTAAATAAAATAAAAGATAAATACTAATAACCTCCCTAAGCAGTTTAGAGTCAGCACATTGCCCCCCAACAATCTGGATTCTCATTTTACTGACCTCTGAAGGATGGAAGGCTGAGTCAACCTAGAGCCGGTCAGAATTGAACTGCTGGCAGTTGGCAGAATTAGCTTGCAATACTGCATTCTAACCACTGTGCCACCACAGCTCTTAATAATGCTCACAATGACGCTTAAATGTGTCCTGCACATGATTAAATCCTAGCCTTACATATGAGTATCCCAATATCTCATAAAAGTACATATCTTGCAGTATTTATATCAGGGTGTATGTTGTTGTTTTTTTACTTTCACTCCTTTGTCTGTACTGTGGATATCCATGCTAAAACCTTTTTTACAGTAATGAAGTAACCAAGTGAGCACTAGACAATTTCAGCATTTCTATCTATCTTTTCTCCACTACACCTAACCCTGCGGCTGCTAAATGATACGTTGCCATTTAGCTAGGTGGTCAACCCAGGTATGATGAGAGCTGTTCCCAACAGGTTCTCTTTTTGTGATAAACCTGAGTGTCTGATTCAATACATTTTACTATAGGCCCCTAGCCAGCTATAGCAGTTACAACCTTCGTTTCTTTTTGTGATTTGTTTATATAACAGGAAGAGGCACTCTTGCGCCTTGGGACAGCTGCTTGAATCCTCACTGCTCATTAAATCTTGGTCCTTCTTTCTCACTTCTTGTCCTGACGAAAAGCTTCTACCCTCTAGGCTGCAAAAGCCCCAGTCTGGTTTCAATTAAAGGTCTAGAAAGCAAAAAAACGTTACTTCTTGTCAGACTTAGGATGTAATGAGTTTCCTCAGATAAGGCATATGCTTACAATCTGAGGAATATTTGATTATCTTCATTTAGCAAGAAATGACACATGTGGGCTGAAACTGCAATTTGAAACGAGTTTTACTGGTTAACCGTACAGCAACACAACCACCTTCCTATTATTGTGGAGAAAATATATTACTATAAATACCACCCAAAACTGCTACAGTGGCTATGATGTCACAGGCAGAACATTGGTAGCCCATATCACATGCGCATGATTTGAGAAAAATATAATTAGTGGAAAGTATTATTACTTAGTAGTTATTATTAGTTAGTAGTTGTCAGTATTAGTAGTAGTGTTACCTTCACATCATTATTATAACAAAAGGTCTTACAATATCTTAAAGATATTTTGCAGCAAAAAGGCAAATACAGATAAATTCTATTTGAAAACCATCATCTTCCTATGTACATTGTTTGCTTGTACTTCAGAGATTGTGAAGTAAGGAATCCAAAAAGCAATCTACAACTGTCCCCATTGCAGAACTAGAGTTATCTGATAAAACTTCATAGAAGAAGATTCAGAAAAGTTGAAAGGAAGTATGTCACCTAGGAACAGAATATAATTAGATTATAATCTTAAAAGGGTTGTGTGATAGTTAATGGAATGTATCCTTTGTATGTTTTCTTGCCATTTTGTTTTGTTTTTAACTTTTTATATTAATTCAAATTGATTTTTATTCTAATTCAAATGGGTGGCTATACAAATGTGATGGATGGATGGATGGATGGATGGATGGATGGATGGATGGATGGATGGATGAATTTGCTTGCACAGGTTATTATGATAGCTCCCAGCCAGGGCTGTCTTAACAGCATTATGGGCCCCCGGGCAAAGTACTGGGGCCCCTATGACAACTACTGACAGGAATAAAAAAGTAAATGGTTGATAAAATTAAACATATATTTGCATGTTAGTATTAATTTAAAAAATCCAGTAAAATGTAATAAATATGTTGCTGTAGTTATATGATACAGGGTGCATTGAAGGGTTAACACACGGAGATTAGTATGGGTCCCCCATGCTTGTGGGGGCCAGGGGCAAGTGCCCATCGTTAAGACAGCCCTGCTGCCAGCTTGGGCTTCAAAAGGGGCTAGAGAAATTTATGGAAAACAAGACTTATCAGAGATTCTTAATTCGGAGTTGTTCAAGAAGTATTCTCTAGAACTTTAGAGTTCCACAAGAATTTGGTAGGGTTCTGTGGGAGACTAAGAGGAAAAAAATAGTTTACTCAAAACTATTTAGCCCATTTCAGGATTTTTTTAAAAAGTAATTTTGACAATCTGAAAAAGTTTGGAAACTGTCTGAGTCATCATGGATGTATGCTGTTTACATGTTCACAGGCAACTAGCTTCTGACCACCAGCTGCTGGAATCCATGGGATTGTTGCTCTATTGTTCTGATTGTAGCTTTTCTATTTCTGGGCAATATGATACTTTCTATCACACCACCTTCCAGCTCCCTTTCGTTGCGATGCAGGAAGCTCAATTTCTTCGCCATGCAGATTTAAAAATACAATACAATACAAAACAATAGCAGAGTTGGAAGGGACCCTGGAGGTCTTCTTGTCCAACCCCCTGCCTAGGCAGGAAACCCTATACCGTTTCAGACAGATGGCTATCCAACATCTTCTTAAAGACTTCCAGTGTTAGGGCATTCACAACTTCTGGAGGCAAGCTGTTCCACTGATTAATTGTTCTAACTGTCGGGAAATTTCTCCTCAGTTCTAAGTTGCTTCTCTCCTTGATTAGTTTCCACCCATTGCTTCTTGTTCTACCCTCAGGTGCCTTGGAGAATAGTTTGACTCCCTCTTCTTTGTGGCAACCCCTGAGACATTGGAACACTGCTATCATGTCTCTCCCCTAGTCCTTCTTTCTATTAAACTAGACATACCCAGTTCCTGCAACCGTTCTTCATATGTTTTAGTCTCCAATCCCCTAATCATCTTTATTGCTCTTCTCTGCACTCTTTCTAGAGTCTCCACATCTTTTCTACATCGTGGCAACCAGAACTGAATGCAGTATTCCAAGTGTGGCCTTATCAAGGCATTATAAAGTGATATTAACACTTCACGTGATCTTGATTCTATCCCTCTATTTATGCAGCCTAGAACTGTGTTGGCTTTTTTGGCAGCTGCTGCACACTGCTGGCTCATATTTAAATGGTTGTCCACTAGGACTCCAAGATCCCTTTCACAGTTGCTACTACTGAGCAAGGTACCATCTATACTGTACCTGTGCATTCAAATGCCTGTCATAGTGTCCTGAGTCATTCATGGCGGCCCTTTCAGCTCAGTATCAAAGGAGGTGATTAGTGGTGCCTCCGTCAGGTATATTTTACACATTGTTAGTAGAGATCCTTTCCACTAGATACCATGCATTCTTCCTTTAAGAGTGCAGCTTCCATTATAGAATCATGAGATCAGCACAGATCAGAGGTGGGTTGCAAATCCCGGTGCTACCGGTTCGCTCGTGCCCACGCTTCTGAGCATGTGCAGAAGTGTCCAGGTGGGTGGGTGGAGCCTCCCGCCACCCCCACTACCAGTTCTCCCAATCTGGGCTGAACAAGGAGCAACCCACCTCTGGCACAGATACCTTAAAACCAAAACCAAAAGGAACACGAAGTCTTGTAACTCCTTAAAGACATTTAGCAATGCTAACCATATGTGATATACAGATATCAGTCTGAAAGTGTCATCAAAATCTGCTAAACAGTACATCAGGAGATGGAGAAAAGACATTCCAAACCTCATCCCAGAGCTATAATCTTTAACGTTTTTTTTTCTTGAGAGATGAAAGTGTCTGCCTAAGTGTTAAAAGCAACAGCAAAAACTGTGTTCATTTGTTATTCAGAATTCCACAGATCCTGCTAGGACATCTTGTCTGGGGTAAAAGTGATAAACTTACCACTTTGGGTATTTTCCACTGAGATGCTAATAGTGTTAGATGGTGCCAGAGCGATCCATGTTGGACTAAAGGGTTTATGCTCCTAGGCCATCATCTAATCATTAACAGAAGTGCCTGATTCCTTCAAATAGCAAAACTTAATAAATAGACCTACAATTCTGAGTGTGTGTTAGATATAAATAAATTTGGAGTCTTCTAAACTCATCTGCTTCTTTCGTTTAAAGCATTTCACTAAGAGGAACTAATTACTCAAAGTAATGTTTGTTTCACACCGAGACCAGACAGCCATCTGTTGCAATTGTTGTCACCTAGATTCCTATGCTTTTCAGGGAAATAGTTTCAGGGGTCTAAATAACCACTTTATATTCTATGATTTTAAAAAGGCAAAAACCTAGAAATGATATAGGATTTAAAATAGGTATGTAAAGGTCTCCCTCAGGATGACACAGTATATAATTGTCTCTGAGTATTCTTAGACAGCCACTTTTTTACAAGAATGGACCAGACAAAAAGGAAGTGGAATATCAGACAATTGATTCAATTTGAATAAATGAAGCAATTATCCTAATTTTACTATATTTAACTAACCACAAAACAGAAATAAAATAATATTGTTAAGTGGAAAAACCTTCCATCTCATGATGATTAGTCAAATGTTTCTCGGATGCAGATAAAGATGCCTTGGAAGCTTTTCATTTACATTCTCTAAATTAAATGCCACATTCTGAATATATATTAAGGGAATGGATAATCAAACAAATCAACCCAGAGTTCTCATTCAAGGCACAAATGGCCAGGTTCAAATTATCCAACTTCAGGCACATTATACAAAGATCTAGTTCTCTGGGGAAGACTCCCAACCCCCCCAAAATATACCCCAAATTAAACCTGCCACTTACATTAAATACTTGACTAAATTTGGCCAATGTCAAAAAAGCTAAGCAGTTAGGCCTAGGGAACATTTGGATGGGAGATGTGCAGGAAATGTGGGCTAAACTGGGAAATCCAAAAACATCTCAGAAGAAGGCTATAATTGACGTTAATATTTCTGCCAAGAAAACAAGTTGGATGTAAGTGAAGCTTCACCTTTATCTATTCCTAATTTGGAATGTACTATTTGTTATATGATTTCTATGGAAGGTGAGGATAAGTTACCCAAAGCAGATTTCCCCCCTAATTAAAAGCCTGTTTTAAAATCCATTCCATGCTATATTTAACTTGCTGGTAATGCAGATAAAACATGCACTAAAGCTTGTATTGGGAAGGCATTACAAAGCCCAGGATTTAACAAAAGTGTTTTAATCCCGGTTGCAGACATTTGGCTGACAGCACAGAAAAGTCCTTGTAACTTGAAGATTGCAGTTGCCCGTCAATGTAAGTCAATTTGATCTATTACCATGGGTGTGAGATGAAATCCTTCAGGAAACATTATAAGACTTTTTTCTTCCTTATTAGTGGAAAAGAAAGAGAGACAGAAAAGATTGCCCAGTTGTGATGCTTTTTGAGTGCCTTATATTTTGTAATATGCAGGATAGAGTTTCAATCCTTTCTAAGTCTTAAAAGTATGTCTATATGATACCAAATCACTTGTTATCCTCAAACATTAATAAATATTTTGACCTCAGTAGGAAAATATTCCCAACTTTGAATGATAAAAATCATAAGATATGGGGATTGGAAATGAGTCCTTTAGCCCTATCCCCTGTTTAGTACCAGAACCTACTAAATCGTCCTTGACTAGAGGCCCTCCAACCCATTTGAAAAGCTCAGGAATGAAGAGGCGCCATAGTGGCGCAGTGGTTAGAATGCAGTATTGCAGATTAACTCTGCTAACTGCCAGCAGTTCGATCCTGACCGGTTTAAGGTTGACTCAGCCTCCCGAGGTCGGTAAAATGAGGGCCCAGATTGTTTGGGGAAAATATGCTGACTCTGTAAACCACTTAGAGAGGGCTGTAAAGCACTGTGAAGTGGTATATAAGTCTAAGTGGTATTGCTATTATCATTTTATTGCTTAACAGCTCTTACTGTTAGGAAATTCTTCCTAATATTCCTAGTAATCTTTTCATTTCAATCTGTGTATCCTTGTCCTGTTCTCAATTTCAAGGGGGAAAAGATTCACTCTCTTCTCACCATTGATAGCTTGTAGATATTTCCTAGCATTACAATCTCCCCCTTATTATGTTATTCTTTTATAACCTAAACATGCTTAGCTAAACATGCTGTTTCCCCTAAGGTTTGGTTTCCAGACCTCTTCTCATCCTAGTCCCTCTCCCTTGAACCCCATTTTCAATTGTTGAAGGTATTAAATAGATCAAAATTTGTCAAAATATGAACTGCAGGAGATTTTATACAAAAATAATAAAATCCATGTCTTTGGGGTATAATGTTTGAAACTGGATGATACATGAAGACTTCACAAGATCTGAGTCATTTTTATTTTGGGGGTGACATAGCCTAACAGATTTGCCAACCTCTGGTGTAGCATAGTGCATTGTGGAAATCCAGCCTCTGATTATTCAGTAAATCCTTATTAAGCAAGGCTTAATGTGACAAATTAATTAGTCACTGAGATGTAAGAAGCAGTGATATCTATGGCTATAACCAGGGCTTGCACATTTGTGCATCCCTTGGTTAGTGGAATGGTCATCCTGAAAATGCCAGTAAATGCTCATTTTAAAAATTGCTTACTGAATTCAATTCATAGCTAACTCCTTTGTCTATTTCACGTGGCTGAGCTTTTCAGAGTTTCCTGGCAGCTGACAAGTGTTGTCCAGCACTGCAATTACAGGAGTGAACAAGGAATATTGGAGATGGAAGCTAGGTAGGACTTTCTGTGTGTTTGGTTTTCTACTGCACTGTGTCCTCTTTTGCATAATATGTCTTTCACTCCAGGGCAGAGATATTTTGCTCCTCTCCACTTTATTGTTATGTGTGGGTTCATTAATTCTGAGGCTGATTAACATTTGATTGGGAGCCGCCCAGAGTTGGTTATAAGATGGGCACTATATAACTGTTTTACATAAATAGATTGTTCCCCAAATCATTTTATTGTACAGTAACCCTATCATTTATTTCATTATTAACATCTTTCAGTGAAGAATTTTTTTTTTAGAATTTGGAATGGAATAAGGACTTCTGTAATTATAATTTAAAAAAATCTTCTTGGCAAAGTGAAATGATACTATTTATTCATTTCATATATTTCTATGCTGCTGCTTATACAATTGCAATTACTATTACAATGCAATAATAAATTTAAATGCTATAAAACAGCAATGATAGTAAAAATACATATTTTTGTAAGAAAATAGGACCCACAGATACCTGAAACCCCACTGAGATTTCTGAATAAAAATGCATGGTACTAGAATTTTAATTAATTTTTTTATTATATCTTAAATCTCCCCGATACAAGATTTCCAGAAAGATAGATGATAGTTATTAAAGAAAAGAAAGGTTAAAAGATGTAACAGGAAGTAAATTAGGAAAAAATAGACATGTGTAAGAACCCTAATCCCAGAAAAAGCAGCAATGCAAAATTTAAAATTGAATTATCAGCATGAAAAATACCAGGAAGATAGACAGTACTAGGAAGATAAATGTAACTTGAACATGTTCCTTCCTGCAAAGAATATTATCAATATTATCAACATGGTAGTTCACTACTGGAGGTTATTTTCATGGCAACCACCTTCCTCCTTCATTTCATATCACAGCCGGAGAATGGCCTCTGAAGATGAAAAATGTATCTAAGCAGGACATGTAATGCAAGATCATTTAATTATTTTGGCCCCGGGTTTCGTTTGTGTGTGTGTATGTCTGAGAGAAAGAGAGGGAAGGATTCATAACTTACCCAAAAGAAGCGCAGTGTTGAAATTCACTGGGGACATTATGTTTCAAAATCAACCACTATGTATTAACCGGACAGTAAAAAACATAATATCATTAGGTTGTCTTTTAAACAGGCTTTCTTTTTTTAACTGCTACCCAGCATATTTTACAGAATTGATATCCTGGAGAGGTTTACTGAATGTATCCTTCTAGTCAGTGATAAAATCCACTTACCTTTGCTACTGGTTCGGTAGCAATGTGAGCGCAGGCGAACATGCGCAGTGTCAAAATGACATCTGTGCGGGTGGGCGGAACCTGCTACTGAGTGCACCTATAAAGGTAAGCAAACCGCGGGGGGAGGGAATCCGTTGTGCCACGTGATTTAGATTAGCTATAAAGTAGGAAATCCTGCTTTCTAACTAATATAAATCGCACGGCACAGCTGATCATCGGAAAAATGGGTTCGCCCGAACCAGTAGTAAAAAAAATGCTACCGGTTCAGGCGAAGCCGTTTTTGCGATGATCAGTGCTACTGGTTCAGGTGAACAACTGGCATCTTTACTACTGGTTCAGGAGAACCAGTCAGAACCGGTAGCATTTCACCCCTGCTTCTAGTAAAAGAGTTATGTTCTTACTGAGCCTTTGGTATGCTTGGCCTTGCAAATCTGTCTAAAGCAGAAGGAGCTGTGAAATTAGATAATTTGCTTATTGGTTTCTGCACCTCAGTCTAACACCCCCCCCCCCAATTAAAAGATATCACATCAGTGAATATATATTTATATATGCTGGTCTTGTTGTATTTTCCCATGTAAGATTGAGATTGTCTTGGCAACAATTGGCGAGCTCTCACTCGCCATCCTCAGGCTGATGTTTTTGGCTTAAAACGTGGCCGGAGCTGCAGTCTTTTTCTATAAATCTTGGTGTGGGTGTGGGTGTTGTTTCAGTAAGTGGATTGATTGGATGTGTGGCTGTATCATGATTGGTAGATTGGTACTGATTGGTGCTATGGGTCCATTGTTGTTTTGTGTTGTAACAGCCTGGGTAGTGGGTGGGGCTTGTTTGTTTACCAGGGCTGGTTTCCAGATGTCTGGTAGGTGGGAGGTATCGTCACGTTTATTCATGTTGTGGGGGTGTTCCTCTATTTCGATAGTTTCCATAATTATTCTCTTATTGAAGTGTTCAGTTTTGGAGATTAACCTGGTTCCATCAAAATTAATTTCATGTCCTGTAGCTTTAAGGTGCTGGAAAAGGGAGGAAGTTTTTTCTTTTTTCCTTACTGTGTTCTTGTATTCTGCGATGCGTGCATTTATTCTCCTGTTCGTTTGTCCTATGTATGTTGCAGGGCAGATTTTGCATGGTATTTCATAGACTCCTTGGTTTTCTAACTGGATTTTGTCTTTGGGGTTTCTTAAGATGTTCTTAATTATGGAAGCTATCGAAATAGAGAAACACCCCCACAGCATGAATAAACGTGATGATACCTCCCACCTACCAGACATCTGGAAACCAGCCCTAGTCAACAAACGAGCCCCACCCACCACCCAGGCCATTATAACACGAAAAAACAATGGACACACAGCCAGCACCAATCAGCACCAATCTACCAATCATGATACAACCACACAGCCAATCAATCCACTTATTGAAACAAAGCCAACACTCCACCCCCCAACCCCCCCAGGATTTATAGAAAGACGGCAGCTCCGGCCATGTTTTAAGCCAAAACCCAGCCTGAAGATAGCGAGTGAGACCGCGCTGAAATGATATATTTTATATATACACAAAATGGAGTGGTATGGTGGCCTAGAGGTGGAGCTCTCACCTCACAAGTAGGAGGCTGTGAGTATGATCCTAGGTAGTGGCAAATATTTCTCTCTTTGGGCAGAGTGAGAATATATCTGCTGAGAATATACGCGGAGCTATGATCTCCGCATTAGCAACAGGAAGGGCATCCGGCCAGTAAACACTCAGCTCCATTCAGTTGCCCCGACTCCACCCAGATGCAAGAGATTACGGGGTCATCAAAAGACCAAAAAAAAACCCTATTAAAATTACATACACGACATGACATAACATACAACACAAATTTGTCTGCATTACCATCATATCGTAGAGCTATCAGATGCAAATTCAAAAACAGGGTGTTGAGAATCCTTGGAGTAACATTTTCTAAACCATTTATGTGATGCGTGTATTTGGGTCCTAGGATATTTAGTGCTTGACATTGCTATTCTGCAAAAATTATGACAAAAAATGCTAACCTAAACTGCTATTTTCATTTGAAGGAGAATTTCACTGACACCTATGGAAAATACTGTAAAAGTGCAAATAACTGTTTCCAAAATGGGTTTGTTGTCAAGTCTGTGGCAGGAAGGGAAAAAGTTAATGTCAGCTCATATTTTGGAGATGATTCGGGCTTCCCTACAGCTTTTTTTTTTTAGAAAGCAAGATTTCGCACACAATTCAGACTTGCAAGCTTACTGACTGTCCTTTGAGGCAGTCCCAACAAGAAGCACCAATCACTGTCTTTATTAACACTGTTTTTATTGTTAAGTTACAGTAACAATCTTGCAAGTCTGAAAATACTTTTCCCCTTCCAAATTTGTATAAGCTCGAAAACTAAGGAGGGTCCCTTCTGATACTTTTCTTTTCACCCTCACCCCTCTTCTGGACTCAGATTTCATTCATCAGACCATTGTCTAGGGCCAGGGGTCTCCAACCTTGGCAACTTTATGACTTGTGGACTTCAACTCCCAGAATTCCTCAGCCAGCGCTGGCTGAGGAATTCTGGGAGTTGAAGTCCACAAGTTGTAATGTTGCCAAGGTTGGAGACCCCTAGTTTAGGCAGCAGTTCTTCTCATATCTCCCAAGGTCTTTCCCACACACTGTAACAAAAGGTAAGAGGTTATGCTCTGAACTTGTATTCATTCCAGTACCATTGCTTTCCTTCTACCAAATGTCACCACCGCGCAATAAGTGGCATTGCACAATTTGCAATGTTTGTGTTTCAAGGAGCAATTGGTGTTCCCATTGGAGGGCTTCAGCCATCTTCTCAGAGTTTGGTCCCATCACAGCAACATCTTCCCATGCTTAGGAATGGGTGTGCAAATGCAAAATTGCTGCTAATTAAAGAGTAACACGGTTCCTTTCCTCCCCAAAGACTGAGAAGATTTGAAATGTTTTCAGAGCATTTGTGTGGATTTTAAATGACTCCTTTGCAGAGTTACTTCTTAAGCTGTCTCTGGGGTCTTTTGCAAAAACAACAGATAACTGCTCACAGATACATATGCAGGAATATATGGAGCGCAGTGGAGAATAGAAATTAGATATGAATTGGCAATCTGTGTTCAGCTGTTGGCCAGAATGGACTAGAACAGATTGGCTGACAATTCTCTCGTAGCTCACAAAAGCATAGACATGATCATGCTCACTGTTTCTTTATGTCCAGTTTGATCAGTGGTGGGTTTCAAATTTTTTTGGAACCTACTCTGTGGGTGTGGCCTCCTTTGTGGGAGTGGCTTGCTGGCCATGTGACCTGGTGGGAGTGGCTTGCCAGCCATGTGACCTGGTGGGAGTGGCTTGCCGGCCATGTGACCGGGTGGGAGTGGTCAAGACGATGTCACTGAATTCTTTGCCCCAATGGATGAACTACAATAAGATTAAAATAAGTACAAAAACAATAAAAGAGCTACTTACAGAAGGAAGATGACTGTTCTTACCAGTCTTCAGTATCACGGACTCCAGTGAATGGGCTGCACAAAGAAGAGACACGGAAATGAACTCTTTCATTGCATGCACTGCATTGGGATGAAACCAGCACACAAAATAATAGAAAAGGAAAATTACTCTCCTTTTTTGCGTCTTCTTTTTGCCTAATTCAATCTCTGGAGTGATTTTGAACTGATTGAGAAGGATGGAGAACCAGAAGATTAGTCATCCAGAAGACTTCTAAGTGAAAATATGAGCGCAACTTTTTTTTGGTCGCAGTCCTACAGTCTATCATTTACATCCCACTGGGTTGTCTTTTATAGAAATCCAACTTCATTGTTTTCCTCTTTCTTCCCTTTTCATGTTATATAGTCTGTTCATGCTCAGTGGGTAGTGGAATGTTCTTTGCTTCGAAAAGAATCACTATTTTTTATGCATAGCATGAACCACAGCAGAGCGTGATTGTATCTGGCACCGATAAAGCTATTGCATATATTTCTTTAATTCAAACCATTTGTTGCTTTGCTGAATTAAAGTTCTCTTGAGAGAGTCCAAACTCAACATGACATCTTGGATTGTTTCATTTTTCTACAGAGGTCATTTCTGATATTGCTGGCTGGTGTGGGGAAGGCAGTAATGTCTTGCCAAGTTCTCTCTTCTTGCTATTTAAAAGAATCCTTCTACTTTATTCATCTAAGCACCGTGGAAGCAATCGGACAGGCCACCTGGAAAAAAGTACTTATATTAGTGTCCATCTGAAAATGCTACTCATGAGCAGGGATTTGCAGAGGAGTGTAAAACCGGTCCATATTGTTACCACATGTATTTTTGTATTATTCTATTTGGTTTCATTTCTCAGAGAATTACTAAAACATACACATACATTTAAAAATGCCTATTAAAAAGATGTTAGACACAGGCACGATACATAACTTGAATAACATTTACGTTACAACCCTCTGTGATATATATCTTTTTCTATGCTATTTTCTAAAAACA
The DNA here is from genome assembly GCF_964273705.1 of Natrix helvetica. Lineage (NCBI taxonomy): Eukaryota > Metazoa > Chordata > Lepidosauria > Squamata > Natricidae > Natrix > Natrix helvetica. The sequence goes on from NC_138548.1 coordinate 31,540,949, forward strand.
TATTTTTTTCCATCTGTGACGTCCCTTATATGTTAAATATCATATCACTTTTAGTAAAAAAAATTCCTAGATACACCACATATTTTTTTTACACCGTTTCCCCAGTCTAAGCTGATTTGTACCAACATTTCAGTGAAAAAATGACAGACCGTGTTGTCAGACACCTCCTTCAGTACATCCTGACAATTCAAGATAGCAGATGGCAGAGTCGTGGTAGATAAAATAGGCATATTTGGGGATTTGTGTGCATGCAATGGCCACTCAATGGCCTCCAAAATATCTGCTCAGAAAGCATCCATATAATGAGGACAAGATGAACTGCTGGGCTGATCCATCTATACTTCCAAACAAAACACAACAATACAGCCATGAATCTATTTTTATTAAGGTTGTCTATGCAACATGCTAACTTTTAATATTTTTAACATTATTATTATTTTTAGGTGTATGGGGCACACAACTTGGAGTTAAAAGTATGCATGTCTTAAGTTGCCAAAGTGGAAAAACACTGATTCTAGTCTACCTGAGTAGTGTGGTTTAAAGATAGAATAGGTGGGGGAAAGCTGCCTTTTCTCTCCAAGGGAGAGGCACATCTTTCAGGTTCAAATTCTGTTTAAGTTACATTTTTTCTAGTTTTGTTTTGATTTGTCTAGCTTTCATATGAGCTTGTGGTTATGAAATGGCACAAAAGAATATGCAAGCTGGAGATGGGAGATTCTCTTATGGATCATTAACTATTAAATGGGAAGCAAAGAGAAAGCATAATTAGACAGTCCTCATAATAGAGGGATACAACCAGGGAATCCACACCAAAAAAATCATGGTTTTAAACTTGTTTATACAAGATAGGAAGCTCAGGTGAGTAGCAGGTGGCCAGGTCTGCCGATGCATCTGACATTGTCTAAGATAACATTTTTATCAGAGATTTAAAAAAAAGTACAGTGATGATCTCCGAAAGTATTTTTCTGAACTGAATAAAAGAGTATTAAATCAGTATTAAATTGTCAAATTTGCTTTCTATGAATATTGAAATTGACCCTGAAAAGGATTAAAGTTCTGTGTGTGTGCATGTGTATGTGTATGTGTGTGTGTGTGTATTGGAGATACAATACAATAGCAGAGTTGGAAGGGACCTTGGAGGTCTTCTAGTCCAACCCCCTGCCTAGGCAGGAAACCCTATACCGTTTCAGACAAATGGCTATCCAACGTCTTCTTAAAGACTTCCAATGTTGGGGCTTTCACAACTTCTGGAGGCAAGCTGTTCCACTGATTAATTGTTCTAACTGTCAGGAAATTTCTCCTCAGTTCTAAGTTGCTTCTCTCCTTGATTAGTTTCCACCCATTGCTTCTTGTTCTACCCTCAGGTGCCTTGGAGAATAGTTTGACTCCCTCTTCTTTGTGGCAACCCTTGAGATATTGGAACAATGCTATCATGTCTCCCCTAGTCCTTATTTTAATTAAACTAGACATACCCAGTTCCTGCAACCGATAATGGAATTGCAAATGGAGAACAGAGGAAAATCTTCTATGTAACATGAATGTTTGGATATCTATCATTATTCTGATCAGAAACAGGAAAGTACTCATTTCATACCTCAAATGATGTCCTGTTACACAATGCATAGGGAAGAGATAAGTACTTCCTATTTATCTGCAACTTCATAATTATAAGGTTAGGAGAATATACGAAAAGTCTGCTTAGATGCTATTCTCCCCAATGCCTTGCAGGTTTTGAATTTAAATTACCTCACAACTGTAATTTAGGATATTTTATCCTGTTAGCTTATGTTAATGATTTTCATAATATATCGTATCACTCATTTATATACCCATCCTTGAACCTAGCACAGGATTTCATCCCTTGTTTGCCTGAGTTCTTCCTTTAAGCCTGGTTCAAATCCCAAAAATAGCAAGGAGACTTTGGGATGATGTCAGAACTGTAGCAGATGGCTGATTGAATGCAGCATTATAAAATAACCAGATGTATCATGTTGCAAATTTCCAGAAGCAGAATTATTCTTTGACTAACATGAAAATAGAGCAATATTTGAATTCACTAAAATGAAAGAGCTAAGTGCCTTGTCTGCTTTCATTACAGTTTATAGAGGTACTTCCCTGGTAGCCTCCCAGTTGGACTACTGCAATGCTTTGTAAATGGGACTTTCCTTGAAGACCACACAATACTTTTAGGTGATCCACAGCTATGGGGACTACAAAGTTCACATATGTAATATCTCGAAGAGCTCCAGTAGATACCAATTTGTTTCCAGATGCAATTCAAGATGTCACTTTTAAGTCTGGCATAGTTCAGAATCACTTTGTTCCAGTGCTTTTTGTCTATGCTTTGAGCTCTGAAAGAAAGGAATCCTTTCTAGTCCTAACCTTTCAGATAAGCTATTTCCAGGAATCACAGATTCAAACCTTCTCGGTTGCTACTCTCCATCTCAGGAACAGCATTTCCCTCCACCCACCAACACCAAAATTACCACAATAATATTCTGGAAGAGTTAGGTCACAATTGCTTCAAGAGAATTTAATAGGCCCCAACCAATTAGATTATCTTGAAGCAATTGTGAGCTAACTCTTTCAGTGAGTTTTTGGAATTTGAAGAGTTGTTTTGCTCTCCTCAGAGTGTGAATGACTATAAGAACTACAGCTGTTCTTCTTCAGTGTTTGAATATTATTGTGTCTTTTAGTTTAACTTTATTACTGTTGGAAAACAGGCACTTTAAGTCAGACATGATTTGAGAGGCGTATAAGCCTAGAAAAACAAAACAAAACATAATCAGCGCAGAGGAAAAATAGCTGTAAAGGCATCTCAAATTATCAAATAATTACTGTATTAGAATGAGATTTAAGCCATAGGGTAAGGATTTACCAATTTATTTTTCCAGTGACTCCCAAGAACAACCAATTCAATTGAACTTGCAAAGGGATCAACATCTGAACTGGATTTACTGGGATAAATTGGTTTAGCATAAGAACCACACAATTCCCAGAGCAATTAGATTCTGGGCTTATGTTGCAATGCACTTCCAGTTTCCCCTTTTCACTATGTCTTGGCTCCAGTGACCCAAGCAGATATTTTTTCAGCTTTTCAGCCAGAAAGAAATACAAGCAGAGGGACAGCTCTGCCAAGGACTGCAGACTTACTACTAGAGGCAACGATTTAGGATGGGAAGAGATAATAATCAGCAAATAATATCATGTAATCCTGATCAGTTTTCAACTCTGTAACTAATCTTCTGCTTGGTTAGCATCTCAGAATACATTTGGTTGCTATTTATGATATATCCTATCAACAAGTTCTGGATGGTGGATGTAGTTTCATATTTAAAAAGATATATGAATTGCAAGGGGCTTAAAAAGATTTTAGATAATGAGAAAAAAACCATAATAGGAGTACACATAGCTAACCCAGAATCATAGACCTGATGAAAGATGAAAGCTGAGGCATTTGAGGGAATCTAAGAATAACAACAAAAAAGCTTTTGCGTGTAGTAGTCAAAAGCACCATGCTAGAACTTGGGACACTGTAAGTTTCTAGTCCTGCCTGAGGCACAAAGCCAGCAGGTTGAATCTGGGCCAGTCACTCAATGGCAAACCATTTCTGAAAATCTGGCCAAGATTACTGCAAGTAAGCCGCCTCGTATAGCTCCACAGCAAATAAGCGGCCAATAAATTAAACAAATAAGCAAACAATCAGGAGCTGAGATTTTTTAAATTACATTTATATGCTGCCCATCAAAAATGACTTGAAAGAATGACTTTAAGGCACTGAAAACAAATGTTGAGAATTTATGCAGACATTACTTCATGCTATTCTTTTGCAGGATAATTTAATGTAACTTTAATTGCATGTTTAGCTGGCCCCATTAATTACCGTGGGGAATGCAACTCCTGGTATGCAGCCCCTGGAATGCAGGCATATGTTCCTGAACTTAAGAAAAAATGAATATTGGGTTAAGTGAACAATTAGCCTGGCATAAAAGCAACTTTCCAAGGCTGTGAGTCTTCCTATTTTGTGTTTCAGGGAGATGGCTGAATATGAGTGAGGAGCAGAAGAATCTTCTCTCTAATCAACTGGGAAGTTGTAATCATTACAGAGGACTTTTCCTAAGATGGTCCCCCCCCCTGGTTGTGTTGCACTCTGTTATCCACCAGCCAATCATGGATCATGTTGATTGGGGATGATGGATCCATCCAACAGTGGCTGCCGAGAATTTGGATGGTGGCCATTGCAATGTGACTGAAGCTCTGCCCCTATATTACAAGATGCCTTTGCACAAAATAATCGGGACTTCAATTGTATGGTTGTAGCCACCATCTTGAATTTTCTGACTCTCTCCTCCTTAAAGATATCCATATTTTCTGCAAGAGGCAGAAGCAGGAGATTAGAAATTGCTACAGAAGCTATCAATATTTTACTGGGTTTAATTTGTTTATGGTATTGTGGATTGAAACTGATTACTACAACTCACTTCCCTGCATAATGCATTACTCAAAGCTGCTATTAACATTTAAAATCACATTAGAGTAAGCAATGTACAAAGCAAGTTACATCCATATTAAAATAGAAACATGTTCAAGAGATAAAATTATAACATGTCATCTATTGTACTTTAAAAAGGCACATTCTGATTTAGCTGAGAAAAAAATCCTAAGAAACAGAAGATGGCACTTTTTAGCAAAGACTTCCAGCACTTGAACACAATCACAGAAAAGAGCATTCCTCTTGTCACAATTATTTCTGCTTTTTCATTTCCCCCCAAAATAGTAGTAATATTATGCTGAGGATGAATGAAAGTTGAAGATATGAAATTATTAAACCAGACTGAGCACTGGGAATACAATGCTAAAAATGAAGCAGGAACAGTGAACCAAATGCCGCCTGGAGAATAACTAATTTAAATGACAGGTGGATGTTTCTTTATTAAATATAGAAGAGTTTCAACGAATTATCCTTTTTCTCTCTCTTAGTTACATAGGACGCCACAAAGTTACCCATAGCTGTCTGTGTATAACATGTATGCATATATGGTTAAGGGAAGGACAGGATAAAGCTGAGAATGTACCCAGGACATAGCAGTGAAAAGCTACAGTGAAGGTAATAATAATTATTAAAGTTATCTTTAGAATTTGGGTCTAGATTTCTAAGGTACAAAAGTAAGGTCCATCAAACATATCTTAAGTAGAACCCATTATTGCATAAATGTTTGAGTTTTAATCAAAGGGGACATCAAGTAGGCTTCTGGCAAGCCAGCACAATCTAGTTCTCTTGGGTGAAATGAGGTTGATAAGCACATAACTTTTCCATGGATTGCTTGCAGATTTGATTTCGTTACTGATAAGACACCATAGTATTTATTTAATAGTATTAGGTGCTACTCTGGAGAAGAGATGCTAAGAGCTCTGGGTGGTTTTTTTCTCCATTTTTAAATAGAAATGCTTCTCCATGATCAAATCCATCTTGAAATTTATTCCAGTTCTCTTCATTTAAGTGTCTGTTTAGACAGATAAATGATAGATAGATGACAGATAGATGATAGAGACAGATGGATGCCAAATTTGGGTGCTTTTTTCATTTATTTAATAAAATTAAGTCATTCAATGACTAATTGTACATGTGTGGAAAAAAATGGTCATTTCTCTATTAAATAGTTCAGATAAATACATTACTGAAAGGAAGTTACTGCAAGTAGAGTAGTTCTTAAACAACCAGGACTGATTTGGGCCAACATTAAAATTCAAGAACTAGGATTCATGATTCCACTCTCAGCAAAACAGGATTCATGGGACAATAACAGTTTCACAAAAAACATTGATGCATATCTTAAGTTTATTTTAAAAAATACCTTAACGATCTTCCCAGTCATCAAAATGAATGTTCATTGATAACTAAAAGTACCACTTACATTAATGTCATTATGTCTGGCAGAAATCAAATACTGAATTCCATAATGAAAACATCATACCAGCTATCAAGTATGGAGGTAAAAGTGTCATAGTTTCAGGTTGATTTGTGTGTGAGGCCCTAGACATTATGCCATGATTGAAATAAGCATGAATTTTGCTTTGTATAAGAGAATCTACAGGAGAATATCAAGCCATCTGTCCATCAACTGAAGCTGAAGAACAAGCAGATCAAGTAGCAAAACAATTATCCCTACTAAAGACCAGAAGAACAGATGTAATAGTTTCATCTAGATCAGGAGTCTCCAACCTTGGCAAGTTTAAGACTTTTGGACTTCAACTCCCAGAATTCCTCAGCCAGCTGCTGGCTGAGGAATTCTGGGAGTTGAAGTCCACAACTCTTAAACTTGCCAAGGTTGGAGACCCCTGATCTAGAATAGTCAACTTACAGACTAGACGTAGACCCCTTAGGAATATTGTGGAAGGACCTGAAATGAGCAGATCATGTTTGAAAACCTGAAATGTATTTGGACTGAAGCTGTTCATTGTGAAAAAATGGGCCAAAATACCTACATGGTAAAGGAAACTGATTACAGTAAGTAAGCCTTTGGTTGCATTTATTGTAACTAAAGATGATATAGTCTTTTTAATATCACCAATTTTACACCACCAAATTCAAGTATGCAATATTTACATGTGTTGATGTCTGATCATGCTGTAATTACCTTGAAATTTCAGAAACATGTTATCAATAAATTGGTTTTTCAATGTTTCCCTGTGATACTAGCATAACTTGTTAATTCTAAAAGCCTATTGTCAGTTTTAATAGATGTTTGTTATCAATAAACCAATGTTAAGAAATAAGTGAAATAAGGAACCAGAGGTTCCTATATTACCTAGCCCTAGACAATGGGAGAGCATCTCAACTTCTATAGCAAGAATATCAATAGATCTCAAACTACTTCTTACACAACAAAAACTAACATTTAGAAATTACTGGACTCCATTACATTTCCACAGAAAGGGACCATCAAAAGCAGCATTTTGTTGGAGATGTAATAAGGATAACATTTCTTTAAAACATGTTTTTACAATGTTCTACAGTATACATGTTTAGGAAGAAAGTAGAGGATTATGTAAATATAATCATGCAACAAAAAGCTAAAATTATCAGAGTATAATATTCTCTTGAATTATACACCCATTGCATGGAATTTGACAACCAAACCAGATAAATGGATTCTCCCTGCTCTTCCTGTGGCTAAAAGATTGATATGTGAATTCCCCAACACTGGAAGTCTTTAAGAAGATGTTGGATAGCCGTCTGTCTGAAACGGTATAGGGTTTCCTGCCTAGGCAGGGGGTTGGACTAGAAGACCTCCAAGGTCCCTTCCAAATCTACTATTGTCTTGTATATTGCAGCATTGGCTAGATAAGTGTTTCACTTTTCACTCAAGCCCCGATTACATTTGTTGTGATCAGATTGCCTATAGGCACAGACTTCGTATGGAGAAGTAGAATAAAGTATAAAGGCTCATTTATACAAAGTACTGTTGGTTAAAAAGAGCCAGTTTTACCTAGTGGTTAAGGCACCAGGCTAGAAACCAGGCAACTATGATGGTATTTCTGCCTCATGTTGGAAAGCTGGCTACATGACTTTGGACCAGACACTTTCAGTTCATGATGTATCTGCTCTGGGAACAAGCCATTTCCAAGGTCAATTCTTGTTGCAACCAAATGGAGCAACACTTGATTGATCTGAAAAATGTGGGCCCTACATTTGCTGGAAAATGCTAGGGGAAAAAAACAAATAAGTTAAAAAGATACACTAGTTGTTGTTCCCTGAAAATACAACATGTTCTGAAACTAGAGCCTTGCCATATTTTTCGGGTGGGCAAAAATATAAGCCCCACCCCGAAAATAAGCCCCCCGGACAACCCCCCCTCCGGCGAGGCAGAGCACCGCTCACCGAAGGCACCAAGCCAGGGAAGCCGGGGGTGGGTGGGCGGAAGAAAGGCACTCACGTTGCTTGGCACCTTCGGGATACTGCTAGGTTGGGAGTGGCATTCTGCCTGGCTGGAGGGGGGAGTTGCCGGGTGGCAGGTCCCTTGCGAGCGGGCTCCCGAAGAGCCGGACACAGCCTCAGGGGCGAAGCAGCCATGAGGCGACCATGCTCATGAGCAGCCACCCGACAAACCCTCTCTCCAGCTGGGCAGAGCACCATTCACTCATCTAGGGAGTATCCCTAAGGCGCCAAGCCATGTGGCACTTTGCCCACCCCCCAGCTCCCACGGCTTGGCACATTCGTGATACTCCCTAGGAGAGCCTGCTCCGCCCCCAGCCCTCATGCCCCCAAGCCTCACCGTGCCCTGTGCCAGCTGTCCTTGCAGCTGCTGCCGAGCTCCGAGCAAAATTTCTTCTCCGGCTTCCAAACTCGGGAACTCGGCTTCTGATTCTTCCAGCAGTGGCTGCTCTAGGAGTGTATTGTATGGTTATGGTCCGGCAGCAACCCCGGCCTGCCATGCCCCCAAACCGATTCATCTTGTTTTTTGCTTCTGCGCTGCACAGAACAATTTTATTGCATTGCGCATGCACAGGCAGCGTGCATCAAGGGCACATGTGGCACGACTACAAGCAAACCGGCAGTAGTGACTGCCAGAAGCCACCCCGATAGAGAGTCAATGTGGTGTAGTATTAAGATATTAGCCGAGATAGTGGGAGGCCATGGGTTCTTTTTTCTTATCCCCCATATCAGCTGGGTGACCATGGGCCTGTCATTCGTTCTCAGCCCTAGGAAGAAGGCAACAGTAAAATATGTTTTTTTTTAAATCTTGCCAAGAAAATTGCAAGCATTAGTCTGGACAGTTGCCAGGAGTCAACACTAACTGGAACACACACACACACACACACACACACACACACACACACACTGTGATACAATCAGTTACTGAATCAAAGGGACCAGGTATATATTTACACTTATACACCATTTGTCAGAAAAATTATTTATGAAATAAATGAAACAAATACCATTTTACCATTTCCCTTTATTTATTAGTACGACTGACACAAAGCTTTAAAAATATTCATTGGCAATGATCCGCAAAACATCAGAAACTCCAGAGAGAGAAGTGTAATTCCTCAGAAAGTTGCTTACCTACCTGACAAGAAAGTGCATGCCCAGAAAAAGTGATTTTTTCCCTCCTTGCTTTCTACACTGCCAGACTTCTCTTATGATGACAGAGAAGGAGGAGAAGAAAATTTTTCAGGAATTGTATAAGCTTTCTTCTGTCTACCTATTGGTACGGCATTTAGATGCTTGTACCACAATACCTCCAGGAATCAGTCAGTTTTGATATATAATATTAGATACATTCCAAGAATGACATTTTTCCCTTCCTGGATTTAAGGCTTTCTGCAGAGAGCTTAAAGGCCACTTCTGCTTCAGAGACGCAGAGATTCAGATCAGAGGCTTGGAAATACTTACTATCTATACTCATTTTGCATTATATCAAAGCTTCTAGCACTAAACCTGACATTATAGATCGCTCTAGTCAAGGAGACCGTTTCTTTTCAGGCAAGTAACAAAATCCTTGTGTCCTACCACAGATAAAAACTGGTTTAATATTGGTTGTGTATAATGTTCCTAAAACTGGCTTTAAAAAAAAATCATGTCATTAGGAAATATTTAATTAATACTTTAAAATAACATTTACAAGTAGTCCTCTGCTAATGACCACAATTGAGCCCAAAATTTCTGTGGCTAAGCGAGACATTTTTTAAAGCGAATTTACCCCATTTTATGACCTTTCTTGCCACATTTAAGTGAATGTTAATGTGAATGCAGTTGTTAACATGGTTAAGTGAATCTGGCTTCCCCATTGATTTCTTAAACTTCTCATTGCTTTGAGAACTGAGGTAGACATCATAGTTCACATAACAATCAAGTAGATTTTCCATTTCTACTTGAAATGCAACTACTGCTTCAAGAATCCCTTTGGGAGTAGGCACAATTTTTTTTAAAAAGAAATGAATAATAAATATCTCACTCCATATATATATGGAGTGGCTCAACTGATAAGGAAGAGAACCCGTGGCTTAGTGGCTAAGACTCCTGCCTAAGATATATACAGCCCGGGTTCAAACCCCAGTAAGGGTATGGCTAGCTGATGAGAGCTAATTAGCTCGAAATAGATCTATACTAGTCTCCCTTTATTTATTTATCAGTACAAATACAACACACACACACACACACACACACACACACACACATATATGGGGGGGGGGGGTTGGGTTAGCTAGAAGTTTTGTTTGTTTATATTTTACAAATAACTCAAGGCAGAAAAGATATCCAGCATATCTAATATGTCCTTCCTCCTCAACAACAACTCTGTGAGGTGAGTTGGGCTGAGAGAAAGTAACTGGCCCTTCTAAATTTTCAGAGGTTTCCTAATTCCATTTAACAATGCAGTTTCAAGACTTCCTGCATCTAGGAATGATTGACCTAGTTTCAGATCTTTGTTCAGGCATAAAGCTCATTCAATTATTTCTTTTGCCTTGACCTTGCTAGTATTTGGATGACAGAGCACCAGACAAATCCCAGGACTGTAGTTTTATTGATACACTAAAATAAAATAAAATCCCAGAAGACAATGTTAAATCACTCCTGTATTATTGATAAATGAAAACTACTTTTTCTATGTATGCCATATTTATCTGCTAACAAAAGGAAGAAAAGGCAATGAACAAAATAAATAAAACCAATAAACACACAAACAATAAACCATCCCTATCTGATTGGTCTATATCAAATCATAGGACTTGTTTAATAAGAACAGTATCCTTATCCTTTTTTAGCATCTTAATTTCTCCACGATACCCACCTTGTATAGGCCTCAAACTGCAGAGATCACTTTTTGCCTTTAAAAGTATGACAAAAAATCAATCTGTCTGTTTATCTACCTACCTACCTACCCTGAACCAAAAAACTAATAAGTAATTGAATGTTGCTTTCCATATTAAAACTAGCAGAGAATAAAAACATCATAGTGCAACCCTATTAGTAAATTGCAAGAACTCCATATGCCTATGCAAGAGTATATTGCAAAAAAGCCCCCAACAAATATAAAATCCAAGTGTTCTGACCTAGAGTTTCCTGACACAGTAAAATGCACACGATTAAGTCCAAAAACCCTCTTTTATTTCAAAAGCTGTGAATTCTATTCATTCACAGCCAGTAATGAGTTCCAAATAGTAGTAAAGAGTTCTACAGCAGACTGCCAAAGTCCTTCGGGATAAAGCTCATAAGGAGCCACCTTTATCTTCTTTGAAAATGCTGCCAAAGATTTAATTGGCAATTAGCTTGGCAATGCCACATGGAGCAAAAAGTCCAAATGTATTTTCAGAAGGTAAACTGACCAGCATGAACCAAGTTGCTTCCTGCAAAGGCTCATGTCCCTTTGCTCCTCTTTTATGTCCTATGGGAGGGGCCAATCACCTCCAAACCTTACTCCCGAATCGTCCCTCCTGTTTTAACTGTTCTTGCCTTCTGGTAGCTCTGCGCATGCGCACACTGGCAACAGGGGGAGCTTGTTCCCCTGCCTCGCTGCTGTCCGGCTCTGGAGGCAGCACATAACTCCCAGATGGCCCTGGACCCCTCTCTGCCTCCAATGCAGAGCCCTCGTCTGAGCCTTCCCCAGACTCCAGGACTGGCCCATGTTCCTCCCCAACCTCCTCGCTGTCCGACTCTGCTGCCAGCTCCACAGGCCGCCGGTGGACCACAACACCAAATATCTAAGTTTTCTTCTCCACAGGTCCTACCTGCAAGATGCAAAGGCTCTGAAAGATTTGCACGACAGACAGAAATAAAATGTGAGTTATAGACTGGATCATAAAACAAAATTGCCTACAAGCTTCATTGAGTCAAACTGATTTGTGTCAGTACAAACATTCAACTATCAAAATTCTTACTATTGTTCTCATTTGACACCTTAATAATTCTAGAGTGGAATTTGCCATTTTGATATAGGAGATTTAAATCAACCCATCTGGAGGGCAAGAAGTTGGAAAACAGAACTACAGGCAGTCTTCTTATCACCACAACTGAGCCCAAAATTTATGTTGCTAAACAAGACATTTCTTAAGTGAACTTTGCCCCATTTTTCAACTTTTCCTGCCACAGTTGTTAAATGAATCACTGCAGTTGTTAAGTTAATACTATGGTTGTTAAGTGAATCTGGCTTCCCCATTGAACTTTGCATGTCAGAAAGATGCCAAAGATGATCACATGACCCTGGGACACCGCAATCGTCATAAATATGAACCCGTTAACAAGCATCAAAATTTTGACCATGGAACTAGTCATGTCACTTCTTTCAGTGTCGTTGTAAATTTGAACGGGCATTAAACGAGCTGTTGTAAGTTGAAGACTGCTTGTACTGTAATACCTAGGTGCCTTTAAGAGGCAGGGCTGCCTGTTTCATTTTTTGGCTGGAGCATCTGAATCCAGTAATTATCTTACACTGGAAATGCAATCATTTTGGAGATCACCTTAAAACTAAACTGTATTATTCTCATGTCTGGAAGAGAAAGTGTTCAGAATTGCCAGCTAGTATTTTGGCTTCTATTTAGTAGATAAAAGCTCTTTCATTTGTGAACTTTTTTTTAAAAAAAATCATAGCTGCTCCCATTGATCAGAGGAAAGGAGCCATAATTCTCCTGACATTGTCTAATAAATCATAGGGTTGGACATCCTGATGCTCTGCTCTTCTGATTTCACAACATGTTCCTCTCAGCTACAGAATAATAGCTTCTTCCCCTGTGTGAAAATGGAATATACAGCCTGTTTTGATGAAGCCGGTCATTTCCACGCAATGCTTCATTCTTATTACAGGATTTGGGCAGTCGTAATGCATTTGAAAATAGAATTATAATAGCACAGAGAGTAATAATCTCAAATGGAATACTGACACGCATTTAGGATTCCTGCAAGGTCCAGGAATCATTTGTATTGTCTGTCAGCATGGCTTGACAATGTAGCAAATGGTCTTTGAGAAGCATAATTCCAGCAAGACACTGTAGTAAGGTAACGAAAAATAACCCAAAGAGCACAAACAGGAACGAACTAATGAATACATAATCAAGGACCAAAGCTAGAGGAAAACACGCACACGTAAACAGGAAAAGGTTACACTTAGTCACAAAGGAGATAAGATAATAGGATTAGGAAAAGGATAATGGAGTTGGGAAAACCCCGAATCTAGCAATGATTACAAGATAACACGAACACCATGACCATCTGCATAAAACAGATCTCTTTGATAAGCGCCCCGAATAACAGGAAAACATCCTTTTCAGGTTTTATGATAAGATTAACATAAGGGCAAGATACCAGACAAACGAAACCCAAAAGACAAGAGAATCAATATCAGAACGATCATCCAGAATAAAGGAACTTTTATTCTCAGTAAAATTTACACTGTAGCCAGGGGCAAGAAAAACTGTATATAAGGAGAAACCAAATTGTATATGGTGCTGCAGACCCGGGAATGACAGAGCTGCGTCTCATCCTTCCCGTTCCTTTTTTCCCTTCAATAAAGCTCATAACTTTCAGGTGGCTGTCTTCACGAAACTTTCTTCTAGGCGTCGGTGGTGACTCCCGGCTGGGAACGAACCAGGAAACCTTTGATCTTCCAACAATTGGCGACCACGAAGGGACTCTCAGCTCACCCAACCACCGAACCGGGCCCGAGGAATCACTCTCTTGCCGGCCGCGGATGTTTTCATCCGCAGGAGGACTTCCACGGACCCGGCACGGCTAAAAAGGGTAGTAAAGGGAGATCCGGAGTTTGAACTCTACAGCTGCCTGAAAGGAGGTGAGTACCGCTCCGAAATTTTTTTTTCCTAAAAAATAACACGGGGAGTGAAAGAGTGTGTGTGTGCGTGTGTGTTAGAGGGCTCAGATCCACAAGTAGCAGTCAGAATCCACCTCCTCCGCCTAACCCCCAGCCGCACCTCAGCCTGCTGCTAGTCCGAAAGGGCAGTGACCGGCAGGATTGAGAAAGCAAGGGGGGGTTCTTGTCGGAGTGTGGAAACTGACTCGCGAAAAAAGGGATACTGAAGCAGCCGAGCGGGCAACGAGTGGGGGAATTATTGCTGAAAAGTAACGATACGGGTGGAAAAAAAAAAAAAACAGGAAAAATCCCAGGGAAATCGTGTATTGTAGATAAAGCCCATAAGAAAGTTAGTGAGAAAAAGGGAGGTACGCATACCCGCTCCGACAGCACCCCTCCTGGGTCACTGTGCGGCTGGTCCTCCGGGTCTCTTTCCCCAAGACTTGAAACTGTAAGAAAAGTCCCTGCGTGAAAGGGCGCGAATCGAGAGAAGGTTCCCGCGGTGAGGAACGCGTCAAAAGTCCCTCCGAAGGGCACCCCCAGAAAAGTCCCTCCGAAGGGCACCAATAAGACCCTCCGAAGGGCAAACAGAGAAAGTCCCTTCAAAAGGGCGCGAAAGGTCCTCTAAGGACGCGAAAGTAAAGTGGGGAAATACGAAGTGGCAAACCCGGCTAGGACGAAGTGAACCCACATCTAAACGGGATCATGGGAAGCGGTAGCTCGAGGGTAGCCATGGAAACCCCCCTAGGGGAGCTGTTGGGGGCCTGGGACGAAAAGCAAATGCCCGTCCTGGCCGGAATGAAGAAAAAAAAGGCAAAACAAATATGTAAGGAATGGGCTTTACTCAAAGACGAAACTGGGAGACCGATTTGGCCAAAGAGCGGTTCATTCAATTTTAAAATCCTGAAAGCACTTAGACCTAAAATTAAGCCCAGCCACCTACCCTATTGGTACTGCTGGGCTGAACTGGCTAGACTCAAAGACCCCCCGGCAGAGAAACCCAAAGAAAAGACAGATAACCCCCCCGAGAAGGACGAGACAGGAATACCCTTCATGGCTCCCCTTTTAAGTAAACCAGTACCGGGAAGAAATAGGGGACAATTTGAGTATGTACTAACCCATTCCCCATTTTCGGCTTCAGACCTAGTAATCTGGAAAAGGGACACCCCCACTTTCAGAGCCGATCCCCAGACAGTGATACAGACCATAAAATCCATAGTGGAAAGCCACAACCCCTCATGGGGAGACATGACCCAGTTGTTGCACGTTTTCCTAACGAAAGACGAGCTCCTCAAATTATTCGAGGCAACTGAACGAATTGCCAAGCAACCCGTCATACCTGTGTCAGGGCAGGTAGCCCGGACAAGGGTGGCATGGCCCCTACATCGTCCAGATTGGGATTATAATGATACAAACCACTGGGATGAATACAGTAGGGCAAAGGAAAATTTAATTGAGGCTCTAGAGGACATAGGGAGAAAGCCCCTTAATTGGGCCGAATTCCAAAGGGTAACACAAAGGGAAGCGGAAAATCCGGACGCCTTCTGGGTACGCCTAACAGAAGCGGCCGCTACATATGCCCACCTAGACCTCCATAGCCAGAAGGATCAGAGAATATTAGCCTCGGCTTTTGTCAATCAATCAGCCGATGACATCCGCGATCATTTTCAGCGGGTCGTCTCGAACTGGTCCTCACTAGAAATCTCGGAGTTACGCAGGATTGCGAACTTCGTGTATGACCAAAGGGACAGGCTAAAGGAGGAGGAGAAAGAAAGGAAGGAAGACAGAAAGGAAAGGGAAAGAGAAAGAAAGAGGAGAGAAGAGAGGAGGGAGGACCTACAAATTTTTGCTGCTCTAAATCCCAACCGCAGGGCTTACACACCCCCGGGTCGGTACCCACCTCCCCCGCCACACTGGCGTAAATGCCGGCAATGTGAGTGGGAGGAGAGGCCCCAAGAACGCTGCACCCACTGCCTGCAGTGCGGGGAGGAAGGACACATGAAACGAAATTGTAGACGAAACCCGGCAAACCAACCGCGCCGGACCCGGCCTAGAGCACCTATGCACAGGGCCCGCCCAGGTGACCAAGGAGAATGGAGGCAGAACTACACACACACACAGGATTCAGGGTGGGATAGGGATCAGTCGCCCTTATGACTAGCGGCAAACGCCACGGACTTTTTGGCTACCTTTTGTGGATTGGCCATTCCCTTAAGGAATGGCCCAGGAGGGGAACCCATGATATCTCTCTGGATAGGGGGAAAGCAGTATGAGTGCCTAGTGGACACAGGAGCAACCTCCTCACTAATAACAACACCTCCAACAAAAAACTCAATTGCACAAGGGGTCCGGGATGAAATAATGGGGGTAGGAGGAAGGACCATCCCAGTAGAATTCACAAAGGAAATTCCAGTCGATGTAGGTCCGCTAGCCCTAAAACACTCCTTTACAGTCTGTACTCAATCTCCTCTCTCCCTACTGGGAAGAGACCTCTTGTGTAAAATGGGGGCCACTATTAAATGTGGGAAGGATGGTTTGCTACTAGATATACCAACAAAAAGCATCCATATGGTAGTCACGGAAGCCGCCTCACTGCCTACTGACCTTAATAGTCTACCCTCCTCCTTATGGGGCTGGGATGCCACGGAAGTGGGATTATTAAAAGGAGCTTCCCCAGTGAGAATAGCGGTAAAACATGAGCCCCCACCTTATGCCCCGCAGTATAGAATCCAGACTGAAGCCATCCAGCCCATAAGAAAGTTAATAAGGGCTTATCTAGAACAAGGAGTCCTCCGCAAGTGCACCTCCCCATGTAACACCCCAATCTTCCCAGTAAAGAAACAGAAATTGGACCGGGAAGGGAACCCTATCTTCAGATTCGTACACGACTTACGCCTAATCAATAGGCACGTGATACCCCGGGCTCCAATAGTACCCAATCCTGCAACCATAGTCACGGAGGTACCAGCTTGGGCACAATATTTTACAGTCATAGACCTGTGCTCTGCCTTCTTTAGCATCCCGGTACATCAGGCTTCCCAATACCTTTTTGCCTTCACTTGGGAAGACCAACAATACACGTGGACTCGCTTGCCACAAGGCTACACGGAGTCACCCACCTTATTCTCACAGATCTTAAAAGCAGACCTTTCTTCCATATCACTCCCACACAGCTCCACCCTAATACAGTACGTAGACGACTTATTGCTAGCATCAGAAACAGAGGAAGCCTGTAAAGTGGACACAATTCATCTCCTGCAAGCCCTAGCAGATAGGGGACACAAAGCATCACCCACTAAGTTACAATATCTACAACAAGAGGTGACCTATTTGGGGTACATCATAGCACCCGGCATAAGGAAACTAGCCCCCAGCAGGGTGCAGACCATTTTGAACATGAAAACTCCACACACAAAGAGGCAAGTCAGAGCCCTACTGGGCGTACTGGGTTTTTGCCGCCCATGGATTCCGTCATTCGGGGAATTAGCAAAACCCTTAATACAATTAACAGAAAAGGCCATGCCCGACCCCATTGAATGGACCAACTCCTTAGACCAAACTATAAAAGAAATTAAACAGACATTAGCCTCGGCCCCGGCACTGGGACTTCCAGACTATAATAAACCCTTTACATTATTTATTCATGAAAACAAGGGAGTAGCTTCAGGAGTTTTAACGCAAACATTCGGCCCTGCGCAACGTCCGGTTGCCTACTACTCCGTAACCCTAGACCCAGTAGCTCAGGGAGCCGTTCCATGCTTGAGAGCAGTGGCAGCAACAGTAGAAATTGTAAGAAAATCAAAAGACATAGTCCTAGGACACCCGCTGCTCCTAAAAGTACCTCACGAGGTTTTTGCGATTCTGTTAAAATCACAAACGCAAGCCTTCACACAGCAGCGCCTAGCATGATATGAGGCCGAATTATTTACAACAGATCACATAACATTTGAAAGGTGTTCCACCCTAAACCCAGCCACCTTACTCCCGACAGAACAACAGGGCAACTTACATGATTGCCTCCACCTGATTCACGATGCTAAATCCCCACGCCCCGATCTAACCGATACCCCACTCCTAAACCCAGACATGGAACTATACACGGATGGCTCCTCTTATATGTATAACGGGAAGAGGGTAGCAGGAGCCGCCGTTGTTTCCCTACATGAAATTATTTGGGCTTCACCTCTCCCCCCCTCCCATAGTGCCCAAGCAGCTGAGCTCATGGCATTAACAAAAGCTTGTGAAGCCGCTAAGAACAGGTCCGTGAACATTTACACTGACTCCAAGTATGCCTTTGGAGTCTGCCACGCCACAGGCACCCTATGGAAACAGCGGGGGTTTCTCACGTCAGCTGGCCAACGCATAGCCCACGCTACCTTAGTCTCTGACCTATTAAGTGCCATCAGGTTACCACGCTCCATAGCCGTCATACACTGTAGAGCCCACCTAACAGATAACTCCCCGACCACAAAGGGCAATAGATATGCGGATGAAACGGCAAAATGGGTAGCCACCGAACCTCTCCCTCAAAATATGGCAGCAGTAACAATGCAAGCCACCCCTACCATCCCTTATGACGATTTCCTGGAAAATGGAGAAACAGAAAGATGGAAGGAAACATTGGGTGCAGTCTTTAGGGACGGGTTCTGGAGGGTGCCAGATGGCAAGCCAATAGCCCCACGACGCCTCTTACGATTAATCTGCCAGAGGCTACACACAAAAGGCCACTGTGGGACGCAAGCGATAGTAGACGCTGCCAGAAGTGTATGGTACGCACCAGGGATCTATAGCGAGGCCACTAGGGTGACTAGCACCTGTCAGACTTGTCAAGCCAATAATAGTTCGTCTAGGAAAAGTATTCATGAAGGTGGTAGACCCTGGGCACAGAGGCCATTTGAAAAAATACAAATGGACTATATACAATTACCCAAGGCAGATGGATATCAATATGCCCTTGTATGCCGGGATCAACTCACACACTGGGTAGAAGCTTTCCCCTGCCGCCATGCAACAGCTTTAGAGACAGCAAGGCACCTCATTAAGGATATTGTACCAAGATTTGGAGTGCCTACAGTCATAGACATGGATCGTGGAAAACACTTTGTAGCACAAGTCCTAGATCACGTCCTCCAAGCCCTAGGTATTACCCAGAACCTTCACTGCCCGTATTCACCTTCCTCCTCGGGAGGAACTGAACGATCTAATAGGGAAATTAAGACCCTGCTGGGGAAACTTTGCCAGGAAACGCATCTCTCTTGGCCTAAAGTGTTGCCTATTGCACTATTTCATATCAGGACTAGACCACGGCGAGACATTGGACTCTCCCCATTTGAAATACTTTTCGGACGACCACCTGATACCTTAAAAGGTCTAGACCCACACTCCCTGAGCCTAGATAGGGGGGATATGGTATTATGCTCTTATCTTTCAGCCCTGCATAACAGCCTCCAGACCCTGTGGACACAGAGCGCCCTGACTCAGACGCTACCCCTGGAAGAAAACCTGCATCCATACGAACCAGGCAGCTGGGTGTGGATAAAACACTTTACCAGAACGACGTCATTACAACCTAGGTGGACAGGACCCTACCAAGTCTTGCTGACCACTCAGACAGCTGTAAAGGTTGCGGAAAAAGATTCCTGGATTCATTGGACTCACGTCAAGCCCGCGGTTATAGACCACAGTGCTGACATCCCACCGATTAAGCTGAGACGTGATCCGGAAACCCAGCAGTGGACTCTAGAGGCCCTCTTCCAAGAGAGGGAACAAGTAAACTGACCTAAAAAGACTTGTTGGTTAACAAAAATTTTAAGACTTTTCGTAACTTTCAAAAAAAAAAAAAAAGGGGGGGGGTATTTGGGGGGTATTTAGGGGGTATCTAGTTGAAAATGGGAAAAGAGAGTATGGGGACAAAGATCTTATATTGTTGTATAATGTTGACTGTAACTCAAGTAACTGCATTTTTAGAACCAAACCTCATCCCAGAGAAAGGAAACATATGGGAATATTTAGCAAAGGAAGTGCTTAACACTACAGACTTCTGCCTAGAGGGAGGGAGCTCAGTAAAAGACATTTTAAAAACATGCCTCATGGGGGTGGCAGTGGGACCCCAAGCCATTCACAACGACACTAAGCTTCAGCACATCCTCATCACTCCGTCATACTCAAACATTTATGACTGGGGAAACGTTACCAAGGCTAAAAATTTAGACATGTACACCCTACACATAGTGGCCGTTACATCCTCATCCTGGTGTTTCAGGATCGAGGGATGCGAGGCCAAAAGAGGGGAAGGTTGCACTAACCTCAACAACACCGACCTCAAATGCAACCACACAGAAAACATTCCCCACTCCTATAGCTACATGAGGCTACCCCACGGATGGTTCATACTATGTGGATTACAAGCCTATTCATATATACCGGCCAACTCTACAGGGGGGCCATGCACCCTAGGAAAGTTAACCATGCTCATGCCGTCTTTACAGAGGCGACACAAAAGGGCCTTTCACTCCCTAGACTCAGATTGCGAATCTAAAGTGTCCCTACTGACAAAAGCTGAATATGTTTCATTGGCAGTATCACTAGTGGGAGTGCCAGGGCTAGCAGTACGAAATTCCAGAAATTTGAATAGCCTGGCATGTACCCTAGCAAAGGGTTTAAATTCGACTTCCCATGCGCTGGATGCCTTAAACAGAGAGCTGCGGCAAGTTAGAGAAGCCGCCTTGGAGAATCGCGCAGCAATAGACTTCCTATTGCTAAAACATAACCACGGTTGCGCGGAGTTCAGAGGGTTGTGCTGCTTCAACCTAGACCAAAGCTCTGAAGCTGTAGGAAAAGACATCCACCACCTAAAAGAATTGGCTCAGAACATAGGCCAGGACCAACCCTCCATAGACTGGTCCTGGATTTATTCCTGGCTGCCAGACTTTCACTGGCTTAAAATACTCCTGACAGGAATCGTCGTAGTCTGTGTCATAGGAGCCCTCACGTGTTGCCTCTGCCATTGTATCCCCCCTTGCCTAGCCTGCTTAAGAACCTGTCAACCCACTAGGACTTCACAAACAACTAAACACAGCCAAGCAGCCCTCATGATGATCCAGATAGACCGGGACTTTCAAGTATACCCCGATGAGACGCCCAACGACACTAAGGGGGCGAAAATAATTGACATCAATTATTTTGCCCCAGTTCAGAATGAGGGATTGTAGTAAGGTAACGAAAAATAACCCAAAGAGCACAAACAGGAACGAACTAATGAATACATAATCAAGGACCAAAGCTAGAGGAAAACACGCACACGTAAACAGGAAAAGGTTACACTTAGTCACAAAGGAGATAAGATAATAGGATTAGGAAAAGGATAATGGAGTTGGGAAAACCCCGAATCTAGCAATGATTACAAGATAACACGAACACCATGACCATCTGCATAAAACAGATCTCTTTGATAAGCGCCCCGAATAACAGGAAAACATCCTTTTCAGGTTTTATGATAAGATTAACATAAGGGCAAGATACCAGACAAACGAAACCCAAAAGACAAGAGAATCAATATCAGAACGATCATCCAGAATAAAGGAACTTTTATTCTCAGTAAAATTTACACTGTAGCCAGGGGCAAGAAAAACTGTATATAAGGAGAAACCAAATTGTATATGGTGCTGCAGACCCGGGAACGACAGAGCTGCGTCTCATCCTTCCCGTTCCTTTTTTCCCTTCAATAAAGCTCATAACTTTCAGGTGGCTGTCTTCACGAAACTTTCTTCTAGGCGTCGGTGGTGACTCCCGGCTGGGAACGAACCAGGAAACCTTTGATCTTCCAACAACACCATAACAGAAAATAACTTCCATCAGTTGGCTAGATCAGCTTTTGTCATCTTTTGTCATCCTCAAGATTAGTGGGCTAGTCATCACAATTGGGACCGATAGGCGCTGTAATCGCATTGCCATGTTTCTTAAAATTACGTTTTAGAGAATGCTCGTATTCTCTAAACAACTTGAAGGTATTTTGTGAAATGCTCTCAAGGATTGGGTTTTAGGAGAAGTAGGAGATTAGATCTATTCGGCGTCATTAGCCAAACAAATATTTTCCCGCAAAGGAAGAGTGAGTCTTCTCAAATGCCGCACTGAAACAATATATTAAAACCACAAAAACTAAGAAGAATTTTGCATGACAGTTCATAGGGAAGACGAGTTTGAAATAAAAAGCTTTGAGGATCCTGGTACTTTTTTTCCTTCCACATAGCTGGGTAAATGTAAATATTCAGCATACAGAACAAAAAACAAATATTGAAATAAGCTGAATCCTATACTGACTAAACATTAGGAAATCTCATTCAAGGGACTGATGAAATATGCTGGCATGTGTACGCTCATACATCCCATTAAGATTTCCATTTACATGGCAAAGGGTAAAAATATCTCCAAGACTGCTTCTGCTGAGTTGAATCCAGTGTCTATCCACTGAGATCTAGTAGGGATGTTTTATGTCCAAATGGAGTCACACGAGGGCCTTTGTTCTATTCTGTTCTTGATTTTTAATATTTTAATGTATCCTTATTATTTGGAGAACAGGGCTTATTATAAATCAAGCAACATAAGAGCTGTTTTTATATAAAGAGTAGACAGTCTAGAATGGACTCAAGGGTTTGTGAGATAACTGATTCAAATCCCTTTCATCTAAGTTACAATTTTGATAAAGACAAATGTATTTTTCACTAAATACTGTTATTGTTATGAAGTAGTAGCAATCTGAAATCTTAGGAAATTACTCTTTATATATCTAACTACCAGCTGGGGAGAAAGTACCTACGACTACTCAGAATAACTAATACAGGCTATCATCAAACCAGGAGTTTGTAGGATCTTGACATACTTCCATTGTGTACTAGAAACTATTTATGAGAAAGTGCTTAAACCATCTATCATGGATCTAGAATTACATCACAACTCAAATTGTGGCACAACATATCTATCTATCTTAAAGAAAACTTCTCCTTCAAGAGTACAGTGATTGGCAGAACTATTACTTCTGACAAAACATCATTTACAGATCTCAAATGCATTTACTTTTCTGAATGGCAAGTATTCAAGTTGTCACATGCAATATAAGGGTCAAATTGATACAGACCTGCATACTCACTTCAGAAACGACGCACCTAATATGTTAGCTCAGAAATTGGAACA
Organism: Natrix helvetica; assembly: GCF_964273705.1. Classification (NCBI taxonomy): domain Eukaryota; kingdom Metazoa; phylum Chordata; class Lepidosauria; order Squamata; family Natricidae; genus Natrix; species Natrix helvetica. The sequence goes on from NC_138548.1 coordinate 31,563,943, forward strand.
GCCAATTTCAATGCATTTTAACTCTGAGAGTCACAGTCTTTGGGTTTATGCTTTCAATATGCTATTGAAAGTGTTGAATTTCATTCTACACAATGCATGAGAGGATTTATGAATGTACAGAAATGGTATCTTGACATCACATGATCTTAATTTGAAGGCAGATAACCGGGTTTACTGAGGAAAGTGGAAGATTAAATTTTGGGTTTATTTGTTGTTTTTTATTTATTCTTCTACACAATGCACACACAGTGCACCCATAGTGTACACACAATTCATAGTGCACCCAGACATGTACCCACACAGGAATCACTATGATTGAACCAAAATGAACCAAGACAAAATCTGCTAAAACGAAGGTTGTGCTTACTGAATAGAGTAGACAGTATGGTAATCTATTCCTCCCTTTGGAAGAAAAATAGCCTTGATATAGAAGCTATTCAATCATTTCTCATACATCCCAACCCAGTACTCCTATGAATAATAAAAGATCCTATTTCCATGCCAATTCATAGTGGATTTATAAATCTAGAAAGAACGGAGGTACAATTAAAATGGTAGGGCAACAACTAGAAATATGTCATAAAGCTATTAACATAATGTTTCACATTTCATATTCCTATTTTATAGTTCTAAACATTTAACCCTGCACTAAACATTTACAGTGGGTGGAATGAAGTGAAAGGATGGACAGACAACTGACGCTTTGAAATCAAAGCAATAGCCTGGACTGAATGTTTTCTCTGATAAACTTTATAAATGTTTAAGAACATGCCCAGCCTCAGACTGAAAAGCTTGCTTTGTAGCCTTGCAATAGGAAATAAGCTCCAGAGATATGGCTCTTAAATTGTTCTCTTAGATTCTACTCCCTCAATGGATTTTTCAATCAGGATATCAAACTTCTTAGAGCAATCTTTATAAAAAGAATAATTAGCAGTTGTATTACAAAGACATCCCTGATGACCAAACTGAGTTTATGCCTGTTAGGCAAATGGCTAAATTAATTTGCAGCGGTTAATGTAATCGACTATACTAGTGCACTATAATAACTAGCCCCAGGATAAATCGGAGTCTTGCCATTTGTGGCATTATTAATCTATTCAAAGAGTAGGCTTTCATCTGTCGTTTTGGAAGAAAGTAAATGAACTCTGTCAAGAAAGAGGGTGGGAAAACAATATACCACCATTTTCTGTCTTCAAATCCAACAATCATAATATCACACAACATTGTCTAGTCATGTAATCAGTGTACATGAAAAAATCAAGGGCGAAGAGAACCATTGTGTTGCTCTGGTTTCACATGAAGTTTTGAAAATAAGGGTGAAATAGTGAAGTAAACAAAAATAAATAAATAAATCCAAGTAAAAATGATCTCTTCCCACTTCCAAATAGAATTCATCCATCCCCATTTCCTAAACGATTCACCTCAAAGGCACACATTTCTTCAAGAATAAGAAACAAACTTGAAGCGTAGCAAGCTTTTGAGAAACTATTTATATTAATACATTGAAATGAGGAGTTTTTCTGATAATTGTGCATTTACTTAAAGCATTTGATTGCATAGAATTGCTGTGTTTATTCTGGAGGAACCTAGGCTACCTTGAACAATTAATGTCAATCCTAGAGCACCCACCTCTGGGATTCAAATTCTCACCATGTTATATCAAGAGATATCATAAGAATGCTCTCTGTCTTCCATACTGTTTGCAGTAAGTATTGAGCTGCTGACTCAGTTAATTTGAATTCATTCCAAAATAAATGGCCTGTGAATTAACAATGAGGCACATCTCATAAATCTTCTTGCAGGCAACATCCTACTATTTGTATAAAACACAGAAGAGGTTATTCCTGTACTGATAGCTTTGTTAAAGGAAGCTCCCTCCGGCACTATATGTCTAAAAACCTCTGTTTGAATAACACCCTTGTCTATTCAGCAAAACATCCAATTCCTCAAGAACCTGACAATGAAATTCCCCAGCTTAAAATATCTGAACATAACTGTTCTTAAAGACCTCACACAATTGCTAGCCAGAAAGTAAATCATAGTAATAAATAGTCTTAAAACATACCTAACTTATTGAAATGCTTAATGCTAGGAAGACTGAAATTAACACAGTCGGGCTTGTTACACAGATTCCTGTTCTGTTTTAATCTTTAGGATACTACTTTTGTCTTCTTTTAAAAAGCACCACAAACAACAGGATTTTGCCAGCAAGCTAGAGAAAATGGCAGCGTAACAGGTACCAACATTTACTTTATTATATTCTCCATCTTGATAGTACAATTCTAGAACATGCCAGCCAAATTGCTACATTATAGATCTCCAAACAGTGAATTCCTCATTTAGAATTACAGTGTATCTTGGAGCAGTTACCTCTAGACAACTAACTATTAATTACAGGAAGACCTCAACTCGTGACCATGATGGAACCTACCCAATATCATAACTGCAACTCGTGATACTGCATCCCTGCTCTCTCCGATGCAATCCTGCAAGTTGTTACGTGAATCATGGAGTGTTTCAGGGGCCATCATACTGCTGTGGCCCACCAGCGGCCAGCAGAGGTGGCAGCAGATTCAGACAGTGAGGAGGTTGGGGAGGAACATGGGCCAGTCCTGGAGTCTGCGGAAGGCTTGGAGGAGGGCTCTGTGTTGGAGGCAGCGAGGGGGCCAGAGACATATGCCAGTTATCATCTGGCTTCAGAGTCAGACATCAGGGAGGCAGAGGAACAGTTGGAGCCTGTTCCCAGTGTGCGCATGTGCAGAGTTGCCAGACGAAGGAACAGCTAAAGAACAGGGGTCGACTTGGGAGTAAGGCCACAGGTGGACGATGAATGGGCCCTCCCAGAGGAAATAAAAGAGGAGCGAAAGGGGAGTGGAGTTTGCAGGAGACAATTAGTTCGCTTAATTGGTTTGTGACTCTCCGAGACTCCTTGCCAAGTTTTGCAGATATCGGCCTGGCAGCTCTCCAAGCCAGATAAGGACTGTGACTGTAAATCCTCCCTCGAAAGACTTTGCTGGATGTGAATGAGCGGAATTCACAGTAAATTAACAAAAGGGGTTTTTGTCGGGACAAGGAGTTTGCTTCATGCTCCCGGGAAGCCTGGGTCAGAACACATACACTTATCTTTCAAAGAGCTCCAAGGATCCATTTGGGAGAAGAGGTGAAGGGTGCTCTGTTGCTGGGCCTCATGGTGCAATCTCAGAAGCAACTGCAATTTTTCAAGCAGTCACAATTCAATTCAATGCAGCTGTCCCGAAAGTGGCAATTGTTTCTAGGATCATACCACAAGACCCAGCAATGGAGTGGCCTGCTTTGCTTTCCTAACAAGCGCTCTGCAGTGTCCCCATCCTTTCCTCAGCAAAAACTCCATAAGGGATTTCCAGATGTCAACAAGGTGCCCATCTTTGAATGAAGGCACAGAGTAGGTCGATTTCATCATGAACGTGTGGAGGCATCATATATCCTAGGGTCCAAATCTGTCTTCTGGAGCTTAATTGGGGATGAACGTTTTTTATCGCATTACATGCATTAATCAGCTCTTCAATGCAAGAACATCTGCATTAGCCATTACTAATGGAGTAATCATTGCAATTTGTCCTTTCTTTGTCCTGCTCGATTTCATACACTTCTGATCTCATTGTTTGCCACTGTCCTTCCCAACTCTACAATAAACGATACTTAGAATCATAGACTCATAGAATTGGAAGGGTTGTTTCCTCACCAAATCCCTTGTTCAGAAATCCAAATTAAATCTTGCCTGAAAAAGTTGTTCAGCTTCTGCTTGACCTCATACAATGAAAGGAACACTGGCATCTCTGGGTTAATACTTGCATTTTCAGAATAATCTATATCTGAACAAAATGAGTCACAAAAACATACAGTATATCGTAAAACACTTGTTCACCTTTAAAATACCACGAGGTGTTTGTGTCTCTTCTGTGCGCTATTTCCAAAGAAAAGATCCAACTGATGGGCAATATTTATAAAGAGATTGTCAGGGAAGGACAAAGAGAGAAATTTGAAACTGGGGGGGTGGGTAAGGCAAAAGAGAACTTCTAAGGATTTAACCCAGAGTATGTTTAGAGCCTCTTGATGTGGGAGAAGAAGGAGAGTGCAAAGGTTGGCTTGAGACTCAACATTAAGAAAACTAAGATCATGGCATCTGGCCCTCTCAATTCCTGGCAAATAGATGGGCAAGAAATGGAGGTAGTGACATATTTTATTTTCCTGGGCTCCAAGACCATTGCAGATGGGGACTGCAGCCAAGAAATTAAAAGACGCTTGCTCTTGGGGAAAAAAGCTATGGAAAATCTAGACAGCGTACCATAAAGCAGAGACATCATCCTGCCAACAAAAGTGTGTATAGTCAAGGCTATGGTTCTTCCAGTTGCAATGTATGGCTGTAAAAGTTGGACCATAAGAAAGGCTGAGCATGAAATAATTGAGGCCTTTGAACTATGGTGCTGGAGAAGACTCCTGCGAGTCCCTTGGACTGCAAGACGATCAAACCTGTCAGTCCTAGAAGAGATCAACCCTGTCTAGAAGGCCAGATCCTGAAGATGAAACTCAAATACTTTGGCCACCTAGTGAGAAGGAAGGACTCACTGGAGAAGAGCCTAATGCTGGGAACGATTGAGGGCAAAAGAAGAAGGGGACAACAGAGAAAGAGGTGGCTGGATGGAGTCACCAAAGCAGTAGGTGGGACAGGAGGGCCTGGAGGAATGTTGTCCATGGGGTCATGATAGGTTGGGCACGAATTTGCAACTAACAACAACATGTTTAGAAGAGCTCCCTAGTGCATGAGTATTCCAAAACCACTTAGCTTCTCAATTATGAATGCCCATAAAGTGAAGAAAAGCAAGCGAATAAGTAGTGGGGAAATACATTAAGAGGCCTAGAAAATCTTCGCTGCGAAATATGTCAATCCATTTAAAGATTTTCTGCTGAATAGTTTTGGAGGTTCTCCTAATATTAAAGAACAACTTCCCTTCAGTTTTACACTTTGAGAATGTGGATGAAAAAAAAAACTAGGGTGTTTTTCTCTCTTGCCTCACCTTTCCCCAGGGCAACATATAAGTAAAAACTACTGGGGTTTATCTGGAAGCTGGACTTTAAAAATAAAAAAGATGGCTAAAGAATGAAATGCAAGAACATGACATGATAATCATGCAAGTAGGTGAGGTCAAAACTGGGGAGCTGTTTTGTGGATACATGTCTGGGATATCCGTAGAGTATAATCAAAATAGTCAATGCTGTGGTCACCATAGTGTGACCTGGATAAAAATCAGGCATGCCTTTAGACACACTTTTGTTGCCATAATCTTATCTTACCATAACACCACAACTCTGCAATATTTAGTAACGAACAGAATTAGTAAGAAAAGAGCCATAGTTTTCACAGGTAAATGTTATCTATCCATCAGTCTGTCTATCCATTATCATCCATCATCCATCATCCATCATCCATCATCCATCATCCATCATCCATCATCCACCTACCTACCTACCTACCTACCTACCTACCTACCTACCTACCTACCTATCTATCTATCTATCTATCTATCTATCTATCTATCTACAGTATCTATCTATCTATCTCTTCCATCCATCCATCCATCCATCCATCCATCCATCCATCCATCCATCCATCCATCTATCTATCTATCTATCTATCTATCTATCTATCTATCTGGTCATCTTGCCAAAGGGTGGTCTCAGTGACTTACAGTCATTATTGGTTGAGATATAAACTTTCCAAGGCAGATATCTTTATTCTGAATCTAGCTAACTTCTCTGTTTCATGCCTTGAGGTCTTTGGTGGCTTTCTTCCTTTTTCTTTTGTAGGCTTTTGTATGCCCCATGCTAAAGTTTAAGTTAATAGGCCACATTGATTTTCCACTGAGTCCTGAGTGTTTTAAGGAATCATCACCCACACAGTTTTTTGCTCTCAGAGGAGCATTAAATATACAAAGCTTACTTGTGGCTGCTGTATATTTGGAAAAATTCAATACTTTCCAAGCTTCTGCCTTAAGGCCCTGTTATATTTCATGTGAGATTCCAGAAACCCAGGAAAAGACTGTTGGCTGGTTTTCTGTGAAAACAGCCACTTTCTATGGAACCGTTTAGCCACAAGCACAAATTCAGTCAGCTGCATCTCTTTGGAATATACCAAGTAAGGAGAGGCTGCAGACAAGAGCTTCATTAATATGATGGAGGGAACCTGATGGAGGATGGGGAAAAAGCAGACTGGATGTAAATGAAAAAAAAATAACTCAGATGTATGGATAGAGGACAGTGAGTTGAATTTCTCCTATTCATTACCATCCAATCTCCACTAAATTTACCTGCTATTCAAATTGTGGAATTACAAATGCTTGTGTTTTTTACATCTTAACAAGGTCCGATCAAGGTGAATCATTTGAAACTTCAAAAATAACATGATCCTCTAGTAAGAATAAATAGCTTTTAACTACTTGCTTTGAATAAGAAATTGCTTTCGGTACTATTTCACAAAGTAGCTGTATTAGTGTACTAAAAGAAAAATGAACAATCCTACTAATGCTGTATTACTACTACTACTACTACTACTACTACTACTACTACTACTACTACTACTACTAAAACCACAGTCATTGCTTTGACATGAGACAAATTCCTTTGAGGTTCAAATGGCAGCTTGATCAGTATCTGCAATTTTAATATATCCCTATTGTTTTTATCGATTGGGCATTTCCATGTCAAGGTGTTCTTTGATAAATCACAAAATAAAACAACAAAATATGGTGCTTTGTACACCACCTGTCTGCAAAACAAAACACACACACAAAAACCCAGAAGGAGTATTTCTGATATCTTATTCCTAATTAACTTTAGTCAATTTCATATAGTGAAAAGTTATTTTTTTAAAAAGGAGAAAGAGAAGAAGGAGACTAGGAATAGATACATAAGCAGTTAAAATCTCCACAATCATTCTTGGGTACATTTTATATTGGAGTCCAAAGGGCCAGGAGATGGAAAGATAGATAGATAACCTGGAAGTGCCCCTTCAGGACAAGATTAGATCCCACTTCTTTGATTCAGTAAGCCAAATCTACCTGAACGGTCCCAGTGATATTTTAAGGAAGTGTTTCTTAATCTCAGCAACTTTAAGATGTGTGGACTTCAAGTCTCAGACTTCTCTAGCCAACATGTTAACTGGGAAATTCTGGGAGTTGAAGTCCATACATCTGGACTTATTTAACTGGATAGCAATAGCAATAGTACTTAGACTCATATGCTGCTCCGTGGTGTTTTACAACACTCTCTGAGTGGTTTACAAATGTCAGCACATTGCCCCCAACAATTTTGGTCCTCATTTTATCTATCTCGGAAGGATGGAAGGTTAAGTCAACCTTGTGTCCCATTAGGTTCAAACTCCAGGCTCTGGGCAGAGATAACCTGCAATACAGCATTCTAACCACAGTGCCACTATGGCTCCTATGGATTCTATTAAGAAACTTATTTCAGAACAATGTTTTTTTAAAACTTTAAGATGGGTTACCAGAAATATTTTTATTTTAGATCCCCCCCTCAAATACACCCTTGTCCATCTGTATTTGGAAAGCTTTGTTTTAAACTGTTCCCCACCCCACCCCCCTTCACTCCAGCACATTTAACCAGTATTGTTCAACAGACATTCCTTTACAACAAGAGATCAATGAAATTAGATAACTGGTACTAAATTGCTTCCATTCATTATCCACCAGCACATTGTGTCTGTTGTATTTTTTGACAATTAGAATGGGCGAAGAATAAAAATCCCAATAAAAGAACACACACATCAAGCATCAGTTCCTTCTACAGTTTCCTTTTGAAGTCTCACGGGCTTCTTCCCAAGATTCAGTCACAAATTGATTTACAAGTTTCACTCACATCCCATCCCCTCCTGAACTGTTAACGGAGATGAAAATTCCAGTCTCTGGTTGAATACCCTGCCATGTTACATTGGTAAGGGTCCTATATTTCAGACAGTTTCTTTAAACGTTAAAATCTGTTTCTCCTGGCTGCATATGAAATGCAAGATTCTGCATTTAAGTTGGCACTGCCGTATTATCGGCCTTGGAAGAATGTTAAGCCCACTGGTTCGCTGGATATGTTTCCATTGGCAAACGTACTAGTTAAACCAACAACCTACAAATATTTGTGAATTTAGATTATGTCTGCTACATTTTCCCACAGGTTACTGAGCACTTTTCTTCTCAGGGCTAAAACTCTAAACAAGTGGATTGACATGTGTTAGTGACCAGGGATTGTATTTAATATATTTGCAAAGGTGAGATTGTGAGGCGGGGATGCACTAAGATTTTCTGTGGTTTCCTGACTATGGAGACAAAATGTATCAGCTGCAAACGCCAATGGACTGGCCGGTGTAAAAAAAAAACTAGGAAAAAAACCCCATAAAAACAGCTAAGAACATAAACTCACAGACAACTCAGACTAAAATTATCCAATGAACAACAACATCAACAAAACAAGACAAAACAAGACCTTAAACAAATAATAAATGTCAACCCGAGGCCTGGCACAAAAGCCAGGTTTCCAAAGTGGAATGTGAACGTAAGTCAAAATGCTGGCTGTTACCTATTAAGACCTCCATAATATATTAGATAGACCTCCTCTCTATGTCAACCCTTCAAGGTATACCAGATTTGAATGCTAACATTTATAGGTCACAGTAACTGAATCTTGCAATACATTTCCCCCCTCTCTTTAACTTAATGAGAATTAAACAGGGTGCCATTTGACCTGCTTTGTCATTTACATTTCAACTCAGATTTCTCTTATCTAACTGTTCTCTTGGGTATGGCTCTTCCTCAAGGTTATTTTCATAGCCTATTATAGTCTCCCATAACATATGACCATCCAATTCGATCCTACTGGATTTGGAATGCTCTTGGTTTCTTCAATTAAACATGTTCTCTATTGGAACCCCCAAAACATGTCTTCTCTATTACAGTGTTTGCCCTCTGGAATGAGCTTCCCAAGATACATTGCTCTTGTTTAGAAAAATCATGCAGAGGGTTCCTGAAATACTGTTGATCTTCACTCAGACTACTGCGAGGTTCATCATGCTTGCTATCCTTCATCTTTTTTGTACCTTTTATTGATTTTATTGTAATTTTTTTTAGAACATTGAATATGGAATAACAGAGTTGGAACGGACCTTGGAGGTCTTCTAGTCCAACCACCTGCCTAGGCAGGAAACCCTACAATACTGCAGTCAAATCGTTATCCAACATTTTCTTAAAAACTTCCAGTGTTGGAGCATTCACAACTTTTGGAGGCAAGTTGTTCCACTGATTAATTGTTCTGTCAGGAAATTTGTCCTTAGTTCTAGGTTGCTTCTCTCCTTGATTATTTTCCACCCATTGCTTCTTGTTCTACCCTCAGGTGCTTTGGAGAATAGCTTGACTCCCTCTTCTTTGTTGCAACCCCTGAGATATTGGAGCACTGCTATCATGTCTCCCCTAGTCCTTCTTTTCATTAAACTAGACATATTCAGTTCCTTCAACCATTCTTCATATGCTTTAGCCTCCAGTCCCCTAATTATCTTTGTTGCTCTTCTCTGCACTCTTTCTAGAGTCTCCACATCTTTTTTACATCGTGGCGACCAAAACTGAATGCAGTATTCCAAGTATGGCTTTACCAAGGCATTATAAAGTGATATTAACACTTCACATGATCTAGATTATATGCCTCTGTTTATGCAGCTTGAAGGTTGTGAGCCTCCCAGAGTCATTAAAACCTGGTAGCATTCAACTTTAAATAATAACAATAATGACAACTATCCTATTCAAAGGTTTGGTACAACAACCAGATCTTTATTTCTTGAATGTCACAAGAATGGACTCCTGCCACATATCTTAGAGGGGGACATCATTTCAGGGGACAGGTGCCGCAACCGAGGAGGTTCCTAAGATACTGTTGAATACAGTATCCCACCCTTCTTAATCATACCAAATGGACAGAAACACTTGTAAACATTTTGGGACACAATGAGCTTGATTGAACTTATAAGATCATTTGCTTTCATACATAGAATAGATTAATATTTAATTTTTCCAAGTTTATTTGAATAATACAACTCTACATATTTACCCAAACTATTCACCCACCAGCAGGAATATTTGCTTCACTTTATATCCAAGTCTGCCTAACTGATCCTGAGCCAGTTTGATCTTTAAGGTGTTGGCTTAGAAACCAGAAGACACTGAGTTCTATGTAGGAAGGCCAGCTGAGTCACTTTAGGCCAGTCACTCAGCCAGACTTACATCACAGGGTTGTTGTTGTGGGTAAAATTGAATAATTGGATGAGGAAACAATATTAAGTATGTTCACCACCTTGAGTTATTTATAAAAATAATAATGGAGAGATACTGTATATATGAACGAACGAACGAACGAGTGAACGAACGAGCGAACGAACGAATGAATCCATCCATCCATCCATCCATCCATCCATCCATCCGTTGTGTGACTTGTCTTTTTGTGTAGGCATTCTTTGATTGTCTAGCTGATGTAGCAATATACAACCACGGTTGCAGCAAATTGCAACAAATTGATGCGAAATTGCCAGATGCTATTGTTCACTTTTATAATTCAAATGGGCTTTTTAATGTAAGAATAGTTACAAGGAAGCCAAGAAAGTTATCAGTATGACAGTTTGTTATTTTCCCTTACTGTACCTTCCTAATTTTATACAGTATATGAGAGTTTGTTTTGTACAACACCAATCAAATGCACAAATATATGTAGACAAAAATGCAGGGGAAGTTACTGGAAATTTCCTTTCTTTCTGAAGTGGGAGTTAGTGGATTTTTATTACTCCACAATTATTGGTATGTCAGGAAGTGTTGTGTTAACGGTTGACATTATTTGCATTCTCCCATTGGTCCGTTGAAAGGAAAGGTTGAGTAGCGACAGTTTTGTCTGCATTTTAAGATCACCAGAAAAGATTATCATGGGTTGGTTTAACACTTTGGGAGCCACTGGTGGGATAGAAAACTAAAAGTGTGGGAGTGTATTTAGCCTAATTCATCCATCCATTCATCTACTCATATGGCAGCCCACTTGTAGAGCATCTTGGGGTGACTAAATACATCACAAAAGAAAAGCAATAGTAAAAAACAAAATACTGCACAACACTCACATTTACAGTGAGCTCATATGTCATTTTGCTCAGTGCCTGGCGTGGGGGTGGTGTATGTGTGGAGATTAGGTCTTCAAAGCTTTCTTAAAGATTGGCAATATTAAAAAGAGACAGATCTCAGGGGAATGCTGTTTCATAGGGCAGGTGCTGTGACAGATGACACTGTTTAATTGAGGGGAGTGAGAGGATGCCACCCTTATTAGATCTTGTAGAATAGGCAGAGATAATTGAAGATAGATTTACCCTCAAATATCAAGATCTTGTGCCATGTCGCTATTTATATGGCTGCCAGACCTTGAATTAGATCTCAGAATCCTTTATAAACAGGGCAAATCACCTAACTGTGATTTGTAAGCTTACCAAGATGTATTCTTGCAGTCTTAGAACTTATTTTCTCTTTCCAAAGGGGACTTTAGTTAGTGTTATGAGCTGGGAAGGGAGATGGCAGACCCCCGGGGTTTTCAGAGGTTGCGTAGTAATGAAATAACTACAATACAGTCAGCAGACCCTCCTGACACATCCTACTCATTCTCAGGGAAAATTTATTACTCTCTCAGCCCAGCCCTGGGAAAACATGAAAGGAAAATGCTTTAGATTGCTCCACTCAAAGCCCAGAAATAAGGAACTTAATGAACATCACGCCAGACCAACACAAGAGGATATCTATTTATTTGTATATCCCAGCATCTGCAAAAGTTTTATGAAAAAATTCTCTCTTAAAACAATATAGTTAAATCTCTAGATAGAAAAAGAAATTCAGTGGGGAAAAAGGGGAAGAACAAAAGAAGGCAAGATTAACTGGGTATGTGTATTTATTAGATTTATATTCCACCAACCTCAGTATTATGTTGAGCCTTCTAAATGAAGAAGCTGCTTCAGTAAGATACCGGGCCCCTAACATCTGCAATGAGGATAGTGTCAGGCCTGTAGTTATGTTCCTTTTAAGATCTTTGGCCTGCCACACTTTCTATTATTTCACTATGCTATTTCATTAGTGTAGTAATTGGGAGGGGGGGAATAGAAAGGAGTAGAGTTGTGGAATGTGTTGTTGTCATTCCTTTATAGAAGCCAAGGTCATCTTTTGTCTCCGCACCTCTGCACCTGACTGGAACCAGCTGGGTGGAGATGCCAGCGTGGCCGAGGAAGATTGGACCATGTGATGGATTTATGGGTGTGGGGAAAAGATCATGGACTTTCAAATGGGTGGAATCCCAGGAAGTTTTCAGATTTGGGATTCCACAGATGTGCCAACCTGTCTGTCTTATTAAATTGGAACTTTAAGGATAGTTCTGCCTTGGACTCTGATTTAATTCTGCATTATAGTTGGAACGCTGACATTACAGATAGTTTGAAAGTGGAATGGGACAACTTGGGATGGCAACTCACTGCACCCAACACACCATGACCACTTTGCCACAGGACAACTTGCCACAGCCACCTCACCATCAGACAGCTCACTGTGGGACAGTTCGACAATTAGTTTTAAATATTTAAAATAATTTTTAAAATGTTTTAATTTTTGTCATTCACATTTTATTTTTATTTATTTTTATTTTCTTCGAATTTCTAGACCGCCCCCTCTCCTGAAAAGGACTCGGGGCGGTGTACAGTCCACACAACAAACAATAAGTATCAAATACAAATATAAATACAGATATAAATACGCATAAGGAGGAGGTTAAAAATTTAAAAAGAACTGTACGGAAGAATATAAATCTGGTTCTAAAAACCCTAAAATCAGTTAAATTTAAAACCGTACCCTATAAATAACCAGGTAAAAATATGTTTCCAGGAGGTAACAGTTGTCACAATTATAATTATGCCAGGCCAGCTAATTGAAACAGGTGAGTCTTCAATTTTTGTCGGAAGGAGCGGAAGTCTGTGGTGGTTCTGATATCGGGGGGGAGGTCATTCCAGAGGGTTGGACCCATCACAGAGAAGGCCCTACTCCTTGGCGTCGCCCGCTGGCATTGCCTAGTGGACGGCACCTGGAGAAGCCCCTCCCTGTGAGAGCGGATTGGCCGCAGGGATGTATATGGGAGGATGCGATCCCGCAAGTAACTAGGTCCTGCGCCATGGAGCGCTTTAAAGATGGTAATCAGGATCTTGAAACACACCCGAAAAACTACAGGTAGCCAGTGCAGCTCGTGCAGGAGAGGTGTTACATGGGAGTATCTAGAGCTCCCCATGACAACCCGCGCGGCCGCGTTCTGGACTAGCTGCAGTCTCCGGGCGCGTCCCAAGGGAAGCCCCATGTAGAGAGCGTTACAGTAGTCTAGGCGAGACGTCACCAGCGCATGAGTGACTGTGCGTAGGGCATCCCGATCCAGAAGGGGGCGCAATTGGCGCACCAGGTGAACCTGGTGGAACGCCCCCCTTGCCACGGCTGCCACATGGTCATCCATTGACAGCCGGGCATCTAGGAGGACGCCCAAATTGCGCGCCCGTTCCACAGGGGGCAATTGCTCGCCCCCTATGGCCAGCGATGGGGTCAGCTGGCTGAACCGAGGCGCTGGTAGCCACAGCCACTCAGTCTTGGAGGGGTTGAGTTTGAGTCTGTTGTCCCCCATCCAGACCCCGACAGCTTCCAGACACCGGGACATCACTTCAACAGCCTCGTTGGGGTGGCTCGGGGTTGAAATGTACAGCTGAGTGTCATCAGCGTACAGATGGTATTCAACCCCAAAACCATGAATGATCTCGCCCAGCGGCTTCACATATGTATTGAACAGAAGGGGCGAGAGGACCGACCCCTGCGGCACTCCACAAGAGAGTGGCCTCAGGGTCGATCTCTGCCCCCCCGTCAACACATATTGCATCCGGCCGGAGAGGTAGGAGCCGAACCACCGCAAAACGGTGCCTCCGACTCCCATCCCCTCCAGCCGGCGCAGTAGGATACCATGGTCGATGGTATCAAAAGCCGCTGAGAGGTCTAATAGGACCAGGATAGAGGAATAACCTCTATCTCTGGCCCTCCAGAGATCATCGACCAACGCGACCAAGGCTGTCTCTGTGCTGTGTCCGGGTCGGAAGCCGGACTGGCGTGGGTCTAGGTAGTCGGATTCATCAAGGTGACGTGGAAATTGCTGCGCCACCACATTCTCAACAACCTTCGCCAGAAAGGGAAGGTTGGAGACTGGACAATAATTAGCTAGCTCCATTGGGTCAAGCGAAGACCTCTTGAGTAAGGGCCTCACCACCGCCTCTTTCAAGGCAGATGGTAAGGATCCCTCCCCCAACGAGGCATTCACCAGGCCCAGAAGCCAGCCTCGTGTCACCTCCCAGGATGCCAGTACCAACCAGGAGGGACACGGGTCCAATGAACATGTGGTGGGTCGCAGCCGTCCACGCAACCTGTCTAAATCCTCAGAGGCAACAGAGTCAAACTCCTCCCAGAGTGGATTCACAAGACTCGCTGTTGACGGCCCGTCCAGACCACTGGAGGGGGCCCATCCGCTTCGGATCTGAGCGACTTTGTTCTCCTCTGCTCTTCCCTGTAAGGGTGCCCCCCGCGTCTCCTGAACCAAGAGGGAGCGGGTCACCCTAAACAGGGCGGCAGGGCGGTTATCCGCAGACGCAATAAGAGCGGCGCAATGTCTACGTTTGGCCGCTCTCAATGCCACAAGGTAGGTCCGTAAATAGGCTCTTACCTGTGTTCGGTCAGACTCGGAGCGTGAGGACCTCCACCTGCTCTCTAGACGTCTTCTATGGCGCTTCATTTTGTCCCTCCTTTTGCATCCTTCCTTTAATGATTCTATTTCACAATTATTATTATTTTTGCATTAATGTAACTCTTGTCCCACAGCAAGTTGGCCATGGTGAGTTTTCCCACAGTGAATTGGCTGCAGCGAGTTGACCATGGCAAGTTGGCCATACCGTTGTCCTAAGCCTGCTTGAAACACATTCTCTCCTATTTAAATGTTGTTAAGTGGGTCATCCTTGTTCCTCCCTCTGGTTCTTAGTCTCATGTTGTATAAATGTATAAATGTGGATGGGTGGTGGGGGTGGCAACCAATCTTTCAGGAGGATCAGCAATCATTTTTCCAGTCAAATGAAATATCACTCCAATGCAAAAAATACAGCAAAAAAAAAAAAAAAAAAACCCTTAGGAGGAAAAAAACATTGTGAGTGATACCATCAAATTCTCCAGGAGATCCCTGCTTATAGGGATTTGTGGCCAGAGGTGGGTTTCTCCCAGTTCAGCCCAGATTGGGTGAACTGGTAGTGGTGGTAGCGGGAGGCTCCGCACATGAGCATGCGCGCATGAGTGAACCAGTAGTAAAAAAAATGGAAACCCACCACTGTTGTGGCCGTATCACATATGAGATCTAAGGTTCAAAGGTAATGGTAAAGGCTCCCCTTGCATATATGTGCTAGTTGTTCCCGACTCTAGGGGGCGGTGCTCATCTCTGTTTCAAAGCCAAAGAGCCAGCGCTGTCCGAAGACATCTCCGTGGTCATGTGGCTGGCATGACTAAACACCACTAATAGAACACATCAATTTTATCAATGTTTAACATTAATTGTAAATTTAATTTTTTTTAATTGATATTCCAATTATTTGATGTCATATTTTTATTTAAATTCTGCATCAATTTAATAATGCAGCCATTGAATTGTTCACTTCCTGAATGGTACTTCAGCAGCCTGCTACCCACGTTAAAGAACTAACTTGGTAATACATTTTTAGCAGAGGTGGTATTGGTCAGGTTCTGACCAGTTCTGGAGAGTAGTTCGGACTAGTTTTGAGTAGCTCAGAGAACCAGTAATACCACCTGTGACTGGCCCTGCCTCCATCTATTCTCTGCCTCCCGAGTCCCAGGAAATGGGGATTTTCCAATAACTTTCCCCTGGAGTGCGGTGGGAATGGAGATTTTACAGTATCCTTCCCCTGCCACGCCCACTAAACTATGCCCGCAGAACCAGTAGTAAAAATTTTTGACCCCCACCACTGATTTTTAGCTTTGAGTACTGCCAGTCTACTTCATTCTTTTGAATGTGCAAGAACTTAAACTTTACCCTGGATCTCTTGTTGGGTCATATAAAATGAGTTCTTCATCTCTATGAGTCATTTAATGTCTTATCCTCAATTCCTACTGGGATCATTTGAAACAATGATTTGAATCTTGGCAGAACATTAATTTCTACCACTATTTTCCAATATCAGGATTTTAACTTTCTCGGTCTTGAAATATCAGACAAATCTGGCAGGAATTACTATTAAATAAATCATGCTTTTTGTTAAATAGATTCCCAAATCCCCAATCTTTTTAGCAGCAATGTTAAATCCCATTGTTCTCTTTATTCCATTTTAACAAAATAATATGTTCCCATTCTCCATCCCCAAACAGATTTACCGCTGCCATTCAGAGTTTGGGTTTATCGTGTGACTCTCTAATAAAATAATTAATATGTGTAAGCTGATGCAAAAAGTGAACAGTTTTAAGAGACTCCTCATTCTCCATTATATCTGACTTCCTAAAGAGCAAGTTCAATTATTAGCCTGTGTTATAATAATTATGTAATATTTCCTCAGTGGAAGCAATAGCAATCTATTGTACTCAGAGGTAATTACAGCTTTTGAAAATCTTGATAGTCTTTGGCACTCCCTGCCAGCAATAAAATAAATGAATAAGACAGAAGATGATTATTCTTAAAAAGTGGATGTGCCTAAAAGATTGGCATGATAAAAAAAGAAATTACAGGGTGGGTTTTTTTATAATGAAGTGAACATCCTTGTAATAATTGTCTCTAAAGATTATCAGATTCTTTTGTAAAGGAACAGAGAATAATTAAGCTCAATGATTTTGCTCTGTAGTTTCCTTCTTCTAGAATTCTACAGTCAGAATAGTATAATGTATATAAATTGGTATATAGAGAGAAATAACCTTCATTTCTAATGAATTTTATGGCAGTAGTATTATCAAATCTATAGGTCATCTCTTCCAGGTAAACACAAACAGATTATTTCAACATAGCATATTTTTCACTGCTTTCCACTCCCTAATTCCTCACAAACCAGTTTAAAGCTGAACTTCAATCACGCCACATACTGTAACAATCGTCATCTTAACTTATTTAATTCTATTGATATATTTTCTATACTTCGCTAATCTACTTTTATTTCTAACTTTCATATTTATTATCTAGCCATCGGTAGAAGAGTTCCCATATAATATAATATTCAGTTTGTTCCTTCTCTTTAATTGAAAGTGTTAACCTGCTCATTTCTGCACATTCTAATATTTTCCTAATCACCTTCTCATCCGTAGGAATCTCTTCACTTTTCCAGTTTTGCGCAAATACAATTCTAGCTGCAGTTAATACATGAATAATCAGATACATATTTTCTTTACTATAAATTCCTGGTAAAATCCCCAGCAAGAATATTTCAGGTTTCAAATCAATGTGCTGTTGTATCATCTTCTCCAACCACATATGCATTTTGTGCAGTATTTTTTGGCTTCTACACATGTCCTACACACGTATGGTAATACGACCCAGGTGTCTGGTGACATTTCCAATATTTAGTTGATTTGTCTTTAAACATCCTTGCCAATCTTGCAGCGGGAAAATGCCATCTATAAAACATCTTGTACAAGTTTCCTTTATAGGCAGTTGACATCGTTAATTTATAGTTTCTGTCCCATAGTTGCTGCCATTTTTCTAATTCTATTGTATAACCAAAAGATATGTTATGTATATCAATATTAAGTTGAGAGTAGACAAATAATGAATATGACTGTAAATTTTAATTGTTATTGCACAAGACATTTGTACCCAGACAACACACTGTTTAATGGAAGATGGATTGTTTGTATTAAAATTATATATAATTAAAATTAATAAAATTAAAATTATATCACTTCACATACTTTTTATTTTCTTCTTTATGTAAAGAAGGTAACTTAAAGCATTCACTTGTCATATGGAATAAATATGCATTCTAACAACTGCATTTTTAAAGGTGACCGCTCTATGTTGTCTCCTAAAAGTTCAAGGAAGTTTGATGTTGGACTTCTTCTAGTAGCTCCAGAAAACAGAGCTGCCAGCAACCCTGTTCCCCGCCTGCCCCCAAAATGGTTTTCAGTTATAAAAAAGTAGATTTTGGTTGAACGTCAGGAAAAATATTTCAGATCTGTTGAATGGAAAAATCTGCCCTGAGTGGCGCAGCGGAAGTGTGCTGGGTCCATAACCAGGAGAGCGATGGATCAAAACCATCCTCTGCTAACTTCCCTTTGTCTGAAATAGTATAGGAGCTCCTGATTGAACAGGGGGCTGGACTAGAAGACCTCTGAGGTATATTACAACTCTGTTGTTATGTTATGTTCTTTCTCAATGAAGGTGTTTAATAGAGGTTGGCTGGTCATTGGTGGGTAATGCTAAGGTTGCTGGACTATAGACAGGATTGGTCTATGAACTTGCAAAGATTTCTTCCATGTTTGCAGTCTATTATTTTCAGAAAACAGACTAGTCCATAGTTCTTCAGTGGCTATATGGCTCTACAATTTCCAGCATCTTTGCAAGGTGTGGCAATGGTTCCACAACATCTTTGTAGTTTGGCCTCTCCCTCCCTCCCTCTCTCCCTCCCCCTTCTCTCTCTCTCTCTCTCACCCTCCCTCTCTCTCTTTCCAGCATCTTGCATTTCTATTTAGTAGCAAAGCTAAAGCAGTTAACCCAAAAAGCAAATGAACAATTTAAAAACATTTTCTCTACATTAATAATCAAGACAATGGTCATATTCTCACACTACATTGTTATATTTTGGATTGGTTTACTGTGTCATCCCAACCTAGAAACCTGATTAGTTCACAGCTTGTAGATAATTCTCTCTCTCTCTCTCTCTCTCTCTCTCTCTCTCTCTCTCTCTCTCTCTCTCTCTCCTCTCCCTGCTCCCTCTTTCCCTCCCCTCTCTTTCCCATGCCACTTCTATTTCTATAAATATTCCTGAGAACTCAAACTGGCCTTAAATAATTTCTTACAAAATTAAATATTTTCTCTGAATGCTAATCCATGCAGAAAATAAGAGAGGAGTGTAAGCTGAAGCTTCATTAATAGTATTTTCCTGCTGGTTATTTCAAATTCCTATCATTTTTTTAATTAGACAGCCTCTTTAATCGCCATTACAACAATTTTATAAATGGATAAAGCATTCCTAAACATTTTATGCATGTCTCAATGGCATACTCTCAAAATATGCCCACCAGCCCAAAAAGGTTGCCATCCTTTATCTAGCATTATAGCTGAACCCAATTTAATGGACAGTATATACTGGAGTGAAGCATCTGTTAGTATGCTGAGAAAATGACATAAGGTGCAAGAATAGCCACAAAGCATCTCCACTTCTTCATATTCTTTTATAATCCTTCTAGATGGGCTTTTTTGGGGGGAAAACAAATAGAGCAAGGGAATGGTTAGGGTTAGAGGTAGAGTTAGGGTTATTTTTCCATCTTGTCCAAAATGGTATCTACGTTATAGCTATATGTTTGTTGTTGCTGTTGAAGGAAAATTCAAAACAGGAAATTACCTATATGTTAGAGCAGTGGTTCTCAACCTGTGGGTCGGGACCCCTTTGGGGGTCGAACGACCCTTTCACAGGGGTCGCCTAAGACCATTGGAAAACACATATTTTTGAAAAAATACGGAGAACATAAAATAATCTTATGGTTGGGGGCCACCACAACATGAAGAACTGTATTAAAGGGTCGCGGCATTAGGAAGGTTGAGACCCACTGTGTTAGATGAAAAGGCTGACGTTAGGGAAATGTTTTAATCCTATGTTAGGGCATATTTAGTGTTCCACATGAACAGGCCATTGCACAGCATGCCCATGAGAAAAAAGCTCTCCTAGTTCAGGATGAGCTGTTTGGAAGCCAAGCAAAGAAGCAAATGTAGATTGATTAATGTGAATATCTTTCTCTGAAATTAAATCCATGGGCCAACCTAACAAAAATATATAAAAGAAAACCTGCCATCACCAATGTCCCAAAGGTGCTTTTTTCAAGAAGCAACTGGACTTTCTTAAGTTTTTTGTTTGAGACTCTTCACTTCTCATAGAAGCAGCTTTTTCAGCAACTGAAGATGCTTCTTGGGTGAGAATCAAATGTCTATGGGTATTCTCAATCAGTCAGATTATGACTGTCCCGAAGAAGCTTCTGGACTTTCTTGTTTTTCTTTTTTTCTGAAGGGATTTTGCTTCTCATCCAAGAAGTTTCTTCAGCTCTGACTGGATGGTATAAATATACATCTTTCCGTTTCCCATTCAGTCAGAATTGAAGAAGCTTCTTGGATGGGAAGCGAAATGACTTCAAAGAAAAAGAAGAAAATCCAGTTGTCTCTTGAAAAAGCACCTTTGGGTTTTCAAGTCCAAAAGCCAAGAAAGTCCAGTTGCCTCCTACAAAAAGCACCTTTGGGACAACCATGACCTGGATGATTGAGAATCTCCATATTTATTCTGCCATCAGCAAATAGGACTGGAGTACAGCAAAGCCAAGGGATTTTAAAGGAGATGACTTTATGATAATATATGTAAACCTATAATTGGTTAAATTAGTCAATCATCACTCAAGCTTCAACAAGCAGCCTGAAATGTGCTATTTTTAAAACATAGGCTAAAATAAACTCTGACTTTGTTCAGAGTTAAAGAGGTAAACTGCACACTGTATTCTTTCTTTGGCAATATACTGACAAAAAAATTCAATTTCTGAATAATATAGTGATATAAAACATTAGCGATAAGTTAAAAAAACAACAACAGAACAGACATTGTCAAGAATCCTCTAAGTTAGCTGGTTTTAGTTCTTCTTACCCAGAATTAAACCTGTTATGAAACCAAAACTATTCAGTCCATCGAATAGAGAGAAAGAAACTTCAGGTGAAGAAATACAGTATATTTTTTTATTCTTTACTGGGCAATATTTTCAAAAGAATTTCCTGAGGAGGAATAAGAGATGCTTGGGGAATAAGATGGAGCTGATGACAAAAATGTGAAGATTTCACATCCTGCCATAGTGACAGTTTATCTTTCACCAAGCAGGCTTGACATTAGCAAAAGGTCAGGGAAAAGGGGGTAAAGGGAGGGAAGGAATGGAACAGAGAATCTATGGGTCAGAAAGCACAGAAATCTACAGATGAGTGAACTTCTCTTTAACCCGGGTAAAATGATTGTTTATCATCTTTAAAACTCCCTTTATTCATTTCTCCTGGATCTTTCAGCCCTTTACTCCATTTTTGCACAAAATGCAGCTGGAGGAGCTCAGATTCTTTCTGAGTATGATCAGAGTAGATTTTGGTGAGGGACATTTCCTTACCTGCTTCCCAGTGGTGGGTTTCCATTGTTTTTACTACCGCTTTGCTCGTGCGCGTGCACGCAACACTTCTGTGCATGCCCAGAAGTGTCCTGGTAGGTGGGCGGAGCCTCCCGCCGCCACTACTACCAGTTTGCCCAATCCGGGCCAAACCGGGAGCAACCCACCTCTGCTGCTTCCTCCCCAGTTGAGGTGTATGGATGAGTTGAGGGTATCCATGAGAGTGAATCAGAGAACTGAACTGGTCCTGCTAGCTTTCCCATCTCCAGCCCACATTCCAAGCCTTCTCTTCCCCATACCCACTATTTCCTACCCACCATATATCAAAGTGAGGGCACAGAAAAAAAGACTCCTGACAACTATTGGAATGAATTCTTGCACTCTGGATACAGGAACCCTACTTTTCACTCAAGGCTCTGTAAGATTGAAAAGTAGCATTCATTTGCTTCAAAAACTTGGGATAAAAAATTCTTTCATTCTATAATATCTCTAATTCTTTAGTATCACTAATATTACTGGACGCGTCTAGCAGCATTTGGGCCACAACATTTGGTTTTGCTCTCTTCTCCTTGACGGTAGAATTAGCCGTAACACTTAAGGCTGGCAACAAGGAAACCATCTGAAATTGACCAAGGCTTCCTGGGAATCAAAATGGTTGGGTTTTTGTCTCTCTGTGTACATTTTCTTTTTTAAATCCCCAAAGGCACACATAAAATACGAATTGGTTTGTAATACAATGGGTTAAATGAATTCAGACAATTGTGATATGGTTGTATTAAAAAAATAATGATTTAGTATGATAGGTAAACTCAGCCAGTTTCTGCTTCTCTCTTTAACGGATTATACCTCACAGGTCCTGAAATAGTTAGAGAGTTCCGGGTTGTTTGAAACAATTTCATCACATATCTTCCTCTGTTATTAAAAATACTTAGATAAAGATTTGTGGCCATCTTGAACTTCTCACAAGATATGCATATATATGATGTGTGTGTGTGTGTGTGTGTGTGTGTGTGTGTGTGTGAGAGTGGTGGGTTACAGGCAGTACGCCCCGGTACGGGTGTACCGGAGCCAGCCCAGAGCACCAGATACCGTTCCAGTACGGTGCTCCGGAGGGCCCACCCGCCCGCCCGAGCTCCTTACTGGTCGTTTAAGTCTCCTGTGCTTCCGTGCATGCACACGGCACATAGATCACCTGCACGATGCTCCACTGAGCAGCTGGAGCATCGCAGAGGCGCTAAGACACATGCGCGCACTGCTCGCATCTATGTGGACGCCTCCGGGACTGGAACCCACCACTGGTGTGTGTGTGAGAGAGAGAGGGGGGAGGGATTCAGTCAAAATGGAGTATAACATTTGAGGTATGATCTGAATTCTAAGTATCTCTCCAATTCCCTACATATTATCCTTTTGGCTTTCACATTTGATTTCAAAACAGAATTTGTTCTCTATTCTTCTCCCTTCAAGTCAACGAGCAGCCTAATCTCTTATAATTCAAAGAAAGCAGGATTACAGTAGCCGCCTAATAAATTGCATAATTCATAGTGAAAAAATTCATGGAAGAATGTGCTGCAATGAGCCACTTGCCTCTATACAATCTTCAAACAGGGTTTGAAATATAATAAGATATCCTTTTAAAAGGGGGATTCAGATGCCTCTACAGGAGGTACTTATGCCAGTGGAGAGGTACTGAATGTTCTGGTCTGCACATTGTATAGAACTGTGGTTTTATTACAGTTTTATTGCATAGTTCACAAATGGTTTTGCACAATATGTTCAATTGAACTCCCTAGCCTGAGTCTCTTCACACAATTCCCCTGTTAGGATGGTCATTGATAAGAACTCTTAAGAGTTTAAGTCCACAAACCTGAAGGGTATCTGGGTTGTGGTGAAAGTAAAAGTAAAGGTTCCCCTCGCACATATGTGCTAGTCGTACCTGACTCTAGGGGGCAGTGTTCATTTCCGTTTCAAAGCCAAAGAGCCAGCGCTGTCCGAAAACCTCTCCGTGGTCATATGGAGGGCGTGACTTACCTTCGCACCAATGGTGGCTCCTATTTTTCTACTTGTATTTTTACATGCTTTCGAACTGCTAGGTTGGCAAACATTGGGACAAGTAATGGGAGCTCACTCCATTAAGTGGCACTAGGGATTCGAACCGCCAAACCGCCAACCTTTCTGATTGATAAGCTCAGCATCTTAGCCATTGAGCCACAGCATCCCTGTGTTGTAGTAGATTGCCCTAAATAATAAATGATGGTTTAAAACCAAAGGAGTGGCATGATAAGCTAAAACTAAACAAACCACATCATGGTTTAGTGTGCTATGTGAACCAGAATATTTTGTCATTTTTTTCCCTAAAAAACAAAACAAAACAAAATCCTGAATGGCAACTATAGATTTTCCTTCCTTTATTGCCATTAATGAGTCTCGTGATACAAATAAACATTACAAAGGGGTTCCATTTTTTAATCTAGGGAAGAATAAATAATTGAAGAATTTGTTATTAATACTTTTCAAAATTTAAAAAAAATGTAGTTTACAAAGCATAAGTATATAAAATAGTATGAAAATATAAATATACAGTATAAATGCGACTACAGTTCCACACATCTTTTAGTAGGTAACATTGCCTATTCTCATGACAAAATCTTTCTATAATATTTACTCAGAATTCAGAATGAGTGCTCACTATGCAAATATTCCTAGAAGATGAAAGTTAATAGCTTTCTGTTATGGTGTTTTAGCCCTTTTATCCTTTGTATATTTGTATATTTTAATTATTATTTTTCTATTCCAAATTATAACATTCAAAAGGGGGAACTAGAATCTGACCTTGATCTATCAGATAAATTTGATCAGTGGCTACGGATGACGTTCGTCTTTTTTTTACTGAAAGTGTCCTAGTTATGGAAAATTTTCCCCCGATGCCAAATATCTATTTCGGTTATAATTCCAGTGCCCTATAAAGATATTTTTCTTTCCCCTGAATCTTTACATCACTAGATTTCATTAGAGAAAAGACATTAAAAAACATGTTATAATATTGTAACTATCCCAAGTTTAGCTAAAGGGGGGGGGAAACCCAGTTTCACGAATTTGATTACAAAAGACTTTTTCTTCTCTTTTCTTTTCTCCCTGTACAATACACCATGTAATGCAATAACCTTCAGTGACAAGAGTTAGCAAACTTTACTTCCTAACAAGATGTTGGCCCAATCGTTTCTTAATTTTAAAAAAAGTTTTAAGGTCTCTTCTTCCTGTTTTCTTTTATTTTCTTCTCAGTTGCTATCTTGACTGCTGAACTATCTTGGGACAGGTTTAGAGATCACTGATGATAGCCTAGGGTCTTATGTGTTAGAGGAAGGAAGCCAACTTTCTTTAATATCACAGGGGGATACCATTCTTTTTTCTGATGCACAGTTAAGAAAATATTCTGGTGTGGTTTCAGTTTTGTGTGGGCCTAGACAGGAAATTTGTGATTCCTGTTTCCTGTAGGCAACCTCCCTTTAGCTAACATATAAACAGATATGCTTTAGTGCTATTATATTGCATCACCCACTAATTTGATATTTACAAAGAAGGGGACAAAGTTCTACTAAAAGGCAGCAAGATTGTACAACTTATTTATTAATTATCTGCCATCAAATTATTTGTCAACTCTTAGGCACCACATAGATAGACTTTCTCTAGGACACTCAGTCCCCAGCTGGATCCTTCAGATCAGGGGTACGTTCCAGCAGGTACTACTGCTGTTTTGCTCATGTGTGAGCCACTCATGCACGCTTCATGTGCACTATGCGGGCATGCGCAGTGCAATTTAAATTTTAAAAATGGCGGCACCTATGGTGCTGCCCAGGGAACCAGTTTGGGGGCGTGGCAGGCCTGGATCACTGCCAGTTCCAGTGACCCAGTCCGCCAAACCACTACCGGTTTAGCCAAACCAGTCCGAACCGGTAGGAAGCCACCACTGCTTCAGATGTTTCAACAGTACTGTGGGAAGAAATATCCATCTGGTTCAGTTCCAAGCTGGGAGAAAGACACTGGAAACATGGAGGTTCATTGGAAAGATGGTTTAATGATATAGCAGAACCATATGGGTTTTGGGCAGCTGACAAAATGGACATGAGAGTAGAAGGTTTTTATACCTTCTTTGAGCTTTGCAATTTAGCTTCCTGTTCCTGTGCATGAACATGTATTCCATTGGCTGTTGTCAGATTCTTATGGGGTCACGTAGGGTTTATGTAGGGGTCATGGCTGGCTCTATAGACAAAGGACAAATCCTAGGTGTTCATCTGAGTTAAGCTTGGTTGAAGTTTGGACTGCTCTGAGGATGATGCAATAATTTATATTGTGGCTTAATGGCTTTGTCTTGTGTTGGATCTTGAGTGATGGCTGCTTTTAATCCTAAAGTTCTGCCTTTGTTTCAAAATATCCTGTCTTGAATGGATTGCCAAACCTGCATTTCTGAAAGGTGGCCTCCTCAGTTTGATTTCTGAACAGGCTGGCCCAATCTTTCTTAATGGGGCCCTAAGTGTCTGCTGGGGCTATTAGGAAAGACTTGGGGCTGCTTTCTGTCTCCAAGAGCATGTTTCTCCATTTCTTCTTTAAGAAAATATAATATTCTGCCTTTTTAATATTTCCCAAAATATTTCATTCTTCTAAGACAGGGGTGTTTGCTAACCTTCTACAGTACATCTCAGTAATGCTGAATCCTTCTATCTTGTTGTTGGTTATTTTCTTCTTTCCATCCCTCTTTCATAGCATTAGAACCTTTTCCAGAGAGCTAATTCTTCGCATTGTGTGTTCAATATAGGACAATTTGAGCATGGTTATTTGTGTCTTGAATGAAAACTCTGGATTCATTTGCTTTCTTGGCTGTTCATAATAGTTTTTTCCAACACCAAAGTTCAAAACTACAATACAATAGCAGAGTTGGAAGGGACCTTGGAGGTCTTCTAGTCCAACCCCCTGCCTAGGCAGGAAACCCTATACCGTTTCAGACAAATGGCTGTCCAACATCTTCTTAAAGACTTCCAGTGTTTGGGCATTCACAACTTCTGGAGGCAAGTTGTTCCACTGATTAATTGTTCTAACTGTCAGGAAATTTCTCTTCAGTTCTAAGTCGCTTCTCTCCTTGATTAGTTTCCACCCATTGCTTCTTGTTCTACCCTCAGGTGCCTTGGAGAATAGTTTGACTCCCTCTTCTTGGTAGCAATCCCTGAGATATTGGAACACTGCTATCATGTCTCCCCTAGTCCTTCTTTCTCTTAAACTAGACATACCCAGTTCCTGAAACAGTTCTTCATATGTTTTAGTCTCCAGTCCCCTAATCATCTTTGTTGCTCTTCTCTGCACTCTTTCTAGAGTCTCCACATCTTTTTTACACCGTGGCGACCAAAACTAAATGCAGTATTCCAAGTGTGGCCTTACCAAGGCATTATAAAGTGGTATTAACACTTCACGTGATCTTGATTCTATCCCTCTGTTGATGCAGCCTAGAACTGTGTTGGCTTTTTTGGCATCTGCTGCACACTGCTGGCTCATATTTAAATGGTTGTCCACTAGGACTCCAAGATCCATCTCACAGTTACTACTATTGAGCAAGGTACCAGCTATACTGTACCTGTGCATTTTGTTTTTCTTGCCTAAATGTAGTACCTTACTCTTTTCACCATTGAATTTCATTTTATTAGATAGTGCCCAATGTTCAAATTTGTCAAGATCCTTCTGTATCTTAAGCCTATCTTCTGGAGTGTTGGCTATTCCTGCCAGCTTGGTGTCATCTGCAAATTTGATGAGTTCCCCATTTACCCCCCTCATCCAAATCATTGATGAAGATGTTGCAGAGTACTGGGCCTAAAACAGAGCCTTGGGGTACTCAAAGTGCCAGTGCTCTTTCTAGCCTCCTTCTTGAAAGTCCAACTTTCACTTCCATAGAACGTCACAGGAAAATTATTGCCTGATATTTGTAAGAATAGATACACACAATAACATCTGAATAACTTTTCCGTTTTATCCAGCGCTAGTTTGAGCTGTGTTTCTTGAGTGCTAGTTTGCCTCAGCTTCTGCCCACCTAGAATTTTGAAATCATGTTCTATGTCCGTGATGGCGAATCCATGGCATGCATGCCAGAGGTGGCACACAGAGTCCTATCTGTGGGCACACACGCCATTGCTCCAGCTCAGCCAGCTGATCATCAGGCTTCCCATATGTACATGCACGCCGGCCAGCTGGTTGCCAGCTTTATGATGCACGCATGCACCCAGGCCAGCTGGTCGTCGGGTTTCCACTGCTCCGGGGCACTTGTCTTCCGGTTTTGGCACTCTGTGTCTAAAAGGTTCTCCATCGCTGTTCTATGTGATAGATACATAGATCTCACTTTGGCGAAGCCAGAGCTTCATGCGGTTTATTAGAATCCTGCCGACACTGGACCTTCCCGGGTGTAATGCCCATTTTGTGAGGCAGCTTCGGTGGAGGAAGAAGGCTCCAGATGATGCTGCAGGAAACCTGCTCATTTTTCTTTCTGGTGCTACCTGACCTCCTGTGATGCACCTTGGAAAGCACACAAACATGAACCGAACAGAGCAAACAGACAAACTATTATTCTGCATTAGCATAGTAGTAAAAATGAATTTGTTGACTGTTTAGGACTGAGTGAATCAATTTTAGAAGATTAAACTATTGTCCTTTGGAAAATCCAGGCAATCACTAGATGGCAGCAGAAAGATACAGAAGATGGTATCTCTTTGCTATCACCTAGATTCCTGGACTTTTTTATAGTCTGAATTTTCAGATTTTATTAGCTCCCAGATGCCCAATGAATAAACAATGAGTAAACAATAATGTTGTTTATTTAGCACAATCAATATTTACTATTTTTATAAAGCAACATTTGTAGAAGGAAAAAGACCAGATCTTTGGTCAGAGGGAGTGTTCTATTTGTTTGTTTCATATTAACAGATTGTAGGGTGTGGGTGTTTTTAATCACATTTTCATAATAAAAAATCAAAACCGCACGAAGAAAAAAAAATACAGAAAATAAGTAGAAACAAAAAGAAAAGAAAATTCCTGCTAAAGGAGTGAATCAGATTCTCTCCACTTCCTCAAGAAGATATTTGTTTAAGGTATGAGGGTTATGTTTTATGGTTTTAATTTGGTTTTAATTGAGTTATTGTTTTATTGATAACTGCATGTTGTTTATTTTGTGTGCGTGTGTGTGGTTGTTTTAATTATGTGAGCCACCAAGAATTATGAATATGAGATCTGTGGCTATAAAATTGAATCAATACATCTCAACAGATTGAAAAGAAACACCAATTATTCTTCTAGGGACAAAAATGAAAATAAATGGTGGTGGTGTCTTCGCACAAACTCTAACATTTGTTTGTTTGTTTATGAAAATGTGTATGGTTGCTCACTCAGTTTCAGTGACCCTGGGCAACTTACAGAAGTAAAAACCCAATATTCAAATAATAAAAACAATAATACCCATCCCTCCTTAAACATTTGATAGCCTAATCAAAATGGTTTGTTTATTTTTAATGTCTTTGGAAAACTCCACCGACATCTATCATCCCACCAAGATCTACCAACCCACCCTTTTGTGGAAGGGAAATGCCTATATATGCCACTTCCATGCTCCAAGTTCTTTACTTAGCTACTGATCTATGCAGAGCCTGCCTTCTCCTTCTGTGTCTGCCAAATTTACTTTGGAATCTTTGATGAGGGATTCAAAGGATTATTTTAACTTTCTTTCTTTCTTTCCCCCGTAAATCCAAGCGTGTAGTATCTTTTGGGCCATTCCTATCTACAATTTCAGCTATATTTTAAACAGGCTAACTGCAAAGCAAATTACATTTTTCATAAAATTGTTTTAAAAATAGACTTGGGAAAGCTGACATGAGAGAGAAAGGAAAAGAAATCCTTTTGTAAAAGCCTCAGAAACCAATCTGTTGATGTTCCCGCTGCAGCAATCCATCTCTGCACAAAGTTATTTATTGCCATGATTTATTAGATCCATACACATAGATCTAACTTACACTGATCTAATATGCTGAAATGGATTTTAAAATAAGAGAAATTGGGAAAGCTGTTTATCTTGGAAGACTGTTGCCAGGGGACCCATCCTCAGTCACTGTGAGGGTGCAAGGAAATTAAGGCTTATTTGATTTATATGTTTTAGTATCTGCACAGTAATGTGGTAAAAGAATCAGTGAAGTTTGCAGCTTTCTCTACAGAAATACCAAGCGCTAACAAAAGCTACAAAAAAAAGAAGTTTATTAAATACCTATGGTTTTTTCCCCCTCAGTCTTCAGTGATTATATTGTGACAATAGCGAAATTAGCAAAACGTTTAAGAAGATCAGAATGCCTCCAAACTTCCAGAACTGGGAATAAATCAGTCATTGCTCAACACTTTTATGTCCTACTGGCCTCTTTGGGAGAGATATAAAACCCGGGCTTAGAAGCTGAGTAAATCACATAGTGCCTGTATTGCTGTGGTATGGTATTAAATAAATCGTCATTGGTTGACTTTTGCACGATCTAAATATGTTGAGACCTGGAATCATGATTCAGCAATATCTTGGCAGCCAGAAACTCAACCCTTCCCTTACCAAATTTGAATGTCTTGGAAATGAAGATTGCCCTATGCGATCTTCTAATCTTTGAAGATATGCCCGTCTGCATTTGGTAGCCAAGTCTGTTACCCATTTCCTTCCCTAACCAAGTGTAGAACTAGTTATATTTTTAAATGCTTCAGTCTTTGTGAACATTTTAAACTTGGGTTTTAAAGTTTCAATGTGGTTTGGTGAATTATGATTTGTACTGATCATATCGTGGTCTGATATGTTTTGATGTAAAGCTGTTAAATGAAGCAGTAATTTAAATCTGCCCAGGCAAGCTGTTAATACAAGCATCTTTTAAAAGACAGATACTTTTGATACATGGTGATCAAATACCATATGGACCGAGAGCTCTGAATGGAGTAAAGGGGAGAAAAAGAGTGGAACGCTAGCAGGACCCAGAAAGGAGGTTTTAAAAAGTATACCAAGTGCTCAGTATCTATGCTCCATTCCCACAGACACAACCAAACTCAAGATACAGCATCAGTGGTCAGACTCTACAAGTATCGGTCCTTGACTGCTTCAGTGTTTGGGAAAGTCCCTTTGAAATCCAATCCATTTCCTAGAACTGGAAATGAAGAATTAATCCTTGACTTGTAAAAATAACATCCTGGAGGGAGAATTAATGGAAACAAGTAACAGGCCAGTCAGCAAGACACTTTCATCCTGGATTTTAATTTGCTAGTTTATTTTGGAACGAATACTATAAGCATTTGTTCTTTTCTTGTCCCTGCCCCCATTTTACTTTCTTTGCATCCAATGTACACACGATGGTTGCAATAAATTAGAATATTTAGCTGTTTGAACTTTTAGGAAAACATTCCCTTTCTCCAAACTCTTTAGTTATGCCTCGTAAGGCTGTCCATAGCCAAAGGCAATTCAGATCTCAGACAGATTTGGGTAACATATGTTCAAAACATGTTTCAGCTACTGACCTCACCAACACATGAAGCTAAAAATATATGTGGGATGGCAGATCTAGACAAATGGGGGCCCCATATTTCTGCCTCAAAAGGGAAGGAGATAGTAATTCCTCCGAACTTTTTATTGTGGAATGTTCAGATCTGATGTCAGAGCTAAACAGAGCTATAAATATGGATTGACTTTGAATTTAATCCCTTGGATAAAGACCACTATTTTTCACCTTCATAGTTATATATGGATGGGGAATTTTTAATGGTTGAAAAATTATAGAAAATCAAGTTCATTCCTCAATTTATTGCTCATTTGTTTAACCAATTAAAGCAAAGCTTGAAAACAATATTTTCAGAGTTTTCAGTGCTCCCTTAATTCTGTGATGAGTAGCACAGGGGCCTGAAAATGATTGCTATCTAGTTAACCATCTTCAAAAGTGCCACAAACACATAAGAAAGATCCTGTCAGGAAGACTTTAATTTCTACTTCTGGCTTTTCAGCCTTTGCCACTAGATCTAGCAGAGAAAACATGCTCCAGGCCCCTTCCATAAAATAATGTCATTTTATTGGACCCCAGAACTGTGACTGAGGCCTGAGCTTGTCAGAGTGCCAATTAGCAGTAAAGCTGTTAACTGTTTGTATTCTAAATCAAAAAGTCACATTTTGACAGGTCATTTCGAACATTTTGTTGCTCTCATTGTTTCATATGAGCTGGCTAACATTGTAGGTCATTGACTGTAGTGGCCTGATTGAAACTATATAAACAAACAAGTTAGGTATTATTTCAAGAAATGTGGTTTAGTGAACAGCAGAGACAGCAGTTCAGGGAAAGTCTAGAAAAAGGAGGAGGACTGAAGTGAGATCTTTGAATTCAGAAACTTCAAGATCTAACCAGGATTCCAGGGCTGGTTCTGTAGAATACTTGCTGACCAAAAACAAAATGACTGGATTTAAAAAGCAGGAAGATCAGAAACAGGAACTGTGATATCTTGGACTTATCTTTGCCCATAAGTAAACATTTGAAAGAAAAAAGAGAAAAGAAAGAAAGAATAAAGCAAGACATGATGAAGTTAGCTGGACAAATATTATTGTAACCAGTGACGTGCGGTGAGGTTTATGACTGGTGAGGCACTGACACAGTGCTGGGTTTCAAATATTTTTAGACTTGTGGACTTCAACTCCCAGAATTCCACAGCCAGGCATGCTCAGTTCCAATTTAAAGCGACAGCATTTGTTTTTCTCCTTTGCTCCTTTTTTCTTTTTCTTCTCCTTCCCCTCCTTCCTCCCTCTCTCCCTTCCTCCCCCTTTCACACACACACACACACACACACACACACACACACACACACAAGTTGGATTGGACTATCTCTCCTACCCCTTCCCTCTCTCACTCACTCTCAAACAAACCCACACACACACAAAAGTTGGATTGGATATCTTTTCCAGTGGCTTGAAAGCAGCTCCTCTGCCACCCCCCCCCCCATTCCCCTGCTGCCTTTCCCAAACACCTCCACCATTGCAAATTCAGCCTGCTGTCTGGATGGGAAATGCCTGGAACACAATAAAGCCCACCCACCACCTCCTGCTGGCAGGCTGGGGTGAGAGGAGGGGCAGAGAAGCCAGAGGGGAGCCGAGCCAAGCCTTCCAAAAGAAAGAGGCTGGGGGGAAGTGTGTGTACTACAGCATGGCTCTTTGCCTGGCTTCCTGCCTCCTCCTGTGGTCTCCTCAGTGCTCGCTTGTGCTCTCCCTCCCCAAGTGTAGTTTGATTGCAGGTGGAGCCACGTTGCCTTTTCAAACTTGTAATCAGTGAAGCTGGGCTAGATTTTTATATAGTTTTATCCAGCTGTTTGTGTGTGAGAGAGAAATGAATGGGGGCCTGGGGAGGAAGTCACTACACTTGGGGAGGGAGAGCACCAGTGAGGTTAAGCAGAGTCATCCACAGTGAGGCAGCAACTAGCTCAGTTTTTTCCTTTTACTTTTTTTTTCATGATGAGAGTGGTGAGGCTGTGCCTCACCTGCCTCACCTGACTGCACGTCACTGATTGTAACAGAGAAAAAGCATTTTCCATTTGGTAATATTTTAATGAGTCCAGGACCTGAAGAACTCCAAATTCTGTCCTACAGATTATTAGGAATGCTAATTGGGGCAAGTTAAGTCAGGTTTAGTTAACATTTGAGCTTTATTTAAGGAAATGAACTTAATTAAGAACATATTAAACAAAGCAATAGTACAAAAGGGATAGTACAAAAGCAACAATACAAAATTGAAAGAACAAAACCTCTGATCTTATCTAATATTAATATATTTTATATGCCGATATGTCTCCATATCTATTTACTTTATGCCCAAAGCCTAATAATTCACTGTGATAATATATAGACAATGAATTAAAGATGATATTTTATTAAAATACTATTGTGCAGTGGCATTTGTGTCTCCTCAATATCATGCCAATACCTCAACTACCACATCATACTGGCTGTCTATTCTGCTACATTGATTAACTTAAGCTATTATAGATGAGACCATCTAAAATTGGAAATACTACTGATTTGTTTTGTATCTCTATTCATTCTCAAAAACATACACTTTGGATACAGCTGCTTCTTTTAAAAATTACAATAATTTGTTGTTTGGGAACAACAAATGTAGAAATCATAAATATTTTTTTAAAAAATCATGGACTCTACACCAACCAAAGATGAATGTGCAAGCTTTTCTCCATTTGCTTTTCATCTTGAACATTCTACATAAACTCCAAAAGCAATCCTAAATGTAACTTCTTGCAAGTAATATTTTAAAACCTTGCCTGTGAAAACAATGGGCAGATTGTGTGGGTAGGGCCCACAGCTGTTTAAATAGGGCCATGAGAAAAGTCAAATTTAGTTGTAAAAAACAAATGGTATCCATCAGGAAGAAATGATTAGAAGGGGTGGCGCTTTGGTTTGGCAAATCACATTGCTTTGGGTTTACATTTCCTTGAAAAAAACAAACTCGGAGTCACTGTGATACCGCTTCCAATTAGAGCATTAATTTATGCACTAAACCTATCTCAAGCTGCTCAGATTTACTGTATTTCAGAATATGTATCTTGGCAGGGTTGCCTTGCTCTGGTCCAGCTGTAACTGATGAAATTGTAGGCAAGGCCTAGGGACATTCAGCCAGCCCTTTCTAGATATCAAATTGGTTCTTTAGTATCTGAGCAGTATGCAACCAAAAGATGGATTTATCCAATTGAAGGTAACATTACAGAAATATTAAACCCATTGTGTAATAAAATGAGATACATACTTTGCGGGGGAAGTTTTACATTTATTCATTACTTCACTGCATATCAGAATTTTGTGGTCTTGTTATTGTAGGTCATCTAAGAGTTCCAATATGTAATACGAGTATATGCATTTTCATAATACATAAAAAACTAACATTATACATTAGCTGCAATGTCTGGGTTTCTCTGGACCCATCCCTGAATGAGACTCTGGAGAATGTCAAGGATGAAGAATAGAGTAGTGGAGACATGAGAAAAGGGAGGGAGAGAAGACAATAAGGTTATTTTGCTATTATCTTGAGATGAGAAGTGAATTGGCCATGACCCAGGTGGGAGTGGAGCTTTGGAGAATGGGGCTATAAAGAGATTTCAGGAGGTGTTTGGGGAAGCAATCAAAAGTAATTAGAGACATGCAATTCCTCCAAGTGGATAGCAAAGGAGTGTGGCAGGGGAGTAAATGGTGAGAATCGATAGTCTCAAGTGCATTAATTGATGGGGAGACTAGAGCAATGGGGAAGAAGAGTTGAAAAAGAGAGGGTTGTGCCAGGCAGAGGATAACAGAATAGAAGGCACATTCACTGGGAAGAAAGACTGGGCATTTGAGATCATGTACTCAACTTGGCAACCTAGATTGGGAGAATCTTGGAGGTCTTTCATTTTTCTGCTGCTGCTTTTTAATGCCAAGTGTGTCTGTAATAAATTAATACATCTTTCCTCATTAATAAATCTTTCCTCATTGACTGGGTTCTATTATTGAAACCGGCTTGAAGGCAGGGATGTCCCCCTCTCCAAAATCTCCCTTTAGAGCAGGGGTGTCAAACTTGTGTTGTCACAGTGACATATCGGGACTTCCCCCCCCCCCTTCACTAAACCAGGCATGGGCGTGACTAACGTGTGACGCATCCGGCCCAAGGCTGTGAGTTTGACAGCCTTGCCTTAGAGGTTTCAGCTAACTGCAGGTGAAATGGAGTGGTATCATGCAGAAGCTCTGCAGCCAACCAGAGTTGCTATACTGCAGATGAGCAGAGGTGAAACCTCGCTCTTGAAATTGAGTACCAGAGTCAAGGGGAGATTGCAGCTGTTGTCCTGTTCCCCTTGCTGGGCAGAATATCAATGCCGGAGTGTTTGTGACATTCCCCCGGAGTTATATAGTATTGGGGGATTTCAATGTGCCTTTCCAGGCAGAGTTCTGAGGCAATTCAAGAGTTTAACCCTATTATGACGATAGCTTTTTAAAATCATCATGGCCCCAATCAGAAGCATCTATGAAGAGAGAGCAAAGGGGGTGGGTGGGGTGACAAAGGTAGCATTGTTCCATAAGCTCCACCTCTTTTATACATAAGTCCTGATGTAACATGTATGTATGAAAGGGGTAGCTGTTACATCACAATGGCAGAATATTGCTTTCATCATTCTGGCTAAACTTTCAACCCTGCAGATGCCTCCAACCCCAACTTAAATAAAAGGCCAGATGTGTTTTGTCTTAGCAGAAATACGACATAACCCCAGAAAAGATTAATACCTGTCCTTTGTCCTGTTGAGTTCACCAATGCCACTGAAGTCCTCAAAGTGGAGGGTTTCCATTCGGTTTTCAGAAGGCTCTTAGAGTGACTCCTGGATAATGGTAACTGGGTCCCTGGACAGAATTGCATCTCCCTCCACCAAGGAATTCCAAGAAATTGGCATGAGAGATGTCCAGAATGATCTTGGAAAAAGACGAAGAGTGGACGAAATAGACATGGGTAAGAGTTCAGCTTCAAGAATTAGAATCAACATTTCTCTATTTTCGTTGCATCCACAGATTTTATAGAGGCTTTGTTTACTCGGAACTCACTAGCAAATAATGTGTTGGAATAATATCTACGGGGCATTCTGAAGGGTTTTCTAGACATCTGGAGGATAAAGTTGCTCAGATCTGCTAATTAGGCAAGTTCTAATGAGGTGCTAGAGTCTATGTCTTGCAAGATTATCTTGGAGGAAATTAATCACATTATTCCTGAGGTGGTGAATGTTTCTTTACATTTGTGATATAGTTGATTACTTAGTTGCACAGCATGGGCTTGTAATATAGTCATCCTGAACTTCCAGCTCCTGGTGAAAGAACTGTTAGCAGTTATAGACTGGACAGTTATTGCACAGTTAAATCTGGTTAACCAGTTAACAGGGCTCCTGGATTGGAAGACCTACACAAGGTCACTCATGCCTTACTCACCTTTTGTTTTTGCAACATGTTATACATCTGACCTCATTTGAAGGAAGTTCTAACTCATCTAGAATAGAGTAGCTCAAGTACTGCTAGCACTTAAACGCTATCCCATATAACATTATTTTTTAAGAGCTATACTGGTAATGACTTCTGGGGCAATTCAGGCTGCTGCTTGTCACTTTGAAAGACTTTATAGCAGGGGTGTCCAAACTTGGGAACTTTAAGACTTGTGGACTTCAACTCCCAGAATTCCCCAGCCAGCCATGCTGGCTGGGGAATTCTGGAAGTTGAAGTCCACAAGTCTTAAAGTTCCCAAGTTTGGACACCCCTGTTTTATAGGGCTTTAGGACATGAATATAGGTCCTGCAGGCCTTTTTTTATAGTTACATTTTGTAAACCAATTGTGGCCATTCTTGGATTAGGAGACTTTGATCACAATCACTCATTCTTTAGTCATCTCCCACCTTAATAATAAGCTCTACACAAGGGTTGCTTTGAAAAGAATTCAGAAGCTACAGCTGGTACAAAATAAGACATTCCAGGAAGTCTTGGGTGCATCCATACATACTCATCTGACTGTGAAAGTTTGGGTAGTTGTCATTTAGCTTCTAAGGTGTGATTCAAGGTGCTTTGGAATTTCCTATCCCAGAAGCCATTCTTTCCTTTCCCTCTGGGTTTCAGAAGAGCAATAGAGAATTGGTTGCAAAATGAGTAAGACCTGTTGTGAATGAAGGCTAGAATTGGGAAGGCTCATAAGTTGATCAGTTTTTTTCCTATTTATTATTTTGAACTTGTCCATTTTTTATTTTATTTTATGCTGAACTCGTTGGTTGGGCTCCCTCCAGGAATTGCCATGGGGGTTGCCACAAAGACAAGGGAGTCAAACTATTCTCCAAGGCACCTGAGGGTACAACAAGAAACAATGGGTGAAAACTAATCAAGGAGAGAAGCAACTTAGAACTGAGGATAAATTTCCTGACAGTTAGAACAATTAATCAGTGGAACAGCTTGCCTCCAGAAGTTGTGAATGCCCCAACACTGGAAGTCTTTAAGAAGATGTTGGATAGCCATTTGTCTGGAACGGTATAGGGTTTCCTGCCTAGGCAGGGGGTTGGACTAGAAGATCTCCAAGGTCCCTTCTAACTCTGCTATTGTAATGTATTGTATTGTATTGAATGAATGGCATCAATTCTCAGTCCCCTTCTTTGGAAGAACATACTATAATACAGCTTAATATCATCCTCTTGTCTTCCATCCTCTTAGCTTTAAGGAAGGCCATTAAAGAGTGTCTTTGTCAAAGAACTTGAACCCCACTTATGGACTCTCTCTTGTCTGCTGTTTTGAAAGTACCCTGACCATTGGGTCTTTTGTACTTGCATAATTGTCATGCTATCATAATTATTCTTTATTTTATTTTTTCTGTAAGAGGGTTCATAAACCACTCAGAGACCTTTTGGGATCAAAGTGGAATATAAAATGTAGATAAATAAATTAAAAGTGCATAAATAGTTGAACCTTCCTTTCTTTTATAGGCAGAGTATACCACAGGTTACTAATTATAAAATTCATTTACTCAGTTATTAAAAAAAACTATCTGGCAAATCTACCGAACTATATATTATATGCTACATACACCCTTCTTCCATTTATCTATCTGATGAAACAGGTTCTTAGAAATGAAAGCTCCTACAATAAATGTGTAAGTCATCAAGGTGTCACAGATATTTTTTTTGACAGCTGAACAATCACCTAGCAAGCACCCTTTTGTCTATGTAATAGCTTACCTTTGTGCCAAGTAGGTAATTGTTCTAAAAACTATTAGCATAAGCAGAATAGATTTTATTTGAATCCTGTCTGCAAGATCCCCTGGAAGCAGATGCTAATGAAAAAAGAGGAGGCAATCAGGAGGGGAGACATGAGACTTGAGATGGAAACAAAGAAAAAGGAAATCCCTTATTTCATAATGGTGCAAACAGAAGCATTGGGAGAAATACATCATGTGAAACCTAACCCCGTTCCTAATGCATTTAGGAGAAGGCAAAATATAGAGTATATCCTGCCTCTGGGAATAATATGGGTAGGAGGTTTTCACCAACTAGGCTGGAAGTGTTTCTACTTGCCCTGGAATTTGAGCTTTTGTTTTCAAAGACTTCCCAAGAGAGCTAAGGTTTTCTTTTTTAATGTCTTATACTTTTTGCCAATCTGTTTTCCAGAATGACCAATTCCCCAACCTTGCTTTTTCTCCATCACTTAATGGAAGTCAAGAGCGGTTGAAATCCACTGAGGGAAGAAGTCCTCCTGTCAAGAGTTTTCTGAAAAATGACTGTGATTTTGAAAATGTATCTAATTTATATATAGTTTTGAAATGAGCAAATTCTATCCCATAGCTTATCAAACAACAGCAGCCACTTCCTCCCTCTGTAAAAGATTTCTATCTGTGCTATTTGACCTAGTCTGCTCTTCTTACATAGTCAAGTCATCTCTAAATGTTGGCAGTGGTCCAGTGAAGAATTTGCATGTGCAAATAATCCTAATTATCCTGCTATGCAGAAAAGAATTAACAGTATATGTAAGTGGAAATCATCAAAGCCATTAAAAAAATGAAAGTTAGAATATTTTGGACATGTGATGCGACACCCAGAAAAATATAACATACGTCACTTAATCCTTCAGGGAAAAATTGAAGGCAAACAAGGTCCAGGCAGAAGAAGAACATCATGGCTTCAAAATCTAAGGGATTGGTTTGGACCAAACTCAGCAGCACTTTTTCATGTGGCTGTTGATAAAAATAGGATTGCCAACATGATCGCCAACATCCGATGATGGATATGGCACAAGAAGAAGAGCAAGTGGAGAACATAAGGATTGCAAGCAAATGGGAGGCTGCACTTTTCCCTGCCTGTCTTTTAGATATAATCAGGATCAAAATTCAGTTCATCTCTGCCTAATCCCATCAAACCCAAACTGAACCTCCCTGTCCAGGACAAAGCCGCTCCCTGCCCCACCTCCACCCCTGCAATCCTATCTAAAACAAAGAATAGAAGCCTGCTCACCAGTACAGCCCAAGGGCAGTCCTTACAAGGGAATTGCAACTTACAGAAACCCCAAGTCTCTCTTGTCCATCAGTTGGTGACCTCAACATACTTTCTCCTTTAACATTGGGCTTCCCCTGCTTTGCTTCCCTCTTGAAAGTGCCTAATAATCTAACTAACCCTGGGTACACTGATAAGGACCTGCCTAGCTCCCCCAAACTGGCCAGCAAATAAAATCTTTTTTCCTATCTTTGGGGTCCCTCCCTCTTTCTTGTAAAGCAGGCACCAAATGATTGTTAAACTTGGTTCTTCTCTTCAGTTTTGTGCTCCTTCTTCAGACTAAATCTTTGACAGCATCCATTCTGATAGGCCATCAGTAACTCTCCTGCATAGCTTCTTTCCTCTACCCCAATGATATATAAGGAAGGAATTCTTTTCCAGCAGCAATGAGACTGGACTCCTATGTGTCTTGAACAACTTCCTAATGTTACTTCCATATGATGTGGACAAAGGAGCCACAATGACTAGATCAAAGCATAGATCATTCTGATGTTGTTAGATATTAGCATATATCGGGGCAAGTCTCCTCTCTGGTCCGCTGCTACAGCGGGAAACAGGTATCGTTCTGATTGGTCGAGGGGCGTACCCGATCCCTATAAAAGGGGAACCCTCCGACCACAGAGCAAGCTGGATCACTACTACTATTAATAAAGAGCTGATAAGTCACTCCGTGTCCGCAGTCTGTTCTCTCGTTGCCCAGATCTAACATTGGCGACGAGGGTGGGATCGAGAGGCAGATAGGACGAAGAACGCTACCTCCAGAATCTCCGGATTTGATCCAGCCCAGGAATTCGGCAGAAATTCTGGCAGCCATCTCAGGTCACCGCAGAGCGGCAGATTCAAACGAAAGAAGATGGCGATGCACACTCCCCCCGCTCCATTCGACCCAACGAACAACGAATGGGAAGCCTTCATGATTCGTTTCGAGTGTTTTCTCGAAGCGAACGAATACACGGGGATCACCGACGCCCGGAAGAAAAACATCTTCCTCGGCTACTGCGGGAAAGAAGTCTTCAACACGGCCAGAGACCTCACCGCGCCCATTCCAATACAGGCAGTATCATGGACAGCATTGCAACAGGCTCTACAGACCCATTTCCCGCCATGTTTGCCGAAAAGAATTCAACACGTGGAACCAGAAGGCGGGAGAATCAATCAATCAATATGTTGCAGCCCTACGTAAAGCAGCAACTCACTGCGAGTTCAGGGATCTGGACGAGCATATCTTAGCACAGCTCATCTGTGGGTTAAGAGACATTTCACTACAAAAGAAGCTGTTGGCAAACCCGGATTTAACCCTACAGATAGCTCTAAACGAAGCAAGAGCGTCAGAGTCAGCAGAGAAATCATCAGTAACCATACAACGAGGTTTCAGCGTAAACCAGCCAGTACCAAGGCAAACCAGAGTTCACTACGAGGACACAAGCCCCAACTACGAGGATCCCGAGTTCGAGGACAGCCACCTGATGCGGAGCAGTCACATGAGGCCTGGGGGGAGACCCGGATCCTGTTTGCCGCCCTGCGCAAGCTGCGGAGGGAATCACCCCAGGTCTACCTGTAGGTTCAGGAACGTTGTTTGTTCGCACTGCAACAAACTTGGGCACATCGCACGAGTGTGCCGGAGCGAAGTCCCTGCCTCACGGCAGCCACCAATGTACCGCCAACAGAAGCCCAACCCAGGGGCTTGGCGAAATCAAAAAGGGCGCCCAGAGAGAAATCCACAAGTGTTTACCCAGAGAGAAAATTCCCAAAGAGCTGAGCGAACGTATCCCCAGAGAGATTACTCACAAGGAGCTGAGCGAGCGTATCCCCAGAGAGACTACACACAAAGAGCTGAGAGAGCGTTCTATCAAGACGCTCAACGAGAGTATTTTCAGGATACAGATGAGATAGAGTTGACCCAGAGAGAGGAATTGCGAACGTATCTCACATCAATAAGCCAGGTCCGCACCAAGCGGCCTAAAAAGCTGAAAGTCACAGTCCTCTTGGAGGGCTCACCTTGCGAGCTGGAAGTTGACACAGGATCATCCCTGACGATCATTTCATGGACATCCATGAAACAGGCTATCCCTAGCCTCAAAAAGAGCCGTTCCAGACATCCTGCTACGAGACTACCAGGGGAACCGAGTCCCCATCGTAGGCCAAGGCACGTTCCAGATCCGTTTCAAGGACATCATAGCCCAGCTGCCTGTGACCATTGCCAGCGCACCATTACAAAACCTCCTAGGACTGGATTGGTTCGAATCCTTGGGGCTAGAAGTCACCGGAATCAACGCCGTGGAAAACAGCAGCGCTGAGCAGATTTTTAAGGAGTTCGAGGATGTGTTCAGCCCCGGTCTTGGTAAGTATGTGGGTAAACCGATATAATTCAATTTAGACCCCAAAGTGGCGCCAATCCGACTTAAACCGAGACGAGTGCCCTTTGCACTCCGCCCAAAAATAGATAAGGAAATAGATAAGTTAGTGGAGCAAGGAATCCTTGAGCCGGTGGATCACGCGCGCTGGGAAACACCCATCGTGACCCCAGTCAAACCAGACGGATCAGTCCGCATCTGCGCGGACTATAAATGCACAATTAATGTCGCGCTACAACAGAGCGCATATCCTGTGCCTGTAGTACAGCACTTATTGCACTCGTTGGGGCCAGGAAAGGTATTTGCTAAATTAGACATGGCACAAGCTTACCAGCAACTGCCCGTAGATAGCGCCACAGCGGAGGCCCAAACTATAGTGACGCATAGAGGAGCATTCAAATGCAACCGGCTACAATTCGGTGTGAGTATTGCCCCAGGATTGTTCCAGAGCGTCATGGAACGACTTTTGCAAGGGATACCGGGAGTCGTCCCCTATTTTGACGACATCTTGGTGTCCGCTGCAAACGAGGAGCAATTAAATAAAAGAGTCAGAACTGTTTTGGCCAGAATCAGAGAAAAGGGTCTCCACCTCAAAAAGGAAAAATGCCAAATTAACGTGCCTAGCGTAGAATTCCTGGGTTATAGAATTGATGGTCAGGGAATACACCCCACTTCAAAGAAAATTAAGGCGTTCCAGGACGCCCCCACACCACGAAATCAGACCGAGTTGCAGGCCTTCCTCGGACTACTTAACTTCTACAGCGTTTTTCTGAGGCAGAAGGCGACCGTTGCTGAGCCACTACACCGTCTACTCCAGAGGAACGCACCATGGAAATGGGGACGATCCGAAGCTGCAGCTTTCGCAGGAGTAAAGCGCCTGCTCACCACTGACTCACTGCTTGTCCAATACAGCCAGACCCTACCGCTGGTATTGACCTGCGACGCATCACCCTTCGGAGTTGGAGCAGTCCTCAGCCACAGGATGCCCGACGGAAAAGAAGCACCCATCGCCTTCTACTCCAGGACTCTTTCATCGGCCGAGAGGAATTAAAGCCAAATGGACAGGGAAGCGCTAGCTGCTGTAGCTGGAGTAAAACGTTTCCACGAATACCTCTATGGCCGCGATTTTGAACTGATTACAGATCACAAACCGCTGTTGGGACTTTTGGCGGGAAACCGCCCCACTCCGGTCTCCCTTTCTCCACGCATGACCAGGTGGACTGTTTTCCTGGCTGCGTACTCCTACAAGTTAATTCATCGACCGGGCTCCACTCTCGGACACGCAGACGCACTCAGCCGTTGCCCATTACCCGACATTCTGCCAGACCCCACTCCAGAAGTACCGGTATTGCTCATTGACTGTTTGG
Source organism: Natrix helvetica (assembly GCF_964273705.1). NCBI lineage: Eukaryota > Metazoa > Chordata > Lepidosauria > Squamata > Natricidae > Natrix > Natrix helvetica. The sequence goes on from NC_138548.1 coordinate 31,607,263, forward strand.
ACTCTGGACCGGTTTCTTCATATGACGTTGCAACGTTCTCCTCTAAAGACAGTTTAATAAAGCAAGTTCAAACTTGGGTTTGGAGGGGGTGGCCGAAGGGAAACGTGGGCCCGGAATTCAAAGTGTTTTGGTCAAAACGGGACGAACTCTCAGTGTTACAAGGTTGCTTATTGTGGGGGGATCGAGTTGTTATTCCGTATGCTTTACGTAGGAATGTATTAGATGCTTTACATGTGGGTCATCCGGGGATTGTTAGGATGAAGGCGTTAGCAAGAAGTTACGTTTGGTGGCCAAACATGGACAAAGAAATAGAGGAGTGGGTGGCCACTTGCGACCCATGCCAGGAATCGAGACCAGCACCCCCGGAAGCGCCCGCCACAGAATGGGAGAAACCTAAAGCACCCTGGTCGCGAATACACATCGACTTCGCAGGGCCATTCCAAGGTCAGACTTTCCTTATAGTTGTGGATGCATACTCAAAATGGCTAGAAGTAGTCCTAATGACTTCAACCACGGCAGAGGCAGTCATTAAGGTTCTACGGCGACTTTTCGCCACTCATGGCCTGCCCGACCTCCTGGTCTCCGATAATGGGCCCCAGTTCACGGCCATGCAATTTGAGACATATCTAGCAGGACAGGGGATTCGGCACGCCCTCGTCGCGCCATTCCATCCGGCATCAAATGGACAGGCGGAGAGAATGGTGCGATTCGCAAAAGAGGCCCTCGCTAGGATGGGTCCAGGTGATTGGCAAACGTGCATTGACCATTACCTCTTAATTCAGCATATCACCCCAAGTGCAACGACGGGTAGGAGCCCCGCTGAACTACTCATGGGCCGCCGTCTACGGTCTCACCTGGACCGTCTTCACCCAAAATACTCTGCCACAGCTCCCCCAGACTCCACAAGCAAAATTCGGTCTTTTAGCATAGGGGATTCAGTATACGCCCACAACTATGCAGGGGGAACATTGTGGATGCCGGCAAAGGTCATTGGCATCACGGGTCCACGATCGTATCTGCTGGAGCTGGAAGATGGGCGGAACTGGAAAAGGCACATCGATCAACTTCGGGGTCGCCTAGCACACTCAGACCTTCGAAACGAAGACGAGAGTTTCCTGCCAACGGAAAGTCAGCCACGCGAGAGCCCCATCATAGAGAACTACGACACCTGCGAACCCAGGTCGGAACAAGAGATCGAGCACGAAGCAGAGCAAACCCCAGACAATGCAACCGAGCAGACTCCGGAACGCCCTAGCAACAAAGGCACGAAACCTCCAGAACGTGAAACAGAAAAAGCATCCGATCCTGCAACCACTTCTAACCAACCCGAACTGCGATGCTCCTCCCGAGTAAGGCAAACCCCAACATACCTAAAAGACTATGTTACTAACCGCAACGTTCCGTCTAGGAGGGGAGGGGTGTTAGATATTAGCATATATCGGGGCAAGTCTCCTCTCTGGTCCGCTGCTACAGCGGGAAACAGGTATCGTTCTGATTGGTCGAGGGGCGTACCCGATCCCTATAAAAGGGGAACCCTCTGACCACAGAGCAAGCTGGATCACTACTACTATTAATAAAGAGCTGATAAGTCACTCCGTGTCCGCAGTCTGTTCTCTCGTTGCCCAGATCTAACAGATGTGATTTGTGTTATTTCACTATTCTATGTTTTATCTTCTGTGAGATTTCTCTCAATTAAATATGACTAGAAATGGGTTGCTTGAAATGTCCTTTGTACAGCCCTGTCAATTGTGGAAAAGGAGGGGGGAAAGTATACCTTAATAGTATCCTAAAATATGGATTGTAAGCAGGTAGCAGACCTAGGTAGTAGAGCTTTAGACAAGCATCTAAAATTATGCCCTATCCAATGATAAAAATAGGAGACCCCGTCTACTTCCTGCATTACAATCTTGCTACTCATCTACAATTATATTTTGCAATACTCAAATAGAAAGGGAGTACTGCAAGCAGACATCTTGTAGGACATTTTGTGAAAATGAAAAATACAAATGCTCCATAATTTTGAAGTACCAACAAGAAACACTGAGAAGTTGTCTAAAATATATAGTTTTATGCCCTCTAGACAGGAGAAGAAGATGGGGTAGGACAGTGATGGCGAATCCTTTCGGCACTGAGTGCCAAAAAGGGAGCACTTCGCACGCACGTGCTTGTCTGAGCCGCAGCCAGGAAGAAGAGCTGTCCAGGGAGCATGCGCATGACGGAATGAACTTCTTGTTTCCACAAGTCTTCCAGTTATGGCTGCACATGCACATGCGCCAATCAGCTGGCCGGCACGCATGATCATGCCGGAAAATGGAAGACCAGCTCTTCCGGTTTCCAGCACACACAAAAGCCAGCTGATTGGCGCATGTGCAAGCGCGCCAGAAATCTGGAAGAGGAGTGGGTGATGCCGTGTGTGCCAGGCTACATGGCTCCACATGCCATTTTGGGCACACGTGCCATAGGTTCACCATCATGTGGGTAGGAGATTACAATTGTATAAAGTTCCATGTAAAAGAATGTTTCCAGTTTATTTGTATCTGCCTTCTTTGTATCTGATTACCCTTTCCTTATACATTATGTAACTTCTAATAATTCCTGTTCAGTAGGCAGAGGTGCTGCAAATATAGCAGTGTGAGAATAAAAGATGGTGAAGTATCAAATATCTGTATGCTTTGGTTCACAGTAACATTTCTAGAAGTACTCGTCTGAGCATATTATTTACCTTTTTTTTCCAGTAAAAAGATACTATGCCAAATCTGTGGCCCGCAGGCTGCTAATAATGCAGCCCCATAAGGTAATTTAATTATAATAAAAAAATAAGTTAATACAATAATGGCATATTTACTTGGAACAACTTACATCCTGAAATGATACCTTTAACACTATTAATATCCACATCTGCCTGTCCCAGGTCCTTTGGAAGGACTTGATAGGTGTATATAAACGCTAAATATAGTCTGAATATCTGGCTGATGGTGCGATGAGCCGTTATATATTTTATATGCGGTCTAAGACAATTCCTCTTCACTCAGTGTGGACCAGGCAAGCCAAAAGGTTGGACACACCCGACCTACATTCTATCTTTTCTCATCAGAACATGAAATTTGGGGTATAAATTTTGTAGCTATACTACTGATTCTGCTTCTAGCTGATTGTTGTTGTTAGTTGCGAAGTAGTGTCCGACCCATCGCGACCCCATGGACAATGTTCCTCCAGGCCTTCCTGTCCTCTACCATCCTCTGGAGTCCATTTAAGCTCAGGCCTCCTGCTTCAGTGACTCCATCCAGCCACCTCATTCTCTGTCGTCCACTTCTTCTTTTGCCCTCAATCTTTCCCAGCATTAGGCTCTTCTCCAGTGAGTCCTTCCTTCTCATTAGGTGGCCAAAGTATTTGAGTTTCATCTTCAGGATCTGTTTGGTATCTATTTGGTATCTAGCTGATACCAAGTAAGTAATAAGAGTGTGTGTGTGTGTGTGTGTGTGTGTGTGTGTATGGGTATGGGTATGGGTATGGGTATGGGTATATGTATGTGTGTGTACACACACACACACACATCTAATGGGGTAGCAGGAGGAAGCTAAACAATCATACAATCTCAGGCTATAACTGAAATCAAGTTTTTTCCTCCTTCCTAGTGTTTTTTTATGTTTTGATTTTGACTGAAATCCCATATGGCATTAATATGCTGATTCCTCTATAAAAAACACATCCTGCCACACTAGCAATGATATATTGCATTAAACACGGAAGTATGGTGTGGGTGGCACAGATGGGATGGCAGGACATATAGCTTGGCGATGCCATCAGCCAAGTTTAAAGATAAAGGATTCAGAAATTTACTGCCTTGTATATTTATTCTAAAAACATTTAAAATAGAAAATGGACAATTCAAGGACCCAGCTAAACTGGTGTTTAACAATATAAACTCATTTGTATGTTTATCCTAGTGTAATATAAAAAAGGAAGGAAGGATGGGAGGGAGGGAGGAAATTGAAATATTGGCCTTTATTCTGAAATCACACAGCTAGTGCAGAATTTGCTATATGGAAATGAATTCAGTACCTGGAAGATATTAGATCAGATGATAATGAAGAGATTTCTAGTAGTTGCATTAGTCAGTTAAGTCCTCTTCCAACCCAATTAAAATCAGCTGCCATTTTATTTCTTGCAGTAGTAATTCCAACTAGTCATATTTTCTTTATTACATGGTAGTATAAGATAAAATTGATTTTGATACTTGAGTCTGTTTATCTGTTTTGTATCCTTTCTGACTCTTATGGCAGCATGCCTCATGGATATAATTTCAGTAAAACACAAATCACCGTGAATGCTCTGCAAATATTTATTAAAGACACATTGGTGAATCAGTATCTGAAATCAGGCCAAAACAACTGAATGTAAGATCTTTGGGACCATCCTCCTTTTCCACAAATTTAAGGTAGACATGGCAAGAGCGGACTGTGCTTCTTCCTTTTCTTGCAAGGAAGTCTTGTCCACAACTCTTGTCTCAAAGGCAGACCAAAATATTTGAAAGGGAATCTCTTTGTTTTTGGTTCTTAAATAAATTGCCATCCTCTCCCTCTCATTCCTCTGGAGTCTTCCTAACTACTTTCTACTGTATAAACAGAGATTGCTAATAAGCTCTGTGGGGCCGGAAGCTTTTTTGTTTATGCTGTTCAGTAAAGCACTATGCAGAAAGGAATTAGTCAAATAAAGAAATAGGTTGGTTTGGTGTGCGTGTGCGTGTGTGTGTGTGTGTGTGTGTGTGTTTACTATTTCTACATTTCTGAATACACAGTGCCCCCTATATTTCAAAATTCTACACTTCTGGTTAGCAATAATATCACAGTTGAGAGGATCACTTCTCAAACTGTGGTTACCATGTCCCTTTTAGTTGTGTTTTTAAAAAAGTTTTAAACTCAGAAAGATGAAACTCAAATACTTTGGTCCCCTAAAGAGAAAGAAGGACTCATTGGAGAAAAATCCAATGTTGGGAAAGATTGAGGGGAAAAGAAGAAGGGGGCAAACAGAGAATGAGGTGGCTGGATGGAGTCACCGAAGCAGGAGGCCTGAGCTTAAATGGACTCCAGAGGATGGCAGAGGACAGGAAGGCCTGGAGGAACGTTGTACATGGGGGTCATGATGGGTCGGACACAACTTTGCAACTAACAACAAAGCTCAGGGAAAAATGTGGATTGTGAATGAAACCCATTAGAATCATGTTTGATTCTAATAATCTGCCCAATTTCCTCAAGTTTTTTTCTCTTATATATGCCATCATAAATTAGATTATTAGATTATATTTATACTATTTAGACTATTAGACTATTTTCTAATAAATTAGAAAAAGCAAGAGAGAGGGAGGGAGGGAGGGAGGGAGGGAGGGAGAGAGATAGAGATAGAGATAGAGATAGAGATAGAGATAGATAGATAGAGAGAGAGAGAGAGAGAGAGAGAGAGAGAGATCATGAGTAGTTTAACCATTTCCTAGTTTGGATGTAGCTGTAAATAATAATTTGATGTATAATTGCATCAAGGAGTGTTCTCAGGTTTTGCATGGTATATACATATACATCCAACTCCAACAGCTAAGTTGATCAACCCTTGACCAAAAATGCTTTTAGATGCTAAATATGGTTTAGCTGGCTCTGAGATGATATCAGTGTATTGACTTAGCTTAGACTGTCACCTAGAGGTGAAGATATGAAATAATCAGATTTGACTTTGCTGTCAGATTTGACAGCTAGTGATGAGAGCTAAATAGCTTGAAATGGATCCATACTAGTCTCCCTTTATTTATTTATCAGCACAAATACAACACAAATATAAAAAGGCAACATTAAAAATAAAAATATGGCTTTCTGTCTGGATGGTTTTCTGTGATGAGCCGAATGACAGAAAGAGGGGGTGGTGAGCTCCCTCCCATATTTGGGCATACCAGGGGTTGTAACACAAATACATATATACATATATACATATATGCATATATGCATATATGCATATATGCATATATGCATATATGCATATGCATATGCATATGCATATGCATATACATATACATATACATATACATATACACATACACATACACATACACATACACATACACATACACATACACATACACATACACATACACATACACATACACATACACATACACATACACATACACATACACATACACATACACATACACATACACATACACATACACATACACATACACATACACATACACATACACATACACATACACATACACATACACATACACATACACATACACATACACATATATATATATATATATATATATATATATATATATATATATATATATATATATATATATTTGTTTTCGTAGATTTTCACGGGTATAGGTAACATATATAGGACAAACAAACAGGAGGATAAACGCATGCATCACAGAACACAAGAACGCAGTAAGAAAAAAAGAAAAAACTTCCTCCCTTTTCCAGCACCTTAAAGCTGCAGGACATGAAATCAACTTTGAAGGAGCCAGGTTAATCTCCAAAACAGAACACCTCAACAAGAGAATAATTATGGAAGCCATCGAAATAGAGAAACACCCCCATAACATGAATAAACGTGATGATACCTCCCACCTACCAAACATCTGGAAACCAGCCCTAGCCAACAAACGAACACCACCCACCACCCAAGCCGTTACAATACAAAACAACAATACACACACAGCCAGCATCAATCAGCACCAATCTACCAATCATGATACAACCACACAACCAATCATTCCACTTACTGAAACAAAGCCAGCACCCCATCCCCTCCCACCAAGATTTACAGAAAGACGGCAGCTCCGTTCCCATTTTAAGCCCAAGCCTGAAGATGGAAGGTGAGATCTTGCCGAAACGTTGCAAAGACAATTTTGTGTTTGAAAAGCTTGTCAGTAACCATTGGTGTTTTTCTGGTGCTCCATCACTTTTTTTTGGGGGGGGGGTGCTCCATCACTGGAAGAGACTGGACAACTACTTGTCTGAAATGGTATAAAGTCTCCTGCTTGAGCAGGGGTTAGATTAATAGACCTCCAAAGTCCCTTCCAACTGTTATTCTGTTTTCTGCTGAATGTTGCCACAATGATTTCAGAGGATCTCAAATAAATGCTGGAAGAACTACTACATTGACAGAAACATGCAAACTGAATATTTGAATAATCTACAGAAGGCAATAATGGAACCCTACAAAAGAAACCATATTTAACATCTAAAAGCATTTAGTACTATATGTATAATCATAAATATATTACTCTTAGGCAAACACTATTATGAAGTAGTATCTTGTGAGCTCCAGACAGTCTTTTAATAATTGTTACCACCTAAAAGCTAGAAAGCTAGTTCAATATTATGGTGGATGAAAATACAGTACCATAGATTATTATTAATGTCTCTTTGATTGATGTTTTTAGCTGCCCAGGATTGTTTTGAGAGATAGCAACATACTGTATGTTGAATAAAAGAAATGAAAAATCAATATTACATACTATTGTTTAGAAAACTCAGCTCTGAGCAGCTGACAACAGCAAGGATTTGCCTCTGCACAGAAAGCCCAACATGAAGAATTGGTGCAAACCTGTAGTCCTTTTTCTATTCTACTTTCATTGGGATGTATTGTAACATAAATACAATGAAAATAAGGATTTTTTTAAGAGGGGGGAAAGAGAAGGATTTAAAAAGAGAAAATAAAAAAAAAACCCATTGAATTCTGAGTCTTGCCAGCAGAGTAAAATATTAACTACATTTACAAACCTCAATGTTTGCATTGCATTTAGTTATTACAAGACTGCAGTCTTATTTGCATGCCCTCTGAAAGGCACACCCTCTCAAGAATAGTAGTGGAATTGTACACAGTGTTCTCCCCCTGCTTTTACTCAGACAGTGCTGAACTGTCTGAGTAAGTGTTTTCCCCATTTCCCTTTTCTTCCTCTGATTATGGTTTCTTCTGTTGGCTTATTGCCTCAAGGCTTTGATTTGTAAATGTGCGAACTGCTGGAGCAAGCTTCCCATCATTGACAGGAATTCATTCTCTCTTCGCAGACATTGTATTGATTTATTACTTGTGAAGCATATTTATGTATTTGTTGCCTCGTTTGCCACCTCTATTATTTAGTGACTTTACATGGTTTACACAATGGATTTGAACTCTTAAGTAAATAAGAAATGAAACCAAACCAAACAAAAACATCCTAAAAGTATAAGGAAAAATAAGAATACAGGATATTCCCCATGAAACTGTAATCAGGGAGCAAAACATTACATCCTATTCCATGGTCTGACGAAACAGCCGAGTGGTTTTTTTTATGGTTTCATGGAAATCCATAAAGGTTGGATTGAGCCATGTGGCTCTCAGAGGATACAGAATTACAGAATAAGAAAGTTGGAAGGGACCTTGGAGATCTTCTAGTCCAGGGGTGTCAAACTCAAGGCCCATGGGCTGGATTTGACCTGCGGGGTGCTTAGATCTGGCCACCCCGGAAACAGTGAGGGACTGGCCCACATTGCCTCTGCCAGGGAAAACAGGCTCCTGAGCTCCATTCCTGGCTGCAATGGCCTCCTATAACCCTCGTTGCAGGAGGCTGTCACAGCCAAAAACAGAACTTAGGAGTCTTTTTTCTCTGGCAGAACACTTGGGCTGCCACAGGCGCCCCTGACCTGAATGATGTCGAGCAGGCCATGCCCACTCTGGCCACACACACTCCAAGGTCAAACACAACCCTGATGCGGCCCTCAATGAACACCCCTCTTTTAGTCCAACGCCCTGATCAAACGAGATCCTGTACTATTCTGTACAAATGCCTGTCCAATCTGTTCTTAAAAACCTTTAGTGATGGAACACCCACAACTTCTGAATGCAAGTTGTTCCACTGATTAATTGTTCTCATGGACACCTTATTTCTAGGTTAGATCTCACTTTGTTAAGCTTCCATCCATTACTTCTTTTTTTCCCCCTCAGGTTGAGTCCCTCCTCTCTATAACAATCCTTCAAATATTGGAATACTGATATCATATCACCCTTAGTCCGGAGGTGGTATTCAGCAGGTTCTGACCAGTTCTGGAGACCCAGTAGCAGAAATTTTGAATAGTTTGGAGAAACGGTAAATACCACCTCTGACTGGCCCCACCCCCATCTATTCTCTGCCTCCCGAATCCCAGCTGATTGGGAGGAAATGGGGATTTTGCAGTAACCTTCCCCTGGAGTGGGGAAGAAATGGGGATTTTACACTATCCTTCCCCTGTCATGCCCATCGATCTATGCCCACAGAACCAGTAGTAAAAAAAATGAATCCCACCACTGCCTTAGTCCTTCTCCTCATTAGACTAGACATTCCAAATTCCTGCAACTCAGTTACAATACAATACAATACAATAGTTCTTGACCCTCTGTTCCACAAGGCAGCTACTGAAGAGACTATCATAGGTCTTCTATTGCTTTATAATTGGAACTTGAAGTGCATCAGATTTCCCAGAACTTAAATGATCAGGCAGAAGGAATAAGAAAAATGTTCCCATTGTAATCAATCCCACTTCAGTTCCTAAGGACTCTAAATTTATTGTATTGGTCTTTTTTTTTTCAAAGCAAGGACAGCCTTAATGTTTTGGCATTGGCACTACATATAAAGGATTTCTCTCCAGTCTGTATAATTTTCATTGCAAAAAGAAAGGAATCCTGAACCATAACTCTTTTAACACAATCATTCTTAAAGACATTTAATATCCACAGTAGGCAACAATAAACCACTGGCACTGATTTATCGAGAAGTACTGTAGGTGGCAGCGTCTGGCCAACTTTGACTGATCTTATAAAAGCTAAACAGTTTCAGATTCTGATTTAGAAACTACCAGGAAATCTCAGGGCTGTAGACTAGACTGCAAAATTGCCACTGCTTTATTTTATGATAGTTTTCCAGTCTATTTCCATAACATTGCAAACAAACCTACATTAGCATGTCTGTGTAAACTCTAGGAACTGAGTTTAACAAGAGGGATTTCTTCATTTTTGGGAAACCCTGCCTTGCAAGTTAAATGTAAACAAAGCATATTTTCAAAATCAATTGTCACTATTTGAAATTGTGAGGCTGAATAACAATTTCTCTGCAAATTTATTTCCTCAAACACCTTGTCTGGGCATTCAGAAACCCTAACAAGGAGAAATATATCAGCTCATCTACTTTTAACTTTTTCAAGTTTGGAAAAAAATGTAGAGATAAGCTATAATATTGTTGGAAGAAATGTCCTTCTGGGTTCGGCTCCAAGTGGGGAAAAAGACACTGGAGACATGGAGGCTGCTTGGAAAGATGGTTTTAATGGTGGACAGGACCACATGGCTTGAGTCCTGAACAGAAAAGGTGATCACATGCATCAATGTTGGTGGAGAAGAAGAGAAGGGAAGAGAAGAGAAGCGAGTGAAGAAGGGCTTGCAGGGCTTTTTATAATCTGTTCAACCCCACCTTTTTCCTGTTCCTGTGTAAGAAATGTATTCTGATTGGTTGTCAGACTCAGATGGGCCCATACAGGGGCAACTCTCTAGGCTGAGTCCAGATTTGGTTGAATTCTCAGAGTTCTCTGTTGGATCTGGGCAACGAGAGAACAGACTGCGGACACGAAGTGACTTAACAGCTCTTTATTAGTAGTAGTAGTGATCCAGCTTGCTCTGTGGCCGGAGGGTTCCCCTTTTATAGTACTCGGGTACGCCTCTCGACCAATCAGAGCTATACCTGTTTCCCGCTGTAGCAGCGGACCAGAGAGGAGACTTCCTCCGATATATGTTAATATCTAACACCCCTCCCCTCCTAGACGGAACGTTGAGGTTAGTAACATAGTCCTTTAGGTACGTTGGTGTTTGTCTTACTCGGGAGGAGCATCGTAGTTCGGGTTGGTTAGAAGTAGTTGCAGGATCGGTTTCTTTCTGTGTTTCGTTCCCGGGCGTTTGCAGGCTCTCATTGCTTTGGCGTTCGGGGATCTGCTCGCTTTCGTTGCTTGGGGGTTGTTCCGTTTCGCGCTCGACCTCTTGTTCTGTCCTTGGCTCGCTGGTGTCGTAGTTCTCTGTGTTGGGGCTCTCGAGTGGCTGGCTTTGCAATGGCATATAGCTCTCGTCCTCCGTTCGTAGATCTGAGTGCGCCAGGCGACCCCGTAGTTGATCGATGTGCCTTTTCCAGTTCCGCCCATCTTCTAGTTCCAACAGATACGATCGTGGAACTGTGATGCCAATGACCTTTGCCGGCACCCACAATGTCCCCCCTGCATAGTTGTGGGTGTATACTGAATCCCCTATGCTAAAACTCCGAATTTTGCTTGTAGAGTCTGGGGGAGCTGTGGCAGAGTAATTTGGGTGAAGACGGTCCAGGTGAGACCGTAGACGGCAGCCCATGAGTAGTTCAGCGGGGCTCCTACCTGTCGTTGCGCTGGGGGTAATGTGTTGGATCAATAGGTAATGGTCAATGCGTGTTTGCCAATCACCTGGACCCATCCTAGCGAGGGCCTCTTTTGCGAATCGCACCATTCTCTCCGCCTGTCCATTTGATGCCGGATGGAATGGCGCGACGAGGGCGTGCCGAATCCCCTGTCCTGCTAGATATGTCTCAAATTGCATGGCCGTGAACTGGGGCCCATTATTGGAGACCAGGAGGTCGGGCAGGCCATGAGTGGCGAAAAGTCGCCGTAGAACCTTAATGACTGCCTCTGCCGTGGTTGAAGTCATTAGGACTACTTCTAGCCATTTTGAGTATGCATCCACAACTATAAGGAAGGTCTGACCCTGGAATGGCCCTGCGAAGTCGATGTGTATTCGCGACCAGGGTGCTTCAGGCTTCTCCCATTCTGTGGCGGGCGCTTCCGGGGGTGCTGGTCTCAATTCCTGGCATGGGTCGCAAGTGGCCACCCATTCCTCTATTTCTTTGTCCATGTTTGGCCACCAAACGTAACTTCTTGCTAACGCCTTCATCCTAACAATCCCTGGATGACCAACATGTAAAGCATCTAATACATTCCTACGCAAGGCATACGGAATAACAACTCGATCCCCCCACAATAAACAACCTTGTAACACTGAGAGTTCGTCCCGTTTTGACCAAAACACTTTGAATTCTGGGCCCATGTTTCCCTTCGGCCACCCCCTCCAAACCCAAGTTTGAACTTGCTTTATTAAAATGTCTTTAGAAGAGAACCTTGCAACATCGTAGAAAGAAACCGGTCCTGAGTCCAAACAATCAATGAGCAGCACCGGTACTTCGAGAGTGGGGTCTGGCAAAAGGTCCGGTAGTGGGCAACGGCTGAGTGCGTCTGCGTGTCCTAGAGTGGAGCCCGGTCGATGAATTAATTTGTATGAGTACGCAGCCAGGAAAACAGTCCACCTGGTCATGCGTGGAGAAAGGGAGACTGGAGTGGGGCGGTTTCCCGCCAAAAGTCCCAACAGTGGTTTGTGATCTGTAATCAGTTCAAAGTCGCGGCCGTAGAGGTATTCGTGGAAACGTTTTACTCCAGCTACAGCAGCTAGCGCTTCCCTGTCCATCTGGCTGTAATTCCTCTCAGCTGATGAAAGAGTCCTGGAGTAGAAGGCGATGGGTGCTTCTTTTCCGTCGGGCATCCGGTGGCTGAGGACTGCGCCGACTCCAAAAGGTGATGCGTCGCAGGTCAATACCAGCGGTAGTGTCTGGCTGTATTGGACTAACAGTGAGTCAGTGGTGAGCAGGCGCTTTACTCCGGCAAAAGCTGCTGCTTCGGATTGTCCCCATTTCCATGGTGTGTTCCTCTGGAGTAGACGGTGTAGTGGCTCAGCAACGGTCGCCTTCTGCCTCAGAAAAACGCTGTAGAAGTTAAGTAGTCCGAGGAAGGCCTGCAACTCGGTCTGATTTCGTGGTGTGGGGGCATCCTGGATCGCCTTAATTTTCTTTGAAGTGGGGTGTATTCCCTGACCATCGATTCTATAACCCAGGAATTCTACGCTAGGAACGTTAATTTGGCATTTTTCCTTTTTGAGGCGGAGACCCTTTTCTCTGATTCTGGCCAAAACAGTTCTGACTCTTTTATTTAATTGCTCCTCGTTTGCAGCGGACACCAAGATGTCGTCAAAATAGGGGACGACTCCCGGTATCCCTTGCAAAAGTCGTTCCATGACGCTCTGGAACAATCCTGGAGCAATACTCACACCGAATTGTAGCCGGTTGCATTTGAATGCTCCTCTATGCGTCACTATAGTTTGGGCCTCCGCTGTGGCGCTATCTACGGGCAACTGCTGGTAAGCTTGTGCCATGTCTAATTTAGCAAATACCTTTCTTGGCCCCAACGAGTGCAATAAGTGCTGTACTACAGGCACAGGATATGCGCTTTGTTGTAGCGCGACATTAATTGTGCATTTATAGTCCGCGCAGATGCGGACTGATCCGTCTGGTTTGACTGGGGTCACGATGGGCGTTTCCCAGCGCGCGTGATCCACCGGCTCAAGGATTCCTTCCTCCACTAACTTATCTATTTCCTTATCTATTTTTGGGCGGAGTGCAAAAGGCACTCGTCTCGGTTTAAGTCGGATTGGCGCCACTTTGGGGTCTAAATTGAATGAAATCGGTTTACCCACATACTTACCAAGACCGGGGCTGAACACATCCTCGAACTCCTTAAAAATCTGCTCAGCGCTGCTGTTTTCCACGGCGTTGATTCCGGTGACTTCTAGCCCCAAGGATTCAAACCAATCCAGTCCTAGGAGGTTTTGTAATGGTGCGCTGGCGATGGTTAGGGGCAGCTGGGCTACGATGTCCTTGAAACGGATCTGGAACGTGCCTTGGCCTACGATGGGGACTCAGTTCCCCTGGTAGTCTCGTAGCAGGATGTCTGGAACGCGTAGTTGGCTCTTTTTGAGGCTAGGGATAGCCTGTTTCATGGATGCCCATGAAATAATCGTCAGGGACGATCCTGTGTCAACTTCCAGCTCGCAAGGTGAGCCCTCCAAGAGGACTGTGACTTTCAGCTTTTTAGGCCGCTTGGTGCGGACCTGGCTTATTGTTGTGAGATACGTTCGCAATTCCTCTCTCTGGGTCAACTCTATCTCAGCATCTGTATCCTGAAAATACTCTCGTTGAGCGTCTTGATAGAACGCTCTCTCAGCTCTTGGTGTGTAATCTCTCTGGGGATACGCTCGCTCAGCTCTTTGGGAATTTTCTCTCTGGGTAAACACTTGTGGATTTCTCTCTGGGCGCCCTTTTTGATTTCGCCAAGCCCCTGGGTTGGGCTTCTGTTGGTGGTACATTGGTGGCTGCCGTGAGGCAGGGACTTCGCTCTGGCACACTCGTGCGATGTGCCCAAGTTTGTTGCAGTGCGAACAAACAACGTTCCTGAACCTACAGGTAGACCTGGGGTGATTCCCTCCGCAGCTTGCGCAGGGCGGCAAATGGAATCCGGGTCTCCCCCCAGGCCTCAAGTGACTGCTCCGCATCAGGTGACTGTCCTCGAACTCGGGATCCTCGTAGTCGGGGCTTGCATCCTCGTAGTGAACTCTGGTTTGCCTTGGTACTGGCTGGTTTTCGCTGAAACCGCGTTGTATGGTTACCGATGATTTCTCCGCTGACTCTGACGCTCTTGCTTCGTTTAGAGCTATCTGTAGGGTTAAATTTGGGTTTGCCAACAGCTTCTTTTGTAGTGAAATGTCTCTTAACCCACAGATAAGCTGCGCTAAGATATGCTCGTCCAGATCCCTGAACTCTCAGTGAGTTGCTGCTTTACGCAGGGCTGCAACATATTGATTGATTGATTCTCCCGCTTTCTGGTTCCGCGTGTTGAATTCCTTGCGGCAAACATGGCGGGAAGGTTTTGGCGCGTAATGCGTCTGTAGAGCCTGTTGCAACGCCGTCCATGATACTGCCTGTATGGGAGTAGGCGCGGTGAGGTCTCTGGCCGTGTTGAAGACTTCTTTTCCGCAGTAGCCGAGGAAGATGTTTTTCTTCCGGGCGTCGGTGATCCCCGTGTATTCGTTCGCTTCGAGAAAACACTCGAAACGAATCATGAAGGCTTCCCATTCGTCGTTCGCTGGGTCGAATGGAGCGGGGGGAGTGTGCATCGCCATCTTCTCTCGTTTGAATTTGCCGCGCTGTGGTGACCTGAGGTGGCTGCCGGAATTTCTGCCGAATTCCTAGGCTGGATCAAATCCAGAGATTCTGGAGGTAGCGTTCTTCGTCCTATCTGTCTCTCGATCCCACCTTCGTCGCCAATGTTGGATCTGGGCAACGAGAGAACAGACTGCGGAGACGAAGTGACTTAACAGCTCTTTATTAGTAGTAGTAGTGATCCAGCTTGCTCTGTGGCCGGAGGGTTCCCCTTTTATAGTACTCGGGTACGCCTCTCGACCAATCAGAGCTATACCTGTTTCCCGCTGTAGCAGCGGACCAGAGAGGAGACTTCCTCCGATATATGTTAATATCTAACATTCTCAGATGCCATGTGGTCAGTTGAGTAAAGTGCCAATATTATCATGCCTTAATCCCATCCCCCTGGAGCTGATGGGGAGAACTCTTTATTATTAAAGTGGAGTAGCTTGGCCGTCTTAATGGCCCATTGACAAAGTGGGGATGGGCAGGAAGCTGCAGGAATTTACTTTGTGTTTAAAATGTGTTTCTCCCTTTTTCACATCCAGGAAAATATAATATTCTGCCTTTTCAATATTTCCTAGGATATTTCATTTTTCTGGGAGAGGGCTGGGTGGTAGCTTCCTACAATATTTTAATAAAAGAGATTATATAGCACACCTGGTTTTTGAGAACCATAATAATCCATAGGGAATTATAATAACATTTCCATGGGGAATTATAATAACATTTCCATAGGGAATTATAATAACATTTCCATAGGGAATTATAATAACATTTAGCTGAAAGTTATTATAACCTCTTCTCAAAATTTTCTATCACCATGGGAAGTTCTCTCCTCCATATTTGCAATGCCCAAAACAGAAGTATTTTCAACTTTTGAACAAAGACATCAAATTATTATATATAATTGAACCCTCTTGATAAGTGAGCTAAGATTACTTTCTTGCAAAGAGCTTGTTTTTTCTCCATTCAGACATTTGGACTCTACCCCCCTCCCCCCCGCCCCCGGTAATCAGAGGATCTGTTGTGTGTGTTGTTTTTTTCAAACAGATCCCATGGATTGACTAAATTTGAAAATTCCTGAACTGCATTATGTATGCGGGAATAGACTTTCTGCCCTTGTTGCAGGGATGGGATTCTACCGGTTTGGACCAGTTCACCTGAACCGGTAGCTCCGATGATCAGCGGGGAGCAAACCAGTTCGTTCCCATGATCAAGTGGGCCAGCCCGCCCACCCCTCAGCTTTACCTACCTTTATCTTCTTAGCTGAGTTGTGCAGCAGAGAGGATTGGAGCGCCTCAGCTGTTTTCCTTCCCAAGCAGCAATCCGGAAGGTAAGTATTCTCTGAATTGCGCATAAGCTCACATAAAGTGTGTGTTCAGTGAACCGATTGTTAAACTGGTGGGATCCCACATCTACCTGGTTGATCACTGTAGGTATGTAGTAATACTGGATTTCTGCACTGGGCAAGGGCTCAGATTAGATTACTTCCAAATTCCTTTCCAAGTCTTACAATCAATGGTTATATGATTTTAGATGATGAAAGCTATTGGAAAGCAAGAACTTCATGCTAAATTTGATGCTCTTAAAGCAAACCTTGAACTCTTTGAATTTGAAGCATAAAGTAAGAGTCTTTCTCATCTTATAGACTAACGATTCACCTATGAAATTTTGAAAAGTGAGGACCAATATTTTTCCTATTTTAAATTGAGTGGCCATATAGATTACAGACCTGACATGCAATAATTCTGGATGACCACTAGATAGTTATTTGGATTTTTGCAGACCAAATATGATAGTTTTGCTATTAAGCTGTAGTTCTGAAAA
This sequence comes from Natrix helvetica, assembly GCF_964273705.1. NCBI lineage: Eukaryota > Metazoa > Chordata > Lepidosauria > Squamata > Natricidae > Natrix > Natrix helvetica. The sequence continues at coordinate 31,624,202 of NC_138548.1, forward strand.
TTAAAGTTGCAGACATTTGAGAAAATATATTGTGAAGAATATATTATGAAGGCTAAATGTGTACTGTGGAAAGCAGAATTGTTTTTTGCAGGATTGCTGTTTATTTAACATTTTAAATATAATTTAAAATCAGTGAGTTACTTTTCAAAGCAACCAGAAAATACTGCAATGATATCAAATATCAGTGAAACGTCCAATAGCAGTTATAACTGATTGCTTTGTCCATCTCTACTGGAATGTAATGCTGGGCAACTTCCAGTGAAGAAGATGGATCCTTTTTTGAGTTCTTCTTTTTCTTTCTGACTGTCTTGACCTGAAGCTAATCCTCAATGGGTTTCTCATTTGGGTCTTCCAGTAATGTTGTCAGTAAATTAAACAGTAGTGCTATCCAAGCAAGTCCGAAGATAATCCAAATTGCTACCACAATCCGATAGCCAGGGAAGTAGAATTTGTCATGTTGCCTCCCTGGAAACACAGAAGAAGGAAAAGCTGAATAAAACAAAAAAAAAAATGTAAAAAGCAAATGCATGTTATCTGAACTTCTCTACTTAGAGAAAGAAAATTGCATCCCAGGGAGACTACCGTATTTTTCAAACTATAAGACGTACAGGTGTATAAGACGCACCACGATTTCGAAGAGGTAAATAAGAAAAAGGTTTTTGTCCTCCCCGGCCCCCAGGAGCACTCTACAGGCTTCAGCAGGGCTGGGGGAAGGCAAAAATGCCCCCATTTTTGCAAAAAACGGGTGGAAAATGGGCTGTTTTTTGCAAAAACTGAGGCATTTTTGCCTTCCCCCAGCCCTGCTGAACCCTGAATGCCTCTGTTTTTGCAAAAAAACAGCCTGTTTTTCACAAAAATGGGATGCGGGGGCAGGTCTTCAGGAGACCAAAAATGGCTGTATTCGGTGTATAAGGTGCACCAACATTTCCATGCTCTTTAGGGGGGAAAAGATGTGTCTTATACTCTGAAAATGATGGTAAATTGTTGATGCGCAGTGGTTAAAGGGTAGCTTTAGACATAATGATAAATTATTCTATTCATGCCATATTGTTATATGTTATTTTTTACACATGTATTTAATATTTACATTACATTTTATTAGACTGTATATATTATTAATTTTATGCCATCTTTGAATCAGAAATTGAACAAAATCAGCAAAAATGTCAGGTACATATTTTATATACTATCATAATAAACAAAATAATAATGTGTTTCTGTCTTTAACTGCATCATGATTCCATATTCACCTTCCTTCATTTCCTCCCTGTGTTGTAAGGCAGAGTTTGATGTTTTCTTCCAAACCAGATAAACAATGTATATCAATGTCTTTCAGCCTTTGGCAACTTTAAGATGTGTGGACTGCAACTCTCAGAATTCTTCAGCCAGCATTCATGCAGAATCTGGGGAATTCTGGGAGTTGAACTTCACACATCTTCACACAGTCAAGATTGAAAAACACACTGCTGTGTTTTTATTATCATCATCATACTTGTCTTGTGTCAGAAAAATGATGTCACTACTTCTACATAAGACAATTGTTGGATTCTGTTCTGCTGAAAATTAAAGACAACTTTACAGAGTTGGAGAAATCCTGCTGGAATATTTGGGGCCCCAGACTATATTCTTATTTATAGCAATAGTAATTATCATTATTCCCTTGGCTTTTAACTAAAGGCTTGCAGGAAGTTAGTACCTATACCTCTCCTAGAAGAATGAAATATTCTAGGAAATATTTTAAAAGCAGAATATTATACCTCCCTGGATGAGAAAAGGAGAAACATGCTCTTCAAAAGCAGCCCCCACCTTTGTTAATAGCCCCAGAAAGACTGGTGCCAACCTATCTACAAGACAAAAGACTGGGCCATTTTATCTACAAAAGACATGGCCCTCAGGACATATAGGATTAGCCCTCACTCAAGATCCAAACCAGGACAAAGTCATTAAACTGTAATAGGAATTGCCCAAAGCCCCTTCATTACATCTTCACCCAGCAAGATTCAACCAGGCCTGGGATTCAAGACAACCTACAAGGCTACCCCTGCATGGCCCCATGGGAGCCTGACAACCAATCAGAGTACATTTCTTACACAGGAACAGGAAGCTCCAAGGCAGGGCCCAAGAGAGTGTGGGTGTATATATATCTCACACAACATGTGCTCTTTTTTGCCCAGGATCTCAAACCTGGTGGTCTTGTGCACCATTAAACCATCTTTCCAATCAGTTTCCATGTTTCTAGTGTCTTTCTTCCCACTTGGAACTGAACCCAGATGGACATTTCTTCCAACAGGCTCACACATATGTATAAACAACCACATAATTTAAATGTCTGACTGAATTTGTAAACCAAGGCAAAACCTATAATCATTTCCTCTTCAAACTCAACAGGATCCATTTGAGAACTGACATCGGCATAGTCTGCTCCAAAGCCAGGGAAGCACAAATAGTAAAAGAGCTGGGTCTTCTCCAGTGGTGGGTTCCTCCCGGATCGCACCGGATCGCGCGCGCTCCCTTTCAGCGCTCCACCTGGCTTGCGCGCTCCCTTTCAGCGCTCCACCTGGCTTGCGCGCTCCCTTTCAGCGCTCCACCTGGCTTGCGCGCTCCCTTTCAGCGCTCCACCTGGCTCTCGCGCTCCCTTCCGGCACTGAAACCGGAAGTACAGTCTTGCCCCGCCCCTGGCGAAGCAACGACGCCTGCCTGCGCTCCACCAGCTCGGCTGGGAACGGAGATGTTTCCTCAGCGGAGCGGATCCGCTGAGGAAACATCTCCGTTCCCAGCCGAGCTGGTGGAGCGCAGACAGGCGTCGTTGCTTCGCCAGGGGCGGGGCAAGACTGTACTTCCGGTTTCAGCGCCGGAAGGGAGCGCGAGAGCCAGGTGGAGCGCTGAAAGGGAGCGCGCAAGCCAGGTGGAGCGCTGAAAGGGAGCGCGCGCGATCCGGTGCGATCCGGGAGGAACCCACCACTGGTCTTCTCTGTTGAAAGGAATTGTTTCTTAAACTAAAAGGAAGGAGATCTTCTCAAGAAAAAGGAGAAAATACTAGACTTATTTTGCTTAATGCATGACACTAGAATATAGTTATGCCTTGTGGGCTATGAACTCAGACCATGGGTTCAATCTGCTAGCTGGGGAATTCTGGGAGTTGAAGTCCACTCATCTTTAATTATAGTAAATGGAAGGTGATTGTTCTCTCTCTTTCTCAGGGATGTTGCTTCAGACCATTGAACTGAAGACTCTGCACAACGCATCCAGGGATGTTCAGGTATGCAGCAACACTCCTTTGAATGTTACTCAGCAACCGATGCCACCTGCAGTCTAAAAAAATTCCCAACCCAGCCTTGTAGTATCTAGTGAGCACAATGGTTGCAACCACCCACGTTGAATGTGCAAAATAGGTTCTCTTCACCCCTATAGCCATTCTAAAAGTCAAGACTCCATTGGTCTCTTAACTGCATCAGAACACATTGTACCGTAGGAGCCATCCTGATCCTAATAGAAAGTATTGTTTTGAAAATGTTACAGAGAAACTTACCTATCATATAATCTCCAAATCCAATGGTGCTAAGGGTAATAAATGTAAAATAAATTGCTTCACTATAGGACCAGCCCTCTATTTTTCGAATGATGACCGATGGCACACAAAGAAACATTAGTATTCCCATAACCAGGAAGAACAGAAGCGTCAAGCCCCTTGCTGTTTTCTGAAAAACAGAGAAAAAAGCTGATTTGATACAAGAAAATTGGCCTTGGTACAGACAGCTGCCTCTGCCTGCCTGCCTGCCTATTTCCAGAACTTCTATGGTCTTCTATTGCCTCCTATCTCATACAGGTAGTCTTCAAATTACAACCACAATCGGGACCAGACTTTCTGTTGCTAAGCAAAGCAGCTGTTAAGTGAGCCATTCCTGTTTAAGTGAGCCATTTATGACTTTTTTGCCACAGTTGTTAAGTGACTCAAGCAAGTGAATTCAGCTTCCTCTCATTTTCATCGCTTGTCGGAAGCTGACTGGGAAGGTTTCATATGGAGATGACAAGTTCGTGGAATGCCACAACCGTCATAAATATGTCGATTGCCACACACCCAAATTCTGATCTTGTTACCATGGCAGAGTTGCAACAGTTGTAAGTGCGAGGACCAGTCATACACCAGATTTTTTGGTACCATTGTAACTTTGAATGGTCACTAAATGAATGATTGTAAGTTGAGGACTTCAAATACTTTGGCCACCTAATGAGAAAGAAGGACTCACTGGAGAAGAGCCTGATGCTGGGAACGATGGAGGGTAAAAGAAGAAGGGGATGACAGAGAATGAAGTGGCTGGATGGAGTCACTGAAGCAGTAGGTGTGAGCTTAAATGGACACCAGAGGATGGTAGAGGACAGGAAGGCCTGGAGGAATGTTGTCCATGGGGTCACGATGGGCCAGACATGACTTTGCGGCTAACAACAACAACAAAGTTGAGGACTATTTGAGGATTCATGGGCTGTATTGTTGTGTGTTACGTTTCCACGCTATCACATAGTGTTAAAATGCATTTAGTGAACTGATCTGTGTGCTATCTTTTAAGCATGTAGAGAAATTGGCCCCCTCAAGTCTGATGTTGAGTCATTGGGAGGGCTGAGCAAGGAACACTGGGAAAGCCTATACTACCGCCGGGGTCATCTAAGCTAGGAATGAAGGTCATCCCAGCTCCAAAGCTAAACTAAGCGTTCAAGCAGCAGCAGCAATGTAGAAAGTCTGGCAACTACAAAGGCATCATTTCAAATTGTGTCAGTGATAAACCACTCCTGAATTTCACCAAGAAAACTATGTGGATAGATACTATGAATGGGTTGATCATGAATAAGGTATATGCTGGATCACCAAGAATTAACACTGCCTTGATGATGCACACCAAATGAAAAAAAATGGGATAGCTTTAGAGATAGTCCTAAAAGGAAAGGGTAAGGAATTGTTAAGAAATTGCTTGATTATATAACGGAAGGCTTAAATGTCAAAGTTTAAGAGAAATGTTTTAAGATTGGGGTGCCCAACCTTGCCAACTTTACTTTGAGGACTTTAACTCCCAGAATTCCCTAGAATTCTACATGAATGCTGGCTGGGGAATTCTGAGAGTTGAGGTCTACAAGTCTTAAAGTTGCCATGGTTGGATACTCCTGTTGTAGGAGGAGTTTGAATCAGTTAGTGCTGTGATGGCGAACCTATGGCATCCGTGCCATGTTGCCATGTTCCTCTTCCGCAATGATCAGCTGGCTTTCATGAATGAGGCCGTGCCAGAAACCGGAAGAGTTGGTCTTCTGTTTACCGTTGTAAGCATGCACGCTGGCCAGCTGATCAGCGCATGCGCATGCCCATCAGTAACCGTAAAACTTACTGGCCGGCGCGTATGCATGCACCCCAAACCAGAAGTTCATTTTTGGGCGCAGGCATGCCCTCTGGGCAGCAGCTCTTCCTTGTTGCGGCCCAGATGAGTGCACACTCAAAGTGCTCCCTTTTCGGCACTCGGTGCCATGTGCGCATGCTTGTTGTCCCTTTTCGGCACCCGGTGCTGAAAAGGTTCAATATTACTGAGTTAGGGTATTCTGCATATTGGAGAGCTTCAGGTTGGGAGGAGAGACATTTCTGCCTGATAATTTGCTTTGAATTTATCATACTAAAATAGAAGTTGGACTTAAACCTCTCTAATGGTACAGTCATTTGATGCAGTTTGGAATTTCTTCAGTACAGTATAACAGGAGGAGATTTCTTTTAAAATCTGGGATATTATGCCCTGGATTAAATGGACCATATGCAGTTTTGGGGCCTCTGGTTGTGTCCATTAACTGACCCATAAATCCGATTAATGTGCTAGAAATATTTTATTTCCAGAAATGGATTTAATGAAATTACACAGCTATTTAATTACCCTGATAGCTACATCGTTGTAACTTTAGTACGGATGTATTTTGTTGGTAATGTGCCGCTACAAAACAGCTTTAAAGGATGGTTATTTCTGCTTGACTGATGATGACTCAGACTGTTCTTCAATTAAATTATCATCTTAAGCTCTTTGTCTTATTTTCATAAATAATCATGGAATAACATTGTTTTAAAAAAAATTACCTTCTTTACACCTTTCCTATACAGCCATTTAGCTAGCCATTCGCAGACCATGGAGAGCATCTTGCCAATATGCTGCAAAAAGACAATATTCAGAGGAATTCCAAAGAGAGCAAAAAAGACACAGAAAAGCTGACCACCAGCCGTTTTGGGAGAGAGGTTTCCGTAGCCTGTGAAAACATGAAATTTACAGCAGTGGTGAAATTCAATTTTTTTTTTTTTTTGCTACCAGTTCTGTGGGCGAGGCTTTGTGGGCATGGCAGGTGAAGGATACTGCAAAATCTCCATTCCCTCCCCACTCCTGGGGGAAGGATATTACAAAATCTCCATTCCCACCACACTCTGGGGCCAGCCAGAAGTGGTATTTGCCGATTCTCCAAAGTACTCAAAATTTCCGCTAGTGGTTCTCCAGAACCTGTCAGAACCTGCTGAATTTCACCCCTGATTTACAGAGAATATGCTGGTGAGCATTATGTTGGTACTTCCCTTCCTATTAAGTAAACCTTCCTATTACTAGGTAAACCTTCCTATTACTATTGGTACTTCCTTCCTGCCTTTACAAGCAAGATACAATTTGAAAAGTAATTCTTTTTGCTTCATGATGTCATTTATTTGGAGTTTCTAAATGCCACCTTCCATGAGTTCTCTAAGGCTTTCATTTTCTTGAATCGTCCATGATTATCAGCATAACTGGATTTCTTTACTAGACATACATAACATTTTTAGGACCAAGATAAAAAAAAGTGGCTGAGGCGAGAACAAAACCTAGATATTAAATGTAATTCTGCAGTTTCTCTGCACATCTTTTATAATTTTCTTGTACTTGGTTAAAAAAAAAAAAGACCATTGCATGGCAACTGGTAGGGGTGGAGTGCATTTGAGGAACAGCTCTAGTAACCAATGCCAAGGTAGTTTGGGGTCTTAAATAGTTCACACACATGTGTATAAGAATACTTCTATTATCAGAATATTCTCGTATTACAATACTCCTTCAGTTGCATTGACTCACATTTATTTCCACTCTAAGCACACAGTTGAAATAAGCAACATGTTCTGCACGGTTTAAAGAACAGGCAATGTTGTTTTAGACTGAAATCCCAAGAAGATTTAGCCAAGCAACCCCAAATAATCAGAAAATCTATCTGTTCTTCTAAATGATTTAGCCAAATGTTAAAGTAGCCTGGAATACATCAAGTCCGAAGGCTGAGCCTTCCCAGGAGACCCAGACAAGCCCTATTTCTTGTTCACCACAGTTTTGAACAAATACTAACAATATTCTTTCTTCTCTATCAGCCACCTTTGTATTTGTCATGCATTTAGAAAGTCGGAGAAGATTGTTATTATGTCTCCCATGTGGGAAATACAAAATAATGATATTCTCTCATATACTAAAAGATATAGGTAAAGGTTCCCCTCGCACATATGTTGTAGTGGTTCGCAACTCTAGTGGGTGGTGCTCATCTCCGTTTCAAAGCCAAAGAGCCAGCACTGTCCAAAGATGTCTCTGTGATCATGTGGCTGGCATGAAACGCCGAAGGTGCACGGAACACTGTTACCTTCCCACTAGTCACTATTTTTCTACTTGCACTTTTATGTGCTTTCGAACTGTTAGGTTAGCAGAAGCTGGGACAAGTAATGGGAACTTACTCCATTATGCGGCACTAGGTATTTGAACCGCCAAACTGCTGACCTTTCTGATGGACAAACTCAGCATCTTAGCCACTGAGCCACTGCCTCCCTGATATATTTTACATATTTTAAAATATATTTTACATATTATACATAATATTTTATATGATATATTTTACCTCATGTACTACAGACACGATAATGCGTATCCTACCGCATACATCCCTGTGACCAATCCGCTCTCACAGGGAGGGACTCCTCCTGGTGCCGTCCACCAAGCAATGCCAACAGGCGGCGCCTAGGAGTAGAGCCTTCTCTGTGATGGGCCCAACCCTCTGGAATGACCTCCCCCCCGACATTAGAACTACCACCGACTTCCGCTCCTTTCGTCAAAAACTAAAGACTCACCTGTTTCGACTAGCCGGCTTGGCCCATCCATAGTTTTACCTCACCTCCTGCCAGATATTTTTAGTTGGGTTAATTTTAACTTTTTGGGGTATTTTTCAGGGGTTATTTTTAATATGGTTTTAATTGCTTTACTTTAAGATACAGTCTTTTAACCTCCTCATTTAATTTAAGGATTTGTGTATTTATATTTATTCCTATGTATTTGTGTTTTAATTTGACTGTACACCGCCCCGAGTCCCTTTCGGGAGAGGGGGCGGTCTAGAAATCTAAATAAAAGTAAAGTAAAGTAAAGTAAAGTAAAGTAAAGTAAAGAAAAGAAAAAATGCATCTGAGGAAAAGTGTTTGTGGTTTTAATATAGTCCATTTAGAACAGCGGCCCTCAACCTTTGGGGCACCAGGGACCGGTTCTGTGGAAAGAGGTTTTCCTGCGGACTGGAAGGGCCGTGGTTTCACATGATGCCTGAATCCCATGAATGGGGCTTTGCTTGTTTGTGCGGCTTGGTTTCTGGCATGCCATGGACCAGTGCCAATCCACAGACCGGGGTTGGGGACTCCTGATTTAGAAGAATTGGTATGACATGCTGAATAAAAGCTGTGATTCTGCACAAATTTTATTGAATTGCAGAAAATGTGTTTATTATTTATTAGATTTTTATTCTGCCTTTATTACTTTATAAGTAATTCAAGGGAGCAAACAGGCCTAATTCTCTTCCCCTTCCTATTTTTCCCACAACAACAACCCTGTGAGGTCAGTTGGGTTGAAAGTGAATGACTGGCCCAAAGTCACCCAGCCAGCTTTCAAGTCTAAAACAGGACTAGAACTCTCAGTCTCCTGGTTTCTAGGCCAGCACCTTAATCACTACACTAAAATGGCTCTATAAAATATTAAAAAGTCTTTAAAAATCTTTTTTTAAAAAAAAATCTAAATGTCTCTAAACAATTTAAAATGTTGGATTGTCATTGGGGCTGGGCTAATAGTTTATTACAGGCATTTGTACTGACCTTTCGCATTGGAGAAAAGATTTCCCCACAGCAGTCTGTTTCACAACATTGCTGTATCATAACATGAGAAAACTTCATATATGGGCCTGTGAACTTTTTGGTGAATGGAATAGGGTTAAATGAGTTTTTTAAAAAGTTATTTCTATTTATGAGCAGAGACTTTCCAAAGCTCTGTATTTTATCTTCTTAACCGTTTCCCTTCTGATAAGATCACAGCCTCTTTCTACATATGAATTAAAACAAGTGCATTTGAAATTTCAATTTCAGGATTTTCTATCACTTAGTTGCTTGTGTGTGTGTGTGTGTGTGTGTGTGTGTGTGTGTGTGTGTGTATGTATATATATATGTGTGTATGTGTATATGTATGTATGTATGTATGTATGTTGTATTTGTGCTGATAAATAAATAAAGGGAGACTAGTATAGATCTATTTCAAGCTATTTAGCTCTCATCAGCTAGCCATACCCTTACTGGGATTTGAACCTGGGCTGAACACAACACAAATATAAAAAGGCAACATTAAAAATAAAAATATGGTTTTCTGCCTGGATGGTTTTCTGTAATGAGCCGAAGGACAGAAAGGGGGAGTAGTGAGCTCCCTCCCATATTTTTCGTATCAACAACTGTCACAAAAATGAATTATAGCTTGTTTGATTTTATAAGAAAGAGGAAGATATGATCTGATGCATAAAAATGACTCTTGAAACAAACTGCAATAAATGTTTCTGACTTTAACTGCATCACTCTGAGTTGCTTTCGGTGAGATGGTCAGCTATACAAATGCGATTAATAAACAAACAAACATTTAAGGGAGAAGCATAAGCAGTTTACCTATTGTGGATAACATAGAACCCACAAAGAAGAAAGAATTACTGAAATCCCAATTGTTGTGTTCATCAGCGAATTCATTTTCTGCTGGGTAGATGCCCCTCCTAACAGCTTCCATCAGATTCTGTAATTAAGATGACATTTGACATTTCAATAACCATAAATGATTATCAAACAACATTTATTTATATGTTTTTGCTACCAAGCTGTATCTTCTGATTCTAAGAACGTCTACCATATAAAATTGAACTGAAAGGATAAAACCTTTTCAAAATACCATAGCCTTTTCTTTAAAACTTCTAATTAATATATACAGCTTAATACATCAATTTCATAATTTAAAAAGGGATGGGATGGGGAAGGGAAGGGAAGGAATTTTTGATCTCCACGGATGATATTCAAAGCACCACAGTTTTTGGATTCCTTATTTTTGGAATTCACTTCAGAAAGAATGCCCTACCTCCATAAAGATGTTCACCTCCGCTGCATTGAGGGAAGTGAAGTTCTTCAGAAAGTCCTCCTTCATTCTAAAAGTGATGCCTTGTTGTACCCTCTCAGCATCTTTTTCCAGAACCTGGAAGATGAGAGCGCCCATCAGGACATAAGCAAGATAGCCAGCTGCTAACATACAGCTCTGTACTCTGCTGTAGAACATGATGGCCTGTGGGAGAAAGTAAGCAAAGAACATAGAGAGGCTGGTAAACACGGCCTGATTTGTAATTTTTCCAACCCTGATTGAAGGAAATCCCAGCTGGGCAGTTCTCATTTCAGCTTGGAATTTGAACTGATAATGTCAATGATGTCTCCACACCCCCAAATAGTCTCAGCGTTCAAGAGCAGCTTAGGGACTTCCTAAGTAAAGCAAAATATTGTTTCACAAACTTCCCAGGAGAATGTTGTAATTGCTCTGGCCTCACTCCCATAATTTTTCCAGTTGTTTTTTTTCTTCCCATGATAAACCCATTAAATGGAACTGGCTTCGCAATATTTTTTGATAGCACTAACAACTGCCTGGAAGGATCCTCAGTAACAAATGCTCCAGGCAACTAGTCATTCTGTCTCCTCACTTTTCTGATTCCATTTTAAAATGTAGCTTTAATAGACCCTATGAAAATAGCTTTAATAGACCCTATTAAAGCTATTTTCATTATTTGCCATGATCAAGATTCTATGAATGTTTGCAGGTCTAAACAGCTCATATAAACTGACAGCCAATCAACACTTGCCCTTCCTGGGAAATAACTGAACACAGAGAACCAGAAGCCAAACAGTGCTCATCTATTTCACATTTGAACACATTATTATTATGATTGGTCACACAGTCAGCCAGATGTTTAGAAGGGTTTTATCCATCGATAGCAGGGGTGTCAAACTCAATTTCATTGAGGGCTGCATCAGGGTTGTGTTTGACCTCAGGGGCCAGGGTGGGCGTGGTCAGGGTAGGTCCGGCCATCTTGATATTGCTCGTTTCGGGGGCGTCTGTGGTGGCCTAAGTGCTCTGCCAGTGAAAACAGACTCCCAAGCTCTGTTTTCAGCCACCATGGTCTCCTATCATCCTCTGCCAATGAAAACAGAGCTCGGGAGGGTGTGCACACAGCCCTCCCAATCTCCATTTTCACTGACAGAGGCACCGTAGGCCAGTCCTTCGATGTTCCCAGGCAGACCCGTGGGCCAGATGTAAGCACCCCGCGGGCCGGATCCAGCCCACAAGCCTTGAGTTTGACACCCCTCATCTATAGCATCCTTCTCAAGGACAAATGAGATAGTGATAAAATGTATTATTAAAATATTAACATCAAAATAAATTATTATTATTATTATTATTATTATTATTATTATTATTATTATTATTATTATTATTATATACACAACAATGAGAAATCACAATTTTCAGCTGGCATTATATAAATATTATAAACACAAATTATATATACATACGAATTATAATATAATAAATATTATTATTACTATTTTGCCCATTCCCATTGACTCTGGACAATTATAAATTGTTAAAAATATTTTAAAACAAGTATCAATGCAAGAAATACAAAACATATCATATCTGTTCCTAATTTAAAAGGAAATGAAATTGTGGCATTTTATAGTATTTCCTTGAAGAGGGAGCGAAAAGAAGCAATGATAGAAATTTTCAATCTATTTTGCTCCAAAAGAACAACCAAAACACCACTCCAAGCCCCTCTCAATACTGCCTGAATAAATAGACCCCAGCAACCATAAGCTAGAATTCAAAGGGGGGAAAAGACTTTCTGGAGCAGATTAATTTAAGGCTCTGGCTGATCCATTCCAAGCAACCTGTACATCTCCAATTAACACTGAATTGTCAATTATGACATAAATATTGACAGGCTTTGAACAAATGGCAGATGAATTCAGAAGGTCATTCGATTCCATAATTAAAAATCTCAATATACTGAAAATAATCTTACAAGTAAAGGTGGAATATTTTGAAAACCGAAGTCACTATCCAAATATGTGCCGCTGGAAAAGGTCCCAAAAGAGGAAAAAGAGAGGTGCATATTATTTCCTCTACCAATCCAAGAAATTACTGCCTCTCTCTCTCTACATTTCACAACAGTTCCATATAAAATGCACATGTGTGGCACTGAGACAATGTTTCTTCACTACCCAACCCTCCAAGGACATTATAATTACAGTAAATGAGCATTCTATTCACACAGGCACACACCAAATGATGAGAGGCAAACTGTTCTCCAGCTGTAGAATATGAAGGATCCAAGATACAAATCCTTTGGGATTTATGAGCTGAAATTCTGAGAAAATATAAACAAGCTAACTAGTCAGGGAGAAGGCTCCCTGCAAACTCATAAAAACCAAATTGTGTCAGTATTCGATATTTAATAAACAACTGAAATTTGTGCTGTGTATTTCATATCAGAAAGTTCAGATCCCAATAGCTTCAAAAGCAAAAGAAATGAATTCTGATTTAATTTCACTAAGATAGAGTAAAATTCGTAGAATTTTACTCTATCTCAAATCAGAAATGGGTGACAGAATGTGTGCCCTCTTCATTTCTTGCTCTATCTTTATAATATTCTTTATAAGATTGCTAATCTGAGGACGCCTCCTTTTGTCTTTCTTCCCAGACACAAATGCAGAGAATGCATATTATTTGATTCTCCTCCTGATAGGAAATTTTCTACTTTTTGCTTATCCTTATGTACTATATATTGCCTATAAATAAATCTCCTTTCTCTTAAACCTCTAAAATTTGCTTCATTCATCCTCAGATCTGATTCCTTTTCTCAAGGTCATTCGCATATGCAGGTGATTCTCGACTTCATTCAGTTCATTTAGTGACCATTAGAAGTTACAACAGCACTGAAAAAAGTGACTTTTCACATTTATGACCATTGCGGCATCCCTACGGTTACAGGATCAAAATTCAGACACTTGGCAATTGACTCATATTTATGATGTTTGCAGAGGTGGTATTCAGCCAGTTCGGACCAGTTCAGCCAAACCGGTAGCGGAAATCATGGGTGGGCCTGCCCACCTGCCCCAGCTCTATGCCGTCCTATTTAGGCACCATTTTTTAGGCCGGGCGCATGCACAGAAGGCACGCGTGCAAGCAAAGTGAATATGCGGAAGGCCGGGTGCATGAGTGGGAGGTGCGGCAAACCAGCCGTAACAAAATGTGAAACCCACTGCTGGACAGTTGCAAAGTCCTGGGGTCATGAGATTGCCTTTTGTGACCTTCTTACAAGCAAAGTCAACAGGGAAGCCAAATATACTTAACAACTATGTTACTAACTTAACAAATGCAGTGATTCACTTAATGTGACAAAAGAAGTCTAAAAGGGGCAAAATTCACTTAACAACTGTCTCACTTAGCAACAGGAATTTTGGGTTCAATTGTGGTCATAAGTCAAGAATATCCAGAACATTTCAACCTTAAATAATAATAATTTCTGTATTGTTTTGCATACAAAAGTAGGTGTTAGATCTAATATTACAATATAAAACTTTGGTCCTACAACTGCATTAAACATAATTCATGGCAAATTGGGCATGATTAGATACTGTTACTTTATTTCTCTGATATAAAGAATCTTTTTAGGACCATCTCTGTATTATTAAATTAATTGGATTATTGGCTTTTAGATTCGTATTCTAAAAGTTTTGTTATAGGTGTTGTTGTTTTTAAATCTTCCATTATCTGAAATTCTTAGCTGATATTATGGAATTTATATCCATAAATGTAAATAATTCTATTTTTGTGTATTTATTTATCAAATTTAGAAACAGTTCTTGTCCCTCAACGAGATACTCTTGCTTGAACTTCAGAGCTAGACATGTTTTTAATTTAATTTCTACAAAATGTTAAAGATGTTCTCATTTGTCATTTAAAGACTGTTAATTTATATTGACAAATACTGTATAACTTTATTTTATATATTATATTCTTACTTATTCTAAAAGTAAATATTCTGGAAAGCTGGAAAAGTGACCATAGTGATCTGCTACCTCAACAGAAGGAAACGCTGCAAGTTGGCTCATATTGCCCAATTACACTTTCAAATTAAGATGGAAAAAAAAACCAGCTGCAATTTTAACCAAGAGGATCATCAACTTTTTACGCTTGTACACAACCTGACTGATTCTATTCATAGGATGTAGAATATGATTCATCATAGTCATTAATTCTACACCTAAGGCTTTAACTTCTTCATCTTAGGTGTTTGAAGATTAACCTGGCTTCAGAATTTGAACTCGGGAATAGTTTTATAAGTTAGAAGGGTGTATGCCAGTTCAAGAGCCATTCTTAGCTCTAAGGGGCAATATTTTAGACCAATTAAGCAGAGAGATGAGAAGGCTCCTATCCCCCTATTGTTTGCAATTGAAATAAAGCCATATTCTACATTTTACAACCTAAGAGTCTGATGGAAGCCATGATGGTATAACATGTATTATAATTTCATCCAACATGGATAAAATACATCAATAGTGCATCATTATAATCTGCATCATTTGAAAATGTCAGCTTTCCCAGGTAAACCAGAGAGGAAACACAAGATTAAATAAAAAAGATATTGAGACTCTAGAAAGAGTGCAGAGAAGAGCAACAAAGATGATTAGGGGACTGGAGACTAAAACATACAGAACAGCTACAGTTTAATGAAAAGAAGGACTAGGGGAGACATGATAGCAGTGTTCCAATATCTAAGAGGCTGCCACAAAGAAGAGGGAGTTAAGCTATTCTCCAAAGCACCTGAGGTAGGACAAGAAGCAATGCGTGGAAATTAATCAAGGAGAGAAACAACTTAGAACTGAGGAGAAATTTCCAGACAGTTAGAACAATTAATCAGTGGAACAACTTGCCTCCAGAAGTTGTAAATGTTCCAACACTGGAAGTTTTTAAGAAGATGTTGAATAACCATTTGTCTGAAGTGGTGTAAGTTTTCCTGTCTAAGCAGGGGGTTGAACTAGAAGACCTCCAAGGTCCCTTTCAACTCTGTTATTCTAATTCTAACTAATTCTAACTAATGCCTCACTTATCTGTTTCCTAGGCAGCATCTCCCTCTCTCTTTCCCCAAGATCTTTCATACAAGCCATCCATTACACCAGTTCACATACCTGCATAAATATATTTCCCCTCTACACTTGCCCCCATACATTATCCTCTCCTTGTTAGGCACCAATCTGTTATGAATTTCTTCACAAGTTGCAATAATACTAAAAATAAATCCCATCAACTTAACATTTGTGGTATTCGCACACTGTATATATTGGTAGCAGTATATGCACCAATCCACAATCAGTAGTACTCTGTATATATTCTTGGTTTTCAAAGTTAATATAGGAAAAGAAATGAAACGTAGAAACTAAAAAGTACAGAATACATAGCTCATTTAAAACTCACCTTTTGCTGAATCAAATCTCTAAGAATTATTGTCCTTAAAAGATATAGAACAACTTTAAATGGAAATTCTTATCGTGCTGGTTAAAGGGGAAAATGACCAAAATAAAGTGTGGGGGGGGACTTTCTCGGGTTTTAGGAAGATCTATGATAATTAAAATGATGTTACTTCCCAAATTATTATTTTTGAATACCAAATTATTACTTTTGTCTAAGAAAAAGCTTTCTGAATGGAAAAGGATGAGAAATCCTATTAGATTTGCCAGTTCTGTTTTAAACTGATTGAAGTGTCAAGGAAGCTTTGCTATACCTAGTCTGAAATTTAATATTGATGCATTTCAACTAAATCAATTAATCCATTTGCGTCATCATTATCTGCATGATAATGGAACCATCTCCTGGGACATAATTGAGGCAGTAAATGGAAATATGTGGTATTCCCTTTTATAGTGGTAAATTGCTTTTCAATAAAACACATTACTAAGTGGTTTACTGGCCAAGCAACTGCAGATGAAATATTTCACTCCTTTTTTCCCCTCCTTTGATTTTTTTTTTAGATCATCCCAACTAACTATATAAAGATAATTATTTACTACATAAAGATTGGATGCCTACAAAAGCTTTTAGATTAAAAGAGTGTTTCCACAATGAAGATGTTTTACTGAGATAAGCAAGATGAACTGCATGCAATATGGATGCAATAATATCAAATTACAGCCATTGCTTTATTTTAATTAGACAACAGGGAATTCCAAATGAGTCCACATTTTTTAGAAGTTATGCCTACCTGCAATTATTCAATTTAGCTTATAGAAGCTTAACTGATATTATAAATAGATCTCTTTCAAAGATAAAGCTGACTTGGGAAATATATCTTGACAGACCAATCACCTATGAGCAATGGCCTTAGAGGATCTTTTTTGTAAAACTACATCTGTTCAAATTAGAGAAGCAACTATAAAATGACATCACCAGCAGCACTGAACATGAAATTTATTAGAGTCAGTGACCAGCATGCAGGCGAGGGAATTTTGGGAGTTGAAGTCCACACATCTTAAAGCTGTTGAGCTTGAGAAGCACTGGTTTAGAGAAATATGGGGAGTCAATGAGTCTGTGGCTTGAAATGTAATTTTTGTGAGTACATGGATCATAAGATGGGCAATGTTTTTATGCTCTTTAAAGACAAAATTATTTTCTGTTTCTTGGTTGGCTTGCTTAGCTATTATTATACTACCCAGTGGTGGGGTTCAAAACATTTTACTACTGGTTCTGTGGGTGTGGCTTGGTGGGTGTGGCATGGCTTGGTGGGCATGGTTTGGTGGGCATGGCTTGGTGGGCATGTCAGGGGAAGGGTACTGTAAAATCTCTATTTCCTCCTCATCAGCTGGGACTCGGGAGGCAGGGAATAGATGGGGGTAAATACCAGTCAGAGGTGGTATTTACCGGTTCTCCAAACTACTCAAAATTTCTGCTTCCAGTTCTCTAGAACTGGTCAGAACCTGCTGAATACCACCTCTGCATAGTACCTTATCATCAACATTGCCTGGACTATATACATAAAAATTTGAAAACTACAACAAAACAATAACATAGCAAGATAAAAACAACAGAGCTAAATCAATAAGATGCAAAGCCATCCAAACTAAAGATATTCAGAAACGTCAATGGAGGGAAACTAACCATAGCTACTGAATGTGGCAATATTGTGTGGATCAGGAATGTCTTCTTGACATGTTAGATGTCTATCAGAAGTTTGAAAAAGACAATAGAGGAATTATTGGCAAGGTCTAGGAGAAGGGCCTTCTTTGCCATTGCGCCTGCCAGAGGTGGGCTGCTCCCAGTTTCGCCCGGTTTCGCCAAACCGGTAGTGGTATTTTGCCCTGGGTGGCAGAACCAGCAGTGACCCAGGCTAGCCATGTCCCCAAACTGGTTCCCTGGTCGCCGCTGCTGTTGCTGGCATGTTGTTTAGTAGTGCACACACGTGTGCATAGTTCACTGTAAATTGTTTTGTGCATGCGCGGAGAACAATTTACATTGAACTGCCCATGCGCACATGAAGCAAACCGGTAGTAAAACCGGGAACAACCCACCTCTGCCGCCTGCCGTCTGGAACATCTTGCCCCCAGGAGTGAAGTCCACTCCAAATGTTCTGACCTGCCATACGAACCTAAAGACCAGACTTTGCCAGTTGGCTTGAGGCTCCAAAGGAGGGATTTCATGTCAGAAGTGGTTGATAGATTAATATCAGATGCTACCTGTCCTCCCCAACTCTCCCCCCCCCAATTCATCCTTCTCCTGCCCTCCCCATCTTTTAGCTATTATATTTTGTATTTTTATATTTTTGTAGTATTTTATTTAGATAGTTTTATCTTTTAATATCGTAATCTGCACAGAGTTACCTTGAGGTAAGATGGGTGGTCAATAAATTTAATTAATAAATAAAAGTTTCTGTATCTACTGATTTGGCCTTTATTCCTGTTATTACTAGGACAGGTCTTTTTCCTGTGTAAACATGAGAAATAGTGGAAGCACTTCTCAACCAACCCTTCACTGGTACCACACTCACTTTCATAGATCCATTGCTACCTGAGTCCTCTTGAACTCCCAGCTTCAGCTTCCAGGGTCTGCTGAGAAACTTGGCATCATCCTTTAACTGAATAACTATTTGGTAGGGGCAGTATATCTGTGAGGTCATGAGCCTATTGCCCTTTTTTCTGGACCTGCTTACCTCTACCCCTAGGCCTCTGTGAGGTCATCTTTGTACACCAGCTGGGCATATAATCTCTATGTCAGAGAAACTAATACACATTTTATGGGGATGATCTTATACAGGGAAAAATTGGGAATGTTTTATCTTTTGACAAGTTAGTCAAAAGAACTAAAATCGATACAAGCTCAGAGTTGAACTGGGGAGTCCTTGATGTTCTCTGAGGTTGGTTGTTTGCTTTCAAATATTTCTTTATCTGACTAGGTAACAGTGGTAGATTGCAACTGGTTCGGTATGGTGGTCTGGGTCGCTGGAACCAGCAGCGACCTGCCACGCCCCTGAACCGGTTCTCTTGCTTTTTGCTTCTGTGCATGTGCAGAACAATTTTTATTGTACTGTGCATACACGCACACCGCGCATCAAGCATGGTGCGCTGCACACCCAGGAGCAAACCAGCAGTAGTGACTGCCAGAACCCACCTCTGCTTGGTAACATCATCATTCCTGATGTTCAGCACTGAAGATGTTAAAGCTTTGCAAGCAAACATCTAAGCTCCAGAAAGAGATTTATTGATGAAAGGTTGACCTGGAGTTCAAACTCAGATCTTCCCTGCTGTGCTCCAATAACTGAACTAACCCCCCAAATGAATTGATAATGGCAGGAGGCAAGCAATAGGAAGAAAGAGAAGGGTGCACAGCAGAAATAGAAAGGTTTGTCCACCCAGTCACTTGGCAGTGAGATGGGCAGCATATACATTTAATAAATAAACAAACAGATAATATCCTACTACTTCCTAATGGTGTGAGGCAAAGGAGTGGGCTTCTTTTCCAAGCATTGCCTAGGATTGTAGATAAATGCAGCTTGTATTCAGTCTCCTATGATCAGCAGGAGTGTATTTACCAGCATAACTGAATTAATTTTAATATGGGGAAAGGCTCAGAACTAGGATGTAAAACGGAAGCATTGAAGAAATATCAGCCGCTCTAGGAGAACGAAACTAGAAAACAAAGTTTGTGATACCCGAAAGAGTGTTTCCATGCCAAAGGCTTGATGAATAAGTAGCAATGAAATTTTCGGAGAAGTTTTCCAGACAAAAAAGATTAGAGTACCAGAATCCTTTTCCAAGCAGGTTCCCTATGTGAGGCTTGATGATCTATATTAAAGCCAGCTGATTTATTAAACCCGAAGAACAATTCCACTGGCTAAAGATAAATCTAAAGCTACCATATTAATATGAAATATTAATATGTTAATATATAAAAATCCAGATTATGACTGAGTTCAGATATTACGATGAAGCAAGGTTTGTTCTAGCCATGGTTTGTTGAGCTGAGCACAGAGGCCAAAGTCGTCTTAAGCTTTTGATGCTTGAATAAAACCTTGTACTTTTGTATGAATAGAATTCGAAAGGGTGATGCCAAGATGCTTCCTGTTGCAATCTCAACATTAATTTTTTTTAAAAAAGAACTGTTTGGGTTTTTTTCAATGCGCAAAATCTCACAGAATTGCCAAGTCTTGCATAATTTCAACTTTGTGTGTGATCTTCTGAAATTTCAGCAATTTTACATCAGATCATGCAAGACTGTCAAAGTTTGATGAACGTGATGAAACCTTGGTAATGAAAAAGTGATAGTTAATAGTATGTTGAACACTGATTATGTTACCTAATCAGTTAATGAAATGCCTGCAAGCAAACAACCAAACTCAGAGATCACCAACTACTCTACATGCTGACACATACACAATTCTGACTGTGTTTATCATACAACTCCAGTCATTTCTATTTTTAAATTACTTTTTGCACATCAAATTACTCAGCATTGTGTCACACCTGAGGATGTTGCTGACCTCTCTGGACCCATATCCTCACTGCGCCATCAACATCGCTCAAAGAACAAAGATATCCAGATGACTCAATTGTACTGGATGTTGGAAATTTGAGAAAAGCTTCCCCCGTAAATGCATTTAGAATGACAGTCTGAATATATGAAGAACAGGTTAGAGAATACTAGCTAAACCTTTCAGACTACCCAGTTAGTCAAAGGCATGAACTCTTGTAAACCAAAGCTCACTTCATCAGATGCATTTCTTTTGTGACCCGCAGCTCATGAAAGCTGAATAACAGAATAACGGAGTTGGAAGGGACCTTGGAGTTCTTCTAGTCCAATCCCTTGCTCAAGTAGGAGACCCTATACCATTCCAGACAAATGGCTGTCCAATCTCTTCTTAAAAGCCTCCAGTGATGGAGCACCCACAACTTCTGAAAGCAAGCCGTTCCACTCATTAATTGTTTTCACTGCAAAGCTGGCACCTTTTAATTATATTTGGTAGTCTCAAAAAGGGGCTACTGGATTTCTTCTACTTCCAGGCTACCTCAGATTGAACATGACTCTTTTCTTACAATGTATAGCTATGCTTCGGAAATTATAGGACCTTAAAACTTTCTATTAATGTACAACTATAACAATACCTGGATTTAACAGCAGGCTGCAGTATTTAACTTTCAGGAAAGCTAATCTTTGATGGGCTAGTTTGTTTGCTCATTCGTTGCTCTTGATTAGGGTAATTTCCTTGTGGGTGAAGATTGCTTGATTAACGTACATATTTAGCAGAGCTGCAATATTAATCAGTTAATCTGGAGCAGTTGAAATCTTGGCAGTTGATTATTTAGATGTTCCATAATTCCAGCTCACAACCCAGCTGTTTGTAGATTATTGTATAAAGTTAGGAGGTGGAATAAACAGTGGTGGGTTCCTAACCGGTTTACTACCGGTTTACTTGTGCTCAGGTGCTTGCACGCATAACATTTCTGCACAGGTGCAGAAGCGTCCGGGCTGGTGGGCAGAGCCCACCATGATTAAAACCAGGAATAGCTTTATGCCAAATCATAATTCAAAGTTTAAAACCTTAGCTGGATTTATAGAAGGTATTTAGCAAAAAAAAAACCACAAACAAATAAATTGCTATGAAGTTTGTATAATGGATGAGTCCTATTTGTCTCTCAAGTGGTGGGAAAATGTTCTTCTTTGCCAATAGCTTTGATTATTGCAGAGGGCAGGTAAAAAGGAGGCAGTGCTGCTACATTCCTGTGTGCTAATCTTTATAAAGACAGTAGGAGAAGATGGACTCAGTATATAAATTACTTCTTATTAGGGGAAGAGAAACAAGGCATACCTTGAATTCAAGCATCAGCAAAGAATTAAAACAATAAAATACTACTCACAGTCAATAGGTTTTCAAGGTTTTGACTACCATCTTTAAAGCGCTCCATGGCATAGGGCCTAGTTACCTGCGGGATCGCGTCCTCCCACATACATCCCTGCGGCCAATTCGCTCTCACAGGGAGGGGCTTCTCCTGGTGCCGTCCACTAGGCAATGCCAACGGGCGACACCAAGGAGTAGGGCCTTCTCTGTGATGGGCCCAACCCTCTGGAATGACCTCCCCCCCGACATTAGAACCACCACTGACTTCCGCTCCTTCCGGCAGAAACTGAAGACACACCTGTTCCGACTGGCTGGCCTGGCATAATTCTTAACGTCTACCTCCTGGCATATATATTTCCTACTGGTTTTTTAGGGGACTTAATTTTATAGGACACTGGGGTTTTAAATTTTGTATATTTTAAATTATTTATTTAGCAATTACAGTTCTGTCTATTTTATCCTCCTCTTATTTATGTATTTATCCATTTAATAATTTTTAATTGTTATTATGTATGATGTTTTTGATATGGACTGTACACCGCCCCGAGTCCCTTTTGGGAGAGGGGGCGGTCTAGAAGTGCTAATTAAATTAAATTAAATTAAATTAAATAGTCTCACTATTGCATTCACACATGCAGGATGTTTAATGTTTGGTTTATTAAACAAGCCATAAAAACTTTCTGAAGGTCATGCATAGTGGAAACACAGATAGTCCGTGAAGTGGCCATCGAGACCTTCAAGATCTCATGTCCAAAATTTGACAGCAAAATGGCTATACTAGACACTTACAGTTTGGTCCATTTAAGGTTCAGAATGGAAGTAGCTTCAATCCAGAAAGTCTCTTGCTGTAATTTCTATCCTTAAAATAATAATTTTAAAAAGCCAAAAAGTTGCACCGGGTGCTTTAGGTGAAGATATTTTAAGTGATGGTCTTCTTCAGAATTTAGAAGCCTGAGGTGTGGCTGGGTCACCTCAGATATTGTCCATTTTCGCAATAATAGACAAACTCGCCCATCATACTAATATCATTTGCTGTTCTAATATATAAATCTGCCTTTTCTTACACAGATAATAGCCAATGGTGATAGTACTTTGGTGACAGTATGCCCTTTTATATGTGTGGTAATTGGATGCTGTTAGATGCAGGATATTATTTCACATTATTAAAGTGAACAATAAATCAGGGATAATCCAATAAAGTCTTTATAATCTGCTACACTTTTGAAATAAAAACAGATCTCTGTGGAATTGAAATTTTGGGAAAGAAAGTAAAAACGTCCTGTTTTTGCTACCAAACGTAGAAGAATAGGAGCCATTGAAAAGTATAAATTTCGATACTATGTGGAAGAAAGGAATTATAGGAACATTTCTTCTAGTTTATCCTCTTCTATGGAGACCAATTAATCATATCTGCTTCCAGAGGTTGTGGGTGCTCCAACACAGGAGATTTTAAAGAAGAAATGGGACAACAATTTATCTGAAATGGTATACGGTTTTCTACCTGAGCAGAGCATTGAACTAAAAGACATCCAAGGTCCCTTCCAACTCTATTATTCTGTCCTGTTATATTGAACACAATAATTTATTAACTTTGAAGTAAGATAACTTTGCATTTGTTGAGATTTGCTAACATTATGACTTAGTGCAATATGTGAACCTTAAGTAAAGGTAAGAATATTCCATCTTTTGTTTTATAGGAGACAGGAAGAATTTGCTCCTTTTCTAAGAAAGCAAGATTTCTTCTAGTGCACAATGTTAAATTCTCCTTTTCAAAAAAATATTCCATCATTGCTATACTTATTGCAAAGCGATGACCCATAAATTTTGTTGCTTGTTGGATTATTTGAAAGGACTTATTAGCCCTAAGATTTGCTTCCAGATGTAGTATAAAGAGTACAAGAATATAGCTGGCTGCAACTGCTACAGATATTGTCTTGAAATTGATTGATTGTTCTTTCCAGCACATGATGGATGAGAATTTATGTGATCTAGGGAGCCAGCTAATCTGCATATGCCAGACGAATAGGCTGTGTGGTACAATTTCCTGCTGGTTCAGCTCCTTTCTCCAAGACTCAATCGGCTGGTGTTGTCAGGAAAAGATCCATCCCACAGCTGCTCTTCATGATGCTACAGGGTTTAGTACTTGCTCCACTTCATTTAACATCTGCATGATGCCACTGGATGAGTTCATCCATCACCATGAGTTGCGGTATCATAAGGAGGGGTACATGGAGGTAACATGGGTCAGTGAAGGTGTGCAGGGGTTTGGTGGGTTGGGAAGGGTACATGGGGGCATGTAAGAGGTGTTGTGTGGGTCAGGAAGGCATGTGGGAGGTGATACAGATCAGGGAGTGTACATGGGAGTGTGAAAAATAAGTTGTATAGGTCAGGGAAGCCATGGGAGTGGCATAGTTTGGGAAAGGAATGCTGGGGAAGTGGGGCAGGTTGGGAAAGCTACATGGGGAGTATTATGGGCCAGGAAGGATGCACAGTGTTCATTTCTCCCTGTTCCTCCCTCCCTCCCTCCCTCCCTTCCTCCTTCCCTTTCTAGCAGCAGGTAAGTGGCTCTTCTTTGGTGAGAGAGGTAGTGAGGGATTGTGAGACTGGCTGGGAAATTGCTACAAAACACTGAAAGTGGAGATAATGTGACTGCAACAGCAGCAGCCCAGCAGCACAGCAACAGCCAATAGCTCCCTATTTCAAAATTTAAATTTGTTCACTTTTCTATCTACTCTGCTCTTATATTCTCATGCAGTTGGTCCAGAATAGACTTGTGCAAACACTGAACATTTTATGGACATGTAATTGATATCCTCTTAGAGCAGGGGTGTCCAAACTTGGGAACTTTAAGACTTGTGGACTTCAACTCCCAGAATTCCCCAGCCAGCATGGCTGGCTGGGGAATTCTGGGAGTTGAAGTCCACAAGTCTTAAAGTTCCCAAGTTTGGACACGCCTGTCTTAGAGAATAGATGGGCATACAAAATATTCTTCTAACCTACTGTGTTTCCCGCAAAATAAGACCCAGTCTTATTTTCTTTTGGACAAAGAAATAAGCACTAGGGCTTATTTTTCAGGGATGTCTTATTTCTTTTGAGGGCTGCCACTGCGAGGCAGGGGGGTGGAGCTACCCCACGCACCCCGCACCAGCTTATGTCAGGGGCACCACAATCAGGCATCC
Source organism: Natrix helvetica (assembly GCF_964273705.1). Classification (NCBI taxonomy): domain Eukaryota; kingdom Metazoa; phylum Chordata; class Lepidosauria; order Squamata; family Natricidae; genus Natrix; species Natrix helvetica. The sequence goes on from NC_138548.1 coordinate 31,649,155, forward strand.
ACACCCCAACACCTGCCTTGCCTCTTGGCTGCAGCATTGGTGCGTTGCTTGGCCTCCTGCTCCATTGTGGCCAGAAGCAAGCAAAAGAAGCGGGATGGTGGCCATAAGGGATCTTGCTGGACGGGGCTGTCGGAGCCATCACCACAAGGCGAGGTACTTTTCAGGGGATGGATGGCCTGGCTGCGGGGGCCTGAGGTAAGATGGGGGGGCAGCTCCACCCCCTTTCACCTCACCTCATCTTGTATTGGCAGCATCATGAGCAACCAGATGGAATGGGCAGGTGGCCAGCTGCGCAGGTGCTTAAGTAGAGCTTATTTTGTGGGGTAAGACTTATATTGGGCACACACGCAAAAAACATGCTAGGGCTTATTTTCTGGATAGGTCTTATTTTCAGGGAAACCCGTTATTGGGCAGCATTGGATATTCTGATGATGATTATTTTGAGAGGAAGACCAATCACAACTGCATGGTCCTGAGAACGCTGCCTATCATGAGATCAGAACTGGATGACTTGGTGCCAGTGTTGTCATTCCTTTGCACTATTAATCAGACGCAAAGCTCAATAATTATTGTTTAGTTGCTCCTGACTCATCCCAAGTTGAAAGTCTAGCTTGTGGCAGTAAGAGTGGCAAAGTGTCATTACTTCTCTGCTATTATTGCATCCACAGAACGCCGCCCAGTGGCCCGGTTTAAGAAAAAGGGAGTCCAGAGTCTTATTTACAGGGCAACCAGAGGGCTCCAGGAGGCCGTCATGGCTGAAAACGGAGCCTGGGCGGGATGCATGTGGCCTCCCCAAGCTCGGTTTTCACTGTCAGAGGGTTACAGGAGGCCATCTTGGCAGGAAATGGAGCCCAGGAGGGCAGCCTGTGGCTCTCCTGAGCTCCATTTTCATTGGCAGAGGCTGGCAAGATGGGCCCGTGGGCCAGATCTTGAGTTTGACACCCCTTCTTTTGAGTAAGGATTTACACTCAGATATTGGATGAAAGCAGCCTTGGTCTCATTCTTAGATGATCTCTGGCAGGAGAGGATGAAGGTGATGCATCCATCCTTGCTTTTTTTATCTCTTGGCAGTTTTCAATACTATTGACCATGATATCCTTTTGGCTGACTTACGGAGCTGGGGGTTGGTTGGCACAATCTTGTGTTGGTTCACCTTTTTCTTCCAAGCCTGGTCCCAATAAGGACTGATACAGAGTGAAAAGCCCAGCTCATAACCTCTGCTTTGTGGGGTGCTGCAGGGCTTGGGGCTCTCTTTGTTCCTTTTTAACTTCTTACATGAAACTGCAGGGTTGTATATCTCCATCCCCAATGAAGTGAGTGATGTGGTGGGTACTCTTCTGTGTTGCCTGGACATTGTGGGAGCCTGGATGGGAACCAACAACCTTCAGCTGAACCCTGGCATTAGAGCATGGTAGTGGGTGGAGCCCCCCCCCCCCTGCATCTGGGAGCTTATCATGTTTGGTCTTGGATGGGGTGGCACTACTCCAGATAGACCTGGTGCATAATTTGGGGTCTTTCTGGACTTACAGCTCCTGCTCAAAAAGCAGATGGTAATCATGACTTAGAAGTAGGAGTGAAATTCAGCAGGTTCTGACAGGTTCTGGAGAACAGTAGCAGAAATTTTGAATTGAAATTTTGAAAGTTTGGAGAACCAGCAAATACCACCTCTGGCTGGCCCCAGAGTGGCGTCGGAATGTGGATTTTGCAGTATCCTTCTCCTGTCATGCCCACCAAGCCACGCCCACAGAACCGGTAGTAAAAAAAATTGAATTTCACCACTGCTCAGAGGATATTGGCTCAACTTTCTGTTTCCTGCCAGTTATGCCCCTTCTTGCATAGGGAATCCCTTCCCTCAATCTCTGATGCCATCTCATGTTTGGACTATTGCAATGTGTGTTAAATGAGGCTATCCTTGAAAATTATCTGGAAGCTTCAACTAACACAGAATGCATTCACACAAGCAATTTTTGGCTTCCCAAGATTGGCGAATGTAACACTTCTGCTGCTTGAATTACATTGGGTGTTGGTTTGCTTCTGGATCCAATTCAAGGTGTTGATTGGGACCAGGTAAATTGTGGAGCTGTCTTTGCCCCATTACGTCGATCCATCATAGTCAGTCAGGTGGGGAAGTTATGCCGAGGACTCCATCAGTTAAAGATTTTCAAGTAGCAGGGCCCTGGAAGAGAGCCTTCTCTGCTGTTGCCCCTAACCCTATGGAACGTTTCCCCCCCCCCCCAAAATGAGGTAGGACCCATTCTCCTGGCTTTCAGAAATCCTTAAAGATCTGGTTCTGCCAACTTGCATGTGGCCCATAGAGGGGCATGGGCCTAGTTAATGTTCTGAAACCCCCATCCCTGTTTTTTTTAATTCTGAATTTTAATCATTTATTCTCGTGTTTGAACTGTTTTTTTATTATAATACTTTGGCCTGTGAGGGCGATGGGTAGTCTCTAAGCATGATAAATAATTAAGTAATAAAAATCAGGACCTCTCTCACTTCTCCCCATGTCTCCCATTAGCATCAATCTCCTGTTGACAGCTTAACAACGATAAACCCTCTTTTCTAAGCATCTACCAAAATTCACTCCACCCCCGTCCCCCCCCCATTCCAGGTTCAGCAGTAATTGGTAGTAGTTTTAACTCCAGCAGATGCTGTTTTGTGAAAAGAGAAACAGAACCAGAGAGGCCATCAGTTCCTTTCCATAAGTTGGCCTACAGTAAATAAACAAGTGCAGCACCATTTTCTGTCTGACCTCATTATTGTGGCAATGAAAGCAGCAAATTTTATGCAGGCATATGGAGCCCCTAATTTAATTTCCAGACTTTCCTATTGATTTCAGGCAGAAAGTCCCTTGAAGTCCTAGGCAACTGAATGAAAATGATCTCTGTTGTTGTTGGGGTTTGGTTCTTGTTGGGGGTGGGGTGTTTGTGGGGAGGGGGGAACTACTAGAAGAGCTAATTGCTTGAAGCCCAGAAGTGGGTGAAGCAGACATCCAAAAATAGGCCATCCATTCAATGGAGGAAGCCATCTGTAGATACAACAAACACATCCTTCATTCAACATATGCTTGTTCCACGCTGCACTGGAAAAGCCGTGCAGACATAAAAACTTGATAAGAGATGGGAACCTCTATTCTTCCTACATATAAAGAATTATGCATGCGGATAAATGAATTGAAACTCCCAGCATTTCTATGCAGCCCTCTTAATGTCCGTGTTAACAGGACAAAAGCAACAGCGGCTACTCATGCAGTAATGAATTTTATGCCTCCTTAAAGGCTAATTGATTTATTAGGGTGGAAGATTTCATGAAAGTTCATAGCTTCATAAACATTAGGCTTTGAGGAGTTAGAAGGCTAAATCTTTCTGCAGTTGGTGGATAGCAGCTAACCCTCTGGAGATTGCTTACTGTTTGCGATTTCACTTTAGTTTCAGTTCAGGTTTGGTATTCTCCATTTTATGATACACCAGCATGCCTACAAAAGCAATTAAAATTGGAAACTGCAGCAGAGTCTTGCTTAGCTCTCATGTCTTTCTGTAATTGATCAACTTTTTGTTATGATCTTAGGTAAAGGTGAAGATTCCACTCACACAAATGTGCTAGTCATTTCTGACTCTAGGGGGCAGTGCTCATCTCAATTTCAAAGCCGAAGAGCCAGCGCTGTCCAAAGACGGAGACAGAGACAGTGGTCACATGGCCAGCATGACTAAACGCCGAAGGCGCATGGAGCACTGTTACCTTCCCACCAAGGTGGTCCCTATTTTTCTACTTCCATTTTTATGTGCTTTCCAACTGCTAGATGCTGGGACAAGAAACAGGAGCTCACTCCATTACAAAGTGCTAGGGATTTGAACCGCCGAACTGCCACTATTTCTGATCGACAAGCTCAGCGTCTTAGCCACCGAGCCACTGAGTCCCAGTAGCTTAGACTAGCAAATAGAAACAGAGTTATATACAATATACAATACTGTCTTACATTCACCATTCAATTATCAATAAGTGCAGTTTTCAAGATGCTAATTAAGTTGAGGAAAACGTTGGTGTCCTGCAAAAAAAAATGTTTTGCAGAAGCAAAACTGGGTGCTGAATTGACTGAAAAAGATGTATAAATTCATCAGGTCTACGGTACTTGCCATTTTCAGTAAATTAAAAGGGAAAAGGTCCCTTGAGTTAAGTACCGCTGACAACCCAAGCAATGTAAAAAAAAAATTGGCTTCCCTGTTAGCTTTTCATTTTTAATTCCATGTTTAGCCTACAAACTTGAGGGTTTCTTAATGGTCAATCTTCAAAATAATAACCAGGGCTGCCTTCCGAAAATATTTCCAGCAAGGTTTGCAATGACCTAATCAAATAGAAAGCTTGGATTCACTTATAAATGTGCTCTATGATTATATTTAAAAAGTTTTGGAGAAACTGTCTTGGGCAGATAAAAAGTCACTACCATTCCATTACTGATCATTGCTTTGAGCATCTCATGGCCTCCCATTCAAGGACTAAAAGTAAGTCCAACATGGTTTAGGATTTTTTTTTTCAAGGCCATCCAAGGTCAAATAAATGCTGCCCCGTGAACTGGGTTTTCATGAAATATCACTGGTTTAAAAGATCAAAGAGCTCAATAAAATAAATAATACAGAACATGTTCCACTTTTCAACATCCTCCCATCTGGAAGGACAAATGTGTTCTATGAACAGGTGTTGACAGTAGCTTCCTTCAAGCAGAGTTGATGGGAACGTGTTGAAACTTGCCAATAAAAAAAGATCTGCTCTAGTTAATGATTAAAAAAATATTTTAAAAATATAATTTTTAAACTCACCAGATTAAAATTACCGGAAACCATATTAGGTCCTGTTGGAGTTTGTGATTCCAAGCACTTTTGTGGATCCTATTTTTGGTTTAATAAATCCCAATGATATTTAGAAATTCAGAGGACAGCCCCTAAAGCTGAAACTTTTTGTTTAGTGTTTTGTCAAACTTAACTTTGACTGACCTTGTGTCTGATTCAAATAACAGTTTGTCTTTAATGTTTCTTTCCTCTTTTTAAACGTAAATTGCCAGAGGGACTCCTTCATTAATGTAGGAATATAGGCAGGAGATAGCTGAATAAATTGTGAAAGCTCATGTTTGGGTATCAGAAGTTCGTCCTTTGAAGATTTCTGTCAGTACCCCTCAGGCTAAAAACTGAGGAAAGACACTGCTCAGATTTTGAGGACTTTGTAGTCTTAATGTACAGTTGTATGCACAACTTCAAGCAGTCTTGGTCAAACTTTATGTTTCAATGAATCACTAAGCGAGTAGAAGTGCCATAATTTCCACAAGACATAAAGTTAAAAACAATATATTTCTGAAAATCTAAACACATCCTTACTATTTTACTGTGGTTGTTTACAGATTTTTAAGTGAGAAAATAGTAAGTAAAGCAAATAACAAAATAAGATATAAGAGAATAGGAAATGTGGTTGATATACTGTATTTTTCAGAGTATAAGATGCACCAAGATTTTGAAGAGGCAATTTTTTAAAAAAAGTTTTTGCACTCTGCAGACCTCCCAAAAACCGGGCCTGTTTTTTGTCAAAAAAAGGGCATGCATAACCTTTAGGAGGCTTATAGAGTGCTCCCGAGGGCTGGGGGGGGGGCAAAAATGAGCAAAAAAAATGGCCCATTTTCGCTCATTTTTGCCCTCCCCAGCTCCCAGGAGCACCCTGAAAGCCTCCTAAAGGCTATGCATGGCCATTTTTACAAAGGGGGCAGGGTTTTGGGAGCCCAAAAATGCTGTATTCAGTGTATAAGACGCACCCAGATTTTCACCTTCTTTTTTGAGGAAAAAGGGTGTGTCTTATACTCAGAACAATACGGTAGATGTTTGGATACTTTCCCATATAGTACTTTGTAATATATGTAATACTTCTTTTAGAAATAACATTATCCAATTTTTTTTATAGTTTGCTATTTATATTCTTGCTTTTGAAACGTTTTCTTACTCTTCTTTGTCGAATTCTTTCACTTCCAAAATATTTTTAGGTTTCCTTAATGTGCAATGAACATTTCAAATCTCCCCACAGGTTTCCAATCAAATTCAAGGCTGAAATTGTGAAGGCCATTCAAAAACCATTATCTTTTGGTCCCATAGGTATGTTATGATTGATTTAGAGCTATGGTTTGGATTGTAATTTGCTGAAACATCCAATGTCTTTTCAGCTTCTTTTTTTTCCCATTATCTGTAAGACATTAGTTTCCAGAATATCTGATGATGATGTTATCCATTCAGTTGTGTCCCACTCCTGTTGAGTCTATGGGCCAAGTCCCTCTACATTTTCTGATCTTGCACTATGTAGAATAAGTGAATATTTAGTTAAATCCACTCTCTTTTCTACCCACAAAATATTACCCCAAAGGTGCTTATTCAAGAGGTAACTGGATTTTCTTGTTTTTCTTTGAAGATGTTTCACATCTCATCCAATATCAGCTCTGAAGAAGCTTCTTGGATGAGAAGCAAAATGTCTTCAAAGAAAAAACAAGAAAATCCAGTTGCCTCTTGAAAAAGCATCCTTGGGACAACCATGACCTGGATGACTGAGAATCTATATAGACACACAATATTACCTGTACCACAGGCAGCCATTACAACACAATTGCTTACGCAATAACAATTGACAAGATGTTCTGTTCTTGAAGTGCTTCACCCTTTTTTTTCTCTAAATGTATCTTCTGAGATAATAGTCAAATGGTTGCTTTTTAAAAAAAAATAAGCCCAAAGTATTTGGTTCCAAAATGCCTGGGCTTATCAATGTTTCATAGTTTTTGGCATACTTTAAAAATCAATTTTGTAAATAAAGTAAGAGAAAAGATTATAGTTTGACAACTCTTTATACAGAACATTATTTTTAAGAAATGCTGTTCAGGTAGTCCTTTACTTACAACCACAACTAAGCCAAACTGAGCCAAAAATTTCTGTTGCTAAGCAAAACAATTATTAAGTGTGTTTGCCCCATTTTACGACCTTAGTAACAGGGTTGTTAAGTGAATCTTGCTTGTCCATGGACTTTGCTTGTCAGAAGATCACAAAAGGTGGTCACATCATCCCGGGACACTGTAACCGTCATAAATACAAATCAGTTGCCAAGTGTCTCAATTTTGATCATGTGACCTTGGAGTTACTGCAATGGTCATAAAAGTGAAAAACTATCATGTCGTTTTTTTTCAGTGCCCTTTGAATGGTCAGTAAATGAACTGTTATAAATCGAGGACTATCTGTACTGTACTATTGGCTTCTGGCCATCCCCAATGTCAATTAAAATTTTCAGCAGGTTGTTTGCAGAGATATATCAGATGCAAAAAGACAAAAGTGTAGCTAATACTGAAAAAATGGGGGGGGGGGGGAACCGAGATACCATCTATGATTTTTCCAACTCTTGTGCCTGTCCTTGTAAAATCCTGCCTGTCCTTAATCTGACTTCTTGTAACTCCACAAGAAGTCAGATTAAAAGAATCCTTTTTACAGTCTTTTGCTCCTAAAATCTTTCTAATTGACTGGCCAAAGTTTGACAGCAAACTTCCACATCATACAGTGTAGTTTCCTGCTGATTTTTGACAGGAAACAATTTTTTTTCAAAAATAATCCTTTTAGCTCCCCAAAACAAAGAGTAGTGTCATGACATCGCCTTGCACTCGGTGGCCCTTAGCTTTTTTAAAAAGGACACTCTTTAGTCACCAATTTTTTGCTGATTCCTGGTGTACATTAATTGGAACAGACAAAGCGATGACTTTCTGGTTTGTATTGAGTGTTTTCATTTCTATGCCCTGCTGCCCACAGCATCTTGAACTTTTTATACTGAAGCACAATTTCAAGCCACATTTAAATGTTCTCCGTGTTAAATTCACAATGTTCATTAACTACATGAGTCTTTTTTTTTTACTCTGCCTTTTCCACCAGAAGTAATGTAGCCTGCTTTGAAGTCTAAGAGGGAATTGTTCCTTCTATTTTGTAAACAGACGCAAAAATAAAAAAGAAACCTCAGCCTACAGATTAACAACCTCCAGCTGTTGCTCTGTGGATTAATACAAGTGCATTCTCTCATACCCTTTACCCCATTTTCTTTCCTTGTTGAGGCAGAACAAATTAGGGGTGGATTTGTGCACTTGTCCATGTGCGCGCACACAGTTACAGAAACATTTTAAGCAGCTTATCTGAATTTTGCAAATATTTAAGTCTCAAAACAGCTGCCTTTTGCTCCAAGCACAAACAGAAAAGCTAGCGGTCCTGAAGAGTTCCTTAATACAGGTCACTTGGATTATTTCTACAAGGATATTTGTTTTAGATTTATTTCAGAATGACTCATTCAAAGCTCTCCCCTCCATTCCTTTCCAATTACTTCAATCTGTAGTATATGGCATATATGTAAGTAGCAGTAGTGGGTTTCAAAAAAATTTGGAACCTACTCTGGGGGTGTGGCCTGCTTTGTGGGAGTGGCTTGCTGGCCATTGAGCAGGTGGGAGTGGCTTGCCAGCCATGTGACCGGATGGGAGTGGCTTGCCGGCCATGTGACCGGGTGGGAGTGGCTTGCTGGCCATGTGACCGGGTGGGAGTGGCTTGGCAGTCATGTGACTGGGTGGGAGTGGCCAAGACGATGTCACTGAATTCTTTGCCCCAATGGATGAAATCCAAAAGTATGAAAGAAAACACTAATTATGTAAGGAAAAGTCACTAAAATGTATAAGGAAATATTATTAGTTCTTGTTCATGATTAATGCATAGATAACTGTGGGACATTACACACCCACACCCACACGAACTATGACAGTGCCAAGAAAACACCAAAAAATAAGAATTCCCTCTCCCCAAGAGACTGCAAATGAAACCAGTTTTTTTTCCCTAACTCTTAAGGACAGGAAAGACAAAGCCACTGGAATAAAAACCATCAAGGCATTGTGGGAAATTATAAAGGACAGTGCCTGGAAGCTCACAGAACCAGAGTATAGTACCCCAGGCTACTTCTGCTGGCTGCTGGCTACCTGCAGTTTGGCAGATCAAATCTCACCAGGCTCAAGGTTGACTGAGCCTTCCATCCTTCCGAGGTGGTTAAAATGAGGATCTAGGTTGTTGGGGACAATATGCTGACTGCAAACCGCCTAAAGAGGGCTGTAAAGCACTATGAAGTCATATATGTCTATGTGCTATTGCTATTGCTAATATTGTTATTGCACAGCTCTTAATTTTGTGCTATAGAAAGCTATAGTTTCTGTTCTCGTTATCCCTATTAAGGTAGTCAGTGAAGCTCCATAAGGGTTGGACCTCCCAGGAGACAGACTTTTTGTGATTAGAATCTCCACAACCACAATTGGGGTTAGAGTTGCCCTATTAACAAAATACTAGGAATGAGGAAGAAATTGTCTTGCTCGGTTACACAGGAATAGTTCGATCCTGTTGGACCTGAGGAAGTAGACACGGGGTCCTCAATGTTAAAAGTGCAACCATCTGCCAATTAGATCCTTGTCTGTCCTGGACAAGGTGAACGCCTCCAGGATGGTGATGAGCATAAATTCTTCATTACAGGAGTAGACATTCCTGGAGTCTTTTAAGGAGTTCCCTGGTTTGTCCCTCCTGAAAAAAAAAACATCACTTGATCCCACCTATCTGGATAGTTTTCATTCAGTTTCCCATCTTCCCCTTTTAGGTAGAAAAGATGGCTGTTTGGCAACTCCAGAAGCTCCTGGATGGAAATGGATTATCTGGAGTCCTTTCAGTCAGGATTCAGATCTAGTTCTGGAACAGAAACAGCATTGGTCACACTTGTGGATGATCTCCAACAAGAGCAGGACAGGGGTAGTGCAACCATCCTTGAACTCCTTGACCTTTCAGCAGCCTTCAATAATATCGACCATTGTATCCTTTTGGGCTGGCTACAGCTCTGAGCCTGGGTGGTACAGTTTTGTGCCGGTTCAGCTTCTTTCTCCAAGGCCATCCCAGTCTGCATTGATAGGGAGAGATTCAGCCCACAGCTGCTCTTCTGTGGTGTGCCACAGGGCTTGGTACTCACTCCATTCCTTTTTAACATCTACATGATGCCGTTGGGCCATCCATCACCATGGGTTGAGGTTTCATCAGTATATATATGATACTCAACTTGATGTCTCCATCTCGGTGACTCAAGTCATGCTGTTGCTGCCTCTCATGGTGCCTGGAGGCTGTGGGGCCTGTTTGGGGGACAACCCTGGAAAGACAGAATGGCTTTGCATGGAGTTTCAGGGTCTGGGACTTTGACATCTTTAGTTCTTTAGTTCTGGATGGGATGGCACTATCCCAGACAGATCTGGTTTGCATCTTGGGGATTCTTCTGGACTTGTGACTACCTGGCAGTTGCAGCTAGGAGAGGAGAGCCTTTGTACAACTTTGGGTTGAGTGCCAGTTGTGGCCTTTCCTGGATTAGTAGTCCCTGTACTGAGTCATTTAAGCCTTAGTCACCTCATTCTTGAACTACTGCAGTGCACTCTACTTGGGGATACCCTTAAAGAGCATTTGGAGGCTTCAACTGATGCAGAGTGCAATGGTATGGGCAGTCTTTGGGGCCCCTAGAGTGCCCCATGTTACACCACTGTTCCATGAGGTTTGCTTCCGGGAGCAATTCAAAATGTTGGTTATTACTCATAAAGCCCTGCATGGCATGGATCCAGGTTAGTTGAGGAACCATCTCACCCTGATGAAGCCCACCCCGCCAGTGCTAGCAGAGTAGGCATGTTTCAGGTCCCGCCAGTCAAGAAATTTCAGGAAAAGATCCTTGTCTGCCATGCTCCCCAGCTCTTTGGAACATCTTGCCCCCTGAGGGGAGATTGGCTGTAGGCCTCATGACCTTCCAACAGAGCTGGGCCCAAAACCCAGCCTGAAGATGGCGAGTGAGACCTCACTGAAACGTTGCCAAGACAATCTCAATCTTACATGGGAAAAGACCCGAATACAACAAGACCAGCATACCTACACCCGTGAAAATCTACGAAAACACACACACACACACACACACACACACATGTATGTATGTATGTATGTATGTATGTATGTATGTATGTATGTATGTATTTGTGTTACAACCTCTGGTATGCCCAAACATGGGAGGGAGCTCACTACTCCCCCTTTGTGTCCTTCGGCTCATTACAGAAGCCCATGCAGGCAGAAAACCATATTTTTATTTTTAATGTTAAAATATATATGTATGTATAAAATACATACATACATACGTACATACGTGTTGCATTTGTGCTGATAAATAAATAAAGGGAGACTAGTATAGATCTATTTCAAACAATTTAGCTCTCATCAGCTAGCCATACCCTTACTGGGAATCAAACCCTGACTGTATTACATATTAGGCAGTGTATTAGCCACTAAGCCACAGGCTCTCCTCCTTATCAGCTGAGTAACAAAGGCAACATAAAAAATATGGTTTTCTGCCTAGATGGTCTCCTGGAGTGATCCGAAAGACAGAAAAGGGAAGCAGTGTGTTCCCTCCCATATTTGGGCATACCAGGGGTTGTGACATAATACATACATACATACGTGTGTGTGTGTGTGTGTGTGTGTGTGTGTGTGTGTTCCAGCCTAACTCTGGAATGCCTTGAGCAATTTCAACCAAACTTTGTACACAGATGACTTACTCTCTGAAGAAAAATACTGTGATGTTAATACGCCCCTAACACTTCTTGTGATGGGGTGTTCTGTTAAGATACAGCCTGTTGTGCTGTTCTGCGGTACTGACTTCTACTGTACAGCGCAGTGGAGTTTCCTTGGTAATGGCTTCACAGTCCTCCATATGGGGGCTCCAACATTAGAAAAGTGGTTCGGACATTACCCCCCTATAAACACCCAGGCAATGCCGGGTTATCTGCTAGTATACAAATAAAAAAAATACGGATGCATAGAAATACATATAAAGTTTCAAAATGACTTTAGAAATAAACATGAATTGCGGTAAAATCAACACTGAACTAAAAATAGTCAGGTAGGAAAACCAAATGGCATCTCAATTGGTAGATTCTTCAGTCCCTGTAAAATACTAATAGAGAAAAAGGTTGGCTAAATCAGAGTGAGATTCCATATAATATTGTGTTTCCAGTAGTTACCAGCTAAGTGTTTCTGATATTGGAAGCAGGTTATTATATGTCACAAATCCTTCAGACTTCTTGTTCTATTCCAAAGGTCAATACTATTCTGAAATGACAAACAACTTTTTAAAATGTAAGGATTGCAAATAAGGGGGGGGGAGAGAACCACTTTTTAAAGAAAATAGGATCATTAATAGAAAGGAGATACAACATTTTTTGTAGTTTTGGCTTTGAGTCCGCCTTTGATGGACTCTGATCTTTTTCTTGTTTAATGTTTAACAAGCTAATATCCCATAGTTAAGTATAGGCTTAAATAATGGTAAAACAGGATGGTCAGACTTTTATTGATACAAAGAATGTAAGATTTTTGGAACAACAAGAAAATGTATTTTGCAGATATAGAATATTCATAGCTATGATAATGTTGATAGATAAAATAGTAAGTTGGTTCACTGTAGTCAATGTTTATTTTCCTAGGATTCCATCCTGCTCCAGTCTAAAGACTGTGATGAGTTTACAATTTCCATATATAGGAAGTCCTCAACTTACTATCGTAATTAAGCCAGGAATTATGGTCGGAAAGTCATTGTGGTCATTAAGCACAATCGCGTGACTGCACCCAATGTTACAACATTTTTGGTGGTGGTTATTAAGTGAATGTCACTGCTGTTAAGCAAACCCACATAACCAAAGGGTGTGTTGTTTTTTTTGCCAGAAAATGGTGGTAGACCATCAGCCAAAAAGACAAAGTTGAAGTCACATGACTTCAATTGCCAACTGCCAGGTGTCCAAAATGTGATCATGTGACTGCGTGGTGGTGGTGGTGGTTACTATAGCTTTTGGGAGTCCATTGCAATCTTGTTCGCTAAGCGATCAGTTGTAAATTGAGGTCTACTGCACCATAATTAGGGCTTAAATAAGAGAATAACACAGTCAAAATAATCAGAAACCATCACTTTCTTGTGCTTACCTCTTCAAGGGTGGTTTCATCCTGCCATCTCTTCCAAAGACCTCTGAAAGAGCCAGGTATTCTGTGTTCTTGGAAAACTTAATATGGAATCAGGTATCCTTATGCCAGGAGAAGGGGAGGGCTAGAGAAGTTGTTCCAAAAGAAGGGGGACATCACCAAGAAGGCACCATTTAGACCAGGGCTGTCAAACTCACGGCCCACAAGCTGGATGCGTCACGTGCTGGTCAGGCCCACGCCCATTTAGCGAAGGGGGAAAAAGTTGAGATATGTCACGTAACACTGCCATGATGACGCAAGTTTGACACCCCTGATTTAGACCAATAAATAATGCTGTTAAAGTGTGTAGTCTATATTGTTGTTTGATAACAAGAGAAAAATAAATTTTCCCATGGCTATTGGCATTTTAGGGTTTTTTTTTTAGATGTAAGACAAAACAAGTATTTCTGCTAAGTAGTATTTCTACATCCATAGCAAACCATGTTTTGTGCAGGTTCCCTCTTCCCATACCCTACATGGATGTTGTTGTGAAAAGCAGCTTCCTAAGATGAAAAAAACCCAGAATGATATGTGGTTTAAGATGTAGCCCCATATCAATGGGGCAAATATTTGAGCTGACAAATCTAATCTCAGATCTTGATTGCAGTTCTTGATTTGGAAGTAATGTTGATTCAGACTTCATAACAACCTATGCTTTGGCTTTATAGCTAAAATAGCTTCTTACAAATGAGACATTTTTCCTCTTGATAGGTAAAGTTGCCTTCAAGTCAGTTTCATCAATACAATACAATACAATAGCAGAGTTGGAAGGGAACTTGGAGTCTTCTAGTCCAACCCCCTGACTAGGCAGGAAATCCTATACCGTTTCGGACAAATGGCTATCCAACATCTTCTTAAAGACTTCCAGTGTTGGGGCATTCACAACTTCTGGAGGCAAGTTGTTCCACTGATTAATTGTTCTAACTGTCAGGAAATTTCTCCTCAGTTCTAAGTTGCTTCTCTCCTTGATTAGTTTCCACCCATTGCTTCTTGTTCTACCCTCAGGTGCCTTGAAAAATAGTTTGACTCCCTCTTCTTTGTGGAAACCTCTGAGAGATTGGAACACTGCTATCATGTCTCCCCTAGTCCTTCTTTCTCTTAAGCTAGACATACCTAGTTCCTGCAACTGTTCTTCATATGTTTTAGTTTCCAGTCCCCTAATCATCTTTGTTGCTCTTTTCTGCACTCTTTCTAGAGTCTCCACATCTTTTTTACATCATGGTGACCAAAACTGAACGCAGTATTCCAAGTGTGGCCTTACCAAGGCATTATAAAGTTGTATTAACACTTCACGTGATCTTAATTCTATCCCTCTGTTTATGCAGCCTAGAACTGTGTTGGCTTTTTTGGAAGCTGCTGCACACTGCTGGCTCATATTTAAATGGTTGTTGACTAGGACTCCAAGATCCTTTCATAGTTACTACTGTTGAGCAAGGTACCACTATACTGTACCTGTGCATTTCGTTTTTGCTGCCTAAATGTAGAACCTTACTCTTTTCACCATTGCCCAATGTTCAAGTTTGTCAAGATCCTTCTGTATCTTAAGCCTATCTTCTGGAGTGTTGGCTATTCCTGCCAGTTTGGTGTCATCTGCAAATTTGATGAGTTCCCCATTTATTCCCTCATCCAAATTATTGATGAAGATGTTGAAGAGTACTGGGCCCAAAACAGAGCCTTGGGGTACTCCATTGCATACTTCCCTCCATGAAGATGCAGTTCCATTGAGGGCTACACGTTGAGTGCAGTTGGTCAGCCAGTTAAGAATCCATCTAGTGGTGATGCTGTCTAACCAACATTCTTCTACTTTATCTAGTAGTAGGCTATGGTCTACCTTATCAAATGCCTTACTGAAGTCCAAGTAAACTATATCGACGGCATTCCTCTGGTCCACTAATTTTGTCACATTATCAAAGAATGCAATAAGATTAGACTGGCATGATCTGTTTTTGACAAACCCATGTTGGCTTTTGGCTATTACTTTGTTTGCTTCTAGGTGTTTGCTAATTTGTTGCTTGATTATCTTTTCGAGAATCTTTCCTGGTATTGAGGTCAGGCTGATAGGTCTGTAGTTTCCTGGATCTGTTTTTTTCCCTTTTTGAAGATGGGAAACACATCAGCTCTTTCCCAGTCCTCTGGAAGTTCCCCAGTGCTCCAGGATCTCTGAAAGATATAGTTCAGTGGTTCTGAGATCTCGTCTGCCAGTTCCTTCAGAACCCTGGGGTGTAATACATCCAGTCCTGATGATTTGAACTCGTCTAGGGTAGACAGGTGCTCATTTACCATTTTCTTCCCTATTTCAACTAGTGTTCCTAATCTGACTTTTGTGGTGCTGCTTTTGATAGGTTGGACTGTTTTATCCCTTTGTGTAAAGACAGATGCAAAACATGAATTAAATAGTTCTGCTTTCTCCCTGTTGCTTGTCACCTTTTTGCCACTTTCTCCCAGCAATGGACCAATTGTTTCCTTAACTTTTTTCTTGTTTTTAGCATGTTGGAAGAAGCTTTTTTTGTTATTTTTTATTTTGTGGCAAGCCTTTCTTCATTGTGAGCCTTAGGTTTCCTCACTTCATCTTTACAGGCTCGGGCTATTTGCTGATATTCTGCCTTAGTTATGCCCCCCCTTCCCTCTTTCCACTATCCATCAAGTCAAGCTTACTTCCTAGTGGTTTCATGGAGGTGATAGATAGATAGATAGATAGATAGATAGATAGATAGATAGATAGATAGATGATAGATAGATAGATAGATAGATAGATAGATAGATGATAGATAGATAGATAGATAGATAGATAGATAGATAGATAGATGGATGATAGGCAGGCAGGCAGGCAGGCAGGCAGGAAGGCAGGCAGGCAGGCAGGCAGGCAGACATTTCCCCAAAGGATTAAACATGGAATGATTGAAGTATCTTCATTCCTTTATATTACTCTAACCCTTGATTCAAAAAAGCTTCCAAGGTTCATTTATTGTTTTGGAATCCTACCAAGCTAGTTTGGCCAGATATGATAAAAGATAAAAGAGTATGTGTATGCAGCAAATCTCTATAGCAAATAATGTCCAGTTCTTTTACAGGATATCGCCTCCCTGTTATGCCATATACTCATCACAAGCTTCCATGATTGACTGATGTGATTTAATTTCTGTAGACTAACAGATAATTTACAAGAAAGCCATAAAATAATTGAATGTGCAATTAAAAATAATTTAAAAACAAGTTTGGCAATTTTGTTTTTAAGGATACATAATGGAGTACCACTGTTGGTAAAAGGTAAGTAAAAGTAAAATAAACTTTCTGGAGCTAAAAAGATTGTAGTATGAACAGGTGCAGAGAGTAGGAAGATGGTGATCAAGATTTGCAATAGGTTCTATAATTAGACCCAATTTCAGTCAAAATAATTTTAGCCTTTCTATGGCATTGATTTCTTGGCCTGGTCTACCTTGTGGGGGCTGAGAATATGAGATGAACTTTTCTGATATGAAGCTTCTTTAAGGAAAGTCTTGTCCTTGAATTAGGTTACTCATCTACCACCATGTAGGAGTTGACCAGGCTGAGCATCAGAGAGGGATCAAACATGTCTTTAGTCTCAAGTCCCTTCACTCCCACAAGTCCAGTCCATCTTGAATTCTGTTGACTCTTATCTACTCGCAATTTGCTTTGACTGTTAGCAGCTCAGTTTCTTGTGGAGAACTGAAGCTTGCAATAAACCTTGTATATTCATTAGAACTGCCTGGACTCCTGATGTCCTGTGCTTGACACATCAATTCTCATGTTTCTGGGGTCAATTGACAAGAATGTCTGCAAAGGGATTCCAAAGGTGCTGAGAAGCGGAGTGGAAAGTTGGTCATCATCAGTATGGGCAAATCTGAAAACCGGCTATATTAACTATGTACAATTTATGAATATTTCCATCCATGGAATCCTGGTAGGTAATGTATACACATACCACTGTAGTACTTTAAAGGATGTAGAGATTTTGCAATCAATTATTTGTTTAATTTAGAGTGTTTATTTATTTATCAAACGGATGTGGCCGCCCAGCTCACAAAAGATGACTCCCTGGGCGGTGTACAGCAAAACAAGTATAAAAACAATAAATATGTCAAAGACAGTCGTGTTTTTTTAAAAGCCATACGCAAGAGATTCAATTGGCAAAGGAACCATCTCAAGATGTTTGCACCAATCCCAACAGATTTTAGGTGGTACACAGCAATAAACTAAACTAAAAATACATAACTCTAAGAGCAAAAATTAAATGTATCAGATGAACAACTTTACTCAAGACCCCCAGAGCCAAAGCCTTGCTAGAATAAGGGGGAACTCTTGATAGAATTCTCAAGGGGCTGCCACAGAGAAAGCTTGTCATCCAATATAAAACATATAGAACTTCACCATGCTGGACAGGCCCTCAGTTGGCCCTCCTTAGATGACCAAATGAGATGGGATTTTCTAATTCAGACAAGGCAGAGCACTTCAAGAAAGGTTGGTTTATTATGTGCCATCAAGTCATTTTTTACAATATAGAGAGGAACTTGGGGGAAATAAACTTCTGACTGTATCCTTCCATCAATGTTCACAATATCACCCTAATTATCTTATTCTTCAACATGGAATCACTCCATCTCTGAGGTTGGCAATAATAAAAGAATCATGCTTTAACTTGTCCAAGATAGCAAGGTTCAAGCTAGCTCCTTGCTTCTGGCCTTGCCATTAGGGGAGGTCACAGCAGAGGAAAGAGTCTTGGCAGAGTTAGGTGAAGCAAATGTGAACTGAAACAACCTTGGTTTGCAGCTGTGCAGCCTGAATCTGGTGTGTGTCTGTGTGTGTTGCTAAACTATGAGAAAGGCTTTGTAACAGTTCCTTTGCTCCTTTTAAATAAGCAATCCCTTGATGGGCTAAAGAATTATAAGAATTTGGTGTAAAATATTTGGTATGCTATGTATCTACAAGTAGCAGACAGAATACCAGTTTGGGAGATTAAGGTTCCAGGACCCACTCTCCCATGTCCTGTAACATACAGATGGGCCCTGAGCTTCATCTTCTCGTAGGCTACACTAACAGCAATTTGTTGGGAAGAATGGAAAGTGTGACAAATGAGATCTTAGCCCTTTAAGTTGTAATTTCTTCAACTCCTATAATAAACCACAATTAGCTGGTTGTATTTTATTTATTTATTTGATTTATATATCCATTCATCTTGTGTATGTGACTCTAGGCAGTTTATAATTTTCAAGGCACAGGAGGATGTGGAATGCGAATAGCAGAGGCTCTAATATTAAAATTTACCAAATAAAGCAGATTCTAACCTACCATAATCTGTGAATTAAATTTGTAGATATACTATCTTGATCAGAGGTGCTATCTAAGATATCTCTTGCTCCTTTTCTGCCCACCAAATTTGTTTTGACCAGCAGTGAGTTTCACAACCCAATGACATCCAATTATTTCAATTGTCTCTCCCCTGCCAAATGGGAATATACATTGTAGATATATCATGTTATTTTACTATGCCTGCAATGAGCGCAAACCTTTTTGATATGAAATTTTAATACTAGTGAGAAGTGGAGGGAAGGAACAACACCTACCCACCCCAAGATATAAAAGATTGAAAGATCCAGGTTCAAATCTCTAGACAGTATTAAAACTAACCAGATGGCTTTGAACAAGACAAGATGTCTCGACATAGCCTACCTCGAGTTGCTGAGAAGCTTTCCAACTTTACACTTATTACAGTTAAAATAATCTCAAGTTTACTGCTGGGTTCTGTGTGCCTCCTATGTAGAAGACTTTTGCTTTTTAAATTGACAATTTGGAACAAAATTTATTTAAGCATGTGACTCCCTTATTATGCTGTAACAGCCAAAATAAAGAGATAAAGGTAAAATAAGAGAGAGACAGTTTGGTCTAATGCAGTGATGGCGAACCTTTTTTGGCTCGCGTGCCACAAGTGGGGGGAGCGCGGGGGGGTCGAGTGCGGGCGTGCCGCACCCATAATGCAACGCACGCCCCCCCCAGTGCGCATGCGCGCACAATGTACGACCCCCCATTTTCACATGCTTTTTTCGCCCTCCCCAGGCTCTAGGGGCTTTATAGGAGCCTGGGGAGGGCGAAAAGAGCCTCCCCCGACCCCCCGGAGGCCCTCCAGAGGCTTCAGGGACTGTCCAGAGGCTTCCCTGAAGCCTTCGGAGCGCTTAAAACCACCCTCCGAGCAAACCAGAAGTGACTTCCGCGTTGCTCGGAGGTTCGTTTTAAGCACTACGAAGGCATCAGGGAAGCCTTGGACGGTCCCTGACGCCTTCGGAACGCTTAAAACCACCCTCCGAGCAACCTGGAAGTCACTTTGCACGCCTCGCGTGCCCTGACAAATGGCTCCGCGTGCCACTTGTGGCACGCGTGCCATAGGTTCGCCATCACTGGTCTAATGGTTAGGGCATTAGGCTAGAAAGCAGGAGTCTGTGAGTCCAAGTTCTGTCTTTGCCATGAAAGCCAGTTCAGTGACCTTGGGCCAGTCACTCTCTCTCAGTCCAACCTACCTCACAGGGCTGTTGCTGTGGGGAAAATAAGACGAGGAAGGTGTATGTTAAATATATTCGTTATCTTGAGTTACTTGTAAAAATTATGAAGGTGGGATAAAAATAAATAAAATTATATGATTCGTATTAAATCATCACAATTCAATTGTTTTCCAGGATTAAGTAAAAAAAAATCTACATTTCCCCAATCTCAGAAACTTTAAGCAAGACCAAGGTAAAGATTCATAGAAAGATAAAAGTTCCAGAAGACAGAAGAATAAAAACTTGGGAATGTACTCAAAGGAAGACCCCTGTTTAAATCGTTTGGTATTGTGGAAAGAGTAATTTTTTAAAATGGTTGCTCATGATTGAACTATTGATCATAAATTCCCAAGGACACTTAACTGACTAACATTCCACAGATTAAACTAATCCATCCAGCTGTTCGAACTGTGCCTCCCTAGACGGAGAGAAAGAAATTGAGATATTAACTAGTGAAATCTGCTTCCCAGGCTTCTAGAATAGGAATTTTGGCACCTGCTTTGGCAGGCTTGAGAAACATCTGAAGCACTTGGTCAGAGCTGAGCCTCATGAGATGGATGATATTGAGCTCTGTATGTACCCAAATATGACCTTAGCTTTGGTGTCATCAGAATCAGCTGTTTGGACAACTAGCAAACAACCTGAAAGTTATCCTGCAAAGCATTCCCAATGAATGTTGACATTTGTACCTGTGGGGCTGAAGCCATAGGAAGAATTGTTGGACCTGGAACCATTGAGGATATTTCACATCCACGTATAATTTTAGAAGAGCAAGTCTCCGCTCATTTTGTCTGTGCAATTTCATAGAAAAAGAATGCAGACAGATTTTTTTACCCAATTGTTCAGTCTTTGAACAATTACATAGTGTCAAAAGTATTGGCAAATTGTAGGCTTATTATTTTTAAGTAGAAAAACATGAAAAAAAATGAAATACGTTTTACATCCAGTCTCTTCTTAAAAGCCAATTTAAGAAGAGATTGGATAGCCACTCATATGAATGGGTTTGGGGTCTCCTGCTTGAGCAGGGGGTTGGACTAGAAGACCCCTAAGGTCACCTCCAACTCTATTACTCTGTATTCTCTATCTATCTATCTATATTTATGTTTTAACCATTCAGCAACAATCCCTTGGCCCCTCACAAAACCACTTCTTGGTCTGTACTGCACCTCTTGCTGGTAATTAGCGCATCATTTATTACATTTTAACCAGATCTCTCTAAGGAGCTCAAACAAACATTTTATCTTAACAACAGTCTGTGAAACAGGTTAGGCTGAAAACATATTGCACAAAGACACCACTGAGGCTGAAAGTGATATAAACCCATCTGACAGTAGCTACTTATAGTATTTAATTCTTCCATCCTCTTGTATAATAGAGAGAACACTTCACTGCAAGAGTTGACATTACACACATACAGTACATACCTATTTGTTTACTCATAGTTTACTGAATGTAGCACAATTAGCTAGTAATCTGAATTAACACGTTAAGCTATGGCTTATTTAACTACCTATTTTCATGTAAGACTAAATTAGCGTCTTGTTTACATGCCAAATAAGAGAAAACTACTCAAACCACACTACGACTAAATGTGAAAACTCAGTCTTCCAGCAGAGGTTTGAACTTAGATGTATTATCTCTTTCTAACCTTCTACATCCACCTAGTTCTGCATCGCAGTCAAAAGATTATGTCAAATCACAATTGCGTGAAATTGCGGAGCTAATAAATATGATTTTACAGCATATTAGAAAAGCTCAAAAGGAAAGCAAAAACAAAAAGTGAAAAATCTATTATTAAATATTAGGTTAAAGGCAGTGTTGACCTACATGTTTACACGACGGACAACAAAATGAAAAGAGATAACTTTGTTTTCTTCAGCGCGAGAATACACAAAATATGATAATGTACTGCCAAAGTAAAAAAAGGAATTTATTTTCCTCCAGATTAGTGACAATTTAAGCAAGTACATGAAGAATAACAACAACAACAACAAATCAAGTGAGAATGATACATCCGAATGATGAAATGAGCATTACAACACTTATTATAATGCAAACTTCAACCCTTATGTACACTGTGAGGCACATACAAAAGACCAGATCTCACATTGCAAAACTTGTTTCTTTCATTTTCTCCATCGCTACCCCACCTCCTGTTTGTCATATCATGACATTAAAAAAACAAAACTGAAATATAAGGCATACATGGAAAAGGAAACCCAACACATAGCTGCTACTTTTGATAGCAACCAGACTGCTATCTTTTTTTAAAATGGGAATGAATATAAAAACCTTAATTCATTTGTTCAGTCATGTAGACTACAAAGTCTTAATCTAGATTCCCAGCATTGTTCACTTCCCAGAGTAATACTTGTAAACTGGCCTGGAAGGAAGGAAGAAAAAACCTATTGTGGCAATTGCTATACGAACAATCTCCCCTGTGCTGACATTTTTGGGAAATTTTAAAAACCAACCTTAAAAGCCTGGAATATTTGTTTTGATTGCCAAAATCATTAGATCAGATTAACATGCCGGGCACTTGAATGAATGAATGAACGAGAGTGGGCATTTTGTCTGAAGTATGGCAGGAAGGGTGAAAAGGAAGCAGTTATTTGGCTTTGATCCAAATACACCATTGCAGGAAGAATGAAAGGATAAGAATTCAATGCTCATTTCACAGCACATGAAATACGGCAGCCTGTCTTATATAAAACTGCTTCCGTACTATTCAGCCACAAGACTTTTGCACTATAAAATAAACCACATGATCCTGAAATAAAATATAAACAAACATTTTAATGCTATTATCTATACCTCCCTGTAATACAATGTCCTCTTTCAATGATAGTTGCTTATGAGCCATCAAGACCATGTTGAGTTTTAGTAACCACATAAACTTTCCCCAGGGTGATCTGTTCCCAATGGGAACCTTCAGGTATCGATCCCTGGTCTAATTGATTCCAGGCATCTTACTGCTGGTCCTCCTTTTTTTTCACTTCCTCCTTTCCCAGCTTTATTGATTTCTCCAGAAAGCGAGATCTTTGCATAATGTGTCCAAAATACAATAATTTGATCCTGGTTGTTTGTGCCTTGAGTGTGTCAAGCGCTGGAGAAATCAGGAGATTCAGGCAGTTCAAATGAGTATAAAAGATTTACTGCAAGTTTAAGTTCTCTACAAAAACCTGACCGACTAACTGTCAAGGGAAATAAGCGGGAATAAGAAGGCATTCGAGGTGGGCTGGACTTATATCTCTTGTAGGCACGTAGGGACTCATGACTTGTGATGCATTTGATCCCTCCCTTGGCTCAGCCTGGTCATCTCCTGCAAGTGAAAACTTTGGATTGATTTGTTATATGATCTATTGTTTTCTTAGCTATTCAAGCTGTTCTTCAAGAGTCATTTCCAGCCCCAAAGTCTAAACCAGTATTCTTTCCACTCTGCTTCTTCTAACCCCATCTTTCTCTATGGATGGCACAGGGAAAACTATTTTCTGCACCATTCTGATTTTTGTAGATAAAGCTGCATCATGGGGAAAATATGTACGTTAAATAAACATTAGCAAAAAGCTTGTGAAATCAAAACCAAAAATGTTACGGGAAGTCGAATTAGAATAAAGACAGTGGACGAGGCAGATGCCTTTATTAAAAAAACATCTTTCCCTCCCAGAGAACGAAGATAGCAGAGGTGGGGGGAAAAGCAGCAATGTACAAGATATGAAGGGAGGGGCACGGCTCCACCCGGGAGCAGAGAGGAGGAAGCAATATCGAAAAGGCTCAGGTCACAAAAATAAAAACATCTGAAATATTATTGCAATTGTTGATATACTAGAAAGTGACAAAGAAAGAGATGATTGAACATGTTGTTGACATAAAGTAAGAATTCTGTTTATGCTATCCTTTACATGTTATTTTTAAAATTGTAAAAGTGTGAGATTGGGGGGGGGGATTTCTACTGCCAACATGGAAGCTAATAAAAGTTTCTATGTACCCTGTCACCTTTTTCCCATAAATGCTTTTAAAAACCAATAAAACTTTTTACAAAAAACAAACAAACCAAAAATGTTACCATTTAGGGCAGAAGTGACAGGAATAGAAAGAAGAAGAAAAAACCCACTCTATTAAGCCTTCCACCAATTTATAAGAAGAAAAGATAATGGTGATTTCAAGTATGGTGGTGAAACAACTTTAGCATCAGGGGTGGGATTCTATCAGTCTGGACCGGTTCAGGCGAACCAGTTCACTCAGACGATGAAGTGTGCCCACACGCCCGCGTGCTTAACTCACCTACTGTATTTTTCGGAGTATAAGATGCACCAAGGTTTTGAAGAGGCAAATTAAAAACAAAACGTTTTTGCACTCTGCAAACCTCCCCAAAACGGCCCGTTTTTTGGCGAAAGCAGGCCTGTTTTCCCCCCCAAAAAATGGCATGCATAGCCTTTAGGAGGCGTGTAAAGTGCTGCTGGGGGCTGGGGGGCCAGAAAGATACAAGAAATGGCCCATTTTTTGCTCATGTCTGCCCTACCCAGCCTCCAGGAGCTCTCTGAAAGTCTCCTACAGGCACTGCACAGCCATTTTGGTGAAGGGGGCGGGGTTTCAGGAGGCAAAAAATGCTGCATTCAGTGTATAAGATTTCCAGCCTCTTTTTTGAGGGAAAAAGCTGCGTCTTATACTCCGAAAAATATGGTATATCTTCTCAGCTGAGTCGCACAGCAGAGCGGGTTGCCATGCTTCAGATGTTTTCCTCCCCAGCAGTAATGTGGAAGGTTTTTTTTTTTCAAAACTGTGCACACACACAAACAGTGCGCAATCACCAAACCGGTTGTTAAACCGGTAGGATCCCACCGTTGTTTAGCACATATTTCCATCTAATGTAAGGACAGAGAGACTACAGAACCCTGCAGAACTTTCCAAGAGAATCCAAAGGAGCTTCTTCTCTCCCACTGATAACTTTATAGAAGTAGAGAATCCCTTCACTTGTCTGTGTGCCAATTGCAGCTTTCCTTAAGAAGTGTGTCTTCTCTATGAAATCACATAGGATAGGTCTGCCCTGATATTCCATTTTGTTTTTGTTTTCTTGTAGCAAACTCTAACTATGCTAACTATGTGGAAATGTTCCTGTGATTCCAGCTCTCCAAAAAGCCATCTTCAACTGTACCTCCCAATTCTTCACCTCCTTTTTAAGAGAAACATATAAAATACATTCTGCCTGAGGAAGGTATTATTTGCTCTCTACCTTGCTTTCTAAAGTAAGATATGCATGTTACTTTTTGTTGCTCTGTACGATTTCATTGTCTTAAAGATCCATAATTGTCCCATAATCAGGACAGAAGAACATTGTGCATCTAAACATTTCTGTAAGAATAGAATAGAATAGAATAGAATAGAATAGAATAGAATAGCACAGTTGGAAGGAACCTTGGAGGTCTTCTAGTCTCCCGCCCTGCTTCTAGTCTGCCCCCCTGCTTAGGCAGGAAACCCTGCACCACTTCAGATAAATGGTTATTCAATATATTCTTAAAAACTTCCAGTGTTGGAGCATTCACAACTTCTGGGGGCAAGTTGTTCCACTGATTAATTGTTCTGTCAAAAAATTTCTCCTTAGTTCTAAGTTGCTTCTCTCCTTGATTAGTTTCCACCCATTGTTTCTTGTTCTACCCTCAGGTGCTTTGGAAAATA
Organism: Natrix helvetica; assembly: GCF_964273705.1. Lineage (NCBI taxonomy): Eukaryota > Metazoa > Chordata > Lepidosauria > Squamata > Natricidae > Natrix > Natrix helvetica. The sequence continues at coordinate 31,674,479 of NC_138548.1, forward strand.
GTTTGTCTCCCTCTTCTTTGTGGCAACCCCTGAAATATTGGAACACTGCTATCATGTCTTCCCTAGTCCTTCTTTTCATTAAACTAGACATACCCAGTTCCTGCAATCATTCTTCATGTGTTAACCTCCAGTCCCCTAATCATCTTTGTTGTTCTTCTCTGCACTCTTTCTAGAGTCTCCGCATCTTTTTTACATTGCGACAACCAAAACTGGATGCAGTATTCCAAGTGTGGCCTTATCAAGGCATTATAAAGTGGTATTAACACTTCGCGTGATCTTGATTCTATCCCTCTGTTTATGCAGCCTAGAACTGTGTTGGCTTTTTTTGGCAGCTGCTGCACACTGCTGGCTCATATTTAAATGGCTCTCTACTAGGATTCCAAGATCCCTTTCACAGTTACTACTATTGAGCAAAAGGTACCACATATACCATACCTGTGCATTTTGTTTTTCTTGCCTAAATGTAGAACCTTGTTTTTTTCATCACTGAATTTCATTTTGTTAGATAGCGCCCAATGTTCAAATCTGTCAAGATCCTTCTGTATCTTAAACCTATCTTCTGGAGTGTTGGCTATTCCTGCTAGCTTGGTGTAAATAATAAATGGAGAAGCTAAGTCCTCTTTCTTATGGGCCAAGATTTAGACAAGCTGTGGTACTTGGGATGTTGCTCAACTATAAGTTCCAGCATCCTTAGATATATGGCCAATATTGAATGGTGTCCAGAGTTGTAGGCCACTTACTCATTATGGAGAACTTTCCCCCACATAACAAATCCAGAAAAAATATGATTTTTGATTCACCAACTGCTATCATCTTAGTACAACGTACATAAAAAATATTAAGAATGCTGTTGAATCATTACAATATTTTGTGATGCATAATGCTAGACCCAATAAGGTCAAAAGCAGGACAGAAAAAGGACAGCCTCCCTTTCAACTCCTTTTTCTTCTTAACAGTAAGTAAGTTATGGTATGTTGGCTTGAAGAGGAAAGTAGTCATCAAGATGAGAATCCCATTGATAGTAATCTCTGTAAATTAGTCTAGTATCCTTTCAAATTAGTCTAGTATCCTTTCAAATTAGTCTAGTGTTCTGACCCCCTCCTCTTGTATACCAAGACACTCCGACACAAAGTCTCTTCAAAGATGTTTATTGACATACAGGTTCCACCTTGGCAGCAATCCAGCCTGCCAAGGTCAAGATAGCACTCTGGGCAGCAATCCAGCTACAGCGACACCCCTTGGCAGCAATCCAGCTACCAAGCTCCAGATAATCACCTTAGCAGCCAAGGTCCAGGGAACAGATTGACAGTAATCCAGGTAAAACCTTTAGCAGCAATCCAGCCTGCCAAAGTACGACACAGATCTGAGCTTCTCCAACTCCAATGATCAGTTGATTCCTGCAAAGGGTGTGCCCACAAGCAGTCCCTTTATAGTCTGGAGAGGAGTCTAATGATCAGCAGCTGAGAGCCATTACCTCCGGTAATTGCTCAATTGCTCCTTACGCCGGGTAGCACGTCGGTAACGAGCATCTAATAGCTCACTGCTGTCTGACTCACTGTCCTGTGACTCCTCCCCACTGCTCCAAGGCATGACATCAGGAGCCCCCTTCCTTTGGCTTTCACCACTGCTCCATGCCTCAGGCGCCCCCTGGTGGCCAACCAGCCTCTCTGCGCCCTGCTCAGCGTCGGAACCCTGTCCAGGGTCCCCCACCTCCTCTTGAGCCGACTCAGAGGACACCTCGCTGTCGGAGTCTGGTGGCAGCGGCACCGGAACCGGCTGGGCCACAACAGTCTAGTATCCTTTCAGATTAGTCTAGTATCCTTAAAATTATGGCTATTTTATATTGTGATATACACACACTTGTTTTTTCAATTAAAATCAACTAAAATTATTACTAAGCATAGTTCACACCAGGGATGGTATTCACTTACTTTCCTTACCAGTTCGCAAATGTGAGCGCACATGTCCACACATGCATTCAGCCTTCCGGGCATGCGCTTTGGCTTGAAAATGTGCCTAAATAAGACGGCATAGAGCTGGACTGGGTAGGTGGCCCCACCTGCGATTTCCACTACCGCTTCGGGCGAACCGGTCCGAACTGACTGAATACCACCTCTGGTTCACACCTAGCATTGGTCCTTCTCTGGATGGATTCAGGGAAGTTCTGCCTCTGGATTTAGGACATTATTAATTACATCACTACACAGCAGGAAACAGGGACTTATGATTTATCAAATACTAAACTACAAGAGATTGTAGTAAGATTGGCTCACACAAATTAAGTCCGACTGTCTTTTATTTTGTTTGGGAGTAGCATCTTGGAAGAATTCAGTCATTCTGATTTGTAAACCATGTTTTATGGCTTAGTCCAAACCATATTTTATGGCTTAATCTAGCCAATTATGGTCCATGCATTAAAACATGATTAAGCACACTTTGGCTTAGTATAATGTGTGAATCAGGTCGCAAAGGTCTCAAGGCCATATCCTGTTTCTAAATCAAATATCATTTGCCAGCCAGAATCAATTCTGGGCTTAATTTTTCTCCCATGGAAAAGTCCCTGCAGGATATTTTCATCTGAGTGGCAAAACAGCCAGAAACAACTCACAGATGTGAGATGAATTAAGTGTGACCTATCAACCCAATCACTAAGTGGCACTCATTCTAGCAAATGGCTGAAAGGGGTTTGCAATTGGGAAGTGCAATCATAATGAATCAGGAAAGAGTGCCATAGGCTTTCATTCTGAAAGATGACATTTGACAACACAGTAGCAGTTATTTGCCCTCCCCGGGCTCTGGAAGCTTTCCTAGAGCCTCTAGGAGGGCGAAAACGGCTTCTCCAGGCTCTGGAGGCCCTCTGAAGGCTGGAAACGGGCTCATTTCTGACCTTCTCAAACTTCCGTTAGGCCCATTTTTCATCCTCCCCGAGCCTCCGCACGCGCCCTGTACGTACCTGCATCCAAAACGGGCCGCATGGGGACTCCTGGGAGGGATGAGGCAGGGTGGGCAGGGCCAGCCAGGAGTGGGGATTTGGGGGTTCTCTGAACTGCACAGAATCTTAGCTAGAGGTTCTCCCAAACCCCTGCGAACCCCCAGCAGCCCACCCTGAGGCTGTAAATAATGTGAAAATCAAAGAAGAACAATAATGCAATATACGATATTGCATTATCCTTCTTTTGAGCCCTTTGGTTTTTGCACGTTTAAGCTGTTTACTATATACAAAGGAAATGGTACAAATAGTTCCGTGATAAGACACCAGCAATGATGGACCATACTCTTTTTCCATTTGGGCACTGTAGGAGTTTTGCATCAGACTTTGTTTCCAAACTGACATCATTAGAAAGAAATGCAGCCTTTGAGAAATGCAAGAGGATCTAGAGTCTTAAAAATTACCCTGATGGCGTGTTCTCTTTATCTCTGACATTTGACCTTTTGTGCAAAACATTGTGCAGATAGCTCTCTGGCCTTTCTCAAACCTGCTTCTGCTCTGGCTGCATTAACGTCTGGGATGTAAGGTTCACAACAATGGCCTGGAACTATACCTGGATCAAGAGCTTGGCACAGGTCCAGGATAGAAGCCCAAACAGGAGTGCGCAAAGCCCCAAGACTGCTCTGACTTCAGGAAAAGGAACAAGGATCAAAGAAAGTAAGCAGGAAGAAGAGGTGAGCCCAAGAAAAGTTATTGGGATTATGAGAATAAAATCTAGACTAGGAAGTTTGAGCAAGCAGAGTGAAGCTACAAGACAGTCAGAGACATCTGAGCATGTATAAAAATGGAATGGTGCTTCAATTGTGCAGTCAAAGTCACTATTTTACCACTGTACCTGTCAATGACTACTTCAGTTTCAACTGCAATAATACATGGGCAAACAATAGATGCAAACTCAAGGTAAACCGCTCCAAACTCAATTGCAGAAAATATGACTTCAGCAACAGAGTGGTCAATGCCTGGAATGCACTACCTAATTCTGTTGTTACATCCTCAAAGCCCCAAAACCTTAACCTTAAACTGTCCAGCATGGACCTTACCCCTTTCCTAAGAGGTCTGTAAGGGGGCGTGCATAAGCACACCCCGTGCCTAACATCCCTGTCCTATTGTCCCCATTTATTCATACCCATTTCCTGTGTTCATGTCCATGTTTATACTTATACCTGTTATGTCATACATGTTTGACAAACTAAATAAATAAATGAATTTTGACCTTTTTTTGCCCCACTCTCTCCCAAAGGAGAGAATACATCAATGCAGCAGGAAAATGGTTACCTCAAAGAGATGGGGGTAAGCACAAAAAGTGGAAAAACAGAAACTTCTTTTGAGAGTGAAGACATCTTTCATGAAATGAGAAAGAGATCTTAACACCGTGTTAGTTACCTCCTGTCCTGTAATTCTGCTACTGGAAGCCTGGTTTCTCTAATGCAAACCGTATTCTGAACTATAAGAGTCAAATGCTATATTTGCTCCAAATACCAACAGTTCCTGATTCTGTTGTGCCTCAGATCTGATGTAGTTCTTCACCTGTTCTCATCAAGAGGGAAAAGGAGAGAAACACCTCGGCAACATCTGGGCTCTAAGAGAGGAAATCAAGGAATCACGTGAAGTGTTAATACCACTTTATAATGCCCTGGTAAGGCCACACTTGGAATACTGCATTCAGTTTTGGTCGCCACGATGTAGAAAAGATGTGGAGACTCTAGAAAGAGTGCAGAGAAGAGCAAGAAAGATGATTAAGGGACTAGAGACTAAAACATATGAAGAACGGTTGCAGGAACTGGGTATGTCTAGTTTAATGAAAAGAAGGACTAGGGAAAACATGATAGCAGTGTTCCAATATCTCAGGGGTTGCCACAAAGAAGAGGGAGTCAAACTATTCTCCAAGCCGTACTCAGCACCTGAGTAACAAGAAACAATGGGTGGAAACTAATCAAGGAGAGAAGCAACTTAGAACTGAGGAGAAATTTCCTGACAGTTAGAACAATTAAATCAGTGGAACAGCTTGCCTCCAGAAGTTGTGAATGCCCCAACACTGGAAGTCTTTAAGAAGATGTTGGATAGCCATTTGTCCGAAACATATAGGATTTCTGCCTAGGCAGGGGTTTGGACTAGAAGACCTCCAGGGTCCCTTCCAACTCTGCTATTGTATTTGTATTTGTAAATGAGATGGGGACGCTGCTAGGAAAGGCTTTGATGGATGCAGACACTCAGGACATGGGCTATTTTTGACAGCTGCTTATCCAAGGACTCCATCCAAATTGGAACCAGAACTGGTTTCAGGCGCCATAAGAACAAGAGAGCAAAGGTGGAATTCATTTAAGAGATTAGGAACCCTTTGAATAACTATGGGTGGTAGAACTGGAAGAACAAGGAGAATGACTATGAAAAATCTGGAAATAAAGACTAAAAAGCAGGCCAGGACATGGCTTTGGAGAGCTTTTACAGTAAGAATTTGGTCAGAGTCTACCCTCCTCCCCCACATCAAAGTGAAGACAAAAGGTTGTCAGTCCAGCGATTTTCATCTTCCATAGGCAATTGCCTTTTTAAACCACCATCTTCCCTGCTTGTCATTTTGCATTTTATAAATGATACTTTTTCCACGTTGCATTTAGCTTAAGTCAGCACACTTTTCTTCCCCTCCCCCTGCCTCCATCATGGCTAGAGCGCAGTGTGCTTTGTAATATCTTATTTAGATTAGATGAGGCTGTAGGGATGGACTCTTCAGTCAAGCAGCAAAATTAAAGGCACATTTCAGAAGCAAATCAAAGTTTGGAGATCAAAACAACCAGTGTCTGTATGTAACTCTATGTAGATGATCATATGGGCCTAATCAGAAGAGTTCCATTGGACCAATTGAAGCAAAAACAGACATAGATGAAAATCGAGTTCTTGAGGGATACCCTTAGGAAAGAGATCCATGAACCTCTAAGCCCTGTGAGGGAGGCCAAATCAAGAACCGACTCATCAGAAAGGCTATAACTATACTTAAGCAAATTAAATGATTGTAACAGAATTGTCAAGCGCAGGAAATCAGGAGCCAAGGTGGTTCAAATGAAAATAGGTTTATTGCGTGCTAACCCTTCTTTACAAGAATCTGGACTACTAACAATCAAAGGGAATTGGCAACAGATAAGAGTCAACGGAAATCAAGGTGGGCTGGACTTTGCTCTCCTGTGGGCGTGAAGGGACTCGAGTCAGATGACTTGCTTGACACTCCACCCCCACCCGCTTGGGCTCAGTTGGGTCATCTCCTCCATCCATCTTGCAACTTTTTTATATTCCGACTGAGTGAAAGAAGAGGCAAGCTCAACCTCTCCCTAACGCAGATCTCCTCTCCCAAGGCTTAAGGAATGCTTCTACCCTTATTTCTGTAAGGTCTTCTGAATATTCCCTTCAAGGCCATTGCCTTGGTAAGAAATCTTGACTTCCTACTTGCAGCTTTGAGAATCTTGTAAGGAGCACAGCTGAAGGTTCTCTTTATGAACCCATAGTTTCCCTTAGCTGTGGTTTGCTGCTAAAGGACAATGACCTGCAATGCACTGACCTTGAGATCATGATTTGCTGGGATGCTCATCAATACTTTATGCCAGAACTAAATGCAATCATTATATAATTAACTACAAACTGCTAAAAGTCAAGATCTTTGCCAGGAGAAGCGCATTTATATTGCTAAGAACTTTGGCATTTATTGTTGAGAGACAGCAGGGCTGGGCAGACGACCCTTTCAACTCCTTGTCTCTTTCAAGAGAGATGTTAATTTGAAAGAGGTTATCAGCAATGACAAGGGAGATAAAGGGAGCAAGCAGCAGCCCATACAGGCATGATTAAGGATACAGTTATTACAGCAACAGCTGACAGGCGTGTTGTCTCCTTGACATTAGAAACTCCAAAGATCGTGGGTTCCACTGGGTTATTTCTAGTGACTCTGTTGATTAACGTGGTGAATGGCAGTGCGGCTGGATTTGTTCCCCAATTTTGACTTGTTAAACATTCCTCTTCATAGTCTGGATCAGAGAAAAATGGGGCATTATTTTCCTTTGGGGAATGCCATAGTGGCTAAATGAATGAAAGCAGGGAAATATCTTATCTACTCAACTCTGAGTAGATAAATACAAAGTTAAATAATCTTATGTTGTAACATTGACATCTTAAATGGCAATTATACTGATAGAATTCTTGTTTTATTGTCAACACTTTTTAAATAATAGAATGTGAGTAATTTTAATCATATTGATAAACATCGCTTCATTGAAATTTGTATTGAAATAATATATTGTATCAAGAATTATGATATATTATAATAAAAGGTGGGGGAGCAAAAAATTACTATCCCATACATTCAGTGAGAAGTATTACCCTGAGTTGCTAAAGAGACTGGGGTATGAATTGTGATCTGGTTCACCCAACATCCTAAACAATCTTACAATGGCTTTGTGGCTGTTAAACCATGGTTCACTGTGGAAGATGCCGTTATGCTTTATTCAGCAAATCATGTTCAAAACAAACCATGGCAAAGTTTGATGGGTGAATCTGGCATAAATTTCTTTGTTCAAATGATTTCTCAGGAAGTGACTTAAGTGTGTCTTTTTCTCTGTCAGTTTTGACGGACTCCTCCCTTTTTGCTCTGGATGTCACAGTACTGGCCTCCATTTTTGATGCCACTTCCTGGGACTGAGCTGATGTGCTCTTTATTTATTTAGTTATATTATTTGTGTCACACATCACTTTATATCAGTGGTGAAATAAAAAGAAAAATCCCTACTGGTTCTGTGGGCATGGTTTGGTGGGGGTCATGTGATTGGGTGGACATGGCTAAGTTTTTTAATTTTTAAAACTTTTAAATTTTTTTTAGCAATTTTTAAACTACCAGTTCTCCCAAAACTGGTAGTTAAAAAATACTAAAAAGAAGTTTTAAAAAGTTATGATGATCGCGCGGCACAACTGATCATTGGAACTTAAAAAAAAAATTAGCAGGCGAACCGGCCCATACCGGTAGCATTTCACCCCTGTTTTATATCATAGCTTTATTATTTTTTACAAATAATTCAAGGCAGTGAGAACATATCCAATATACCTTCCTCCTTCTATTTTCCCCACAATAACCACCTTGTGAGATGGACTGGATTGAAAGAGAGTGACTGGCCCAAGATTACCGAACTAGCTTTCATGGCTGAGGTAGAAGAACTCACAGTTTCTATTTGGGTGTATTAACCACTAGACCAAACTGGGGTCCTCCAAGACTCAAAGCTCCTGGTTGAGTAGCAGGTGGCAGCCATGGCTAAGGTGATCTTTCCACATTCATGTATCCTTTCCTTGAAGACCTTGCTCATGATGATTCATGCCTTGTTCATTTCCAGTTTGGATTGCTGCAACACCTTACATATGAGGCTGTTCTTGAGGACCACCCATAATTTTCAACTGCTCCAGAATGCAGTGGTGCATACAGTGATGGGTGCCCCTAGATTTACTTATATAACACCTGTTGCAGCATATTGGCTCTCAGTTGTCTCCTGGGGAAAATTCAAGGTGGTGTTTATTAAAGCCCTAGGTGGCACAAGACCAAGTTATCTGAAGACCGCCTCTCCCTAAGGACATTTGCCCATCCAACCAGATCAGATAGGGTGCTCCTAGTTCACAGGTGTCAAACTCACATTGATGTCACAACACATGTATGTATACATGTATTGTTACTGTTTTGCCTTCACGGAGCTGGGGTGGGGGTGGCCTGCTTGTGACGCATCTGGCCCGCGGGCCACCAGTTTGATACCCCTGTGATCTAGTCCTTTCCCTTTTAAATGCTGCCATTTTATAAATCTAGGAAGGCAACAAAAACGGAATGCACAGGTACAGTATAGGTGGTACCGTGCTCAATAGTAGTAACTGTGAAAGGGATCTTGGAGTTCTAGTGGACAATCATTTAAATATGAGCCAGCAGTGTGCAGCAGCTGCCAAAAAAGCCAACACAGTTCTAGGCTGCATCAACAGAGGGATAGAATCAAGATCACGTGAAGTGTTAATACCACTTTATAATCCCTTGGTAAGGCCACACTTGGAATACTGCATTCAGTTCTGGTCGCCACGATGTAAAAAAGATGTGGAGACTCTAGAAAGAGTGCAGAGAAGAGCAACAAAGATGATTAGGGGACTGGAGACTAAAACATATGAAGAACGGTTGCAGGAACTAGGTATGTCTAGCTTAAGAGAAAGAAGGACTAGGGGAGACATGATAGCAGTGTTCCAATATCTCAGGGGTTGCCACAAAGAAGAGGGAGTCAAGCTATTCTCCAAGGCAGCTGAGGGTAGAACAAGAAGCCATGGGTGGAAACTAATCAAGGAGAGAAGCAACTTAGAACTGAGGAGAAACTTCCTGATAGTTAGAACAATTAATCAGTGGAACAGCTTGCCTCCAGAAGTTGTGAATGCCCCAACACTGGAAGTCTTTAAGAAGATGTTGGATAGCCATTTGTCTGAAATGGTATAGGGTTTACTGCCTAGGCAGGGGGTTGGACTAGAAGACCTCCAAGGTCCCTTCCAACTCTACTATTGTATTGTATTAAGTGTGCCCCTGCCTTATGAAATGCCCTTTCTGAAATTTGGCAATTCCCCACTCTTTTAACCTTCCCGAAAAGCACTTAAGACCTCGCTTTTCCCCTAAAGTACTGGTTAGGGCAGGGGTGTCCAAACTTGGGAACTTTAAGACTTGTGGACTTCAACTCCCAGAATTCCCCAGCCAGCTGGCTGGGGAATTCTGGGAGTTGAAGTCCACAAGTCTTAAAGTTCCCAAGTTTGGATACCCCTGGGTTAGGGTGACTTGAATTTTTCTGGGCTGCATGAATGTTCAGCTGTGGTGCCAGGTCTTTTGGTTTTAACGTTTTATATATATATATATATATATTGTAGTGCAGTGGTGAAATTCATTTTTTTTTTACTACCGGTTCTATGAGCATGGCTTGGTGGGCATGGCAGGGGAAGGATACTGCAAAATCCCCATTCCCACCCCACTCTGGGGCCAGCCAGAGGTGGTATTTGCCAGTTCTCTGAACTACTCCAATTTTCCGCTACCGGTTCTCCAGAACCTGCTGAATTTCACCCGTGCTGTAGACATATATTGCTTTATTTTTGGGGTTGTGAGCTGCCCAGTTTGGTTCAAGAAGAGCAGCTATACAAATGTTTGAAATAAATACGTATTTTGTGAAGTTATAACATTATTAAAAAGAAGAAAAGAAGCACTGAGTTTGTCTGCCAAGAAAACGCAGGTTCTGATGCATCAGAAGTGTGTAATTTATTGGTGAAGAAAACATTCTATATAGCCAGAAAGAGCTGGCCTTGTGATCTTGGCTCCATACCTTCATGGACTGAGTTCTTATACAACTACTGGTTATGCTAATCAGCAAATAGACCCAAATGGGCATACAACAACTCAAGGGTGCCTGAATAGGTCTTTGTTTTTTTCATTGGTTTCCAGTTCAAATAAAAAAATTTAAGGCTCTTGTTCCCTTTTTTACCAATCAATGAGTTTTGTGTATCAATCAATTATCTCTGCTTATTTTGGCTCTCTTTCACTATTCCCTCTGCCCAAGGGCTGATGTTATTGATCAGTGGTTGACAGTTACCTCTGCAAATTCATGTATCCATGCTATAATCACAGCAAGAACGTCACACCAATCAATTTCATTCGCTGCAGGGAAAGTCATTTTGAAGATGAGATCTGAACATTACTGGCGGGTTGATCAAGGGCTCTTATTTATAAAGCCCAAAGTGGAGTGGCCTAGGACACAGTCAACATCTGTCTGTCAACATCTTATCTGTCTACCTCCTCCACGTATACGTCTATGTTTATGTGTATGTATTGTCTATATTTGTATTTTATGTGTTTTTATTGTAAGCCGCCCCGAGTCCTTCTGGAGAGGGTGCGGCTAACAATAAATATATTATTATATTATTATTATTATTATTATTATTATTATTATTATTATTATTATTATTATTATTATTATTATTATTATCAACGGGCACAGAAAGAGCCACTATGCAGTTAATCAGAAAAGCAGATGCCAGATTCTGGAAACTTACCCGAAATAATAGAATAGAATAGAATAGAATAGAATAGAATAGAATAGAATAGAATAGAATAGAATAGAATAGAATAACAGAGTTGGAAGGGACCTTGGAGGTCTTCTAGTCCAACCTCCTGATTAGGCAGGAAACCTACACCACTTCAGACAAATGATTATCAACATCTTCTTTAAAACTTCCAGTGTTGGAGCATTCACAACTTCTGGAGGCAAGTTGTTTTACTGGTTAATTGTTCTGTCAAGAAATTTCTCCTTACTTCTAAGTTGCTTCTCTCCCTGATTAGTTCCCACCCATTGCTTCTTGTCCTGCCCTCAGGTGCTTTGGAGAATAGCTTGACTCCCTCTTCTTTGAGGCAGCCCCTGAGATATTGGAACACTATCATGTCTCACCTAATCCTTCTTATAATGAAGCTAATATTTCCTGCTTTAGGTCCCAATAAGGAGGTGAGACAAAATAAATTCAAAATTGAAACTTTTCAATCGGACGTATAAAGTGACGCACGCTTGAGTCGAGTTTAGGTTCACTGAGAAACAAGCACCGAGGACTCCAGCGAGGCTTAAATTCAGAAAAGGAACCTGTATTATTGTATCGTTTGACCTCCTCAAAGTCAGCCCTTCCGATTAAGCGCACTCAAATCACCTTTATCCACCACCAAAGGGAAGCAAGGAAAAAGCAACGATTGGCCAAGGTGTATCTCTCTCCCGCCTCGCAGCCCCGTCGCTGATCCCCGCCCGGCTGAGTATATCGAGCGCGGCTTTTTGGTTCGGGAAACGTGAACATACCCGAGCTGGTGTGGTTCAGAGGGGGGGGGGGACCCCTGAAAAACCGGGAGAGAAAGTGGGGGCGCGCAGGGCTTTTTGGGAAAGGTAGTCCTTGGCATACAGCTGCCTGTGGCCAAGAACTCGGTCCGGACTCTATCTCCCAGAGGCACACTAGGCAGCGGGCTGGTAGGAGGCTTTCTCTGTACGAGCCTCCCTTACGTAGTTCCAGATTCACATTGCATCCTATCAGGCCAAAAGGCGATGATGTCACCTGCGGGCTTGTGTGAGGCAGCAAGACCGGAGTTACTCCTGCTGGCGGCAGCGGAGGAAGCCAGCCTCCCTTAACTAGCACCCATTGTAAGGCGAGCGGGGAACTGGAGCGGGCGGCGACGGCGGCTCCAGAAGGATGCACGGGGGCTTCAGGTAAGGCGGTGCTGCTGCTCCCCCCACCCCCGCCGCTCACTGCAGGCGGCAATCAACGCCCAAGCCGAGGCCCCGTTTTCAGATGGTGTCTCGGGCTTGGCTTAGCGCGATATGGAGGAACCTAATTTACCTTCCGGGGTGGGGGCGTGGGGAATAGGTGAAGCTTAAAGGGTTTCTCGTTCATCCCGGTGTCGGGAGAAGCGGCTTGAGGGACGCCCGAGTTTTTAAGATTTTAAGCTGGGCTAATCGGGGAAGTGCTCTCGTCTGCAAACGAGGCAGGGTCTTCTTGGCTTTAAAGGGAGGGGGGGCGGAAGAGGCAGAGAAACTTTAAAGGCGGTTTTCTTGCAAGCCAGAGGTAGAATCTGAACGGGAGAATTATGGGCGTCGCTGCGTGGATTGAATTCGCTCCTTTCGGGAAATATCCGTGCGCCCCTTTTCGCCTCCCGCAATTGTGTGGCTCCCCCCCCCCCATCCCCAACAGATCTGCGCGAGAGGCCAGAAAACTGTGGGTTTCGTGTGTGTGTGTGTGTAACAAAAGGTGCAGATGTCTTTCCCCCCGTTTCTTTCCGGCTGCAGCCTTTCCTTTCTTCTGAATGGGGTCGGGCTGTATACGCCGTGAATGAGATCGGCTTGAGGGGGAGAAAACCGGTCTGCCGCCTTTACCACGACTTCCCCTCTCCACACACACACACTTTTTGTTGTTGTTTTGTTGCTGCTAACATCTCCCCCCCCCCCCCCCCAATTCCGCGGGTTTAAAGCCGCCGAGAGAAAGAGAGAGAGTTTGGATTCTGCCGGTTTATCGCGAAGGCATTTTGAACAAGCAGCCTAAATAGGAGGAGGCGTGTAAAGTCTAAGGTTGCCGCAACGAGACTTGGTGCTTGTTGGTGTGGACGGGGTGCATGCTCGCCGCATCCTCTGCATGGATTGGAGATCTCTCTTAAAGCTCGCGGCACCTTTTGCTAACCCCCTTGTGTCCTCTTCCCCGGTTTCTTGGTAACTGGATCTGCTACACGTGTGCAGAACGAAGTCTCAAAACGCCCCTCCCGGGGGTTGCCTTCTCTCACCATGACTGAAAGGGCTAAAGGCATGGAAACCACCCCGGCTTTTGAAATGCAAAATAAGGCGGAACCAACAACACAATATATTTTGAAATATATTTCAAAAAGAGACAGCGGTGCGTCCACACGGCTCTTCTAAAAATATATTTTTTAAAAAATCTGTGACTCTTGATGCGGGGGTTGGGGCGGCGGCGGGGGGAGTCAATACATCTTAATCTAATATCCCTGCTTAAAGACCATCGCTGCTTCTGTTTTCTCCAAGGGCGTGGGGGGAAGGAAGGTAATCGGGCTTTCCCCCCTGTGGAAGATGCAGAAACTGCTGCTCCTTTTCCTGCCACCTGGTCTCCATCTTCCTCCCGCCCAGCTCCTCCCTCTATTTAGGGGTCCCTTGCTGGCTTTTTTTCTTCGCAATGGGTGCGTTCGAGCGTCTTGGACCCTACGTGGGGCAGCTTCTCTTTCGTCCCTCCGATTCATGAAGGGATCGGCTGGGCCATTGGCTTGTGCTCCACAACCAGAGGATTCCCCAGTTAACTAAAGAAGAAAATAACCGCTGTGCACATGCCTGTTTTCTTTCATTCTCTCTCTCTCTTTTTTTTTCCTCCCTCCCTCCCTCCCCCCCCTCTCTCGTGTGTGTGTGAATGTGCCTCCTGGTTTGCAGCAGTAATAAAATCTCTTACCGATTGAGGATTTTTGAAGGAGATGCTGTCTGCAACAGGAAAGCAGGGAGGGGGCGGGGCATCGGAAATCGAGTTGCTATGGTTACCTATGCTGTTGAAGCATTGCTGCTTTTTCCTAGATCTGGGTTTCCCAGCTCCCACTTTTCCCTGGAAACCGTGGAAGGGTGTGGCTGGCGGTGGTCTGTTTTTCAGCCTCTGGAAAAATGGGATGCAGGTGAAGGTATGAATGGAGGAGGAGGAGCCCAGTCTTGTGATGTAAAATAAGGAGTTCTTTGAATCAAGATTGACTTCTGGTGACCAATGTGGAACACATCCTAGGTTAGCTTTATTTTATTGTATAATTGAGGGCTTGGGAGCTGGCATATATTTTGCTTTCTTCCTGCTCTGGGGTCCAAGTCCGGAGTTTGAAGTGGACGTTCACAGGAGGGGATTAGGTTAAAAATAGGACCGTGTGAGTTTTGCCAAGGCACAGCTCTGTTTGGGAAGCAGTGAAGAAAGAAAAGGCTAGCAATTCCTTAGTGACAGGTGCAGGTGGATTCTCCTGTTGCATTCATAGAAAGGGAAATCTTTCCTTTTCAGGAGCGTAGGCAGGCATGAGATGCCTAAATCGCACACAGGGTGTTTCCCCTGCCACCTCTTCCTTTCCTAATCCCACTCTATGCTGTTGCAAAATTACAGCAGGGTTTCTTCTTTTTTTAAAAAAAATGCTGTAGCTTTATTCTTCCTGCACAAGAGCTGCGAGGGGCTTCCTGAAACTGGGGTGAAAGCTGGGAAGAAAAATGCAGAGATGGTAAAAAAAAAGGTGGTTTGCCATTTTGCAGCAATGCTTTGTGTGCTTTGACATGTCCACATGCAGTGGTGGTTGTGTGGAAAGGGCATCAGGATGGATTAAGGCTGCAACAAATGCATCTACTTTGTTGTGCGCCATGTTCTATACCAAAGACTAGAAAGTCCATCTTTTATACTAAACTGAAGCATTAGATCTCTCTGTCATGCATTGTATCTACCTTGCTTTGAATGGCAGCAATTTTTGCTAATGATCTTCATTATATCCTATCTTTGCCACATCGTTATTTCAATTTGTTGGCCATCAGATGGCTAATTTGTAAAATGTGTGTATATCCTTGCTCTTGAGTAACATGTAGCTATTTTACTTGGACAAGGTGTTAGCCAAGGATCAATGATACTATTTTAGATGTTGGTATTGATTAAAGTGTGTTTACATTTTTTTCCCTAGCGTCTTTTGGATCTAACAGCCCAGGGAATTATGTATTGACTATTTCCCATCTTTATGGGCAACTGAACACAGGGTTGGCAATTTCGTCCTATGATCAGTTCAGATTAGCTGGGAAATGAATTTAGCCTTCCAAATCCAGGTCACAAGCCAGTTCAATACAATGCCAGCTTATATGGATTCACATGTTAATTCTGTGATGTTGTTTTTTATTAATTTGATTGGAAACTTCAGTATTGGGCTTCAGGGATAGAATGTACAACATTGGGTTTATTCCTTCAGAGGAATCCAACCCACCTTTCTCTGACTCTTGTTGATATCAGTCATACCAGTTTTAAACATTTATGGGAAATGCTAAGTCTCAATTTCTGAACTCTCTGCCATTAGCTTGGATCTTTTACATAAAGGATCTCATCTAAAGATTTTTTAGAAAGTGACATTTTTCTCAGAAGTTAAAATAGTTCCATCCCTCCTAGTATTCCAGAAACTGAGAAACTGTTCTCTTTAATCAAAGCTTTGGGTAGTGTTTCCTAGCTGGGGAATTCTGGGAGTTGAAAGCCACACATTTTAAAGTTAATGAGGGTGAAAAACACTAGTTTGGGGAACAGAAATATTGGCTGTTATTTTACTCTTGTTGGTTTCATGCTTGTTATATGTTTTACGGGATCAGGTTTTACAATTGTATACTGATTTTATATTTGGGAAATGTTGATGATTTTAATGCAGTAGGATCTAGTGAAATGGGCAGCCCATAATAATACAAAATAAATGAATAAACATTTTTATTCAAATGTCACTCTTAACTGAAAGCTATATAAGTAAGAAATTCTGATTCCGTGGGGTTAAATATGCAAATAAAGGAATGAGAGAATATTCCAAATCAGATCTGCCTTACAAAATTCTTATTTTGGTTCATATTCGTGGAATAGAAAAGCTAGGAAGGGTGTAGTTCAGTCACAGACCCATTCTTGTGATTGCTTTTAATTCTAAACTGAAATATCTAATTCTGTAATTTTACAGGACTAGAGTCCAATGTGTCTAATTTTTACAGATTGTCACTGAACTATTCTTATTGTTTATTTTGTAGTCCAAGAATTTGCATGAGATAAATGACAACAAATGTGTAAGACAAGACTGCTGGGCTGTCTTGCAGACAATTCAAGTAGCTTATTGAGCAACATTTTCACTGGTTTCA
The DNA here is from genome assembly GCF_964273705.1 of Natrix helvetica. Classification (NCBI taxonomy): domain Eukaryota; kingdom Metazoa; phylum Chordata; class Lepidosauria; order Squamata; family Natricidae; genus Natrix; species Natrix helvetica. Next base: position 31,690,895 of record NC_138548.1, read on the forward strand.
TACAACGCATTACTTGTAGACTAGGCTAAAATGTAATTGGGTGGTTTGTGATTCAATGTGTCATAGGAAACCCATTCATTGTTTTGACATGTTGTGCGAATGCGCCATTACCTTAAACTGCAACATGGTGCTGCCCCAACTTGGTTAGAAGTTGGGCAGCTATATAAATGTTTTAAATAAATAACATTTGAACATTAGTGTAACATTAGATAAACTTAGCAACTAACCTAGTTTTAAGACTGAGTTGTAGTATGACTATATATTTACAACCTAATTGCTTTCTCACACACCTCTTTCCCTAGGCAGAGCAAAGTATAACCATTCAATATTTTAGGGAGAGTGCTTATTAATGAGTCAGTAATGTATTATCTTCAGTATGCATAATGCCATAGTTTTACTGCCAAATACTGAAAATATTTTAAGCAGCTTTCTCTAATCTGCCACATTTCTATTGTGCTGCATTTGCTCTTCTAATCAAGTGGGGATAAGGGCTGGCTAGGAATTTTGGCCCTTGTGATTCCAGTATATCTGGATAGCAAGAAGTTGGAGTCAGAGTTTATGGAGAAAACCATTGGCAGTTCAGGTAGACACAGGTGTAGTATAATCTTGGGGGGAGTAAATTTATACATGGGCTCTAACTGATTCAACTGTTTTTGAAAGGGTTAAAAATGTAGACACTGAATGTGCCAATCCCTACCAACAAATGAAATTTTATGATGAAGTAGATCTGAAATATGGCCGTATCTATTTAGACCAGTGACGTGCGGTGAGGGTTATGGCTGGGGAGGCTGGTGACGTCATCAGGAAGGCGGGGAATGGGACCACGTGTGCAGACCACGTGTGCAGACCACGTGGTCTCATTCTCCGCCTTCCTGAGTGATCATTAAGGGGACCGCGGCGTAGCATTACTTTCTCCACCGGCACCAGTCCCTTTCACCCCGCTCAAGCCTTGCCGCCTGCAGCCACCGCCCGCCCTCGCTGCTCCTTTCGTTGCTTGCCCGCCCGCCTCTAAGGCACGCCAAAGCCTCCTTCGTCCCCCCCAGCGCGCGCCCTTTTTATTTCCCGCGACACCCCCCCCATTTCGGGAAAGCTTTCCCCATTGCCTGGGGGGTGAGGGGGGCGGCTCCTCTCCCCCCACTCCCTCCGTCCCTGCCTCTCTCCTCAGCCCCAAAGCTCCGTCCGCGCGACTCACTTCCAAGGCGGTGGCTGCTCCATACCGCTCCGGCTCTGGAAGCGACCGAAGATCAGGCTGCGTCGCTCGCTCGCTCGCCGGACTGCTTCGGCGCCATTCTGGCTACCTTCGTCCATCCGCGCCCGGGAGATGCGGAAGCAGTCCGGTGGACGAGTGACCGAAGATCTCGCTGCCTCGCTCGCTCGCCGGACTGCTTCGGCGCCATTCTGGCTACCTTCGTCCATCCGCGCCCGGGAGACGCGGAGGGAGAAATGTTGTCGGCGCCTCCAGATGACGAACCAGTCGCTTGCTTTCGTCATCGGGAGGCCGATAACATTTCTGCCTCCACGTCTCCCGGGCGCGGATGGACGAAGGTAGCCAGAATGGCGCCGAAGCAGTCCGGCGAGCGAGCGAGCGAGGCAGCGAGATCTTCGGTCACTCGTCCACCGGACTGCTTCCGCATCTCCCGGGCGCGGATGGACGAAGGTAGCCAGAATGGCGCCGAAGCAGTCCGGCGAGCGAGGCAGCGAGATCTTCGGTCACTCGTCCACCGGACTGCTTCCGCATCTCCCGGGCGCGGATGTACGAAGGTAGCCAGAATGGCGCCGAAGCAGTCCGGCGAGCGAGCGAGCGAGGCAGCGAGATCTTCGGTCACTCGTCCACCGGACTGCTTCCGCATCTCCCGGGCGCGGATGGACGAAGGTAGCCAGAATGGCGCCGAGGCAGTCCGGTGGACGAGTGACCGAAGATCTCGCTGCCTCGCTCGCTCGCTCGCTCGCCGGACTGCTTCGGCGCCATTCTGGCTACTTTCGTCCATCCGCGCCCGGGAGATGCGGAAGCAGTCCGGTGGACGAGTGACTGAAGATCTCGCTGCCTCGCTCGCTCGCCGGACTGCTTCGGCGCCATTCTGGCTACCTTCGTCCATCCGCGCCCGGGAGACGCGGAGGCAGAAATGTTGTCGGCCTCCCGATGACGAAAGCAAGCGACTGGTTCGTCATCCGGAGGCGCCGACAACATTTCTCCCTCTGCGTCTCCCGGGCGCGGCCGGACGGATGTATATAATATTATATATATAGTATATAATATTATATACTATTATTCCATGAAGAGAGGTGAGGCCCTGCCTCCCTTGCCTCTACTGACCGCACGTCACTGATTTAGACTATGCCTGCAATGTTAATATTCCTTGTGTTCTACAGAGGAATAGCTTTACGATTTTGTATGGGGATGGTCAGATTAATGGATGAGGTATGACAACGGTTTAAGGTTTTTCTGTGCCCCATATCATCTTTACAGATATTAAGAGCAACATTTGAAGTGGGTTTTTTTAGTGTTTCATTGCTGTTTCCCAAGATAATGTGAAAGAAAGAAAAATCTGTAATCCATTATTAGAGCATTGCTTCAATTTCGGTTGCACCAACTTTTAGGCTTACTGAGAGAGGTGAAGTGGCAGAGGATATGCTTAAAATATATGCTTCCTTGTTGGAGGAAGACCCAGTTTGAGTTTGACTGGACACTGGAAAGAGCTCATATTCTGACCTACACAATGGCAAATCAAAAGGCAAAAGAAAACATTTGGCACTTTGCAGAATGTGACTTGTTCCCTTTTAGGAAAACACAATTGGTAAGAACATTGGTGTGAAGAATTATTGCAGCGTTCTAATGGAGTTAGATACCAATGAAATTAGAATGACTTGCTGCTCGGAAATATCCCTGCCATCAGTGTGGCTGGTGGTTAGGTACACCTATGTGAATTTATGTTTTTAATAAAGCTTTTAATCTTTTTAAATTTAAATTAATTTTCTCCTTTCTAATTCCTGCATTCTCATAATCATTAAAAATTGGTTGTTCTTGGGTTAGGGCAATGTGGATCCCCCATGATTTTTGGTTGTTTTAATTGTCAGTGTGTAGTTTTCTGATCAGTTGTTTATATGTTACTTCTCTCTGTTAAGGGAGAGCCAGCCAGAGTCATTAAGAAGTTGGATGGCCTTGAAATAGAACATTTTCATTGGTCTCGCCTCATTAACCAATAGGACCTGTAACATGCCCACTTTGCCTGACCTCATCAGATGGGTAGAAAAATTGCAAATAAAGTAGACCAGCCAGGTACTAAGGGATTTATAGATGAAGATTTGCACCCAGAAGCTGATAACCACTTTAGCAGTGGGCACACATCAACATAATATGACACCCCCATCACTGCTCATGCTGCTCTATTCTGGACCATCTGTAACTTCAGCTGGTCTTCAAGAACAAGCCAGGTAGAGTGAATTGCAGTAATCCAATCCAATCAAGATGATTGGAGCTTCCTTCTGTGAAGTGGCTCAACCGTAATTTTTTTTTCTCACTCCTCCTGACTGTCTTTTTAAATTCTAAATTTTAATTGTACATTGGGTTTTTTACAATTGGGTATTTTAATGGGGATTTTAACTGTCTAAATGTTGTAATTGGTTACCTCCTCCGTGCATGTGTGTCTCTGTATTTTTGTATGTTTATGTGTTTGTATACATGTTTCTATGTTCTATATGCCCACTGTACGCCGCCCCGAGTCCTGCCTGGAAAGGGAGCGGCTAATAAATTCAAATTTATTATTATTATTAAGTGATCTGGGCTCTATTTGAATCTGACTCCCAAAGAAGTGGGTAGGGCCCTTTTCAGTATTAGTTCTCCCACTTCTCATTTGGATCTCTGCCCTCATGTTTAGTTAAGAGCTCCCATAAGGTGGCAGAAAGTTGAATTTCAGCAGTAAGCAACCCTTCTCTGAGGAAATGTTTCCCTTATCTATGAAAGAGGCTGTGATGTACTTCCTGCTGAAGAAGCCTTTGCTTGATTCAACTATTCTGAGTAATTTTGGACCTGTCTCTAAGCTTCCCTTTGTGTTAAAAGAGCCTTGGCAGTTGAGTTTGAGGCCAGGGCAGAGCATGAAAGTTGCATTAGTCACACTTGGAGATGCCTCTTGATTCTCTTTAATCTTTCAGTAGCTTTTGGTATGCTCCGTTTTGGTATTTCTCTGGCCCACCTCCTTGAAAATGGTGTGGGTGTTGTTGTTTTGCAGTGGTTCTTCTTCTTGAGGGGGACATCCCAGTTGCTGGAGTGGAGAGGAGAAATCTGCCCGGGGACTTGTACTTTGCTGAGTACCTCAGGTGTCTTTCTGGTCCTTTCCTAACGTCTATATGAAGCCTATAGAATAGGTGACTTCTAAGCAAGGTCATCTGCTAGCAGGGGATTCTAATAGTGCCTATACATCTCATCCCTGGGCTAGATTACTGCAGCAAAAATGCTAACTCAGTACCAGAGGTGGTATTCTACCAGTTCTGGTAGTGGAAATTTTGAGTAGTTCAGAGAACTGGCAAATAGGCTGGCCCCGCCCCTGCTTCCTCCCAGCTGATCTTCTTTTGTTGCCCTGAACAGAGCTGGAAAGTTAGTGGGGTGAGGAGTGGGGATTTTTGCAGTAACCTTCCCCCAGATGTGGGGGGAAGAATGGGGATTTTGTAGTACCCTTCCCCTAACAAACCCACAAAGCCACGGCCACAGAACCAAAAGTAAAAAAAATTGAATCCCACCACTGCCCAGTACCCTTGGTCCCAATGAGAAAAAACAAACTCAGTCTGAATCCCCCCAAAGTAGAGTTGGGCTTTGGGTCTGTGGGTAAACAATTCCAGTGAAATATCCAATTCCAGTGAAATATGATGCTGAATGGAATTGCATTCCCATGAACCATTGCTTTAGAAGTTTCCATAGTTTAATAGTTAACTTCCTTGAAGCAGTGGCATGCTCCTCTCCCTCCTCCCCTTTCAGGCTCACATGGAAGAAAGCTGCTTTAATGATTAGCAGAGATTATAGTGTATTGTATGTAAACTAACCTTTCCTTTTCAACTAATCTTCCTCCTGCTGCTTTACTATCTCTACATACACCAGGATATTTTACTCTACCTGATTTTGAGAAATGTACCGGTAGTTATATATTAAGGTGGCATCACTACTGCTGCTACTATTACTATTGCTACTACCACTATTAGTGTTATTATTAGCAGCATATTTCCTGCATTTATTGTCCACCAGTTATATCGGGACTGCAATACAAGCAGCATGGTAGTTAAGAAAAATCTAGTCCCTTAAAAATTGGAGAAAACTAGATTTGAAGATAGATATAGTGCATTTGAGTTGTCTATCATAAATCAACTCTCTGCTCATTTCATTTTCCTCCTCGTTCTGCCTCCAAACAATTACTAGTAGTTACTATTCTTTTTCAGCCTGAGTTGTTTTCCTGAGCTAGAAAAAAAATTATACCAAGCTTCCCCTTCTCTGCTCTTCTTGTTCTGTCTTTCCAATTCCAACCCAATTAACTAGTCTATTATTAGACTACCCCTGAAATGTAATCTAGTTTTCTAAAATAGACAAGCAACGGTACTAAAAATGAGCTATTTTTTGGAATAGGAGCATCTTTATAAATGATGGTTTTAAAATGATGGTTTATAAGAAGATAGGTATTTTTTGCACCTCTAAATTTTACAGCAAGTTGTGGATACTTTCATAAAGTGGCATATGTTATGGATTTGTGTAGAATTGTTATGATCTCTATGGCCAACTCAAAAGAAAAATTGATGAGGCTACACTCTGTTAGCTCATCCTAATTTCAAGTGGGGGGGGGACTTGAAAACAAAGCCCATAAAGACTCTCAGTCATCTGGGTAGAGTTGCTTGAAAGTTGAGTCATGATAAGTGGACTTATTTTCTTTTTTTGGTTTGAAACGTTTTGCTGCTTATCCAAGTCGCTTCTTCAGTCTGCACAAGTTGGTTGAAGAAGCTACCTGGATAAAAACAATGAAACATTTCAAACAGAGGTGGTATTCAGGAGGTTTTGACCAGTTCTGGAGAACCGGTAGCAGAAACTTTGAGTAGTTTGGAGAACCAGTAAATACTACCTCTGACTGGCCCCACCTCCATCTATTCTCTGCCTCCTGAGTCCCAGCTGATCAGAAGGGAATGGGGATTTTGCAGTATCCTTTCCCTGCCACACCCACCAAGCCCGTCCACAGAACCGGTAGTAAAAAAATTTGAATCCCAGCATTGATTTCAAACCCAAAAAATAAGTCCTATTTCATGACTTGGCTTCCAGATTACAAACTAAATATTGAACTGAAGCCACCTAACTTTCACTTTCCAAAATGCCTGTAATGCTATATGAAATCTAAAGGTATTGTGATACATTATGACTATATTGAAGGTCATTTTTAAAAAACAAAATTCTTTTAAAAATTCATTACATTCTGCTAGGGCAGCAGTTCTCAAATAGTGGGGCGCGCCCCCCTGGGGGGGCGCGAGGCTCCGTAAAGGGGGGCGCGAAGGCTCCCTTTCCATCTGGGTGCAACGGCGGCGAAGGCGTGGGCGAGGCATAATATATCCCGCCTGGAAGTGGCAGCACTTCGGACTGTGGATTTTCATTGGAGCCGCGGGCTGGAGCTGTGCAAGAAGCCTGCTCGGGCAGGGGTGGGAGGGAGGGAAGCATGGGACCGCCCGTCTTCGCCACCGCGTAGCTCGCCTCCCCGCTAGCAGCTCCACCGCCAGCATTCCGTCTGGAAGCGGAAGCGCAACAGCCGCTGTTGGGGAAGGGACAAAGGGGGGGCGGTCGCCCGATCTTGCCACCGCCACCCCTTCGCCCCTGGTAACGGCGACTGTTGTGCTGCTGCTTCCAGCTGGGATGCTGGAGGAGCTGCTGGCAGGGAGGGAGGGGAGGAGGGGAGGAGGGAGTAAGGATAGACAAGCAAGAGGGAAAGAAAGCAGGAGGGCAGAAGGGAGGTGGAAGGAAGGAAAGAAAAGCAGACACGCCGGAGGGAAAGAGGAAAGAAGGCAAGCAGGCAGGAAGGAGGCAGAAGGAAGGAGGGAAGAATGGAACTGGAAGGGAGGCAGGGAAGGAGGGAGGGAGAAAGGAAGGATAGGAGGATAGGGAAAGAGGAAAGAAGGCAGGCAGGCAGAAGGGAGGGAGGTGCAAGGAAGGAAGGAAGCATAGATAAGCAGGAGGGAAAGAAGGCAGGCAGGCAGGAGGAAAGAGGAAGGAGGGAACTGGAAGGGAGGCAGGGAAGGAGGGAGGGAGAAAGGAAGGATAGGAGGATAGGGAAAGAGGAAAGAAGGCAGGCAGGCAGAAGGGAGGGAGGTGCAAGGAAGGAAGGAAGCATAGATAAGCAGGAGGGAAAGAAGGCAGGCAGGCAGGGGGAAAGAGGAAGGAGGGAACTGGAAGGGAGGCAGGAAGGAAGGGAAGGAGGAAGGGAGGGTGGAAGGAAGGATAGACAAGTAAGAGGGAAAGAGGAAAGAAAGCATGTGACTACGGTGGGAGACGAGGAAAGACCGGTGTGCTATGATACTAGACAAATGATACTATTTACAATCGCGCGGGCGGGGGGGCGCGAAATGTTTTCTTCTTCCTAGGGGGGGCATGACAGAAAATAATTGAGAAGCACTGTGCTAGGGCGAAGTGTCAAGGGAGGGACCTGTGGACACCATATTGCCCGCCCAAATCTATCTGGTTCTTCTGGATTGGGAAATAAATTATAATACAATCCTGAGTGGGGTGTGCCTTTTTTTCTGCTGAGGATTTTCATATGAAGAATGGCATTTGTATTTCTGTTAATAGTGGGACAAATTTGGAGAAGGATGGGTAAAAAGATTGAATAAGACTCTCCCTTGAGATACAAGAAAGCCAATGACTGATGATCTTCATGGAACTTTGAATTGTCTTCATAGTAGATTGAATTGTTTTGAAGAAGCAGAACAGAGCATTGACACTTTTGAACTTTGGTGTTGGAGAGGATTCCTGAAAATACCATTGGAATTGGAATACCATTGGAAAGCCAAAAAAAAAAAAACTTACCGATCATCAAACCAACCAACTCAGAATTCTCCACTGAGACATACATGATTGGCCTCAAACTATTCTTATTTGGGTACATTATGTGAAAAAGTAGCTTACTGGAAAAGACTCTAATGAAGGGGATGACCAGCAGCAAGATGGATGGACCTATTTACAGTGTGGGGTGTCCTTGAAAGACCAGATTAGGGATAGATCATCATGAAGAAAACTTATCAACACTAAGAGTTGGCAATGACTTTATGGCAGGTAAAAAGTCAGTCAGTAAAAATCAGATTGAATATGTACCTAAGCCAGGGGTCTCCAACCTTGGCAACTTTAAGACGTGTAGACCAGGGGTGTCCAAACTTGGGAACTTTAAGACTTGTGGACTTCAACTCCCAGAATTCCCCAGCCAGCATGGCTGGCTAGGGAATTCTTGGAGTTGAAGTCCACAAGTCTTAAAGTTCCCAAGTTTGGACACCCCTGGTGTAGACTTAAACTCCCAGAATGAAGCTGGCAGCAAAGCTGGCTGAGGAATTCTGGGAGTTGAAGTCCACAGGTCTTAAAGTTGCCAAGGTTGGGGACCCCTGCCCTAAGCAACCGTGAGAAGTACTTGGTAATGATCTAATTTATAAGGAGCCTAAATGTCCTAATTTTCTTTTTAATCATTTTAATTATGACAAAATATGTTCCCACACAACTTAGTATCAATAGCCACACAAGGTCACAGAAATTATTGATCTGTTTTGGTTGCTGTTTTATCAGAAATAATTAAGACTTTCTATTTAGGAACCGAAACCGTAGCTGAATAGAAAAGTATATTGCTTAACAAAAGCAATGCCTTGGATTTTATTCCTGTCATTTTCATGTTTGTTTGGTTTTTAAATGGAAAGAGTGAGAAGCAGAGAAAGTGGGAAAGATCTCCACCTTAATCTCTACCTTGCAATTTCTGCCTGCCAGGATGGGATGTCCTGGATGTGGGTGAATAGTCACAGTGCTGTATTTAGTACATTGCCTCTAAATTTTTGGCAGCAAGAAAGGTAGCAAATAGATAGTAGGATGACTTGTGTAGGCGGTTGCTATAATGGAACTGGACAGAACAAGAATATTGACATACCCTTTTTAAATATATTTAGTTCATAATAGTTGTTAGCTTTCCCATCCTTAGTTAACACAAATACGTTATTAAATAAACAAATATTCCAGATGGGGAAATCTAATAATTAAATTGACCCAACGTCAATATATATTCATAGATTTTCACAGGTGTAGGTATGCTGGTCTTGTTGTATTCAAGTCTTTTCCCGTGTAAGATTGAGATTGTCTTGGCAACGTTTCACTCGCCAACTTCAGGCTGGGTTTTGGGCTTAAAGTGTGATCGGAGCTGCTGTCTTTCTATAAATCTTGGTGGGGGGTTGTGGAGTGCTGGCTTTGTTTCAGTAAGTGGAATGATTGGTTGTGTGGTTGTATCATGATTGGTTGATTGGTGCTGTCTGTGTGTCTATTGTTGTTTCGTGTTGTAATGGCCTGAGTGGTGGGTGGGGCTCGTTTGTTGACTAGGGATGGTTTCCAGATGTCTGGTAGGCGGGAGGTATCATCACGTTTATTCATGTTGTGGGGGTGTTTCTCTATTTCGATAGCTTCCATAATTATTTTCCTGTTATTGTAGAGACAGCAGCCAGACTGGGTATGCTCCGTCCATTTACCAATTGGACTGAGTCTACACTTATGATGTCATCGGGCCCTTGTGGCTCCTCCACAGTTTCAGACTCAGTCCAACCTGGAGTGGCTGTGAGAATTGATCTCTCCTCCAAATTATTTAATTATATCTTTAATTGGTGAATTTTTCCCAAAAAATTTTTTGTTCCTTTAAATTGGTTCCTTAAATAATCCTTTATTCTACAAGTTGGAGGGAAATTTGAAACTGATCTCTGGCTGCCTCTCCTCAGCTGTCTGATTGCCTGCGGCCACGAGTTCACTCAAGAAGCCTGCCTTGCAATCAGATCGGCCAGCTCACGAGCTACGGCTCCACGGCTGTTTCCCTGTGGTGCTCCTTGATTCTGGGCACTCGGAGGGACGCGCAACCAGCCGTTTCATGCACAGCGGTTCCAGGTGAGTCAGGTGGCCATACTGCAGATTGCCTGGCCATACTTAGTATCGGTGGCCATTTTGAGGCTTGGAAAAGCCTTGGAGAAAAAAAGTCGGCCATTTTGGACCTAGTGACTCAGGGTCAGTGGTCCCTCGGAGAGAGCCAAAACAGCATAAATTGACTAGAATTGCAGGCAGTTTGCCTCGCCCTCATACACTTCCACCACAGAGTTCAGGCCCGACACATATTAGTCCTCACGGACAATACCACGACCAAGGCACACATAAACAGACAGGGGGGAACACGTTCCTGGTCCCTGATGCAGGAGTCCAACCTGTTGTGCCAGTGGGTGGAATCTCACCTGTCATCTCTCAGGGCAGAATACATCTCAGGGGTCTCCAACGTCCAAGCAGACTGGCTGAGCCGGACAATGATAGATCAGGCAGAGTGGAGCATCCATCCGAACCTCTTCCATCGACTAACACTATGGTTCGACCTCCCAGTCCTAGACCTGTTCGCGACGGCAGACAACAACCAGGTACCCAGCTATTACTCGAGGTTCATGGACCCCATGGCAGAAGGAGTAGATGCTCTCAGATGCCAGTGGCCCAGGGGTCTCCTGTACGCATTTCCTCCCCTTCCCCTCATTTAGAGGGTAATTCAAAAAATGCTGGAGCAGGAGGCAGAACTGTTGCTGCTAGCGCCGAATGGGCCATGCCGGCCTTGGTATGCTGACCTCGTGACTCTGTCAATCTCCACCCCATGGCACATCCCACAGTCTCTCATGTCTCTACACCAAGGGTCAGTTTGTCATCCCGACCCCCAGTGGTTGCAATTAACCGCATGGCGATTGAGTGGCAAGCCTTAATAGCCGATAACATCTCCCTCAACATCATTGCTACCATTCAGGCATCACGCAGAAGCTCTACTAACCGCATTTATGATGCCATGTGGCGGACTTTTGCTCTGTGGTGTTCCAACCAGGCTGTTGACCCACTTAGGGCATCCATTCCGCAGATATTGGACTTCCTGCAGAGGGGGCTTGATCAGGGACTTACCCCTAACATGCTACATTGACAGGTGGCTGCTCTGACCTCTGCTCTGGATGGCCTGGCATCTGAACATCTACTTTCTCACCCCTTGATCCAGAGATTTCTCTGTGGAGCGTCCAACCTGCGTCCCCCTGCCATACATAGATATCCGACTTGGGACTTACCTCATGTCCTAGAGGCTTTGACCTCCGCTCCCTTTGAACCTATGAGATCTGCTTCTTTGAAACTGTTGTCCTTTAAAATGCTGTTTTTGGTGGCTGTAACCTCAGCCAGATGTATTTCTGATTCAGCTGCTCTTTCAGTCAGGCATGACTTGTGCGTGTTCCATCCAGACCGAGTTGTCTTAAGACTGGACCCGACATTCATACCAAAGGTCAATAGATGTTTCCACCGAGGTCAGGAGTTGACCTTACCTGATTTCTGTCCATCTCCCCATCACGAGAGGGAGCGCAAGTCGCATACTCTTGACGTACATCGTGCCCTCAAGATCTACATCGACCGCACCACCTCGAACCTCTCCATCTCCTTTCGCCAGGCCTCCTTGGGTACCAAGGCTTCATCGTCTAGTCTGGGGCACTGGATAAGAGCCTGTTTAAACTGTCTTATGAACTTCAATCCATACAGGTCCCTGCAAACATTACAGCTCACTCTACATGCAGCGCTGAGACATCTGCGGCTTGGTCCATTCAAGCCACCTTGGAAGAAGTCTGCCGTGCGGTCACCTGGGCATCTCCCACAGTCTTCATATGTCATTACAAGTTGGACAAGTATGCGTCGGCTAATGCGGCTTTGGGGCATAGGGTGCTACAACAAGTGCTTGTGCCCTAACGGACCTTTTTTAAAAGTTTCCCACCCTAGTGGACAGCCCAGTCTTTGGTATGCCCCAGTCTGGCTGCTGTCTCTACGATGACAGGAAAATGGATGTTGGTTCTTACCTGATACACTCATTTTCTGGTAGAGTAGAGACAGCAGCCAGCCCCGCCCTGGTATGGGTCACGTGAGGGAATTCCTTGTGCAGAGGAGAGAGATACATTGACTATGGACTTTCACCTTTTGCTCACAATTCTCACTTGAGTCTTCAGTTTTCCTTCATCTGAAACTGGGGAGGAGCCACAAGGGCCCAATGACATCATAAGCATAGACTCAATCTAATTGGTTAATGGACGGAGCATACCCAGTCTGGCTGCTGTCTCTACTCTACCAGAAAATGAGCGTATCAGGTAAGAACCAACATTCTCTTGTTGAAGTGTTCTGTTTTGGAGATTAATTTGGTTCCTTCAAAATTAATTTCATGTCCTGTAGCTTTAAGATGCTGGAAAAGGGAGGAAGTTTTTTCTTTTTTTCTTACTGCGTTTTTGTGTTCTGCGATGCATGCATTTATTCTCCTGTTCGTTTGACCTATGTATGTTGCAGAACAGATTTTGCATTGTATTTCGTAGACTCCTTGGTTTTCTAGCTGGATTTTGTCTTTGAGATAAAGATGTTGGCTATTTTTTGGTCAGTGTTGAAGGCTGTCTTGATATTATGTTTGTGGAGAATTTTGCTGATTTTATCTCTGGTGCCTTTGATGTAAGGGAGGAGGGTGATGCCGTTGTCCTGTTCTGTGTCTTGGTTTTTGTGGGGAGTCTTCCTTTGGATTAGGTTGGTAATTGTTTTTCTTTGGAATCCATTGGAAATTAATACATTTGTGACTGTGTAATTCAGTTTTCAGGTGGTCTTTGTCAGCTAGGCATTTGGTTCTGGAGATGAGGGTCTTGGCTACAGAGTTGATCTGTGCAGGGTGGTGATGGGATTGTGTATTTAAGTAGCGTGTGTGTTTTTTCCGGGTAGATGGTGTGTCCTAGGGAGCCATTGGGGTTTTTGTAGATTAGGATGTCCAGAAAGGGAAGTTGGTTGTTTTCTTCTATTTCCATGGTGAATTGTATTTTGGGGTGTAGGCTGTTGAGATGTGTGAGGAAATTGTCCAATTTTTCTTTCCCGTGTGGCCAAATCACGAAAGTGTCATCAACATATCTAAGCCAGAGTTTGGGTTTGTGTTCAGATTTATCTAAGGCATTAGTTTCAAAATGTTCCATGTATAAGTTTGCGATGACAGATGAGAGGGGTGATCCCATGGCTGTTCCTTCTATCTGTTTGTATCTTTGTCCATTATGGACAAAGACTGTTGACTGTTGCTTGTGTACGTCGCCCCGAGTCCCTGTGGGGAGAGGGGGCGACTAATAAGTTTAATTAAATTTAATTAATTAATTAAATAAATAAATAAATAAATAAATAAATGGATGAAGTATGTGTTGGTTAGGCAGTGGTTGGTCAGGTCCAGGATGTGTTTAGGGGGGTTGTGTTTGTTCTGGATAGCTGTCAAGGCTTCTTTTATAGACACTAGGGTGAAGAGGGATATGACATCGAAACTCACGAGCAGGTCGCTGGGTTGTAGGTTTTGTTTCTTCTTTATTTTATTTTATTTTATTTTATTTTTTCCCGATTAAATTTTTATTATTGAAAAGTTTTACACAAAACAAAAAAAAAATTTTTTAAACATTTTCTCCCTCCCCTCCCCCACCCCCCACCCACCCCCCCATTTCCCCACCCTAACCCTCCCTAACCCAACCCCTGACTTCCCAGATAGAGACAGAAGCACAGTTACCAGCAAATCTGAAAAACAAATATCCCAATAATAATATACATATATCAGAATAAAAACAAGATAATACAAAAAAGACAAAAAAGGAGAAAAACCATCATAACCTCCTTTCCAAAACCATTACTACATATTTATGAAACATTTCTCAACCAAATCCCATAGACACTTCCTTTGAACCGTACCTTAATTTTACAAAATCAATCCAGGGATACCAATCTATAATATACTTATCGTAAGAGTGATCTTTTAGATATACAGAAATTTTATCCATTTCGACAAGATTTGCTACCTTAAGTATCCATTCTTCTATAGAGCATAATTCTGCTTTCTTCCAATATTGTGCTACCAGCAGTCTAGCTGCTGTAATCATATACAATATTAATTTAGTTTCAGCAACAGTGCAGTCAGGTACTATGCCCAATAGAAAAAATTGGGGAGCAAATTTAATTTTTCTTTTAAGAATCTTCTTCTGCATTATCCACCATATTTTAATCCATAAAGCCTTAACTTTCTTACAGGACCACCAAATATGAAAGTAAGAAGCGTTTGAACAGTCACACCTCCAGCACTTAGGATTGTGATTTGGATACATTTTAGACAGCTTAGCTGGATCTAAATGCCATCTATAAAACATCTTGTAAAAATTTTCCCTTAAATTCAGAGCTTGCGTAAACTTCACGTTTCTAATCCAAATCTTCTCCCATGTATCTAGCATTATAGGCTCCTCTATATTCTGTGCCCACTTTAACATACAATCCTTAACTAACTCAGAAGCAGAGTCTCTCTTTATCAAAATATTATATATTCTTTTAATATTAAATTGTCCTTGGTCCCTAATTTGCTCAGTCAACTCATCATACGTATTCTCAATACCTATCCTCATATCTTCCTTAAACCTAAATTGTAACTGTTGATATTGAAACCAAGTCTGAACAATCTTTTTATCTTTTAGTTCATCTATCAACTTTAGCTCCCAATGATTATCTACCCAATCCAACAGTTGGGCATATGTAGTTTCATCGTGCCTCTGTGTTATACTAATATTTTCTATCATATGCCTTGGTATTACCCAGTCAGGAATCTTACATTGCATATTTGGCTGATACTTCTTCCAGACTCTTAACAAGGCAGACCTGTATATATGCGTTCTAAAAGCAAAATCCTGCTTTTTACCATACATTAAATACGCATGCCAACCATAAAGCAGATCATATCCTTCTAGATTAAGAATTCTCTCCTCCGTCATATTTATCCAGTTACTAATTGCTCCCAGGACAGCTGCATCATAATACAACATCAGGTTAGGCATTTTCAATCCTCCTCTCTCCCGCACATCTTGTATAATCTTCAACTTAACTCTGGGTTTTTTCCCATCCCATATAAACTTATTTATATCCCCTTGCCACTCTAACAAGGTAGCCTCTCTTTTAATTATTGGTATCATCTGGAACAAAAATAAAAACCTCGGTAGTATATTCATCTTAACCGCAGCTATCCTTCCTAAGAAAGACAGCTTCAATTTCCTCCACGAGGCCATTTCTTGTTGAACCTTATGCCAAAGCAGCTCATAATTATTTTTATAAAGTTTTGTATTAGAGTTTGTTAAATAAACCCCCAGATATTTAACTTTTTTAACTACTTCAAAACCCGATAACTGCTGGAGTCGTTCAGCTTGAGTACTAGACATATTCTTAAGCAACA
Source organism: Natrix helvetica (assembly GCF_964273705.1). Classification (NCBI taxonomy): domain Eukaryota; kingdom Metazoa; phylum Chordata; class Lepidosauria; order Squamata; family Natricidae; genus Natrix; species Natrix helvetica. The sequence continues at coordinate 31,706,395 of NC_138548.1, forward strand.
TTTTTGTCTTAGAATAATTCACCTTAAACCCCGAAACCGCCCCATAATCCAAAATCTCATGTAATAACGGTTCAATAGATTGTATAGGTTTCGAGATAGTAAGAACTAAGTCATCAGCAAAAGCTCTCAATTTATATTCATGATGCCTAATCCGAACACCTTGAATCTCTGTAGATTGACATATCCTATTCAACAATATTTCCAATACTAATACAAATATAAGTGGAGATAGTAGGTTTTGTTTCTTTATTGTTTCTATGAAGTGGAGTGAGTTTTGTACGTGTGAGGTGATGGATTCTGCGTAGGGTTGGAGTTGTTTGACAAGGAATTTGGCAAGATTCTGTAGAGGTGAACCTATGGAGCTGACTATGGATCTGAGTGGTGTTCCTTTTTTGTGTATCTTGGGGAGGTCATAGAGTTTGGGGCATCTGGAAGATTTCTTTCTGGGGATGATTCTTTGCTGGATCTCTTCACTGATGGGAGAGGCTTTTATTTTGGATTTGGTGGTTTTTTCCAGGTAGCTGGTGGGGTCTGTGTTTAGAGGTTTGTAAGCAGGGTCTTGGAGTAGGTTGGATAGTTTGGCTTGGTAGTCAGATGTGTTCATCACCACAGTGGCGTTACCTTTGTCTGCTGGGAGAATGATTATGTTGCCTTTCCTCAGGTTGGTGAGTGCTTCTTGTTCTTCTTGCTGTAAGTTGCTTCTGGGTGGATTATTGGAGCAAAGGATATTGTTGACTGCAAGTCTGATTTTATTGGCTTCATCTGGGTTGATTTTGGTGAGTGTAGCTTCAACTCCGCATATGGATGTCTTCAGTGGGGATGCGTTTAGGGGCGACTGCAAAGTTGAATCCTCTGGAAAGGACACTGGTTTCAGCTATGGTGAGGGTTCTGTCTATATGTTGTGTACTGTTTGTTTCATGAGTTGCTGTGGAGAGGGTCGGCTTCTGTTGTTTTTCTAGTCTGTAGAGTTTGTTGGTGCGTTTGTCTGTCTTGTAGGAGACTTCTGTTTCGACTCTCCAGAGGGCTAGTTGTTTGGATTTGTCCCCGAGTGCTGGGTGGATTTTGTTGCTGAGTTTGAGGTGAAGAGTGAGTAGGTCTCGGTTGGTTTGGTCAATCTACCACCAATCTACCAATCATGATACAACCACAAATCCAATCATTCCACTTACTGAAACAAAGCCAGCACTCCATACACCCCCACCAAGATTTATAGAAAGACGGCAGCTCCAATCACACTTTAAGCCCAAAACCCAGCCTGAAGATGGCGAGTGAGTCCTCGCTGAAACATTGCCAAGACAATCTAAATCTTACCCGAGAAAAGACCCGAATACAACAAGACCAGCATATGTGTATGTATATATTTAAATCTTGAAGTATCCTTTTATAAAATGCCAAATTTTAAAATACCACGAATAACTACTGGAATAAGAACGTCTTCACAATCTCAAGTCAAATTATTGTATTGTGGTCATTAACCGAAAGAAAAAAGAAGAAAGAAAGAATGAAAGAAAGAAAGAAAGAAGAAAGAAGAAAGAAAAGAAAAGAAAAAAGAGAAAGAAAGAGAAAGAAAGAAGGAAGGAAGGAAGAAGGAAGGAAGGAAGAAGGAAGGAAGGAAGAAGGAAGGAAGGAAGGAAAGAAGAAAGAAAGAAGGAAGGAAGGAAGGAAGGAAGGAAGGAAGGAAGGAAGAGAGAGGGAGGGAGGGAGAGAGAAAAAAAACAGTTTTCAAATATCCAGGACATCCAAAATAATTACAGAGGAATGATACATAGAGAAATCAGTTAAAAGGCTTCATACTTATTGGTTAAAGCTAACTTAAAATAGAGAACCCCTGACAAATCTGAGGAAGATACAGTTGATAGTAGTTGGCATAAAAAATGACCAGTGGTTAATGGTAAGACACAGCCATTCCCTATTCAAACAAGTTCAATTGCTCTTAATTATTTTTTATCTAATTTATATGCCATCACATAAAACTTGGAAAGCTTATATGCTATTTTAGGATTAATAGTAGAAAGTAAGAATTGCTTGTAATGGTGATCATTATATCCTGTTTTACTAGCCATGAGTGGGGCAGGTCTTCACAACTCAAGTGGAGCCATTAGGTGGAACTAGGTGTAGCCTTGTTCAGAAGGAAGTATCTGTGATGCTAGAAGAGTGTCACCCATCTCCACCCATTATATTTACGTCACCGGGACAAACAGGAAAGGAAAAAAGCAATGGTATTCTATGTTGTTCCCTAAATATGGTACCTTTCTGCCAGAAGTTGCCCAGAAAATGGTCATTGGTTAACCTCAACTGTGTGAGAACATTGTTAGCCTAGTTAGGTCATGCTGCCCCTCTATACACTTTTTCTCAAAGTTCATCTTTTGCATCTGATTTTTAGCATACTTCTTATTTTTAATCAAAGTGGAGGCCAGAGTTACAATATGTGGTAACCAGTGGTAGGATTAATTTTTTTTTTACTACCGGTTCTGTGGGCATGGCATGGTTTGGTGGGCATGGCAGGGGAAGGATACTGTAAAGGATATTGCAAAATCCCCAATCCCTCCCAATCAGCTGGGACTCGGGAGGCAGAGAATAGATGGGGGTGTGACCAATCAGAGATTGTGTTCACCGGTTCTGTGAACTACTCAAAATTTCCGCTACTGGTTCTCCAGAACTGGTCAGAACCTGCTGAATACCATCTCTGTTGGTAACTCATTTACCAGTTTCTCCATCTTTTCTCTTAGTTTCTACATCTGCAGAAATTTATTTTGAAAGATCTTTATGCCAGGAACCTTTTTTTTAGGTTGATCTCTTAAAATGTAATGTATATTATTGGTGGACAGTATTATATAACAGGATGATTTGTGTCTGCAGTCTTCTAGCATGGCCAAGAATGCTGAGATCCTGCCAACCAAACTTTTACTTTAGCCCCTCTTCCAAACAGTACCTGGGTTATGTTTAAATGGAGATTTCCAAAACCTGACCATTCCCCTTGGAATAACACTGGGTTGCATAGTTTGGCTAGTAGAACTGATGGATATTTCTAAGGTCGAATTTGCTACAGATTCTTTTTCTCCACCACCCTCTCTGCCTCACACCCCATGATGATTTAATTATTATGGTAGGATAACAGAATTAGTAATCTACAGCTTGAGGCTCAGGGGTAGGAATCAGCCATATTGGTGTCATCTAATTTAGTCTTAATGTGTGAATCCAGCCAGTCGCAGCTTCTTTATGTAAAATCATGCATAAATTCAAGTTATGGGTCATACTTATAAGAAATGTGTGAAGATGTCAAACAATTTACTATGCATACCATCTTATTTCCAACAGGCAGTAATGCGAAGGGTATGGATTTCTTTCTTTCATTATAACATTCCAGGTTAAACCTATGATTACCAACGTGGCTTTAAAAAAAATCTTGGGATTCTGAACAGAGTAAAGCTTGACAGGCTATCAAATTTTGTATGTCAGATTAAAAAAACACAATACGGGTTATGAATAAACTGGTGTTTACGGATTCTGTGGCTTCTCATACATAGGTTTGGCCGGCCACTAACAAACAAGTCTCTCTGTGGTTGTTTGATATGTTATGCAGATTGTTAGCAATTTCTTTTTCTGATTTTTTTCATGGAGGAACAAGACGTAGCACCTGGTTTTTATGATATGCTAATCACATCCCAGATGGAGGTATAATAGTTCTCGGGTCAACTCACAGGAGGAGGTAGCAAGCAAGATCCAAGCATCATGCACTCATGGCTCTTGACTATAATTCATGGCAAATTAAAGTAAGTAGGGCTGAGGGGGGAGAATTTAGAGGCAAGGGAGGAGTGGAGGATTTGCAAGATTAAATACGAAGATCCTATACCACATGTTGCTTGGGGCTTAAGGATTTGTAGAGTATTGAAAATTCTACCCAGTAATGTGCCTAGTGATTTTATGCATTTTTCAGTACTTGGGGCTGTTGTTAGATTGAGTGAGGACTTCAAGTGGCAGAAATAATGGCTGGTGGAAACTGATAGCAAGATGATGGAGGTAATGGTGTATATATTACAGTGAAAGTCCGAAATCTGGTGAATGTCGACATTCACCGGTGAATGTCGACATTCACATAGTCGCTTGGTGTATGTCCGAAATATTTGCTAAATACCCTTACCCTCTCGACACCCTTACCCTAATACCCTTATCCTCTCGACACCTCGGCTCCTCTCTTTTCGACCTCCACCAGAGCATATCTGTGATTGGCGACATACACCGGTGAGGGTCCGAATGTAAAATAATGTAATGAAATATTCGATCTTTCACCGACGTATTTGGTATGTGTCGACATTCACCGGTGAATGTCGACATTCACCAATTTCGGTCTTTCACGGTGACATATATTCTGCAGCTTCAAAGCTAATCAAAGTCTTTCGGATACAATGGAGGATGCCGTCATATTGCCAACATTGACTCGGGTTGTTCCTAAGTAAAAATGCACCATCAATCAATAAAATCTTGTTTTTCCATCATGCAGTGTAATACATTGGGCTGACCCTAACAATTTGGAACGTACTGCCAGTGAAATAAGCACTAGTGGTTTCTTGTTATAATAAACACCTATCTTATTACCATATCCAAAGATCTAGGTCATTTCTTCTCAACATTTCTGTAATTATGGAACACTATGTAAACATTTGGAGAAATGCAAAGGCTGCCCGATTAAACAAATTAACCCCTCCATCTACTTTTGTTTTTAAGAGTATATGTTTTGGATGAATAAGCAATGATTATGGTTTCAGTTGTGTATGCCTTTTTACTCCTACATTAAAAATCTTCTAAAGCTCATTTTGTACCGAACTTTTAAATCCAAAATGTATTATTTATTTACCATTTGAATTATTTTATGTTCCCATACATAATAGTATTTATCATAAATTCACTGGTCAAGAATGTTCCTTTAATAGAAATTGATAAGAACTAAGAGGGTGGGGGCAGATGGATCTCAAACCCAATGAAATTCCATATTTAGATATTCATCATCGTATAAATAGCAATGTGAATAAGATTGCATCAACATTTCAGAGAGATAACTTCTTGAGCAAAAGTTGAACAAAGAAGACTAGTTGTGAATGGACTCTTTCAAACTATTTTCATGCATGGAGAGTCATAGCTGTAGCAGCAAGCAAGTTCTAGCTCATGAGTGTGAGAAGGCTGTGGCAGACCAAATGGTAAACTCCATAGACTATATTTTCAGAATCACTAGCTTAGATACTTATTCATGTCTTAGATGCTTACTCATGACTACCTATACCAACCAACTTGAGTGGTTAAATTTAAAAAGTACCATATGACATAAAGGTCGCAGGAGAAAAACACTTTGGCATATGTACAGCATTAGTCTTTGAATTACAACTGGTTGCTTAGCAGCTGTTTGAAGTTATGATGGACCTCCCCAAAATTATGATGTGGTTCTGATGTTCCAATGCCCACCTCTACCTGCATTTCAGATGCTTCACAACATTCAAATTTATGGCCATTTGAGCATCCCACACCGACATGAGTGTGATTTATGATGTTTTGGCTGAAAATGCATAGCTTACTTCTGGGGTTTTTTTTGGCAAAAATGCTCTCTAGCAAACAAGTTTTCTTAATGATCATGTCACTGGCTTAAAAATCATTGCAAAAAAGGTCATAAAATTGGATCAGTCATATGGACTTTACAACTTCACGACTTACAACCTTTATGGATATGTCAAGGGTTACCTGTATTCTTTTCTTTACAAGACAACTCTCAGAAACATTTACTTTACTAGTTTTCAAGCTCAGAGACTATCATTGAAAATAACTCATAGAGGCTTTCTTGGAAGAGTTTGCATTCACAAGTTTTTCATAGGATAAAAATACACTCTTCAATGTAGAACTCATCATAGGAGTGCAAGAGAACCAGCTTCCTAAACTGGTTTACAATGTGTGTGTTTGAGGAAGTAGGGCTTGATGGGATTACCGGTAGTACATTAAGGATTGATATATCTTGGCCTTCCCCAACTTGGTAGTATTGTACTTCCTGCCAGAATATTCAAAACATCTGGAAACACCAGATTTGGATAGATTGGTATACAGTTTTTAGATGACAACAAAGGGAACAATTCTTTCTCAAAAAAGTTATGGATTTTGTTTTTGTTGTAGTACAGTGTATACTTCCAAACAATAAAATATTCCTAACTTGGACCCTTAAAGCACAGCTAGTATACATTATAATGCTTCATTCATTAATATAGCATCTCATTTATTTTAGAATGGACTCAACAAACAAATTCAATATTGGTTAGCAGAGAGATCTTGTGTATCACTTCTCTAAACTGATAGAAGCCACCTTCCTCTTTTCTTGGTGTTCAGAAATCACTGTTACAAATCTCACAACAATCTTCTCTATCCTGCAGGCAGAAAATTAACATATTACGTAATATACGGTAGATATGATTGATTGATTGATTGATTGATTGCTATCAAGTTAGTGTCACTTCTTAGATTTTCTGCATGAAGATCTGTCCCTAATTTGGTCTTCCATTATATACTCATCATCACTGTACCCGAGTCCAACAAATGGACCTCTGGATATTATTTAAAAGGGTTTTATGATAGCAAAGAAATGATCCCTCCTGCTTCCCATCAAAATTACATTGCTTAATTGATGGGATCCCCCCTTTTTTTGGAAGCAATTAGAGAGATGCAGGCCAACAGATTTCCTGGTTTTGTTCCAGGCAGAGTTTTGTAGAAGACCATTAGCGCCTTGAATGGTACTCAAAATCTGCATCTAGATTGAAGCAAGTGAGTAGAGGCTTTGTTATCCATTTGCTTCTTGAGCTTGTTTGGCAGTTCAGAACCCATACTGTACACACAATCTCTGATTTAATTACTAGTTTTTAAATGTCCTCAGGGGTGGAGGGATCCTTATAAGGATTCTAATAGTAACTATTTTCTGTGTGGAGCAGCCGATAGAGCTGTAAATGTGTTAAAGCTGCAAGATTTTGAGAATGGAATGCCTGGGGGTTCTCTGTCTCTTCAACTTGTGATGCTTCCAGGAAATGTTAGCTCTGCTAATGTTTGCAAGCCCCAGGTGAGTAACTGCCTAGAAACATAATGGTAAGGAAGACATTTCAAATGCAGGTTGTTTTGCCTTTGGAGCACCCCACCCCCCATGGACTTCTCTAACAGGATCAAAATAGCCATCTTCTGTGCAAGTTATGTTTATGTTGTTTGCTTTCCTTGCATTCCCCACTCCCCCACAGACACCATATCTATCTCTTCCTGATTATTAGTCACTCAATGGCTTACTGCCAAGGCTGTTTACCTGCTGCTCTGGAGCAATTCCCAGCTGTTAGATACCTGTAAGTATTGGTTGTTCCTAGAATTGTTAGGAATTCTTATGACCTCTATAGAGCCCCTCAAACATTTCAAGATTTAGCTAGTATTGCCTTGTCACGATAATCAGTGGACACTGAAAGCTGGGCAAAGGGCGTTAAAACTACCTTCTCCGCTAATTCATGCTCCTTTTTCTGAAGTTCCATAAAACGTTACCTTGTGTATTTTGAGACCCTGTTCTCAGTTTTAGGGGCTATATTAAAGCTATGAAAGCTATATTAAAAACAAGGTAGAAGTTCTCTGCTCTACCCATAGTCTAAAACTCTACTGAATCATTTGGGCTTTGATTTTGGAAACCTTTGAGCCTTACTGAACCTGCCTCAGCTGATTTGCTTTATTGTCCTTACCATCCCCCAGCTCCTTGGCAGGTAGGTTTTTTAAGACCAGGTGATGAATATCCGCAAGATGCTTCTAGCCATCCTAGTACAGATAAGTTGGCTGAACATTTTAATCTCTACTATCTTCAAAACACATGAGATAATAATTCGCTCTCATCTATTATGGAGCAGAGTTCCTGGAATGTATCCATCATTTTCAAAATTAAAAACTTGAGAGCTTCTTGCGCTAAAGTAAAACTTGTTCTTCTCATACAAGTTTGATACTGCTGATCGGTGCATGTTTCTTTGCCTGCTATAAAGTCAGGAAAATGTATCAGATTATTATTAATATGCACATTTTAAAAAAATGAAAATTATAAACATCTAGTGGAAGAATTATTTTCCTTGCTCAGAAAGCAATTTTATATGTCTGCATTTATAATTGCACAGCAGAATGTGCCTTTTGAAACACAAATTATACATTGAGAGTCAAGATTTTTCTCAACATAAGCAAATGAATTTGTGTTGACTAAGCCATGAAGAAGGTACACTATCAGAAAGATGCTGATACTGTGGAAAGGTAGCTCTATGGCCAGTCAGTCACACTAAGTAGCCTTCTACCTTACTTGACCTGACCTGACCTGACCTGGGAGTTAGAAGTGGATCTTGGGTTTCAGCAGAGATTTTGAGTTCAAGCTATTCTAAGTGCTGAAATGTAAATGAATGATAAACATTGAGCTTCAAAATGGTCCATTAAATAGTTCTGATAATATAGCCTTGTAACATTATGCCTAAACTATCATTATTTCTGTCCATAACAAATGATTAGTAATTTTTCACTTTTAGACTGCTGGATTGTATGTAATATAAAACCACAACACTTAGCTTGAATAATAGAGGAAGAAGCAGTCAACTGTTTTGGTGCTCTGGGAATTCCTAAACCTTGAGTCTTATCTTGTATAACAAGGCTGAAAATAAACAAAAATAATCAACATGCACAAAAATTTGTGACTTTTTTTTTTTTTTGCTTCAGCGTGTTCCTCCTTCCTTTTTAGGGAGGACAAAAAGTACCTCAATGATCTTTCTTTGCAATACCATCTCACAGATTAGGAGTTTTTCTAGTTCCCAATTTTTAATGCATATTTTAAAAAGCACATATATTGCTAGTAGCACTAATAAACTTGCACCAATTTATGTAGAATGCAGTTTTGATTTGAATCACTGACTCTTTAAATTTAAATGGAGCATTTAAATGTGGTGCATTTAAAGGAAACTCTCTTGAATTAAAAAAAAATCGGCTTGGATTTTTGCTGTTAACTAAGTGATACTGTCTTAAGTCTAACTTGGCAGTCCTTTGTTTTCAAAAAGCTGTTTTGGCCAAACTTGTTTGTGTGCCTCAAGCGTGATATGAGAACAATCATTCTGATGCTTTAAGTTTAATGTGTGCAATGCAGCTTCAAATCTCACCCAACTGCACTGTATGCAGGTAAATGAGAAGGAGTATGAGACTACCCCTCCCAAATTACAGTCCTTTATCAATTCCTCCTCTCTTCCTCAGTTATTGCTGGTGTTACTTTCCTCTCCATGTTTTCCAGCCTCTGTTATCTGCTTCCACTGATAAGAGCAATAGTTGGCAGGGTTGTGACAACATCTGCAGAATACAATAGCAGCCACACATTTCCAGTGGCCTCTAGCTTCGGTCTAGAAGGGTTTGGCCAAACCATTTTACTGTACTTTTGGAATTACAAGGAAGAGATCAGAGAGAAACTCCACACTTCTTTTTTGAAATAATAGACAATATTTCTTAGCAGCCAACAAGATTAAACAAGTAAAACTAAAACACAAGCAACTATAACAGCTGCAGACAAGGGCAGGAATCCTCTTGATTATAATGACAATTATAAACACAGCAGTTTAATTGTTGGGCAAATAAAATCTTTGCCTGGCCTAGAAAGAACAGCAGACATAAGAGCTGGCACATTTTTAGGGGAGATTTGGCAGTCAGTGAGCTACCACTAAGAAGAACCTCTCTACAGTATTACCTTCTGAAAAGCTTTGAAGGTCTTAGTAATCTTGCATGATCAGATGGCCTTAAAGCATTCTTATATAAAGAGCAAAATATCCTAAATCTCTTAGGCATTGTATTAGAGCACTGTTTCCCAATCATGACAACTTTGTGTGGACATCAACTCCCAGAATTCCTTAGCCTGATTCTGGGAGTTGAAGTCCACATATTTAAATTTGCCGAAGTACAGAAACACTGAATAAAAGTCTTATTCAATGTTTCTGTACCTTGTCTTATAAAGAGACTGGACAATCATTTGCCTGAAATGATATAAGGTCTATCTCCTGCTCAAGCAAGCGGTTGGACAAGAAGACTTCTGAGGTTCCTTCCAACTCTATTATTCTATGTTGTAAATTCCTCTGCTGAATACATTAGATCCCTAGTGGGATGGGGAAGGTAATCTCTGTGCATATGACCAGAGATATACAGAAAACTATCTTAGGAATTCATTGTCTGATACTTATCTCTAGGGATGAACTGTTCTTCTGGCCTTGTTTTTCTCTGTCTGTACCAATTGAGTTAAAACATTTCCTGCCCAGGGGAAGAAAAATGTCAAGATTAACTAGCAAATATTATAAAATAAAACTTAACACTGATCTTTAATTTCCCCCCCCTCCTTCTCCTCCTTCAATGTTCTGTGCAATGATTGCCTCTCTTCTTGCATGCAGTGGGTCAACATATTTATGGGCAAGCTGGACCTCTTGCCATCATGTAAAGCTAACACATGGGGTATCTTTATGCAAGGCTCAGCAGCCCTTTCCTGAGTTGTTGCTAGCTTTGGCATTTGTTACAGGATGGTCAGAGCCAGTTGGCTTTTTGCAAAAGTAGTTTTTTAATTGGATTATTATATATGTGGGTAACTTGCTGCAGGCAGTTTAAGGGCCTGTTATTCATGCCCCAATTCTCTTAAGTGGTGGCAGCCAGGTTTACAGTTATAATATATACTTGGGTTGGCCACTCCTAGAATGAAGTCACCAAAGACTTAGTGTGTTCAGTAACATTTGTGCTCTATTCATAAATATGTAAAAGGAATATATATGGATCTGCAGTGTTATGCGCTGCAATAGATTCCCCAAAGTTCTCTCGTCAGATTTCTTAGAGGAGCGTGGAATTTAAATAGCATTCCAAGATGTTTGCAAATCCAATGCAACTTGCTCTGTATTTCTAAGTCTGTATATCTTTCCTGTTATTCATTGTATGTTGGGTGTGGATGCCTACTGTTCTGACCAGACATGCCCCAGGCAATATACAACAACAAGACATCCATTCACAAATACTTTTACAGTCAAAAATCATTCAGTTGAAAAAGGTTGTAGGTGACCCATGCAACATAAATATTTCATTCCATGAAAACACCACACAATCCCATTTTTCTTTCTTTCTTTCTTTTCCTTCTTTTCTTTCTCTTCCTTCTTCCTCTCTCCCTCCCTTCCTAGGATATTTACACTGGAAAGGATAGGAGTTGGCATGCTGCGTGGGTGGGCAACTTTACTGACACCTAGGGCTACACAAATGGGGGGAAACAAAAAAATATAACTTGGTTTTCATGAAGTTTAGAAATGCTTCAAAGAACAAAATAGGCTTAATGCCTATTTTTCCCCTCCAATCACCTCCATGCAAACAAGAAACATCTGAAAATAGAACACACTAGGAGCTGCAGAAGAGGGCCTGGGGGCGTTATGCACCCCATGGTCCCTGGGTTATTCACTTTGCTCACAGCTTAAATACAGTGGAATTTGGTGGGGTAAAATTGGTGTGCCAATAACATTTAAACAATAAAGATTTTCCTTCCCTGTTTCAAACAGCTGTGATTTATAGGGAAAAAAACTCCTTGGTTTTAAAGGTGTTTAATATTGTAGAAACTAAATAGTGTGATCTGTCAACCAAGAAAGTCCTTGTTCTAAAATTTAATTCAACCATAAAGTTGCTGAATGGCTTCAAAGGAGCTATTCTTCTCTCCTCCGCTCATGTGATGACAACATTTGCTGATTTCCAAAAAGCAGTTGCTACATATGCAATGGCATGAATTGGCATAAAACATAAACATAGCAGTTGCGGCCTTGACTGAGAAGAAACTGTTGAAATTATTTGGGGATGTTTGCAAATAATACTCTATAATAAAATATAATAACCCTTGATCTACTAGGGTTAATAGTATCCATTCTACATGGATTCATGGTAAAAATCCTGAATCTCTCCAGACAAGGATAATGAAGACTCCATTTTCCATCATTTTACCCCTGGCTTCCTTTTTGGCTGTTAAGTCTTTGAGAATGGACTTGGTGTTTCCTCCTTAACAGCCTCCTCCCTGGCTGCAAAGTATCTGAAGAAGCCTCACCTAGGGAAGCTCACCAGACCATAGGCAGCAACCTTTTTCCTAATCCATGTGTGCTGATAGGCAAGTACTTTCATGCTGCTTATCTTCCCAAAGGAATGTGCTACGTAGTACATAGTGATGGACAGTCAGCAATGCATGATGATTAAGTTAGGCACGTCCTCACCCTTTTTGTGGTTTTAAAAGCTTACTGTTGGGTCTAAACTATCACTTCTTGTGTAGTGATGAGTAGAACAAAATGGCCATTTACACTGAGGCCACATAGCAAAATACTTACATTTCCATGAGGTTGTATCTACCTTGGGATGGCACCATGCGACTTAATTGTTTAATGGGATGAGAGAATGCCCTTTGATATAACAGTTGGTTTTTTGTTTAGGGAGTAAGAATTTTTGGTCTCCTCCGATATATTATGTTGCTACTTTGATCATCATAAATATTCTAAAAAGATTTTTCAAGGCTAGCTTTGGATGTCAGAAAGAGAGGAGAAAAGAGAGAGAGAGAGAGCAATGTAAAATTTAATGAATGGTGCTGGGTTGCTTTAGGCAAGAGGAAGGTTTTAAATGTGAAAAGTTAATCTTATCTATTTGTGGCTCAAGTAAACAATATTAAGAGTGGCTTAAACTAAGCTAATCCTCCAAAGACTCTGGAAAAAATACTCCTTGTGCAAGATGACATTTCACACGTATGTCCTGTGGCTGATCCTCAGTTTTGTATGAATTATTTCAAACCAGATGTCCATATATCCTAATGTTTGGGGGGGAGGGGAGAAAACAAATTCTGTTGTCCCAATGCAGAGTCTAATCCTGTGTATAGTGTTTTGTTCAGTCATGCTATGGTGGCTGAACACCACACTTCTTGGAGGGCCAGCAGTTTACCTTATGAAAGCCTACAGCAGCCTGCTTGAGAAATATTCTTTTAAGAAACAAGTTTTGCTTAGGGATGTGAATCTGGCATAGTGACAGGTAGGTTGGTAGGTAGGTAGGTAGGTAGGTAGGTAGGTAGGTAGGTAGGTAGGTAGATAGATAGATAGATGATAGATAGATAGATGATAGATAGATAGATGGATGGATGGATAGATGATAGATGATAGATAGATGATAGAGATAGATAGATAGATGATAGATAGATAGATAGATAGATAGATGATAGATAGATAGATAGATAGATGATACATACATACATACATGATAGAGAGAGATAGATAGATAGATAGATAGATAGATAGATAGATAGATAGATAGATAGATGATAGATAGATGATAGATAGATGATAGATGGATAGATAGGTACATAGGTAGATGATAGATTGATAGATGATAGATAGATAGATAGATAGATAGATAGATAGATAGATGATAGATAGATAGATAGATAGATAGATAGATAGATAGATAGATAGATAGATAGATAGATGATAGATAGATAGATAGATAGATAAATAGATGATAGATTGATAATCTGTACTGATGGCAGAAGACAGATTTCAACCAGGACTCTTCAATTCCAGGTTACAGTTCTAGTTGAAATCTGTCCTCTGCTATGAATTTCTTAGGGGCCTTTAAGCCGTCCAGATATAGTTAATGGAGTTGTGTTCTAGTCACTTTTGTAGCTCTGAAATGTACAATTTCCATTCTCCAAAAACCACACAAGCCTTTGCATAGCAGGCATGGACCTGAGTGGTTAGGTAAAGTTCCTTTAAAAAAAATATTCCAGATGTATTGAGGTGCAAAATACGGGCCAATTTTCTGGCTTTATCTAAACTGACATGGCTCAGGAGGCATAAAAGGAGTACTTGTGGGCCACATGCAGAGTTAAATCTTTGATAAACTGGCTGTTTCTGCCTCTCCACATGAGAATTCAGCATCACCAAAACAAAACATTACCCAGTTCATCTGTGCCTAATTTCCTTATCACTGTAATTGGTTAATAATTGTGAAAAAGCATTATCCTCCATTTGTTTGATCTCAAGTTAGCAATGGAGTTAAGGTTTTTTAATATTTAGGCAACAAACATTCAGGAAACTGAATTGAAGATCACTAAGAACATGATGGAATTTATAATAAACAAATGAATAAAATAGTAGATATATTTTTCTTTAAATGGCTTTGCTTTAAAAAATACAACACATATGCACACTGTATATATAATACTTTTATATTCTTTAAAACAACCCACTTAAAGATATACAGTATATGAAGTGTTTTCAGGGGTGGATTCCTGCCAGTTCTAACCTCTTCTATAGAAGAGGTTCCACAAATCTACCGTGCTGTTTAGAACCAGTACCAGCTCCCTCCCCCCCGCCCATACGCACCACGCTTGCCCTGCCCCACACTCACTGATTGGCTGGCTCACCAATCACCCCGCCCACCTCTAAGAGTCCTATCTAAACCTTAAAGTCTTAAAGCTGTCAAGTTTGAACACCCCTGGTGGGTTTTTTTTTTCCTAAAGGGTTAGGGGTGCAAGGGTCTTGTAACTTGACAGCTTTAAGACTTGTGTGCTTCAAATGCGAGTTTCTGAGCCAACATTTTGGTTGCTAAGCAAGATTGTTAAGTGAGTTTCACCACATTTTACAAGTTGGCCATGCCCATCCAGTCACATGACTGCCAAACCACTCCCACTCAGTCATATGGCTGGCAAGCCACTCCCACCCAGTCACATGGCCGGCAAGCCACTCCCACAAAGCTAGCTACAGAAGAGGTTCTAAAAAATTTTGAAACCCACAACTGAGTGTTTTGTATAGTTGATTATACATTGGAGAAATTCTGTATGATGGTAATGATCACAGAGGATAACTGGTGTTATTTGGAATAAAATGTTGCAAAATGGAGCCTCCATGTTGAGAAATAAACACCCCTTCTTTGGAAAAGCATGCTTGGCCTGGGAAGTCCTTACAAAGCTTGCTAGGTCTTAAGGCATTGTGACAATTACCAAGCTGTCTTAGTTCTGGATATGACTTGTGTGCGTGCAGCATGTTCTGTTCTCTTGAAATGTGTTTTTGACAGTAAGAGGGGATGAAGATTTCTGCAGAAAGTCCTGAAGAGCTGGTGCCAAATGAGGCAACACATGGGTACAGGATTACACAATATGATCCTTAAGGGGCAACTGCTACTTCCCCATGTTCACAAACATCAGGACTATCAAAGGCCAGGATCTTTCAATTTCTAAAGAGGAGACAGTTTCTAAAAGTGACGGGTTGTTTGCAGAAAGCAAAATTAAGTTGTTTCTATCCAAAATAAATATGCATATGTACCTTTGGTGTAATCCTATCTATTATTTATATTGGGATGTCCAACCTTGGCAACTTTAAGACCTGTGGACTTCAACTCCCAAAATACCCCAACCAGACATGATTTATAATAGCTCTTATACTACTTTATTTATTTGTGTTATATTTGTTTGCCACAGACAAATAAAAATAAACAAAAATTAAATTTACTATGCCACAGACATGACGTAATTATATGAACACTTCTGCAAGCCACTGTCTAAATTGCTATTCATATTTTATGGTAGCTTATTAATGAAAACTTGCCTTTCCCTCTTCCAAGAAATGTTTTTATTGCTACTTTTCTGAAGGAATTCTGAATCACTGTGGGGTTGGGAGAGGAAGCAGGAAGAATGAGATATCCAGGGCGGGGACAGGATCCCTTCCCAGCTGGGTATCATATTGTGCAATAAACACACAATTTTACGGTATCACAAAGCTCTTTGTTTCATCAGACTGACAGAGTTGAAGCTGATGGAACAAGTAGAGCAATAGCTCAGTGCTGTTGGGTGTTGTTGGGTGAAACTGGGATGAAGTAGGCTGATGATGGGTGGAAATTTATTAAGGTTTCTTTTCCATGGTCTGTATAAACATATCCATTGGAGCTTTTGTATTATGATCTTGAGGCCTTTTCTGTTCTGGCTAACAAGAAATACTCAAAAATGACTTAATAGCCTATAATGATCACTTTGCTTGGGATTGCAGATAAAATAACTTGTATTTGTGTTGATTGGGATACATACATACATACATACATACATACATACATACATACATACGTGTGTTTTCGTAGATTTTCACGGGTGTAGGTATGCTGGTTTTGTTGTATTCGGGTATTTTCCCGTGTAGGATTGAGATTGTCTTGGCAACGTTTCGGCAAGATCTCACTGCCTAAGCCCAAAGATGGCAAGTGAGATCTTGCCGAAACATTGCCAAGACAATCTCAATCCTACACGGGAAAAGACCCGAATACAACAAAACCAGCATATATCTATCTATCTGGTTCAGTTGATGTAATTGAAACAAATGTAGCTATTATTTGTGTACTTGTAAGATGTAATTTTTACTTTGTACAGCTTGAGGATATTGACAATGATCCTGAGTGCTTAAAATGCAAGGATATAATTTGATGTCTTCCAGGGGTGTGTAAATCAGCCTCAGCTATCCTGACCATTGGCAAAGACTCATGGGTAATGAAGTCTCAGATCTGGATGAACCAAAATATCCAGATTTATTTCATGGCTTCAGCCTTGATTTGGAACTAGAAACTAGGTAATAAATGATACTTGGTGCATAGTCTAAGGTTTCTCCTGGACTCATGGCTCCTGCTCAAAGAGCAGATGGCAGTCATGGCCAGGAAGGCCTTTGCACAACTACAGGTTGTGAGTCAGTTAAGCCGTTTCCAGGACCAATCCCTGATAACAGTCACTCACAACTTAGTCATCTCCCATCTTAATTATTGCAACGTGGGGTACTCCTTGAAAAGTATCCAGAAGGTTCAAAATGCAGCACCCCGCATAGTTTTGTGCAAGCCTAGATTTGCATATGTGTTACCTCTCCTACAAGAGCTGCATTGGCTGCCAACTTGCTTCTGGGTCCAATTCAAAGTGCTGGTTATCACCTTCAAATCCTAAATGGTTTGAGACCAGCTTATTTGAAGATTGACTTTTCCCAGTCATATCTATCTGACCCACCAGTGAGGAGGAAGGGGGTGCTATGGGTCTCATCTCCAAGGAGGTACATCTAGAGCAGGGATGGCAAACCTTTACGGCACCAAATGCCCAAACAGAATGTGCGTGTATGTGCGCGCCACAGCACCGGAAACCCAAAGACCAGCTGGCCGGCCTGTGCATGCCTGTTTTGGGGACTTTTGGGGGACTATTTTTGGTCTGAAAATGATCCGAAAAATAGCAAAGGAAACAGTCTGGTTTTTGCCTGGTTTTGGGGCTGTTGTCAGGCCATTTTCCAGCACTCCAGCACCTGCGAAAACCAGCTATGCATTTGTGCTGGAAACCAGATGAGCAGCTGGTCTGAAATAAGGTGCAGCAATGGCATGCACGCCCACAGAGAGGGCTCTGTATGCCACCTCTGGCACACATGCCATAGATTCGCCTTCACGGATCTAGTGTGACCAAGAAGGGTGTGGCTCCCTCCCTATGGAACATCACCTCTGCAGAGGTAAGATTACCAAGCCTTTGGACCCTTAGAGTGATATGGAGCCCATCAAGTGGCTCTTCCAATTGTTGTTACTAAGGACGTGGGGGTTTATTGTTTTGGGGTATTAGGGTTTTATCCTTGTAAACAGCCCAGAATCACTGAGAGTAAGTTGGGCAACCATGTAATTTTTTATAAATACTGTAAGCACTAAAATGGGAGTTTTCAAACTTGATAATATCATGACTTCCTAAAAGGATAATATGGATTGGTTTGAAAATGCACCCCTCTCCATAATTTCACCAAAGTCACACATAAAATGTGTATTGACCTGTCTTCAATCAGCTTCTTTTAAACTGCTTGTACAATGTCTCAGCTTGCAAAACAGTGGTGGGCTATAAGTTGCTTTGAGCACTTTCTTTCTCAGCACTGGCACACAGAGACAACAACAATCACAGCCTGTTTGCTTTCCCCTCCAGCTTGGTCTCTTCCCTTCCAACTTCATCTTCCAGCTTTCTCTTCACCGCAATGCATTTCTCTCCTGCCTTTGAAATCCCTCAGAAGAATGAGTGACAAGTCAGAAGATCAGTGTTTTGTATATAAAAAAACAGGGTGTATTAACTCTGATTAATGCAGGGTTATGGACTTATTTGCTTGAAAGTTGCGTTGTTTTTTCCAAAGAACCACTTACCTGATTTATTTATATCTCTGTAGGTCAGCAATTTGTCTTACTGGCAGTGGTAGGTTCCAGACCCCGTTGCAACCAGTACGGTTGCAACGGGGCCCGGCGGCTTCCACATGAATGTACGCAGTGTGCGCACACGCAGCGCGCACATGCATCCTACCCTCCAGCGATGCCTCCACTGCTTGGTGGAGCGTTGTGCTGTGCGCATGTGCGGAAGCGCCGAGGAGTTTAAAGACAGGTAAGGATGATGGGCGGGTAGGTGGGCCATCCGGAGCACCGTAATGGAACCGGTGCTCCGGGCAGGCACCGGTACGCCTGTACCGGGGTGTACCGCCTGCAACCCACCACTGCTTACTGGTGAGAATTTGTGATTCCAGAATATACGAGCTGAAGAGAGTCATTGAGGGTGGGGATGGATTGTCTAACCATCCTCCTGGATCAGTGCAGCATCCTTGACCAAAGGCTGGCATCTACTTGAGCCCACTACCTTGTTGAATAATTAGTTACACTCATTAAAATGAAACATCCAGGACATAGCTGTGCTTCTCATTTCTCAACTGCTTAATACATCTATTTACTACATTAATTCCCATTTGAGCTGTGGGTCTGAGGTGGATAGATCAGTCTTCCATTACATTTTTTAATCTTTATATACTGAGACTGTTTGTGATGATTTTACCCTTGAAAATTAGAACAGTTTTAAAGCTGTGAAGCAATGCTTTTAGGAAATGTTCCACAATGTGGTGATGGGAACAGCCTCTAACACTTTCATTTGCAACTGTATTTGTTTTGTATAGTGGAGCTTACCTTGGGAGCTGCAGACAACAGCCAGTGGTGATGTTATATTTAGCTATAAACATAGCAAACCTATTTTTACAGCAAAGCATGGCGTACTCTCCCTAAAGGCCACCCAGTGAGATTCATAATAGAACATCTGGGAGTTACAGCCTTTGTCAAGTTTAAAATATTGTTGTCATCACACCAGACCTTGATTAGTATGTTTGAATTCATTCCAGATACAATCCCATGTAATATTATACAGGAACATTTGTTATGTATCAAATAATGCTTCATGATCACAAACATGCATAGAGATGCATCTTCAGAGTGAATAATTGGGTGATCTACATATTTTCCAGGGCGCTGCTCTGGAGAGTCCAAGCAAGGGTTAAATACAGCCAATCTGCCCAGAACTGAATTGAAACTTTAAGCCACGCCTCTGGTGCTGACTATCTTCAGTTTTTTTTTTTAATTCAGCTAGCCCAGTGGACGTGCTTTCGAGTTTCTCTTCAATTCTACAGACTGCTCTGACTCTCCTAGAGTTAAAAGTAGGGGAAAAAATTCCTTAATTGTGTCCATTGCGAGCAGGCTTGGTGAGAGAAAATTCCTTTCCTTTTAATTGGCTATTTGCTCACCTCTTGGTCCTCCTGGTGTCCTGGGCTCACTCGGGCACCGTAGGACAACAGGCAGCTGTCGTGGGAGGCGCGTGGGTCGGAGTGCCGATGCCAGTGCTGTCGCAGCACCTCTGCTGCGGTAGGGACACCCGCTGAAGGTTCCGTTGCCGCTGTCCGCGCTTTGCAGAAGCCAGCGTTCGGCACGGTTCTTCAGGGCTCCTATCTAGTTCTGGTGGCCATTTTGGGCTGCATGACTGGTGCAGTGGCCATTTTGGGAAATCGGAAGTTTCACCCGCCATTTTGTTTAGCTAGTTTCGCTTCTGAACACATTACTGCAGCTGCCTGGTCACCTGACTCATTTCAGGTCGCCACGTGAAGGCTCTTTGTCTGGTTTTCGCTGGTGATTTGGCTCCTACCCTTGTAAAACCATCAGATTGGTGCGGCAACGGATCGTGGCTTACCTAGGTCACCTTCCTTACCTGACCTACAAGGTGCTGGGAGCTGCTAATGCTCGCACCAGATTATTGCTTGGTTGGATCTGATCTCAGTGGCCTTCTGTGTCTCTCTTCTGAGCGCTTGGGTCCACGGTCTGCAACTGTGAAAGTGGTGAGTGGAGGTAGTCCCTGCCTGTTTCAGTTAGACCCCAGCCTTTCAGCCATGGCAGATCAGATCCCTGAGAATTCAGAGCAGCTTCGGCCCTCTTCCAGAGCTTTCTCCAGGCAAGCTGGCAAGGCTGCCCAGGAAGCCATCAGAGGCAGCAAACCCTATTCTAGACCCACACAGGGATCAGGCCCAGATAGGGATGCCATCCGTCACCAGAAGTCCTTAGAGAAGCACTTTTCCAAGGCTCAGCAGCAAGCTCAAACCTCCCAGTCGATGTCTCCAGTGGAGCCCTCCATGAGGGTTCAACAAGATCAGGGACAGCCC
This sequence comes from Natrix helvetica, assembly GCF_964273705.1. Classification (NCBI taxonomy): domain Eukaryota; kingdom Metazoa; phylum Chordata; class Lepidosauria; order Squamata; family Natricidae; genus Natrix; species Natrix helvetica. The sequence continues at coordinate 31,726,929 of NC_138548.1, forward strand.
ATTTCCATTAGTGATGAGGAGGGCCAGGAGTTCTCTCCCACTGCTTCTCTTGCCATGGCAGTTTCCCTAGGTCCATCATTGGCTGACCAGGCCAATCTCTTTGCCTGTCCTTCAGACCTGGAGGAAGAGCCAGTTGCCTTGGGCCCCTTGGCACCCCAGCAACCAGCCGCCCAACTGTCTTTTAGAGTTTATTTAAGCTTGCCAACTTCAAAACCATCTTGAATAAGGCAAAGGTCTCCACCCGCTTGGGGTCTACCCCCTCCCCAGATCAGGTGACTAATGATCCAGATGACCTATCTGGGGACCTCTTTGAGGAGCCTGTGTTGGCCCAAGAGATAGTGCCCGTTCCCAAACTTTTTCTGAATGTGGTTCAAAAGCAATGGGGGCAACCGTCCACTCTTGCTACTCCCAGTAGCAACGATAAGAAGTTGTACATGGTAGATGCCAGTCTGGAAGACTAGCTTAAATTACCCCCATTGATCCTCCTGTGGCAGCTCTTACCTCATCCTCTGTACTCCCACCTGATTTACTGGAGGGACTCGAGGCAGAGGACAAGAAAACAGAGAATGTCTGCCACAAAATGCATTAGGCAGCTGCTTGGGTGATTAAAATGTCTGCCTCCGCGTCTTTCCTTTCTAGGGCTGCCCTTCTCTGGTTGAGACAGTTGCTCACCAAACTTCCAGCTGGAGATACCAAACTAAGGCAGGATGTCAATAAGATTATGGCGGCTATTGAGTATACCGCCAACGCCACCCTGACCGCAGCCAAGTTTGCATCCAGGGCCTTGGCGTCCAGTGTCACTACCCATCGCCTCTTGTGGCTCAGGCACTGGAACGTCAATATGTGTTCCAAGTGGAAGCTTGTTTCTGCCCCATTTAAAGGGGACAAGCTTTTCGGGGAGGTCTTTGTAGAAAAACAAGGACAAAAAGAAGGTAATGCCATCGGTCGCCAAGAAATCTGACCTGAAGGGCTCCAACTCCTACAGGAAGCAGCCCTTTTGGAACACAGAGCCTTCCACCAGCCCCGCTTCTTTCCATTGGCCATACTCGCAGCAGGCTAACAGCTCCCAGGACCGTCAACCATTTCGCAACAGAGGTCGCCAACAGAATTTCTCCAGGTGTCCCTCTCGGGGGGGGGGTCTGGTTCCTGACCTTTCAAAAGATATAAGTGACCACCACTGGACAGCTCCCATAGGAGGGTATCTTCAGTTGCTCCAAGCCCAATGGGTGCAGATCACATCAGACCAGTGTGTCCTACAGACAATCCGGTTGGGTCTGATCTTAGAATTTCTCTCCCCTCCCCCCCAACACTTCATCCGCTGTCCCACTCCCTCATGTCCCGTCAAAAGGGCTCTCATGGAACAGGAGATCCGGCATCTCAGGAACATCAGAGCCATAGAACTGGTTCCATCAGGTCAGGAACGAACAGGGTTTTACTCCATTCTGTTACTGGTCCCAAAAGCTCTGGGGGGGGGGGGTGGAGGGGAATCCTAGATCTAAAAAGATTAAATTATCACATAACTTACCGGAGATTCAAGATGCAGTCTCTGCAGTCCATCCTGGACTGCATCAGGCCACGAGACACATTAACCTCCATAAACCTCAAAGAGGCCTATCTCCACATCCCCATTCGCAAAACTCACCCCAGGTCCTGAAATTCGTTTATGCCTGCCGCCACTACTAGTACTGGGCCTTGCCATTCGGCCTGTCATTGGCCCCCAGGACGTTTACAAAGATCCTTGCAGCAGTGCCAGCCTTCCTCAGATCTCGTCCAGTGCTGCTCCATTGTTACCTAGACGACGTCCTCATCCAGTCGTCATCGCCACAGCAAGTGATTCAAGACTGAGGTAGACCATGAAGGTCCTTCAGGACCACGGCTTCTCCATAAATTTGGAGAAAAGTCATCTTCAACCAACAACCAGGTTGCAACACCTGGACGCCATCATCGATGCCGTCACCTGCCAAGTCTTCCTGTCCCTGGGTAGCGAGCCTCAAAGAAAGGGTCCTACAAGTGCAGCAGTCCCCTCATGCCAAGGTCATGCAGTTGTCGCAACTCCTAGGGAATATGTTATCATGCCTGTCCATCATTCCATGGGCAAGACTCCATTCTCGTCCCTTGCAGTGGCTCCTGCTGCCCTACCAAAGGGCCAACGAAAGCAGCTCAACGAGGTTGGTGCTGGTCTCCCCGAAGGTACATCGATCCCTCAAGTGGTGGCTGTCTCCAGCCCTGGGAAGGGGCACCCCATTCAGGGAGCCGGCCTGTCTCACCATGATGGATGCCAGCCTTATTTATGGCTGGGGAGCCCACCTCCGCAATCAACTCGCACAGGGCAGGTGGTCTTCAGCAGAAGCCTCTCAAAGCATCAATTGGCTGGAGCTGAGAGCAGTCAGATTGTCCCTCATCCATTTCCACCTCAACGTACAGGGACATCACGTGAGAGTGCTAACAGACAATGTGGCAACAAAGGCGCACATCAACTGCCAGGGGGGCACTCGCTCCAGATCCCTAATGATGGAAGCTGACACCCTGGGTCAGTGGGCGGAGCACATCTCTGGAGTAAGCAACATCCAGGCTGAGCACGGCCATGGTCGACCACTCAGAGTGGCGACTACATCCGCAACTATTTCAATGCCTGTCCCAGAGGTTCAGCTGTCCGCTGGTTGACCCGTTTGCCACCCTGACCAACGCACACCTTCCCAGGTTCTTCACGAGATTTCATGATCTGCAAGCTGAGGGAGTGAACGCCTTGCAATGCCCATGGCCGCGGGGATTGTTGTATGTGTTCCTGCCATTGCCTCTCCTTCCCAGAGTCATCCGGAAGATCTTGTTGGAGGAAACGGAGGTCTTGTTTGTGGCACCGTTCCGGCCCAGGAGAACCTGGTTTGTCGATCTAGTGAGTCTTTCCGTCGACCCTCCTTGGCGGATCCCTCCGCACAAGATTTCTCTTAGCCAGGGGGCCCTTCAACATCCAGATCCCCAGTGGCTACAGCTGGCCGTCTGGCACTTGAGATAGATCTCCTGAGCAGGGGCAGTCTTTCTACCAAAGTCATCCACACCGTCCAGGTGGCCTTCCACGACCCGGATCTTTGACGCCACTTGGAGGTCGTTCGACACTTGGTGCACCTCGCATGACGTATCACCAACTTCGGCCACAATTCCCATCATCTTGGACTTCTTGCAAGATGGACTTGACAAAGGCCTGGCGCCCAACACTCTACGACGTCAGGTGGCTGCAATTTCCACGATACTGGCTCCTGATGAACACTCCTTCCTTGGGCGTCATCCTACTATCCGTAGCTTTCTGAGGGGTGCAACCAATCTGAGGCCCCCGGTGGTCCACAGATACCCCTCATGGGAGCTCAACATTGTCCTCCGTGACTTTATCGGTCCTCCATTTGAACCACTTTGGTTGGCCAGCCTTAAACACTTGACCTTTAAGACCGCCTTTTTGATCGCCATCACTTCTGTGCGGCATATCTCAGAACTGGCAGCCCTATCGGTTTGGGAGGACTTTGTTTGATACAACAGGACAGGGTGGTCCTCAGGCTGGACCCAACGTTCATCCCTAAGATCAACTCCTGGTTTCACCGGGCCAAGGATTTTTGTCCGCATCCAAGGCACCCAAGGGAGAAGTGTTGGCACATGCTCGATGTCCGTAGGACGCTCCGCAAATATGTCAAGCGCACAGCTGTGTTTTGTCGAAAGAGGCAACCCTTTATGAGGGTCTTTAAGGAAAAGGGAGTAAACAAATAAATCCACAGGTCTTTCCCTTCTTAACTAACCAGATGACAAATAATAAAATACAAATTAATAAGTGACTCCTCATGTGATTGTGCAATCTTGCTCTTTGCCTGAATTTACTGGCCAGAGAAGATGCCAAAAAGCTACAGCAGCCTGTCCCTAACCTTTCTCCCACTGCAAAAACAGGGTGGGAGCCTATTCCTCATTTTATGTTTTCCGGACATCTGTGTAAAGGTCTAGATTATGTCTAGCAGAGAGTATTCTATATGAGAGTCTGTTTGGTGTGCACAGAAAAGCCCTGGACTAGAAACTGGGAAACTCTGAGTACAAGCTTGAGGCATGAAAGCCAACGCCATGCCCATCATTCTCTCTCAGCCCTAGGGCCACTTCTGACAAACGTGGCAGAAAATTTTGTACATGGTCACCAGGAGTCAAGTTTGACTCAGAGGTGCAAAAGGACAGGAAGAGGGAGAACATAGTGACATAGTGCCTTCAGCGATATACATGATAGAGCTGGAAAGCCCCCTTTGAACTGAGTTCAGCTCCTGGTGTCTTGATGCATGTATCTCTACAATTTTCTTGGCAATAGAATGGAAGTGGCTTGGCACTGCCTTCTTCCAGAATGTGTCTCCTATTCAGGTACGTCTTCCACTGTGTGTCTCCTATTCAGGTACTAATCAGGCCCAATATTTCTTAGCTTCCAAGGTCAGGCAAGTGCTGTCGTCTGCTACATGTCACAGAGTGATAATGGCAGAGTGCTGCCTTGAAGCAGACATGTAATGAAGAATCCTAGGGAGCTCAAAAGAACACCCATGAATGGCACTTCAGTTGTCTGTCTCGTTGGTAGCCCTGGAATACTTGAATCAGCCTGTTTTGCCCAGCTCTTGGAACTTTCGGCTGGCATCCATTTTTCCACTCCTCCTGGGTAGAGAGAGATGAGTCAGATCGAAAGGATGCTTTTGTCTTTTATCGGGAGCCCTACAACATAGTTTCCATGAACACCTGTAGCAACTGCTGCTCGGCCTGAATGCAGGTAGCAGCCCTCCCCCCCTCCTCCTCAAATCTGACAATTGGGCTGCAACACCAGGAGTACCAGTTCCTCAATGGAATATTTAATCACTGGAAATTTAATCACTGGGAAATTCAAATGGTAGGCAGGACTGAAATACACTTGCCATCTCCCCATTACTAATGATAAATTCTTAAGCAGCTGCCAAAGATCAAACCTTTAAAGCTCTGCTCTGGAGCAATAAAGTGCTATTAAGCTTCTCAGTTTATTTTCAAACTGAACCTAGCTCAAAAGGCAACTGTTAACTGTGGGCTGGATGTATATAGTTGATTGTGCAATATGCAATACTGCATGCGTAGCAAGCAGCATACATTGAGAAATGTTCTCAATGGTTGCTGTATACATAGCCCTAGTACTCCTTTCAGATCGGTGAACCTAGGTATTATCTAGGCACCAGTGACGTGCAGTCAGGTGAGGCAAGTGAGGCATAGCCTCACCACTCTCATCATGAAAAAAAAAGTAAAAGGAAAAAGCTGAGCTAGTTACTGCCTCACCGTGGATGACTCTGCTTAACTGTTAAAAAAAGCTGGAAAAGGTACGTGTGGGTTGGAGGGAGGGGGAGGAATTCAAACTTCATCCTCCTGGTGCTGTGCAGGGCTTTGGGCAAAGGCTGGAGGGAAGAACTCTGGCTCGCTTGTGCTCTCTCTCCCCAAGAGTAGTTTGATTGCAGGCAGAGCCACGTTGTGGGGCCAGTGTGTGTGCTACAGCATGGCTCTTTGCCTGGCTTCCTGCCTCCTCCTGTGGTCTCCTCACTGGTGCTCTCCCTCCCCAAGTGTAGTGACTTCCTCCCCAGGCCCCCATTCATTTCTCTCTCACACACACACAGCTGGATAAAACTATGTAAAAATCTAGCCCAGCTTCACTGATTACAAGTTTGAAAAGGCAACGTGGCTCCACCTGCAATCAAACTACACTTGGGGAGGGAGAGCACAAGCGAGCACTGAGAAGACCACAGGAGGAGGCAGGAAGCCAGGCAAAGAGCCATGCTTCCCCCCAGCCTCTTTCTTTTGGAAGGCTCAGATCGGCTCCCCTCCGGCTTCTCTGCCTCTCCTCTCACCCCAGCCTGCCAGCAGGAGGTGGTGGGTGGGCTTTATTGTGTTCCAGGCATTTCCCACCCAGACAGCAGGCTGCATTTGCAATGGTGGAGGTGTTTGGGAAAGGCAGCAGGGGAATGGGGGGGATGGCAGAGGAGCTGCTTTAAAGCCACTGGAAAAGATATCTAATCCAACTTTTGTGTGTGTGGGGGGTTTGTTTGAGAGTGAGTGAGAGAGGGAAGGGGATAGGAGAGATAGTCCAATCCAACTTGTGTGTGTGTGTGTGTGTGTGTGTGTGTTTTTGAGAGAGGGGGAGGAAGGGAGAGAGGGAGGAAGGAGGGGAAGGAGAAGAAAAAGAAAAAGAAAGAAGGAGCAAAGGAGAAAAACAAATGCTGTCGCTTTAAATTGGAACTGAGCATGCCTGGCTGTGGAATTCTGGGAGTTGAAGTCCACAAGTCTAAAAATATTTGAAACCCAGCACTGTGTCAGTGCCTCACCAGTCATAAACCTCACCGCATGTCACTGCTAGGCACACACAACATTTTTGTTTAATGCAGGCATCCCATGGTTTGTCCTAAACAAGGAATTTCCTTCTCCCCCAATAGTTGCAGCACAACATCATTAATGCAAAGGACAGAGTGTACTAGAAGCCATGTTCGTGTGGAAAGAGAGAGTAGATGTTCTCAGTTAAATGGAAAAAAAAAAGATTTGCAGCAGGGCAATCAGATCATGTCAGTGTTACAGAGGCAAGCACAAGCTATGTTTTACTCCGGTTCCAATATAAGACTGTCTCATCAAATAGTTCTCACGTTTCAGCGGCCAGTGGCAACCTGCTGATACGTTTTACCCATTGCTAAATAGGACTACAACATTTCTATTTTCTTTCTTTCTTTTTAATGTGCTTTCTCTGTTTGCTTCCAAACATTTCACTTTCCAAAGGATAGGGAAAGAGAGTGATGCAAATCATGGTGCATAGATTACTCCATGTTGATAAATGATCTTTTTCCTGGAATTTACCTTGGATGCCTGCATGCTTGGCAAGATGATGCCGTTTTGGCTTGTTCGAAGTAAAGATTTGGGATCTTTACTATGTTGGCTTTGGCAGCCAACCACCAATAGCTTTGGAGCAGGGCACCCATTTGTTTTCTCTGTTAACTATGCCAAGGCTTCTAGAAATTCTTCTGCTCCTTTACTTTTCTGCGAAAAAGATTTTTATTTCTGGAAATGTACTGTTTCATCAAATTGACTGGTAACTTGTTAAACAAATATGATACCAGTTCTTTTTCCCCCAGCTCTCCAAATTTGGAGAAAGACCTACTCCGTTTTTTCTGACCTTGCTAAAATGAGTGTGTTATGAGCTTTCAGTGCTTGCATTTAAACAAATCTTAAGAGAAGGGAATGCAATTGGATTGTCATAATTTCTAAATATCCGAATATGCCAATAAAAATATTTTTCAAGGGAAGCGTGTTTTTTAAGAGAACGTTTAAATGTTATTCGGTATGCTTATTTTTTTTAAAAGCATAATGCTCTTGAAATGAGATACCCAAAACATTAAATGAATTCAGACTTTATCAGCAATTTGTCTGTGCATACTCCTGTGTCTACATCTTTGTTCGTAACAGCCAGAGGCATTTTTATAAAATAGCAGAATCAGGATTTTGTTATCTAGTATTTGAATGCAAGTGTGTTAAGTTCTCTTATCTTTTCCTGAGTATCAGATACTCGAACACAATTTTACCTCCTTTTCCTGGATATATTTGTTGCATTTTTATGCTACTTTTTTCTCCGAGGAGTTTTGAGAACGCAGTACACAGCCTTATTTGTTTCATTATTATAGCATTGTGCACCAACACAGGGATTTAATAATAAGTTCCTTTGCTTCAGCATAAATAGTGTCATATGTTACGCCAGTCTGATTCTTGAGCTTTGTGGCTGTGCAGGCACATTATTACATTAAAAATACAGATAAGGCTGAAAACCATGGTGTTGAAAGACTGCATGAATTCTACTGTAAAACATGAGAGATTCATCTTATTTCTACAATGACTAATCAGATGCTTCCCTGGAAACCACCAAACAAGGGTCCCCTCCCCCCTCTGCTTCTGTTGTTCCTAAATAATACATATTCTGCTATGTATCCGTGGCTTGAGCTGTGCCACTCCAAGTCCTTCAGGAAAATGTACTGTAGAGCTTTCTATTTAAAAAGGTAAAGGTTCCCATTGCACATATGTGCTAGTCGTTTCCAACTCTAAGGGGTGGTGCTCATCTCCATTTCAAAGCCGAAGAGTCAGCACTGTCCGAAGATGTCTCTGTGGTCATGTGGCTGGCATGACTAAACGCTGAAGGTGCACGAAACACTATTGCCTTCCCACCAAAGGTGGTCCCTATTTTTCTACTTGCATTTGTACAAGCTTTCCAACTGCTAGGTTGGCAGAAGCTGGGACAAGTAACAGGAGCTCACTCCATTACGCAGTGCTAGGGATTCAAACCGCTGAACTGCCAACCTTTCTGATCGACAAACTCAGCGTCTTAGGTGGCTTTGTCTTCCTTAATGTTGAATAACAGTTGTCTTTGTGGAAAGCACTGCAGTCAAAGCTACAGCTACTTGGAATGGATAGTGGAGGTGGGGGGGGGGAATCAATGCAGCTTCTTTTAGCTCATTTGATTATGAATTTTGCTTTAGAGCCTAAGTAGGTTGAAAGTCAGATGCATTGTGATTCTTAGCCAGAAAGCAGAGACGGCTTTTGCACATTTGAATTTTGCTAATTTTAAAAATCTTGACAGAACTTCATTTCTCGGTATGAAGGATATTGCAGCAAGGAAAGCAATTTGTATTGTTCAACATGTTTCCAAGCAAATCTATCCCACAAAGAGTATGTATGTTCTCATTTGGCAAGCTTTTCATGATTATTTTAAGGCTGTGATGGTGACCCTCTTCAATATTCCTCTATGTTGAGCAACACATCTGGCCATTTATGTGTAATGGGATCTTGCTTGCATTCTTTGATTTCCAATTTTGTTTTCAAGTTTTTTTCCCCCTAGAACAAGCACAGAGACACCATTAGCAGATTTATGTTTGTCATGTCAACTTGCCCTGCAGATATATTGGGATTTCAGTGTCTAGAATTTTCTGTCAGAGCCAAAAACAATTTTGACCCAATTTGAGGGCATCACGCTGAGCCAGCTGTCTTAGGGAAAGTGTTCCATATCTGTCATTTGATCTATTTCAGATATTTTTATGCTCTGTTTCACAAAATAGCTCCAAAATTACTTTCACTGTTTCTTTATATTGTCAATTATTTACTTATTGGCCACTCTGGGCAATCAACTTTGAACAGCACTCAATTCTTCAATACGTAAGTGGAGTAAGGAAAACTGAATTTAAAAACAAAATATTAGAATAGCATTGAAGTAGAGACATACTTAAAAGAATAAAACCAATTTATCAGGACAGTACGGTTTGGAGCACTACATAAAACAACGCCAAGCCAATAAATCTAATAGTGAAAAGAATTAGCCAAAAACATTCCTTTATCACTGAAAGCATTCAAAGGCAGATGAGGATAGAATAGACATTGCCCCTTGCTTTAAAAGCTTTTAGTGCAGCGATGGCTAACCTTTTTTGGCTCGCGTGTCACAAGTGGGGGGAGCGCAGGGGGGTCGTGTGCGGGCGTGCTGCACCCATAATGCAATGCACGACCCCCTCAGTGTGCATGCGCACACAACGCACGACCCCCCCATTTTTACATGCTTTTTTTGCCCTCCCCAGGCTCCAGAGGCTTTATAGGAGCCTGGGGAGGTCGAAAAGAGCCTCCCCCGCCCCCCCGGAGGCCCTCCGGAGGCTTCAGGGACCGTCCGGAGGCTTCCCTGAAGCCTTCGGAATGCTTAAAACCACCCTCCGAGCAAACCGGAAGTGACTTCCAGGTTGCTCGGAGGGTCGGTCCTTGAAGCCTTCGGAGCGCTCAAAAGGATCCTCCGAGCAAAACCACCCTCCGAACCACCCTCCGAGCAAAACCACCCTCCGAGCAACCCAAAGTGACTTCCGGTTTGCTCGGAGGGTCGTTTTAAGCACTCCGAAGGCATCAGGGAAGCCTCCGGATGGTCTCTGAAGCCTTTGGAGCGCTTAAAACCACCCTCCGAGCAACCCGAAGTCACTTCCGGTTGGCTCGGAGGGTGGTTTTAAGCGTTCCAAAGGCTTCAGGGAAGCCTCCGGATGGTCCCTGAAGCCTCCGGAGGGCCTCCGGGGGGGCGGGGGAGGCTCTTTTTGCCCTCCCCAGGCTCCTATAAAGCCTCTGGAGCCTGGGGAGGGTGTAAATGGCTTTTAAAAAGGTGAACTCAGCTGGCCAGCGTGCGCATGCGCACTGGCCAGCTGACAGGGCAGTGCCTCACGTGCCCTGACAAATGGCTCCGCGTGCCACAGGTTCGCCATCACTGTTTTAGTGTATGCTAGCTAAACTCCCAAACAGACAGTCATAGGAAGAACATCGTCATCAATTCCCTTCTCCGGTAGGCCAACTATTTTTCTCTAAAAGGGGTCTGTAGCAGATACCTGTGCAGTAAGGGCCTTTGCTATTATGGCTGGGAATTATGGGAGCTGAAAGGTGATACATTTATAGAGTGCCAGATTGGGGAACCCTGTTCAAACTTCTAGGTTTTCCTAGATTTAATCCTTGGGGTAGGAATATCCACACAATAGGCTGCAAGTATCAAAAAGCTGACGATGAAGTTTCAAGTCATGCAGATAGGAAAGCCGCATTTATATTATTTATTGTATTTGTGGCAAGTTGATTTTATATTCCTACATCAAGCAAAGGCGTAAAGTTGATGGTTTCAGTAGCCCCATCCAACTTTATGATTTGGAGAGTGGCATTAGAAACATTTTCTCTAAATGTTGACTGTTGCTAAGAATAGAAAGGCTCTAATGCTCCCTTTTTTCTCTCTTCCTCACTTAAGAGTTAGATAAATCAATTATAAATGTTTTTAAAATGTTTTAACAATTTATTCTAATAGTTCTAGTTACCTCTGTGATTTGCTTAATCAGTATAAGCCACCTGATCTACTCGACTGTGGAAAATAAGTTTTATGGAAGACTTTGATTGATTGACCCAATTGATTTCACTTGACCTCCAAGCAACTCTGGGAGGTTCAGAGAAAAAAAAACACAATAATATCAGTTTTGATTGTTGATCATCCTGCTACATTTTTCACTAATTTGCTAAAATGTTGACCATTGGATGGAATATTGCCTACACGTGCTTTTTTTTCCCCTTGGGGGTGGGATGGTTAACCTCTTCCTCATCAGCCTAGTGCTAGCCATGCTGGCTGCAGTATCATGAGAGTTTTAGTGCTCCAATGCTCTCCAGATTTTTCTTTTGCTTTTAAATTTGGTTGAACATTCTAGAGGGAATATTCAATCTCTTGCCCTGGGTTTGATGATTTCATGCAACACATTATAGCATCTCTGGCAAAGAAATAATTGGCATAAGAATCTTACTTTGTGATGTGGCCAGATGCCTCACCTGGATGGAAATGACCAACCTCGGAGATTCACTATGAAACTTCCCTTTCTTTAACCCCAGCAATCTGTGTTGTGAGCTTATTGGGGAAAGTTTTCTTGTTTCCTCTTGCATGGGAAGTTGTCTGTCATTATGTCTGAGTGCCCAAGGCTTGCCAAAAAGGAAACATCTGGGCCCTTTCCCGTTTGTTATCACTCTGTAATGTTTGCAGCTTTTCGGCATAAAACATTTTGTTGAGGGGTGTATATGTCTCTGAGGAATTGCTATAGAGTTGGTGGACAAACTGAAGTATTGATGGATATGCTCCACTCCACACATAACAAAGGAAAACGTAGTAGTATGACCAGACTCCAGAGCTGAATTGTTTGAAGCCTCCTTCCTTCATGATGAGGGTGAGGATTAATGGGAAAGGCCATAATTCTATAGCAGGGCATGTGTTTCCAGGCAGATAATCCCAAATCTAGTCCCTAACATCTCTAACTATGAATAGAAAAAGCTTTTAAGGACCACAGCTGGCCAGCATATGCCCTGTTTCCCCCAAAATAAGACCTCCCTGGGTAATAAGCCCAATCAGGCTTATTTAACATGCACTAAAAAAAAACCATCTCCGAAAATATTGCAACACAGCAGCAGCCATGAGGTCACCACGCTCGCCACCTCCTGCAACCTCAAAAATAATAAAAACTTCCCGAAATTAAGGCCAAGCGCTTATTTCAAGAGGCCAAAAGAAAATAAGACCTTGTCTTATTTTTGGGGAAACATGGTGTTATAGTAAGCCAAATTAACCAATTATCTTGATGTAAGGCAGCATCTTACAGTGGATCCGTGTTTCTTAAGTTGCCCATCTCTGAGACCCAAGGACTATACTTGGCCTTTGAGTATTATGCTGGCAGCCACATTCCAAAATCTGTGTTGGGCAGAAGTAATATTTTTAATTTAATATTTCCATTAAAATATTGTATAACATAGTACAGTTATTATGTGTATATTTAATATTTTTTCCTTTTCTATTATGGTGAGAATTGATGCGACGGCTACCTTGTGCATACCATTCAAGATGCTCTCGCCTGCTCTTGAATAGCAATGCTTTATTATAACTTTTAATAATTATCTTTATGGTTTGTTTTTACCGAATGCTGTTTAGAGTCATGTATATGAGATGGACAACTACATAACTGCGATGAATAAATATTAATTTTTTCATTGTTGATTCTAGTTTGAAAGGGACTCCAAGATTGCTACCAAGGTTTTGTAACATGGTGCATTATTGTGCCTCCCCCGTAATGTATAGTTTATTAGGATTTGGGAAAGCTGATTTCTGTAAAGAACACTTTCAATGCTCTATATAAACCACATATGGGAAAACAAAGAGTGGGTTAATTTGCAAAGGGCAACTCCCCTTTTCATTACATTATGAAGATTGAGCTACTGGAAAGAATACTACTGTCAGAGGTACAGTACATTCTACACCTCCTTATTTATCCACATGAATTCATTCCTGGGAGCATTTTCCATAAAACAGTAGTAAGCAATCCCTCAATACTCATCCCTCATCACAAAATTTGTTTCTTGCTTCAAAAACACAATCATCTAGTGCTGATGACTAGCATTGATGATGTTACCTAGTTTGGTAACGAGAAATGTTTGCAAGAAGGCAACCAAGCTCAGAGATCACTAAGGACTCTGCAATCATCCCAAACACTCTGCACACATATCCCCAATATATTTACCTCATTCAGTCTAATCTCCACCAGCATGAAACCTTCCAGATTTTGCCCTATGGAATGGAATGGAATGGAATAGAATAGAATAGAATAGAATAGAATAGAATAGAATAGAATAACAGAGTTGGAAAGGGGCCTGGAGGTCTTCTAGTCCAACCCCCTGCCTAGGCAGGAAACCCTACACCACTTCAGACAAATGATTATCCAACATCTTCTTAAAAACTTCCAGTGTTGGAGAATTTACAACTTCTGGAGGCACGTTATTCTTCTGATTAATTGTTCTAACTGTCAGGAAATTTCTCCTAAGTTGCTTCTCTCCTTGATTAGTTTCCACCCATTGCTTCTTGTTCTACCCTCAGGTGCTTTGGAAAATAGCTTGACTCCCTCTTCTTTGTGGCAACCCCTGAGATATTGGAACACTGCTATTGTGTCCTAGTCCTTCTTTTCATTAAACTAGACACCCCAGTTCTTGCAACTGTTGTTGCAACAGGATTCACACTGTGCAACAGGATTCACACTGTGGCCTCCATCAGAGACAGTTTCTAAAGCAAGAGTCCACTGTTAAGACTTACAACTTGCTGAAAGCAGGAGCAAATCTGTAGGTGTCATTTTTACTATGTGCATAAAGGAATGTTCGTAAGGCTCATTGCCTCTCTTCTTTTTGTCATTGGAATCGGATGACACAGTGCCAGGTTTTGATTGAAGGCAATACAAATGGGAAGTGTAAACATCACGAAACCCATTTCTTTGTGGACATGTTGTATTTCTTTTTCAGGTGAACATTTGGATTAACTCAGATCATTTAAAAACATATAGAACAAATCTATACATCAGATTTAGCTGCATTAGGGGGTAAAAACTGAAAATGCTAAAAACTGCTTATTAAAATGAAGTGACTGAAAATGTTGATGGAACCTATGTGAAAGTGAAAGCTAAAAGTGGCTGACTTTCTGGCAAATTTTTATGTCAGACATGCTGTATTTCTTGCAAATAATTTTTCTCCAGCGTGGTATACAGGTAGCAACTGGTAATGTTTACTTTTCTCTCCCTCTTTGATTATTGGTACAGACTAGTAATGTTGTTTCTTCCAGAATCCATCTTTAAAAACAACTTGAAGGAGCAAAATCCTACATTATCTGGGTTTACGTTTCCAAACAATGCTTGAGATTTCCAGGCAAGCCTTCTAAAAGTACACTAAATCGTGTTATGCCCAGGAATTAATTCTGTCAAGACCTAATTTTAGCTAATGTTCGACTAGATTTCATACAGCAGAGCAAAATGCTTTTTCTGTATATCTCTCTTGCTGGGCTTAGATAAGAACAAAACAAAGCAACATAAAATATGTAGAAATGAAAAATATGATGCATGAAGAAAAAATAAAGATCCCACATAAAAATAGTTACCTTTGTCCACAATTCCTAGCTTGCTAATCATCATCCTAAAAAAGATAATGATAATGTCAAGATAATTATTTATAATCTGTATTTTTAAAACATGTTTTATAAAACTATGGAGGTTCCAAAGAGTGTATTTACCTTTAAGGTTTTAATACAAAGCTTGCTCAATCAGTTGAGATACCATCTAATTTTGTGCCATGTTGCTGCTAGTTATGTAACTTCTGGCTGCAGGGGTGTGGGTATGTAGTTGGCATGCAGCACAACATGAAGTTTTTGAAGTTGCTGAATTAAAAAAAAAAGCACGTGATTCCCACTTGCATCTGGCATAAACTTGGAAGATATTTCACTTTATGTAACTGGATACTGAAAGTCAAGAGTCCTGTCATTATTTAAAGAAAAGCTGGAAATCCTGTCTAGTTAATTTGATTAAAATGACATTGCATGAGCAGGTTTTCTAGAAGATTATGCTTTAAAAGCTGTGCTACCTCTTCCTGGTGGTTGATTGCTCCTGATAACTATATTTCTTTTTCTTGCCAATGTTTGTAGACACATCAGGGCTTTTTCTTTTTTAGCCAAGTCTGGGTTGAAAGATTTATGTAAGTTCTATAGGGATTAATTATGCCTTCTTAATAATTCCCGTACAGCATAAGTAGCATTCCACCACAACTGAAACTGAATTGAATTCAACATAATTGCAATTGTGGAGGTAAACTGCTGGTGGAAAGCTAAATTAAACTTTGTTGGTCTTGGATTAAAGAGACCCAATCTCAAATTCCTCCTCAGTCATTAAGCTCACATATTAACTTGAAAACAGTAACTTTAATTTGATATAAAATGTCTTGCAATGTGTTTATTTATTAAACATAGTCTTAACATCCCAAAGAGATTTATACAAAATGATAAAACTGGATGAACTACATGTACAGTCTGAAAGCTCCCTAGAAGAAAGTTGAAGACAATGTGAAAACAGCTAAAATTATCAGACACAACCATAAAGAATCGATAATTCTTCAGTTTAGCAAAAAGATATGTAAAAGAAGATGGGTATAATATGGATATGTTTAAAATGTGGATATGGAAATAGTTGAATATTAAAACTCCTAGATATCTAGTGCAGCTAAATGATAGACAATGCAAAATATATAAAAGGAACTACACACAGAACATTGTTTGATTATAATATAATGTCACATGATTTGAGGCTTTAAATTGAGATTAGATATATCATGGGGAATTTGATTATTATTGCTCCTATTTATGATAATTATATATCTTACTATCAGAAGCTGATTGATTAATTGCCATCAAGTTGATGTGAACTCTTAATGGCCATGTACTTTTTTTCTTGGCATGCATTCTCTCAGTTGTTCATCATTCTCAGGAACACCCAATCATACACACAACCGTCATAATGAGGCAACATAACCAGATTTGGGGGTGTATGGGAAGGAACTACCTTTACATTTCAGTTGGAGAACAGCAGGAGTAATAGAGATTATTGCTGCCGTGTCCTGCCTATGATTCCTCTGAACATTTATTTTGAAAGGTTAATGGGCCAAGTAAGATTCATCTTGCACTCTTACGAAAGTACTGGGATATAAATATAATACATGAGATTGCAGGTTTTTTCCCATTGGGAAAATGGCCATTACCTAGTGTTATAACCATACACTGGGGAACAGGAGACTAATGCTATTCATGTGGACCAGATGTTGAATCTGACCTTCTGGAGGTGGAACTGTAGCATTCTAAACAGTTGAAAAGGTATGACAGCAGTATTCATTTCATTATTGACACATACATCGAGGAGGCTAAACACTGACATATTAGCTTCTGGTATATTACTTGCAAACAATCATCCAAGTGCAAATCTAGAACTTCGTATATATTCCCTTTCCCGGCATTAAAAAATTTGAACCTTATTGATGATCTTCTGCGTAGCGAGCACTACTTTGCAACACTGGAGCCAGCAGAAAGTGTGCTAGTAAAGAAATGCCAATTGTGCTTGCAACCCCGACTCCGGCTTAGCCATAAAATGAAGTAAAGATGCTGCCTGTATTGAGAGCCTTGCAGAAACGGGATACAGCACATCTTGCTGGGTATCATTTAACCCATCACATAAGCCATTCTGTATTGCTTTTCTATTCTCCCCGCCCCCATTACTTCTGCTGCTAATTCAAAACACGTGGGATCAGAAAACTTGCAGTGAAGGACGACTTCTCACCCATTTTGCCCACTTCTCCTGACACAGATAGGCAGGACAAGAAATAATGGATGGAAACTAATCAAGGAGAAAACCACCCTCGAACTAAGGAGAAATTCCCTGACAGGTAGAGCAAATAATTAATGGAACGAGTTGACTTCAGAAGTTGTGGCTGCACCAATACTGGAGGTTTTAAAGAAGAGATTGGACATCAATTTCTCTGAAATATTATAAGGTTTCCTGTTGAGCAAGGGGGCTGGACTAGAAGACCTCCAAGGTCCCTTCCAACTCTGTTATTCTGTTATGTGTGATAGGAGAAGCAAATGAAGTAAGAAAGAAAGAATTGTTTTTTCCTATTCCTGTTCTTAAACCCCCTTCCCCTTGCAATAAAAATTTCCTGATGTCCCTCATCTCCAGCCCCATCTATGAATTGTCGGATTTTTTTTAAAAAAAATGGCTTATTAACATAGTAAGAGTTGTGGTGTTCCTGTTACCAGGAAAATAGCCTTGAAATTAGTGACTAAGCAGTTTTTTCAATGGCCAGAAGACAGATTTTGGGTCTCCTGTTGCATTAAGTAGGGTTGATATATTGTATATGTAGTCCTCTACTTATAACCACAACTGAGCTCAAAATTTCAATTGCTAAGCAAGAGAGTTGTTAAATGAGTTTTGTCCTATTTTACAACTGTTGTTAAATGAATCACTGCAGTTGTTAAGTTAGTAACACAGTTATTAAGTGAATCTGGCTTCCCCATTGACTTTGCTTATCAGAAGATCATAAAAGGTGATAATATGATCTGGGACACTGCAATTGTCATATATGAGCCAATTGCCAAGCATCCAAATTTTGATCACATGACCAAGGGGATGCTCCACAGTCATAAGTATGAAAAACAGTCCTAAGTACACACTTTTTTCAATGCAGTTATCACTTTGAACAGTTGCTCAATGAACTGTTGTTAGTCAAGGACTACCTGTATAAAGGAGTCATACTAGTCTATTCTTTCACCACAGCAATGTTGGTTGTAGTGGAATTTTGGAGTAGGCATGCATGCCATT
This sequence comes from Natrix helvetica, assembly GCF_964273705.1. Lineage (NCBI taxonomy): Eukaryota > Metazoa > Chordata > Lepidosauria > Squamata > Natricidae > Natrix > Natrix helvetica. The sequence continues at coordinate 31,744,673 of NC_138548.1, forward strand.
CTCTGCTTAGGTGCTTCCTGGTCCTGGAAGTGCCGCTGGGAGATAATGGGACTAGAAAAACCTGAGCTGTAGCGTTTCATAAAAAAGCGGTGACTCTACAGCTGTTAAACAAGATTGGGAGCGGCTCCTGAAAAAAGGAATGGAGCTTTGTTCTTCCAAGACAATTTTCTTGGATGAGATGACTTTTGTAGGGTTGACAAGGTAGAGAACATCCCAACGCCCATAGAGGGCTTTGAGCAGGATTTATAGAGGAGTTGGGAGCACAAAAATGTATCTTGGTTCATTGCACAGCCAGTCCAATATTCAGAGTGGCTTTGGCATTTTTGTCTACTTGTCCTTTCCAAGGACCTGGGATAGGGAGATGTGGATGTTTGATGGTGTTACAGATATCGTCACAGTATATAAGCTGTTCTGAGTAAAGCTGCCTTTTGCAATTGACTGGTAGTGTTTTTGTCAGTGCCACTGGCGTTCCAGGGGTGTTCCAGTTATTTTGGGATTGCACCCAAGGCTCCTATTACTGTTAATATTAAATTGCTGCTCTATTCCCATTGGTTTGGGAGCAAAGCGACAAGAACACCGCGAATCAGAGAAGACAATAATTTTATTATACTGGACTAAGGAATGGATGGAAGATAATGCAAAGTTAGTTAGAATTTCTTCATAGGGATGAGCAAATCCTTTGCAGCTGGTAGCCTTTTTAACATTTTCATGGTATTGGGATATGACCAATGACATGAAGATATTTCTACTGTGAGCAGTGAAGAAGATTTGCTGCTTGATTTTGATGGCAGCATCCCGGGGTGCTCAGAAAAGAACTGCAAGCATTTCATGAGCCGTGAGTTCCCTGCAGCTCTTATATTTAAAATGTTTGATTGCTTAAAATACTTTTGGTATAAAATGGCCCAACAGGGAATAAAGAACATTATGTAGGCAAATAACGGTTAAGAATGAAATCAAATGTGCAAACTGAATTTACCATGCATGAAAGAATGACTCTTCTCCATCTCTACCCCAACCTCCACAGATGATTTTGAAGGACAAAATGTTGTCCTATCTTCATCCATGACAAGAACATACCATGTTTTCCCCAAAATAAGACCAGGTCTTACTTTCTTTTGGGCCCCAAAATAAGCACTAGGGCTTATTTTGGGGGGATCTTTTTTCCCCATGTACGGAAGACCCCCTTCTTCTGCTTGCTTGTGGCGGGGCAGGAGGCCATGTGGCACACCAATGCCACCACTGCAAAGCAGGGGTGTGTGGAGCTGCCCCACGCCCCCTGCACCGGCTTACCTCAGGGCCCCTGCAGCCAGGCCATCCACGCACCAATATCTGCCTTGCCTTTTGGCCGCGGGACAATCAACCCACTCTCCCTCCTGCTGCACATGACTGCTGGTGCTTCCACTGCGAGGCAGGTGTCGGTTGTGTGGCTATGGGGGCCCTGAGGTAAGCCAGTGTGGGGCACATGGGGCATCTCCACCACCATCCCACCTTGCCTTATGTCCACGGCACCGCAAGCAACCAGACGGAATGGGCGGCATCTGACTGAGCAGGCTCTTAAGTAGGGCTTATTTTGGGGGTAGGGCTTATATTAGGTGCAAGTGTAAAAACATGCTAGGGTTTATTTCAGGAAAAGAGGGTAGCTGTGGTGGTGCAGTGGTTAGAATGTAGTATTGCAGGCTACTTCTGCTGACTACCAGCCGTGGCAGTTTGATTCTGAAAGGTTCAAGGTTGACTCAGCCTTCCATTTTTCTGAGGTCTGTAAAATGAGGACCCAAATTGTTGGAGGCACTATGCCAACTCTGTAAACCATTTAGAGAGGACTGTAAAGCATGTTAAGTGGTATATAACTGTAAGTGCTATCACGACTTGATTTCATTCCGAAAAAATCAACAAAAGCCTTTTCATTTTAGCTAAGCTGATGTACATAGTTTTCTCAAAAAAATTATAATATCCAAAGTTTTGTGTTTAAAACAAAAATTGCATAGTATGTCCTGAAAAGGCAAGACTGATTTTTCTCATTCACACTGATTTAGGAGACATAAAGATCATTCTGCATTGACTTTGTCACATTGCTATTGGATATGTAGTATAGTTTGGGTGACTTACTTGATCAGTATCATTTCCAAGAAGAAGCACTTTAAAAATCAAATGCCATAGCAACTATTGAAGAGATATTTACTTATAGTCCACCTTTATTTTTACAAAGGAAGTGAACATATACAACACACCTTCCTCCTCCTATTTTCTTCACAACAACAACATCCCTGTGAGGTGGGTTGGAATGAGAGAGAAGGATTGACTCATGGTTATAGCTAAGGCAGGATTTGAACTCATGATCTCTTGTTTTCTAGCCTGGTGCCTTAACCCCTAAACCAAACTGGTTCCCTTAAATCAGAAGTGGGTAACTGTTGTGGCCCAGCAGGAGCCGTTGGAGCTGCCATCAGACTCCGACAGCGAGGGTCCCTATGAGTCACCTCTGGAGGATGTAGAGGACCCTGGACAGAGTTCCGACTCTGAGCAGGGCGCAGAGAGGTTGGTTGGCCACCAGGAGGCGCCTGAGCCTTGGGCCAGTGGGGAGGAGGCAAGGGAGTGTGCTCCTGATGTCATGCCTTGGAGCAGTGGGGAGGAAACAAGGGAGTGGTTTCTGGATATTCGGCAACGGAGAGCTGATAGACGTAGAAACCAGCTACGCACTTACAAGAGATGATTGGATGCAGGTGATCGTAATCAGGCTCCTCTCAAGGCTATTTAAGGAAGGGACTTTCCGACAGTTGTTTTTCAGGAATCAATTGATCATTAGAGTTGGAGACGCTCTCAGATCTGTGTCGTACCTTGGCAGGCTGGATTGCTGCCAAGGTGGAATTTGGACCTCGGCAGGCTGGATTGCTGCCCAAAGTGCTATCTGGATCTTGGCAGACTGGATTGCTGCCAAAGTGTTTCGCTGTACCTGGATTGCTGCCAATTTTGTTATCTGGACCTCTGCAGGCTGGATTGCTGCCAAGGTTGAAACTGTATGTAATAAACCATCTTGCAGAGACTTTGTTTCGGAGTGTCTTGGTATACAAGAGGAGGGGGTCAGAACAGGTAACTATGGGCTCTTTCTGACTTGTGAACTTCAACTCCCAGAACTCCTCCCAGCATTCTGGGAATTGAAGTCCACAAATTATAAAAAGGCCATAGTTATCCAACCCTGCCTTAAATAATTATATTTTCCATCAGAATCCATCAGAACTATTGATAGGACTTAATTATACCCAGCCAGTAACTGAGTGATTATGATGTCTATCCAGTTCACGCATTATTAAACCAATCCCAACTCAAACAAACATTACTCGCTATATTTGCGGCACCATAAATCATAGTTTATAGCATGTTAGTTCATATATAACACTAAGTCAAAAATAAGCACATCTCATTACAGTTTAATACAATGTATGAACCCTAACATAAGCAAAGAAATGAACAAAAATAAGACTATAAGGAAATGTAGCACTGTAAGAAACACTGATTAATAAAATGAAATAAATTGCAGTGTCTGTAATTTAACAGGAAGTTTTTTCTCACTAGTCAAGTGCCGTGCTTTGCATTCTATAGGCATAATGATTTAGATATGTGGTCCCAGCTCCATTGGACTGATATCCCAGACATGTAAATAACCTAGATCAGGGGTGTCAAACTCAAGGCCCGCAGGCCGGATTCAGCCTGCAATGTGGTCAGATCTGACTCGCGGGGCTGACCTGGTCTACCCAATGCGAAGAGGAAAGATCAGGCCAGTGTGGCTTGGGCCTGGTCTACCCAATGCAAAAAGGAAACATGGCAGCATTTGGGGAATGGCGTCAAGCTGGCCACACCCACCCAGTCACATACATCACCCCCCCCCCCCCAAATAGAGCTGATTGCTATATTTTTCTGGAATTTTGTGCGCTGATTGAAAGCTGAGCGGAGCACTTAGCATGCTGGTCAGTTGTTTGGTCACTAGTGACACAATATGGCAGCACTAATGGAACTGGCAGAACTGGTTGCTAAAAATGTATCAGCACACCACTTCCTGGATGCAATAGATTAATTAGGAAGAATGAATCTATTAGAACATGTAAACTGTGGGTTGGTTTACGTTTTGAAAATATTTGCACACCTGAAATTGAAGTTCCAGATGGATCTTCAGTAAAAGAGAATGGCTTTGATCATGGAAGCATAGATCAGAAAAAGATCTTTTGGGTTTCTTTTACTAAAAGAAGACTAAGCTGCAGAATATGGAATTTGAGCAAACAGGCAATACAAGTCGTTAATTTTATGGTTTTGGAGCAAGCTGGTAGAAATTTAAATGAAGAACGAATATAAATGTTGGTCTTTTGGAGATCTAATAAATGTGTTGTAACTCAGATGCTGCCATAAACAGAAAAATTCTAATTTAATCTCAAAACATCACTGAGAATATTTGCTTTAATTCCAGGTCATGATGAAGAAATTATGTCAAATTTTCAGCATGGTTTACCACAAGAAGTTAGAGGTTGGTCTCTAAGCAAAGCCTGTTGATGGACAAAACTTTATGGTCTCTGAATATAGTTTCTTCATCTTAAGGAAAGGATTGGGTGTCAAAGAACCATGCATTTTTCCTCTTAAGCGATTCTTGTATTCCCCTCCCCCCCCTTTAGAAGCCTCCATCAGTTGCTTTTGATTGTGGAGTTATACAAATATGTTTAATAAACAAATAGCAGATGTTATAACAGAGGTACAAGAGATGATGATAGAATCACTCATCTTTGATCATTTAGAAAGTTCAAAATTGCAAGCTTCTAGATTGTATAATCAGATGTAACATTGTCCTCCTAATGTTTGACAAGAGCAAATGCCCTCATCACATGGTCCATTATTTTCACATAAAGTTGGCTGCTGATTTCAGTTAATATGAATCAATGAGCAGGACTAAGAAATCTCCCAAATTTGAGATGCATCGTATTCGTTAACACTGTAGTTTTCGTCATGAATCCAGAACTTTCTGGAAATTTTAGTTAAACTGGAAGCATTTCACTCTTCAGAATTTGAAGATTTAGAAGATTCCTTTTTTTCCGAAGTAAGCGAAACTGGTGATATTGGATTTGACTTGAAACAGAGTGGGTGGCATTTAAGTCAAACCCAGCAACCACATTATATGTAGCCAAGAATAACTCAGTCAAAAGTTGACTTTCCTGAGGTAAATGCTAGCTATCATATTGCTTTGGATTGATTTCCAAAGACTACAAGATTGTAGAAAACTTGTCTTCTCCAACCTGATGCCCTCTAAATATAAAAGAATTACAACTGTAAAAATTTCTTGGCCATTAACTATGCTGCTTGGAAATTCAGGTTATTGCCATCTCAGCATACAGTATAATAGTTGGAGGCATCAAGTTAAGAAAACTCAAATAAGCATTTCCCTGTAAATTACAGGGTAATGATAATTTATAAATTTCTTTCCAGGGGCAAATCTCCAGTTTCTATGATTTCCTTCTTCTTGACCTTGACCTAGTACAATCTGGATCCTGATTTAAATTACTTTTAATAATGCTGTTTTACTTTTCATTTGTTACTCAATTTTGTTGATATGGGCACAGTCTAAAAAGGATGAAAGAAATTTCAAATGAGGATCATGTTGACCCTCATGTTGAGGATCAGTTAGAACAATTAATCAGTGGAACAGCTTGCCTCCAGAAGTTGTGAATGCCCCAACACTGGAAGTCTTTAAGAAGATGTTGGATAGCCATCTGTCTGAAACAGTATAGGGTTGGACTAGAAGACCTCCAAGGTCCCTTCCAACTGTACTATTGTATTGTATTGTATTGACCCAGCTATCTTATGGTGTTTCAGTTGTTACCTTTATTATTGACAGTGACTATATTGGCAACCAAGAACTTGCTGGATCTAGGTTTGAAAATGATCTTCTCTTTTGATAAGGGAGGAAAAGTATTTCAGGTTTATCTAACAGTAAGGAGTTATTATCTTTCCTACAAAAAATGCTGCATTATCTCATCCATACAACTTCATTTCCCAGGGATCTCTAGGAGTTGAAAATGGCAATCAGAAGACCCATAAAGGAGTATGGTTCAGGTAGACCTTGACTTACAACTATTTGTTTAGTGACCATTTGAAATTACAACACCACTAAAAACACTTATAACCACTAAAAACACTTATAACCAGTTTTCATATTTACCATCTTTGTAGCATCTCCATGGTCATGTGATCAAAATTCAGGCACTTGGCAACTAGCATGTATTTATGACCATTGTCCTATCCCGGGGTCATGTGATCACCATTTGTAACCTTCCCAGCCAAGTTCTATCAAACAAAGAATAGGGGAAGCCAGATGTGCTTAAAGACTGCATGATTTACTTAACAACTGCAGTGATCCACTGTGGCAAAAAGGCCACAAAATGGAGCAAAACTCAAAATTGCCTTGCTTAGCAACAGAAACTTGGAGCTAAGTGGTGGCCGTAAGTCAAGGGCTACCTGTACATCCATAATCACAAGGACACAAAATAAAGTAAAATTAAGTTCAGGGACAGAATGAGTCCAACAATCCATTTCTCAATGTCATTATCTTAAACCCTGCTATTTGTACAGTTTTAAATTGCACTTTAAATCCACTATTCCAGAACAAGCAGACTTTCTCCACTTCTGTACTTCTGATTAATTTTATCTTGTTTCTCTGTAAATTCCATGGAATTATCCTTTTGCTATTACAGTCCTTCTGCAGAACTATCTTTGAAATGGGAGAGATTGGGAAGATGCCAGATAACATCAGGACCAAAAATTCTTCTCTCTCCACTCCTTTCTTGCCTCCTGCCCTTCCCTCGGAAAGTGTGTTCCAGTCACCTAGTCTGATGAACAGACTTGATAAATGGGGCCTGAGCTGTGTACTCACTTTGATCTAAAGATAGCCTTTCAAAGTCAAACACATCATTAGCAGCAGGAGAGGCACTTCCTTGTAAACAACTTTTCAGTGACTCAGAATAAAACGCCAAAAGAAAGCCCTGTGCATTGCTCCGGACATTGACAGAATGTGTCATTCCTCCCAAAGTAGGGATGCTGACAGCACAAGAACTTTTGTGGCCTGGTGCCAGGTGTTAGGGGGGAAAATTAGATGCCATAAGCATTTTTCCTTGTTTACAATAGCTTCTGATATTCCTGATAGGGGTAATAAAGTTTGGGCAAGTACAGCTACGGTATACTGGCTGGTGGGACATCTATTCAAAATCTTGTCTTTCCTGTGCAGCTTGCTCAAAATATGGACCTGCATTAAGATCAGTATGACTCAAGACAGGCTGGCATTTTATTTTGACAACGGGCAAAAAAATCCTGTAAATGCTCCTCTTTGGGAATACCACTAATACACTGTAATTAAAGATCCAGCTGGTATCCTAATTTTAGGGGGTGGTGCGTATTAACATGCAGTTTTTGTTGGCTTTTCCTGTCAGGGCAGAACAAATATGATTGCCTGTGTTAATAGCTTAGTGGAGGACATGAAAGGAATCTCATCTGAAACTTTAAAAAAGGATTTAGAAGAATTAATTATGAATGAAAAGCAAAAAAAGCCTAAATAGTCATAAGGCTTTCTTAGTGTCCTTACATTTGGAAAGAAAGGAAGATACAGGTAGTCCTCGACTTACAACAGTTTCTTTAGTGACCATTCAAAGTTACAACGGCACTGAAAAAAGTGACTTATGACCATTTTCCACACTTATGACATCGTAGCATTCCCCATGGTCATGTGATAAAAATTCAGGGCAACTTATGACAGTTGCAGTATCCCAGGGTCATGCAATCACCTTTTCTAACCATCTGACAAGCAAAGTCAGTGGGGAAGCCAGATTCACTTAACAACTGTGTTACTAGTACCTTAATAAATGCAATGATTCAGTTAACAAATGTGACAAGAAATGTCTTAAATGGGGCAGAACTCACTTAACAAATATCTCAGCAACAGAAATTTGGAGCTCAATTGTGGTCGTAGGTTAAGAAATACCTGTAGTCCATAGTTTTTTGGGGGAGGGCTTAAGAATAGATAATAAATAAAAGTGGACAGTATACTGGTCACTTGTATCCTTTTACAGGGTCCTTGGAGCGCTTGGAGTGCTTTTATCTGTGTCCTCGGGATCACCTGAGCAGTGCTCCTGGTTCCTGTAGTCTGCAGTTTTTTCTCTGGAAATCCATTTCTACTCCCACACCATTCAAACGGTGTTCATCTCAAATTGTAAAGCTAAACATCTGTAGAGATGAGAAGCGAAAAATCTTCAAAGCAAAAACAAGAAAGCCCAGTTGCCTCCTGAAAAAAAGCACCCTGAGGACAACCATGACTTGGATCTCTACAGACGTTTAGCTCTACAACATAACCCTAATCCAGGGGTCAGCAACCCGCAGCTCTGGAGCTGCATGTGGCTTCTCCATCCCTCTGTTGCGGATCCCTGTCGCCGGTCGGCTCCACAACTGATAGGGCTTTTGGTTAGGACAGGTAGAGGAAAAAGGACGCTGCACTAGGAGGAGACTCTTAAGGTGGGGGAAACCAGACTTCTGGTCGGCTCCAGAATTGAACGGGGGGACGGGGGACGGGACGTTCGTTTAAGACTTTGGTGGCTCTTTGAGTGTTTAAGGTTGCTAACCCTTGCCCTAATCCTTTGAACGGTGTGGAACTACAGTGGATTTCCAGAGAAAAAATTGCAGACTACAGGAAGCGGGAGCACTATTCAAACCTAACCCTAACCTGACCCTGAGGACACAAATAAACCTCCAAGCCTTCAAGGACCCTCTAAAATGATGCAAATGACCAGCTGTCTGCAAGGAATATAAATCCTTCTGTTCCCCACTATCCTGTCAGAGCTGAAGAAGCTTCTTGGATGAGAAGTGAAACATCTTCAAAAGAAAAAGAAAAAGGAAGCCCTGTTCCCTCCTGCAAAAGCACCTTTGGGACAACCATGACCTGGATGACTAAAAATCTCTACAGATGATAATGACATTACTATGAGAACAAAGACAAATATTACAGAGATGCTGTGGTAGTGAATTCCTGCAAGCATTCCTTGTAACCTTTACATTCTATGATACAACTAGTCCTAGATTTAGAGCCATTTGTTTATCAACCGTTCAAAGTTACAATGGCACCAAAAAAACAACTGGTCCTGGCCCATAACAACCATCACGACATCCCCATGGTCATGTGATCAAAATGTGTATATCTGGCAACCGGCCTGTATTTATGACGGTTACAGCATCCTGGGGTTATGCAATCACCATTTGCGACTCTTTTTAGCTGCTTCTGACAGCCAAAATAATTGGAGGAAGCTGGATTTGCTTAACACCCATGTGATTCACTTAACAACTGTGGCAAAAGGTCGTAAAACTGGGCACAATTCACTTAGCAACTACCTTGTTTAGCAATGGACATTCTAATCCCAACTGTCATGTTAAACTGAGGTTACCTGTATTATGATCAGAACAATTAAAACAATTATCTTTCAGGAGTAAAGTGGGGCTTTAAAAGGTGGTTACTGGGAAAGAATAAGAAAATGAAGATTTTTAAAAAAAAACAGTTCAATGTATCCAGTCAGGGCAGTGTTGATTCTTGGTGATCATGGGAATATATTTTTTTCCAGGATCATGGAAGAAGGTAGACACTTTCAGATTAGAATAGAATAGAATACAAGAACAGAGTTGGAAGGGACCTTGGAGGTCTTCTAGTCCAACCCCCTGACTAGGCAGGAAATCCTATACCGTTTCGGACAAATGGCTATCCAACATCTTCTTAAAAACTTCAAGGGTTGGGGCATTCACAACTTCTGGAGGCAAGATGTTCCACTTATTAATTGTTCTAACTGTCAGGAAATTTCTCCTCAGTTCTAAGTTGCTTCTCTCCTTGATTAGTTTCCACCCATTGCTTCTTGTTCTACCCTCAGGTGCCTTGGAGAATAGTTTGACTCCCTCTTCTTCGTGGCAAACCCTGAGATATTGGAACAATGCTATCATGTCTCGCTTAGTCCTTCTTTCTATTAAACTAGACATACCCAGTTCCTGCAACCGTTCTTCATAAGTTTTAGCTCCAGTCCCCTAATCATCTTTGTTGCTCTTCTTGCACTCCTTCTATTGCAGAACTTCTAGATTACAGATCTAGAAACAATTACTGAGAGTGCTGTGGATTAAGGGAAGGATGAATTGATTAGATCTGTGCCACATAAAGAGCACTTGTCAATAGAATCACTAGAAGTCAAGTCCAACTAATGGCAGTTAGCTAACATGCTCTGCTTTTCTTTAGCATATAAGTTTGGGTGATGGGTGAGAAATCAATGTACTTAGGCAGTATTTTTGAGGTGTTTATTTGGGAAAACACAAGTGAATAGCAGGGCTAATGCCATTACCAGGAATATTTAATCCGTTCTCTTATCCCAGGGTCTGTGAACTTGACACAGCAGTCCTTTTTATTGGATAATTAGAGATACATTCTGAATGTTTTGTGCAGCACCACATGCCTGCTTGCCAAAAAATGGGAAAAGTAAGACAAGATCGTAGCTGCCAAGGTGAAGCTCTCCAACTCTATTAAACTGCTGTTTGGCATCTGAATGCAAACCACTAGGTTTAAGGGGAGCAGTCAGTCTTACAATGAGCCGTGTGCTGGGCAGCTGTTTTAACGGCCCAGATTTGGACAAAGAGCTGCTTATTTGAGAGGGGAATTGGGAGAAAAGAAAACTTGGCTTGCTGATCCAGGCCAAATGTCTACCTATGCAGTGTTTGGCTCTATCAATGTCCTTCCAAGTGTTTCTGGCCATGTGAATGCAATAGCAAATGCCTACTGTCACGGTATACAATGCTAAACCACCTCTAAACAATTGGACTCCCTGTGGCTTTTTAAAAATAAATTCCTCCTATCCTGCACACACACACACATCCCTTCATAATAATGTGTGTACTTTTTAAAAAGGTACTGCCCTGGATATTACTGACCTGCAATTTCTAACCCTGCTAGCCTTATGGGGAAATGTAAGGGACTTCATACAATTGAGTGATTTTTAAAAGTTGGTTTCCTCCAAAGATATCAAACTTACTATTTCCAGAATTGCAATTTGCAATGGCCAGAGGCCTTCATATAGGTTTGCTGGTCCCAGTTAGAACTCTGTTTTCTCAGTTATAATGATTGTTATTAGGCTTTTTCACTTTAGGTTTAGCACTATTTGTTGATTGACTTTTGAATCCAACCCAGGAAACTCTTTTTGATACTGTATATCAGGGGTGTCAAACTTGCGATGACATGTTGTCACATGACGTATTATAACTATTTTCCCTTTTGCTAAAATGGGGGTGGACATGGCTAGCGCTTGATGCATGCAAGCCGTGGGTTTGACACACCTGCTGTATACAGAGACTCGCACAACTTAATCCTAGCTTGCACAGCAGTCTAAACACTAATTTAATCTCTGATGCCTGGATGCTTATCCTCAGACTTTTTTACAAGTCCTATCGATCTATTTAACAGCACTGATAAAAATCTGCTCTTTTCATGACTAGAATGAACTTTCATTGATGTTAAATTGAACCATTTCATTGTTGCATTTTAGTAGTAGTAGGTTCAAAGCATTTTCCCCTATGCCTTTTAAAGATGGTTATGCTAATCCTATGATTTTAATGTTGAATTTTTTAAATAACCCACTATTTGGAAGTAAGCATTAAACATACAATTAGATAGTGGCTTAAATTCATAAAACCATGAATGAAACATGCAAACTTAGTTAAAGCTTTCAACAAACCATGCTCTAATGCTTTTTTGCTGTCAACTTTGTCAAACTGTACCAGACAATGTAAATATACAGAATAACTAAGTTGGAATTGACCTTGTAGGTCATCTAGGTCCATCTAGACCCTATACCATTTCTGATGTGGCTGTCCTGCCTCTTCTTGAAAGGCTTCAGTGATGAAGCACCCACAATGTCTGAAGACAAGCTGTTCCATTGGTTGATTGTTCTCCCTGTTAGAAAATTCTCCTTATTTCTAGGTTGAACCTCTCCTTGATCAGTTTCCATCCACTATTCCTTGTCTAGCCTCCTTTCTATGACAGCTCCTCATAGAGGTATGCAGTGGAGTACCCCAAGGCTCTGATTTGGGCCCAGTACTCTTCAACATCTTCATCAATGATTTGGATGAGGGAATAAATGGGGAACTCATCAAATTTGCAGATGACACCAAGCTGGCAGGAATAGCCAACACTCCAGAAGATAGGCTAAAGATACAGAAGGATCTTGACAAACTTGAACATTGGGCACTATCTAATAAAATGAAATTCAATGGTGAAAAGAGGTTCTACATTTAGGCAAGAAAAACAAAATGCACAGGTACAGTATAGGTGGTACCTTGCTCAACAGTAGTAACTGTAAAAAGGATCTTGGAGTCCTAGTGGACAACCATTTAAATATGGGCCAGCAGTGTGCAGCAGCTGCCAAAAAAGCCAACACAGTTCTAGGCTGCATCAACAGAGGGATAGAATCAAGATCACGTGAAGTGTTAATACCACTTTATAATGCCTCGGTAAGGCCACACTTGGAATATGCATTCAGTTTTGGTTGCCACAATGTAGTAAAAATGTGGACACTCTAGAAAGAGTGCAGAGAAGAGCAACAAAGATGATTAGGGGACTGAGACTAAAACATATGAAGAACGATTGCAGGAACTGGGTATGTCTAGTTTAATAGAAAGAAGGACTAGGGGAGACATGATAGCAGTGTTCCAATATCTCAGGGTTTGCCACAAAGAAGAGGGAGTCAAACTATTCTTCAAAGCACCTGAGGGTAGAACACGAAGCAATGGGTGGAAACTAATCAAGGAGAGAAGCAACTTAGAACTGAGGAGAAACTTCCTGACAGTTAGAACAATTAATCAGTGGAACAGCTTGCCTCCAGAAGTTGTGAATGCCCCAACACTGGAAGTCTTTAAGAAGATGTTGGATAGCCATTTGTCTGAAACGGTATAGGGTTCCTGCCTAGGCAGGGGGTTGGACTAGAAGACCTCCAAGGTCCCTTCCAACTCTGCTATTGTATTATTGTATTGAAATACTGCTATCATATCACTCATGGTTCTTCTCTTCAGTAGACCAATTCATACAGCTGCTTGATTATCCCTCGAAAACAAGCAATTTATCTGCAGAAAAAAAAGTAGAATAGCAGCCACATCCAAAAGGAAGGTCCTAAACAGGATAGGACCATTTAACTGGGCTTGCCAGGCTATTCCTCCTTTTTCACAGATCTGGACTTAGAAGAGAAATAAGGAACCCATGTCTGAATTTCCATTCTTAGCAACCTATTAACTTTCACCAACATCTGTGCACCACAGAATCTCCCCTCACCCACCCCAGTCCAGAACATTCTCTTTGGCAGAGCTTTGCTTTTTAATGGAGAAGAAACTGTTTGCTTTGGATGGTGAAGCACACAGTTACATGAGCTCTACCTGCAGTCCAAAAACAGGACCCTTGCCAGGCACAAGGTTGAGCACCCTCCCTCTTCTGTGAGACACAAGGGTTTATTGTGATGTGTTAGACAAAGAGAATTGTAGCTAGAATGGAGCAGATTTGGTTCAGTTCCCCGCTTTCCCACATGCTATCTGGGTGGCTTCTGGGAGCAGAAATAAAGGCTCCGACACTGCAAAAACCAAATATTTTTGGTGGCATTCATTTTTCCCAGTTGCAAAGTTCTACAGATGAGAGTATGATTTCAATTTATAAATTTGAGCACTGTTAGTAAGAGAGAAGAATACGGTGGACAGCAGTAAACTATTAAGGTAGAGTGAATAGCAGTGGGAAATCTGCAGTGGGAAACGACCCATCGCTATTAATTAGGAGGCGATTAGACCTACAACGTTAGTTCTTTTTTTTTGTAATAATTTTTTATTGTTTTTGTCTTTTTATCACATATTACAATCTTTATATCAACAGTTTGTACAATGTTACATCGTCATATCTGTGTATGTTTTCTTCTCTTTACCATATATTACAATCCTTATGTCATCTTATCTATACATTTTTATGATATTTAACATATTTACCTATTTTTATATACAGTTCTATGTTTATTTATGTATATTGTTTTCGGCTTAATTGTTTTTCTTATTATCCAACCATTCATACCACTTATTCCAAATTTCGTAGTATTCCGATTCTTCTTTGTCCTTTAATTTTTGAGTTAGTTTGTCCATCTCTGCGCACTCCAAGGTTTTTTTTATCACTAATTCGTCTGGCGGTGTATTATTTTGCTTCCAGCATTGGGCAAAGGCAATTCTAGCTATAGTTAATATATGTGTTAGTAGATATTTAATTTTTTTTGTATAGTTCCCTTTAATTATTCCTAGTAGAAAGGTTTCAGGTTTATATTTTATTTGTTCCCCCGTAATTTCTTGTGCCCACTTCCAGATTCTTTTCCAGTATTTTTGCGATTGCGGGCAGGTCCACCACATGTGGTAGTATGTCCCTTGTTCTTTTTTGCATTTCCAACATATTGGTTTTAGTGTTGGGTACATTTTTGCTAATCTTGTTGGTGGTAGGTGCCAACGATAAAACATTTTATATATATTTTCTTTCAGTGTTGCTGATCTCGTTAATTTATAATTTATATTCCAAATTTTTTCCCAATCTACTGTTCTTTGGCATAAATAAAATAACATGAATGAAGGGATAAATGATTACCTCTCTATGAGAGAAATTTCAAAAATTGTTTTAATAAAAACGTTTTCAATCTGTTTTATTGTGTAAAATTATGTAGGGTGAAAAAAACCCATAGAATTATAAATATTCAGAGTCCCTCTTTGAGGGAAAAGGGCGGTCTGGAAATGCCAGATATAAATATAATATAAATAAAAATATATCTGATTCTAACATAGTTTCAGTTCAAATGCATTGTTTAGAAAAATCTCCCATGATAAATGGAATCATTTACCCTAATTCTGCCACTTGATAGCATTTTATAACATTGGGCATGTCCCAACTTCCCTTTTTCTGAGGGGTGTATACAATCCATTCTCAGATTATCTTTCTTTTCTCTTTTTTGCATTAAAGCAGAAGTTTTCCCCCCTCCCACCACTATCTTAATTCCATTCTGGAATTTCCAACCAGGTGTCATTGAAATAAAAAAATTAAGCTGTGCAACAATTTTCATTTTAATCACTACAATTCATCCTAAAATAATTGAAATGTTTGGAAATCCAAGTTTTCATTTAATTTCTTCCAGTTCGGTACATAATTTGAAAAGCTTTTATTAATATTTTTTGTAACAATAATGCTGAAATATTTTAAAGATTTATATATTGTTGGAATCCCTAAAACTGGAAAATTTCTTTTGAAATTTGAGTTTTGGGGCTTATATGAAAACACATCAAATGTAAGTTATGAAAATTAAGTGATAGTCCTCACACCACTACAAATTCCTCTAACTCCTAACTGAATTAAAAAGAGTCAAGATCATATCAACTGCAAATAGATTTAAAAGATACTGCAAACAGATTTAAAAGATATGTCTTATCTCCCATTTTTATCCTGTTAATCTTATTATTGGATCTAAGTGCTGCTACCAGCACTTTAGTAGCTTGGTTGAATAGTATATGTGATCAAGGACAACCCTGCTTGGTACCTCTTAAAATCATAATGAGATCTGAATCATAACTATTAAGATTATCTGGGCATTAGTTGGTCCATAAATATGTTTAGTCATCTGAAAAAAACCCAGCCCCAAATTTAAATTTAAATAGTGTTTGTTTTAAAAATACAATTTAAATTTGGGACTGGCTTCTCTTTTAAAACATTTGTTTTAAAAATTGTATTTCTCAAGAATCAAAATATATTTAATACATCTAATACATCACCTGAACTCTGCTAGCCAGCTGGGGCAAGCCTAGTTCACCCCCTGTGGCATACTGTGGCTAGCGCACATACGTAAAGAAAATGAACTAGCAATTTTAGCGTGCCAGAACTACTACCCTCAAACCAGAGGGAGTTCTCTTGGCAGTGACTTATGAGCTTTTGTATTGGCTTCTCCAACAGCCTCTGCTTCCCCAAAACCCAACAGGACAGATTGCAAATCAAGATCATATGATCACAGAGCATTGGGCATATCATTGCAAATGTGAAAAGCTTGCCAAGTGCCCAGATTACAATTTTTAATTTATATGGACTTCCAACCCACACATTATGACTCCAGATGGCATATAGCTATAAAAAAATAGAATTTAAAACAACCAGCAGCACCTGTGACTGTGCAGTCTGTGCAATGGTCATAATTTTGGGCATTGGTCATAAGTCCCTGACAGTGCTGTCATAATTTTGAACAATAAATGAATGCTCATTAAGAGAGGAATACCTAAAAGGATTATTTTGCAATTAAAATATTCTGTTCGAGCTGGTCTATAAATTTACATTTTGAATCAGTTTTACAAAATGAAAAAATAAAGTACAGGTAATCCTTGTTTACTGATCACAATTGTGAATGACAGCTCTGTCATTAAATGAAGTAGTTGCTAACTGAGAAATCATGGTACTTCTGTTTTCCATTTCTATATTCCCTGCCCTTTCAAATTCTTAGTTCAGTGCTAGGATAATGAGCAAGAAGGAAATTTACATAATATGAAGTATTTATATTCATTGGAGAAGAAGAGATTACAAGATAAGAAACAGGTATTCAATGGTGAATACACCAGGCTATTTACTGCTAGTGCTACTATATTCCTTTCAATGTGTGTTCCCCATTGTATTCCTGCTTACTCTCTTGCAATCCTTTCCTCTCCAGTCTCTCCTCTCTGTGAGTGTGGGGAAGAAACTCAAGTCACAGGCAAGACAACACATACTGACTAATGGCAAACACGTCACTGAGGAATGTCATGAATGTCATAAATACAGGCATGAGTTAAACAGTTATTTTTTCAGCACTATCTTGGAACAATCACTGAATGAAGCTGTCAGCAGGCAAAATCTTTTTTCATTTCTTCCATTCAGTCCTGCCACCTGTATGAAAAAAAAATGATGTTCTTTAAGGGTTTATGTAAGTTGCACATATGTCTAAGAGACTAATGCTGGTGTTATTTTGGAAACTAATCTTATTTCTTATACTGATTTGAACACTCACAACATTACACATGGGAATGCTATATCAGCAATTCAGATCCAGAATAGACCCTGTGGTCATAAAGTAGAGAAAGCATATTTCAATGAATCATTAGAAGAAACTTCGTATAAATACTGTACGACAGTGTAACTGATTTCTTCACTTTACAGTAGGTTTTCCTTCAGTGGAAGTACTGAAATATGGACATGGTTGGGCACCTCTGAGCTACATTCCATCCTGCAGGTCCTGAGTTGTTTCAGGAATTAAATTACGCTTCATTAATCCAATTTCCAAATTCTGTTACATCTGTCTCTATCTCTAAGACTGAGAAAGAATCCATTTTGTTTGACCTCCAGAATGATCAAGGACTTCCCAAATGCGACTTTGATCTGTTCTAAAGTCTCAAGAGTTTGCCATGTTTCATTTCTAGATGGTGATTTATAGTGGCAAGATGCTAATACAGATTAAATTCAGAATTAAATAGCACTTTTCCATAAAACATAAAGCAGCATTCCCCGTGCTTGCTGCTTTCTAAAATCAGTTGGCATGGTGTTTCCAGGATTCCCCATAATTATAGTTTTTAAGAAACTCACAAGGGCTCATTTACTCATCACACTTTCCACCAAATGTGTCTGATGATGTTCTACTTGGGATTTCAGTTAGAAAAGCCGTTAGACGTTAGTTCTTATGGAGAATGTAAAAACTAAACACTGCAGAGGTTTCTTTCATTCTATCAATTATTCATTCCATTTAGATCTCCTTAATAGTGTTTTGCTCTCAAACATCATATCTAGAGGGCATCAGGGAGGGAAACCTTCATGAAACAATGCAATAAAAAACAGAGTCTCACCTGAGAAAGGCAAAGGCCAAATGAAAATCTTATTTACATGTAAAATTAACCTCTCTAAGTCTTCCCAAAGGTGCTTTTTCAAGAGGCAACTGGACTTTCTGGTTTTTCTTTGAAGATGTTTCGTGTCTCATCCAAGATCAGCTCAGAAGAAGCTTCTTGAATGAGAAGCTAAACGTCTTCAAAGAAAAAACAAGAGAATCCAGTTGCCTTTTGAAAAGGCATCTTTGGGACAACCAAGACCTGGATGATTGAGAATCTCCATAGGCACCTCTCTAAGTCTTGTAGACCAACTCTTAAAATTCTCACCATTGGCCATACTTTCTGAAACATTCCCTAACTGGAAGTCCCCATGCTTAGAGAGTATCTGATTTAGTGTTAGGTCACTTTAAAGTCAGCACTTTGAATTCAGCAAACAGTTCTGCTTTTCTGCTCTGTAAGTCTTCTTGCTCTTGCTTCTTGGCGACAAAACTATCAGTGGGCAG
The DNA here is from genome assembly GCF_964273705.1 of Natrix helvetica. Lineage (NCBI taxonomy): Eukaryota > Metazoa > Chordata > Lepidosauria > Squamata > Natricidae > Natrix > Natrix helvetica. The sequence continues at coordinate 31,763,104 of NC_138548.1, forward strand.
AAAGAAGCAATGCTTTAATAAATCCAAATGGACACGGACAGTTATCTTGAAGAATGATCAGACATATTTTCCATAAGAAATATGAATCACTTGAGCGGAAATGAAAAGTTTATTTCTCTATAAATAAAATGTAACACTCTATTTCTCCATAGTGAGGGGAGGAGTACTCAGGATGGGTTGACATTGTCCTCTCTTGATTGGGCTGAGTCAGATAAGCTCTTTGGGCCACGCCCTGGTCACCAGGTACTACCCAGTTATCGACTCAGCCCTCAACTGGGCGGTTGTGCCATCCAGGAACCCCTGAGAATCCTAAGGAAAAAACTAGAGACCTTTTAAAAGAAGCACAAAACTGCCTGAGTGAGTATCTGGAGACTCACAGAAAGCCTGGTGGGGCTAGGAGCGGTTGCCATTAGCCCCCAGGGATGGCACAGAGCCTAGGTCACTAAGGGTGACCTGGGTCACTCAGCAAGGACCGCCAGCTGCTCTGAAATGCTGAGCCTCCGCAAGCCTCACCAGAGCACAGCGGGAGCCTGGAGCAGAGCTCTTTTATGAGACAACGCTTCCAGAAGGCTAATTCCACCCGCAGCAAGGGGCGCGGCAGCTCTTTGAGCATAAGCCCGCTTTTCAAGCCCCGGATTGAAGCGCCCTTTGAATTTTGGTGCGAATTGCCTTTTTGGATAGCAGGGGACCCTGTGATCCAAGATGGCGGCCCCCTGCTCCTCTGAGGACACAAGCTGGAATCTGGTCCCTGGAGATATGATGAGTGGCCCTGCCAGAAAATGAGCTAGAGCAGGGGTGTCCAAACTTGGGAACTTTAAGACTTGTGGACTTCAACTCCCAGAATTCCCCAGCCAGCTCTGGGGAATTCTGGGAGTTGAAGTCCACAAGTCTTAAAGTTGCCAAGTTTGGACACTCCTGCTGTAGCGATAATACAATGCACGTGCAACCCCTCCCACATGTACCCCGCCCCTGCGCATATGCATGCATCACCCCACGCATGCATGCATGAATGGATGACCCCCGCTCCCTGTGCATGCATCCCGCCCCCCTTTGCCTATTTACAATAATACAATAGTAGAGTTGGAAGGGACCTTGGAGGTCTTCTAGTCCAACCCCCTGCCTAGGCAGGAAACCCTATACCGTTTCAGACAAATAGCTATCCAACATCTTCTTAAAGACTTCCAGTGTTGGGGCATTCACAACTTCTGGAGGCAAGCTGTTCCACTGATTAATTGTTCTCACTGTCAGGAAATTTCTCCTCAGTTCTAAGTTGCTTCTCTCCTTGATTAGTTTCCACCCATTGCTTCTTGTTCTACCCTCAGGTGCTTTGGAGAATAGTTTGACTCCCTCTTCTTTGTGGCAACCTCTGAGATATTGGAATAATGCTATCATGTCTCCCCTAGTCCTTCTTTCTCTTAAGCTAAACATACCCAGTTCCTGCAACCGTTCTTCATATGTTTTAGTCTCCAGTCCCCTAATCATCTTTGTTGCTCTTCTCTGCACTCTTTCTAGAGTCTCCACATCTTTTTTACATCGTGGCGACCAGAACTGAATGCAGTATTCCAAGTGTGGCCTTACCAAGGCATTATAAAGTGGTATTAACACTTCACGTGATCTTGATTCTATCCCTCTGTTGATGCAGCCTAGAACTGTGTTGGCTTTTTTGGCAGCTGCTGCACACTGCTGGCTCATATTTAAATGGTTGTCCACTAGGACTCCAAGATCCCTTTCACAGTTACTACTACTGAGTAAGGTATCACCTATACTGTACCTGTGCATTCCGTTTTTGTTGCCTAAATGTAGAACCTTACTCTTTTCACCATTGAATTTCATTTTATTAGATAGTGCCCAATGTTCAAGTTTGTCAAGATCCTTCTGTATCTTAAGCCTATCTTCTGGAGTGTTGGCTATTCCTGCCAGCTTGGTATCATCTGCAAATTTGATGAGTTCCCCATTTATTCCCTCATCCAAATCATTGATGAAGATGTTGAAGAGTACTGGGCCTAAAACAGAGCCTTGGGGTACTCCACTGCATACTTCCCTCCATGTAGATGCAGTTCCATTGAGAACTACATGTTGAGTGCGGTTGGTCAGCCAGTTACCAATCCATCTGGTGGTGATGCTGTCTAACCCACATTCTTCTACTTTATCTAGTAGTAGGTTATGGTCTACCTTATCAAAAGCCTTACTGAAGTCCAAGTAAACTATATCAACGGCATTCCTCTGGTCCACTAATTTTGTCACATTATCAAAGAATGCAATAAGATTAGTCTGGCATGATCTGTTTTTGACAAATCCATGTTGGCTTTTGGCTATTACTTTGTTTGCTTCTAGGTGTTCGCAAATTCGTTGCTTGATTATTTTTTCCAGAATCTTTCCTGGTATTGAGGTTAGGCTGATAGGTCTGTAGTTTCCTGGATCTAATTTTTTCCCTTTTTTGAAGATGGGAAACACATCAGCTCTTTTCCAGTCCTCTGGTAGTTCCCCGGTGTTCCAGGATCTCTGAAAGATATAATTCAGTGGTTCTGAGATCTCGTCTGCTAGTTCCTTCAGAACTCTGGGGTGTAATCCATCCGGTCCTGGTGATTTGAACTCATCTAGGGTAGACAGGTGCTCACTTACCATTTTCTTCCCTATTTCAATTTGTGTTCCTAATTTTGTGGTGCTGCTTTTGATAGGTTGGACTGTTTTATCCCTTTGTGTAAAGACAGATGCAAAACATGAGTTAAATAGTTCTGCTTTCTCCCTGTTGCTTGTCACCTTCTTGCCACTTTCTCCTAGCAATGGACCAATTGTTTCCTTAACTTTTTTCTTGTTTTTAACATGTTGGAAGAAGCTTTTTTTGTTAATTTTTACTTTTGTGGCAAGCCTTTCTTCATTGTGAGCCTTAGCTTTCCTCACTTCATCTTTACAGGCTCGGGCTATTTGCTGATATTCTGCCTTAGTTATGTCCCCCTCCTTCCACTTTTTATACTTACTTTTTTGTCTTTCAGTTTGTCAGATAGTTGTTTATGCAGCCATGCTGGTTTCTTTTGGGAGCTGTTGTTTTTCTTCTTCATTGGTATTGTGTTAGACTGGGCTTTTCTAATCTCATTTTTCAAAATTTCCCAAGCTTCTTGAGTTGTTTTCCCCTCGAGGATTCTCATCCATGGAATTTTTCCCAAGCTCTCTCTAAGTTTATTGAAATTAGCTTTCTTAAAGTCCAAGACTCTAGTTTGACTTTGTTCTACTACTTGTGTTTGGATAATGTTGAATTCCAATATTGCATGGTCACTTGCCCCCAGGGTTCCTATGGCTTCAACACCTTCTATCATTTCCTCTCTGTTAGTGAGAATTAAGTCCAGTATGGCTGATCCCCTTGTTTCCTTCTCTACTTTTTGGAAAACAAAGTTGTCTGCTAGGTTTGTTAGGAACCTGTTGGATCTTCCACTTGGTGCAGAGTTTGTTTCCCAGTTGATGTCAGGGTAGTTAAAATCTCCCATTACTATTGTGGTGTGCTTCCTACATACCTTAGTTAGCGGACTAGCAAAAAGTTCATCTTCTTCCTCTGCTTGGTTGGGTGGCCTGTAGTATAGACCTATGGCAATGTCATTTCCCCCACAACCTTTAATATTGACCCAAATGCATTCAAGATAGTTCTCATTATTGTTGTGCTCTATTTCTGTAGAGACATTTCTTTGCTTCTAGGGTGTATGAGGCTTTTCAGGCCCAAAATGGGGGATGGGAGGGCGCTTGAACGGCGACCTGCACCCCATTTTTGGCCTGAAAGGCCTCCTGTACCAACCTGGAAGCCAAAGGGGGGGCGCACAGGGCCCCAAAATGCAATGCAAGCAACCCCATGCATGCGCCTCTCCATGTATGCGCACACATATCCCTTGCATGCTCCCCCCCACGTGTGCACGGCAGAGACCCAAAGACCAGCTGGCCTGTGGGAGGTGTGCATGCGTGCGCCGTGGAGCTGGGCTGGGGCAACGGCTGGTGTACCCACAGAGAGGTTTCTGCGTGCCATAGGTTCACCATCACAGGTCTATAGGAAGATCTGGTTGTTACCCAAACAAGAGATAGATTGAAAGAGAACCAGCCTACCCATTATACAGTCTGGCTGTCAGGCCATTTGCAGCTTCCTGACCCAAAATTATATCCTTATAATTAAATCCTACCAATTTCGTTGTATTTAAGTACAATGACAATAAAGATTATACTTTTCCCAAGCACAAATCTCAAGGACACCTCAATAACAAGCTTTTGCAAGAAAAATGTAGGAGCGTTACAGGAATCCTAGCAAGTGAACTTTAGACCAAATATATATATATGGGTACATGAGGGCAGAAAATAAGGGGGTCATTCTTATGCTGTACAATAATTACAAGGTCTCAGATATAAGGGTAGCCTCAGGTGCCCATAGTTTGGGTAATGGACATGATTCCTGCTTAGTCTGAAAACATCACATCAAGCAGTAGAAATGAAATGCTTACTTTTTAACACACAACAGCCGGTGAAATTCCTTCACTATGACCTCTTTGCTTTTTTGCAGTATAATCACTTATCAGACATTCCTGAATATATCTGCGCCTATTTTATTGGCTCCAGTCTAGCCTGTTATACAGAAGCTGTCACTTTTCAGCTAGACTGTATTACACCTCCCATAAATTCTAATCTCTATGCATGATGGATATGGTAAGCAGTCAGAAGGAACCAAGATATTGAAAATATTGAAATGAAAATCAATAGGTCATGAATTGAATGCAATTGAACACAAAAGAACATTTATATTACTAATTGTATAACAAAGACGTTTAAAAAAAATAACCATTGAAGTTGGGTAGCTAATAAACTGACATCAATAAAAATGATCAATTATTTCTTTGAATATTGTTTCTCAAAAGCTTGTTCTCTTCTTGCAAGACCTGCAGTTAGCCAGATACTCCTAAAAAAAGAGCCTGCACATTAAAGTTATTTTTTCCCTTGAATATTCAAGATGTGGTGTGGTCAAGACTGTTCAATGAACTACTAGAAAGTCCTTGATTTGAATTCCATTGCTGCCATGAATGTACTCAGTGACAATTTCCCCTAAATTGCTTTTAAGGGATAGTAGGTCACTGTATGCCTTGGTACTTAACTGCATTTGAAACTCATCACATGTGGTACTCAATGCGTTTTTGACGTGAACATTTTGTCCTGGTTCTAACAGTTTGTTTAGTACTCAACATGCAGCTAGAACCTGTCAATGTGAGCTACCTTGTGACTCACTACATTATTCCTTATGGGAAAACTTCGTTTGGTACGCATTGTTTTTACAATACAATACAATGCAATGCAATGCAATGCAATGCAATGCAATGCAATGCTATGCAATGCAATGCAATGCAATACAATAGTAGAGTTGGAAGGGACCTTGGAGGTCTTCTAGTCCAACCCCCTGCCTAGGCAGGAAACCCTATACCGTTTTGGTACTCATCGTGCCTCCCAGAACCAATTAACAATGATATTGAGGTACTACTGTACCTAGTCCTGGAGATAATAATAGACATTAATGTCTTTCAGCCGTCACAATGTTGTTTTGCTCCAGGATTCTCACATATAACCATTTGATCTCTTTTAGAAATAGACTCTTTGGTCCAATTCAGCTGAACTGTTTGACACACTTCCCTGTCTACAATTTGAAAGAATTGAAATAAACCAGGCTGTGCAATGAATATATTTGAATATGAGAAAATACCACTTTTTTCACAATACTGTTCTGGAACGAAAACCATAAACTTAAAAAAAAATGAGTTAAAATGGTATTAGACCTAACTTACTCTTTGTTATAGGTAAAGTACTAACTTGAAAAAGAAATTGATACCAATGAATATTCATCTCAGTCTTTTCTCAAAAATGGTTATGTATTAAATGAAACAATTATGAAGAGCAAAATGAGGAGGCAAGACTGCAATGGAAATTGATATAAGCATGTAATATCTATTTAGTCTGAGTGAATTTAGATGTCTAAAATCATATTAGTTGCATCCTGGTATTCTCAAAGAACTTGGTGACCAAAACATGGTGATGTTTTTTGTGAAATCAGATAAATTAATATAGGTTCTAGAACAGATTACAAATCTACCATCAATCGAAAAGAATGTTATAATTATCCAAATTCACAAAGGAATCAAGAAAAGACATTTCCAAACTGTCTTATTTCATTTTAAATAAAACAAATTTATAGATTGTGTACATAGTTTAGTTTAGTTTAATTTCAGTAAAGCATTTTTGATAAACTATTCCATGGAGTCTGATTTAACAAACCTTTTAAGGGTAAGTTTTGTGGGATGACAATTAAATGGATATATAACTGGGTTGAAAATCATCAAAAGATCATCAAATTAGAATGAAGTATACAGTGGGGTAACTTCACTGAAGAGATGGCAAGAATGTCAATAAAATTTACATATAAAATGATATAGTTACGACTGCCTAAAACAATCTTGATGTTTTAGGCAGTCTTAACAAAGACAAAAAGAAAGTACTAAGAAATGGAAATCAGTGATACGGGATGTGTGCTTGATGTTGCATTTCTAAAAAAAAGAATGCAGTCAAACCTTACAAACTAAATATGAATCAGCACTCTGAAGCAGTTGCAAAAAGTAAATGGATTGTTTGCATTAATTATTGAGTGTTGTTTCCGAATGCAATATATTGTTTCTGAGTCATGGGATCTCTGTTAGTTCCATTGTTGGTCAGAATTCAGAGAAATTAGAACAGGATCTAGAACATAAACTACAACACATTCAGAAGAATGTGCCATTTGCCCAGAAAAGGATGATTACTAACTTAAGTATTGTTAAAAAGAGATTATTCATTTGTTGTATAGTTTTTGTAGCATACCCCAATCCATAGTCTCTGGTGAGTTTATAAAAAGTAATAATAATACAAATATCAGGATAAAGAGCCCATAACGTAACAGAAAGCAAGCGCGCGTGTGCACGCACAGACACACACACACACACACACACACACATGAGTACACATATTGTAGCGCTTTTTAAGTAACCAAAAGTATGCCATATAGAAGAAGATCAAGAGCTGTTTTCTCACATAAGGACCAGAATAATGAATGTAAGTCACAGGAAGGCAGCAGATTCCATTTGAATGTTAGGAGAGAGAGAAAAAGATCACAGTGAAGTAATATCAATATCTGAGGGACTCATTTGCCCAGAAAAGTGGTGGGCTTCCCTTAATCAGATTTATTCAAGCACTGACTCACAACCACCAATAGGGGCACTTTGATTTAGATTCTTGCACCGGGCAGGCTCTTAGACTTCATGACCTAATTCACATCTTCCAAATCTGTGATTTGATTTCATGCATATGTATCAGATCTAAATCCAATCTATAGCACAAATTTAAGTACGATGCCTATGGACAAATGAATCAATAGACATAGCATGTGCACTCAAACATCACAGGGATTAATCTATCCCATGGGTAGACACACTTCATTTATCATTTCTCACAATGCTTGGTGAGGTTAGCTAGGGGTGAAGTAACTTGATCCAGAAGTCAGGTCCAATTAAGTCGGCCATCTCTAGTTTATACCCTTTCCAAATTTGAGATGTTCTCTTTCATCCAGAATTTTTCAGATAAATATCTGTCCAACCTGGCCAGTTGGATTTATGAGCTGGGGAACTGCATTTTTGGGCTGATTGAACTAGCATTAGATGCGCAAGTTTTTTGTGCAATGCTTTATTGAATTTCTGCAGTCTACATAACCACATTAGTTAAAATAATCATGTTTTTTCTGTTGAAGATTGAAATTAAATCACTACCAAATACAGCTAGAGCTAAGCAGGCCCCTTATATACTATGCATCTTGGGCATGGAGCATCCTGAGGTAGCTGTTGGTAAAAAGAATGGATTGCCCTTGCTAGCTCACCATCTTTCATAAAGGTGGAAACCTTTTAGATGCTTGTTTGTTCAGGTTGCTAGAAATTTTTTTCAGGTCTTTTTCAACAGAGGCCACAGCATTATAATCTTTTTCAGACCCATATTTTATCACTGTGTCTCAAACAAAGAAGGCAGGAAGACTTCCAAAATGTATTTATTTTTCTTGGACTTTTAAAAAAATCCATTAGACAACCTGGCGAGTGAAACACGCAGATAAGTGCGAAATGCTAAATCTGAACAGACCCTTTGTCTATCATCTAATCCAATGTTTTCTACTTTGGTAGCAACATTATTCTGTGGTCTTGTACAAGGAAACGTTTTGCCCATTCCTTGTCATGGACTGACTTAGGGCCTTCAGCATAGGCAACATAGGCTGGTCCTCTGAGTATAGTTCTTCTTTATAACAGACAATTCTTTCCTTTGTCTGTTTCAATTAGATGTCCCCAAGAGCTATGGGATTGTCTGAGGTCTTAAATATGCTATCAGTATGTACCTCTAAAATATGACATACTTTTGATCTGAGATTCCTGTTTTATACATGTGTGTAGGATAGGGATCGGCAACCTTAACACTCAAAGAGCCACAAATGTACTAAACCTCAGCGCCCCATCCTTCAATTCTGGAGCCAACCGGAAGTCCGTTTCCCCCACCATTGAGTCTCCTCCTAGCACAGCTTCCCTTTTGTCTTTGCTGACCGGAAGTCCAGTTCCCCCACCATAGAGTCTCTCCTCCTGGCACAGCATCCTTTTTCCTCTACCTGTCCTAACTGAAAGCCCTATCAATTGCGGAGTGACAGGAAGCCTCAGCAGAGGGATGAAAGAGCCACATGTGACTCCAGAGCCACAGGTTGCTGACCCTTGATGTAGGAGAAGAAAATATTGGACAGAACTTTCAGTTCTGAGTCTGGAAAGGGAGATGTCTAATGGCATCTCCAACTTATCCTCCCCAAAGAAGCTTATTTATTTTCCATGACATTCCATGTTATTCTCTATGTTGCTTTCATACCACTGAAAAACAGGCTGTGAATGATGTGGCATAATTTGCAGCTAATCAAAGTATTCTCTTGCCTGTGGAGAGTTTTGATTTTGTCTGCAACTCTTAACACAGCAGCTGCTTCCAGCAGTGGATGTGCTCCATAACCAGACTGGGAATTGGGTGTAAATTTGTATCTTGACTTGATACCAAATGTAGAAAAAAGTTCTGTCAAGATACACTTGGGTTAATTTAATGCTCTCAATATGTTCCATAGAGTGCCAGCAAAATGCAGACGCACTGTGTTAAACTACGTAAGTATTTTTGGTATATAATCAAACTTGGTGGTTTTTTTCTTAATACCTGCTGCTTTTTGGATTCACACTCCTCCTCCTCCTGTTTTCTAGTTTTAAATCATAGCACATTTCCCATACCTGAATGTTGAACAGAATGAATGCTTAAACTGTTTATACTAGTTATAGATATTCTTATAGTAAAATATTGATAAAAAGAAAAACTACTTGGAGCTGTTTAACAGTAAGAAAAGTAGAATTAGAGCATAAGATCAGGAGAAAAAAATGGCTTAAATCATAGTGTTTCGCTTGGGGGGGGGGAGTGCCAGAATGATACCAAAGTAGGTACTAGATAAGTGGATAAAAAAATAAAAATCCGTGCTGGATAGGTTCAGGATTTTGTTTCCAAAATTCTGTAGCTCCAGACTTTAATTGCAGGTACTCAGAGGCATAGTTGACTACAACATTATATAGTCATCGTGGTTAATCATTGAAAATCATGCTGCCCATGATTTTGCCCAAACTATTTTTAAGTTATTTGAATCACTACAGAGGTGGGTTGTTACCGGTTCAGGTGAACCAGTAGTGGAAATTGGGACTGGGTCACCAAACTGGTAGGGACGGCAAGCTGGCCATGCCCCTGAACCGGTTCCCTGGTCACCGCTGCCTTTGCCTTGGTTTTTAATCATTTTTTCATTTTCGGTCCAGCCGGCTAGGGAATTCTGGGAGTTGAAGTCCACAAGTCTTAAAGTTCCCAAGTTTGGACACCCCTGACATATGCAAACTGACACTGAATGTACCTGAGAATATGTGTGCTTTAGCATACATGTTGCTAAACTTCTTGCATTTTTCCCATTCTTGTATTCAGTTTTTAGAGAAGTCGGGAGTGGTATGGACAAAAGAGGAGCTTTCTGAATAGCAATACTTTGTGGTTTTCATGAATCAATGATATAGACCAAACAGCAGCAGAAGTGAGACAGATGAGGAGGCAAATCATAAACTACACCGAATATAAACTAGCTTTTCCTAACCAAGAAACCTGCATATGCATACCTTCTATTCCTTCTCAGCTTTTATCTAAGACCAAGTATAGATACTCCTTGACTTAAAACCGTTTGTTTAGCAAGTTACAACGGCACTGAAAAAAATGACAGCTGGCCTTCACATTTATGTCTGTTCCAGCATCCCCAAAGTCATGTGATAAAATTTGGGTGCTTGGTAACCGGCTTGTATTTATGATGGTGGCACCATCCCAGGGCCATGTGATTGCCGTTTGTGAGCTTCTCACCATCTTCTGACAAGCCAAGTCAATGGGAGAAGCTGGATTTGTTTAATGATGGGGTGATTCACTTAACAACCATGGCAAAAAAGTTTGTAAAATTGGGTGCGACTCACTTAACAACTACCTTGCTTAACCACAGAAATTCTGGTTTCAATTGTGGTCCTAGGTAGAGGCCTACCAGTATTGCATGTGCAAGTGTAACGTGTGTGTATAGCTCCTCCTATCCTCATCCTCTGTAAACCCAGCCTGCTAGCAAGGGATGATGGGAGTTATAGTCTCACAGATGGAGAGACTCAGTTTGGGGACAGGATGACTTAATAGGACTTTTGAATTCCAGAAAAGAGGCAACTCTCAACTCTGAAAGTATACATGGTTTGTTTCTTTTTAAAAAGTTGCAGGGATTTTTTTAAAAAAATGTGAATAATTAAAGAACCAACGATGAATAAGGGTTTACAGGGGACTTTCCAGTAGCACAAGTTTACTTCGACTTGAAGTTGATTTATTTGCTGGTGTTTAATACTAAAGGTAAAGGCTGCCCCGCGCATGCGTTCTAGTCGTTTCCAGCTCTAGGGGGCAGTGGTCATCTCCATTTCAAAGCCAAAGAGCCAGTGTTGTTTAAAGACGTCTGGTTATGCGGCCGGCATGACTAGATGTCAAAGGTGCATGGAAAGCTGTACCTTCCCACCAAAGGTGGTCCCTATTTTTCTATCTGCATTTTTACATGCTTTCAGACTGCTAGGTTGGCAGAAGCTGGGATAAGTAACGGGAGCTCACTCCATTACATGGCGCTAGGAATTCAAACCGGCGAACTGCCTATCTTTCTGATCGATAAGCTCAGCATCTTAGCCACTGAGCCACCGCGTCCCTTTAACCGCATCCTGGTTAGTACTAGCTCAGGATATACTCTGCCATTTCCCTTTCTGTTCATAATCTAAAAAGAAAATTACCATATTTTCGGAGTATAAGACGCACCTTTTTCCCTCAAAAAAGAGGCTGAAAATCTGGGTGCATCTTATACACCGAATACAGCATTTTTTTTCCCTCCCAAAGCCCCGCCACTTCACCAAAATGGCTGTGCATACCCTTATGGAGGCTTTCAGAGAGCTCCTGGGGGCTGGGGAGGGCAGAAATGAGTTTGTTTTTGCCCCGCCCCCGAGCACCTGCAAGCCCCCCCAAGGATATTTTGGGGGGAATGGGCCCGTTTTTGTGAAAAACGGGCCATTTTGGGGAAGTTTGCCGAGTGCAAACAGTTTTTTTTCCTTTTGGAAAGCTCTTTAACTGATTGATGAGAATTACATTGATCAAGTGCTGTGCCAGCAGAAACACCTATCTATCTACTGTATTTCTCTCTCTATTTCTCTCTCTCTATCCCTCTACCTACCTACACACACTCTCTCTCCCTACCTACCTACTGTATTTCTCTCTCTCCCTCTTTCTCTCTGTATCTCTCTCTCTATCCCTTTATCTACCTCCCTATCTACCTAACTTCTCTCTCTCTCTCCCTTCCTATCTACTGTATTCTCTCTCTCTCTCTCTCTCTCTCTCTCTCTCTCTCTCTCTCTCTCTCTCTTTCTTTTTCTGTATCCCCCTACCTACTCTCTCTCTCTCCCTACCTATCGACTGTATTTCTCTCTCTTTCTCTCCCTCTCTATCCCTCTATCTACCTACCTACTTTTTAAAAAAATTGCCTCTTCAAAACTCTGGTGCGTCTTATACTCCAAAAAATACAGTAAGAATAATGGAAAAATCTAGTTTCTCAAAAAGGCGATTTTGTTTTGTGAGAGCTTGGGGGAGGACATATTCAGGAGACTCTTTGTATAAAAGCTTGCATGCTCTTTGTCTCAAGAACCCTGTGTAAATAGCAATAAAGTTATGCTCCAGTTATAGCAGTAAGTATAACTCAATACAATTTGTTTTCAAGAACCACATGTGAAATAATGAAGGTTACCTGTAAGCATGGAGGTCAGAAGATAATAAAAACAATATGATATAAAAACTGCTTGCTAAAGAACAAAGGCTTGAAAAGACAATCAGTGTTAAGGTCAGAGGAATATCAAGTCTTGATGAGTTTATAAAACTAAATGAGCTCATATGCTCTGCTGCATAGTTACCAATCAAAACTTTAATATTACCATCTGTTCTCAATCTCTCTCTCTCTCTCTCTGTTTCTTTTTGTTCCCATTTAGGATTTAGTGTCTAGAAAGAAAGATAGTAAGGATTGCACCATGGCTCCGAGAAAAAGGAGTGGGCGAGGGATTTCTTTTATCTTCTGCTGCTTCCGAAGTAATGATCACCCAGAAATCACGTACCGGCTGCGGAATGACAGCAATTTCGCTCTGCAAACCATGGAGCCCGCATTACCTATGCCTCCGGTGGAGGAGCTGGATGTTATGTTTAGTGAGCTTGTGGTGAGTGATGGGATCATATTAAGTTGGTGGAGTTCAGAACTCAAAAATTGTCTCTTAACTGGGAGGAGTGGTCTTAAAATGTTAGGGAAAGGGTAGTAATGGTCCATCAAGAGTGTCTCAACTCATTCAAAGAAGTGAAAATTTATCAGACGTTTGCAAGATTTCTTTTTAATATTGGGCAAATGATTATGATAAACATAGCAAACTTTGTAACCTGATGTGTGGTAATTTAGGAAATAGTCTGCCCTGGGTTAGGAAGAGATGCATCAGTATTTGGTTGATAAGTAAGGATACTCTGTATTTTCCAAAAAATAAAACAGAAGTCATGCATTTTTCTATAAAAAGTACAGTTGTTGCAAGTTCCTGACTGGGTTCACAGATTGAGTTAGATTGCAATCCTTTAAAATGTGATTTGTTCACTAGGACATAATTGGCTGAGCCAATATATAAAAATAGGACATAAACCACTATATAAATCACAGTGAAAAGATTTATACAACTAACCAAATCAGAAGCAAAGAAATCACATTTTTGGTAGAGATTTCCATGGAAGATAATCATCAGACATGACTTCACAGTGATGGCTTTTAGCTGATTGAAACTGCTGCAGCAGTTAGGCTGGATTCATACACCAAGCTGAGGCATGTTAAGGTTAGCTTTTGCCAAGCATATTGTATAAATTCAGCCATTGTGACTTCTGAATCATGGTTTAGGGCAGTGATAGTGAACCCATAACACATGTCAAAGGTGGTGTGCCACAACATTTTGGGTAACATGCTAGTGCATACCAGGCAAGAACTATTCTTGAGAGCATGCCTTGTTCTTGCATGATTTGGGGAGGGGCAGCACAGACCACATGAGAATGGGGAGTGCTCTTGTTCAGCCTCCGAAAATCGCACAAGAACAGGGTGTGCTTTCACCTGGTTTCAAAAGCTCCAGCAGCAGAAGAAGAGGGTTTTCTGAAGCCACCTCAACAACAAAGGCCTCCTGCAATCCAGAGCTGCCTTGGGTAGGCTGCAGCGGTCTGTCAGCAGAAAGAGAATACTGCTTCTTTCTAAGCAGTTTATGGCCGAACTTGAAAAGCACAAAGGATTGGACTGTGTTTTTTTAAAAAAATAAATTAATATGTACATAACTGTTTCTCTTTTGTTTGGGGGAAGGGGCTGACACACCAGCAGAACCAAGGTAGACATTTTCCAAATTTTGGACACACCAAATCCAAAAGGTTCACCATCATTGGTTTAGAGCTTTGTGTCATAGGAAACTAGCCAATTGTTTTCTGTTCAGGAAGCCACAATACAATGGAAACAATGATTTAATAGGACAGGTGGAATCGGTCATAGCAAGTGTCAAAAGTGGATTAGCAACCCAGATAGCAGGTATAAGTCTAATAACCACAATGCAGCAGTCTCTGTACCAGAGATATTACGTTCAATTCATTTAAAACCATTATATTAAAGAAAAATATAGGAGTTTGGCAGATGCTGTTATGCCAAAATGTGAGATTGTGCCAGTCCATCTCCAAATTAACTACCTGCTCTCAACCTCTTTGGAATAGCATTTCCTCCCATCTCACTTCCTTTTTCTTGTTTTGGTTCAGTGAAGGCTAACTTCATTTTTTAAGCAAGTTGTTGGCGTTGTCATGTAATACCTATCTTTTCTCTTTAACTGATGTACGGCTTAGTTGAATGTTGCATTTCAACATTAGTTAAATGGCTTGGAAACTCCTACAGCCCCCTTATAAGCTTACTGGATAACAGAAAACGACCCACTATTAAAAAGGAGCAAAATATATCTTGGCAGTATTGCAATACCCACTGGCATTCTGCAATTCCTTGGTGTCTCTGGCCGGCAGGCAGGTTTATTTTGCTTATATAGGAATATATTTAATTGCCTTGGCTCAGGCAGAAGAGATGACTTGAACATGTTCAGAAACACTGAAAACCTCTTTGACAGACACTCTTAATCAAACAAATTAACTTTGGTAACATTGGAAATCTGATAATATTAGGATAAGATAACTTTTGATATAGGGATTTAATATTTCCACCAGAGAGAACATTTAAAATTTCTGCTTAACTTTGTGTTAAGCGTGTTGAGATTTTGAGAATAGGAAAAAGGGAAAGAAAAGGCAGCTTCAGAGAAAAAAGTCCTCTGCGTTTGGACTTAGTTGAAAGAACTTCTCACTAGTAATAAAAAAAATGTTAGCCACTTCAGGAAAGAAGCTTGAGTATACATTGAAAGCATGTTTGACAAGTTTGAATTATGAATTCCCCTTCCCCAACAACATTCAATGTATCTAGAAGTGGCCCTCATTTAGCAATTGCCTGGTTAAACAATGGTTCATAGTTATGATGGTGATGAAAAAGTAACTTTATCACCAATTCTCCATTTATGATTTTCATAGGACTGTGAGGCAAAGAAAACATGAAGTAAGATTATAAGCAGCTGTTGAGATCACTTGGCAACTGCTTTGTTTAATGACCAAGTTGCCAATCTCAGTTTTAGTCACTAAAAAAAGACTGCCTGTATTTTCAAGCCAAAACTTGATAGCTTTGTCATTTAGTAAGGGAACAAAATAAGGGTACGCAGATAGAATGACTATTACTTTACAAATACTATTAAGATTACGATGAAGTTTTAATTAAATCAAAATACTTAAGATAGGAGCTGACAACCTAACACATTGAGCAGGAATTTTGTAACCATTCGGAAAAAAAGAACAGTAAGAAAACAGGAATGAAGAACAAGAATAAGAATAAAGTTTCACCTCATTATCACAATAAACCTAAACCTAAAACCTAATTATCAGCATTTCATCTCCTGCTGAATTCTCTTGTGTATTGTGCAACACAGAGATCCTATATTAGCACATTTTAGGAAACCTGAGTTTTAAACAGATAGACAAAAACCTTAACTGGGAGACTTGTAATTCTTCCAAAACAGCCAAATAAAACTGAATATGTTAATATAAAGTAACTACTATGCAGTATGTGTGAGGCAAAGAGGAAGAGAAAACTAGGGTGGAAGATTGAATGGAATGCCTGAACATCTGGTTGGATCAACACGCATTACAATACTTTCTTTTTTATCCTATCTGTTTATGTAAGTTTATATTTTGCTGGTTTCCCTGAAACACAAGTGGGCATCTTTAGGTATGCTGGCAAATGATGGTCCTGGATGACTCCTATCAACCACACTTTTCCTGCCCTTTTGGCTGCTATGACTGCCAAAAACTGCATTAGAGAAGGGACATTCTGCAAGGAAGATGTGACATACATGTCTTTTTCCATAGCATATTTGTTGGTGGGCTATTATGCCTCTGAATGAGGACGATAAGTGTAGCATTCATTTTTGTTATTTCGAGCCCAAAAATGGCCTTATATATAAGCTCATATTGATGCTTTTTTCTCCTGAAAACTCAATTGCTTATAAGATTGAAGTGATACACTTGAAACATACAAATCCTTGGGCTATCTTCCCAAGTATACATTTGATGAAGAATCAGTTCATATTTGACCAAGCTCAAGAATACTCTCAAGCAGGTATAATTCTACAAATCTGAACATCAGAAAAAGGGTTGCAATTGGAATGGTGAAATTGCGATCAGAGCACAAAAACTCATTGCATACAGTACAATAATTTTGAAACAGCCTAATTGTTCATGTATGGTTAGAAATTCAGAAAGAGTAGACATAGCTTATTACATCAAATTTTCCCTGTTGTCTTGTATTTCTTTGGAAGTGGGAAGAAAAAAATGGCTACAGTCACCCAAGTCCAAGACTCATCTCTGGAGCATCTACACCAACTATGGATAAGTTCTGGAGCTGAGCCCACTAGGGGTTCCTCCCCTCTTTATCAGCCTCTGCTTCTTCCAAACGCTTCCGGTGCATTTTCTTTCATCCTTCCTTCCATTGTTGCACCAAATGAGAGGAGCAATTTTTGCAACTACAGCATCTCATGACTGAGTAGTAGGAGGAAGGCATGGCAGGTGTGAAATGGCTGGGCAAAGCATGGGAATGATCTGTTCTTGGCCAACAGTAGCTCTTCCGGGAGTTCCCTGGCTCAGTTTGGCCACCCACTAATGAGTACTGCTGCTGGCCCAGCAGAACTTGCTCCCCAACTTTGGCCAGGCCCATTGAAAATACAACCTGAGCCAAGTGCAAGAATATTCTTGGCTTGGTCTGTGATGGTCTTCCCTGAGAAATTGAACTGGGAAAAACTAGAGAGTGATTCTTGCTCACTGTGGTGTCAGTGAGCTGGACCAAGCATGGGATTGATCTCTGCTTGGCTAGCAATAACACCTGTTGGGGTTGGCTGGTCAAATGGGAAATTTTCCACTGCTACCTTCAGTCAGAAGCACTTTTCTGTGCAAGTCAAAGTTTCTGTTCTCTGTTCTTATCACTTTTACTTAAAACACATACAGAGAGAGACAGACAGACAGACACACACACACGTATTAATTTCATGAGCTAGATTACTATTCTGAATATATTACTGATACATTTGAGAAAGTAAATGCCATTGATCACAATGGGGCATAAATTCGAGGAAAGGTTCTTGTTACAGCTTATATCCTACCTTTCCTTTTTGATGAGGTTCAAGGTTGGTATATGTAGAATCTGTAAACAATCCCATCCAGCACCATTTGCTAATTTTTGCAAAATTAATACTGCCTTCAGATCAGAATTGCACTAAAGTATATATAAAGAAGTGTGAAAGGTAACAAGACGTATATTAATTTTCAGTTCTTCTTGTCCCATCCATTCAAACAGAACCTTAATAAAAGGCATGCACATCCAATTATCAAAAAACTTAGTTTAAGGTGAAAGCATAGGATCATTCTGATTTCCAGTTGTGCTTCAAAAACTCAGAAAATCAGAACATCAGCACTGTATATCACACCACAAAAGTAGCCATAAAAGACTTTGCTTAATCTAATTCTTTCTTATGAATCTACGAGTCAAGATCCCCCGTGAGCAATGGAGAATAGCACCTCCAGAGACAGATACTCAAGAGCTTCACGTTCCCCACTCATTTGATGGTGATGTAACGCTGGCCTGGGTGCAGAATTGCAGCTCTCCCCCGCTACTTATTAACCTCTCTGGCGGTCGGAGTAAGCAGCTGCCCTGTCTTAGTTCCTTCTGCAGAATTGCCAATGCAAGTCAAGTCCAAGCATGTCATTAAAAGCTGTATGTTCACAGGCAAAGTAATGTTCCTCTTGTATCAAGCTGAATGGCTGCCATGACTGACCATTAAGCCCTTTCTGGCACTTGTAGACCCCGGACTCCTGTCAAGGGGGAGGCTGCCGTCTGTCAGGATTTGGTCTGCTCTTAGAGGAAGAGTCTTTCACAAAAGGCAACTAGGCTTGCCTCGGCCTTTGTTGCATTTCCCAGCTGCTCCATATGGTTTGGGTTGCCTGGACAACCTACAGGCTTTTTCCTGGTTTGGCATGGGGCCCACCTTGTTGACGTCCAGACAGCATCTCCTATCCGATTAATGACATTGCCAGACTTAAAGGCATAAGTAGAGATGATGAGTGAGTGTCCAAGGCAAAGCCATGACCTAAGCAAAACTGTCTGATCTCTGGGAAGTTGCCAAGTGAATTTGGCAATGTTTGGCAAACCTGGATTTTAAAGATTCCTTTGCCCTTCTCCCTCATTCTCCTCTCTCCATTTCCTTGGATTGCTGCCCCCCTCGGCTGAAGCTTTTACGTGATGCTCCTGATTCATTTGTCCATCAAACAATGAGCAGGATTTACTTCTGGTCCAGTTAACTTATTTTTTAGCCCTATTTGGACATGCAAACAGCATCTTGTCTATAGCCCGATGGGGAGGGGTTGAACTCAGTCTAATTTACTCTATTACATCCAAGTTGAATTCCACCAACAAAGGAGCAGACTGGGGAGAGAAGATGCCCAAAGCAGAGAACTTGCTCTGATGCCGTTCGTTTTTCTGTTGCCATCACAAAATTCTGCATAGCAAAACACCCGGCTTTGCTTTCTAGCTCCATCCAGGTTCCAGATTTCCAATGGAAGAAATGATTTTTCTCCCTAGGACAATAGGAAATGCACGGGTTAAAACAACCAGAGCTGAAGGACACAAATACAGGGGGGGGGGGGAACAAGTGCAAAAGTTGTTGCTATAAAAACCAGTGTATTTTTGCAAAGTTATTGTTATTGCTGTGATTTGAATGTGTATAAAAATGGTCATGGTGCAGCAAAATAAGACAAACAATGAAATGAAATGAAATTCTCCATGGTAAACATAGAAAGCAGTAACATCCTGCATAGTAACAATAAACATGAAAACATTCACTGAAAATAATTAGAACTGTAATATTCTGATAGTTTAATTAAATTAGTAAATAATAATTAGCTGTAAACAAACTCACAATAATCTCACTCCTGAAATCCATTGTGTAAATGGGTGGAAACTAATCAAGGAGAGAAGCAACTTAGAACTGAGGAGAAATTTCCTGACAGTTAGAACAATTAATCAGTGGAACAGCTTGCCTCCAAAAGTTGTGAATGCCCCAACACTGGAAGTCTTTAAGAAGATGTTGGATAGCTATTTGTCTGAAACGGTATAGGGTTTCCTGCCTAGGCAGGGGGTTGGACTAGAAGACCTCCAAGGTCCCTTCCAACTCTGCTATTGTATTGTATTGTAAATCCCTCAAAGGGCCTCCAAATAAGATCAGTCTTTGGTCCTTTCCCTTTGGTATTTGCTCATCATGCTGGGCCATCTGGCTGACAAGCCTGTAGCTTTTTAGGACCTGTAGCTCTTTAGGTATGGTTAAACTACCGTTTTATCTAACTTTTATCTTTAATCTTTATCTCTGCTTAATTTAATTTGATTTCCAGGTGGCTAAATTTAAGAAAGGTAAAGATTAAAAATAATTGTTACATTAAATTGCATACTTATGTATCACTTCCTTGTACATTCCAAATTATTTTGTGTTACGAACTGGTAGTAAAACTAGCAACAAGGGTAGTTCTTGACACAATTGAATCCAAAATTTCTATTGTTAAATGAGACAGTTATTAAGTGAGTTTTGCTCCATTGTATGATTTTTCCTTGTACAGTTGTTAAGTGAATCACTGCAGTGGTTAAGTTAGTAACACAGTTGTTAAATGAATCCGGTTTCCCCATTGACTTTATTTGTCAGAAGATCACAAAAAGTGATCTGATGACCCCCGGACACTGCAACCATCCTAAATATGAACCAGTTGCCAAACTTCTGAATTTTGATCATGTGACCATGGAGATGCTGCAATGCCAACCAGACATAAATGTGAAAAACAGTTTTAAGTTGTTCTTTTCCAGTGCCGTTTTAACTTTGGTCACTAAATCATTAGTTGTAAGTCAAAGACTATCTGTAAACCATTTCTAATAGGGTTCTATTTGTTTCTTTTATTATTATAAAAGAAAAAGTAAACTGCTACAGTATTGAGAAACAAAGGGAAATGATGACTAGGAATAACTAGCAAAAGCAATAATTTGGCCAGGCATTTTGTTTTTTTATTGATGCAGATGTAATATTTGTCTCCATAATCCTTTTAGAGGATGATGGTAAGTAAGCACGTAGCTCTGTTTCCACGCACACACACAAAAAAACCCCTTCCAAGTGATGTCAGCTATGTTTACTGTAACTTTGTCTTCTCATAAATAAAACACCACATGAGATACATTCATTTTATCCTCCGAATTATTTAATAGAATTCTAATAGAATAGAATTATCTTGGGTAGCCATCTGTCTGAAACGGTATAGGGTTTCCTGCCTAGGCAGGGGGTTGAACTAGAAGACCTCCAAGGTCCCTTCCAACTCTACTATTGTATTGTATTGTATTGTAAGCGATAGGACACCTCAGGGCTGTTTCACAGGGAATTGAGGTCTTTTTAAGAGTGCTTTAAATGAACCAAATAGAAGTCAAGAAAAAATCAGATAGCATCTTCTTTATTTGCAAGTGGCAAAAATTATTTTTTAAAAACATTGCAAAGAAAAGTGTTGTACTTCTTGTAGCAATTTTTACAAGTTTTTGTGCAATTTTATCAGATAGAATTACAGTTTACTGGAATACTGCCTTCTTTATTGCTGAAAATCCCAGGATAACATTTACTGAAGACGAGGGATTGATTGCTCCAGGTTCGGCCGAACCGGTAGTGGAATTCAGGCCTGGATTGCAGAACCGGCAGCGACCCAGGCCTGCCATGCTCCCTCACCACCACCATTTTGGTTTTTAGTGACAGCGTGTGCACAGTTCACTGTAAATTATTCTGCCCGTCCGCGAAGAACAATTTACATTGAACAGCACCTGCGTGTGTGCGTTATGAAAAACCAGCAACAACACACCCCTGCACAAGACTCAATCACTGCTTCTTCACTGTTCTTGTAGAATGACGAGAAATCCCCATTTAATCTGTCTTCACTATAAATTGAGCCTGGAAATGTTTTAACTTATCTCAATCTTTTCAGATTCAACTGAGGCACCCATTTTTTCTAAGACCAGTACATTCTTGGGAGTAAGGACAAATACACTTCAAGAAGAACATACCTAGTTCCTGCAACATATGAAGAACGGTTGCAGGAACTGGGTATGTCTAGCTTAAGAGAAAGAAGGACTAGGGGAGACATGATAGCAGTGTTCCAATATCTCAGGGGTTGCCATAAAGAAGAGGGAGTCAAGCTATTCTCCAAGGCACCTGAGGACAGAACAAGAAGCAATGGGTGGAAACTAATCAAGGAGAGAAGCAACTGAGAACTGAGGAGAAACTTCCTGACAGTTAGAACAATTAATCAGTGGAACAGCTTGCCTCCAGAAGTTGTGAATGCCCCAACACTGGAAGTCTTTAAGAAGATGTTGGATAGCCATTTGTCTGGAACGGTATAGGGTTTCCTGCCTAGGCAGGGAGTTGGACTAGAAGACCTCCAAGGTCCCTTCCAACTCTACTATTGTATTATTGTATTATTGTAAGATTTAAAATGTGAAACTGAACATCTTTCACAATATAAGGGCTTATTTGCACTGCATTTTTCACAGTTACCCAAATATTTGATTATTATTATTTTTGGCATAGATGGATAAGATCCTGCTTCAAGTCCCAGTTCAGCCATAAAAGTCTGTTCGGGACATTGCTCTTCAGCCCATCCTGCCTTATAAAGTGTTTGTGGTGATAAATGGAATTCAAAGCAAATCCTGTACAGTATACCTGATTTCCTTTGAAGAGAAGTATAATCTGAATTAATACACCCAGTTGTCCTTTGGTGATAAACTCTTAATTTTGATTCTTGATATTTGTCATAAACTAAATATTCATGACTTCCTCTATATTTTCTAATTAGCTGAATTAATACACCTGTCCATATTGTGGCTTTTGTTTCATTGGATAAGTCATAATGGGCTAGCTTTACACAATGCAATTCCTAAGCAATCCATATGATGATTTATGATGCTGTTTGAACAAATCAGTTACATCAGTCTTCTAGCTCTCTTCTTGAATAGTTTTCATCCTATATAGCAGGGGTCTCCAACCTTGGCAACTTTAAGACTTGTGGATTTTAATTCCCAGAAATCCTCAGCCAAAGATGGCTAAAGATTTCTGGGAGTTGAAGTCCACAAGTTTTAAAGATGCCAAGGTTGGAGACCCCTGCTATATAGGATAGTGATCCCAGTCTTGAGAAGAAGCAATGTTCCTCACGGACCTGGAATCTTTTAGTTCTTGGTATCACACTCACTTGCCATTACTTCGTTTCTTTAAAATTAGCCTACATGTCTACACATGTCAGTTAATTACTTCTTGCATATTGATGAGTTGCAGATCCAAGAGTCTGTTTTCTTCTATTTCATGAAAGCTTCCTTGTGATCTGGCGATGGTTTCTCTTTGCCACAGGTGACTAGACAAATATATTTGTACAAGCTCAACCGCAAGCAATTATTTTTTTCTGTCTGTCTGGTTTCCCCCACCACTTTGAGAAATTTAAAAGGCACTCTTAGACTGTACAGGTAATCCTCAACTTACAATCACAGTTGAGCCTAGAATGTATGTTGCTAAGTAAGAGAAATTTGTTAAATGAGTTGAGTTTTGTCCCATTTTATGACTTCTCTTGCCACATCTATTAAGTGAATCACTGTGGTTGTTAAATTAGTAACATGGATCTGGCCAAGTCACCCAAAGTAATTCAGACTAATTCAATTTAAAAATATGTTTCATTCTCTCATCCCTTCTATTTTTTATTTCTATATTCCAAATTACAGAATAAAGGTAGTATCAGTATCAGTAATTGGAAAAGTAATCCTATTCTTCCATACAAAAAGACATTGCTCAATGCTGCTCAATAACCGTGTTGCTGAAATAAGGTGTTTTTCACATTTAAATTATAACTATATAATGCAAGGTTGGATCAAAAATCTTAGGATTTGTGGAAATATTCATCCCCCTTTCTGTGCTATAGTTTGTTTTATAGTTGCCTTGTTGCTATGTTAGTTCATCTTCCTCCCTTCTACAATCAAAGCCAGGAATTTTTGTTGGCTTCTCGGATGATCCTGTAGATTGCATTAAAAAAAGAGAATCAAATCCTCTTATTCTTCCATCTAATTTATTTTACTTTTCTTTATTTTTATGCTGTTCTGCACAAATTCAGTTTTTCCTCCTGATTCTGGACAGCTTTGTAAGAAAGTTAGGCAGCCAAGGAATTCTAGAACGAATGCCTAAAATGTCTTGAATTTGTTCCAGTGTAAGCTGAAAAACTAAATGTGGAAGTGAATTTCCTGAGTCTTGAAAGTTAATAATTTCCTGACTTCTGGGGCTAAACGTATGGCAGGAAGATCTAATAGCCCATATTTAAAACATACCAGTTCCTCATAATGGAAAAATTGGCAAATAGGAGTATTAACAATTATATATTTGTGTGTGTGTGTGTGTGTGTGCGCACACGCGCACGCTTGTAGACTGAATGCATCCACCAATCTGGGATATTCATTTTTCCTTTATTCTTCAAAATGGTAACCACATTTTCTCCAGGACTTCAAAGAACTCTGATTATTTGAGTAGGATGAAACAGCCTCTTCTGAAATAATTGATTCTACTGCAAGACTAATTTAGAAATATTAAATTCTTGCTAGAATAATTAAGAGGCTTTTTATTTACTTTTGAGCTCACTCACACAACCGGTCAGTCCGTTGTGTATGCGTGTTTGTCATTTCTTTCTTTTACCCAATCTCCAATTGTGCCCAAAGAACAAATAGCAAATAGCCTACAAAGCTAGTTGCCAATTGGCATCTTCTGCTCACTAATTAGTCTGTTTCATGATTGTTAATTGAAGCTGCATGTATGGAGTTTGTGTGCTGATTGCTTTAGGGATTTAGCCACAGAATTTCAAACATGAGAATAAATAAATAGAAAGCTCCATTACTATATGCTTTCTTTACAAAAACACATTGCCTGTTTTCCTTGCAGGCAGTCCATGTGGCCACCACGTGTTTTTGTCACCAGCTTGAAATTCCTGCCAGTGACAATTTTCTACCCTCTATGCCAGTGTTTCTCATTCTTGGCAACTTTGAGATGTGTGGACTTCAAGCCCTGGAATTCCTGATAGTTGAAGTCTATATTGTACATCTCAAAATTGTCAGGGTTGAGAAACACTATTCTATATATCTTTATCTACTATATCAAAACTGGTGCATCAGTCCAGGAAGCTTAATTTTGGCTGCTAGAATTGTCAGTATTCAACATCTTGCATGGTCAACCTAATTATTGCATATGGTAATGGGTTAAAATGAGATTGCTCCCTTGTTTGACATTTCTGATCTGTGCCAAAGACACAATTTTCATGTGCCTTTAAAAAAAATTAAACAAGCAATGCCTTTTCCTTGTGCCCTTCATAGAGGGACTGCTTTATATCAGGGTTCACCAAAGTGATCAGTATTGTCCCCCAAAGGTCAATGGATCTGTCCAAGAGGTCATTGTTATTATTTGAGATACTGTTAAAGGTGTATTCATTAAATTATTCTCATATACATGTAATAAATGATTGGGGCTCAATGAACAGTCTGAAACATCATGAAAAGGTTAATAAGCTTAAAGAGTTTTGAGGCCCCTGCTTTGTCTGAAAAGACTGTAACAGTAGTGGTTTCTCAAAGCCCAAATGAATCCTTGTTATTATATCTAAGTGTTCTGATGAACACAGTGAAAGTAACTAGCAACCCATACTTTCCAATGCCTATACTGAAGGGGATTTAAACTAGGAGTTTGGCCTTTTCAGTGGTAGCCCCCACATTGTGGAACAAGTTTCCCCAGAAGATATGATTAGATTCCACCATCTCCTAATTTAGGTAGGCCTTAAAATCAACTTGTTTCATCATGCTTTTAGACTCTTAAGATAATTATGCATGTCCATTTATTATTAATTTTATGATGCCTGGAGTTATATAGTTTTATGACGCCTAGAGTTATTATCTTTTTATTAAACCAAAATGGTTCCTAAAGATATAAAATAAATGTGCATAGGACTATAAATTAGAGGTGTCAAGTATGTTGACTCATGGAAGAGCAAGCTCACGGCTAATAGCAACTGCTTGACCTTTTGCTTTTCCATGGACACATATCCATTTCCATGGACACATATCCTTGGAGAATAGTTTGACTCCCTCTTCTTTGTGGCAACCCCTGAGATATTGGAGCAGTGTTCCAATATCTCAGGGGTTGCCACAAAGAAGAGGGAGTCAAACTATTCTCCAAAGCACCTGAGGGTAGAACAAGAAGCAATGGGTGGAAACTAATCAAGGAGAGAAGCAACTTAGAACTGAGGAGAAATTTCCTGACAGTTAGAACAATTAATCAGTGGAACAGCTTGCCTCCAGAAATTGTGAATGCCCCAACACTGGAAGTCTTTAAGAAGATGTTGGATAGCTATTTGTCTGAAACGGTATAGGGTTTCCTGCCTAGGCAGGGGGTTGGACTAGAAGACCTCCAAGGTCCCTTCCAACTCTACTATTGTATTGTATTGTATTGTATTGTATCTATGCTTTCTTTTAGTATTGTGTCTGAATGGAAGAACTCTAGCTTGTTCTTGTCTTCAAACATAAGAGTTATATTCTTGGCTTATGACTCTGGTTTATTAGGAGATAAACAAACCCCACCTTCTGATTTCCTTGCAACACTAAGCAAACCACAGCCAAGACTTCCATGGTTTAATAGAATTGGAAGGGACCTTGGTGGTCGTCTAGTTCACAGTCCCCCAATCTTTTCGGCTTTACAAACCGGCCTGAGTGGGGTGGGGGAGATGGTACCTGGATTGTGGTGGGCAAGTGCTCTCTCTCACGCAGCTCCATTTGCACGAGCAGCAGGCACACGAACATGCCTCTTGCGTGAATGGAGCACATGCACACTGCTCGTACCCTTCTGTAGCCTGGTTCCAAAAGGCTCAAGGCCTGGTAGTGGCCCACAACCTGGGGATTGGAGACCCCTGTTCTAGTCCAACCCCCTGTTCAAGCAGGAGACCCTATACCAGGGGTGTCCAAACTTGGGAACTTTAAGACTTGTGGACTGTTGGCTGGGGAATTCTGGGAGTTGAAGTCCACAAGTCTTAAAGTTCCCAAGTTTGGACATCCCTGCCCTATACCATTCTAGAATATGATGGTCTCTTCTAGGAAACCTCCAATGATAGAGCACCCACAACATCTGCATGTTAGCTGTTCCACTGATTAATTGTTCTTACTCTCAGAAAAAAAATCTCTTTAATTGTAGGTTGGATATCTCTTTAATAATCTTCCATCCGTTTGCAACAAGAGCATGCCTAGGCATATTAACTCATTCATACTAAGCTAAAATTCTTCAGAGTTCTGGCTTATGGTGATACTGCATGTTAATTCAGGGAACAGGAACACTCGCCTAAGCCAAATATTTTGTAGGCACCTCCTGCCACAAAGCTGCTGGAATACTTTGATTTATATATGCAGTGGAGGCTTTGAATGGAATGTGATCAAGAACATTAGCTCAGTTAAATCCTTTCCCAACATGGCTGTAAACCTAGAGTCATTGGTAAATAAGTAGAAGAGTAGAAAGTTGTAGTTGGTTTCAGCCACAAGAAGAATGCCAAGCTATCAGGTGCATCCTTAAATGCCACCAAAATTAAATGAAAATTAACACCTTTAAAAAGGCCAACATTTCTCATGAGGCTTAAATATGAGATTGATTTTGACATATGACTAATCACCAATCTAACATCCAGGATCAGGTTACAGGAGGCTGTTTCACAGGAAGCTCATTACAATCTAGATTCAAATCAGATATTGCAGAAAAGCCAAGATGATGTGAATAATTATTGAGCTACAGGGGGGGGGGGGTGGAAATTAAGTCTGTCTAAGGCAGTGGTAGTCAACCTTTTTCTACCTACCGCCCACTAATGGATCTTTCTTGATGGAAAAATTTCCTTACCACCCACCAGTTTTGTCCTTCGACTTCTCCTCCTCCTCCTTTCCCCACAACCCCACTCCCTTGTAGCAGTGATGATGTTACCTAGTTTGGTAATGAAATGTCTGTAAGAAAACCACCAAGCTCAGAAAGCAGCAAGGATCCCACTATCCCCCACCTCCTCTTTCTCCCTTTCATTCTCCTTCTTGTCTTTTCTGCTCCTCCCCCCCCCCCCAAGCTCAGAAAGCAGCAAGGATCCCACTATCTCCCACCTCCTCTTTCTCCCTTTCATTCTCCTTTTTGTCTTTTCTGCTCCTTCCCCCCCCCCAAGCTCAGAAAGCAGCAAGGATCCCACTATCCCCCACCTCCTCTTTCTCCCCTTCCTCTTCCCACGTGTTTGCTTGTGCACGCGCTTGCGCTCGCCTGCCCACTCGCACAAAAGGAGGTTTTAACCTCCGAAATCCCTAACACACGCATTCTTGCGCACGTTAGTTCAAAAGGAGGTTTTAACCTCCGAAATACCCACCGCCCACCTGGAATCCCAAAACGCCCACTAGTGGGTGGTAGGGACCAGGTTGGCGACCCATGGTCTAAGGACAAGGGACCCTTTAGCTAAAATGCCAATGAATATCAACATTTATTTTTGATAATAAACATTTATCTCTCTCCCCGCCCCTTTTTTTCTTGCTAGGATGAACTTGACCTTACGGATAAGCATAGAGAAGCCATGTTTGCTCTACCAGCAGAAAAGAAATGGCAGATCTACTGCAGTAAGAAAAAGGTAAGACCTTTGAAGTATGCTTCCTCAACGTTACAAGCAGTCCTCGACTTATGATCATTCATTTAGTAACCATTTGAAGACATTGAGAAAGTGATCTAGCATTTACAACCATGACAGTATCCTCAGTGTCATGTGATCAAAATTTGGGTGCAAATAGAACTAATATGTATTTACAATGGTTGCGGCATCCTTGGGTCATGTGATTGCCATTTGCCACCTTCCAAGTCAACTTCCGACAAGGAAAGTAAATTGGGGAAGTCAGATTCGCTTTGTGACATGATTCATTTAACAACTGTAGTAATTCACTTAACTGTGGCAAAAAAAGACAAAATAGGATAAAATTTGGCATGATTACTTAACAACTGCCATGCTTAACTGGTCCCAGTTATGTTCATGAGTCAAGGACCGCCTGCATTTTTCTTTTTCTTTTTTTATACTTTTGTTCCTTTTTCTTCTGAGACACAAGAAAGAAAAAAATGCTGCAAAATGCTTTTGAATCAGTTTGAAGAAATAGGAGGAAATTTATTCTGGCCTGCAAATGCATAGACCAGATCATAAGATTCCAAACTAGCATGATTATTTGTATCCTGGGAATTTATTCACAAATGCAATAAAATTACATTACAATAATTTAGCATAATAAAATCAGATGATAAAAACATATGTAAAATTCTAATGAAGCAGCATGTAACATAAATCACTCTGGACATAATATTTATTCTATTCATTCTTCATTGCACAGGTATAATTCTGTAGCATTTTGTCAGCAATACAGAATTTTAGCTATATTACATATCACCTTAAACTTATTGTTTGGCAAGAGAAAAGCATCATGTCTAAGTGTCCTGGCATATTGTCCAACCAATCTCCTTTTAAAAAGGAAAGGACTAGATCAGGTAGCACATATATTGACTGTTTTTGACCACATATTTCATCAGTCAGAGAGGGATTTAGCTAGGTTTTGTTAGCTTCAACCTTGATTAGGGTTTTTGGAGGGGCAGGGGGGGGGTTAATGGAAGGTAGCATGCGGTAGTATCTGATTAGTTTAGGATCTAGTGCATTAGGTGAACCTAAAAATTAGGTTAATTCAATGGCCAGATGCAAATATGAGAACATAGCCATTGGGAAATAATGGCAGTTCATCAAGAGTTGCTTCAGCAATGGGATGGGTGACAGATAAATTTAATCAATAAGTTAAGTTCAATTTTTTATTATCTGTGGTCTTCCTTAGGCTTGCACTTTACATTTGATCTCCAGAAGGTACTTTGAAGTGCAAAGGAAGACAAATATATCTCTCGACTGCAACCCTTTAAAACAGCCGTACTTTGTGCTGGAATTATGCAATCATTTTGTGAGGCCTTCGTGCAACTGTGAGGAAGATCCAGTTATTTTAAAATATAGGAGATAAATGCTATATTTGCACTCTCACACACTCTGAAATACTTTGGGGAGAGTGAATCTGAATTGTTGCATTCTTTTAGTATCCTTGTTCCACATACTTTTGCTTCCGTACTGAACACTTTTTAGTAGAAGACTCTGCTGTTTCAGGATTGTTTTTCAGGGACTGGAGAACTCTTGGGATCTGGTTGGATAAAAAAATACCTTACAAGCAAATTAATATGATTCAGTAGGAAAAAGACAGAGTTTGTAAAATGCAGCCCTCTAAAGGCCAATGTACTAATGTCATGTATGCTGTTCGTAACTCCAGGGCCAAATGCAGCATAAATGAAACAGAATTATGTTTTAGAGGAAAAGCAAAATTATCTCATTGCCAGTTTTCATTGTCAATTGGATTTAATACAATCTGTACTGTCTCTGATTTGAGGGGGGTAACATAGCTGACTGGCAAGCCAAGAGCAACTAAGCAAAACAATAAAAGTTTGGTTTAGAAAGTTATAAATGTGTCATTTATCATTTTCTGAGACAGACCATTTGGGTTATAACCCATCAAAATGTTTTAGGATCTGCGGACAATGAAACATTTGTAGAGGTAAGATCTATGAAGATAAGAATAGTTGTTTCCCAGGATTCAGAAAGGGAAGGGAAAAACTTATTTGCTGAAATTTCAGCATAAACCGCATATATATAATTTCAGCATACATAAAATAATGTAATGTAATCTGAAAGAAAAACAGCTCAAGAACAACACCCATTTTACAGTGGAATGAACTGTCTAGAGCAGTGATGGCTAAACTTGTTGTCGTGCAATTAAAGTGTGTGCGTGCAATAGCGTACATGCCCTCATCCATAATGCAATACATGCATGACACCCATACACACACATACATGCGTGCCCCCTATGCTCCCTCAACCCCGTGCATGCGCCTCGTCCCCCCTCACCCATTTTTGGCTTCCAGGTTGGTGCAGGAGGCTTTCCAAGCCCAAAATGGGGTGTGGGAGGGTGCGTGCGGTCCCCCAGGCCCTGTTTTGGGCTTGGAAGGCCTCCTGCACCAACTTGGAAGCCACAATGGGGCACAGAGGGCACTGCACAAGGCCCCGAAATGCAATGTGCCCTGCCCCCCATGCACGCATGGCAGAAACCTGAAGACCAGCTGGCCAGCAGGAAGCATGCAAGCATGCGCAGTGGAGCTGGGCTGGGGTGACTACTGGCGTGGCCACAGAGAGGGCTGTGTATCACCTGTGGCACACGTGCCATAGGTTCGCCATCACGGGTCTAGAGCAGCTGAAGATGTGTGGCTTTCAACTCCCAGAATTCCCCAGCCAGAAGGGAGATGAAGTTCACACATCTTCAGCTAGCCAATGGGGAGAAACACAGATCTAGAGATAATTCAGAAACATCTTCATTAGAAGTTTTTTCCAATCAAAAAATAGGCCTGTTTTTAAGCACATGTTTCACCTGTAGATCAGGGAAAGTTTTTAGGTCAGGACTTCCCTGGTCTTATGATTCTCTAAACAACATCACCCATCATTCATAATCATTTGCTGTGCTAGTTTGGAACGATAAGACTTTGCCTCTAATCAGTCTAAACATCACCAGTCTCAGGAAGGGATGATTGAACTATTGAACCCTTTTCAGTTCAAATTCTGTGTATCTAAAAAAGAAAAAACCTGTGGCTGTGGCTCATTTTTTTATGTTCATTTTATTTCTTGTTGAAATATTAGTTGTACAAACATTAGTGTTCTATTTTTGTGTCAAATTAAAGGCGATCTAAGTGGATTTTGAGTAAATGGACAGAATAAATACTAAGCCCAAGACTTCCTCAAGTAAAGATCAGCGTCTACTGACTACATGAGATATTATGGTGATCTAATAGTGCCCAAATAGGAAGGAGGCTTGGCCTTTTCAGGTTGAAACAAGTGGGGTGACAGGCTTCCACCTGCTGCAGATCAATCATAAACTAAAATCCTATTGTGAATATGATAAGACCATTCTTTTTCCCACTTTTTTTCTGGCATCCCACTCACACAATACAGATAACTCCTCAGTTTACAACAATTTGTGTAGTGATGGTTCAAAGTTGAAACACTGACAAATGCTTTTATGGCTGGTCCTCACACCTATGACCCTTGCAGCATGATCACTTGATCAAAAATTGGGCACTTGGCAACCAGCATGCATTTATGATGGCTGCAGCATCCCAAAGTCATGTGATTGCTATTGGTGACAGCTGGCTTACAATAATTAAGTCAATGGGGGAAGGTGGATTGGCTTAATGTCCATATGATTTGATTAACAACTGTGGCAAAAAAAAAGATCTCAAATCGGGCAAAATTCACTTAGCCGCTTTGTTTAACAGTGGAAATTCTACCCCAATTGTGGTTGTAAGTTGAGGATTCACTGTGATTCAAACCTTTGGAATTTCTTCTTCATAGACAGTACAGTCCCCATCACAATATGCAGTATTGCTGTTTTATTTTTTTAAACTCCCATCGAAAACAGCAACCTGCCCTACTACTGACAGCTGCACTTCAGAAAAGCCGCTAAAGATGGACACCTGCAGACATTGAGTTGCCCATCTGTGCTTATGGTATTGGAAGAATTTAAAGAACAATAAATACAGGCAACATGACAAGGAATGTCCATCAGCTGTATACCTCTTTTTTTATGGCTGCTCCTGAAAATGGAATGGCAGATTTGCTGGGTTCATCAAGACAATGGCATTTAAATTGAATAACAGGAACCAGCTGCTGTGAAAGGACCTCCTATCTTTGTGCCGCAGTGTCTAACATAGTTGCCATAACTATCATGATCTTGAGGGGGGGTGAACAGGAAAATTATCTGAAAAAATAAAACAGCAATATTGCAGAAATCTGAATGGTGTTATGATAGGTTTCAGCAGACAGTGAAATCAGTTCATAGCTTTTCGTGACCTGCTTTTGAACTTTTCAAAAGAACCTGCTTGTCATTGAGATTGGACGCTGACCGGCTTTGTCCTGTTATGACAGAAGAGTTCTTTCTCTTAGGTTAAAATAATTAGATAAATGGAACATTTAGGCCTTCATTCACAAATCTATCCATTAGTTTGTTTAGGACGGTGACTTGGCCATGAGCATCAATGGTCAAGGATTAAATCTGCTGTTTTAGTGCATCATAATATGGATGCGGTGGCTCAGTAGCTAAGACACTGAGCTTATCGATCAGAAAGGTCAGCAGTTTGGCAGTTCGAATCCCTCTCTCTCTGCTTTTCAGCTTCATTTCGGACAATCATGACGTGGATGACTGAGAATCTCTACAGACTTTTAGTAACAAGGTTGTTAAGTGAATCTGGTTTCTCCATTAACTTTGTTTGTCAGAAAGTCACATATTCCCAGGACACTGCCACCATCATAAATCTGAGTCAGTTGTCAAGCATCTGAATCACATGACCACAGAGATGCTGAAATGGTCATAAGTGTGAAAAATGGTCATAAATCACTTTTTTTCAATCCTGTTGTAAATTCAAACGGTCACTAAATGAACTGTTGTAAGTCAAGGATTATCTGTAGTTGGATTGCTGTGTTTACTTGTAAAACAGCATTCTGCATTCAGTTTTGGTCGCCACGATGTAGAAAAGATGTGGAGACTCTGGAGAGAGTGCAAAGATGATTAGGGGACTGGAGACTAAAACATATGAAGAACGGTTGCAGGAACTGGGTATGTTTAGCTTAAGAGAAAGAAGGACTAGGGGAGACATGATAGCATTATTCCAATATCTCAGAGGTTGCCACAAAGAAGAGGGAGTCAAACTATTCTCCAAGGCACCTGAGGGTAGAACAAGAAGCAATGGGTGGAAACTAATCAAGGAGAGAAGCAACTTAGAACTGAGGAGAAATTTCCTGACAGTTAGAACAATTA
The DNA here is from genome assembly GCF_964273705.1 of Natrix helvetica. Lineage (NCBI taxonomy): Eukaryota > Metazoa > Chordata > Lepidosauria > Squamata > Natricidae > Natrix > Natrix helvetica. The sequence goes on from NC_138548.1 coordinate 31,796,474, forward strand.
ATCAGTGGAACAGCTTGCCTCCAGAAGTTGTGAATGCCCCAACACTGGAAGTCTTTAAGAAGATGTTGGATAGCTATTTGTCTGAAACGGTATAGGGTTTCCTGCCTAGGCAGGGGGTTGGACTAGAAGACCTCCAAGGTCCCTTCCAACTCTCCTATTGTATTGTATTGTATAACAGTGTTAGCAATATCAGATACTGTACATACAGCACAGGACCAACATACCATTTTAATGACATCCACTGAGATATGCTAAAACGTCGTGTCCACAAGTGTCGCTTTAAAGGCATAGGAATTGTATAAGTGGAGAATTTCCAGATTCAGTCTGAATCCATTCTGTCTCATTAGGATTCAGCTTGGGTCTGTTTTTCCTTGGGCAGGAATTCCACCACATCACCTGTTCAACCAGAGATGGAGATGTATAATTGGACACCATCCATTTATTAATGATAGCTCACACGACAGAGGTGGGGTGGTGGTCAGGTGAACAACACTTGCAACATTTCATGTCAGTTCTTCTGCACTCGACCGATAAGCGTGTATTCGCCACTGCTGAAACTCAACCTTTGGTCATCTCCATAGCATTTTTCATGGGGGCTGGAGAGGGAATCAATCTACAGAGTATTCTGTTCATTTCCTCAGGATTCACTGACTCAAAATGATTCCCAAAAACCACACTAAACAAAGCTCCCATCTTTATTTTGACTTGCTGAGCTGGCATGCAACTCTTAGATGTGAGTTATTTTATTCTCCAGGTGACCCAATTGCAAGTCTTTCTCTCAAAGTTTACTTGGTAAGGATAGAGTAAGTGATAAACATGCCTAGTGACTATCAAAGGAGGTAGCAAGGGTGGTGAAATAAGTTTGCTTTGCTGCTCTTATTCATTTTCCACTTTGGTCACATCCATTCTTCATCTATGCCAGCATCATCTAGGTTTCTCTTCTGATGCCTCAGAAGAATTCTCTAAAGATGTTCCTCCAGAACTTCAAGAGAACTCCTAAGCAACCTTTGGAAATTTACAAATCAATTTAGCAATTGAGTGCAGATTGTTTAAATAGGTCTCTCCCCCTCTCAGCTATAGCATTTGAAAACTCAGCAGAACAACATGATCAGAGTATAAGCTGACTATTCTCACATCACATCTCAGGGGCTCCAAGATCTAACGTAAAGCCTCCTATGTGGGTTGTGGTCAGTGACCATCTGGGATAATCCCATGATTATTCTGGTAGCCATGGTCTGATGAGTTGTCTCCTCTCTCTAAGAAGATAAAGTCCTTCCGCACTAAAAGCCTGGGGTATTACAGCCACCCTGACCAAAAAGAGGTCAGCAGCAGCCTGGGAAGCAGCTTTTTGCTAAAGCGTAGCCACAAACCGGGCCTCCCACTCAGTTATCTGCAAAAGAGTACCTTTGGTTTGCTGGAGATTTTCTGAGATGACATCCAGCAGTTTTACTATCTTGGGGTCATTGCTATTGCAATATCTAAAACCCAGAAAGACACACCTACGTGAGAGAGACTTTTGCAGGATTCAATCTGGGTTAGTCACTGGGACCAGAGGTTTTGTTCTTCAGAGCTTTTGGACTCATGCTGGAACCCATCTTCAGGGAACTTCTCTCTAGCAGAGTTTGTGCTGTTCTGGGCGTGGTATTTATAGTGCCTAGTGGCTTTTTAGATGTTGATTGGGGTGTGTTGATGACTAGCTTTTAAGTCATTAGCTGTCTTTTGCTTGTTTTGCCCATCCCTTGCCTTCTAAGTACTGGTGGTAAGTATTAACTAGGCTGATCGTAAATCAGCACTACTGTTGACTGATGAGAGGGGCCTGTTTCCCAGGTTTCGATCACTCTCTGTTTTTGTGCCTGCTTGTCCAACAATCTTGGAGCTGCAAAATTGAATGTGTGACCTTGAGAGTGACTTTTGCCCACGGTAATATATGCCAGGTCTGCCCTCTTATCCACTATTTATTTTTGATTGAGGAATGTTTTATTACAGGCATGCTTGGCATTTGGAAACATCAGTTAGAACCTCTGTCTCTTCTCTGCCCCTTAACCCTTGCACATTTGGTGCCCCAATGGTTCAGGTAGTTTAGATTCATGAATAATCTGTAGTAACAATAATCTGTAGTAATAAGTAGTAACTGTGAAAGGGATCTTGGAGTCCTAGTGGACAACCATTTAAATATGAGCCAGCAGTGTGCAGCAGCTGCCAAAAAAGCCAACACAGTCCTAGGCTGCATCAACAGAGGGATAGAATCAAGATCACGTGAAGTGTTAATACCACTTTATAATGCCTTGGTAAGGCCACACTTGGAATACTGCATTCAGTTTTGGTCACCACGATGTAGAAAAGATGTGGAGACTCTAGAAAGAGTGCAGAGAAGAGCAACAAAGATGATTAGGGGACTGGAGACTAAAACATATGAAGAACGGTTGCAGGAACTGGGTATGTTTAGCTTAAGAGAAAGAAGGACTAGGGGAGACATGATAGCAGTGTTCCAGTATCTCAGGGGTTGCCACAAAGAAGAGGGAGTCAAACTATTCTCCAAGGCACCTGAGGGTAGAACAAGAAACAATGGGTGGAAACTAATCAAGGAGAGAAGCAACTTAGAACTGAGGAGAAATTTCCTGACAGTTAGAACAATTAATCAGTGAAACAGCTTGCCTCCAGAAGTTGTGAATGCCCCAACACTGGAAGTCTTTAAGAGGATGTTGGATAGCTATTTGTCTGAAACGGTATAGGGTTTCCTGCCTAGGCAGGGGGTTGGACTAGAAGACCTCCAAGGTCCCTTCCAACTCTACTATTGTATTGTATTGTATTGTATTGTATTGTATTGTATTGTAATCAAAGAACACCCCCCACACTCCTAATGATGAGAAGCCAAAACAGTCCTAATTCAGAAAAATCAGAATATATATAATAATTGTAGAAAGAAATGGTAGCTGGTTTGGCTGCTTAAAATGAGAAATCAACAGGAAGAAAAGGTTAATTCTTTAGAAACCCAAGTCCATGTGCAATGACCCAAAACAAGAATGCAACCTTCAGTATAGTTTCCAATAAATAGAACAGTTGTTCTGTGGCTCCAGTTGAGAGGTGGATTTTTGGATTATGATAACAGCCTTTGAAGTCATTTTAAGCCAGTGCATGACCCTAATAAGAAAGGGAAATGAGGATAGAAAGATTGCCTTGTCAGGGAGATAAAATACAGATCTGAAAGTAATATCGTTGTGGGTGGATTTGATTTGCAGCCAATCCCAGTGTGCTTTCTTCTCAACTAAGCTTCATGATTCCTCGAAAACATGTCACTAGGTGAAGAAAATCATTAGAAGGCAGGGTTTCAAGTTCCTTTACAGTCAGGTCTGAAAAAAAGTGAAATATATACTGTGTTTTGTATGGAAGGTGGGGGGAGTATTGGCTTTCATTTGGATAATAACTTTCTAATTAATGAAAGGTTGTCCACATATCATTATGGAAAGATAGCACTGGTTTCAACATTGGGTGTGTATGTTTTTGTATCCATATCTTTGATAATTTGGTGAAGAGAAGACTGAAAATAGAAAATCCAATACCCAGCTCTGAGTCATGGCAGTCGAGCCTCTTATTTTCTCATATCTTATCCTACAGAATTCTGATCCCAAATTGCCAGTCAAAACCATTGTGGTTTTTGAATGTCCCAGTTTCAGTTAAGAACGTGCTTGAAACTGAAGATTCAAACCTGACGGTGGGGTTTCAGAAATAGCTCCGTGTTTTGGAAGCTTATCAAATTGAGATTCTAGATGTTGACATGTGGTAAGGATGCAATGATTTGTGAGAACCATTTTCCTCAGATGGATTTTAGGTTAGTTTATCCCAGCTGAAGAGGTTATATCAGTAAAAAGAGAGCCAATTAGGTTTAGGCACCAGTTTAGTAACCAGGAAACCATGACTTCTGTTCCCACCTTAATCATGAAGCTAGCTGTGTGACCTTGGACCAGTCACTCTTTCTCAGCCTTAGGAAGGAAGGAAGAAATGGCAAATCTCTTCTGAAAATATTACTAAGAAAACTGCAAGGGCTAGTCCAGGGGTCTGCAACCTTAAACACTCAAAGAGTCATTTGGACCTGTTTCCCACAGAAAAGAAAACATGGAGCCACAAAACCTGGGTGGGCGTGGTCAACTCAATGTCACTCCCACCCAGTCACATGACACACACCCCAGCCTCGCCTACCCGGGTTTTGTGTTGAGGTGTTTTTTGTGGGAAATGCAGCTTTTTCTCTCCCTCCCTGCCTCCCTCCCTCTCTTGTTTTTTCCTCTTTTCCTCCCTCTCTCACCTCCTTCCTCCCTTTCTTTCTTTCTTTCCTTTCTCTCCCCTTGTCTTTCTTGTTTCCCTCTTTTCCCTCTCTCATTCTCTCCCTCCAGCTCTCTCATGTCTGTGTCCCTCTCCCTCTCTCTCCCTCCTTCTCTCTCTCTCATTTCTCTCTTTTTCCTCTCTCATTCTCTCCCTCCATCATTTTCTCATTTCTCTCTCTCTTCTCCTCCTCTTTTCTCTCTCTCATTGAAAGAGCCGCAGGTTGCAGACACCTGGCCCAAGCAGTCACCAGAAATCAAGGCAAATTTAAAGGGAGAGAAAATAAAAGAATATTCTGTTTGTTTGGTTTGAGTTCAGTTAGAGAAAAACCCATTCCAAATAACCCATCGATATGTGTTTTGCAAGGGTGGAGGAAATGTTAAGTCTTCTTCACATAGGCATTGTTAATCTACAAATAGCCTTCCAAGCTTCATTACAATCTTTATTCTTTATGTTAGGCAGTGATAAAAACAGAAATTGATTTTTGTAACATTAAAAGATGGACAACACTCACTAGAAATGTTTATTCTCTTATTACAGATCATTATTGTAACTATTTTCCCCAGATTATTTTTTCTTTTTCTAAATGACTGTGCATGTAGGCTGTTTGAGAAATAAGAACAGGGAATAATAAACAATGAGGAATAGCCTTAGAATTGCTTAGGCTATAGATACATTTTAACACTGAAGTGCAAACAGCAAGACTAAAATCACTGACCAGTTTAGCTGGATTTTATGAAACGAGAGACCTTCTCTTCTAATCTTTTGGAAAAGCTTTATTAAATTGCAGCAAGTACTGATATAACAAAAATATGCACATCAACTCTTGAAGCAGTACTACTCTGAGTATGCCTATTCTACCCCCCCCCCCCGCCCCAATTTATTTTTGGAGAACTTGGCATCTTTTGTATAAATTGTTTTTTAAGATGATGGGTTTAAGTAACAACTATAATATTAGGAACCGAAGGTCTTGCAAAAATGAAAACGATTTCTCATAGGCATGCACATACACTGAGCCAATTCAAGATTCAAGCTAAATTGCCTTTTGTGAGTTAAAATTTTATTACTAGAACGGATGTGAAAAATTGAAGTAGATTGGTTATAATGATTGCTTTGTCTGTGCAGAGAATATTACAGTAGCCATGGTGATTCTTATAACAGATTACTCTTCCTTAATTGGGCTACTCCTTTTAAGCATGTGACAGGGAGAGATAACTGGGTGCAGTGGCTCATGAGTGACTCTTAACCCAGTCTTTGTCATTAGGATATTTGCTAGGATACAAAAATAGGGGAGCGCCTAAAGGAAAGACAAGATGTCAATGTCTTTATTTTTTTAATTGCAGCTCCCACAATTCCTTGCCATTGGCTGTGGGGAAAAAAATTCAGATCTTTCAGTTCTAATGTGTTTTATAAATAAAGACACCTTCAAGTAATGCTCAACTCTCCGTGTCAGTAAGGACATGTCTAGTACATATCTACAGTATATCTATATAGATATGCTGTAAATTTGTAGACAACATTGAAGGGATTTGCTATTGACTTCCCATTCTTATCCTGGTGGTCTATTTAAATCTGATCCTGTTTATGTATTTTTTAAAAATATACCACTGTTAACTTGCTAATCTTCATTAGGAGTTTGCTGTCCATTCCTTTTTCCTACTATTGTTCTCATTGTCCAAATGCATATGCCCCCTCCTAATACCCTCCAGATGTGTTGGACCAACTAGCAGAATGTCATACTGGCAGAGATTGTTGGTATTTTTAATCCCAACACATTTACATAAAGGAAGGGCAGTTTATTCTCTCTATCCTGTGTTATGTCATTCAGGAAGGAAGGATGAGTTGAAGAATGATGAATTCCCGTCTAGTACTGGTATAATCATCAGCTGTTGCAATCAATTTTAATATTAGATGCCTTTGAAATGTACCAGAAGGCTAATAACAAAACTGACCCATCAGAATAACAGAGTTGGAAGGGAGTTTGGAGGTCTTCTAGTCTAATCCCCTGCTCAGGCAGGAAACCCTATACCATTTCAGACAAATGGTTGTCCAATCTCTTCTTTAAAACTTCCAGTGTTGGAGCATTCACAACTTCTGGAGGCAAGTTGTTCTACTGATTAACTGTCAGGAAATTTCTCCTTAGTTCTAAGTTACTTCTTCCCTTGATGAGTTTCCACCCATTGCTTCTTTCCCTGCCTTTAGGTGATCATTTTTCATTCAGTTCCAGGTTTGTCATCAGCTGAATGATAGCCTGAACTAAGTATGTATAGGCAACCAACTGGTTTTCATGGGCAATTGAGATAATCTTGAGTGACCTTGAAAAGCTAAGCAGGGTGAGAGCAGACTTGAATGCGTTATAGTAGGTTGGACTGGGAAATTAAAAACAAAATGCTGAAAGAAAGCAGTGACAAACCATTCCATATTGCTATTAAGAAAATAGTAGTTGAGCTCAGCTTGCAGGAGATTAAATATCAGTAATCAGACATTTTATCCCATTTTCCAGTTTTAACTCAGCTGAGCTTGGTTCATACAATAATACAATAGTAGAGTTGGAAGGGATCTTGGAGGTCTTCTAGTCCAACCCCCTGCCTAGGCAGGAAACCCTATACCGTTTCAGACAAATAGCTATCCAACATCTTCTTAAAGACTTCCAGTGTTGGGGCATTCACAACTTCTGGAGGCAAGCTGTTCCATTTCATCTTTTCAATGTGATTCATAATTTATGCTTCCTCATGGCATGAAATTGCAATGAACACATCTGTCAATTTAAAGCTTTACAAAAAACATCTAAATCTTTTTCTTGTTTGTAAAATCTAAAGATCTGGACAGAATCAAAGACAGTGAAATCAGGGTGTTAAGAGGGAAGAAGCATGCACTCAGAGAACTGATTGTTATACCGATTGAATCCCACCACTGCTGTACATATAGACATAGCACAGGATCTGGATATATTTGCCAAGGCCTTCACTGCTACTATAAGTACTAGTTTGTGGGGTATTTCTTGACTGCTGGTTCCTTTATTCTTCATAGTCAATTCAAAAAAGCAGAATTTATCCACCATTTCCATGGTAAAATTATAAAGTATAAGGCTGGTGGTTGTACTGTTGTAATTAGTTTGGTCTTCATTATAATTAGAATTTTCACTGTATTCATTGCTAGAACTTGCAAATTATTCACATTTGCATGTTCAGCTTTCATATCCTAGTTTTCTGAGCAAAATTTCAGAAGTGGTTTATTATTACCTTCATCGTGGGGAGAGTAACTGGCCCAAACTCAAACACCTGGCTTCTATGCCTAGGGCAGGACTAGAACACAGATTTCTCTGACATAGAGTAGTGCCTCACTGATCCAAACTAGTCTCCATCTTATACTGCTTGATTTGCAGAAGTGTAACACAACAGCATTGTGACTGTGTGATTCTCAATGTGATTTAGGATAGACCAATGTTAATAAAAAGGCAACCTTTCAGGAAATGTATAATATTTCAAAGTACGGTGGATCAAATTAAATTTCTTTTTATTCAGGATCATGAATGCTTACCAGTTAGTAATGTTCAAATAAGTACAATCTAATTGGAAATCATTTGTCTGCCATGTCCAGATAGAAAATATTATAGATCTTTACTGAAAATGAATACAGTCCCATCTTTGTAGGAAGTGCCTTTATGAGTTTTTATGTTTGGGTGTTCAAAACATGTTTTCAGTTACACCTTATACTAAACCAAGGCATTACTCTTCTTAGCCCATTTCTTATACCATTCTTCTCCAAGCAGTGTTCTCCGCATGGATTGAACTATAACATCCACCACTCCTAGCCAATGTGGTTGGCCAGCTGCTCTACATTTACTAGCACTGCTCTACATTTACTAGCAGTGCTCTCCATTATTTGAGAGAATGCCAAAGTATTTCCAGCCATATACCATATAGTGTTTTGCATACTATTATATGTTCTACAACTGAGGTCAAAACGGGACAAGTATTTCAGCAGCAATGGTGGGACAGAAGTAATACATGCATATGTTATAGCAATGGTATACCTATCTACCCACACATCCTTTTGAATAGTTGTCCCTATTCAGGTCTGTCTAGAAACTGGAGAGTGCGTAATACAGTAAGTCCGATGCTTAAACTCAAGGAAGCTCTATAAATATAACCTGTATAACATAACCTCTATAATATTGGCCTGTGAAATGAGTACTACAGCCATCTTCTCACTTGTCTCCATCTTGGTGCTCTTGAAATTTGTTGAAACGGCTGCCCAGAATTGCCAGGTTGGGGAGGCAATCATTTTGGTTTTCTTCCAGTTGAACGTGCAGAGATGGTGTTCTTAGTTGAGTTCTGTTATGGTTAATTGAAAGCTTGCAAATTGTCTCCCTTAAGACCTGACTGTGAGGAAATACAGTTTTGTCTGCCTCGTTCACACCTTTTCCATTCAGAAACCATTTCCCCCTTTTTGTTTCCGTCTTGGACATAAAGACAGTTAGCCCTCTGAGTCTTCCTGGTGCTGGCTGACCTTGGACTGGGATTATTCAGGCTTCTGCCCTGTCTTGTCTGCATATCATCAAATACAGGAAGTGGCTGCAAATTTATGGTCCAGGTGCAGAAATGAGAAGATCCTTTAATTATGCCGCACTGGCTGTGATTGTTTCGTCTACAACTGAGCCAAAAACTAAGAAGGCAAATAGATTTTCATGTTGGAATCAATATGTAAAGTAGGAGACAAATTTTGGAAAACAAATCGGCAATGAAACCCTCAATGCGGTTTTCCTTGTATACATTCAAGCTCTGGATGTTAATTGAAACTCAAACCATATAAAAACCCTTGCTAGCTGTTGTTTTAAGTTTCATGAAACTCTGCCATCCCTAGATTACTGGCATAGAACAAAATCTGAAGGAGTTGTCAAGCCAGATTTAGAGAAATTGTACAAACTGATTACGCTAAACCTTAGGCAGAGCCCCTCTGTTAATCATCTTTCAAACCATGTGATTGATTGTAGCTCAGACCTGTCTAAAAAGAGGTTTAATCATTTTCCAGATTTGTGCTCCTTACCGTTGCTTACCAGCAGTTACATTTATTTTATATATTATTGGATACAGCGTAGTTTTATCACTACACCAATAAAATCCATTATATTCTATCCATAGCACAGTTCTATCTTGGGATTGGTCTTAAATCTGTTTGGCAGAGAAGAGAACAATTTGAATTTTTGCTTCTGTTCCATCTACACACTGAGCGTATATAATGCAGATGAGAGTATAAAGTGTCCTATTTGAAAGTTAATACATACTCATTACCTAGCACTTAGCCCATCTTTATGGATCTCAAAAATCTAAGCAGTCAGGATTCATTAGTACTTGGATAGAAAAGTTTCAGGAAATACTTCATGGCTAAGATGGAAATCTGTAAAATAATCCCAGAAGAAGAAACTTTGGAATTCTTGTATTATTTATGAAATACAAGGCACCATGTTTAACTCAAAAGAAACCTTTGTATACTATCCTAATTATTTTAATTATGGTTGTATTGAATTCCCCAGTGAGACTACGGAGTCTTACTAGGAAGCACAATATGAACATAATTCTGTTATGTTGAACACAAATTGCCATATTTCTTATCCACTGAAAATTGCTTCAAAATTCTCTTAAAGTGCCTCTACTTTACTGTTTTTTTTAATAAGGAATTTATTTAATGGTTTGCATTGTTTAAATTGTTAATGGAATGAATTGTCTTTTGGTATTTAAGTAGTCAAAGAGTATAATGAGATTTTGTTTAATCATTTAGTTAATGCCTGGCTTTTCATGATGTGATGGACATCATTTTGCTAGGATTGTTGGTCAGTAATGATTAAGGGTTCTTGTAAACTCGTGTTGATATCTGGTCACATTGTCCTCTGTCACCCTCTTTCAGTTGCCTTCAGTTTATGTAAATAATGATTTTTTAAAATCTAAAAATGTATCTTCAAAATCTGCAGGAATTGTTGTGTACACTTTCCATTATTGCTGTACAAGTGTCTTCCAGATGTGAATCTGGGGTTCCTTTGAAGCCTCATCGATAAAGCTGGAACATGCTTCTAAGTACAATAGAATCTGGTGGCATTTGTTAATAGTTGATTGTGATATACTATAAAAGGATATATTATACTTTTATGAAGCTGATAAAATAAGCTTTGGATTTTGTTGCTGCTACTCTTGAACTAGTTTTTTTTTAATTGTACAGATTTTGTTTGTGGCTTAAGCTGTTATTGTTTTCCTTAGTATGTTCTGAACCTGTTTAGGAAAGCTGAGGATTTACTTGTTCCTGGTATCATATACCTTCTTGAAGCACCGATTTGAGAAAATACCTTAATTTAAAAGAAAAGTAAACCACCACAATTGCTGTTTTAACCAACCTCCCATTGACACCTCAGATGCATTTCTTGATACATGGCTGCTGTCCCATGAGAGCATAAAATTGATCAACAGTCTGTAAAAAAAAAGAGAAAGAAAAGATGTTTTATAGAAGCTGAAGCCAATTCAGCATAGTAGAATACTTGATCTATCTTGCCTCAGCTCCCTTGGCTGTACTATCAGTCTAGACTCCCAGGAGATGTTTTTATTGAAGGATTCTCCTGGTACAAATTCCCAGGTGAAAGGAGTGGATACGGGTCAGAGTCAAGCTAATAGTCTACTTGTGATTCTTCCCACACAGTCCATGAAATATCTCACCACCACCACCAACTGATGTTGTAAACCAGAGACAGAGTTCTTTGGAGGTTATAATAAGATCTGTTTTTTGTATAATCTGATGCATTATGTCAAATATCTCCCCACAGAACTGTGGTGAAAAATGAGCATCTTTTCAGAATATTGATGATCTATTACATCATTTTATAATATTGGATGCATTCCATATGCTGGAACGTAGGTCAAGATAGGAACTGAACAGGCAATATTTAAATAAATGAGGGAATTTATTCCAGATGCTATGATACCTACTCTAATGAAGTAGTGTGATCCATTGATATATGCAAATAAAGTAGTGATATACCATATATATTCATTTTGTTCACTGAATCTCCTAAGATGGATTTCTCATGGAAAAATTCAGTAAATGTGTGTAAGAGCTGAATGTGGTGACTATAAAAGGTTAAAAGTTTTTATTTCTACCGGTATATATTGAAAATCAATTTTCATCATGGCTTAAAACAATGGAGGAGGAGAATTAGGAATGTTTGCCTCCTTGCGTTATCTGTAAAAAAAAAAGGGGGGGGCATAAGAAAAGTCTAATAATAATATCCAGAGCTGAAGAATCCATTTATATTTTATGAAATTTGTTTTAAATGCCACAATTGTCAAGAGAATTTAAAGTATGTAAAATAAACTTGTTTAATAAGATAATTCCAAGCAACATTGGGGAATTAGACTGGACTAATTTTAAATACTAAAATATATATTATTAAATGAATCGTAAATGTCCACCTTAATGCAAGAGGTGGAATACTGGCAGTTTTTGGAAAAGTAAGATATCACAAGAATTGCACCCATGCTAGAAACACAATTGGTATTCCAAAAGACTATGAGACCTGTAGGGCCCTCTGATCTGAATCATCCATCATCTGGCATATTGTCTTTCATTTTGTAGTTTCTATCAATGTGGTTTTCTTGGTAACATGCAAGAGTTTACCACTGTCTTCTTCTGCATAGTATAAAATGATGCCTTTGTCATTTTAATTAAATTGATTAGCAGCCTTCAGTCTCTATCTATATTGCTGCTGCCCATAATAGGTTCCTGCTTGCTTTAGCTGGTACTTGGGATGACTGGTATCCCATGAACTCACCTGCTGGAAGGATATACTTTTGGCATATGCTCTTGATAATTTTCCCTCATAGGAATAACTGCCACAGTGAAACTGGGGGGGGGGGGGAGAGGCGGCTTTTTTAATGACCTTATAAAATTTAGTATTTGTTGGGGAATTGCTTAAGTCAAATGATGTGTTCATAATAGTAATAATATTAATATTGTTGATATTTTTATTGCCATTAATATTGATCAAGTTTTCCATTTGTTTTAAATATTTATGAAATGCTATGAGTAGAGGTTTATGTTATACTTCGTGTTATAGGAGAACAAACATGCTTTGCAGGCACTGAACAAAAGAACTGGCTGAGTTTCTAACAATGTTACATTTTGGCTAGCTGTCTGGATATTTATGGTAATGGTATGTAGTGAGCTTTCTCCCATATTTGGGCATACCAGGGGTTGTAACACAAATACCTATTTCCCTGGCTCAGCTGATAAGGAGGAGAGCCTGTGGCTTAGTGGCTAAGACTCCTGCCTAATATGTAATACAGCCCAGGTTCAAATCCCAGTAAGGGTATGGCTAGCTGATGAGCACTAAATAGCTCAAAATAGATCTATACTAGTCTCCCTTTATTTATTTATCAGCACAAATACAACACAAATATAAAAAGGCAACATTAAAAATAAAAAATATGGTTTTCTGCCTGGATGGTTTTCTGTAATGAGCCGAAGGACAGAAAGGGGGAGTAGTGAGCTTCCTCCCATATTTGGGCATACCAGGGATTGTAATGCTGGTTTTGTTGTATTCGGGTCTTTTCCCGTGTAAGATTGAGATTGTCTTTGCAACGTTTCAGCAAGATCTCACTTGCCATCTTCAGGCTTGGGCTTAAAATGGGATCGGAGCTGCCGTCTTTCTGTAAATCTTGGTGGGAGGGGATGGGGTGCTGGCTTTGTTTCAGTAAGTGGAATGATTGGTTGTGTGGTTGTATCATGATTGGTAGATTGGTGCTGATTGGTGCTGGCTGTGTGTGCATTGTTGTTTTGTATTGTAACGGCTTGGGTGGTGGGTGGTGTTCGTTTGTTGGCTAGGGCTGGTTTCCAGATGTTTGGTAGGCAGTAGGTAGATGAGGCCAAAAACAATATATATATATATACACCCAAAACCCAGCCTGAAGATGGTGAGTGAGACCTCGCTGAAGCGTTGCCAAGACAATCTCAAACTTACACGGGAAAAGACCCGAATACAACAAGACCAGCATACCAACACCTGTGAAAATCTACAAATCTACGAATATATATATTTTCTCTTTTCCTATTTTCTCTTTTCCTCCATACAACCTATTGCAACAATGAAAAGACTTTCAATTATTTAAAAAAAAAACTACTCTGAGACAGACAAACAGCAAACTTATAACCTTTTGATATCACCATGGAACACACACAAACCATCAAAATCCCTCCAAAGCATCTTAACTCAGAGGCTCAGTAACCAAAGAAGAAGAACAAACAGGAGTAATCTACAACCTACAGTATAAGAACTGTAACAGCCAATATGTAGGATAGATAAGTAGAAGATTGGCAGAACACATTCACACTCACAGAAGATGTAATGAAAATTCCTTAGTCTCTCAACATAAAGACAAGTTCAACCACAATTTCAATTGAATTAATATTTTAGTTCAAGCCAAATCCAAAAATGCTAGGGAGTTTCTGGAAGCTTGGCATTCTGACAGATCAGCCATCAACAGACAGATAAATCCCATCTACACACCATTTAAAAGATATAACTAAAACAATAAGCAAACTACACTCTCCCATTCACTGATGATAGTACATAGCCTAGTAACAAAATGTCTGCAGGTGCACAATCACTTTATGAGCTCCAGATATATTGGGATGACAATTCCCTGAATTCTAGCAACATAACCTATGCAGACCTTTATGCTATTGGGAGGGTTCCTTGGTTTGGAAAGTCAATGTAATGGTTTCCTTAAAAAGAAAAGTTGACAAATTAATTCATTTGCCAAATGGATTCTTAACAGCTGTCACATGCCTCTTTGGTTTTAGTGGGGAAGTACCTTTGACACTTTTCTCTGTGTTTTTAGAAGGAATTTCCCCCTCCAAATGCCATGTCCCCTTGACATTCTGCTTTCTTAACAGCCCTCCCTGGATCTCATTGGCAAATGGATGGCATTCCTTGGCTTAAACAGTAGGCATTAAGTTTCATGATAGTTGTGAAAGCCTCTTTCTCATGGCAGGCTTCTTTAGTCAGCCAAACCAAGTTTTGGCAGGCAACAAGGTTAATGCATGCTAGTAGATGAGGCCAAAAATGTAACAGAGATTGGCAGCTATAAACACATAGGTTCCCTGTGGTTGCTTTGGAAAATAAAAATTACAGCATGGAGAGTAATGTTTGCAAGTAAATCAGCCTGTTTCCCTTTCCGACCATGAATTATTGGACAGATTTATTTTTGGATGGGTGGGCGAGGGACATATAAGAACATATTGCTTGGCTTTATCAAGGGCTCACATTTTTTAAGGCAGGCTTCCCCAGCACGGTGTCCCCCAGGTACCTTAACTGTAACTCCAGACTTGTATTGCTTCAGAGGGAAATTGGCTAAAGACAGTCTGCCTTAAAGGGAAGGATGAGAATGCATCTCAGCACTAGAATCGAGATGGATTTTTTAAAATATCTACTTCATGATTCCCTCTGTGGCAGATAAATACTCTGAATGTTTGGTCTGGAAACACTTTGGCTCTTAAGGATTGGTTCCCCTCACACATATGTGCTAGTCATTCTGGACTCTAGGGGGCAGTGCTCGTCTCCGTTTCAAAGCCGAAGAGCCAACGCTGTCCGAAGATGTCTCCATGGTCATGAGGCTGGCATGACTAAACGCCAAAGGCGCACGAAACACTTGTTACCTTCCCACCAAAGATGGTTCTTATTTTTCTACTTGCATTTTTACATGCTTTCAAACTGCTAGGTTGGCAGAAGCTGGGACAAGTAACAGGAGCTCACTCTGTTACACAGCGCTAGGGATTCGAAACACTGAATGGCCAACCTTTCTGATTTACAAACTCAGCGTCTTAGCCACTGAACCACTGCCTTGTCACGATGTTAAAAAGTTTGCTAGGCATGAACTGACATTCAAGAGTTAAACTAAGAAAGCTTTATTGCGCAGGTCATAAAACAAAATGTTATCTGAAAGTGATTTACTGCGCACGCGTTACACATTCCAAATTCCTTTCTTCTTTGTTTGGCAGCCAACTTTGGCAGACGGAGCTTTCATTATCAAAATGTAACCATTAGTTATTTTCTGTTTCATTTACTTTTTTTATTTTATTATTAAAGTTTGTTTGTTAATTAGAATACTTTTAAAGACTTTTATTTTTCTCAATATCTCAAAAGATATGCGGAAGGGAATCAGCCACGGTCCATTGATCTCAGATATCAGGCGTTTTTTTCCCCTGACATGCCTCCCTTTTAAGGGTATTACCAACCTGGAAAGAAGCAGAAGAGAGCATGTCGGTGTATAGAAAGTCACTGGTTCAGTCCTTTGGCATGAAGTAATAGTAAGCTGGTCTAAGTGAGTAGATGGCAGCTTCCTGAGTTGGGAAGGATTCATTGGTTCCTGCTGATCAACCAGGCAGTTCCTAGATACCCTGTGATTTTTAAAAGATGTTGTGAGACTTTTGAGTATCTGACAACATGGAGGGCACAAGGTTGCCTTCTTTTCTATGGTCAATAAAAGTTGTGTGGATAAGTTGGTGCTACTGCAACAAAAGTTTTGGCTATATAGATAATCCTTGACTTACAACCACAATTAGGCCCAAAACTTATGTTATTAACTGAGACATTTATTAAGTGAATTTTGCCCCATTTTACGACCTTTCTTGCCACAGTTGTTAAGTGAATCATTGCAGTTGCTAAGTTAGTAACACTGTTGTTAAGTGAATCTGGGTTCCTCAATGACATTTGTTTGTCGGAAGGTCACAAAAGTTGAATATACAACCCCAGGACACTGCAACCGTCCTAATTATAGCCAAGCATCCAAAATTTGGTCATGTGACCATGGGAATGCTTCAATGGTCGTAATTTACGTGTGAAAAATAGTCATTTGCAGTGCTGTTGTAACTTTGAACTGCCACTAAATGAACTGTTTTAAATTGAGGTCTACCTGTACTTGTTACTTTTAGCAGCCAGAGTGCCAACTAGCCACTGCTCTTCTTGTGGGAGGGAGGGAGGGAGGGGGCTCAGCTGCCCATTCAGTCCTCCATCTGATTTCATTTTCTGTTTTCTTTTCCAATAGACAATGTTCTCTGACAACAGAGCCTAGACAGTCATTGTTAAGCTGCACACCAGTTGTGCTTGTTGTGCTTCCTTGAGGTCTTTTATTTTTGAGACTTGCACTTCTGTGTGGTAGGCTTCCCTCAGATTGCTCTCATCCTCTTTTTAATGCCCATGTTCTTAGAAGGGATTTAAGATTATTTTACAAGATTCTTAATCCTAGTCATTCAAACTTTTTTGAGCTCAAAGAGGCAAAAATGATCGCTGTGAATTTATCATTTACAGTACCAAGACAATTTTACTCATTTAATCCTTTAGCAAATCCTGAGCCACGTGCCTCGTGCCTATTTAGTCTGCATTTGGATTTAAATTAAAGCTCTTTGACTCGGAATTTCAGTCCTGACAGAGAGCATCAGGTGGAGAAAGTGTTTTGAAGGGGGAGAGAAGATAAGCCCCCTAAGAAGGCTCAGTTACAAAGGCAGCAGCAATTGCAGAGAAGGCAGAAATGGGGACAAGGAAAAATGACCGCTGTTTTGAACAAAAATGTAGCCAAAAAAACAAACAAACCAGGGATGTATCTTTTTGTGGTTGCAGCTTTTAAAACCAATTTGTTGAATGACTGTAGATAATACAGTACATTATTAATAGAATGACATTACCAGGGAAAGCAGAATATGACCCCTTCTGTCTTTTCATTGAGGCACTTATTTTAATCCATACCCAAAAATTGAGTGAAGCCTATCGAAAACAATTATTTCTTTTCATTTAACACTATCACATTATTATATGTCACAATTTCCAGTTGATAACATTTATTAGTAAGTCCAAAAAATGAGATCAGCTTATAAAAATAATTTCTTCAGTCTATGGAGTGACATTTAGCCATTTGGAATAAGGTACTTTGCATTTTATAGCTATTGTATATAAGCAACAAGGAAACAAATATTCTAACATTATTCTTTCACTTGCTTATTTCAGGACCAAGAAGAAAATAAAGGGGCCACGAGCTGGCCTGAATTTTACATTGATCAGCTTAATTCCATGGCTGCTGTAAGTGGAATTATCTATTGTTGTGTCTAAAAAGAAAAGATCTGAGAATTAAGAGCAAAGCTCTAACTTTTGGTTGCCACAATGTAAAAAAGATGTTGAGTCTCTAGAAAGAGTGCGGAGAAGAGCAACAAAGATGATTAGGGGACTGGAGGCTAAAACATTTAAAGAATGGTTGCTGGAACTGGGTATTTCTAGTCTGATGAAAAGAAGGACTAGGAGTGACATGATAGCAGTAATCCAATATCTCAGGGCCTGTCACAAAAAAGAGGGAGTCAAGCTATTCTCCAAAGCACCTGAGGGCAGGACAAGAAGCAATGGGTGGAAATTAATCAAGGAGAGAAGCAACTTAGAACTAAGGAGAAATTTCCTGACAGAACAATTAATCAGTTGAACAACTTGCCTCAAGAAGTTGCAAATGCTCCAACACTGGAAGTTTTTAAGAAGAGATTGGACAATCATTTGCTTGAAGTGGTGTAGGGTTTCCTGTCTAAGCAGGGGGTTGGACTAGAAGACCTCCAAGGTCCCTTCCAACTCTGTTATTCTCTCCTGTTCTGTTCAATTCTGTAGTAAAAGCATTTTTAAATCTTAATTTTAAAGAATTGATAAATATTATGCATTATTTTACAATATTTATTATTCATATTTTTTGGGGGAAAGATCATGAACCATGTATGGCACTGAAGCATTGCTTACAGCTGCCTTTTGATCTTCAGCTGCCATAAACATGATTTCAAAATTGCAGTAGCTATTCAGAAGGGCTAGAAATTAGTTCGTTTTAAAAGTGTGCATTACTTGATTCTTCAAAAGCAAAAATGCCCATAGTGTGCTTTTGTTGAACCACTAATGTGTGACTCATTAAGTTTGTCCATTAACTTGTATGTACGAACTCTGCTTCAATGTTTAGCTGCATTTTGTGTAAAGTCACCCTTCGATCTCTTCACAGGTCTTCTGACATATATTGTGCTATTGAGAAAATTAATCTACATATATAAGGCCTTTCCTTTACTGAGTGATGCAGGGAGACATTAGTTTTGGCTTGGGATAATTATCAGTAGAAGCCAAAAGCTTTTAAACAAAAAAAAATGAAGGTTTTGTTGAAAAGTTCAAGATTGGTTCACCTTCCAGTTGTCTGAGCAGCAAAAGACCAGTTATGTTTGTAAATGGGAGGGGAAAGAGACTTATTAAAGACTTATTAAAGAGACTCACATCAACTTTAAGGGAGCTAATTTACTGACTGTTGAATGTTACCCAGTCATGCAACAGAAGTGAGCACTTAATAAAGCACCTGGAATTTGTATAGAGAACTGCAGAGGTCTTCTTTCTGAATGCAGTACAATCTATTCAGCAGTTGTGAATTTCATATTGTGGTTATGTTGAGAATATGTGTCGGGGTATTTCTCCATGGCAAAGTCAAGCATTTTGGAGATAATTGGACATTTATGTTTCTCAGATATGTGTGATATTGAGTTGGGATAATATATGCCTTGCAACTGTTCAGTGTGGCACTATTGCTCTCTAAAGTTGTCATTAAATAAAATCTTCCCCTGTTGAATTTTACCAATAAGTTGCTGGCATAAAAGAACGGTGTCATTGGTTAAATAGGAGCTGGGTGGCTTGAGCAATTAGGACGCTGGGTTGGAGGTTTGCAAGCTCACATTTGAGACCCCGAGAGCTGACATGGGGTGGGATTGAGGTCCCGTCTTTCACTCCAGCTCATGCCAGAGACATGGAAGGAGCCCCCAACTAGGCATCCCCAGGGCAATGGTGATGTCACTAGCTAATCCTTTCAACCCAGAAGCACATGTGCAGCATTGGTTAAATACTTCTGTGGCACAGCTTCCTCTTTTAAGTGACAGCCCAACTGCATCACCAACTCAAAAACAGTTTTAATGGAAATAAGAATAAAGTATATATATATATATGTTTTAAATTTTATTATCATCAAATGGTTGAAACATCTCTCTTGCTGGCATTTGAAAACTAAATTGAGTCTGCTACAGTACTGCATCAAGAAGAATAAGCTGGAAAACTAGGCTTGCTATTCATTTGAGCAAAACCAGACCCACAACTCTTGAACAGGACAATGAATAAAGAAAGTCCATGACTCATCCCCAGAATCTTTTTGGAACTTTTTTGGGGATAAAGATTAGTTGCTCAGAAGAGAGCACCTACCATTAAAAGATCAAACTATACAATTCTGATCAGAGTTGAATATCATATAGTTTATCCAAGAGGGCACTCTACTTATTGTGATGCAAAGCCTTGTAGAAGGGGCTTCTGATAGCCATTCTGAAGGTCAGAAGAACCATTTTTAGTTTATCTTATTTTAGAAAAATAAAGAAAATGGGATATGAAAAGGAAAAACAGAAATGAAATATTAAAATATTTCTACTAAACCTGCGGTATTTGTAAAGAGATATTTCATGTTCTTTGTCAGGTCCTGACTGCTTCTTCCTGCATAATCCAGGGCCATAAACCTTTTATGAGGGAGCATCTGACAGGAATATTCTGAAGAGGTCAATTTGGGTGGTCTGGATGCTGTATTGTGGTGGTAAATGGGTTCATCATGACCAGTTCCTATTGCACTGTCGCTGATTGACAAGCACTTTCAGCACAAATTATTTGTGGAAAGTACAGTAGGTAAATAAACTATATTGAACAGGTGGCTGCTACTAATTTTCTCAATTTGTGCAGAGAAAGTCATTGATCGCTTTGGAAAAAGAAGACGAAGAGGAACGAAACAAAACCATAGAGAGTTTGAAAACAGCACTAAGGACCAAACCTATGAGGCAAGTTGCTTTTGGGTTGCTCTTGCTGCTAGATTACTAAATCCCTTACCTTTTGCTCTTTACTGTAAAGATTCTTAATCACATGCCCCATCTTCCCAATAAAAATTCCCCCGCCCTGAGGTCTAGGGATGTTGCAATCAATCAAATTACAGAGCCATCATTTCGGCGTTATAGAAATCATACTGCTTGGCTAGTAAATGCTATCCTCCCTGTGATAGGAATGCCTTGGATTTAGACAGTATTATTTTAAATACGCCTTTTACAGCATTAAAAATTATTTTGCAGAATGGAGATTCAAATTCTACCCACAGACAAGTGGAGAAGGTTCATAGTAATCTTTTTCCATCAGATTGTGATGCTGCAATGTTTATTCTACCATCGAATAACCACCTTTCTTATAAATACCTTCTGCACCTCTTAGCAATGATCAGGCTGTTTAGACATTGAATACTCAGTCTTGGGAAGTGTGAAATGTTCAGAATTAATTTTGTCCCAAGCTAAAAAACAGGGTCGAGTCAATCTTGAAGCTGATTGCTTTCTTTTTCTAACAATGTCCCCAGAAGGTACCAGAATATAGCAATAGCACTTAGACTTACCAGTATATCAGTGGTGGGTTACGACCCAGTATGGGCAGTATGGCCCAGTATGGGTATACCGGTGCCTGCCGGGAGCATCTGATACCATTCCGGTATGGTGCCCTGGAGGGCCCACCCGTGCTCCTTAGTGGTATTTGAGGTTTTTGGGGCTTCCGCACTTGGAGCATATGGCGCCTGTGCAACACTCCGCCAAGCAGCTGGAGTGTCACGGGCGGTAAATACGCATGTGCACGCTGCATGTGCACGCTCACTGCGCACTTTCATGTGGTGGACGCCCAGCCCCATTGCACCGTACTGGTTGCAACTGGATCCGGAACCCACCATTGCAGTATATACCGCTTCACAGTGCTTTGTAGCTCTCTTTAAGCAGTTTACAGAGTCAGCATATTGCCCCCAACAATCTGGGTCTTTATTTTACCAACCTTGGAAGGATGGAAGGCTGAGTCAACCTTGAGCCGGTAAGGATCGAACTCCTGGCAGTCAGCAGAATTAGCCTGCAATACTGCATTGTGCCACCACAGCTATCATATCTATTTATGGGTAATGAAATCTATTATCCTTACGCTGAGATATTATTTTAATCTGTTCTTTAGGAATCCTCTGAAGTTAAACTAAATTTGGACTTTTAAAAAATTGATCTTCTTCTTTTGTGTTCTTTCCTTCTTTCCTGATAGGTTTGTAACTCGATTCATTGATCTGGATGGCTTGTCATGCATTCTGAACTTCCTGAAGAGCATGGACTATGAGACTTCAGAATCTCGAATCCATACCTCTCTCATTGGGTGCATCAAAGCCCTGATGAACAACTCTCTTGGGAGAGCCCATGTCTTGGCCCACTCAGAGAGTATTAATGTAATTGCTCAGAGTCTGAGCACTGAAAACATTAAGACTAAGGTGGCGGTGCTGGAAATCATGGGCGCTGTGTGCCTGGTTCCTGGGGGTCACAAAAAGGTACTAGAGGCCATGGTGCACTACCAAAAATATGCCAGTGAACGGACTCGCTTTCAGGTATGGAACATTCAATTACTCTTTTAAATGAAATGGTTATTTTTAATATTCCACAGTATAAACTTTTATTTTTGTTCCACAGCAATGGTGCAATAGTTCCCGAGGTCATTTAATTTCAAATATTACCACAGACATGTCAAGAAAAAACACAGTGATATGGTCACCCAATCTGCAGACCTCCTTCCTGCATTACAAAAATTGTCCAATACAATTGGGTCCATTGATGGCTTCTTAAGAAGTGGGTGGAACACTCTTTCCTTAAGCATTGACAAGGCTACCCCTCTCTGAAGAATATATTCACCACTAATGGACCCAACCAGAGGTCATTTCCTGGGAGGACTTAGCCATATAGGAGTGACATTGGTCTACCACACAGTCCCAGGAATCTTCTCTGTAAAAATTATTCTCCTTTTCTCCAAATATTGCTTTCCTATACACTGAAGCAATAAGAGGCAAATCTAAGTTACACAAAAGATGTCAGCCTCTGCTTTGCTGCTTGCTTTCGGCTGCCATTGAAATGGGGAGTGGGGATGACATGGTATTTGGGAAGGGAAGTTTGCAGCACAGGAGTGAATGAAGAAGGGAGTGTTTTTCTCACCATCTACTGTGCATGCTGCAGATAGTGGAATTGCCGCCAAGGCCAACTGTCCGGCATACCAACCTGATGATGTTTTTTGAAGGTGCAACCCACATGACACCTGTGGGGTGTGCGGATTGGACTGGGGGATGGAGTTACCAGGGGGAGGGATGATTATGCGCGCTTTTGCCTCAGATCTTGCTTTGCCTAGCTGCTATCTACTCATAACCAGTAAAAGTATTCTTAATTTTGAAAAATGGAATGGAGTGGTTTCTTTCTTGGTTATGATGGAGGCTGCCCTGACAAAAACAATTAAATGTTACTTTTTAAAATAATATTCAGTCTCTTTAAACATTATCTCCGACAATGATCAACATCAGAGTTCTATACCATGAATCTAATATCAAATGCATGATATTATATTTTACTGATAAGTGGATCATTTGCATAAAAGCAGTATGGGTTTTACGCAGCCATATAAAGTTACCTTAAGTTACCCATAGTTTTTCTATGTAGATATGTGTATGAGAATGTGAGAAAAGGTGAGACGGAGAAAATATATTTTCATCTTTAACATAAAAATAATTAAAACAACTCTAATTTTCATTTAAAGTTTTTTCCTCTCCTTTCCACTATAACAATGATAAAAAATAATCTAATTTTCAGACATTAATAAATGATTTGGATAGAAGTACGGGACGATACCGAGATGAAGTAAACCTCAAGACTGCCATTATGTCTTTTATCAATGCTGTTCTAAGCCAAGGAGCTGGAGTGGTAAGTTCAGAAGCTGGAGATGGGTGCTTTGTAATATTGATTGGGATACTATCATGTTTGAACAAGGATTCTAGAAACAATAGCTAAAACATCTAAATGGGATATCTTGCATCATACTAGCAGCCATAACACTTACAGGAGGTTTAGATAGGGCAGAGATAGGGTACAGGTACTCGTAGGATGGAAGAGTTCTTATTAATTAGTAAAAACTTTAGGTCACCTTAATTTACAAGAGAAAGGTAGAACTGTGAAAAGTGTGCAAAAGAATTGTCTTGCACATTCATATCTGAGAGGATAATCGGAATATTTTGGCAGAGACTTTTCCCCATCCCAGTTTCTTGGAAGGACAGAACAGAAACACGTTATCCTTTAATAAAAGGATGCTTCCCATGCATCTTTCTGTCCTGCTTAAAACACAAATACTCACCTTCTCACCCTATCCCCAAATAGAAACATTCAAGATCATTATATCAGACAGAGCAATTTGTACATCTCCTAATGATGGATATTCTGGAAAAGTAGTTTTCCTTGTGAATTTGGAACCTCTTATGTGCATAATTTGATTCTTTTAGTGGTTGAAAAACTTAGTGGCTGCAGCTATGTGGGATAACTCTCACTGGTTTTTTTAAACTATTGGTGATGTTGGAGACCAGTAGGAATTAATGTCTGTGATATCTAGAGAGGAGAATATTTGTATTCCCCTAATATAAACCCACTACTTATTATTGTCACCCTCAGGCTGTCTAAGAAAGAAATATAAGGTATATCTCTGCTCCCCTGGCTTGCTTTGTTTTTGACAAGCCAGTGGAATCAATAAAAAATTAACCTGATGAAAAGACCTAAGATGATGAACCCCGTTTTCTTGTCTTCCTGAATCCTGATGTCTACAATACTTCATCTGTCTTATTTTATTCCAGTGTTACTGTAACTCCATAATTTCTAGAAAGTTTCCTAATCTACCTATTTTGTGACTGCCATTACAAAGGGTAGTTAATTTGCTGCATGGGTCCCCATTTTCTGTTTACTTCTTTGGTAAAACAAGGCAGCGCTGTGGCTCAGTGGTTAAGACACTGGGCTTATCAGCTGGAAAGCCAAGAGCCCCGGTTCAAGACCCAAACACTGTGTGTCAGGAGGAGACCTGTTACTCATCCCAGCTCCAGCTAACCTAGCAATTTGAAAGTATGCAAATGCGAGTAGATAAATAGGTACCACTTCAGCGGGCAGGTTACTGCATTCTGTATTCTCATGCTGATCAAAGCCTCTCTCAGATAACACAGGCTCCCTCGACTGAGAATCCGAGATGAGTACTGCCTCCTTAAGTCAGTCACAACTGAACAGGGAAACTTTTAAGCCTTTGATGGTAAAACAAAAGTACTATCATTTTAACAATTTTGAAAGATTGCCATCTTCTTTTCCTCTTTCCCAGGAAAGTCTGGACTTCAGACTCCACCTTAGATATGAATTCCTCATGCTTGGAATTCAGCCTGTAATTGATAAGTTAAGAGAACATGAAAATTCCACATTAGATAGGTAAGTATGTGGTTTGTAATGTTGTTTCATTCTTCTTACCCATTCTGCCTGGATTTTGTGATAAAGGAAATTGATAGTATATTTCTACCCATCCTAATGTAAAGAAATTGTTCTAAAATTTTGAATTTTTCTAAACTAGCTGGAATTCTATGACATTAAGCCAGGATTTAATACACAGGAACCTCTGAAGCCCCAGTACATCTTACACCTGAGGGCTTCTCCCCCTTCTCTAACTGCTTCACAGGTAGAAAAGTTCCTGCCAGCTTAATTTTATCTTTGTTCATCCCAGACATATTGTGGTTTGTTAAGGAACTAGCAAAACTATGCAGGCTTGGTTATTGGCTTGTTTTCCAATTGGCTGGATTTTGTTTAAATCATGATGCCTAATTCATGCTAATGATAACCAAATATCAAGAAGATGAAATTGAATTTTTTCTTGCGGCTTCATCAGAAGAGAAGAGAATGAAGCATGCATGGTTACACAGGTTTTGCACATAATGCTTTAATGTTACATTCAAGTCTATGAAAATTAACATGAAAGCTTTAAGTGCTTGCAGAGAATATCAAGAACTAATTACAGTGAACAACTATATCTCAGTTCCATTTCAGAATTCATTGCTGATATGTTAAGACCCATTCTCTTGGGGAAAATCCATCATGTTGATATTCTCCTGTGCGCTGCTTGGAGAATCCAAGCATGGGTTTGATTTCTGTTTGTCTGCCCGGTGACTGAGTTGTTTTAGAGTCTTTAGCCATGCCTCCTAGGCTTGACTGCCTTCAGTTTCTCAACTCAGTCAAGCCCATCAGGTGTGACTTTGACTCTGCCCTTTTATTTGAAGCTAGTGGTACCTCCTTCAACTGTAACATCTTAGCTATCTTGTGCTTTCTTATCATTTTGAGTGCAAAATAGGTGTCACGTTTTTAAACAACCAAAATAAATCCTAAACACTCTTACTCAAAAGCTAAGAGGAAAAAAATAAAGTTCTCGCCAGTCTTAGGTGGCTCCAACAGCTTGCATCATTGCCCATCTTTTTTAAAAAAATAAGTGCAATCCCAGAACACCCAATAATTTATCCACCCTTGATATAAATCCCAACCATGGAGCCAGCCACTCTGCTTGGCACCCATAGAAAATATTCTTTTTTTTTCATATATATATTTATTGTTTTTACATTTAAAACAGTGCAGCACTGCGAAGTCGAAGTGACCATACAATCACATTATATACAAATAATCTCATCCAGTAACTGTTAGCCTACTTAATACATTATCTATCCTTCTATCCAATCACATTATTTACAGTTTGTTCCAGTCTTGTCACCTTGTCTTATACCAATAATAGAATCTGTTCCAGACTTCAAAATATTCTGATTTCCCCTTTATTTTTTAATTCAAGGTTGAGCCTATCTGCTTCTGCACAGGCCAATTTTTTTCTAAGTATATCTAACTCTGGTGGTGTATTTTCTTTTTTCTAATACTGCACATAAGTTATGCGTGCCACAGTTAGTACATGTATAATTAGATAAAGCGCATCTTTCTTACATCCCTCTGGTATTATGCCTAGGAGAAAAATTTCTGGTTTGAACAAAATTTGATCTCCCACCATTTGTTCAAACCATGATTGTATCATTTTCCAGGATGTTTTTGCCTCATTGCATGTCCACCACATATGATAAAAAGTGCCTTTTTTTTTTTTGCACTTCCGACAATTTGGGGCCAGATTTTTAAACATTTTGGAGAGCCATCTGTAGAACATCTAATACAGATTTTCTTTATAAGCCGTGACCATTGTTAGTTTCCGATTAAGTATGCAACATTTTTCCCATTTAGCCAAATCCACATTATAACCATTTTTTTTTTGCCCAGGCGACCATAGTTTCTTTGACATGTTCTTCCTCAAGTTTATATTCCAGCAAACTTCTATAACAGCAGTTTGATCAGCCTGTCTTCTGTCTCTATCAGACGTTTATCTAATGTTGTATAATCTTTGGCAATACTTTCCTTTTCCATAGGAAATATTCTTATGGGGAGTTTATACTCAATTTTCCAGAGTCTCTCTGAAACATGAGTACAGGTAGTCCTTGACTTATGACCACAATTGAGCCTCAAATTTCTGTTGCTGAGAAGTTTAATAAGTGAATTTTGTCCCATTTTACTACCTTTCTTGCTACAGTTCTTAAGTGAATTACAGCAGTGGTTCAGTTAGTGACAAAGTTGTTAACTGGATCTGGCTTCCCCATCGACTTTGCTCATCATAAATATGAACCAGTTGCCAAGCGTTTGAATTTTAATCAAATGACCATGGGGATACTACAGTGGTAATAAGTCTTAAAAATGGTTGTAAGTCACTTTTTTCAGTGCCGTGCAACTGTCAACTAAACAAATTGTTGTAAAGTTGAGGAGTGCCTGTACAGATCCTTTAGAACTAGGATGATAAACGAAGAATGGTTGTTGTATTGTGGAGAATTAGCTGAATAGATGGACTTCTGAAGGTGTCTGGTTCTTCTTACTTTCCTGGTTTTAAATTTGAGAAAGAATTGGGTCCCTCTAATGTTGAGGAATAATACATTTGCATTACAGCTGCAGTTAGTCAACTATTTACAACCTGGATTTGAAGTACTGATGGACGCTGCTCAATGATTTTACAGTTTGTTTGTTTGTTTTGCTGGAAACCATTTATTTCCAGTTTCCAGCAATAGTAGACCTATTGCAAACAATGGATTTACTTACCAACCACAGCATTTGACAACCACCACATTCACTTAACGGCTGCCATTTAAAAGGTTGTAAAACTGAGCATGGTCACATGGTGACTTGCTTAACAACTGGCAGAACTCACGACCGAAATTCTGGGTTCCATTATAATTGTAGGCCAAGGACTAACTGTATGAACTCTTCTGAATGAAAGGTTATTAAGTGCCCTGCTGCTTCTAAATGTAATGGGATGTTCTTGCCAAACCTATTAGCAAAATTGCTTCAGTAAAGCATTGCCTCCTTTCTTCCCTCCAGGCATTTAGACTTTTTTGAAATGCTCCGAAATGAAGATGAGTTGGAGTTTGCCAAAAGATTTGAATTGGTATGTATGTACTACTATTTTGCTACATTTGGAATGAGTAAGAAAAATATTCTGGCCAAGAAAGGATTGTTGTTAAGAACTGAATCATATCTCAGCCATTTTACAGTTATCCTTGAACACTTGCCCAAAATGATTAAGTTACATTTTAATTATAACTTTCAGGAGATTGCTTTTCTTCCTCCCCTATTCCATCTTTGCCCAACTTTCATATAGATGATTCACCCTAATCCTTCCTTTTTCATAGCTGTGGGATATTTTTCAATAACTGGCAAGATTTTCAAAAAATTGAAATGCTTTAAGGTGTTACAATATGTTCTGCTCCTGTACATGAGAGATAATCACTTTTTGGATCAGACTGACCTCGGAGGTCTTAGATATGTGCAAAATCTTAAGGATTGTCAGGTTCCTCTTTATAGATTGACGTTTTGCCCAGGGACATGCGGTCAGGGGAGGCAAGGGAGGCAGAGCCTCACCGCTCTCATCATGAAAAGAAAAAAAAAGGGAAAAGGGAAAAGGCGCTGAGGAGCCTCGGGGAATGGGACCACGTGTGCAGGAGGGAGGTGCAGGAGGCTCCTCTAGCCTCAGCCTCCCTCCTGCACACATGGTCCCATTCCCCGCCTTCCTGAGTCAACATGAAGGGGACCGCGGCTTGCTCTCAGCGCGAGCCACGGTCCACTCCATGTTGACTCAGGAAGGCGGGGAATGGGACCACGTGTGCAGGGCAGAGGGAGGTGCAGGAGGCTCCTCTAGCCTCAGCCTCCCTCCTGCACATGTGGTCCCATTCCCCGCCTTCTGTCGGGTTCTGACGCCGGAGCTCATGGTTCCAGGGCGAATGTGCATGCGTGAGCGGCTCCCTTCCTTGCACTGAGCAACGGTGGGTTTATGGGAAGTTGCTCACGAAAGCGGAAAGTGCGATGGACTTTTTGGACCGGCGGCTACCGTTTCCCTGCCAGCTCACTCACGAAAGGACCCTGGAAACTGAGTCATGGCTGGAGCCTTGTTAACAATTACGCTGCTGAAAGAAACAGAGAGAAAAAGCAGATGTATTTTTTTTACAATTATTATTTTGTGATACGATATTGAACGTAGTGCTTAGAAAGCCATGGCTGATTCCAAGAAAACTAAGCGGGGTCAGATTTGATTATTCTTCGGTTAGGATGGGGACCCAGGAAATCCTAGGCGGGGAATGGGACCACGTGTGCAGGAGGGAGGCTGAGGCAGCCTCAGCCTCCTGCACACGTGGTCCCATTCCCCACCTTCCTGATGATGTCACCAGCCTCACCACCCATAAACCTCACCGCACGTCACTGGTTTTGCCAATTTTATTCATTCACTTTTACGTTTCTTACTACACATTCACTATGTGTAGGAAAGTCCAACTTGACTAAAAAATTGATTGGAAACAAAAAGAAATTAGAGGTAGCAACTTTCTCTGGAGGAATGATTGTGTATAAAAATATTAATCTTAATCTCAATTGTTTTGTCCCATCAAATAACCAAAGGTTCATATAGATACAAAAAGTGCAACCCAGATGTTTGAGCTCACAAGAAAGAGATTGACTCATACAGAAGCCTACCCACATTTTATGTCTATACTTCACCATTGCCTCCAAATGCCTTGTGAGTACAAAAAGTAACTTTAGGATTCTATTGATATTCGTAGTAGATATTTTGGCATTGAACTACATGGTTCGAAATGCAGGCTTCCTCTGAATGGTTAGAAATGCTATAACTTTAACATGTCCTGTTAAATTATTATAGTATATTATTATAGAGAACGTGAAATCGTGTTATTGTACAGAAGCAATGAGATTTGCAGTCTATGCATCTTAGTAATTTTGAAGTGCATATGGGTGGATGGACGGATAGAGAAATAGAGAGAGAGAAATAGATAGATTGAAAAAGAGAGAGAACATGTTAAAGAATGATAGATAGATTGATTGGCATGGGGGCAATTGCCGATGTAATCTAGGAATTAAATCTTTAAGGGTAACTTTAGCTCAAACCAGATAGAACTTTCCAATCTTCATTATATTGCTGGAGAAGACTTGAGAAGGACAGATTGTATTTACATAGTTTAAAAAAAGAAAATACCACCAAAAGGTTTAAAATGGAAGAAAAGATCTGTAAGCGCAAAGGAATTTGCCGTGTGAAAAATTTTCTGTAACATCCAGTTCTTCAGGATTAGCTTGCATTGTCATAAAATCCTATGAAATTGGAAGAGGTCACTTAAACAAATTAGTCCATTTCTCTACTTAGTGCAGGACTCCCATACATAGCCATCATGCTTCTTTTAAAAAAAAAGTTCATGCAATTGCTGATTAAATTTTGTATGCTAATATCTGCATGGATACTTTCCTCTTTGTGCCATGCATCTTCAAAGTGTCCATTACATCTACTCAGCTGTGCTCATAAATGTCCTGACAAAACACTGCTTTCAAGAAAGTCATATCATCCAGCTTAGAAATGCTTATTGCACGGTTTACCCTACATTTGTTGGTTACTCAACTATACAGATGTACACAAGCATTTCCCCGCTCTGGAAATCCATTCTGAAGGATAAGATTTTGACCTTCTGTCAAAAGCACTCGCTTAATGGCTGTACCCTAACATGTTTCACATAGTTGATTAGATATAACTTTCAAAGATTTGCTGCATATCAAATATGGAGACGTATCTGTTGCAACTGTCAACTTTGTCCTTTCCCACAATGATTTCTTCCCTTTGAAAATGGCTGTACAATTCTATTTTTGCCAGGCATATCTGAGTACAGTAATCTCTTGGAATGCATTGCTATCTTCTAGCATTGAGCTTTGTCCTTCTCTTTCTTTCAGGATTTATTTGAATAATTTTGAACTGCACTATTAATATGTGGGAAATATATTTGTTAACAGTTGTTCCAATTTCTTTACTAACAATAATAATTTGCCATTATATTCAAAAAATGCAAGAGTAGCTACAGTGTATACTTTGTTTTATAAAAGTTTATCAGGGCATTTTCCAATTTCAGAACAACAAATGTATATGATTTTAACACTGTTTTGCAATGCTTACAATCAAATTTGCCTCTCGTAAAAACATACAAAAGTGACATTATACAAATTCTATCCTTTATTTATGCAATATCCTGCTCTCCAATATTTATATTGATATAAATTAAGAAATGACTCATAGGTTACAAAGAGGTGAATGTTTGTAATTCACTTTTGCATGCTTTTATTCATAATTCCACAGATGCATTATTCATCCATTTCTTGGTGGAGCGGGACTTGCAGGTTATGAGTTAAATTGCATAATATATTATTTTCTCTCAAAAATACTACACATAGTTTTATAAATACACTTTGATACTGAAACACAGTATTCAAGACATTTAAAATAAGATATTCATGTTCCTGGGCATACAATCATCATAGAAGAGCATGTCACACTTCCCAAATTTTTCTTCAACGATTAATTTCGGAGGCTTCTTTATTTATAACAGAAATCACATCATTTGCAACTGGCTATTTCTGTCAACAGAGTGTTTGGTCACTCTGGGGGGGGGGGGATGATATCAATTCAGTGTTACAGAAGCAACTGTTACAGAAGCAAAGTGACTATTTCATTAACCCCAGTTTTGGTACGCATTACATAAAATATCCTGTTTATTAGGAAGAAAGAGCATTTCTTACATGTGGTTCTGATATATAATGATCTAGGTTTGGAAAAGCAGTTGTTCACTGACATTCCTCCACCGCAACCTATAGCAACTATTTCACCACAAAAGCACAATTTCCTGAAAAAGCATCTGCGAATGGAGATTTGTTTAAATTGACATATGCTTCCTTTTCCCACCCTTCACATTCATTCACAGTTTTTGTCTCCCTTTTAGATAAGAGAAACGGCAACACTGTCCAGTACTGGTTACTGCTGGATCGTATTATACAACAAATAGTTATTCAAAATGATAAAGGGCAGGACCCTGACTCAACACCCCTGGAGAACTTTAATATCAAAAATGTTGTCCGAATGTAAGGGCCTTCCTTTATTTCTGCAGTAAATGGGTTTTTTAAAAAATCTTGCATGTCTTCTCTCTTTCATATGAGTGGGCTGCTTGTTTGATTTTTGAATTAGTCCTTCCAAATCTGCTCAATTTGGAAATAGTGACAGAACTACTTATTATCTGGAATGCAAAAAAGGATTTCTGTTTTACCAAGTTATCGATATTGCCAATAACCTCACCCCAAAACAAATATTTTGATATATATTCCATAGCAAAGACTAGAGAATATTTTACCTCATAAATTGTATGTAAAGGAACCGCTTTGAAAAAACTGTATTCATTAATGTTATTCAAAGTAGCAATATGTAAACAAAATGACTTGCCACTGTAAACTGTTTCGTGGTAAGAAAACTGAATAAATTTAAATACTAATTGAATCAGAACAGATGCAATTTTCTAGGTTTTCCATAGAATTCATCTTGGCGTCTTGGACTTGCTAATCATGTGGTACTTATATTTATTAGAAATTAATTTATTTTCCCCCCTAGGTTGGTTAATGAAAATGAAGTGAAACAATGGAAAGAACAAGCAGAAAAAATGAGAAAAGGTAAATGATAATAGAGAGCCCCACTTTAAGAGGACTTTAGCTTGCTAGGACTGAGAAGGCCACACTTGAAATACTGCATTCAGTTTTGGTTGCCACAATGTAAAAAAGATGTGGAGAAAGAGTGCAGAGAAGAGCAACAAAAATGATTAGGGGACTGGAAGCTAAAACATATGAAGAACGGTTGCAGGAACTGGGTAGGTCTAGTTTAATTAAAATAAGGACTAGGGCAGACATGATAGCAGTGTTCCAATATCTCAGGGGTTGCCACAAAGAAGAGGGAGTCAAACTATTCTCCAAAGCACCTGAGGGTAGAACAAGAAGCAATGGGTGGAAACTAATCAAGGAGAGAAGCAACTTAGAACTGAGGAGAAATTTCCTGACAGAACAATTAATCAGTGGAACAGCTTGCCTCCAGAAGTTGTGAATGCCCCAACACTGGAAGTCTTTAAGAAGATATTGGATAGCCATTTGTCTGAAACGGTATAGGGTTTCCTGCCTAGGCAGGGGGTTGGACTAGAAGACCTCCAAGGTCCCTTCCAACTCTGCTATTGTATTGTATTAAGAAAATTTTACTGGAGGTTTTGTAGATTCAGTGGCAATTGATGACAGCAATATGCACTCACTCAGGTTAAAGCAATGTCTGGAATGCCATGGTTGTCAAGGGAAGTGACATCATAGAAGTGAGAAGGTTATAGCCTGAAATCAGTTTAGAAGTGTGGGCAGAGAATACAGAGGTTAGCTGATTAATTTGAACTTTAAACACTATAAGAAAATGGTACAAAATCTAAACCTGCAGTTAAAAAAAAAGGGGGGGGGGAGCTTCTGATAGAGGATTTTCCAGACTTTATTAATTTATACATTTTAAACAGATAATTTGTTATATAGTTATCAACTTACATTTTCCTTCACAGAAACATCTTTTATGTGAGTGGAAATGGAAATGATCAATCTGGTTTGGCTTTTTAATAAAGAGGACTACATTTTAGGAACAATAGTATAGTATTTCACTATAGACTTGTGTTTGTGTTTTCCTATGAACGGTTCTTTTCTGCGTAGGACAATAAAATCTGCATGTCTAATAGAAGAAAGGAAATAGAGTGAAGCTTCAAATTATCAGGACTATCTTAGATTTTAGAAGCAGTGAACAAAATAGCCCTTCAAAATAGTGAACAAGTACAGTGCAGCCAAAGGGGTCTGGCTGATTTACATGAATTAATGTTATATACATCAGCTTATGTAATTTGCATCCATTTTTATAATTATAAAAATGACATACATTTGGTCAGTTTGGACTAATTGGTAATTAGACATAAATGTACTTATTGCTGGTTTGCTTCACTTAATTTTTATTTGTAACTGAACAGCTACCTCCTGAGGCAACCCATTCCACTGCTGAATAACTTTTGGTATTAGGACAGTTTTTCCTAATATCCATGTAAAATTTACTTGAAACCTAATTTAAATTCATTTATTTGTAAGTTAAATCCATTGATTATTATCCTACTATACGTCCTTGAACCATTCCGTCAAGTTTTTTTTTACCTGACCGCCATGTATGACTAAAGTGGTAGATATATAACTAAATAAATAAGACAATTGCCCTCTATCTTTCGGCAGCCCTCTCTTGTCCAGGCTAAAGATATGCAGTGTTTTCAGCTATCTTATGTGTTTAATGGGAAAGAAAGGAAATGGACAATAAGTACTTTTTTCAAAATCTTTTAAGAACAAAGAATATTGGATCAGACTTTTTTTATTACCTAGAACAATATGGATTTTTATCTATTCCACACAGAGGATTTTCCAGTCCCTTGCTATTTGATTTTTTTAAATATGAAAAGTCTGGATTAAGCATGAGCAATTGCCTTCCAATAGAATTATTTTCAGCCTTTCTCCAAGATTTTAATAAAAATAAATCCACTGGAAGCATCTGAAGGGGACTATACTGCTTTGTGTAGTTGGTTTGTTAATGCTCTCCCTATCCAAATTTGGATAATTTACTAAATAAGCTTTATTGAACTTAGGTGATGGGGACAGGGACATATTTCAGTGTGGTTGTTTACTCTTGGTTTATTACTCCTTCAGTTGCCATGATTCGCAATGAAGGGGCAACGTCGTCCGTGTTCATGTTCATGGCATGCCAAGCAAACGTTCAAAAGCATTAATTGTAAATGTTTAAATATTTCCCTCCCTTTTAAAAAGAACACCATGAGCTACAGCAGAAATTGGAAAAGAAAGAGCGAGAGTGTGATGCCAAGACCCAAGAGAAGGAGG
Organism: Natrix helvetica; assembly: GCF_964273705.1. Classification (NCBI taxonomy): domain Eukaryota; kingdom Metazoa; phylum Chordata; class Lepidosauria; order Squamata; family Natricidae; genus Natrix; species Natrix helvetica. Next base: position 31,831,124 of record NC_138548.1, read on the forward strand.
AGATGATGCAGACCTTGAACAAGATGAAGGAAAAGCTTGAAAAAGAACTCTCGGAGCATAAACAAGTGAAACAGCAAGTGGTAGACCTCACGGCACAGATCCATGAGCTTAGTAGGGTGAGGTCCAGGCCCAGACTCTCTTTTGCAGTTGGAGGGAAATATGCCATTTGTTTACATTACAACTCAGGGGTGGGATTGAGCCGGTTTGCATCGGTTTGGGCAAAGTGGATGTTAATTTTGCATCTGGTTCACCGAACTGGTTGTTGCAAGGACTGGCTGATCCCGCCCACCACACCCTGCCCCTCCCAGGAGTCTCCACATGGCCTGTTCATCATGCCAGGTAAGTGGAGGGCCCGTGCGGAGACTCTGGAAGGAGAGAAAACGGGCCTACCGGAAGTACCAGAAGTCCGAAAACGAACCTGCTTCCGCCCTCCGGAGGGCCTCCAGAGCCCAGAGGAAGTCATTTTCGCCTTCCCAGAGGAAAGCTCGAGGAAAGCCTCGAGCCTGCCTGGGGAGGTCAAAAACACCCCCCCCCCCCAGTCATGGTGCAAGAGTCTGAGTAGGCCACACCCACCACGGCCATGCCCACCCAGCAACCGAGCAGAGAACCAGTTGCTAACATTTTTCAATCCCACCTCTGTAACTATGTGTCTGTTAGAAGTAATGCTGTCAGTCAAAAGGATTGGACAAATTAGAAAAAGAATGGATTACTGGAAAGATTATTGAAACTGCCATATATTTTAGGGGTAAAAGCCAAGAGTTCTTCATCCGCTCAGAGAGACAGGTTTTCCCATGGTGCATAAAGGCTTTTGTAACCAGAGTAGGCAAACAGTTTTTACTGTCGAGAGCTGAATTCCTGCAGGAATAATCTCCTTTTTGGCAGAGAAGAAGTTCTACCAGCTAAGCTTCTTCTTGGCACGGTCTCTCAAATCCGATCTCGTCTTTCCACATTATGGATCCCAGACCTGCTTCTTAAATGAAATGCATGAACCAGTTAAGGAGATTCAGCAGCCCTCTGGAAATGTGAACCGTTAATACAGAATAGCATCCTCTGCAGTATTTTTACTTATTTATTTTCCCTCCACTTAATCTCCAAACAGCCTTCTCACTGCACACCTTATAGAGCATTTTCTGCAAAAAAAAAAAAAAGAAGAAGAGAAGGCCAAGGCAGGAGGAGGGACAAGAGAGACAGCTCCTTTCTGATTGGCCAAAACGAGGGCTTCAAACTTTGTCAGGCCTCAGAATCCATTAGTTTTTTTAAAAAAATTTCCCAGAACCTTTAAATCAAGAGACAGAGCTTTTGCAAACCATTGGCATGCCCTGTCTTTTCTGCTGGATGTTGGAAAAATTGCTATGACATTCCTGGCTAGTATTCAAATAAAATCCCCTCCCTTCTTTTAATTTTTTCTTGGAACCCATCAGGTTCTTGCAGAGCCCCAGGAGTTCATGGAACACAAACCCTGACTGGGAACATCCCTTTTTGCTTTCCTTTTACTTTTCCTGTTGCTGAAATGTACTGCAAGCCAAGTACAGATTGTAGAGACCGTAATATTTCCATATTATTATTTGTTTGCAATTGTATAGATAGCTGCATTATATCGTGTAAACAATATTATCATCATAGGTATCCTAAACGCCATCTCACTTGGCTTAATCTTTGAGTTTGCCTGCAATTCCTAGAGTAATTATGTTTTATCCTTTCTATTTCAGAGAGCAATATGTGCTCCAGTCCCTGGAGGACCCCCTCTGCCACCTGGCGCCCCCGGGGGGCCGTTACCTACAGGGTCTCTAGGATCTCTCCTGCCAGTTCCTCCTCCACCCCCTCCTCCTGGGGCAATCATGCCACCTCCTCCCCCTCCTCCTCCTCCTCCCGGGGGTCCACCTCCTCCTCCAGGGCCCCCACCAATTGGAGGCTTGACTCCAGCTCCAGGGGCTCCTTTGGGATCAGCACTCAAGAGGAAAAACATCCCTCAACCCACACATGCCCTCAAGTCCTTCAACTGGTCCAAATTGCCTGAGGTAAGGAATCTGTTCCCCTCTGCTCCTTAGGATCGATGAATATAATTATTCATAGAGCAGGGATGCACAGTCTTCAGGCCAGGGAACCCCACTCACCTGCAAATGGCCCACACTGCAACATAGAATATGACCACAGGGGGGGGGGAGATTTATATATGAGTGGGGCGGGACAAAAATATTCAAAAGAAATAAACACTGATGTCACTATATTTATTAAACAGTCGCCTGTATTTGCAGCACAAATACTTCTAATATCGCAAAGGTGTTTTTCCAAAAAGGTAACTGGGCTTCCTTTCTTAGTTTTTTTCTTAAGAGCTTTTTCTTGGATAAGAAGGGAAACTTTTTCAAGGAAGAAAAAAAATCAAGAAAGTCCAGTTGCCTTTTGGAAAAGCACCTTTGGGACAACCATGACCTGGATGATTGAGAATCTCAACATACAAACTAAGTTATTGCTATTTCCTAACACCAAAATTGATTCCCACGTTTAAAAAAATAAATAAAGTGCAAGTGAAAAAAATTGTTGGAGCTGGATTTCTATTATCTTGACCTTGGATTTCATTATCAATTCCCATCTGACTATGCTGGGAATAAACATGAGAAAGCATGGCCTTTATTTCATCATCGTTGTTTAGTTGCTAAATCGTGTCTGATCCTTTGCAGCCCCATGGATCATAGCATGCCAGGTTCACCCTATCATCCACTTTAATTGCCTTTATATTGTATAAATTTTTCCAGTGACTTTTCCTATTCAAAACTTAATGCTAGATGAAGGGGACTTTCTTCAACTGATCCAACTAAGCTGCTTTTATGTCCTTGGTTATCCTGGAAGTGCTGCATTTTTCTACAATGTAGAATGATTCCATTTGCCTGGCATGTACATCAAAGTGATTTCACATTTATTTTTAATAAGTACAAGAAATTTGTGTATGGGCTCTATTTATAGCCTATGGTTTCATTTGAATGTAGTGAAGTGTAGTGCCGTATGTTGAAAAAGACACAGTGATGATTCTTCCATCTTCTTCCTACCATCCTAGAACAAGTTGGAAGGTACTGTGTGGACTAGCATTGATGATGCCAAGGTATTTAAGGTGCTAGACCTTGAAGACCTTGAAAGAACATTCTCCGCTTACCAACGGCAACAGGTAATGTGTGTGTTTCCAAGATCTACAGGTAACCCAACGCACTGTCTATTAGACAGTAATTGGAATGCATTGTTTTTTATTAATGCTTTTTTTATAAGTAACATGATTGAATGCATCTCAGCATGTTTCTACGTTGGTGGTTTTCATTGGTGGTTCATAATCTGATGATGTAGATGTTGCCAATTGTACGTGACACTTGGCCCTAACCTTAATATTCAAGCATGCTTGAGTAATGTTGACAAAATTGCTGGGAATGGCTAAAAACTAACACTGATGTGCATGTGAATTTTTTCCCCCATTATTAGAAGTTTTTGTTCTTCAGGGATAATTTTATTTTTCCAATTAAGAAATCACTGTTTTTCAGCCACTTCTAATTTAATGACTTTAAAACCATGTTGATAATATGTATGAAATAGAAGAGTATAACGATATTGCCCTTAAAAAAAAAGGTGATACTTCTTTTTTGTAGTTTGAATTTTTTAACGTGGTGGCTCAGCAAATTACATTTTAATGAAAGTATGACTGATTCCAATCACCCTGCTTCATCCAATGTCCCAGTTTTGCTTTTCTAATCCAATCCTCTTCCTTGCCTTGTACATTTTATTTTCTTTCATGAACTTGGCAGGTTTCCAAATCTCTTCATATATTCAGACATAGAAACCGCAATTTTAAATTTTATATATATGAGTATATTTTGAATGTTGTTGTAGGCAGTCAACAATTTTTTCCTTTTACTTTCCTGTAGTCAGAGTTAAGCATGATTCATGTTACTATAGGAGGCTACTTCTTGCAGTCCAGAAAATTATTAACATTCTCCTTAAAAGGACATTCAGGGCTCATGCCTGCTTTACATAGCATGTAGGCTTATATATCAATAAGGTAATCTGATAAGCACAAAAGAGCATGGCATCAAGAGTCTGTAATTGACCAGGGCTTGTGCAGTATGTTTATGAGGGCTATCCTCAGGATTTATTTCCTATATAGGTAGTCCTTAATTTACAACTTCAATTGAACCAGAATTTTGGTTATAAGTTGTTACAACCATAAATTGAGTCATCGTATAACCCGACTTGATTTCATGACCATTTTATGATGGTCATTAAACAAATTATGTAAACTTAAGTCCACATACAGCTTATCCAATGGGTGTTTTTTTGCCAGAAATGACAAAACCTGTTGTGACCATGGGATGCTATAACCAGTCATAAATGCAAGCAAGTTGTCAAATGCCCAAAATGTGATCATGTGACAGCAAGGGTGGAGTGACAATTGTAACTTTGAGGAGAAGTTGTAAGTAACTCTTTCCAAGGCTGGAGTAATTTTGAACTGTCTTTAAATAACCAGTCGTAAGTTGAGGACTACCTGTATAATGTGAATTGGACCTTATATGGCCAATTTGACAGGATTTATTTCAAGTATTATTTCAGTCCATGTTTGCCTCATGAAATGCAGATCTAGTAATGCCTTCAACATTACTATGCTGCTTGGTTGTTTCCTCAAAGCAAATGTTTGGGTAAATTGACCCTTTTTATTTATTGGCCTGATCAACTGAAGAGATTTTTTTCCTAGAATCTGACAAGTAAGGAAAGCAAAAATTAGTTTTAACAAAAGACAATAGAGTAAAGCGGGATCTGTTGAGGCTATATATACACACACAACGTTAAAGGTAATTAGTCTTGTCTAGACTCCTGAAATAATTTCTTGGTCTCCTGAAGGTTGAAAACTCAAGTACCAGGGAAGCAGGGCATTGACTCATAAACCTTTAGAAACTATAGATTTTATCTCTTCCTGTTATTAATTCAAGGAGTGATGATGTCTGTTTAAGAGCAAGGTCAATTGTCAAAAGTTATCTAAGGCTAAACTCTACTTTAGCAAGGCAGTTCAGTGAATTGCACCCAATTTTACAACATTTTTCGTCATGGTTACTAAGTAAATCATGGCAGTTGCTAATCACAGTCATTAAATGAACCTGATTTCCCCTATTGACTTTGCTTGTCAGAGGCCAAAGGTCAAAAATGGAGATTGCATGACTCCAGGATGCTACAAGCAAGCATCCAAATTTTGGTAGTTTGACTGTGGGGGTGCTGCTATGGTCAAAAGCATGAAGATTGGATGTAAGTCACTTGCTGTTGTAACATTGAATGGTTGCTAAAGGAATGATTGTAAGTCAAGGACTACCTGCAATAGGAAGATCTAGTAAACTCATCCTTACTAGCAATAGTAGTAGTATGTAGACTTGTATACCGCTTCATAGTGATTTACAGCCCTCTCTAAGTGGTTTACAGAATCACCATATTGCCCGCAACAGTCTGGGTCCTCATTTTACTGACCTTGGATTGGAAGGATGGGAAGACTGAGTCAACCTTGAGCCATTTAGAATCAAACTCCTCTAGTGAGCAATGAGTTAGCCTGCAGTACTGCATTCTAAACACTGCACCACCAATAGCTCCTAATAAGCTAATAAGTATTAATAAATAATAAGTAATAATAAGTAATAAGTATAATAAGGCTAATAAGTATTTCCGGGAACTGGGCTCACTCACATTCAAGAAACCTGGAAATATATGATCAAGCAACTGATAACTTTCTACATAGGCATGTTTCTGTTTCTGAAGCAGCTCTTCATTGTGTATCACAGGCAAAGAACGGTAGTGATTCACTCCAATGAATTTAGTCAGCATTGTAGTTACTGATTTGAAAGCTAATATGTTAGCTTGATTTGAAATCTTAGATTCCCCAGTAATTTAAACTGAAATACTTGTACGGCATGTTTTAAATATACACACATACAGCAACGATTTCTGTAACAAATTAATACGTGAACGGCTGTCCAATAAGAAGACAAACTTTTTTTTCTCTTGCCTTTAGTGAAAATGTTTGATGTTTGCTTTGGCATAACAATGTAAATAGAATCTTGGAGCTAGATAAATATTTGGCTTTTTTATTCCATCAACAAGACTAGGTATTCTACCAAAGCAAACTATATTATTTCTTAACAACGGTAAAAAAAACTCAGAAGCAGATGAGCCAACTTCACTTGCAGACGATATTCAGGGTCATTTGTCAGAAGAGGTCCAATCCATTCGGTGAGGAATAGCTAAGGCACACACTATTGAAGGGAGCAAGATTTTCAGTACAGTCATACCTCAGCATTCAACTGCTTTTGTCAAATTTGGTATTTGACATGTTTCGAAGCAGAAATCTTGTCCCAGCATGCTTCTTTCTTCCGGTAGTTGAAGTGCAAGGAAGAACTTGCTGATGTCAGCTGCCTTGTCACTCGCTATTTCTTCTGGCCGAAATAGTGGGTCACATGGTAAATCACATGGTTTTCTTGGTACTCGTTGGTTTTAGTTGTCAGGGTTCCAAGTAATACACTCATAGAAAACAGAATTCCGAGGCAGGTAAAGTCTTCAAAACAGTTTTATTGGGCATATCATATTGACACAGGCTGGTGAAAACCAACTCTGAATGTTCCCGCGGCTTCCACCTAATTAAAAGTAAATGTTTTCTCCCTTCCCGAAACAATCAGTCACATGGTCCAATCAAGGTGCTGGCTGGCTGCCTGGTAACTTCACTCCTCGTCTCTCTGGCCACCTGTGAGAATGTCCTTGGTTCCCAGGAGAAAGTATTTTGTTTTGGCTATAAACCCCAGCTATTTCTATTCCCCCCTCCCTATCCCTCAGTTCCAGTGTGGCAACACTGAAGCCTCAAAATGGCCTCAGTCAGGTCAGCTTCAGGGTTGACATTAGTATTTGTTGCATGTTCCAGAATAAACTACTGATGGGTACCAAGGTATCACTGTAACCCACTTTAGTTTCTGTTTTTTCTGTGAAACAATATTATGAAAATAGATATCTGTTGTTGAATTGGAATTTTCCTTTCTCCATTTTCCCTAGAACTGATGTGTGCCACTAGGTTTTTCACCATTAAACCAAAATGTACTGTCCTCATACTTGATGATTATCAATGATTAACAGAGTTTTTAAAAGGTTAATTTTGGAGGTCTGGGTTGACTTCTGTTCTTGGAATCGATGTAGTGTCTTTCCTAAATGCATAATGGTAGACTAAATTGTTTTGGCCTGATTCAATAGGCACTTCTTATGTTCTCATGCTCTGCAAGGTTTGGGGGATTGCCAGAATTTCTATATAGTTGTTTTGATGGCGGCTGAATAACAACCTTAGACCTTGCTAGATTTATTTTGATATTGTTGTTTAATCAGATATTTTTCAAGCTTTTGCAAATAGCCCTAAAATTGTTGAAGCATGATATAAGCATCTTTTAAGTAAATGTTAAATAATAGTGTATGACACTTTTGGAGCAACATCTAGCAGATTGAACACACTATGTTAATTAGTTTGGATTGGGATAGTTTTCATTTTTTTTCTGAGCAAGACTCAGGTACGCTAAACACTTTTTCGTCATCTGTAAATATTTGTGCAGGAAAGATTGGCATGAATTTTGGAAAAGGATTGTTTTACTTTGGGGAAGCAAATTTTTGCATGCTTATTTGCAAAAGTGGGAAAAAAACATTGATAGTAGTCTTGGTGCTGCCAATTGTCTACTAACATGTCTCCAAACTACATGGGGGAAAGAAAGAACAGCTTGGGCTTCCTTTAAAATAAAATAAGTGCATAAATTAAAAAAAAAACTTCAGCTGTTGACTTGGTTGCTTTAATTCTACACATATACAGTATATAAACATAGTATGAGAGCCAGTTTGGTGTAGTGGTTAGGGCCTTGAGCTAGAAACCAATCAGGAGATGTTGAGTTTTAGTCCCATTTTGGTCACAAAGCCAGCTGGGTGATCTTGGGTCAGTCACTTTCTCTCAGCCCTAGGAAGGAGGCAAAGGCAAACAATGTCTGAAAAACATTGCCAAGAAAACTATGGGGACTTGTACAGGCAGTCTCTGAGAACTGGACACAATTAAACAGAAGAAAATCAATTTTATAATAGTAAATTAATTAAAATTTAGAACTGCACAGTAAGTATTGCAGTATGTAAATTTTGCAATTTTTTATATTTTTTCAATTAGAAATAGATCAGATTTACCTTAAATTGCTGAAAATAACATTCTGTGCAGAATGGTATTTGGTGCATTTTCCACAAGAGGTGGAGGAAAGGAAACTAATCAAATTAAAACAATTTTCAATATTTATTTGTATAATTTATTTAGGAAAGAATTAAACACCATTGCTGAAAATGGCTCCATTTGGACTGATAGATTTTAGTTCAATAATTTGTATTAAAGCATAGTTTAATATGTTTTGCACCTAGTGCAGCAAATTTTATCAAACATGTAGTATAAGGTAGTTGTGTGCAATTATGGTGATAATTAAGTATTCTCTTCGATCACATCTAATTAAATCTGCATAGTAAAACATCCCTTTTGCACATTATTTTCATTTTGCTTTTCAACATGCTGTTGAAGCATAGTCTCAAAAGAAAAGAGATCATGATATATTTGTACACTTTTTAATTGCCAAAGAAGTCCCAAGAAAGATTTCAGAGGTTAACTGATTCCCAATACTATCTACAGTAAGAAGGGCCTGGCCTGGCAGTGTGTGTATCCACATAGTCTGAACTACTCTTCCTTGGATTTCAATGAAACTACACTTCCTTGGCTGAGATTCAAGAAAAGAAGCATTGGCTAATACTATGATAGTGAACCACCTGGAAATTCAAGGTTGTGGACTAGATTAGGAAATAAACACAAAAAACTCCCAGAAGATGGTAATGGTGAATTATTTCTGTAATATGGCCAAGGAAATTGATGGGTAAAGTCACTAGGAGTCAAGCTCAATTCCAGGGCATTAGTAACTCTACCATTTACAATGTTAGGATTATAAAACCATGTTTACTGCAGATTCTGGAAGTTGTCATTCAAACACTTAACCAAGTGCCTTGCTGAAAAAGTCTAGTATAGATCATAGTTTCAAATGTTCAGGGAAAAATAAAATCTATATCAAATTATGTCATGCAATATTCTCATTATGAATGTGCGTCCTTTTTCTTTGTATTTTATAACCTTATTCTATTGGGCATATCTTGGTGTGAGGAACTCTGTGTTTTGTTTTCCCTGCAAATAGGTTTCATATCAGCACATTTAAAGCTTTAAAACAGCTTAGGCATTTTGTGTTAAACCTTTCATTAAAAAGGAAAGAAAGCTGTGATAACAGCACTGCATTATGCTTGGATGTATAAATAAAAGCTGTTTTTTCATAAAGGGATGAAGAAAAGGTCCACTTCAATTTTTTCGCCGGATCACCGGAAACCCAAAGACCAGCATGCCCACCAGTCAGCTGATCTTTGGGTTTCCAGCACTCCAGCATGCATGAAGAGCAGCTGGCCAGCACGCATGCAACATAGGAAACCAGAGGAGCAGCTGCCGACAACACATGTGCCCACAGAGAGGGCTCTGTGTGCCAACTTTGGCACGCATGCCATAGGTTCGCCATCACAGCTATAGAGTTTGCTGCTTAATCAGAGGTTTGGACTAGTAAATCTCCAAAGTCTCTTCCATGTCTGTTATTCTATATTCTATGATTAACTTTAATTGGCTGGGTTGCTACAGCAACTAAACTATAAATCATAGTTTGTAACCCACTCATTTGGGTTTATTCAAGATGCTAAATCAAATGCAGACACATTACATTGTGCCTTATCACTATGTGAATTTAGCCAGTGAATACTATAGTACTCGCTGCATATTCATGTCAAATTCACACTTTATTGTTCCAGGGTGTGTATTTAACACAGCTTTGGCAAAAAGACTAAAATATGTATTTCATCAAGTAGGAGAAAGGATGAATTTTTGTTTTAAGATTGTTAAAAAGCAAAAGCATGGTGTAGGGCAGTTCATTTTGGGGCAGCTCGTCCATCTTTGGTCCCCACCTGTCACTCAGCTCTCACCTGTGGCTCCTAGTAGCTGTAGCATGCGTAGCAGCCACACCCTGGGCAACAGTTTCGACAGACTGGCCAAACCAGGTTAAGAGTAGCCATTGGGTCATTGACCTGCGGTGAGATAGGGACTTGTCTATCCCGAGCATGTGAAGACAGATTCCGGCGGATTGAGTGGATGAAACCTACTAGAATAGGACAATGGTCATAAAAGCGGTCTCTGCAAGCGATGTGGTACGCTAAGAGCATGGCAAGATGCGAAAGACGCCCTGGTCAGCCACTGCGCCCAGCCCATCTCCAACTGTCTTGACTCTTGTCCTGCTATTGGAGCAAGATGGAATCTGGAGAGAGAGAGTGAGGCTAACTATACGCATCTCTCCCTCACTTCAATCCAATTCACGCGCAAGTCTTGACATCCCCTCAATTAGATGTCAAGATCCTCTTCAAATAGGATGGATGTACATCATCCCTATATAATTAGATAAATGTATACACTACATATACAAACCCACCCCTTCTCATTTCCCCAGGGACACAAATATATATCCACTTGTACCCCAGCTATCATCATCTGCTCACCAAAAGTAATAAACATGCTTACATGTAATGGATGCCTGGACCAAACAATGAGATCTCCTGATTCAATTATACATTGTGTTCAGGGCCTGCCAAGCACATATTCATCCACAGACACCATATTACTAACTGCAGTGATCGATTATACAGTTAGGGCAGTAATGCAGCCTAGAGAGGTTGGGTCACATTATCCAGTCTGCTAGAATTAGAATTAAAAAGTATTGTGTGGAGAATGCAGAAAACAAGGCCATAAAATTTGATTGTTTGCCAGCCCTGGTTCTAACCAGAAAGCATATCTGCTCTATCTCTCCAGGTGCCTAGTGAGAAAAGGAACATTAAACATCGTTTGCACACATCATTAAAATATTAATATTTAGATATTCAAAATGCTTTCAAGCATCCTGTTCCCTTTTCAGTTGTTGGATATCCAACACTTTGCTTTTAGAAATGTGTCAACCACAAGAGTTATTTGGCAAAGTTGTCGTTATCAGTAGTATTGTGCATGGATTCAATTCAGTCTTTATCAACCATGTTTGGAAAAATGGGCTTGTTAATAATATTCGGTGCTCACTCTGCAACTTTTGCAATCTTTATCTGCTTTAGTCCTCACTAAGCCTCCTATAGTCAAAGGCCCTGGTTAATTGATGGTTCTGATTTCATTCCAGTGACTTCTGTAATGCATAGGAAACCTAGCATAGTCACTATTATAGAAATTGCCAGTATTGATCATTCCAGGCAAGGGGAGGGGTGTTGTTTGTTTTTGTTTTAGTTTTGTTACTTATTAAATGTGTATGCCGTCCATCTCACCGTCCAACGTCATTCTCGGTGGCTTGCAATGCCTCCATTTCAAAAGCACTTGTTTTCATCCAAGATTGCACTGAGCTAGCGGATAGTTTTTTTGTAGCCAAATTGCAGTCCTGCTGATTCTTCGTTGTTGTTCTCCACTCTATTAATGCTATTGCTGAGATGCTCATATACAAGCATTCATATATGGGAAGGGAAAGGGCAGCAGCCTCTTGTGTAGCTTGAAAACCTGTATCGGGCCAAAACTTGTTAAGATTCTGAAATGTTGGCTTCAAAACAGCATTGTGTGAATTGGCCTACGGGAGACAACACTTGCTGAATCCCTCATTAGTGTGGTTGCCATCCTGATGTCCTCTTCAACTGAAATGTGCACGACCGATGAATGAAACCGCACCTAAACTAATGCCGGTTGCTTGCCTCTGACTCTCTTTTGTTGTATTCCTACACTAACCTCTGTTGTATGTGCTTCTTGGATTGCATTATAATGGTCATAGTTGATATAGCCGAAATGCTGTGGAGATTGTTTAGTTTCCTGTTTGCAAACTGCACAACATATATCCTTCCCAACTGTACTTTGACTCTTTTCTCTGTTTTTGTTTTGTGGTTGTTCTTTTTTTTTTTTTTTTTTGCTGTGTCCACTGAACTGCACACTTTTTTCCTGCCTCTCCCCATGCTTCTGCTCTGGCTATAGGACTTCTTTGTGAACAATAACTCAAGACAGGTAAGTTTGCTTCTGCCCAAACCTTCATCTGGAGAACAAAGTGGTCTGTGCTGATATGGTCAGCTGAATAATTAAATGCGTTTTTGTTGTTTTTAAAAAGCTTACGAGGTCTGAATTTAGTGGGATTTATTTTACTGTTCAGAATTATTTCACAAATCATTTAGTGGTTTAGACTTAGGGACAGGGCTAATGTAGCCTTATGTATATAGAAAAAAATAAAATCATTTATAGCAGAGATATAAAAGTACAGGAATTTTATGTATCTTACAATACTGTGACAGTTTAGAATCAGTCTAATGTTCTTGGGTGACTTTGACTTATTCTTTACTTACTCTCATCTTTTTTTTTTTTGCAAACGGTTTATTTGCTTTTCCAATTGACCAGTGCTTTATTAGACAGTTCATTCAGGAAGGGTTGGGGTGGTCAGTGGGAAATGGAACTAATTTCTTTAATATTGAAAGACCTGGTGAATATTAAGGTATAGATAAGTGATGGCAAAACTTTTTTGGCTCGCATGCCATAAGGGGGAGGAGCACAGGGGGGTTGTGTGCGGGCGTGCCACACCCATAATGCAATGCACAAAACCCCCCAGTGCGCATGCGCGCATGAGAGGTGCAACCCCCCAATTTTTCCATGCTTTTTTCACCCTCCCCAGTCCATTAGTTCTATACCTGGGATGGTGAACCTATGGCACGTGTGCCACAGGTGGCAAGCGGAGCCATTTGTCAGGGCACGCAAGGCATTGTCCTATTAGCTGGCCAGTGCACATATGCGCGCTGGCCAGCTGAGTTCAGCCTTTTTTAAAGCCATTTTTCTCTCCAGGCTCCAGAGGCTTTATAGGAGCCTGGGGAGGGCGAAAACAGCATCCCCCGCCCCTCGGGAGAGCTTCCAAGGGGGCGGGGGGCTCGTTTCGCCCTCCCCAGGCTCCTATAAAGCCTCTGGAGCCTGGAGAGAAAAATGGCTTTAAAAAAGGCTGAACTCAGCTGGCCAGCGCACATATGCGCACTGGCCAGCTAATAGGACAATGCCTTGCGTGCCCTGACAAATGGCTCCGCTTGCCACCTGTGGCACGCGTGCCATAGGTTCACCATCCCGGGTATAGAATTAATGGATATAAGGTAATTATCTTGAAGTACCTGGCTCTATCAAAGAGTGCTTTGTACATACATATTTCTGTCTGTGTGCATGTGTGTGTGCGTGTGTGTGTGTGTGTGTGTGTTTCTCGGCAGATGGCACCATCTGTCTGACCCTTTTGAGCTAAGCAGGGTCTACAGTGGCTAGTTCATGGAGAGATGTCTCTAGGAAATTCTAGAACTATGCAAGTAGGTTAACTCAGTGTTTTTCAAATTTTGCAACTTTAAGTTGTGTGGACTTCAACTCCCACAGTTCCGATTGGGGAATTCTAGGAATTGAAATCCATACATCTTAAAGTTGCTAGGTTTGAAAAACACTGGGCTAGACTGTAGAAGAAAAATCCTGGAAGACAGACAACCTCTGTGTTGCCACAAAGAAAGTACAAACATATATATGAGTGTATGTATGCATATATGTGGACTGAACCAACTTGAAATTTGGGCTGCGTTATCTCAGATTTTCAAAAAGATTTGGATGAATATCTCAAATTCCTTCTGTGGCTGCAATCAAGTAATTGTTTAGTTATTTTGAACCAGCTTTTCTCCAGAATCCTCAGATACATTTGACTTCATCTGTTATCAATGACTTGAATGGCAGTCTGGCTGTGTTTGACGGGGCAAGAGATTGGAAAAGACTGCTGTCCCAATGAATCCATTTATGCTTGTCCATTCTTGGATTTGTACTTACCCAATGTTACCCCTCGTGTAACTGAATCACGATCCTACCACCTTTTCTTAAGTTACAATTGTTGAAGAACAGATCCATAGAGCATCTGCTTTGCACCCAGAGAGTCTCAGGCTCAGGATCAAGATATCAAACTTGGAAAAATTCTAGTTGAAAATTTTGGAGAGTTTCTGCCAGTCAGAAAGGGTGATAGAAGAATGGATGAATCAAAAATCTGATTTGGCAGATAACTTTCCACCTCTTTGTTCCATTTTGAAATATCTGGAATTGGAATAACCTTTTGTTCATCCCAGTAACATCTGCCTTGACAAGCTAAAGTCTATCACACCCAGGCTATTACACATCTCAGATTGTTACACACATCAAATGGAAATCTTAGAGACTAAACTTGGTATCTTTTGCATATGAGAAGGTATTATACCATTGAACAAGGGTCCTTCCATTTAAAGCATCATGAAAAGTTTCCTGTGCAATATCCCAGCTGATAGCAACCAACTCTAAACAAAATGTCACAACATATCCAAGAACGGACTATCTGTGCTCCTCACTTTCTTTTGTTTGTGGATTCTTAAATCTTTGTAGCTGGATAAATATTTATCCATTTGTAACCAATAGCCTATTTTTTTCCTTCTGGATAGCCTTCCAATTTATGAAATAGTTATTGTGTTTCAGTTACAGTTTAATCGATGGTCTTAGTAAAGCTTCTTGTATGATGTTTGAGCATGTGCCAGAACTTCTAAATTATCAGTGCACATCTACTTGCTAATGGATTCTTTCCATGCCTTTTGTAGAAAGAAGACTCCATTGATGAGACACTGAGTTCCAGGCATAAAGTCAAGGAGCTTTCAGTAATAGATGGTCGGAGGGCTCAGAACTGCAATATTCTGCTCTCAAGGTATCACTAAATGCATTGCCCTTCTCATGTAAGAAGAAATTCTCCTGAGCCTTTCTATGGGAGACATCCTCTGACAGATTGAAAGTCTCTTTTGGGTTCATTTTCTTTTACAGAGACAAACAGTGTTCTATACCTTATACATTTGCCTGTAGCAAGATTAGATAGCTTCATGGAGGTTGCAACTCCCAGTGACCACAAATAAGAAGTGAAAAGCAATGAATTACTAGAGAGTCTAAAGTGGAGTCAACCCAAAAAGGAACTCCATTGTGGCTGCAAGAAGGGATGTCCTCTGGCATTCATTGCAGTCTGCTCAAAAAGTGGCTCCAAAAATTGTATTGTGGGACAGCTTTTGTCCCTAAAAAGATTGTGCGGCTAATCCTCGAGTTACGAATGTAATAGAGCCTGCGAGTTACATTCATCACCGGAGGATTCCTTAACTGGATCACGCTAAATGAATAACTCCTGCTTTACCCAATGCATTTGCTAATCGAATACGCAAGTCGTTAAGTGCACATGAGGCATCTCAGGTTTGAGAAGACCATGGGAGGCCTAGTGCTGCAATAGGCCACCTGCTTCTGGCCACCCAAGGTCTCCCCTGACCCACTGAGATATCTCATGCTTCCACCTCCATCCTGCCCCTCTGGCTCTGCACGGGCTCTGGGCCTGTGGAGGCTCACTAACCTTTCAAAGATCTCCATGATCAAGCGAGCTGTCTCTTCTCCAGCCTCTCTACCATGGTTTCCTTGCCTGCTCCCGGTGCTCCAAAAGGGAAGCAGTGAGAACATAGGCAGAGCAGGACAAGCGTGCCTTGCTCAGCTTGGTTGACTCAGTGAGGCTGCCTCCACAAGACACCCAATCCACCTTTGGAGTGTGGAACAGCCTCAATGAGTCTGAAGGAGCCTGATCTTGCACTCCTTCATGCCTCCATCCCCTTTGCAAAATCTTTTGGCATGGAGAGCAGAAGCCTTTGGGAGCAGAATCTCATGCCCCTGCAGGCCACTATTGTCTGTGCCAAAAGCCTCTTGCAAAGGGGACAAAAGAGTGTGTAAGAAGCTGCTTTTCTGCCACATGGCCCTGATTCTGCAGATCTTCAAAAGGTAAATGAGCCATTGGTAATGGGATGGGGAGGAGCCGATGAGCTAGCATAGAAGGGCCAGTGCCTGTTAGGTCCCGGGGCTGGGGTGGGTGGGGGGAGGCGTGAATAGGCAGGGGGAATTTTGCAGTGTCTCTGCGATTGGTCGTAAGGGTGAACAAATGTCATGGTGCTGCAACGTTCATAACTCTGGGATTGTGTCATAACTATTTGAGGGGGAGTGTTATAACTTTAAACCATCATTAAAAGAACAGTTGTAACTCAAGGACTATAAGTATTGTGTGTAGAAAAAATAGCACGCATTGAGGAGAGTCTGTACAACTGCAAAGTCAGGGGTTTTTTTAGCATTAAAAAATGTAGAGATGTACCGTATTTATCGGCGTATAACACGCACAGGTGTATAACACGCACCTTCATTTTAAGAGGGAAATTTCAGGAAAAAAATTTAAATTTCAAATAAAGAACTTTGAAGCAAAATAAGGGTAGCTCAGAACTTTTTTTTATTAATATTATTACCACTTATAAGGTAAATAATGTAAAAGGACAGTAAAAGCAACTATGAACACTGCTGCTTTCACTGCTACTATCTTCCACCCTCCCTTCCTCCTTCCCTTCCTTCCTGCCTCCCTTCCAGTTCCCTCCTTCCTCTTTCCTCCTGCCTGCCTGCCTTCTTTCCCTACTGCTTATCTATGCTTCCTTCCTTCCTTGCACCTCCCTCCCTTCTGCCTGCCTGCCTTCTTTCCTCTTTCCCTATCCTCCTATCCTTCCTTTCTCCCTCCCTCCTTCCCTGCCTCCCTTCCAGTTCCATCCTTCCCTCCTTCCTTTTTTTTATTAACTTTTAGTCGGGAGTCCGGGGAGAGGAGAGACGGCTCATCCATTCTCTCCTCCTCTCACCCACACCCCACTGTCTAAAGCGCTTCCTTTCGCCCGCCCGAGCTCTTCCGCGGGCGAAAGAAAGTGTTTTAGTCGGGTGTCTGGGAGAGGAGAGACGGCTCATCCATTCTCTCCTCCTCTCGCCCACACCCCGCTGAGTAGCGCTCCGTGATCCTTTTCTGTGCGCCTGGTGTTTAGATAGATAGCCGGATGTTTAAAACGCCAGGCGCACAGAAAAGCAGCTGCTTTTGGGGCGAAGCGCTCCGCGATCCTTTTCTGTGCACCTGGCGTTTAAAACATCCGGCTATCTATCTAAACGCCAGGCGCACAGAAAAGGATCGCGGAGCGCTTCGCCCCAACAGCAGCTGCTTTTCTGTGCGCCTGGCGTTTAAAACATCCGGCTATCTATCTAAACGGCTGCTGTTGGGGCGAAGCGCTCCGCGATCCTTTTCTGTGCGCCTGGCGTTTAGATAGATAGCCGGATGTTTTAAACGCCAGGCGCACAGAAAAGCAGCTGCTTTTGGGGCGAAGCGCTCCGTGATCCTTTTCTGTGCACCTGGCGTATATCGCCTGGCGTATATCGGCGTATAACACGCATACATCATTTGCCCCCTATTTTTCGGGGGGGAAAGTGCTTGTTATACGCCGATAAATACGGTAATATGCAAACCAAATTTGGGCTGCTGCACAGATCTTTAGGCTTTAATTATAATTCTATATATGGGGTTACCCAATTCAAAAATCACGCTTCTGAATTGCAGAAAGGGCGGCAACAATGTATGTTTGAATGACCACTGTGTAAATGTTTTGTCTTTCACCTTACCCAGTAATCTTCCAGCTGTTCACATGCGAAGGTGCCTAATTGTATTCTCAGTATCATGAGTGTTTAAACCTTTTAATTACTTTAAGTGGTGACGGCCATCCTTGCACCCAGAATTGATTTAATGCACAATCCAGAACAGTGCAGCACCCAAGATTGAAGACAGCCTGATTAGAGCTTAATGGGAATGCACTATTCCAGCCACCATCACTGTGCATAAATTTTCTCCCCATCTGCCTGTTAAAAATGTGTTGACTTGCATACACTATACTGCTTTCAAATGTGGCAGAGGAGATCAGGAATTATTTGCAATGGTGTGAAGAGGGGAAAAGACACTCATGCCATTGTGTTTCTTCCAGGCTAGCCTACCTGACAGGCTGTGAGGATAAATTTGAGTTTGAGATTCATATATTGTAAATAAGCCAATTCTACATATTTTCATCTGGGAGGACCATGTCAAATATCTAGAGAATTACAGTTGAAACCAGTGGTGGGTTGCAGGCGGTACACCCTGGTATGGGTGTACCAGAGCCTGCCCGGAGCACCGGATACCGTTCCGGTACAGTGCTCCGGAGGGACCACCCGCCCACCTGAGCTCCTTACTTGTCTTTTAAGGCTTCCACGCTCCCGTGCACGCACATGGCACGTACAGGCGCTAAGATGCGTGCGCATGCTGCGCGCATCCATGAGGATGCCGCCGGGCCAGTTCCAACTGTACCGGTTGGAACAGGATCTGAAACCCACCACTGGTTGAAACACACTGTTTTTCTTTTTACACTATTGAATTAAGAAAAGATTTCTACATATGATCATCAGGCCAGCTCTTTATTTATCCTATACATTTATAAAGCAAACCAGATATTGTTGGCATGCATCTCCGAAAAGTTCAGCCTTGCTAGATATTTTATCTCTTTCTGCCTTGATCTCTAGCCCTGGGAAAAATGGTTGGACAGTGAGGTCATGTTAGATTTCTTCTCAAGCTAGGAAATATTTTTGGTTTTCCACCCCACCCCACCCCCACCTCTTTCCTATGAATGTAATACGGCCATATATGGTGTTGCATTTTGGGGTTGATTCTTAAACTGTATGGAACAAACCTAGGCATTGTTCTTTGCACCTGAGTTAGATGTGCTCTTGTTAGCTCTCATCCTTCGCTGGCTTCATAAATCCTGTTGAGGGTCATTGGCAGCATCCTCTGAATACCACCTGTGAGTGCTATCACCTTGGTTTGTAAACTTCCCCCAAAGGATCTCTTTGGCCACTGGGAGAAACATGATGCTGGACTAGATAAAGCTAGTTTGAGCCAGCACGATTCTTCTAATGGAAATGGTGGTGGACAAGCTTAGCAATGCTCTTTAATTCATTGCATCTTCCTTAATTTCCAGATCCAGTTTTCAAGTGTTCATTTGTTTCGTGTGCTTCTAATATTCCAGAAGATAAAATAACATTCCTGAACCTGGGCAGCTTCGATTCCAGGCCTTGCATCTCAGATCAATCCATTTCAGAGTGGCAATATTTTTTGTTCCACTGATGTTTTCTCGGAGGAAGCTCAAGCTACCTAGGCTTTCATTTCAGTCAGTTTTCAAGCCATCTCCCACCCAAAGATTAGAAATTCTCTCCAAGCCATTTTACCATTCTGGTTTCCTCACGGAAACGGAGCATCTTATGACTTCCACGTTCTTCACACACATATGAAACTTCCTGGATTCACTTTCCCTCCCCCCCACCCCACCTTCTCTCGGGTGACGGGAGTACTGCTTTCCATACAGATAAAGACAACATTTTTACCACCGAAAAGGGCATTGAAAAGTCAGAGTTGGTAGGGGAGGACTTAGATTTGCCATGCCCATATTGGATGTACTGGAGCCAGCAATCATGAGCTGATAGTTAAATATTCTGAAATTCTCAGCTGAGACACGGTACCTAGCCCTCCCCTCTCAGCTGTTTGGCAGCTATCCATGCAATGCAGCAGTGGCAATAGAGACAGCAGAGAGAGTTGTTATGCCTTTTATCAGCACACCACTGGCTACACCTAAGCCTTTTTCCTGGCACAGGCGTGTGCTTTTCATATTGAAGCATAACTAGTCAGCATCTGGTGCCTTCCCTTTCTTCCAGATAGAATTCCTTCCAGGCCCTAAACAGCTGATCACTGTTTTCAAATTGCTCTGCAACACTGATTTATCCGATTTCCTAATAAGTTACTACCCTAGGAAAATATTACTTTCCTTTTATATATCGGTCAAAAGTCTTTCTGCGCTGGCTTGTTCTCTGGGTTGCAAAAGTTTCCTCCCACCCCAAAAGTGTCTTCTGAGCCTGTTAAAGTTATGCACGCTCCCTCCTGTTTTAACCCTCCTCATGAGGCTAGCTGTCTGTCTCATCAAAGCTCAGCACACCCATTCAACATCTCTTGCAAGCTGTCACACCCTGTCAACAAGTTTCATCATTTAAATCCTTGTGACAGCCAATGCTGTAAACTACCTTCCATCTCAGATAGTCTGTGCTTAGCAGCTGCTGCCAACAAAGATAATTATTGTGGTTTTCTGGACAGGCTTACTGCTTTTGCTGGCCTCCTTCCCCCTGCATTGTCAGAGAAGAGCTTTTCCTATCTCCCTCCCCATCCCCTCCTATAAATAGTCTCTAGGGGCATCTTCATGCAGAGTTTGTGTGGGTTTGTTTTTCCAGGCCTAGAGTGTGAGGACCAAACACCCTCCCGTACATAAAAACCCCAAGACAGTCCTGCTGACACAGCAAAGATTCTTTGCGAGTCCATAGAGCAGGCAAGCTCCAGAGTCCATTCCTTGGAGAGAAATACAGAACCTCTTGCAAAATATTCATTTCCCTAATTCATTATTCATTTCACTGCCAAGGGCAGGCTCTCAATTTCCCCCTCTCCATTCTGTCACACATACACTTAGATCACTAGGTTTGTTCGTGCTCTTATTAACTAACCCCAAAATGAAAATTAATCCAATTGAAAGCAGCATAAAGGTAACATTTAGAAAGTTAGCAAATTTTACAGTAATGAGGTAGGCAGGCGGACCTCCGTGCTTATGTAACAACGTTCTGTCGTCTTGCCTTTCCAGGCTTAAACTATCAAATGATGAAATTAAACGTGCAATTTTAACAATGGATGAACAGGAGGACCTGCCAAAGGATATGCTTGAACAGGTGAGTACAGAAGGTGTTCAGTTCTTGACAGAAATGTTAAAAATGTAAATTCAGAATTCACCATCTAGGTAGGATCTCTGCTCCCACCGTTCCAGGGCTGTTAACGTTTTTTTGTTTTGTTCGCTCCTGATCCATGCAAGTAAAAGAGTTTAGCTTTTAGGTACTGAGTATGTAATTATGTTTGTACTTTCTATTTATTTATGTGTTTTATCTGACTGTACACCGCCCCGAGTCCCTTTGGGGAGAGGGGGCGGTATAAAAGTCCAAATAAAGTAAAGTAAAGTAAGTAAGCTCTGAGCTAAAAAAGGAACTAGGAGATGTGAAACGGTTGCCTTAATAAAGTAGAAAATGTGAGAAAGGGACGGCTCCACCCAAAACTTGTTGTGTTATTTAGCAGCTTTCAAGGAGCATGTCTTTTGAAGAAAAATTAGAAAATGTAGGAAAGAAGTCTACTTCGATTGTATCAGTGAATGATCCTCCTTGCCACCCACACACACACACACACAACACACACTATTCATAGACTGCTATAGGCAGAGATGCAACTGATAAATTCTAGCCCAGCTGAGGAGTCAAATTGGGTGGAGAAAGATCACCACACCAAAGCAGGTGACTAATCTGATCCACCTGGAATGAAACCAGTTCATTCTGTACAGAGGTTTCACTGCCTTTCTTTATGAGAAGAAAAATATTTTAGGGAAACAATTAATTCTTTTTAATTTGAAAAAAAAGGAGATGGGAACTTGATCTGCATCAACATACTCTTCAAAACATCCTTCCAGTTTTGTTGTATACTGTCCTGAATCAGTTGCTTTTGTGAGATGGGTGGCTACATAAATTAGATAGACGGATTAAAAAAAATAATTCAAGGCCAAGTGTAACTCTCATCCTTTAAATGGGAGTTACCTCTTGACTCATGCAGTCCACAGTCTACTCAGCCTTTCGGTGTAGGCTATGGAGCTCAAGTGAACCCTAATCACTGAATCCGATTGCTTGCCTGATTAGCCATTAGCTGGCCGGTAGGGAGGCAGGTGGCATGTAAGAATATTACTTGTACCATGGAAACAGCAATGGGGCTCTTCATGATGGAATCCTACGCCATCATTCATACTCAATAGCAATATCACTAGACTTCACAGTGCTTTACAGCGCTCTCTAAGCAGCTTACAGAGTCGGCATATTGCCTCCAACAATCTGGCTCCTCATTTTACCAACCTCAGAAGGATGAAAGGTTGAGTCAACCTTGAGCTAGTGAGATTCAAACTGCTGGCAATCAGGAGTCAGCAGGATTAGCCTGCAATACTTCATTCTAACCACTACGCCACCACGGCTCCTCGAAATTCACGTAATCCTCACTTGATCACATTTTGGTTGATTGGCTAGTGGCTCACATTTAAAACTGGTCACAGCATACCATGGTGATTGCAGCAGCAGAAAATGGCAAAATATGCCCCTTGGATGTGCCAGATTTTCTTAAGGAGCATGTGATTCACTTAACAACCATGGTGACTCACTTCATGAGGATTGTAAAATTGAGTCAGGTCACATGACCTGCTTAATGACTGCAATGACTTACGTCCAAAATTCTGGGCTCAGTTGTGGTCATGAGTCAAGAGCTACATGTACTGTTGGTAATAATACCGCCTAGAGACTGTCTGCGAGGAGATGGGCAGTTAAGAAATTTATATAAATTTATATAAATAGATATAGATGCACATCAGGGGTGGGTTTCTGCCAGCGTTACTGCCTGTTTGCAACCCATGCGCATGTGCAGTTCAATGTAAATTCTGCGCACATGCGCAAAACAATTTACAGTGAACTGCACATGCGCAGTCAATAAAACCCAAAATGGCGGCGGCCAAGCAGCAGTGAAGGAACCGGTTCGGGGGTATGGCAGGCCTAGGTCGCTGCTAGTTCTTCAACCCAGGCCTCAATTCCACTACCGGTTCAGCCGAACCAGCAGCAACCCACCTCTAACACACATACACATATTGCTCTCCTTGGTTAGTCTTAAAAATAGAACAGGTATCTTAAGAACCCCATACATTGCAAACTTATCCATCTGTCTTCCCAGGCCACCATTGAGATTCTTCACTAAAAAATTATTTCTTACCCACCTCCTCAGTAGAAAATCTTGAAGCCTACACAGCTGTTCTTTTTCTTCTGCTGTAAGAAGCTGAATTCCCGAGAGAAGATTGTTCATCTAAAATACCTATTTTTTTTTCTTTTTTAGCTTTTAAAATTTGTTCCTGAAAAAGCTGACATTGATCTTCTGGAAGAACACAAGCATGAGTTGGATCGGATGGCCAAAGCTGACAGATTTCTCTTTGAAATGAGCAGGTGATTCTGCCAGCTGCTTCTCTTCTATTGTTGCTCTCTACACCAAAAACAGGGACTCAATAACTAGGGGGATGTGTAGAAAGGAGGGTTGTTTTCTGAGCCATGTAGACCACAAGTGTCAAACTTAATTGCATCATGTGGCGTATCGTGATGAGAAGTAACATTTTTTGCCTTTGCGGAGCTGGAATGGGCACGACCCACGTGTGACACATACGGCCCGCGGGCCGCCAGTTTGACAGGCCTGATGTAGACTATTGAAGAAAAATCTGAAGTATAAAATTACAACCTGGGCTTTTCATACTGCTGAAATTGGTATTCTAGATTGATTTGGCTAATGTAATTATTGCTGTGGAGGAGGAAAGAGATAGATACAGAAAACGAACACTGTGGAAAGGCATGTCTCAGTTGTATTAAGGATTTGAGAAAAGGGCCGCGGGACGCTTGGGGAGGAGATAGAGGTCTTTAAAGAGCTTACAGGCTAAAGATCTTCTATTGTTTCCATTTCCATTTAACTTCAGTGTGTTTTCTTATTGAATCATGTTGATTTGTAAGCCACTTTTGCTGTATGCAGTGGGAATGCAGAATACAGGACCACCTTCTGTAATCTGATGGCTTCAAGTAACATTCCAAGCTTTGATCATGTTATTTTAGGAACTGTAAGTTGAATTGAAGGACATCAGATTTTATGGAGCTTGAAAGTCACGGAATAAGTATTTGATAGTAATCTTTGCAGATGATTGCTCTGACTTTCCAGAAGGCAACTGTGTAGTTTAACCTGAAACGTGTCATTTTTCTTCCAACTTTTACTAACCTTGAGAAATGTGGCTCTTATACTGTTTTACTCCTTTTTCTTGCAGGATAAATCATTACCAGCAAAGGCTTCAGTCCTTATATTTTAAGAAGAAGTTTGCTGAGAGAGTTGCTGAAGTTAAACCAAAAGTTGAAGGTAAAGCATGGCTCAAGGAAATGGTTATGCTTGATGAAACATAAATGAAACCACTCAAGGAAGCCAACTTCTCTCAAACTCACTCAAAGTGCAAGGAACCTTTCTATTATATTTGAAATAAATACTGTATTTTTTGGAGAATAAGATGCACCGGAGTATAAGATGCACCTTAGTTTTGGGGGAGAAAAACGGTGGGGGGGAATTCTGCCTATCAGGTATTCATCTGGCTAGGATTCTTAGTCTGGTCAGCTTCAGCACATATGTTTGCTGGTTTTGAGCATGCACGAATGCTTTTTATCCCCTGGTTGGAATTTAAAAAGCTTCTAAAGCACAGCTGATCATCGGAAAGAGAAGCAATGAGAAAGCAGGGGAAGCACAGATGATGCTTCACTCAGTAGCGCCTCATTGGGGCTGAAAAAAAGCTTCGAAAAAGCTACATTTGGATATAAGATGCACCCAAATTATCAGCCTCTTTTAGGGGAGTGGGGAGTGCATCTTATACTCTGAAAATATGGTATTTGAAACAAGGAAAATCTTTTAAAGTTTATTTTAAATTTTGTACAAAACAGTGGTAGCAAGGGAGAGGAATGAGATATCACATTAATGAGAATAGACTGTGACCTTAAATCATAAATATTTTAATTTTGATGAATTATTAAAGGATTAATGGTAATGAGAACACCTAACAGTTGAAATGTTCTATGAATTGTTCATAAAATAGGTATTGGGTAGGTCTAGTTAAATTAAAAAAAGAAGAACTAAGGGTGACATAATAGCAATGTTCAGATATCTCAGGGGCTGCCACAAAGAAGAGGGAGTCAAGCTATTCTCCAAAACACCTGAGGGCAAGACAAGAAGCAATGGGTGGAAATTAATCCAGGAACTTAGAACTAAGGAGAAATTCTCTGAAAGAAATTCTCTAAAAACACATGTGCCCCAAAAAAATTTAAGGGCCATTTTTATTAGCAAACCTATCTCTTTTCACCTTCTTTTCTAACCTGGCTGTTTTGTAATAAGTTGTTTGAATGACACCTGTAATTTTCATCTTTTTTATTGCTATTCTTTTCCTTTTTTGCCAACTCCGTGATCATTTCTTGGGTAACTTCCTTTCTGTTTGTAAAATTCTGGCTGCTTTGTAAATCATTCCATTAAACACATATTAATTCTCTCTAGTCAACATCATGTCTGACCAGATCTTCTCGCACTTGGTCCTTTCTAGCAATTCAAACTGCTTCCATCCAAGTATTCCAGAGCAAAAGCCTGAAGCAGCTGCTTGAAGTGGTTTTGGCTTTTGGCAACTACATGAACAAGGGCCAGAGAGGGAATGCTTATGGCTTTAAAATTTCTAGCCTGAACAAGATTGCAGATACCAAATCTAGCATTGACAAGTAAGCAGCTTCAAGCATATGCTCATTTTGGGGGGAAGGGGTGTTGGAAGACTAGCTTCCTTTTGAACTGTGTCATTAAAGAATCTATATCAGGGTGTCAAACACAAGGCCCGCGGGGCAGATCTGGCCCATGGTTACTTAGATATGGCCCATGAAGGCGCCCTGGAAACAGCAAAGGACTGGCCCGCGGTGCTTCTGCCAGTGAAAACGGGGTCACAAGCTCCGTTTTTGGCTGCCACGGCCTCCTACAACCCTCTGACAGTGAAAACAGAGCTAGGGAGGACCGTGTGTTCAGGACCCCATTTTCACTGGCAGAGCACTCAGGCCACCACAGGTGCCCCCGACAGTGACATCGAGCTGGCCATGCCCACCCTGGCCTCATCCACCCTGGCCCCCAAAGGTCAAACACCACCCTGATGTGGCCTCAATGAAATAAATAAATAAAGATGGATTTTTAAAAAGTCTCCTCAGAAAGGAGAGCACAGGGGCTCCTTTAAAGCAGCCAGAATAATCCCTTCCCCAAAGAAGTACTAACAACCTCTTAGTTCTGGTACGCGCACTCAGCCACATAGAGCAGGGGTGTCAAACTTGCGTCGTCACAGCGGCCTCACATGACGTATTGCAACTCCCCCCCCTTTGCTAAACTGGGCATGGGCGTGGCCAGCATGTGACGCATCCAGCGTGGAGTTTGACAGCCCTGACAGAGAGCATTCATGATGGACAATTTTATGCTGGATAACATTGTCTTAATTTGTCCACAAAACAGAATGAACCTCAGATAGCAGTAAAATTTCCCTCTTCACCACAACATAAGAAATTGTACAGATATTATAGTGACCAGGCAGTAGAACCTCCTGTTCCTTCCTCCCCAGTAGGGACTGAGGAAGCTTAATGAGGACAGTTGGATAACAACCCTAATACTATATGGACAGAGGCATTTTTAGCATTCATGAGAGGCAAAGAATTGTGTGAGAAAGCCAGCTTATTGCTTAGAAAGAACTAGAAAGAGATGAAGCATAAATGCTTCAGTGCCATATGATGTTTGAACCCACGTTTTGAATGTCTGTAGAAATTGATGTAGTCAAATTCTCTTGCCACTGAATAGCACTAGCACTTAGACTTATATACCGCTTCACAGTGCTTTACAGCCCTCTCTAAGCGGTTTACAGTCAGCAAATTGCCCCCAACAATTTGGATCCTCATTTTACCCACCTTGGAAGGATGGAAGGCTGAGTCAACCTTGAGCCTGATGAGATTCAATCTGCCAAATTGCATGCAGCCGGTAGGTAGCAGAAGTAGACTGCAGTACTGCATTCTAACCACTGGGCCGCCAAGGCTCTTGTTAGTTTTAAAAGAGAATTAGAAAAAATCATGGAGGACAGAACAATCAGTAATTACTATTTTTAACAACTGTGTGCTGCCCTCTGAATCACAGATAGCATATCTCAGATAAAACTATTAAGAAGCAAGTATTTTGTAGTCCAAAATGGACCTGGTTGATCATTGTGTGCCATCAAGTATTGAAGTCTTCACCTGAACTCTGGA
Source organism: Natrix helvetica (assembly GCF_964273705.1). Classification (NCBI taxonomy): domain Eukaryota; kingdom Metazoa; phylum Chordata; class Lepidosauria; order Squamata; family Natricidae; genus Natrix; species Natrix helvetica. Next base: position 31,858,170 of record NC_138548.1, read on the forward strand.
AAGGTATAGCTATTTTCCTTGGGGTGAATTAAATGTCACTTACTTTCTCTTTGTGGAAAAGTAATGGTTCGTGTTATGGTTCATGTTATTAATCGTTGTCTGTCTTTATCCCAGGAACATTACCTTGTTGCACTATCTCATCACAATCATAGAAAAAAAATATCCCAAAGTATTCAGCTTACATGAAGAATTAAAACACGTCCCTGGAGCCGCCAAAGTAAAGTAAGTATCTATTTAGGAAACTCTTATTACTGCTAATTTCTTTGTATGAACTTACGTATAGCAAAAAAGTGCTTTAACCTCATCAACATGTGCCAGGGTTAACTAAATTGCTACAAATAAGAGGCTAATCTAAAAATAAGAGTCTTCCCCCCCCCCTCCAGTCAGAGAAGTATGGAGGATGTCAGAGCTTACATTACAAAATGTTGCTAGGAGTAGCTTGAAAATTTCAATGTCTTTTCCTTTTATTTCTGGCAGTATGACTGAACTGGAGAAGGACATTGGCAACTTGAGGAGTGGGCTCAGAGCTGTGGAGACAGTAAGTGTTGCTTATCCAATTAATGGTTCCCTACTTTTATTTCAAGACAGGCCATGTAGGTGGGCATCTAAGCTTTTCAACGTTCATTTTTGGAGGAAGAGGGGGAAAACAGGTGAAGCTGTTTTTATCTCTTGTCTAAGAGAATGGTTTCTCTTTCCTGTCCTTATTACAGTTTTATAGCTCTGTTAAGGACCCCAGTAGCTTTTTTGCTTACTTGCTTTCATCATGAGTGATTTTTTAAAAAAAGCTTTGGCCTTCATAGTCCTAACATCACAGAGATAATTTTGAAATGTTTGGAAGCCCATGTGGCAGTCAGATCTACAGCTGCTTTCAATCAACTTTAATCAGCAAAGCCAACTACAACCCTTTTCCCCAGTATATCCTTCACACATATATACCTCCCCCACCTCAGAAACATTTGGACATTTTGAAAAGGGGTAGGTAGTGTGTATATGGTAGATTAGGCAAATTCTGCCTCCAGAAATTGGGCTGAAGAGAATTGAGTTGAGATTAGTAGGCCGAGGTTCCTCTTAAAATGAATCAGTTTTATGTTACTACAAATGTGTGCAAAAATAAGGATGAGTTAATATGTCATTCTAACCCTGCACTAGTACTATTGAGCAAATGATCCTTATCAATAATTTTTAAAAAATTAAAACTATGTTGCAGGGAGCTATATTCCCCTGTTAGATTGAGGAAGAAAGCTGAGGAGATAGCAAGAGTTATTTGAAGGTCTAACTGCATCAAGACACCAGAACTTTCAATAGCATGGGATGGGTCATCTATAAGGCATACATGAAAATGTAGACAGAGATAGGCAATCCTTTGATAGACACAGATAGTGCCTGAAATATTTGGATGGCTGCTATCGAAGGAGAACATTGCATGGCATACGGTACGTAAGTAGAAGCAGAATTTGTCTTCTAGGTTTGAACCATAAGAGCTTTTAAAGGAGTGGAAGTGTTCTTTTAAAAAAATGCTTGAATGATTTTGAAAAACTCAGAGGAGACTGGCTTTAGAACGATAGATTGGTGTGCTGGAGGCTGCTCATACCAGCATGCTAGAACCAATTGTTAAATTTTCAAGAATGTTATGAGCTCCAGTTGGGAGCAAAGCTGAACTGCAACACCTCGTACACCAGCCAGAGATTTGGCAGCTAACAGCACAGTGCAATGGATCTGGCAGAGCTGGCTGTTATTATACATTTATTAGCACACCATTGAATGATAGACTCACGGATGAAACCAAAAAGCCAACATTTCATACGGAAAAACAGAAATTCATAGAATAATGATGATCATTAATATACCATAAATATTTTCTTTTAAAGACCTTTGACCCTCTGATTGGTTCAACTGATGGACTGTTTAGGCTTTGACTTTATTTCCTGATAAGAGTTTAGATTGGCCCCCACTTGTAATGAGAGCCTGATGGTGGGACAATGATTTTTGAAGCTCTTATCCTTCTACTTGCATAAGAGATGGTTGTGTATACATAGTTGGGTTTATGGCAGAATTATATTCAGTTGCACAAAGGCCTTAACACATTGGTAAATAAGAAATTCCAAGCTAGAAGATGCTGCCATTCTTGTCAAAATAACATTACCCTTCTTATATATTATAATACCGATATACCATGTTTCCCTGAAAATAAGAAAGGGTCTTATTTTCTTTTGACCTCCGAAATAAACACTTGGCCTTATTTTCAGGGAGTTCTTATTATTTTTAAGGTGAAGGAGGCAGTGAGCATGGCTGCTGCTGTGTTGCAAGTTTTTCGGGGAGGGCTTATTTTAGTGCATGTGCTCAAAAGCCAGACCGGGCTTATTATCCAGGGAGGTCTTATTTTCAGGGAAACAGGATAACTGCACAACCTCCAAGGCTTTGCTAGCTTCTGTCAGTGCCCATCCACCAGTATGAGAGACTTCTTCATAGTGTCATCAATTCTATGGAATGTCCTCCTTTGAAAGGGTCCCACCATTCCATGATTTGGGGATTTCTCAGAGAGCTTTTTATTATCCAGGTTATACAGTAGGTTGACCTTTGTGCTATAATGTAAACTGGCCGTAGAGGAAATGCTTGGCCAGTTGATCTAATGGTTAAGGTATCAAGCTAGAAAGCAGGAGAACGAGAGTTCATGTCCGCCTTAGCCATGAGAGCCCAGTGGGTGACTTTGGACCGCTAAAATCACTCTCAGCCCAACATATCTCACAGGGTTACTGTTGTGGGGGAAATGGAGGAAGAAGGTGTGTTGGATATGTTATATATTTCTTGCTTTGTTGCTTTTTATTTAACAGAAATATGAAATGTGGTTAATAAAAATGAAGGGCTGAAACAGAAGAGTTCTCCCTGCATAGCTCCTTGCATTCAGTTCCTTAACACTTATCCAGAGCCAGGGTATTTGGCCAATCTTATCCATAGTTAATGTCAGCTGGGATTTGTTCAACTAAAAACTACTGGGAAGATGGATAATTTATTTAGCTGGCTAACCTAACTGAACAGCCTGTTTCCCAAATGAGTACAGTATTTATGCATTTTTCATATTACAGAAATAAATAAAGTACCAGAAATAATTCTCTTGGAGTGTACACTGGGGGGTCTTGGACAGGAACTGTTTGGGGATTTCTAAATTTCAATCATTATCTGGTCTTATGACTTCCTCTGTTTGGAGTAACATGAAATTGTTTCTCTAAAGGAACTGGAATACCAAAAATCCCAGCCTTCCAATCCAGAGGACAAGTTTGTTTCTGTGGTTAGCCAATTCATCACTTTGGCCAGCTTCAGCTTCTCAGACGTAGAAGATCTTCTAGCAGAAGCCAAAGAACTGGTAAGAAATAATTATTACAAGCCAGAGGTATGCAGCATCTGATCTGATACAGACTGCAGCTGACAGATACAGTGATGATACTCACACTGGATCCAAAGCACTCTCTCGTCTCCTTCAGATCCAAATATTGCACATACTTATTATAGATCTCCACTAAGCCAGAAGTTTATGGGATTTTTGATGGTGGCCTTGAATTTTGACCATGGCTCAATGTATTTCTCTTTTATATAATTAGTTTAACTGAAGTTGAGAAGGTATGAATGGTCTGAAGCCAAGATGGGCAAAGCCAACCCAGAAACTGCAGTTAAACTACCTCCTTCTCATGGGTTAAATTATTTTCTGTCATATTAAACTGTAAAATTAAATAACAGACAATTTTTAGAGGGGGTCATAACTCTGCTTAGGTTTTGCCTATCCTGTAAGTCTGTTTATTAGGGTTCTCTGTCTGGTCTGTCCCTATGGCTCAGTGGTTGCTAATGCACGAAGATGCATTCTAATTAAGAAACCCTGCAGTGAGTCCTTCTATGATTTGTTTATCAGAATCAAATTCTAATTGCAGCCGAGTCAATTAAAGAATATGATTGATAAGAGAGAGAAAGAGGCTGTCAATCAATCAATGACTTATCTCCGGAAGTTGATCCAGAGATTCATATCTCACCCTCTTTCTGACCCTCAGCTTTTCCTCGGTAAAATGATTCAGAGCATTAGCTTTATTCTATCCACCAGTTGCGTGGAATAGCTGAACGGAGCCCCTGATGCTAACTGCCCAGTGGAAATCCTGTCCAAATTTTGCTTATTCAAAGTCAATTCAGCATTTTGTTTCTAAAATAGCAAATGTTTGAAAGGCAGGTGTCCTTCATTATTCATACCCAACATATATATTCAGTATTTGGTGGCGCAGTGGTTAGAATGCAGTACCATAGGCTAACTCACTACTCACTCCAGAAGTTCAATTCTGAACGGCTCCAGGTTGACTCAGCCTTCCATCCTTCTGAGGTTGGTAAAATGAGGACACTGTTGGGGGAAATATATAAACAGCTCTATAAACCACTTAGAGAGGGCTGCAAAAACATTATGAAGGAGTATATAAGCCTAAGTGCTATTTCTATTTCTTTATTACTGTCTTTGTAGCATTATACAATCATATCAAATCAAATCACCCCCTTCCAAACAAAATAGAGCAACTGCAACACTCTTCAACAATCAAAAGCTCTGTGGGAGACTTCTATCTTGATTCTCCTTCAGAAAACTATAAAGAAGGATGTAACTTGGATGGCCGGTTCCATGGAGTAGGACCATGGCAGGATACTCTTGTTACTATAATGGGCTCCCTGTTCTCTTCATGTGGAGTAGTGGACCAGATGGATACAGTTTACTTGGCATATATGATCTATAGATACCTACCATATTTTTCGGAGTATAAGACGCACCAAGGTTTTGAAGAGGCAAATTTAAAAAAAAACAATTTTTGCACTCTGCAAACCTCCCAAAAACGGGCCTGTTTGTTTTTTTTTCAAAAAAAGGGCATGAATTGCCTTTAGGAGGCTTGTAGAGTGCTCCTGGGGAGTGGGGGAGCCAAAAACGAGCAAAAAAACAGGTTGTTTTTTGCTCATTTCTGCCCTCCCCAGCCCCCAGGAGCACTCTGAAAGCCTCCTAAAAGCTATGCACAGCCATTTTGGTGAAGGGGGGGTTTCAGGAGCCCAAAAATGCTGTATTCAGTGTATAAGACGCACCCAGATTTTCCCCCTCTTTTTTGAGGGAAAAAGGTGCGTCTTATACTCCGAAAAATATGGTAGTTACCAAACCCCAAAGAATCTCATAGGTTACAACCTGCATTTCAAATTGTACTCACAAGCCTATTGGTAATCAATGCAGTACACACCAGTGGTGGGTTGCAGGTGGTACGCCCCAGTACGGGCGTACCGGAGCCTGCCCAGAGCACTGGGTACTGTTCCAGTACAGTGCTCCGGAGGGTCCACCTGCCCCCCCAAGCTCCCTACCTGTCCTTTAAGCCTTTGGTGCTTCCGTGCATGTGCATGGCACATACAGTGCCTGTGTGACGCTCCGCTGAGCAGCTGGAGTGTCAAGGCTCGCGGAGGCGTCGCAGGCAGGTACAACACATGCACACGCTGTGCGCATCCATATGGGTGACGCCAGACCTGTTCCAACCGTACCGGTTGGAACGGGATCCGGAACCCACCACTGGTACTCACTATTTTCAGGTAAACCCGTAGATGTGGGTGAAAAGTTTCTGGTTAAGCAAATTCAGTTTACTTCCAAAAGAAGTCAGGTGGGGGAGGGTAAATGTCTTTTCCAAAACTTTCCTAGCACATTTGGTTCCAATACTGAAGCATGTGGCAATAATAAACAGCATACAGGAATGAATCTTCAAAACAAAGTTGAAAGTCCAAGTTTTCACTCGCTCTTTCCGTGTGTTTGAGATTTATATTTTTTATATCAAATTCTGGTTTTATTGCCCCTGAGTTAATAAAAGAGGGAGGGGAGGAAACCTGATAATAAAGGACATAAAACAAAAACAGAGGTGCAACTTGTTAGCAATTCCCAAATGGTATGAATAATTCATTAGAGAAGAAATATATTACCAGACTTTGACCTGGTAAAGACATGGTGGGTTCAAGTACATGAAGATGCCAGAGTTTGAAAGGAGGGGAGAAGATGGTGACTTGTACCATAACGCAAACCTTGCCCTGTTATGAATGTGTGACTTCAGAGAGTGGTTTTTTGAGCTTGTCCAAAACTTTCTTAAGGGCAAGATTCTCTCCTAGATTGTACTAGTAGCACCACTGCAAATAGGGTTTAATAGAGAGATAGGAGGCTGCAGACCACAGAAGCTTATACAGATTGTACAGTGAAAGATGCAACATTCAGATGTAGTCCTTGGCCCCTTCCGGCCTAAATATGTGCAAGAACACCATACTCAAACCATGGGAATTTTATTTACATTTTTTCTTCCAAAATAATTAGATCCAGGATCATCTTTATTTCCAGGAGGATCTTAAATTCTGCCTAAGGCCAATAGATACACTTACAAACTAAAGAAAACGAGGAGGAGGAAACTCAATTCTTGTTTATATGTATCTCCTCCCAGCCTCCAAAATGTTGAAAGATCAGAGTGGTTTTGGTTGAACCAGAGACTAGATAGAGTAGCAATTTTTCTTTTGCTAAGCTGTTGTTTCATTATTATCTATTATCTATAAGGACAATCCCAGCTCACAACCTGACAACAAAATGTCACATATATTCATTGACTTCCAAAAGACTTCCCAGACTTGCCATAATAAATTAGTTTCTCACTGTTCCTATTATGCATGGCCTTGTCTAAAGGAAGAGATGGAAGAGAATTAAGCTTGGAACTACGATTCTGATCTTAAACTGATGTTTTCTTAGACTGGAAAAGGATAAATCTGGGAGAATTTTCAAAAAGCTTACTAGTTTCTTCCTTTAGTTTATCAAGGCAGTGAAGCATTTTGGAGAAGATTCTGGCAAAACACAACCAGATGAGTTCTTTGGAATCTTTGACCAGTTCCTTCAAGCTGTAAATGAAGCTAAACAAGAGAATGAAAACATGAGGAAGAGGAAGGAAGAAGAAGAGCGACGGGCACGCATGGAAGCTCAGGTACTACAAAAGGCACTTCTACATCCGAAGGCATAGTCTTCCCCAAGTTCCAAAAGTGTTGAACTTTCATTGCCAGCAGAAGATGCATTGCGTGGCATCCAGACAGCATCACATTACAGAAAACATCTGTATTAACACAGCTGGAGTAGCAAGGATAGTCGATCTGTTGTTCTCTAGAGCAGGGGTCTCCAACCTTGGCAACTTTAAGACTCGTGGACTTCAACTACTACAATTCCTCAGCCAGCTTAGCTTTGCTGGCTGAGAAACTCTGGGAGTTGAAGTCCACAAGTCTTAAAGTTGGCAAGGTTGGAGACCCTTGCTCTAGGGCATATTTTAATTTATTTCCTATATGAACTTCAGAACCTGCCTCCTGTAGAGTCCGAGCATTATAGACATCAGCCTGTTCCGACTGGCGGGAGCTCACAAAGCTTTCAGCAAAAAGTGATCTTTGCCACTTTTGATTGGGAGTCATGAGGCCTTCGCTTAGGCCAGGGGTCAGCAACCCATGGTTCTGGAGCTCCATGTGGCTCTTTCATCCCTCTGCCACCAGTTGGCACCACAATTTTGAGAAGATCTTCCGGTTGGGGGGCGGGGGAGCAGGGCATGCCAGAAGGAGACTCTATGGCAAGGGGTTGGTTTTATGGTCAGCTCCACAATTGATAGGGCTTTCAGTTAGGACAGGTAGAGGAAAAAGGACGCCACGCTAGGAGGAAACTCTATGGTGGGGAAACTGGACTTCCAGTCAGCCCCAGAATTGAATAGGGGGCTTCCGGTTAGGACCTTTGTGGCTCTTTGAGTGTTTAAGGTTGCTGACCCCTGGCTTAGGCCCTTCTGCATGCAGTTCATGCGAGATCTTCCACTGAGTTTAGCTTCCGCTAGTGTGGGTCCTGGTCTGTAAATCTGTAACCATGTACCTTCCTTCCAAGATCACCATTCTGCCACAACACTTGTTTTCAGTCACAATTCAACATGTGAAAACCACTGTGGTCTTTTTTCTCTGCTGGCCCAGAGAAGGACCACTCATTCTAGATTTCTGATAATGCATTTATATTTCCAGATAGAACGGACTTCACCGCATTGGAACATGCAGCCTTTCACTAGCTGAACTGTTTCCCACATACACACCTGAGATCACGTGCAGCCTTTCTTAGGATTTTCAATAGCTGCAACGTGGAAACTAAGATTATTTCTCCCCCCCCCTCTCTTTCAGCTCAAGGAACAGCGAGAAAGGGAGCGCAAGGCTAGGAAGGCAAAAGAAAACAGTGAAGAAGGTGGAGAGTTTGATGACCTGGTCTCCGCTTTGAGGTCCGGGGAAGTCTTTGACAAAGACCTTTCTAAATTGAAGCGCAATCGCAAACGCATCACTAATCAGCTGGCAGACGGGAGTCGCGAGAGACCCATCACAAAACTCAACTTTTGAACATCGTCTTTTTAAAGAGTGTTAGGGGGAGAAAAGAAACCTGACCAATAATCTGGTAAAACCTGGTCCTTTTTTTTGCCTTCTGCCTCGGTGGTCACACAGTGGCAGCTTTCCTCCCCCACCCTGCATGTCTGCGTGAGCGGGTGTTAAAGGAAGCATAGGTGTGTGTGTATGTGCTGTAGATACAAGTCTCTTTGGGCGGATGGAGACCAAAAGGGAGGTGTGTATGCGTGGAGACGCTTGTAAGCACGCACGGTTGCTACTGCTTGAACGAATGTTCCCTTTTCTACCGATTATAGTGGCATTCCACAAGCAGCTTCTCCATTTCAAAAGCACAAACGTTGGAGAGGGAGGCTGATCAGAGGCAGAAACACCCGGGGGGCGGGGGGGCATGAGGGAGGCTGAATAATAACATTCAGCTCAGCTTATTGGGGTCCTTGAGGCCGATACTGAGGAGAAAATAGGTGCAGGATGACCTGAGATCATCTTGACCTGGATGGACCCACCTTGACTGACTCATCACTGCTGGGAATACAGTGGCAAAAAGTCCATTAGAAACTCTTCTTGTTCAGCCTGAACTGCATTGCTCAGAAAAAAACAACAACAACTATCTTCTGTGTCTATTATTACCTAAAACTTGAACATCCCTTGTAATTCTTGTGCTGGCTCCCCTTATTCTCTAATCTCTCTTTTTCATTCTTTCCCAGCACTTTTGGACTCCTTGGGGAGCTTTTCATTACTGTAATAATGCACCTATAGAATTAATTTGTTTTCTTATTGAAGACCAATGGGGAATTGGGGAGGGGGGTGCTCTCTCTTTTTGGGGGAAAAATGGATCCAAGAATCTTATGTGTTCATTCTGTTTTGTTTCGATTCCCTGTCCAAGACAAACTATATTCTCTGTAAATGTAGGTCAGAAGTTACTCTGGGCCAGTTCCGTTTTGTAACAGTTGTCTAATCAGCAGTAATTCCAGAAGAGCCTTGGGGGGAGTTGGGGCATACCTGCAGATATTGGGCACTATATGTAATCCTCCATACATGCCCACGAAAGTCTAAAGAGCTAAGTTTTTAGTCAAGCAGTACCAGGAGCGGACCAAGTGAATGTAGTGCCTCGGGTTTTTTAAGAGTTTAGCTAAGAACTGCTGCCATGAAAAATAAAGGTGGCTCTTACTAAATAAGCAATGAGGTTAATGTCCTCTCCTGATGATCCTATGGCGTTGGGTTGATTGGCAGCACAGCATAGGTAAAACTTATTTCAAACTTTGCCCTTTGTCCCAAAGGAAAGAGCTTTGGTCAAAGGCTTTGATGAAGTCCAGAGCTGAGGAGAGAGATTTAAGGACCAAATGTGTCATGCAGAGCAGCAGGAACGGCGCGCCCCCCCCCCTCTCAAAATTATATTGCTATTCATGTTTTTCTTGCAGAAGTGTTAAGCAGAGCTACCTATAAAAATGTTGATCCAAAATCTTTAAAAAAAAATCACAAAAAAAACAAAAACAAAAAAACATCAGATTGCTCAGGGAGTAATTAATAATTTAAAAAACAATAGTAATACAAAGAAATTGGAAAGATGTTTTTAAAAGGCCAATTTTTTTATAGCGTGGCTTAATCTTATAGAGAATATTGAAGACTGTTACTTTTTGCTCTTTTTTTCCCCTCTTTTATTTATTTGTGGGATTTCTCTTGCGTGGCTTTTTTTTTTTTAACCATCCTCATATTGTTATCTGAAATTGAACAGGGATTTTGTTTATTTTATTTTAATTTTTTTTTGTCCTTGCACTAGATAGTTAATGCTGTTTGAAACTTTTTTTGGGGGGGGAGGGAACTAGTAAAAGTTGCTAACTGGTTGGGGAATTGGAATAGCACTTTTCCTCATGTGAACTGTAAAAGAAATGTGCGATTTTGTATAAAAAAAAACTAGTTTGTACAAAATACAGTTCTTGTTGCCGGGATCCCCAGATCCTTTTGCAATCTGAAAGCTGTGAAGATCACACCACAGAGAGCTGTCAGAGAGATCTGTTTGTGCGTGTGTGTATGTAGGCACGTGCATGTATTATTATTTTTTTGAACTGTCATTTTTCTTAAACTGCAGCCTTTTTCAATAAACTGTACACCTGGATGGCTCGTCAGATACCTTGCAAAACAGTCAGAGTGAGAATGCTGATTATCTGAGTCCTTGAAGAGAGCAGCTGAGCAAAAGCTTTGCTCCAGCAGAAAGCATCCAAGTTGGTCATAACTGTTACTTAAAACTAAAGTGCCTCTCTTTTATATGTATATATATATTATTTATAGATGGAAGAAAATTGGGTTAGATACAATTTTTAGGGCGTTGAGGATGAGATAGAGCTCAGATAGATCAGAGGGTGCATTGAAATGAAACGTGAATAAAGACAAAGCCAGCATTATTTTGAATATAAAACGAGCAAAAAAGTTGCTGTAGCGTTCAGTTTCCTCGTGAAGACCAGCCCTGCAATCCAATAGGCATTTAAGAATTCGGCACGCTTTCTACGACCATAGAAAGTTGTCTTGCTGAAAAGTGAGTACCTTTATTTCCAGCCCCCACTTCCACCCCACCCCCCAGGACCGATTCACGTTCCCATTAGGAAGCCATTTACACGGAGTAGACACTGTTGAGGCAGTGTTTGGATTTTCCAGTGGAGCTATCCAGAAATACACTACAAGCTGGACAGTTACTTAAGATAGTTCTTTATGTCATTTTTTTCATCAGGGTTGTTTGTGTGCATCTGTAAGATAGGCATACATTCATTTTGGGAGGATCCCTATCAGCTTACCTTGTTTAATCATCCTACTGTAAATTGGATGGGATTAGTCAGACGGTGAAAGTGAAAGGCAGTGCAAATTAAAGTGGAAGCCCTTAAAGTTCCCAGCCTTGGCAACTTTAAGATACGTGGACTTCAACTCCTATAGCTGGCGGATGAATTCTGGGAGTCGAAGCCCTTAAATCTTAAAATTAGAAGCCCTTAAAATTGGATTAAAAATAGACAAGAAAATACTTCTTTAAAGAAACAGCAATTTTGATTCTGGCTTGAAAACTCTGTAATACTCAATGCTGATCTGTTCAAAGCCAGTCAAAAGAAAGACAATGTTTTATTTGGATCCAGAATAAATCTGGGCTCATTGGTCAAGCACATCACTTGTTGGATTTTGCCCCTGCCCACTCCACACCAACCCAAAAACCTTCTTTGGCATTTAGTACATCAAGTATCAAATTGAGACAGCTGACTGATTTGTGTTGTGCTGTCAGACGTATCTTTCAAGGGGAAGTTATTTTCTGTTTTGTAGGTTGGATTACTGGATCTCCCTGGATTTCTCGCAATCTCTACTTCACGGATTACAAAGCAAAGGAAGCAAGGATCCAGTGAAAACCATTCCTTGTGCTTCCAAATCAAACTTGATCTGCAACAAGCCTTATTTGGGAGGCTGCATTTGCAAATTCTTTGTGCTTGTGTGAGAGAGGATTTTTTTTTTGTTCTTGTTTGTTTTCTTAAATAAATGTACAGGTTAATCCCATGTGCCATTTGTTGTAAATTACATTTTTTGACTGGTGCTGGTGGAAGTAGCCACTCTATTTTCATTATAATTTTCCTCTTCGCATTGCTCCTGGGTGTGTAATGGAAACAAAATAATGCCAAAAAAGAGAGAGGAAAAAAAAGTGATAGTTTGTAAACTGAAATATACTAAGTAGATTAGGAGTAGCAAACCATGTAGTGGATCTTAGATACACAGATGTTTTTAGCTAGCAGGAAATGATGTGTATGTTACAAGACTGTACATTTTTTAAAGAAAAACAACAATATGCAATAAAGAGTATACATAAAATTAAGGATATTCAGTATCATTTATACTTGAGTAAATTTTAAAACAAATTGATGGATTTATGACATTTAACATGCAAACAACACACTTTTTAAACAAAGATTTGATAGCTATATCTTTCCCAGGTGTACTGTTGACCCTCTCTCCCCGGGGTGTCAAACTCAAGGCTCAGGTCAGATCCGACCCACAGGGTGCTTATATCTGGCCCACAGGATCACCGTCAAAACAGCAAAGGACTGGCCCACGGTGCCTATGCAAGCAAAAAGGGAGCATGGGAGGGTCATCTGAGCTCCATTTTTGCTGGCAGAGGGTTGCAGGAAGCTGTCGGGAGCCCGTTTTCACTGGCAGAGCGCTCGGGCTACCACTGGCATCCCTGACATGATGTCAAGCTGGCCATGCCCATCCTGGCCACATTCACCCTGAACCCCCAAGGTCAAACACAACCCTGATGCAGCCCTCAATAAAATTGAGTTTGACACCCCTGCTGTATCCCAATAAATACATTTCTGGAAATAGCATTTGGACTTGTCCTGAGAAAAGCACCATATATTCTGTTATAGAAAAACACTTTTCAAACCATACATACCTCCCCACCCAAAGTCTTGAATGCTCTTATTGCACAAATCCAGTGTTGCGTTATCATAGAACCAGAAACTCTAAAAAGACATTTCAACATTTATACACTGGCACTGAAATACTATTTAAATATAATTCATATGTCTCTTTAATCTCGGAATGTGTTCGTGTGGAAGTTTTTATGCATTTGTTTCTCCTAGGTCCGTGATGACGAACCTGTGTGACAGGCACAGCCATATTTGGTGGCATGCCAGCCGTCAACACCTGTGCGCATGCGCATGTCAGCCACTGATTTTTCACCCTTCCGGAGGGCCAATGGAGGCCATTTTCACCCTCCCCAAGCTCCAGGAAAGCCTCCAGAGGCTGGGGAGTATGAAAAACGGCCCCAACGACCCAACCGGAAGTTCAGAGCTTCTGGTTGGGCCGTTGGGAATGTTTTTCGCCCTCCCCAGCCTCCGGAAGCTTTTCTGAAGCTTGGGGAGGGCAAAAACTCTTTAAAAGCTCAGGCCAGCTTAGGCCGAGTTCCCAAAGGCCTCCTTTTCAAGTATTGATCAGGAAACCTCAAAGGCAAAACAAAAGTTAGCAATGAGAATATCTAATAAGTCATTATCTACAGCAGTATATAGAAAGGCAATTAGACATAAGAGCATCTCTGGGAAAATGCTCTTATTTCTATTTTTAGCCTCTCTGGTAGAAAACACGCAAGAAGAACTTTTTTTAAAAAATTCTGTGAGAACTGAATGATGAACTGATAGGGATAGTCTGGTTTGTTTAGTCTAAGGCTGAAAATAAACAATGCTCAGCATTGTTGTAAGAACTAAGGTGATGAGGTATGAGAGCACTGTCATTCCCCCCCCCCTGACAAATTCTTCATGGCACACCACACAGCAGTGGAGAAGATTGTGCCACCATCGTATGAGGATGGTTGAGTCAGCTGCATTGAAAAGTTCTACCAATCTAGAATAAAGCCACTGTTTTGACTTTGGGAACATATAGAGCCCGGGGTGGGGGGAGACATTTCTCCAAGTATTCCAGATTTAACACACAGTCCTGACACCTTAAAAGGCGTGAAATAAATGATTGGAAATTATCTGGGTAACTTTGCTGGTTGGCTTGAGCGGTGGACAAATGGAGACTATTCTAGATGGATTTGTTTATAAAAAATTATCATCTTTCCCCGATAAGATTATATAGCAATTGAACAATCACCATGCACTAGGACATGGATCTCCAACCTTGGCAATTTTAAGACTTGTGGACTTCAACTCCCAGAATTCTGGGAGTTGAAGTCCACAAATCTTAAAGTTGCCAGGGTTGGAGACCCCTGCATTAGGAAGCTTTGCAGAAGTCAACAGCTGTTTTGATTTGCAAATCATTGACAGGGCGGTTTGAATACCAATAATAATAGCAGTCCCGGAACCATGGGCTGCATTGCTATTTTTAGTTATTCAGTCGCTAAGTTGGGTCTGTTTTTTGGTGACCCCATGGCCCATAGCATGCCAGGGCCCTTGCCCGCCACTGTCTCTTGGAGTTTGCACAAATCATGTCCATTGCATCAATGGCACTGCCCATCCACCTCATGCTGTGTCGTCCCCTTTTTCATTTTGCCTTCAATCATTCCCAACATCAGGGTGTGTTTTTTTTCAATGAGTCTTCTCTTTTTATTAGGTAGCTGAAGTATTGGAGCTTCAGCTTCAGTATCTGTCGTTCCAAAGAACGATCAGGGTTGCTTTCCTTTAGGATTGCTATTGCTACTTATTTATTTTTGTTTTTAGAGCTGAGGTGGCGCAGTGGTTAGAATGCAGTACTGCAGGCTACTTCAGTTGACTGATAGTTGCAGTTCGGCAGTTCAAATCTCACCAGGCTCAAGGTTGACTCAGCCTTCCATCCTTCCGAGGTGGGTAAAATGAGGACCAAGATTGTTGGGGGCAATACGCTGACTCTGTAAACCGCTTAGAGAGGGCTGTAAAAGCGCCATGAAGTAGTAGATAAGGCTTAAGTGCTATTGCTATTTAATTTCTCTGGATGTATTGGGAGATCCACAAATGGTTACACCAGGCACTAATGTTTGTCTACTTGCTTGGTTATTTTAACATTTCACTTGAGACTGACTTTCTATCCACAGGGGATTTGAAGCAGCTAAAAGGAAAAGCAAAGTAAAACGGGAAATAAAATCCATGGTTTTTTTAACGTATCACATGTATGATTGCAGAAGACCAGCTGAGGAGCTCTTCCAAGAGTGGGAGCTGAGCACAACTGTAACTTGGGAGCAAAACAGGAGAACAAGCTTGCATATCATGGGAACGATTTCAGTGTACTCAATCTGCCGCAAGTTGTGGTATCTGCATATTAACTGCAGACTGATGGGGTGCCAGACTTCATTACAAAGCTAACCTATTTTAGATTTCTTTTTGGCTATTCCTGGCTAGGCACACTGCCTTCTGCAGTCTAGCCTTTCCACCCTGGTTTCCTTGGCTTTTGGATGCATTCTTGCAGTGTTCTTTAATTGCTAGCCTAGAGCGAGCAGGTGTCTGGCTAACTACGGCATCTTCATTTGCCTTTTGGGTGTTTCAAAGGCCTTGCAAAAAAAAAGTTGAGTCAACTCAAATGAGTTAACTGGGAGCACCACACCTTTTGGAATGGAAGCTTGAGTGGCATCAACGTGTGAGCTTCTCAAAGCAGTTCTGGCTCTTTTGCAAAGGAGAGGTGTATCTCATTGGGTGGAACCGCTCTTCTAAAAAAGCTTCTATAGAGCAAGTAGATCAGATCTTGGATGTTAATTAAAAGAGAAGAGAAAATAGAAGGAACACCCATTGCTGACAAACAACAAACAACATTGCTGGATTATTTGCCCAGCACTCTGGTGGGGGAGGTGAAAGAGAGCATGCCAGAGACTTCCCAGTGGAGGTCTAGTAGACTAGGACATGGTGAACCTTTATATTTGGATGTAAACCAATGAAATGATCAAGTGCTCCCTTTGGCCCTCAAAGCTGCAAAAGAAGCTGGAGGGGATTTATAAGAAGGCTTGCATACAGCTGCTCTCATGCCCATATGTTGTGACCTACCAGCAGAACTGGCAGCAGATTTGGACAGTGAGGAGGTTGGGGAGGAACATGGGCCAGTCCTGGAGTCTGCGGAAGACTCTGATGAGGGCTTTGTGTCAAAGGCAGAGAGAGGTCTAGAGCCATATGCCAGTTATCAGCTGCCTTCTGAGTCAGACATCTGTGAGGCAGATGAACAGCTGGAGCCTGTTGCCATTGTGTGCATGCGCAGAGTTGCCACATGAAGGGAACAGCTACAAAATAGGGGTTGACTTGGGAGTAAGGCCACAGGTGGATGATGAATGGACCCATCCAGAGGAAATAAAAGAGGAGCGAAAGGGGAGTGGAGTTTGCAGGAGACAATTAGTTAACTTAATTGGTTCGTGACTCTCCAAGACTCCTTGCCAGGTTTTGAAGATATCGGCTCGGCAGCTCTCCAAACCAGATAAGGTCTGTGACTGTAAATCCTCCCTCGAAAGACTTTGTTGGATGTGAATTAGAAGAATTCACAGTAAATTAATAAAAGGGATTTTTGTCAGGACAGGGAGTTTGCTTCATGTTCTTGGGAAGCCTCGGTCAGAACACCATACTCATATATCCATTGATGGGCATAGATAGCATCTTTTCCTACACTTTGTCTCTCATAAAGATTTATGACCACAACTGAGCCCAAGATTCCTGTTGCTTTAACAATTCTTAAGTGAATTTTGCCTATTTTACAACCTTCCTTGCCACAGTTAAGTGAATCACTGCAATTGTTAAGTTGGTAACAGTTGTTAAGTGAATCGGACTTCCTCGCTGACTTTGCTTCTCAGAAGGCCATAAAAGGTGATCATATGACCCCAGGACACTGCAACCCATCATAAATATATGTCAGGTGCCACACGTCTAAATTTTGATTACAAGACCACAAGGATGACAAGCCTGAATTTGGTTTGCATATGGGATTGTTTGCATCTTTGGGTATTCTAATATGAATTCAGTTTGACACAGTTTGGAGCTGAAGAAGGATAGACCAGAGGTGGAATTCAGCAGATTCTGACCAGTTCCGGAGAACCAATAGCGGAAATTTTGAGTAGTTCGGAGAACTGGTAAATACCACCTCTGACTGGCCCCACCCCCATCTATCCTGCCTGCTGAGTCCCAGCTGATTGGGAGGGAATGGGGATTTTGCGGTAACCTTCCCCTGAAGTGGGGAGGGAATGGAGATTTTACAGTACCCTTCCCCTGCCACGCCCTCCAAGCCACGCCATGCCCACAGTACCTTTAGTAAATAAAATTGAATCCCACCACTGGGATAGACCCTTCAGTCATATCATCATAACTAGCCAATGAGTCAAGCACATTCCAATGGCTGGGTGACTGGAGGAGGAGGAGGAGGAGGAGGAGGAGGAGGAGGAGGAGGAGGAGGAAAGTCGCCAAGCAACCAGCTCCCATCTTGGTTGGACAATGTGACTGTTTGTTTTGGAAACTTGAGAATCTGAAACTTATATTGGAGTGAAAAGCCCGGGAACTTCAATACTGGATTTTCACCAGTTAGTGCCAATATGGTATATCTAAATAATTTTTTACTTTGAGAAACAAAATGCCTCGGAGTTCCATTTGTGATAGATGCATTACTTGGAACCTGACAAAGGGTGCTTCAACAGTCGTAAGTATGAAAAACAGTCATAAGTCACCATCAGTGCCGTTGTAACTTTGAGCAAATAGCTGTAAGTTGAGGACTACCTATAATCAATTACATGTTATTGCTACATATATCTCTTCCATTAGCAGTGGGAATGCAGCAGTATGACTGTGTCCCATCATCAAAGAGATCTGGATCAAGACACTGGGTGGGATCCAGTTGTTTAACTTCCTGCCACTAATGACAGCAGGAACCCAACTAGCACAACAGTTGTGAGAACCAGACATATTTTGTGGCTGAAACTACAGATATTCTATCTATGACATAAGCATTTGGACTTATTGCTGAGAAAACAAAATCCTTGCTTCTTACAGTTTGTTTCTCAATTGGGAGACCTTACAAATCTAATCAATCAATCAACCAACCCACCAACAGATTTTCAATAAACTTTTATAATAAGCCATATGGCCTAACATAGCTTTGTTCCTTCTTCTTGGTGTGAGCTCAGATCTATTTTGATCATAGAAATGGCCTCTATGAAAATTTCTGGTTGTGTTTCCAAAACAGTTGGATCAAAATGAAATTTTATTCATCATTCCAAACTGTACTACATTATTTAGAGTATCATCAATATCACTGAATGGTGAGTTTAGGGTCAGGAATCCTTTTTTCTGATCTCAGGTCCCCATACATATTATTTTATCAACTCTTATTTGTTCACCCAGTTTTATGACTCTGGGTAACTTTATTTTCTTATAACCAATTATGGGTTCCTTTTCCACAAATGCCCTATAAGAATTTAGAAACTCTTAAGATCCTTTTTGTATGCAGAGAAGAAACTGCACATTCATTAAAATCCAGCATCATACTAAATAAAGCGTAACTGCCTATATTGTCTTTTGAGGTGTAGAATTCCTACATATTACCATCAGTTTTCCTAATTTTTTTCTTCTGTTTATCTACCTACCTACCTACCTATCTATCATCATAATATTTCATCTATCTATTGATAAACTTTATAAACTTTAGATAATGACCTCACATTGATTTCAAATGGTTCTACGTTCAAAGAATATCAAGTTCTTAAGAAGAAAGAAAAGCTAAAGCTATTTTCATTCCTCCGTCCTCCACCCTCCATGGCTGGATTGGCAGAGGCAACTATATGAAAGATCCAACCCACTGTTGCTTTCACTGGGCAAATAATGTGATCGATAACATCTATTATAATTTTTGCTTAGAAAAATTATTACCCATCAATGAGAAAAAGTCCTTTCCATCCATTATTTGCTTTAAATCAGGGTTTCTTAACTCTTGTTCTTGAGACACATTGGCATTAAAATCTGTAAATTTCCCCAGAAGTCACAACTATTGTAGCCCATATTGTATGAGATTTCTGGGAATTCCCATACATCAGCAAATGCTGGGTTAAGGAAAGCTGTTTTAAGAACAAACATAGGTCATTGCCTTTGCTAGCTCATCAGTCTTGCTTTAGTCACACAGAATCCCAAGCAAGCAGAATTTTTTTCCTGATTTACTTGGCAACGTGTAAGGAAAGCATATGTTCTGTAAGGCACAAGGAACTCCAATGTCCCAGTGGCAAGTCCAGTTGATGCCTTCCAGATCCCTTGTTAAATTCTGGAAGACTTTCTCTGCTGCCAAGTGTCTCTCTAAACTGGAGATAAGAAGCAATAAGAAGAGCTTTCTGTGCACATAATCAACATGATTTGGAAGGTATGCCTTGCCTCTCCCATGAGCACAATTCCTCTCTGCAGTAAAGTGGTGGGTTTTTTTCCAAATTTCCACAGGAGTGTTGGATTGGATGCTCCTGGTATCTCCTTTCAACTCTATAACTTTGCAATCGGAGTCTTATGATTTTATGAACCCGAAAAAAGGCGCCCAATCATTTTGATTTAAGTGGATTCTTCGAAGCAACAATATTTCATCAGCTCATGAAAAAGTATGAAAAAGAAAGGCTGCTTACATTAACAGAGGGATGCTGTGTGCTTATACTCACACAATGTCCCCAAGAACTTATTTCAAATCCTTTTTGAACCGTGCACATTCCCTGTGAGTTCCAAGTGAAAACAATTGCAAAGGCTACACAATTCTAATTGTTTCTAGCAATTCTAAAGGGCAACTCAAAGTTGTCTTTGAGTAGTAAGTCAAGGAAAGCTGCAGATGTTATTGGATCCTCTACAAATACAAATACAATGTTCACAGCATGTTTGCCCATGTTTGTAGCGCGAGATGCCTAATGTTAGTGTAGGAAGTTAGCATCGACCCCTCTCCTAGAAAAATGAGAGATTTTAGGAAATATTAAAAGGGCAGAATATTTCCCCTAAAAGGGAGGAAGAAACAGCCCCCACCAGTGGTGGGTTTCAAAAAAAATGTAGAACCTCTTCTGTAGGTGTGGCCTGCTTTGTGGGAGTGGCTTGCTGGCCATGTGACTGGGTGGGAGTGGCTTGCTGGCCATGTGACCGGGTGGGAGTGGCTTGCCGGCCATGTGACTGGGTGGGCATAGCCAACTTGTAAAATGTGGTGAAACTCACTTAACAACGCTCTTGCTTAGCAACCATATGTTGGCTCAGGAACTCTGGCATTTGAAGCATGCAAGTATTAAAGCTGTCAAGTTACAAGACCCTTGCATCCCTAAACCTTTAGAAAAAAAAAACCCAGGGGTGTTCAAACTTGACAGCTTTAAGACTTGTGGACTTCAACTCCCAGAATTCCTCCTCCAGTCATGTTGGCTCAGGAACTCTGGCATTGAAGTGTGCAAGTCTTAAAACTGTCAAGTTACAAGACCCTTGCATCCCTAAACCTTTAGAAAAAAACTCCCAGGGGTGTTCAAACTTGACAGCTTTAAGACTTGGGGACTTCAACTCCCAGAATTCCTCCTCTCACTCTTTATCTTGATGATGTGCGGACGGGCAGGGGGAGAGAGCTGGAACCGGTTCTAAACGGCACTGTAGATTTGTGGAACCTCTTCTATAGAAGAGGTTAGAACTGGCAGGAAGCCACCCCTGGCCCCCACCCACCCACCTTTGTTAATGGACCATTAAGGCCTATGCCAGTCTATTCTACAGAACAAAGATCTATCTCCTTCAGGCAAAGCCATAGTAGGAATTGCCCAAGGCCCCTTCATTACAACATCACCCAACAAGGCTCAACCAAGCTGGGACACAGACAACCTACAAAGTTACCCCTGCATGGCCCCATGGGAGTCTGACAACCAATCAGAATACAAGCTCAGGTTCAAAGCCCAGAGAGGGCATAAAACCAGGGACTTTCAGCATCTCTGCCTCTTTTCTTCTTCACCCAACATCTGTAAGCATGTGATCACCTTTTTCCCCAGGACCTTAACCCATGTGGTCCCGTCCACCATTAAAATCTTTCTAAGCAGCTTCCTTGTTTCCAGTGTCTTTTCCCCACTTGGAACTGAATCCAGAAGGACATTTCTTCCAATACTAGCTTGACCGGATAGATGTGCAGTGCAAACAATATGTAGTGTATGAAGCCAGTGACTTTATCCTGCTCCCCTGATTAAAGACAAAGGGGCCAGGAGTGGAACTGTCAGAGTGAAGCCTGGTACATATCATCTCAAGAGTGAAGAAAAGGCTGGTGTGGCCTTGGACACCCTCAAGACCTGGGATCAGATCTTCTTTCTGGCTTGCTTACAGAACAGCTGCCAACTCTCTGTTTGTAAATTCAACCTAGGGGCCCTGCTTAATGTATCCCTAGGGCTTTTCACATGAGTTCTTGAGGTTTTCCTTTCAGCCCATGCTGAGGAGAAAGGTGTATGTAAACAATGAGCTGATTTCCTCCATAACTTCCTTTACTTTCTCAGGAGAATCCTCTGGGCTGGATGAAGAAAAACTTGGAAGATTGTGTGCCCCAATGGAGAGAGGAAAATTAATTGAAACAAGGTTATATAGGCTTCTATCTTTAAAAAAATGCAGCACTGCCATCTACTGGAGAATGCAACAATCTCTCAGCCCTGTTGATCTTTTGGAAAATATAGGTAGTCCTTGAGTTATGACAATAATTGAGCCCAAAATTTATGTTGTTAAGTGAGAAATTTGTTAAGTGCTCCATTTTATGACTTTTCTCACCACGTTAATTAAGTGAATCACTGCAGTTGTTAAATTAGTAACACCGTTGTGAAGAGAATCTGGCTTCCCCATTGATTTTGCTTGTCAGATGACTCCGGGCACACTGCGACAGTCATAAATATGAACCACTTGTCAAGCATCCGAATATAAATCACATGACCACGGGGATGCTGCTATGGTTATAAGTGTGAAATAGCCGTCACTTTTTTTCAGTGCCGTTGTAACTTCGGTCACTAAACTAAGCGTTGTAAGTGGAGAACTACCTGTAGTTCATTTGGGCCTTTTAATAATCAATTATCTATACTAATAACATTCACCAATAGGGTTGATGCAGGGGTGGGATTGAAAATTTTTAGCAAACGGTTCCCTCCTGGTTGCTGTGTGGGCGTGGCCATGGGGGCATGATTTAGTCGGCTTCCTGCACCATGGTGGGGAGGGATGTTTTTGCCTTCCCCAGGCTGCGGAAGCTTTTCTCAAGCCTCCGGGAGGGCGAAAACAGCCTCCTACAGGCTCGAGAGACCTTCCGGAGGCCCGAAACAGGTGTGTTTCCGGACATCCGGTACTTTCAGTAGGCTCGTTTTTCACCCTCCCTGAGACTCCGCACAGGCCCTGCACTTACCTCGCATCCAAAACTCTGCGTTGAAACTCCTGGGAGAGGTGGGGTGGGGAGGGTGGGGTCAGCCAGTCCTTGCAACTACCAGTTCGGCGAACCAAATTAAAATTAACATCCGGTTCACTCGAACCGGTCTGAACCGGCTGAATCCCACCCCTGGGTTGATTCAAGTGTCTTTGCCCTCCTGGTGTTTACAACCCAGCATTTGATGAAGTAACAGAAGAGGAAACAACAATTGATTGCATGACAATGAAATGTCACTAATCCTATTGCTGCAGTAGGCAGCAATTCAACATGTGTGTCTCCCTGGAAATAGATGCTGTAACATTCACTGGAACATTTTCCCAGAAGAGCAATGAAGACTTGGCTCTTCACCCAGGCCTTTTGGAAAGGAGAGATCCCTTGATATCATCTGGCCTGTCACATTTGCCATCTTTTATTGATTCTTATTGTAATTTCTTTGATTGTTGTCAGATGCCCAGAGTCAGTGAGAGTCGGGTGGCATACATATTTATAAATTACTAAGTTATTATTATCTCTTCACAACAATCTGAAGTCCTCCTGCCAGTTCTTTAGCTGGTGATTGGCCTTCATACCCATCAAGTTCTTCCCCAAAACCTAGGATATCATAAGGTGTCGGCTATTATGTCTATGGAGATTCTCAGTCATCCAGGTGATGGTTGTCCCAAAGGTGCTTTTTCAAGAGGCAACTGGACTTTCTGGTTTTTCTTTGAAGACATTTCGCTTCTCATCCAAGAAGCTTCTTCAGCTCTGACTGGATTTATTCCATTCCCTACCACCATCCAGTTAGATCTGAAGAATTTTGCTTCATGGAGTGAAGCAAAACATTTTCAAAGAAAAATCAGAAAGTCCAGTTGCCTCTTGAAAAAGCACCTTTGGGAAGAGATGCTATTATGATTTGTCACAGTCAGCCAAATATTCACAGTGGGTTTAGCATTTTTATCCATCCATTGAGTCCTTCCCAAGGACCTGAGATAGGTAGATGTGGATGTTTGATAGTATTATCACATAATCAATGTACTGAATTTCTAAAGTATACAAAGGATGATTAAAATTCTGTTTGTAATAGGTTGCTGTCCCTCACACACCCTCGAGCCAAACATTTGCTGTGACTTCCCCTGGAATAATGGAATAGAACAATGGGAGGACCAGGGCTCTGAAGTAGCATTTTAGACTGTTTTGGGGTGATCGGCAGTCAATGACTCTTTTCTCCAAGGACAGTTGATTAAGGACAGGTTTTTTTTTACTCTTGACTCCCCACAATACACTTTTGGCCATGATTCCAGAAAACAAGAATGATGCATGCCCATGCTCTGCTTTGGTATCGTGGTAAATTTCAACTCTTATGATTTCTCCCACTTGTATTGTGGGAAGAGAGATTTTGAGAATCACCAGCGTAAGCAATATTGAGTTAGCTAGATTAGTACTCTGATCTGGATGTATGCTCCAAGGCAGAAAAAAAACAGAACATCTTGGATTATTATGGATCAGAAGCAGAATGCCTACTTCTGTTTTTGCCTTAGAAAGGAGCTCTGGCTAAACCAATATGAATTACATTGTCAGCTGCCGCCATATGCTGGCTTGTGCTTAACTGCTATATGATGATGGATTGCCATGAACTATGGGGAGGGAGGGGAATGTAAGGGGGAAGGCTTGGGAGAAAATGAAAGTAAATGCTGCATCGCTCAGATCCAGACAGGCTTGGACTCTGACTGGGTAGATTCAGGCGAGTCGATGGGGATGAATCTTGTGGAGACAATCTGGGATGAGTTTGACCCTGTGACCCCCGAGGGCATGGACAGGATTATGGGGAGACTCAGTGCTGCCACTTGTGTGCTGGCCCTGTGTCCCTCTTGGTTAGTTTCGGCTTCCTGGGAGGTGACACGAGGCTGGCTCCAGGCGATTACCAACACTTCATTGAGAGAGGGGTTCTTTCCCACCGCCTTGAAGGAGGCGATGGTGAGGCCCCTCCTTAAGAAGCCTTCCCTGGACCCAGCTTCTTTAGCCAACTATCGTCCGGTCTCCAACCTTTGCTTTGTAGCAAAGGTTGCTGAGAGTGTGGTAGCACGTCAGCTTCCCCAGTACCTGGATGAAGTTGTCTACCTGGATACGTTTCAGTCAGGTTTCAGGCCCGGGTACAACACGGAGATGGCATTGGTCGCGTTGGTCGATGATCTATGGCGGGCCCGGGACAGTGGCTGCTCCTCTGTCCTGGTCCTATTAGACCTCTCGGCGGCTTTCAATACCATCGACCATGGTATCCTACTGCGACGACTCGGGGGGTTGGGAGTGGGGGGCACCATTTTACAGTGATTCTCCTCCTACCTGTCGGATCAGTTGCAGTTCGTGTTGACTGAAGGGCAGGCATCGACCCCAAGGTGCGTCACTTGTGGGGTGCCCCAGGGGTCGGTTCTCTCACCCCTCCTGTTGAACATATATATGAAACCACTGGGCGAGATCATCCGTGGTTTTGGGGTACGGTATCATCAATATGCTGATGATACCCAACTTTTCATCTCTACCCCAAACCACCCAAACAATGCCCTCGACATGATGTCCCGATGCCTGGAGGCTGTGCGGATCTGGATGGGGAAGAACAGGCTCAAGCTCAATCCCTCCAAGACTGAGTGGCTGTGGTTTCCATCATCCCGATTTGTGCATCTTGTTCCATCTTTGATGATAGGGGGAGAAATTTTAGTCCCCTCAGAGAGGGCCCACAATCTGGGAGTCCTCCTGGACATGTGGCTTAGTTTCAAAGATCACTTGACAGCCGTGACGAGGGGGGCCTTTTACCAGGTTCGCCTGGTAGGTCAGTTGCGCCCCTTCCTGGATCGGGATGCTCTATGCACAGTCACTCATGCCCTCGTCTTTCTCGCCTGGACTACTGCAACGCTCTCTACATGGGGCTGCCCTTGAAGAGCACCTGGAGGCTTCAGCTGGTCCAGAATGCAGCCGTGTGGGTTATTATGGGGGTACCTAGGTGCTCCCATGTTACACCCCTTTTAGGCGGCCTGCACTGGTTGCCGGTTGTTTTCCGGGTGCGATTCAAGGTACTAATTATGACCTTTAAAGTGCTCCGTGGCTTAGGCCCAAGGTACCTGTGAGACCACCTACTGCCACCAGTACCCTCCCACTGTCCAGTGCGATCCCACAGAGTTGGCCTCCTCAGGGTGCCATCGGCCAAACTGTGTCGGCTAGCAACCCCCAGGGGGAGAGCCTTCTCTGTGGGAGCGCCTTCCCTCTGGAATTAGCTGCCCCTGGAGCTTCGCATAATCCCTGACCTCCAATCCTTCCGACGCGCCCTAAAAGTTGGCTTTTCCAGCAAGCCAGCCTGGCCTGTTAATTTTATCTAATTTTTAAATATATAAAAATTAATAATTAATTTATAAAATTAATAAAAATTAAGTTATATTAATTGGGTTTATTTTTTGGATTGTTTCTAATTTCCTTTTAACTTTTGTAATATGTGTTTTTTAATGCTGTACGCCACCCTGAGTCCTTTGGGAGAAGGGCAGCATATAAATCCAATAAAACAACAAACAAAACAAGCATCTCCTCCAGACTCTGTTTCAAGGTTACCCAACATACCAGCTGCATACCAAATTGTGCTTGGACAGATAGTTACAAAAACACCTTGCCTGAATCTGACTAGTTGCCTTGGGGTGGGTGGATAGGAAGTAACTAAGAAAGGGAAAAGTTGAACTTAGGGATTTTGGTGTGCAATTTTCAGTTCTGGCTTTGCATTACTACAATATGCTGAACTTCTAATAAAACTATATCTTTCTCAACAAATGGGGCTAAGGATAATTTCTATTTAAGACTTTAAGTTGTGGCAGGTTTGATGTACATTGTGATTTGAAGAACTTCATTTTGGAATGAATTCGTCTTTTTTAGAATCAATGCAAACCTATCCCCTGTATTTCTGGAAAAGACTTCTTTATAATGTTACATATTTGACTAAATAAATATCAGGTGGTGGTTTTATTTTTTACTAAATTACAGCTTTGCAACAGTACTTTAACAGTACTTCAATTTTCTAAGAGTTTTCTCTTAATTAAGATTTCAGGCCTGATTTTTCAGAATGAAAGTTATCTATTTATCACTAAATCATTTCCCCTTTCCTTTCCTTTCTGAAGTTATAAAAGTACTTCAAAGGCAATGACTTTAACAACCAATTATTATCTCTGGAAATTTTTACCATGGTGCACTTTAAAAGTAATTTGGTTTTCCTTAAGAAATGTTTTTTTTTATCTTTGCCAGCAAAACCTGTATAACAATTATACATTTTTTCTCATACACACAAAATAAGTAAAGTAATATTCACAAAACCTGTAGCTACATATTTCAGCTTATCCATGTTGGCCTCTTTTGAGAGCAATTACATTGGCAATAAAATCTTCCCACAACATCCAGACATTATATTTAAAACTGCAACACCAAGTTGCAGTTGGTGCCACAACTGCCATTGTGTGGATATGCTGTCAAACTGAATACGAATTGTAGAAAAGATGCATTTTTCTACATTTTAATTCAATTTGATGAAGGAGGATTTACTTTTGAAATTTCTTTGTTAAAGGATAAGCTAGCACTGTGGTTACTGGCATAAGAGGAGTTTGGTGTGGTGAAGGGTATATGTGAATATCCTATCTTTCATTTTACGATGATCCATCAAGGGTTTGCAGCAGGGGTAAAAATCAGCAGGTTCTGACAGGTTCTGGAGAACCGGTAGCAGAAATTTTGAGTAGTTTGGAGAACCGGCAAATACCACCTCTGACTGGCCCAAGAATGAGGAGGGAATGGGGATTTTGCAGTATCCTTCCCCTGCCACACCCACCAAGCCAAGCCCACAGAACCAGTAGTAAAAAAAATTGAATTTCACCACTGGTTTGCAAGCCTCCCTTACTTCTAATGTAACCCAAAATAACTCCTCCCAGTCTTTCAAATCAAGAACGTCAGGCAGCCATGGAAACTGAAGAAGGTAGCAAAAAGATGTGTAACAGAAAATACCAAAACTAAGCTATTTTTCTTGAATGAAGTTCAAATGCTTTTCAAGGAAAAACCCAAAATAGGACTCTCAAGCAATAAGGTATAGGAAAACACATTAAACCTTGTTTCAGTGGTTTTCTTTTTCCAAACAATCTAGTTAGTAAAATTGATTTCCAGACAAACTACCCAACAAAAGACAAGGCTCTTAACACAGTGGAAAAAGCAGAGTTGCAGAGTTCTATGCACAATTGATCAAATACAACCCATTTGCAGATTTATTTGTACATTGGATTCTACAGCCACTCAAAGTCTGTCTCCAATGTTGCAGACATACGATCTTTTCCATGCATTTGGCAAGCCGCCTTTTTAAGCAGCTGTCTAATTTATCTCAATGGAAGAAGCAGATTGGTGAACCATTTGCTGAACTGAGGAGCCCTCTGCAACACCGTTCCACAAATGTGTCAAAATATGCATGTTTTTGGCATGCTTGCAAGATCCTTTTGCTCAATAAGTAGGCAGGCATCAAAGAGGGTTTTTTCCTAATCAGTGTTTATTTTATGGCATTTAGTGTAATTCATAAAAAATAGGCAGCTATAGGTAGTCTTCAACCTACAACCACAATTTTGCCCAAAATTTCTGTTGCTAAGCAAAAGAGTTATTAAGTGAGTTTTGACTTTTACGATTTTTCTTGCCACATTTGTTAAGTGAAGCACTGCAGTTGTTACATCAGTACCAAGGTTGCGAAGTGAATCTGGCTTCTCCATTGACTTTGGTTGTCAGAAGTTTGTAAAAAGGGTCTCATGACACACACACACAGAGACACCCTGGGATACTGCAATCGTCATAAATAAGTACCAGTTGCTAAGCATCCAAATTTTGATCATGTAACCATGGAGATGCTGGAACCTTTTTAAGTGTGAAAAATGGTCACTTTTTTCAGTGCAGTGGTAACTTCAAACCGTCACTAAACAAATGGCTGTAAGTCATAGACTACCTGTATATATAGGCTGTAGCTTGCTCAGATTAGCCTAGTCAAGCTTCATCAAGTACAGTGCAAACGAAGTGGGATAAAAGATGAAGGTTTAAAAGGATAATACTCATAATCATATCCATCCATTCAATGAAGTTCTCAATATAATGAACACTGTGTTATGTAAAACTAAGGCTAAAAAATGCTTCTGTGGAAAAATCCATGGTTCACTCCAGACAAACTAATTACAGTGCAGTAAATCCAAAAATGTTGCAAATAGGAATTCGAGTTCTTAAAAATCATAGCATTACAGGCCTGGATGTACTCTTACAGGTTAGTCCAACATTCAATTCATTCATTCATTCATTCATTCATTCATTCATTCATTCATTCATTCAATCTGACTTAGATGACACCAGACTACAACTGACTCTGACTTGATATTAGACAGTACAAGAGTTCAAAGAAAATACTCTGAAAATGGCATCATCCACATAAGCAATTTTCAGGTCCCATTGATTTCAATGAGAATTAATACACATATGGCTTTTGAGGAAACAGGCATAGAATTGTGCTGCAAATGTCTCTATTGAAATCACTGGAAGCTTAATCAGTGGGTTCAAATTTTTGCTGGATAGTATTATATTTATTTTCAACTACACAAAATATTTTCTGAAGGTACATTAGCAATAAACTGTCAAAAAAGCACACTATAAATGGGTAAATTTTAGAAGGGCATTTTTTCTGTGATATTTCATTACATGCTACTTCATCATCAACAGGCCAGCTTACTCAATGGTGTTTGTGACAGCAGGCTTAATGATGAGTAATATTTTCTTTCACATATCCAGTCTAGTACTGTGATTTTACAATGCTCATCTTTCCCAAGTGATTCACCTCTTTTGTTATTCTGCGAATGAGACATCTCTAATTTCTCTAGAATGTCTATTCTTGATTTATCCTTTAGCTCAGTGCTAGTTGGCTAGTTCCCCCAGATTATGTTTACCCCACATATTAAGCCATGATTTTCTCAATCCAGTTTTGAAGTTCACACAACACACTAGTTTAACATGTGCTTGGCTAGCGTGCAAGTCAGTACTCTTATGGACACAGCCATATAGCATTGTTAAATTATCACCTAGTAAATGTTACCCATTTTATTTCATGCTTTGCCTATAGCTTTTAACTCTTGCTCTCAAGGAGACCATACATAGCAGAAATCAAATTGCCATAATAAGCCATTAAAAAGCAGAAGTTGTGAGATTCAGAAGACCAGGAGTTAATTTGATCCCTTTGCTTCACATGCCCATTTTCCAAGATCTATTATTCTCCCAGTCAGGTGACATACATTTGATTAATATAGGTTTTGCAAACCAAATTAATTCCAATTCATGTAGCCATTTTGATTCACAGGCAAGTATCAACATTGCCTGATTTGTGTGGCAAGCCCACTTCAGATGCTGAACCAGGTTGCGCATCGCGGCAGAAAAGCACCGCTGGATTCTTAAAAGCCCACATAGCCACTTCTCTACCAGTGCCTGGACTGGAGCAGGTCAGGTTATTCCTTACGTTGCCCCCACTGCCATGCCCATAGCTGGCATAGCGTTCTGCCCGGTTCTTGCTCTCCAGCCGATGACCCTGGGCAACTGCCAAATAGGCAGCCACAGGTTTTTGAGCCCGATAGCCTCCTTCCCGATTGCGCCCGAGAAGAAGAGAAATGTTTGGGTTGCGGGTGGCGTAGATGAGGGGGTTGATGGCACCATTGGCCCAGGCCATCCAGCTTGCCACAGTGTCTACGGCTGGGGAAAAGGAGAAGTGTCCCGTGGCAGCAGCCAAGCCTAATATACAATAAGGGCCCCAGCAGCAGATGATGGAGACGATCATAATCAGAACGGTGGTGGCCGTGCGCATCTCACCATAGAAACGCAGGAGGTGCCCATAAGTGGTGAGTGGGCGCACCCTGCTCTCGGTCAGTCGCACTGCCCGGCAGATGTTGAAGTGGCAGAAGCACATGAGGGCAAAGGGCAGCAGATAGCAGAGGACAATCAAAGTTGCACTATAAGGGGGACCCAAATGGGAAGAGCCCCAAGGCAGCACATACATGCAATGATAGGAAGCAGCGGGGCCTGGCCCAACAGGCTGCTCCTCCTCTTCCTCCTCCTCCTCCTGGGCCAGCAGGTACCAAGGCCCTGAGAAGCCCAGAGCGGCCAGCCACACAGCAACCAGGAGCTGCGTGGCTCTCCGGCGGCCCATTTTATGCAGCGGCTGGCGTACGATGGCACAGTAGCGGTCAAAGGAGAGCAGGGCCATGGTCAGGGTGGCAGCGATGCCCAAGCCAGCGTGGAGGGTGGAGCTGGCCAAGCAGAGGCGGCGCCCGAAGATCCAGCTCCCGTGTGGGCGCCCATTGAGAAGGCTGACGAAGGCCAAGGGCAGGCACAGAAGGGCGTCCAGCAGTTCGGCCAGCGACAGCGACAGCACGAAGGCGTTGGTGACTGTCCGGAGCTGCCGGTGCCGGGCGATGATGACCACCACGGCGCCGTTGCCCAGCGTAGAAAGCGCGAAGATGGCGAGCAGCAACAGGCCCTGCGAGACCAGCGCCGCCGCCGACCAGCCCCACCGCGCCTCCTCCACGAGGTCCGAAGGCGCCGTTCCCTGCCCGCTCCCCGCGCTTCCATTGCCGGGTGCGGCAGAAGCGTTGCTCAGCGAGGCCACCTCCTCCATAGGCAGCTGGCGCAGGAAGGCGCATTCCCAGCCCGAGCAAGGCGAGCCCCTTCGCAAAAGGACCAAGCGGGGACGGTGGGAAGCAACAGCCGCCTCAGGCGCCCGGGATGAGCGGCGTGTTGGATTTCGGCGCGGCTAGGTGGCTCCGGCCTCGTTGAGCCCTGGAAGGCTGGGCTCCCGCTGCATTTTGGGGACGGAGAAGTCGGCTGTCTCGCGGCAACCGGGAAGGCAAGCGGAACTATACGGGGATGCTTTGGGTCGCTGCCCGCTTTTCCTTCACCCAGGGACGCGCGCTCCTTCCCGGGCAGGCTGAGGAGGGGAGGGGTGGAACCGGCCGGCGGCAGCGTTGGGGATGCTTAGCTTTCGCTGGTTCCTTTGCCGAGCTGCTCAGCCAGCCCGGACTCGGCGGGCGCCATACGGAAACCAGCCGTGTGGTGCGTTGAATTGGCTGGCTCCTATTCGGAGCAAGAGACGTTCAGGGCCGCTGACGTTTCCGCAGACGGTTGCCCGGGGAAACCATCTTATTCCCATCCGACGGCTGCTCGGGGCAGAAAGCACCGCTGCAGTTCCCACCTCCGCTTTGCATCTTTCCCACTTCATCCCGAGGTCTTACTGGCGACCTGGCAGGGCTGCAAGTGGCCCCTTTAAATGTTTTACAATCCACCAGTCAAAAAAGGCATTGACACCATTTCTGTTGGCCCCAACAGTTGGCAAAATTACTTATTCCCGCCACGTTAGCCCAGTTCAGTTTGTCAGAACATGAACAAGGATCTTTTGGAACAGAAGTACCAACTCCTTCTTGTTGGACTGGCTGAACAAATGCAGAGAAAACAGGATTTCAGTCTTCTAACTTTGCAGGATCTGAAACTGCTGGTCTCTGCATTAGGTTTCTCAATGACCATTTTTTAAAAATCATTGGGGAAAAACGCAGAATCACATCTCAAATTCTTCTTGGTTGGGTTTCCTCATCCACTACATTGTAGCAGTGGAGTGGTCCTCCTAGCATCCTTGCCTAATCTGATACTCTGGTTCAGGCAGAGAGATTCTGGCTCTCCAGATGAATTACAACCTCCCAGGAACTCAGCCAGGATGGCCAACACGGAGAGATGTGGAAATAGATGTTCAGCCACATTTGGGATAAGGCAGTTTCCCTACTTCCATTGCAATGCATGGCAGAGCTCTAGCAGGAGTTGCAGATTTTTAAGGTATAAGTGGGTGGGTTAACAGCAGTATGTACGTAAAATGTAACAAAAACGACCTTTTTATTTGCATTTCATTTAATAAATCCATGTGCTGGCCATCAATCTTAACAGTATACTCAGTTAATTTTAAGAAGATTATTGTTTTCCGTATTTAACAGGGATAGCTGTACAGCTATGTAAGAAAAGGTCAAAAATAACAACGGGAGGGGGGGAACAAATTTTAATTTTGCAGTTATTCAGCATTAAATCAGTGAACTTAATGAGTTATAATCCCAGTAAAGGCCTTTAAGAATTTCATTTTTTTTAAAAAAATAACCTTTTGTAATTGATATCCATGTTGTATTCAAATAAGTATCCTTCCCCCTACATACACACAAAGTCTATCAAGAAAATTCCCACATTTCAAAAAAAGAAGTTATTCTCTGAAATCTTTGATTAACTTCTTTGTAAGTTGTTATTAAATACTAACTACTAATGCAATTCTAATTTATTGTTACTTACAGCATTTTGCTGTCACAAGTTTATTAACAATCATCATACATGATTCTAATTTCCTACTGCATTTGTCCCATAAAAGACTTTCCTGATGCGAAGAAAAAATATTTATGACTTACTACACTGCCATCATGTTCCTATTGGCCAACAAAATATTTTATAATCGATAACTAAACAAAGATGCATCTTTTTCATCGGAGTTATTAAGGAAGCAATTACTTGAGAAAGAAACCGTATTTCAATGGATCATTTTCTTCAAAAGTGAAAGTTGATGTTCCGGTATAAAAAGATTCTCCTGAGACTTCTACTATAACAGCATTGTGTTCACCACATTTTGTTTCCTGGATTGGAAAAACAAGCATTTCAGGTTAAAAAAATAAGCCTGCTCATTAATTCAGTAATACAGTCTATAGGTTTTTGCAAATAGCAAATATGTGAGGAGACCTATATACCCAGAATGAAATATTAAGTAATAATTAAAAATGTCTTCTCAACACTGGACAATCCCCAATATTATGCAACCAGAAATTAAGGTAAACTCATGCCGTAATATTTTTCCTTCACTGCCTATTGTTTCCTATTCTCTGAATGTTAAAAATTGCATTGGGCTGCAGTTGGAAAAAATCCAAGTTGGGGTTCTTGCATTGTTCCTACAAAACTATTCCTCTTAATACTAGATAACTTCTTCCTCCTGCTGCAATCCATGTCACATTTTTTGGAAAGCCTTGTAGGCCTTTCCTTCATCTTCAGGAAAGGCTGCCCAGAAGGGATGTGGGCTTCAGAGAAAGACAAAGTTCTGTTTTGCAAGTGGCTTTCGACCCCCACAACTCTGAGGGAGAATCAATTCAATTTAATCCCAACTGAGGTAGATTTTGAATCCACTTTAATGGTACCAAAGGAAAAGCAACCCTTTCAGTCAGCTAATTCCATATTTTCTTAAAAAAAAAAAAACCTGTACAAACTACTCCCCCCCCCCAAATAAATAAATAAAAGTTTGGTATTTGCCTTTATTGCTTTTCCAGTGAACAAGGAACCAGTTGAACTGCTTCTGAAGGTCCTGGTCTGGTTTAGTTGAATTAATCCTTTATGGTATTGTAAGGCAATGCGAGCAGTCACACCTGATCCTGTAGGACTTCGATCAACCTATTTTAGAAATATATGACCTGCTGTATTTTTGTTCATTGTTTTATTATGCAAATCAACAATTATATTCCTATCTATGCCTACTCACTTTCATCTTTACAGGTATTCATATATATACTGTCTACTTTCCCTTTGGAGTTCATCATTCCAATTAAAATATGCTGGGAATAATTATGTTTAGGATTAAAACATCCTAGAATAATGCTGACTGGGTAAGAATACAGTGACAGGCAATCTCCTGTAAATAAACAGAAAATCTCTCTCCCTCTAGTACTGAAGTTGTTATCTAGGTAGGTAATGAAATGTCTGCACGATAACAATAATCCCCCCTAAAATAATATTGACTTCATCTTATTATTCAGTACTAATACGGAGAGTGTTTGTGCCCATAAAATTAGAATTCTATCTTTATAAAGTCTGTGCAGAAGGGAGATAGCAATGATACTGTAGATATTGAAGTTCAATACCAACCATCATGCTGGGTGGGTTTTACAAGTTGTAGTTCAGTATTTAAAGCTGGGGCATCGTGCTCAAAGCCCTTAGCCCTCCAGATAATCCTGTCCAGCCTGTGCTTTTGTTTAACATCAGCAGGAAAACCAGCCAAAAGGAGGGAAACCACTGGCTGGTCTTGAACAGATACTATAGCTCCTTTGTTTAGCTAAATAGAGGCTTGCTATACACATAAGCTAAACAGGCTACACACCTACCTCTGTCTCAAAGGACCATTTCAACTTTTTGCAACTTTTTCCAACCATTTTCTGCTGTTTAGCAGTGAATCTCCCCACAACATTCCCTTCACTGCTTTTTGAACTTATCAGGTGGGAGTTACAGTTGGCTGGGAATCCCAGCACAGTATTAGTGCAGTCACTTTCCTGGCCTTTCTTTTAAGAGCAATCTGAAATTGAGTAAATTTTCAGGAATTGTTATTTTCTAGCAATATATTTTTTTTCTTCCTGGGATTTTCCTGCAAGTCTTTTTTTTTTAGATCAACCAAATCTTGATCCATTGTTGGTGGGGGAAAACGTGACCAACTGACTTGTTGACTTAGCCTGACATCTTGAGCTGAGAGTACCTGGCCCAATGTCAATTTAGCTTTCTGGTGTCTAGCCTGGTGCCTTAACTAATAGACCAAACAGGCTCTGGCAATACTTGACTAATTAAAACCAAATTTGCCATTCTTCTTTAATGACATTGCCAATACCAGTTTTATTTCTTGGCAGAATAGAAAACTCGAGCATAGAATTCTTGGGAGATAAATTCTTATGATTAGGTTCACCTACATTACTGTTCAACCACAATCAAATTACATACTGTATTGATTTTATTCTACAACAAATAGAATTTTTAATGTATAAAAGCAGACATTCAGGTCTGGCTCTCCTGCCTTTCACATTGCAGATTCTACATATTCCCCATCTCTAGCAAGAGTCATGATGGGTACTTATATCCAACCCACCCCTGCTATTCCAGGACTCTGGTGGACAGGGATCCAGTTGAGGGCTACTCAATTAAGGGCTACTTTTTGTGATCTCAGGATAAAGCTCAGGGTTTTTCCTCATCCATGCTTTTATTACCTGTGCATCTGCAAATATACATATATTACTTGTAGGTTCATCATTAAATTCATCTTTTCCATCTGTCAGTATAGTTCCATAAATGAAAGCCATCTCTTCAATAAGAGGATGGTGAACTTTGAACTAGAAGAAACAAAACGTTTTAGAGACATTTATTAAATGTAACCAGAGAAAGGATCTAACTAACTGCTTAATTAGACCTTCACATAGTATCAATGTCCCTACTCAGGAAAGATTTGAGTACTTCACTGTAATTTCTTACATGAAAAACTAGTTGGAAATATTGTGAGCCAGGTTTTGTATTTGTATTTTAAAAAAAGGAATCAGATATCAGAATATTAATATAGCAACCTTCTAGTCAGAGTTTGGAAGAGGAATTATAATTGAATATACCATAGTTCAGCTTTTGTTGGAACACTTTTAAATTTTGATCTATTGTTCTATATAAGAAGAGCTCTGAAAGATTAAATCCAAAGCCATCAAGTCAAGGGTGACTGATCAATAGATTAAAAAATGCAAAGAACTGTAGCTACTGTACCAATAGCAATCTTCTAACATTCCCCAAGAGTTAGTAGTTAAATAAGCTTATGATTCAGGCATCTTAACAGTTAATTCCCCAATTTACATTTTTTCCTATTTCCCCCACTGTAATCATTCAAAATGGCCAGAGTACAGGAATCTGTTTCTAAAGCAAAGTTATTTGATATATTATTATTCTGGAAAAAGTATTTCTCATCTGCTGCCAGTATTTTGAAAAGGTTAATTACATTTTTTCTTTCATTTCAAATAACAACTCACTGATCTGCAAAACGATGCATTTAGCTAGAAAATACAATACAAAGCCATGTCAAATGTACCTGAGCCTTTACGGCTTTTGTTACTGCAGATGCTGCGTCTACAAGATCCCTAATTTTTGAGGAACATACATCAAGGCCTAATTGTTCAGCACTGAGAAATGCATAGAAAGCACCCCCATAGCCAACATCAAGGATGACTTTTCCATAGCCAGGAATATCAATGGTTATATCTGATAAAAAAAAAGAAGGGAAGGAAGAGACAAGAGATAAAGGTTATTTAAATATCAACAGTATTATTTTTACATTTATTTTGTTTAATAGTTCATTCTTAAGGCAACCGCCCCCCCAAAAAAGAACGTTAAAAATCTATAACCTAGATCCCCATCTTTCCTTACAACTAATATATGAAGATTCCCCAAATATAGTGATATTTCCTTCTTGTGTCTTTGTCAACTTTTTCTGGTTTCAATCTTATTAGTGCCATTATTCAACCTTATTTTTAGAGGAAATTACATTGGTGAAAGGATACTATATACTACTTCTAATTTATTACTGAGGTACAAGGTATTTCATCTTCACAAGAACTTCAAGAGCAGAAAGTAAATAAAAATTACCGTGATTATAGAAACTATAATCAAATGGCATAACTATAATCACAATGACACAACATACATGGGGGTAACTGTGAGTGATTTGATTAATACAGGGATCTACATGCATTTAAAAAACAAAACGTACAGTTTCACTAAGGTAATCATGAGAAGCAGTGTAGTACAGAGAAGGATTCCTTCCATGAATCAAAGTTAAAGCCTAAGGAATAGCAGAAAAGAGGTTAATTACAGTAGATTTACATTATCAATCACCAAAAACATGCAAGTCAGAAAGCAAGCTTTCAATTTTCCAATTGAGCTACACCATTTTATATCAGTTAAATTTTATATCTGTGACCAAATAATGATTGGATTGGTATATTATTAATGATGCCAACATTTGACATAAGATGCCTTACTCTACTCTCAGTATTTAGCTCCTATGGTCCTTTAGGGGGGAATGGGAGGGTTATGTGTAAGAATAACTTATAGAGGCATTTATACCTGTTTCTTAAACCATTTTCTCTCAGGACTTTTATAAATAATAGAGGACCCCCAAAAGGCATTTGTTAGTATGGGTTACATTTATTGATATTTATCTTTAAAAAAATTAAAGCTGACATATCTGATGCTATCATATTGTATTATTTTTCAACAAATGATGGCAAACAATTTTAACCACAGATCCCCAAGAGGATCTTGGGGAAAACTTCTGGGGTCCTAGGAGGACCACACTTTAAGAAAAACTGAGTAAAAACCAAAAAACTGAAGTTGACAAATTAGCTCAGTTCTAGTAATGGCAATATATACAGCTAGTAAATTGGGAAAGATTACTAACATTTGGAACAATCAAGTTCTTTCTCTAGCCATTTTAAACACTACAGATTTTAAACACCACCTTCTTTCCATTTGAATTTAATGCTTGCTTTCTTCATAAAAAGGAAAAACAGTGGATTTCTATTGGCTGCCTTGACTAATATAGCAAACCCAAATTCAAACCCTGGTCATTTCCCAGATAAAATATTGTAACACATTCTAGATGGGGCTGCCCTTGAAAAGCATCCAAAATCTGCACTAGTACAAAATGTGATGGTGCAGAAAATTATGTGCACTTCAAGATCAGTGTACATTGCACCTCAGTTTTGCAAACTGCATTAGTTGCCAATTTGCTTCTGGTTGCAAGGTGCTGGTTATTACCTATAAAGCCCGTTACATCTATCTGTCCCTATCAGAAGGGGCATGTTGCAGGCTGTGGCGAAATTCAATTTTTTTTACTTCTAGTTCTGTGGGCGTGGCTTGGTGGGTGTGGCAGCGGAAGGATACTGCAAAATCCCCATTCCATCCCCACTCTGGGGCCAGCCAGAGGTGGTATTTATCGGTTCTCCAAACTACTCAAAATTTCCGCTACTGGTTCTCCAGAACCTGTCAGAACCTGCTGGATTTCACCCCTGGTTAGAGGCTGCATCTTCCATGCAACAGAACCCAAGAAAGCCTTTTCTGTTGTCCTGTCTTCTGGAACTGTATCCCACACAAGGTTACATTGGTCCCAGCCTTGTTGATCTTTGGAAGCCTGAAAGGCATCCCAGGGACAAAGGGAGCTTGCAAAATGGTTGCATTGTATTGCCTATAAACTGTAAACTGACACTTTCCTAGGATTTTATATTTTAATTTATACCAATGTATCATCCCACACGCCAGCTACAGATATTTGCCACTATTGCAAGTGTATCTTCGTCGTTTTAAGTTGTGAGCTGCCTAGAGTCATGTGAGATGAGCAGCTATATAATCTTAAATACATCACACCCTTAAAATGTCAATTAACAGTAAAAACTTTCTGGTTTTTCTTTGAAGAGGTTTCGCTTCTTATCCAAGAAGCTGCTTCAGAGCTGAAGAAGCTTCTTGGATAAGAAAGCAAAATGTCTTCAAAGAAAAGAAAGAGAAAGTGCAGTTGCCTCTTGAAAAAACACTTTTGGGGCAACCATGACCTGGACGACTGAAGAAACTCCATAGACATTTAAGGGAAAAAATTAAGTCGACGTGTCTCAGGCATCTTCCACACCCGTGGACTCCAACTCCCAGGAATTCCCGAGTCAACTCGGCTATTGGCAGGAATGCTGGGAGCAGAAGTCCACCTACTTCTGGAAGATGCCTTAACTGGGGAGACGGTCCAAGAGCGGGTCAGAGTAGCGCCACCGTATCCCTACCGGTAGCCGCGGCGAAGGCAGGCACGCTGTGGAAACGGACGCGGCTTCCACTGCGCTGCCCGTCCCAGGACGCAAAAGCCTTGACGGGCCCGCAGGGGCAGTGAATGGTGACGGCGGTCTCGCCGGGGGAAGGCGAGGGCTGGCAGAGGCCGTAGTCGAGGGCGAAGCGGCCCAGGCAAAGGACGGCGTGGCCGCACATGGAGCTCGCGCCCTCGTTGTGCACGAAGAGGGCTCCCAGTGCGGCTTCGGGCAGCTCGCTGGGCACCACCAGGGCGCCGTACATGTCGCGGTGTCCGCGGGGTTCGTGCATCAACAGTCGCCTCACAGCGTCCAGCTCCGGGGACTCCAGCAAGCGACGCCGGCGACTCAGGAGAGGCCCCTCAGGCCCGGGCTCCAGCAGTCCCAGCCCGCCAGGCACCACCACCCGGAGCGGCTCCCCTCCCGCGTGCATCTCCACCGTACGGATGGCCGGGCTGCCTAGCGCGCTGGGGGGCAGCCAACCACCGCGATCGCCCGCCGACATTTTCAACGGCTTTTCTTCGGTTCAGGCCAGCGCCGCTCTCCTTCCCCGAGGCCCGCCCGCTAAACGCGTCACGAATGGGGCGGCCGTCATTGGAATGAGAATTTTTATTTTCAATCAATCAGAATAGAGCTGGAAGAGACTTTGGAGGTCTTCCAGTCCAGCCCCCTGCTCAAGCAGGAGAGGAGACTATTATTATTTCAGACAAGTGACTGTCCAAGGAAAGGCAAAGCCTCTGCCCAGTTGCAGAGTTGATTTCCACGTATCTTAAGGTTGTTGAGATCCAAGATTATAGATCTCCCTTTCCAACACCAAAAACGACTGTAACAATTTTTGCTCAACCCTAGCCTCTGTCAGGCCATAGTTCTTTATATAGTTATAATCCTAGTTATAATCCTAATGTTAACTCTATAATTCAAAAATATACATTCACATTTTCTTTAGAATTGCATTGATCTTAATCAGCGTTTCAAGGTTTTGATAATAATCTTTAAAGCGCTCCATGGCTCAGGAGCTAGTTACTTGCGGGATCGTATTCTGCTCCATACATCCCTGCGACCAATCCGCTCGCACAGAGAGGGCCTCCTCCAGGTGCCGTCCACTAGACAGTGTCGGGGGGCGGCGCCTAGGAGTAGAGCCTTCTCTGTGGCGGGCCCAGCCCTGTGGAATTACCTCCCTCCGGATATTAGGAATTCCTCTGACCTCCGCTCCTTTCGTATTAAGCTTAAGACCCACCTTTTCCAAGCAGCTGGCCTGGCTCAACTTTGATCTAACCATATCGCTCCTGACGGGTTTTTACTGGGTATTTTAATTATATTTAATTATCTAGGGGTTTTTAAATACTGTATTTTAATTGTTTATTTATCAGCCGACCTCCTCCTTGTGTATGTCTCGGTATATGTCTCTGTTATATGTTTGTTCTGTCCACATATTTATTTCATATGTTTCATTGTACGCCGCCCCGAGTCCTTTGGGAGAGGGTGCGGCTAAGAAATAAATATTATTATTATTATTATTATTATTATTATTATTATTATTATTATTATTATTATTATTATTATTATTATTATTATTATTATCCAGGTTTATGGATATCGCACCAAAGCAAGACAATGGAGAAGCAAGCCCATATCTTAAGGCAGGTGTGCAGTTGTGGCTTGACCTGTTGGCAGTATTGTCACTCACTGTTTCCTGGTACAGGAGCAGATAACATCCTTCTCTTTGGACTTTAACCGATTACAAATGCACCTTGGATGTATATTTTCCATACCCACCAGAGTAGATGGTCTCTATGATTTTCTTTCATTCTAGCAGCAGTCCCAACTCTGATTTGCTGCAGCATCAGGAAATTCCAAAAGATTGCTGTCCCAGCCAGACCTTTCCTGCTGGGCTGCTCCGCTGGTTGGGACCTATTGCTTTATTTTTATAATCTTTTAGTTTATCTAACAAGTTAATGAACTACTATCGACTGTAGAGACTTATGATGCATTCATCTCCTACATCTCTAATGGGCACTCATTTGGCCGAATAAAGTCTGATTCCTTAATCCTGTGGATAATATCACATTGTTGAAATTGATTCAAATAGTTCCCAGTAATTTTGTTTTATACAATATGATTATTGTGTGCCAAGCCAATAGGGGGAATTAGTTTCCTATTTAGCAATCATAAAGATGTTATGCAATTCTCTATGTAATGTAGGCCATCCTGCATGCTAAAAAAATTATAATTGGCCTAAAAACTTTTTTTTCATGAAGCATAAACCATAAAAATCCAGTGTATCTAAGTGTCCCAAAAGAGCAATACACTTTCAGAATGTTCATTTATATTTAAATATCCTTCTAATTCTTATTGCACATTTAATAAAAACAAGTCCTTTCTTAAACCATATAAATGGGAATTCGTTTATAATATTATAACACAAGACCTGAATGATATGACAAGATATTGAAACAAAGCTATATAATTATCCACCCATAATTCCTAGTTGCTGTCATAGATTATTGGGCAACATAAATTTGTTAGACTACACTTGAATAGATAGATAAGAAAGTAGACTACACTACACTAGACAATAGTAGACTAGTTTAAAAACGCTCAAATATTCTAACTTCACCAGGTTAAATTTTACAGGTCTAGAGGAAAAATTGGCTGAGGTTGATTTTCCAGCTATTTCATATATTTAAGGGAGTGCGTCTCCATTATTTCTAGTTCTACAGGCAATAAGAGTACGACATCTTTACTCGGGCATTTCCGCCCTTCGCGGTTAAGTTTCCTCCGGCGCAGGAAGTGAATATTGTCACATGACCTAGGAGGTGGAATACAAATAACAGCTTGTGGGTTTGGCTTCTCCGCCTACTTAAGGGCAAGCAGTTAATCGAATCAGCAAGGGTTGCGGCATCTGAGTCGGCAGCTGATTGGCTGAATATTTGTGTGCTGTCAAAATCCCGAGTCTTTGTTGTACTTCCGTCGTGGCCGGACTGGAGCAAGATGGGTGAGTTTGAGCTGCGGAGACGGTCTTGCTATGGTTGTGGCCAGTATTAATGTCGCCTGTAGTCCCACAGGCCAGGCCGACTAGTTTATTAGGAACAATAGCAGCGGGTTTGTTTGTAGCTTATACGAGTGGCTTGAACGCCACTCACTTCCTCATTTGAAAGAGGACCATCCTCCCAATATCCCCGGAGAAGATCGCCTTACAGAAAAGGGTCGATTGCTTCACCGCCGAGCGAAAAGTGGTGCTTTGCGTGATTTTCTGATGCTGTTCCTTCTCTCTCCTTAAATTTTGTCATTATATCGGGGCTTTTTGGAGATTTGTTTCCTCTTTCTGATCTTTATAATTAGAATGGGATTCTATTTATCAGGTACTATGTATACCTGGACATTGTGTGACTTAAGGGCAAGGTAAACATAAAACCAGTAAAATAAGAAAATGCATAGATGCCATCATGGCACTCCCTTTGCGCAACATCAAGAAAAATCTAGACAAAGGGTAAGAAATAAGCCAAAAAGGGTTGTAAAGTAGGAATTAAGGAAAGGTAATATATTTTCTATTATTTCAGAGATAATATAAATTTGGGTCCCAATACCAGCCTATCTTCCCAAACCATCCTTGCTTCCACCACAGCCAGGATTGCTTTGTGCATTCTTTTTTGTTCTTTAAACAATTTCATATGCTACCCAGTACTTTTCTGCAAGAATTTGCATGTCTTAAAAATTCTCTATTCATTCTTTAATCTGATAAAATTTCACCATGATAAGAAATACATGTTTCTAGTTTTTCCCCATTCATTTACATGTATGTGCAGTTGTTCACTATCTTGTCTTTGAAATATTAATTTTCAGAGCCATATATCTCATTGCAGTGGCTCCCAATAGATTTCTGCTGCAATTCAAGGTGCTG
The DNA here is from genome assembly GCF_964273705.1 of Natrix helvetica. Lineage (NCBI taxonomy): Eukaryota > Metazoa > Chordata > Lepidosauria > Squamata > Natricidae > Natrix > Natrix helvetica. The sequence goes on from NC_138548.1 coordinate 31,901,010, forward strand.
ATTGTCCCCCTTTATGAGGCCAAGTTACATATGACACTGTCTTTCCCACATGGTTTCTGCCTATCCCATCCGATGGAGCAGAATGGGCATACTTCTGGTCCATGAAGCAGTGTTATTTGATAGGCAATAGGAACATTTTCTTTGTTGTATTTTTTGTCTCAACCTTCTCCTGAGATACAGGCAGCTCCACCTCTGCTTGCCTTCTGGAAGACTGTGAAGACCTGGCTCTCTCCCCCGCCCTGCCCCGCCCTCAAGAACTGAGATCTGGGTATTCATAGAATTTTAATGTGGGGTAATTGTGTTCGATTGAATTTATTGCATTCTGGCCAAAATCTACAAATGCTGTATTGTCCTTGTTAGCAGAGAATGCAACACATAGCACAGGGTCAACTAAATATGTTAACCTAGTCTTGCTTTCTCTAATTTATTAAAATCGTTACTGTATATGAAAGCCTTGCAATGACCAGCACTAGGATGGCTGATTGAGTGCAATTTCTATGAAGCTATCTAATAATTATGGTATATGAAAAATTGCATTAAAATCAGGTGAGATTTTATAGATAAAAAGTGTCATAGAAAGATTCAAGAATTATTCACTATTTTTGGTGCAAGTTGTAGAAATTCAGCCAGACTGCCTTGGACTCTATTGTGGAAGAACATTGGAAATTATAAATGGAACTGAAATTCATGGTGATTGTGGGGTGAGTTGCACTTTTGGCAATTTTTCTAAATATTTAAAACAAGGGTATGTTGTTATTGGACATAACTAGATAAAAGGTTGGGCTGAATGCATGAATTGTTTTTATGTAATTATTTACATAATTATCAAATAATATTATCAAATCAAATAGATAGGAAAACTAGGTAAAACATTTTAAATAAATGAAGTAAAGGCTTATAAAATAGATTGTGATAAAACTTTACAGGTATGTCCCAGAGGACAAAGAAGTGATCCCTATAAAATCTGCCGCGAATGTATGGGCTCCCCAGAACGCTATGATTGGCTTTATCTTGGCTTTATGGCAATGCTACCTCTCATTCTGCATTGGTTCTTCATTGAATGGTATTCAGGGAAAAAGAGGTAAATATTAAAACAAAATAAAGTGTTAGCTTAATAATATTTAACTTTAAAATGCACTAATTTCTCAACTGAATATGTAAAAAATCAGTTATTTATAAAGAGATGTTTACATATCTATATGTTTGTCCTCTTGGATTTTAGCCTCTATTTGATTCTTGTTCATTTTAATCATTTTTATATTTATACTTTTATTATAATGTAAACTGCTCAGAGTCTATTAGACAGTGAGATGGGTGGTGTATAAGTCAAATTAATAAATATAACCCACCACATTGTGAAATTCAATACTATAATAAAAAATATAAAGACATTTTTAGTTCAGCTCACTTGCTATAAAAATACAATTGCAGTTTTCTTGGCAACAGTGCAGTAGTAGTTTGCAGAAGTACTTCTGCAACAGTGCAGAAATAATATGCATTGGCTTTTTTCAGTTTTTTTTTCAGTTTTTCACTCTCGCCTACAATTGTGAGTCTAAATTTCCCATACAAATTCTAGTATGGCCTAATTCAGCTTAGTTTCCAAGCCCCGCCAGGTGTCCCTTGTGCTGCCACCTGCTGGTATTATTATTTTAATGCATGAACTAGATTTATAACTGGTTGCTTTGTGACCAAAGTTACAGCGGACTTCCCTATAACTTAGTTATGAAGATTTGATGGCTGCCCCCCCCCTTCCACCTGTTGGTGCTCAGCAATAAGCCCACATTTACAGCCATTTGCAGTGTCCCATGGTCACATGATCATGTTTCATGATGGTTTTGCTGAAAACAAGGGATTATTTTCAGTTTTTGGCAAACTTGGCCCCATAGGGAATCATTGGTTTTGCTTAATGACCTCAGTGTTTGCTTAACTGCTGCACAAAGTTTGTAAAATTGGGTTGGTCATATGGGTGATTTACCACTGTTATTACTTACAGCTGTGATGTTCTATCTGTATTTTCATATGCATATATTTATATGATGGGGACGCATTGGCTCAGTGGCTAAGACGCTGAGCTTGTTGATCAGGTCAGTGGTTCAAATCCCTAGCATCACGTAACAGAGTGAGCTCCCGTTACTTGTCCCAGCTTCTGCCAACCTAGCAGTTCGAAAGCATGTAAAATGCAAGTAGAAAAAATAGGAACCACCTTTGCTGGGAAGGTAACAGCATTCCATGCACCTTTGGCATTTAGTCATGCCGGCCACATGACCACGGAGACTTCTTCGGATAGCGCTGGCTCTTTAGCTTTGAAACAGAGATGAGCACAGCCCCTTAGAGTTGGGAACAACTAGCACATATGTGCGAGGGGAACCTTTACATTTATTTATATGATGCAATGTCACATTTACTATTTAAAACATTCATATAGTCACCAATCTTCTCTCAAACTCTGGGCATTTTTGATTTTTGAATCTATTTTTGAAAATATTGAGCGATTTGTCAAAAGTTAACTCAATCTCCAAAGTTCTCTATAATAAAACAAATAAATCTGGAAAGCCAAGGCACCTCCTTCACATGGAGAAAAAAGCTTAGATCCTGCCTGCTACTTATGAGAGAGACCTCATCTTGAAGGTTTTGCAACACTCCCCAAGAATGATAAGAGAATTAATGTTTTATGGCACTCAGCTGTTTTGTTTTATCTTTTCTTAACAGTTCCAGTGCTCTTTTCCAGCACATCACTGCTTTAATTGAATGCAGTGTGGCAGCAATTGTTACCCTGCTTGTAAGTGACCCCATGGGCTCCCTGCACATCCGCTCATGCAAAGTGATGATGCTTTCTGACTGGTATACCATGCTTTACAATCCAAGTCCTGATTATGTTACCACCATTCACTGTACCCACGAAGCTGTCTATCCTCTGTGAGTATATACGTCTAACCTCTGTACTGATCTCCTAATCCTTTGAACAAAAGGCAAGACCTTTTCATTGCAACAGTCAAGTTAATTCAATTTTAATGATTTCTATCAGACACAAAAAATTTTTAGGTTAAGTGTGGTTTATTTCTAAGTAAAATGGCATTGGTTTGTAAGTTTAATTATTGTCACTACTACTGCAGTTGATTTTCAGTGTAATAACTGATGGCCAGAGGAACAAACATGAGACTCTTTCTGTTTGTTTTTTAAAAACTTGAGTTATGAGCAATATACAATGTAACTTTATTGCAGTACTTTTCTTTAACAAATTTGCAGCTGTTCCTCATCTGTTTGGGGTTGTCAATTAAGGAAAATGGGAATAGGATTAAAAAACAAATTTGTTGGAATACAATAGATAGCCCCTTTCCCATGGAAGGGGACAAGAAGTGACCTTATCAAGAACTCTGATCTGTCTCTAGGCACAAGCCTGGCTCTAGTATGAAAGTAGAATATTGATATAAGGCTATAGGGAAGATCTAGAAAGCTGCTGAAAGGAAAGAGGTAGTGAGCTTCTAGGATAGGCAGTTTGTCTTATTTCCACAATTTGAAAAGAAATTGTCAGTGATTTTATTATCCAACTGTTAGTTCTAGGAATTTGAGGTCAGGGTGCTAATTTTAACAACGTTCTCTTTCAGCTACACCATTGTATTTATATACTACGCATTCTGTTTAGTGTTGATGATGATGCTTCGTCCTCTGCTGGTAAAGAAGATTGCTTGTGGGCTGGGAAAGTCAGATAGATTTAAGAGCATTTACGCAGCTCTTTACTTCTTCCCAATTCTGACTGTGCTTCAGGCTGTTGGAGGTGGCTTGCTCTGTAAGTTGTTTTCTATTCCCTCTTGTACGAAACACACAGCCCAGCTTCGAAGTGGCAGGAAATAAACATCTTGTTATATTAAAAAAATAGACATCAGTTCCCACATACTAAGCTACCACGGCCTCGGTTTCCGCCACAAATTAAATCAAAACCAAACAAATCATGGAATGTTTACACATTTACCATTATATGTAAACCAGGTGATACTTATAAAAGGTGTAGTAAACATGAATGTAAATGTGTTACTGGTAGGTAGATTCTGAGCTTCACTGCATCCTAAAAACATGGAGAAAGTCTTTAAATACTGAGATTAGAGTTTTTATTCTTAAATCAGAGGCTAGGAATGCAATGCATCACATGAGAACTACAACAGAATATGATGTCTGATATATTTTACTGGGGGCAGTTTCACTAAATCCAATGGGATTTCCTCTTGAATATAGTATTTTGAAAACAAATTGCTTACCTATCTGTTCTGTTTAACCAAGATGATAAAAGTGTGTATAACATCTTCCTTTTTTCTTCCAGACTATGCTTTCCCATATATCATCATAGTGTTATCTCTTGTTACCCTAGTTGTCTATCTATCAGCTTCTGAAGTAGAAGTAAGTAAATCACTGCAACTAGCAAAATTATTAACTGTCAATAGGCTGTGAGGTTCTGGGAGCTGGTTGGTTTAGTATCCTATAGGCACCACCTGAGAAAAAATGAATTACTGAATCTGCTGGATCTATTGAACAGAAACTCTCTCTCTCTCCAGTAGTTAGGATTTTCATAAAGCTGCTGGATACCTTGCCCTACCAGCACTGACTAGGAAAAAAAATCTACAAACATTTTAAAGAAGCCTTTAAAATTTATTCAGTTTTCAAGAATGTGATCTCTCAGCCTGTTGTGCCGAGGAAGATTGTGCACTCAAACCCAATCTTCCATCAAAATTCCTAAATGAATAAAAGGTTAAAGTATTTTGAGGAGTTTTCTCCTTTAATGATTCTAATTGATCACTGAAGCTAATCAGTTATTGCTTTGAGAGTATTTGCTGAGACAGTTTATTATCAGGATGGAAAAGTTATTCCAACAGAATCCCTGAATCTCACATTCCAGTTGTACTTGTAAGTAGATTACTATAAAAATAGAAACTAATGGAAATATCTTGTCTTCTGTTTTCAAGACTTTCAAAGATCTGCTTGTCAGGAAGAAAAGGCTTATCGTTCTGTTTAGCCATTGGCTGCTGCATGCCTATGGAATTATCTCCATTTCCAAGCTGAGCAACATTTACCAGGACTTGCCTTTGCTGGCCTTGGTGCCTGCACCAGCCCTTTTTTATTTGCTAACTGCAAAATACACCGAGCCATCCCGGATATTATCTGAGGGAGCAAATGGACGTTAATTGTAACTAATAATAGTCTGAGTAAGTAATATATAGAAGAGAGTCAGTTTTCTTGGATCCAACTGTTCTTACCTTAATTGTTAGTTGGTTATGGATCAACTTTCAAATAAAACTTCTTTTTTTGAGGATCAAAACTGGACAACTCTGTACCGACTAGAAGGCAAATTTTCTAAACAGTGTGGATACCCAGTGTGTGTAATGCCTTAAGACTCTTTATCAGCTGCAGAAGCCCTTGATTTTAGCAGTTAAGTCTGTTTTACATTTGTCGGTTATGTGTAAATAATTTGTACAGCATACTTGAAAATAGTGTTATTTATTGATTTCACAGCACAGTATTTTCTTACATGTTTGAACCTGTATTCGTAGAAGAATAAAAGATTCAGTATTCTAACTTCAGTTTATAAGTCTGTTTTATCCTAGAAAAAAAAATGACAGAACATATTTTGCAAACACTTATCTGAACAAGCATTTATATGAGATAGAAATTATGTAGCAGCAATATGCTCTGCATTAAGAATTTTTGTTTGTGAAATATTTCAAGTTTGAAAGAGCCAATGAAACACCTGTCCCTTTTTTACAACAAAGACATTGACAGAATTTCCATTTAAAAAGGAATACTAGGATTCAGTTATGTGATCTTTTAAAAATATTTTCTTTCTCCGGGTCGGGGACTAGATAATTTATGCGGTTCCACTTCTAGTAGTGAATAACCAGATATGCCAGTTATGTTTTATATTATGTTGTGTGTTGTTTTATGTGTAACAATTTATTTTTAATTTTGTGAAGCTGCTAAGAGTTCTGAATTTGGGGAGTCTATAAATTTGACAAATGAAAAAATAAATAAAGCCTGTTAAAAATTTGTCATGGGTTGTGGGCTTCTTCATCTGATACTCTGCACATTGTTCTCACATTTAAATCCACAAGCAGTTTTACTCAGATATTTTTTTAAAAAAAACCTCTCAAGTATAATAAACAGGAAAGAAATGATTGTCTGCCACTACTGAAACAAATGTGTGAGGATTGTTTTCAGCTACAGAAAATGTTTTTTAAAAGATTAATAGATCTTGGAAGTCCATGCAGATTTTAGGTATATATGTGGAAATGACAATTTACTGATTTTAGGTTGTCTAATGATTAAAGCAGTTTGTCTCATCTGTTTTTCCTTTTTTAAAAATAAGTTATAGCTTAGAATATGATTGGCTTCCTGTAAGGTGTTACTTTAAGATACATATTTTAGAAATTCAACTGAGTATCTAGTACCGACTTTAAGTTATATTGCTCTAAGGTGGAATTAAGCAAGGTTTTTGTGAGCCACCTTTTATTTGAAAAACAAAAACTAAGCAGAGTTCAACCTAAATAGTATTTGTACTGAAGACATCAGAAAATCCCAGAGCTATTGAATAAATTAGGAAGTTTAAAAAATCCCAGGAAAATAATTTCCACAGTACTGTTCAGAAAACTGCATAGATAAAATTGCCAGAAGTTGAAGGCAATTGTTATATTTAAGAATTGAAATAGCTGGAGAAATTAGTTATAAATAGAACAAAGCTTTTTCATATACAATATATAAAAGGATTTATTTAAAAAATTATATTCTACTTTTTTATTGCATTTCTTGCTTCAAAATTTCTTTAGAATCAGAAGAAACTCTGCAAAGCAACAAAGCAACCATTTATGCAGTTCTTGGGATTTCCAGAGTTTTTATTAGAGAAACCGTGTTAAAAGCAACTTAATTTTTACCCATGATTGGATTTTACCTTTTTTTCCCCTTCTTCCTAGAGATGAAAAAGTATAGTTTTATTGGTCAGGTAGATAATTTTTTAAAACGCTTAGTAGCAACCAACTTGCATACTTTGTGTTTCTTTCTCAATGTGCTAATGAAGGATATCGTATTTTGTCCTAACACCCAAATAAAAAAATAGCGCTGGAAAACTAGCATCTGGCATTCTAAACTTGGCAGAGTAAGACCCTTTTTTCTAGCACTCTGTGACCTATAGAAACTGTGAAGAAACTGTTTTGAAGAAGGTAATTTTTGCTTTTCCAACACATACAATATTGTTCGGAGTATAAGACACACCGGAGTATAAAACGCACCTTGGTTTTTAGGGAGGAAAATAGGGGGGCAGGCGAAATTCTGTCTATCAAGTATTCATCTGGTTAGCATCCTTAATCTGGTCAGCTTCAGCAGGTAAGTTTGCTGGTTTTGAGTGCACACGCTTTTTATCCCCTAGTTGGGGATAAAAAACTGCTTCTAAAGCACAGCTGATCATCAGAGAGAGAAGCAATGAGAAAAGCAGGCAAAACACAGAAGATGCTTCATTCGTTAGTTCCTCATTAGGGCTGAAAAAAAGCTTAGAAAAAACTATGTTTGGAATATAAGATGCACCCAAATTTTCAGCCTCTTTTAGGGAGTGAGATGGGGGGAAGTGCATCTTATACTCTGAAAAATACGGTACTTTTAACAAACATTTGGCACTTCCCCAAAATGCTTACTTTGCCAGCCTCCTCCAAAGATTTGCTTCTTAACAGAGAAGCCATCTCTTCATAGTTTAGCTGTAGCCCTTCATGAACGTAGTCAACCTTAATATTTCTCTTTCTATTTCTTCTGACATATTCTTCCAGAATAATCAAGAGCTCATGCCGGTACTTAAGAAATATCTGTAATAGAATGACAACAATGAGAAAATAGATGTTCTGTTGCAGAAAGACCACCTGGATTTTCTTCACTTTTTAAAAACATACTTAGACTCTTCTAAAATATTTAGCATGAATTATATGGGAGTTGGGGGGAAGTACATTAAGTAAATAAGTTTGATATAAAAATAGTGGAGAGGTATAGCACAATGATTCCTTAAATTTAAAATTATATGAGATCCCAAGTCTTAGAATAGTTAAAAGAGCCTTCTATTTAATTGGATTAATCAGTTAAAGCTGTTAAAAAGAGAAAGCAGCTGTCATAAATGGCTTTTTCTTAAACAGTAGCTGTACGTTAAGTCTCAGCAAAGCCACACTGGTTGAGGGGGGGGGCATTTTTTTTCTTGCTATCATGAAGAGCAACAGAATATGTAACAAGCTAGGTAAAAATAAAGGATTTTACTGTTCAGTCATATCTGTCTCTAGGGGGCAGTGCCCATGTTCGTTTCTTAGCCAAGGGAGCCAGCGTTGTCTGAAGAACACGCCTATGGTCATGTGGGCAGCATGACTGTATGTCCAGGCACACATAACACTGTTACCTTCCCACCAATGTGGTACCTATTTATCCACTTTCATTGCATGGTTTCAAACTGCTAGGTGAGTAGGAGCTGAAGCAAGTTAACGGGAGCTCACCGCATGCTGCGGTGCTCAAGTCCTGATCCTGAGCTGTCAGCTTTTCAGGTGAGGATTGCATTTAACCACTGAGGCATCACGGGCTACCAAATTAGCAGAATTAAATTTTACTGTTGTTTTTTTTCTCCAGTCAAATGGTATTGCAGCCCTAATTTAGCCCCCGTTTATGCTAAACTAAAAGTTTATTTTTAATCGTGTGAAAGGTTGCCATTTGAAAGAAACTATGGCTCTTATTTTTCTTTTTTAATATAAATTATTTTGCATCCTTGATACTAAATACATGAAGTACCACAGAAATGGGATTGTGCATTTTAATGTAACTGGGATTATATATCACATCCTCCTGGTTTCCATCCATAAAATCAGACATTAATCAATGCATGTTTAGGATGTTAACCATAAATTGTCCCCTATCCAAACCTCCACCACCTCCAGGTAATATCATAATATACCTCTTGCAGATATTCATCCTTTGTCCATTTCTTGATAAACAGTTCTAAAACAAGAATTTGATAGTATAAATAAAAATAGATGACAGTATATATTTTAAAGAAATAAATAGCATGTTTAAATATGCAATAACATATTATATGACATTTTAAACCACATTTATTAACTCTGTAGGACATCCAGAATTTCTAAAAAGCAAATTAACATAAGAGGTGTTTCTTAAATGATATCAGAGTCTATAGGAAGACATCTAATTGCTTAAAGTGCAGTTAAAGAAGGGGTTGTTTTGAGAGACTGATGGCACCCTCAGCTTCAGTTCCTTTTTAACATCTTTTACTCCTTCCTGCAAGGAAAAAACTTCTCAGTGATGTCTTTTTTTCCCCTTAAGATTCCATGATTGTATTCAGATTCAATCATTATTTGAAAATTTTATTTTATTCAAAAGATTAATATACAAAAGAAAAAAAACAATTTAACAGAGACAAAAGAAAACTAAACAAAACATTAAAAATGTAAATTAAAAAAGAGAAAAAACAAAACACATATTAGGCCCCCTAGTTGAACACTGACAAATCTACGGCAGCAATAATAGCTTTTCCCCTTGTAAAGCAGATCCAAAATTTATAAGATTCTACATGTATTTGCAATCCAATTGACCTGTCATACATTACATATATAAAAGAAAAAATAGTTAACAGGTTAAGCAACAGCAAAGCTAAAGTTCATGGCCCTCTATTAATAGTCTGTTAGTGTAATTTACTCGTAGAAATACTACAGCGGTTTCTTATTTACCACAAATCGATCGATCCAGGATCAAATACTTGTTTGGTTCTTAATAATGAAATCTTTCCTTAGATTTCTAATTGGGAATTTCCCCAACAATTGCATATGTGTATATAGACCCTTCATTAAGTTTCTTCTGTGGGAAACTGCTTTACTACAAGGTATCCATTAAGGAACCATCATACAGCCGGGGTGGCACAGTGTTTAGAGTGCAGTACTGCAGGCTACCGTATTTTTCGTAGTATAAGATGCACCGGATATAAGACGCACCAAGATTTTGAAAAGGCAAATTTTTAAAAAAAGTTTTTGCACTCTGCAGACCTCCCCAAAACGGGCATGTTTTTTGTCAAAAAAGGGCATGCATAGCTTCCAAAGTGCTCCTGGGTGCTGGGGGGTAAAAATGAGCAAAAAACGGCCCATTCTTTTCTCATTTTTGCTCTCACTAGCCCCCAGGAGCACTCTGGAAGCCTCCTAAAGGCTATGCATGGCCATTTTATCAAAGGGGGAGAGGTTTCGTGAGGCCAAAAATGCTGTATTCAGTATATAAGACACACCCAGATTTTCACCCTCTTTTTTGAGGGAAAAAGGTGAATCTTATACTCTGAAAAATACGGTACCTCAGCTGACTGCTAGCTGCCGTTCAGCAGTTCAAATCTCACCGGCTCAAGGTTTGACTCAGCCTTCCATCCTTCCGAGGTGGGTAAAATGAGGGCCCAGATTGTTGGGGGCAATATGCTGATTCTGGAAACCACTTAGAGAGGGCTGTAAAAGCACTATGAAGCAATATATAAGTCTAAGTGCTATTGCTATACCTCGAAAAGGGGATGCCACAACACTGGCAAACATCTGCCACCAGTCATGTATGCGGTGTGTCCATTTCCCTTTGGGCTAAAGTTCTATGGGTACAAGTGCTAAACCTCTATTAAATTTAGGAAAAATAGTCAGGAAGCCATACCCTAGAATTTTCTGAGGAAAACCACATGTAGGTCTTGTTGTGGATCATTTTTAATTCATTTTTACACAAAAAAATTCATTTCAGCTGGAGTAGAAATTCCTGCCACATAATACTCACCGTAAAGATCTTTTGTACATTGCTGGATTTGTTGTCTCTTTAACTGATAGGTCTTTGCCTCCCCATCTATTGTGGATATATCTTCTTTGAAATATGCAATGCCCTATAAGGATACAGCCAAAGAAACAAAACATTCATGTAGAAGCTATTGATTCCTGCAACCGTTCCTCATATGTTTTAGCCTCCAGTCCCCTAATCATCTTTGTTGCTCGTCTCTGCACTCTTTCTAGAGTCTCCACATCTTTTCTACATCGTGGCGACCAGAACTGAATGCAGTATTCCAAGTGTGGCCTTACCAAGGCATTATAAAGTGGTATTAACACTTCACGTGATCTTGATTCTATCCCTCTGTTGATGCAGCCCAGAACTGTGTTGGCTTTTTTGGCAGCTGCTGCAAATTAATATACCGCCCATTCCTAGGTGGATTACAACTTCTTAAAACATCATTTGATCATCAAAATGACTGCTGGAGGGGCCCTTCACACTCAATTACTCTCTCTTGAATTACTTTCACAGTGCTTCCCATGTTCCCAAGGACTGCCTACCAATCATCTTTTTTTTTCTTTAATCTTAAAACCTCCCAATTATGCTATGCTTTCATTCCATTATTACAAAAGATAGTCCCATTTTACTCTTCTTTTATCAATCTAAATACATCTCATGTGGATGTTTGCATTCTCTGTTTTCCCAGACACTTCTTGTAATCTTCAAACCAGATTATTAAATAATTATAACCAAAGAATATGCTTTATTTCTGCAAGGAGGATGGGCACAGCTTTTAATGGATTATTCAAACAAAGCCAGTGAACTGCAGAAGAAAGTTGGAGTGGAATTGATAGCAATATCAATATCTTCTACACAGTGGTGAAATCTAAAAATTTTTGCCACCGGTTCTGTGGGCATGGCTTGGGGTGGGTGGGAGTTGTCATGTGACTGGGTGGGCGTGGCCAACTTTTTTTCACTTTTTAAAGCATTTTTTTCCTGCCAGTGTGGGTGAATAGGCAAGAAAAATACTTTAAAAGGGGGGGGGGCTTGTGACGATAGCGTGGATCAGCTGTGAGTTGTGCGATTGTCGAAAGCTTTCCTCCCCCCCCCCTTTTTAAAGCATTTTTTTTCTTGCCTATTTGCCTGAACCAGCAGGAAAAATGCTTCAAAAAGGGGAGGGGGGGAAGCTTCTGATGATCATGCGGCTGACAGCTGAGCCGTGCGATCCTCGGAAGCCTTTTTTTACTACTGGCTCACAGAACCAATAACAATTGTCCCTACCAGTTCAGCCGAACCAGAATAATTTCACCCCTGCTTCCACATAATCCTGATCTGTCTATATACCTCTTGGGAAAAATAGGCTGCAAATCATATGCAATCCATGCCCCTCTCTTCTGATATAGAAACTGCTCCTCCCATCCCATCTAACAAGCAGTCCCTGTAGAATTCCAAGATTTACACATCAGTAATTTTTGGAAATCTGATTCAAAAGATTCCTAAAAGTAAACATTGTACTATGAAATACTAAACAAATAATTAAGATCTCCTGACATTTTTAAAAAAACCTCAAATATTGTAGAATTAATTTACTTGGAAAAAAGAGCATATAGCATAGATAATCAAGTGTCATAACATGCATAAACTATAATATCATTTTAGCCAATAATTCTAGTTTAGCAACCCCATGCAAAATACTTTTTTTCTTATATAAATCAAACCACTAAAAAGTAGCAATGGGCACAAAATGGCATTTTTACAATGTCTTTCTGCTCTCTACAGCCATTCCAGAACTGTTAAGTGTCTTGCCAGATTGCCAAAAGTTGACTTGCAGAACTATTCCTTTCTCGAAATACTCACAGCTCTTAACCGGGCATTCTCTCCATTCAAAATGAAGATCATTCTATCTATTTCATAGTTGTCTCTCTCAATAAACTTAATAGAATATGTCAAATTTGTCAGTTGATCAAATGCTGTATCTCTGCTCATCTGGAGTTCAGTCTTGGCAATTTCCTGTTGGCAAATATTGATGCATCTTATGTAGCTATAATCTTAGGAACATGATACCAAGGAAAGAGTGCTAAGAATAACAATCAGACAAATTCCGGCACTAAGATTTCATAACATTTACAAAAATATTTGTATCATAAATCTTTTTAAAACTCTTGCTGATTGGATGAATGCTTGGGAGAAGGAAGAAAAAATTGAAATATTACTAGATAGAACTCTTGACTATGGATTCATGCTTGTAATTCTTTTACTGAATCGCTAATTACTTGAATTATGAATTAACCTAAATAATTAAATGATTAAGGTAAAAGAAAAAAATAGTGTATGGCATACATAGCCAGGGAAGTCTGTAATGCGTTTTACCACGGAGTAGTTTGGGAAGCTTAAGATTACTAGTTCATTTGTTCATGCATGCGTGCTACCCATGGTGCACCACAGGGCTTTGCACCAGCTGGCTAGCAGCATGTGGGAGATGTCAGTTCCTTTGAGTTTTCTTTTGCTGACCTCACCTTGCATTGAGCAGGTTCAGCGCCAGCTCCTGCTTCCACTTGGAGTGCTGCTATCATTTTCCACCAGAGTGGCACCTATTTATCTACTTAAATTTTTATATGCTTTCGAATTGCTAGGTGGATAGAAGCTAGGGACAAATGATGTGACCTCACTCCACCATGCGGTGCCATGGGCTTGAACCGCTGGAGTGCTCTCTCTGGCTAGCAAATCCAAGCCGCTGCACCACCATATCCCTGATTAATGTAATAATTAACACAGTACTTAGTTTTAATCACCATTGATACAATTTCCCAATACCGATCCGTGTCAGTTTTTCAATCAACACACTTAATAGCAAGTGACAGAGAATAAGGCTGAATATCCTCTCCAATATTTTGCCAAGCTGTAGCTTGCAATCAGCAAAAAAAGTTATTTACAGAAGGATGCTACCTTGAAGTCGCTTTGTTGTACTTAGTTTATAGAATCCTTGGCGCTCTCTGAACTTTTTGCAAATATTTCATTACCCAAACTTGGTAATATCACCAATGCAAGTAAGAGTGGAATTTGTTTCCTACGTATATGCAGCAGTTTGCCATGCCAGTTTTGATGGGTAATGTAGTTTTCTCTTTGATAGTTCCTTGATTAGGCTATTTTTTTCTGCCTGATTTTTGCCTTATGTTAATCCCTACTTTACCTGAGTGTAGGTTGCCAGAAAGAATTGGTTCTGTCTACAGGTGTGCCCTGAGGCCTCTTTGGAGTCTCTCAGAACAGTTACTGATCCACTCTTGTTGAAAATTGGAGGCAGAATTTTTGATATTTTGCAGGCATGCTATGCATAAAAATTGTTCGATAGTAAATTTAACTTAAATAAACCGCACATCAGTGGTGGGTTTCAATTTATTTCACTACGTGCATGCGCAGAAGCATCCGGGTGGGTGGTGGAGCTTCCCCTCGCAGCCACTAGCGGTTTGTCCGATCCGAGTCGAACCGGCAGAAACCCACCTCTGCCACACATGCAGTAAAAGGGGGAATAGCCTCACCAAATTTGCATCATTATTCCATCTTCTGTGGCCCCTTAATTTTTAAAAAGTGTAAGTGGAGCCAACTTCCAAGTGAGAGAATGGCAAGGTAAAAATTTTCTAAAGGAACAAAAATAACATTGTGGTCAAGAACAGTAACAAATCTGGTCCAGTGGAGACTTTCTGAATAAGGAGAGGATGAGAAATCGCCCACCTGTGCTCCATATGGTTATCCTTATGAGGAGACCATAGGAATCAATTTGTGGGTTTGAATGCCAATCAAGGAAAACAATCAAGCTTTCAAGCACAGTGTAGAATGTATGGAACCTATATTTATCAAGCTTCACTTTCTTACGTTTTGAATATAACTTTTTTAACATTCAAAATGATTTTTCTAGCAGTAAGTGTGAAAAAATATCAGGTGAGTGATCCTTCATTCCAGAAAGAAAGGAAAAATTAATTGCAGAAAGACAAACTGGAAATATTTAATATTTGAAATATTGTGACTTTTGCTATAAAACCTTTTAAATAATTAAAACAAAAATAACTGTGTGAACAGCAATTGTTATAGTCCTTCACAGAAGGGATGGTAGGCTGTTATTTTTAACCAAGGCCAAACAAATTGAGGCAGACTACATGATACAAAAGTGAGTGTACTAGTGGGGACTAAAAACCTCAGGACAGAGGGGTGAGAAAGAAAAATCTGTTTTTTACAATAATACAATACAACAGTAGAGTTGGAAGGGACCTTGGAGGTCTTCTAGTCCAACCCCCTGCCTAGGCAGGAAACCCTATACCGTTCCAGACAAATGGCTATCCAACATCTTCTTAAAGACTTCCAGTGTTGGGGCATTCACAACTTCTGGAGGCAAGCTGTTCCACTGATTAATTGTTCTAACTGTCAGGAAGTTTCTCCTCAGTTCTAAGTTCCTTCTCTCCTTGATTAGTTTCCACCCATTGCTTCTTGTTCTGTCCACAGGTGCCTTGGAGAATAGCTTGACTCCCTCTTCTTTGTGGCAACCCCTGAGATATTGGAACACTGCTATCATGTCTCCCCTAGTCCTTCTTTCTCTTAAGCTAGACATACCTAGTTCCTGCAACCGTTCTTCATATGTTTTAGTCTCCAGTCCCCTAATCATCTTTGTTGCTCTTCTCTGCACTCTTTCTAGAGTCTCCACATCTTTTTTACATCGTGGCGACCAGAACTGAGTGCAGTATTCCAAGTGTGGCCTTACCAAGGCATTATAAAGTGGTATTAACACTTCACGTGATCTTGATTCTATCCCTCTGTTGATGCAGCCTAGAACTGTGTTGGCTTTTTTGGCAGCTGCTGCACACTGCTGGCTCATATTTAAATGGTTGTCCACTAGAACTCCAAGATCCCTCTCACAGTTACTACTATTGAGCACGGTACCACCTATACTGTACCTGTGCATTCCGTTTTTGTTGCCTAAATGTAGAACCTTACTCTTTTCACCATTGAATTTCATTTTATTAGATAGTGCCCAATGTTCAAGTTTGTCAAGATCCTTCTGTATCTTAAGCCTATCTTCTGGAGTGTTGGCTATTCCTGCCAGCTTGGTGTCATCTGCAAATTTGATGAGTTCCCCATTTATTCCCTCATCCAAATCATTGATGAAGATGTTGAAGAGTACTGGGCCTAAAACAGAGCCTTGGGGTACTCCACTGCATACTTCCCTCCATGTAGATGCAGTTCCATTGAGGACTACACGTTGAGTGCGGTTGGTCAGCCAGTTACGAATCCATCTGGTGGTGATGCTCTCTAACCCACATTCTTCTACTTTATCTAGTAGTAGGTTATGGTCTACCTTATCAAAAGCCTTACTGAAGTCCAAGTAAACTATATCAACGGCATTCTTCTGGTCCACTAATTTTGTCACATTATCAAAGAATGCAATAAGATTAGTCTGGCATGATCTGTTTTTGACAAATCCATGTTGACTTTTGGCTATTACTTTGTTTGCTTCTAGGTGTTCGCAAATTCGTTGCTTGATTATTTATTTTTTTATTTTTGAATTTGAGGACTAGCAATGACATTTGCAAAAATAACTGTGATACTACATTGGAGTCACTTCGAAGGATTTGTGAAGATATGGGACAGAAGCACATAGTTAAATGATAGCAACAATATCTGATTATGCAAATGCATTATTCAAAAAAAAGTTAAAGAAGACGTGAAGGAGAATAATTTGTAAAAATGTATAGGTTGACAGGATGACTGACAAATCCTAACCTATGAAGCAGAAATGTCAGAAAATTAAGTAGAAGTTATAGACTATAAGACAAAAATGGAAATGGAAATATAAATGATAACCCAAGAAGTTACAATAATCGGTAATGGTCGATTATTGGATTTGCAAAAGAGGGTTGTTAAAGTCACAAAAAAATTCTTAGATGAAAGAATGAAAATTTGAGTGGAGGTAAAATCCTAGCATTTTAATGTAAAAGAATGTAGAATTAACCTATTTGATCAGGGTTAAAATAAATATTTTTATAACGTTCTGAGAACCGTTTATGGACTCTTTGCTGATCCTGAACCAAAACATTTAATGATTTTTGAATTTGTGGTTGGATAAGGATTAGAATACGGAAATAAGTTATTTATGTAATATAACATCAAAGGAGGTAAATAAATACTAATTATTCTTATGCTTATTGAACAAAAGATTGAAATGCACTTCTTTAAATATTCTTTTTTCCATTTAATTTTCTCGTTTTCTTTTTCTGTCTGTACTTTTCATTTTTCATTTTTTTTATTTCAATTTATAATACTTAAGACTAATTTTAAAATCTCTAATGAAAATTATTTTAAAAAACAAAAGGTTTAAGTGGAACCATTAGCCACCAAAAGTGGTCACACAGAAATAGAAAGTAACGTATTGTAAGAAAAACATATGCCTGCTTACCTTTTGCCTTTCAAGTCTCTGAACTTCCCTTAATGAATGCTCTATGCCTACTTTAAGTGCGTTTTCTTCATCTTGTAAGTCTATAAATAAGCAGAGGAGAAAAAAATAAATTATACAGTAACATAGCTTATTAGAAGGGTTCAGGAAACGACCCACAAGATTAGAAGGAAATAACTTAGAATACTTATAAATTACTTATTAGTGAAAATTATTGACCAAACTACTAAACAATAAAACACTCGTGCCCACAATATCTAACCTAAATATAGAACTTGCTGCAACATCTAAAATAAAAGTAGTGGAAACATGGTAATACAGCCACTTCTCTTTAGTAGCTATCTCTTTTAGCACTATCATAAATCTCACAAATTCTAAATGTGTGATAAGTTCTACTAAAAGGGAAGGAGGAAAGATTTTCATTTGGCACCAAATAAAAGTAAATAGGCATCAGACACAACCAAAGTCTTCTCACTGAAAACTACCCAACTTGATTCAGAAAGGAAGCACTCAGAAAATGCATTTTGATGTCGTTAATATTTGGGTTATTTATCTGTTGACTTGTATGTCATCTCCATCATAAAATGTCTCTCAGTAACTTATGTATAGAATGTAATAGAATAAGAGTCGGAAGGGACCTTGAAGGTCTTCTAGTCCAACCTTCTGCTTAGGCAGGAAACACTACACCATTTCAGACAAATGATTATCCAATCTCTTCTTTAAAACTTCTAGTGTTGGAGCATTCACAACTTCTGGAGGCACGTTGTTCCACTGATTAATTGTTCTAACAGTCAGGAAATTTTTCCTTAGTTCTAGATTGCTTCTCTCCTTGGTTAGTTTCCACTCACTGCTTCTGGTCCTGCCTTCAGGTGCTTTGGAGAATAGCTTAAACTCCCTCTTCTTTATGGTAACCCCTGAGATATTGGAATACTGCTATCATGTCATCCCCAATCCTTCTTTTCATCAAACTAGATATAACCAATTCTAGCAACTGTTTTTATATGTTTTAGCCTCCAGTCCCCTAATCATCTTTGTTGCTCTTCTCTGCACTCTTTCTTGAGTCTCCACATCTTTTTTACATCATGGCGACCAAAACTGGATGCAGTATTCCAAGTGTGGCTTTACACCAAGGCATTATAAAGTGGTATTAACACTGTTTGTATGCATGCATGTATGTAATAGGCTTAAAATCTCAAGTAAAATGCCAACAAAATCAAATAGCAATCTTCCATAGAATATATGATGAGCATCAGGAGATAATAACACAGACATATTTTGTGCTTGATAACTATCAGGGAATAAGCCCTTCTTTGTCTCTCAGTGTCTGGAGATACTGTATTTTTCGGAGTATAAGACACACCTTTTTCCCTTAAAAAAGAGGCTGAAAATCTTATATACTGAATACAGCAGGCTTTCAGAGAGCTCCTGGGGGCTGGGAAGGGCAGAAATTAGTGAAAAGCGGGCCATTTTTCACGCAATTTTGCCCTTCCAGCCCCCGGGAGCACTCTATAAGCCTCCTACAGGCTATGCACGCAATTTTTTTGACAAAAAAGTGGGCCATTTTTTGCTCGTTTGGGGAGGGACCCCACCCCACAGGATCACTCTGCAAGCCCCCTAAAGGCTATTCATGCCTTTGGGGGGGGACGGGCCCATTTTCGCGAAAAACAGGCTGGTTTTGGGCTGGTTCTGCAGAGTGCAAAAACTTTTTTTTTAATTTGCCTCTTCAAAACCTTGGTGCGACTTATACTCCAAAAAATGCGGTAGGTTAGGCTTTACAAGATCAACAAGGTTGGAGCCATATGGATTTCAGGGATGACAATTCTATAGGATAGGCACACAAGGCCTGTCTCCTAGGTCCTACAAAATGGCATTGGTTTAAAGCTGGGACCTAGACCTCAACAATTCCTCCATATCTTATCAGTTAGAAGAAACCAGAGGAGAAAGACAGTTCCATAATGTAATGGGCAGAAACAAGAAATTTAAGGAACAGGAGAAAAAGATACAGCAATACTATCAGATAAAATAATATATAATATTATAATATCAGATAAAATAAATCTTGAGTCCAGAGAACAGAAATGTAATTAGCAAAAATGTCTAGGACATGATTCTCTCTAGTTCTCATGAAGAAAAAGGGAGGGAGTGCAGAAGTGCATTGAGACTTGCATGGTAGCCCTCTAAGGTAGATCAAACTTGGTACTAAAGACACACTGTTTTTCTGATTAAGCCACAGAAACAGAATCTTGTAGAAGTGGCTGATGACTTCCTGGGAAGCCCTGACCAGCTAGGACTGACATGGGTCTACAGTTTGACTTTTCTCTCTGATGTAAAGAAAAGAAAATACTCAATGAAACCTATGTGCCATAAAAATAATAAAATTACAACTCTTAAAATTAACTTGTCCACTATGCAAAATCTAGGTTTATCATTGAGAGATGGCAACGTATTGACCCTGGGACAGGCAGAACATAAACTCCAACAGTCTGGAAAATAAGATTCACAGCTGGAAGAAGAAAACTATTTTAAAATTGGATGCTTTTCTTTTTTTTTTTGCACTTTTTTGCACTTTGATGAATGACATAGATAAGATTCCTACACATACCATTATATAATTCCTTTTGTTTTGCATAATTGGTGCTTAATTCTTGTAATTCTTTTTGTAATTCTTCTGCGAGGGGAGCATTCTCTTGTAGTTTTTCTTCAATTTCTTCCACACGTTTTGTTTTAGAACCGTATTCTTCCTTTTAGGAAAGAAAGCGTAATGAACAATTTATACATAGAGTGGTACTGTAATGAGCATCCTAGTATTCTAACATGATACAACAACTGATTAATATTTACTCTGTCTATCAACTGATTGGCTGATTAGATTTAGAAACCACCCAACAGCAGGTTGATTCTGGGTGGCTTATGCTTGAAATAGGAAAACAATAAAAAGAACCTAGGCATTTGGACAACAACAAAATAACCAACCACCCTAGGACTCCATATATACTTTATCCTAAAAGGAACATAATCAAGTTTTTGAAGACTTGTGGAACGTCATCAGGATGGGATATACAGATTGCTGGGGATATTATTTCTAAGGGTAGGCATCAGAACAGGAAAGGCGTGCCTTTGAGGGAATCCCACACATACGAATTCTATTCTTAATATTTATTAAATGTAATATGTTGACTCCCAGAAACTCTGAGCAGTTTACAAATGATTTAAAACAGGAAAACAAGACTAAAAAATCCAGCAATTTTGATTTTACTAGACAGGCAGAGACCATAGGAAACAGGCACTCCCTTCAGATAACCTGGCCCTATGATGTAATTGATAAGCATCACTTTGAAATGCAGCTGCAAGCCTATTGGTATGCAATGCAATCACCTGTGAGGTGAATTCCAGCCTGCAGAACAATGCTAGATTCAGAATCCTTGGAACTCAAGCTCAATATGATTACCTATATTTCATAGCTGTTCCTTCTTCCAGAAGATGTCTTGGATACATCCCCAACAAGGCACTTCTTCACTTCTCTACCTAGAAGCAATAGTAGCTTCCCCACCTGTCACCATGTTTAACATTCCCCTATCCACAAGCAAATCCTTGTCTTCTAAAAATCTCTTACTTGACCAGTCAAATTTCTCCTGCTATCTTAACACCAATTTGATTTTTTTTCCTCATTGAACCCACTGTCTCTCCATTCCATTCCCGGCTGGAGTCAGTTATTATGCTTGACTGGTGTACTGGGAATTGAAACAGAAAAAAGCAGTTGTTTCTGACTTATATGTTAGAGGAATAATCTGGATTTGAAATGAAACAGAAAAAAACTAAAGTCATTCAAAATCCATTTGTACCATTTGTGCTTATATCTGAATAAAGCAAACTGATTAAAGTAAATAAATTACAGCTATTTGTTATTCTGATTTCTACCTAACTTTAGTAGTCCTTTATACCTTCTTTTCTCTAGTTCTCTCTCCAGTCATTTTGAGTTTAGCGTCAACTTTGGCATCTAAGAAATGCATGGCTTTTACTTTAAAGCTTTTATCTAAAGGAAGCCTCACATCAAAGTGCTTCAGAAAACTGAATTTGACTTCTCCTAGCCGCCCACAGCAACCAACACAAGTCACTTCAGTAACTTAGAATCAATGCAAACTCTTGATTCGCAAGCGCATTCTCCCACCACCTTCTTTAGCAATCTGACTTTTTAAAAACTACTTCTATTCCCTTTTGATTCTAAATGGGCTGGATATATTTACTTATGTATTTATAGTCAAATGTATTTTATAACATAAGACAGCTACAAAAATGTATTAAAATACAGGTTGCTTGCCTCGATTTTTCCGATTTCTGTTGTTAAGTCAGCTTCATGTTTCTTATAATAGGTTGTTTTTTTTTGCAGCTTGGAAGTGAGATGTTTCAGACGCTCAGTATACTTCTTTATTTCTTTATCGAGACGTTCATTCTATTTGTAGAAAACATGAGAAAGAGGCAACATAAATCTGTTCTAATCACTTGCAGGTGTACATGAATGTGCAGATGTTGAGATTTCAGTTCGGTTTGGCATCTATGGAAACAATATTTAATAAGATTTTTCTGCTATGAATTCTGTTCTGTGTTTCAGTTTTCATTTCAATGATCAAATATTGAGAGAGAATATACTCTAGTTCTAATGTACAAACTGAAGTACTTTGTTCGTGCCATCATGGCTGTCCGGTGCCAGATATTTCTATAGGGATGCTGGCATTTTGGTGGGAGGAAAGGGGGGAGGAATGGAGTGGTCTGTATATGAAGTTTCTGCTTCCTGCATCATTGTGTTAATCTCTATATGAAGTTTGTTTTTCTTGTATTACTGCATCAATTTCTATATGAAGTCTCTGTTTCTGTTTCCCTGCAACGATGTAGTGTGGAAGGGGTTTGGTTAGCATTGCTTTAAATGGCTGGTTTTAAGTGAGAGGCTTTAGTTCTTGCCTAGATCTCTTGTTATCACAAACCTTCCAATAAAAGCCCCTTTTGGAACCACTGCAGTTTCAAAAGTCCTGCTTTCTTGGGAAGAGACAAGACCTTACAATGGCATTAAGTTTTTGTTCAGGCCTATTCGGGAGCCTAGCAAACAATTTGAAATGAAGACAGGCATCAAAAGGGGAGCAAAACCTACTTCTCATATGACTATTCCTGAGAAAGTAGAGTTCTTCACTGATTCAAATGGAAGATGATTTTGTCTCTTCATTGCCTAAACAATTTTCATTCAACTTAAGGGTCGAGCAGACTTGCACTGCATGCCAAGGAACATATATGTCTGTCAATCAGGGATGGTTTCATTTATATTACTGCCAATGTAATATTCTGGCTAGGAGACATTCAAATAGCAAAACACAGAACAGGAAGTGATTGGATCAACCAATCAGCACACAGGACTTGCACCTCCGCACTTTGGGTGTGCGCATCAGGCCATCTGCGGCCATCTGCAACCTATGCTTACTTATCAACTCATTCACAGTGTAGGTATGAGGTGACCCCTACATGCAGTTGCAAGCAACTCTAAATCAAATTTTAGGTTTTTTATATCAGATATCAAACATCCAAATGCTGCAAACTAGCATTACAGAAAAAGTGCAGAGGGGGATACAGCTATAATCTTGTCTACCTCTCCCTTTATTCCAACAATAAATGTTTTTTAAATGTTAGGATCTGTTCATTGGCTTATACATTAAGTCCTTTGATTACTCTCCACGGGATCCAAAATGAATCCTGACCTTTCCCTGAAATCCTTTCTTGTGTGTTACACTGATAAATGTGATTCTAACCTTTCATCCACAGGTTTTTTTTTTCAACCATGCATAAACACAAGGTAGTCTCTACAAATAAAGGGGTGGGGGTGGGGATTTCCAAGTACCATTCAGTGAGCAACACTGAGATAAGAGAGGATACAAGCCTCCATTTTATGAATGAAATGGCTCCAAAATGCCACATCTGTAGAAAATCTATATTACAGTGTGATTTGGTGTCAGTACCCTAATAAGGTACTATACCTCCTTTTTTAATTTGTTGTAGGATTTTTTCATAGCTTCAAGGCTTTGCTTTGACTCATTCAGAAATAGTTCATGGGCTTCCAGTAAATTTTCATATAAGGTTGTCATTTTTTCAAGTTCGATCTGAAGCACATCTCTAGTAGCAAAGGAGAAAACACAATTCATAATCACTGAATAAATGAAAAGAGACAGTGACATCATGTTAACAATAGGTCAATAGTGAGCAAACTTTTTCATTATTCTTTTCGCAGGGAAGGAAGAAGCGTATTAGAAATGCTATCAGAATGGTACATACACCCCACCTTTCCTTAAGCTCACAGAGCAGAAATTCAGATGTTGTATTATGCCACTCGCCCACATATGGGATTTTATATGATTTTTGCAGTGTATGTCTTGCATAGTAGTAGTACAGGTAGTCCTCGACTTACAGTTCATTTAGTGACCATTCAAATTTACAACAGCACTAACAAAGTGACTTATGACTGTTTTTCACACTTACAACTTGTGTGATCAAAATTCAGATGCTTGGCAACTGACTCATACTTATGACCATTGCTGTGTCCCCTTTTGCAACCTTTTGACAACAAAATCAATAGGGGAGCCAGATTCACTTAACGGTGTTATTAACTTAACAACTGCAGTGATTCACTTAACAACTTTGGCAAGAAATGCCATAAAATGGGGCAAAACTCACTTAACAAATGTCTCGCTTAACAACAGAAATTTTGGGCTCAACTGTGATTGTAAGTCAAGAACTACCTGTATTTTCACTGTACACTGTACACTATACACTGTAAACTAAGTGGTGTTTAACGGTGTAAAATTAATTGTATATTCATAACTAAATCTACACCTTCACTTCCATTCATCAACTCTATTCTACATGATCTGACCACTTTCATTGAGTTCTATGCACTTTACCCACTTCTCTTAGTTTTACAAACTTTATTCGTATTTTATTTCATTCTCTTTACACTATACTCTTCTAACACACCAAGTCACAATTTTCATATCTCATGGTCATCAACAGACAGGCCCACGATATTAGTCTCCACCATGTATTATGACTCAGTCAACCAAGACATTCGCCCCAAATAGACTCATGCTGCTGCAGGCAAGCCAGGATCTCTAGTTCAGGGCTACCTTGCAAACCAATATTATCTTGCCTACATTCTGCCACACTTGGATGTATAGGCATTGTGCTGACATGGCTCAGGATTCCCTCCATTTAAATATAGATCAGTTTGTGTTTTTGATAAACTCTGTCTCTCATATTATTGTTTGGAAACACTCAGTTTTGCAGAAGCCATTTTTGAAGTGCACAATTGGAAACAAAACAGGCTCAATTTACTTCATGTTCTACTTGGCAGTTTATTATTTTTTAACTAGGAAGGTTGCTTGGTGATCTTTCTGATCGTTAGCTGCCCAGAGCTTTCAGAAGACAGAGAGCATACAAATAAAGTAAGTAGGTAAGTACATATATACATATATAAATAGCATTTATTTGGCAATATGCGGGGAATTGCAAATGTATGCTTTTTTTCGCCATACTGGCAATTGACCCCAATTTTACTTTTACTTCATAACAATTTTCACACAATATTGTACCTTTTATCACTTTCTTTTTTCAATGTTGCTTCTAAAATTGCCAGTTCTCTTGCATAGGCATTATGTGTAGTGCTGAAACAAGAAGTATATTTTTTAAGTTTTACAATATAGTGTGATCAACAAGACATTGAAAATTTAAAAAAAAACAGATTAAATGAATAAATAAACAGAGATCAAACTAAGCCAAATCAACCCTCCTTAATAAATTCAGTACTTATATAAACAGATATATTTACATTTAAGAAGCCATATGTATCTCTGTATTGTTTTACACCATTTTAGTTTATTTATATATCAAAATTAGGGGCCACCCATCTCACTTAGAAAGTGACTCTTGTTTTATATGTTCTGGGGGGAAATGGCCAATAAGGTTAATTTAATTATTAAAGTTAATTATGTAAGTTTTATAATTTCTTCAAAAATCTTCAAGTTAAATGAATGACCAAATAGGTACTAGGCCGGGTATTACCACCAGAGATCATAATACCTACTAATCTATTCAGTATTTAGAATGGTTCTCCTGGCATGGAGAAATAGTTATGTATGGGACCCAACTGGAAGGATATGTGACATGAAAAAACTGGGGATAATGAAAACTGGGGATAAAGTTAGGAGAACATGTTTGTGGATATGTGTGCATGTTTGTGTGTATGAAAAAAGAAGACAGTACAATACAATAGCAGAGTTGGAAGGGACCTTGGAGGTCTTCTAGTCCAACCCCCTGCCTAGGCAGGAAACCCTATTTCAGACAAATGGCTATCCAACATCTTCTTAAAGACTTCCAGTGTTGGGGCATTCACAACTTCTGGAGGCAAGTTATTCCACTGATTAATTGTTCTAACTGTCAGGACATTTCTCCTCAGTTCTAAGTTGCTTCTCTCCTTGATTAGTTTCCACCCATTGCTTCTTGTTCTGCCCTCAGGTGCCTTGGAGAATAGTTTGAATCCCTCTTCTTTGTGGCAACCCCTGAGATATTGGAACACTGCTATCATGTCTCCCCTAGTCCTTTTTTTCATTAAACTAGACATACCCAGTTCCTGCAACTGTTCTTCATATGTTTTAGCCTCCAGTCCCCTAATCTTCTTTGTTGCTCTTCTCTGCACTCTTTCTAGAGTCCAGCCTCAGATCAGCGCGAGCCGCAGTCCCCTTCCCTTGCACACATGGTGCCATTCCCCTCCTTCCTGAGCCAACATGAAGGGGACCACGGCTGCGCTGATCTGAGGCTGGCGCTGAGGAGCCTCCTGCACACGTGGTCCCATTCCCCTCCTTCCTGAGCCATCTTTCGGGTGCGTTTCAAGGTTTTGACCACCATCTTTAAAGCGCTCCATGGCATAGGGCCCAGTTACCTGCGGGATCGCGTCCTCCCACATACATCCCAGCGGCCAATTCGCTCTCACAGGGAGGGGCTTCTCCTGGTGCCGTCCGCTAGGCAATGCCAGCGGGCGACGCCAAGGAGTAGGGCCTTCTCTGTGATGGGCCCAACCCTCTGGAATGACCTCCCCCCCGACATTAGAACCACCACTGACTTCCGCTCCTTCCGGCAGAAATTAAAGACTCACCTGTTCCGACTGGCTGGCCTGGCATAATTTCAACGCCTATCTCCTGGCATTTATATTTTTACTGGTTTTTAAGGGGATTATTCTGTAAACTTAATTTTATTGGGTATTGGGATTTTAATGTCTGTTTATTTTAATTATTTATTAGCAATACAGTCCTGCACATTTTTTATCCTCCTCTTATCCATTTATTTTATATTTGTATATATATATTGTCCATTTAGTAATTTTAATTGTTTTAATTTTGTTCTTTGACATGGACTGTACACCGCCCCGAGTCCCTTTCGGGAGAGGGGGCGGTCTATAAGTGCTAATAAATTGAAAATTGAAATTGAATCATGAAGGGCTGCCTCCTGTACACATGGGCCCATTCCCCTCCTTCCTGTGGCTCTTCTCCGCAGCGCAGTGGAAGGAGTTGCTGTCCCCGCCACCGTGATCCTGGGGTATTTTGCTTGCCCAGCAAAGCACGGGGCAGCAGGGCGGCAGTAGCTTGCGTGGCGTGGCCTGACTGCCAGCAAAGCACCTCCCCAGACTTGCCCAGCAAAGCACGGGGCGGCAGGACGGCAGTAGCTTGCGTGGCGTGGCCTGGCTGCCAGCAAAGCACCTCCCCAGACTTGCCCAGCAAAGCACGGGGCGGCAGGGCGGCAGTAGCTTGCGTGGCGTGGCCTGGCTGCCAGCAAAGCACCTCCCCAGACTTGCCCAGCAAAGCACGGGGCGGCAGGGCGGAAGTACCTTGCGTGGCGTGGCCTGGCTGCCAGCAAAGCACCTCCCCAGACTTGCCCAGCAAAGCACGGGGCGGCAGGGCGGAAGTAGCTTGCGTGGCGTGGCCTGGCTGCCAGCCAAAGCACCTCCCCAGACTTGCCCAGCAAAACACGGGGCGGCAGGGCGGCCCCTTGCTTTGACAGCCGCCTCGTTTCAATTGGGGTGGAGAAATCCATCTTTTCAATGCTTGGCTCACTCCCCCCGCCCGACGCGATCTCCTTTTATTCTCCCTCTGCCTCATTCACTCGTTCGGGCAGCAGAGAACAAAAGGAGATCGCATAGCCGAGGACAAAGGAGCCTGCAGCCTCCTTTATTCAAACGTTCAGGCAGGGGGGGGGGGACTTTCTCGCACGCCTTCTTTCTCTGAAGCCACGCTGGATTCAGCAAGCACCAGGCAGCACGGGCCCTTGGGCTTGTGCAGCAGCCGAAGAACAGGAGGCGAGGATTCGGCTGCTGTACAAGCCCACGGGCACGTGCTGCCCTCTTCTCTCTGATAGCCGCCTGGTTAAAAAGGAGGAAGCGGCTCCGCTGGTCCGGAGCCCATCCGGGAAGATGAGGAACGCGAGGGGGATCCCTCACCCCGCGGATGGGCTCTATCAGAGAGAAGGCAGCACGTGCCCGTGGGCAAGAAGCGCAAAGGAGGAGCAGAACGGCCTTAATCACGTCACGCTGCCCAGAGAGAGGGGGGGGAGAGGCAGAGACAGACAGACAGACAGACAGAGAGACACACACACAGAGTGAGAAAGTTGTCACAGTCCTCCCTTCATGATGATAATTTGATGACGTCACCAGCCTCACCAGCCATAAACCTCACCGCACGTCACTGCTGTCTGCCTAATTTGTCAGCTGTCTGACTACAGTCCTTCATGGTAAATGCAACTGTTCATTAACTGGTAGCAATGAGATATCCAAAGTTGGATCCTTAGATAGATGGATGGAATGTATAGTATCTTTATTTTTCAACAAAAAGGTTGAAATCTCATTTTATCTGCAGCAATATATAATGATGCAATATGTGCGATATCATACAGTGTTGTTTTGCATTTTTCATGTTTACAACCAAGCAGCAAATTAAAAAAAAAAGCAATTAAGAATCAAATGTATATTTCCTGATTTCAAGTAAAAGAAGAATTTATATTTTATCTGGAACCCCTTGCACACAATCTTGTAAACTAAACATTTATTTCACCTACATGAAACTAAATTATGCTTTTGCCCGAATTTTCATCTAGTTTTATAACAACTTGATTTGCAAATCTTTCCCCTTAGTTACAGTATATCAGTTCTTGTTACATTTCTGATTCACAGAAGCTTAATTAGATATAATAATAATAATAATAATAATAATAATAATAATAATAATAATAATAATAATAATAAATATTTATTTCTTAGCCGCACCCTCTCCCGAAGGACTCGGGGCGGCGTACAACAAAACATAGGAAATAAATATATCGACATACATATAACAAAACATATACCAAGACATATATACGACATATACAAGGAGGAGGTGAACTGATAGATAAAAACAAGTAAAAACACAATGTTTAAAAACCCCTAAATAAATTGAATGCAATTAAAATACCCCAAATAAAAAACCCGTCAGGAGCGATATAGTTGGATCAAAGTTGAGCCAGGCCAGCAACTTGAAAAAGGTGGGTCTTGAGCTTTACACGAAAGGAGCGGAGGTCAGAGGTATTCCTAATATCCAGGGGGAGGTCATTCCACAGGGCTGGGCCCGCCACAGAGAAGGCTCTACTCCTAGGCGCCGCCCCTCGACACTGTCTGGTGGACGGCACCTGGAGGAGGCCCTCTCTGTGCGAGCGGATTGGTCGCAGGGATGTATGGGGCAGAATACGATCCCGCAAGTAACTAGGTCCTAAGCCATGGAGCGCTTTAAAGATTGTTATCAAAACCTGATATAGAAAATCACTTTTCAGCAAGATATTTTGTAAATATGAAATAACTTACTCATATATCTCCTGCATGTCATCTAGCTCTTCCTGTGTACTTTTTGTTTCTATCACACGCTTTGCCACATAGTCCAGCTTTTCTGTGAGCCAATTGGATAACTTTTCAAATCTATTTGAAAAAGTGAGACTTAATTAAATATTTATAACACACACAAACACATATATAATTTTTTTAATGTCTACATTTTATTAAACAAATGGCTAGCCAATCATGAAAAATGTACTTTTCTAGGGTAGCTTTCCAATATATAGATAAAAACTGAGATTAAGAAAAGAATGATTCCAATAAAAATCTTTAAAAATCTCATTTCTGCCCTCCCCAGCCCCCAGGAGCTCTCTGAAAGCCTCCATAAGGCTATGCACTGTCATTTTGGTGAAGGGGGCGGGGTTTCAGAATGCAAAAAATGCTGTATTCAGTGTATAAGACGCACCCAGATTTTCAGCCTCTTTTTTGAGGGAAAAAGGTGTGTGTCTTATACTCGGAAAAATACGGTATTATTACATGGAAGAAGGACTCAGATGAAATCATTTAGCAGTAGTACTACCAGTTGCTACTGGAGACAATTATTGCTGTTCGGACTCAACAACTCTGCCTTCAGGGCCATCTTTAACTAACAGTCTGATTAGCAATATTCAACAGTTAGAACACATTAACTTGGAATTACCAGCAGCCCATTTTGAAAAAAAATATTATGGAGAAGAACAGAGTTTTCTTTTGGGAATCAATTTCCATGTTAAAACTATTTAAACGGTAAAGATTGCCCATAATCACATGGGATAATCCAAGTATCTTCTATATTACTATATGAAAGTAGCTTGCCACTGGCTTCCACCCAGGATGTCCTTTGGCATTCCAATTTAGCTTACAGACCTGGAATTTCTTGAGTATCCTGTCAAATATTAACCAGGTTTGACTCTTAGCTTTTGGGGATCATCCAACATTAACAAAATACTGTCGCTGGTTGAATGCTAAGTATAGTTAGCAATGGCAACAGAATTTACCATATTTTTCAGACTATAAGACGCTCTGAAGTATAAGACGCACCTAGATTTTGGGGAGGAAAACAAGAAAAAAAATCTGCCTCTGCCTCCCAGCAATTTGCCTCCTTGCAGCAAGCAGCAAACAGTGTCGTCAGCTTCAGCACAGCCTGATTTAACACGAGCAGCTGATTGGCAGTTGCTCCTGGAATATCTCCTATCAACTGTTCCAGGCTGCGGGGATCACCGACGCCTATCCCCGCTTTATCAAATGCCTTACTGAAGTCCAAGTAAATTATATCAACAGCATTCTTCTGGTCCACTAATTTTGTCACTTTGTCAAAGAATGCAATAAGATTATTCTAGCATGACCTGTTTTTGACAAACCTATGTTGGCGTTTGGTTATTACTTTGTTTGCTTCTAGATGTTCGCTGATTCGTTGCTTGATTATCTTTTCCAGAATCTTCCCTGGTATTGAGGTCTGGCTGATGAGTCTGTAGTTTCCTGGATCTATTTTTTTTCCCTCTTTTGAAGATGGGAACTATATCAGCTCTTTTCCAGTCCTCTGGCAGTTCTCCGGTGCTCCAGGATATTTGAAAGATATATAATTCAGTGATTCTGAGATCTCATCTGCCAGTTCCTTCAGAACCTTGGGGTGTAATCCATCTGGTCCTGGTGATTTGAACTCGCCTAGGGTAGACAGGTACTCACTTACCATTTTCTTCCCTATTTTAACTTGTGTTTAACTTGTAATCTGATTTTTGTGCTGCTGTTTTTGATAGGTTAGACTGTTTTTTTCCCCTTTATGTAAAGACAGATAGAAAAAAACGAGTTAAGTTGTTCTGCTTTCTCCGTTGCTTGTCACCTTCTGGTCACTTTCTCCCAGCAATGGACCTATTGTTTCCTTTACTTTTTTCTTGTTTTTAACATGTTGGAAGAAGCTTCTTTTGTTAATTTATCACTTTTGTCGCAAGCCTTTGTTCATTGTGACCCTTAGCTTTCCTCACTTCATTTTTGCAGGCTTGGGCTATTTGCTGACATTCTGCCTTAGTTATATGCCCCTCTTTCCACTTTTTATACTTGTCCTTTTTGTCTTTCTATTTGTCAGAGAGTTCTTTATGCAGTCATGCTGGTTTCTTTTGACAGCTGTTATTTTTCTTCTTCATTGGTATTGTGCTAGACTAGGATTTTTTTTACAATCACACTTTTCAACTTTTCCCAAGCTTCTTGAGTTATTTTCCCCTTGAGGATTCTCATCCATGGAATCCTTCCCAAGCTCTCTCTAAGTTTATTGAAATTAGCTCTCTTAAAGCCTAATACTCTAGTTTGACTTTGTTCTATTGCTTGTGCTTGCATAATGTTGAATTCCAATACTGCATATCACTTGCCCCCAATGTTCCTGTAGTTTCAACACCACCATCATTTCATCTCTGTTAGTGAGAATTAAGCCCAATATGGCTGATCCCCTTGTTCTCTAGTTTTTGGGAAACAAAGTTGTCTGCTAGGTTTGTTAGAAACCTGTTGGATGTCAGGGTAGTTAAAATCCCCCATTACTATTGTGATGTGCTTCCTAAATACCTTAGTTAGCTGATTAGCCAAAAAATTCAGCTATTTCCTCTGTTTGGTTGGGTGGCCTGTAGTATACACCTATGGTAATGTCATTTTCTCCCCCTTTAATATTGACCCAAATGCATTCAAGATAATTTTCATCATTGTTGTGCTCTATTTCTGTAGAGATGTCGTTATTTCTTACATATAGTGCACTCCACCTCCTCTTTTATTGGGTCTATTTCTTTTAAATAATTTAAATCCCTCTAGCTGAATGTTCCATTTGTGGGTTTCATCCCACTAAGTTTCCATAATTGCAATAATATCATATCTGCCCTCATTTACTTGAATTTCTAATTCACCCTGTTTATTCCTCATACTTTGTGTATTGGTGTATAAACATTTGAGTCCATTTTGATGGAACCTATGTTTATTGTCTACATGTTGTGCCTGACTGCACCTACTTTTTTGCTCCCTGTTTGATTAGTGCACATGGTATGGCACTCACTATTAAATGCTTGGTTTTGCTTAACAGCAAAGTTGATAATCTTACCCGCACAAACATCTATGTTACATGCACCGATAACCCTATTAATTTTAGATTGCTGGGTACAGAAATGTTCTGTATCAATTAATTATCTAACTCTAAAATTAACATTAAAATCACAATTAATTTAAGATTAAAACATTTTGAAATTATAAAAATTATCAAAATATAACAATAAGATTACACCATGTTTTCCCCAAAATAAGACATGGTCTTATTTTCTTTTGACCCCCCTAAATAAGCACTTGGCCTTATTTTTGGCACTCTTGCCAGCCCTACCATCATTGGGTCTGCCGCTCTTTTTGCGGCCACCACTAAGAGAAGGGGCGCAGGAGCTAGGGTCGCAGGAGCAGCCTCTGTGGCGCCATTCTGCGTGGATGGCAGGTGCATGTGGGGTGCATGGGGCATGTCCCCCCTCCCCCCAGGAAATGGCAGGGACCAGCTGCACAGGCATTTAAATATTTTCAGGGATGGCTTATTTTAGGGGGAGGGCTTATTTTAGCGCATGCGCTCAAAAGCCTGGTTGGGCTTATTATCCTGGGAGGTCTTATTTTTGTGGAAACAGGGCAATTATAGGATATATATGTTTCCTAATAGAAAGTAGGAGTGTTTGCTTAGGTTGAATTACTGACTCACTTAATATAAGGCATAGAATGGCTAACCCTGGATAATTTGATCAAAGGTTTTTTTTCCTTGAACAAGATGGATATATGAAGTGTTCTAAAATAATTATGCTAAAATATTTTCGATAACTTCAGACATACAAGTTTTTTTAAAAAATAACACTCCTTGTACTTTGGTGAGATCCTATTTAGGTTATCATGCAATTGAGATGTGTGCTGTTTACTCCAAAGCACCTAAAAATTGGATTATAATTTTAAGTATTATGGAATTAAAAATAAATTGACGGATTAACGTACTCTGCTGCTAGTTTGTCTCTTTCAGAACGAAAAAAATTTTCTTCACTTATTAACATTTGGTATTGCGTAGTAAGAATATCATTTTCCTCTTTGATTTTTTGATAGACTTCCTGAAGTTCTTGCAGCTTCCGGTCAATCTACAAAAAATCCCAGAATGATTTATTTAACTAAAAAGGTTAATGGTTTTAAAAACATTATGACATTCCTATGACTTCCAAAGGATTATAAAATATGATTAAAGCAAGTCTTACCCACTGAAAAAAGATATTGGTCAATAAACCATTTAAGTTTTAAATTAATCCACTTTTATATACTGTATGTACAAATTAAACATCAATACATTAAAAATACCATATTTCTTTACAAAGGTATCTGCATCTGATGTAACATAGATGATTAAAAGGGAGTAAAACGCCCCACAACCTCAACCCTATGACGTAAATTTGACTAGGTAAGAGTGATTTAACACGCCTTTAAGGGAAGATTAGAACTCACAGGCTCCCATTTCTAATTCAGTAATATCAAGCTTTCTCTATCAATCAATCAATAATTCAATCAATCAAGTAATTTTAACTCAACATCACAGCCACACTTCACAATGTTTTAGAGATGTTTCAATTTAGAAATAGATTTTTAAACTTAGTAATTGTTTAAAAATGTTTTTCAATTGAAAGTTTTAAGTTTGTCCAATTTTTTTGATGACTTTGGGTGGTACACATTTTCATGCATTAGATGTAATATTACCTATTTTCCTAATTTTACTGTTTTGGACAGTTGTACACTGAAGAAATCAGCCAATAAAAAAAACAGTGTTCCAATATTTAAGGAGGGGGTCGGCCTATTCTCCATAGCACCTGAAGGCAGGACAAGAAGCAATGGATGGAAACTAATCAAGTAGCGAACCAACCTAGAATTTTCCTGACAGAATAATTAATTATGAAATAGCTTGTCTCCAGAAGTTGTGGGTGCTCCAACAATATAAGTTTTAAGGAGAGATTGGGCAACCATTTGTTTGAAATGGTATAGGATCTCCTGCTTGAACAAGGGGTTGGACTATAAGATCTCCACGATCCTTTCTAATTCTGCTATTCTGTTAAATTTAGGAATTACAAAGAATGTTTGTACTAATTTTAAAAGGTAAAAACACTATCAAATTTTAAGCTAAGAATATACATTAGGAACCATGGTTAATTTAGTACAAATAACTGACTGATATTATAAGCTGTAATAAACCAAATCAATACTGAGAATCTATTTTAATTGGAACATCCCTTGAAGTTGAAATATAGATTTCTTACATAGAAAAAACCTAATTTTGAGTGAAGTACAAATCCATGCATTAAGTCATAATACAGAATGGTTTCCAGTTAAAATTGAATTCTATATCAGTTTTATTTTTAAATTATGTTATTATTCTGGACATCAAAGAATACTCCCACAATTTGTTTATGTCAGGGGAAATTCCACACTGAACTAATGAGGTGTGGACCGTCGGCTTTCCAAGCAGCATATTTCTGAATAAGCAGAAAAATAAAACCCGAAAAACATATTCTAATAAAAAACTTTTAATATAAAAGAAAATAATAATACAAAACTTGCTATCTAAATCTTACATTTTGGCAAGAGCTATGTTGCCCACCTTCTTGGCAGGCGAACGGAAGATCAGAAGGAAAGTAAAGAATGTGTGACGTATTATGAGACATGCGCATTAATCATTGTCAGATAAGAAACAATTCAGTCTACTGTATAACTCAAAATATAAGCACAAGTTGACAAACCAATTAACGCAGTGACAGTTTAGCCATCCTTCTAAGGGAGGAATCAAACAGCCTTACCACTAAGAAGCATATCAAATCTTGTCACAGTTAAGGTATATGAAACTAATTTTGTAGACTTTGAAGGGATATATGGTTTAATAAAATTCAGTAAAAATAAATTTAAAATCAGTTTCATTCTGATATGTTGAATAATTGTGAGCATGACATTATTAACAGATAATTTCATTGTTAGCTTCATTCCTGTCATTTTATTTGACATAGTTTGACTATCAATGTTTGTAAAGCCACTAAAAATAAATATCTCATTCTGTAGTTGATATAGGAGTGAAAGTATCAATACATATTTTAAATTGAAAGGAGCAAGAAAAATATTGACTTTCATGGAAAAAATTAATTTTATTATAGAATTAATTTTCTTGGCTGAAATCAGTCACTTCTTTGTTTTCTTGAAGGGTATTGAGAATCAATCTCACTACAAAAAGACAAAATAGCAACAGCAATGTAGCAAAGCATCTAATGCAAAAGATTCAAACTGTTGGAGCAAGGATTAGGATTAGGGTTTGGAGTATATTTGAAATTTTAGATATAGTTTTGTGCCTATCCCTAATCCTAACCCTAACTCTTTCAAAATAGTTGCCATGATGGGTAGGCCAATCACAAAAGAAAATGCAAACTGAGTTGTTCTTTATCACTAACTAGCTGATAACCCGGCATTGCCCGGGTATTTATTTATAGGGGGGAAATGTCCAGACCAAACATAATTTCTAATGTTGGATTTTCCCACTTACCAGAGGGAGCTCCCTTATGGAGTACCGTGAAGCCGTTACCATGGCAACTCCACTGCACTGTACAGTAGAAGCCATTTTAGGGCACAACAGGCTGCATCTTAACAGAACACACACCCTGAGGGATGTTAGGGGTGTCCTACCCCCACAGGATTTGTTTCCAGCGAGTAAGTCAATAGTGTACCAAGTTTGGTTGAAATTGCGCGAGTTGTTCCAGAGTTATGCGGGAACACAGACATAGACACCGACACACGCACACACATCACACACTTTATATATATATAGATCACAACAAAGTTTTAGGTTATTGCTTTAACCTTTTTTATTTTCTAAAAGTGCACCTGGTATATACAAGGACCAAGATATATACACCTGGTATATACAAGGACCAAGTTATTTATTTATTTATTTAGATTAAGTGTAAAAAATGAAATCAGGCACATGGAGGACTTAACGTCTGCTTAATTTCACCAAATATTATTCTTAAATTAATTTAGTTCTACTCAGGTAAATGAAATTAGGGTCAATTCATACATTAGCAGCAATAGTATGGATATTATTTCCCTACTGATTTTTCTAAACACTGAGTCCCTCCGGGGAGAGGGGGCGGTCTAGAAATCTAATAAATTATTATTATTATTATTATTATTATTATTATTATTATTATTATTATTATTATTATTATTATTATTATTTAGTATTTTTGGTTGCAGAAACCATGACAATTATTCACCTACGTATATGCCTATATTTCAAGAATGAAGTCAGAAGATAATGTTAAGAAATACGCATTACTGCATACAATAGATTGATATTGAAGAAACTCTCATTAAGCAAAAGTTTCTGTTAGCAACCAGTTATGTGACATAGTTACATATAAAAGAAGCTCCTATACTGCTCACTTCAATGAAAGGATGGGGCAGAACTACCCTGGCCTCTTCCCACTAAATAATCAGTACAAAAATAGGGTTTTAAGAAATGGGCACTGAGGGCCATGACCAGTATTCTTTATTTCCATTATCCATCATTTCCATACTCAGTAGCATGAACTCTTCTTTTACCTCCTCTAGCTGCTGTAGCAAATTTTCTTTTTCTTCATCAAAGTCTTCATCTAATGAAACTATACTGCCCCGAAGACGAAACCTGAAAAACAGTAATCAAATAAAAGCACCTTGTTCTATACAGAGAAAGAAGCCATCAAGCAGAGTTTATCTTGTGTCACTTTACATACTTTGCACCAACATTTTTCTTTTTTAGAAAAATCAAGTTACCACAGTTGTATAAAAATGTCAACAGAGAGTGTTAAGTACTTGGAGTAATCTACATGTAAATAGCGTTGTAAGTAGTTTTCACTCAGGTCTGCTGTTACCAGCAGGAGCTCATTCAAACCTGATTGGCCGGAGGCCCTGCCTGAGCCCTATAAAAGGGCTGTTGCCGGATAGCGTCTTTGCTGGATTCTGAGTCATTAATAAAGAGACGTTGTTACTGAAGCCTGAGTCTGCTTCATCTGTTCCCACAATCTAACAGAGAGATTCTATAAAAAAAAATCACAAGTAATTCCTAGAGAACCACTGCCTAAAAATACAAGCACTCGCACCATTTGCTTCTGATGCTATATATTTGTATACATAACACAATAATGGGTTTTCTTAATATTATATTGCTGTTAGTTGCGAACTCATGTCCGACCCATCGTGACCCCATGAACAACAAACCTCCAGGCCTTCCTGTCCTCTACCATTCTCCGGAGTCCATTTAAGCTCACGCCTCCTGCTTCAGTGACTCCAACCAGCCACCTCATTCTCTGTCATCCCCTTCTTCTTTTGCCCGTAATCGTTCCCAGCATTAGGCTCTTCTCCAGTGAGTCCTTCCTTCTCACTAGGTGGCCAAAGTATTTGAGTTTCATCTTCAGGACCTGGCCTTCTAAAGAGAAGTCAGGGTTGATCTCCTCTAGGACTGATCGGTTTGATCACCTTCTTAATATTATAGATGAACTAATCTTGTTGCAAGATATAATTATAGGAATTTTAGGGGGAAAAGCAGACAAATTCACAGTGATAGTTAGTTATGATGGTAGGATACTACTCAATAATCAAAGGCAGCAGCTTCTGAATATCTGCTGGTGGGAAACTGAGGGAAATGTATTACCCCCATATCCTGTTTGTATGCTTCTCACAGCATTACTGTACAAATTCATAAAAATGTAAATCTAACAACAGGTTGACTGCAAACAAGTCCTTTGGCCTCTGGAAAAAAAAACAGGGTTAAAACACATGCCCCCCCTACATCTTTTGCAGCCTAAAGTGACAAATGGAAATACGCAACATCTACAAATTAAATAAACTCATATGATATTAGGGAAATACTGGACATTACATTCATCCTGGATTTGCCATTAACCAGAAGTACCTTGAAGGCTTTTATAAAAAACAGAAAATGTAACATTTAAACAGTTGAGTTTTACTTCATGCTCAGCGCAGAAATCCAAATTAATTAATTGATTAGCTACTCTTCTGTGATATGATAATCTCTAAAGCAGATAAAAGTATTAGCATGTCTCCCTACCAGTCATCTCTTATCAAAGCCTTATATATCCAGTACTTCAGAGGTAGGTTTCTACGGGTTCTCCACGGATCGGGTGAACCAGTAGTGGCAATGGCGGGAGGTTCTGCCCACCCACACGAATGCGCAGAAACATTGCGCAAGCAGGTGCATGAGCGAACTGGTAGTAAAATAAATTGAAACACACCACTGCAGTACTTTACATCTTTCTTCATAGGACATGTTTCTAAACTGTTAAATCATACTCATGATTATTCTTTAGGCATGTTCCAAATCCTCTGAATACTATAAATGTTGTGCTAAATATATAATTTGAAATGGTGTCCATCTGACCAAAGCTGAATGAAAAGGATTAATGACTTCCCATTAGTTGAAAATTATACATAGTGATGCCCAGGGATGGGTTTCAAATTTTTTTACTACCTATTCTGTGGGTTCTGGCCTATTTTGTGGGCATGGCTTGGTAAACATGTGACTGGGTGGGTGTGGCCAACTTGTAAAATGTAGTGAAGCTCACTTAACAATGCTCTTGCTTAGCAACCAAAATTTTGGGCTCAATTGTAGTCATAAGTCAAGAAATGTCTCTGCCTTCCTCTGCATGGCAGCCTTGTCCTAGTAAACTCCTTCTCCTTTCCGGCAATTTTCCTCTCTGTTAGAGGCACCAAAATAATTCAGACCATGTAAGGTTTCCTGCTGCAGCTGGGGGTTGGCCTAGATGACCTCCGAGTAGCCTTCTAGCCCTATATTGCTGCACTGTTTTTCTTTTCTTTTCTGTTTTCCCTTCTCCCTGTGTGAAGCAACCCCCCCCCCCCAAAAAAATATTACTCATAAGGCTCCCAGAAAGGGAAAAATCAAGCTGCTAACAAAGAAACCTGCCTGAGGCTCATTCCACATTCATGCCAGATAGAGATAATGAGATAATGAGCCTATAGAAAGTTTGGCTCCATTCACACAAGCAGGGAATCATCCAAACACAAAGCCCATATTGCACAAACCCCAAAACTTCAAAAACATAGAACCCTACCTGAACCAGCAGGGAAAAAAGCTTTTTACAAAAAGCTTCTGATGGGAGAACTTTACTACTGGTCCGATCCAGTCCGCCAGATTTTCACTGCCTCTTCTGGCGTACCGGACTGTACCGGGAGGAACCCACCTCTGATGCTGCCTAAAATTTGTCTTTCTTGCACCCATATCTCTCTGATGGTTAATATTAACTTTGCAATCAACTATTATTCCAAGATCTTTCCCATAAGTACCATTATTGATTTTTCTTTCTTGTTAATGTGGAAGCTGGCAAGCAATAGATGTGTATTAGATAACTTTCCAAAATCAATCGAAAGTGAAGTGCACTCATGTGTCCAGGATTACTGAACTCATTTTGATGTTAATCATTACATGTTAATACGTTACATGTGAATAGCAAAATCCAACTGTATGGAAGGAGAACTTATGCTGCCATCTCCTGTGTAAAAGGATTAAGTAAGAAAATGTTGAAAAGCTTTTTCACCAACATGTGTTGCATTGTACTAAATCATGATTTTAAAATTTGGCTTGTTGAACAAGTTATTGCATCCCAGTTCACATATGGTAAGTCATGCTTCATAAAACACAACTTCTGAGTCAACATTTTTCAAATTAAGCTAATAAATTAATTTGAATGTAAATCATGTTCTAATTACTATTTGCTATAATATTTTATATCCTTTAGAATCCAGTCAGAACTGGATAACATGTAGGCCTGCTTTCTACATGATATATTTATATGCCGGTATATATATTAGCAACAAAAGAGATAAAAGACTCAAGTGCAATGGCAACAGAAAAGTACATCTGGCTTACCTTTTTTTAATAAGCTCCTCTTTCTCAATCTTTTTCCTCTCATGCTCTTGTATTAGATTTTTGATGGTTTTTAACGTTTCTTCTAACTCCTTTTTCAAATCAGTAACAATCTACGAAAAATACAAATAAAACATTAGTATGTAACTATATAAAAAAACGCATTTTATACTGATACTGGTAATTAGTAAAATTCATATTGCTCCTATTAAAGTATTAAAGCACTGAAGTCCAGAGAGTCCTTGTTACAATTGGTTAGAATTTCCATTGCTAAGCAATGTATATCTTCTTCATGTGACTGCATCAATTAGCAACAGTAATTATGGCAGTCCCAGTTGCTGTCATGACTCCAGGGCTTCCAGATTATTTAATGGGATGGGGGGGGGGCTTTCAAGCAAGCAGCTGGAAAGTACATGGGTGCCACAAGAAGTTGCCATGGTCAGTTACTATGGAGTTTGGGTAGGTGTGCAGGTGCTGTGGGGGACACTGCAAGGACATGCTACAAAGCACATATGAGTTCATGGGTCCCCCAGAGGTTGCCAGCAGCAGGTGAAAAAGTGGTAGGTGTGATTTATGATTTCCCAACAATTTCCCCATTGACTATGCTTGTCAGAAGCTGGCAGGGAATGTGGGGAATCACAACCACATGGATCAAGGATCAATGAGGACCGGATTGGGATAAAATGACTGCAGGGGTACTGCATGGCCAGAACTTTGAGGACTGATCCTAAGTACACTACTCATTTAGTGTCATCATAACAATCACTGAACAAACAAGTGGTCGCAACCTGAAGATGACATATAATTTGGATGATTAACTATCAAGTCATGGTTTAAAAAGCTGATACTGAGTCTGGGATTAAGCAACCTTCCAATACTTCTTTCTTCACATGCTAGCTTTGATATGAAAACCCTAGTTTAAATTAATCCAGAGCTTAATATCACATGCAAACTGAGATAAAGTATTAGCTGTATAACTCCATCCCAGGCCAGCCCACTGACACTATGGAGATTCTATCTCAGGGCCTGAAAGTTTGGGGATTTGGATTGGGATAAACAGATTTCCTCTTAACCCTTCCAAGACTAAGTGGCTTTGGGTGTTAGGGCCTCTTGAATCCGGTAATTCTCCATCCCATTCCAATATCCCAGACTGAGCCAGCATAAAATTTTGAGGGCCTCGGGAAATCACCGTTCCTGTTCAAAGAGCAGGTGGTAGTTATGGAAAAGGGGCCTTTGCACAACTCCATGTAATACACCAATTCCACCCCTTCTTAGATTGGGGTAGTGACTATAGCTAATCATTTTTTGATCACCCCTGAATGGATTACTGCAATGCACTCTGTATGAGATTGATCTTCGATAATATCCAGAATCTTCGTTTGGTCCAGAAGTTATGGATTTGTCTCATTATCCTTATATTACACGTTTGTTTTGCAAACTGCACTGGGACTCAGTTTGCTGCCAGCTACAATTCAAGTTGCTAGTTATTACCTCTGTCCTACGTGGCATTGGGCCAGGTGATTTGAAGGACTGCCTTGTTCCCAGCATTTCTAACATTCCTATTAGGTTGGGTAGAAGGAGAGGCAGGTTTTGCATCCTGTCAATCAGACTCTCATCTAGTAGGGTCCAGGAAGCATGACTTTTCCATATCTGCACCTGCCCTCTGGGATACATTTGAGGTATGGATGGCCCTGACTTTGCTCAACTTCTAACCCTTAAATTCATGTGACTGGTGAATACTGTTTTCAGGCCCCACTTTGTGTTGATGGCCAGAAAATATATTTTTTTAATCATTGTAAGCTAACCTGAGTCACATTTATGTGGTAGATATTATATAAATTGTTATTTAATTATTTTATTGTATTCTTTTATTTTATTTTACTCCTAACTGTGGGCATTGCAAAGTAACAATCTTCTTCTCCACGATGATATGGGATACAGATGACTCCAATGCTACCAGCTTTGTGGAAGGCTACTACTAATTTCTAAAGCTCTGGCATGGATGTATAGTATGAGGCATTTTTTTGAGATTTTTAATCGGCAATCTGGTTTAATTGATCTGTTTTTTTGAGAAGTGTTTTATGGTTATTGTGTCTTACTTTTGATCACTGTCTAGTGCCATGGTGGCAAACCTATGGCACGTGTGCCACAGGTGGCACTTGGAGCCCTCTCAAGTGGTCGCCCAGGTCAGTTCCACCGTGCATGCGCACAGACCTCCCGCTGGCCAGCTGATTTTTGGATCTCTGCCGGGCGGGGAGGGCATGCGCACATGCACGGATGGGGGGAGCATAGGAGTGTCTGGCGTCCCCCTCAAACTCTGTTTTTTGTGCCAGGAGGCTTCAGGGAGGGCCTCCGGAACCCGGGGGAGACTGTTTCTGCCCTCCCAGAGGCTTGAGGAAAGTCACTGGAGCCTGGGGAGGGTGAAAATCGAGCCTCCTTGAAGTTCCGGAAATTTGTTTGTTTGTTTGTTTATTTGAATTTTAGATGCCGCCCTTCTCCAAAAGGACTCAGGGTGGCGTACAACATTAAAAAAACACACGGACCTGGCATTAAGCAACACCAGCCGGAGACCAGGTCCTGTAATCCCGAGCACCCGGGGGTGCGAGAAGGGTGATGAGGGTCGGAACGCATGATTGCTCTTAAACAGCAAACCCGCGTCCTCCGAACATCATTTGGCCCTCAGCCCCCACCATATCTGCCTCTTCCACAAACAGTAGAGATGGTGAACCCCCCAATGGAATGGCTTAGCGTCTCCCCCGGAATCCCAACCCTTCCCAGCCCTCCCAACCCGCGCCCATTAGTTAGCTCTGGCCTGTGCCCCCCAAGCCTGTCTGAGCCATCTGAATCAAAAAAACCCTCACCCCCTTTAAAATTTGGTTTAAAAGCCCCTGTAAAAAACCCCTAAGAAATCTCTTCTTCCAGAAACGGGGCTGTTTTCGGCCTCTGGAGCCCAGGGGAAGATGTTTTCGCCTTCCCAGAGGCTTGAGGAAAGCCTCTGGAGCCTGGGGAGGGCACAAAACAGGATTTCAGGAAGTTCCGGAAATCTGGAAATGGGTCTGATTTTGGCCTCGGGAGGGCCTCCAGAGCCTGGAGGAGGCCGTTCGCCCTCCTGGTGGCTTGAGGAAAACCTTTGGAGCCTGGGGAGGGTGAAAATGTCCCCTCCCCGCGGGCATGGGGAAGGAGACTGAGT
Source organism: Natrix helvetica (assembly GCF_964273705.1). Taxonomy (NCBI): domain Eukaryota; kingdom Metazoa; phylum Chordata; class Lepidosauria; order Squamata; family Natricidae; genus Natrix; species Natrix helvetica. The sequence goes on from NC_138548.1 coordinate 31,944,304, forward strand.
AGGCCGTGCAGGAGGCTGAGTAGTTCATGTGTGCATGCACAGGGGGTGGGCACATTGCATTGTAGGTGTGGGTGTGCGATTTCAGCACGTGAGAACAAAAAGGATAGCCATTACTGATATCTTTGTAGTGTTTCTTTGATAGACGGGTAGCTTTACAAATTTAATAAATATGTAAATAAAATGTTCAATATTTAATCCCTGTACTTATATAGTCTCAATTCATTTTATATCGGAAAAAGACAGTGCTCAGTGGATAAGACTTTGAAATGGCACATTACCAAAGGCACAATTCAACTTACCCGATTAAGATCTGAAACTTTCTTTTGTAAACGACATAGTATTTTAAGCAACTCTTCAAATTCTTTCTTCTTTTCCGCAGCCTCATTTTTTCTCATCTGAAGTTTTTTCCGAAGTTCTTCAATCTACAGTCAAAACCAACTTTAATATAATTAAAACTGCTGTACATTATTTAGCACTTTCTATGGAACCCTCCAGCATTGTTGGATAGATATTAAAACAGATAAGAATTGTTTCAGAAATGTTGGGATTTATGTTCATGGATATATTTTAGCAAATTATATAGAGGCAGCCTAGATTTAAGATAGGAAAATCCCTAAATTATAATGAGCAGAAATGTTTTACATTCACACGATCAAGCACAAAGCTTCACACTCAATTCCAATGTATTACACTATATAGATAATTTTAATTTTAGTTTAATTTTAAACCATGGAGAATTTTTCTGAAAACCCACTGGATGGAAGACTGATGCTTTCATTAATGCAGTGTTAAGGTTCAATTCCTAAAACTGTACCTCTAGCTGTAACACTGCTTTCTTTTCTTTAAACTGAAGGGCTTCTGTAACCATTACTTGCTTTAGGTTTTCAATGGCAATCTCTTCCATGGCCGTTTCGTCTTCCTCTTTTTTTGCCATATTACGAAGTTCATTTATTTTAATGTTCATGGAATGCCTTTTAGCCATTTGTTGGTTTAGTAATTGCACAATTTCATTATATTTCTCCCATGTTTGATCTTGCTCTTTACTGCCAAAAGAAAATTGTGAAGAAATCTTAAAAATGACAGTAAACATAAGCCAACATTCATCCATCTGTCCATCCAGTTAACTAACTTGTTACCTAGTTAATATGTCAGCCATTACCAAAGGCTCTGGATAGCTAACAATCAAGATTAGCACAAAATAAAAAACTACCCCCTTAAAAATAATAAAATCGCTCATAATATAAACAAAATTGCCACCATCAAAATATAAACCTTAGTGTATAAATAAAATTGGCAATATCAAAATAATGTACAGAAAACATATAAACTTAAGTGTCCTTCAGTTTCAACCTTCATTCACAACATGCCCTTCTGGTGTGCTAGACAAAACAACCAAGGCTCAATTATTCTTCTGAACTCAGTGTGGAAGGAGATCAGACAGAATTACAAAATATGGGGGTGGGGGGGTGGGGGTAACAATCTTAGACAGTACTGACTTTATTTAATCTGATTCAATGGAAAAAATAATTTGGAGAAAGCAGACCCTCGGATAATCTAGTCCTGAACCAAGAAAGGCCTTCAAGGTGACAACGATCTGGAAGCCAAATAGTAATACAATACAATAGCAGAGTTGGAAGGGACCTTGGAGATCTTCTAGTCCAACCCCCTGCCTAGGCAGGAAACCCTATACCGTTTCAGACAAATGGCTATCCAACATCTTCTTAAAGACTTCCAGTGTTGGGGCATTCACAACTTCTGGAGGCAAGCTGTTCCACTGATTAATTGTTCTAACTGTCAGGAAATTTCTCCTCAGTTCTAAGTTGCTTCTCTCCTTGATTAGTTTCCACCCATTGCTTCTTGTTCTACCCCCAGGTGCCTTGGAGAATAGTTTGACTCCCTCTTCTTTGTGGCAACTCCTAAGATATTGGAACACTGCTATCATGTCTCCCCTAGTCCTTCTTTCTCTTAAGCTAAACATACCCAGTTCCTGCAACCGTTCTTCATGTTTTAGCTTCCAGTCCCTTAATCATCTTTGTTGCTCTTCTCTGCACTCTTAACACTTCACGTGATCTTGATTCTATCCCTGTTTATGCAGCCTAAAACTGTGTTGACTTTTTTGGCAGCTGCTGCATGCTGCTGGCTCATATTTAAAAGGTTGTCCCAATGTTCACGATAGGTAATCTGTCTATGTAGACTAGTAATTTGTTTACAAAGGGGACAGTATCCAAATTTGAAAAGAGTACTGTGAAAGACAGGTGCAAGACAGCTATTACATTGAACTAAACCGGTCATTTTGAAATGAAATAAAATCACAATTTCAAGTGCACTAATCCAGAATGTATTATTACTATTTTGGTTTATGGATATATGATTCCACTACCTACTCCTCTTTGTCTCTCTGCTTCCCCCCTTCCAGCCAGCAGCTCCAATCACCAGCCACAGGAAAGTTCAAATGAAATGGAGTTAAAGGGCCACTACCTACTCCTCTTTGTCTCTCTGCTTTCCCCACTTCCAGCCAGCAGCTCCAATCATCAGCCACAGGAAAGTTCAAATGAATAGTAATCAATACATTCCCAAAACTGGGGATTCATCTGATTATACTGAATTGGGATACTCACTATTGTTTGACTATCACACTTTGTACCAATTGTACCTTCCAAATGCTTTCTAAGGAGAGCCCTATGTGGAGCACATTATAAAAATCCAAGTAAGAGATGTTTAAGATCTGATTGACTAAAACAGATCACCCTATAATAGTACAAAATCTCCCAGGCCACAAGTACTATCTGTTGATTGAGTAGGACACCTCCCCACCCACCCAAAGTGCAAACCAATTCTGAACATAGAAATACCAATTCATTCATAGTCAAAGATTGTATTTCTTGGAATCATAAACCCAAAGCCACTTTTCTTGCAGGGATTCATTTTGAGTCTGTTTCTTGTCATCCAGATCCATGCGCTCGCACAATTTTGCTATGCAAATGAGCTACCAAAAATATTAAAAATAACTTTTCCCAACAGTGGATTACGGATACTTCCTTATTAAATTTAGCAGAAATAAGAGAGTATTGTCTCTCAATTGCACATATTTCATAAACACTGAAACCAATTGTTGAAGCTTTCAGTTAGATGTTTCATTATTTTTATTTTGTACAAATTCTTTTAGATAAGTAAAATAACAGTAGAAAATATATAGACCTTAGGGTAAGGAATTGAATATTACAGTTGTTCATTTTTACCACATAATGCCTACCACAGTGTTTCATTTTGTTCTTCAGAGAACATTTGCTTTGTGTACACCTCTTGTACTGCAGCAATAGTTTCATTCATAGAAGCTTCTACTTCTCTTAACTTGTTAACATGAAATCGATGGGCAGCAGCTACAAGTTCTAAAATAAGGGATTTTAAAACAGAAAGAAATAAAATATTAAATCCATTTTCAATTTTCTATAAATGACCAGAGCTGTGATAACCTGAAGTGCCAAATAATCATCTACAAATTATAGTAATCAAAAGGAAACAAGGCCCAGATAAAATTAAAGCCTAGCCACACTGAAGTGATACTTGGATTGAGTCTTCATTCTATCTAGATATTTCGGTTATACTGCATAGATCTGTTCCCACAGAAACAAGTCCTTCAAAATACCGATGTCTTGAAAGCTGAAATATAAAAACGTAACTTTTTATTATTATTTGCCAGATAATATTGAATGATCTAGTAATTCCACATATGGAGCTTCAAATATATGCAGCATGGTAAACAATGTTTCGTGTTCCATGAATTTCTTGGTGCTCTTGTAAAGCAAAGTTATTTTTCCATATTCACCTTCACTTATTCTAATACCTCTTCGGCCAAAGATTGAAGCAAATAAGCAAAGGATCCATAGATTTATTCCTATACTTTGAATACTTGGAAAATCTTGGTAATATTTAAATGCATTAAGGCCAAACATAATTCACTCTTGGCTCTCCATCACAAACTTTCTCTGGTCTTCTACAGAATTCATCCTTTCAGTTCATTAATAAGAGTTTAAAAGAAGTTGCTGCCTTGAACAGTAGGTTATTAAAATTTAAATCCTTTTTTTCAGATCAGTTTGGAGATGTTAGTGGGAATCTGGGATTAAGTAGTATGTAAACCCCAAATACGTATTGGTTTCATATTTTTTTCTAAATCAGGTATAAATAATATAGTAAAACTATTTATATATTCTTTCTTAGTTTCCTCTTTTTATACTTAAAAATTATAACTCAATTTCTATGATCCAAATCCAACTATTAATCAAAACAAGTAAGGTAAAGCTGTCTGTCAAACTGCATAGTTCTTAAAATAAATTATCATAATTAGCAAATTATATTAAGCATATATTGCATTCTATACTATACTACACTACTTTAAGATAAAATGGATTATCTTAAAAATACCTTCAAATTCTTTCATAACAATTGCCGGGAAACTCTTGACTCTGATACGGAGATTACAGTTTTTTATGGTCTCTTCTTCCAACAATTCAATTGTATCTTTTCTTTCCTTTTCCTAAAAATTAACAGATATATGACAAAGGAAAAAAATCTGATGGCTGTATCTTTCCTAAATGTAGGTACAGACTTCTTTTTCCTTAGTGATAAAGTTTGTATAAAAGAATCATTGCTTAGATCTGTAATAAATTTCAGTAAATGAGGCAAGGCAATTTGAAGTTACAGTGGACTTCTCCAGAACTATTTATGACCCAGTTTTGAAATTCCATGGGCTGCCCCTCCCCAAGGTCACATGATCACATTTTGAGCACTTGGCAACTGGCCCACGCTTACAAACTATCTATAGTATCCTATAGTCATATTACCATGATTTTTGACTCCCTCCCCCCGAAACTGGCATTTATTTCCAGTTTCCATCAAAAAAATGTCCATTGGCTAAAATGTATGTGTTTAATGACCATGCCATTCGATTAATGACCACAGCATTTGCTTAATGACTGCCACATAAAAGGTCATAAAATCAGGTGCGGCCACATAGTGACCTGCTTAATGACTACCATGAATGATGAGTACAATATTCTGGGCTCAATTACGGTCATACGTCGAGGATTACCTGTGTTCTTTCCTCCCCCCATCCCCCACAACTGTGGGAGATAATGGCATGACTAAATATTCTCAGCAACCTTAATAGAATGTTGAGATTTTGAAATCAAATTTGAATCCAGCACTGCCTGGAAAAGCACGTTGAACGGAGGGCAGAGGAGAGAGAATCAGTTGTAAGGTACATTGTGTGCAAGATTTTTTTAAGCCCATTATCCTAGCACAGATCTTCTCTTTACAGCAACACTGAACTCTAATAACAGTACATCCAGTACACAAATATTCATCCACAGAGTCAACGAAAGACTATTTAGTCTAACCCAAATTTTGTAATCACATGGTACTTTTTAAATATCTAAAAGCAATGCTTTTAAAGATGTTACCAATTTTTTAATGGCTTTGACAGCATCTTCAAGGTGCTGGACAGTTTCTTTGTTGAATAGGAGTCTTTTATTCTGAAGCTGTTTTTCTAAGCAAAAAGGAAGAACAAGGAAATGTGACTTCAAAACACTTTTCAGTTTTCAAATCACATTAAGTAAAATAATGCTTTGCAACTTGGAACTTAACTTCACTATTATTAGTTTCATGTTTTAGTTGCAGAGTGAATTTCGGGAGTTCTCAGCCAAATAATCATTAATGGGACCTACTGTGTAAGGACAGAGGAGACCAAGCCAGCACACTCAAAAGGCCGTCTTTCTGTAAGTCTTGGTGGGAGGGGATGGGGTGCTGGCTTTGTTTCAGTAAGTGGAATGATTGGTTGTGTGGTTGTATCATGATTGGTAGATTGGTGCAGATTGGTGCAGGCTGCGTGTGCATTGTTGTTTTGTATTATAACGGCTTGGGTGGTGGGTGGTGTTCGTTTGTTGGCTAGGGCTGGTTTCCAGATGTTTGGTAGGCGGGAGGTATCATCACGTTTGTTCATGCTGTGGGGGTGTTTCTCTATTTCGATGGCTTCCATGATTATTCTCTTGTGGAGGTGTTCTGTTTTGGAGATTAACCTGGCTCCTTCAAAGTTGATTTCATGTCCTGTAGCTTTAAGGTGCTGGAAAAGGGAAGAAGTTTTTTCTTTTTTTCTTACTGCGTTTTTGTGTTCTGTGATGCGTGCATTTATTCTCCTGTTTGTTTGTCCTATGTATATTGCTGGGCAGATTTTGCATGGTATTTCGTAGACTCCTTGGTTTTCTAGCTGGATTTTGTCTTTGGGATTTCTTAAGATGTTGGCTATTTTTTGATCAGTGGTGAAGGCTGTCCTGATATTGTGCTTGTGGAGAATTTTGCTGATTTTATCTGTGGTGCAACTTTACACGGGAAAAGACCCGAATACAACAAAACCAGCATATATATATATATATATGTGTGTGTGTGTGTGTGTGTATATATATATATACATATACATATACATATACATATACACATACACATATACATATACATATATATATATACATACACATACACATACACATACACATATACATATACACTGTATGTTAAATAATATTGTCAAGCTTTATACTTTCAAATATATTTTGATAAATCGACAAGAAAATCAAGGAATTCTGAGGGGAGGAGCCGAAGTCGTGACAAGACGACGTGCAATCTCAATGCTTTGAGATCGCAGTCGATACTTTTGCCACTGGGTGGTCCAAACAGACCTAAACCATCCCGCAGAGATGGTGAACAGGAAGAATACGTCTTGCTGAACTCAGGAAAATCGCAAAGTCCCTGATTGATCTAAGAGAAGTTCTTCAAGCCGGTGACAAAAAATCCAGCCATTTGGCTGATGAAGTCGGAGCAGCTCCAAAACGGAAGGATATGGAAAGAGAAAGTGTTTCCAGCTGTTGAGGAATTTTTACCGTTTTAAAAGTGACTGCCTATAAAAAAAAATAAAACAAATTTAAATTGGAGAACAGGAGAAAGAAGCGGCGGAATTAAATTTGGAATGGTTTTGGACACTGGGTTATCTTTTTTTAAAAATGCTATCTTCACGGATGGAATTTATGCAAGCCTTTTAAAACGAATGGATTAAGTTTTCTTCTTCAGTTTTTTCCTTTTATTATTCTTTGTAACCTATGGGCTAAAATTCTCCTCTTTCATTACTATGGGTGTTTTTCTAACTCATTTAAGAATCGGACTTTTTAAAACTTGAAATACAAAAAAGATTCAAAAAGAAAATTGCAACATTGTAACAATAACATTGCTACTCGGAGGCTGGAGGTTTGTGTATTGGAAACAAAACACTTTTATTTTCTTTCACTGATTATTCTGGCTTGGCACTTCAAGGTCTTACTGCTTATTTATAGAGAGTGATAAGAAGAAAAGCACACAGATGTTCCTTTGAAGTATATTTTTAACCAGAGAAAGGTGAAAATGAAATGATTATTGTGAATTGATGCTTAATCTTTTAAAACCTTCTAAGCTAGTGTTTGTTAGCTGGAGATAATGGCACAATTTCAACAGCAGAAAGAAGTTTTAAGTCTGCAAAATATATTCTCAGAAATACAGAAATTATCAAATACACATGAGAGGATAGAGAAGAAGTTGGAAGACTTAGTGCATCTAACAGCAAAATATGACGAAGAAGTTGAAGATGTTCATCAAATGGAAAAAGTGGCGGTTAAAATCCAAAAAATCAAAGAGGAAAATGAACATAAAGAAATTAAAATTGCTGATATTTATGGTGATTGGTTTGTTTCTGAAAATGGAAAGTGTGGAATACTGAAAGAGGAATTAAATGGAGGGGAAACTTACCCCAGATGGCAAGATACAGAAGAAGAAAAAATAAAAGAATTTATGGATTTAAAGAGAGAAATCTTATTAGCAATAGCTTTGATAACACCGAAAATCAAAGATAAGTTGATTAAGGAAACAGAAGAAGGGCATCGAAATTACATGAGAGATTTTATAAGCAAAGAGTTGCTAAGAGTCCATACAAAGTTGATTAAGGAGATGATTAGATGACTGACACCACAAATGGCAGAAGATGAGAGACTGTTTTGCTACTGGAAAGATACAGGATGATAGATGGAAGTGTATAATTTAAAACTAGTTAAACAGTGAAATTTAGTGACAGTAGATATAGTTAAATAAATAATTGATAATGATAATAATGTATACAATATGTAGTGTCACGATAAGCAATAATGGGATATGAATATTGAATGGTACCCATGAAAGGAAGATTAGAAATTCTTTTGGATTATATATAAAGGTTAATAAAAAAGAACTAAGTTAGATATAGTTAAATTTTGAATATTAGGGGGGAAATGTTATGATACAGGATATAGTTAAATAAAGGAGGGATAATGATAACAATGTATATATAGGTATGGGTAAAACATAAGGAAATTGGATGTAAATTGTAAACAATGATTTGGAAAGAAGGATTAGAAAATTTTGTTATTAAATATTATGGATGTTTAGCTAGAATAGGACATAAGGATTCAGTGTTATTGGATGATTTTAGAAATAGTAAATGAAATGCCAGTATGTGGTTATGTATTAAATCTTGGTATATTTTATAATGAAGGACGTTCAAACAATTATAGTCAAATGAAAATGGAGGTATGATGATGGTAACATGTATAAATATCTGAGTTAAAATACTTGAGTTAATATGAATTATGTTTGTTGACTATGGAAGAGATGCACGAAAGCCTTTTTGTAACCAACTGATACACTTTCTACAGTATGTAAAGGAGGATAAGTTGTGTTTGTTTTGAAATAAAAAATAAAAAAACTTTAAAAAAAAGAAAATCAAGGAATTCTGAATATGTAATACTGAAGAATTTCAGTGATTCAAGAACAAGTCCTATTTATAGAAACAAGTTTCTAACCTTCTTTCTTTCCTAACTATGTAGTAAACCACTAATCCCCCCCCCCCCCCGGGGAATACACTTCTCACAGAGTTTTTACTGACATATTGAGAAACCATGAAATACAACTTTCGCACATGGGAGAGAGGACTGAGTCATGCAGCACTTGACACTGCTATGGCCAAGGACTTAACCAATTTCCCCTTTAAGTATCTAATTCAGGAAGGGCTCTTGTGAATCATTCAGAAGGATGCCTTGGTCAGTTGTATAGGGTGTTGCTGAGAGAGAACTGAAAGGACCAGGACCACATTCCCTCCATTTATGTTCTGAAGTAAGTCAGCCACAAAAGTGATCATTGCAAGCTTCAAGTTTCATATCTGGTTCTGAACCCTATCTGCCAAGGATACTCTATTTCTTCAAGGTTGGATCATAAGAGCCGTAAGGTGGTGCAGTGGTAAGAGTGCAGTACTGCAGGCTACGTCTGCTGATCACCAGCAATTTGGCAGTTCGAATGTCACCAGGCTCAAAGTTGACTCAGCCTTTTATCCTTACGAGGTTGGTAAAATGAGGACCCAGATGGTTGGCGGCAGTGTGCTCTGTAAACTGCTTAGAGAAGGCTGGAAAGCACTGTGAAGCAGTATATAAATACGGGCTATTGCTATCATCTGCAGCCCAATTTTTCCCCTCTTTTTCCCAATCTTTCCCTAAAAAAATAAAGATGGAGACTTGTTCAATTTGCTTATTATTTTTGGATTAAGAGGGGGGGGGATACCAGTATTATTGTCAAGACAGCAGACACCACTCCCTCTTTCAGAGACACTAATTGTCTTTTGAATCCAGCAGCTCACTCCCACTCCTTATTGCTTGAAAAAATGAGGTAGCAATAGTCATGCAGCCTGTCTACAATATTAGAAGTCTATAAGCTGAAAACATCCTAGATGTCAAGAACTGAACTACTATGACCAATTTCTTTAAAATAAAAATAAAGGTTTCACTGAAAAGTTGTGTCTGACTCTAGGGAACAGTGCTCATCTCCATTTCTTGGATGAGGGAGCCAGAGTTTTCCCAAGACATTATCCATGGTCATGGTCATGTAGCCAGAATGGCTATACACCAAAGGTAACAGCGTCCTGTACACCTTCCCACTTAAGTGGTACCTATTAATCTACTCGCATTTATGTGTTTTGAACTGCAATTTGTTTAAACAAATTTGCAATTTGTTTAGCAAAATGCAAACAATTCCTCTCAGAAAGTTCACCTTTAATAGGATCATTGGATGATACTCTTCTCATGAGGGCAGAGAAATGCTGACGCTTCATTGCTCATTACCATAACATGATTTCTAGTGTATGAAAACCTGTGATTAGTTATGTTTCTTATTTTTCTTTTCCATTATTCTAGGTATTGCTTCTGCTCCTTCAGCTTCCCTAACTTCTTTGCAAACCAGCAAGCACCACAGAATCTGAGAGCAAAGAATGGTCACCTAGGACCAATCTTTGTTACTCTGGAATTTAGAATTCAGAGATTGTTGAATTCTGGTATTCAGCAAAATTTGAATTCCCACAATAGACTTGGGATGGGGCCTACCACATTGCTAGGAAAATATCTTAAACCTTACTAGAATGGACTGATAAGATATCTGAGGTGAGTCAACGTAATTGTTGCGCCTCCACTCCTTGACATCAGTTTTGGTATTGACAATGTTGACCAAGAAATCATTAGACTGTGACAAAAGTCTGATTTAATGTCATCCACGTCTCCATGTATACGTTTTTATATGCCTTCAATCCCCAGATGGCACATGATGTAATTTCTCTCTTCTCTGAGAGCTGAGGGGAAGGTAGACTATATATATATATACCATTCTGATAGCTTCTATGTACCTTTTCTTGCAAACCACTGAGTAGTTCTGAATAGTTCCTAAAGCTCAAGCACTGTATATATTCATTTAAGTGTCAAGATCTTTGAGTTCAATTCTAAGTGGAAAGTCTGAAGTCCACAGAATAACGGTTGGCTGTCCATGTATGAAAGCTCTCAATAAGGATGAAATTATGGTGCTTCCTGATGGTCAGTGCAAGAAAAAATGGAGAAAGTGAGACTCAAAGCCTGCCATAGAGGCAACATTTTTGTTTTGAAAGGTTTCCCCATATGCAGCAATTAAAATATCAGAATAAAGATGACTTTAAAGACAAAACAAAATACAGTTTTCAAACACAAGTTCTCAGAGCAAGAGATTATGACCTAGATGAGAAAATAATATTCGTGCAAAATGTCAGGAAGCATAGTAAGAACACTAGGCTACCACTGGCCATGCTTGTGAAATTTAATGCTTAAGTCTCATTGCAAATAATTAACAATAATGCATTTAGTCTGGTCAGAAAATGTAAACTGGTGAAATATATATGGGAATATGTGCATCTCAGTAAGCAAATGAAAAATTTAGTTCATAATGAATAACTGCAAATCTGCATTTTTAATATTCCCCGATGTCTAAATAAGAACAAGCAACATCTAAAGTATAATAAAGACTTGATTTACAGTATGTCTCTCTACGTGACAATATATTCATCAAGTATACCATATATCCGTGATGGCGAACCTATGGCACGCGTGCCACAAGTGGCACGTGGAGCCATTTGTCAGGGCACGTGAGGCGCTGCCCTGTCAGCTGGCCAGCGCGCATGCGCGCGCTGGCCAGCTGAGTTCACCTTTTTAAAAGCTATTTTTCGCCTTCCCCAGGCTCCAAAGGCTTTATAGGAGCCTGGGGAGGGCGAAAAGAGCCTCCCCCGCCCCCCCGGAGGCTTCAGGGACCGTCCCTGAAGCCTTCGGAACGCTTAAAACCACCCTCCGAGCAAACCGGAAGTGACTTCCGGGTTGCTCGGAGGGTGGTTTTAAGCGTTCCGAAGGCTTCAGGGACGGTCCCTGAAGCCTCCGGGGGGGTGGGGAAGGCTCTTTTCGCCCTCCCCAGGCTCCTATAAAGCCCCTGGAGCCTGGGGAGGGCAAAAAAAATGTAAAAATGGGAGAGGGGTCGCGCGTTGTGCGCGCATGCGCACTGGGGGGTGTCGCGCGTTGCTTTATGGGTGCGGCACGCCCGCCCTCGACCCCCCTGCGCTCCCCTCATTTGTGGCACGCGAGCCAAAAAAGGTTCGCCATCACTGCCATATATGGTTGGAGGATCAAGACTTCTGGGTTCAGCAAAGAAAGGCATAGGATAAAGGCAATGAGAAGAGAAGGAATGAGAAAGCTTTCTAATTAGTTCATTGTCAGATTGTTGAGGAAGAGGAACCTAAAATTAATTAGCAAATTATCTTTGTAGCTCAAAGAGACCCAGACAAAATTGTATTCGCTACACATTTTTGTCACATTATTACTAGACAATTAGTTTGCATTATATCTTTGGAATGTTTTTCTCATTGCAAAAATAATGTGATTAATGAGATGAGTCATAATTTTTACATTTTGAAATGTGACATGAAGCACATTCACATTGTGTGTCCATTGTTAGTAATTTTCAGAAGTTATAACTTTTAATTGCTACATCCACTGAAATGAAGCAACGACAGTTATCTCTTCCTGTAACTGAATTCTAATCCTAATTCTATAGATTCTGAATGTGAAATTTATGTTCTCAGAAATGATGCTTATTCTGAATGTGAAATTTATGTTCTCAGAAATGATGCTTTGATATAGCTGGCTTCAATGTAATTTGTTCTCAAAAACTACAGGCTTTTTAAACATTTGACCAATATGCGACTGCACTTTTTTCAACTATATGGTCTAATAACCATATTTGTTTCCAATGGTTTTTTAAAAATCATTTAAAGATTTTAGATTTCCTGTAGAATTCCTTGTCTGCAGATAATTTTAACTGCCTTATCAAAAAATTCCCTCAAACCACAAGGCCATTCTTGCTACTGATAATCTTGAATAACCCTGGGACCTTTCAGCTTCTCAATGTAAAGTAAAAAAATCTTTACTACATTGGATTGTTGGAAGAAATGACCTTGTGGGTTCAGTTCCAAGTGGGGGAAAAGACACTGGAAACATGGAGGCTGCTTGGAAAGATGGTTTTAATAGTGGACAGACCAAATGGCTTGAGGTCCTGGGGAAAAAGGTGATCACATGCTTCAAGATGTTGGGTGAAGAAGAAAAAGGGCGGATATGCTGAAAGACCCTGGTTTCATGCCCTCTCTGGCCTTTGATCATGAATTCTGACTGGTTGTCAGACTCCCATTGGGCCATGCAGGGGCAACTCTCTAGGCTGTGCTTTGAGTCCAAGTTTGGTTGCCTTGCTGGCTGATGTAATTTTCACAGGTGCTTTGTGGTGAGTTTCTGTAAAAGGCTAATCCTACCTTTGTTATGTAGAATAGACTGGCTCACTGACAAAGGTGGGGGCTATTAAGAGTGAGTCTGTTTCCTGCCTAAAAACATGTTTCTCCATTTCTGATCCAGGGAAATATAATATTCTGCCTTTTCAATATTTCCCAGGATATTTCATTTTTGCTTAGTCTCAGGGAGTAAACATTATTCAAAAGAAACTTGACAGCATACATGAGACTCTATGCTACATGAACATGTTAAAATTCCACGCATCTTTTTGAAAAATAAATCACATGCACAATCTGCAGATTTTTTTTACTGCAAATATCTCAGTATATTTTCTCACCCAACATTGGAAAGCCCTGCAATCAAGAATACCTCGTGTTTCCATATAAAATGCCCATCCCAGGAGTGGGGGGGGGGGGCAAGTTGAATTCATGGAAGATACGTGTAAGAGGGCGTCGTCCAAGGGTATAACTGATCCAGGTTTAATTCTTGGAGGGGGGCAGAGATAATAGAGAGAACGTAATGCCTTATTGCTGTGCGTTTACATTTCACAGGAAGGCAGGAGAGAGAGAGAGAGAGAAGGCAACATTAAGACATGCTGAGAAGGTGAACTGGCGAATCATTCCCTTCTCCCAATCCGAGGAAGCAGCGATTCTTTCTCCCGCTCTCCGCGGGAGCACCACCAGCTCCCTTCCCACGTTGGAGTCCCTCTCACTCCCACTTTCAACATGGCCACGAGTCACTCTCCACGCGCAAGCTTCCAATGGAAACACGGGAGCCTCACAGCTCTGCCAAAGCAACCGCGGAGAGCTCTCACCCACGCCTTGCAGATGCTTCAGCGCCGCCGCCGCAGACTCGGAACAGCGGGACGGGTGAGGAGGAGGATGCGGCGGCGCCATCACCGTCACCCCAACCGGTGCCAGACCGCGCGGGCGGTTACTATGACAACCGGAGGCGGCTGGCCTGCGCGTGCCTCGCGAGACTCGCCCGATGTTGCTGTTCCAAAGCCGCCGAGAAAAAAAAATGGCAAGGGCGGCTTAAAAAATGCTCTTTGTCTTTTAATTATTATTTTTTATTCCCCTCCCTTCATTTGCAACGGAAAAACTGCAATATGCTTTTTGGGGGGAGGGGGAGTCGGAGGCTTTTTCAATACTGGAGAGGGGGCCTTTTAATATTTTTATTAAAAAACCGTGGAATTCAATCAGTTATAAACATGTTTTCCGTTCTTGCGTTTAAATAATTACTTTTATTAGGGTTCACTTAAGTAATAAATAGTACACAAGGCATTTTTGTTTCCAGATAGTTGCTGAAATTGCAGCCTTGTTTATGTGATTTCCTATGTCTCTAAGGTTAATCTAGGAATGAGCTGTAAAATGATAAAATGGGCATTGCACAGAACTGAATGCATTTTTCACTGATACTTTTTAGAAATGCAATCAAATCCATTATACTTTGCATAAAAACCGTTTTAAAATGACAGTTACTTCAGTGGTTCACCTAGGCACCTTATTTGAGAAATTTATTCGAGGGGCCCTTCAGGATAAATGAATATGATCAACAGGATCTTTAGGTAGTGTGCCTAAAGTCAAACACAAACAATATAAATTATTAAAAGACTCGGTAAAAATAATAGCTAAAATTACCTGATGGGCCAAAAGCTTGCCAAAACAACATAACTTTGACTACTTTATGGAATGTCAGTAGGATATTGTATTTCAGTACTTCTAGGGAGAGAAAGAATGGGGCTGGGGCTGGGGCTCAGATGGTCTATTATCTATTACCATCCCTGGGATGGGTGAGGGTGTAGCAAAAAGATCAAGAAGCTGTCTAGTCATGTAATTTATTCCTTTGCATGCAACACATGTTAAAAGGGGGTGAGCTCCAGTTGTGCAGGCACAGCTGCCATCTTGGTTTTTTCATTTCTCTCTGGATATTCCTGTAGCTCATGTACCTCCAGTGGAGGGGGAACCCACAATACACCCTCTTTGGTGGTTATATCAAATCAGATGCAGACAACATGACATCTTCAGGACTCTTTTACCAACTGCTAACTAAAGACTGCTGATGCTTCAAGAAACAAAGGACATGAACATTTCTTATTACCTTCAGCTGACTTACATCCTACCGTGGATGTAACTTTTGCACATGCCTTCCTGTTTTGTTTCTGCAGTGATGCTCCCTTATACTGGTTGACACGTTTAATGCCATCTCTGCTGAATGGCATGGAGGTACGTTTGCTGGTGATGAGTTGCCCTGTTTCTGTTGGCCGTCTAAGGACGCAGTAGACCCAGTTCTGGTTCCAGAATGATTTTGGGGAGTTGTTTGCCTATTGGAAGTAGGAGGATCAGGGCTTTCCCCACTGTACCAAATTGTCATCTCTTCCATTTGTCAACCAATAGAGGGAAGGTTATGGAGGGAAAGAAGAATAGGAAGATCTTTTGGTTGCCAGGAAAACTTTGTTCCCCTCTCCCTCCCCACCAAAGGGAAAGAACCAAAGGGATAAGAAAGGAAGTTGATAACCAGTAAAGAAAATGTAACCATATTGTCAAGACGTGTGTAATCTAGAGCAGAGGCCCCCAACCTCTGACAAGTGGATTGATCTGTATCCTATTAGATACTGGGCCACACAAGTGGCATCAAGTGAACAAAGCTGCATTTGCGTATCTGCAAGATCTAGGTTGCTTGCGAAACCACGACCAGTCGGGCCATGAAAAAACTGTCTTCCATGAAACCCGTCTGGTGCCAGAAAGATTGGGGACCAGTGATCCAGGGCATGGGCTGAAAGTTAAACCATGTTATATTATACAGTTGAAGAAACTTGGGGAAAATGTTTACAGAATTTACAGTATTCAATGGATTTACATCCTTTCCCTCCAAAACTCCAAGTTTAATCCCCAGTTTCTTCAGGTAACATCGGGAAAAAGTGATCCTTTAACCTACTTCCAGTCAATGTAAACAATTCTGAATTAGACACACCCATGGTCTGGCTTATAAGGCAATTTTTCATGTTCCTATTTTACAAGATGGGATCTTTTTCTTGATAAACATACGAAATTGTCCAATTTATTAAAAAGACATGATTCCAAAAACATTTAACATATTCTTGAGACTGCAATTCTATGTTTCTCTCAGGGGCTCACTGAGTCACAAAACACCAATGTGATAAAAGTGGGCATGTCTATTGTACTGGCATGTATGTCTGAAAATCTCATTTGAAATAGCAATCTCCAGCTCCAGTTATGAACAGGCTCCCTTGGCAACTGGAATCAATAAAACTGGATTTGTGAAAGATATTATCTAGTCCCAGAGCTGCTCAGAAAATGTTACCTGTCAAATTCCTCAACAGAATCCAAGAGCTATTAGCAATGATGTGATAGGCAGAAAGCAGTACAATATATACATTCACAGTATTTATGTGATGAGTGTGAGCAAAATGGCAAGAAGAGCTTCCTTTTAACATTTAGTAACATTTATTTCTGCATTCAGTATCAAGTACATAAGTGCAAATATTTAAGAATCCATAATTAAATCCTACAGAGAACGTCATACAAATTTGTGATACGCATTACAAGCTGGAAGTTTTAATTTTCCCATACATGTAATCAGACCACTGATCCTTGAAGAGCAAATTTAAAAAAAAACCAAAAAGAAAACAAAACGAAAGGTACTGGGTGTGTAGGTTTTATTTTCAATTTCGTAAGAGAGTAATACAAAGTGAATTATGCCGTTTAAGTAGTGATTGCTCCTTGGCTTGTTTTTTTTTTAGTTAGATGTGCCAAAAGAGAAACAATGACACTTGAAGACTCAGTCTATGATTCTAAATCAGGGGTGTCCAAACTTGGCAACTTTAAGACTTGTGGACTTCAACTCCCAGAATTCCCCAGCCAGAACTGGCTGGGGAATTCTGGGAGTTGAAGTCCACAAGTCTTAAAGTTGCCAAGTTTGGACACCCCTGTTCTAAATAGTCAAGATAAAGCCAACCAGCAAACCCAGTGGACATAGAAGCAAAACTGCATCAGTGCACTAAGCAGGAAAGCCCTAGCCACATGTAACATTCAGAGTTATTTAAGCGATGCTGATAGAAGAAATAATAGTAGAAGCACTAGATAATAAAAAATAGAAAGTTCAATAGTAACTTTAGGTTCTCACCATCATGCACTTAAGAAGCAACACAAGAACCACACCTAAAACACTTTTCTCTTTACTATACTTTAGTGCTTGACACACATGATTGCAAATAGTCTAAGATAGTACAGAAACAGCAGGAGAAGTGTGGGG
Source organism: Natrix helvetica (assembly GCF_964273705.1). Classification (NCBI taxonomy): domain Eukaryota; kingdom Metazoa; phylum Chordata; class Lepidosauria; order Squamata; family Natricidae; genus Natrix; species Natrix helvetica. The sequence goes on from NC_138548.1 coordinate 31,961,799, forward strand.
GAGAGAAGCTGTTTCATTCTTTCACATCTCTGAGATCATGGTGTTTGAAAGGAAGAAGAGTGAAGACAAATATAACATGTTCAAAGCAATGGTGTCATTCCAGCAGCACCCTCACTACATTGAATCCAAACATCCTTCCCCCCCACCCCCAGGATGGAACTGGAAAAGAAAAAAAAATAGTTCTGCAAATTTGAAGCAGAAGCTGGCTGTGCACAGTGCTGATTGGCTGCTTTCTCATGATGTTACCTAAATGTTCTCTTTGCAATCCCTAAAATAACTTTACATTTTCAAAGAAGTGGTATGTTGTGTGGATATATAGCTAGCTAGCTATATAAAAAAGTAATGAACAAAAAATCATGAACATTTTTGCAGTGCTCTCATTATTTTGGATAGCTGGAAAGCCAGCCAGAAGAATAGGGAAGAAGAAACTAAAGGCAGGTGGCTGAGCCCATTTTCGTGGCATTTATGCCTGTTGTTTTGGTTGTGAATTTCAGAAAAAGCCAGGCTCAACCTAGGGTTGTGGGGCATGCTGCAACACTGAGTTTTTCTATTTTACATCTGCCTTCACCCAGAGAGAGAGAGAGAGAGAGATAGAGAGAGAGAGAGAGAGAGAGAGAGAGGGAGAGAGAGGGAGAGAGAGAGAGAGAAAGAGAGAGCAAGCGAGAAAAAGAGAGATGAATAATAAATTATAAGTAAAAAGAACAGAGCTGTTTTCATCCCAGACTCTCTTATCATTCACTCCTGTAGTTGATAGATTCTTCCTGCTACTTTTACTCAGCCTTCCTCTTAGCGCCTGGGATTTTTGCTTGGATTCTGGAGGTTGAAAAATAGGATTGCAAAAAACAAAACAAAAATTACATACGCAAAATAGCTATTTCACTACATAATTAATTTTCTCTGCTTGATCCTAATCCTCAGATAGTATTTCTTTCACTCAGAAGCATTAGTTGTGAACTACACTCATCATAAATGGAAAGAGCTTCTTTTCTATTTAAAACCTAGATGGTTTCACAATATCTGAGGAATCTTTTTTTGAATTATTTCTGGAGCATCGCACACCCCTAAAAGAAAGTACATCAACAGATGAAATTTAGAGGAATAATTATATTTTAATTTAATTTTAATTATTTATTATACGAAACATTTTGCTATAGATGTATAAGGAATTTTTTAAGGAGGTCTTATCTCTAATAATTGTAAAGAAGGTGAATCACAAAAATTTTTGGGGAAATTTGGGGCATTAAAAATAATGGAGTGATCTGGAACAATGCAGGAGCATATGATCAACCATAGAGCTATAGATATCACTCCTTCAATAGCCAACTTAATGTAATATTGTCATTATGTCCTAAATCAGGACAGAATACATTTTAAATCCTCAAGAAGTACTCTACACATTACTCAAACTGCAAATTGGAGCCAGATGCGAAACTGACTTCAAATTAAAATACACATTTTTTAATACCTAACCTCAGCTGCGGTAAGGAAGAAGTCGCTATCCAAAACCTTTCTTTATATTAGTTGTCTTTTTTGGGGGGAGGAGTAATTTTCTTGTTGCTAAGCATTTGCTACCCTAACTAACTATAGGACACAGACTTCTGTGTCCCTAATACTAATCATATAGAAATCTAGCAATAGCATTCTATTCATCCTGGTATTAAATAACTGGACTACAACACTCACTTTGCCACAACTGTATTTATCTGGGTCCTCATAAGCCCTAAGTATTGATCAATCTGTGCCTGAAAAAGAAAGAAGAAAGAAATCAATGGGATCAACTATATTGATGTATGCATTATTATATTTTATAGAGGTGGTTTTACCAAGCTCTTAACATGTTTGTCTGGCATACTCTCCAAGGCAGTTAAAATTTGCAATAACCTTTATGAAAATATTGTTACAATCAATCAAATTGGGAAAAATATACTCAGTATCAAGTATAAATTATTTTCCAATCCTATGGATTATATTATTATTAATGAATTAATTATTAATTATGCATCAGGGATAAACTGGAACCAGGTGGCAGGTAATAAACAAATGTAAAAAAAACTGGTATCTGAAGCTGCAATCTTGTAATCATTTACTTGGGAGAAAATAGACTGAACTCACAAATTGACACTTAAAATGGCAATATACAGAAGCTAATGGGAGAAGATTTCAATCTCCCAGATAGTCTTATTATGGTAACTATTGCTGAATTGCAACTTCAAGGAAACATTCAGTATCAAACTACTGATATATGAATCATCTGGAAGTTCATATATGAACCAAAATGAACTAGCACGATTTTATCCCATTATCCGTCCACACACCAGGATGCTTGTGCTATTAATTCATTACTTCGTGAATGGTAATTGAGATTTTTTTTACATGCATTAAGATAATTATCATAGTTTATATCTTCACATTTAATTTCTCTCTTTTTTTCAAGAACACAAGAGACATACAGATATGTTTTCCAACAATGAAGTGTGTATAAACAAATACACATGCAAACATGAACCAACAATTTAAGGTATCATGCTGTATTTTTCAAGTGAACTTCAGTCCACAAAAGCTGATACAAAACAAAAACCTGGAAACATTTAAAATGACACAAAACTATTTTTGCTACAGCAGATTATCATAATATTTCCTGGAATCTACCAGGTATGTATTGGTGGTGGGGGGGAGAGAAGATGGCAATTTTATCAATGCAATCAAAGTCTACCTCTGGGGCTATGCATGTTCCCTCATGCATATATATGACAGGGCTTTTATGGGCCTATCTCAACCACCATCATGAGTCTGTTGTCACTTTTTACACTTTTCTCCTTGTAATCCTAAACAGATTTTACAACTCTTCAAACCACACAGGAACTTGAATAACCTATGCATATACAAAGGTATCAGTGGGACAAATAGGCATATTACAAACTGATAATGGCTACTACTGATCCTGCCCCTAGCCTAGCTCCTTATCTATTTATATAGGTACTACTAACCAAAATGAAATCCATAAATTAAACTTTCTTACATACCTGATACTTGTCATATACAACAGGTAGAGTAAACATTGAGACCACAGCTAGACAGGAGGAAAAAAAACACCTTTAAGCATATTTGCAAGTATAGTGCACACTTGTGCTCACCATTAAAAGGCATAACAAAGCTGAAGAATGATTACTATCCCTTTTCAAGATTCTACTATCTATTTTGGTAACTGAGTTATTTCTAAAAATCTAAAAGTAGTTATTTTTTCCTGAATTCACAGGATTTGACAGGTCCCTTCCTTGCTACATTATTGTAAAAAATGGTAAATTACGCTAATTAACATAGACATCCTAAGCTGCAATTAATATTGATGTAATGCCTCTTTTTCAATGAATAGTCTAAGTTACCTAAATATTAGACTGCTAATGATCTTCAATCAATACTGAACAAATAATCACTGTATTGAAACAATGTGGTGTATGAAGTATGAAGATGTACAATAATCCAATATAACAATATACAGAGCAAGTACAGAGGATGTGATAACATGATAATTACTTTACTATTTATTTATTTATTCACATTTCTAAACCGCCCCCTCTCCCAAAAAGGGACTCGTACCATTATAATTACTTTAATAAGTGAATCTTAGAAATTGAGATTAAAGGAACTGAGGAAAAAAAGAGATTGGAAATATAATATAAGAATAAAATCTGAGTCTCCTGAATCTTTTATCGTCATTGTGGGTATATCAGCCATGAAAATAAATTTGAAAGTAGCAGAAATGTTAAACAACAAACATGTACTTTCAAGAAATTACTAAAAAAAAAAATGACGAGAGGGACATATTTCACTGAAGCTGTTCGATCTATTTTGACCACAAAGCTATTGTGATACAAATTAAAAGAAATGATTAATTTTACCCATTATCAGGAGAGTTAGGCCATTGAAGAGAGCTCCAACGTAAGTCAACAACCACATTAGTACTGCAAACTGAATTGGAAATAATACAATAATTAAAATTCCACAATCACACTAGACTACCAACATAATAGTAAGTGATATTGGAAAGTTTAGATGTAATACTTCAGTTTGTCCATTATTATTTAATTAAATACATTTAATTCAATTTTTAGATGAACATTCTGGTGTAACCAAAGCTTTGTGGTCAGTAGTTAATAGGGAATAAATCTAAATCTTGTCTTGAATGTCTAGAACAGTGGTTCCCAACCTTTTTGGGCCATGCCCCACCTAAGCATCTTTAAAATCCTGATGCCTCCCGCCCCAACCCCCCCCCCCCCCCCCGGATATATAATTCTTACTTTATGCAAAAAGTGAACTCTAGTCAGGGAGGAAGCATAAAAGGCCATTAACGTGGTTTAAACAAGGTTCAAATTGCCCCCATTAAAAATCAAATTGCCCCCCTATGGGGCATGGGATCCACATTGGGAATCACAGGGAGGGAGGGAGGAAGGAAGGATGGAAGGCATTTCCTATCTTTCTGAATCATTAGAGCTATATACTTCCCTCACATTTTTCTCTCCCTTGCAAGCTAAGGAAGAAATGAAACTATCGTGTTACTAAGTAAATTGGCATTTCTGTGTTATTGCAAGAAGATGTGGTGGTGGGTTAGCTTATCTTGAGCATGGTATCTCAAGAAATAATATGGCCATTTGTACATATTTAACTGACCCTGGGATTGCATTCTAAATCAGATATTTTAAATTCTTGCTTGCTTTTAAATAATGTTAAATGTTCATCCAATTTCTAAAAAATAATTAGTTTAATACTCTACTATTATTATACCCTAAAATTTAAACTTCCACTTTAAATATCTCAGGGGTTGCCACAAAGAAGAGGGATTCAAACTATTCTCCAAGGCACCTGAGGGTAGAACAAGAAGCAATAGGTGGAAACTAATCAAGGAGAGAAGCAACTTAGAACTGAGGAGAAATTTCCTGACAGTTAGAAAAATTAATCAGTGGAACAGCTTGCCTCCAGAAGTTGTGAATGCCCCAACACTGGAAGTCTTTAAGAAGATGTTGGACAGCCATTTGTCTGGAATGGTATAGGGCAGCGATGGCGAACCTTTTTTGGCTCCCGTGCCACAAGTGGGGGGAGCGCAGGGGGGTTGTGTGTGGGCGTGCCGCACCCATAATACAATGCACGACCCCTCCAGTGCGCATGCGTGCACTACAGGCGCGACCCCCTATTTTTACATGCTTTTTTCGCCCTCCCCAGGCTCCAGATGCTTTATAGGAGCCTGGGGAGGGCAAAAAGAGCCCCGCCACCCCCCGGAGGCCCTCCAGTGTCTACAGGGACTATCCGGAGGCTTCCCTGAAGGCTTCAGAACGCTTAAAACGACCCTCTGAGCAAACCGGAAGTGACTTCCGGTTTGCTCGGAGGGTCTTTTTGAGCACTCCGAAGCCTTCAGGGACCGTCCGGAGGCTTCCCTGACACTTTCGGAGCGCTCAAAACGACCCTTCAAGCAAACCGGAAGTGACTTCCGGTTTGCTCGGAGGGTCATTTTAAGCGTTCCGAATGGTCCCTGAAGCCTCGGGGGGGGGCGGGGAAGGCTCTTTTCGTCCTCCCCAGGCTCCTATAAAGCCTCTGGAGCCTGGGGAGGGCAAAAAATGGCTTTAAAAAAGGGTGAACTTAGCTGGCCAGCGCACGCATGCGCGCTGGCCAGCTAACAGGGCACCGCCTCACGTGCCCTGACAAATGGCTCCGCGTGCCACCTGTGGCACGCGTGCCATAGGTTCGCCATCACTGGTATAGGGTTTCCTGCCTAGACAGGGGGTTGGACTAGAAGACCTCCAAGGTCCTTTCCAACTCTGCTATTGTATTGTATTAAAAAGCCCTAAATTTTATTCCTTTTAACTGAAAGCTAGTGTGCTCTAGTGGGTATGGACTAGGACTCCCACGCCAGTGGCGGGATTCAATTTTTTTTACTACCAGTTCTGTGAGCGTGGCTTGGTGGGTGTGGCAGGGGAAGGATACTGTAAAATCTCCATTCCCTCCCCACTCCAGGGGAAGGTTACTGCAAAATCCCCATTCCCTCCTGATCAGCTGGGACTTGGGAGGCAAAGAATAGATGTGGGTGGGGCCAGTCAGAGGTGGTATTTACCAGTTCTCCAGAACTGGTCAGAATCTCCTGAATAGAGGGGGGGGAGACACTCTCTAAGAACTGCCTTGAGCTACTTTTTTAAAAAAATGGAATGCTGCTTATTCATGTTCTATTTATTCATGCATAAATAAAATGAACATGAATGAAAAACGACGTGAACTCTGGGTTCTCAAATCCTAGAGTATGTTGAGCCAGATTTTCAGTGTTTGGAAAGGGAGATTTGCAGCCTTTTTTTTTACCTGAAATTCTGTAGAAGAAGAATGAGTTTGGCAAAATTAATGGTCAGTATCTGCTACATGACAGAGTTTATAGAACTGAGGTTTTTAAAGCACATTATGACACATTCTGAGAGCTAACAAGAAACAGTGCAGGAAAAAAAGATTCAATTCAAGCTGATTGCAATAAGAACTTGTTATAATTTCAAACTGATCTTATTTTTAAGCATCAATCTGATCACTATGATACCTCATGGCATTAAATCCTACTTGTTAATTATATATTGATTTTCTTAAAATAAATATTTTATTTACCTCTCCAGTACCAGCCATGATGGTATCCTTTGAAAACCTTAAAGGAATTAATTTGAGAACTCTGGCAATGTAGCTCTTCCATCACAAACCTGAAATTTTCCCTTCTCTAAATCCCCATGCTTGTTTGGTGGTTCACCTACCTTTAAGGAATCTACCAGATCCTGGACCAGAAAAAGCCGCCTAAGCTCTTTGACTGTGCTGTTCACATAGAACTGGAGGCAATCTGTGTATTTCTGAATCTGTTCCTGGGAGAGAGACATTTCCATTTCCAAGTAGTTTCTGTTGAAAAAGAAAAAGTCTAACTCAGATTTCACTAGCTGAATTCTTCTTTCTTATACAGAATCTTTGGGTTGCAGCAGTGGTGAAATTTGATTCTTTTACTACTGGTTCTGTGGGTGTGGCTGGGCAGGCACGAGCAGGGGAAGGATACTGCAAAATCCCCATTCCCTTCCCACTCCTGGGGGAAGGATATTGCAAAATCCCCATTCCCACCCCTCTCTAGGGCCAGCCAGAGGTAGTATTTGCCGGTGCTGTGACCTACTCAAAATTTCTGCTACCGGTTCTCAGAACCTGCTGAATTTCACCCCTAGGTTGCAGACTGAAACATGCCAACGATAGGGACAGCCAGCCTCTTTGATCATATTTCATTTATTTGTTTAAATTCATTTCCCTCTTTTTTATATACCATATATTCTGTTTAGTGAAAATAGTTTTCAACTGGACAAAAAAGTAAAGAGGATAAAGGATAATTTCAGGGGCAAATGCAATATAATTGGACCCAGAAAAGCCTGGGGCAATAAAAATAATTACTATTTTTACTAGCTATTCACAGGGCTGGTACAGTATCTGATTCCTGATCCATACTGCCAACAAATTTTATATATTGTATATGATTGTTGTCCACCTGAAGTTGATAAAAGCTTGAAGAAGGATGGATCTTAAGATTTATCATCAATGATACTGGGCAGCTTTTCCTCCTTAACGATTTTTGTTTGGATGAAAGCAGTCAAATTTAATGTTTAGATTTTGGCTGTCTATAAATGAGGCAGGAAAACCAGTCTGGAGGCTTTTTTGCCTTTTGACTTGACTGATCCCACCCAACCAAGCTCAACAGTTGGCCAGTTAAATCTTAAACACTCACATATAGATATTTAGCTCAAAGGTTAATGTGAAAAACTAGTGGTTGCTAATTGAGTTGGCAAACAATTCAATTATATTCAGTCAATTCAAGGAATGAAATGGGTAATGACCAAAGTGGGAATTTATTTCTCTAAAAATACTTTAAAGTTTTTACCAATTGTTGCACTTAGAAACAACCAGAGATCACTCACTTGAATGGGTGTCCTTCATCCGTTTTTTGCACAGCCTGTAGCACTGATTTGTAGATTCTGAAGCTGATAGTGGCAGAGAGAGCTGCTAATGCCAAGTAAGCAATTACACTGACAACACTGAACTGGGTTAGGGAGAATAATAACAGCAGGATGCTTCCAAACATGATCCCAGTCTGCTTGATGTCACGCCAGTATAAGAGATCAATAGCTGGAGAATGAAAGGCAAACAATAAATTTTCCAATCGTATCATCAGAGACTTCGATCAAAAATTCATGCCCGATTAAATGATTATAGAAGTATAACGAATGCCCAGCAGTCCAAACCTATGCTGTGTCGACTGAAATTAATTTGTGTTATTTCATTGGTAAGGTAACCAAGATTTTAATACCTTTTTGTGCATTCTTCTTTTCCTATGCTTTAATGCAGGAGTGCCAAACTTGATTTCATTGAGGGCCACATCAGGGCCAGATGGACATGGCTAGCTTGACATCACTAGTGTCAGGAAACACCTGTGATGGCCCAGGCAAGGCTGTGGGCATCCCCCTGCAGCCCTCTGCCAGCAAAAACAGAGCCCGGAAGGGCTGCGTGTGGTCCTCCCAGGTTCCATTTTTGGGCACAATGGCCTCCTGCAGCCCTCTGCCAGTGAAAATGGAGCCCAGGAGTGCCACGCACAGCCCTCCTGGGGTCCATTTTCACTGTCAGAGGCACCATGGACCAGTCCTTCACTATTTGCAGGGTGTCCCCACAAGACATCCCTGTTTGACATCCCTGCTTTATTGCATAAGATTATTTAAAAAGTGTAAATTCTGCTTGCTTAGAACATTAATCCTCATGCACATTGGCAAACTATTTCTGTGCTTTCAAACAATAATCATTCAGGAACACAAAGAACTAGAGGGATTTATTTAAATATGCTATTTAAATATGCTATTTACTTGCTTTGTTCTAGAAATTAGCATATTTTCCAAAAAAGAACTATGGGAGTAAATTTAGATTGTTTAATTAAGGTCGAAAATATCCAGGAAAAATAACAGGAAAACAATAAAGAAAGATTGGGGCTTTTCCAGAAATAGTTTTATTGAAGATACAAATTTAACCATTAAATTCAAGACACACTTTCAGGGAAGTTTATACAGGAAACTCTTGGCTGCTTATGGATAAGAGGAGATCAAATTACCATGAAATTGTCAAACTTGTGGATGTTGGAAAATGCATTGTCTACATGAATAAAGCAGGAGACCCAGTACACTAACAACAACAATATAGAGAGTAGAGATGTTCTTCAACTTAACTGGACAGAGCACCTTGAAAGTGAGATTATTGAATCAAAAAAACAGTCAGAGCCTATGTTCCAATACAGCAGGGGTGTCCAAACTTGGGAACTTTAAGACTTGTGGACTTCAACGCCCAGAATTCCCCAGCCAGCCATTAAGGAGGCATTGTGCTCTTAAAAGATCACTAACCAATTAATGAAGTTGCAGATTTTGGATTAGATTAGTCTATGATGATCAGAACAAGTTTTGTGAATCCCTCGGAATTCAATAATTTAGAGGGAGGGGGGAAGCAGGGATAACTTTACAAAACCTTTGCAAACACTACGCATAATTTGCATCAGTATGGTATTAGATTTCTATTGAAATCATAGCCATTGTTTCTTGATATACATTTTATGCAAAGTATTATCTTACTTTTGGGGGTACATATCCTTCTTTAAACAATTCTATTAACTTAGGAATCCTGATGAACTGTCTGCAGTTTTGTCTACCTGTCACAATTCAACTAACAATTACACATGGCAGTGAATTAAATTTGCAAAAGTGGGTCAGGATGATTTACTGTGATTAAAAGCTATTTGAATTACAAAAAAATTAACCCAAAGGGAATACATCACTCATGCTCATCCTGACATTTATCATCCCAGCCATTTCTTGAAACTAAGACTGCAGGTGCCTATTGTCTGGAGCCATAAATTGGTTAGAGGAAATCTAACCATACTTTAGGATGTTCATGAATCATCCACTTTGTGGATCACAAATGCAAGTATCTCTCTCTCTCGCGCGGGCTTCAAAGTACCTCATGAGCATAATCAAAAGGAATAATAAAAGAACAGAATGCAGCAATTACCAACAGCAGTAAGAATAGATAACTGTCCCCTCAAAAGATACCTCTAAATGACCACCCTTCTCCATCTGTTCTAAGCATGGCACAAATATGTCCTATGAACAACCTTTTTCTGTCATATCTCAGTAATGTTGCTTTCACTCTGTCCTAAGCTCACAAGTGGGACATATTTAAGCTACCCATAGTTGCTCTGATACATAAGAATTTCCCCCTCTTAATGAGGTAGACTTTTTTACCCACTAATTTGGAGATAAATCAGATGACCAGCAGTGAGATGAAATAAGCAACAGAGCTGGTTAATAATGGGCAATAGGGTATGATAGTTGTATGGTTTCCTCATTACTCAAGAATGATAGGTTTTTAGTTAACGCCTAAAGGCATCAAAAGGAAAATCTAGTGTGTCCCTGAGAAGGTCTTGTCCAATATACCGAGTGATCATGCAAAATATTACTTCAAGACATAGAGACCTGCTATCTCTGAACAACAAAATACATGGGATTGTGTGCATTTATTTATTTATGACTAGCTGTTAACCTAGTGCTCCCTGGGTATTTATTTATCCCAACCCTCCTTCCATGAATGTCGCCGCAATTTCTAATGTTGAATTTCCCCCCTTACCAGAGGAACCCCCCTTATGGAGTACTGGGAAGCCATTACCATGGCAACTCCATAGTGCTGTACAGTAGAATCCATTTTAAGGCAGTACGGTAGAAGCTGTTTTAAGGCACAACAGGCTTTTAACAGAACACACACTCCGAGGGGTGTTTGGGGTATCTTACCCCCCACAGTATTTGTTTCCAGAGGGTAAGTCATCTGTGTACCAAGTTTGGTTGAAATTGCTCAAGGCATTCCAGAGGTATGCTGGAATATACACAGACACACACAGCCATTTTGATAGGTAGGTAGGTAGGTAGGCAGGCTGCCAACTATTTTGTCTAGATCGATTTATTGATGTACTACTATACTATCCATATGATCAGATTGATGTGGTGTACAAAAAACATAAAAATAACTCATACAATAAAATATATTTATAAAAATATAAATATAAAATATAACCAATCCACATCTAACATAGATATCACATAGGAAGACGTGAAAGAAAAAAATGGCAGGCAATTACCATTATACTTCAAAAGTCACCTGAGTAAAATTGTTTCCATAGCAATGTCAGAAACGAGGGCATCAAGAGCATCATTAGGGCAAGGTATTCCAAACTGCTGAAGCTACCACAGAAAAGCCCTGCTTTCTGATCTACATTCCTCTCTCTCTCTCTCACACACACACACACACCAAGGTGGTTAGAACTTGAGGAAGTCCACTCTAGAAGGTCTGAGAGAATGAGCAGAATCATGTTGGAGAAATATTCTGACCTAAGCAAGGAAATGATCTGGAATATGTAAGACGCTAAATGAGTCGTTAGAACTACCTTGGAAATTATCAGAACTGCAAACAATTCTGAGAAAGCAGAGGACAAGGCATTTGAATGTCCCAAAGGTGCTTTTTCAAGAGGCAACTGGACTTTCTTGGGTTTTTTTTTTAAGATTGTTTCATTTCTCATCCAAGAAGCTTCTTCAGCTTCTTGGATGAGAAGTGAAATGTCTACAAAGAAAAAAAAGGAAGTCCAGTTGCCTCTTGAAAAAGCACCTTTGGGACAACCATGACTTGGATAACTGAGAATCTTCATAAACAAGGCATTTTAAAGATTATTTGCTGCTGTGATCCCGGACTCATCTGTCTGCCTAGAATCTAGATTGAGTAGGGACCAAGAAGATTGCCTAGTCTGGCCTGCACTCTGGACCCCCTTGCCAGTGTCATTTTTCTGGGTTCGGACAGGTATCTACCACTACCGGTAGTCCTCAACTTACAACAGTTCATTTAGTGACCATTTCAAATTACAATGGCACTGAGAAAATGACCGCTTTTCACAAGGACAACCATTGCCATATCTTCATGGTCATGTGATCAAAATGCTTGGTAACTGACTCATGTTTATGACAGTTCCAATGTCCTGGGGCCATGTGATCACCTTTTGCGACCTGACAAGCAAAGTCAATGGGGAAGCCAGATTCATTTCACAATCGTGTTACTAACTTAACAACTGCAGTGATTCACTTAACAACTGTGGCAACAAAGGTCATAAAATGGGGCAAAACAAATGTTTCACTTAACAACAGAAATGTTGGGTTTGAATGTGGTCATAAGTCGAGGACCACCTGTAGTAGGCAGCACCACCAAACCAGACATGTCCCCTCCTGAGTCACTGGCTGCTTAGCATGCATAGAGAGAATGAATGAGCCAAGGAAGAGTGGATGTTATTTGGGAGTGCGAAGAGGCATGATATTAGCGATGATCCAGTTGACAACATATATTTAGACTTTGAAAAGGCTTTTGACAAAAATCTTCCGCTCAAAATTTTGAGTAAGATTAGAAGTTATATTTTAATAAGGTAGGAATGTAATGGTCTATGGCAGGGGTGTCCAAACTCTGGAACTTTAAGACTTGTGGACTTCAACTCCCAGAATTCCCCAGCCAGCATGGCTGGCTGGGGAATTCTGGGAGTTGAAGTCCACAAGTCTTAAAAGTTCCAGAGTTTGGACACCCCTGGTCTATGGGAATGTCCTCAGGAGATAGGAGGAAGAGCTGCAACTTGGTTGACAATCATCATGCAAAAGGCATCTCAGTCCTCAGAAGGAAAAGAAGGGTGGAAAGCATCTCAGAATGGTCCTTCCTATTTTTTGAGAAAGTGAAAGTAAAGGAGCAGAGAAGTGCTTTTAGACTTGTAAGATTCTAATACTGTAACTTTAGAATAAATATAGTGTTAATAGTCATGGTTTATGCTTCTTGTCTTGGCTACTCCAAGGAGCTGTTATGGAGACAGATTGCAGTGGGCAAGGACAGAAATAGACCAAGGAGAACAATATAGCTTAAGTCCAAATTAAGTAGCAAATATGTGCAATGTAGTTCTGAGACACCTCCTTAATTCACAAGGGTATAAAAAGGGGAGGAAGTACATCGCAATCAGACTTGAAAATTCTCAATAAAAGTAGTTTTAGCCTTCCTATGGAGGTGATTCTTGGTCGGTCTATTTGGTGGGACTGACACAGATGGTAGGAACCAGGAGTAAATGGACATTAAAATGTTACATCAGGAAATAGGAGGACTCTCTATAATATATTCTAACTATTCCTAATATGTTAGTAAACTACAGGTGAAACTTGAAAAATTAGAATATCGTGAAAAAGTTCATTTATTTCAGGAATGCAACTTAAAAGGTGAAACTAATATATGAGATATACTCATTACATGCAAAGCAAGATAGTTCAAGCTGTGATTTGTCATAATTGTGATGATTATGGCTTACAGCTCATGAAAACCCCAAATCCACAATCTCAGAAAATTAGAATATTGTGAAAAGGTGCAATATTCTAGGCTCAAAGTGTCCCACTCTAATCAGCTAATTAAGCCATAACTCCTGCAAAGGGTTCCTGAGCCTTTAAATGGCTCTCAGTCTGGTTCAGTAGGAATCACAATCATGGGAAAGACTGCTGACCTGACATTTGTGCAGAAAACAATCATTGACACCCTCCATAAGGAGGAAAAACCTCAAAAGGTAATTGCAAAGAAGTTGGATGTTCCCAAAGTGCTGTATCAAAGCACATTAATAGAAAGTTATGTGGAAGGAAAAAGTGTGGAAGAAAAAGGTGCACAAGCAGCAGGGATGACCGCAGCCTGGAGAGGATTGTCAGGAAAAGGCCATTCAAAAGTGTTGGGGACTTTCACAAGGAGTGGACTGAGGCTGGAGTCAGTGCATCAAGAGCCACCATACACAGATAGATCCTGGATATCGGCTTCAAATGTCATAGTCCTCTTGTCAAGCCGCTCCTGAACAACAAACAATGTCAGAAGCGTCTTACCTGGGCTAAAGAAAAACAGACCTGGTCTGTTGCACAGTGGTCCAAAGTCCTCTTTTCTGATGAGAGCAACTTTTGCATCTCATTTGGAAATCAAGGACCCAGAGTATGGAGGAAGAATGGAGAGGCACACACTGCAAGATGCTTGAAGTCCAGTGTGAAGTTTACACAGTCTGTGTTGATTTGGGGAGCCATGTCATCTGCTGTTGTTGGTCCACTGTGCTTCATTAAGTCCAGGGTCAACGGAGCTGTCTACCAGGAGATTTTGGAGCACTTCATGCTTCCTTCCACAGACAAGCTTTATGGGGATGCTGACTTCATTTTCCAGCAGGACCTGGCACCTGCCCACGCTGCCCAAAGCACCAAAAACTGGATCAATGACTGTTGGATTACTGTGCTTGATTGGCCAGCAAACTCGCCTGACCTGAACCCCATAGAGAATCTATGGGGCATTGCCAAGAGAAAGATGAAAGACATGAGACCAAACAATGCAGAAGAGCTGAAGGCCGCTATTGAAGCATCCTGGTCTTCCATAACACCTCAGCAGTGCCACAGGCTGATAGCTTCCATGCCACGCCGCATTGAGGCAGTAATTGCTGCAAAAGGGGCCCAAACCAAGTACTGAATACATATGCATGCTTATACTTTTCAGAGGTCTGATATTGTTTTATGTACAATCCTTGTTTTATTGATTTCATGTAATATTCTAATTTTCTGAGATTGTGGATTTGGGGTTTTCATGAGCTGAACCTCCATGACATTAAAATTTCGGAATCATTTGTCTATATTATATCTTTTTTTCAGATTTTGTCATGTGCTTGTTTATATAATGTGTCAAGATCTCAAAGTGGGTACATGTATGTTCTATGTTCTTCAAATGATTCAAGAGTGCATAGAATTACCATCTAACTCTTCTTTGTCAAACCTTCCCCAATGTCCAACAAGTGGCACTAATTTATTTATTTTGTTTATAGCCTTTTTCCCCCTTCTGAGAGTTCATTGTGCATGTGGTGTCCCCATCCTTTCCTGTAACAATTCTATGACATAATCTTGGCTGTGCCACAAGGAAGAGTTTCAAATTATCCACGGAGTTCTACAGTCAAGCAAGGATTTGAATCAGGTCTTTCCTGATCCAAATACGATGCACTACACTACAGATAATATTTTGAAAACATCATTGCAAGTGAGCTTGGCATCTGACTCTCATTAAAAGGAACCACGAGAATTGTTATTTACCACTTTAGCTTATGTACCTTTACCAGAAATTTGACACACAGCAAGAAAAGCTTATTCCAGATCTATACCAGAAGATTAATATTGGTTATCTACTGCATATGGAAGTGTTTCTGGAGCAGAAACGAGGGGCTAGTTGAATAGCTCTCAGAGGTCTTTTCCCCTTCTCTCTAACAGTAAGCGACATTCAGCATACAGCAGAATTGAGGAGAAAAGGCCTGCCATACCAGCAAGTCTCATTTCTGATGTGTGAATTCATGAATTTGAAGAAATGAAGAGGACTTCATGAGGCTTCTGTACAACACAGACAAAGTTCATCTCTCTTATGAGCCTGTGTACCATGGAGACAAGGCTGAACTTATGAGGCTGCGTAGACAGAAAACACCAACAAGCAAACTGCTCTGAAAATTACTAGAGAGAGACAGACAGATGGACGGATGGACGATGGATTTTTACTTATACCTAGCACAAAATATAACTATGACTGAGCTAGAGAGCAGTAATTAATAACTGGTATTATTAATTAATTTGTAATGTTGGCTGGTCAGCAAGGTACAAATAGCTGTTTCTTATTTGGGGAGGAAGAAGGGTATCATCAAGTTGAATTTGACTTGTGGTGACTCTATGGGCAGTTACTTGCCATCAGAACCCATTGTGAAATGTTATTGTACATCCTGGTAGGCAAAAAGGTTTCCAGAAAAGCAACATAGTGTAACCATGTAAGATTGGAACCCACAAATGACCAGCAAACTATTACTGCCTTGCTGAGGAAACCATTGAGAAGATATGCATTTTTCTAAGAAAAGAATGTAAGAACTGAATTAAAATATCCTTTCCTAATCATGCCTCATTGAGCAATGTATTTGCTAACAGTTTCAAAGGATGATGCATTGATTCTACCTGTGGTTATTTTAAAATCACTCTAGTAACGATGTCTGAACATCACATGAAATCATTACAAAGTCTCTGTGCTTTAGAAAATCTTAGGTCATCTAGTAAGTGCTGTTTATGTATTTGGAGAAGATGCTAAAATAATTAGGCAATTACTATTATGTTACCTCTGTATTCTGATTTTCCTCCAAGACGTAAAATTCTTTTTTAAAGTAATCTATCCTTATCTATTGCTACTAAAGCTCCGCTGTGTGTCTGTTTGTAACCTGAAAACCCTTCCTTCACTTTCAATTAATTTTAACAGTATTTATTCAACCTTGCCTGTTTCTAATTTTTTTAACTTTTATATACTGTTTTTATATTTTCATATTTTATTGTACACTACCCTGACTCCCCTTCTGAGAGAGATGGGTGGTTCAAAAATGTGAAAATTAAACAAATAAATAAATTTTCAGTTAGCCCGAACAATGTATTATAATGCAACAGTTTCTGAATCAAATGACCTCCAATCTGCTATGTTAAAGAATATGTACAAAATCTGGGACCTCTTATTACCACTGAATTGAAATTTCAAGGATCTTCAAACCAGTTATATTTGCAAAGTTGTTGCTACTGTAGCATCCACATGGGCAGGCACAGTGACATCACTGTAATTTCTAATGTTCCTTGTTTGTTTGTTTGTTTGCTTGGATTTATATGCCGCCCTTCTCCAAAAGGACTCAGGGCGGCGTACAACATTAAAAAAGACACACGCCCCAAAAGTTAAAAAAAAATTAAATACATATCCAAAAAAACAAACCGAATTTAAAAGACAATACATTTAAAGTAAGTTAAAATTAACAGGCCAGGCCGGCTTGCTGGAAAAGCCAACTTTTTAGGGCGTGTCGGAAGGACCGGAGGTCAGGGATTATGCGAAGCTCCGGGGGCAGCTAATTCCAGAGGGAAGGCGCTCCCACAGAGACGGCTCTCCCCTTGGGGGTCACCAGCCGACACTGTCTGGCCGACGGCACCCTGAGGAGGCCAACTCTGTGGGATCGTACTGGACGGTGGGAGGCTACTGGTGGCAGTAGGTGGTCTCGCAGGTACCCTGGGCCTAAGCCATGGAGCGCTTTAAAGGTCATAATTAATACCTTGAATCGCACCCGGAAAACAACCGGCAACCAGTGCAGGCCACTTAAAAGGGGTGTAACATGGGAGCACCTAGGTACCCCCATGACAACCCGCGCGGCCGCATTCTGGACCAGCTGAAGCCTCCGGGTGCTCTTCAAGGGCAGCCCCATGTAGAGAGCATTGCAGTAGTCCAAGCGAGAAAGGACAAGGGCATGAGTGACTGTGCACAGAGCATCCCGATCCAGGAAGGGGCGCAACTCTGAAAAGTCAATGGGGATGCCAGCAGGAAATTGGAAGTCATTCCCACTGCTTTCTTCTTCATCTGTGGTCATTTTGTTTACCTCTTTAGGTAAATAGATATTGACAAAGAATCACCCAATGGGTCATAGATTCTGTATCCATAGGCTCTATGGATTGTAACTGTAGGCTCTATGGATTGCAATTTTGGTACAATCATCCCTATTTGCCATAAAGCCTTAAATTTATGGTTTTTGTTTGATTTACTGTTTATGATACTTTAGAACTGCCTGGAACATTGTAGACACACAAATTGTCTTCAGATCAATCAGAATTATATTAACTTTAAAAAGCAAAAAGGATTTTCTCAGAATTTAAACAGTAGATATTTGTTGTTTCTATTCATTGCTTGTTATTCATTACTAATGTTTAGAATGTTAATGTTTTAATGTTAATGTTTTAACTATTTTATTGTAATATGTAATATTCTGGAAATCCTATATTTGGAAAAGTTTATGAAATCTATTAACAATGCATGAATAAATTAATGTCTACAGGATTCAGCAAAGACAGGACTGCAATTATGCAAACTTTGGGCAAAATCCTATCTTTTACCTTACTGGTTCCAAGATGTTTAATCAAAGCTACTATAAAATCATGATCAGAAAGAGACTGATAACCCATTTCCTAACAAATATTCTTAAAACTTAGTCAGCAAATATTAATCAGTTAGTTAGAAATGTTAATTGGGAAAAGTGCTCCCAGAGTTATGATTTTTGGTTTTCAGAAGCTAACAGTTCTCCTCCTATAATGACTGCAAAATCACATTATATGGAGAATTTGCATAACATGCTGCTGAAATGGAAACCAGTACTATATGAATTTGATATAAAAATAGAACACACTGAATGTACACTGAAAGGTAGAAATTTGGAACTATCAATAAATGAACTTTAATCATTTAAATTTGAATGGATTAGTCAATGGAAGATTAATTATAGAAAAACTATTTTAATAGCTGTGATTGTAGACTGAGAATTAAGGTTTTTATCTACTGACATTATTTTGGCTTCATTATATTAATGATATCTGGCTGGGGAGGATGAAACTTGTTAAAAAAATAGATGACTGTTTTTATTTAATTTTAAATTCTCAATTCCTTCGAACACTTTGAAATTATTTGGAAAATTGCAAATGATTTTTTAAAATCTGCTAACTACAAGATTGGTTGTTTCAATAACCAATCCATCCATTAACAATTACTTAATCTAGCCTTGGCAAACTTGGAACTGTTTGGATATCTTCTGATTATAATCATTGTCCCAAGCTATTCAATATAACAAAGGTAGAAGGAAAAGCGGGACAGATGTGTGTTATAACATTTACTGGTGCCATAAATAGCCTGAAGATACTTCATTTCATTTGTACATGTAGCGATAGAGTATGTCCTTATTGATTGCAGATAAATATCTCTTCTCCATTTTGTTTCTATAGATCCTTAAAATTCTAAAACTTGCTTATAGTTGAAAACATAATATAGATGTCTGACAAAAAATGATGTTTGGAAAGATGTTTTCATTTGAATCCAGTTCTTGAATATCCTAAATCAAATCTTTTCAGTGATGCAATAACACATTCAGGTTTTTCATGACCTCAAACTGTCTATCAAACTTCAATGTAACCAGAATTTCTACCAGGATGCTATTGAATCTATTTCAATCCTTTCAGGTGTAAGACTGAAATTTCAACAGATGAGCAGTTTGGATGAAAACGTATCCTGAAATGTTGGTTTGCTTC
This sequence comes from Natrix helvetica, assembly GCF_964273705.1. Lineage (NCBI taxonomy): Eukaryota > Metazoa > Chordata > Lepidosauria > Squamata > Natricidae > Natrix > Natrix helvetica. Next base: position 31,981,067 of record NC_138548.1, read on the forward strand.
ATGTGTTTGTCTTTTGTTATATATATTCTTTGCTCTATCCATTTGTCTAAGCATCTCTCTAGACACAATTCCAATTTCTCTTAATCCTGTATTTTAATCTATTATTGTATGTGATTGTCCACCAATATTTTATATTTATATTTTAAAAGACTGTAAAAATGTCTATACGATAAATCTAAACAAATATATATTTTTTGTTCACTCTGAGTTTTAAAACATTCTGCTTTGTTAAATTTAATATTTATCACTAGGGATGTTAGGAAATTATAGCTCTATTTGAAAATACAAACAGCTGTTTTTGTTACATTTGTTTGTTTGGTATTAAAAGTTTATTCCAACTTCATCAATTTCAGTCAGAGAATAGTCTGTAGCAATCCAATCTATTTTGAGCAGTATTAGCTATTGCAAATAAATGGCTTACACTCACAATAGCAAATTGCGCAAAATTTGATTTAAAAGATCTAGCGCTACATAAATTCCTGTAGAAACTCAACAGGGATTACTTCTGAATAGATAAACATAGTATTATACTATGAGTCAAGGTTACTGTAATTCAACAGTTTATTTAATAACTACGTGCTTCCCTATGGACAATCTAAGGAAAACGTTAGTAAAGAGTATCTTATATGTAAAGGGAAAGCATCAGTATGTAACATCACGTGCATTCATATTTTTTCAAATATACCCCCATATTATAAAAACAAATATTAAATATACATTCCTTTATAAACAGATGGCATTAATATATATTCAGTAATGAAGCATTTTCTGGACATGCTTTTGTTGCCTTGAGACACATTAGTTAATAAATGTACTTTTTAAAAACCATAGGTGCAACATCCAAATTGAATTCTTTATATATCTATACTAAGGACAACCCAATTTAACCATACATTGGAGAATAATAGTCTTGTCAATAATGTGATATCTTTCCCCTGCTATCTCTGCAGTTATGACATTTTTAGCCAATATATACACAAAGGCCCTTATTTATCCCATGTAACCCAAATATAAATTTTATTCTGGTAATAGGGAGGCATTACAAACAGTAGCTATTAGAACTTTATGTTAAAATGACAAGGAGGGCCTTTCCAAATAATAAAATGTCATAAAATAAAGTAAGATCTAAAAACATTAGCAGACTGCATATAGGATTACTGAGAAGATCACACAGCATTTTTCTATTACCAAAACAAAGGGAGGTTATTGGTAGCAATGAAGTCTGCATAAAAATGGCTGAAAAGCTGTATTAGGCAAAAAGAAGGTAGCCAGCCACACCCAATGCGAAGTGTTCAAAATAAAATCTTGTATGACAAAAAGGGAAAGGTATTATTGTTTGCTTCTGGTTTTTCCCCCTGTAAATTATCACAATATATTTTGATATGTTGTTTCTTCCCCCCCCCCCCACATCTACAATAGTCTAAATGACTGGCAATAATGAAGGCAAAAGTACAGAATAAAAAAAGGAGGTAAGACAGCTAGACCTGTGAGCTTTAGCATCAAGAGGAGTTCTCACACTGTTACAATGGTCTTTGGAGAACAACAAGCAGGGATTTCAGAATGGGTGTGTCTCACTGCCCCCCATCGCAACACACTGAAGCTCACTCCAAAACTGACAAAACTACAGTACAGCCGACACCAGAAACAAAACCCCAACCTCCATGGCTGCCTCCCAGCCACTCAGATGGGTGATCTCCTAAATTGCCGATGGGGGTACTTAAGAGATCAGCAATAGGCTGGCTGGCTGACTCAGAGATAGAAGCAACGTAGCATTTGTAAAAAAAAAAAAAAGATGTATGGGGAAAAGAAAGCAAAAGGATGCAAAGAGGGTTGAGTTGGGTTGAGTTTTCTCCCCCCCACACACACACACCTTTTTTTTTTGCTTTAAATGGGGAAGAAAACAGCCCAAATAAAAATGTGCAGAAAAGGAACAAACTCCAGAAATGTTATAAAAATGATGATGATGATGATGATGATGATGATGATGATGATGATGATGATGATGATACCAAAACTAGCCCTTCTGAGGTGTTTCTGCCATCCCCTTTGCAAATATTTCTATGCATGCAGAATTAGAGCAGAAAAAAAACTACCCTGGCCTCTCCAGTTGCTCCAGAGACAATCCATCTTCGTAGAATCAGCACTGGCTTGCATCTTGCAAGCGGCAAAGAAAGAACGGCCGGCTCTGTGTCTTCTGCTTGGGCACTCTCCTTTTCCCCCACTTCACTCCAGCATTCCAAAACATAGAAAGGGTGACTGACCGGGTCTCTCAAGCTGCTGCTTTTCACCCCCTTATACTGGCTATGGAGAGATGCTGTTAAGCAGAGCAGGCGAGGGTGGGGGAGGGCATATTGTAAGCGCTGCGGTCTCCACTGCAGCAAATCAGCAAAAGGATGCTGCGATTGCTCTGGGGACCCGTCTCTTTTGTTAAAGGGGGGAGGGAGAGAAAGATGCAGCAGCTGCTTTGCAAACCAATAACGACAACAACATCATCAACAACAACAACAATAATAATAGTGCTGATTGAAGGTTTTTGAGCTATCAAAAGACCGAACTAATGCAGACAGTAGAAGAAGAAAAAACAAATAGGGTGTGGAATGGGGGGAGGGTAAGCAGGGACAAGTGCAGTGGGGAGATGGGTGTGGCTTCCTCCGTGTTTATTCAACAGGGACTGTTTTTCTCCCAGAGATTTCTTGATAAATTTAGGAGAGAGTTGCGTTAATCAAGGGTTACAACAAAATCAGGGTTTGGGAAGCCCCTTTTCTGACCAACAGTTTTTATCAATAGGCATGAAATTATTTGTTTTTATTAATTGGTTAGCTGGAAAAGATGTGATTCTATCAGACTCTTTTTTTGGGGGGGGGGATAAATTTTTAAAGATGGAGTGTTTCTGCGGTATTTGTCAAGGCTGCGATTTCACTATTGCTCTCCTGCTTATCTGTCTCTGCTTCTCCTTTCTATCATATTTGCAGCATACAAGACTGAATGGCAGAGGAGCAAATACAGAGCAAATTCAACATCAGATCTGGAACCATACTAATCAATTTTTCCTAAAGTGTGATTTTGTTTTTATCATTAAATTATACACCTGTTACCGTTTCATCTTCTTTCAGCATAATCCATGAAAATAGGTTAAACCAAAGATACTGACATCATGCAGCATATTTTCACCTTACCACTTTACCACTTCTTAAGTCAATAAAGCAAGAGTGTATCTGATCTAGATTCTTAAAGTACCATCACAACACATCATATCTAGGATTCACTACCTGGTTTGAGCTAAAATGGTCAATTGTCCATCATTTAAAAGGGGACCAAATATGACAACTTTACCTCTGCTTATTTGTGAGCACAACAGAAATTAGTCTGGCTTGCTTAAAATACCAAGAATTATAAAAAGAGGTCTATGTATCAATGCAAATCTAAACCTCTTCATCACAACTTAAATTTAAAACCATAGTAACAAAGCACCTAAACCTGATAGTTCCAGCATGCAATCATATTTTTAGTATTAATTGGCTTGCACTGTGTAAGCACATCTAATGAGCCACTCCTAACTTAATTAGCCAAGCTTAGGTTGACATGAACATGGGGCTCTGAATTTGACCCTCCCAGAAGTAGTCATTAAAAAGCAAAAAATAAATCATAGTTCTGTTCTCCCATTTCTTCCTGGAAGAAAAAGCCAGAGTCTACAACTGTAGCACACTAAGCATAACTGACCAAGCCATGACCAGCTTATTATTTGTACCCACTTGTGAGAACATGTAATATGATGTAATTTTTTGTTTAATACAATGTGTGAGTACAATTAAAGGCTGTTGAATAAGTGACATGTAGGCTTTCTCGATGCTTTTCTGCATTGCCCCTTTAAGAAACTTGACTTTTGTGCTTAAACCATCTGGAAATGAAATCAGCTTAAGAAATCCCTTTTTGGATTTCTGTCTCTTCCTCTGCTTTGGACATTGTGATAATCTGATGTTTGTATGGCATAGGTTCCCAGTGGCCCTTGTTGATGGATTATCTACTTTCTTACCTCCCCCAGTCCAATCAGTCAATCTATTAATCAATCACAGTTTTGTAATTTTCCCAGTCATTTAGGTAAAATTCTTTTCAGTTGCACATGGTTTTAGAAAAAAAAGAAGTGGCATGGTTTCACTGGGGTTTTATTTTTACAGTCTAGTTTTTCACCCTTCTACTGCTAAACTTGCAAACCAAATGGTTATGGAAGATAGCGACCAACAACCAGACAGGAGGGTGTGTTTCTGCCATAATGCAGAGTAGCCCATTGGAGCACAGGCCTTAGTCAATAGTGAAAAGTACCACAACAAACAAACTGGACAGCACTACCTGAGTTGGCACAAGTCAGAAAATACTAGTTTTGATGTGTGGCTCAACAAAAATGGGTGTAGTTTGCTTCCTATTGGGCTGAGGGTACGATTCAATTAATCCTAGAAACAGGATTCAATCAATCTAGAAACGGGTTCATTTGCTGGATATTGCAATGAAACAATTTAATATAGTATTTCTCTACTTCAGCAAGTTAAAGATGTGTGGACCTGGACTCCTAGAATCCCCTAGCCAGCTTTTGTGTCTTACCACAATGCATCTCAAACTTGGTATGGCTGGTTGGGGAATTCTGGGAGTTCAAGTCCACATATCATAAAAGTTGCTGAGATTGAAAAAACATTGAAAATTTCATAGTTCCAATCTTCCAAGGCTCACGTGAGTTGAGGCATCCTTCAAATAATCAGTCCTGGGTACCTTTAAAGAATATTTTAGTTATTTTTGTTGTAGACTTCCCTTTTCTGCTAGAGACTGTATTGTCCTCCTTCCAGTTTGTAATACTAAAACATACTAACAAGCCTTCCTAGCAGAGCTATCTTATTTCTGGAGTTGCCTTACAAGAAAGTCTGTCTGCCCAAACCTTAAAAATATTTCTTTTGCAGGAGCTTTTTGTGTCTCTACCACAGTGCTTCTCAAACTTGGCATGGCTGGATAGGAAATTCTGGGAGTTGAAGTCCCTACATCTTAAAATTGCCAAGTTTGAGAAACATTGCTCTATCATGACTGGGTTGCAATTTCTGCCCTTTATTGCTGTTCTGCTTTTGAATGCTTTCCATCCTTAAGTTATGGGGAGGGCATGAATTCAGGGGTGGGTTCCAGCAGGCACTACTTCCAGTTCTCTCATGTGCACTTCACTTGTGTGCATTTTGCACACAATGCTTGATGCACACTGTGCACACATGCACAGTGCAATTAAAATTGTTCTGCGCATGCGCAGAAGAGGAAAAAAAGATGGTGGTGCCTACACCGCCACCTGGAAAACCGGTTTAGGGGCATAGCAGGCCTGATTCACTGCCGGTTCCAGCCACCCAGGCCACCAAACCACTACCGGTTTGGCCGAACTTGTCTGAACGGGTAGGAACTCACCAAGGCCTTAATTTTACTGTCAAATATGCATTTTTTAAAAAATTCTGAGCTACTTCTCATTTATTTTCAGGCTATTGGGAAGGAAGGAAAGAAACTGAGTGAATGTAGCTATGATGAACGGTAGTACAAAGTACTTTCCACAAGGCATGCATATCTTCAGGTTAGCATAATTTATTAGAAGGACCATATTGAAATCTTTCACCTGAACCAGAGAAAGGTTTTAAAAAACACAATTATGATTACCACAATATGAACTTTATGCACTTTATGAGCATCCCTTTGAATGAGGGAAATATGAAAATCACACAAAAAGCAAGTGATACTTGATTAATATTAAATGAACGAATCCTGGGGACTACCAGGTTTTGAACAGCTTCATTTATAAAAGCAAGACCAAAACAACAATTCCTATCAAACCTTATTTTGGCATGGGGAAAAAAACCCTGGGAGATTAAGAAATTTCAAAATTTTCATGCTGTGGTTGTGTCCTGTATAGTTTGAATCTATTTCTGGCCTGGCATGTAAAGAAACATGGGGGGGAAATGCATTTATGCACTATACATGCATCACATCGGTTTGGTTACTTCAGATAACATATTGACATATATTAAATCTATTCTATTTTGTAATGTTCATTGCCAAGGTATATACCTTACTATTGTATACGACACACAGCCCTATATATAAACACACTTTACATACTCTATGTGAAAGTATTTTCCCATAGTAATAAGTCTTAGGCTTACTGGCTCAATATCAGAATTTCTTTCAGATAGCCTGAAATTTATCTAATTCAGCTAGAATTAATACATAAGATACTTCCCACAGTTATTTCATGGTATCTAGCACAGAGTTGGGTTTCTACTGGTTTGCACCGGTTCAGGCGAACCAGTAGCGGTAATTTGGCCTGGGTCGCAGAACCGGTTCCCCAATGTCTTCTGCCATTGTTGCAGTGGTGGGTTTCAAATTTTTTTAGAACCTCTTCTGTAGGTGTGGCCTGCTTTGTGGGAGTGGCTTGCCGGCCATGTGACCGGGTGGGAGTGGCTTGCCGGCCATGAGACCAGGTGGAAGTGGCTTGCCAGCCATGTGACTGAGTGGGAGTGGCTTGGCAGTCATGTGACTGGGTGGGTGTGGCCAATTTGTAAAATGTGGTGAAACTCACTTAACAAAGCTCTTGCTTAGCAACCAAAATGTTGGCTCAGAAACTCTGGCATTTGAACTACGCAAGTCTTAAAGCTGTGAAGTTACAAGACCCTTGCACCCCTAAATCTTTAGAAAGGAAAACCCCAGGGTTGTTCAAACTTGACAGCTTTAAGACTTGTGGACTTCAATCCCCAGAATTCCTCCTCCAGTCATGTTGGCTCAGGAACTCTGGCATTGAAGCACGCAAGTCTTAAAGCTGTCAAGTTACAAGACCCTTGCTCTCCTAACCCTTTAGAAAAAAACCTCCAGGAGTGTTCAAACCTGACAGCTTTAAGACTTGTGGACTTCAACTCCCAGAATTCCTCCTCTTGCTCTTCATCTTGATGATGTGAGGATGGGCGGGGGGATGGAGCTGGAACCGGTTCTAAATGGCACTGTAGATTTCTGGAACCTCTTCTATAGAAGAGGTTAGAACTGGCAGGAACCCACCCCTGCATTGTTGGCATGTTTCCGCACATGCGCAGAACAAGTTACAGTCAACTGCAGATGCACAATAACACACACAAAGCGAACCAGTACTAACCGGTACAGGAACCCACCCCTGATCTAGCAGTATTGTAACTCTAGGCAGCCACTTTTAAGGTAACAAAGAAACAAACTTGCCCATACAAAGAATTGATTCATACATGCACGAGATCCTAGCCTCACATAGATTTTGTACTTATGCAATTAATTCAAAAGTTGGGAATCTGCATTTCTGGAGTATCATTTCTGTATTCCTGCCTACTAGCCATCCTAACTGAGATTGGCTGAGAAGTAACCCATTGATCTCTGAATACCACATTCTCCTCTTTCAAGCACACTGTGATACTGACAAACATTATAGAATACTGTATGACACTCTTGATCTGGGCCTGTTCTCTTCCCCACTCTCCCTCCTCTCTTCTGTGACTCAGCAGATGGGAAGGGAGGTTAGATGAAGGATTGAGAAAGGAAAGGGGAAGGAGACTGTAATGACCACATTCTTAGATGTGGAAATGGAGCATCACTATGCACCTCAGAATTGGCTCATTATATTCTCTTGTCCTGGAGGGGGCTACTAACCGGTGAAGATTTACATATTGTTTCTATGAAAAGGAATGGGACAATTTAATAACTGTTCTTAGAGCAGATTGGGGTTGACTGCTGAATTCCCAGATTCTTTTGTCCATTATCAACATCAACATCCCCTGCCTGTAATAGTTGAAAATGAATTTTGCCACAGTAAGAAGAGAAGGGTGGATAAAGCAACTGGTGGGAGTTAGACAGCTGGCAAGGGGTTTTTTTTTTGTGTGTGTGTTGCAATTATTCTAGAGATAGCAGTGGAGATTTAAATGGTGTCCTGGGAAACCAGATGGGCTGGATCTGAAAGTTGTTAGTGTAGGATGCAGTGAGATCAGAGAGATTTATCTCTTGATATAGCAGGGCTTGCTTATTTGCTCACCTCTGGCTTGCTGAACAGATCTCTCTAGCTAGCACAACAGATTTTGACATACAGTACTGTATATATGCAATTAGAAGTATTATTTTAGCATAACCTACTAAGGATTTTCCCAATGTTGTAAGACCAGAATGCTAAAATTCCTTATATTCAGTTGACCTGGTTATCTTGTTCTTACTTCTTATTTGGTTTTGGGTGGTGGGTTTTGTTTTTGTTTTTGTTTTTTGGGGGGGAGGTGTCATACATTGTATTGTGAACTACACAGAATCATTTGCAGCATCAAAATCAAATTAATTAAATTTACATTTCTATAGCTGTGTTTATACAATCGGTCTAACATTGTGGTCATTACCGAATCATAATAATTTAATACACGTAATATGTTAAGTCAAACAGGTCACGTTATAGTTTGCAGGGCTATTTTACACAAACTGCTAAGACGTAATTTGGCTGCTAGGGCTGGCTTTAAAATTATCATTTGTTAATGGTGTTTTAGCATATTCTGGGAAGAATTCTGATGATTTTGTGGTTTGTTATTTAACACCCACATTCAAAAAGTGAGAATACAAAAGAGCCACCCTGGCAGTAAGTCCCATTGGTTTTTCATGCATAGTATTCAACTACTCAAGTATACCTGGGGAACAAGTTGTCTCAACTTTTTTTTTTTTGGTTATTTTAGTGGACATTATTTAGCTTGCATCTAATTCATAGGGACAAACTCGATCACGTCACGTGACGTATTGTGATGTAATTTTTGCCTTTACAGAGCCGGGATGGATATGGCCTGCGTGTGACGGTTTGCAGGTCGCCAGTTTGACAGGCCTGATTCTAATTCCTCAGAAGGAAATGTCTTTGGTGCTGACTAATGGAGAGATATTGGACATTCAAATCCATGCTGGGTAGGATAGACAAAGCATCTTTGGGCTGGACTGAGCACCTGGTCTTCCAATCTTCCAATTTGTCAGTATAAGTGTATACTGGCAAATACATGATACAGGTAACTTTGACTCTTATAATTTCTGAGACGTAAATCTAAGCCACAATGAATAACTGAATTGAGTGAAGTGCTTTTCAAAACTTGTCCTCCCTCCCCCCAATTTGTCACATGGAGCCACCTCATTAAGAGAAAACAAAGGTTTAAGCAGCTGCAACAGGCCCAGGAAGGGCACATAATAAGTGCAATGCTAAGTAATGACTTGGACTGCCACTGTTAGGGCTGTCTCAAATTCCATTCGCTAGTTTATATTGTATTAAGCCAGAAGGGCATGCAGGGATCTCAGCCACTGAATCAGCATCTCAGTAAGAGATGTTGACCATGACATTGTTAAAAATGCAGGCTCTGAAAGATCTACTCAACAATGAACTTACGACAATTTTGCTTACATGAATTTAATGATATATTATCTAGAAGAGTAAAGGTACTTCAACACATAACATAGATACTTAATATTTTTATTTTATGGCCTACAAAGAGCCATGTCATCAGAAATTTTATATAAACTCATATGGTTCTGAAAAGCCACTCTCTTGGGAAAAGTAGCCCTAATGAATAAAAGAAGACAGGCATGACTCATTCAGAGGTATTCAATATTCACATGATTTTTCTTTGATTACTGAGAGACAATAAACAAATAAGAAAAATGCTCTTGGGATTAATGCAGTGACCATTTTGATATGTAGAACAATTTTTTTTAAAAAAATAGCATGGGCAATTGTATAGTTATTCTAATGTTCCACTGTTTGCAAATGCAATTTTAAAAAGTTGATTTTTTAAAAAAAATGTTGACTAAAGTAAACAAGGTGCATATTGAATTTATGATTATACTCAAAAATGATACAGACCAGACTAAGGACTAATTTACCTATTTATTCTGTACGGCGCAGAAGTAAAAATGCTAGATGGGGAAACATGGAAATACATATCTTTGCCAGCATAAAACTCATGACTCATTATTATTATTATTATTATTATTATTATTATTATTATTATTATTATCTCTGCAGTGACACAGCAACAATGTCTATATTAGCCACCCAATGTGTAGATGAGAATGCTGCTTTCCAAGATCAAAGGAAATGCTAGAATAAGCTGGATGCGTTCAGCAACTTAGAGAAGTTACTCTATCATCATGCAGTAGTCTTAACTACTGATTGGATGCAGTGATTGCAATTGGCATTTGGAATAAGATTATTCAAAATGTACCATGATTTGTTCTGCATGGAAAACAGTCATTGTAGACAATGACTCTTATGGACAGCTTGACTTTGCATTATGATGTTTTTATTGTCGAATTCCAAAAAGGTTGTAGCTTAATGGGACACCTTTTTAAAAAATCATCACTGAGATATAGAGGTTGTCTGGAATTTTTGTTTTATGAATATCTCCCTCTTTGTTTTACAAATAGCCTCTTCTTAGGATTTTGACAAGTTCTACTGCTGGTAATGCAACAGATGCAATGATACAGAAAGCTCTTAGAATTTTGGCATGATCTTATCTGACCTTGACAAATATAAATCATCGGGACAGATTACATCCCTGAAGTCTGAAGGAGCTGGCAGATGTTATCTCAGAACCATTGTATCATATCTTTCAAAAAATCCGGAGTACTGGGGAAGTACCTGAGGATTGGAAAGCATCTGATGTAGGTCCCATCTTTAAGAAAGGAAAAAAACAGACCAGGAAACTACAGACCAATCAGTCTAACATCAATACCTTGGAAGACCTTGGAAAAGATAATAAAAAACAGACCTGCAAACATCTAGAAACAAATAAAGTTATAACTAGTAGCCAGCATGGGTTTGTTAAAAACAGATCATGCCAAACCAATGTTATTTCATACTTTGATAAAGTGACTAAATTAGTAGACCAGCGAAATGCTGTGAACATAGTATACTTAGATTTCAGTAAGGCATTTGACAAAGTAGACCACAACCTTCTTCTTGGTAAGCTAGAAAATAGACAACATCACCACCAGATGGATTTGTAGCTGGATGACAAACCGTACAAAATGAATAGTCCTTAATAGTGCTACATCCCCATGGAGAGAAATAAGTAGTGGGGTACCAGAGGCTCCGTCTTAGGCCCAGTAGTATTCAATATCTTCATAAATGACTTAGATGATGGAATAGAAGGGGAACTCATCAAATTTGCAGATGACACTAAACTGACAGGAATAGCCAATACCCCAGAAGACAAGCTCATGATAGCAAGCAGAATCTTAAATATCCAATTCACATCCAGTTCCAGGACCTTTAAGTTCCAATTACCATCATTAACTGAGGACTAGCTTTTATTTATTTTGAGGCTGAAAAAAAATTCCCCTTCACACATTTGCTATCCTATTTATAGCTGCAAACTATGCTAAGAGTATTTTGGGAGTGGTTTTTTTTTTAATTTTCTTTTGGCTTACCAAGGGCTGCAGCAATTGCTCTCTCTCTGTCTCAACTTTATAATTTTGGCAGTCAATGACAATAAATTTTTCTCAAGCTGTAATGCCTATAACGTGGGTATATATATCATAACATTCTTTCTGGCAATAAAATGGGGGGTTGTTTTCTTGGAATGAGAAACCCTAGCCCTAACCATGACAAATGAGAACAGTTGGCAAGAACCTACTCACTGCAATGCAGTAGGGAGACAATAAGTAAAAAAGAAAAGCAAAGCAAAACCAATTCAACAGTGCTTGTATTTGTAGGGAAGAAAACTAATAAGAAAAGAAGACCTGTTGCTCTAATATCAAGAGACACATCTTTGCATCTTCTGCTATATAAGAATGACTTTGGGTCTTCCTCTACCTCTGAGTTAAAGTGTGGCTTACTATCCTTGAATTAGAGGGAAAAATGCTAATAAAAACTTGTTCCATCTTTCTTTAAAATAGTTATAACAGTATTGACTCCAAAATTTGAATTCTGCTCAATTAATGAGATATGATATGTCTACCGAACTATAAGAAACGACTTAGTGTATTTCCCTTTAGAAAGTTGGAAATATGTTCAAGATGCCTATTGTAACAAAAAACAGCTTAATAAAGCTCTGTATTTAGAAATTATCTCAAACTTCTTTAAATATTTTTGAGAACATTGAGATTTGCTAAAAGGCAAGGTTTTAAATGGTAAAGCCTGCTAGAGGTGTAGTTGATTCTTGCTGCTAACATGGCACATACATGTGATATTTTGGATAAGGGTACATAGCTAATTTACCTCTCTCTTATTCAGGATGTCAGACCTGGAAGCCATCTTTTACCTTTTAGAATACAGGCCTGCCACATTTTCTACTGTGGAAAAGTGGGAGGGGGGATTATACAGAGTATGGGTCATATGCAGCCATAACAACATTCCTTCTCAGAAAGTCAAGGTCGCCTTGTCCCTGCACCTGGATGGATGTGGATGGGAGAAATCTTCCTTCGTGGCAATGATTGATTGGACCATGTGATAGACTTGTGGGTGTTGGGACAGGGTCTTGAACTTTCAACTGTGTGGGAAAACTTGAAAGCTTTCAGATTCGGGTTTTCCCAGATGTGCCAATATGATATCTCTAATAAAATGGAATTTTGAGGAAACTCAAGCCTCGGAGTCTTCTTTTGTTAGGGGTGTTACTTGGAACCCTGACATTAACCCAAATCTCTTCTAAAGAACTCTACCAGCTCCCCCGAACTTCAGGGTGCTGTCTAGGGTCCTGAGCACCACTCAGGGAAGACTCAGGAAAGATGACACAGGATATGTTCCAATGTTCTAATAGCACTGGAGTTATTTTAAGCTCAACTTAATATATAATGAGAGGAATGCAGTGGCTCAGTGAGTAAGTTGCTGAGCTTGTCGATCAAAAAGGTTGGCAGTTCGGTGGTTTGAATCCCTAGTGCCACGTAACGGAGTGAGCTCCCATTACTTGTACCAACTTCTGCCAAACTAGCAGTTCGAAAGCATGTAAAAATGCAAGTAGAAAAATAGGAACCACCTTGGTGGGAAGTTAACAGCGTTTTGTGCACTTTAGGGGTTTAGTCATGATGGCCACATGACCACGGAGACATCTTCGAACAGCGTTGGCTCTTTGGCTTTGAAACGGAGATGAGCACCACCCCCTAGAGTCGGGAACGAGTAGCACATCTGTGTGAGGGGAACATTTACCTTTTACTATATAATGAAATAGCTCCATATAATTCCATATAAATGAAATACCTACAAAATTGAATTTGGGGTACACTAGTTTGCTTTTTATCTTTTCAGGCAATTTTTTAGTATTTCAAGTTGGCAGAATTTAAGATATAGATCACTTTCAGGTTTTTCTGAGAATTTGCAGAGTGAACAATAACAGCATGAAAAAGTCTTAATGTATCTTTTCAGCATCAATATCAGAGAAATGATGCATTTTAAATGCTGGAAACTAGAATCAACCTGGGACTACCTAACAGAACTCCCTTTCTTCTTCAATTTTTTGAAATAAATTTGTAAACTTTTAATATATTCAGTAAATACGTAGAGGGTTTGAATTTTGAAGATCCAGCACACTACTTCAATTTTTGATATATATATACTGAGATTGAATTGACACATCACTCTAAACTATAATGAGGTTTGTTTGATTTGCCTTAATGTTCAATATGAAACCAATCACTATGAATTATCCTATCAATTATGATTGTATTAATCATTAATTAAATAAACATGATTAAATTATACAAACATTGGCAACTTGCACAAATTAAGATTCAACAAAAAATGAGTCTTGGCCTACATACAGAGATTATACATTCATGGGTGTTTAGGCATAAATTCTGCCTGAATCAGTTAGAACTCTTCTCTACAAGTTCAGAAAATGTATAAAAGAGCCTTTCAATGACTTGAAATGAGTAAACATACAATACAAAAGGGTTACAGTATTAGACCTATTCATCCAGACATCCTATTCATTATGAAAGTGGGTGACTGAGCTACTCTCACTTCATCTAAAATTATTGGCTACCAGAAGTACCGCATTAGTATTGATTATTTTACAAGCATACTGATGCTGTCTTTATGAATTATTTCTGGTCGCTCCTCAAAACAATCCAATTAGGAGCAGTTGTTTGAAAGAATTTGAGAGTGAGGACTACAATAATGCATCTCCAAGATTCCTGTGTTGCCTTTGGACTGACCTTACTGCCTTTTGCACCAAAAATGCTGCTGAAAGATAAAAATAATAGAAGCACAGCATCCAAATCATGTCCAGAACTCTAGATTCTTCATTGGTCAGGCTGCAACTGGCGTATAGGTCCTATATTTTCAAGATGCTGTCAAGCCAGAAGCCATTTTGGACCGTCTTCAGGGCTGCCACAGCAAGGCTGGTTCGAGTGTGGGAATGGGAAGGGGGAGTAGAGATAGCTGGGGACTTGTAGCCAAAATAAAAATCCTTTCTCCTGGGAACCAAGGATGTCCTCACCAGGTGATGGGAAAGCGTGAACTGAAACCAACTGGAGTTGGGACTGTGACCCGGTTGGACCATGTGATGGACATGTGAACTGGGGGGGAAGAACTTTGATTTTTAATTTGGGTGGGGAAAACCTCGGGACCTTCAGAGTCGAGTTTTCATCAGATGTGCCAATATGACATGCCTAATAAATTTGGGCTTTGAGGAGAGCCTTGTCCTCGGGGCTTTGATTGTATTGGGTCCGTTACTTGGAATCCTGACAGATGCATATTGAAACATGTTCACAGAATGGCAGTCAAGGAATTGTAAGACCCAAGAATGTGCTTGAGGGTTGGCTGGAAAAGGTGGATATTTAGCCTGGAGAAGTGAAGGCACAGCTATCTTCAACATCTCAAAGACCTGCCATATAAAAGAAATCTACTGCCTGTTGCTCCAAAGACTAAAACAAATATTTGATTATTTTGCTATTGAAATTTACAAAAGCTAATTAAAAATGGAAAGCACTGCCTTTAGATATAGAACACTTGGGGACAGCCTGTCTGCCAATCCATTCAAACTCATTAATTACCATAGGAAACAATCATATCTGAGTATGGAGGAAAAGACTGCAATTATAAAGCATATGAGCTAGGGATCTAGACAATATTTTGTTTTGAATTAATTAGAGTGTTGACCTACAAAACATTCTGCTTTGTGTGGGGAAAATTACCATCTCAAATACAGAATGGTTATTGTGAGCATCTGGGAATTTTTCACAATGTGTGGTCTTTCACTTGAGACAGCTGTCTTGCCCTAGCAAAAGAAAATTTTACAGTTTCACTCTCAAAACAAAATGGTTTATATACCAATGGCATGTACATCTCTGCTCAATTTGCTGATTTAGAAGCTAAATGTCCATGATACATTGATGGGCCTGGTCTACCAACTTTATGCACTGCAATTGATAGATTTCTAAAACTGAGACCTGTTCTCTGTTAAAGTAGGACTTACGACCACCCTTATATTGTAGTACAGTGTATTGCAACCTTGGCAGCTTGATAATGAGTGGTCTTCAATTCCCAGAATTCCCCAGCCTGCGTGGTCTAATACTGGCCTCATACAAACATGAATGAGAAAAGAACTCCTTCTGAAGAAAGAGATTCTGAATACCTTTTTTGAGAAATTGGGTCCTCTTTGCTGTTTATTAGGTGATGATAAAGAAATAAGGCAGATGGAGGTAGGTGGGGCAAAATGAGGGAGCACTCACAGCAGATGGCAGTATGAAATTAAGCTAACAGATCTTGGCTTCAGACTCCATTAGAGTTTTGCTGTCATGCTTAGAAAGATGTAGCTGAACAAGTCAGCCTCTGGCA
This sequence comes from Natrix helvetica, assembly GCF_964273705.1. NCBI lineage: Eukaryota > Metazoa > Chordata > Lepidosauria > Squamata > Natricidae > Natrix > Natrix helvetica. The sequence continues at coordinate 31,996,875 of NC_138548.1, forward strand.
CTTCCCAAATATTCTAACAATACATGCTATTCCCCCTCTCAAAAATAACCCATCCATATATATTTTTTTTAACAGGAAAGGGATTCTGGTATTATTCCAACATCACTGCAGCAACAACAACAACAAAAATCCACTCCAAATAAACTTATCTCTTAGGCAACCTCTGAAATAAAGCCGACTATGATGCTGCAGCATTTTTTCTCCATAGCAACATGACTACACAGTGGTAGCAAAGGTTTTTCTAGTATACTAGTATATTCCTAGTATCTTCTTTTTGTAGCATCTTCTGCTGAGTTTATATACATGAACATAGGCATGATTTAACAGGAGAAAGGTAAATCTGGGCTTTGCAAGGAGTAAAATGGATACCCTACCCCAAGGGATAAGATACTTTATTCATTGTGTTCCATTATTCAAGCTTATACCAAAATATGTACAGGATGACAGATCTCATTTTAATAGTGTAACAAGCAAACCCCATTCCTCATCCCTCCAAATTCCAGATTATACATTTGAATTTGAGCAACTATTCCATGTACACTTTTAAACAAGAGGAAAAATTCAAACACTCCAATATTGTTGCTTTTACTAAATTCAAACTGAATTTTTTTTGTACATATTTTTCCCCTCTCCCTGAAAATCTTTGATAGTGGAGATAAAGGAAAATAATGTTTTGATGACTCAAATTAACAGTTCAAAAGTAGAAACTTCCCCCCCAAAACAGTGTGAAGTCAAACTTTTTGAATTAGAGTTTGTTTGTTGTATGTGGTATGTTGTGGTGTCGTTTGTTTACAAACAGATCAGCAAAGTTCAGATAGACAGAGTTATTGTTTTTGTAATCTGAATGAGAGATATGCTTTCAACCATTGCTTGATACAGACATTTATTTATCAGATGCAGCATTCCTATCTCAATTCTGAGAAAGGATGAATCTATTGAATTTCTGTCTGATGTGTTAAATGTCCAAAGTATTGGGCTCTTCTAGTTGAACAATCTTTCCATTTTCATGTTGTGTTTAATGGCAAACCATGATTTAGCTGTTACATCTAATTCAGTCCCATATATGTGGAACTTTAGTACAGGTAGTCCTTGACATACAAGCACAATTGGGACCAGAATTTCCATTGCTAAGCAAGGTACTTAAACGAGGTGTGCCTGATTTTACAACTATTTTTTGCCATGGCTGGTAAGCAAATCACTGTGGTTGCTAAGTGAATTGCAGAGTCCAGTTTCCTCCTTTGACGGTGCTTGTCCAGCTGAGAAAGTCACAAATGGTGATCACATGACCTGGGATACTACAACCGTCATAAATACAAAATGGTTGCCAAGCGCCCAAATTTTCTTCATGTAGGGAGGCTGCAATGATTGTAAGTGGCAGTACCAGTGGTTAGTCACTTTTTTCAGTGCAGTTGTAACTTCAAATGGTTGCTAAATGCTGGTTGTAAGACAAAATACCTGTCTAAATCTGTAAATTAGTTATTTGGCACCCCCAGAATTATCATCAGATGTCAAGGTATTTCAAGGTTCTGTTTACTGTGAAGCACATTCTTTAGACTTCCATTTATAGTTGATTCGATAGTAAAAGAAATAAATACTTCAAATATTCATTTATTATTAATTCCGATAATTAAATAAAAAGCAAATAATAATTCAGCGATAGTTGCCTCTTACATGGCAACTTATGTTAAGTAGAGAAAAATTTTTGTTGTATAAGTAAAAATGATTACAGTTTTGCCAAAATGACCAAAACCTGGTTCAATGACCGCGGGATTACTGTGCTTGATTGGCCTCTCCATTCTTCCTCCATACTCTGGGTCCTTGGTTTCCAAATGAGATGCAAAAGTTGCTCTCATCAGAAAAGAGGACTTTGGACCACTGAGCAACCGGACTTTGGACCACTGTGCTTCATTAAGAGCAGGGTCAACGCAGCCATCTACCAGGAGATTTTGGAGCACTTCATGCTTCCTTCTGCAGAAGAGATTTATGGGGATGCTGACTTCATTTTCCAGCTGCCCACACTGCCAAAAGTACCAAAAACCTGGTTCAATGACTGTTGGATTACTGTGTTTGATTGGCCAGCAAACTCGCCTGACCTGAACCCCATAGAGAATCTATGGGGCATTGCCAAGAGAAAGATGAGAGACATGAGACCAAACAATGTAGAAGAGCTGAAGGCCACTATTGAAACATCCTGGTCTTCCATAACACCTCAGCAGTGCCACAGGCTGATAGCTTCCATGCCACGCCACATTGAGGCAGTAATTGCTGCAAAAGGGGCCCAAACCAAATACTGAGTACATATGCATGCTTATACTTTTCAGAGGTCCGATATTGTTCTATGTACAATCCTTGTTTTATTGATTGCATGTAATAATTTTCTGAGATGGTGGATTTGGGGTTTTCATGAGCTGTACGCCATAATCATCACAATTATGATAAATCACGGCTTGAACTATCTTGCTTTGCATGTAATGAGTCTTATCTCATATATTAGTTTCACCTTTTAAGTTGCATTACTGAAATAAATGAACTTTTGCACATATTCTAATTTTTTGAGTTTCACCTGTATATTTTGTATCCTGCTTTCAGTTTTATGTGTAATCTGAATTTAATGTAGTTTATTTAAAAGCCAAGAACAGGAGTGCCAAGAACAGACAATCCTGTAAGAATGTGTGTGTGTGTGTGTGTGTGTTTTAAACAAAGCCATATTACACACACTTAATAATAAATATGTGGGAACCATAATTTCAAAAATTATGAGCAAAATCTACATTAAGGGTGCTTCTAAAATTATCAATTAATAGGCACTGTGAATATATTCATTTTGCATAAAGAAAAGAAAAGAAATTTCCAAATACCATATTACAATATTTGGTTTTGTTGGTAAAATCCTGTATTTTGTAGCAGGACAATTGTACAACAAAAGCTGCATTTGAAATACAATTATTTGCAAATATTTTCTATTAACCATCACCTCCAATTCCTTTGGCTTTGCTCTTGCTTAATTCATAATTTCAAAATCCTTAACACCAAGGGAACACCAACCATTTACTTAAAAAATAAGAAGTCAGCATGATTCTGAAGAAAGCATCAACCTGAGAAATCATCTTTATTTTCAACAATTGCACCGGCTTATGTGGGCTCCATATGGCATTCTTAGAAAATACATAAAAATGGCAGATACTTACTTGCCCAGGAAAAAAAAAAGCCAAGATAAACATAGGGTGACAGGCACCATATGATGGCTGGAAGATCACAGTAGCATTTTTGCAATAAGGCAGGGTTGTCCACAAGAAGGGAGTCCAAAATCAAGATGTTTACCACAACTACATAGATGCACATAAGAAAGAGTAGGGTTTTGACCAGTTATGGCTGCCATCTTGACTTTTTGTCCCCTTCCTGTGGATACCCCTGAGTGCTCCTGATCTATTTTGAATAGCAACAAAATGAAGGAGGCCCTTCAGATACTGTACTGCTAAACTAGAAATCCTATCAGCTAGCATGGGCAATAGTAAAGATTGCTGGAATTTGTAGTTCAACAACTTATGGAGGACCACGGATTCCCTACGCTGACTATGGGTACATCAACCCAGGACTTCAGAAACTTTCTGTTGCTATCATTTAATAGTGCTTCATCCAAAGTCAGATGAGCACCAATTATGTTGGCACTCCAGAAAGAAGCCAATTCTTGGCTTTTCTATAAAATCTTTGGGAATGGTGGCACTTGGTGTTTTCCTTACAGGGAAGGTCAAAAAGTCACACCACTGGCAAAAAAAAATTTAAAAGATGAATTTAAACCCATGGTCGCGGCTGCCATTTTGACTGATTACTTGAAGTACTGGTATTGGGTATGTCTAATTCAATGAAAAGAATAATTAGGAATGACATGATAACAGTTCTGGTATCTCAGGGATTGCCACAAAGAAGAGGGAGTCAAGCTATTCCCAAAGTACCTGAAGGTGGGACAAGAAGTAATGGGTGGAAACTAATCAAGGAGACAAGCAACTTAAAACTGAGAAGAAATTTCCTGACAGTTAGAATGGTTAATCAGTGAAGCAACGTGCCTCCAGAATGTGAATGCACTGAAAGTTTTTAGGAAGAGATTGGACAGCCATTTGTCTAAAGTGGTATAGGATCTCCTGTCTAAGCAGCGGGTTGGACTAGAAGACCTCCAAGGTCCCTTCCAACTCTGTTATTTTATTCTAAGCGCCTTTTCCAATGGTTTCTGCCTGTCCAATAAGTTTGGAATGAGTAGGGATACTCCGGGCCCATTCTATCAAGTAATGTCATCTAGTGGGACCCTAAAAATGCCTGTCCTGTGAAATAGCATCCCCTCAGAGCTATCTGAACAGCTCTCACCCTACAAGTCTTTTAAAACATGGCTGCACACCAGCCATGTCTGAGTTAAGTTGGCTGTTCAGCTCCATGTGCATTGTTTGTCATGCATCCTGTTCTGTTTAGGTTCACCCATTTTTTTTGTCTTCATTTCCTCCTTCCTTTTAATTATGTAAGTCACCCAAAGTCAATTGGGGGTTGGGTGGCCTTTTAAATATAAATTAATCGATACACAATTAGGAAACTGGGTGGTACTGGGTTTGGGTTTTTTTAAAAAAATTATCCTGTTTTAGGTTTGCATTATTTATTGTCAAGAGGTTTTTTGGACCAAAGAGCATAAAAATTGCAGAAATAAATAATAAATAAACAAACAAACAAACAAATAAATAAATAAATAAATAATAGTCTTGTAACATAGCAAAAATAAATAAATAATATCTGTGATAACACAGCCTTCTAAAATTAGAAATAAATTTGTTCAAACTGACTCGTGAATTAAATTAAATTAAAAAGGCTTCAGTGGCCCTGTTTGAGGTTATTTGATTCTTGTTGGGGAGGAAGGTAATATCTATTGCCTGTTCGTGGCTGATCTATTTTTGATATACTTTCGAATACCATTCCCCACATCCATTTGGCCCAGTTTTTGAAGTCCATTAGAAAAGCTTTACAAATCTGGTTTCCCCCCCCCCCATTTAATCAGGGTGATTTCTGATCCCTTTGGAAGGAAGCTAGAATTTTATTTTTTACATATTTCTTCAATGCATTGCTACTGAGCTTTGATTGCCATGGAACATCAAATGGTAAATGGAATTGAAAAGCACAGACAGAAGAGGATTGCACAGACTGACTATAAGCAGCATGACAAAACAGCCACAGTGATGCATTGGACGTTCTGCAAGAAATACCATTTATTTGCCTGCAAGCAAGAACTGGTGGGGGTCATAAAATAGACAAGTAGTAGAAAAGGAAAAAAACTAAAGTCCTCTGGAACTTTAGAATTTAAACAGACATTCGCTTGCCACATAACACGGCAGACTTAATCATTGTTGCTATGAAAGACAAAACAGCTTTCCCCCCCATTCTGTGCTTTATAAATCACTTTGTGCTCTGGCTTGTTTGAAGTCTCCCATAACGCATGAAACGTTTGAATTATGCAGATTGAACATGTACTTCCCAAGTAAAATCCAGTAATTGATATAAGGGTGTACATAAGCATTCCTCAACATTTCTGGCCCTGCATTGGGGCGGGGGGGGGGGGGTCTGTGTGAGTGGTAGGTATGCACGTGCAAGCGTGCACAGCTCTATTTGTGAGTGGTAGGAGCACGCCCCCACTGCTAGTGTGAATGGAGCTTCATATGTGAGCCCAAGCACCCGCCAATCATGTGAGTCGAGTGCCCACTGCTCACACGAGTAGAGCTTCACATGCTCACCTGCCACTTATGTGGTCCATTTCCAAACAGGCCGCGGCTAAGTATTGGGCCACAGCCTGATGATTGGGGACCTCTTTTCTACATCATTTATGTGCGTTACCTATTTCATTGTTGTATTCTTAGATGTGTCTTTTCTATGGCCCAGATCTAATGAGATATAATTCAATCTACTCCTTTTGTGCTTAAAGATTATTTTTACTGGCCCATTCGGAATGCTGATTAAAGATAATCATTTTCTCTCTGTATTAAGGTTATTCATTCTTCTATCACTTCTCTACACTGTATTTTTTAATTCTACCCAATATATTTTAAAATAATTATTAGACTTCTTTAAATAGGTATTTAAAACTTTTAAACAAATGCAGTAGTAAGTCTCCTTGAACTAACTAATGGGGAAGGGTGCAAAATAAGATGTAAATTGAATTTTTAATTAGTGAAGATAACCATTCTGTTCCATATTAAGTTCCCCAATAACAAAAGTGAGTTTCTTTCAAATGTGGTGAATGAAGGTATTTTCACTTGCATAAAACCAAACTGTTATTGTGATGTTTCATGCTACCAAAGCAACAATAAATTGAACTTGGGCAATATCTGCATTGCAAATAGCCATTTCCAATATTCACCCCATGTCTTAATCAACTCTTAACAATATTCCTGGCCCCCAGATAAATGGTTTGCTTTGAAATCCTATCTATGAGGAGGCAGACCTTTGCTATTCCTGATTCTTCCACTATTTTCATCATCTATTCCCACATAGCTAAAGTGCCCATATTTTTGGCAATAAAAATAGTCAGCATTACCTTTTTGTTTATTTAAAAATGGCAGTGGTGGTGAAGACCAGGGACTTCTTGTCAATGAATCCTTGGAAGGTGATTTCTTTCCACTAGCAGTCGCTGCCACTTCAGCTGATTTCTTCTGAGCTACTTTGTCCTTTACTTCTTCACTGCTGATGGTAGACGGAGACACGGTATCAGCATGGACTTTAGAGGCGGCAAAAGAGCACTTCAAGTAGGAGGCTGAGTCTGCTAGATTTTCCCTGTTCATTCTGCTTTCCTTGGAGCCACTTAAATTGTAATCCGAAGCCCTGGTGCCTTCATTCCTAGTGTGATTTTCTTCTTCGATAATGTCCATAATAATGGGCTTCATTAAGGGAGAGTCATGCTCCCGTTTAGGGCTCTCCTCAGAGGCTGATGAAGCATCACAAGATTCAATTATGAGCTCACTGTCCAGTTCAGCTTCACGTTCTTCCCTCAGGATGCTGTACTGTATTGAAGGAGAGGCTGGGGAAGGTGGAGGACCTCCAGCATGGCTGAAGGTCATGTAGTTGGAATGGAGAACCTCTTCAGCAGCTAGGGGGTCTTCTGATACCAATTCTATTTCAGAATCACCTGATTCAGCACTGCTTGCTTCATTATCCAAGGGAGCACTTCCTGCTGGGAATTCTGTCAACTTGTTTTTCTTATCTTGTTTCTCTGGTGCAACAGTTTGTGATCCTTGGCCTTCAGGATGCTTAAATGGGAAGCCCTTTGCTTCTTTAATGGCATTAATAAGTTCATCTTCAGAAAGGCTGCCCTTGCCTTGAGATTCAGAACCAGAAGGTTCTGGGATTTCAAGGAGATAGTTCCAAGTTGGAAAGAAGAAAGAACGCAATAAAAAGAAAACATAAACATGAGGGAAAGAGAAGGATAAAAATTCTGGTTAGCAAAAATCCAATTTTATCTCTTTAGGAAGCAATCACATAATCTACTTATGCATGTACAGTACCTCCAACCCACAAGCTCTAGAGCAAACACAATGGGCTTTCTGTATTATTTCTAGATTGTTTTTTCATGTCTAGTGCTGATGTTTCTCCTCATAAGGAGGCATGACTTCACTCTTAACAATTTGCAGATAATAAGCAAGTTTTAAAAATACACGGTTTGTACAAAATATAACAGTGGGTGTTTTAATGTGTGAAAACATATTGCTGAAAACAGAATAGAGGTGGCATGACTCATAAAAGCTTTGAAGATGGGGAAAGCTGGTATAAAATGGGACTGTAATTTGTATATGTGACACATAACAAAGCATAAGACATCTCTCTCTCTCTTTTTTGAGTATAGGCTTTGCTGCTAAGTGTCATATTCCATATAGGTTAATATTTTATATTCCATGAAATAAATGTGTCAACTTTGTGGGCAGTTGCCAATTACTTCCGCTCTCTTGCTTGCTAAATGAGGATGGCTAACTTTTCCAGGAAAAAAATGTCCATGGCCAATGGCCCAATGGCCAAAGGAGACAAAACAATTCTACAATCTATCATGAGATGTTCCCTTCGGACAGATTTTGGTTTTAATTTCACTTCCCCTTTTAATGGTTTCTAGAGCTCCAGCATCTTTTCAAACCAGTGGAGAAAAAGATCTCCACTGCTGTTTAATAAGCCAAAGTTAAAGATGGCCAGCTGGGGAATTTTGGGAATTAAAGTCCACAAGTCTTAAAGTTGCAAAGGTTGAACACCCTGGCATAGAACTTTTCTACATAACAATGTCCTTAAATTTAGAAGAAAGGGTTTAGATACTAAAAGCACTGCCGGTACCACTTATCTTTATTGTACCATGGCAATAAAACTACTCATTGTAGTGGCCCTCACAGAATATAAAATTGGATACTTTAAAGGAAGGAAATAGTTGTGGGTTATCAGCCAACCTTCCCCCTACACACCCAGGGCATCTGCAGGAGGAACAAAAAGTTGAGTGTTGCTGTGGATTGAGGTTTCTCTATATCATAGGGAGCAATGTATAATTTATGAATTATTTGAGTAACCCTCAGATATATGTCTTCAATACCCAGAATTCTCCAACCATCATGGCCATCACTAACAATTTAGGAGTTCCAATTCCATCCACCTGTAAAGTCCTCTTGTTAGAAAATTTAACTGTGTATGCTATCTGCTGAGAACTCCATGTGGCATCAGGAAGGGCATCCAGCCAGTAAATTCTCAGTTCCATCACTCTGACTCTATCCCAAATTAAGGGTTGTAAAAAGGGAGGGGCTTTTTTAATGTATGTTATCTGCAAATCTTCCTCATCCCCTAAATTATTTTTTTTTGTACTCTGGTATGTAATCATTTTTACCTGTTCCTGAAGATGGTGGTGTAATTGAGCCAGGGCTGTCATCTTCTGGCTCAGATACTGTCACTGTAGGAACTATTTCATGACTTGGTTTGAGACCAGCTTCTTGTTTTTCAGGAGTTTTCTCCTTTGATACAGGCACCTCCATAGTTTCTATTTCCGTCAGTGTAATCTTGACTGGTGATGTTTCTGAGGGGCTATACTGGTGGTCCAGTAGAAAAGATGAGCCCTCTTTAGACTCGTATTTTTCATCAAAAGATATCCCTTTTGCTCCAATCTTGTCCTCCACTCCTTTATTAATCAAGCTGAGAGGACTCACCTCTTCCTTGACTGTATCACAGCTCTCTTGATATTTGATCTCTTCTGATCTACTGATGTCCATGTACTTGTAGGATTCTGATTTCATCTGTTCCGCTGGATCGGCTAAAATCTTGTTGACATCAGTGGATTCTGCTGGGGTCATCTCTATTCCTGAATCAGAGCTAAACAGCCCGCTTTGGGCATGAATTCCCTCCGTGCTCTCTGAAGGGGTAACATGACTGTCCTCCCTGGAAAGATTTCCGGTGAAATAAGAGGAATCTTGAGGTGCTGTATAGAGTTCATCAGAAAACAGAGAGGTGTAAAGGGAGCCATTGCTTCTGTCTGATGTCTTGGAACTACCATAATCATAGAAGTGAGAGGAAGTCATTCCTCCTAAAAATAGATAAAGAAATAAAATTTAATCCAAAAGAAAATTCTATTATATGAAAAAAAAGATCCATATTATCACATGGTGGTAGGTGGGTGAAACACTTTGTCTACAGGCATTTTGTTTGAGAATTTAGTGTAGTTACAAAGCTATATTAGTGAATGAGTGTGAATGTACACACATACACTCGTCAGCCAGTTTATCTAAGGCACTTCCAGACAAACAGCTTTTCTGCTTTTCAACTTCTCTAATTTTATTTTAAAATACATCTGAAACTGATCCAGGGTATTCCGACCATTTTGATTATCAGAATGCAAGAGTCATGGGTTCATGGGCAAGTTTATAAATCTAATGCCTGAAAGTAATTATCAGCCAATCAGAACTTTGCAATCAGATCAGTAACATCTGCCTGCTCTGAACTTTACCTAAGTATCATCGGGAGAAAGAAAAGGAAAGAAAATAATTTTCTAGCATTTATTTCGACTCATTTATTCAAACTTTCAAGATTGTTGCTATAGCAAGATTCAGTCTCTTTCAGAACAAAAAATCCTTGCCCAGAGAAAAAATAAGGGATAAGAATAAATATAAAATATTTGCAACAGTCATTATATTATTTGATCACTAAGAGACTCATCTTATTCCCATACCAGGAGAGATCTAATTTTCCTTCAGAGTGCAACTCTTTTTTGAAGAAGTTACTTAACTGGACTTGTTGCTCTCTACCATCTACTTCTGCACCCACTTTTGAAACTTCTTTGGAACTGATGGAAACTTCCAGTCCCTAATCAATATAATCTTTGCTTGCTTGGGTTTCCATGGGTGTTGCCTGCAACTCATGGAAGAAAGGGAATAAAAAAGAGCACTAATATTAATCAGCTACTAATAATTCATCAATCCCTAAAACACAACAGATCGAATGCATTGCATTGAGAGCAATGTTTGCAAGACGTTATCCCAGTAACTCTCATAAAGCTAAAGGTAAAATCTTCATTCAGTACAACATGGTCGTTTATATGAATAACTCTCTTTCCTCCTATATTCCATAGAATTTTAATTCTTGCAGGTAGTGCTTAACAAAATATGTATTCCCTTCCTGGATGCAGCATCACTTGCATGAGACAAAGCTTTGCAAAACATTTGGTAACTAGTTCAATACAGTGATGGGTTGAAGATAAAAAATATATAATAGATAGAAAGATTACTGTGTGCAAAGCATGGCCCACAGTAACAAAGGTCTGATTATTTGAAGTTGGAAACAAACAGCAAGACATAATCTTCCCAAGAGACTTTTGACTATTTAAGAACAAGAGTGCTGAGTGGGAGAGGGGAACTCTCTCCCACTCAGCCTATTTCAACAAGAAATGCAAATATTTAAAGCTCCTGTGCTGCAAAATGTTCTGCATCCCTTTGGGGAAATAACAGTACAGCAGTTAGGCTGATACTTTATGCCTAACTTGAATCAGCAAGAGTCTGTAATTCAGTGGTGAGTTCCTACCAGTTCGTACTGGTTTGACCGAACTGGTAGTGGTTTGGCGGCCTGGGTTGCTGGAACCAGCAGCAACCCAGGCCTACCACACCCCTGAACTGTTTCTCTGGGCCGTGCCATAGGCGCTGCCATCTTGTTTTTCGCTTCTGCGCATACGCAGAACACTTTTTATTGCACTGTGCATGCACTCAAAGCGCATATCAAGCATGCACATGCGCAGCGCACCCACGAGTGAACCAGCAGTAGTGCCTGCCGAAACCCACCCCTGCTATAATTCCCTGCAATAAACTTCATACAGATCTGAGAGAAAATTCAAACGCGGTGCCTTTGCTCTCTGAATGAAATTCATGAACCTATTCCAAGACAATTAAACAAGAAATGTCACCAATGATCAAAGAGGATTTTATTCTGTGAAATGGTTCTTCTGAAGAATCATTTGAAGCTGCTCACTGGTGAAAGAGGAGGACAATATTATTTGTCAATATTGTCTAACAAAGTATGGTCCCATCACTATTCATACCTGTTCAAGGAAGCATGTTGCTTCCCCATGATCTCTATCATTTATCTATTTATTACATTTATATTATTTATAAGTGTAAGCAAATCATTATGCAGAATCCTTAATTTCACATGCTAGCCAAAAGGATATCCAAGACAGATTAGAGACCTACATAGAAAGGGAGATGCCACATGTTTAAGCTGGTTTTAGAAGAGGCCAAAGAATAAGAGATATTACTGAGATAATTGAGAAAGCCAAAGAATATAAAAAAAGAATTCCCTATGTATTAATAGAAAAGCCTTTGATTGCGTTGATCATGTTGAGTTGTGGTATGTGCTTAGAAAAAGGGGGATCCTCATTAGTGCATCTCGTCCTCATACAAAGCCTATACATAGGTCAAAAAGCCATGATCTGATGAAACATGGCAATCAGACTGGTTCTAGGTTGGAAAAAGAGTAAAACAAGACTGTAGACCAGAGGTCTTCAAACTTGGCAACTTTAAGACTTGTGGACTTCAACTCCCAGAATTCTCCAGCCAGCTGGCTGGAGAATTCTGGGAGTTGGTCCACAAATCTTAAAGTTGCCAAGTTTGGGAGCCCCTGTTGTAGACTGTCCCCTTATTTCTTCAACCTTTATGTTAAGTATATATTGAGGGAACTTGGATTGGAAGAAGATGAGCATGGTTTCAAAACTGGAGGAGGAAGCATCAACAACTTATGCTATGCTGATGACGTAACAAAAATAGCTGAAAAGGCAAACAATACACAAACTCTAGTAATTATTATTTTATTTTATTTTTATTTATTTGAATCTTGCCTTTATTATTTTTACAAATAACTCAAGATGGCAAACATATCCAACCATCTTCCTCCTCCTATTTGCCTGAAGATGGCGAATCTTTGGCTTTGTGCTTGTGCGAGCAAAGCGTGATTGGAGCTGCCGTCTTTCTATAAATATTGATGGGCGAGGGTGTGGAGTGCTGGATTTGTTGCTGTAAGCGGATTGGCTGTCTGTGTTGTAACATCTTGATTAGTTGATGGAGTTGATGTTTGCAGATTAGTCGGCTGTTTCGTAACATCCTGTGTGGCTGAGGTACTGGCTGTGTTCCTATTGTTCTTTTGTGTTGTAACGACCTGGGTAATGGGCTGTGTGATGGCATCCTGAGCTCTATTGTAGTGATATCCTGAGTCCTGTGCTGCAACCTCCTGGGGGGTTGGCTGCGTTGTAACATCCTGAGCCTTTGTGTTGTAACCTACTGAGTTATGTGATGTAAAGTCCTGAGCAGATGGCTGAGGTGTAACATCCCGGGCTTTGGTTTGGCTCCGAGTTTGCGGTCTGGCCATGTGTTCATGGTGTGTGTCAGTTTGCTTTGTGTGGAGGTCGGAGGGGGTGCAGCAGTTAGTGATGCTGCCGTGGTTTGGCTTCTAGATGGTGGTTGCATTTGGTCTATGGGTTGGGTTTGGGTTTGAATCTGGTGAGGGTAATTGGTGGTTGCGTCCTGTGTTGTTCTGGGTCCGGTGTCAGTTTTCGTGGCTAGGACTCGTTTGTTGACTAGGGCTAGTTTCCAGATGTCTGGTAGGTGGGAGGTATCATCATGTTTATTCATGTTGTGAGGGTGTTTCTCTATTTCGATGGCTTCCATAATTATTCTCTTGTTGACGTGTTCAGTTTTGGAGATTAATTTGGTTCTTTCAAAATCAATTTCATGTCCTGTTGCTTTAAGGTGCTGGAAGAGGGAGGAAGTTTTATCTTCTTTTCTGACTGCGTTCTTGTGTTCTGCAATGCGTGCATTTATTCTCCTATTAGTTTGTCCAATGGCTGGGCAGATTTTGCATGGTATTTCATAGACTCCTTGGTTTTCTAGCTGGATCTTATCTTTGGGGTTTCTTAAGATGTTGGCTACTTTTTGGTGAGTGCTGAAGGCTGTCTTGATATTGTGTTTGTGGAGAATTTTGCTGATTTTATCTGTGGTGCCTTTGATGTAAGGGAGGAGGGCGATGCTGTTGTCCTGTTCTGTGTCTTGGTTCTTGGGGGGTGTCTCCTTTTGGATTAGGTTGGTAATTGTGTTTCTTTGGAATCAGTTGGAAATTAATACATTTGTGAGTAACACTGTGAAAATCTACGAAAACATATATCCATTATTATCATTATTAATCATTTATTTGACTATAACTATTATCACTTCATTTTATACATAATACTCTAAATTTAACTAAGTTTAACTTAATTTTTATTATACACTTTCATTACATCAACCTGTATCTTTCCAGTAATAGTGCAGTCTTATGTCTCTTGCCATTTGTAGCATTAGTATTCTGATTACTTTCTTGGTAAGTCTTGTAACCCTCCATCTGCTCCTTCCATCAGTTTGTCTTTGGTTATCAAGATTTCTCTCCTTACCTCCATCAATTTTTCTCTCTTTTCTTCTTCTATACTTTGAAATGTGGGGTAAAGTTCCAGTCCATCTATCTCCCCTTTCCATATTCCGCTCTTGCCATTTCCAAACACGCTCAGTTTGTTGTCAGTATCCACAATTTTCTTATCTCTTTGCTCATTTTTTTCTTCAATTTTTAGAACTCTGTCTTCCACTTTCTTCATTTGATAAACATCCTCAAATTTTCCATCAAATCTTTCTGTTTTGTGTTCTATATTCTCCAACCTCTTCTCAAATTTCTCTGTTACTATTAATATTTTTTTTTATTTCAAACATAATCATTTGCAATGTTAAATTTTATTTTTCCTGTTGCGCCATTCTTCCAACTTGTAAACATTGCCACTATAGCATTCAAGGCTTTTTGTTACATTTCAAGCAAGTTCATTATAATCTTTCAAGTCAAGGCTTTGTATTCCCTGCAATCCAGCTGGTGATAGAACTCCCGAAGAACACATGTGTAAACAACCTGTGCTCTTCCTACTATCACTTTCAGTAAACAAGTTGAGAAGCCTTGAAGTGTCAAATGATCAAAGAGAAAAAAGAAAAAACAATGTTTCCAAGCCTCCAGCCTCTAAATGGCAGTGTTACTTTTTTCCCTCTGTTGTTACAGCCTTCTTTATATTCCTCTTTATATCTTTTTTATGTTCCAAACTTAAAGAAAAAAATTCTTAAATGGAGAGAGAAAACAATCCAATCAAGCATTGTAAAAAAAAAGAAAAAATTTAATCCATAGATATAAGAAAGAATAAAAAGTAGAAGAAGAAAAACTAATCCATTCAGTTTAAAAAATAGGGAACAAAAAGAAAAATTAAAAAAAAGATAACACACTAAGTTTAATGTAGCTTAATTTCGCCGCTTACTCTCTTCTGTCTTCAATGTTAATTTAGCTTTGATTTGGGTGGGGGTAGTCTCTTTTCTAATAATAAAATTTCCTCACCAATTCGACACCCTTTCTCTTTCCACTTTCTTTCCATTCCGGAACTGTCCCAACTTCAGCAGCTTCAATGGCTGCGTTTCTGTCGTCGGAAATAAGAGCTTCTCCTGGATCAATCAGGGACTTTGGATATGTCCCTGAGATCAACAGGACGTACTTTTCTCTATCACCACCTCTACAGGACGGTTTAGGTCCAAAAGAACCGTCCAGCGGCAGAAATATCGACTGCAATCTTGGAGCTCCAAGATCACATGTTGTGTCGTCGCGACGTCAGTTCCTCCTCCCAGCATTTTCTTCTCTAGTATTATTCCCATGATGTTACTTAGTCTGATCAGGCTAAAATCACTCAATGAAATTCCCTGGCTGAAGATATTTGAACATTAGTCTGTTTGGTAGTTTTATATCTTATTCTCTTTAATCACTAAAAGGCATTGGCATAGGTATAACTGCTCCACATCAGGCTTTCACTGACAATACCCAAACTATAATGTCTTAGTCCTCTTCCTGTGGACTCTGCATAAGTGCACTAAGGTGCCTATCATCCTGTTATTGTATTTTTCCCTTTATTCTTGTTCTCATTTTTGTTTGATAAATTCAAATAAATAAATAAATAAAATATGATTTAAGATCATACTGCTCTGAATTTCATTTCTTTTTGTCTAGGAAAAGAATATGACAAATCTGATAAGCACTCCATCCTCATCTTTATCAAAATTATTAATAAAAATATTAAAGAATATAAGATAGGATCAAACTTTGCATCAACACCCTGATGAGCTCTCTTTAAATTTTATTTATCACATTGTACAGCTGCCCATCTCACATAGTGATATAGCTAAATAAGATTTCTGAGCTAGCTATATATCTAATTTTGTTATTGTTGTTACTTTGACTTGGACACCATCCAATTCCAACTGACTTTAAGCAGCTCAACAAATAAAAACAAACAATGTACAATCGAAATAAAACCAAGGAATAAGATGGTGAATCCATCCAAGATCAATATGCATGCATCCTCTAAGGGAATTCAATCATTCTACCCTAAAACCTGGAAGAACTAGGTTTCTAAGGCCCTCTGAATCACCATCAGGAGGGGAGCTGTTAGGGATGTAACACTAGGCTTGGCTTGGCAATGTATATAAGCTATGATTGTAACAAATGTATCTGCTACTTTAAATGCTTAAGAGATGTAATTGGTTTGTTACCTCAAGCAGCCATAAGAGAGAGCCAGAATGGCTGTTAGCTCTCTGTTTTGTTAGACGCTGATCGGTGTATTGTGAGGTATTGTGGTTTGTAACTGTTAGCTATATTTTGTGTGCTAGACTGACTATTTTGATAACTAAATTACTGAACCGTGTATGACTTGGACTGTTAACCGGACTCTGAATACCTCTATATTTCTACATAGTAAACTACTATATTTTTATACTATTCAGTGTCCCTGTATGCTGGTTTATGCGTGTTCTTCCATACCACTCTCATTACGCTTCTCTGCATACTCGCTCTCCTAACGGGGAGCTTAATTACTTAACAGGAGCCACTTGGATCTTAGGAGGAACTTCATTTCAGAGGACAAAGACCTCAATAGAGAAGACATGTTTCTGATCCTGATAGATGGCCAGGTTGACACCATATGAGAAAGGCAGTCCCTCAGGTAACTGGGCCATATATCATGTAGGGGTTTATAAGTAACCACCAACATCTTGAATCTCACCCAAAAGCAAACTGGCAACCAGCGTAGCTCATGAAACAGGTACTTCATAGGCATACCAAGGCATGCTCCTCACTGCCTATGTTGCTGCACTGCTGACCAGTTGAAGTTTCCAGGTAGTCTTCAAGTCTCATATTCATTGCAGTAGTCAAGCCATGAGGCTACTGGGCATGAATGAGTTTCTGAAAGGTCTGCCAATCTAAAAAAGGGATGAGCTTAACTATCATGTTCTTGTCCACATTTAACTAGTTTGAAAGACAGTTATGAAGCATTTTGTGAAATGCTATGATGAACGTTAAATTATTGTAAGAAACAGGGATGGGGGGGGGCTCAGTGGCTAAGATGCTAAGCTTGCCGATCAGAAAGGTCGGCAGTTTGGCGGTTCGAATCCCTAACTCCACGTAACGGAATGAGCTCCCGTTACTTGTTACAGTTTCTGCCAACATTGTAGAAATGCAAGTAGAAAAATAGGGACCACCTTTGGTGGGAAGATAACAGCGTTCCGTGCGCCTTTGGCGTTTAATCATGTCGGCCACATGACCACGGAGATGTCTTCTGACAGCGCTGGCTCTTCAGCTTTGAAACGGAGATATGAGCACTGCCCCCTAGAGTTGGGAATGACTAGCACTTATGTGCAAGGGGAACCTTTACCTTTACCTGACAAACATGGAACGTGTACATCAGGGGTGTCCAAACTTGGGAACTTTAAGACTTGTGGACTTCAACTCCCAGAATTCCCCAGCCGGGAGTTGAAGTCCACAAGTCTTAAAGTTCCCAAGTTTGGACACCCCTGATGTACAGCCTTCTCCAGCAACATCGCACCAAAATAGAAACTGAATAGATTTATCTTTTATTATCTGTTTGTTTTGCTAACTTCACTGAACAGCTGGTATTCTTATTCTTTCTTTTGCCCCCATTCTGAGCATGCCTAATGAAGTCATTTCTACAGTTTTGAAATTCCTCCACCACCAACTGCTTATTTTGAACTTTAGCTTTCCTGATACCCCACTCTAAAGTTCCACACTACATGCATATATTACATTTTGGGTGATCTGGAAAGTGTTCTAGGCAGGCTTTGAGTCTGACCCAGCAAAGCTATTATGATTCCTTTTCTATTATCTCTCAACTTCTTGAAACTGAAATCAGGTATGTCTCCCCTTTCTCCTTATAAATCTGTGAAGTGCTGTGCATTTATGACTCAGTCAGTAGCATTTTAGTACAAAAAACATACCCCATGAGCTGAAATAGCAGCAGCAGCAGCCTGGCATCCTGATACAGCAGGAGTGCCTCATCCTGCTCTGTGCCTATGCACTGATGATGTTATCTTATTTTGGGCAATTAAACATCTGCAAGAAAACAACCGAGCTGAGAGAGCACCAAAGATCCCACTTTTCAACCCTGAACTAATATATTCTCTTGTATTAGTGCCTCGTCTGTTTTGAGTATGACCTAAAATTAATTTCATCCTCAAGAGTTCATAATCAAAAGTATTCTTACCAATTACAGCTGCTATGAGAGCGTATCTCAGAATGCTTGAGCAATTAAAATAACTTCACTCTACTTCCAAGTTAAAGAGAAAAAAATGTGAAACGATCCCATGTTATTATATTCCAGTAGATGGTGCTCTTAGTATTGTTTCTTGGCTTGAAGGAAAAGCAGCACCATGCATACTTTCTCTGCACCTGACTGAATGTTAAGTGAAATCTTGTAGCCAATTACAATTAAGGAGCCACAATGACATTTTAACCATCTAATGCAGGGGTGTCCAAACTTGGGAACTTTAAGACTTGTGGACTTCAACTCCCAGAATTCCCCAGCCAGCATGGCTGGCTGGGGAATTCTGGGAGTTGAAGTCCACAAGTCTTAAAGTTCCCAAGTTTGGACACCCCTGATCTAATGAGATATGTAAATAGAATAAGTATCACAGTTGGACCTTAGTCTGAACTGAAGCTTTTGAAGAACAGAATGGAGGGCATGAGGTATAAATGGCGAAAAATTGCTGCCCTTACAGACCATTTCCAAAGATTTTTATTTTTTATTTTTATTAAATCTCAAGGCAGTGAACATATCCAATTCACCTTCCTCCTCCTATTTTCCCCACAGCAACATCCCTGTGAAATCTGTTGGGCTGAGAGACCGTGTCAGGCCCAAAGTCACCAAGTTGCTTTCATGGCTGAGGCAAGATATGGTGATTTAGGGTGCAATCAGATTTCATGTGGGAATCGGTAAGCTCAAGAACCTGCTGATACTGATACTCCACAGAATTCAAAACAGACTGAAATGCTACACAAGATAATACATAAATCTCCATGAATAAAGCATAAATACAAATAATACCCTAGATTAAAAATCAATATTAAGGCAATCCTGTCAGCATTAGCACCCATACTGTGTGGTCTACAACTCAGGATGATCTTAAGTGCCTCCCTAAGTGCCTCCTTATAAGAAGAAAAAATGCAAAACATACAATACAATACAATACAATAGTAGAGTTGGAAGGGACCTTGGAGGTCTTCTAGTCCAACCCCCTGCCTAGGCAGGAAACCCTATACTGTTTCAGACAGATGGCTATCCAACATCTTCTTAAACACATAGAAACGGACGACTCAGTCCATTGACCTCTTCACTTCATATACTGAGGAGGCGGATACTCTCAGCATCCCATCCCTGAAAAGGGTATAATGGGGAAATGGAAAAGTATCACTTTCCTCCACAACTTTTTTCACAGCTAAAATTGCACAAAGCAACTCTTTGTGCTGCAGGGAAAAATACATACGAAGCATTCTCCCTGTTCTGAAATCTCCGAGGATTAGAACATCCAACTTGGTCTTCGAATCACTTTGGGAAGTGTTCGTTTTGTTCATTTTATATTACATATTCTCAGTTTGTAACATCTTGGTTTCAATGGAGAAAAACGTCTCAAAACAAAGGCTATTCAGAGCTATAAAACAGGAGCCACACAGCCTGAAGAGGCATAGCAACAAATGCATCAGCATAAAACAGAATTTTAAAATCTGCAGGTTTTATTTGTCTGTGCATATTTTATCTGTCTGATGCTAAAAATATGTTCGGTGCCTTTAGCTCCTCTTTCTAGTACTTATCAGCCTTCAATGCAGCTTGGGAGAAGAGAGAGTAATGATTATAAGACATCTACTTTATTGATGGGGAAAACCCACATGTCTCCAAAAAGCAAACACGAAAAGGGGACAAAAAAATCCACCCTGCTCTATGGGTGATGTTAGTGTTTCATTAGTGTGCTGCCCACAAGTTGGAGCCTGCCTGAGGGAAAAAAACAACAACTAAAAATGCAGCTTCTGACTGCAAAAACATTGCCCATTCTTGATTTTCATTTTTCATATCCTAGAATCCTCATATTTCCCCTTTACGAACCAAGATGCCAAATAGATTCTAGTCAGCAAATGCCACAGTTGTAACCAAAAGTGAAGGAAGTTTTGACAGAGTGCCTCTTTCTATGTGGGTAGCTACCCCCATCCAGAATAAAAATCTACAAATAATTCTAGATTACTGGTCAAGGTCATACATGAGCCTTAAAGTGATAATAGTCTTAAAAACATATAAAAGAAACCATGATCATCAGGTCCCAGACATCCTCCAGGAAAGTTTCTTTTTCAACTATTTCCAGAAGGTACCTGAAGTAGGAGCTAGCCTAGTTTTAGCCAGAGGCTGTTTAACAAAGCCACTGATGCCACTCAGAAGCAAAATAATACATTTTAACTTGGCCCTGAGAAGGTAAAGACTTGCTGGGAGTCTATATGAAATAATTTTGATTATACCAGTAGTAGTAAAATCAAATAGAAACCAAAGTTAAAGAAAGACGCACTCAAACACTTTTACTCCTGACAAATCAACTCAGACTTGAGGCACAACTGACCAGGGAAAAATTATTTTATTTATTGATCAAATTTAAATGGCTTCCCATCTCACAAAAGGTGATTGTGGGAGACATACAAAAGCCAAATAAAGCAATAATATAAAAGCAATAATTATAAAAATATAAACTATCTTCATTAAAAATGAAAAATATCCTATTTTGCACACATTATGTGAAGAGTTCGTTCTCTGCAGAAGCTCTGATGCTGAGGAAGTTGGAAGGAAAGAGAAGAAAAAGATGACCATCAACAAGGTAGATTGACTCAATTATAGTAGCCATGGGTGCACCTTTAGAAAACATGGGTAGACCAGGTTAGGGATAGATCACCATGGTGAAAAATCTATCTTATGGTTACAAAGAGTTGACATTGATTTGATGCTGCTTAATCTATACAATCCTCCTGTACAATGATCAACTTCCCCACATATCAACAGATTGCCTATACGAGCTGAAACCAATTCCTTCTTTTAATAAATATAATTTCCATGAGCATATATGTATATAGGTACATGCATATCTGTATGAGTGGGTGTGGATCAAACAGTCCATATGTGCTGGCATCTCCATGTATGCAATTGTACCATTTGTACCCCATTATATTATACCATTTGGAATCCATGTTCTAAAATTAGAGTAGGAAGAAAAAAAGCTGATTACGGTAATAACTATTTTTAAATTTCCTATAAAATAAGGCCTATTTACAAAATCAGGCTCATATGTAAAAACCATTCTTACGCACAGGAACACCTAAAAGCAAATACTTTTCTCTTCAACCTTCCAGCAGCAACAGCAAGGAAGAAGACAGGAGATCAGAAGAGAATTATCCACATGAGAAGGGATAGAACAAGAAATGGAGAAACAAAATCAGACAGAGAGGTAAATCAAGAAGCAAGGGAAATTCCCAGTTAATTTTCAGATTAACTAGATTAACTTTCTGCCTATCTGTTTCTGCCCTGTCAACAATAATTGAACAGTCTCATGTTCTCCTCTTTTTTCCTCTCCACCCTCCCTCCAATTAAGAGCCGAATATACATTTGGCTCTATCAAGTTGCAAACATTTATTGAGAAATAACCATCATCGAGTGTTTCTTAATTTGCTTCCACATCTTTCATTTTTCATATATCTTTGTTTTAAAAAATTGCTACATAATTTAATAAGGTTTAAAATAAACATCTCTACATTCCATGAGCTTTGAGATCCATTTTGACCCCTAATTCTCTGCTCTACTTACAATAATGCCGTACTGTCCCAGGAAAATCTTCAGCATATCTGCTGCCCAAAACTGCAGTTACGAATTCTCCAGCAGCTAAAATGATTCATCTCAATTTCCCAAGTAAAATTTCCAAATGGCCCAGTTAAACATAACATCCCAGGTATAACTGGAGACGGATTTCCCATGCTCGGTGAAGAGGTCAGAATGGTATGGGCTAAAAACCTTTAAAAGCTTGAGGTGGGAGAGGGAAAAAAAACGACTGCATCCAAAGAACAATGTTGTTTGGAAAAGAATAACTGCAAAAGATAGAACAGTACCCAATATGCTTCTCAAATCCTAGTGAATCTTAGTGAGTGTGTGCCTTCTTCAGCAAATGCTACTCTCAGCTCTTTAATTCTTATTTCCAATCCTAAGAGCTGGAGATATAAACTACAAACCAGCACAGCATTTGCAACTAAAGCTCTTTCGCAGCTAACAACAAGAAAATCACAGCTGTTGCATAACACAACCCTAGAAAAGCATTATGGCTTGTTGGTGTTTTTAAATTACAGTCACATTTCCCAGGAGCTTTATGCAGACTTAGAAAAAAATATTATCCCAATGATAATGAAGCAGGATTCCCAGATAAATATGACCCAAAATATCTGTCAAACTGACATGGGGAGAAGCTCAAGAAGTGGGAGTGACTTAGCAATTCTGAAAAATGGAATAATTGTAAGCTATTTGTCATCTCAGCAGCAGGGGCTCTGCACGTCCCAAGGCCATTCCATCTCACTAGCCGTTCTTTTACAGAAAACAGTCTGAAAAAATGTTCGCTATTTCTCTTTTATTTGCAAGCAATGATGAAACTAATTTTTTTTTGCCAGTATCGCCAGAAAAATCTTATCAAATCTAGTGATTTGGTTAGATTTTGTTAACCTATGGTTGTCTGCATGCATAAGAAAATGTTTTACAGCTTTTCTCTTGATGAAAATAAATAAAAGATGAATCTATGAAATATAAAACAACCATCGTTCTACCTTCTAGGTCAGGGGTGTCCAAACTTGGGAACTTTAAGACTTGTGGACTTCAACTCCCAGAATTCCCCAGCCGGCTGGCTGGGGAATTCTGGGAGTTGAAGTCCACAAGTCTTAAAGTTCCCAAGTTTGGACACCCCTGTTCTAGGTCATTCTGGATATTATAGTTTTCTTAGGACTAGAAAATTCTAAGGGGAAACATTCAGTGTCTTCATCAAATTCTAGGTTCAATTATAATTACTTTGGGAAAGCTATGCCAGGTAAAGTAGAATAAAGCTAATTGAAGTATGAGGTGCAGGCAAAATCAATTTCTATGGTTTTCTTTTTATAAAAATCATACTAATTTGTTTGCATACAGCTCTTCCCGGAACGCTCGAATCAACATTCAGAATTGCCACACCAATTAGCTGGGATCAGAAATGTTACTATCAGAAGCCCTGCAAAAGATCTAAATCTAACTATGGTGAGAGTGAAATCAATGGTTACCAAGCTAGAGAGAAGGCTAGTATAAACATAATTCATTTGGTCCACAAGGCCACCAGGATAATGACCATTTGCTTGGAGTAGTGTCCTTATAAGAAAACATTCACAGCAGGCTGTGATCCCGAGTGGCAATAGAGAGAAGAATCGGTCAGGTATCTGTGATGGGTTACAGTGGTGGATTCCGGATCCCGTTCCAACCGGTACGGTTTGAACAGGGTCGGAGTCGCCCACATGGACGCGTGTGGCACGTGCGTACATCGTAGCTGCCAGCGACGCTTCCACAAGCCTCCGCAACGCTCCAGCTGCTTGGCGGAGTATCGCGCAGGCTCTGTATGCCATGCGCCTGCATGGAAGTGCTGAAGGCTTTAAAGGACAGGTAAGGAGCTCGGGCGGGCAGGTAGGCCATCCAGAGCACTGGAACGGAACGTTACCCAGTACTCCGGGCAGGCTCTGGTATGCCCATACCGAGGCGTACTGCCTGCAACCCACCACTGCTGTGGCCCAGTAAACTACATTGTTTATGTTCACTGGCCATATTTGAGAGCAGTGGTGGGTTCTGGCAGAGACTACTGCTTGTTTGCTCAGGGGAGTGCCGCGCATGCACGCATGCACAATACAACTAAAATTACTCTGTGCAGAAGCAAAAAAACAAGATGGCAGCGCCTATGGCACCACTGGGAGAACCGGATTTGGGGCATTCCAGTGATCCAGGCCACCAAGCTACTACTGGTTTGGCCGAACCGGTCCGAACCGGTAGAAACCCACCACAGTCTCAGAGGTAGCATACCAGACATGCCAACTCGGTAGGAAGAGATAAATAATGAAGTCAATCAGCAGAGAGAGAGTAAAAAATATGGAGAGGAAAAACGCTGTATGTCTCAGCCCATGGTGAGTTAAGTGATGCTGTGTCCTCCCTCTCGCAGTGCCTGGAGGCTGTTAGGGGCTGGATGGGGAGCAACGGATTGAAACTAAACCCTGGCAAGACCAAGTGGCTCTGGGTTTCGGGTTCGTTGGCTCAGGGAGAATTGCCATCTTTGGTCTTGGATGAGGTAGCACTACCCCAGAAAGACCCTGCGCGTAATCTGAGGGTTCTCCTGGACATACGACACTTGCTCGAAGAGCAGGTGGAGGTCATGGCTAGGAGGGCCTTTGAACAGCTGCGGGTTGTGTGCCAGTTATGTCCTTTCCTGAACCAACATAGTCACAGTCACTCATGCCCTAGTCCCACTTCCCAGTTTGACTATTGCAACATACTCTACATGGGGCTGCCCTTGAAGAGCATCCGGGTGCAAAATGCACCCTGCATGGTTTTGTGTAGACCCCGGTGCTCACATATATTACCTCTCCTGCGGGAGCTGCATTGGTTGCTGATTTGCTTCCAGGTGCAGTTCAAGATGCTGGTTATCACCTTTAAAGCCCTTCATAGCTTGGGACCAGGTTATATGAGGGACCATCTCTTGCCAGTCACATCTACCCAACCCATCAGAGCAGGGAGGCAGAGATTACTGCAGATCCCATCCCTGAGGGAGATACACCTGGTGGGACCCAGAAGAAGGGCCTTCTCCATGGTGGCTCCCTCTTTCTGGAACATCATTCCCCCAGAGATTAGAACGGCCCCCACTGAATACCTGGTTCTGCCAGCGGGCCTGGGGAACCAGAGCGGGATGAAGCCCATTAAATGGCTCGTGTGATCTGCTGTCACCAGGGTGGGGGTGATTTTATTATATTATGCTACCTATATTAATTTGATTCTTTTTATTAGTTTTATTGTTTTAAATGTGATTTTATACTCTGTAAGCCACCTTGACTCACCATGGGCGAATAGGCAGCAATATAAATTCAATCAATCAATCAATCAATCAATCAATCAATCAATAATAAATAAATAAATGACAAGTGAAGGAAGCAAACATTTTCCAAGAAATCTAAATGTGTCTATGTTTCATTGATTTCAATGTGATCTAATCCCTTGAGGATCATCAGTTGGCAGCCTAAAACATTTAAGTAGTATTGCTATGATCTTTAGTTACTAATCAAAGGCAAAAGAGTTAGATGGAGCTATAGCTTTGAAGTTAACAAGAGAATCTGGCCCATTACTCTTGCCTACAAAAATGGTTCTTGTAAAGTGGAAAGTCAACATGCAACAAGATAAACCAGTGTTTCTCAACCTCAGCATCTTTAAGATATATGGACTTTAGCCTCTCAGAATTCCCCAGCCGCATCCTGACTGAGGAATCCTGGGAGTTGAAGTCCTTGCAATTTAAAGCTGCTGAGATTCAGAAACACTGCCATAAATCAAAACCAAGTGCTGCTTAATGCCTGCTTGTCGATAGCTTTCTACACACTGGCTGGGTTATTATTTCATAGAACGTTTATTGAAACGTCTACATTTCCCAGGGATAAAAATGCCCTTTAAATGTTCTTCAGAGAACTCTGCATAGAATATGTATTCATGAGAGTGGCTTCTGCTTGACTGGGCCAGCATTTAAATTAAGGGTAAGTGAGCAGGAACTTGAAGCTCCACTGGAAGAAGATGCTTGAATTCTGGCAAAGCTCCAACATCATATACTTTATCAGGAGCAGGGGATAAGTTTAATGGCTAGGGATAATAGGAAGGGTGGCCAGACAACATCTGGAAAGTCACAATTTTTTAAAAAAATAAAATTTATATTGCTGCCTACCTGCTCGTGGACAGGAAATAAAAACACAAGATAAAAGAAATAAAATAATACAAAATAAAAATAATAAAACTCCCCCTTGGCAACAACACACATTCATACCACCCATTTAATGGGCTCCATCCTTCTCTGGGTTCCCCAAGCTCACTGGCAGAGCCACATCTTCAGGGTCTTCCGAAACAGTGTCAGAGTGGGGTCCAGTCTAATTTCCAGAAAGATGATGTTCCAGAGGGAGGAGTCACTACGGAGAAGGGTTTTCTTCTGCGTCCCTCAAGATGTATCTCCTTAGGGTACAGGACATACAACATTTCTTGCCTCCCTGCTCTAGTGGGTTAGGTGGATGTGACCGGCAAGAGATGGTTCCTCAGATAACCTGGTCCCAAGCCATGAAGGGCTTTAAAGATGATAACCAGCACCTTGAATTGCACCCAGAAGAAAATTGGCAACCAATACAGCTCCTGCAGGAGAGGTGACACAGCTCCTGCAGGAGAGGTCTGCAGAAAGCCATGCAGGCTGCTGCATTTTGCACCAACTGGAGCTTCCAGATGCTTTTCGAGGGCAGCCCCATGTAGAGTGTGTTGCAATAGTTAAGACTCACATTGTCAGAAGCCTCAGCAGGGCTACATGGCAAAGATAACACGTTGCAAAAATAAAAACAACACAGGACCCAGAAAACATCAACATCTGAGAAACTCTGGATCACCCTTCCTCAATTTGCTGCTGTGTTAGCCGGAATTAGCTAAATACAGCTAAGAGCATCAGATTATAAGGTTGTTCTGGACCTTGTGAGGAATTGATAAGACTTTTAGAAAGGGAGAGAGCATTTACATGCAGCTGGAGAACACGGGGAATTACTATTCCACTGGTGCTGGAGAAGAATAGGAGATGTCATCTTTCTCTTTACTAATAAAGGAGGAATAGAGAAGACAAACACATGCAGCACATTAATAATGACTTCACTATGTATAAATGATGGTAGCTTAATAGATGATATATACCATCTGTCAGTCTTTTCTGGCACCGGATGAATAGTGTGAATACTTGAAAGTGGCTATAGCTGTTGCCATTCTCTCCTCTATGTCCCCAATCCTTCCCACATGAAAGGATGGGTCATCACCAGGTTCAAAAAGAGATAATCAGAAGGCTGAGGGTCTAAGAGCACATATCCCAAGGGTTCATGTAAGCAGAACAAAACAGACAATCATTTAGAAAACACTTAATTTTAGGAAGGGAGAGAATTGAAAAACGAAACACTTAAAAAAGAAGTGGAGTAGGACAGCAATTTGGAAGTCTATGTAGAAGACAGCAGATGGGCAAGAGACAATGTGTCTGAAGGAGCCTCAGGGAGAAAGAGTTGTGTAACTAAAGGAGGTGCTGAGTAGCCCACATTAATTTAAATATTAACAAGTTAAATTGTTGCAGAATTTCATTTTTGAGGACTTTGGTCACTATAGCTCAATATTTGTTTTCCACACATAGAGTATAAGAAAATGAAATGGCAGAATGTATTGTACCATTGCGAATAAAGTGTATTCTTCTTATTTTGTTACTTTACTAACCAATTTATAAATGCCTTCAGGACTTGCAGACATCATAAAGTAGGTTGCACTGGGTATGTCTTTAAGACATTGTGAGTATGTAACAAGACACTGAGAATGTCTTTACCTGCCTATGTGTGGGTGCCAACTGTATCCTTGGGATGCATGAAATTCTGTTCTACCTGACGTTTTAAAGTATTGTTTTACTAAATATTAATAATGATGAAGCTAGCATATTGGAAAAATACCTCTGTCTCTAGCACTCGACTTACAACACTATCTACTAACGCCACAAAAGTTGCATTAGAACAGAGCATCCTAAATGTTAGTTATAAATGGGTATTTTGTAACAGTTAATGGCAGTCTCACTAGGAATAGGAAAATCCTCCATATCAGGTATTTGATGAGTGCACCCAATAAATCAATAAATCAATAAATGTGCCCAAAATTCAATCTGCTTCAACATTTTCTTCTTACTTAAAGGGAAAAATATATGAGTAATAAGCATAGGAGGAGGAATAGGGTTAGCATATATGGTCTGCCTGAAGTTGAATGACTACTGGTGGCTAGTAGAGAGAATAGCTAAAATTTGCATTAGAAAAAGAAGGAATATTTTTTTCTGCGTGCAAAACAAACTCTGTGGAAGAGTGTCAGGCACAAAACTGATTGCAACACAACACCAAGTGGCCCACAACAATATGAGAGAAGACAATTAAAACTTGAACCAGCTGGCAACCATTTCTGACTTACGTACTAAATTCCCCATGGCCTCTTGGGATTCCTATTTTCATCCTGTCAACACTACACTGCATCAGAGTTATCTAATCAACTGTATAGTTAAAATATAGGCCAGCAGAGAAATTCTCTTGCATTTTTTATCCTATCAGGACTCCTCGTTCATTTTTGATGAATGAATAATTTACTTTAGAAAAATATGCAGAGAAGAACGTTTCAGTGAATTTTTCATGGATTGTGCATTTTTGTGCTTGCTTATAAAATGGCCAAAATAGATATATCAATGTCCTGGTTTTTATTCCTAGAAAATTCCATTTCTTCAGTTGTTTATAGATTTCAAGCTTGAATTAAATACAAGGAAGGAGACAACATGGAAAACTTCCCTTTAACGGGCTTTTTTAGTTGTAAAGCTGCTGTCACCTCTCAGACAGCCTGTCATTCAGAAAATACTGTTTCTTCTTGCCTTGGAAATATTCACAGAAATCACCCACTCAAATTTGGTTGGAGAATTTTGAAAGATCACTTGTGTCTAACCTCACTTAAAGGCAACCCACCAGCTGGCAACTAATATCATTCCAGAAGAAGCTCACAATTCACAACTGTTTTTTAAAAAATGAATTGGGTACAGCAGTAGTAATATCAGGCCACCTATCGTCCATCAAGAAAATTAGCCTATTGGTGTTAACTACACTTTTTTTATTTTCTCTTTAGGGAAAAAAAACACATTGGGATTAATTTTAGTTGAGACATATGTACGTTTAGTGGGTGCCTAATTGTTTATAGTTCTACTAACTGCTAATTGTCCACTTACAACAGGGGTGTCCAAACTTGGGAACTTTAAGACTTGTGGACTTCAACTCCCAGAATTCCCCAGCCAGCATGGCTGGCTGGGGAATTCTGGGAGTTGAAGTCCACAAGTCTTAAAGTTCCCAAGTTTGGACACCCCTGACTTACAACCATTTGTTTAGTTACCATTCAAAGATACAATGGTAGGGTGGGGTGGGGGGAATGACTTATAAATGTTGCAGCATTCCCATGAGTGTGTGATCAAAATTCAGGTGCTTGGAAACAGGCATGTACCAGACCAAAGTGAATGGGGTACGCTGGATCCCCTTAATGATCGCATGATTCACTGAACTATTGCAGTGATTTGCTTAACAACCGTGGCAAAAAAAATGTTGTAAAGTTAGGCAGGACTTAACAATTGCATTGCTTAGCAATCGAAATTTTGGTCCCGCTTCTGGTTGTAAGTTGAGGACTACCTATACTGAATTTTGGCAAATTTGGTTAATGACAGGAGTTATTAGACATGTGCTTCTAATAGACCTTTTGGAAGATGCCAATGTGCTCCAACATTTGTATATTGTTTATATTACAGAGATATTGTATGATTTTCTTGGAATTCATTCTCCTTCCCTATAAGTAACATAAACAGGGTAATTAATGTAACATTAGCAGATGCAAGTGGAACCTCTAATGAAATGATGCTTGTCAGGTTGAAATCCCTCATTTGGTACTCTTTTTCCAGATTTTTGTCCGGGGCAAAGAGGGTATATATGTCATCAAACATGTACAATCCTTCTTGGATTGTTTTTATTCTCTTCCTTTATGATTTCTTTCCCAAAATACTTGGCGAGTTTCCACAAATACTATCTACAAACATTTAAACCCTGAGTGGATTCTGTATGTCAGAGTTCCCCAACCTTTCTGTCTTTGTGGACTGGCCAGGAAAGGGGGAGGGGATGGTTCTGTGCAGTGGTGGGTTTCAAAATTTTTAGAACCTTTTCTGTGGGTGTGGCCTGCTTTGTGGGAGTGGCTTGCTGGCCATGTGACTGGGCAGGCGTGGCTTGCCGGCCATGTGACTGGTGGGCGTGGGCCAACTTGTAAAATGTGGTGAAACTCACTTAACAATGCTCTTGCTTAGCAACCAAAATGTTGGCTCAGAAACTCTGGCATTTGAAGCACCCAAGTCTTAAAGCTGTCAAGTTACAAGACCCTTGCACCCCTAACCCTTTAGAAAAAAAACCCCAGGGGTGTTCAACTTGACAGCTTTAAGACTTGTGGACTTCAACTCCCAGAATTCCTACTCTCACTCTTCATCTTGATGATGTGCAGGCGGGCAGGGGGAAGGAGCTGGAACCGGTTCTAAACGGCACTGTAGATTTGTGGAACCTCTTCTATAGAAGAGGTTAGAACTGGCAGGAAACCACCCCTGGTTCTGTGCGAACAGCAGGCAAACGTGCACAAGCACACACAGCTCCATTTGTGTGAGCAATGGGCATGCGTGCATCTGCGCTTACCTAATGCTCACACAAGTGGGGATGGGCATGCATGTACGCTCTCCCACCAGTTCCACAGCCCGGTTCCAAAGGGCTCAAGGCCTGGTAGTGGGCCTAGGGGTTGGGGACTCCTGTTGTATGTGAAATAAATGCAAGATAATACAAAATGAATATAAGGAAAGAGGATGTGACAGTTGCTTGGAACAGATGGGAAAGAATTATGTTGCAAAATGACATAGAAATGGGAGGTGTTGCAGTTATCAGAAGCATGAAAAAAGATGCTTGGAGGAATGATAAATTGAAAGAGCCTGGGGAATAAGAAAAACTGCCTCTAAGAAATTATCCAAAAATACTGTATAATAAACAGTATGTAGAGTTGTATGTAGTTGTAAAGAAATAATCAGTAAGTACAAGGAATGGTTAAGATTAAATAAAAGCAAAGTAACATAGTAGAAATGCTATAACGTTTTGGATATGAAGAGACAAAACAAGGAACCACCAAATATATTAATGGGATTAAAATAATAATGAAAGGATCTAAAGTAAAACTGAAGTGAGAGGATGCTTGAAAGAATATTTTAGAAAGGGACACAGGAATGACAGTGATGTGTTGAAGAGTGCAATAAAATGTCAATCTCCCCCCCCCCCCATGATGAAAAGGAAATCATAATGAATATTAAAATGCAATATCTGCAGATGTGAATGGCATAATAGTTAAAATATGGATATAATCTGCTTATGGAGCAGCTGTGCAATTTGTTTAATGTATGCAAGGTTTGAAACAATGATTTGCAAGGATAGGAAGATATGCAAGAAATACAGGGAACTGAGCTAGTTAAATTAGATTTTGCTAGATATCCTTTCCTTTTGTTCTGCTGTTATAAGCCTCTCTGAGATTCTTTTTCACAAAGGCTCTCTTTCCTCTGTCAGGCTAGAAGGCCAGGAATCTCATGTAATAAAACAGTATTTTTTAACCTTGGCATCTTTAAGATGTGTGGACTTCAATTCCCTGAATTCCCAAGCCCTCATAATGGCTGGAGAACTCTGGGATTTGAAGTCTACACATCTTAAAGTTGCCATGGTTGAAACCCACTGCAATAGATTATCTTTGCCTGTTCTCTCACCAGATGGCAAGGAGATGATGATATACACTGAAGACACGCCAGGAGCTGCCTCATCTACTCTACAACTTCCAAGGGAAGGAGAAATCAGTCTTGTTCAAAACCACCATCAGTGACCTAGAAAACAAAGCCCAGTTCTCTGTGGGAAGAAAAATATAATTTCCTGCCTCTCTAACATGAATTTAGTTTCTCTGCATGTGCCTCCTACTCCCCCGCTCCCCCCCAAAAAAAAACCCCAGTGAGAGGGAAGAAGAGTTCCATAATGAAATATGAAATGCGGCTTCTCTGTATTAGATAATAATGTAGAAGATGCCGCATTAGATTACTATATGTGTGTGTAGGCTTTTAAATAATACTTTATTACTGCAGTTTCAGAATTCTATTTCTTTTACAATATTAGCATTCTGCTGGGGGTTACCCATATTTATATACAGATGGGTGCGGCAGTTTGAATAGAATTCAGAAAACATGCATAAGGCATATCCTCATATCCCCTATTCCACAATATTTTTTTCTCTGCCATCTTCACGATACTTTCTTTGTCATACATAGCTGAGTTGCATATAGAACAGAATAGAAAAGGATAGGATAGAACAGAATAGAATAACAGAGTCTTCTAGTCCAACCCCCTGCTCAGACAGGAAGCCATATACCTTTTCAAGCCAAGACCTTTATGGAATAAAAAAATAAAAACTCAGTAACTGATGATTTAGACTTTTTTTAAAAAAGAACTAATATGGTGTCTCTTGTGTCAGATTAAGTTAATATCATAAAGCAAAAAAAAAAAATGATGGAGGTTGCAGGATCTTTTTCTGTTTCTGAAATATTTTTTTCCACTAAATCTAAGAATATAATTTTAAAAAGATATTGGATGTAATTTGAAAGAGGTGATCTACAATTAGATAGCAGCCTGTAAACGATAAGACTTTAATCATTTAACATAGTCAGCTTTCAATTGCATCCTTAGTGACTTGGGGCGTAGAGTCATTCGTCATAAGCAAACTGTTAGATTGGGTAATGGAAAGGCACATGAGGCTAAAGGCAACAACAGCTATTTATTGTAACAGAACAAGTATGTACAATCCAGCGAAGGTTGAGTCTGACAGCAGCACTTTTATAGGGAGCTGTCAGACCCTTTGACCAATGAGATTAAACCTCTGTCCCTGCCGGAACAGAGGACCTTGGTGGAAACCACTGTAACTGAAGTTAGTATCTAATACAAACAATTGGAATTAGCACATCCTCTCAATATATATATATTCCCCATTATGTGCCTGGTTACTCTCTTGTAATCTTTTCCTCGCTAATGAATGTAAATACATTCCCTTCTTGTTAATTCTCCCAGCACCAGGAAAAGCATCCCAAAAGGTAGGGGATTGGGGGGAAAGGAGAGGTGAAGTAAACTTATAAGTACAGTCATGGTTCTGTGATTCTCCATTTAGGCATTGCACAGCTGCCAAATTGCCAGTCCTAGTTGCTGTTATTAAACAAGGACCACCTATACTTTAAAATAATAAAGTGTAGTTGTCAGGAGCACATGGACTAAAAACTCCAAAAAACTAGATTTTCCAAAGAAGAACAGAGCTGCTGGAAACAAGAATTTGCATTTTGCATAGATGGCTCTGTAGAAAGTTAGCACCCACCCCTCTCCCAGAAGAATTAAATGTTTTGAGAAATATTAAAAAGGCAGAATATTATATTTCCCTAAAGGGAGAAATGAAGATACATGCTCTTGGAAAGCAGCCCCCTCCTTTTTTAATAACCCTCAGCAGATGTCAGTACTTAAGAGATAAAGAGATAGATAGCTCTATTCACAAGCAAATCCCCTGCAGCAAGAACTGAACAAAGGTAGGATTAGCCCTCAACCACAATAGGAATTGCCCAACAAGCCCCTTCTTTGCATCAGTCCAAACGTCAACCAAACTTAGCTCAGACAACCTACAGACCCAGCCATGACCCCTGACAACAGCCAATAGAATATATGTTCTTGCACAGGAACAGGAAGCTCAAGTGCAAAGCCTAAGAGAAGGTATAAATACCCCCCCCCACTCTCAACTTCATATGGTCAGTTGCACCAGAACCACAACCCATGTGGTCCTGTTCAACAATAAATGGACCCTCTTTCCATTCAGCCTCCAGCCTCCATTTTGTCTCCAGTACTTTTCTCCCAGCTTGGAACTGAACCAGTAAGTAAGTAAGTAAGTAAGTAAGTAAGTAAGTAAGTAAACTTTTATTTATAAACCGCGCCCTTTCCTAAACAGGACTCGGGGCGGTGTACAGACATATTAAAAACCATATAGATACAAAATATAAATGTGCATAAATATATAAACATATAAACGGAGGAGGTAGAATGTGCTGTACCAAATTTAAATTAAAATACAAATATAATTAAAATTTCCCTTAAAAATTACACAGTAAGATCTTTGCCAGGAGGTTAAAGATGGGACTATACATCAGTCAAGCCAGCTAATTGGAACAGGTGGGTCTTAAGCTTCTGTCGGAAGGAGCGGAGGTCGTTAGTAGTTCTAATTATCCAGATGGATAATTCTTCCAACAGTTCCATAATGGCTGATGAATAAAAAATCAGGAAAGGAAAACTTTGTTTGATCTTTCTAAGAAGCTAGATACAAAGATTTATATTAGCCTAAAGCTCACATCACCTCTCCACTGTATTTCCTGCAGGCAGTATTGGAGCTCTATTTTTCAATAAAAGAATGTTGGTCTTACCTGAACGTGTCTTTTCTGGGGAGGAGAGGGAGTGGTCATGTGTGGGTATTCTCAAAGCCTGATTGGTCCAAAGACTGAGAGCAAACTTCTTAAATACTCCTGCCTTCCTTTCTTGCCCAGTTTCCTCGAAGGCAAACTACAGAACTGAAAACAACACAACACAACCCTGGGGGGGGGGGGAAACCCAGCCCTCCCCTGGGCCCACCCCATTCAACAGGGCAGGTCGTGACCACTCCCTCTCCTCCCCAGAAAAGACACGTTCAGGTAAGACCAACGTTCTTTTTCCTGTGGAGGAGAGGGAGTGGTCACGTGTGGGACATACCCAAGCTCGGTCCCAGGGAGGGAATAAACAATAACTACAGCCCAAGGGAAGGATCTGCCACTACCCTCTGCAGGACCCTCCGACCAAACGACGCCTCCGCCGAGGCAAACGAATCCAGCCAGTAACACCAGATGAAAGGGGTCAGGGACGCCCAAATAGCTGCCCGACAAATGTCCTCAAAAGGAGCCCTAGTGGCCCATGCCGCCATAGTCGCGGCACTCCTAGTGGAATGGGCCGTTATCCCCGAGGGAACGGGATGGCCCGCCACCCCATAGGCCTCCACAATGGCCTGTCGCAACCAACGGCCAATGGTCGCTGAGGACACCCTGGCCCCCAGCGTCCCAGACTGGAAAGAGACAAACAACGCCTCCGACTTGCAAATCCCCGCATCCGCCGGAGGTACCGTATTTTTCGCCCTATAAGACGCACTTTTTTACTCCAAAAAAGAGGGTGAAAATCTGGGTGCGTCTTATAGGCCGAATGTAGCCACCTGGGCAGTGGTGGGTTTCTGCTGGTTGATCAATGAACCCAGAAGCCCCGCCCCTGTCACTCACTCGCAAGTCCTTGCCGTTTTTTTGCATCGGGGCTTGCTGCAAGAGAGAGGGAGCAAAGACCTTTTCCGGATTGGTGGTGGTGGAGGTGTGGGCCCGTACTCACTAAAGGGAAGTCCTTTGCGCCAGCTAGAAAAGGTCTTCACTCCCCCCCCCCCTTGCAGCATGCCCCGATGCAAAAAATGGCAAGATCTCTTCTCAGAAATGTCTTCTCGGGCTGGCCGGATCTCTCTCCAGATCTTGCGGCTTTTTCAGGGTTTTCTTTTTAAAAAACACCTGTCCGAACTATCTTGAAAACCTGCAATGTTGCTTTGGGAGGGGGCAGGCGGCAGCATTTGCCCCTGCCGCCCTCCCTGGGCACCTGCAGCCTTGGAGCCTGCAGCTTTAAAACAAGCCTTTGCACAGCTGCCCGTCTTTCCCCTCCGAAAGCAACCTCGCAGGTTTTCAAGATCATCTGCAGAGGCGTTTGGCGCGAATTCCTCTCCTGTTCCTTCTTCTGCAGGGGGGGGCTGCCTTGCTTTGACAGCCACCTCGTTTCCAATTGGGGGGTGGGGGAGAAATCCTCTGCATGGATCCCCCCAATTGGAAGGAGGAGGCTCCATCCGCGGGGGGAGAGATCCCCCTCACATTCTGTCTGTCTGTCTCTCACTCTCCCTCCCTCCCTCCCTCTCTCTCTATCTCTCTGTGTTTCTCTCTCCTCCCTTCCTCTCTGTCTGTCACTCTGTGTGTATATGTGTGTGTGTGTCTGTCTGTCTGTCACTCACTCAATCACTCACTCTGTGTGTGTGTGTGTGTCTCTCTCTCTCTGTGTCTCTGTCTGTCTGTCCCTCTCTCCGTCCCAACTGGAGAACAACCTTTTCTGTCCCCTTACCAGCCCATCCGGGAAGATGAGGAACGCGAGGGGGATCCCCCCCGCGGTTGGGCTCCGAACTAGCGGAGCCTCGTCCTTCTTTTTAAGCAGGCGATCTTTAAGCAGGCGATCTTTAAGCAGGCGATCTTTAAGCAGGCGATCTTCGGCTGCTGCACAAGCCGCGCTGCCTTCTTCTCTCTGATAGCTGCCTGCTTAAAAAGAAGGACGAGGCTCCGCTGGTTCGGAGCCCATCCGCGGGGGGAGGGATCCCCCTCGCGTTCCTCATCTTCCCGGATGGGCTGGTAAGGGGACAGAAAAGGTTGTTCTCCAGTTGGGACGGAGAGAGGGACAGACAGACAGAGACACACACACAGAGAGAGACACACAAACACAGAGAGTGAGTGATTGAGTGAGTGATAGACAGACAGACACACAGAAAGAATGACAGAGAGAGACAGAGAGGGGGGAGGGAGAGAGAGACAAAGAGCTACACACAGAGAGAGAGACAGACAGACAGACACACAGAGAAACAGAAAGAGAGAGAAAGAGAAAGAAAGGCAGAAAAAATGAAAAAAGAAAAAAAAAGAAAGTGGGAGAGAGAGATGAAAGAAACAAACAAACAAAGAAAACTTATGACCACAATTGAGCCCAAAATTGAGTGGCAATTGAGCGCAAAAATCTTTTTTTTTTCTAGATTTTCCTCCTTTAAAATTGGGTGCGTCTTATATTCCGGAGCGTCTTATAGGGCGAAAAATACAGTAAATGCGCAGAGCGCGACGCACGTCCAAACGGTGCCATAGCCTCTCCCTATCACAAGATGGGCCCGGACAAAAGTCAGGCAGGACGACCTCCTGCACTCTGTGAAAAGGCATGTTAACCTTAGGGAGAAAAGTAGGGTCAAGACGAAGCACCACCCTATCCTGGTGAAAATGGCAAAGGTCATCCTTGGATGAAAGTGCGCCTAGTTCTGAAATACGCCAGGCCGAGGTAATTGCCACTAGAAAAACCACTTTAAGGGACAAAAGTCTCAGATGCACAAACCAAAGAGGCTTGAACGGGAACCCGTCAATGCCTGGAGCACCAGTGGCAAATCCCATGTAGGGAACCTATGAATGGGGGCAGGCCGGAGATTAGCCACCCCCTTCAGAAAACGTTTGATCAGTGGAACCTGAGAGAGAGAAGAAGACTCCCCACCTCCCAAGACCGAAGACAAAGTCGCCACTTGTCTGTGCAGGGTATTTACAGCCAAACCCCCATCCAGACCCTTCTGCAGAAAATCCAGAACATTTGGAATAGTCGCCCCCTCAGGGGAAACACCAAGCGGTGTGCACCACTTGACGAAAGCTGACCAGGTGGAGTTGTAAATCCTGGTTGTTGATGGACGCCTAGAAGCCTCTATGGTACCTATGACGTATGACGCCAGAAGACAGGCTAGCTGCCCTTAAGAGGTGCCGTTCAAGAGCCAGACGGCTAGATGGAGCCACTGGGGCTCCAGGTGAAGTAGGACCCCCTGCCGCAGAACTACTTCCTCCTGCGGGATCCACCTCGGCGGGGCCGCAGATAACTGGACTAGATCCGCAAACCAGGTCCTCCTGGGCCAATAAGGAGCCACCATGATGACAAGTGCCTTTTCCACTATCACCTTCCTGAGGGTCCCTGGAATCAGAGGGATGGGGTGGAAGACATAGAGAAGGCTCGCCGGCCACCTGCTCTGGAGGGCGTCCGTGCCTTCCGCCGACCGGGACTGAAACCAGGTGAAGAAACGCGGCAGCTGTGAATTCGCAGGGGTGGCGAATAGATCTACCAGAGGAGTGCCAAACCTCCGGCAGATTCCCCGGAACAAGGGCGGATGGAGTTGCCACTCGCCGTTGTCCAGAGTCGCCCGACTCAACCTGTTTGCCTGATGATTTGCCAGGCCAGAGATGTGCTCCGACTCCAGGGACGCCAGGTGACTCTCCGCCCAGGCGCTGAGTCTGAGACCCTCCAACCAGAGGGCTCAGGAATGAGTCCCCCTCTGACGGTTTATGTGGGCCTTGGTGGCCACGTTGTCCGTCCGGAGGAGCACATGACAGCCCTCCACAGAGGTCCGGAAATGTTGCAGGGCTAGATGTGCCGCCTTCAGTTCCAACCAATTTATATTGTGCCAGAGATCTGAAGCCGTCCACCTGCCCTGGACCAACTAAGGGCCCACTAGGGCCCCCCAACCGAATAAGCTTGTGTCCGTGGTCACCATCACCCTTTCCGGCTCCCAGAAGGAGCAACCCTTTTGGATCGCCGGGGAGATCCACCACCTGAGGGAGGCCTGGACCCCCACAGAAGGATGCAGGGTCCGAAGAGAGTTGCTCATCCGTCCCCTCTGGAACGGAATGAGCTCCCACTGAAGTGGCCAAAGATGAAGTCTGGCCCACGGAACTATCCCTATATAGGACACCATCTTGCCGAGTAACTGAGATAAAGTGAGGACAGAAACTAACCGACTTTTGTGTACCTTTCCTGCCAGCTGCCACAGACTTGCTCGGCGGTCCTGGGAGAGATGGACCACCCCCGACACTGAGTCTATGACCGTCCCCAGGTGAAGAATGTGTGTGGAAGGTGAGAGGTGGCTCTTTGGGAAGTTCACTGAAAACCCCAGAGATTGAAGATTCCGAATGGTGAGATGCAGGTCCGAGACTGCCTGAGGTAGCAAGCCCACCTGTACCAGGACATCATCTAGGTAGCATTGGAGTCTCACTGGAATGGATCGAAGGTGAGCCGCCAATGCCGCCAGCACCTTCGTAAATGTCCGAGGAGCCGAAGCTAACCCGAAAGGTAGAGCCCTGTACTGGTAATGGCAGTCCCCGTGTGAGAATCTCAGGAACTTGCGGTGAGATGGGAGAATGGGAATATGTAGGTAGGCCTCTGACAGGTCTACCGACACTAAGAAATCCCCCTTTCGGATGCCCTGAAGGATAGACTTGAGGGAGGACATCTTGAAGCGCCTGTACACCAGGTAGCGGTTCAGTCGATTGAGGTCCAGAATGGCCCTCCAGCCCCTTGAGCTCTTCGGAACCACAAACAGGGAGTAGTGGTCCCGACCTCGTTCCGCCAGGGGAACAGCCTCCACCGCCCGAATTTCGAGCAGGTGAAGAATAGCCTGATCCATCAGGCGACGATGCTCCAGACTCCGCAACAGAGGGAACGACCTGAAGAGATCCGGGGGGTTGGAAAGAAATTCTAACCTGAGGCGTGGAAGAACCGTGGACCTGACCCAGGGGTCCGACGTGATTTTGTCCCATTGATCTGCATAGTGGGATAGGCGGCCGCCTATGGGACGACTCGGGTTCGAGTCACTTCCCTCTGTGGAAGGGACGACCGCCGCCGCCTCGAAAGGGCCGCCGGGACTGATGCTGGTACCTGTTCCGGTCCTGGTAGGATGATCGAGAAAACTGCCTGTCTAATCTGAAAGAAGAGAAACGCTGATGATGGTCAAAGTCAGAACCCCTATAAGATTGCCTATGATAGGGGTGAGCTCGAGTCTCTCATTTCTTAGCATTGGACGGCAGAACTTTCTTTTTATCCTTGTTCTCGACTAAAATGGGGTCGAGAGCCTCCCCAAAGAGGTTGGGACCTTTAAAGGGGGCAGCCGCCAGATTCCACTTGGCCTTGTTGTCCATCTGCCAGTTACGGAGTCACAACAGGCGGCAGGAAGTAACAGAAGTGGCCAGGGCACTGGACGCAAACTTAACTGTGTCCAGAGTGGCGTCCGCTGAAAACT
Source organism: Natrix helvetica (assembly GCF_964273705.1). Lineage (NCBI taxonomy): Eukaryota > Metazoa > Chordata > Lepidosauria > Squamata > Natricidae > Natrix > Natrix helvetica. The sequence goes on from NC_138548.1 coordinate 32,036,665, forward strand.
GCGAGGCAGAAATAATTTTAGTGAGATCTTGGTGGAGCCGCTCATCTTGGATCGGAATGCGATCCTGGAGTTGGCAAAGCCACATGACCGTGGTGCGGTTGAAGTATGATGCCGCCGCCGCGGACTTTATAGCCCAGGCAGTGGCATTGAAATTTTTCCGCAAGGTAAGCTCTGCGCGCTTATCCTCAGGTTTTAACTTATCCACTGCATCCCCAGATACCACTGGGGAAGAAGAGACCAGAGTAGCTACTGGGGTGTCAATAACGGGCAAGTGAATGGCCTGGGCAAAGGTTTGCTCCACATTGTAAAAACGGCGGTCATTGCTCCCTGGATTGGAGAAATTGGATGGACGGGCCCACTGGTTGGTAAGGATCTCCCTGAATAGAGGAGGGGGAAAAAAAAACTTCAATTGAAAGAAAAGAGAAAAGGAGGGAAAAAACAAATAAATAAACAAACAAACATACACTTCCCTACCCAAATGCTAATCTCAAACAGTGCTTGTACCAAGAGGCTGAGAGGAAACTGGGCAAGAAAGGAAGGCAGGAGTATTTAAGAAGTTTGCTCTCAGACTTTGGACCAATCAGGCTTTGAGAATACCCACACGTGACCACTCCTTCTCCTCCACAGGAAAAGCACAGATTCTGTAGAGCTCTAAATTCTTTACAAGAATTGTTTTCCCCCAAAAAGAATTGAATTGTTCTGTCACCCAGTTAAGAACAAGCAAACACATGCAGTTTGGAGCGCTTTCAGGTTTATTGATTAAATAATTGATAATTATTTCTGGAGTATTGGATTTCCAGATGCAAGGATACTGGCTCCAAGACAGTGAGCTACCTCAGCTGTATTATGGCTAACTGGCCATAATACGGCCAGGGGAAACACACCTTCCTATTGCTGTCCAAATTGCAAAATGGGGAAATAGTCTGGTGAAGACAACTGCAGAATCCAATCTTCAGGCGATTTTTGTCTCCTACCTTTCAGCCAGCTGTGCACAATTGATCATTGTCCCTCCTTTAAAAGAAAAATCTATCATCCCTCTGCACAACTGCTTTATGCTACTTTTGGCTGTGGATCGGATGATCTCACAGAATCCTGTCTTGAACTGATTCACCTCTGACTCTGCTCCAGTTTATTTGAAACAGCAACAAATTCAGAGTTTCTCTTTGGGTTTCAATTTCCCCTTGGGCTTCCATTCATTCTGGCTTTCAGTTTACAATTCAAAGAGTTTTTAAATAGACAGATTTTGGAAGATTTTTGAGATTTTGTTTACGTAGATCATCATGTAGTTCTTAAAAATTGATACAAACTTGACTGCAGGCAGGATCAATTTGTAAGCAGAAGCAACAGAAGAAGCTATTGTTGCATGGTGAAAATGTCATTCTACCAAAAATCTATTAATCCAGATGTGATATAGCAGTCTTCTCAAACTTTATACCCTCAAAGATGGAACAACCTCTAACTTTTGTCCCTCCCAATACTGCAGAGTATATCTCAATACGGTATGTGCATGCATGGTGGGATTTCAGATCCAACACATTAAGAAGACAAGGAAAACTTCTTTATAGCACCAGCAAGGAATTCTTACTTTCATACACTCTCTATGCACCCATTAATATACATGATCTGTGTGGGATTAACATTTCACGCTCCCATTGCAATCTCTTTAGAAATTGAAAATTGCCACTTTAGAAATATTTCCACTGGATCCATAATTTTTAAAACTAACAGCTATCTTCTACCTAAGAAGGAAGAGGAGAGGAGAGATTTTCAATGCCTCTGGAGCTGCAAATTAATCCTTTCCTTTAGTAAAATAGAAGGACATGAGGGTATTTAGGTTTCCAGCAAGTCAATTTCCCCTTTTGGGGAGATATTTTATTCCCTTGATTTCTTGGTTTTCAAGTTTTCTTCTCCAATACTTGGTCAGCATTTTGTGCTCACTGAACACTATATTCTTTATTTGTTTTCCTTCCTTCAGTTGTTATTTTTTTCCCTAAACTTTAACCTATTTCTCCACGTAAGCTGACACTTTCCTCTCTTTGGCCTATACACAATGGCCCTCAAAATATGAATACTGGAAATGGAGGGTTATCGGATTTATCATACCAAAAACAATTCCATTATTGTTCATTAAAATGTTCATTAAAATCATCCCCTTAAAAATAGATTTTGGCTCCAGACTTTCCTATTTCCCTCCATTTAATTCTAACAATTCATACAAAATTGTCCTTAATTGCAAATAGGCATGAGATCAAAACTAATGTTTCATTTCAAAATAACTTTTGATCTCTCACTTTTTTCATTTTCTCATTTATTGATTAAACAACATGTTCTTTGACTTTCAAAGCACAGAGAAGTAAACATGGCCACAAATCAAGTGCTTTTACAAGCTTGTTGCCAAGGATAAATCAACAATTGAGTACTCAAACAGGAAAAGTTACGCCTACCATTTACAGAAAGACTTCAAATCCATTTTCTTATTAATAAAACAAAAGCTTATGGGAGGTTCCTTTTAAAATCACCAGATCTATCTACACTACTGTACAAAGAATACTAACAGTACTAACTCTAAACTTGCTTTCTTATTTTTTCATAATACAAATGAAATACACTTTATAAAAACATTGTCCTATTAATAAATTCTCTAATTAGTAAACAATCTGTTTGGAGCAGGTGTTGGGATAACTGCAAAGCTGGGATCATTATCCGTCATGCACAGATAAATGCTGAGACTATAAATTGCTACGGTCTGCCTTAAATTTAGTTTTCTTCAAATTTCCCACAATGTTGTCAGGTACTCAAATTCTTATAGTGACTTTTCAAAATGATGAAGAAGACAATTTGAAGTGACCTCAGATGCAGAGGTGGTATTCAGCAGGTTCTGACCAGTTCTGGAGAATTGTTAGCGGAAATTTTGAGTAGTTTGGAGAACCGGTAAACACAATCTCTGATTGGTCACACCCCCATCTATTCTCTGCCTTCCGAGTCCCATCTGATCGGGAGGGAATGGGGATTTTGCAGTAACCTTCCCCTGGAGTGGGGAGGGAATGGAGATTTTACAGTATCCTTCGCCTGCCAGGCCCATCAAGCCATGCCGACAGAACCGGTAGTAAAAAAAATTTGAATCCCCACCACTTTATTTAAAATATTTTAAAATGTTTAGAAACAAACATTTAAGAAATGCTGTTCTAATTTTTATATTTCCTGCAGATCTCATTTTGCCCCCTCCACCTGCATTTATACAACCTGTAATGACATATCGTAGGATTTTTAGTGAGTCCTTCCCACAACAGATAAATCAGAACAGTGTTTCTTAAACTTGTTTCATCTGGTTAGTCAACTTGAGGGTTTAGTCTTTTGTTAGCCAACTTCATCAAGTTACCCAACTTGATGTTCAACTGCACAGGAAATGCACAAAGAATATGTCAAATCATTAGTACAGGACAGGTGGCACAGCACATCCAGAACTACCTTCACTGACATTTCCTTACCTGCCTCAGTATCATTTTGCTTAATAATGCAGCCAGTCTGGATTCATTCCTCTTAAAGTGTGTTCTGATGTCCCTGGGGATCCTACGAGACCCACCCCAAGCTCTGCTAAATCAAAAATATTTCCCAAATACTGATTATTATTATTATTGTTTTTTATCGGTTGGGGTTTTTTTTCATGAAAAACTCTATTATTTTCAGTATGTTAATACCTTACCCTTGGTTTTTAACATTTTTATTTAATTGTTGTTAATTGCAATGCTTTTAATGCTTTTATATTTGTGCTTTTCTGTCACTGTAAGCTGCCCAATGTGTCTCTGGATAGAGCAGGGGTGTCCAAACTTGGGAACTTTAAGACTTGTGGACTTCAACTCCCAGAATTCCCCAGCCAGCATGGCTGGCTGGGGAATTCTGGGAGTTGAAGTCCACAAGTCTTAAAGTTCCCAAGTTTGGACACCCCTGGGATAGAGAGACGGGTGGCATATAAATTTAATGAAGAATTAAATATCTAATGGGTTTAATATTGTTATTCTTACATGATTCTAGGCATATATCAATTTTAAATTTAGTACAGTAAGAAACTTTAGGGAAACCAAAGAAAACCCCTTGCTGTTTTAAAGAACACTAACTTTTTTGTAATATAATGTATGCTAATCTGCAGAAGGAATGTACCATTTGGAAAGCTTCCCTGCCAAATTAGCATACTCTTACAATACAAAGGTACATTCCCCCACCCAGAAGCATTCCAGTTCAGTTCTGGCCTTGGATGATGTCTCTGTATGTTCTTCAGTCCTCCCGGTATAATGGCAGTGACAGCATCCCACACAGATGCCTCCAAATAGCATCCACAGTCTGGTCGCTCCGGAGGAGAAAGCTGCATAGTGAATATCGACTCAGCAACTTCCTGCACTGCAGCATGCCAGCCTCCTCATTAGAACAAGCTTGTTGCAGCTTGTGAGCTGCAATTCATCTTTGCACAATGGATCCCAGGGTTCTGAAGAAAGCTTTTCCTTGTGTCAACTGGCTGCTCAAAGTGGGCAGCGGATTTCCAAACACAGGGCCCTTTCTTACAGGCAGCAGACAAAGCAAATCACTGCTTAGATTTCCACTGTCTCTATGATGCTTGGCACAGTTCTAGTTAATGTTTGTTATTGTTGGTTGACAGTGAAGGGGGAGTGAGGGAGTAACAGACCAGAGCCTCCCACACATAATGCCATCTGCTCTTAAAAACTTATTCCCATGGAAGTTACTCACTCATTTCCATCTTTTGCCTCTCAAGTGATAACTACATTAGCAAAAATGGAGTTGAAACATACCTTATAGTTCCGAAATTGGCCCGGGGGCTACTACTTTCGTACCTTACCTTAACATCTTACCTTAACATTTTACGTTTCTCCTCGAGCCGTGATGGCGAACCTATAGCAGGCATGCCCAAAGTGTCACACGAAGACATGTCATCTGGCACACGTGGCCTTGTTCTGCTTGTCTTCTGGATTTCTGGTGCACATGCACGCGTGATGATCAGCTGTTCTTCGTGCATGCGGCAGTGCCCAAAAACAGTGGGTGCATGCGCATCATCCAGCTGATTGTCAGGTGTGCATGCGTGCCAGAATCCAGATGTTTGGCTTTTTCAGAGCACAATCCTTTCACACACGCGGCAGTGCTGAAAACCGGCCTGTGCATGCGAGCCGCCCAGCTGATCGTCAAATGCGCATGCGTGCTAGAACCTGGATTTTTGGTTTCTCCGGAGCGCAACCCTGATGAGAGCGTGCTCGGTGCCGAAAAGGTTCACCATCACTGTCCTAAAGTCCAAGAGGATGAAACAAATCATGAAACTTAAGTAGAAACAAGTCTCTGCTCTAAATGCCTTTCCCGTACAGTAATTGTTGCAATTAAACCAGGAACGAAGTCAAAGCAATGGTCTCCACTGTTTCTTTTTTCTTTTTTGTCTTAGCTATTTTCTCTGTAATTAAATGCTGTTTGTTTGGTCTTGGCTTCAAGTACATTATGGGCCCATTTCAAACTAGGGATTTAATTGCTATCAGTCAGGAGCATACAAATTTAATAATATTTTATTTTAATTATTATCATTATTTTCCCCTTCTACAATACCTTACAGTCATTATATCAACATTATTATGCCATCATACCTGTACATGTATATATTATTTCACTTCTATGTTTACACATCTTTATACACAGTTCTCTCTCTCTCTCTCTCTCTCTCCCTCCCTCCCTCCCTCCCTCCCTCCCTCTCTCTCTCTCTCTCTCTCTCTCTCTCTCTCTCTCGCTTAAATTTTTGTATCACTAATTCGTCCGAGGGGATATTATTTTGTTTCCAGCATTGGGCAAATGCTATTCTAGCTGTGGTTAGCAGATGTGTTAATATGTACTTAATTTTCTTTGTATATTTCCCGTTGATTATTCCCAGCAGAAAGGTTTTATTTTAAAACCTGACTGTCAAGTAGAGATGTAGTTTTTAACTCAGTTCCCTGACTGAGGCTTGGAATAATTTACAACTTCAAGAGTACTGAAAAGGAGGCCTAATTCTTTAGCAGCAATAGGCATCTCTCTCCAGATGGTCTCATAGAATGGGTTGGATGCAGCACTACATAAAAGAAGATCAATGCTTTCTATTTCATTAAGAAAAATATGACATACTACAGTCTGTTTGAATTATTCCAACCTGGCCATTTAGCCCTGTACTAACTGAAATTTCAGAACCAGGCACAAATGCAGCCCCACTTATAGCATGCTACAGTAGTCACGCTTGGAATGAGTGTAGTTTGAAGATATCCAGCAAAAAAATTAATCAGAAGCACAAATTAATTATCATTAATTAATTAACTAGCACTAATTAACTAATGAGGGATGTGGTGGCTCAATGGCTAAGACGCTGAACTTGTCAATCAAAAAGGTCGGCAGTTTAGTGGTTTAAATCTGTAGTGCCACGTAACAGAGTGAGCTCCCGTTACTTTTTCCCAGCTTCTGCCAACCTAGCAGTTCGAAAGCACGTAAAAATGCAAGTAGAAAAATTGGAGCCACCTTTGGTGGGAAGGTGACAGCGTTCTGTGCTCCTTTAACATTTAGTCATGCTGGCCACATGACTACGGAGATGTCTTTGGACAGTGCTGGCTCTTCAGCTTTGAAATGGAGATGAGCACCACCCCCTAGAGTCGGGAACAACTAGCACATATACAATAATACAATACAATAGTAGAGTTGGAAGGGACCTTGGAGGTCTTCTAGTCCAACCCCCTGCCTAGGCAGGAAACCCTATACCATTCCAGACAAATGGCTATCCAACATCTTCTTAAAGACTTCCAGTGTTGGGGCATTCACAACTTCTGGAGGCAAGCTGTTCCACTGATTAATTGTTCTAACTGTCAGGAAGTTTCTCCTCAGTTCTAAGTTGCTTCTCTCCTTGATTAGTTTCCACCCATTGCTTCTTGTTCTGCCACAGGTGCCTTGGAGAATAGCTTGACTCCCTCTTCTTTGTGGCAACCCCTGAGATATTGGAACACTGCTATCATGTCTCCCCTAGTCCTTCTTTCTCTTAAGCTAGACATACCTAGTTCCTGCAACCGTTCTTCATATGTTTTAGTCTCCAGTCCCCTAATCATCTTTGTTGCTCTTCTCTGCACTCTTTCTAGAGTCTCCACATCTTTTTTACATCGTGGCGACCAGAACTGAATGCAGTATTCCAAGTGTGGCCTTACCAAGGCATTATAAAGTGGTATTAACACTTCACGTGATCTTGATTCTATCCCTCTGTTGATGCAGCCTAGAACTGTGTTGGCTTTTTTGGCAGCTGCTGCACACTGCTGGCTCATATTTAAATGGTTGTCCACTAGAACTCCAAGATCCCTCTCACAGTTACTACTATTGAGCACGGTACCACCTATACTGTACCTGTGCATTCCGTTTTTGTTGCCTAAATGTAGAACCTTACTCTTTTCACCATTGAATTTCATTTTATTAGATAGTGCCCAATGTTCAAGTTTGTCAAGATCCTTCTGTATCTTAAGCCTATCTTCTGGAGTGTTGGCTATTCCTGCCAGCTTGGTGTCATCTGCAAATTTGATGAGGTCCCCATTTATTCCCTCATCCAAATCATTGATGAAGATGTTGAAGAGTACTGGGCCTAAAACAGAGCCTTGGGGTACTCCACTGCATACTTCCCTCCATGTAGATGCAGTTCCATTGAGGACTACACGTTGAGTGTGGTTGGTCAGCCAGTAACGAATCCATCTGGTGGTGATGCTGTCTAATATGTGTGAGGGGAACCTTTACATTTACCTTTAATTAACTAACATTAATCAAAACACTCACATTCAGTTGTGGTTTTGTACCAATTAAATCAGTTTTTCATTCAATGTTTCATCATACTTTATCTGTTCTAGTATCTTCCAAAAGTGTTAGATCAACTCCATAATCCCCAGCTGTATCCCTTACAGAGGCTTAGTTTGTGTTAAATTCTGTATTACAGTTAGTAAGCATGCTACTGTGTTGATTAAAGAGGTTTTTAAAGTTTTAGTTTACTTTTAAAATCAATATAATTAATCAGTATATGATCGATTTTCATATATTGAGTTCAACTAGATTTCTCATAAGTAAGCAAAGTGTAGAATTGTAGCATTTATATTTTAAATCCTTACATTAGGACTATGTCTAATATTTCAATGGCCTTTCTATTTTATATAATTCTAGCAACAAATGTTGGCAGGTAAATATATAAATAATCCCAACGCCTACCTTTTGCAACAGCGCAGAGGTTTGTGGAAGTTGTCTAGCTAAATGATTGCCCTGCTGGATGTTTAACAAACTTCGCCATACCTATTAGATCTGATTTCGAAGCTTAGTAGTCAATGTTTATTTTGCAAATCGAGATTGTTAACCATCAGCTAGTAATGCTTGCTGACTCAACTTCATACTGTTTTAATGAGCCCCTTTGCAAGCACTGGGAGCTATCGCTGTGCTATCAAAAATGGGCTTGCCGTAATGAACGCCTGCTGCTCGCTCAGCACTTGCCAAGCCAACTCACAAGAAAGAAAGCGGAAAAAGCGGGCAGAAACCCCCCCATGCTTTCAGCTGCTCCCCTTCTTGACAAGTGGTATCTTTACAAACAAAATCTCACAATGCAACTCCTCAGACACAACTCAGAGGTGTTCAGGATGGCTGTGGAGATAAAAGAATATTGAGGATGGCAGTTTCACAACATACATTAAGTCAATGTATGCTCCCAAGTAAGTGTGTATAAGGGTTGTGAACATGCTTTGATCACCATTGCTTTTATCTGCTTCTCAGTCCAGGCTGCAATGGATTCTCCCTTCCAAATATTAATTAGGTGTATATCTGCTTACCTTTTATGCCTAGATAAGGTCAGTTATCTCCCATTACAACACTTCTTTCATCTGAACCTGTTATGTTCCCAGTTGCTAGAAAGAGCAATTGAGTAAGGATTATGTTGTGCCGCCCCGCCCCCACCCCATAAGTCCTCCACGTAGCTTTGAGTGCATTAATGAGCAAACCGAGCGTGAAATACGTCCCAAAGGTGCTTTTTCCAAAAGACAACTGGGCTCCCTTGGTTTTTTTCTTTGAAAATGTTTTGCTTCTCATCCAAGAAGTTTCTTCAGTTCTTCAGCTTCTTGGATGAGAAGCAAAAGGTTTTTCATCTTGGGGACAACCCTGACTTGGATGATTGAGAATCTCCATAGACATTGACATATAACAGTTAATGTAGCCGTCTGGTTGGCTTGTTGTATTCGTTTGTGATGACTTAAGAGAATAACTTTATTGACACTTTGAATGGACGCTAATAAGCATACAGTAAAGTGAAATTTTGTTGGATACAGCTCTCAAAGAGTGATCACCTTCAATATACACTACATAAACATGAATGAATAAATGAATAAATAAATAAGTAAATACAAAATTATGCGTATACCCATATTATATATGTCATATTATATGACACAGAGAAACAACACAGTCTATTTCGGATATATACATGTACAGGGTGAGGCAAATGTATCTTGCAAGTTTACCAGACGGATGGTATATGGAACAAAACTGTTACAGAATCTGGTAGACCTGCTAGAAATACTTCAAAACCTCCTCCCAGAGGGGCACCTCAGAAACAGACCATAAAGTGGGTGTGTGGGGTCAAACAATGCTTTGAGCTCTAAGCACATAGCCCTTATAAGCAGTATCCTGAATGACAGGAAGCGAGCTTCCTATAATCTTCTCGGCTGTCCTTACCACTCTCTGTATGGACTTTCTATCTGAGGCACTGCTGCCACCAAACCAAACAGGGATGCAGTTTGTTAAAACGCTCTCAATCATGCCTCTGTAAAAAAGGGGCCAGGACAGAAGATGTGCTCTCCTCATCTGATATAGGAAATGGTTTGCACGCTTCACCAAGGAGGACATGTGGAGAGACCAATTCAGTTTGTTAGTTATCTGCACCCCTAGATACTCAATACTGTTGACCACCTCTACAGACGCATCCTTGATACTGAGTGGAGTATGACTATGCCGGCTCTTTCTAAAATCTACAATTATCTCCTTTGTTTTATTAACATTTAGAACCAGGTTACTTTTATTGCACCAATCCACAAAAGCCTTCACCTCTTCCCAATAAGCATCTTCATTGTCGTCCCGGATTATAACCCACCACTGTCGTGACATCCGCATACTTTCACAATATGATTCATAGCAGATTTAGCACAGCAGTCATGGGTCATCAAGGTGAACAGTAGTGGACTCAAGACACAGCCCTGTGGTGGACATCTACTCAAGGAGATGGAGTTGGAAACTTTTCTTTCAACTTGCACAAACTGGGGCCTATCAATAAGGAAATCAATAATCCAATAAACATAAAGGAGTATTAAAACCTAATAGGCCCAATTTGTTCACCAAATGCTGAGGGATGATTGTGTTGAACACCAAACTAAAATCAACAAACAGCATTTGCAAATGAGTATTCTTCTCCTCCAAGTGCACCAAGCTAAGATGAATGGGATGGGTAAACACCTGCAGATGCTGACTAAGATACTCTAGTTTCTATCTCAATTTCCAACTCCACGTGTGTGATAAAATTGAGCTCAAACAATACAGGGTGATCAGATGGGTCAGATTTTGACAGACTGTATTTGTCTTCTTCCTGTGTGCCCTTCAAATGTGATGGGATGCATGGCTTTTGCTGGAGAGGACACAGATGCTCAGATTTTTGTAGTTCTGCTTTTTGATAACTCACCAATGGTCTTCAAATCCCTGAGCTAAAATTCCAGCATTTATTTTCATTGATTTACACACTGCAACCTTTTTGACTCAGGCTTCCAAGTGGAAATGATGCATATCAAAATACCAAGCATGTCCCTCACCAGCTCTAATGGAGACAAATAGGTTTGAGGGAAGATAGATGTTGTGCTCAGTGGATCCATTCTGAACATGTCAGAGTTTCTGTTTGTGCATTTCTGTGTGTGAGAATGCATGAGCCTTCCTGTGGCAGCCTTCCTACCTAATTCTGTCCTTTTCTTAAAATCCCGAGGATCTGAATCTTTGGGTTTGTTTTTTTAATCAACTTCTCGTTAATGTAACTTTAATGTTCCATTAAGTTAGGAAGATAAGATTCTCTCTATTATCTGATGAATGTAATAATAACTTCATAAGCAACTGCCGCCTACTTTAGCTTTACCATCTTTCAACATTCTCACATCATTTATTATTTCTTTTCTTTTTTTACATTTTGAAACATACACAGAGATGTTAATAAAACTGAAAATTACTTTACCATGAAAGCTAAAGGTAAAGATGGACCCCTAGTCAAAATATTCTATTAGCCAGAAGCATGCTCAAGCATACAATTTGTTGCTTGAATGTATCCAATAGTATTTTACTTAATAAACTATGGATAAATAAACCCTGGCTTAGTACGGTGCTAGTTGCAAACCAGGGCACTGACTCAGGCATGAAATGCTCTAATCTTCGCTACCGGTTTGGAACCAGGGGCGTGTGTGCATGGTGTTCTGCGCATGTGCAGAGCATCTGTGATGACATCTGGGTGGATGGAGCCTCCCATCACCACCACTACCAGTTCACCCAAACTGGGGCGAACCAGCAAAATACCACCTCTGCAGTGGCTGGCATTCATCACATCACCATTTCTCAAGTGCATTTTTCTTTATCATCCAGGATAGTATAAGGTCTCTTGTCTTGAAAAGGGGGTTGGACGAGAAAGCCTCTGAGATCCCTTCCAGCCCTATGATTTGATGTTCTATGTTCTTATTGAGAACTATAAAATGGTGATGGAAGCATTTTAGAAATATACTCTGGAAATCTGCACAGAAAACTAATGATTATTTTAAGCTATTTATTCATTGGACTAAGTCAAGGGTTAATGCATATGAATTGTGTATCCCTTTTCCTCATTCAACTCCCTGCCATGTTTGAGAAAAAATATTTTTACAGGTTGAATTTTTTCTCTCCAGCAGTTCAATGCCAGAAACTCCTACCTTTTCTTTCACTGTGATCTTAGACTTGCAGCAATTACAGGAATATTTTAAACATCCTACGCTAGGTGGCTTTCAAATGACTCAGTTTTATATTCTGAAAAGAATACATGAATTTCCAACCCCTGGGAACTATTTATAGAACACCTGCCATGAAATTCTACAGAGGTACCATCTAGTGAAAAGCTCATCCTTGTCCTGCAGACCTGGAAGTACAGAGTATGCAATGTTCTCTGACCTAGAAACACTTTTTCCCAATTGCATGCTTCTTTTTCCCACAGACGCTCATCGCCAGCTGTATGGATAGACACTGCAGTAGTAGAAAAGACAGATCAATTATTAGAAGTGTCTTCCTTTGCTTAGAATGGCTCTCCCCATTAAAAAGGGGAGGAAAAAAGGAGACCAGAGCCAAATCTCTAGGGAAGAGAAAATGCTACCAATGCTCACTTAGCAAGGGATGTGGGGAGCAGCAGGCAGAGTACCAAACAGTGTTGCTTTCTGGCTCCCGAGTTATCTTCCTGTTACACAAGGGCGAGAAACAGGTCACGCATACAACTGGCTTGCCTATGTCTACAGGAATGAATTGATGATAAAAAATGGGGTATGAAAAATGACTTTCCTTCAAGTCATCACAGAATTCCAGAAGTCGTATGGTGCTATTTGTTGGCAATGCTCCCTTCCCCTCTTGGTCCCCCTTCAAATTAGGGAAGGCGCTGGAAATGACAGTACAACATTTACATTTTTAATAGGGGATCAAAATTCTTAGAGTTTGAAAAGCACCAGATTAAGAAAAGAATGCTTTTTAGGCCATTGTTCATTGGAACACTTTAATGGAATCATAGTGCCAATATCTTTAAATGGTATCCACAAAACACCAAAAGCAAATTAAAAGTTGTTTGCATTTTTTTAAAAAAAACAACGGCTGAAACATTGATAGATATCAAATCCAATTACTAGTCCTCGACTTATGACCACAATTGAGCCCAAATTTTCTCTTGCTAAGTGAGACATTTGTGAATTTTGCCCCATTTTGGCCACAGTTGTTAAGTGAATCATTGGAATTGTTAAATTAGTAACATGTTTGTTAAGTGAATCTGGCTTCCCCATTGACTTAGCTCAGGGGTGTCCAAACTTGGGAACTTTAAGACTTGTGGACTTCAACTCCCAGAATTCCCCAGCCAGCTATGCTGGCTGGGGAATTCTGGGAGTTGAAGTCCACAAGTCTTAAAGTTCCCAAGTTTGGACACCCCTGACTTAGCTTGTCAGAAGGTTGCAATAGGTGGTCACATGACCCCGGGATACTGCAATGGTCATAAATACAAGTCCGTTTCCAAGCATCTGAATTTTGATAATGTGGTGATAGATGTGCCACAATGGTCATAAGTGTGAAACATGATCATCAATCGTTTTTTCAGTGCCATTGTAACTTCGAATGGTCAGTAAATGAACTGTTGTAAATCGAGAACTACCTTGTAGTTCTACCTTATAATTGGCATTAGATCCTATAAAATCACATGGACACCATGATCTTGTGAAATTTGGGAATGATTTTAAAATGTTTTTGATGATGATGATGATGATGATGATGATGATGATGATGATGATGATATATTGCTCTTATACATGTGAGATCATGCAATGGCATCCATCACTCCACAATTTTGTTCTATCAAACTAAAAGAACCCATTTTCAGTATTGGATTAGGAATATAATCTGTCTAGGAAAGCCAGTATGACTTGCTTTGATGTGGACAATATAATTATGGGCAGTTTGTTCTGATCTTCAGACTGCTTGTGATTTCCATAAAGGTAATGAGCCAAGCTTGATGATCTACCTTAGAAATAGATCCATCTAACTTTTGTTTTAAATGTTTGGGGGATTTTATTTATTTATTCATTTGATTTCTATAACTGCCCATCTTAGGCAGTTTACAATAAAGCTGATTAGGACTGCTGCCTAGCAGTCCCCTAACCCATATCCTGGAATGTGGGAGTAACTTAGGACCGTGATGGCAACCCTATGGCATGCGTGCCAGAGGTGGCACATAGAGCTCTCTCTGTGGGCATGCGCACTGTTGCCAACTGCTCTTCTGGTTATTGACACACACATGCCCACTGGTCTTTGTGGGTGCCAGAAAACAACCTGAAAACGGCCTGAAAAATAGCCAAAACCCAGGCTGTTTCCGAGCTGTTTTCTGGACCAAAAACAGCCGGAAAACGGCCTGGAAAACGGCCAAAAAACAGGCATGTGTGCAATGGCCAGCTGATCTTTGGGTTTCTGGTGCTCCGGAGCACAAGCATGCATGTACTTTCCAGTTTGGCCACTCAGTGCCAAAATGGTTCGCCATCACTGACTTTGGACATCAATACAGTCATTCCAAGACCATTTAAATTAATCATTTTTTAAAATGACAACACGGCTTAAATATCTTATTCAGGCAATTATTTGACTAGCCATATTTTTCTATTTCCCCTCTGCTCCTTTCTACTATTGGACATACATGCATCTAGCTAGCTGTTTTTCAGAACTCTTTTGTTCTCTTATAAGTCCCCAAGCAATTAAACTCCTTTAGAAGTAAAAACTGAGATTATTCTATGAAGTCACTCGGTTTGAGGGCATAGACTGCAATTATGGCTGTGCAGATTTTTTTTTATCCCTTCCCCAGCAATTTTTCCTAATTCTACTGTACTAAAAATTAATATAATCTGCAATGATACAGCAGTTGTTTTTATTTAGGAAATAATACAAAAATATATAAAAGAACAGACTGGGAGCATTAGAGAGAGAGTGGAATGTATTTATTCTCTTTGACAAAAGAAAAGTAATAATACTAAGCTCCATCATTTATAGGAAAAGAGGCATAAATATTGCATATGCTCTAAAGATAACTGATTGGCAAGATGTCATTCCTATAATTATTCTTGAGTCCATTGTTCTGCCAACATGATCCACTTTGACAGGTAAATGGATTGCTTCACTGCACCTCTACCTACGGAAAAACTTTATCTTGGAAACTTTGGGGGAGGCCGCAACAAGACTATTGCATTTGAATTTCTCTCTTGTTACTGAAACTCATTCAAAATCAGTTGCTTTCTTTTCTATCTCTAGTATTCCTGATTTCTCGAGTATTCTAGTAGTTTGCATTTCTTCAATGTTCCAAAGAAACAGCATGTTTTCTTCTGAAACTGACAGAAATGCTGGTATTATTCATTCATTCATTCTGCCTTCATGGAATAATGACATGGTACTAGACATGATAGTATTGGCAGTCCTCGACTTACAACAATTCACTTAGTGACCGTTCAAAGTTGCAGCGACACTGAAAAAAGTGACATGATCACTTTTCACACTTACGACGGTTGCAGGATTCTTATAATCGCATGGTCAAAATGCTTTGCAACTGGCTCATATTTATGACAACTGCAGTGTCCCAGAGTCAGGTGACTACCTTTTGTGACCTTCTGAGAAGCAAAGTTAATAGGGAAACCAGATTCACTTAACAACCGTGTTACTAACTTAACAATTGTAGTGATTCACTTAACAATTATGACAAGGAAGCTTGTAAAATGGGGCAAAACTCACTTAACAAATGGTTCACTCAAGAGAAATTTTGAGCTCAATTGTGGTAATAAGTCAAGGACTACCTGTACCACTGAATGCACCCTCTCTGTTTCCATGCTTCCTTCTCTTCTTTGTAATAATTAAAACATGCAATAGGAATTTGTATCATTCTTTTAACCATAGTCATAACAAAGTTGAAAAAACACAATTGATATTAAAGATTAAATGTAAAAGCTCTCTTAAGTCAACCTCTAGGATGCTGTTTGCTTTCTAGCAAACCTAGGATTTCCTGGTGATTGCTCAAGTCCTGATCAGGTCAGACCCTTGCTTATCTTTTCTCAAATTACTCAAGGTCACCTGGGGACAGCTACATGCTGCGACATGAGAAAGAAAAGAGTATATTTACAACTCATTTTTCCAATCACAGGACTATATTTTTGGCTTGTAATAGAAAGTGCACCTGGAGAAGGAAGGTGATCTCAGCAAGAGCATCACAGTTTCCCAGGGAAGAGGCAGCACATTCCAGAGAGAAGCCCAAAAGAAGAGATAGCATAGTTCTGTACGGGATGAGGAAGGGAGGAAGAAGTTCAGGGTAGCCACAGGATATATCTAGAAGCCTAGGAGGTTATAGCTTTAGTCTAGCAAGATTCTATCTATAAAGCAGAGGTGGTATTCAGCCAGTTGTGACCGGTTCTAGCGAACCAGCAGTGGAAATTTTGAGTAGTTCGGAGAACAGGCAAATACCACATCTTGGGTTGGCCCTGCCCCCACCTATTTGCTGCCTCCCGAGTCCCAGCTGATCGGAGTCCTAGCTGATCAGCTGAGTCTTCTTCTGTTGCCCTGCACTGGAGAACGGAGCTGGAAAGCAGGTTAGTGGGGTGGGCAGGGAATGGGGATTTTGCAGTATCCTTGCCCTGGAGTGGGGAGGGAATGGGGATGTTGCAGTATCTTTCTGCTGCCACGCCCACCAAGCCACGCCCACAGAACCGGTAATAAAAAAATATTGAATCCCACCACTGCTATAAAGTGTAAGCGAATAAAGAATTGGACTCGATTGGATTTCACTGTGTAGTCTTTGGGCTTGGTCCTGACTGCATTCTTCTGTAGTGAACAATCACAGTTGTGATGCATCTTTAGGAGAAACAGGATATTGGAAACTGTTTCTTCTGTTTGTAGGGGACTGACTTCTACAGTTACTTGAAAAAACTTGCATTTATTTACAGCTGACTTTCCGGGTTTACTAAGTGGAGAAGATGGAATTCTTTCTTAATCCTTCTTCTTTAGGAGACGATACTGTATTTAAATCAATACTCTCATGGTTGCCAGACGAAGACTATGCCCAAAAACAATTGCTTTACTTTAGTATTTATTTCTAACGAACCAAATCTTCTGTGTCCCCTATTCTGATAGACATAAGAAGGCAAGATCCGCCTTTTGTTAAATTATAGACAAAGAAAGCCACAGGAAAGCATAATTCATTTTATTATAACCCAAGCAGTAGAATATCCCAATAAAACTATTACAACATCCCAGTAAAACTATTAGAATCCAACTATGGTATCTGAATTGGCCCTGGATGATGGAAGTGGGTAACACTGTGACAGTGATGGCAGACCTTTTTTTCCTCGGGTGCCAACAGCGCACACGTGTGTGCTGACACCCATAATGCAATGCCTCCCCAGACCCTGCCCCCCGGGCATGTGTGCGTGCCCCCCGTGCTTCTCCCCGCCCCCCACGCATGCATGTGCAACTCCCGTTTTGGTGCTAGCAGGCTTCTCTAAGCCTCCTGGGACAAAAACAGGGGGTGGCGGGCACCACACACCCCCACACCTCGTTTTTGGTCCCAGGAGGCTTCAGGGAGGCTTGCTACCACCAAAATGGAGGGCACGCCGCACCCCCCCATCCCCTGCACATGCGACCCCCTCACCCCCATGCATGCATGCGTGCCTCCCATCAAAGACCCTAAAATCAGTTGGCTGGCGGGAGATGTGCGTGCATGCGCAGTGGGGCTGACTTGGGCGACAGCTTGCATGCCCATAGAGATGGCTCCACATGCCACCTGTGGCACGTGTGCCATAGGTTTGTCATCGTGGCACTATGATTAGCTGTTTCTTTCCCTTCCTCCAGGGCAAGTTCCAGTCAGTATGGATGAAAGGGCAAAGTCTCTGCCTTCCGTTCAGCAAGGTCTGGTACTTTATCTGCTCCTTAACGCCTGCACGAAACCACCAGGAGACATCGTCTGGCAGCACAGGGCGAGATGCCATAAGTATGCTTATGGTGCTTAACTTTACCTCTTCACCCTGGCCACCAAAGGGATGTTGGAGGCCCTGCCTTAGTGTTTGAGTGGATTGAAAGCAACAGCTCAACATTGCAAAAGTGAGTGGTCATACGTCTAGGGGCCCCTGGTTCTGGGGACTTTCCATCTCTTGCTCTAGATGGGCCATACAAATTTGGTCCTACAAACTTGGTGGCAATTTGGACTCCTGGACTCACATTTTCTGTCTGAGGAACAGACAGAAGCTGTAGCTAGCAGGGCTTTTGCAAAACTCTGTGTTGTGTAACTTGTGCCCATTCCTTGACCAGGAAACTCTGCTTAAAGTCATTTTAGTTATAGAGAGTTTCATTGACTGGAGCTCCATACTTCAGGATCGCTAAAAACAATGCATCCACAAAATGAATCAGCTCTCTTTAAGTGCCATTATTTATTACACTAGTTTAAACACAACTCTTGACAGAATATTTTAAAACTTCATGCTACTTATATATGCGTCTTAGAAAATACCCCCTCTTTTAAGTTATATAACTTTGCCACAATAACATCTGAGGGAAAAGAGATAATTATATGGGCTGTACTATAATTATAGAAAACACGTTCTACTTTAAGAAATTATTCTGGCAAAATCACTAGAGAAATTCAGAGTTTTATAAGGCTGACAAATATAATTTGACTTTGGATGCCTCTAGCTTTAGAGGACAAATTTTGATACAATAACTGTAGACACCAAGCTGTGTCTTACAAACTGGATTCGCCGATGACTGGAAAACCAGGCACTAACATATGGAGCCTTCTTAATTCAGAAATAGGATTTTGAGTAACCATTCATTGTAAATTCTTCTTGGATAGATCAAAGGGAAATCATAACTTCTGGAGTGTGAGATTAGTCTCTTTGTTTCTAGTTTTTTCATTGTTTGGAAATATTACTGGGGTTTTCTTTTCAGGTTTAAGGGATCTGAATAAATTAACTGTGGTTGAGGAAAAAAATTCAATAGGGTTATTATTACTGCTATGGTCAGTTGGTTTTCAATTTAAATAGATGTTATATTGCAGCTGATTCTTGTTAGCAAATATTGGCAATCAAGAACTTGGTTAATTCTAAAATTGTTGACTTTGCTCTCTTGCGAAGGCATGAAGGAGAAATACTATTTCTACAAAAGCAAGTATCTGGGAAGTGTGATGGTATGTTTTTCAATAGCTGGTTTAAAATGTCTTGCATTTAAGATTTTCATTTAAGCTCTTAGGTACATTCCTCTCCAGAAAAAAAAGAATACAGGGAAAGAAAACATTTCCCCCCTCTGGATCAATTTACATGTACATGTTCTTCTCAATGAAATTAGACTTGCATTAAATTTGTGAATGGTCATCATAGAGAAAAAAAAGTCACATCACCTTGGATACAATAATTTTAATATTTGGTCATGTGGGAAGCTTTATCTCAAAATATACTTTATTCCTTATACTGTCTCCATCTTCCCTTAAACATTAATAGTATCCACAATGGTCTAGGAATCAGGATCTCTAGATAATTGACAGTCAAGCTGAAACTAAGTTAATCAAGTAAAAATAGCAAACGGGGAAAATATTTTTCTCAAACTTCCTTAAAACCCAAAACAAGTTACCCAGACTTAATCCACACAGAAAATAAGAGAGCTTGTATAGATAATAGAGTTAATTAAAACTGTATTCCAGAAGAACTGCAAGTTCACCAGAATAAACATCATAGACATGAACCTGCTCACACCCACATGCTTCAAGTGTCACCCTAAAATTACATTTCAATTTCAAGATGCCCATATGTTGACCACATCCTTGCTGTTGTCTTAATGTGGCTGTCATTATGTATACGTTTCTGCCTAGCGTCCAAGTGTAAATATTTACAGGCAGTTTCACTGCTAGTCCCTCTTCTAATAATTGTTTAATTTTAACATGGATTGAACAGCGGACTGCATTGTCTAAAACAGCAGGACACATATCAATCATAACTGTGCATAGGGACCTTCTATGATAGGTCAGACATCAAAGTATGTGTAAAACAGCAGAGAAATTAGGAGATCCAGGCAATTTAAACGGGTATAAAGATGTATTGCAAGCATCAGCTTTCTACAAGAATATGAACCACTAATGGTCAAAGCAATTTGGCAGTAGACAAGGAATTCAAGATGGGCTGGACTTAGATCTCTTGTGGGTACGAAGGGGCTCATGACTGGTGATGTGTTTAACCCCTCCCTCAAACTCAGTCTGGTCATCTCCTACAGTATGTTTGTAATGGTAGTTGGAGCATATAGTTGGTTTATATGTTAAATATTTATATCTAGGAATCCATGAAAGAAGAAATTAGAGGCAGCAGAAAATATATGAAAGTATGCCCAAACTCTAAGGGATTTCCTGGGCTTTACGCAAAGGCTACAATGTATTAAAACAGTAAAATTGTGTGTGTGTATTCATGTATCTACAAAGAGAGAGACTCTTATTTTCAACATTCATCAACTAGTTTCAGTTTTCAGTCTCTCTCAGCCAAACTTTTCTAACTCTTCCTCAGGTTTTGTTGAGAGACACAGAAATAAAGCTAACTTTGGGGGCATTTCTGCATAATAATGGCATAATATTGTAACCAAAACATTAGAAAATAAAAAAATTGTATTAGGAACAAACATTATCTGGGACCACATTTATAGCAGCCTTTCCAGAGCAATAATTTCTTGCATAAATTTTAAGCAAAACTAAAAAAAAAAGGTATGTGGTTTTCTTAAAAAATATTCTTGTGTATCTTTTCTTGTTCCCTAAATAACTTCAAAGAAAGTTCTCTAACGTTGTGCATCTAGGAGAACAGAAATTCTATACCTTGTTGATCAAGTGGCTGCCCAACAGGCAAGCATTGTCAGCCAATTCTGAGGGAGACCACATGTCACATTAGAGATTCATCACAGGTTTTGAAAGAGAGAGGGAAAGATCTACCAGGCTCAGAACCCCTGGCAAATCCTAGAAACACTCCAGGATTAAGCATTACAGATATAATTGGGGAAAGTCTGGAAAGCAAGCCAGAATTAGAGGCCAATAGATAAATTGCTAGTAGAGTAGAGTTCCAGAAGTAATCCTTAGGCATCAGCTGCTACCCATCAAACCATTTAGAAGGATGCTTCTTGTGAAGAGTGATCTGTTTTGAATGGGAGGAAAGGAAAAAGGCCTATGGCTCAGGCAAAAAGCTCTCTTTTTGACCTGCTCCTTGCTGCTTCTCCCAGCTCAAAATCCCATTGAAAGTCTTGGTTCACAGATATTTATTTATGTTTCACATTTCTGAACAGCCCATCTCCCTCAAATAGGGGCTGTTGGCGGTATACAATAAAACTTCAAAATATAAAACAGTATATAATAAATTAAAATGTTAGAGTTAAAATTTTGACTTAAAATTTTTTAAATGTATAATTTTTTAAGGAGGCAAAAATAATAAACTCTTGTTAAAAATTGGCTAACAAAGGCAAAAGGAGGGCTCACATGATATTAACCAACCCCATGACTGTGTGTTTGAGCTTGAGATACTCTTGATGACTGATACCTGCCTGGACCTCTGAAACCTGACATCCATGCCTCTTCTCTCCATTGGGCACAAATGTGCCCGGTAACTTTTTTTATATGCTATATCCTATAACATTGCTTTTATCTCATCTCCACTAGTTTAAAGATAACCTCACAAGTTTCCATCTTAAAGTAGCTTTTTCCCTCTTCTCCCATCACGACTTTTGCTGTGAAATTATCAAATACATTGCTGTGGTTGATGAAACAATGAGGGTTTGGGATCTGCCCAGCTCCTGTAGGCCACAGTAGGCTGTTACAGAAACATGACATTGTGGGGAGATTTACAGAAGAAATGCTGGACATAAACAACTATGAGATGATAAGGAAGAAGATCACTAGAAAACAGCAGCTCAGTTTCAACTGGGAAAAATCCAGCAGGAAAACATTCAGATCATTCAAAGAAAATCTAAATTGATGAACTCTCCAATTAAATTGATACCATTAAGATGATACCATCCTAATGGCAGAAAGTGAAGAGGAACTAAAAAGACTCTTAATGTGGGTGAAGAAGGAGAGTGCAAAAGTTGGCTTGAAACTCAACATTAAAAAAACTAAGATCATGGCATCCAGCCCTCTCAATTCCTGGCAAATAGATGGGGAAGAGATGGAGGTAGTGACAGATTTTATTTTCCTGGGCTCCTAGACCACTGCAGATGGGGACTGTAGCCAAGAAATTAAAAGACGCTTGCTCCTGGAGAGGAAAGCTATGGCAAACCTAGACAGCATACTAAAAAGCAGAGACATCACCCTGCCAACAAAAGTACGTATAGTGAAGGCTATGGTTTTTCCAGTTGCAATGTATGGCTGTGAAAGTTGGACCATAAGAAAGGCTGAGCGTATTGAGGCCTTTTGAACTATGGTGCTGGAGAAAACTCCTGCAAGTCCCTTGGAATGCAAGGTGATCACACCGGTCAGTCCTAGAGGAGATCAACCCTGACTGCTTTTTAGAAGGTTATATCCTGAAGATGAAACTCAAATACTTTGGCCACCTAATGAGAAGGAAGGACTCACTGGAGAAGAGCCTAATGCTGGGAAAGATTGAGGGCAAAAGAAGCATGGAATGACAGAGAATGAGGTGGCTGGATGGAGTCACCAAAGCAGTAGGTGTGAGTTTAAATGGACTCCAGAGGATGGTAGAGGACAGGAAGGCCTGGAGGAATGTTGTCCATGGGGTCACAATGGGTCAGACATGACTTCACAATTAATAACAACCAACTAAATTCTAGTGCAGTTTCCAAAATTTTGTACTTCACCCCTAATCTGAGGAGAAACTTCCTGACAGTTAGAACAATTAATCAGTGGAACAGCTTGCCTCCAGAAGTTGTGAATGCCCCAACACTGGAAGTCTTTAAGAAGATGTTGGATAGCCATCTGTCTGAAACGGTATAGGGTTTCCTGCCTAGGCAGGGGGTTGGACTAGAAGACCTCCAAGGTCTCTTCCAACTCTACTATTGTATTGTATTGTATTGTAATAATCCTGATATTAGAAAGCACTGACCAAGAATAATAATAATAATAATAATAATAATAATAATAATAATAATAATAATAATAATAATAATAATAATAATAATAATTTATTTGATTAGCCGCAACCCTCTCCCGAAGGACTCGGGGCGGCGTACAATCAAAACAGATAAAATACAGATAAAGACAAACATACATACATAAAGAACAAAGACATATACATGTGCATGGAGGAGGTAGACTCATAAGTGAAAGACAGTTAAAAAACACAATTTAAAATTCCATTAAATAAAATTACTGAATTAAAAAACCCATCAGGAGCGTTATGAAGTTATGATTGAGCCAGGCCGGCTATTTGGAATAGGTGGGTCTTGAGCTTTACACGGAAGGAGCGGAGGTCAGTAGTGGTCCTAATATCCGGGGGGAGGTCATTCCACAGGGCTGGGCCCGCCACAGAGAAGGCTCTGCTCCTAGGCGCCGCCCCATGGCACTGTCTGGTGGACGGCACCTGGAGAAGTCCCTCTCTGTGCGAGCGGATGGGTCGTAGGGATGTATGGGGCAGAATACGATCCCGCAGGTAACTAGGTCCTGAGCCATGGAGCGCTTTAAAGATCGTAATCAAGACCTTGAAACGCACCCGATAGACCACAGGAAGCCAGTGCAGCTCGCGCAGGAGAGGTGTCACATGGGAGTACTTAGTACTCCCCATAATCACCCGCGCGGCCGCATTCTGGACCAACTGCAGTCTCCGAGTGCATTTCAAGGGAAGCCCCATGTAGAGAGCGTTACAGTAGTCCAGGCGAGACGTCACCAGCGCATGGGTGACTGTGCGTAGGGCGTCCCGGTCCAATAGGGGGCGCAATTGGCACACCAGGCGAACCTGGTGGAACGCCCCCCTGGCCACGGCTGTCACATGGTCATCCATGGACAGCCTGGCATCCAGGAGGACGCCCAAATTGCGCGCCCGCTCCACGGGGGCGAGTTGAATGCCCCCAATGGCCAGAGATGGAATTAACTGGTTGAACCGGGAGGCCGGAACCCACAGCCACTCCGTCTTGGAAGGGTTGAGCTTGAGTCGGTTGTCATCCATCCAGACCCGTACGGCTTCCACACACCGGGACATCACTTCGATGGCCTCGTTGGGGTGGTTCGGGGTGGAAATGTACAGCTGAGTATCATCAGCGTACAGATGATATCCCACCCCGAAACCACGGATGATCTCACCCAGCGGCTTCATGTATGTGTTGAACAGGAGTGGCGAGAGGACCGACCCCTGTGGCACCCCACAAGTAAGGGGGCTTAGGGTCGACCTCTTAAGAAGACTACGTAATCCTTGCTTTTTTGTTGTGTGTGCCTAGTGAGGTGCTTGTCACTCCCCTTTCTGATCACTGGTCACTACTTTTTTGTGGCCAGTCTGCATTGGACTAGAGAGGAGACTAGCCACCTGGCTTCTGCAGAAAGACTTCTCTGACCAGCATCTTCTGAAGCAATCAGTATTTTTATATACACTGGTTTAGTGCTCCTTTGAAAGAACATTAGACATCCTTTGCAATACAAGGCTAGCACTTTTTTGAGAAATAATCATGTACCGCAGTGTAAATTGGAACAAGAGCTGGGCTCTGCCAGTTGCTGTCATCAACAACGGCATTACAGGAATTCTGCTTGCTGCTTTTGCTGTCAAGGGATTTGTGCAATTGTAGTTTTACTGGTTTTATTATTTTTGGTTCTCTTCCAGCACTAGTTCAAGGCAGAGTTTGCTCATTCACTATTACCCCCCCTGTTTCATCTCAGACTCGTCCTATAATCTGAAAACCTGTCTATTTGGGGAACACCCGTGTTCCAAAATAGCAATTTGATAGGCATCAAAACCAGCCATTCTAAGCCCTCCCAGGTTCTTGCCCCTCCACCCTTTAAAAAAAAAAGATTGGTGGTTGTTTTTCTCCTGACAGGTGACAATTGTCGGGGGGGAAAATCAAGTGAGGGGAATCTAATAATGTCTCATACTAAAGCAGCAAGCACAGCCTCAGTCACTGGCCTCATTAGTGATGCTGAATAAATTCCCACCATGAAAAAAGCAGAGTTTATGCCAGTTTATTTTTCTGGATTGAGGGAAAGCACTTTAATTTATCTGTTGGGCTACATCCTGAGTATTATTACACCTAGGTACATTCTATCTATCTGTTTAATATACTGTAAATATGTACCTCAACAGTAAACATTGAGGTACTTCCTGTCAATGAACAAAATATGCCTTAAATATCTCCTTTAAATCTGAAAGATTATGTAATTTTATCTTTACAATCCTCAGCATTATGTTTGTTTTCTTTATGATTAAAATGGACTTTTATCCTCTCTCTGGTTTCCTCAAGGGGAAATGTTGTTCAGAACAATTCTATTTTGAGCAAATAAGCAAGGCGATTATATTTAGTAAAGAGTAAATCAATAATGTTACAAGGCGGAAGTGGTTTAAGAGATCTTCTCAGCTTCTGCAGTATTCCTGAATTAAAGATTTTTAACAGACAAATTCTTGATAAAAGATTTTCTTGATAAACAGATTGTTTATTCCACCTTACCCTACAATTTATGCATATTTTCTCCTTTTTGTACTTGATTTGTAATTACCCACTTATGATTGCAACCTGCAGAAAGAACAAATAGATTAAGTGATTGAATGTTGGAAATATTGGGATGGTGACTACATTCTGTGACTCTGTCCGATGTAATTTGCAAACTATGGTTTATGGCTCAGTTGCAGAGGTTTTCAAATTGTATTCTGCAGAATCCACCTGAATGTGATAGGATTCTGTAACAGATCCAGGATTTTTTTAAAAATCACTTGAACTTAGACAATTTTCTATCGCTAGAGCAGTATTTCTCAACCTTGGCAACTTTAAGATGTGTAGACCACCTCTAAGAATTCCCCAGCCAGGGATGGGATTCACCTTCACTGGAAGTTGAAGTCTACACACAGCTTAAAAGTTGCTAAGGTTAAAAAATACTCCCCTAGCTCAGAAGCTTACACAATATAAATATTACAATAGAACCTCCCAATTGAAAAAAACAAACAAACCCCGCAACCAGCCTGCCTTCCATTGCGGACCTGTGTGTAGCACAAACCAGAAAGAGGGCTGAGAAAATATGTACAAATCCCTCACATCCTGGACATAAACTGTTTCAACTCCTCCCCAGGACGCCGCTATAGGCTGTAGGAAGTTAGCTCCCACCCACTCCTCCTAGAAGAAATATTCTGGGAAATATTAAAAAGGCAGAATATTATATTTCCCTGGATAAGAAAAGGAGAAACATGTTTTTAAAGACAAAGCAGCTCCCTGCTGTTCCCTGCCTCCCCCCCCCTTCAGCTCCAGGATGATGGGATTTAAGACACGGTCCTCATGATAAGTTTAGCACTCTACCCATCTAGCAACAGAAATCACCACATGGCACTTGGGATACAAAGTTAGCTGAGACCCCTGCCCCCTGGGAGTCTGATAGCCAATGGCATACATTTCTTGTATAGAAACAGGAAACTCTAAGGTGGGGCCCAGAGAAGGCATAAAACCAGGGCACTCTCAGCATCTCTTCCTTTTTTTCCCTTCAAGATCTTCAAGGCATGTGATCCCCTTTTCCCCTAGGGCCTCAACCCATGTGGTCCTGTCCACCATTAAAACCATCTTTCCAAGCAGCCACCATGTTCCCAGTGTCTTTCTCCCCACTTGGAACTGAACCCAGAAGGACACTTCTTCCCACAAGGGCTTTGCATGCCATAACAATTGGACAGAGTTTTTTCCCCCTCATGTCATCACTCTCACAAACACCTAACTTCCACATTACTGTCTTTTGCCTAAAGACATTTACTCATGTAGTAAGAAGGAAGTTGACAACCCTATTTTGTATCACCCAAAAATAGTTATCAGCTTTTGCTGAATAGATGCAAACTCTGACAGGAAATAGTGGCGGAATGGTTAAATAGACTGGTTTTGGGTTCTGTAGCTTTCAATGTTCCCAGTAAGAGACTTGAGTATTAACAGAATGACTTAAAACCATCCTCTGCTGTCTCTACTTATTTCCTTCTCATTTCTTTTGCTGTTGATAGGAGATGCTAAGTGCGTTGATAATACAGCACTGTTGCATACATCTGTCCATTAGCACTGGTGGGACCATGCTGCTGGGTAAATATATCTGATCATATCAACCAGTTAGTTAATGGAATAGAAACGGAAAATAATTACTTTGTGGGCATTTATGTAACTATGATGGAAACAGGAAGTACTCTAATATTTCTTTACTTCTTACATTTTCATAATCCATTTAGTTTTACAAGCTTAGTAAAAAGCACAAAGATAACATTAAGTCTCCATTAAAACTCCTCAGAGTAAGTGGAGAAGGCTGATGAGTTCACTCAGTCAAACACCACTCTAGAGCATATTTTGCTCATTGAAATGTAGGCAAAATGCTTTCGGTTGAACTTGTTTTCTGAATGATGATGATCACATATACTAGCATATAAGCTATTCTTGAGCAGAGTCCACATCATTGTTTGGGATGGTACACATCCTCTTCACCACCTGTTTTCTTTGTTATCTTCTGGGAGGAGGCTTGATGGTATCTGAAGCAGAACATCTAGATTCAGTCACAGTTCTGTTCCATACAGCATCAACCTTGTGAACTCTCAAGTTTCCTCTTCCTGCTACGTATTCAAAATAGAACAGTGATTAGTGTGTGTGTGTGTGTGTGTGTGTGTGTGCGCGTGTGCGCGCATGTGCGCCGGTATCTATATCTATATCTATATCTATATCTATATCTATATCTATATCTATATCTATATCTATATCTATATCATCATCTATATCTATATCTATATCATCATCTATATCTATGTATGTATGTACCCTATTTCCTCCAAAATAAGACCTCCCTGGATAATAATCACAATCGGGTTTTTGAGCACGTGCACTAAAATAAGACCTCCCCCGAAAATAAGCCGTCCCCAAAAATATTGCAACACAGCAGCAGCCATGTGGTGACCACGCTCGCCGCCTCCTGCACCTCAAAAATAATAAGAACCTCTCCAAAAATGAGGCCAAGTGCTTATTTCAGGGGGTCAAAAGAAAATAAGACCCTGTCTTATTTTCAGGGAAACATGGTATGTATGTATATAGCATGTGTTATGTATGTGTTTGGGTAGTTATACTTTCTCTTGAGAGCAGGCAATATAATTTCATTTTTAAGATGGACCAGTGCGCTCACAATTAAAAAAAAAGACAATAAAAATGATCTTACCTTACTTTACCTTACCTTACCTTATTCAACATTTTTGTATCAATTGAACATCCAATACAGTCTATCTGAGTTGCAAAGTAACAACACCCATAAATTCCAAAGTAACATTAATAAAAAGTATGGGAGGAAACATGGAAGAAAAGTGAATGTGACCCATATCACTTCTTCATACAGAGTAACAACAACAGCGTTGTCATTTTCACTTTGTTGCTATGGTCAGGATGGCCAGTGAATTTAGAATAGTACAACTTAGTTTCACACAAGAATGAATCCTGCATTTATCCGTAACATGTTTCCGCGGAGGATGAAAGAAAGTTATCAAAAATCAAAAATCTCTTTGCACACATTTCTGTAACCATGGTCTATGCTTACTATCATAATAATCATTTGTTTATTGTTATTATAGGAAATGTTAAAATTTTTAGAATTGTTTTGTAATTTTATAGATAATAATACATTCCACTTCTATCAATGGTGGGTTCCAGCAGGCACTACTGCCAGTTCACCCTTGTGCGCATCGCCCCCCGTGTGCTTGCTGTGCGTGCATGCACAGTGCAATAAGAATTGTTCTGCGCTTGCGCAGAAGTGAAAAACAAGATGGTGCTGCCTATGGCGCCACCTGGAAAACCAGTTCGGGGATGTGGCAGGCCTGGATCGCTACTGGTTCCAGCAACCTAGGCCGCCAAACCGCAAATGGTTCGACCGAACCAGTCTGAATCAGTAGGAACCCACCACTGATTTCTATAGTTGCAAAGAAAAGTGTTCCCCTTTGTTTCTCTTTTCATATATAAATGTTAAATTTCCAAGAGACACAACTTCCCTCATTCCTGGTTGCCATTCTGGGAAGCTCCGGCTCATAATTTTGATAATCACTGCCAGACTGTAATTCTGACTAAGAGAGCACAATTATTTCTGTAGGCATTTTGGTCCGATTGGGTACCTGTTTCACAGAAATTGTGCACAAATTATCCAGGTAGATAATCTTGGTGGATAGTAGGAATTTCATTGCTGATCTGGCTAATGTTAAATGATTAATTCTGCTTCTTTAACAAACTGTTAAAATAGAAAACAAAGACATCTACTTTAATATTTTTTATAGTTTCAACAGGCATTTTGAAGATACAACCAACTAATAAACAGTTGCCCTTCTCCCTCCCCCTGCAATCTTTAGGTGTTTTTCAATAAGAAACAAAGGAAGTAAAATATTTTGTATTAAGTACAGGCTTACTGAATTATAGAAAATGATTTTTTTGACGTAAAAAAAATTGCAAGCACCCTGTGTAAGAAGTGTGTTTGATCAACTGTACCTTGACTATAAAGCAGTGGCCCATGCCAAGAGGGGGGGGATTTGATTTTAATGGGGGCAATTTGAACCTTGTTTAAACCAAGTTAATGGCTTTTTAGGCTTCCTCCACGTGAGTAGAGTTCACTTTTTGAGTAAAGTAAGAATTATATGTCATGGGGTGGGGGGCATCAGGATTTTAAAGATGCTTAGGTGTGGCATGGTCAAAATATGGTTGGTAACCACTGCTCTAAAGTATTTTTTTTAAATGATAGGAAAGGACAGTGCAACTTCATGATGGTTCCTGCACTTTTTACACTTGTTCAAATCTAGCCTATTTGCTGCTTTCCCATCCTCTCTCAAGATATCACTGGAGGCATATAAGACATAGTTTTGTAACCTAACATCCAAGTTTACACTATTGCATTTATACCTTTGACTGGTATAAATAAATTGGAAATTGGAAAGAAATACCCAGTTTGATAACTTTGGGTATTATAGTGCGCTCTCTCTCTCTCCCTCCCTCCCTCCCTCCCTCCCTCTCTGTTTTTGTGTTTGTGTGTGCGCTCACACTTGCACATGCATATACAAACACTTTTCCATATAAAAAAGAAAATTGATAACTCCTAAGATTTCAGTTTCTCTCTCGTTTTTTATAATAAAAGCCCTTTCTTTCTTTCTTTCTTTCTTTCTTTCTTTCTCTTTCTTTCTTTCTTTCTTTCTTCTCTTTCTTCTTTCTTTCCTTCTTTCTTTCTTTCTTTCTTTCTTTCTTTCCTTCTTTCTTCCTTCTTTCCTTCTATGCCAAATCTAAATATGGATAATAAAATGTGTTGAACCAATAAGTACAATGGGGAACGACTAAAGATCCTAGCTACATATAGTATTGTAAGGAGTAATAGGATAGATTTTGTTTCCAGACATTTAAAAGATGAGACAGTTACTCCAGTAAATGTATCATGTCTTCCCTGGCAAATACAATCTCACATGTATCTCAAACTCCTCCCCTCCCCAATCCTGCAAATTACCCTTGGGTTTGTCAATATTTTCTTTTTCTCCTTGTTGTTTATACATTCATTTTTTCTTCTTTTAACCATAGTTGGACGAATCTTTCTAGGAGTATCTATAATCATTTTCTCCATAAACCACACAGATCTCATTTATTACAATTAAATTCAACTACTACAAAGAAGAATACACATTAATGCAGGAGAATCACCAAAGAAAAATAGTACATTGTCTCTTGGTCTACTAGTATTGAATTGCAGCATTGGTGTGTTCTGGCACCCGCTACTGCTGGTTCGCTCGGGGTCGTGCCACATGCGTGCACTTCATGCGTGCTGCATGCACATTCACAGTACAACGAAAATTGCTCTGCGCATGCACAGAAGCCAAAAACAAGATGCCGCCACCTGTGCCGCCGCTGGGAGAATCAGTTCGGGGGCATTGCTGCCAGTTCCAGTGACCCACACCGCCAAGCTACTACCAGTTCAGCTGAACCGATAGGAACCCACCAGTGAATTGTAGATAGAGATGGCCATCCTGGTAATATTGCAGTTTGCTATTGAATCTGAATTAAAGGATCATTTGGTGTTTCAGTGAACAATAATGTTTTTGTTGTTAGTGGTAAATGAAACTCTCTTCAACAGGAGGAATGGCAAAAGACGGTAGGTATGATTTAAGCCCTGCACTAGTATTTTTACTTCAACAACTCAGTGTTGTAGTAATTACATAATAGATAAGGATGCATAAAAGATGAAAACAAATTAAAATTATATTCTGGTACCCAGTATTAATCAGGCAAACATTATTTCTTAACATCATTAAACCTGGGTATTTCACTGAAAATGAAGAATGTTGTTTGGCTCCCTCCAAACCTCACCATTTAGGAGTCACAAAGCAAAAACCAAGGATTACTTGTTTAACTCATTAGGAGTGATCTTTTTACTGCCAAAAAAGTAATTTGAAGCACTTTGCTACTTGGCATTTCTGCCAGATAGAAGACAGGAAAGGTATTTTCTGTTCTCGCTCAGACAGCAAAATATTTTTCTGCCAGGCCTTGCTTGTGCCTGAATCTGAGAAGCTACTATTTCTATTCTCATTTCTGAAGAAAATTTGGAAATGCCTTTAGGACAGAAAGTTGGTGCTAATGAACATCAGATACACATATTGAAGGTCAGTAATGATCTCAGGTGATGGGTGGCATTTTATGGCCATTGGGAATGGTACAGGCACAAAACACTAAATGGATGAAGATGAGATATATGTGGCCACTGTAGAAATAACTCTTAATTATTCAGAGTCTTTGGGGGAAGTTACTCTATTGAACCTGTTTTAAAGCAATTTAAATGTATATATTTAAAATTGATGAGCCTTTACACTCAAGAGATTTCTAATGTAGTGTAGTCTTTACTGTTCCACTTCTTCACCAAAGCTTTTGAATCCCCCACCCCAGGGAAATAAGTCTGCCCTCTTTATTATTGGTTTCAAGAGAAGACATGTTGATTCTAGACTGCTCAGGGGATTATGCTGAGCTCTAAAATACTTTTATTGCTTGCTGTTCATTAAGCTTGTATTTCACACTTTTCACCTTATTGGGTGTTTATTAGAGCTATCAGATCACACAAGCAAAAAGTAAGACCACCACTACTAAGGAACCAGAGAACTAAAATTTTCTTTATATCTCCTCAGGACTTCCATTGGCCCATATGTGTTTGTGTACAAACATCTGGTTTCTTCTCTGTAAACTGATCTTTGGAGGTTGCACATCATGAAAGATGGACCACTACACTATACAGGTGAAACTCGAAAAATTAGAATATCGTGAAAAAGTTCATTTATTTCAGGAATGCAACTTAAAAGGTGAAACTAATATATGAGATAGACTCATTACATGCAAAGCAAGATAGTTCAAGCTGTTATTTGTCATAATTGTGATGATTATGGCTTACAGCTCATGAAAACCCCAAATCCACAATCTCAGAAAATTAGAATATTGTGAAAAGGTGCAATATTCTAGGCTCAAAGTGTCCCACTCTAATCAGCTAATTAAGCCATAACTCCTGCAAAGGGTTCCTGAGCCTTTAAATGGCTCTCAGTCTGGTTCAGTAGGAATCACAATCATGGGAAAGACTGCTGACCTGACAGTTGTGCAGAAAACCATCATTGACACCCTCCATAAGGAGGGAAAGCCTCAAAAGGTAATTGCAAAAGAAGTTGGATGTTCCCAAAGTGCTGTATCAAAGCGCATTCATAGAAAGTTATGTGGAAGGAGAAAGTGTGGAAGAAAAAGGTGCACAAGCAGCAGGGATGACCGCAGCCTGGAGAGGATTGTCAGGAAAAAGCCATTCAAATGTGTTGGGGACTTTCACAAGGAGTGGACTGAGGCTGGAGTCAGTGCATCAAGAGCTACCGCACACAGACGGATCCTGGACATGGGCTTCAAATGTCATATTCCTCTTGTCAAGCCGCTCCTTAACAACAAACAACGTCAGAAGCGTCTTACCTGAGCTAAAGAAAAACAGACCTGGTCGGTTGCTCAGTAGTCCAAAGTCCTCTTTTCTGATGAGAGCAACTTTTGCATCTCATTTGGAAACCAAGGACCCAGAGTATGGAGGAAGAATGGAGAGGCACACACTGCAAAATGCTTGAAGTCCAGTGTGAAGTTTCCACAGTCTGCGTTGATTTGGGGAGCCATGTCATCGCTGGTGTTGGTCTACTGTGCTTCATTAAGTCCAGTGTCAATGCAGCCATCTACCAGGAGATTTTGGAGCACTTCATGCTTCCTTCCACAGCCGAGCTTTATGGGGATGCTGACTTCATTTTCCAGCAGGACCGGGCACCAGCCCACACTGCCAAAAGCACCAAAACCTGGTTCAATGACCATGGGATTACTGTGCTTGATTGGCCAGCAAACTCACCTGACCTGAACCCCATAGAGAATCTATCGGGCATTGCCAAGAGAAAGATGAGAGACATGAGACCGAACAATGCAGAAGAGCTGAAGGCCGCTATTGAAGCATCGTGGTCTTCCATAACACATCAGCAGTGCCACAGGCTGATAGCTTCCATGCCACGCCGCATTGAGGCAGTAATTGCTGCAAAAGGGGCCCAAACCAAGTACTGAGTACATATGCATGCTTATACTTTTCAGAGGTCCAATATTGTTCTATGTACAATCCTTGTTTTATTGATTGCATGTAATATTCTAATTTTCTGAGATGGTGGATTTGGGGTTTTCATGAGCTGTAAGCCATAATCATCACAATTATGACAAATCACAGCTTGAACTATCTTGCTTTGCATGTAATGAGTCTACCTCATATATCAGTTTCACCTTTTAAGTTGCATTACTGAAATAAATGAACTTTTGCACCATATTCTAATTTTTCGAGTTTCACCTGTATATTACTGTAAAAACTTAGTAACTGTACAAGCAAAAATAGTATCCTAGATTCATAGGAGTGGAAAGTATTGTAGACATTATCTAGTGTAATCCCCTAATTATGTGCAGGATCACTACACTGTCTTGAACAGATTATCACTCAACCTCTGCTTGAAGTCCTCCAGTTGAAGAAAACATATTCTACTTTGTGTAGTACCTTATTCCACTTCCTGGCAATTTGTGCAGTGAGTTCCTCCTTTGGAGAAATAATGGATAAAAGTACTATGTGAGAACCTTTCAGATATTTGAAGGCTGCTATCATGATGATGATTATCATCATCATGATATTATCCATTTTGCCATGTCTGACACTTGGCAACTAGGCCTCGGTTACAACTGTTCTTCATTGGGTTTACTTTTACCATCTTGACAGACCTCCTCTAAACTCATTCAAATTTGTTACTGCCTTTTTTTCTTACTTTAGTACCCAGAACTGGACACAATCCTCAGGCCTGGCCAGATCAGAGTAGAGCAAAATAACTATTTCATGGGATCTGTGTTCTTTTTAGCACATGCATCACACTATTAACTCATGCTCCAATAGTTAAATAAAGGTATCCAACTCCCTTTCACCAGCACCCCTGCCAATCCAACCTTTCCCTAGCCTATAAATGTGCTTTTAATTTTCCTATCCTAATGAAGAACTTTACATTTCTTCCTATTAAATTCCATCCTATTCCTTTCAACCACTGCTGACTTGTATAAATCTTTTCAAATATTTTTTAATCTATAGTGTTAGTCATGCCTCCTACCTTAGTATCATTTTCAAACTTTGCAAGTGTCTCTTCATCTCTCTCATTCAAGTAACTAACAAAAATGCTGAACCACACAGGACCTATGACCGAGCCTGTGGCATTCCACTCAATACTTATATCCAAGTTGAAGTGGAGACATTCAGAGCAATCTGTGGGTGGGATCCATCAGCTAACTGTGAGGCCATTTAAAATGACATCATCCAACATATATTTGTCATCCAACATTCTATAAATATCATGAGACTCTCTACTAAAGGCTTTTCTGAGATCCAGGTGCATTATGTTTATTGCATTCCCTAATCTACTAAGCTAATAATATTGTGAAAGAGAGAATGTTAGACTGCTGTATTTTGTCTGCAGCAAACTCATGCTGGTTCCCACTAATTGCAGAATGCCTATCCAAGTTCCCACAAACATGTTGTTTAGACATTAGGCTGACAAACAAATGCCTAAGGCTTAATTGGTGCTACAGTATACACCCAATCCCTTGGTCAAAAGGAATGATATTTACATTTTCAATGCACAATGACTTAGTTCATAGAATAAATTAAGGCACCCGAAGCAAAGCAT
Source organism: Natrix helvetica (assembly GCF_964273705.1). NCBI lineage: Eukaryota > Metazoa > Chordata > Lepidosauria > Squamata > Natricidae > Natrix > Natrix helvetica. The sequence continues at coordinate 32,071,872 of NC_138548.1, forward strand.
ATTTTGATTCGGTATCGGGTAAGAATTCACTAATAGAATTTATTCAAACTAGCAGCTCGTATAAATGGACTTTTTAAAAAAACAGTTTCCAAAGAATGAAAATACCTGTATACAAGTATTGTGTTTCTTTAAAAATTACCATCCCTGAATAAAATGTTGAAGTGCAGATGGTATAATGGGTAACATGACACAGAGAAAATTATCTTGCATCTCTGTGTTGCTGGCAGAGAATCTCTGGAAATTGCATGACCAGTCTGACACTGCTTTTTATTGTTTTTGTCTCTCATTTCGAATAAACAAATGCTCACTGTGGTGGGAGGAGGGAAGAAAAAAAAAGAGAGAAAATGAATCTATGCTTGAAATTTCCATTTTCTAAAAAAAAAAGGGATCAGATATCTTTTAGGAGCAGGGATGTGGCATTGTCTGCTTCAGTGGTGAAATTCAATTTTTTTTTACTAGTGGTTCTGTGGGCATGGCTTGGTGGGTGTGGCAGGGAAAGGATGCTGCAAAATCTCCATTCCCTCCCCACTCCTGGGGGAAGGATATTGCAAAATCTCCATTCCACCCCACTCTGTGGCAAGCCAGAGGTGATATTTTCCGGTTCCCCAAACTACTCAAAATTTCTGCTACTTGTTCTACAGAACCTGTCAGAACCTGCTGAATTTCACGCCTGGTCTGCTACATTTTTATGTTTTATTAGGCAAATGCATTTTTTATTAATTCTGTAACAGCTACAGTATATGGAAGGAATAGATGTCAGTTCCTCAACATTTCATAGAATTTTAACTAAAATTTAAGAACAGTGCACAGTCCAATAAATCAAGTCACATATTAATTACATTTGTGTGGCGATACCTGCTCCACAAAAGCTCCTGATAGGCAATTATATTATGGGGTACATTAATACACATAGCATGGGAAAATACTCCCATATACATAGCATGGGACATTCAAGCAAATAGGCTGTCACTAACTTTCAATTATTTTACTATTAATGATGGACACCTACAAAAGGTTTCTCTGAGGGAGAGATCAGAAAATTATTTATTTTATTTAAAAGAACTGTATGGCGGTCCATTTTAGAAAACAATACACCCAAGTGTTGTCAAGAACATCAAACTACTGTATTACATATACCTGCACAAAAAGCGGTTGAAATTCACAAACATCCCAACTTCAACAAGAAAGAAGAAAGTCTGAAGGTTAACAAAGTCCTTCACCACACCAAGATCCTGCCCCACAGCAGAAGCAGCCAGAATCCTTCCCCAAAAATGAGCAAATGAGAAACATGCCTGGACAAGAAGACAACCAGGACTCATCTGTTCAGACTAATCAACAAGAATTCCACACAACAAACTAATCAGGAATCAGCATTCCAAGAATGACCAATCAGAAGCTGGCATGGAACCAACACGATCAGAATAACCTTTAAGGATTAGGCACAAACAAAGAACCAATTAATTACCAACCTACACCAATTGGAAATCATCTCAGAAATCAGGACACCGGGCTACAAAGGCAGGAGCCCAATCAATTCTTGCTCAGTTGCCAGTGATCTATATATAGCAGACCACCTTGCCTCTGAAAATGTCGGGCACAGGTGCTGCAGAAATGTTGGGAAATATATTGTCCAGACCATAATCAATAACCCTGAAGCCCAACACTGCCCAAATTTATCATGGTCTTTACTTTTGTACTGAGGGTGAATTTTTCTCATATGAACATACACAGGAGAAAGTTGTTCAGATAGATTTTAGATATAAAATTGCAACTTAGGGAAATCCTGTTTCACAGACAAAATTATCAAAACATAGGCATTAGGACTTTATTTTTTTTCTAAAAAAAATCTAATTTTAAAAATTAAACATGATTAAAATCTCATGAATGAGCCAGCTCATGCAAGTTTTAGGGTGAAATTGTATGTTTGATCATTTTATATTCTTTAAAATTAATATTTTAAAAAATGTGGAGGGAGATTCCTGCAACACTAAATAAAATCATGAAATGCTGCTTAGGGCTAAAGGGTATGCCTATTTTCGAGCAATGAGATCTGCTCTTGAAATAAATGCACAGTTGAAACAATATTAATCAGAGTGAACACATGCTGTTTTAACTGGAATACACATTTAATCCATTCCAAGCAAATTTTCCTGCAACGTTTCTAAACAACTCACATAATTATGGATTTATGTAATTCCAGAGATGTAATATCAGACATACATCTTCAAGCTTTCAATTGTAGACTGAGGAAAACGTCTGGAAAATATTAAAATATTTTCTAGTGTTTCACATCTGTTCATTAATACTGTCACACTTAAGAATTACCAAGAAATATAATATTAAAAATCATATAGTATGAGATCTTGGACCTGCTGAGCCAGTACTCTAAAAACAAGCAATAGCCCCACTGACAACAAACTCCCTGCTTACTGACTGGAGCAAATATATTTTTTATAATTTCACATCTTATTTTAGTGATTCTGCATTCCCCTTGAGAAGGTTATTTTAAAAATAAAGGTAGATTTCTTCATAATTCTGGATATGGTCTGTAACAAAAAAAAATCAGTTACTTGGCTAGGAAAAAGGGAAGCTGATGAGGGAAATCTCTCATCAAAATACTGAGAATATTATACATAGGCAGTACCTCATTGTTCTTTATTAATCTTGAAAAGGTAAACAAAATTAGATTTAATAAATGTTTGGATGAGTAGGGTAAAATCTCATGGGACTTTAAAATCCAGGACTTGAATTATTAACTTTTCACCTGTCTTTGACTGTGAATCTAATTGTAGATTTTCCATATAATAGTAATAATATTTCCATTTGTCCATTTGTCAATTACAAAGGCCACACTGCTTGGATCCTCAATACATTACAACATCCTAGGTTCTTGGGAAGGACTCAATGTGTATAAAGGCTATTTGAACTAATGCAATAAATTTGAACTAATGCAATAAAGGCCCAACACCAGCTAAACAACTGGCAGCTGTAATGTTACATTGTTGTGTGCCTAACAACAACAGCAACAACAAGACCAGTCTCAATGTGGCTGACTATCCAACATCGTCAACTCATCTTCAAGACTAGGGATTGAAATAGAGATCTACAATGACTGCCCCCCCCAGATTAATTGATCCCAATCAATGTTCTTACAAAACTATTAAACATCTATTGATGCCCAGCCACTTACTGAACTCCTTTCGACACCCAGTCATTGATCATTCCCTTGGATAATTCCATCAACCCTTGGAGGGTTGGTACTGATGACTGTGGGGGAAAGAGTTTAACCAGGGCCTTTAAACTAGAAATTCCTGCATGTAATCTAGGTGCTCTGGCCTTGGGATACAGCTCTGCATGGAATATTTATGAAAATATTTATGAAAATAAATATTATAAAATATTTATGAAAAAGGATAAGTCCTCCATAAACATAATGGAGGCAGAGCAAGGGACATGATGAAGTTGCAACTGATGGTGAAGCCAGACTCTTCAACAATGAGCTTTTCAGAGTGAGAAAAATGTATTATAATGCTACAGTCAACTTAAACGTCAAAGCAAAAGAGTAAAAGTATATTGCCAACTTAGTTTTGCATGATTACTAAATTTGCTCTAAAAAAATTCTCAGCATATATTATTTATTTTGCAAAGTTATATTCTGCTTTAAATGTGAACCATAATAAAATCCTCACAGTGTCTTAACCAGATAAATGTGAAGCAATAATAATAAACACTGGCTTGTAAAAGCTATACAACTCTGATCCTAAATTACTAAGCAACAATTGCTAAATTATTGTAATCATCATCAGCTCTGTAATGGAATAATTTACTTTACTAGAGCTGCAGTATGAAAGAAACTTTACTTTTAAACAGTACTACATTTATTGATGCATAATTTCAAACTATAATGCTCAGAGCAATATCTATTACTTTAAAAAATGGTTTAATGTTTGAAATACTACCATCACTCTTTGCTTATGTCGTCATGTATACATGCAAGTATGTAAGGACATGATTTTATAAAATGATAGAAATTACCTTTCTATCATTTTATAATACCAAACATCAATAAATGGTTCATATCATGAGATAACTCACATATGAAATACTTTCAAAAAGCAGTTTAAAAAAATGTTTGTTTACAAAGATGAACATTTCTCCAGAGACTAAACACATTTATTTAAATTTATTATCTGTGCAACTCCAATGGGTTCTGGACTTACAATAGAAATTATAGTTTTGTTACATACTACATTTGAGTATGGAACAAATAGGTTTATTCTATTCCTCCAAATACAGGCAAGTATTGATACATTCTGATGGTACTAGGAAAAAATGGAATGCATGTTTTAAATGCTAGAGGCCTAGAAATCACAGCAATAAATAACATCCCAATCTTCTGTAAACATATAACCATATGGCTCGGTAAGAGAGAAATACAACAAACAAACTATGATGCTGTAGTAGACTTTTTAAAAAGACACTGATTTAAATAAAAGCAATGAAATGATTACTCCTGTATCTCCAGTTTTCAGATTTAGTTCATATATAATAAAGAATTTTCTAAACAAATTGCTTTGAAGAAGCAATGTCCAAAAGAATCGAAAGATAAGTCTCTTTTAAGTGCTTTCCTTAGAATCCATTTAGAAAGTTTTAATCAGAGGGATGAAAGCAATCATTTTGGGATGAAAGGTAGTTGTGTTAATCTGTTGCAGCACAAATAGCAAAGAGCCTTGTGCCAAAAACATGTTTATTAGTCTTTAAAGTACTGCAAGACCTTGTAACATTTTAAAGCATTAAAAAAAATTGTAGAGATTGAGGCTGAGATTACAAAACCACCTCCCCTAGTTTCTATGAGCTTGTAGGCTTTGATAGTATCAGGTTTCCTGATGCAAGGGAATATTCATTAGATATTTGGAGCTTTTTTCTCTGACCTTTCCATCCCCAACCCTCTAGCAATTAGCTTTCCATGAAATCCATCTAAAGGTCTCTTTTGTCTTTAATATACGTGTCACCTCCCCTTCCTCTTCATTGCAGAATCTCATTTCTAATTAGAGGTTCCGAAACAACATATTTTTTTTAAAAAAAGAAATCTGTACTCAAAGCAAATTAATTTGGCCTCTTACATGGCCATTCATCTCATCTAACAGCTGAATATCTCTCCACATCCGTGCATAGGTTTTACTACACAATTATATTCAGAATAAGCACAAAGAATGGATGAAAAGAGAAAATCATTTTTTATAAAATCATGTTGTGGGCTTCTTCCCCAATGTGTAGATACTCAGCACAACATAGCTAGTTGTGCATTTCCATCACGGTTAAGCATTCTTTGCAGAATGAGGTCAGGGAGAGAAAAACTCAGCCCATGAATATAGTTCCTAAGGTAGTAAATATATATTGCATTGCCTGACTGGGTCCTATCATTTCTCCCAGCCACTCCCACTGCTCAACTTGCTTCACACAAGTTCAGTACTGCAAGATTGCATAAGGGACATAAACCATTTCTTGGCAGGTGAAAATTAAAAACACAACAAGAAACATTTAAGGCACAAAGTATCTTTTGGTTAAAGACAACTCTGTTACTATGAAAAATGTCGAGAAAATCTTTAAATTTTAAATTACAGATTTGGAGGAGGGCCATCTGCAACATCCCAAAGAGAAGTAGATACCAAGAGTTTATTTGCAGTCTATAGAAATCTAGCACACACAGTCAACCATGTCAAAGAGAAAAGAATTAAACATAAAAATCATTTGAGCAAAGGGAAAGTAGCCATATCCTAGGGGAACAAAAAGTACACCACTCAGTACAAGCCAGTTCTCTCAAATAAAGCTCAACACATTTAAACTAGATTTAAATAAAACATAAATTATACATTGACGTCTCAGAAATGCCTTCTATCCATTCACAGAACACTCAACAGCGGACAACTGAGTGAATGTTAATGTTTCCAACTAAAACATTACACCTGATAATGCACTGAAAATCCGTATTAAAGGCTAAAATGCATGGTTATGAATTCTAAGGAGCGCTATGGAACTTTGGAAGGAAACCAAATTTCCTCTCCATCTCTTTCCGAGGCTCCTATTCTGCGCCGCCCTTAGCGTTGGAAATGGGCGCAGGATACGTACAGCTCTTTGTTTAGCATCTTTCGGTACCTCGCCTTTTACCTGTGGATGCAGTTGCCATGGCAACGGGCGGAGGTTGCTCGGCGGCTCTGAATGCCGCTGCCGGCGGTGCCTGAGCGCCTTCGCCTTCCCAGCGCCTTGGAGACGCTCCGGCTGTACTGTCATCTTCCGCACCGTCACCAGCCCGATGCTCCTCGGAGCTCTGGAGATCCGGCGGCGGCGACGACATTCTAGCTAGGTCGCAGGGCGGATTAGCTCAGCCGTCAAAACCGGAGGATGCGGAGTGGGGAGGGAAAAGAAGAGAGGAAAGAAGGCGGCGGCAAGGGCGGCCGCCGGGGCGTGCGTTCGTGTGACTGCTGGCAGCTACTGCAGGAGCCGCTCTGGGAAGACTGGGCGGCTGCCTGGAGAAGAGACGGCTGCTTGAGCAGTACTCTTACGGCTGTGCCTCCGCCGCCAGCGCCTTTTACGCAGGTGCACCTTGGGCGTTGAGTTGGAGTCTCCAGCCGTTGCGTCACCCGCTGGCTGGCATATCACAGAGCAGGGAAAGAGCTGCTTGCCCCTTTAAACTCTGCCCCGTTTAACTGCTTCGTCTCAGTGGCAGGAGGCCTAGACGGGTTCCTTTTTGAGTGCTGAAACAAAAAACGAAAACAAACCCCGGATGGACGATCTGGCTTTGTGAAAGGTTCCGCCATGCATTGCCACAACCCTCAATGCACTATGCTGACAGAGATACTTCAAGCTTGTTTTTTGATACTTGGTCACGCGTGCATATTTATCCACTCATACAGCTAAACTCCTGATTATTGGATATTTAAAACCCTTTTTTAAAAATGGGCTTTAACATATTCTGTTGTACTGGGACTGGATTTTAAAACAGAAAGTTGCAGAGAGGAATAGAAAAGGTAGTACACTGTACACTGGCTACCAGGTTTTTCACATAGCTCCACCTCTTCACATTTTACTGAGCAGTTGAGCTCAAACACCCAGCCACTCCCAATTTGCAGGTTGTCTTTAAAAGTTTAATTAAAATGTAATATGTAGGGTTAAACATGTTTAATGTTTTATTATTATTTATGAAACACTCTCAAAGCAATTTGCATAAACTTACAACTTTAATTTTTTATAACAATTTCAAACCAGATAGGAAATAATGCATTTTTTTTTAAAAAAAAAGAAAACTTATGGATTTGTAAACCATTCCTCATAGGTAGGATACAGAATGGTGCCTGGGAGATCTATCTAGCCCAGGGGTGTCCAAACTTGGAAACTTTTAAGACTTGTGGACTTCAACTCCCAGGACTCCCATGCTGGCTGGGGAATTCTGGGAGTTGAAGTCCACAAGTCTTAAAAGTTCTAAAGTTTGGACACGCCTGATCTAGCCAAAGAGAATCTGTTCTGCTAAAGAGCAGCTCCACAAGGTTTCAGACAGTCCCTTCCAAGTCTCCCTGGAAGATGCTAGAGAACAAAGGAGTGTTCTGCTCCTGAGCCATGATATCATCCCATTGCTAGAATTGTGTTAGGTCATTCTGACGACTGCTTTTTTTGTACCACACACTGTATGGCTACTAAAAGATGACTAAAGTATGCAAATTTTTTCATGACAAGGCCCATGAAATTGTTTCAAACCAAAAATTTTCTTTATCCTTGGAGATAATTGTATTCTTTGCACCAGATGTACATCAACAGCAAACTAAAGCAAGCACAGAAACAAACATGTATACATTTAAAAAATGAACGAAGAGGCACTGAATACTTTCTATAGAATTGGAGGGAAATGGGAAGTCCTTTTTTGCTCTCCGAGCTTGGTTGGTTGTTTACAGATGTTTCATTACCTGACTAAATAATATAACCTTGTCAGGTAATGAAATGTCTGCAAGCAAACACCAAACTTGGAGAGCATCAAGGACTCCACACTTTAATCCAAAGATGCATATATTCTCTTCTAAAATAAAAAAATGCTTGGAGTTCAGGAGCTTGGATAATACCAGCAGCAGTAGACAGGTGTTGCTGTTCTACTGAACCCAACTAAAGCAGAAGGACCAAGCTGCTGGTATTTTTAGCAGGCCTGGCTACCACAGTGGCTTTGTGCTGCCTGCTAAGCAGCAATTATTGTTACAAAGCATTGTTCCATTCCATGCAGGATGAGCTGCCTCAAAAAGGACAGCCCCCTGTTGGAAACCATCTTGCTAGATGCTGATGCTGCTTTGTTCATTTATTAATTGTCTAGACTTTTTTATTGTTGCTGTTTTGCTGGTTTTAACCTAGCAATTACATCTTGCTAATAATTCAGCTTGATTATACCTTTTTGAATAGGAAATGAAAAATTAGTGAGGTTTTAAGACTTTTCTCAGAAAAACAGGACCAGAGGTACTCTAGGCTTCAGCAGTCTGAGAAATCTTGCAGAAAACATGGAATAAAAACAAACTAAATTAAATAGCAATAGATGAGGGAAAAGATTTATTAAATAGATTGTGCTTATATTTTTTATCAGCTGCAGCAGAATTGGGTTACCTGCAGCTTCAGGCTACTTATGGACCTTAAGGGCTCTTTTTGCAACTACCAGAGTTGCCTCAGGCCATTATCTCTGAGAACTTGTGGCATAAACTGTTATCATTTCAAGACAGGAACCCTATTACAACTGTAGTGCAAGTCCTACAATAGACTTGATTGCACATAGTTTGTATAATTGCATTAAATGTTAAACGCAGCCTGTGGCCATCAAAGTGGCTCAAATCTCTCTAAGTACTACCTGCCAATTCTGGTTTATATGGTGAATGCTATTTTCTAATACAGTATCCAAAAACAATCATGTTTGACTTGTTAGAATAAAGAAAATGTTGAATGTGCTTCTAATCATACTTTATTTGTGGGTGTGCAGATCTGTAATCTGCCTGAAGGAGAGCCTTTGTTTATAATAATATATACCATTGCCCCAGGGTGGGAAAGGAACTTACAAAAGCATGTCACTTGGCTTCAGTTTGGTTTATACACTTTGTGAATACGAGCACCAACATATAAGCTGTATATGTGCAGAAGTTGCTTTGCTGAGTGAAGTAATGCAACTTCTCTGCCCTGCCAAACTGATGTGGGTTATACAAAAATACAGTTTGTACAGATACCCCTTAAAATACCGGTGAGGTTTATGACTGGTGAGGCACTGACACAGTGGTGGGTTTCAAAGTTTTTTAGACTTGTGGACTTCAACTCCCAGAATTCCACAGCCAGGCATGCACAGTTCCGATTTAAAGCGACAGCATTTGTTTTTCTCCTTTTTCCTTCTTTCTTTTTCTTCTCCCTTCCCCTCCTTCCTTCCTCTCTCCCTCCCTCCCCCCTCTCTCAAACACACACACACACAGAAGTTGGATTGGACTATCTCTCCTACCCCCTTCCCTCTCACTCACTCACTCTCTCCCAAACAAACAAACACACACAAACACACACACACACACACACACACACACACACAAAGTTGGCTTGGAGGGAAGAGCACAAGCCAGGAGACCACAGGAGGAGGCAGGAAGCCAGTGAAAGAGCCATACTGGAGCACACACACTTTTTCCCAGCCCCGGAAGGATCCAGCCCAGCTTCACTGATTACAGGTTTGAAAAGGCAACGTGGCTCTGCCTGCAATCAAACTACACTTGGGGGAGGAGGGAGAGCACAAGCGAGCCAGAGTCCTTCCCTCCAGCCTTTGCCCAAAGCCCCGCACCAGGAGGATGAAGTTTGAATTCCTCCCCCTCCCTCCCACCCACACTTACCTTTTCCACCTGTTTCAGAGAGGATTTCAACTGTGTTCTTGCCTCGGGTCCTCTGAAGAAGCCCTGCCCAAACGAGCGCCCTCTACTATGAGGCAGGAGAACTGTGTGCCTCACCTACATCAGGAATTTTTAGGCTTTTAACCCTTGCTTAACTCTGCTCGAGTGATCATAAAACGCCTAAAGTCAGACTAGATGAGGCATGCAGTTCTCCTGCCTCATAGCAGAGGGCGCTTTTTTAGAGGCTTTTTAAACAGTTAAGCAGAATCATCCAAGGTGAGGCAGCAACTAGCTCAGCCTGACCTCAGCTCTCGCCCTTTTCCTTTTACATTTGTTTTTCTTTTCATGATGACAGTGGTGAGGCTGTGTCTCCCCTGCCTCACCTGACTGCACGTCACTGGTAACACCCCATAGTTTCTTAGTACAGTATGATCTCATTAATGATTATATTAAATAGTCTGGAAATGTGTTTTTTTCCATTGTAGGTTTCCAGCTCACTAAAGGTCAAGTCAGTGTCTGGCTGCTTTGAATCAATTCTTATTGGTCTATTCATGTCTCATTCACAGCTTGCTTTGTTACTTCAAGAAATAGAAACATTCATCAAAGAACCTTCTAGTTACTGAAAACATTAATTAAAGCTCCCCTGCCCCATTGTCTTCAACCTGAAGATAAATGGCAGAATGCAGATCACTCATATGGCTGGACTGTATTTTAAAAACATAAATGAATATATAAAAAATGTTTGATTTTTGTTCAGAGCATGTGACACACCTGCAGAGTCAAGTTAGGCATTTTCTGAATTTTGGCCACACTAAGGAAAAAAGGTTCACCGTTATTGTTCTAGAACTTGAAGACATTTGTGGTGGATCTGCCAAACTACAGTTGGAAGGTCTTCCACTTAGAACAGTAGCAAAAGTTCTTCTCATAGGAATGGAAAGGACCTTGAAGGTCTTCTAGTCCAACCTCTGCCCATGGCAGGATTGAACAAATGGTTGTTCAATCCTGCTCCAACACTGGAAGTTTTTAAGAAGATATTAGATACCATTTGTCTAAGGTGGTGTAGGATTTCCTGCCTAAGCAGGGGGTTGGGTTAGGCCTCCAAGGTCCCTTCCAACTCTGTTATTCTGTTCTGTTTTCTGGTTTTTTGCTGTTTTCTTTCTTGAAAACCTCCAGCAATGATTCACACACAACTCTAGGTGGCAAGCTGTTCCACTGTCAAGAATTGCAGGCTATTTCTGCTGACTGCCGTCTGCCAGCAGTTCGATTCTCACTGGCTCATAGTTGACTCGGCCTTCCATTCTTCTGAGATTGGTAAAATGAGGACCCAGATTGTTGGGGCAATGTGCAGATTCTGTAAACCTCTTAGAGAGGGCTGTGAAGCAGTATATAAGTCTATGTGTTATTGCTATCAGTGAGAGCCAACTACAATGATTTTTGAAAATGGTGCAACAGTCCCCTTTTTCTGGAATTGGTACCAAATCTCAAAGAAGTGTTTATACATAATTGCAGCTTAATATTGCCTAAGAAAAATTCTGGTGGAAAATTAAATTGTGGGATCTTCCAGAGCCAATTTCTCCCAGTTTGGTTGTTTCAAATTTTACTTTGATTCAATTTAATGAGCAACTACGAGTTCCTGCACCTTCCATCCCCCCACCCATTTAGATTTTGTAGCCCAGCCAAATAAAATCAATTGTTAAGATTGCTTTGTAACAAACTTGTAGAAACTTTTTACAGTAAATGGTGTTCCCAGATCTCTTGTTTGCAGGAAGTCAGTCCTCAGATGAGTCTGTTTGTGGCTGAAACGTCTTCTCTATGCAGACAGTTCGATTAGGATGTTTGATCTAGAAAAGCTGACTGCCGTATATTCATCCAACCATCGTGAAAATAGCTATCTCTAAACCCTCAAAACAAAACAGACCTGCCAAGAGTAAAATCTGAAATGACAGAAAAGGGGAGAAAGAGCTTTTGAAAATCCACATACTCTTTAAAAGATTAAGCAATAAGCAGTGTCCTTGATCCTGACTTCTTTCCTCTGTATACATATACTGAAGGACAGGAATTTTAGGTGTGATAAACTAAACTAAACTGTACTGTAATTTATTTCTTATCAGAACTATTGTAACAAGAACTTTTGGAGTACATCACATTCATTTTTTGTTGGGCAAATAGGAGGAAATTGGATATGTCCAAAACTACAAGATAGTGTGTAGCAATTGTTTTTCTCCTTTGGCTTCCTTCTTTCCTCCATGGCCTCCTGAGTTCATACCAATTCAGTGATGCTGAATCGCTCTCACAAAAGCAGCTGGCACCTCATTTTTTTAAATGCACCATATTCTATAAACAATGCACATGGAAGTAACTGGTCCTGTGATTTAAATGCTGCCTCTAAGAGCCCATAGAATATTTTAGTTGCTGTTAGACTCTACTTCAGATTTTATTCATTTAATAAAGAGATAGTCAGAAGCCATTTTTTTTCAAACATTAGCAGAACAATCGAACAGTTTAATTTTCCTGGCTTCCCTAATGGCTTTACATTCTCCTCTTCTTTCATTGACCCTGCTTTAGGAATATTTCAGTTTCTTTCTCTTTCAGTTTCAAAGCCACTTACAATGTCAATCTCTTAAGAAGTCATGACAATATTATGTATGCCTAGCATGTCTCTACCTGTCCATATTGTTAAATATTAAAACTATTGAACTCAGAATTAAGAAAGAGCTTGAGGTTATACTAGCTATCATCAATCATACTGACAGCTCAATATTTGCTGACTTTTCACTCTGACTACTCTGGGTATAATTTTATCTTCTTCTCTTCCATAGTCTTTAGCTCCACCAATAGATTTCTGCCCTATGAAGGTCCTTTGATGCTTCCTCTTCTTCACCAGACTTCTTAGGGCAGTGCCCAATTATTTTTGGCAATCTTCTATCTGTTTCCATACTAATGCAACTCAGGTTCACCAGCCCATTATGGGGTTTTACTAAAACAAATTCAACTTCAATAATCAATTGCTCCCATTTTAGCTGCAAACCTTCCGCTCCATTTCTAATGTTTTCATTTTTTTTCAACCTTTTTCTTCCCAGGCACCACTCTGACAGTGTTTAAAACTTTACTTCCAATGTCAACATAGCATTTGACCCGGCCCCGTATAGTCCACTATCCTCTTGTGACAGCCTGGTTTTGTTTAAGGTATGCCTGCCTGGTTACATAAGGAGCCAGCAAAAAGCTATGGCAGAGACTGGACTTATCGTAGTATCTACTACATGGAGCTGAAAATCATGCATATGTCTCCAGGTTCACACTGTGGAACAGTAGTGTATCCATTGTGGATAGCCTTTAGTTGGCATCCTTTATCTCCATTCTCCTATAGAAGAGATGCTTTCCTTGAAATAAATGAAAAAGGAAGAATATATCGGAGGCATCTGTTTTAGACAGAGAAAACAAGAAGAGGACCTGCTATAGCAGAGGTGGTACCTTCCGTGTACAGCTGAAGACCCACCTCTTTCAATTATCTGGCCTGGCTCAACCGTAAATTTTTCTTACTCCTCCTGACAGTTCTTTTAAATTTTTTAAATTTTAAATTGTGTTTTACAATTGGGGTATTTTAATGGTGATTTTTAACTGTCTAATGTGATGTAATTTGTTACCTCCTCCATGCATGTATGTCTTTGTATATGTGTATGTTTATGTGTTTGTACATATGTTTTGTGTTTTATAAGCTCCATTGTACGCCGCCCCAAGTCCTGCCTGGAAAGGGAGCGGCTAATAAATTCAAATTATTTATTATTATTATTATTATTATTATTATTATTATTATTATTATTATTATTATTATTATTATTATTATTATTATTATAGCAGAGGTGGATTTCAAATCCCGGCGCTACTGATTCACTCGGACATGCACATGTGCAGAAGCGACTGTGCAGGTGGGCGGAGCCTCCCATCACCACTACCAGTTTGGCCAATCTGGGCTGAACCAGGAGCAATCCACCTCTATACTATAGGTTATATTTGCCTGAGACTTTTCCAGACACAAAAAAAGAATCAGTCGTATACAGATTTCTAGGATCAGTTCTGACAGGAGGCAAAATGACTCAGAATACCAATCCTGCAAGACAATAAAAAAAAAAACCTTAAATGTAAATGTAAGCTTCAGAGGAAGAACAATCAACCGTAATGCCAGCCAGCAGCTAGATAGAGGGCAGCTCATCAGGATACAGAATATATTAAGCTTCAGCCTCAATTATCAAAGCTGTAGTGGAGAGGCTCCAGATGAAATTAGAAGCTCTCTTTGGAACAAGCAAGGCTATGATTAAGAAATCCAATTTCAACTTTTGCATGAAGTTGAGATGCCAAAAATGCAGGCATACAATTCTAGTGAACTGTTTAGGGTACCTCAACATTTGCTGTCACAGAAAGTCACAAGTTATTTCTGAGTTCATTAGGCTGAGAATTCTTGATCCTCTTACTAACCAAGTACTAATTCACTGAGGAGGTAGTAACTTGTTTTCTCAACAAAGAGAATGTGCAGTCGTTTTGTACGTGTAACCTTTTATGAATTCCTATCCTGTTTCCTAGGCTCTTAGAAGCCCATTATATCACTTCTATTTGATCTTGAAAAGTTAAGTTCACAGCCAATCAGTTGTCCATTTCAGTAGTCCAATAGAAGAACAGAATGGCATTCAGAGAATGTCTCCTTGTTCATTCATTCATTCATGTTGTATGTATTTTGCCTGCTAATTCCCCCTCCCCAACATGAATGTTTGCTTCTAATGATGAGTAATTATAAAGCAGCTGAAGTATAGGAAAAACTGGTTGGAGAAAAGGAATCAGAAGACAGCTTGGAACACATTCTCATGTTTTCCAGAGCTTCAGCACTGTAAATAGTAAGATTATCTTTTATTCAAAATCAACTCAGCCACTAAACAGAGGAACAGTGTAATATCACAAAGAGTAGAGAAATTCCTAGAGCAGCCGAGAAAGCTAATGCTGACATGTCTTTGATTCATAGCTATTAGCATCCATGAAAGACCTTCCTAAATGGCTGGATGATATTAAATCCAGAATATAAATGTGAATAACCTGTAGAAGCATTATAAACTAAGGGTTTAGTGATAAGAAACCACAAGAATTTGCTAGAAAATTCTACATTTTACAGTATACAAATGGGAGACACGTGAAAAAGTGACATCTGGTGGCATAAAAGTGACACTTCACATACCCCGAGAGTTTTTGTTGCTTGGATGGGCAAATAATTATGCTCAGGCATAATTGTACAAATGGAATTGGTAATTGGGATTTTTGAGATCTCAAAACCTGTCACTATGGACTACTATGCTTTACTTCCCATTTCAGTCCACTTATAATTTGTCTTAAAAGAACTTGGGGTGATATAGGCTTCTCTTTTAGCATCATTTACCAATTCATTAGCCTCACAATTCCTATGAATTCCTATGTTATATGAAACATGACTGCTTCTAAGTTTGTCAGTGAGCTTCATGGCTAAGTGAGGAACTGAGTCTAGATTTCCCAGTCATAATTGGGCTAGGTTCACAACTTGGTTGGAGTAGGTTGTAAATCATAGTTTATGGCTTAGCATAAATAGTGATTGTACCTTCAATAAACAATAATTAAATCTTGTTTTAATGTATGTCCAGTCATTACCTTTTTGATATCTTTATTTACAGTTTGCAAGTTCAAGGTAATATGGTACAGCATAGGCAACAAGCAACTGTCAAATG
This sequence comes from Natrix helvetica, assembly GCF_964273705.1. Taxonomy (NCBI): domain Eukaryota; kingdom Metazoa; phylum Chordata; class Lepidosauria; order Squamata; family Natricidae; genus Natrix; species Natrix helvetica. The sequence goes on from NC_138548.1 coordinate 32,087,494, forward strand.
ATAATTTCTCTAAAATGTCTTCTAAAAGACAACTATATTTGTAATCTTCCTGTCAGGCCTGCAGCGGTTCCTTTAAGAATCTTTGGCTGGCCACCAGAAATACAATGAGTTGATCCAGTCTAAAAGTCCTGTAAATCAATTTAAGCACTGAGTTCACAGTTACTAAGTATGACTCACAATGACAAATTTCATATTACTTCATCTTGAATATGTGGTTGCTAAGAGTCTAAAACAATGGCATCCTCTTGAATATGTATCACCTGGTATACACCAAGAGATAAAAGACAAATTAATCTTCCAGATATTGGAAGTTGAGGCAAAATCTCAATAATTGAGATATTACTTTTTACAGCTGTAGTCAGAATTATTTTATTCATTTTAATCATGAAACTGTAAGCAAATCAGAGAATGTTACAAACTTCTAGAATACTAATTATGCATCCTGTTTCTAGTATTATACATTTAACATGCTATCCCCACTTTGTAAATGTTTAGTAGCCTTCCTATTCCTTTCCTACAACATAGTAATTATAGGTAGTACTCAACATACGATCACAATTGAGCCCAAAATTTGTTGCTAAGTAAGACATTTGTTAAGTGAGGTTTGCCCCATTTTACAACATAATTGTTGTGCCACAATTGTTAAGTGAATCACTGCAGTTGTTAAGTTAGTAATATGGTTGTTAAGTGAATCTGATTTCCCCATTGACTTTGCTGGTCAGAAGATTGCAAAAAGTGATCACATGACTCCAGGACACTGCAACCATCACAAATATGATTCAATTGCCAAGTGGCTGAATTTTGATCACAGGGATGCTGCAATGGGTCATGTGAAAAACATAAGTCACTTTTTTTAGTGCCATTGTCACTTGAACTGTCACTTAAGCGAACTGTTGTAAGTCAAGGACTACCTCTATGCCTTCATTATTTTTATACAAAAGCATATTTAAATGTAAGTTTTACTACAGTTACAATGGCAGATTTGTTAAATTTGACTCTTACTATTATGGATAGCATTCATTTTATCAGAAAAGGTTACATTTTGTTTCAAAACACAGACAAATTGCCACCCACCTTCAAGGGTGACTTGTCTGCCTTTTAGAATAGAATAGAATAGAATAGAATAGAATAGAATAGAATAGAATAGAATAGAATAGAATTCTTTATTGTCCAGGTGTGATTGGACACACAAGGAATTTGTCTTTGGTGCATATGCTCTCAATGTACATATAAAGACAAGATACATTCATCAAGAATCATAAGGTACAACACTTAATGATAGTTATAGGGTACAAATAAGCCATCAGGAAACCATATCAATAGTAAGGATACAAGAAACAGAGTTACAGTTCTGCAGTCAAAAGTGGAAGGAGAAGGACTTCTGGTTCCGGCGGCCGACGGCAACGGGCAAGCTTTGCTCGCCCCGCGCTTTCCCGGTGGGCTCCCCACTCCTTGGGGGGCACAGGACGCCCCGCAGAGGCTCCTGCCGGAGGAGCGGCACCGCGGGGGATCCCCTGGATCGGCGGCGGCCGGGGAGGGACCCCCGCCTTGCTCTAGGCATCGGGGAGCATGATGGGGGACGCTCCGGCGTCTTCGCTGTGATGCTGCCGGAAAGAAAAAGACGAGCTGAAGGACACAGCTGCGGTGCGGTGAGGCGACAACTCCCTCCTATCCCTTTCATCAACTTAGAAAAATTGCCAGCAGTTTAAACTTGATTTTTGGTTTGGCTGGAGAAGCACGACTAGAGGGAGGGGGATTCCCCTCCCCCCTCAGACTGGCGGCTAGAAACAATCCTGCTCTCAGCCCCAAGGGAAGGAGGAGGGGGGAGAGCCAACTAAGGATGCCACGCTCCTAATAATGGTGAATTTTTTGAACTTAAAGCTACAATGGAAGGATGATCTGAAAAGTTATTGGGAACTTTGAAAACTTTATTATGCCTCTAAACCTGAAGCTGGCAGGGCAAGATGGCACACTTCCGTTGTCTTCATGAGCTTTGAAATTTGACTCCACCTTCGAAACTTCAGGCTTCCGGTCTTTGTCTCCGTGCTACCCAGACAAATCTCTTCTTGATTGCTACCCTTTGATCTTCCTGGAGTGGAAAACTTCACTCTGCTGCCAGGCTGATTAGAAAAATCCTCTTCTGCCTGGACCTTCTGTCTCCTGGAATCTCCTGGCTGTTTCACCTCTCTGACTGATCACTCCCTGTACTGACTGATTCTCTTATTCTACAAACAATGCCTCTTAAAAAACCACCTCCTGGAAAGCCTGGCTTTGCTGCCTCTGCCCCGACATCTGCAACTAGTCCCAGTACACAATCAACGATATCAACTTTAATACAACCTAAATCTACATAGACTGACTTTCAACAAATGTTTCAACAACTTCTACAGGGACAAGAGGAAATTAAAAAACAACTGAAAGAGATGAAAGAAGAAATCAAAGAGAACCAGGCCCAAATTAATAAAAACTCACAGAGACTGGATCTTTTGGAGGGTGGGACGGCTGAGATTTATTTATTTATTATTTATTTAATTTGACTTCTTAGTCGCCCCCTCTCCCCCCAGGGACTCGGGGCGACATACAACAGCAACAGTCACAACAATATAATATGGAGGAGGTGGAAAATAAATAAATAAATTACAGTACTTTAAGACAATTAAAACCCCAATGACAGTTAAAATTTAAAAATTAAAATTAACAATTAAAAATGCCCAAGAGGTGGTAAAGCTCTAAATTTAAGCCAGGCCGGCTAGTCGGAACAGGTGGGTCTTAAGTTTCATACGGAAGGAGCGGAGGTCAGTTGTAGTCCTAATGTCTGGGGGGAGGTCATTCCAAAGGGTAGGGCCCATCACAGAGAAGGCCCTACTCCTGGGCACCGCCCTCTGACACTCTCTGGAGGACAGCACCCGGAGAAGTCCCTCTCTGTGCGAGCGAATAGGTCGCAGGGATGTATGGGGCAGGACGCGATCCCGCAGGTAACTAGGCCCTGTGCCATGGAGCGCTTTAAAGATGGTAACTAACACCTTGAAGCGCACCCGGTAGGCCACAGGAAGCCAGTGCAGCTCGCGCAGGAGAGGTGTTGCATGGGAGAACCTCGTTCTCCCCATAATTACCCGCGCGGCTGCATTCTGGACCAACTGCAATCTCCGGGCGCACCTCAAGGGGAGCCCCATGTAGAGAGTATTGCAGTAGTCCAGGCAGAACATCACCAGCGCGTGAGTGACTGTGCGCAGGGCATCCCGGTCCAAAAGGGGTCGCAATTGGCGCACCAGGCGAACCTGGTGGAACGCCCCCCTTGCCACGGCTGCCACATGGCCATCCATAGCCAGCCGGGCATCTAGGAGGACGCCCAAATTGTGCGCCCGTTCCACCCGGGCTAATTGCTCGTCCCCGATGGCCAGAGATGGGATGTACTGGTTGAACCGGGAAGCCGGGAGCCACAGCCACTCTGTCTTGGAGGGGTTGAGCTTGAGCCTGTTGTCCCCCATCCAGACCTGCACGGCTTCCAGACACCGGGACATCACTTCGACGGCCTCGTTGGGGTGGTTTGGTGTGGAAATGTACAGCTGCGTGTCGTCAGCGTACAGATGGTATCCCACCCCAAAACCACGGATGATCTCGCCCAGCGGCTTCATATATTTGTTGAACAGCAGAGGCGAGAGGACCGACCCCTGTGGGACCCCACAAGTAAGGGGCCTCGGGGTCGACCTCTGCTCCCCTGCCAACACGCATTGCGTCCGGCCAGAGAGGTAGGAGCGGAACCACCGCAACACGGTGCCTCCTACCCCCAACCCCTCCAGACGGCGCAATAGGATACCATGGTTGATGGTATTGAAAGCCGCCGAAAGGTCTAATAGGACAAGGATAGAGGAGCAACCCCTATCCTTTGCCCTCCAGAGATCATCCACCAACGCGACCAAGGCTGTCTCCGTGCTGTGGAGATGAGGGAGGGGATGGAGGTGATGCAGAAGGGTAACAAAGATCTTGATACCCAGCAGATGAAAACAGAATTTGAGAGAATGTCCTTTTATCTTAGATTTCAAAATGTGGTGGAAGCAGATGATGAAGACATAAGGGACATTATGACAAGTATTTTGGCTGAATATATTCACAGAGAGAAACAACAGATGGGGTGGGAAATAGACCTGGTCTATAGAGTTAACTCAGCGTATGCTAGAACACATAATGTACCCAGGGAGGTACACATTAAATTTCTCAGAAAAAGTACAAGAGATGAGATTCTGAGTGCACAAAGGGGGCAAGAATTGAAATATCAGGACAGGCATATAACCATTCTAAAACAGATCCCCAAGAAAGTAAGGGAAAAAAGAAAAAGTTACTCGCAGTTAGCGAAGAAACTATACCAGAAGGGGGTGTGGTTTAGATGGCAGATGCCTGAAGGTATGTTAGTATTCTGGGAGGACACAAGAGTTAGAATTAATACACCCATAGAGGCACAGGCCTTTATGGACAAAAACAAAACACTCTTAGAAAAACCAGATGATCCTACACCAGATATACAGGACACGGGAGGGGCGGAGCCCTGCCAGAGGGGGGAGATGGGGCGATATTGAGAAAACTCAGATCACAAAAATGAACAAGAAAATTTGCTTGACATAAGTTGACCGAATTTATTAATTGAATTTACATGCTGACTATATGTAACTATTTAGCAATGAATTTTTTTGCAAATGTATACCTTGAGTATGGAGGGAGGGGACACCTACCGCACATTGCAACCGTCAAAATTTGTATCTACCCACTACCTTTTTCCTTGTAAATTTTTTTAAAAAACCAATAAAACGTTGTTTAAAAAAAAAGTGGAAGGAGATGGGTGATAGGAATGATGAGAATAATAATAATAGTAATGCAGCCTTAATGAATAGTTTGATAAGTGTTGAGGGAATGATTTGTTTAGCAGAGTGATGGCGTTGGAGGAAAAACTGTTGTGTCTAGTTGTCTTGGTGTGCAATGCTCTATAGTGTCGTTTTGAGGGTAGGAGTTGAAACAACTCCTTTGTACTATACAATACAATAGCAGAGTTGGAAGGGACCTTGGAGGTCTTCTAGTCCAACCCCCTGCCTAGGCAGGAAACCCTATACCGTTTCAGACAAATGGCTATCCAATATCTTCTTAAAGACTTCAGTGTAGGGGCATTCACAACTTCTAGAGGCAAGCTGTTCCACTGATTAATTGTTATAACTGTCAGGAAGTTTCTCCTCAGTTCTAAGTTGCTTCTCTCCTTGATTAGTTTCCACCCATTGCTTCTTGTTCTACCCTCAGGTGCCTTGGAAAATAGTTTGACTCCCTCTTCTTTGTGGCAACCCCTGAGATATTGGAACCCTGCTATCATGTCTCCCCTAGTCCTTCTTTTCATTAAACTAGACATACCCAGTTCCTGCAACCGTTCTTCATGTTTTAGTCTCTAGTCCCCTAATCATCTCTGTTGCTCTTCTCTGCACTCTTTCTAGAGTCTCCACATCTTTTCTACATCGTGGTGACCAAAACTGAATGCAGTATTCCAAGTGTGGCCTTACCAAGGCATTATAAAGTGGTATTAACACTTCACATGATCTTGATTCTATCCCTCTATTGATGCAGCCTAGAACTGTGTTGGCTGTTTTGGAAGCTGCTGCACACTGCTGGCTCATATTTAAATGGTTGTCCACTAGGACTCCAAGATCCCTTTCACAATTACTACTGTTGAGCAAGGTACCACCTATACTGTACCTGTGCATTTCGTTTTTGTTGCCTAAATGTAGAACCCTACTCTTTTCACCATTGAATTAAATCCAATCAATACAAACTGATGACATGTGCAATTAAATCTACGCTTACTCCAAAGCAAATGTGACTAAGCAAAACTCGAAGAATGTGTGCACTAAGAGAGAGGACGCAGACGTTTATATTTAATTAATTACCACCTCTCTGAAGCCAAACTGAGATTTTATTTCCCTAAAGACAGTGTAAACTCCAGCCATGTTTAAAGCCCCTTGCCTGAAGCCCAGCCCTACTGTATTCCATGAAACCGCAGGGTTTGGCATTTATCGCAACAAGACATCTTTGCCTCAATACTGCAATGAGCAACAAACCACTGTTAAGACAAAAACATAACATCCCCCCCCAAAGCGCGTCATAGCATTCAGCCTGCGCGGACCGAAGATATCCCGACGGGATCTGCTTGTAACTCTATGAAAATTCCACGGGGGTGGGGAATAATGTCTCCTCACAGTGGAGCCAGGTCACGTGTTATCAGGCTGTGGCTTCGCCTCCGCTGGTTGGCTGGAGCTTGGCAATGAGCGAGAAAATGTGGTTGCCTAGTGACAAGAGAGGCCTCTGTTGTACACAGCCTGGACTTACTTGGGCAGCAACTTAGGGCTCCAGGCAGGTGAGTGATGGCCGCTGGGGAGGACGATTTAGGGGCACTTGCCTACCAGTGGAATCGTCCTTGCTCCGTCGCCTTTCCCGAACAGGTGCACTTCGAACGGGTTGGGCTAGGATTCCGATCATCCCAGGCTATGGAGTTATTCTGCAATAATTTGAAGGCTGGGAACGTGCCTTCTTTTGCCCCCCACCCCCGCAAAAGAGAAGCACCTTCCTCGCTCCATAAATTATTCTGGAATTCTTCTTCAACCTTTACTGGGACTGCGTTCTTCTTTGAGAGCTTAATTAAAATGACTTGAGGCGGGTTATTTAGCTTGCTTTAGCGTCGGGGTCTCCAATCTTGGCAACTTTAAGACTTGTGGACTTCAACTCCCAGAGTTCCGCAGCCAGCTTTGCTGGCTGAGGAATTCTGGGAGTTGAAGTCCACAAGGCTTAAAGTTGCCAAGGTTGGAGACCCCTGCTTAGGTGCTCTTTTATATTTGAACCCCATATTGTTAGCATAGAAGAATGGGAAATACCTTGTATTTCCTGTGATCTTTCATGAAACAACGTTCATGTTTGTGTTCCACACACCCCTACCTACCTATCCTTTTATCCTCCCCAAAAGCTGAGGAATAATAGCTCAAAATCACCCAACGTCTGGGTTTGCAGAAATTGATTGTGGATAATTTGTGGTTTAAGGGGGCAAGTAGTGGTTTAAACACATTCCTGTAACATATTATGTTAGGTGAACCACACTATCACATTGAACTAATATGCTATTTGTGCTCAATATGCTATTTGAATGCAGCATTTTGTTAAATTAGATCTGGGATTTATTGTGTTGCATTCATCTTTCATTGTTCGTTGTGTATCCCTCTTTTGTGGGGAATGTGTCTGGAATCACATTCTCTCTATATAGAATTTGTTCTGATTAAGAGTCTTTTTGAAAATTATAATTTTCACATGTTCTCTTATATCCTACAAGTATTGTTTGCTAGTCACAATAACACTTGGCATTTTTATGGGTACAACTCCTTTCACACCAATTAACTTTTAAATTTGACAACAGCAAACAATGGAGGGTTTTGTCTATTTTATAGAAGAAAACTGAGTCGTGCATCTAAAATCAGTGTTTTGTTTTGCAAATGCATGTTAATAAGGAATTTCACATAACCAGTACAGTGTAGATGTGTTCTGTAAATTTCTTCCAAACCTTTCCAATTTTGAGCAACCCATTCAGAAGTAGTAAAAAAAGAGTCTACTTCTTTTCTCAAATTAGTACATAGCATCCTAATTATCGGGGGAGGGGAATGAAAATGTAATGTTTACAGATCATCAAAAGATGATTCTCTTAGAGAGTCATTATTAGAAAGAATCTAGAACTTGCGTGCTAAAATCTTGTGAGGCAATCTATGCTTTGGATTATTTGCAACTTGCACACACACACACACACACAAACTTTTGAATAGATCTGTATGCAGTTATACTTTTAGTGACTTCCAGGTAGTTTTGATGCCTTTGCAGAAAGCCAAGAGATTGCAAGCTTTCCTCACCTCTGAGGGCAAGATGCTCCACAATGCAGTGGCAGTGGCAGTGGCAGAGAAAACTTTCTTCCTCCAACCTCACCAGTTGAAATTATTTGACTGACAGTCTGCAGCATCCCTGCCTGAATGAGTGGGACGGAGTAATGTGCTAGTGTTAAACTGGTTCTATAGGTATTTTTTCTTTAAGTTTAGTTTCTATGATGTTTTATAAGCATACTAGGAAACATATATTTACTATTACAATCATTTTTAAAATAAAATATGTATGTATGTATGTATGTATGTATGTATGTATGTGTGTTACAACCCCTGGTATGCCCAAATATGGGAGGAAGCTCACTATTCCTTCTTTCTGTCCTTCAGCTCATTACAGAAAACCATCCAGGCAGAAAACCATATTTTTATTTTTAATGTTGCCTTTTTATATTTGTGTTGTTTTATTTATTTATCAGCACAAATACAACACACACACACACACGTACGTGCCTGCGTGCGTGCGTGTGTGTATTTGTGTTACAACCCCTGGTATGCCCAAATATGGGAGGAAGCTCACTACTCCCTCTTTCTGTCCTTCGGCTCATCACAGAAAACCATCCAGGCAGAAAACCATATTTTTATTTTTAATGTTGCCTTTTTATATTTGTGTTGTATTTGTGCTGATAAATAAATAAAGGGAGACTAGTATAGATCCATTTCAAGCTATTTAGCTCTCATCAGCTATCAATCCCAGTAAGGGTATGGCTAGCTGATGAGAGCTAAATAGCTTGAAATGGATCTATACTAGTCTCCCTTTATTTATTTATCAGCACAAATACAACACACACACATACATACACACACATATGTATATGATATGTGTATATATATGTGTGTTTCATATATATATGAAAAAACAATCTGCAGTTCATTTTCTTTGTAAATGGGTATTTTGTGATAACCCTTGCTGAATTTGGCAAATATTTTGTGAGTATACTTATTATGGTAACCACTTGCCAAGAGTACTGTAATAATATTTTAAGATTCTGAAATGCCTGCTCATCCTAAAGGTTTGAAAATCCCTGGAATAGACTATCTATTTCAGAGCTTCCATATAAGGAAACTTAAGAAGGTAACTTAGTGGGTGTTGGCTGGTAGAGCATATTACTCTTGTTTGTTTTGGCTTGGCAAACATTTATAGCTGATTTAAAATTGTTTCTAGAGCAGTATTTTCCAACCCTAGCAACTTCCTGGCCTTCAATAGATGGAATTCTTCAACAACGATGGTAGCTACTGAAAATTCGGGAGTTGAAGTATATCTGAAAGTGGCCAACATTGGGAAACACGGCTCTAAATTTCTGAAATGCTTTGGAGCTTGGGATCTAGATATCTTAAAGTTTATCTTTTAACATATGTGTCCTCTCTTATCATCCATTAACAGCTTAATCCTGGGTTCATAATTAATTTCTTAGCAAGATATTGCATTTTAATTCTTATGTCTAGGTATGAACTATGTCTTTTAAGCTGAAATGCTCAGAAAATGATACAGAGTGATTCTCAAAACCAGATTGCTTCTGATGAAATAATTAAAGAGTTGGTAAGTTTTGGTTTGTTTTGAAAAACATCTTTGATAATGCTATAAGAGCTATCAACAGAATGATAAACAATATCTACCCCTCTGATCTTACAATTGGGCCTATAAAAATATTATCATATTTGTCACCCACTTATAACCCTTCAATTCACTGTTTAGAATTTGTGTAAGGTTATTAAATATTTATTTCTCAGTGTTGTATATGAACAAACTTTTAAATACATATCACATGCAGGCTTTATTGGCAGTACAGAGGAAGCAAGTTAACTCTTGTCATTATTGCTATATACACTGCTCTATCTCTTTACCTTTCTGATTTAATAGGAAAACTTGGCACCTCATTTCATTATTTAATAGGTTAATCTGTGCCTTTTACAATATTAAATTGATTCTGTCAATCAATCATATGTTTTGATTATCAGTGTTGTAGTTTGCAACCATGCATTTGCAAGGAATGTTCCTTGTTACTGCATAATCTGTAAAGGAGAATCTTTAGGAATATAGAATCAAGAAATCTTAAGAATATTTTTCAGCATTCTATGCAAATATGATAGCCTTGATATTTTTATAAGTACTATATAAATGCTGCAAGTTCACCAGTTGAAGTCTTTTAATAGAAGCTACTGGGAAACACTGTTGGTCTATGTGCTTTTGTTCTTCCTTGTAAGGATCCTAGTAGCATCTGTTTGTCATTGTGAGGAGCAGGAAATACAACTGAGTACTCCACTGATCTTGAGCAGCCATAATTGTCACATTCATTTCCCTGATTTCATTGTAGTATTTCTGATGAACAAGTATTGCCTTAACTGTGTTTGCATGACATGCTAAATGTGATTAGTTCTATAAACTCTTAAGTAAATGATTGATCAGCATGTGATGTGAACACATTTTTTTGAAAATCATGATTATTTATTATTAACAATCAGGTTATCAATAATAAATGCAATTTTCCAGATTTTCTTCTTAAAATGTTAATGGGATGGTGTGGTCTTTTCTCAAGATTGTCTTTTTTGCATTAATTATTTTTGATAATGCTATGGTATTTTTACTCTTGTTCGCCACTCAGAGTAGATGGCAGAGCCTTGCATGTTGTAAATGGAATTTTCTTAGCTAAGATGAAAATCATTGAGATGCATGTAATCCTTGAAGTCTGGGCAGCCAAAAGGGATGTAGATCAAATCTCCAGTTGGTAAATTGCAGTATAAAATTCATTTAAAAAAAAAAAAAGTCAACCAGTGAAATAGGTAATGTAAGGGCTCCCTGGAATTAATATTAGACCAAAATAAATACATATGGAGTTCTTCTGGATAAATTTGTCATAATACAAAGCTATTTGGAGTTTACTTATAGTTTTATCTTTCAATTGTAAAGGGAAAATATTAATAATCTTTAACTGTTTCTTCCAGTGTACATGTAATGGATTGGCTTATGAAAGACTTGAGCAAGAAGGACCTTCAACACGAAGCTTGGAGATGTTTTTCTCAGGTTACCCCAGAATAGTAGGACTGTCTCATTTCCCCAGTTTAACAAAACTAACTCTGGTTAGGCAGCACATCCAGTGGATTTCCGATTTAGAGAACTGTCCGTTTCTTAAAGAATTATGGATAGCTGAATGCTGTTTGAAAGTAAGTAGGAACTGAAGTCTGGCATTTTAATTTCCAGTGGATAAGGAAATCTTCATTTTCTAACGTGTGCTCTTTTGCACCTTTTTCTGGGTGGAAGGATCTGACTCTTTGAGTGGTACAACCAGGACTGCGCTAGAAAAAGTAGTACATGAATGAAAAGATACTTAATTTCTTTTTCATTTCTTTTTATTCATTATGTTTTTCCATCATAAGAATAAACACTTTGTTGAATAGCTAAAATCTTTTTAATTAAACACAAAAATATTGAGCCTTGGAGGTCTTCTAGTCCAACCCCCTGCCTAGGCAGGAAACCCTATACCGTTCCAGACAAATGGCTATCCAACATCTTCTTAAAGACTTCCAGTGTTGGGGCATTCACAACTTCTGGAGGCAAGTTGTTCTACTGATTAATTGTTCTAACTGTCAGGAAGTTTCTCCTCAGTTCAGTGTTATGATACTCTTTATTAGTGTTATGATACTCTTTATTATTCACTTATTCCCATCATTTTTTTGTCCCAGTTTGAAAAAAAAGCCTCTTCAAACTGCTCTCTGTCTTGGTGATTATAACACCTCCACCTCACATGATAATTACACTGGGCTTGGTAACACCAGTATTTTCTTAATGGCAAACCCCATTCCTAATCCTTTCAGGAAATCATGCTTGAATTAAGTTTCCAAGTTACCACAAGTAAGTTAACGCATTGTGAAAGTTCTTTTCTAAGATACCCCAAACACCTCCAAAATCACTTCAGTGAAAAGACCAACTTTCTTAATTTTACATAACACAAGGTATAGTCAAAAACATTACTTTAATAATTTCTCCCTTCTGTTACATTAACAAGATTTGGTTGCAATACAAAGTGAGCAGAATATTTTGTCACAGAATGTTCTAATTGAAAAGCAGGCCATTCCAACCTTAGCATGGGCCTTTCCAAGATCAGAATGTTCTAAGACGTAATATTTTGCACAATGTTTTAATGAATTTATAGGCCTCATCTATTTTTGGAGAGAATATAGCTCTGAAGCTTCAGCTTGTATTATTAGATTTTAAGTCTGATTGCAGTTTTAGCAATGATAAGAGAAGTCTTGCCCAAGTAAAATGTCTCAGTCCATTTCACATCTAACTCATACATCACCTTCAGTGTATTATTTGATGTTGTCCCGCTAATACCTGCTCAATTTTGGCTGATTTTGAAAAGCAGGGCCAGATTTGATTAGAACTTGGACGGAAAACCACTAGTAAATCTTAGTTGCTTGAAAAAAGCAGCATTGAACTATTACTGTATTGTTGCCATGAATACTACATGCCTATGTTTGTGAAATTTCCAGTAATCAAATTTGATTCAGGAAAAACTAACTTCTCCTTTGTTTCAAATTTATATTTGTGCATTAGAAAGAAAGGTTGATAATCATGAATTGTGGATCTACTGCAACATTAAGACATTTTAAATTTCCTCATTGGTGACTTTAATTTCTTTGCAGAAAATTGCTGGTTTGGAAAAATGTGTCCTTTTGCAAAAACTTTACCTGTATTGCAATATGATTTCCATTATTGAAAATCTGGAAATGCTACAAAAGCTGGAGATACTTTGGCTTAATGGGAACCAAATTAAAGAAATACAGGTAAGATTCGGTTTTGAAGAGCTATTGATTCTCATCTATCTCTTCTTTGTACGAATAAGTAAATGGGAGAGAAGAAGATGCTATTTAAATCATTACAAATTGTGTAAAAAACAGTAAAACAGCTGATCCATTTTATTCCATTTTATTACATAATCACTTTTATCACCAAAAGCAGTTTCTGATCAATATATTTGGCAACAATACAAATATGATCTCAGCAATACTAAGCTCTTAGGTATCCCAGTTGTACAAGTGATTAATTATATTTCGCAATCCACCAATAATCATAAAGACTCCTTCTTTTTCCCTTTCCCTTTTTTCTTCTTCTTTGTTTCCTGCCCCCCTCTTTCTGAAGGAATGATGAATAGTGAACTAGAAGATACAATTAAGATTTAAACAATCAACATTAAACTTACCTGTTCTAAAACAAGTTAATAAAATCACCACCAAACCAGAAATTAAAATAATATTCACTTGAAAATAATACTCGCAAGACGATCTTGTTCTATAGTAATAACTCTGCAACTGTCTAGATGAACAAAGGATGTCCTCCACTGTAATTTAAAACAAAATAGCATAAGAGCTAGCTGAACTTAATCTTCAGGGAGAGTGCCAGAATTGCAATGCTATTAGCCATATTCAAGGAATAAAATTATTAGGAATCTGCTAAATAAAATAGTTGTAAAAGGTCTGCTGTTAATGGTCGTAGTTTGTCCGACTCCGCAGGAAAAACACAGAAAATGAGACAAAATACAACTTGGTTTAAAATGTTTTCCAAAACCATTTGATTTATGCAACATAGTCTAATGTACGTATGCTTTAAAGAATAGCTACATTTTTAAAAAGTTTGCAACATTATATAATTCTAAATATAATAATCTGTATTTTTTACAGGGGCTGACTTCATTGCAAAGACTGAAAGAACTCAATCTTGCAGATAACAATATTAGTAAAATTGGTACAAGATGCATTGTATTTTGCATATCTATTATTTTGCATATTATTAATGGGGAAAACAACAGTGAATAGATTTTCTACCTTGGAACTCTTCTCTTGCTCAGTAGCTTGTCATTTACAGTAGAAATATTTTATATTCCATGCTATGCAATACAGTAGTATAGCTAAGGTTTTAGATGCTAAGCTTAATGGTTTTACTTAGGTGAGATTTTAGTGACAATAGGACAGTTTTCAAGTGATTGACCTATTACTAGGGTATGTTTCATTTTGTTACCCAATTTTTTCAATGTGTACAAATAATAACACAAGCATTGTGACACATCATGTTTTGACACTAATAATAAGAGAAAAAGTATTGTGAGAAACAATATCAATCCCATTTCACCCTATTTCATGCTATTTCAGCCCAGACATTGATACTGGGTTTAAGCCATCAGTCAACTGTTTGGCCAAGTTATTTGGCTTTGACCTTTGGCTCTGATGTTGCTGTAATCACTGACATCAATTGTGCAAAAGAGGAATTATAACCATTCTGGATCAGAGGTGTATATTTCTGAATATTATTGGCACAGGAACATTAATGGGTGTAGAGAGTAAGGAAGATAATGCAACAGATCTTGTATGTCTCTATCAAGGTCATCTTCTTTAGTCTACATTGGGAGAGGGCTACTGTGTTCAGGTCATCCGATGAACTTCCATAGGTAGTTGTTGATTATTGTGGAAAATAGAATATAAGATTGGCAAGCAGATCCAATATTTTTAAAAAGATTTGCCCATGTATAAAGAAATGTATTGTTCTATAGACATTGTTCTATTGCATTTACTTGTATACTATTACAATTCACAAGAAATCCTTGAAACAAAGAAAAAAGACTTGGTTCAAACTTTTTTCCTATTTCTTCCATGGGCATAGCCATGCTGTTTTCTTGGCAACAATATAGCAGTTACATGAGACCGCTTTCTTCTTTTTTCAATCTTTCCTATAGCCTTGTATTTCCATGTGGCTTTCTGACCAGATCTGACCTTGTTTAGTTTTTTTTTAATAGCAACCAAGACCAAAACAGAGAGAAAAGTTCAAGAATGATTTCCCTCCTTTTCTCTTTTAGGAAACCGCTTGGACCCAAGTGAAAGCATTGAAAAATTAAATTTGTCTGGTAACAGAATACGCTCGTTTAAAGTAGGTGTTGCCTTCTCTTGGCTTGATTGATTTAATTGGTTTATTTATTAATCTATTTTATTATTCAGATTTGTAAAGCTACCTATCTCAATGCCTGGGCAACTCATGACAAAAAGGGTATAAAAACAGTAATACAAATACAACACAAATACAATAACTTAAAAACAAAAAGTATGGAAAGTTGGGCCAATCTGGCTTCTGGGAGATAATGTTCCAAAGAAGGGGAAGCACATCAGAAAAAAGCTGCCTTCCTGGGCCTTCCAGATGACAATCCCTGGCTGACGGGATTTAAAATATATCCTTTGTGCTGGACCTGATGAGACATGTAGATATGATTGGGGAGAGGTGGTCCCTCAAATATCACAGTCCCATGCAATGCAGGATTTATAAACCATCACCAGCTTCTTGACTTGGACCTAGAGACAAAATTGGCAAACAATGCAATTCACGGAGGATCAGGGTAATATGGAGAAAGGTTATTTGTTGTTAAGAAAATGTAACATTGAAATATTCCAAGTTTATTTTATTCCTAGGTTTCTGCAGGTTTTCTCTGAATGGTGAAGCCTAGAATAGTTCTTGATATTAGATATATTTGAAAGTGGTGCTTTTTCATTTTTTTTCTTTTGCAAAGGAAATTACCAATTTGGCAAGATTACCTCACTTAACAGACCTGTGTTTGAATGACCCCCAGTATGAAGCTAACCCTGTTTGTCACCTGTGCAATTATGCAACACATGTGCTATATCACATTCCTTTGCTTCAAAGGCTTGACACTTACGATGTATCTTCTAAACAAATCAAAGAGCTGGCAGAGGTGAGTACAGATTTTAAGACACAGAAAAGAAAGAGGTTACTGTTAGCTAATTACATTAGTATCAGGGTGGATTTGATTCAAATCAAGTCGATTTAAATCACAATTTAAATCACTTAGTAAAAAGGCTTGATTTAGATCAACTTGATTTAAGTCATAATTTTTAAAGAGAAACTATCATCTCTGTCCCGCAGCAACTCCTCCTCTGACCTGCTGTTGACTCACCGACTGTCCCAATATTGCAGAATATACAGCCTCATGCTACATAATTAAACTTCATTTCATGCTGAATGAACTAAAGTATTAATGTATCTTAAATAGAAAACTATCTTTAGATAGATTATTACTCCAAAAGCATTTTATTAAAATAAATTTGATAAAAATAAAAAAAATCTGATTCTGATTTTTTAAAAAAAAATCGATTTTTATCCATCCTGATTAGTATTCCATCCTAGGAGTAAAAAAAAACCTGTTTCCTCTTCTTTGTATATATGATCATCCACATCATAACACTTACTAGCTGAGAAATATAAATATTATGTGTGAGTATGTGTGCAATATAAAAATATAATTATAGAGGTTAATGCTCAGTTATTATTTAAATTAATAAAATATTTCTTCATTTAATTATAAATTTTCTTGATTATCCAATTTATAGTTTAATTCTAATTTCAGCAGTTGTTTGAATAGGATAGAAGAATCCTTTTCTAGAGGAGAAGAACTATGTTAATAGGACCATCCCTATTGCTAAATGTAGAAAGCTTACAGGAATAATTATCTCCTAGGATGCATTTTGAATCTTGCCCAAATTCAGTCATGTATGGCAGGAAAGTGACCCTCACCTGATATTATTTAAAATTAAACGTTAATTCTCTGGTTTTCCAAAATTTTGGAAATTGTGTTAGCAACTTTGTGGATATGTGTTATAGCAAATCACCTTAGTGCATTTTACTTTACTTGTTTCTTTTTCTTTAAATGATCCTAATGGACATCTTGCTGAAATGCAAGGTTTTTTTAAATTAGATCAGAAAGAAATTAGCCTCTGTGCCTTGGAACTACAGATGGCTCATATTGCCTCTCAAAAGGACTGTTTCTCTTAACACTGTCCATCCTTTACCTTAGAATATCCACAATCCACACATTGATATATTTATAATAGCTACTCAGAGTTACTGTTCAGAGTTGCCTGAACTGCAAGTTGGCCAGCAAATCAATTTGATAAATAAATTAGTGTTAATCCACTAACTGTTCTTGATGTCATCATTATATGGGGCTGCTTGCTGTAGAGGCATTGGAGATTCTCTACCCAGAGAAGAGCAGATTATTTACATTGAGGAATGGTGAAAACATTACCATTGTGTGGGAATAGACGTGCTGAAGGTTCCAGTAGAGAAAGTATAGAATGGACATTGAAACGCTTTCCTATACGAGGCTGTTCCATATCGTGTCCACCTTTCAAACTTGGGAGACACAATCCAAGAATGGCATGATGATATTTTAGAATTTTTAATTTATTATTGTATCCTTAAATGCCAACATTCAGCCCCTTCCTGAGTTTTTCTTTTATCTTTTGAAGACAACTGTGATGAAAAAAGTGATGTACTACAATATGCGAATCAAGAGTGTTCATAGACAGCTGAATGAGGAGCTTGAAAAGCTAAGAGAAAGAAAGAACAAACTACAGAAATTGCCAGAAGATCGTCTTAAACATTTCAACTGCTATGTGAAACATGTAAGAAAGGCAAACCCCGCCATCACCAAAGTAAATTTTGGCTGAATCCTGTTGTTTGAATGCTACCATTGAAGTTTCAAGCGCCTGCCCACAATCTATTATACCTTCAGTAAATCCAAGTAGGAATTACTTACTTCCCCCAGAAGTAAGATGGCAAGAATTCAGTAGTGAGCCTTTCTTCATTAAAAGTCTTGGTAGAATGCAGGCTTTGCAACCCAGAATGTTCCCGATTCAATCCCAGGTTGAAATTATCAGAGTTTAGGATGAGATTAGGACCATTCTGATCCATCTGACCTTTTGTACGGTTGTGAAGTCCTTGTTACCTGCCAGGTCCAAGTGTGTTAAGGGCCCTAAAGATATCGATACATAGTTTTACTTGGCAACCATATATATTTATTTTGTATTTTTAATTATGTTTTTATGATATAGCCTGCCCAAGGTTAGAAGATGGGTGGCTATAGAAATCAAATAAATCAATACAAAAGAAATTGTTTTATAGACTAATCCAGTCTCATGACGTGAGTTATTTAATCAAAACAGGTACTAATAATCATCACAGGCCCTTGGGAAGGACTCAATAGGTGACAAAAATGCCAAATCCAATCCAAACATCTGGTTGACAGAGTGACAAACAACACTAATAATACTCAATAAATGCTGCCCAGAGTCACCTCATAAGGGAGGTAGGCAACATAAAAATGTAATAAATAAATAATAAATAAAAGCACACATAATATTTGAGCAAAGTACTATGTCCCCTTGGTTTAATATTGAACTCCAAATACAACCTAATGGAATAGAATTTGGAGTGTTTCTGAAACATACTTCCCCTTTGCAATTGGTTAATAAATCAGTACGTCTTAATATATGTTTACCAAGTCTTTAAAACAAAATTCAAATTTGTCTTAACAAACTATCCAAGAAAAAGTATCCACATGGAGTCCCAACACAGAGCAATACCACAGTATAAAAGGGGAAGGGAGATTAATTCTTTCCTTCCTGTGCTTGCTATTTGCTGACTAGTCTCACTGCCTATTGCTCTTAAAAGTCCAATTTGTTTTTGTGGAAGCAAATACTTGGGAAGAGACATTTTTGCATGGAAAGTGTATGTGAAGGAAAAAGTGTTCCCTCCCTCCCTCCCTGTCTCCTCTGCATCACAATCTACATGACCTTACATGACTACTTTTTTTTTTAAAAAAAGATGGATATTAGATATACTTTTAGAATTGGTGCATATTGCATAATTTTGCTAAAAATGTTGTAGTATTTTTCTTCATTGTGGAATAATATTTTCTTCTTCATTGTGGAATAACAACTGAAATATTTTCTTATTTATGCAGTGATGTGCAGCAAAACACACATGTGTTTGTTCTTGTCCTATTTTTGCACATTGTTTGGTGTATACCGTTTTGGGCTTTAGCTTTTCATTAAATGTTCCTATCCTTCGTACATTTCAGTCAAACTAATGCATTTCTTTTGCTTTCTGTCTTAAAACAGCTGGAACGTGAATTGATGGAACTTCAAGCAAGTGGAAAAATACAAGCTAGTAAAGTTTCTTCTAGCTGGAACTTTGAATATGAAAAATCAGATGGGGAAGTTGAGAGTCCAGATGAGACCACAGAAGAATCCAGTCTGGAGCAACTATTTCTTCATAAATTAGATGCCCTCAAAAGAAGAATAAATTTCTGGAACAAGAAACTGCAGGAGTATGTACATCTTGTGAAAGGTGCAAGGGCTGCTGTTTGAACAGGTTTGGGACTTGAAGACACTGAATTCATTGCTTGAGATAAGATCCACTTTGGGGGTTGCATGCTGGTCCTCAGTTCCTTCACACGTGCCTGTCCTCTGGAAGAGGCAGGTAGGGTGCTCTGCTGTGTTTATGTCGTTGTGAAGGAATTTGTAGGAAGGAGAGAAGTATTCAGGAAATCCATAAAGTAGGACTTGAAGACTTGAAAGGCTATCTCTGTGTAAATAAAGTTTAAAGTAGGATTTTAGGATTTGAACGGCTATATGTGTATAAACTCAATACTAAATATCTAGAACAGGAGTGTCAAACTCGTGTGGTCATGGCAGTGTCACAGGATGTATCAGGACTTCCCTCCCCCCCTTTGCTAAACCGGGTGTGGGCATGGCCAGCGCATGATACACCTGGCCTAGGGGTCACGAGTTTGACAGCCCTGATCTAGAACCTAAATGAGAAAGTTTAATTGCAGTACTTTTTAAAAAAGTACTCAATATTTTAGATTTGTTTTAACTTAACAAAATTGTTTCATCCGTTAAAAAGTCCTCCTAATTGGAAGGATAACGGGTTTCTTTTTTACATGAATGATTTTCATGTTGATATTTTTACATTCATAGATGTCAGTAGCCCTCTGCGGGGAAAAAAAACATTGCTCCTTTTGCCTTTTCAGAAATAGTGTCCTTTGGGACATTAACGTGATGATGAAAGCAAAAATATTGTATTTACCTGAAAGGAAAATGGGTATTTCCCCAAATAATTGTCCTTTGTAATGGGAGGACTATCTTCCATTAGCTGAAAAATGGAATGTGATGAGTAAGGTTGATAATTTCAGGGATGCATGAATGTTCTAAAATTCAGGATCACACTTCTTTCAGATACAAGGATACATTAATTCTATCTGGGAGTAACATTGAACTTTGACAAGTCCTGGATTTCTTTAACTAACACCATCCTTAATCTAACATTAAAAAAGAGACCTTGTGCTTATTATTTTATTATAGCAACTTTATACATGCAATGGAGTGCAGGCACACTTTTGGTTCTTGCAGCGCACTTGATAGAATTTGAATACTGGTTGTGTTTCCTTTGTATCTGTTTAAGTTAACTCAGACAGATACGTGTGTTTTAGTGGGGGAAAGTTGGAAAATCAGCAAGAAAAAAAATTCATTAGGACCTACCTTGGCTCCGAGGTCCTGCATATTCATAAGGCTTGCTATGCAGTTCTTGAGATCATTGCCCTTTTCTGTACTTTGCCATTTTCCAGGGCGCTGCTCTGGAGAGTCCAAAGAAGGGTTAAACACAGCCAATCTGCCCAGAACTGAATTGAAACTTTAAGCCACGCCTCTGGTGCCGACTCTCCTCAGATTTTTTCAATTCAGCTAGCCCAGTAGACGCGCTTTAAAATTTTCTCCAGTTCTAAGATTGATTCCTTGGACTCTCCAGAGGAAGAATAATTTTTTAAAACAGTATATTTAAGGATTTTTAGAGCAGGCTGGTGAGTTTAAATTTAAGTTTGTTTTTTTCCCTTTTTAATTGGGTTTTTCTCACCCTTTCGGCTCTCCTGGAGTCCGGGGCTTTGCTCTGGCTCCTGGAAGCCGCAGGCAGCTGTTGGGGGAAGCGCGTGGGTCGGAGTGCCGACGCCAGCGCTGTTGGGGCACCCCTACTGGGGGCCGATTCCCACTGGAAGCCCTCCGTTGCAATTTGTGCTTCTAGCAAGTCAAATTGCTGCGTGGGCTTCCAGGGCAGCCATTTTGGCTTCTTCCCTCTTTAAAATTGGCACACAAAGCTCCGGTGAGTTCCGGCCGCCATTTTGGATTGCGCAATCTTCCGGCTTTACTTTTAAAAGTTTTTTGCCGCAGCTGCCTGGTGCCTGGCTCTTTGCAGGAGCCGCGTGGAGTCAGACTTGCCCGGTGTGACCGGCGACCTGGGCCCCAATCCAAGCAAGTGATAGCGGCGTGGGATCGTGGCCTGCTGGGTCGCCTCCTTTACTCTCCTGCAGGCGCTGGGAGCGAATTCTGCTCGCGCCTAAGAAATTCCAAGCTACTTCAGGCCTTGCAGTTTCTCTGTCTCCTCAGGAGCATCGTGCTACGGTGGGCTTTCTGGAGGTGGTGAGTGGTGGTTTCCCATCCCCCTACTGCCCCAACCAGTGATTGTTACCATGGCAGATCAGGTCCCTGAGACTTCTGAGGGTGTCTCTTCCAGAGCCCCTGTAAGACAGGCCGGGAAAGCTGCCAGGGAGGCCATTAGAGGGAGTAAGCCTTACTCCAGGCATGGCCCCAAGCAGGGCTCAGGCCTAGACAAAGATGCATTAAGGCGACAGAAGGCCTTAGAAAAACAAAGCCCAACAGCAGGCCCAATCTTCCCTTTCGGTGTCTCCTGGGGAGCCCTCCAGGGAAATTCCTCCAGCCCAGGGAGGCCCCATTTCTGATAGTGAAGAGGAAGGGGATTCCTTGGCCATGGCAACTTCTCCAGGCCATTCCATGGCTGATCAGGCTGATCTCTTTGCCTGTCCCTCTGATATGGAGGAGGGACCAGCTCCAATGGGGCCCTTAGCCCCTCAACAGCCGATCCCCGGGCCCACTCAAAGGGTTCGCCCCATTGAGGCCCAAGGGCCTAACCTATCCACTGAAATGCAGGAAATAATTAACAGGGCCATTTCCCAGGGCATTGAGGCAGGCATGCGAAAAGGTGGCAAGCGCACTCGCAAGACCCACCATTTGCAACCCCAGGAGGATTCCAGAGAGATGACTCCTAGCCTTCCACCTCCGTCCCTGCATTCTTCAGTGGCCTCTGATGAGTCAGACTGGGAGGAAGAAGAGGAATTTCTTCCTAGGCAGGAAGCTGAATTCTCTGGGGATGAGGCAAGCCCCGCCAAAAAGCTGGCCTTTTCAGGCTTATTTAATTTGGATAATTTCAAAACCATTTTAGATAAGGCTAAGATCTCAACTCACATGGGGTCCACCCCCCCAGCTCAGGTGGTTGTAGACCCTGATGATCTATCTGGGGATCTCTTTGAGGAACCCATTTCGGTCCAGGAAATAGTTCCTGTACCCAAGATGTTCCTCAATTTAGTTCAAAGACAGTGGGCGCAGCCAGCTACCATGGCTACCCCCAGCAGCCATGACAAGAAGCTATATACGGTGGATGCCAGCCTGGAGGAGATGCTCAAGCTCCCTCCTATCGATCCCCCTGTAGCGGCTCTTACCTCCTCTTCTGTGCTCCCTCCTGACCTGTTGGAGGGGCTCAAGGCTGAGGACAAGAGAACCGAAACTGCTTGTCACAAGACCCATCAGGCAGCTGCATGGGCCATTAAGTCCTCCGCTTCGGCCTCCTTTTTCTCCAGGGCGGCTCTCCTGTGGCTGAGGCAGTTGTTGAGGAAGATACCTGCCAAGGACGTTAAAGTCAGGCAGGATATCAATAAAATCATGGCAGCCACAGAGTACACTGCTGATGCCACTCTGAATGCTGCTAAGTTTGCCTCGCGTGCCCTAGCGTCTAATGTTACTTCCAGATGCCTCCTGTGGCTTAGGCACTGGAATGTGGATATGCGCTCCAAATGGAAGCTTGTTACTGCCCCCTTTAAAGGGGACAAGCTGTTTGGTGAGGTCCTTGATCCAGTCCTTGTGGAAAACAAGGACAAAAAGAAAGTGATGCCATCAGTCACCAAAAAGCCTGATCGTAAAGGTCCTGGCTCTTACAGGAGGGAGGCCTTTCGGAACAATGAGCCCTCCACCAGCTCCGCCCCCTATCATCGGGCGTATCCCCAGCAGGGTGAGCGGTCTCAGGACCGTCAGTCCTTTCGAGACAGAGGTCGCCAGCAGCCCTTCTCCAAGCGGCCATTTCGGGGGGGCTCCGGCTCCCGACCCTTTAGGAGGTATAAATGACCATCATAGGTCAGCTCCCATAGGAGGGCGGTTGCAGTTGTTCCACGCCAAATGGGAGCAGACCACGTCAGACCAGTGGGTTCTTCAAACGGTCCGCATGGGTCTCACTTTAGAATTCTGGTCCCCCCCTCCCCGCCACTTCATCCGGAGTCCAGTTCCCTCAGGGTTAGTCAAAAGATCCCTCATGGAACAGGAGATAAGGCACCTCAAGGAGATCAGGGCCATAGAACCTGTCCCAGCAGGCCAGGAAGGAAGAGGGTTTTACTCCATCCTGTTTCTGGTCCCCAAAAACTCAGGAGGGTGGAGGGGGATATTAAATCTAAAGAGGTTCAATCACCACGTGACATATCGCAGGTTCAAGATGCAGTCCCTCCAGTCCATCTTGGGGGCATCAGGCCAGGCGATATACTAACGTCCATAGACCTCAAAGAGGCCTACCTCCACATCCCTATCCGCAAAGCCCACCGCAAGTTCCTGAGGTTCTCTTACATGGGCCTCCATTACCTCCGGGACCACGGGTTCACCATCAACCTGGAAAAAAGTCATCTCGTTCCCACGACCAGACTGAAGCATCTAGGGGCCGTCATCGACACCACCTCGGGCACAGTATCCCTGTCCCCGGAAAGGGTGGCCAGCCTTCGGGAGATGGTCGTTCAGGTGCAGCAGTCACGTCTAGTCAAGGTGGTTCAGCTCTCACAGCTCCTCGGCAAGATGATCTCGTGCCTGTCAATCGTGCCTTGGGCGAGACTTCACTCCCGTCCCCTTCAGTGGCTCCTGCTTCCATATCAAAGAACAAACGAAAGCAGCTCAACAACACTGATTCCAGTTCCAGCAGAGGTACGTCGCTCTCTAAAGTGGTGGTTGTCTCCGGCCCTGTTAAAGGGGTCGCCATTCAAGGAGCCAATCAGGCTCACCATCACAACGGATGCCAGCCTGTTCGGTTGGGGGGCCCACTGCCACAACCAGCTCGCACAGGGCAGGTGGTCCCCTTCCGAAGCCGCTCACAACATCAACTGGCTGGAGCTGAGGGCAGTCAGGCTTGCGCTGAAGCGCTTCCAGAGCACCGTTCAGGGCCACCACGCGCGCATCATGACAGACAATGTCGCCACCAAGGCGCACATCAATCGACGGGGGAATGCGCTCCAGATCCCTGATGAAGGAGGCGGAGCTCTTGGGTCGATGGGCGGAGAGGTATCTCCTTTCTCTTCAGGCGGAGCACATCTCGGGCACGAGCAACACCCAGGCGGACTGGCTGAGCAGATCCACAGTCGACCACTCGGAGTGGCGTCTACATCCGCTGCTGTTCCAGCAACTGTCCCAGAGGTTCGGCCTCCCGCTGGTGGACCTGTTCGCCACCGCGGCCAACGCGCATCTTCCGCGGTTCTTCACAAGGTTCCACGACCCGAGGGCGGAAGGAGTCAACGCGCTGCACGGCCCGTGGCCGAAAGGTCTGCTTTACGCTTTTCCCCCGCTACCTCTTCTTCCCAGAGTCATCAGGAAGATCCTAGCAGAGGAGGCGGAGGTGCTGCGGGTAGCACCGTACTGGCCCAGGAGAACCTGGTTTGCAGACTTGGTGAGTCTTTCGATCACACCACCGTGGCGGATTCCTCCACAGGACATCTCTCTCAGCCAGGGGGCCCTTCAACATCCAGAACCCCAGTGGCTGCAGCTGGCCGTCTGGCACTTGAGAGGGATCTCCTAAGCAGAGGCAAGTTGTCAGACAAGGTGATTGGCACCATCCAAGCGTCACGACGGCAGTCCACGACGCGCATCTACGACGCCACTTGGAAATCCTTCGCCAGCTGGTGCATGGCTCATGGTACGTCTGCGCCCCTTGCTTCGGTTCCTGTCATCCTGGACTTCCTGCAGGAAGGTTTGGACAAGGGCCTGGCACCTAACACCCTGAGGCGCCAGGCGGCAGCCCTGTCAACCATCCTCTCAGTTGAGGGCTACGCATCTCTTGGGCGGAATCCGACCATCCGCAGTTTCCTCAGGGGAGCGACCAACCTGAGACCCCCAGTGGTCCACAGATACCCATCTTGGGATCTCAATGTAGTGTGCGGTCCCTCATCGGGCCCCCGTTTGAGCTCATTAAGACGGCCAGTCTCAGACACCTCACATTCAAAACGGTTTTTCTGGTCGCTATCACGTCTGCTCGTCGCATATCGGAACTGGCTGCCTGTCAGTCAGAGAGGACTTGTGTCTCATTCGTAACGACAGAGTAATCCTGAGGCTGGACCCTTCCTTCAGTCCGAAGGTCAATTCCGGGTTTCATCGGGCGCAGGAGGTGGTCCTTCCGGATTTTTGTCCGCATCCTCGGCACCCGAGGGAAAAGCGCTGGCACATGCTGGATGTGCGCAGGACTATTCGCAGATACATCAAGCGCACGGCCAGTTTTCGGAAATCCGAATCTCTATTCGTCTCCTTTCAACCAGCTTCTCAAGGCAAGAAGGTCTCTTCATCTACCATCGGCGGATGGCTGCGAGCCTGCATTGCGCTTGCCCACGTTTTACAGTCCGTTCCTGTGCCTCGCAATATCACAGCACATTCGACTAGAAGCGCCGCCACCACAGCTGCCTGGTCTACACAGGCACTGATTGAAGAGATCTGCAAGGCGGCCACCTGGACTTCTCTGTCTCCATTTGTCCGAAATTACAAACTGGACAGTTTTGCATCGGCGGAAGGGGCCTTTGGGAGGCGTGTTCTTCAGGGCATCCATACCAGCGGAGCGACCCTGATGGCTGAGCCTTCCCGCCCTAGTGACAGTTAGCTTGGGCATGTCCCTTCTTTGGACTCTCCAGAGCAGCGCCCTGGAAAATGACCATTGTCTTACCTGAAGGGTCCTTTTCAGGGCGCTGCAACGGAGAGTCCACCCCGCCCTGGGGTCTATTCTCCGCTGGTGTTTGTGAAGTCACAGTGTTGTTTGTTGTCTCTGTTATTGTTGTTGGACTATTTTTGACTTGTTCCATATTAGACTTCCAGTTGAAGTTTCAGCGCGCAACTGTTCCACGTCTTCATTGAATAAATCTGAGGAGAGTCGGCACCAGAGGCGTGGCTTAAAGTTTCAATTCAGTTCTGGGCAGATTGGCTGTGTTTAACCCTTCTTTGGACTCTCCGTTGCAGCGCCCTGAAAAGGACCCTTCAGGTAAGACAATGGTCATTCACTGTCAACTTTCAGCTATGTTGTATCCTGTGTGTTATATTGCAGAATTGAATCGATTTATCAAGTGGAAGTCCAGAAGAAGAAGAAAACCAGCAATTTGGCAGTACAGTTTTTGCTTACTGAACTGGAATCTGTGGGAAACACACGATTTGAAGAGGGCTCACCAAATGATGTTTGGTACAGTTGTTTTGCAGTGTTCTAAAATGTTAATCTTCAATCTTGCAGTGTTCTAATAGCTCCAAGTAAGCAGCAGGAGTAGAAGGAGGTTGAGGCCACTGGCTGTGGAGCATATCTGCATGCATTCATGATATATCTAGATCAGGGGTGTCCAAACTTGGGAACTTTTAAGACTTGTGAACTTCAACTCCCAGAATTCTGGGAGTTGAAGTCCACAAGTCTTAAAGTTCCCAAGTTTGGACACCCCTGATCTAGATGCTATTGGTTGTCTAAAACCAGGGAAACTGACAGCAGACCAGTCTCAGCAATAAGAAATGTAGTGGCCCAGTGGCTTGTAAAATACAACTTTCTATGTTCCAGATACAGTCTTGGCAATTGGGACATCACAACAACCTATAATTTAAAGAAACTGACTATTTTGTATAGAAAACAGAAGGGAGGAAGTTACACAAGATAAAGGAAAACAAACATGGTTAATGCAGATTAAGAGGTACTCTTGGTCAATCAAAAAGTAAATGAAATGTGAGCAACTGTAGAAGAAATGGCAGAGCCTGTGGGTGGTGTCAAAGAAGGGACCAGCCTAGAGTTTCTACATAGCTAGACACATACTAAGTCCAATCTACTGTGAATTCCCATGACCTTTATCTAACTTATAGCAGGTGCTAATCATTAATTGAAAATATTCCTGTGCGTAGGCAGCAACAAAAAATCTGTTTAATTGGAACTTCCCATGTGAACCAGGTCTTTTGCATCTGACAACTACCCTAAATAGAGTAAAAAGCAGGATATAAATCTCCCCTTTCTTGAACTGTGTGCCACTTGATCTAGCTTGCAGTTCATCTTTGCTTTGCTACCTAGATAGCATGATAGAAAGATTCAGATATTGTTACCACAGATTTACTTATAATGAAAAGACCGATTTCTACAAGAGAAAGAAAAGCTCCATTCATGAGGAAGCAGAAAATAATATACAGCCTTGTACAATATGTATTGTACAGGAAACCCCTCCAAAATGCAATAAAGCAATAATTTACATCACTGCTATATCCAACCAACATGTTTCTGCTCTGCTATGTCTCTCTCAGTAAATGTTAATGTATCAAATAACAGCTTTGGACTACTCTACAGATTGTCATTCACTCCTTTACCGAATCTCACATAGACATCACATTGCTGATTTATCACTACTACAGTCTGTGCTTGGAAGAGATATTGTACATGTAGTGTTTGACTTATAAGCACAATTGAGATTGGAATTTCCATCATGTCAGTGCAGTTATAAAGCGGAACCTTGACAGCGACTTATCATTACCTACTTTGGCTAATGAAATGTTGGCAAGAAAACAACCAAATCAAGAGAGCACAAGGACTTACCATGTGAACACACCTTATTTCACAACCATTTTTACCATGACTGTTAAGTAACTCACGTAGGTGTTAAACAAATTCAGCTTCCCCAATTGATTTTGCTTGACAAAAGCTGTGGGGAAAGATGCATCTCACCATTGTTTGACTGCAAGATGTTGCAACCGTCATAAATGCATAATGGTTGTCAAGTTCCTGAATTGTGATCATGTAACCATGGGGATGGTGCAAGAATCGTAACTTGAAGGATGGGTATCCTTCAAGTTATAACTCACTTTTCTGTGGATATCATGATTCCAAACCATTGTTAAATGAACAATTTTAAATCGAGAGTTAACTGTATATAATAATGATGGATTATTTTAAAAATAAGATATGCAAAAAAAAAAATCCAAGAAGTAATTTACTTCAAATAATATGTATGGCAATAATTGCTAGGTTACTTCATTCAAAGGAAAGCAAAGTTTTCTCAGAGAACTGAGACAGAAAAAGTATATATACTAGAATATCTCCAGTTCAGTCTCCAGCATCTTCAGACAAGCATGCTAAGATCACTTTTCAACTCTGAAGGTTAATGTTGGCCATTGTAATCAGTATTAGATGAACTAAGGAGCTGATTTGCTGGAAGGCAGCTTCCACTGTTACTGTATGTTTTGTGCTCAAATCCATTGCTTTCAAAACAAAGGATTATAAATTTAGTGTAAGGTGATGATAAAGTTTGAAAGCAAATTAAATATGAATTTCAGCTGCTTTCTCACCAGCTCACAGATATTATCTTTTTCAGTAAAATATTGAGGAATCTTCCTGCTGTTTTTATCTGAAAATGACAGTAATTATCTTCAAAATTGAGAGATTGTCTTAGATTTTATTGTAACGTAATTAATGGAGGGAGAGGTTTTAAAAAAAATTGTCTAATTATTTGGGCAGGGTATCGTATTGAGTAATTATAGTGATTCAAGTCCTCTTTCTTAACCATAGGTTTAATTCATGCTATGAATTGATTTTATCCCGATTTTGTGCCTGGGACTTCAAAGTATATGGCATCACTGCATTGAAAGTAAATCGTGTTATTAGGGTGCACAACCGAATTTTGAGGCTGAATTTTGAGGAGAAATTCCAAAAGTTTTTGGATAAAGAAGAGTTAAATGAGTCCATGTGAGTTGATTTTAAAGAAAGTTAATCAAAAAAAGATAATTAATTGGACTTTGGTTCTTTCTGCTTTTATTGAGGGTGTTGTCTGCATAATAAACCTATCTGTCTGAAAAATGAGTTCAGATCGCAGTGGACCTACTGCAAGGAATCGTTCAACCCAATAAATATTATTACATGTGAGAGTAGGAATATATTGTGATTTTATGGGGCTTGAATTTATCTGGTCACCCAGTAATCTGCTTCATGTTGATGTTTACACCATAATCAAGCATTTCATTAGTTAAAGAGTATTATGAGCTGGAATAGGAATTTATGTGAGAAAGAGGGTGCAAATCCTACAGGGTGGAAGCTAAAACATATGAAGAACAATTGCAGGAATCGGATATGTCAAGTCTAGTGAAAAGAAAGACTAGGGGTGACATGACAGCAATGCTCCAATATTTGAGGAGCTACCAGAAAGAAGAGATGTTCAACCTGTTTTCCAAAACACTAGAAGGTAGGACAAGAAACAATGGATGGGAACTAAATCAAAGAGGGAAGCATCCTACGACGAAGGAGCTATTTCCTAACAGTGAAAACAATTAACCAATGGAATCGCTTGCCTTCAGAACTTGTGGGTGCTCCATCACTGGAGGCATTTAAGAAGAGACTAGACAGCCAGTCTTGGCTCCTTTCTCCCTCCTCCCACCTTTATTTACAGCACAACTTAGGAATGCTGATATCTTTTCCTGCCTTGCCAAATTTACTATTGCCAATTTTTCTTAACCCATCCTTTTCCAGTCTTCTAGCATAAGAACCACCTATTTTTTGGTTTGCCACCATTTTGCCAATCCTTACTC
The DNA here is from genome assembly GCF_964273705.1 of Natrix helvetica. Taxonomy (NCBI): domain Eukaryota; kingdom Metazoa; phylum Chordata; class Lepidosauria; order Squamata; family Natricidae; genus Natrix; species Natrix helvetica. The sequence goes on from NC_138548.1 coordinate 32,117,220, forward strand.
TCATTTCTGCCACTTTGTAGATTTCTTCTTGGCTTTAGCTGTCTTAGGTATCTTCCTAGTTGTTTCTTCTCCCTGCCTGTGGATCATTTATTTTTTTGCTCTTCCGCTCATTGGTTGTTCTGGCCCAAATTCCATTTGCTTGAACAAGTGGTTTAGGAGTTGGGAGAGACTGTGTGGTGTGGGAAAAGCTGAGTAGGCTTCCAGTGGAATTTCCTTGTACTTTTTTGTTGAGTCCAAAACAAATATTGGCTCCACCTAGGAGAGATGTGATGCCAATGGCTTTATAAATACTTATTAGCCATGATAATACCGTAATGCCTTCTTGTAGTTCAGTAACTTGGAGCAAACACAGAAGGAATGTTATCATTTGTAGGAAGCCTTGGTATAAGACAGGATAATAAATTAGGTGGAGCTAATGTAGGTCCTTCTTTTCTAGAAGAATAAATCTGTTAGTCAAGGATTCAATTATTACATCCCTTACTGTTTAATTTTTTTATGTCTTTGTTCTTTCTCTTCCTGTCTTCCATTTTCCCTTCAGAAACTTCAAGAAGATGTTGGAGTACCTCTTCTATGTATCTCCCCCTGAAATACCTTTGAAGAAAAAGCAATTAATCCACATTCTGGAAGAAGGTTTTCAGGAATCAAAAACAGTAAGTAGAAGTTCCAAAACAGTAGGACATAACATTCTTTTTTTCCTGTTTATGTCCTCCTATGAGAGAATTTTATTAAAAAATTATCTGGATAATCAGATGCATCATGAAACAATGCAGATAAGGGACTAATTAAGGATGAATTGGTACTTCCTTTATTAAAAAGAAACAAAAATGCCTTCCTATAGGAAAGAATACAAACATTATTGAATAATAACATTGTCCCAACATGCTTTCATAGCTTTCTGTAGTGTTGTTTTATATTGGGTAACATTCACATTATTTCTGAAATGGTATGGTCTCAAGGAGGTTTCTGCCATTCCACACATTTTATGTTATTTATATTTAAAACAATTGTGCCTTTAAATTCCAGTTGTGTGCATTTAAAAAAGATTTTTTTGGTAATTTGAATAAATAGGAATTGCATACGTAAATTGTTTTTACGTATTTCTCTTATGGTAGTTAAAGAACTGGATAAAAACTAATTGGGCAAACAAACTCTCCTGTCACGCTCCATATGCAAATACAGATGTTCCTTGACTTACAGGTCACTTAATATCCATTTAACATTGCCCTCCCTCCCCCCAGTTACTTATGACCTAATTCTGAAGTTTTGATAGCTACACGTGCATGCACACGCACGCACATGCCACAATCACATGACCACATTTTGAGTTGCTTGATAACTAGCTCATCTTTATAGCCTTTTGCGGTGATTTATTATGGTTTTTGTCAATTCCATACCCTTTTAGCCAGTTTCCAGCAAAAAAAAAAACACCCATAGGTGCATTAACGGTTGCTGCGGTCACTGCAATGTTTGTTTAACAAGTGCTGCAAAAAGTCATACAATTTGTAAATCTGGCAAGACTGGACTGAAAGAATCAATCTAGACTGGATTACTTGAGCAAGGGGGTTGGACTAGAAAACCTCCGAGATCCCTTTCAACTCTTATTTTTCTGCATCTTAGTGCCATAAAAGCTAGAAATCTGCTCCTTAAAAAAGAGAGAGAGAAATAAAGGAAGTGAATTGGTTAGTCAATAGTAAATCTTCTTCAGTTTTAATGCAGAAGTGTTACAAACTGAAAGATCACAATCTGTAATCTAACATTTGTCAGTTTTCTCATCTACCTTTCTGTTGTACTTGTTTATATGTTCCACGTGCTCATAACACTTGATAATTTTAAAACTATTAATTAAATATTTGGAAAGCTCTGTGTGAGGCAGTCAGATTAGCGAGCTGTTGGTTTTTGTTTTGTTTTGTTCTGTTATTTTAGGAAAATGACGTCCTTTTACTCTCAAACAGTCTAAGTATCTGTGAACATCCAAGAATTGAAATCCTGCAAAAACAATCCCAAAGTAAAGGAGATTTTGAGGAGTCAATCAGATACGGTAATTTTTAAGATGTTGCTGTATGGATTTAAACATAATTTTAATAATGATTTATTTAAATTTTAACAAATAAATAAAAACACCCAAGACTCAGTATAGATTCAGTTAAAATTAGTAAGAAGTGACATGCAGATTTTAATACTGCTGGAATACCCAGTGGTGCATTATTTACACTGCCTGAAGTTGTACAAAATAAAGATGGGGTATGAATGTAATAATAAATGAATCATATAAGAAAAGTCCCATTGATTATGCCACAGATGTCTATATCACACAGTGGCAATCTAGATGCATTTTAGAAGTTACAGAACTAATGGGTCGTACGCTTTTTCTCAGTAGTGAGTACTGAGAGCATGGCATCTTGTGCTTCGGGAGGTAGCAAACCACCATCAGTACAGGTAGTCTTGGCTTAATTATGGAAATTTCTGTTGCTAAGCAATGTGTCACCCTTAGTGACATCATCTCAAGCATTCCCTGTTCCTGTTATTAAGGTTATCACTAAGTGAGGACCACACATGATCAGAACGTCCAATTTACTGCTGGCTTCCCCATTGACTTTGTTTATGGGAAGCTGGGAGGGAAAGTCACACGTTCATGCGATCACAGGATGCTTTGATGGTCAGAAAACTGGACCAGTTATTTTTTTTTTTTTTTCAAAAAGTTTTATTGGTTTTTTTAAAAACATTTATGTGGAAAAGGGGTAGGTGGAATTACAAATTTTGGCAGTTGCAAATGTGGCAGACGCCCCCTCCCTCCAAACTCCTAGATTACATCAAAATATCAAATCTTAATACATAATCATAAAAAGTCAGCATCTTAATTCTAGAAAAAATAATTTTCAATCAATTTATATAATTATAATATATAGTCTAGTTATAAATTCATTTTTACTTTCGGTCTGTTTATAACATTGTGATTTCCTTATTTATTTTTGTGATCTGAGCTTTCTTGGTGTTGCCCCTTCACCCCCCGCTGGCAGAGCTCCGGCCCCTCCCGTGTCCTGTATGACCGTTGTAGTATCTTCTATTTTTTCTAGGTTGGCTTTGTTTTTTTCCATAAAGGCCTGTGCCTCTATGGGTGTATTAATTCTGATTCTTGTCTCCTCCCAGAATATTAGCATACCTTCAGGCATCAACCATCTAAACCACACACCCTTCTGGTATAATTTATTCGCCAATTGCGAATAATTTTTCCTTTTTTCCCTAATTTTTTTGGGAATCTGCTTTAGAATGGTTATCTCCCTGTCACAGTATGTCAATGTTTGCCCCCTTTGCACACCCAGAATTTCATCTCTTGTGGTTTTCCTAAGGAATTTAATGTGAACCTCCCTGGGTACATTATGTGTTCTGGCATATGCTGAATTCACTCTATAAGCTAGGTCTATCTCCCAATCCATCTGCTGTTTATCTTTGTGTATGTATTCAGCTAAAATATTAGTCATAATGTCCCTTATGTTTTCCCCATCTGCTTCTATTACATTTTGAAATCTAAGATAAAAGGACATTCTCTCAAACTCTATTTTCATTTGTTGGATGTCAAGTTCTTTGTTCCCCTTCTGTAAAGCCTCTACCCCCCCCCTCGCCTCCGCCACCCCACCCTCCACAAGGTCCAGTCTCTGTGAGTTCTTAAAGATTTGGGCTTGGTTCTGTTTAATTTCATCTTTCATTTCCCTTAACTGTTTCTTAATTTCCTCCTGGCCCTGTAGAATTTGTTGAAGCATTTGTTGAAAGTCTATCTCTGTAGTCTTGGGTTGCATCAGTTCTGTTATCTTTGACTGTGTAGCTGGGCTAGACGTTGCAGACGTTGGGGCAGAAGTAGCAAATCCAGGCTTTCCAGGAGGTGGTCTTTTTGGAGGCATGGTTTTTAAAGCAAGGAAATCTGTCAAAATAGAGACTGGGCAGCTGGAGAGGTAGAGCAGGCAGGCGAATCCAGAAGGCAGAGGATCCAAACAGATGGGGATTTCTTTAGTCAGTCTAGCAGTAGATGAAAATTTTTTCCCCAAAGAGTTCAAAGAAGAACAATCCACAAGAGATTCCTCTGGGTGGCTCGGAGACAAAGACCGGAAGCCTGAATTTTAGAGGTGGAGTCAGGTTTCACAGTTCATGAAGACAACGGAAGTGTGCCATCTTGCCCTGCCAGCTTTGGGCTCAGAGGCATAATAAAGTTTTAAAAATTCAAAAAGTTCTCAGTTCACCCATAGATTCTGGAGCTAAGTCCAATGAAAGTCACTTTTATAAGGGTGAGGCATCATTAGTTGGCTCTCCCCCCTCCTCCTTCCCCTGAGGGCGAAAGCAAAATCTTCTCAAGCCGCTTGTCCAAGGGAGGGGGGGAAATCCCCCTCCCTCTAGCCGCACCTCTGGCAAAAGTCCGAAAGTTTAACTTTTTTTCTTAAAGAGATGCTGAAGGGTCCATAAATTTAAGATAGAGGGAATGGAGAAGGGCAGCCTCTCACCACATTGCCGCTGCTTCGTTCAATAGCGCGTTCTCCGATCGGCATGGGGCGAGGCGCGCGCACACGGGCGCCCTCCGATACTGCTCCCCGGTGCCTAGAACGAAGCGGAGGAGCCCCCGCCAGCCGCCGCCGACGCCAGGACCCTCCGCGAGCCGTTCCCTCGGCAGGACACCTCTCCGGGGCGTCCTGTGCCCCCCCAGAAGCGGGGGAAGCCCACCGGGAGAGCGGGAGCAGGCAAAGGCTTGCCTGTCGCCGTAGCCGCCGGAACCGGAAGTCCAGAAAACTGGACCAGTTATTGAGCATCTGGATGACATGACTGCAGGGGCCCTGCAGTGACTGGAACTTTGAGGATTAGTCATGAGTACCACTTGTTCCACAATCTTCATCAATGATTTGGATGAGGGAATAAATGGGGAACTCATCAAATTTGCAGATGATACCAAGCTGGCAGGAATAGCCAACACTCCAGAAGATAGGCTTAAGATACAGAAGGATCTTGACAAACTTGAACATTGGGCACTATCTAATAAAATGAAATTCAATGGTGAAAAGAGTAAGGTTCTACATTTAGGCAACAAAAACGGAATGCACAGGTACAGTATAGGTGATACCTTACTCAGTAGTAGTAACTGTGAAAGGGATCTTGGAGTCCTAGTGGACAACCATTTAAATATGAGCCAGCAGTGTGCAGCAGCTGCCAAAAAAGCCAACACAGTTCTAGGCTGTATCAACAGAGGGATAGAATCAAGATCACGTGAAGTGTTAATACCACTTTATAATGCCTTGGTAAGGCCACACTTGGAATACTGCATTCAGTTCTGGTCGCCACGATGTAAAAAAGATGTGGAGACTCTAGAAAGAGTGCAGAGAAGAGCAACAAAGATGATTAGGGGACTGGAGACTAAAACATATGAAGAACGGTTGCAGGAACTGGGTATGTTTAGCTTAAGAGAAAGAAGGACTAGGGGAGACATGATAGCATTATTCCAATATCTCAGAGGTTGCCACAAAGAAGAGGGAGTCAAACTATTCTCCAAAGCACCTGAGGGTAGAACAAGAAGCAATGGGTGGAAACTAATCAAGGAGAGAAGCAACTTAGAAATGAGGAGAAATTTCCTGACAGTGAGAACAATTAATCAGTGGAACAGCTTGCCTCCAGAAGTTGTGAATGCCCCAACACTGGAAGTCTTTAAGAAGATGTTGGATAGCTATTTGTCTGAAACGGTATAGGGTTTCCTGCCTGGGCAGGGGGTTGGACTAGAAGACCTCCAGGGTCCCTTCCAACTCTACTATTGTATTGTATTGTATTGTATTGTTCAGTGCCATTGCTGGTTCAAATGGTTGCTGAATTAGTATTTGTTAACCAAGGAGTTCCTGTGTAGCAGCCATCGATCCTCCCTGAACAGTTCAATCAGCTTTTAGTACCATCCAAATTGGCTGCCATTAATATGACTGCTGTAGGGAATCCCACAGCTTAGCTACGTAAAACTAGTATTTCTCTGTGAATCCTGAATCTCCCTGCATTTAGTTTCAGTGAATGACCTCAAATTCTAACATAGGGAAACAGGATTTAGCAAGCTAAGTACTGATTTATGGCCTCATGCCTTCCAACTAACTCTGGGGTTTTGTTTTGTTTTTGTCTGTTTGTTTAAGTCTGTATTGATTTGTGTCCAAGTTAGAAATATAAGTTGCAGTGGTTGTTCTGGAAACACTGGCTACTATGTTGACTAGTTTACCATTTCACATATTAATAATGCTAAAATATATATTAACATCTTGACTGAAGTAGGAAGCAGGAAGCTTTTTAAACACATTTTTATTACGTGGTTTGATGTATTCCATTTCACTTGTTTGGAGCTTTCCATTAGAGTTCCAATAGATTGAGTGTATAAATAAGAGCTTTTATTCATTTTTCAGGGAAACTTATAATTGCCAAAGTCTTTCTTGGGCATAGTGTTGGAGCCCCTGATACAGATCTAGTCACCCCAGCCAGCTATCCTGGGATCGACAGTGTATACAAGCCTCGCAGATCATCTCAAAACAGCCCTCATACACCCAACGATGGGACTGGGGAACCAGACAAAGCCAAATGTGAGTTAGTGGCTCCAGCTGAAGTTCCACCTCTACAGCTTCTTCATGATGTTTTGGTATTGAAAATTAATAATAAGTATAATTGATATATATGTGCAGGTACATAAAGATTTAGAGATTGTTCTTATTTCTAAGTTGGAGAATTTGGCAGTTGGAATCAACATTATTCAATAATTTCTTGGACATTTCTGTTCTTTCCGAAGTAGATAAGTGTCCCTCACTTTACCCATTTCTTCACCTTGTGATTAAAGATTTATTATTGAAAGAATATGAAGACAACACTGCATATTTCCCAAAAGCTTTGAAAAGATAAACTTATCTTCCTCCCTAAGAAGAAAGTACAGCATGAACATGAATAACCACCAGATGGCAATCTAATCAAACATATGCATACTAAATTCAAACTGAAACCCAAAAAGGCATTTGCAATATATATTTCCACCTAGTCTTCAGTGTCCTGCAATTTGGTCACAGTTATGTAGTCAGGATAAAGTCTTAAGAGTGGCCCACTCTTGGCTGCATTTAAGAAAATAGATGGAAACAGGCTATAATATGGAAATAGTTCCCCAAGATTTTTTTCAAGTATTGGTTCTGTCATGGCAAAACAATTTGAAATATTTTGAGGGAGCATCAAGAAGACCTTGGGAATCCTAGATACTGAAACTTTAGAGGCATTTTTGCATGGTGAGCTTCAAAATTTTGAAACAACTTCTGAAGCTCAGCATGCATCCCGAGGCACTCTGTTTCTTAGTTTTCTTAAGTCTTAAAAGTCTTAAGTCTTTTCTTAATTTTTACCTATAAGTCATCAATTACTATTTATTTTATAATTTTATAAAATTTTATGTATATTACATATTACATTATGTATGTATCAGTGGTGGGAATCAATTTTTTTTACTACCGGTTCTGTGGGCGTGGCTTGGTGGGTGTGGCATGGCTTGGTGAGCATGGCAGGGGAAGGATACTGTAAAATATCTATTCCCCCACTCCAGGGAAAGGATACTGTAAAATCTCCATTCCCTCCCGATCAGCTGGGACTCTGGAGGCAGAGAATAGATGCGGGGGTGGAGCCAGTCAGAGGTGGTATTTACCGGTTCTCTAAACTACTCAAAATTTCCGCTACAGGCCTGATCAGAACCTGCTGAATACCACCTCTGGTACGTAAGTATGTATGTATGATGTAATATTACGTCTCCTGGTTTGTTGTCTAGTGGTCTGGTTAACCACTAGACCAAACTGGGTCTAATAATCAATGACATTAAGGTAATATATAGGCTTGTTGTTGTGGAGAAAATAGGAAGAAGAAGGAGCTTTACATATGTTCTTTGCCTTGAACTGTATATAAATAAATTACACCTCCCAGCTAGAGGTTTTCATCTAGTGGTTCTTTGAATTTTAGTAAAAATATCCCTGCTAACCTCTTCTAAGTTACATTGTCTGTATAAAAGTAAAAGCAAACAAGAGAACCATATTGTGTCCTTTTCCTTAGCTTCCGAATCATGTTCTTCTGTGGAATGCAAGAATTGTGACTGTAGCCTCCGACAGTGTGAATGGTTTGTGTTTGATCATGAGCTTGTTTTGCCAGAGTACGTCATTGAATTTGAGTACATCACACAGGTATGGAATGTCTATTAGCTATCAGTTCACTAATTATGATTTCATTTATAGAATTAATTAGATTAACTATGAATGTGCATTGCTATGTAGTAAAATGAAATAGATAATTTTCTTACAGAGATCTTCATCTTAATACTGGAGAAGATCTCTTTAATAAAAACAATATTTTCCAGGGTACAGGTAGATAGTAGATTATTCAGAGAAATGAAGAAGATAATCTCAGAAACTGGAATCTTTTGTGATCAGTATATATATACAGTAGGTTTTATATTGCAGTCCTATTCTTTAAAAACTTACAAACTTTGAGAAAGACACAAAAATAAAGAAACTATGTGTCAAAGGATATGATTCTTTTTCCAGCTACTAATAGCTGCTGATAATAGTTTCTGTAAAGTTATCATACACAAAAACAAAGTTCCATTTTTTTCCAACTGTTTATAGATCAGTCCCCCCCCCCCCCGCTCCAAATAAATCTGGCATCAGTTGCATATCACTCTTTAAAATTTTCTGCATTATTATATGTAATGGTGTCCAAAATGTTCCGGTTGACCAAGCATGTTAGAAAAATCTTTTCTGATCTTTTATGCAGGTCAAAGTGGAGGCTTTATTCTCCTCACCCAGCAATGTGATTGGGGAGGATGGAAGGCGAAATTCAGCCGGCTTTGTGTTTTCTCGGGATCTCCAACATGATGATGATGTGTTAAGCATGGAGCCAATAATTAAGCCCAAGCCCAAAATTATTTGCTTGGATGAAAAAACTGTGATGGCAATCTCAAAGGTCAACACTTATAGTCAGATTGTTGTGAGTAGCTTTTTTCATCTGCCTTGATACAGAATGAAAATTAGATTCTGCCTTTCCCCACTGCTGGTTTGAAGTTTATCCAGTACCCTGAATTGGTAGAAAAGCATACAATATTGACATTAAATTTATTGCCCCTGATGCTACTTGTTATCTTGGCTGTATTGCTTCTGTTTCCAGTCGCTGCCAATCATCTGATTTCCCTCCAAGGTAGTAGATGGGAAAGGCTAATGCTTATGCATTTTGGGATGTCTTGAGAAGGAATATGGGAAAAATGGTATTGTAACAGTAGTACAATTAAGGGCAAATTAAGTCTGTCTCATTGATGGACTGGGGATAGAATTAAGGACATATGGGGATTTCACAGAATAAATATGTTCAGATCATGTTTAGATAAAGGGGGGGGGGATCTCACAAAAAAACAATCTAATTTCTTGCAATGCTACCTGCCTCTGCTAACCCAAAGGTTCTGGCAGAATAGGTATGTTTGGCTGCCTTCCAAGAAACAATGCTACCAAGTGGCACCTGAAGAGTACGAAGCTAGCTCATTCCACCCACATGGATGATGTGAAATAGAAGGATGAAGTACAAAGGAATGTTTTTGCATTCTCAAGCTCAAGGATAGATTCAAGTAAACCTGCCTTTGTACCTATTTTATGTGATTTGGACTTTAATCCCAATAGTAGCTACTTTGGTTATTTAAATTGTAGGGGTAAAGTGATTCTCTTGAATCTTTTTAAAGACCTGAACACTTGTTAGGAAATTACCTTTCTTTCATGAATTGAATACTTCCAAATGAGGTTCAAGGTCTTGACATTAAAATGTTGGTTTTGAAAATACATCAAGAAAACTATTCCAAGGAGACGACTTCCGGTCCCCGAAGGTGACGGGCGTGCGCGTCCGCTGCTCGTCTTCTCGGTGGGTTCCTTTTAGGAGCACAGGGGGCCTTGGAGGGGCTCCCTGCCATAGGGTGGTTTGTTGGGACCCCCTGGATCGGCGGCGGCTGCAGGGGGGTCTCCAACTTCGCCTTAGGAGCCGGGGAGTGTGGGGGTGTGTGGCGACGCTGTCATGTCGCTGCGCGTCTTTGCCGAGCGGAGCCTGGAAGGAAACATCTAATCAGACGCTACAGCTGAAGTGCGGTGAGCTGGGAGGTTTCCCTCAATCTCTTCTTAATTAACTCAATTGATGAACAGCAGTCTTTTTTTAAATTTTGATGTCAAGTGTTAAGACTGGAGAGGGGGGTTTCTACCCCCCCTCGGAAAAGCGGCGTTTGGAATTTCTCTCTCTCTCGGAGGAGAAAGAGAGTTAAAATTCACTTTCACTTCCTCTAAGAAATGGGAGAATGACCTTTTGATACAGTTGCAAGAGATGACTGCTGAGTTGATTCTTATAAACTACTTTATGGGAACTTTTGACTTGTTGCTTTCTAACCTCCTGTGAAGGCTGAGCCAAGATGGCCAACTTCCTCCTTCTTCTTTGCCTTTATGAATGAAGCTTCCCTTTTGAAAGAATTTCTGGCTTTCTACTATTTCGCACCCTAGAGATCTCCAGGAGCCTCCTATTCCACGTATCTCCCTTGGATTTGGAACAATTGATTCATATCACTTGGCTTGGAGCTCTATAGAAAGACTAACCTTCTCTTCTGGCCTTGCTTGCCTCACAATCTCCCCCGGTTGTGTTTTTCCACAGACGCCATTTCTTTGTACAGACTTATAGCTATCTCTGAACTTAATATGGGCCCTAAAAAATTACCACCTGGTAAGGCATCCTCGGCCCCGACATCCTCTACGTCCAGCCCGATTTCTCAACAGACACAATTGGCTTCATTTTTACAACCTAAAGCATCCGAAGAGACTTCAAAGGATTTATCTGTTGCCCAAATGTTTCAAACTATTATAAAGGGACAGGATGAACTGAAAAAGCAACTGGCAGACTTAAATGACCAGCTCAGAGAAACGCAACAACAAGCAACACAAAATAAACAGAGAATAAGTGTGCTGGAGGAGGGCACAACTGGGCTGAGGGAAGAGGTTAAGACAATTCAGAAGGGGAACATAGAATTTGAAAATCACATGATAAAGGTGGAATTTGAAAGAATGTCTGTTTTCCTTAGATTTCAAAATTTGCCAGAAACAGAGAATGAAGATCTTAAGGAGATTATGACCACAATTTTAGCAGAATACATTAAAAGAGATAAACAACAGCTATGGTGGGATATTGATTTGATTTATAGGATCAACTCAGCATATGCTAGAACACACAGCGTTCCAAGGGAAATACATGTTAAATTTCTTAGAAAGACCACAAGAGATGAGGTCTTAGGAGCTCAAAGGGTGGGACCACTAAAATATAAAGACAAAGAAATAACCATTCTTAAACAAATTCTGAAGAAAGTAAGAGATAAGAGGAAGAAATATTCCTCTTTAGCAAAGAAATTATATAATAAAGGGATTTGGTTCAGATGGTTATTGCCAGAAGGTATGCTGATTTTCTGGGAGGGCAGCAGAATTAGAATTAATGCAGTTCTGGAGGCGGAGGCCTTCATTAAAAAACACAGTGCCCTCCTAGACGAAACGGGACAGTACACAAGACATGAAGGATGGAGGGGCCGTGGCTCTGCCAGCAGACAGGGGGGAGGACGCAACAGTGAGAAGACTCAGGTCACAAAAATGAGGTTGAAACGTTATTGCAATTGTTGTTATAATGTAATCGTTCGAAGTGACACAAAAGATGATTGAATATATTGATGATTTAATGTAAAATCAAAAACTGCCAATGTTTATTCAAATTTTGATGTTTTCTTTTTCTTTTTTGTAAAAGTTGTGGGATTTGGGGGGATTTCTACCTTCCGCATGATGTAGCTGTCAAAATTTTTTATACCTACTTACCTTTTCCCTTAAAACATTTGTAAAAACCAATGAAAATTTTTTTCAAAAAAAAAGAAAAGAAAACTATTCCAAGAATGCATAAAATTTATTGGAATTATATTTTGGAAAAGCACTACCTCTTTCAACATAAATCATTCAAATGTTGAAATTAGGGATAGCAATTCTTTTGAAGTATGATATCTAAATAATTTTAAGAAATAGCTGTGCAAACATTTGAAAGGGAGGGGTTGTAAAAGACTTTGGTGTGGCCAAAACACTATTTCTGAAGCATTAATGTAGCTACATCCACAAGAGCATAGCTGCCTTGAAGTACCACCATCACCCTGTCTGCATTGCATGCACAGTTATGACCTGCTTTAGGTATCAATTACACACATGTAATTGCTATGGCAATTAACAGTTTACTGAAGGTTGAAGAGGTTGAAGGGACAACAAACAAAGGTCATGTAAACGAAAACAGATTTTCCAAAAAAGGAAGCTTGCCTGAGCAGTTTTATTTTTAACAGGAGCACATAGAAGAATAGTCAAAATCCAGCTCAAAATTCCAAGAGCCAAGTTAAGATTGCCAGTCTTCCAGAGGTTAGTTTCATAAGCAGAATAGCAATAGTACTTAGACATATACTGCTTCACGGTGCTTTACAGCCCTCTCTTAAGTGGTTTGCAGAGTCAACATATTGCTCCCAACAATCTGGGTCCTCATTTTACCGACCTCAGAAGGATGGAAGGCTGAGTCAACCTTGAGCAGGTGAGAATTGAACTGCTGGCAGTTGGCAGAATTAGCCTGCAATACAGCATTCTGTGCTACCAAGGCTGCATCTATACAAGGCCCACAAATCAGATAATTGCTTCAAACAACAGAACATACATCAGGCTTGCCTCCTACATCAGACTGCTTGAGCTGTCTTTAATCAAGGTTTATTGCCTTACTTGGCAAGAAGCCACATAGAATGTCTTTTCTCTGCTCTCTGCTGTGCTTATTGGGTGTGAGGGCTTGGAAGCCTTACGCTGTCATTATAAGATTGGTCCAGCTGTTCATGTAGAACTTAATCAGGCTTAGGTGATTCTTGTTTTTCATGACATTCCCCAGTTCAACTGGAACATCTTCTTCAGAATCAGCATGAGTCCTGTGACATGACAACTGTTTTACTTCACTGTAGCTTCCTACATGTCCATGCATATATATGGACTAGGGAAACTTTTATAGTTGTTTTTAAACAGCATGGTTCTGAAAGCTTTGCACAACACTCAACCATCATCCCTTAAATACTAAAAGATCAATAAACAATTCCTGTTTTCCTACTAATATAGGTTCTGAATCTACATGGAAACCGGCTTACCAAACTCCGAGATATCTCCAGACTCACTGGCCTTCGCAAGCTTATTATCAGTTTTAATGAATTTACTTGTTTAGATGATGTTTACCACTTGGTAAGAAAAAAACTTTTTTTCATTAAAATTTTTGAATGCTGCTGTCTATTCTAAAGGACAAAATTATGGGGCGGGGGGAGAAATGATGAGAAATTTGGGGGAGGTGAAATGAGGATGAAAAGATAGTAGCAGCACCAAGAAATGTTTTTTGCTTATCTTTCCCCAAAATTCTTTTGTGGATAAAACAGCAACTTAATTCCATGTATTTGCAAGTGACTTATGGTGAAAGAAAATTGATTTTGCTAAGTATGAGTCTGGAATATGCACCCAAATTGGAAGATGGATTTTGTGTTTGATTCAAGTACCGTATTTTTCAGACTGCAGGGGCAGGGCTTCGAGAGGCCAAAAATGGCTGCATTCGGTGTATAAGACGCACCAACATTTCCACACTCTTTTATTGGGGGAAAGGTGCATCTAGTGCTCCGAAAAATACGGTATATTTCTTGAACCAAATACCATATCCTTGTCCTAATTATCTACAGTACAATGTAACACACAAACCTTATCAAAAATTTACCTTTGATACAGGCCTTGTTTTAAGAACAAGCATTGGTTTCCATAGCCTTCATATGGTTTTAGTTGCAAGCCTAATATTGTAGATCATCAGTCTATTGAAAGTTTCATTTTTATGACTCTTGGTTTTCTATCAGTTTGACTTAGAACCACAATTGGGACTGGAATTTCAGTTGTTGAGCAAAGTGGTTGTTAAGTGACATGTCACATGACTGCTTTGCTCAATAACTGCAAGTCCTGCATATATCGTTCCCAGGTCTCAACTTCATCACAGCAAGTAAAAACAATTTTAATACCTTTATCACTGTCACTAAATAAAACATAATATCTCTTCTCTCCATAGCTTAGATAAGGAAAATAAGGTCCAAATGCCATGTCAATTAATCTTTGTCAAAAAAAAGTCCAGTAAGGGTAACTTGATATCACTCTTTTCTTTTAACTCTGGTTGAATAAACCTATCTTATAAGTTTCCCCTGATTTTTTTAAAAAATAACCCCCTTCCTCAAAAGGTTTTAGAGGTAATTTGCTGCTCATCTGTGTAGAAATCCTTAAGTACTTTAACAGACTTCTTTTGTACTAATAAGTAAAATTTATCCTTCTAAAAAAGTCCTTCCAAATCTTAGCAGAGCTCTTTTGTCTATCTACCCAAAGGAAAAAAAATCCAGTTTACTTTCTTGATTTGATATCTGTTTATCTCCTATAGGGAATGAGTCATCCATTAGATCCATTTGTATTGCATTTGAATCCCCTTCAAATTAATTTCATAGGCATCCATGGCAGCTTATTATTGTTCATTAGAATGTGTCTGTCAACTGTGTCAATAACTTCATTAGAACATGCTCTGTCAATTTTATCAAGCATGTAATCCATTTTGTCTAAAAACGTGGCTGAAAGGTATTCAAAAGTGCACTAAAAATTTCTGCCCCGTTTTCTTTCTCCTTTGGTCTCTAATGTCCAACCTTCAAGGACGCCTTATCAAAAAGAAATGAAAGCTAACTCAATTTTTTCATGAAAAAATATCTTCTAAATAATTCAAAACTGTCATTACAAATCCCTCTGACTCCTTAATTCATTATTTCCAAAATTCATTCTTTTGCTGCATAACTTCCCCAAAATTATATATTTTAGATACATTGAAAATCAACTATATCTCCTTTGTTCAGGAGAGATTATGTTGGGCCGGATCCAGCATCCAGCAGCAACTCCCCTTACAAAAACTGTTTTCCTACCCAGCAAAAAGTCAACAAATGGTAAACTCACCTTGGTGCTTGCAGGAAGTGTCAAGAATCCAGTAATTCCTGAAAGCAAGAGCCAGTTTGGTGTAGTGATTAAAGCATCAGTACTAGAAACTGGAAATCAGGAGTTCAACCCTAACCAGCAATCAAAAGAAAAATTGGTGGGGATTGGTGACTTAAAGGCATTCTCCCCACTCCCCAGGGGTGGATTCTGGCTGGCATTACTGCGCATGCGCAGAACTTTTTGAAAAGTTGATGACGGTGGCGACTGGGGAACCGGTTTGGGGGTGTGGCCAGCCTGGGTCGTTGCCGGTTCTGCGACCTAGGCTGGCATACTATCAGTTCGGCCTGGTAGGAACCCACTTCTGCCACTCGCCATTCCATCAGCCTTCCTGAATACAGTCTGTTCCATTATGGCTAGTAGTTTTATTCCAATGTCCACGTATAATCTACTTTCTTCTAATTTATACCCATTGTTTCTAGAATATATTTTATGACCATCCTTCACATGCTTAAAGATAGCTCTTGGGTCTCTGGGCAGTCTTCTCAACACTAAATATACTTCATTCCACCCTTTCCTCTTAATTGAATAAATAACTATTTATGAACTGCTGGTAAAGTAAGATACCTAATTTACAAAATTGATTTTTATCCATTTGCATATGCCAATCATTTTAACACAGACAGAAATACATTATATGCAGACAACATTCCTCTCTTAGTCTTAGCAGAAAAAAAGAATAAAAGTCACAACAGAGGTGGCTTAAAAGAAAGGCTAGCAACATTGGGAAGGAAAGTGAAGAAAGGCTGAGGGAAGAGGTGACAGGAAGAGAGGGAAATAAAAGTTATGAAAGCTATCATGATAAAAATATTGAATTTACCACTGATTTTGAATACTTTATAGCCCAGCTTGGAATATTTTGATGCCAGCCATAACCATGTCATAACTCTCGAAGGCATTAGAGGATTAACCAAACTAAAGTATTTGGACTTGAGCTGGAATCAGCTGAAAAAGCCAGCGGAAGAAATTGGTGTCTTGCGTAAACATACACCGATGTTGCTCAGCTTGGATATCAGGCATAATCCATGGCATAAGGTACATTTCAATCAGCTGCAGTTGTTACTGCATTACATGTAAGTCTGCCTTAATCAGAGTTTATTCATTGGATTTCATGGCTACTCAATTCCAAAAAGACTTGAGTTGCTTACAATATTAAAAAAAAATCATGATTTGAGGAAAAGTGACCATACAGACCTGTGATGGTGAACCTAAGGCACGTGTGCCGGAAGTGGCATACAGAGCCATCTCTCCGGGCACGCCAGCCATTGCCTTTCTGGGTCCTGGCGCACCAGCTGATCTTTGCGCATGTGGGAGCACTGGAAACTGGAAGAGCAACTTCCTAGTGTGCATGTGCGCTGTCCAGCTGGTCTTCATGTGCGCATGTGCACCAGAAACCGGAAGACCAGATGACTGATGTGCAAGCACATGCCAGAAACTGGAAACATGTGCACCGGGGAGCTGCGCTTCCAGTTTCTGGTGTGTACATGGGCGCTGTCCAGCTGGTTTTTGTGTGCGCATGCGCACCAGAAACCGAAAGACCAGGTGACCTGCACACATGCACATGCCAGAAACTGGAAATATGTGCACCGGGGAGCTGCTCTTCCAGTTTCCGGCGCTCTGCCCCCTCCCCCTCCCCCGTGCGTGTTCCTGTTTTGGCACTCGGTGCTGAGAAGGTTCACCAACATTGATATAGACAAAGGCGCATAACACCCCCCCCAAAAAAACATTAAAATGACCAGGGCTCCACAAACTCTAACTTGAAGTCTGGGAAAAGAGTCAGGTCATAAGAAGCATCAGGAAAAATTGAGGCATTAGAGTCACATGTATCTCAGGATGGGAGGATAGGGGTTGTGGCTGTAAACAGAAAGTTGCTTCCTTGATGTGACAAGGTAAATCTTCACACTTTCATGAATACAATCATTTCTGGGTCTACTGCCTATTACTCTTCTGGAAGAACAATTGTCTTAAAAAGTCTTCTACAGTTAGAAGCATGATAATAAAGCAGAGGATTTGCACTCAGCAATCAAGGCAATCAATATCTCTTTAAAAGAAGCTTAATGTTATCTGTTTCCATAAAATGCAGGTTTGAGCAGATGACACATGCAGCACTCTATCCCTTTGTTGGTAATTTTAAGCTACACAATTTTGTCCTGTTTAAAAGAATGTAAGACTAAAATAGGTGTATCAGGCAATGAATGTTTCAGCTCCATCCATTTCTAAAGACAGAAGAATTTTAAATGTGTGTTTCCAGAAGTTATTTTTCTAATAAAAAACAACAAAGAGTCATTCGAACTAGTGTGACATGGAATTAAGTTAGAACTGGAATCTGAAATCAAAACAAACAATATTGGTGTTAATAAGGGAAGACTGTTGGAAAGATTTTGGTGTAAGCAGAACCAGAGAGCCGTAGGGTGTGAGAAGGAAAGAGAAACAAGCTGTGGAAGTAACCTGAAGCTGATTACTCCAGGCAGAGGTGATCATTGAAGAGTTTGAAATTAGAGCACAGCATCCATTCCCTGTTTTTCTTCTCCCAAAGCCAGCCTCTGTGCGCCTGAGTGTGATTGGTCAGTTGAGAGCTCTGAGACACCTTGATGGAATTTTGATTACTGGGGAAGAGGCAGCAGCTGCTATTCAATATATAACAGACTCCAAAATCACCGAGGTTTGATGGTTCTTTGTTTCTTAAAATGATAATTGCACATTGCTTACAACATTATAGGCAAATCGAAATCTAGTTTTAAGTGCCATCGTGGTTACTGCTGTTTTTAAAACTGCAAGGTTTTTAATGACATCCTGGAAAACATAATGTAATCTGCCTTGAGCTTTATGAACTGGAGTAGCACTTAGCTGGCATATTTTTCTCAGTATTATTTGAAAGAATATGTTTGAATTGCTCATGGTGTAATTCTATAGCTGACTCAGTTATTTTACGCTTCAACATTGTGTAATTGTTTTCTAGGAATATTATTCTTTATGGACATTTAAGACATTTTGGAATCAATTATTCACAAAAATAACAACCCATTTCAGAAAATTATTCCCTTTTAGTGTCTGTAAATAGGGACCACCATTTGTAATCTCAGAACTGTGGGATACATAACTAGAAAGCAGCAAAAACCCTTTGAGATAAAGGAAGGTTGGTGGAGAATTTTATTATGCCTCACAGATAGAACTAAAGGCAGAGTTAACAGCGTATGTAATAACTCTGCTTTGGTGCAAAAAATGCCACTGGAAATTACTAAATTGTATAATCTTGTAATTGAAATGTGCAACATATGCTTTTATTTTAATGTGCCATTTAATCTGATTGTGTTTATTCTCCAGATGTCTCTGATAGAGTATTCTCGGACAGATCAGGAGAAGCTGCATATCCTTAGTGTCTTGCCATATGCCAAAATCTTGAGCCAGATAAGCAATAACAAAGTGGATGTATGTCAGAACAACTGGCATTCTAGTGTAAGGAGTGTGGAGGGGAAATGGGAACTCCACTACACAGTGCTTCACTTTGGTTAATATTCCAGTCCCTCCTACTTCTTTTTCCCAATTTCCATTACATGGAATAATTTTACACTCACACTATATTATCTTTCAGCAGGATGCCACATCTTTTGCTCTTGTGTTCACTTACTAAATTTGCTCCTTTACTTGTAATTTTACTTCTTTGTGTAATACACCTATGTCCCTCACTTCTTCCCTCCCAAAAACTCCAGCAAAGCGCACATGTGTTATCCATTTTTACTCTCATAATAGCCTTCTGAGATAAATTTAAGCTGAAAACTTTTTGACTAACCCAGGTTCTTTCTCAGCCAATGCCCAAAAATTTAATGATTATATTACATCGGTTGATTCTTGGTTTGCTGCAGAGGTGGTATTCAGCAGGTTCTGAGCAGTTCTGGAGAACCAGTAGAGGATTTTTTTAGTAATTCGGAGAACCGGTAGATACCACCTCTGACTGGCCCCACCCCCATCTGTTCCCTGCCTCCTGAGTCCCAGTTGATCAGGAGGGAATGGGGATTTTGCAGTGACCTTCCCCTGGAGTGGGGAGGGAATGGAGATTTTACAGTATCTTTCCCCTGGCACGCCCACCAAGCCACACCCACCATGCCATGCCACACCCACCAATCCACGTCCATAGAACCAGTAGTAAAAAATTTTTGAATCCCACCACTGGTCTGCTGTACTCTAACTTCTTGGAAACCCAGGGAAAAGTTGGTGTCAAAAATAGGATGAATGTGAGATGAAAGGAACTAATATAGAAAGCAGACTGGTACAAAATGGCTGCAATGAAGTGATCAGAGAGAAGGGGATACGGCATACCACCCAACACTCCCAAAGCACTCCCCATCCCAGTTCCCCTTACATTATAGTTGCTATTATAGTCACTTAACGTTTGTTACAGAAGGAGTTGTGTGTGGCTCTTTTCTCCCAAACAGATTACAGTATTAGATCTGGATGGACAGCATCTCTGCAAAATCAGTGGGTTAGAACAGTTAGAGAATTTGCGATGGGCATCATTCAGCAACAATAATCTGACTAAAATAGAAGGTTTAGATCATTGCCTTAATCTGGAGGAACTCACATTAGATGGAAACTGCATTGTAAACCTTGAAGGTAATATATTTCTGTTTTTAATTCTCTACAGCTGTACTTTGGGAATATGGTAGCTTTTACCTGAAAACTTGCACAGCTTTCATTTACATATGTCAATATTTCCATTTCTCCAAAAGACAGTTCTAACCGTGGTCTGTGCATTTTTTGTTTGGACTATATGCTATCTTGCTTTGACAGCTGGGGATGGGGTGGGGATGGCATTTGAGCATACGATAATTGGTGTCATTTTGAAAAGTGGTATCCAACAACTTAAGCTGCTGTGAAATGTAGCAAGACTACTAGAGAGTTTATTTTATGCATTTTCCTTCACATGAAACTTCAGGGAGGCTCCCACTCTTCTTATTTGGAGTGCAATATAATCATATTAAGATGGAGCAAGGAACAAATACCGTACATCACAAGCTTTATATGCAGGACACAGAGTATTTTCAGTGGCTGCACAGAGATGATGAAGTTTCTTGCCACCAGAACAGGATTGAGAACTTTCATTCAATTTAGGCTTAAAGTAACAGTTCTTGAGTGGAATACCAGGGATTATCTGCAAAAGGGGGTACAGGAGCATGAAATAATGTTTAAATATGTAGCAAATTAAAATTAAGCTATTAAATTGTAAGGCACATATACTTATAACAATTGCCATCCTCTCAACTTCTGTTGATTTGCATACTCAAAAGTAACTAAGGCACATCTGAGAAAAAAAGGATCTCTCATTAACCTGATTTCCCATGAATATGTATTCATCTCCTATATAGAGGAGGAGGAAAAGGTAGAGGGAATGTGGAGCTGAGATAATGGAGTTAATTAGAAGGTGGTTTGCTCATAGTTCATAAATCAGATTTGTCTTGTGCTGTTGCAACTCTTGTGGTTCACATATTACAGAATTTCCACTGGGTCACAATATTTTTGCCTTATTTTGCCTGGCATTTTGGCTTCAGGAAGTTTCATTGACTGATTCTTTTTATTGGCTGTGTTATTGCATTTTATTTTGCTTCTTGTTTTTGTGTGTTTGTGTGTGAGAGAGAGGGGTGGGGGGAGAGAGAGAACTTTTTATGTTTTTGATATAGGCAACTTAAAGGTGTTTGGATGGAAATATATCCTGTAAATAAAAGTAAACTATAAGCATTTGTTTGGGATAATTAGTTAGCGAAGATGAATTGTAGATAAACATGATTCCTTGTCTACCAGTTCCCTACCTGCTTTGATGCTGTTCTCTTGCTATTTCCTATCTGTTCAGAAGGTTTGTTCTTTTCCTATTACCAGGTATTTCAAAACTCTCCAAACTCATGCGACTGAGTGCCAACAACAACCACCTCACCAGCCTGGAGAGAAATGTCTTTGATAACCTGTCGCACCTCCATTACCTTTCTCTTGAAAACAACCGGATCACGTCACTAGGAGGTTTACAAAAGGCCTATACACTCATTGAACTCTACATAAGCAACAACTATGTGTCCTCCAACCAAGAAATATATCAGTTAAAGGTAACATTTGTATGTTAAAGTAAAGATGTTGCTCCTTTAACCTATGGACAAAAATCATCGCAGTGACAGGTTCTAATTTGCTTATTCTTACCTGCCATCCTATAAATGAATTAACATGAAGAATTCAGGCATCAGCATGCTGATTGAGAATTAGGAAAATATAGCCTCAATCCATCTAAGTGCATAAAAGGCTGATACGGCCTAAAATGTAGCTGTGACGTCAGAAAAATAAAGTCTTTTGAGTTGAGCAGTTATTATTTAACAAATAACATTTCATTAGGTATGACGTTAATATAGCATACTTGCATTAAAGTTCAAAACCGCTCTAGCCCAATTTTTATTGAGATACAAAGTGGCATTTTCCCCCATCCACTTTTTCCCTTAATATTTTTCCTTTTGCACTTTTTTACCTCTTAATCAAAAAGAAAAAAAATAGAAGACATCAATTTCAGTTCTCTATAGAGGTGTGTTGGCAAAATATTTAAATATAATAATTCTAAAAAATTTCCCAATATAGTTCAGTATTCATTTCTTACTCCTTTTTAACTATTATCAAAGCACTAATAGTAGACGGCAGCAATGATTCCATTGTAATAAAAATATGGTAACAAACCATGTTTGTAGAGAAAGTATTCTCATCAGAATTCAATGTTTTTGCTAGCAGTGCAGATTGTTTCCTAAGTAAGCAGCTTTGGTCTCTGTGTAGATGCCAAGGAGATATAAACCATTTTTACTTAAAACACAAATTCCCTTAAAACATTTTGAGGCATAAAATGTATGAGAATTCCAAATAAACTCTTCCATCTAAACTCTTTTACTAGAGTTTGGAGACTCTACAAACTGGAGACTAAAACATATGAAGAACGGTTGCAGGAACTGGGTATGTTTAGCTTAAGAGAAAGAAGGACTAGGGGAGACATGATAGCATTATTCCAATATCTCAGAGGTTGCCACAAAGAAGAGGGAGTCAAACTATTCTCCAAAGCACCTGAGGGTAGAACAAGAAGCAATGGGTGGAAACTAATCAAGGAGAGAAGCAACTTAGAACTGAGGAGAAATTTCCTGACAGTGAGAACAATTAATCAGTGGAACAGCTTGCCTCCAGAAGTTGTGAATGCCCCAACACTGGAAGTCTTTAAGAAGATGTTGGATAGCTATTTGTCTGAAACGGTATAGGGTTTCCTGCCTAGGCAGGGGGTTGGACTAGAAGACCTCCAAGGTCCCTTCCAACTCTACTATTGTATTGTATTGTATTGTACTACAAACAGTAATCCTTATTACATTCATGTTTTGTAATCCACTTCAAAAGCATTATTTTAGGATTCTCCCTTTTCTTTAATTGCACATTTAATATAAAGTTAATTTATTTGCTTCCTAGGGGCTAAATAATCTAGCTATACTGGACTTTTATGGAAATTTGATTGTTTGGAAGCAAGAAAACTACCGCCTTTTTGTCATTTTTCATATTCCTTCTCTGAAAGCCTTGGACGGTGTTGCTGTGGTAAGTTTCAAATGCCTAGTTTGAAAGAGAAAAACAAGGAGGAGAATGAGAAGACAGACAGGCAGACAGATAGACAGAGAAAGACAGATAGACAGACATAAATAAATGTATATGTATTCTCCAACAATCATAACCGTAATAACTTACAACCAGTTTTCTGGTCCCAATTGTGGTTGGAAATTGATTACTGATTGTAAATAAATTTGTATACCTTGGTAGACTGCTTACTAAAAATGAGAAAGCAGAGAGCTGTTAAGATATGCAAATGCTGGTAGAAAGATTGAGTGAGATGTATGTTAAAAAGAATGAAGATTTGTTGAAATGAACAAAAAAAAATCATTTCTGTCCAGGTTGCTTCATGGAAATGAGACAAGGGATCTCTAGAGAAGCAGTATAGAATAGTAAATGGAATGGAATGGGGATAGGGTGCTTAAGAAGTGCTCATAGATAAAATAAGATGAGATGGGAACATGAATGAATAGATGCTGGATAAAACTAGTTTCAGTACAAAAATGAATGACCAGAATGAAGAAAGTACTGTATGCTGAGGTGGTATAGTCAAATTAAAAAAAATGAAGATGATTTAATTGCATAATGAAATGAAGGAATACTGAATAGGTCCACAGAAGGAGGAAGTCCAGTAAACAAATGGTTGAATGGAGTTGATGAGATTCTGAAAAAAGACAGGTGATTATGGAAGAGAAATCAGAGTATGATGGATTATATGCATGGAGTGGAAGTTAAAACAGACAAAAACTGTGGAGAATTAAGTGAGTCATGTTCATCCCAGTTTTGAAGAGCATCTCCTTAACTCCATTATTCAAGTCATTAATGAAAATCTTGATCAACGCAAAGCCCAACACAGAGCCTAATGAGATGGTATCCCAATAAATATTTCCCTCCACCTGAAGTGAAGCCATTAATCATAATTCCTTGGGGGTTGTAACTTAGCCATATTTAATACTACATATATTTTCTGCTTACATTTTAAAATACTGTTAAATATAGGAAGCAACTGAAATAGAAAATGCGAAAGATCAGTTTGGTGGCAAACTTAATGCTGATATGGTGGCAGAAAGACTGGGCCATTCAAACTTCAGCAAAATGCAAGAATTAAACTGGACAGCCTCTTTGATCAGGTGAATTGCTTTCAGATATTAAAGTGAAAAGAACTTTACAGTGATTCATCTTTCTGTACCATCAGTGCCTATTTTATACTAATTTCATGTTCAATTATTGCATTTGATCCTGCTATCCTACAGGAAACGTAGGTGGTTCTCTTTTCTTCCTAACAGCTTTTTAACGTATGAGATTAAAATTAGATTGAGAAATAGGAACATGTCTCAGTCATATATTAAGATGGGGCTGAGATGTCAACCAAGTTTTAAAAAGCACTTTACTTCTAATACTTACTTGTTCTACTATATATTAAAAATTATTTGTGCAACAGTTTCTGAAAGTTTCCAGGAAAACATTTCCACTAATTCAGAGACGTGTTGCTCCCTGTTCAGCCCGGATCAGGGAAACCGGTAGTGGTGGCAGAGGGAGGCTCTGCCCACCCGTCCTGTCGCTTCTGCACATACGCAGAAGCATGTGCGTGAGCGCAAGTGCATGAGCGAAATGGTAGTAAAAAAAATGGAAACCCACCACTGCACTAACCAGCTGCTTTAGGTTGTGTTTTATTTTTTGGAAGAACTTGGACAAACGAGCTGAATCTCTACTCTTCCTCTTTTCCTGATCCCTTGATACTGCTGCCTAAATTCACATCTGCACAAAACAGCAGAATCATTGTGAATAAATACCCAGGCTGCTGTGAAAAGTAGGGGGCCTTGGAGTATTTTCTATGAGCTACAGTTTCATTGAAGCCGGTTCTGCTCTAAATTCCCTGGATGCGTTTGAAAGTATTGAGTATTCTATTTGCGCCATTAAAGATTGCTAGCAAGGCATGAAGGAGGAATTACCCCCCTTTGTTGTGCTAATATTTGATGCAATCAGTAGTTAATGGATTTATGAACATAGAAACCTGCTCTGTGACATGCAACGTCAGTTTATTGGTCCACCTACCTTAGTGTTCTTTCCACCAAAGGTTGGGAACCTGGGGGAAAATATTTTTCTATTCATGTAATTGTGAGGATGTGGAACTGGGTAATCAGAACTGTAGGGATTTTTAGGAAATATTGTACTTCAAAGCAAAATTAATCCTTTTCTTGCTGTGCATTGAAAACCTATTTTCTAACAGAACAATTAATCAGTGGAATGATTTTCCTCCAGAAGTTGAAGGTGCTTCAAAATGAGGTTTTAAGAAGAGATTGGACAACCATTTGCCTGGAATGATATAGGGTTTCCTGCTTGAGCAGAGGTTGGACTAAGAGATCTCCAAGGTCCCTTCCAATTCTGTCATTCTATTTCCTATTTAAAAATTGCCACCCTCACACTGCTTCAGAAGGAGTTGAAATTATCACAGATGCTTACAGTACAGGCTTTGCATGCAGAGGATTCCAAAATATCCAGATGTATAACTGTACTAATGTGATCTGCTTGGAACCTGCAGCATTCCTACCAGCGAAGTTAGACAATTCTAGATTGGATAAGCAGATACAGTAACTGCAATGGCAGAAGGTGTTTTCTTTCATCTTAGTGCATTAGAGCTGCAAAAAAGGAAATAAAAAGTTTCTATATGTGCTCCTCTAAAGTGTGCCTCAGAAAAAGCATTATATTTAATTTATCACCTCTTTCTTCTAAATGCCTTTTTGTCTGTCTCAGAATGGTGGATCTTGTGCCAGCAGACCATTTTAAAAACATCACTAGTGTGAATTTACAGAACAATAATCTTACCTCTTTCAGTGGTTTGATCTTCCTACCTAATATTAAGGTGAGTTTCCTATCATGCATAATAGATATTCTTATAGTACTGACCCTGAGATACAGTATGTTAGGGCTACTTCATACCACTGTCACAATTATTTTTTCATATTGCTTATTTATTACCTCATATATTGATTTTCAGCAATATTGCCTATCAAAAATATTTACAATTAAGTGCCACAAAAATACTGGGAATGTATTGAAATAATCACAGTACTTGCTTCAAGCTTCTTCTAAAGAGAAGTGAGAGGACATTGTATATAGACTCAGGAACAAGCTCTTGTCTAAATTTTTAGTATGCATTCAGCATCCATTCAATTATCTGTATTTTTTATCCTAAATATGAGAGACATCATCTAGATGTGCATGAATTTAATATCACTGAACTGGGTAGTTCTTCCACTATTGGCAATGATAAACAGCAGGCCATTTTTGTTCCAAATATGCCTTCATCAGAGTCTCTCTGCATCTTGGAAGGCTTTTACTTGAGCAGATTGTTTACAATCATAGCACTGAGAAGAAAGAATTGTCTTCAGTTTCTTTCTCTGCATCCCTCAGACAGACAGACAGACAGACAGACAGACAGACAGACAGACAGACGGACGGACAGACACACACACAGCTAGACAACTCATGACCCCATTGGATCATTATTTCAGAGATATTTCTTTACCAGGTTCCTTAATGCCTAATGGCATGCGAAGAGATTTCTTTGGGATTTTTTACAGGGGTTTTTAAATCAAATTTTAAGGTGGGGGCAGGGGGATTGATTTGGATGGCTCAGACAGGCTTGGGGGGGAGTCTGCCAGGGCATAGGCCAGAGCTAACTAATGGGCGCGGGTCGGGAGTGCTGGGAAGGGTCGGGATTCCGGGGGAGACATTAAGCCATTCCATTGGGGGGTTCACCATCTCTACTGTTTGTGGGAGAGGCAGATATGGTGGGGGCCGAGGGCCAAATTATGTTCGGGGGACGCAGGTTCGCTGTTTAAGAGCGATCGCGCGTTCCGACCCTCATTGCCCTTCTTGCACCCCCGGGTGCTCGGGATTACAGGACCCTGGTCTCCGGCTGGTGTCGCTTAACGCCAGGTCCGTGGTGCATAAGGCTCCCCTCATTTACGACCTCATACAAGAGGGTAGAGTGGACCTGGCGTGTATTACGAAGACCTGGTTGGGCCATGAGGGGGGTGTTCCCTTTAGCGAACTATGCCCATCAGGCTTCCAGGTGTTTCACCAGCCGAGAGACCAGGGCAGGGGCGGGGGGTTGGTGGTGGTTATTAGGGAAAGTCTCAGACCTCAGGAGGTCACTGTGCCTCAGATAGGCGTGTGTGAGTCCCTTTTTGTGAAATGGGGCCTTGGAGTTCATGTGGGCCTTTTTGTTACGTACCTGTCTCCCTGCTACGTTTCATCGGCCCTGCCGAGCTGCTGAATGTATTAGCTGGATTGACGGTTGATTTCCCCAGGTTTATGATCCTGGGGGATTTCAATCTGCCTTCCATTGGCGAGACATCCGAGTCAGCTCGGGAGTTCATGGCTTCCATGACGGCTATGGACCTAACTCAGTTAATTCAAGACCCCACCCATAATGGGGGACACACGCTCGACCTGATTTTTGTCTCTGGGCAGTGGATGAATGATCTAGATTTAGGGGATATTTCTATTCAACCCTTGTCATGGTCTGATCATTTCCTCATC
This sequence comes from Natrix helvetica, assembly GCF_964273705.1. Classification (NCBI taxonomy): domain Eukaryota; kingdom Metazoa; phylum Chordata; class Lepidosauria; order Squamata; family Natricidae; genus Natrix; species Natrix helvetica. The sequence goes on from NC_138548.1 coordinate 32,144,492, forward strand.
AGGCTTGACTTCCATACTGCTACCCCTCGCCACAGGGAGGTGGAACCGACTAGATGGTTCCACCCCAGGCGCCTGATGGACCCCGAAAGGTTCCTGATGGAGCTTGGAACTTTTCCTGAATCCCTTGCTCACAACTCGACCAAAGCCCTAGTGGAAGCCTGGGATAGGGCGGCCATTGGGGCCTTGGATCGCGTTGTGCCTTTGCGGCCTCTGACCTGATATCGATCCCGGGTGGCTCCCTGGTTTACCGAGGAGCTCCGGGAGATGAAACGCCGGAAAAGACGCCTAGAGAGTGGCTGGAGGGCCAGCCGGTCCGAATCTGATCGAACACTAGTAAGAATTCATATTAAATCCTACTTAGTGATGATAAAAGCGGCAAAATGGCAACATTTTTCCGCTCTTATCGCGTACGCAGATAACTGCCCAGCCGCCCTGCTTAGGGTGACCCGCTCCTTACTTAACCAAGGAACTGGGGAAGACCCCTTGCAGGGTAGGGCTGAAGAATTTGTTCAGTATCTGCAAGATAAAATCGCTCAGATCCGGACAGGCTTGGACTCTGACTGGGTAGATTCGGGCGAGCCGACGGGGATGAATCTTGTGGAGACAATCTGGGATGAGTTTGACCCTGTGACCCCCGAGCGCATGGACAGGATTATGGGGAGACTCAGTGCTGCCACTTGTGTGCTGGACCCGTGTCCCTCTTGGTTAGTTTCGGCTTCCCGGGAGGTGACACGAGGCTGGCTCCAGGCGATTACCAATGCTTCATTGAGAGAGGGGTTCTTTCCCACCACCTTGAAGGAGGCAGTGGTGAGGCCCCTCCTCAAGAAGCCATCCCTGGACCCAACGTCTTTAGCCAACTATCGTCCGGTCTCCAACCTTCGCTTTGTAGCAAAGGTTGTCGAGAGTGTGGTAGCACGTCAGCTTCCCCAGTACCTGGATGAAGCTGTCTACCTGGATCTGTTTCAGTCGGGTTTCAGGCCCGGGTACAGCACGGAGATGGCATTGGTCCCGTTGGTTGATGATCTCTGGTGGGCCCGGGACAGGGGCTGCTCCTCTGTCCTGGTCCTATTAGACCTCTCGGCAGCTTTCGATACCATCGACCATGGTATCCTACTGCGACGACTCGGGGGGTTGGAAGTGGGGGGCACCGTTTTACGGTGGTTCTCCTACCTGTCAGATCGGTCGCAGTTCGTGTTGAGTGGAGGACAGGGATCGACCCCGAGGCGCCTCACTTGTGGGGTGCCCCAGGGGTCGGTTCTCTCACCCCTTTTGTTCAACGTATATATGAAACCGCTGGGTGAGATCATCCGTGGTTTTGGGGTACGGTATCATCAATATGCTGATGATACCCAACTTTTCATCTCTACCCCAAACCACCCAAACGATGCCCTCGACGTGATGTCCCGATGCCTGGAGGCTGTGCGGATCTGGATGGGGAGGAACAGGCTCAAGCTCAATCCCTTCAAGACTGAGTGGCTGTGGTTTCCATCATTCCGATTTGTGCATCTTGTTCCATCTTTGATGATAGGGGGAGAAATTTTAGCCCCCTCAGAGAGGGCCCGCAATCTGGGAGTCCTCCTGGACACGCGGCTTAGTTTCGAAGATCACCTGACGGCTGTGACCAGGGGGGCCCTTTACCAGGTTCTCCTGGTACGTCAGTTGCGCCCCTTCTTGGATCGGGATGCTCTATGCACAGTCACTCATGCCCTGTCCTTTTTTGCCTGGACTACTGCAATGCTCTCTACATGGGGCTGCCCTTGAAGAGCACCCGGAAGCTTCAGCTGGTCCAGAATGGGGATACCTAGGTGCTCCCATGTTACACCCCTTTTAGGCAGCCTGCACTGGTTGCTGGTTGTTTTCCGGGTGCGATTCAAGGTACTAATTATGACCTTTAAAGCGCTCCATGGCTTAGGCCCAGGGTACCTGCGAGACCACCTACTACCACCAGTAGCCTCCCACCGTCCAATGCGATCCCACAGAGTTGGCCTCCTCAGGGTGCCGTCGGTCAAACAGTGTCGGCTAGCGACCCCCAGGGGGAGAGCCTTCTCTGTGGGAGCACCTTCCCTCTGGAATGAGCTGCCCCCGGAGCTTTGCATAATCCCTGACCTCCGGTCCTTCTGACGCGCCCTAAAAAGTTGGCTTTTCCAGCAAGCCGGCCTGGCCTGTTAATTCTATCTAATTTTTTTAATGCTAGTGTTATATTAATTGGGTTTGTTTTTTGGATTGTTTCTAATTTCCTTTTAACTTTTGTAACATGTGTTTTTTAATGCTGTATGCCTCCCTGAGTCCTTTGGGAGAAGGGCGGCATATAAATCCAATAAAACAAACAATAAAACAAACAAGCCTTCAACAATGGCAGAGTTTCTAATGTACTTTAAAAGTTCTTTAAAATGCAGGGAGATATTCAGAAATGTATCTGTCTTGAAATGAGCCTGGGTTGAACTGTATAGCACAGACAAACATCAGAAGCTGATCACAGGAAATGTTATATGACATTTTGATTAAGTCATAGCATGCTTCCCCCCACCCCCCGACATCTAAACCAGATTGAGAAATTTCAAACTGAACCTTGAACATCACAGTGATTGCCTTCAGAAGTTGTGGGTGCTTCATCACTGAAGGCTTTTAAGAAGAGACTGGACAGCCAGTCTGGCCGTGATGGTAAACCTATGGCACACGTTGCCATTGCCTGTTGCTCTTCTTGGTTCCTGCGTTGTGTCAGGTGGTCTTTGCATCCACAGGAGCACCGGAAACCGGAAGAGCAGCTCCCTGGCAAGCACGCGCATGTTGGAAAGTGGATGCTCAGATTCCCAGAACGCATCTTCCGGTTTCATATGCTCCCACGCGCTCCCCTTTTGGCACTTGGTGCCGAAAAGATTCGCCAACATTGCTCTAGGGTCTCCTGCTTGAGCAGGAGATTGGACTAGAAGACCTCTCTTTCAACTCTGTTATTCTGTTATCAAGTGACTTCTAATTCCTAAAAATCTGCATCTATTAAATAAACATCCTCCTTCCTTCTCAAAGCCATTATTGGTATATTCATTATTAGCATTTTAAAGATTTTGGCCAAGTTATATATATGAAAATGTTGTATTTGAGGCTGTCTTTTTCCCCAAAGTTAGCTCAACTTGCTGAAATTCCAACATTAAAGAGGAAATAGAAAATATTCTGATAACATAGGTAAAACAGTATTTCCAACATTACAGATGTCAGAAAAATGGATTGTTGGTAGGATACTGTAGAAAAGACTTTAGAGTGTGTTTATGAAAAAAATCCAAAGTGATCGATAAAACCTTTATTGGCTTTATTGGCATGAAAAAAGATATAATCTTCTCATGTTCTCCATAACTTTGTCTCACTCATTATTTTACTAAAGATATAAAAAAAATAAATGAAGGCTGTCTCTGAAAGTTGGCTCAGTTGAAGCTGTTCCTTCTAGAAAGGGTAATGTAGTTAGTTATTTTGCTTAAAACACCAAAATGCCCAGCTATGTGGGGAAAAATTTCTAGGTAGCAAGAATATTAAACTTCTACTGCTATGTGGTATCATATACATTGAAAAAATACATTTAAAATAAAATACAATGTAGTCTTATTGTTTACCAGAACTACAAATAGGCCACAGATAAGCACAATTTTATTGATTTTCTGTTCTTCCTGTGGTAAAAATCGAGTTCTTTAATTTTGAGTTCTCATGTGAAACTCCCCTCCAAGCAGCATTCACAGGACTATCTCTTATTCTCTTCAGTAATAAAACTCTCCCATCTTTAACTAGTCCTTTAGGCTTTCTGGAAGCAAATTATGTATGATGGAGATACATTAGTACAGATTTTATCTCTTAGATACTCTGGTAGGAATATATTTGTGTCATTTGCATCATTATAAAGCATAATACTGTTCATCCTAAGATGTATTCTAAAATTAAATTATATGAAGATTGTAAATGGTTTTGTTATCTGAATATTAAACTATCAGGTTTCCCAGGATAGTAGTAAACTAGGCTAAAACACCCAAAGAAATTTAGATCCAATGGCTAAGAACTAATTTTTTATTCTAATTTTGGGAAAGTAGGCATTATAAAAAAAATAGCAATCACTGAACGAGTTCAAGGCTGGTAGAGAATTCATATAGCCACCTATATCAATTGAGTGGTCTCTTTTTCCAGTCTTCTCTTGTGTAATGAAATCGTTGCATTTCCTCACACATGCTAGTTAGTGACTGTTGCATGTTTATATTTGCGCTGTGAGGATCCTTTGCCACTGTATAACCTTCTCTCCCTTTAGATGAGATAGAATCAACTCCTGCTCTTCCTAGCATGCTAATTGGGGAAGGGTGTATTTGAAGCAGCCACTGCATATTTAATCAGGGCAGAAATATAAGTCATCATTATTATCTTTAGTACTCTAAGTTTCCACATACAGTAGTTAATTGCTAGCCCTACTGCTTATTATCTAAACTGAGAAGAATTAATCCCATTTTTCATGCAGGTTCTCTGCCTCAATTACAATCACATTGAGTCCGTTCTCCCCAGACAAAAACCTTCCAATCACTTAACAAACAGACAGTTGCTACATCAGAAAGTGATGTCCAGTGGATATGGACAGCAAGGCTCTTCAAAATGCAGCAGGTACACAGCCTTAGTATCAGTAACAAAAAAGAAGAGGCAGTTACTTGGAGAGAAGTGAACTCTACCTGGAACTGGAAGTAGTCTCCAAGTAAAGCATTTTCCTTCTAGGGTCAACTCTGGGAGAAAAACCATGTTGTGAGTTTGTAACAGGAAATTGCTGAGCATAGAATTGGTTAACTGGTCATCCATGAACACATGTTCAATCCCATCTACGTCTTGAGTAATATTTTGCATTTTACCTTACCTATTTGCTCACAGGAGGTCTGTGTGATGCATAAGCCATGTGCCAAAACTGTTTTGAGCTCAAAACACTTCCCCTTAATTGAAGCAGTCTGTTTTGAATGTGAAATGGTTTTTCAAACTCAGAATGGGATGTTTCAAATTCAAACCACCTAAGCAAAGTTTGAAAATTGCTAATTGACTTAAAATTTTCATGGTTGGCAAGATGCCGCAACTGTTGGCTCTATTACTGGCTTGACATTATTACTGTACATCTCATTTCTTTTTGAATTAATTGATAATTCATGCTGACTTAATGTTTAATATATTCCTTAATGTTTAAACAAAGTATTAAGTAGATTCTTACTTGAGAAGTAAAATAATATCCTGTCAGTATTTAGTTCATTGCTATGTGGATCACATCTCCAATAAATAAGCAATTGCTGTGATTTCTGTTTTGTTTATATTTACCTGCAATTCATTTGCCTGGAAAAGAGTCAGGAAAATTGTTGCTAGCTATAGATATTTGAGTATGTTTTCTGATCAATGAACTGTTGATGAAATGGAAATAATTATTATTAGTAGTATGGTAGTAGTACCACCAGTAGTAGTGACTTTATTTGTTATTTAGCATGTGATTATAATTAGGTGCAGTACAAATATAAAATCATAAATATTATAACCTGGCAATACATTACAGTATCACAGTAAAAATAATTCTCTAAAATAAAATAGCCATCACATATAATAACTTATGCACAGCATATGTACATTCAATTAAAAGGTGATTTTTAAAAAAATAAACAATGTAATCAGGGTTCTAAGGAAAGCAGTTTTACTCCTATTTTATGCTCATGGCCAAGCATAATTAGAGAGGGTAGAAGAAATGGCCTTAAGGGACAGAAGAAAGAGCTGCTACCAAGACAACATTCAGATAAAAAAGAACAATGCAGGGCAGGAAGGTAACCTGAGTAAATTGCTCGGACAAGACTTTTCCCACTTCTCATGAAGATAAACGAGCGTGTATGCATTTAAACTTGCAAGTACAGTTAGAACAATTAATCAGTGGAACAACTTGCCTCCCTAATTTGTGAATGCTCCAACACTGGAAGTTTTTTTTTGTATAAAATTTTTATTTTCCGACAAACACAAACACACAACACATATAACATAAAAGCCTCTTCAATTACACACAGTGTGTCGATTGGTTACAAAGTCTTTCTGTGTCCTTTCCATAGTCCTCACTTGAATTTTATCAAAATTCACATATTAACAATCAAGATATCTTTTTTATACATTGTTGTTATGCTTCCTCCTATTCTAAGTCATTCAATCATTTTAGCATTGATAACATTCTGTAATAGTTTCCAATTCCATTTTCCCCCCATTATTAGTATCATCAATCTAATATACATGTATACAAATTGTTATAATTATTAAACATCCATTAAGCCCAGCTATTATTACATCCTTTCAACATAAGGCATATTACATTTGAAGTAAATTTATATTATAACGTTTTATTACATAATCCTGAAATCATCATAAAACAGACAGAATTGTTTATTTTTTATAAAAAGGCTTTTCAACATCATCTCCATGAGCCTCACTTACAGTTTATGTAAGATTTTATATTATCAATCTAGTATATATAAATGCTTTCTTATCATTATTAATTATTTATTTGACTATAGCTGTTATTACGTTGTACATTGCACTCAGAATTTAACTATATTTAACTAAATTTATTGTGACATCATTCTATTATTTTAGCATTGACATCATTCTCTAATAATTTTCAATTCCATGTTTTTCCCCATTATTAGTATCATCAATCTTAAATACTTGTATACAAATTGATATAATTATTAAACATCCATTAAGCCTAGCTATTATTGCATCCTTTCAACATAAATCATATTAAATTTAAAATAAATTTATATTATGACATTTTATTACATCATCCTGAAATCATCCAATGATATTACATCTTTACATTCTATTCTATATAAAATTGTTTAACTTTTATAAAAAGGCTTTTCAACATCATCTCCAAATCCTCACTTACAGTATTGTATAAAATTTCATATTATCAATCTAGTATATATAAATGCTTTGTTATCATTATTCATCATTTATTTAACTATAGCTATTATTATGTTGTACATAGTACTCAAAATTTAACTACACTTAACTAAAATTTATTGTGACATTTCACTTCATCATCCTGTATCCCTCCAGAGATAGTGTAGTCCAATATCTCTTGCCATTTGTAAAGTCTGTATTCTAAATGTTTTCTTGATAAGTCTTATGTGGACTTCTCTTAAGAACTTGTTCACTATAAGAATTCGAAACCCTTTATCTGCTCTTTTTATCAGCTTCAGTTTTGTTATCATTAGTGCTTTTGCCGAGATTGCTCTCATTATTTCTGCCAAATTTTCTCTCCTTTCTTCATCTATTTTCTGACATCCGAAATGAAGGTCCGGTTCATCAATTTCTCCTTTCCATATTTCACACCTGTCATTTCCCTCCACTCTCAGTTTACTGTCAATGTCAACAATTTTCTTATCACTTTCATATGTCTCTGTTATTTTTTCAGCTCTGTCCTCAAACTTTATCACTGTCCCCGTACTTTTTGTATTTTGATCTATAATTTCAAGTCTCTTTTCAATTATCTCTGTAATTATTAAGACTTTTTGAATTTCTAAGAAAATTCTTTGCAAAGTTAGCGCCTTTTCTTCTTCACGTTGTGCCATTTTCCAGGTTATAAACACTGCCAAAACATCCAAAACTTTTTAGGTCAAACAAATTCAGTGGAGTTTTTCAAATCAAAGCTTTCTCTTTCCTTCAAAGGAACACCTGTATCAACAAAACATTTTCCACTGAGCCTTTCAGTAAACAAAGCTTATAGCTTTATCAGATATTGCCAAGCCTCTAGCCACTAGATGACAGTGTTACCTCTTTTCCATCTGTTTCTGCCTCTCTGTCTGAGCGAGGAAAAGAAAAGAAAGTGTAAAAATTACACTCCGTCCCAGCTTTACGAGAGAAGCTTTTAATCCACGAATACAAAAAATGGAGAAAGTATAGAGGAAGAAGGAAAAAAAGAGACCAGTCCAGTTTAAAAGTAAGAGTCCATCCATAGAAAACAAAGTTAAGGTAGAAAAGATAACACAATCGTCTTAGACCAGAGTTAATTCGCCGCTTATTTTCTTCTGTCTTCAATTTTATTTTAAATTACAATTCTTTTGGGTTTGCCCTTATTCGACACACTCCTGTACTGCTTCTGTTTCAGAGGCTTGGCCCAACCTTCGGCAGCCATTTTGGTTGCTTCTCTTGTAGCTGGCAAAAACAGCTTTCTCCTGGATCAATCGAGCTTTGCGATGCCCCTGAGATCAGCAGGACATGTTCTTCTGTATCACTGTTCCTTCAGAACAGTTTAGATCCAAAAGGACCGTCCAGAAACAGAGATATCGACAGCAATCCTGGAGACTCAAGATTGCGTGTCGTGTCGTTGTGATGTCAAGCCCCACCCCCCAACACTGGAAATTTTAAAGAAGATGTTGGATATCCATTTGTCTGTAGTGGTGAAGGGTTTCCTGCCTAAGAACGGGGTTGGACTGGAAGACCTCCAAGGTCCCTTCCAACTATGTTATTCTATTCTATTCAAGGTTCTGTTACTAGAAAAAGTAGTACTGACATACATGATATTGGATTCCTAGTTTGATCTACCTTGAACGGCTGACATAATTTAGTGGTCATTGATTCCAAAGGGCCAAGCTAGGTAAGAAAAGACTCTTAATTGTGACGTGGCTATTCTAGTTAAGTAGCAGAACCAATTGATCCTGGCTCAGTAATAAAATAAATATCATTGTAGGTTATTACATGACTCATTGCCGGCCTTTCAATCTACTGGATGTGCTAATATCCAGGACATTATAGGTCAACAACAGCTTTTATACTGGCATCTTTCAGAAATTCTCAGCCCAGAACATATGGCTGGACATATTGCCAAAATATTGCTAAGAGATCATCATCACAAACCTTTTTACAAAACTTAAAAAGTAATTTATACTATTCCCATTTGCTTTTCTATTTCCTTAAGTGGGGGGGAGATGTTCTATTTCCACATCATTGCTTAAAGTTCATGTTTAGATTACTGCCTCGTTTCCCACAATATAGCAAGATGTATTTTCCATACAATTTTTCAATACAATGTTTCAAAAGCCCAGCGCAGTCCTGAAAACCTTTTGCAGATTTTTATTTCCACTAAATAAAGTGGAAATTACTAAGCTATTCTTTCTGACTCTGTTTTTATTTTAGGGATGCAGGAGTCAGTGAAAGCTTGTCTCCAATAATGGAGAGTTTAGAAGTTCTCCATTTGGGCTATAATGGAATTACAAATTTGGTGTTGTTACAGATTAGTAGGCTAAAGAATCTGAAGTTTTTGTTTTTACAGGGTAAGTAACAATAGCAGCTAGTTCAATATTATTATCATGTAGTTGTAGTTTCCTTTTGCAGAAAAAAATCTTATAAGGTGGTACATGGAGCAGAATATCCTGAAAAAGACCATGGCTGTCTAGTACTTTAAAGAAGAACATTATGCACTGCAACAATATATTTCGAATACCAAATGAAAATGTGATCCCTAACAGTAATCCTTAAGGAGGATCACCATTAGATCAAATAATAACATGTTTTATAGGCACCATATCATAAAGCCTACATCACTAATCCAGATAATGTATTTCATCAGGTAAGTTCCTTTATGATGCTATTATGGCACATAATATCACAAACAGGTTGGGTAGGGGAAAAGCCTATATTACCCCCCCCCTTCTCCTTTTGGAAAATTAGAAATATCCTCTCAAAGAAACAATATTGGAAATGGGTGGTTTTAATACTAAATTCAGAAAATACTTCTCCTCCAAAGCCTTAGTTTTATTTTAGGCCACGCTATCTCTGTTTTTTAAAAAAAATAAGTTTGCAGACTTATTAACATAAGCAAAACCTGTGAATGGAGCAGAGGTTGGTTTCTGCCGGTTTGCCCCGGATCGGGCGAACCTGTAATGGCGGTGGTGGGATGCTCTGCCCACCCACCCGGACACTTCTGCGCATGCGCGAGCAAAGGGATAGTAAAATAAATTGAAACCCACCACTGGAATGGCGGTAAGTTTGGAAAAAGTTCTACCTCTTCTGATCCAACTGAATGTAACATAGAATTTTTATGATTGGATCCCCTGTATTCTTTCCTTTGTCAACAGAGCTTCTGAAGAGCGTTAGTGTGTGTGTAGATTTTCTATTAGGATTGAGCCGTGAGTCGAGGAACAATTCTTATACTTCGTGCTGATTCCACAATATGAATCTTTTAAAAGCTGTTCCCTGTGTGGAAAAGCATATTTTCTTCCCCCCAGAGCTAATAGCTGCTTTGAAGAAGTTGAAGCAGAAACATGGGTGTGAAATGTGCATTAGTGCCTTGATCCTCCTGCACCCTTAAAAAGGATGTCGCAGTCATGGAATTCCTCCTTCGTGGAGGAATCTTCGCTGGTTCTATTCAGTAGTGTGAAAAAATATATCTGCTTGGTAGCCTTTGCCTGGGAAAACATTTCAGTTCTTCCTGCAAATATACATTTGGTATGCTTCCACGTGCAAAGGAGATATCTTCTTTGTTAATCATTTATTAAATTTATATGGACTCCCACTTTGTAATGATAGAGTCTAGGCAGCTAATGTGACGTAGGAAAAACTCGAACTACAAAAGAAAGAATAATATGTTAAATTTATTAATTATTAAATATTAAAGAGAAGGCCAATTTGGAGTAGGATTAAGGCACCAGCTGGAACTGGGAAACCATGAATTCTAGTACATCCTAGGCACAAAGCTAAATGGATGACCTTGGGCCAATCACTCTTTCAACTCTAGGAAGCAGCCAATGGTAACCACTTAGAAAATCTTACCAAAAACTGCAGGGATTTGTCTAAGCCAGGGTTGTCAAACTCACGTCATGTTGTCGTCACATGACATATCCCCAGTGGTTTTACCACATTTAACTAATTCAGTGTTATTGTAACTATAGTTTGTTGATTAAATCATAGTTGTTATAATAACCTGGATTCAGCATAATAAGCCACCAACTGCTGAGTTGATATGACACACTAACTTTGAAATAAACAAATTATGTAGCCCAATATATTTCACAAAAATATAAGTATGACTCAATTGCAGATCAAATAAACCCCATATTTATTCAGAGATACTTCATAAAAAAGAACATTAAGTACCACAATCAATGGAGGTTGCAAGTATCCATTATCAAGACCTGATGTTTAGTGTTATGTTTTGGGCTGAGTGAAGAGGATATAACTATTCTGAGATATTTGTCCTTTTAATTATTTTCAGTTGTCCATTTGTCCATTGCATCTTTTCCCTATCCACTTTTGATTTTGGTATAACAGGAAATGAAATCAGCCACATTGAAGGGCTCGAAGGCCTGCAGATTTTGCAGGAATTGGTGCTGGATCATAACAAAATTAAAGTTATCAGTGAGAATTCTTTTGCCAGACAGTGCTCTTTGCTGGCTCTTCACCTGGAAGAGAATCGTCTGCGTGAACTCAACAATTTGCTTCCCTTGGGAAAACTACAGAAGCTTTTCCTTGGTCTCAACAGAATTCAGGTACAGTAGGCCCTATATCTCAGCCTTTGCACCTGGAAGTCTTCCAAATATATTTAATCTGTAGCTGCTTGAATTTTTGGCCAGCATATCAGCTGAGTGAAAATGTTGGAAGCTTTCCTCCCAACACATCTGGAGAGCATAAGGATGGAGAAGGTTGACTGAGATAGAAAGTGATGTTTTCTTCATTCCTTTATTGCAAAAGAGAATGAGTCAGCTAGAAATCATAAGACAGAAAGGACTATAACAGAAATCAGAATGTGTGCCTGAAAAACAGAAAAAATAGTGCACTCTAGATAAAAGATGATACATTGGATGCCCCACAAATTGGCACCTCTGGGGTTTCTTCGTTATTTTGGTTTAATTGTTGTATCTTAAAATGCCTTTATCAGTACATTGCTTCTCTAGGATGTATATACCCATACGCCATGTTGTGTGTGGATATATGTTTTACAGAAAATCTATACCCGTGATGGCGAACCTATGGCACACGTGCCACAGGTGGCACACCGAGCCATTTGTTAGAGCATGCAAGGCATTGCCCTGTCAGCTCCAGCACACATGCGAGTGCTGGCCAGCTAACTTCGCCCTTCTTTTTTGGCTGTTTTTTGCCCTCCAGAGCACGAACAGGAACTTCTGGATTGTTCGTAGGACCATTTTTTTGCCCTCCGGAGCGTTCAGGGAAGCCTGAAGGTTCTGGAGGGTGAAAAACTGGCCTATGGGCAAACCAGAAGTCACTGTTCCCAAACTTCCGGGTTGCCGAAGGGCTGTTTTTCACCCTCCAGAGCCTTCAGGGAAGCCTCTGGAGGGCCTCCAGAGGGGCGGGGGAGGTTGTTTTTGCCTTCCCCAGGCTCCTAGAAAGCCTCTGGAGCCTAGGGAGAGTGAAAAATGGGTTCATCACAGGCCAAAAGCAGGGGAGAGGGCGGGGATTGCGCTTGATGCAATTATTAAAGCACCATATCATGAAACCATCACTTAGTGATGGCAATTCTGGCAGTCCCCGTTGTTGTCATTAAGCAAGGATTGCAGGTTCTTAAGTGGGTCTCAGATAGCTTGCAAGCAGGCCAGCAGGCAGGTAGAGCTGGTGATAGCTGCTAGCAGGCAAGGGAGAATGTGTAAGTGGTACCCAAGGTGTGGTATGAATGTGGTTCTGCTGGGGAAGGCTGCACAGGTGGTCCACAATGACCACTGAAGGATTGGTCATTACATGAGGATTACCTGTAAAAACATATTGAACAAAATTTATTTTTTATTTTGGGGGCAGGATTTGGTCGAACTTGAAAAACTTGAATATCTTCCTTGTATTAAAGAACTTTCAATATACGGAAATCCAGTGAGTATACTATTTTGCACAGTAATATCAGTTATGTTTATTTCACGCCTCTAAATATTCCTAATTTTCCTATTTAGAAAATGCTGAAATGCTACATTAACATCAAAGCAGCTTTCAGTGTCTACCCACTTGCCATAAACTGTTACAAATTTACTCAATATATTAAGCGCAATACAGTGGTGGGTTCCTAACCTGTTTATTACCGGTTCACTGAACGTGTGCTTCACTCAACATGTTCTTGAGAAACCATGTAAATGAGTTGAATTCAAGATGCCAAAACTGTATGGGGAGTCCTCGGTTTACAACAGTTCGTTTAGCAACTGTTCAAAATTACAACAGATTGAAAAAAGTGACATGACCATTTTTCCCCATAATCAAAATTCAGGCGCTTGGCAGCTGACTTGTATTCAGGATGGTTACAATGTTGCTGGGTAATGTGATCTCCTTTTGGTGACCACCTGACATGCCAAGACAATGGGGAAGCCAGATTCGCTTAACAACTGTGTTACTAACTTAATCCCTGCGTGATTCACTTAGCAACTGTGGCAAGAAAAGTCATAAAATGGGGCAAAACTCTAACATCTGTCTCACTTAACAACAGAAATTTGAGGATCAATTGTGGTCATAAGTCGAGGACTACCTGTAATAGTCTCCAAATGTCAGAACTAGAGAGAAAAAAAATGCTTCACTGCCCAGGCACATTAATATGTTTATGTGTAACATATTTCTGATTGTTGCTTTATTTTTATTTTACTTAATATTTTTTTATAGTCTGTGGTTTTGAAGTTCTTTTTCTATATTTTCTGTTTTAATACAATACAATACAATACAATACAATAGTAGAGTTGGAAGGGATCTTGGAGGCCTTCTAGTCCAACCCCCTGCCTAGGCAGGAAGCCCTATACTGTTTCAGACAGATGGCTATCCAACATCTTCTTAAAGACTTCCAGTGTTGGGGCATTCACAACTTCTGGAGGCAAGCTGTTCCACTGATTAATTGTTCTAACTGTCAGGAAGTTTCTCCTCAGTTCTAAGTTGCTTCTCTCCTTGATTAGTTTCCACCCATTGCTTCTTGTTCTACCCTCAGATGCTTTGGAGAATAGTTTGACTCCCTCTTCTTTGTGGCAACCTCTGAGATATTGGAACAATGCTATCATGTCTCCCCTAGTCCTTCTTTCTCTTAAGCTAAACATACCCAGTTCCTGCAACCGTTCTTCATATGTTTTAGTCTCCAGTCCCCTAATCATCTTTGTTGCTCTTCTCTGCACTCTTTCTAGAGTCTCCACATCTTTTTTACATCGTGGCGACCAGAACTGAATGCAGTATTCCAAGTGTGGCCTTACCAAGGCATTATAAAGTGGTATAAACTGCTTTTTTGGCAGCTGCTGCACACTGCTGGCTCATATTTAAATGGTTGTCCACTAGGACTCCAAGATCCCTTTCACAGTTACTACTACTGAGCAAGGTATCACCTATACTGTACCTGTGCATTCCATTTTTGTTGCCTAAATGTAGAACCTTACTCTTTTCACCATTGAATTTCATTTTATTAGATAGTGCCCAATGTTCAAGTTTGTCAAGATCCTTCTGTATCTTAAGCCTATCTTCTGGAGTGTTGGCTATTCCTGCCAGCTTGGTATCATCTGCAAATTTGATGAGTTCCCCATTTATTCCCTCATCCAAATCATTGATGAAGATGTTGAAGAGTACTGGGCCTAAAACAGAGCCTTGGGGTACTCCACTGCATACTTCCCTCCATGTAGATGCAGTTCCATTGAGAACTACACATTGAGTGCGGTTGGTCAGCCAGTTGCGAATCCATCTGGTGGTGATGCTGTCTAACCCACATTCTTCTACTTTATCTAGTAGTAGGTTATGGTCTACCTTATCAAAAGCCTTACTGAAATCCAAGTAAACTATATCAACGGCATTCCTCTGGTCCACTAATTTTGTCACATTATCAAAGAATGCAATAAGATTAGTCTGGCATGATCTGTTTTTGACAAATCCATGTTGGCTTTTGGCTATTACTTTGTTTGCTTCTAGGTGTTCGCAAATTCGTTGCTTGATTATTTTTTCCAGAATCTTTCCTGGTATTGAGGTTAGGCTGATAGGTCTGTAGTTTCCTGGATCTAATTTTTTCCCTTTTTTGAAAATGGGAACCACATCAGCTCTTTTCCAGTCCTCTGGTAGTTCCCCGGTGTTCCAGGATCTCTGAAAGATATAATTCAGTGGTTCTGAGATCTCGTCTGCTAGTTCCTTCAGAACCCTGGGGTGTAATCCATCCGGTCCTGGTGATTTGAACTCGTCTAGGGTAGACAGGTGCTCACTTACCATTTTCTTCCCTATTTCAATTTGTGTTCCTAATCTGATTTTTGTGGTGCTGCTTTTGATAGGTTGGACTGTTTTATCCCTTTGTGTAAAGACAGATGCAAAACATGAGTTAAATAGTTCTGCTTTCTCCCTGTTGCTTGTCACCTTCTTGCCACTTTCTCCTAGCAATGGACCAATTGTTTCCTTAACTTTTTTCTTGTTTTTAACATGTTGGAAGAAGCTTTTTTTGTTAATTTTTACTTTTGTGGCAAGCCTTTCTTCATTGTGAGCCTTAGCTTTCCTCACTTCATCTTTACAGGCTCGGGCTATTTGCTGATATTCTGCCTTAGTTATGTCCCCCTCCTTCCACTTTTTATACTTACTTTTTTTGTCTTTCAGTTTGTCAGATAGTTGTTTATGCAGCCATGCTGGTTTCTTTTGGGAGCTGTTATTTTTCTTCTTCATTGGTATTGTGCTAGACTGGGCTTTTGTAATCTCATTTTTCAAAATTTCCCAAGCTTCTTGAGTTGTTTTCCCCTCGAGGATTCTCATCCATGGAATTTTTCCCAAGCTCTCTCTAAGTTTATTGAAATTAGCTTTCTTAAAGTCCAAGACTCTAGTTTGACTTTGTTCTACTACTTGTGTTTGCATAATGTTGAATTCCAATATTGCATGGTCACTTGCCCCCAGGGTTCCTATGGCTTCAACACCTTCTATCATTTCCTCTCTGTTAGTGAGAATTAAGTCCAATATCGCTGATCCCCTTGTTTCCTTCTCTACTTTTTGGAAAACAAAGTTGTCTGCTAGTGTTCCACTTTGAAATCTGAGCATCATTTTAGTATCTTTTTAAGTTGTTTTAAACTTTTTATTGTTAAACTCTTTGTATTTAGGTTTACCACTTTATAGATTTCATTCAAATAGAGTATATGTGTATATATATATATATATATATGTATGTATGTATGTATGTATGTATATACATACATACATACATACATACATACATACATACATACTCTATTTGAATGAAATCTATAAAGTGGTAAACCTAAATACAAAGAGTTTAACAATAATTGACTTAGACCTTTGGAAAGGATGTGGATATGGAGAACCTGATGCTATAGTGCAGGGGTGTCAAACTGGCAGCCCGTGGGCCAGATACATCACAGGCCACACCCAGCCCAGCTCCGCAAAGGCAAAAAAGTTGTAATACGTCATATGATGTGATAGAGTTTGACATCCATGTTTTAATGCCTGGATTAACCTTTTGCATCTCTTCTTCCTTTCTTAGGTATCACGTAAAATTTCCCATCGCCCCCTCCTTATATTTCGCTTACCTAACCTTCAGGTTTTGGATGGCGTAACAGTTAGCCCAGAAGAGAGGGCAAGAGCTGAATTCCATTTGCTAGAACAGCAAGTAAAGCATGGTTATTATAATTAAGTTTGGTTTGGGCTGTTACTATTTTGGGAAGGATGAACCAGATTTGATTCTGCCTGTTTAATACTTGCCTTTAGAAAGTTCTATTCCCCTTCCTTCTTTCCTTTCTTTTGTCCTTCCTTTCTTCATAATTCAGCATACTTTTGACACACAGCATGTGGGTTGCCATGTTTCATCAAGAATTTAAAGCTGGCATCATGACAGATCAGAAATAAGAGTTGCAATTGTCTATTTAACAATACTGCTATCTTAAGCTATCTTACTCCAAAGATTATTGTTACCCCGTGGGTCCCTGTTACCTGCTCAGAAATGATCATCATTATATGCTCATTGACCTGAAATAACATTTTCTGATGAGGCTGGCAAGGTCAGCTTATTCCATTTTATTTTCCTGAAGCACTAAATGACTTTGAATGTACACTTGTGACTCACTTTTATTTTGAAGGAATCCATACTTGATGGTACCTTGTCACCTAGAGGCAACCAAGTTAGTCCCGCTGTGCTTAATTCAGAGAAAGCAAATAAAAACAGGGAGTGATTTCCAACAGACATAATTGGTGAAGAGAATTAAAAAGCAAGGGAATAGGGTATAAGGTTAAGAGATTGAATGGGTGAGGATTTGGGAAGCAAAGAAGTAATTTGTTATTTATTTCTTTACCTATGTATTGTGTCACGGTTGTATACACAACATACATAATAAAACAATACATAAAAATGTTAAAACCAGTTTAAAATAAAACAAAAATTCACAGCAGAAAAGCACGCAGAAAGTACATGAGTAAACCATCATACAACTATGGAATAGCCTCTGTTCTATCTTGGGATAAATTTACCACTTTATATCAGAGGTGATATTCAGCAGGTTCTGACCAGTTACGAAGAACCAGTAGCGGAAATTTTGAGTAGTTTGGAGAACCAGTAAATACCACCTGTGACTAGCCCCACCCCCATCTATTATCTGCCTCCTGAGTCCCAGCTAATCGGAAGGGAATGGGGATTTTGCAGCAACCTTCCCCTGGAGTAGGGAGGGAATGGAGATTTTACAGTATCCTTACCCTGGAGGGGGGTAGATTTTACAGTATCCTTCCCCTGCCACGCCCACCAAGCCACAGCCACAGAACCAGTAGTAAAAAAAATTGAATCCCACATTACTTTATATGTCCAAATTTTACCTTGGATCTGAAATCTCACAATCATTTATAAAAATGTGAATACGCCATAACCTGGGTTTAACCACACCATATTTTTCCCAATAAATAAATCAAGAAGTGTTTGTGTTCCAGTTACATTTTTAGTTCATAATTATGTGCACTTATAGGAATAAGTAGCCTAACACCAGCAAAAGCTTGGTGAATTATAACTTGTAAGGGTTCTTGATCCATTGAAAGTCAGTTGTCCTTGACCTCTTCAGTATCTGGATTAGAGACCATCTCAGAATTCTGTGGATGAATGCCATCTTGTGGCATCATGGAAGAAAGATAGAATGTAAACTTATTCAAGCACGCAGAATTATGCATGGCATGATTCTGCGTAATCACAGACCTTGATGATATATATAATTATGGAACTTCTAAAGGGACTTAATGCAGTATCTCTGCTAGAATTCAAATTGCAAGCTTTCTGTGTTGCAACTTACAAAGGAATTCCACTTGGCTTGTGGTTGGGCCATTTCCTTACTTATAAGAATTTCCACAAGTCTCCACCCCTGGTTTCTTGTTCTGTTTTTCCCACAGCTGCTGACATAGTAACCAATGTACAGTGAACTTCAGGGCAGCTTTGCAGTTTGTGAGCTGCATTTTTTCCACTTTTCTGCTGTAGAAACATATATTACACAAGGAAAGGATAGAGATGGGGACAGTCTTATTGCCTTGTTCAGAAGCTACTTTTGATATATCTTTACTGATCAGCTAAAGGAATCCTGATTTGTTCTACAGAGCTCATACTAAATTCTCATGTTGGCTTGGTGAGGACAGTTACAGTCCATTATAAGACTAACTCTGAAGGTTTGGACATTGTTTAAAATGAGAGTGTCTGTACGACAGTTGCCGCTATATCCTGGAGACTTTAGTATCCTTTCCTTTTTTATGAGCCAGCTTTTACATTTTCAGTAAGACAGGGGAAACTGTATTTATAATCCCCAGCTGAATGAGACTGGTAAAATTTCCAGTGGAAATAAAAATCTAGTAGTTAGTAGCACCTTACAATTTCTATTATTAAGAGAAGAATTAATTGAAAACTGGCAAAATGTTTTATTTTTGCATCTTGACTCTTAAGCTGCAGATTTTTTTCTCCTTGGAATAAAATATGGATCATCTAAGTTTGAATGTTTATTTTGTATTTCAAATTGTTATAGAGAAAAGGATATAACTTTAATAAACTGGGCATTTGACAGCCTTGATTTGTGATGTCTGACATACATGTCATAGCAGGAAAAATTTATACCATCTTTCTAACAAATGAAGCATGTTTCTCTATGTCACTTGAAGATCCAATTCTTCTTAACTCAATTATTGCTTCCTATAAATTAGTATTATTTTATTATTATTAAATTTATTTGCCACACATCTCACAGTAAATGCTCTAATTCTAAACCAAAGTCTGTTTTATAAACTTGATATCACTTAAAAATCAATTATAATACAACATTAGTGCAGCTAGGAATAGAATGCAAAGGCTTCCAACTTATTAGTGAAATATTCTGTTTTTCAAAAAGTTTGAATGCAAATCATCTACTTAGCTATAATAGAACTGAGGTATTTTCTCATTAGTCTGCCACAAGTAGAACAAGTTTCTCCGTTTTCTTTGTGACACTCAAGTTATTTTTCCCTAAGAGCTTGTAGAAAATTAAGGGAAAAAAATCTTATTCTTTTCTTTACAATAATTTGGTTTTGGCATGAAATATCAAATGAAATTTTACATGGAGAAAAGCATCTAAATAAGCCTCTTGTATAATATGTGTTTTATTTGGTGGGCCAGGTACTTGAGATATTTTAATAAATAATTTAAAAGAATGAGAGCTAGTTTGGTCTAGTGGTTAAGGCACCAAGCTAGAAACCAGAGGACTGTAAGTTCTAGTCTTGCCTTAGGCATAAAGGTCAGCTGGGTGACTTAGGGCCAGTCACTCTCTCTCATAATATCAGACTTTGATAACCAGTAATCAATTCCTATCACAACCAAAACAGGCAAACCCTGCATTGGTGGGAAAAACACTAAGAAGAAGAAAAACAAAAACAAAAGAACATTACATTTATTTAATAATCCCCCAATCCATTTCACTCTATTTTATGGCTAGCTAATCTCAAATGGTTTCTTCCGCTGAGGGCTAATAACATACATGTATTCAAGTTATAGTTGTGGGTTCCTTTTGTAAAATGGAAATTCTACTTTTTGAAGAAATAACAGCAGAGTGGCAAAAGGAGGAGTATTATTTCAAAGGGCATCACTTGCCATTTTCAGTCTGCTCTACGTACAGGCTGGTGTCACCAGGATATCCTCTGTTAGAGTCCCAGCAGGTTCCTGAACCAAATTGTTCTTGCATGCTGTTGTGGCCTTTTTTCATCCATTTTATCAGTTTTCCAGTTCAGCTTTTTATGAGATGTAGGCATAGCCTGTTTCTAACAGAATGTTCAGATTTTAAAAACCTTTTAAAGGGTTTCAGTGAGAGAAGGGGAAAATTCTCTTATCCAGTTGTTCAAGATAGCGCATGAAGTAGCCGGCTGAAACTGAAGAGAAATTGCTGTCAACTGAAGAAGAAATACTGTCAAAAGCTACTGGGGTCAGAACACAGAATTAAGCTGTTTTAGTGCTTGCTCTAACAACTCAGTGATAAACTCGATGTTTTCAATTCAGAAGGTTCCAGGTTCTGCCCCAACCATCTCCAGGTAGGCATCATTTGCCTGAAATATCAAGAGAGCTAATGCCAGTCAGGTTAACCAAGGCTGAATTAGATGGCTTTAAAGTCCAGTTTCCTGTTTTTTCTTTATAAGTCTCTCTCCCCAGCAGAAACACTGTTATTCTAATCAGGGCTTCCATCTGCATGGGACTACTGCCAAAGGCAAGGCCCCAGCAACTTCACAATTTTCTATAAATTAGGAATTGGTTCCTGGATTGGAACTGAGGTGAAGTAGAGGGAGTTCATTCATTTTTGCATAGATATTTTTTCAAGTCGTCTAATAACCTGTTATGGAGTTGGCTTTTAAACTGATCTAGTTAATTATAAAATATGCTCCACCTCAGAAGAAATAAAAGTATGGGAATTTGTCAGAAAGAGGACAAACTTGCATTGAGAGCATTCTAGGGCAGAATATCAGAAAAGTGAGAAGTACATTTTTTTTTACAATAAGCCCTGAGGCAGAATTCCAGTCCCTAGACCTTGCAGTGAAATCCTATAAGAAAGAAAATGTTAATCCAAAAATATAGCAACTGGGAGCCCGATCAGATTTTTGAACATTTGTTAAAAATAATAAGAGTTTGTTTTCACTATTATGAATTAAAAGTCAGTTTTAAAGGAATATCAGCTGCTTGAAGATATTTGAAGTCATTGTCTTAATTTTTTTCAGAATGTGAAAAAACACCCAAATAGTCAGAAATATACAATGGCACACAAAGCACTAACATCTGATGTTAATAATACTTAAAAGCTTATTAGAACAAATGCAGTGTACTTTAAAAAAAGGTTGCAAAAGAAAACCCGTAGGGGCTTGATAGATAACTTTAAAGAATAGAGATCATCACTAAAAAGGCTCTTCTGCATCTAATCCTGGAAAAAAATAGTTCTGGTTAAGAAATAAAAATCATTAGAGTTGTGTTCTTGGACTTCACTTTGAAAGAAGTCCCTGACAAGATGATTAGAGATTTCAGAAGTGCTTCACTGTTGCTGCCTCTTGAGAGAGAATGACATGCCCAAGATCACTTATCTGGCTTCATGCCTAAGTTAGTACTAGAACTCACAATTTCCCAGTTTCTAGCGTGATGCTTTAACAATTAGACCAGGACTGTCAAACTC
Organism: Natrix helvetica; assembly: GCF_964273705.1. Classification (NCBI taxonomy): domain Eukaryota; kingdom Metazoa; phylum Chordata; class Lepidosauria; order Squamata; family Natricidae; genus Natrix; species Natrix helvetica. Next base: position 32,166,094 of record NC_138548.1, read on the forward strand.
CTGGTCCATGGGCCAGATGCATCACACATTGGACACACCCATGCCGTTTAGTGAAGGGGGGAAGGTCCCGATACGTCACGTGACACTTCCGTGATGACGTGAGTTTGACACCCCTGAACTAGACCAAACTGACTCTCAGTTGAGTGTAGTGGAGAAAATAAACCTAACAAAATGGAGACTACATTGTGTTATCTCCCCCAAAGTCCCCTGCAATCCTACCTAAACCAAAGAATATGAGCCGCCTTACCAGCTTGCAGTACAGCTCAAGGGCAACCCCTACAAGGGAATTGCAATCTAGGGAAACCCCAAGACTCCATTTTCTCAGTTGAATATTCCATCTCTTGCTGCCTTCTTGAAAGGGCCACTTTGCATAACAATCAAAGTAATCCAATACACTGACAAAAACTGCCTCCCCCCCCCCTAAACTGGCCAGTAAATCAGATCCCTAGGATTTCCTGCCTTGTATTCCCCAACATCTATTCAAATATTTTTCCATTGTTGGGGTCCCTCTTTCTTGTAAAGCAGAATGTTCAAGCATGGGCCTACAACATTTTAATTATTTTTATAGCATGTTCAAGACTAGGTGATACTTTATTTCTTCTTCTTTCCTCATGTAGGTTCTTCCTTCAGCCAGTTCTCCAATAGAGTGTGGATTTCCTGGGCTCTTATCTGCTTTCCCCAAAGCATGTCCCTTGAAGATAGCCAATATGAGTCTTTCGGGAGCAATCAGCCATGCGTATGTGACTGAGTTTGGTTTTCCCTACACTATTGATGAAGTGAATGGAAGCGAGGCTAACAAAAGTAAGTATAAGGGGACTGTTAACGCTTCATTTTGTGCTGTGTGTCAAAAATGTTGCCTCCTGTCAATGATTTCTCATGGATTTGGCCAATTCACTGTGGTGGTTTTGAGTAGCTTTGGACTGTGCAATGGAATCATGAGATGGTAAATTTGATTGGTTGAAGATTAAAGTAAAAGCTGCCTGACATATAAGATAGTGACTGGAATGGGAACTTAATGGCCCTAATTTCATAACTCCTAATCATCAGGGCAGAAGAGTTAAGCAAATGTCCTCCTGTCCAAGGGCTATAGTTGCAAGGACAATATTGTACATTACAATCTTGTACATGTGAGTCTTCTTTTTTTGCCATTTTTTTATTTTTTATTCTCTTACATACCATTGTAATGATACATTCAGATAATTGTTATTCTTCTTTACATTTGTCATTCTTATACATTTGTTATTCCATTTAATAGGTTATAACAGTGATTCCCAAAGTGTGCGCCGCAGCTCCCTGGGGAGCCGCGCTATTGTCATAAGGGCGCCGCGAAGCCGGGCGCCCGCTTCCCTCCCTCCTCTCGGGCTTTGGAGGGAAGCTTCTGCAAAAGCCCGGGCATGACAAGTCTCCCATGCTGAAATTTGCCGAGCTGTACGTGCGCGCCTGTTTTCCACGGTGTGGAGCAGTGGCGAGATTCTGGGCGGCGAGCGATGATTCCGGGGGGCATCAGTGGGGGGGGCAGGGTCCCCCTCGCGTTCCTCATCTTCCCGGATGGCCCCTGGAATCATTGCTCGCCGCGCAGAATCTCGCCGCTGCTCCACGCCGTGGAAAACAGGCGTGTGCGCACAGCTCGGCAAATTAAAGCCTGGGAGACTTGTTGCCACTCGCCTTTGCAGAAGCTTCCCTCCGAAGCGTTCCGAGGGAGGGCTGTAAACTTCCCTCCAAAGTCTTGGGAAGTTCTGAGGAGCCCCCCAAGGCAAAACGCCGCTGCCAGGTAGCTAAAAGTACGTCTCTGATTCGTCTCTGTCAGTCTCTCTCTGATTCCCTCTCTCACTCCCTCTCTCTGTTCCTCTCTCTGTCTGTCTGTCTCACTCACACACACACACACTGTGGTGACCACAGTGACTGAGAGAGACTGACAGACAGACAGACAGACACACACAGAGAGAGAGAGGGGGGGAGGGAGGGAGAGAAAGATAGACAGACAGAGAGAGACACACACACAGAGTGAGTGATTAAGTGAATGAGTGAGAGACAGACACACCCACATACACAGAGTGACAGAGAGAGAGGAAGGGAGGGGAGAGAGACAGAGGGAGACACACACACAGAGAGAGAGAGAGGGGGGGGGAGGGAGGGAGAGAAAGATAGACAGAGAGACACACACAGAGTGAGTGATTAAGTGAATGAGTGAGAGACAGACACACCCACACACACAGAGTGACAGAGATGGGGGAAGGAGGAGAGAGAGACAGAGATACAGAGAGAGAGAGACAGATAGACACCCAGAGAAAATGACAGAGGGAGACAGAGAGGGAGGGAGGGAGAGAGAGACAAAGAGCCAGAGAGAGAGAGAGAAAGAAAAAGAAAGAAAGTGGGAGAGAGAGATGAAAGAAAGAAAGAAAAACAACATATGACCACAATTGAGCCCAAAATTTTGGTTGCTAAGCAAGAGCGGCTCTCCAAATAAATTTCAATCGTGGTTTTGGCGAGATTTGGCTCAGTTGAAAAAAAAGGTTGCCCACCACTGGGCTAGTGTGGTGGTTAAGTTACTTTTCAAAAGCTATTTTTCTGATCCAAGATTTGAGAAGTTGTGCAGCGAACAACAAGCCCATCCATCCCATTAATAATTTTAAATCATTAAACGATGTTCAATAAATTGTGAATTTAAAGCTCGTGTTTAATTTATTTTTCAATTAACCTAACCTTAACGAACTAAAAAGTAGATTTCCAAATCCTTAAAAAGTCAAAAATTTAAAAAAATCGGATGTACCTATTAAGGGAGCCGCGGAAAAAATCCGAAGTGTTATGGGAGCCGCAAACCGAAAAAGATTGGGAATCTCTGGGTTATAATATACAGTTTGGTTGCTTTATTTACCATCCCTTAGGCCTGTTGTAACACCACCTTATTTTTACTTTCTTTTCTCCCCCCGCCTTCTCTACTTTCTTCCTTCCTCCTCTCCTTCCCCTTCCTTCTTTCCTTACCTCTCCCCTACTCCTACTCTTCCTCTTCCCCGTCCTACCCTCTCTCCTTCTCTTTCTCTCCCTTCCACCCTCCTCTCTTTCCCTCTTTCTTCTTTCCCTCCTCTTCCTCTCATTCTTTCCCCCTCTCTCCCTTTCTTTTTCTATTGTTATAGGTGTCTCTTTCAAATCTACATTTATGTTTTCTTGGGATGGTATTTCCACAAACCCAAATATAATTTAGTATCATTTCTTGTTCTCTTACCTTCACTAATCTATCCTATGTTTTTTCTTTCCCCTTTATATCTCGCTTTTGAATATATACTTGTATTTTTAATATTTTTACATGTGAGTCTTCTATGGGTGAGACAAGAGCACACATTCCTCCAATCCTCTGTTTTCCGTGATCTTAATTCAGTTGCTTGCCTGCCTCGAAATGTCACATTTTAGAACATACAGACATAGTAATAATTACCTTCATTTAACACATTGACTATGTGTTTTTTGTTCTTACTGGGGAGTTTTTTTCCTCCTTTAATTATGAAAACAGCCCGGGATCATTTTGCAGTCCAGCAGCTTTCTAAATAAAATGATATGCAAAAATATGTTGCATTAATGTTAATTTACAATAACACAGCTTTAAAAGTACAAGTTCCACCTCTGAGTAGATTATAAGTCATCTAAGTCAAGACCAATGGAATGGAGCGAGTCAGTTTGGCAAAGTGGTTAAGGCACCGGGCTGAAAACTAGGGAATTCTGAGTTCTAGTCCTGCCTTGGACACAAAGCCAGCTGGATACCTTGGTCTAGTCACTCAGCCTTAGGAAGCAAGCTGTGCTGAACCACTTTTGAAATCTTGCCAAGAAAATTACAGAGACTAGTTTAGGCAGTCACTAGGAGTCAACCCTGATTCAACCCCTCCCCCCCCCAAAAAAAAGACTAGGTATGGCAATTGGAACTGCCATATCTGGTTCTACGAAGGTGGATGATTATGAAATGACAACAAAGATACATAAGTTCTTTGCTGCCACTAGTGGTCATCCAAATTATAGCAGTCCTAAGAAAAGGGCTGTTCTAGTTAGAGAAAATAATTATGCAGATCTGTAGCTATCTTCTTTTGGAGTAAGCTGTTTATAATTCACTTCAGTTTTTTCCCCGTTTAATTCACTTTTCTCCTCTTTACCTTAAATAATAAAAAATATCAACATTTGGATAAATACCAATTTTGCAGTTTAATTTTCAGGTAGGAAACCAAAGAACACAACTCTGGGATTGTGTAGTTCTCGGAGCATTCATGCTGAATTAGCCATGAGGCAAGCCAAAAGTACATCGGGTAACTTTCCAAGCCATGGGACCTCCTAGATCATCCTTGCTGAATTATGTAAGTTTATTTCATTCACGTTAATGATTTTCAGCAGCTCTCCTCCGACAACTCAGAGTGGCACTGTAGTTTGCCAGGTTGTTAATTACCTTATCTGCTTTATGTCTCTATGCCTCCAAATAATTCAACATAGCGATCATTATTCTTTCATTTATACTGATAACAGTCTAATGGGAAGATTACACTGATGAGATCCTGACTGACTTCACATTACTCAGGAAGTTTTCTGAGAAAGCAGGATATTGACATTTAATATATCTTGTTTTGGTCCAATATTTTAGCTACTACAGGTAATCCTTGGGTTACATTTGGACTGGAATTTCCATTTTGCTTTTTATTTGTTTTTGTTTCTGGAAGGAGACATTGTTAGGGGAAAGCAAGAACGTCACTCAGAGATGATGCCAATATGGATTCTCCTGATGGGAATAGAAGTTGTTAAAACTAAAAGAAATTGGCAAGAAGGTCAGATGATAGCATGATAGAAATTATAGATGCCTTGATCCTCAGATAGTCTTCACTTAATGACCAATCACTTTAACAACTGTCCAAAGTTATGACAGACTCAAAAAGTTACTTACGATCACCTTTGAAGTTATGACTTCCGCACACACATCCCTGTGGTCACATGATTCCATTTTGAGCACCTCGCAACCAGTTTGCATTTACAATAGGTTGCAGTGTCCCATGGTCATAGGACCATGATTTGTGACTTTTTTTTTTGCCAGTTTCTGGCAATTTCCCCCCCCATTTCTGACAAAATACCCCCATTTGGGAGAATGGATTTACTTAACAACTACTTGATTTGTTTAACAACCACTTGATTTGCTTAACAACCACATGATTCACTTAACAACTGTGGTGACTTGCTTTACAGCCATCACAAAAATAGTAGCAAAACTTAGTCAGGTCATGTGGTGGTCCATGTAACAATGATTTACAATCCAAATTCCAGCCCCAATTGTGGTTGTTAAGTGAGGATTACTTGTAACTACTTATTGCTTGGAAGAACAGATTGCCTGGCAAATTTAATTCTTTTTGTAATATCCTAACGTACTTTCTTTTTCCCTCTGTTTCTTTTTACCTCTGCTTATTTCCTGTCAGCAAGGATCTCCCATTTTTCTTTTCCTCCTAATAGTTTCCCCTTCTGCTCATCCCATCTCCACCTAATTTTCTTCTTTCCTGCTGCTACTAGAAGGAGGAACAGAAAGGTTTCTGTAGGAGTAGTTGATGTGTAAGTGAAAAAAGGTTAATTTATAGAGTGGGAGCACAAACCTGAATCCTTTTTATAAACGGTTAATTCTAATCAGTAATTAATCAACATTTTTTTCCTGTGGTTTTTTTAATGAAGAGTAGATTATGAAAAGTACATATATATACAGACACATATACGTAGAACATTTATTGGGGAGGAAACTAATTTCGAATGGAATTGGCTACCCTTGATTAAGGAGGTGGGAAACTGACAATTGTCCTAAATGTGCTTTTGCAAGAGGCAACTGGATTTCCTTCATTTTTCCTTGAGGACATTTCGAAGCAAAATATCTTCAATGAAAAACAAAGAAAGTCCAGGTGCCTCTTGAAAAAAGCACCTTTGGGGCAACCATCGTCTGGATGATTGAGAATCTCCATTGACATGAAATTTGCACAGAATTTTGGGTTTTTGATAATTTATAAAATCACTCATCAGAGGCTTTGACTAGGCCCAGTGACCTCACCAACTGCTCAGTTTTCCATCCAGTGCCAGTGGCTGATTTACTTTTGGAGAAAAAAAGCTGCTTTCTTTAGTTTAACAACTGCCCCTTCGAAATCCTTTTTACATAAAAACTGTTCTTAATTCATGTTTTCATACTACGTTCTTTCAAATCTGAAAAAAAGTTTAAATTATTATAGGAACAAATGAACCATAGTCCTGACATCTGTATAAAAAAATTACTTTTTTCAGCTTTCCTACTTTTTCACCTATTTTGCTGACTTGGAACAAAACAAATGAATTATCAGTTCGTTCAAGTTGATTACATAAGATTATTTTATTTTTTATTCAGAACATAATATATCATCTTGAATCAAACATGGCAGTAGATTTCCTCATTTTTTTAGTGCAAAACAACTGGCAAACAGCTGCTTCCCAAGAGTTAACTGCAAAAATTGAAGCGTTTACAGTTTGTACACGAGTTGAACAGCTGGGAGATGAGAGATTCTGTCTTTATTCACAGCTTGGTGTAGCCAATACGGACATAAAAAACAGCCGGTGATCTTTGCCAACTTAACTGCCCTACATCTGAGTTGGAAAAATATATGGATTTCTTCATAATTTTGCTTTTTAAAAATAAAAACAGTTTTAGGAGAATAGCTTTGAATAGGCTTACTCTGGAACGGTAACATTTTAAGTTGCTTAGCCTTCTCAGAATATAACAATAAAGTCTTGTCAGTATTCTAAAAACATTTATTAGGAGATAAGCTGTTATAGGATAGAATCCCCATCAATCAGATTCAAATGTTTTTTATATTTTGTCTAATCTTACTATTTGCTGTCTGTCTCTATAATTCAAGGTAATATTCGGAGCAGCTGATGAAATATATTCTACAAAAGCTTATGTCACCACAAATTTTGTCTTTGCAGTGCCACAATACATTTTCGTTTTGCTGCAGTGAAAGGACAGTGAACTGTTCCTCTGGAAATTACTGGAGACAATTTTGAGTGCCAGACTGAGGAATGTTGGTATACATAAAAACGTAACACCTGATACTTGTGTGCATTTGAATTTCCATCCAACTATATTGTAAATCAGTTTTATTTATTAATGGAGAGAAAAAAGACCACTACAAACCATGATTTTCCAGATGTAATATGCTGTTGCTAATAGAAATATTCTCATTATTTCATTATATTTCATTATTTCATTATATTAGCAGAGTGCTTTCTTTCTCGTGTCACCATATGCCAGGATTCCCTGTATTATGTAGCTTAGGGTAGAAACACATTCTGTTATGTGTTAAGCAGGAAAACAAGATATCCAAAATTATGAAGTTATATGTTACAGAAGGCTGATTGAATGATTTTTAAAAATTTTATTTTTGGCTTTTGAGAAATTGTAAAGAAAAAATATAATATCCCCATCAATTCCTATAATATGTGCAATTAAGAAGAGTTGGGAAATGTCCATGTACCATATGTTGGAATCTCATCTGTGGATTAAAGCATGATTTCTAAACAGAAGGCTTGTATGAAATGATTACTATAAAACAGTAACATCTCTGGACCCAATGCCTCAAATGAATCATGTTCGGCATTTCACAAAAAGAAAAATATGTTAATTTGTTTTAGAGAACATGAAGAAAGAGCTTACATGTCTACCACAGGATGGAGCCTGTCAGAAAAGCATAGTAAAATAACCTGGCAAAGGGTACATTGCCATACTAGAAATGATTCTGTGGGTGGGTTCACACAACATTAACCCCTAACTCTGTTTGACAAACAGTTTGGAATTTTCACAAATCATTGTGTTCACACAATAGGCTGAACTAAAAATATGCCCAAGTTTCATTTTATCCTGGTTTAACATGTTTCTGTTGCATCTGAGTAAGATGAAAAGGTATGAGGTAGAGGAAAGTTTGAATATAAACTGCTTTCCAATGGTTGGGGGGGGGGGGTCAAGGAGAGGTTACAGCTGTGAACATCTTTACAATTGATCTTAGGCAAAAGAATTGATGGAACAGATCCCTATATCCCTATATCAGGGACCCCAATATAAGGAAACATTTGGCAACTGTAGGCAGAGAAAGAGCTAACTAATTTGTCCTTCTTCTCGTGGCTTATTGCTCCGTCAATTCCTGCAGGTTATTTATATATATATATACAAAAACACACACACACACACACACACACACACACACACACACACACACACACACATATATATATATATATATATATATATATATATATATATATATATATATATAATGGGAGGAGGGGTTGTGCACAATTCACCTAGGCGCCATAAGTCTCAAATTGAGTACATCGTGTTGGTTATTTATTTACTAGTGTACAAGTAAAGCTCATCAATGCTGACATCTGCCTGAAGGCCCCCAGGGCAAGCAGATTCTCCCTGTGAGCCTCCAGTTTAATATGCCACATGACTGGGATTGTATGCCAGATCTTGGGATCTTCTGGGAAATTAAAATGATTGCTCTCAGGAACCCCTGGGTGGTTGATACTGTGTCTCCCCCTGCCACCACCTTCCCCGGGGTCAGGAAGTTCATTTTATCCAAAGCACCTTCAGAACTAGGTATGTTTACAAACGTGTATGCAGTCACATGTTTATTCTTAAAATGTAGTTTATTTAATGCCTTGAAATTAAACTTAAAACAGTCAGGAACATACTTCATTACAAATGTATACCCATATTATTCTTAAAATAATTACAATAAAATACAACACTTTTGTTAAAAATGAAAAGGAGGTGAACAGTTGCTGACCCGTTTTTAAAATCTGGCAGCTCCCAAGAACATAGTGTTATGTATCTTATCCAGGGTTTCATTAACCCTGACCAGGAATATGAGCGTTTGATGCCACCAACCTTTTTTTACTGAAGTGTAGCAAGTACGTACACCTTTATGTAAGTTTTGCATTCAGGACCTCAGAGCAGAGATCAGATCCTAGAAGGATAGCGGGAGGGCAGATGGTCAGCCCATAAATTGAATACGTAAATTAAAATTACCTCTCACTAATAGCAAGTTACATCACTGACCAACTAGTCAGAATGAATGTTTATGATAAGCAGATTCATAAGGCAAAATCAGGATAGATCTTCTATTTTTAAGTGAATGAAATAGAATTAACCAGCCGATAAAATATAGTCCAATTCTGAATGATTTCAATTTTTTTATTAAAAATGGTAGATCAGACTTTCAATGACAGATTTAGACATGGTTGACAACGAATAGCATAATCCAGTATCTCTATTTCCTTTTACACCTGTTCAAAAATAATGATTTACTGGCAATGAATAGTCTGGGAGGAGACAAGTGGCTATTTAAACTTGTATATATTCTAGAGCACAAATTTACTCTGATTAATGTATTCGTGGAGAAATCATTCGTGCTATCAGAAAGCTGTTTTAAATATTGTAGTATTATGGACATGGAGACTTTTTTCTTTTCTGTTTTAAATGATTTAATGTGTATTCAATGTTCAAAATCTAAGGAGTTTACCAAAGTAATACACAACCAGTACAGCAACAACAGTACAGCAGTGACAGCAGCAGAAGGTCTTAAATGTATTGTCTGTATTACAAAATTTTCCCTGACTGCCAAGAACATTTTCCAAGTGAGGGACCATCACGAAAAGTCTCTCATTGGCTGCCACTTGCCCTCAGTTCACATGGCTTTCTGCACAAATCTTTAAATTCTGGAAAAAGTCATAATCACATGCCGCCAATGTGTGTCTTATATCCGGAGAGACAGTTTGAAAAGATCAGGGGTGACCAGACCCTTACAGAAATAACCATCTTAGCTTTCTTCGTGAGCTGGCTGCAGGCTGCCATTTTCTCTTTAATCACTTATCCTTTGGAAGCTCTAGCTTGCTTTTAAGCTTTGTGTAATCCCTTGTGATAATTTTCTTTTACAATAAGAGGCATTTTCCTTATCTTACAACAGATCTGCTCTACAAATCTCTTCATTGAAGAGAATTGGCTGCCTCCTCTTTTACTTGGGATGATTTACAAATACATTTTTGCTCTTTGGAATGCATGGATGAGTCTGTCTGAGTCTGTGTCTATACATAATACATACAGATCATACACACACACTGTGTGTGTGTGTGTCTGTGTGTGTAAGATGTCATAGACATCTACAGTACATCACATTTTGTTAAAAGATGTCATAGACATCTACATCACAGGGCCAAAAAGCTTTAGGCTTCTCTTTAAAAAAATCTTGCTATTATGAGACTCATTTAGTGACCAAAAACAGCACTGAAAAAAACTGACACAGTGATCCTCGCACTTATGACAGCACTCCTATGGTGACATGATCAAAATTCAGGCACTTGGCAACATTACAGCATCCAAAACCATGCGATCACCACTTGTGATTCACTTAACAATGTTGGTTTTAAAAAAGATCATAAAATCAGGCACAATTCGCTCACCCAACTTGCTTAGCAGCAGAAATTCTGGTCCCAGTTTTGGTGGTAAGACTATCCTGTACTGAGACTATAAAAAGGGCTATTTCAGTTCTGATTGACAGAGAAAAAAGAAACATAAAACACCACTCTGTCTTTTTATTGTGTGTAATATTTGTTTTAAAAGTGCCTTCTTGTATTTAAAATTTAAAAAAATCAAGTTTTATCAAAATATCAAGATTATGAGAGTATTCACTTGTTAAAGATACATCACAAATATATGCATATTGATATTTAACCCTAACCCTAAATTTAAATGCTTAAAGATCTAGAAGTATAGAAAATTATCCTACTTACCAGGATGCATAGAGCCTCCATTGTCATCTGTCCTAACAACTATAGGACACCAGAAAAACAAAATATTAATGTGGCCTCATGATTCAAAATGTCATCATTTAAAACTTGCATTACATTATTACATACGCACATACATACAGGACAGAGTTTGCATCACAATAGCACAATACACATTTCATCATTTGCCCCCCACATCCCCTCATAACTGTGATACCATCCACAATTCTCTAAAGCTATGCATTTAGTCATTTACTTTACCAAACCTGATTCCTAATCAAATATTTTCTTAAAGATACATTTTATAAAGTCCTATTAAATTACAGGTCGGTATTATATTCTGAAAAAAGAATATAATACTAATTGCACATTTTAACAATCCAATGGAAAAAGCAAAAGCAAGCCCTTCCATGCTTACAACTATTCAACAGAAGCTGTATTTTTGGCATTTCTCACTAGTCCTTCTTGTCATTAAACATGCTCCAAATTTCAGACATTTATCTTAATACTGTGCAATTACAGTACATGTAGTACATAATAAGAATCAATGCATTCAAAATAAAACCTTAAATCCTAATTCTTTTCTTGTGTTTTTCATTATTTCCTATTAATTTACTCACATAGAAATATTTTGCAATACTTGCACTTTAATTAAAACACTGTGAAGATTGTTTAACGTTTTTTCTTTTTTGAAATCCAATGTTGAAAACAAGATGAGGATAGTATCTAAACAGTAAAAAAAAATACAGCTTTATTCAGGGCTAAAGGCATAAAGCAATCTAAGCATTTGATCTGGCTTTCTCTAGCCGGTCTATCTTTTATTTAAAACAACTTGCTGAGTGGCCCAATTTTTACATTTCCCAAGCTATGTTTTTATGTATGCTTTGCCAATTTGTGCAAAAACAAGTGGAACATATCAGCACCTATCAATTGCGTTGTTAAGTTCCCTGTTCTTTCAGGTTTCTTCCCACCAATTTATCTGAAAAACAAGTATTTGCAAACACGGGTAGCCTCATTTCTTATGTCCTTTCATTTTTCATGAAGTGTTTTCAAAAGACTTCAATCAACCTTAATGGTGCATTTTTAGTTAAGGAAACAGAATGGAAGAGAAGTCAATTTAAGCTCCCTGATGAACAAGTGTCTACTGAATGTGGAGGAGGGAGAACCATAAATGGGTTTAGCAAACAGAGCCAAGATAAGCAATATGCCGTGAGCGGAGCACTCAGGGAACCAGGCATACAATAGAAGCCGTAAAATACTGCAGAGCCTTTTTAAACTACAGACAATTGGAACAATAGGCTGAGCCTAGACATCTGTGTTAAACTGTGAGGAGGAAGGTGAAAAGGAAGCTGCAGTTCTGTAAAAGGGAGCTTAAAAACAGAATAGAGGGGCTTAAAGCAGAATCAAATAAATGTGGGATAGTTGACTGGGCTAGAAATCAAAATTGGCATATTTTGTAGTTTAATTCACTTTGTAAGGAATTGTCTCCTTTTATAAAAAGAGATAAAAGCATCATTTCAAGTGGTTGCTTTATCCTTTCTCTGGAATAAATAACTCTATTTTTATAGCCACCATTTCCTCCTGCGGTGCTTCCTAGAATTATTAGGCAATGTTGCTTTTGCAAAAATGAAATTGTTTAGCTATATAACCATGCTGGGTGGTGACATTGCCCAAAGGATAATGACATAAGCAGTAAAAGGCCAAGGGCAAAGGACCAATGGTCCAGGGAGAATGTCTCCTGCACTTCTATTTCACTGAAACTTGCTCAGGAGCTCTCTCCTTGGGTTCAGTTGAGGAAACCTCTCTGCAACATCTCAAGTTTTGTTACCAGGAGCAAGGCTCTGAGGGAAAGTAGGAATGTTTCTACCATTAGGTAAAATGTCACCTCATGATGCAAATTTTGAGATGTGTCTGAGAGAGAATAACTGATCCATTTGGCTCTCCCATGTGGCCTGAAAGTGGGGATATTTTATTTACCAAAGGCAACATGTGGGCTTCCTCTAAAAACCAAGGTCCAAAATATTTGATAGGACATCTTCCTGATACAGGCTTTCCATTCAGTGGAATTTATTTTTAAAAACACTAAATATGTCCCATGGCTTTCTAAAAGTCGACATAGATGCGATGTGGCAACCATGTTTATTGTTGTTTATGGAAAGCCAGCCTTACCATTAGATAAACCAAGTCAGCTGTCTTAGCAGGTTTTTATTCTTGTCTTGACTATATGTATTTGCTGCCAAATAGGGGGAAAGACCCAATTGTGACATTTACTGCCTCAGCTGCCAAAACAACTTTCTTGGTCTTGGATATTATATACCATGACTTTGCGAGGAGGGGCTCCATTAGCTGCTGTGTATCAAGCAACAAAACCCTGAGTTGGCCCTTGATGCCTATAGCAAAGACTGAAGACGACCTGATTTTAAGAAGACCTGAAAAAAGAGTGTATTAGCGCAGCATATATGTAATTCTCACTTAGCCTGCAAGGACAATATAAATGCAGGCATATAGCTTGACTAGTGTCAGAGCAAGGACTGGGAGGAGGTAGCAGGTGTGTTCTCCTTTGCCTGCATAAATATAACAATACCAATTGATAAACAATTCTGGGTTTCAAGTAATGATGGTGGGGTGGGTGATAAACCTGTCAACATCTTGGTGGCTTTATCCTGTTCTACGACTGTCTTGGTAGTTGCTGTACTGTATTATCATTTATTAGGAAAAAAGTTGAGATTATCAAATATTTTACGTGCTTCCTCATTGCTTTTATTCTGTGGAATGTATTTTTACATGAACAGGGAGTGTGTATGCAGCTACTCCAATCACCCCCCAGGTTAACTTTTATTTTGCTGAGTACAATAGTAGGAATATTTTTACCAATGTGTCTGGAGGACACTGTTCTGCTTATGTATTTTAACTAGCATGGGAATTATTTTAAATGTGCTACTTTGGTATTATTTTGCTGTAGGGATATAAAAATTGAAAGAAAACTGAAAAAAATACATTATTTAATTAAAGAGTTTGTCTCATTTAAAAAAATGCTTTCTTTCATGCTGCTAAGTTTACTATTTTGCTATGTGCTACTGTACATTGCAGAACATGAAACTTCTTCTCTTGCATTATTGATGGTGGTGATGAGATGCATTAAACTTACTGGACTTGAGACTGTCATTTCACAAGACTACCCTACATGAAACAGCATATATTTTACAACTTTGCCTCCATAAATCCTTGACTGGAACCCGAATCACTGGAGTCGACATCTAAGCAATCGGACGACCCTATTTGGATCATCACCATCATTATCATCAGTGCAGTACCTGGATAGTGTCTTCATCTCTGTCTTGACTGTTATTCATTTATTTTAGCAACTTTATTTAGCTGTCCAAATAGTATGTCAGCTCAGCCACTCTCTTCTTGTTTACATGGTACTGCAATTATTTTTATTCTACCTGACATAGGGAGTTAGCCCTCTCCACTGGCTTAATGCAAAGATAAAGTACACGAGGATCGGTAAGGAGAGCATTAAAGTGCACAAATACAGCCCTCATTATTCTTTTAATGTATATGTCGGCAAGACAAGGAATTAAAAGCAAAAATCAATGTAACTCCAAAAGAACATCTGATTCACGTCTACAGAAAGCATGTTTCCTATCTTTATCCTGTGTGATCCGTAAAGAAGGATTTTCTCTGAAACAATTAATTTGGTGGCCCAAACCATTTTTAAATCTAAGGAGATTTAAAGAAGGGGGACGGAATAAAATAAAACCGCTCATCTTCTTGGTGTCCTTGAAGGCAACCTGATTGCAAGATAATTCCATCACATGCCTGTTATGCCAACTGCAATGTGGTACTGTATGTAATTGGATTGTAAAGACAAATGGAAGATGCAAGAAATCTCTATAACCTTCTTTACACTGATTTAATGTCCACTTCTTTTATTTGTCTTTCATTACTTCCTTCTCAAAAGCCCAAAACATCTTGTGATAAAAAGAATATAGGGGGCATGATAATTATTTAAAAATTTAATTCCTCGGTATTTCAACCTGAAAGTGAAAAAAGTAGCAAATATGCCATGTCCTGTAGGGAGGGGGAAAGTGGAGCACAAGAAGACTATTAACGCAACTTTCCTTTGTGTCTAGCAGCAATGAACAGATGGCGTGCAATCATATAAAAATCACATACTGGAAGACTTTCCTTGACAATCTGGATGTCAAGACTGGTTGTAGACAGTATCAAGATGGAGGAATGGCTACAGTCGGACCCAAATAAGAAGCCAGAGTCTCATGCCAATGACGACAACAATTGGAAATCCAGACAAGGATTTGTTTGATATAGAAATCTTGATAGCCATTGTTAATCTAAAATCTAGCACTTAGTATTACTTTAAAAGATTTGTTCAAGTGGCAGCCCCCCATTAAAAGCAGACAGAACTGGTAATATTTTATTTTATTTGTCTGGTGACTTCTCTTCCAATTTGCCATTACAGATCTGTTACTATATCTCAAGGCTTAATTTAACAAATTAATAACGTTATCCATCCATGATAAATGTCCTAGGTAACAGATAAACAAGATAAAAAAACCTAAATATCCCACAAATTTAGAAGAAGCTATGAAAAGAAACATTCCTGTTTATTCCTGCACTAATTATGGATCTAGTCTTACCACTGGCAGTCATTTTCTACTATATCTCAGCATTGAGTGTGACAATTATTTCTAATGCTGATTCAGCAGAATTACTGTATTACTCATATTAAGAGGAAGCTGGGTACCCAGAAAACATTTATATTCTAAAAACAAACCAAAACATTTCACTAAGAATGAATGAAACTATTTTTTAAAAAAAGCTATCAAAAGTAAGGGAAGTTTGTCTAATAGTTCAAGTGTGGCAAAAGAGTATTACGAAACCGAGAGGGGGGAAAATAGGCATTTTGAAAATAAGACCAGTGAACCTTTGCAATGCTTAACATTTGCCTTTTTAAAAATCAGTATAACCATGAATAGCCATTCTCCTCTCTTGCATAATTACTTGTATGCCTTATTTCTTCATTTAAATATTGTACAACTCTGCTATACACTTTTTTTTTTTTTTTGCGAAGAGGAACACAAAATACAAAAATGTTACAACAGTAAGATAAGAGTGGTGGCTCCGAAGAATTATTTACAGATTCTTTTTCATGTTACCATAAGGCTAAAATTAATAGATTCCCTGCAATTGTTAGCAGCAGTGGGGTCATGCTTCTGAGATTTCTGGAAGCTCCCATGGTTTTGTAAGATCTGGAAAAATTGACCAAATATAAAGGGCAGGTGTAGAATAAGATAAAAATAGATCTAATTTACCTAGAGCCTCCAAAGTGAGATTTTCTATTCAGAATATCAATCAATTGCTGTCATACATTTCTGATAATTTCTCTAATTTTGGAAGGCACAACAAGGAATTATCACTGAATCCCTTGTGAAGCTGAAATAAGATTCAAATTCACAAAGGCATGGCAGCTGTAAAGTATGACAGAAGAATGACTACTTTCCGCCTGGAACAAAACATCATAACAGGCTATCCTCTAAATATAACTCTTAAAAACGAAATCAAGTGATGATTATCGTGATTAGTGGAATTTCAATCCAAAAAACTCTTTAAGATGATTGAAATTAAGTAAGACTTAGACAATGATGTACCATTGATTCAGTGAAAATGGGAGAAGCCAAATAGTTAGCTCCAACTTTTACAAATTTAAAAAGTGAAAGTCAGCATATTGAATCAATTAATTATTCCAAGGTGTTTCACTGCCTGGTTTGATTTGATTTGCATCTCACTTTTCCTCTAGGTCTAGGAGCTCAGGGCAACATACATAATCTAACTATCTTGTCTTGTACTTTGGGTTAAGGGATAGCAATATTAGTAATTCAGGTTCAGTAGTAAAGTCTGAATCTGGGCCTTCCTAATTCTAAGCCAGCTTTTTAACCACTACAACATATTTCACAAAGCTAAAGCAATGACAACTACTTTATAGTTCTACACTTTCAGTTATTACAAACTGAAACTTATTTGTGGCCACAGCAATAGACACACATTTTACACTTTTCTATTCCTGTTTTGGTTTACACTAGCATAATGAAAAGTTCTGGAGAATTTAAAAACTTGCTCGTAAACTAAAGAGTTTCCAAAGCTAATACTAGAAAAGTAATTGACAGGAAGATTAATAAACAAATAAAAATTAAAATTAAAAAAATCATAAAAATACTAATATATACAAGTTATTCCAAATTAACAAACTTTATAGGTTCAGAATGTGGTAAATTTGTTTTTTTATTGAATATGATTCCTAGTTTAATATGAAATTACAATATATGTTTATAAATTGATCTACATTTGCTTTTCATCCCAAATTACATATTTGGGAAGTTGCATGTTTTTCAGAGTCCACTGCTTGGAACAGCATATGAACCATGCAAAGATCAAAAAAGCAAATTTGGAAAGGACAAATGCAAGGTAACTTTTTATTGCTTGGACAAAAAAGTGCAATATGGTAATAGTTATCAGCACAAAAGACTGTATGCTAAAAAATTAGAACTATTTTCTATTTTAAAAGTTAGATTTTCTATTACAAGATGATCCCAAAGCCACCTGCATCACTATATGCAGCCATCTGCATATAAACTAATGTAAAATAACTTAGTCTATTTCATATCTATTATTGCCGCTGACACTGAATGGCTAACACAACCTTTCTGTTGATAATCTCAATTTTTTCCCCAAGGAAAAATATAGCAGGATTGGGTAGATATAATGATCTCTGATACTTTTCTCCAGAATTCTGCAAAATTAGCTGCAAAGAACAAGATTATCTCCATATACAATTCATAATTTTAAAAGTTAAAGAGTGAAAAGTGAAAAGCTCTATTGTTTTTGTACTAAAGATGTAATATAAATTGTACAGTGGTTTCTCTTCTACATGATGAGCATCAGCACCAAAATATTCACATTATAGGCATATGATTCTGCGTGTATGCGCTCACATACACATATTCAACCCTCTTTTGTGTTATTCTTCATCTTTTTAAAAAAACAGTGTTCTGCATGGCTTGTAATAACATTATAACGAGGCCACTCTGCACACAAAAACTGTCCAATTCTATCCAAGACAATCTTCTAGATTCATCAAGATAGACAATCACCCCTTTCACTCATGCTGTAATAGGAAGATTTTAAGCAATACCTTTTGATTGGAGTTGGATTTAAGAGAGCGGGGAGGGGGGGAAACCTGCCATGACTTAGCTGGGAGCCTTATTTGAAATGCAATGAGGCTGAGAAAAGGAAAGTGCAATTTCCCTTGTGGGCTTGTTGGAGAAAAGAATGAGGCATTTGTTCCAGTATTCTTAATTGTTTCTGATTGCTGTTTGTGTAGCTCTTTCACTTTTCAAACCTGAAAATCACCTTCGAGTGTTCTACCAGTTCCTTTCATGTGTACTGCTTGTTTTTATATACATACAGCAAATCATTTGCCCATTACAACAGCAGAGTTGTGTTAGCAAACCTTTAAATTTTAGCTCATTTAATTTAAAAAGAAATTTAAATAAAAGTGCGTGAGAGTGGGTGAGTGCAAAGTGGTACAGAAAACACAAGAGGAATTAAGGTGACAGGCTTAACTTGGCAGTAAATGTGCCTTGCCAATTGTTGCCCAGGAATGACTTTGGAGAAGATAGATGTGAATTTTCCAGTAATGAAGGTACTTGATGATTGCTCCTGAGATTTTAGTTATTGGCCCAGCCTTCAAATGTTCACTGCACAGCAATCATAACCAACATCTAGGGCTGTATCCTACATAAAATGGAAGAATGAACCACAATTGTTGTTCTCATTATATTTAGAACCTGGGTATCTACTTAATGTAAGTGCCATACAACCTGACTTTCACTGCTAAAACAAAATACAAGGGGGGGGGAACCCCATGACAACAGAATCAGACAACTAAAATTAATTAAAATAAATAGAACCAACTAAAAATGTAATTAAAAGAATGCATTTTTGCCATACCTATATTGGTGACCCTATGATACGAGTGCCACAGGTGACATGCAGAGTCATATTTGTTGACACACCAGCAGTCAGCTCCGGCGTGCATGCGTGTGCCAGCTAGCTGATTTTCAGCCTTCCGGAGGGCTGGGGGAGGCCGTTTTTGCCCTCCCCAGACTTTAGGAAAGCCTCTGTAGCCTGGGGAGGATTGAATTGGTGTGGTCACACGTGCGCGCACAATAGCATGCATGCACACTATTTTGGCACCCATTAAGAAAAAGATTCGCCATCACTGCTGTATAAAGTAGAAACCTCTGGTCACTACCATAATTTGTTCCATAACTTTGGTCACAACCCGATTTGGTCGTGACGCAAACCTAACCAAAATTAAAGCAAAATTAATGCAGCGGCCACATGTGGGTTGCTCTTGTTTGTAAACAACAGGAAATTTGGCACTAACAAAAAAACCCAATTTGGTCGTGGTCAGAAGCGTTTGTGGCCAGAGGTTCTAATGTACCAAACAAATGAGCCTCTGGCAGTTGGGACGTCTTCCAAATGTCTAAGTGATCAAGCAGCAAACACAGTCAATCTCTCAGGCCCTAAATCATTCAGAGCTTTAAAGGCAATAGGCCATCAGTCCATAAATTTTACTGTATTTTGCACCAGCTTCAAATTCAGGTCACAACAGTATACAACCCCATTCTATTTTTTCACTTGCTTTCATAATAAATAATAATAATAATAAAAAATTTAAATTTATTAGCCGCTCCCTTTCCAGACAGGACTCGGGGCGGCGTACAATGGAGTATAAAACAAAAACATGTATACAAACACATAAACCTACATATATACAGGACATAACATGCACGGAGGAGGTAACAAATTACATCACATTGGACAATTAAAAGTCACCATTAAAATACCCCAATTGTAAGAACACAATTTAAAATTTAAAAATTTAAAAATTTAAAAGAACTGTCAGGAGGAATAAGAAAAAATTTACGGTTGAGCCAGGCCAGATAATTGAAAGAGGTGGGTCTTCAACTGTACACGGAAGGAGCGGAGATCGGAAGTAGTCCTGATGTCACGGGGGAGGTCATTCCATAGGGCTGGGCCCATCACAGAGAAGGCTCTGCTCCTGGGTGTCGCCCCCCGACACTGTTTGGCGGACGGCACCCGAAGAAGTCCCTCTCTGTGTGAGCGGATTGGTCGTAGGGATGTATGGGGCAGGATGCGATCCTGCATGTAACTAGGTCCTGTGCCATGAAGCGCTTTAAAGATCATAATCAAAACCTTGAAACGCACTCGATAGACTACAGGAAGCCAGTGCAGCTCGCGCAGGAGAGGTGTTACAGGGGAGTATCTCGCCCTCCCCATAATCACCCGCGCGGCCGCGTTCTGGACCAACTGCAGTCTCCGAGTGCATCTCAAGGGAAGCCCCATGTAGAGAGCATTGCAGTAGTCCAGGCGAGACGTCACTAGCGCATGGGTGACTGTGCGTAGGGCATCCCGGTCCAATAAGGGGCGCAATTGGCGCATCAGGCGAACCTGATGGAACGCCCGCCTTGCCACGGCTGTTACATGGTCATCCATGGACAGCCGGGCATCTAGGAGGACGCCCAAATTGCGCACCTGTTCCATGGGGGCCAGTTGCACGCCCCCAATGGCCAGAGATGGAAGCAACTGGTCGAACCGGGAGGCCGGAAGCCACAGCCACTCCGTCTTGGAAGGGTTGAGTTTTAGTCGGTTGTCATCCATCCAGACCCGTACGGCCTCCAAACACCGGGACATCATTTCGACGGCCTCATTGGGGTGGTTCGGGGTGGAAATGTATAGGTGAGTATCATCAGCATACAGATGATATCCCACCCCAAAACCACGGATGATCTCGCCCAGCGGTTTCATGTAAGTGTTGAACAGGAGAGGCGAGAGCACCGACCCCTGAGGCACCCCACATGTGAGTGGCCTCCCGGTCAATCTCTGCTCCCCTGCCAACACACGTTGCGTCCGGTCAGAGAGGTAGGAGCCAAACCACCGTAGAACGGTGCCCCTGACTCCCAGCCCCTCTAGCCGGTGCAACAGGATACCATGGTCGATGGTATCGAACGCCGCCGAGAGATCTAATAGGACCAGGATAGAGGAACAGCCCCTATCTCTGGCCCTCCAGAGATCATCAACCAATGCGACCAAGGCCGTCTCCGTGCTGTGCCCGGGTCGGAAGCCGGACTGGCGCGGGTCTAGATAATCATTCTCCTCCAGGTGACGTGGGAACTGTTGTGCTACCACACTCTCTACAACCTTCGCTAAAAAAGGAAGGTTGGAGACAGGACGATAATTGACTAGGTCCATTGGGTCCAGGGAAGGCTTCTTGAGCAGGGGCCTCACCACCGCCTCTTTCAAGGCGGTCGGTAGAAGCCCCTCGCCCAATGAGGCGTTCACTAGGCCCAGGAGCCAGTCGCGTGTAACCTCCCAGGATGCCAGGAGGGACACGGGTCCAATAAACATGTGGTAGGTCGCAGACGTCCACGCAACCTGTCCAAATCCTCGATGGCAACCGAGTCAAACTCCTCCCAAAGCGGTCCCTCAAGACTTGCCGCAGGCGTCTCAGCTGGACTACTGAAAGGGGCCCATCCCTTCCGAATTTGAGCGACTTTGTCCTGTAGATATTTCCCAAACTCCTCTGCTCTGCCCTGTAAAGGGGCTTCCCGCGGTCTCTCAAACAAGAGAGAGCGAGTCACCCGAAACAGGGCGGCAGGGCGGTTATCTGCGGACGCAATAAGAGCGGCACAATATTGACGTTTGGCCGCTCTTAATGCCACAAGGTACGTCCTCAAATAGGCTCGTACCTGTGTTCGGTCAAATTCAGAACGGGAGGATCTCCAACGGCTCTCTAGGCGTCTCTTGTGGCGTTTCATCACCCTTAGCTCCTCGGTAAACCAAGGGGCCAGGGTGGTTCGTCGCCGCAGGAGAGGCCGCAAAGGCACCACCCGGTCTAGGGCCCCGGTAGTCGCACTATTCCATGCGTCTACCAGGTCCTCCACTCGGGGGCGGGTCAGGTCCACAGGAGGTGGCCCAAGCTCCGTCTGGAACCTATCTGGTTCCATCAGGCGCTTGGGGCGGAACCATCTAATACCTTCCGGTTCCGCCTCCCCGCAGCGGGGTGTAGCACCGGGGAAGTCAAGCCGGAGAAGTGAGTGATCTGACCATGACAGGGGAGTAATAATTGAATCCCCTATTCCCAGATCACTCGTCCACTGGCCAGAGACAAAGACAAGGTCCAACGTGTGGCCTCCCTCGTGAGTAGGGCCCTGAATTAACTGGGTCAGGTCCATGGCTGTCATGGAAGCCATGAACTCCCGAACCCCCTCAGACGCTTCTCCCATCGACGGCAGATTAAAATCCCCCATCACTAAAAGTTTGGGGGTCTCAACCGCCACCGATGAGATCAGCTCGAGGAGTTCAGGCAGGGCCGCTGGTGTATAGCGAGGAGCCAGGTATACTATCAGCAGGCCCAACTGCCTCCCTGGGCCCCATCTCACGACGAGGGACTCACACCCGGATGTCTGTGGCACAGTGGACTCTCTCGGCTCCAAGTCTTCCCGGATAATCACTGCTACCCCACCGCCCCTTCCCTGGGCCCGAGGCTGGTGAAATGCTCGATAACCTGGCGGGCACATTTCCACGAGGGGTAAACCTCCCTCGTGGCCCAACCAGGTCTCGGTTATTCCTGCGAGGTCCGGCTCCCCCTCCAAAATTAGATCGTGGGTGAGGGGGGCCTTATTGACAACGGACCTCGCGTTGCATAACAGCAGTCTCAGGCCTTGGGTCTGTAGATCCTGACCACCTAGTATGCAGGGGTTGGTACAAACGACCGGGAATGACCAAAAACCCCGGTCTCCCAACCGACTACGCGCTCTTGGTCTGTCCTCGCACCTGCCCCTCCCCACGACCGTTGGTATCAAGGAGCCCTGCGCAGGAATGCTATCTTCCCTCTCCTCCCCCACTCCGCTCCCTCCTCCTTCGACCACACCTAGGTGCCTGGCTCTCCCATCCCTCCTGACCTGTTCCCCCACCCCACCCCTGGAACCCCTTACAATTTTTAAAAAACAATTAATTAAAAAAACCCTCAATGTGCGCTTCCTCCACCTCTCTGAGTTAATGAACCCATCCTCGAGGTGGGCCCTTGAAAGGGCAGGAGGCCATAACTGCGAGAGGGGGGACTCCCGCAGTAAAATAAGGTCAGACCTCGCATACATGATAAATGATAAATAATAAATAATAAATACACCGGGCTAAAGATGGATTCTGTGTGCTAAAGGTGTTAAATAAGTCTACCCGTTAAAAATCATGACAGAACGGCAACCAAGATTACAAGATGAGAGAGATGGGTAAAGAAATAGGTAGAAGTGGCTAAAAAATAAGTAGGGCCTATAATCTACAGTTCTCAATAGTAGGGGGTTAGGCAGTTCTTAAAGATCCGTAAGAGAGTGAGCAGATGATCCATAGCGGGCGGGGGGGGTTCAACAGCTCCCCGCAGTCCTTCCAAGCCCCAGGTGGTAAGGGGTTAGGCCGTTCTCAAAGTCTATACAAAGACAAGCGGATAATCCATAATGGGCAGGGGGGTGGTGTCGACGGCTCCCCGTGAACCTTTCAAGCCCCAGCGTCGCCTCCGCGCCATTTCAGGCGGCCTCTGTTATTCACTCCAAACCTTCTGCCGGCCTCCGGCGCCCTCCAACAACTCCGGCGACTCCGATGTTTCAAGCCCAGCTCAAACCTCCCACGACTTCCACTGGGCTTCTGGTAGGCTCGGGGCTCCCAGCGGGTCCAGCGGGTCGGGGGACTGATGTTTAGAGCCCCCGATGATCTTCCGGGCCGCCACTGCCACCAGCGCCTCCCTCCGCCTTCTCTCGTATGGGACGCCATCGTGTCCCCGTCGCTAGCCGCTCAGGGCGTCGCTGGTCTCACCTTGGGCTGTCGTAGCTGTCGTGGCTTGCAAAAACGCCCGCAGACGCCGGCCAAACAGATCGTAACTGCCAAGACGCCAGCTCCAGCAGCCGTCGACGCCTGCAGTCTCCTGGAGTAAGCCGACGCGCCCGCACGCCGACCGCCATTTCCCGGCTCACTACAGATTTTCAAAAAACACCGATTTGCTTTCTTCCACTCTCCTGTGCCGTCCGGCCACCCTGGGGGACCACTAGGGTCCTAAAATAAGCCAGGGTGGTCATTGGGTAGGTTCGTGGTCCTCCAGTTCATCTAAAGGACCAGCAGCACCCAGCCCGGTCAAAAAGAGCCCCGAGAAAACACGGAGCTCAGAGGCTGACCGCCATCCTCCAGGAAGCTCCTCCATATAGGAATGGAATGGAATATTAGGAGGAGTTTGCCTTACAGGACAGGAAGAAGACTCTCGGAAAGGGAACAGTACATCTTTTCATTGAAACACACTGCTGCGAAGCATGAATGCAGAGCGACAGATATTCATTGTAATATACAGTAATCAGAGACTGCAAAGAGTTAATCGTTTGGCAAGGAATGGTACAGACTTTTTAAAAGACAAAAGTATAAAGAAAGAAGGAATAAATAGACAAAACAGCAAATAACAATACTGAACTTTAAAAAACGTGACAGCAATCCCTATCTTTAATTATGCTACTATTAAGCATTAAAATAAGGCATTCTACTAGTAATGCCTACAGTAAGCGTTAATTAAAGATTGTTGGCTCATGCTAATATATTTATGCAGCTGATTATGTGATTTATTTGTAATTATTTCTTAAAATATTCTGCGGTTAAAATGCATCATAAATGAAATGTAGATTCTACCATAAGAGCTCCAATTGGTCTAGCACAGTCCTGCCAAGTTTGGGCATAATTTGCTAGCTATTTCTGCCAAGGTTGTGACAGATAAATGGTTCAATTTTCCTGTTATCGTAGAGGCAGCAGCCAGACTGTATATGCTCCGTCCATTAACCAATCGGACTGAGTCTACACTTATGATGTCATCGGGCCCTTGTGGCTCCTCCCCAGTTTCAGACTCAGTCCAACCTGGACTGGCTGTGGGAATTGATCTCTCCTCCAAATTATTTAATTATATCTTTAATTGATGAATTTTCCATTAACATTTTTGTTGTTTTTTTAAATTTGTTCCTTAAATAATCCTTTATTCTACAAATTGGAGGGAAATTCGAAACTGATCTCTGGCTGCCTCTCCTCAGCCGTCTGATTGCCTGCGGCCACGAGTTCACTCAGGAAGCCTGCCTTGCAATCAGATCGGCCAGCTCACAAGCTACGCCACCACGGCTGTTTCCCCACAGTGCTCCTTGATTCTGGGCACTCGGAGGGACACGGGACCGGCCGTTTTGCGTGCAGCGGTTCCAGGCGAGTCCGGTGGCCATTCTGCAATCGCCTGGCTACACTTAGTATTGGTGGCCATTTCGCGGGTTGGAAACGCCCGCAAAGATAGCGGTGGCCATTTTGAGGCTCGGAAAAGCCTCAGAGGAAAAAAGTTGGCCATTTTGGATGCTTTAAGAAAGGCGCAAACGCTACAGCTTCCATTTGGAGTGCCCAGCAACGCAGGATCACCCCAGGTGGACTGGATCAGGAGCACCTGGCCAGCAAACGGGTGAGACCATTGCCTATCTTATTGGGGTGTTGATTTATGTTTGGGGAAATGGCTGATCCACCTATGGATACAAATGCAGGATTCGAGGAGGCAGGGCCAACAGGGGCAAAGAGCAGCAGGAAGAGGCAAGCTACCCTTCCTCAGGAGTAAACGCCAAGGTTTCTAAAGCAACTACCAGGGCAGAAGAGTGCAGGCAGAAGGCCCTTGAGAAAGAATTTCAGAGGACCCAAAAACAACAACATCTTCTAACAGCCCAGCCCTCTCTTCCTCCTTCTGAGGATCACCAAGTGGCGTCCCCAGCTCCACCTGTCTTGTCTCCCATGGGCCCTGACCCCACCCCTTGGCCTATTCAGAAGGGGAATTGTCTCCTTCGGAGTCCTCGTCTTCGATGGAACCTGACAACTGAGGCAATTTCTTTGCTGTCCCTCTCAATAGTGAGCACACTTTTGACCAGGCTTCCCTCCTGGTTACATACGGCTCTGCCCCCCCCCCCCACCTACACACCATGTACACCTCTCCTGCTGATACGGCAACCATCATTGCTGAAACCATTAAACAGGTCATGGTTGCTGGCCTACAACAGAAACCCCAACCTGCTCCATCACATGGCCATAAGCATAAATCTTCTGCTGCAGGTCAGCAACCTGATCCCTCTGTCTCTACTTCTCAGGCCTCAATTGGCGGGGACCAAGATAACTTGTGGGACTCAGACCTGTCTGATGATGAGGTGGTCACCCCAGATACCCCTGCCTTTATCGGATTATTCAAAACTGATCGTTTCAAATCCCTTCTTCTTAAGGCCATTAAAGCTGCTAACTTACCACCTTCTGCTTCAGCTTCTACTTCACAGGATAAACTGGCAGAACCGGCTTCAACTGAGGGTCCCAATACCCCATTCACCGAACCCACGGTGGAAAAAGAGGTGATCCCTGTTCCCAAGATTTTTCTGAATGTCATCCAGAAGCAGTGGGAGTCTCCAGGCACGGGCCCACAGCCGACCAACCTTGACAAACATCTCTACAACATTGCACCAGACCTCACCAAGTTCTTTGAGACTCCCCCAGTGGACGCACTGGTTGCAGCCCTGTCTTCACCTACTGTGGTCTCTGGAGCCCCTGAGGAGATACTCAAGCCTGAGGAGAAAAGGTCAGATCAAATCTTAGTCAAAAACTATCAGGCTGGGGCCTGGGCTGTTAGGGCCTCTACGGCCACTTCCTTTTTCTCCAGGGCGGCCTTGGTTTGGATTCAACAGCTTCAGGAGCACATCGCTCCTACTGACACTAGATCACATAGGAATCTCAACAAGATCAGGGCAGCGGTTGAATTTGTGGCTGATTCTTCCCTTACCGCTGCTAGATTCACTTCTAAAGCCATGGCCTCTTCGGTCACGGCCAGGCATCTGCTTTGGCTCAAGCCATGGCAGGCAGATGTCCGTACCAAGTGGTGCCTAGCAGCCTCCCCATTCAGTGGCACCCAATTATTTGGTAATCCCTTAGACCCGTTGTTAGATATTAGCATATATCGCAGCAAGTCTCCTCTCTGGTCCGCCGCGACGGCGGGAAACAGGTATCGTTCTGATTGGTCGAGAGGCGTACCCGATTCCTATAAAAGGGGAACCCTCCGGCCACAGAGCAAGCTGGATCACTATTACTACTAATAAAGAGCTGTTAAGTCACTACGTGTCCACAGTCTGTTCTCTCGTTGCTCGAATCTAACATTGGCGACGAAGGTGGGATCGAGAGACAGATAGCACGAAGAGAGCTACTTCAGAATCTCAGGATTCGATCCAGCCCAGGAATTCGGCAGAAATTCCGGCAGCCATCTCAGGACACCGCAGCGCGGCAATTTCAAACGAAGAGAAGATGGCGATGCACACTCCACCCGCTCCATTCGACCCAACGAACGACGAATGGGAGGCTTTCATGATTTGTTTTGAGTGTTTTCTAGAAGCGAACGAATACACGGGGATAACAGATGCCCGAAAGAAAAACATTTTCCTTGGCTACTGTGGGCAAGAAATCTTCAACACGGCCAGAGACCTCACCGCGCCTACTCCAATACAAGCGGTATCATGGACGGCGTTGCAACAGACTCTACAAACTCATTACGCGCCAAAACCTTCCCGCCACGTTTGCCGCCAAGGATTCAACACGAGGAACCAGAAGGCGGGAGAATCTATCAACCAGTACGTTGCAGCTCTACGGAAAGCAGCCACACATTGTGGATTCAGAGACCTGGACGAGCAAATCCTGGATCGACTCATATGCGGGTTGAGAGACATTTCCCTACAGAAACGGTTGTTGGCCAAACCCAACTTAAGCCTGCAGATTGCACTCGATGAAGCAAGAGCTTCGGAATCAGCGGAAAGATCAGCGGAAACCATACAACGCGGGTTCAACACAAGCCAGCCAGCACCCAGGCACACCAGAGTCCACTACGAGGACACCAATCCAGAATTCGAGGATCCCGAGTTCGAGGAAAGTCACCTGATGCGAAGCAGTCACATGAGGCCTGGGGGGAGATCCGGATTCCGTTTGCCACCCTGCGCAAGCTGCAGAGGAAACCACCCCCGGTCTACCTGTCGGTTCAGGAATGTTGTTTGTTCGCACTGCAACAAACTTGGGCACATCGCACGAGTGTGCCGGAGCGAAGTCCCTGCCTCCTCACGGCAGCCGCCGATATACCGCCAACAGAAGTCCAACCCAGGGACTTGGCGGAATCAGAAAGGGCGCCCAGAGAGAAATCCACAAGTGTTTACCCAGAGAGACAATCCCCAAAGAGCTGAAAGGGCGTATTCCCAGAGAGATTACACACAAAGAGCTGAAAGAGCGTTCTACCAAGACGCTCAACGAGAGTATTTTCAGGATACAGATGCTGAGATAGAGTTGACCCAGAGAGAGGAATTGCGAACGTATCTCACCACAATAAGTCAGGTCCGCACCAAGCGGCCTAAAAAGCTGAAAGTCACAGTCCTCTTGGAGGGCTCTCCTTGCGAGCTGGAAGTTGACACAGGATCGTCCTTGATGATCATATCATGGGCCTCCATGAAAAAGGCTATCCCTAGCCTCAAAAAGAGCCAACTACGTGCACCAGACATCCTGCTACGAGACTACCAGGGGAACCGAGTCCCCATCGTGGGCCAAGGCCAAATCCGTTTCAAGGACATCGTAGCCCAGCTGCCCATGACCATCGCCAGCACGCCGTTGCAGAACCTTCTAGGACTAGATTGGTTTGAAGCCTTGGGGCTAGAAGTCACCGGGATCAACGCCGTGGAGAACAGCAGCGCTGAACAGATTTTTAAGGCGTTCGAGGATGTGTTCAGCCCCGGTCTTGGTAAGTATGTGGGTAAACCAATCTCATTCAACTTAGACCCCAAAGTGGCGCCAATCCGACTTAAACCGAGACGAGTGCCTTTTGCACTCCACCCAAAAATAGATAAGGAGATAGATAAGTTAGTAGAGCAAGGAATCCTTGAGCCGGTGGATCACGCGCGCTGGGAAACTCCCATTGTGACCCCAGTCAAACCAGACGGGTCAGTCCGCATCTGCGCGGACTATAAATGCACAATTAATGTCGTGCTACAACAAAGCGCATACCCTGTGCCCGTAGTACAACACTTATTGCATTCGTTGGGGCCAGGAAAGATATTCGCTAAACTAGACATGGCACAAGCTTACCAGCAATTGCCTGTGGATAGCGCCACGGCGGAGGCCCAAACTATAGTGACGCATAGAGGAGCATTCAAATGCAACCGGCTACAATTCGGTGTGAGTATTGCCCCAGGTCTGTTCCAGAGCGTCATGGAACGGCTTTTGCAAGGGATACCGGGAGTCGTCCCCTATTTCGACGACATCTTGGTGTCCACTGCAAACGAGGAGCAACTATTAAAAAGAGTCAGAACTGTTTTGGTCAGAATCAGAGAAAAGGGCCTCCGCCTCAAAAAGGAAAAATGCCAAATTAACGTGCCTAGCGTAGAATTCCTGGGATATAAAATCGATGGTCAGGGAATACACCCCACTTCAAAGAAAATTAAGGTGATCCAGGACGCCCCCACACCACGAAATCAGACCGAGTTGCAGGCCTTCCTCGGACTACTTAACTTCTACAGCGTTTTTCTGAGACAGAAGGCGACCGTTGCTGAGCCATTACATTGACTACTCCAGAGGAACGCAACATGGAGATGGGGACGATCCGAAGCAGCAGCTTTCACCGCAGTCAAGCGCCTACTCACAACCGACTCGCTACTAGTCCAATACAGCCAGACGCTACCACTGGTATTGACCTGCGATGCATCCCCATTCGGCGTCGGCGCAGTCCTCAGCCACAGAATGCCAAACGGGAACGAAGCACCCATCGCCTTCTACTCCAGGACTCTTTCATCGGCCGAGAGGAACTACAGCCAGATGGACAGGGAAGCGTTAGCCGCTGTCGCTGGAGTTAAACGTTTTCATGAATACCTCTATGGGCGCGATTTCGAGCTGATTACGGATCACAAACCGCTGTTGGGACTTTGGGTGGGAAACCGCCCCACACCAGTCTCCATTTCTCCACGCATGACCAGGTGGACTGTTTTCCTGGCTGCATATTCATACAAGCTGATACATCGACCAGGCTCCACTCTAGGACACGCAGACG
This sequence comes from Natrix helvetica, assembly GCF_964273705.1. NCBI lineage: Eukaryota > Metazoa > Chordata > Lepidosauria > Squamata > Natricidae > Natrix > Natrix helvetica. The sequence continues at coordinate 32,196,173 of NC_138548.1, forward strand.
CACTCAGCCGTTGCCCACTCCTGGACCTTTTGCCAGACCCCACTCCCGAAGTACCGGTGCTGCTCATTGACTGTTTGGACTCAGGACCGGTTTCTTCCTGCGACGTTGCCAGATTCTCTTCTAAGGACAATATAATAAAGCAAGTTCAAACATGGGTTTGGAGGGGGTGGCCGAAGGGAAACGTGGGCCCGGAATTCAAAATGTTTTGGTCAAAAAGGGATGAGCTCTCAGTGTTGCAAGGTTGTTTATTGTGGGGGGATCGAGTTGTTATTCCTTTTGCATTACGTAGGAATGTGTTAGATGCGTTACATGTTGGGCATCCGGGGATCGTTAGGATGAAGGCGTTAGCAAGAAGTTACGTTTGGTGGCCAAACATGGACAAAGAGATAGAGGAATGGGTGGCCACTTGCGATCCGTGCCAAGAATCGAGACCAGCACCCCCGGAAGCTCCTGCCACAGAATGGGAGAAGCCCAAAGCACCTTGGTCGCGAATACACATCGATTTCGCAGGGCCAGTCCAGGGTCAGACCTTCCTTATAGTTGTGGATGCATACTCCAAATGGCTAGAAGTAGTCCTAATGACTTCAACCACGGCAGAGGCAGTCATTAAGGTTCTACGGCGACTTTTCGCCACTCATGGCCTGCCCGACCTCCTGGTATCCGATAACGGGCCCCAGTTCACGGCCATGCAATTCGAAACGTATTTAGCAGGTCAGGGAATTCGGCATGCCCTCGTCGCGCCATTCCACCTGGCATCGAACGGACAGGCGGAAAGAATGGTGCGATCCGCAAAAGAGGCCCTTGCTAGGATGGGTCCAGGTGATTGGCAAACACGCATAGACCATTACCTCTTAATTCAACATATTACCCCCAGCGCAACGACGGGTAGGAGCCCCGCTGAACTACTCATGGGCCGCCGTCTACGGTCTCACCTGGACCGTCTTCACCCAAATTACTCTGCCACAGCACCCCCAGACTCTACAATCAAAATTCGGAGTTTTAGCATAGGGGATTCAGTATACGCCCACAACTATGCAGGGGGAACATTGTGGATGCCGGCAAGGGTCATTGGCATCACGGGTCCACGATCGTATCTGCTGGAGCTTGAAGATGGACGAAATTGGAAAAGGCACATCGATCAACTACAGGGTCGCCTGGCACACTCAGACCTGCGGGCTGACGATGAAAACTACCTGCCAGCACAAAGTCAGCCACTCGAGAGCCCCAACACAGAGAACCACGACCCTACGAGCCCAGGGTAGAACAAGAGGTCGAAAGAGAAACCGAACAACGCCAAAGCAATGAAAGTCTGCAGACCCCCGAACGCGAAGCAGAGAAAGCAACCGATCCTGAAACAGAGAAAGCAACCGATCCTGGGACCACTCCCGATCAACCGGAACTGCGACGTTCTACCCGTGTAAGGCAAACACCAACATATCTTAAGGACTATGTAACCAACCGGAATGCGCCGTCCAAGAGGGGAGGGGTGTTAGATATTAGCATATATCGCAGCAAGTCTCCTCTCTGGTCCGCCGCGACGGCGGGAAACAGGTATCGTTCTGATTGGTCGAGAGGCGTACCCGATTCCTATAAAAGGGGAACCCTCCGGCCACAGAGCAAGCTGGATCACTATTACTACTAATAAAGAGCTGTTAAGTCACTACGTGTCCGCAGTCTGTTCTCTCGTTGCTCGAATCTAACACCCGTACCTCACGGAATCTAAACACAAGCTTAAGGTCCTTTCATCCATCTACAAGAAACAGGACAATCAGCCTGCTCCCTTCTATAGGAGGTCACCCTTTCGACCGGCAGACGAGGGACCTTCCTTCCCCCATCCACAACACCAATCCTACACTCCCAGACAGGGATCTCACCAGGACAGGTCCAGTAGAAACACACAGCATTTCCCCTCCAAGAAATCTTACCGTGGAGGAGGCAACCACCATTTTTCACGTAGAAAAGACATTTTCTGGTAGAGACAGCAGCCAACCCCACCCTGGTATGGGTCACGCAAGGGAATTCCTTGTGCGGAGGAGAGAGATACAGTGACTATGGACTTTCACTTTTTGCTCACAATTCTCACTTGAGTCTACAGTTTTCCCTCATCTGAAACTGGGGAGGAGCCACAAGGGCCTGATGACATCATAAGTGTAGACGCAGTCCGATTAATGGACGGAGCATACCCAGTCTGGCTGCTGTCTCTACTCTACCAGAAAATGAGCGTATCAGGTAAGAACCAACACCCATTCTTTATTGGTTTCACCATTTGCTTCTAGATTAGTGCAAGTTCAGCATTTACCTACACCTCTAGACTGGTGTTTCTTGGCCTCAATTACGTTGTGTGGATTTCAACTCCTAACAATTCTGGGAGTTGAAGTCCACATTTCTTAAACTAAGTAAGGTTGAGAAATTCTGCTCTGGATAAGGAAGTTTAGGCCATAATAGTGTTAAGAATTTAGAACACCTTCTCCAAAAAGCTCTTAAAGTCTTTGGCCTTTAATTTCCTATTTAGACAAACAGGGAATGTTATAAGTTATACACTCTTTTAGAAACTTGATTTCATCATTTAACTCTTGTTACTTTCTTCTTTTAGTTTCTTGAAAATATGCTATTGTATTGGTTTTGTAAGCTACCTTCAGTGCTTATAGAACAGAACAGAACTCTTTATTGGCCAAGTATGATTGGACACACAAGGAATTTGTCTCCAGTCCATAAGCTCTCTGTGTGCATACGAGCAATAAGTGATAAATTATCATAATATAAAATACAATCATCATAAATCATAAGATACAACACCCAATCAGTCATAGGATATTAAATAAGCAATCAACAAATCATAAAAGTGTACTAAAATCATAGTCATAAGAAACTAAAGAAATAGATAATAGAAAGATGAGGACAATAGTGCAAGTAGTCCTCGACTTATAACAGTTTATTTAGTGACTGTTCAAAGTTACAAAAGCATTGTATAATGTGATTTAAGACTGTTTTTCGCACAAACCAGAGTAATATATTCCAAAGGATCCAGCAGTACTATTAAAGAACAAATGAAATCTTCCTTGCAGGTATTCCTTGGTTAATGACAGCAATTGGGATAGGAGTTTACATTGCTACATGAGGTGATTGTAAAGCATATCATATGCTTAATACTTAGCAACAACAATTTGGCATTTGTAGTTGCCATCATTAAGTGAATTCCACACCACTGTTAAATTAGAACCTTACATGGTCACATTTGGTTGCAATCTCCTGCCAGCTTCTTCATTGACTTTGCTTATAGGAAATTGTCAAAAATGTTCCATGCATGGAGTTGTAGGGTAGTACATGGAACATATTATATCAAACCTGAAAGAAGGATTTTGTAGTGTTTGATTAGATTCAGACTCCAGAGCTTAACAACCAAATTCAACTCATTTTGTCTTATTCAGGATTCCTGCTTCAGTAGAATTTAGCTTTCATCATTGCTCATGGATAGATCGGGCCATAAGATCGGCAGTGAAAGAAAGTGAGAGAAAATGGGACAAAGAGTAATTTGAAAAAATATGATTACAGATATTTAATCATTATTCCCATCAGAAACCAAGTGTAAAGGATGTAGACTAAAGCCATTCACATGTAAGAGTTTTAAGAAGGGATTTTGAAAGGAGATAACATTAACCAAACAGAATAGATTAACAAAGTATAGCTATTCTTGCTTTATAAAATCTCTCCTTAAAACATAATCAGAGTACTGTTAACGAGAGAAAATGAAAATAATGCCAGGTTTGCCAATAAGAAGAAAAAAAGATTGTGGATGAAATGTTAGCATTTGGCCACAAGATGACACTGGATGGCAGTTTAAATCAAACCTCTGATGAGAAATTTACTGAAAAATAGATCTAACAACAAAAAAAGAGAGATTTCGTTACAATAATGATTAAAAATAATCTGGTAACAACAAGCTCTTTTATCAGCTTTCCTTTTGATGATTAAAAAAATCTGCTTTCATGAATAAATGATGAGATTAAGACATATTAGTTTTTTGCTTTTTAATGCTCTTTAAGATTCATTCAGTGCTAGTTCTTGTTTTAATTATTTGATAATGTGGAATGTGGCATTTTGCTGGTTCACTGTGAATCAAAACAGAAAGATGGGAGAGAGCTGAGAAGAAGCTGAAAACTCCTTTTCAAGTTTATAAAATAAATGGCAAACTGAAATAAGCATGTGCTATATGAATATTCATCATAACACAGGGTGTATAAGAGGCCGTTTGGTACAATGTGAAGGCATCACACTAGCAACTGGGACACTGTGACTTCCAATCCTGCCTTAGGCACAAAGCCAGCTGGGTAACCTTGGACTTTCTCTCAGCCCTAGGAAGGAGGCAATGGCCAATTACTTCTGAAATCTTGCCAAGAAAACTGCAAGGACATGACCAGGCAGTGGTCAGAAATCAACACTGATGGCAAAGATGAAAATGTTCACACACACACACACACACACCTCGCAGCACCAAATATCAACCTCTGAACAGCATATTGGGCAGGGAAACGGAAAAATATTTTTAAATGGGTGAGAAATTAAGTTCTTCTTAAAATAACATTTTCCCTTCTCATCTCAATTGATCTGCAAGTTTAAAATAAATTAAGATGTGAGCCCAAAAACCTGAAAGCAAAGTCTAATGTTTAAACACAGAGTTTTCAAACAGAGAGGTTTGAAGGGTGAGACAAAGGGAGATGATGGTGGTAGTAGCAGCAACAAGCGGCTTTGTAGCTGGAGATAACAGAGCTAGGAAGACTCTAGGGACAACAGTTGACTCTCATAAACAGCCTCTGGGCTGCAGGTTGTACATCTTTGTCATGAAATAATGTTTTGATATGTGTGTGAAGGAGACCTCTAGCCCTCCAGTTGAGGCATGGGTTCATCTATAAGTAAAAGAAAGTAAGATGTTATATGCTGAAATGCTATTGCCAGCTCCAATTATATGCAATCTCATCCCAGCCATATTTGTTGATTCATTTAAATAACTGGGTCACAATACTGCCATAAGGGGTACTCTAGCTTGCCAGGTAAGGGTTTAAAAAATAATAATAATTTAATAAACTGAAGACCCACCTGTTTCGGCTAGCCGGCCTGGCATTACTCGACAACTTATCCACCCCTAGGTCATTTTTAATTGTTAATTTTAGTTTTTAAACTATTAATGTTATTGAGGTTTTAACCTTTTTCAGTATTGTAATTATTTATTTATTTTTTACCTCCTCTGTATGACACTGTGTTGACTGTTGCTTGTGTACGTCGCCCGGAGTCCCTGTGGGGAGAGGGGGCGACTAATAAGTTTAATTAAATAAATAAATAAATAAATAAATAAATAAATAAATACAGGTCTATTCGATCCAACTCTCAATGACTCTGGACAGCTCAAAACAAATTTAAAAATTGCAATAAAACCAGTAAAACATAAATCTCAACAATCCACTAATATGTCTTGGCCAGTGAAAAATAAGTTGTACTTAAGCTGGTTATGGATTACCCTTCCAGATATGGTCTTTTTGTGCCATTGTTTATTCAGATTATAATTACTACTTGAAATTCTCCTATGTTTCATTTAATGACAATCATAAAAGAAAATGTAATAATGGTATCTGACCATGGCAAAGGACAGAAGCCAGTGTCTTGCATCTACAGATCATGCCTACTGTGCTCCAAAGTAAAGACTAAACTGGTGGTATGTCCATTTACAGGTAATCTTGAGTGGACCAGAATGTAAGTCATTGCAAAACCCTGCTCAAAACTCACATTTTACATAGATCCTTTGACTGTTTGAAGAGGGCTGTTTTGGACTGTAAGGAGTTCAGGACAGGGATCTAAACGTCCCTCCCCTCTCTTTCTCCCCCCCCCCCACATTACTATGAAAAAAAAGTCTTCATTGTTGCTCAAAAGAAAAAACATAATTGGACATGAAACAAAATGTTGGATTGCTTCCTTGCTTTTTTGCAATCCTTTAGCATGTGATTGCCTCATTTTTAGAAAATCACTTGAGTGTACCTAGAATTATGTTAGCAATACCCTATGTACCATACACTTTTGAAGATACAATATGAAGGTCTAGTTTAAAAACAACATAACTCATGCTCTTTGATGCAAATGAGGCCAAATTGGGAGCAAAAAGAGACTTTAACATTCAGAAAAAGGAGATGAATAGTACATGATTAGATGGACATTGCTTGCTCTATTATTAAAAATAAATCAGTTCTTTTGTTCTGATGAACCTTCTGCTCTATTTGCAAGGAATTATATTAGCAACAGAAACTGTAAGAAGCTGTCCAATAAATAAAGCTAGGCAATAAAATAATGAAGGCCTATTTAAAACCTCATTTGGACAAGAACAAACAAAATTCTATATTTTTCAGTTATGAGAAACAGTTAAAAACTGATCACAGCTTTAAACTGTGATTCAATGTATTAATCCAATTAAATTTTCTACATCAGCTATATTATTTATAGATTTAGAATATGCTACATAATAATCCATAAACTGTAATCTTGATTCTCTGATAGAAATCAGTATTTTCTCCAATGTCAAAGGAACATTATTTTTCAGAATTAATATATGCATATACATTATAATCCAAAGATTGGTTTCATGCACTGCAATAGCATATTTCTGAAAAAAAGCTATATTAATTTCCAGAATATATTTGCTAATTCTGACTGCCACATTTTAAGGACGTTGTAAAATTGGAGTGAGCCTAAAGAATAAACTGGGAAAAATGATGCCTGGAAATTACATTCTTCAAGAAGCAATCGATAAAAGTAGATATTTTTAGCTTGAAGAGAAATGAAATGCAATAAATTGTTTTCAAATTTATTTATTTGTGACTATATGGAAAGTCAGAGTTGTAATTGCAAGTACCCTTCCCGGAGGAATTCTAAACCTCTAAAATTTTGTAATTCTAAGTAATATTACCAGATCAGGGATGCAAAGATAGCACCAAATTTCACTTTTTGTTGTCATCCTGTAATCATCTAGATTTTTGCAGCTCACACCTAATAATCTAATCATACCCATTTTGTGAGACATAGCTATAGGTTTGGTTTCTAATTAGATGGAGGCAGCTATCAACAATGGCTCATTTGGAAAGGCAACTGCAAAAGAACCATCTAGAAGGACAGATCATTTTGCTGCCTTTTTAATTTAGCTGCAGAAGAATCAGTCAGCTGAGTGCAAGCAGGTCATGCAGAAAAACAAATAACCCAAACATATCCTAACCATCGCTGTATTTCCCATACAACATCACTTGAAAAACATCTTGCAGTGTATAATATTAAGTTGACACATTTAATAAGTACCCTTTAATGCAGTGCTTCTCAATTATTTTCTGACATGCCCCCCCTAGGAAGAAGAAAACATTTCGCGCCCCCCGCGTGACTGTAAATAGTATCATTTGTCTATAAAATTGATATAAGTACACCTCTGCATAACACTGTATCCTTATTAACGTATAAGAGAATAAAAAAAGAAAGAAATGTGGATCAATTTACAACAAAGAATAGCTTTATTAACTGTAGCAGAAAAGATTTAAAGGAGCACAGGATTTAAAGGAACACAATATTAAAAAAAAACTTTAACCTGCAAAACAAAAATATATAAAATAATTTGAGCTGAGCCCCCCTTTACGGAGCCTCGCGCCCCCCCTGGGGGGCCCGCCCCACTATTTGAGAAGCACTGCTTTAATGAGACTTAGTGCCAAAGCTATTTCTTGGGATGCAATGCCCCAAACAGACCACAAGATGGTACATTTTACTATACTCTCATGAACTGCATTTTCTTTTGTATATTTCTTTTAAAAAGCTATTTTACTGCCATCTAGTCTTGGAATTTATCCTCTTCCTCTTTGTTTGCATTTTGAAACTTAACATTTTTAACTTTAAACTTGGATAACATATTTTTTAAAAAAGTTTGAATACCGGTAGGTTTATTTCTAGTGAGATTGGTATATTTCCATAGAAAAGTTCAACTACCTAGTCATATGTATGACTCTATGCTACATGAATAGTCAGAAGGTTTCAGTATTGAAGCTATTTTGCACTTTTATTTTTTAATTGCCAGTACAGAAAGGCAGACTCAGAGGAATAGTGGAGGATGGGGTGGGGACTGGCATGCTCTGGTCCATTGCAGGTCTGTCTCATGCATTGGATTTATGAGTTGGATGAAATATGTTTCAAATAATATGTCCCAGATAGTGGGAACTACCACTCCAAAGAAGAAGGCAGGGTTAGAGTTGGGAAGATCCAGAAAAGATGCTGAGATCTACCACCTTCACCCAGTATGAGTTCAGCGTGTCCAATTGCAACGTGAGATACTGATCCCAGTTACAGAGTGTTTAGGTTTCAGTTACTGCAGTTAAAGTTGGTGCCCCAGCTAGAGAGTCTCGGAGCAGAACAGAAATTAAATAAAACTACTGAATCTAAGGCTGAAGAAGCTTCTTGAAACGTCTTAAAAGAAAGTCAATTTGCCTCTTGAAAAGGACTTTTGGGACAACCATGACCTGGATGACCGAGAATCTCCATAGACATTTACTGATCCTAAACGGAGCAATTACTTTTTCACAGTAACGTACTATGTGACGCATGACTTGACTTTGTTTTACACCGAACTAAAACGAGCACTTAAAGGTGGTGTTCGTGTATTGCTGACCCTCTTTATGTAGATCTCTAACATTCAGCGGACAAAGATTCGCAAAACGTCAGAAAATTTCCCATGGGGGGGGGGGCGGAATTTCACAACCTTGCAGGTTGCCACTCACTTCCTAGGAATGGAGACCGCCGGACTCAAGGCTACCTACATTTGAGGCGGCATCTGCAGTGCAAGTAGCCTTCAAAGCGCCCCAGCCGTCTCTTCTCAGGGTTCCGGATCTCTGGCATTTCTCCGGTAGGGAAAGCGAGCGCCTAGAGCTGGCGAGCCTAAAGGGGAAAGGCGGCTGAAGGCAGCCAAGAGAGACGTCTTCCCGCTTGGCGCTTCCACCTCCTTTCTCCCCCTGCCGAGACAAAACGGCCCATCAAGCCAAACCTCCCATGCCGCTTTCTCGCTCCTGCAGGGAGACCGGGCAGGCCGGAGCGCGGGCATCCGCGGATGGGCGAGCGGAGGGCACGGCTGCGTTGAGGGGAGGAGGGGAAAAAGCAGGTACGTAGGGCGCCCGCCCGGAACCTGCTTGTTCCTCTCCCGGTTCTCTCTGCATCCCCGCTTTTAGCTAGAAGGTGGGGGGGGGGGAAACATGGCGTCAGCCGTGAGGGAAAAGCGGGACGGGCAAGAGCAGTGGCGTGTCCAACCCAGCTAACCTCGAGAGGCGGCTGAGAGGAAGAGCGGCGCTCGCTGAGGTGACCGGACTCGCTTTTCCGTCTCCTTTAGCACAAGTTCGGCCTTCTCCTCCCCCTCATTTCTCTGCGGCCCTGCTCGCCTCGCGCCGCTCCACCGCCGCACAAAGCAGCTAGACGGGGGAGGGGTTGGTGTACGTGTGGAGGTGCTCTCTTGCCCCCCGGGCGTTTGGCTTTGGCGCAGCCTTGGCATAATGGCCCTTTCCCCGCTACTTGCCGAAACCCCCGGTATCTTTTCGTGTGCGCGCGCATTTCTTTCTCTGTGCGATTTATGCCTTGGCTGGAAGTGGCGGGGGGCGGGGGGAGGGAAGCCTTTTCTTTGTTGTGGCTCCTGCAGTTGCCAAGTGAGGAGAGGCGAACCGAGCTGCTCTTTTTTAGTCGGATCGTAGCTGCTGTGTATTTTTAGGCTACTGGCAGTTTTTGTCCATTTATTCATGTGCCTTGAAAGCCCCAGCCCAGCCTGCAAGTCGTTGCAACAACTCTGAAATATAAAGACAGGTAAGGTGATCAGTTAGAGCTGATGTGGATGTGAAAAAGGAGCGAAGTGGCGGTGATGTCGCTTCTGGAATCGGCTCCTCAGAGTTGTGCTTTTAAAGGTAGAGTTTGATGCCCCAGTATAAGCCAATGATGAAAACAATGAATCACACTTTCTGCATATCTGAATGGCACTGATGCACACGTGTTCCTATTTTCTGGTTAACTGGCAAGAACAATTGCTATAAACAAAAAGTTGGTTTTGACCAGTGCTATATATATTTAAATTTCCACAAATCTTCATATGTAATTATACCGTGATGTCTGCTACAAATCTCATAGATTGAAGATGGTCTTTGAAGCCTATGCCAGTAGCCCACTTTCTTACTTCAATATAAGTATGAAAGAATTTAATATGTAACTGATTTTGCTCTCTAGACAGTTAATTGTGTTGGTGTTTTTCTGTTCTATTAGATAAATATATTTATTTTATATCCCAGCCTTTTTGTCGAAAATGCCTTTATCTTCCCCATAAAGAATGTTTAGATTCTGTGAGGTCCATGACTGAGTGAAGAACTGAAAATATATTAATAGATGTAGTCTAATCCTTTAACAATAAGAATGCTTTCCAGATCACAGTAACTCTAAATTTAGTGAGCCGTCTGTTGCCAATATAATTTGATCCAAAAGTTTGTCTTAAGAAAGAAAACACTATTTTTTTAGATGCCAGATCATGGCTTCAGAGGCACACTTAATCCCTCTAAAGAATTTTAATACATAGATCTGTTTACAACTCCACTATATATTATACCCTTACATGTACATTGGAGCTCACATTTTAAAAAGTGTTCTCCTGTAATAGCTTTGTTGCTATTGCTTTTGGGAAAAGGAGTCATTTTCAATTGCTTTCCTGACAGGGAGAGCAAATTGATTTTCTTAGTTGATCAATAGGACAAATGAAATTGGGTAATGTAGGATACTAGGGTCTGTTGCAGTGAAGAAGCGAGTCAGGATTAGAGATGTGTAAAACATTTTGAAATATTTCGGGCTTCAAACACTCCATCTTGGAACAATTATTTTCAGATAGATTTTTCTAGCCTCATCAAAATTCCGATACTATTTCAACCCCATTCAAAACGGATCAAAACAGAACCGGAACATTTCCAATAAAGGCACAACAGCTATTTTTAAACTTGATGATTTCAAATTTTAAACATTTCACACTTCACAAATCAGGATATGACACAAGAACCTGTTGGGTCAGTAAACCTCAGAGAAGGTTTGAAAGGCACATTACGTGTCCATGAGCATCATATTGCTGGTCCCTGGTTCAAGCAGACCATGGAAAATTCAGCAGGGAATGAAGTATGGAGAAGGGGAGATAAATTGTTTATAGTATGTGTTCCCTTGAGAGTCAATATCATACTGATTTACATTTATCGTGTTACATGGTATGAAAACCAGTATTCCGAAGAGCATTTATTAAGAAAGTCTTACATTTCTAGTTTCTACGGGTTTTGTAAGAGAAATCATATTAAATATTATAGTAGAAAGCTTGGAAATTGCACTTAACTTTTTTTACTAATAGGGAAAATTAAAAATAGGGCTAGAACAAGGTAATAAATGTTATAGCTATCTTGATAGTTCTTTATTGCTACAGAAAAGACAGTTCTCGAGAATATATGACACTGTAGATTGAAAAAGGCTAAAAGATATGAGAAATGGTTGTGGGAACTGGCTATGTCTAGTCTAATGAAAAGAAGGATTGGGATAACAGGATAGCTGTCTTCCAATATTTGAGAACTGTCACTAAGATAGGGTGAACAATCTATTCTGCAAAGCATATGTGGGCAAGACAAAAAGTAACTGATGGAAACTTATCAAAGAGACTTTCAACCTAGAACTAAAGAGAACTTTCCTGACAGTGAGAACAATTAATCAATGGAATGGCTTTCCTTCAGAAGTTGTGAGTGCTCTAGATGTTTTTAAGAACATATTGGACAAGCATTTGTCCACAGTGGTATAGGCCAGTGGTCACCAACTGATGAAAATTATTTGCATTTTTTATATTGCACTAAATACTCTTTATCTTTTTTAAAAATCCATATTAGTGGTCCGTGGGATTTAAAATTATGAATTAAGTGGTCCTTGAGGTCTGAAAGGTTGGTGACCCCCGGTATAGGCTTTCCTGCTTAGGCAGGGGGTTGGACTAGAAGACTTCTAAGATCCCTTCCAACTTTGTTGTTCTGTATTCTGTAGATTCGGGACAAAGCACTATAGTAAAGATTATTGAGTTTTTGAAAGAATGAACAGAAGCGCTGATGTTTAAAGTGAGGCATGCATGCACAGTTTTCTAAAAACAAAACAAAACACCCCACTGCTTTATTGGCAATATTTGAAAAAAAATGCACTTTTGGTAAAATTGCTTTCTTTTTTCTTTTTTGTTCTTTCCTCTTTAGAAAAATGAAGTTCAGCCAACATTTGAGTAAATAATTATGGGCCCAGATGTACCTCTATTGAATGACCACAAGCAAGAATTCCTGTTAAAGCGATTTCCACAGAGCATTTTGGGTGGCCCTCAATTTAAATTAGGATACTGTGCACCTTCTTACATCTATTTAAATCAGATTCTTCTCTTCTTGATACCATGGATTCTAGGTGGAATTGGAACGCTTATGTATCAGTTAAATGTTCTGCAAGACTATTCCACAGCTGCACTTTCTGGAGGACTAATGCTTGTTGCAGCTATTATTGTTCAAGGAATAAACTTGTATGCCAGGCAAAAGACTGCACCCGTAGAAAGAATGCATGTCCACAATATACTAACAGAGGAAGATGAGTGGGAGTTTTCTAGCTGTATAGGTTTAGAGACAATCAAATTTATTATTCCAGGCAAAAAATATATAATTAATGTGTTTTTTCACTCACTTGTTGCTGGAGTACTATGTGGCTTAGGAACTTGGTATTTGCTGCCCAGTAGAATTACCTCTTTATACGGAGATAATATTGGAACAGCTGTGGTGATCTTCTTATTTGGATGGTTGACAGTGTGTATTGGAGAATATTCCTTAATTGTTAATACTGCTTCAGAGACAGCTACTTATCAAGCACTGGACACTTATGAAATTGTTCCTCTTATGAGACCATTCTACATTTTTGTCTTCATAGCAGTGGATCTTGCTCACAGGTAAAAAAATTACAAATAATGACTTGTGCTCTTAAAAGGATATCAATCTAGCTTTGTAAGTGACTTGTTTGATGCACATGGGCTTATTTATAGATAATGAAGTAAATTTATAATACAGTGAAAGGTGGGCAGAGTTGTATTGAATCTTTTTCCATTCTAGAAATAATATTCTCTTCTGCTTCCATTTAGATTTGTTGCTGATGCTGCAGCTTTAAAGTTGGTCAATCAGGTTATGCACATCTTATTTTTGTCGTTGCCTCTTTTATGGACTTTGGGGATTCTGCCTCCTTTGGATGCACTTTTTCTCTGGGGAATGGAACAAGTGCTGGAACTTGGGCTAGGGGGCTCACCTATGTCAAATAATGTAAGGTAAACATTATTTTACATAACTTCAATATTTCCAGATAGTTAAGCATGTTAGCAACAATTTAAAAACCTTGTAGTATCTCAAATGTGAAGGTATTTATTCTGGCATACGTTTTCATGGACTATGACCAGTTCATAGTCATATAATTATGGAGAGGCAGAATAATCCATTAGTGAAATCAGGTGAGATTGCCCAGATTTTATTTTCTGGTGATTTCAGTAGTTATACTCCACACATATAAATCATTTAGCCTCTTATACAAACAACAGACTGAATAAATATAGCAGTTCATTTGTCTGATGACATTTCTACAAAATATTATTAAAGCTGCTGAGATTCTGTATAAAGCATAGTAATTCAGTTAGTAACCTTATATACCTTCTCATATAAATGCAAGTATCCTAGCTTGCCTTCAGTCCCGAGTCCTAAACTGTAGATTACTTCTAATAGAACTGTTGAATAGATAAATCAATTACCATGGGAGGTATAAACTTCATCTGAACTGGTTATGTTCATGCAGAAGCTGAAAGGTCTTCTATTGTGGATGCTGTAATGGATTCTTGTTTGGATTTAAGAGTTATGCAGATTGTTTTCCCAATTGTGTAATTTTATGTGGGCTGCTAAGATGTTAAACCTTTAGGCCTTTGCTTGATCTGTATTTTCAGGACTGTATAGCATGATGTCACCACATTATACAGAACATATATAATTGGCAGAATCTTACAGAAAGAGAAATTGTATATCTATATCTTTATTTCATAAACCACTCATCTCCCTCCGAGACTGGGTGGTGAGTTTAGTTAAGTGGGGAAAAGTTAGTGAAAATAGATGAATTATTTGTACAAATTCTTTCTTTCATATACATTATTTTTTTTATTACAGACTGCTAGCAATGTTTCTCATTTCTTTGGGAACAGCTATTGCATCTTACTTCATCCCTAACACGCTTGGTGTGGTTCTGTTCATGACTGGATGTGGATTTATACTAAGTCTTAATCTAAATGAGATTGGATTAACCTTCAAGTACACTATGATCAGCTGTTTAGCTTCCAGCAAATTTAAAAGCACGTATTCCTGTAGAACACAATTTATATGGAAGGAATTAATGTTCTATTTCATTGTACTGACTTTTGCTCTTCTGGAAGCTGGCTTATTGCACTTCTTCCTTGGTTTTCAGACATTTTCCAAGACTAGCCTACAGGGTGTTATTAGTTACATATTGATAGTATTGCTTCTTGCTCAATGGATTCTCAGAGAGATTCAAACAGTGTATTTGTTCGGATTGTTTCGAAATCCCTTTTATCCAAAAGACCTAATGACAACGAATGTGTCCGGAAGGAAGGAAAAGAACCTCAAGAAAATTGGTATGTTAAGGAAGATTTTACTCACTTTAGGTAAGAAATTTCAGTTTCTTCTTTTATATAAGTACAAAAAGAGTAAAATGCATCTTGTGAAATTATGAAATGTGTTTAGAGCAAGGGGAAAGTGGTGATGATCAGATCAGAAACTGACTAAAAGCTTATTTCCAAACTTTAGTTCCTGAAATTGATTTCTTCTCCCACCTTAAATTTTTTATAGTGTTAAGTTTAATCTAACATTGAAAGTGGTTTGCCTACAAACTTTGATTTGGGGGGGGGGGGCTGAAAAGGTTATGCACCTTTCTCATATTCAAACAGATGATGTAAATTCTGAAGTAAATTCTGGGGAAATAATATTTGCCATTAGACAATGCTAGTATTATAGTTCATACAAAAATACAAAATTAGTTGAAATATGTTGGATCATGTGACTTCTCATTTATTAACTATGAAAAGGAAAATTGTTACCAAATATGTAACAATATATTATTCAATTATTAAAATGTTGCGGTTTTCTCAATCTACCACTTTTCAAAAGTTAGGGATAGAGTAACAGTTTGATGTTATATAAGGTTTGAAGCTAAAATTTATTTGATTTGATCATTTAGATATTAAATTTATATTATGACTTAGTATTGCTTTCTGAAATTGAAAGATCCAAGAACTGAAATGATTATGGGACATCTGATTGCTGCAAAGACCTCTCACAACATTTTAGAATTCTGCATGCCAGGAAGAATTTTTAGTATTCCATTTTCCAAAGTACTACATTACAAACACTAAAGAGCATCACCTTTATTTTTTTGTCAGTTTATACATATTCCACCGTTCCCTCAATAAGTGACATTTGTAAAAAAAAAAAAAAAACATGAGAAAACTTTATAAATTATTCAGTCTTGTTGCTTCCCTTTTTTACCTTGCCAGAGAATTTGAAAGGGAAATCAGAAACAAAATAAAAATCAGAGACTCATACAAAAACTGAATAGAGTTATTTATGCAGTTGAAGGTTTTATACATACTGCATTTTTTGGAGTATAAAACGCATCTTTTTCCCTCAAAAAAGAGGGTGAAAATCTGGGTGCATATTATACACTGAATACAGAATTTTTGGCCTACTGAAACCGTGCCCCCTTTGCAAAAAATGGATGTGCAGAGGGTTTGGGAGGCTTGCAAAGTGCTCCTGGGGACTAGGGAGGGGAAAAATGAGCAAAAACCAGACAGTTTTTGCTTGTTTTTGCCTCCCCATCCCCCAGGAGCACTCTACAAGCCTCCCAAACCTCTGCAGCCCTTTTTTGTGTGCAAAAAATGGCCAGTTTTTGCGAAAAATGGATTGTTTTTTGCTTGCTTTTGCCCTCCCCAACCCCAGGAGCACTCTAAACTCTCCCAAAGCTCGGCATGCCCCCCCCCCTTTTTTATTGCAAAAAACCAGGGTGCAGAGGGTTTGGGAGGTATGCAGAGTGCAAAAACTTTTTTTTAAATTTACCTCTTCAAAATCATACTGCCTCTTATACTCTGGTGTGTCTTATAGCCTGAAAAATACGGTAGTTCTTTGCCTAAGAAAAACACTCTTGTATTTTTTTATTTTTTTTTTGTAATTTCAGTGTCACCGTTTGCTATGATAGCATTTCTTTCCATAGACAGTTCTCTACATCAACTTTCATCCATATATATTTCCCTTGGATTTTCAAGAAGCTTTAGAATGGTAAATTTCAAGTATTTTATGTTTTTTATAGGATAACCCAATATATTGCAATGTAACCACTGAACCTATTAAATGAAAGACAAGAATTCGTTCTAATTAGAAATTAGTACTTGATTCCATGAAATTATAGAGAATGGGTTTTTTTCTGTATGTTAGGACCAATATTAAATTTAGGCACCTCTAGTTAAAAGGGTTTTGGGTAGCATTGCTTGACCTCAAACATGGCACTTTTTGGCTGCTGACACTAATACAAAAGTAAGGATATTTTTTTAGAATGACTGTGTATAGAATCTTTTAGTATTTGGTAAATATTGATACAATAACATCCCAAGACTTGTTATACTCAGCTCAGTGAATTACTACTGTTTTAATGAAGCATATTCAGATGCATACCACAGCAAGAAGCCACACATAGGTGAAACCTGGCTGAATTTGGATTCTAGAAAAGGTCATCCTAATTAGTATTTGGATAGGGAAAGCATCTATGATTTTAACAGCTGTTAGTTAGATGGGAAAATTTAAAAGCATACAGGTACCCTTCAGGTAATGAACATTTGTTCAGAAACAATTCGTAGGTACAACAGTGCTAAGGCTTACAGCTAGGGCTCAAATTCATTGCCATCACAGTGTCCCCTCAGTCATGTGATTGCAATTTGGGTGGTTCAGCAACAAGCTCACAATTATGAGGGTTGCAGCATCTTATGGTCATTTGATTGCCATTTTTGACTTTCGCTGCTGCCTTCCCACAAGCAAAGTTAATGAGGAAACTGGCAGGTGATTGCAATTGGCAATCACGTGGCATTGCACCTAAAAACAACATCAGGGAGTACCAGAGTGCCATTGAAACTCAGTGCAGTTATGTGACATCACTCTTTACAATCACAATACTTAGCGACAAAGTTCCCAGTCCTAATTACAATTGTTAACTGAGGACTACCTGTATTGGAATAGGCCAATGTCTTATGATATTATAATTCAATTAATGTGTCCATGAAAAAAAAACCTCAGTGGAAATATCCTTGAAACTATCAGGAGTCAAACCCAGTATGAGGGAGACTCTGTTATATAATTCTATGTCTGCAAATTTCCTATATATTTCATTTATTCTCAAGTATGTTCTTATTTTTCTGATAAGAATATGGAGTATCATGTATTTCCACATGTTGAAGTTAGAAATTGAAGACCATAAAATGTAATAAAATGGAAAGAATCATAAAGTAATATTGTTACACGCACACTCGCACTCCATTGTTTGCTTTGATGCCTGGACTTCCATGGGATGCAAAATCGTGGAGAGGCCAGTAGGTTTTAGGCGATATTATTTTATTGTTCTGAAAAAAACAGAACAATGGGCTTGATCAGTCATGAACTGTAAAGTGTATTTTATATCTGTATGATGAAACTGCAAAAATACTTGTTTTAGGTGTGGCAAGATACAGAGCATGCTCTGTTGGATATGGTGGTAGTGTCTGCAGTGCAGTTGCTGGTGTTCACTACTGATCTCTGGTGGAACAAAAGCATTGATACAGGAATTAGACTCCTGCTGGTAAAACACTTTTATTTATCATATTTTACTTATGTAGGTTGAATCCCAATTTGAGCAACAAACTGATAGGGAACCAAGGTGATAGAAAACTACACTTACTGGATAAAAAAGTCTATTTAAAATAAAAATACAACAGTGGAATGCAGTCCATTAATACGACTTGCCTCCAGAAGTTGTGGGTGCTGCAACACTGGAGGTTTTTAATATGAGATTGGAAAACTATTTGTCTGAAATGGTACAGGTAGTTCTCAACGTACGTCTACAACTGAGCCCAAAATTTATGTTGCTAAGTGAGAAATTTGCTAAGTGAGTTTTGCCCCGTTTTATAACTTGTCACATTTGTTAAGTGAATCACTGCAGTTGTTAAATTAGTAACATGGTTGTTAAGTGAATCTGGTTTCCCCCCATTGACTTTGCTTGTCAGAAAGTTGCAAAAGGGGATCACATGACTTATGACTGCAACCATCATAAATATGAGTCAATTGTCAAGCATTCAAATGTAAATCACATAACCATGGGGAAACTGCAATGGTCATAAGTATGAAACATGGTCATAAGTCGCTATTTTCGGTGCCATTGCAACTTCGAACAATCACTAAATGAACTATTGTAAGTCGAGGACTACTTGTATAGGGTTTCCTGCTTGAGCAGGGGGGTGGACCAAAAAAATCTTCCAGGTCCCTTCCAACTCTGTTATTCTAATTATTTTATTAGCAAATATAGATTTTGTTGGCTAAATTGGATGATAGATGATTTTCATCTAGAATCCCAAATAATTTGCAGTCTTCTCTGGAACAGACTTTGACAGCATACTGCAGATTCATGTAGGTGTGCATAACTGATAGAGGTTTTTGTCAAATTTTAGAGTCGAGACTATTCAAATTTTAAGCCTTTCAGTTTGAATTAAACTCTGTGACATACATCCCAATTTGCCTACTTCAGTCAATCTGGGAAAAGCCTTCTGATTTTTCAAAAGCAGCTTCACATCATTCTCTATTGGCAAAGTTAATTTCCTCTTTCTACCCTCCCTTCAAAATTAATTCAGGTTCTTCAATTGAAGTTCAGAAAACTTGAGCTTCCTTCGCTAATAAAAGTTCAGGGTCTTTCATGAACACTCCAAATGCTTTAGAAAAATGAAATCCCATGAAGAAGCATATAAATGAAGGAAATACATTATTGCTATTTCTCTCTTATTAGGTTGGAATTATTCGGAGTCGGCTGTTTCAATTTGTTTCAAAATTGCAATTTGCCATTACTGTTCTCTTGACATCATGGACAGAAAAAAAACAGCGGCGGAAATCCACAGCTACTCTGATTACACTGAACATTGCTTTTTTTCCAATTGTATTGGCCATCATAGTGCTCTCTTCATTGCTTTCTTCTCCCTTGCTATCACTTTTTAGTCTCCCAATATTTTTGATAGGCTTTCCAAGACCAGTCCGAAGCTGGCCAGGACCTGTGGGCATGATGACCTGCATAGGTCCTGATGCTGTATATTATCAACAGATGATTCCAAGTTTAAGGACTGCATTGCAATCAGCATTCTCAACAGGCAGGTTAGGTAAGTTAAAACATGGCTCATGAGACCAACTGATTAAGTATCCATGAACTTTCCCTCAATTGCAAAGGAATCTACTGCAGGTTTCTAGACACAGCAGGACTGATTTACAGGCTCTTGCATGATAATCTCATAGATGTAGGAAATTATTTGCTGCTATAATAATCTGAGTGAAATTTCAGTATCATAGAAATGAAAATAGAATTTCTTCATATCCAACAAACTGATGCTTTGGTTTGCTTGTAGATGGTATCAGGTCCATGACCTTAAGGTAGCCTACATGTATTCCCTCATCCAATTTAATCCCTACAGCAAAATTTTAAAGATAATTTGAATGACAGCAATTAGCCCAGAATTCAACCAATGCAGCTGAATGTAGATGATGAATTTGACTCTGTAATGACCGGGGAGAGCAAAAAGAGAGATGTTTGAAATTTCCACAACTAACCAGAGAAATAAAAGCAGGAGTCTGATCATTAGGGGCTATATGTTTTAAAATATTTTTTTAAACCCTCTGGTCTTTAATGGCATCCTTGTCTAGGTTTTCTTAGCAGGGTATCATGTTATATTTTCATACTGAGCATATTTTTATCCATTTAGACAGCAATGTAGATTTAAGATTATTTTTCTATAAAAATGGTAGCAAGAGAATGCACTCTCCTTGCTCAGCAGTCCTAAAAAGGCTATTTAATTTTAATGACATAAAGGCAGGTTTCTTGAATTCATTTTTAGGCTATTCTGAAACTCAAGATTTTCAGCTGTAATAGTTTGGGCATGACTGGAAATTACTAATTACTGATACATCTCTAATCTGAGCCATTCAGTTGCTTCAAATTGTGAGATGAGTGACAAATAAATAATAATGATGATTACAGGTATACCAAAGAAAGAATTGATGTAATATATTATACACAATAGTGGTTTTTTGCATTAATATATATTTGCAATTAATATTTTACATAAAATAGATATTTCAGGAATAGTATTTTTATCATTATAAGGTTCTATTTGTGTTATAAAACCACCATATTTACTACAATTCCTAAGCAGTAAAATCCATGAAAAAATGCAAGCTCTGTTAATAGCCATGTATCTAGAATTCATATTTATAATAAGCTTCAGGTAGTGATTTTAAACTGAACCCACAATGCAGCCTGGTTTGTTTATATAACACTTTTCCAACTTGTGTTATTACATTATATGATCAATTTTTATTAAGATGTGGACAATATATATCAAAATATTCTTGAGTAAAAACAAATCCTTATTTGGGGATTCTTGTTTCCAAAGGTTTCTGTTCACCTGGATCCCACTACCTGTGCCGATTTCAAGACAGATTAATATGGATCCTTGTTTTAGAAAGAGGCTATACTTACTGTTGTCTCAATATCAAGGCAAGTAACATTGAAAGCGTGTGTTGTTTTGCTGTAGTTCCTTTACATATTAGTAGAAATCACCATACTTCTTAAATGTACAACATATATATGAACTAGTTTTCCAAAAAAACCTGAGAAGAGTTGAAAATAAAAGCTTACCTGATTCACTTAAAATCAATTTAATTTTTTATTAAAAACAACAGCCATTTCCGCTAGCTTCCATTTAAGAGGTTGTTGTATTTTCTGACTACATATTCCATACCCTATTATTCTCTCAAATTCCATGTTTAGAAACTAGCCAAAACCCTAGGCCAGTGATAGCGAACCTTTTTTGGCTCGCGTGCCACAAGTGGGGGGAGCGCAGGGGGGATCAAGTGTGGGCGTGCCGCACACATAATGCAACGCGCAACCCCCCCAGTGCGCATGCACGCAAAACGCGTGACCCCCCCATTTTTACATGTTTTTTTGCCCTCCCCATGCTCCAGGGGCTTTATAGGAGCCTGGGGAGGGCGAAAAGAGAATCCCCTGACCCCCCGGAGGCTCTCCGGAGGCTTCAGGGACTGTCCAGAGGCTTCCCTGAAGCCTTCGGAGCACTTAAAACCACCCTCCGAGCAAACCGGAAGTGTTGCTTGGAGGGTGGTTTTAAGTGCTCCGAAGGCTTCAGGGACGGTCCCTGAAGCCTCCGGGGGGGCGGGGGAGGCTCTTTTCGCCCTCCCCAGGCTTCTATAAAGCCTCTGGAGCCTGGGGAAGGCGAAAAATAGCTTTTAAAAAGGTGAACTCAGCTGGCCAGCGCGCGCACGCGCGTTGGCCAGCTGACAGGGCAGCGCCTCGCGTGCCCTGACAAATGGCTCAGCGTGCCACTTGTGGCACGCGTGCCATAGGTTCGCCATCACGGCCCTAGGCCCAGAAAAACAATAAAGTATACCAAAACATACCCAAACAAATACAGATGGGGTGGTGGGAAGGAGTATCCAGAAAGACAGGAGTGTCAAACTGGTGGCCCATAGACGAGATACGTCACAAGCAGGCCAGGCCAATCCCAGTTCCGCAAAGGGAAAAAGTATCACGATGCGTCACGAGATGGCAATGTGACATAGTGAGTTTGACACCCATGCAGTAAGAGCTTGGATACATAGATGTTCTGTGTTATATAAAATGAAAGAATCGCATATGGAGCTAATTACAAAATGTCATTGTATTTTAGCATTTTTAATTCCATTTCTCTAGTGAAAATGTCACAGATACAATTAATCAAACACATCTTGAAAGTCATCCCAGATAATAAGAGCAAGAGTGTTATCTAATATTAATGATTCTCATAATTGTCCCATGTAAGTTGATACTGAGCTATTTTGTAAAGTTCTGAAAACGATTCGGTATCATTTGACATCACTTTATTTTTAATAAGCAAATTCCTTAGAACAGCAGCACCTTTTTGCAAGTTTAAAACAAATCCTAAAAAGGTTGGACAATTTTAATGAATAATACAGAGAAACTTTTTGTACAAGGCTGGAATGTTTTTTTGAATCATTTTTAAATTATGCACCAAGAAAAAGAAATAGAAAAGGAGCATAATGTTTTAGTATGGCTTATATTATGTCAAACGCGCAACCGGATGCGTCACACGGTGGCCATGCCCACACACGGTTTAGCGAAGGGGGGAAAAGTCCCGATATGTCATGTGATGCCAGCATGATAACGCACGTATGACACCACTGGTTTATATAGTTAGCATTGATTATCTTTTCCCCTTCTTCTTCTTCCTCCACATTGTTTTCATTCTTCTAATTCCAGTTTCTTTTGATATCCAAATCAAGAAATGTTGTAAATAGTATTATCCTCAACATTATGATTTGGTATAGGTCAGTAAATTGGTATGCATTCACCCTATATCTGAAGCATTGTGCTGCTAGGTGTCTAAAAGTACTTGAAACATCTTGGATATTTGTTTGTTTTCTTTTAATCCAGGGTTTAGAATTGCAGGAAACCTCCTGTCATACTGCTGAAGCTCACAGAGTTGATGATATTTTTGCGATGGCCTTTGAACACCAGGAACATAATGTGTTCTCCCTCAACCCTCATTTTGGAAATATTTTAACACCTTGTGCTGCTCTTCCTGTAAAACTCTACTCAGATGCCAGAAATACCTTATCTGGAATAATTGATTCCCCTGAAAATCGGAAGCAGTTCAAAGAAGACTTCATAAATGTACTCTTATGGATGTTAATCCAGTACTGCTATAAGAAATCAAAAACACCTAGACCTCTTGAAAAAATGTCTAAACCCCAACAGGAATATTCTCCAGCAGGACCATCTGAAGTTTTAAATAAGGCAATAGAAAGATCAGATTCATGGAAAGATGAAGATGGACTCAGTATGGAATCTACAGAAGACTGGACTGATGATAGCAATCTCTTTGATGATGAACCTAGCAAAAAAACATTAAAAACAAACGTCTCAGTACCACAAGATGGTTCACCAAGACCTTTCTATTCTCTTCCAGGCTCAGTAGAAATACATACCACGGATGATGAAGTACTTGAAGTAGCCAGTGTGAATAAACTCTATAAAACTGTTGTCCTTGGTCTTCCTGTTGTAGATGCTGGAAAACACGGGGGAAATATGGATTCATCCCCTATTAAATTCAGTAACTTCTATTCTGAGTTGTTAAGCATTCCTGAAGAATGGAGAACTGCACCATTATCGGCTGCCAAATTCCATCAGATGAAGCAGAAGTTTCCAGTAGAGTGGTATCATTTTTTACTTGGCCAGCTAAACCTATTTCATTTGAAAGAAAATCCTTCAGATTTACTCAAAGATCTTTTTAAAGACACTGCTTTGAAGGATTTGTATGCCCAGAGTGCCTTATCCTGTTATATTGCAATGTTTGGATTAGATGATACTATTGTTTCTCCCGGTCATATTTTCAGAGCCTACAATGGAAGCCTTCCATGGTCAGTCTGTTTGGAATGGTTAATAGGAAAACAAGAGTTATATCAATTAACACTAAAAACATTCAGGTAATTATTATTTTTTTGCCATGTACGTGCATACATCTGAACTAACTGTGTTATTTATATTTGTCATATAACATAAGTGGGTATGTGGCAGGGGTGGGTTCCTGCCAGTTCTAACCTCTTCTATAGAAGAGGTTCCACAAATCTACCGTGCCGTTTAGAACCTGTTCCAGCTCCCACCCCCCGCCCGTCCGCACCATGCTTGCCCCGCCCACCGCTCACTGATTGGCTGGCTCACCAACCACCCCGCGCACCTCTAAGAGCCCTATCTAAACCTTAAAGTCTTAAAGCTGTCAAGTTTGAACATCCCTGGGGTTTTTTTTCTAAAAGGTTAGGGGTGCAAGGGTCTTGTAACTTGACAGCTTTAAGACTTGCACACTTCAATGCCAGAGTTCCTGAGCCAACATTTTGGTTGCTAAGCAAGAGCGTTGTTAAGTGAGTTTCACCACATTTTACAAGTTGTCCACGCCCACCCAGTCACATGATTGTCAAGCCACTCCCACTCAGTCACATGGCTGGCAAGCCACTCCCACCCAGTCACATGGCCAGCAAGCCACGCCCACAAAGCAGGCCACACCTACAGAAGAGGTTCTAAAAAAATTTGAAACCCACCACTGGTATGTGGGTATGTGCATTATTGTTTTATTAATTTATTTTGTCATATTTATGTAGTGTATATTGGAGGTGGTGACACTTTGAGAGCTGTATGCAATGAAATTTCATTTTAATGTATGCCAATTAGTGTACATTTAAAATGAAAATAAAGTTATTCTAAGATATGAATAATATTCTGGATACGACTATTCTAAATACAAATATTATTCTCTTTGGATACAAATAATATTCTGGCTATAAAACAAATATGTGCCTTACTGTATATATATAGTCATATAAACGCAACACAAATCTAATTTGTCTCTTAGTGTATTCATGGACACAACTATGCAATTTAGTTTCTCACTCCCAGTATTCTTGGAGGTCCCTCATCCACATGCTAGTCAAGATCATTTTCATCCCTGGTAAGCATCTAAGCCTAGGAAAGGCAGGCTAGATCCTGCCAGCTGAAGAAACATATATCCTGTGTATGATCTGGGAGCGAGGTGTTTCTGAATCATGGTCTATGAGTTGGCTGTCCCTTTTAGTTTGTCAGGGGCCAAAGGGGTAAAGATGAGAAGGCACATCCCAAAAAGTGTCCATGTAAGTAAAGCATTTCTATGTTAATAAAGCCTCCCAGGCAAGATTTTGATTTTGAAGGATAGACTTTATACTACAGAAGCCTTGTGGAATGGACAGAGTAGTATTTCAGGTATATCTTCTTTGTAAAAGCCCTACAGGTAGAATAGAAAGGGGCATTCTGAAAATAGTATTGTTCATTAAGTCAAAAAACGTAAACTGTCAAAGGCTTCAAAAATTTCAGAACAGAAGAGAAAGCAGTATCACATACTACAAATAGTACTGAATTTTTAAAATAACTATTCTAAGGGATCCATTTTTATAATACTGTAGCGGAAGAGCTATTACTTTGTAATGAAATTTCACTAATGTGTTCCTGAAATTTTCAGTGACAAAGCTTTCTTATATTCTTGTGGCAAGAAAATAAATGTGTTGCATAGGAGTCAAGTCGTTCCTTATGCACACCCACAGCTAGGAGGCAGATCATTGTGTTATGTGACACTCAGTGCAACATATAAAACATCAGCAGATGCATAAATGTGGATTGTCTCAAGTTTGCCCAAGGAAATTCAATGCAAGATTATAAAATATAACTTTTAAATTATGCGCAAGAATCACTTGGCAATTGACTGCTTTACTCATCTACTCCACAGGCTATTGCTGTCCAGACCATTTGGTTTGAAATAATGGCAGACCTATATCCCTCCTGACAACATTAACATTGTTCCAGTGTTCAAGGAGGGAGGAATTGATGAGATGTCTTTTCGGTGTGAAATTGCTAGAAAATTATTCAGGTTCAAAGCAATTTTAAATTTTGCTTTGATGTGTTTAGCAAATAAGATGCCATGCCCAACCAGATGAATATGTACTGTCTGATAAATGCTTAATGAAAAAGTAGAGCTAAGTCAACATATTAGAAGGAAGTTAGCAATCTGATTCACATATTGCACTAAGTTATGGCAATCAGCTAAGCCATAATTAGTAAGCTTCCATATCATGCTAATCCATGTGTTATAATTTACAAACCTCTATACCTTCAGTTTGCTATAGGAAATCAACAAATCTGTAGCTTAGTCTGAAATTATCAGCATTTGAAATTACTGGCCAAATAAAGAGAAAAATGTTTCATCATAAGACTAAAAATAGGAGTTCTTGGGAGGTTATGATCTTAATATTGAGAAATTGGATTTGAATTAACTGAGTAGTAGATTGGAGGCTGTATGTATGACTGTCTTCATAATGCTTGTGATGTATGCTTCTAAACATATTGGTATGATAGAGATATTCGGTCAGATTGATAAGTCATCTATCAAGTTATAGCTAAACCTAATACTGTAGGTGTGCCAACCATTTATATATTGTTACAGAGGCTATTCTCCAGATATATCTCTGGAATTATTCTCAAGTTGTTCCGTATATATTTCTTTGTGTTGTGTTTATCAGATATACAGTGAAGCTTATGGTTGATAAAGCAAGTCTGGGTCCAGTTGAAGACTTTCAAGAGCTGCTAAACTATCTTAAAGAATATGAAAATGACTGGTACATTGGGTTGGTGTCTGAAAAGGAATGGCCACAAGCTGTTTTACAAGAAACACCATACCTTTTTTCTTTGGGGCATGACCCAAATATGGTAAGTTTCCTGACTTTTAGTGGATTTTTCACTAATATGCCAATTATTGCATTCTTGAATTTAATGGCAATACTTACATGTTTTCTGTTGTTTGTCAAGTAATTGTTTATCAAGCTGCTGTTGTGAACTTAGTCCTCGTATTAGTATAGCACAAAAAGCCCTCAGGGATTGGTGGCACAGTTCATTCCTTAATATTTTAATTATGGATTTAGATGGCAAAGCTAAATATCAATGAAGGACTTGTTTCTGGAAAAGTCTGCAGATAATTAGTTTATTAGTATCAGTTCCTTAACAAAACAGCTTAAGACCTGTTTCATTAAAAGATCTACCTAGTAATTAAGATATTCAGAGCTGATTGTGACTTTCCTTCCTGTGGAATCCTGTTAGAGAAAGCTGTACTTTTGTGCAAACTGTACTGTTCCAAACTTCAGAATTTGCCTTTGCCATTGATATCCACTTGCTTTGATTTCAGAAAATATATTTATTTATTTATTTATTATTCATGCTTCTAGACCGCCCCCTCTCCCAAAAGGGACTCGGGGCGGTGTACAGTCCATGCAAAATATATCAAAATACAATAAAAATTGAATATGTACAGTTGGAATGGAGGAGGTTAAAAATGGAATTAAAAGAACTGTACAAAGCAATATATATAAATATAGGATTTTGAACCCCTAAAACACACACCATAAGTTAAAAACAATACCCCTAAAATAACCAGTTAATACATTTGCCAGGAGGGACAGTTGTAATTATGCCAGGCCTGCTAATCGGAACAGGTGAGTCTTCAATTTTTGCCGGAAGGAGCGGAGGTCAATAGTGGTTCTAATGTCGGGGGGGAGGTCATTCCAGAGGGTTGGGCCCATCACAGAGAAGGCCCTACTCCTTGGTGTCGCCCGTTGGCATTGCCTAGTGGACGGCACCAGGAGAAGTCCCTCTCTGTGTGAGCGAATTGGCCGCAGGGATGTATGTGGGAGGATGCGATCCCGCAAGTAACTAGGTCCCGTGCCATGGAGCGCTTTAAAGATGGTAATCAGCACCTTGAAACGCACCCGAAAAACCACAGGTAGCCAGTGCAGCTCGCGCAGGAGAGGTGTTACGTGGGAGTACCTCGTACTCCCCATCACAGCCCGCGCGGCTGCGTTCTGAACTAACTGCAGTCTCCGGGCGCGTCCCAAGGGCAGCCCCATATAGAGAGCGTTGCAGTAATCCAGGCGGGACGTCACCAACGCATGAGTGACCGTGCGTAGGGCATCCCGATCCAGTAGGGGGCGCAATTGGCGCACCAGGCGAACCTGGTGGAACGCCCCCCTTGCCACGGCTGCCACATGGTCATCCATTGACAGCCGGGCATCAAGGAGGACGCCCAAATTGCGCGCCCGTTCCACAGGGGGCAATTGTTCGCCCCCTATGGCCAGCGATGGAATCAGCTGGCTGAACCGAGGTGCCGGTAGCCACAGCCACTCAGTCTTGGAGGGGTTGAGTTTAAGTCTGTTGTCCCCCATCCAGACCCCGACGGCTTCCAAACACCGGGACATCACTTCGACAGCCTCGTTGGGGTGGTTTGGGGTTGAAATATACAGCTGGGTATCATCAGCGTAGAAGTGACACTCAACCCCAAAACCACGGATGATCTCACCCAGCGGCTTCACATATGTGTTGAACAGGAGAGGCGAGAGGACCGACCCCTGTGGCACTCCACAAGTGAGTGGCCTCGGGGTCGACCTCTGTCCCCCTGTCAACACACATTGCTTCCGGTCGGAGAGGTAGGAGCCGAACCACCGCAGAACGGTACCTCCGACTCCTATCCCCTCCAACCGGCGCAATAGGATACCATGGTCGATGGTATCAAAAGCCGCCGAGAGGTCTAATAGGACCAGGATAGAGGAACAACCTCTATCTCTGGCCCTCCAGAGATCATTGACCAACGCGACCAAGGCTGTCTCCGTGCTGTGCCCGGGTCGGAAGCCGGACTGGCGTGAGTCTAGATAATCGGATTCGTCAAGGTGTCGTGGAAACTGCTGCGCCACCACATTCTCAACAACCTTCGATAAAAAGGGAAGGTTGGAGACTGGACGGTAATTAGCTAGCTCCGTTGGGTCAAGTGAAGGCCCCTTAAGTAAGGGCCTCACCACCGCCTCCTTCAAGGCGGTTGGCAAGGATCCCTCACCCAATGAGGCATTCACCAGGCCCAGAAGCCAGCCTCGGGTCACCTCCCAAGATGCCAGTACCAACCAGGAGGGACACGGGTCCATTAAACATGTGGTGGGTCGCAGCCGTCCACGCAACCTATCCAAATCCTTGGGGGCAACAGAATCAAACTCCTCCCAGGATGGTCTCACAAGACTCGCTGTTGGCGGCCCGTCTGGTCCACTGAGGGGGGCCCATCCACTCCGGATCTGAGCGACTTTGTCCTGCAGATATTCCCCAAACTCCTCTGCTCTGCCCTGCAAGGGTGCCCCCCGCGTCCTCTGTGACAAGAGGGAGCGGGTCACCCTAAACAGGGCGGCAGGGCGGTTATCCGTGGACGCAATAAGAGCGGCGCAATATCTACGTTTGGCCGCCCTTAATGCCACAAGGTAGGTCCGTAAATAGGCTCTTACCTGTGTTCGATCAGATTCGGAGCGTGAGGACCTCCACCTGCTCTCTAGACGTCTCCTATGGCGCTTCATCACCCTCAGCTCCTCGGTATACCAAGGAGCCCGGGTGGGTCGCTGTCGCAGGAGAGGTCGCAAAGGCGCAACCCGGTCCAAGGCCCCAGCCGCCGCCCTATTCCAGGCGGCCGCTAGGTCCTCCGACCGAGCGTGGGTCAGGGCTACAGGTAATGGCCCAAGCTCCGTCTGGAACCTATCCGGTTCCATCAGGTGCTTGGGGCGGTACCAGCTTGGACCGTCTGGTCCCGCCTCCTCGCGGTGGGGGGTAGCGCCAGGGAAGTCCAGCCGGAGACATGAGTGATCTGACCATGACAGGGGTGTGACAACTAAGTCCCCTATACCCAGATCACTCGTCCACTGCTCAGATACAAAAACAAGGTCCAGTGTGTGGCCACCTTCGTGTGTGGGGCCCTGAATTAATTGGGTCAGGCCCATGGCTGTCATGGAAGCCATGAACTCCCGAGCCACCTCAGATGCTGCTCGGCAGGTTGAAATCCCCCATAACCACAAGCTTGGGGATCTCAACCGCCGTCTCAGAGATCAGCTCGAGGAGCTCGGGCAGGGCCGCTGATGTATAGCGAGGAGCCAAGTATACAATCAGCAAACCCAACTGCCTCCCTGGGCCCCATTTCACACCAAGGGACTCACACCCGGATATCTGAGGAACAGTGAACAGGAACATATTAAGTTATGTTTTAGATTATAGTTTTAGTTATGTCTTTTTAGACTTTAAGGTTTTCTTGTATGAATATTTTCCAGTTAATTCCTGGACTTCATCTTTTAAAACAGAAATACACAATTGTTTTCTTGGCTAAGGACTTTATATCTTGGAGGGCTGCATTTTTTTAAGTGGGATCACAACATACAGGTAGTTCTTTAAAGACAATTCAGACTGGAATTTCCATCACTAAGCAAAGTAGTTATAAAGGAATTCACCTCCGATTTTATTACCATTTTGCCACCAAAGTAGTGAAGTGATTCACAGAGTTCACTTTGTTTGTCCCTGGGGAAGGTTGCAAATCACGCAACCTCAGGATGCTGCAGCCATCGTAAATACATACCAGTTGTCAAATGTCTTGAATTTTGATTATATGACCATGGAGACGCTGTGATGGTTGTAAGTTTGAGGCTTTATCATAAGTCACTTTTTAAAGCATCATTGTAACTTCAAAAAATTAAATGAATGGTTGTAAATAAAGGACTAACTGTACTAAAATGGATTATAGATGTGTAATATGACCAAGCTCTAGCCATGTTTTAACATTACCCCCTCAATCATAATTTAATTTACAAACTGATAACCATTTTTAGAGACCTATAGCGGCCTCCATTTCTGTGTGCGGCCTGGAGCCTCAAACTGATCATCTCTGTGCTAAAAGCACTGTAGCAATAATTTGAGAGCAAAGAATAAAATGACTGACATAGACGGAAGGTACACGTCCAAAGGAAACAAAACAACAAAAAACTTCAAAGAGTAACGCAAAATCTTACAGAGGCTCACCAGCTTCTCTACTGAAGAACTGGACAATAGTCCAGTTTAGGGGCCTTTCAGAACATCATCAGGGTAGGAGCTATGCAGATTTCCAAAGAGATGCTATGATCACAATTGAGCCCAAAATTTATACTGCTGAGAAATTTGTTAAGTGAATTTTGCCCCATTTTATGACTTTGCTTGCCACATTTGTTGTGAATCACTGCTGTTGTTAAATTAATAATAGTTAAGTGAATCTGGTTTCCCCATTGAATTTGCTTGTCAGATCATCTGACCTTGGGACATAGCAACAGTCATATACAGTATATGAACCAAGCATGTGAATTTTTATCACATCATGGGGATGCTGCAAAGATCATAACTCTGAAAAATGGTCAGAAGTCACTTTTTTCAGTGGTGGTGTAACTTTGAATGGTCACTAAGCAAGGACTGTAATCTATACGAGAGGCATTGTGACCTAAAAAACACACATCAAAGGTGTCACTAGATGATTTTTTTAATAGAAGCACCAACAGAGTCTGCTGAATTGTACTGCATGGAATTCAGGGTGGTCTTCCATTAATCCTTACATTAAAAAGAATGCAACTTAAATTGGTTATGTTTCCTGTGGATCTAGACCAGTGGTTCCCAACTTTTTTTGGCCATGCCCCACCTACGTATCTCTAAAATCCCGATACCCCTCCTGTGATGTATAATTACTCAAAAAGCGAGCTCTACTAATGCAGAGGAAGCCTAAAAAGCTATTAATTTGGTTTAAACAAGGTTCAAATTGCCCCCATTAAAAATCAAATTGCCCCCCTGTGGGGTGTGGGTCCCACATTGGGAGCCACTGATCTAGACCAACCATATCTTGATCCAGCAGTTTTCACAATATCCATGGCCCAGATTTTTCTTGCTGAAGAAAAATAAAATCTGACTTCTCCGCAGTGTTCAAAGACAAGGCAACTTTTTGTACTTATCTTTATCTTCCAGGGAGTTTATACTGGCAGGATACTCACGCTTCAGGAATTTCAAGTACAAGTGGGAAAACTGAACGAGGAAGCTGTCAGAGGACAGTGGGGGAATCTCTCTTGGGAGCTGCTGTATGCCACAAATGATGATGAGGAACGCTATAGCATCCAAGCACATCCTGTACTCCTGAGGAACCTGACCATACAAGCAGCAGATCCTCCCCTTGGCTATCCTGTTTATTCCTCCGAACCTCTTCATCTGACTTTCTTGTAGTTCCCAGAATGAAGCCACTTCATTCCTTCACTGAAAATTGGGTGGAATGGGGGCACTTCTTTGGAGAGGGACTTTGAGCACATGCCGTTCAGTATCAGGTCACAATGGGAGAAGAATGCAGGCAATAAGATAATTATGCATTTTAATGTTGTATATTGTATACATTTTTATATAAAATCCCCAAAATCATTACCAATACTGTATTGACAGGTACCTTCCATAGGGGTATAAGTTTATATACCTTAAACCATAGATAAGTATTTTACTTTAAGATGGAGTCTACATCTATGATTGTTATAACGTAAGTTTATTTATGTGTATTATAAAAGGGATACTTGAAAAATATTTAATGTCTGTTCAATTTTGAAAAAGAAACATTGGTTAAGAATTACAAATTGAATATTAGAGGAAAGAAATATCCTGGTTCAATAAGATGGAAGTTCCCAGCATCATTGGACAACCACAAATACAGAGACTTGTAACCATGCTCCTACTTTCAAACAAATCCTACCTATTTACTAATGAGGAAAAAATGGGGGTCAACAGAAGAAGTTGTGAGGATACACAAAAAAACAGAAAGCCAAGTCACAATGGGAAACAAATATACTACCTGACAGATAAGCCATGTGGTTTGGGGTTGTGAGGGAACTGACCAAGCAGATTTACCATCATAAAGCTATATTGCTTGCAGGAGAGGTATTGTAAAATCTGTATTTAGTGTCTTGTCACAGTGACAAAGCATTCTATTCATCTGCAGTTGGTAGAACTGTAAACTATACAGAGTAATTCCAAGAATCAACACTGGCTTTTGAGTACTTCATTGTTGAGTTGGAAATAGCAGATAGAAGTTTTAATTCTCCCAAGTTACGAAGCTATATTATGAAAAATTGAAAGGGAGCACGTTTTTGAGAGATTTACTAAACTATTTTAAAAAGTATATATAGCTCATATATTATAAAAAGCTATTTACTAAAAGAGCAGAATCATCATAGTGGTTGACCCAAAATATGGCTGGATCTTGTTTGTGTCCCTTTGCCATTCATTTTCCTATCCCCGGTCCCTCTCTCGACTGGTGCTGTTTTTGCATTTTCAAAGAGAGGGGTTTAATTGGCTAAAATAAGCACTTTAAGCACTACAGAGGCTTAAGGCATCCATGGAACTCCTGAAAATGGATCCTGGCCAATTCACTTTAGGAATACAGTCCCTGGCATATTATGAAAAGTTTGTGTGGATCTGAAGCCAATGAAAGTTGCACATTCCTGCAGTAGGTCATAAGCAAACCTTGTTATAGGCTAGTGTTATATAAACCCAGCCAATATTTGAGGAGGTGGTTGGGAGAAAGACAGATTTGAATCATATTGGTATATACGTTGAAAAGCCAACAAGTGAATGAACTTTCTTTGGGTAACCATCTCATGCTGCAAAGCTAGAAGTTTTATACAGGTACATCCATCTTGTCGCACATTTTTGTGTCATTTTTTGCAAAAGAAAACCATAAACTTTTCAAGCAGAGGTTCCTCTCTTTTCCTTATGCTGGTTCATGTTCGAAGGAATGCTCAGCTGCTCCTTTTCCTTATGAAGACTTTTTGTAATAAGAAACATCAGCATCCTGTAAGAAACAATACAGCTACTTAGGCAAGGCCAGTCAAATAAAAGTAAGCAAGACCCTTTGAATGCTTCAATCCCATGCATGTAACATGTATGCAGAAGTCAGAAAAAGCAAAAAAATAAGTTCCATTAACATACAATTTCCACTCAGCTATTCACTTTAAAACAATATAAAACTGTGATAACGTATAATCCACGCTAAACTAGTGAGGCTTAGCTAATCCAATACACCACCTAGGACTACATTTTTTTAAACATTTAATATGAAATCTTGAATCTGAAGCATTTCATTAAATAAAACATTTGTGTCTGGAATTAAAGCATGCTAAAAATGCTGTAGTGGAAGGGTCACATCTGGTTTTAATGCTCTATTTGACACAATAAACTTTCGACTTGAATTTGGAAATCTCCAGAATATACATTGAGGCAACTAAAAAAAAAACCTGGGGAATCTGGTTTGCCTTAATTCTGCAGTTGTATTATAGAAAGCATTCAGATAACCACTTTCTGCTTACATCAGAAAGTGGTAATATTTTCCTTTAAACTTTGAAATGCCTCCCAATAGAAATGAAAGGGGAAAAAATCACTTGGAGTTGGGCAGCAAATTTCAATAAATAACTTCTGGCTGACTGTTCAACAAACCATAATAATAATTTTAGTTCTTGGGAAGAACTCAGTACAAATAATGGGAAGACTGATAGTCTGACCTGTAATGGAGCTCCTGATTATATTCTCCTGTCTCTCATCCACAGCGGAAAGAAAAGTGAAACCCCGCCACTACTGGGAAGTCGGGAAATCCCCAGCTCCATAATAGATAGCCAAAAATGTGGTCTGTTATCTCTCTTGCATTCTACCCCACAAACCCTCAACTATTCCAAAAATCAGATTAACTGGATCCCAGTCCCAAGCATTGTTAAAATGCAGTCCTCTGTATGTTGGGCAAAGCCTAGTGTGTTCATCAAGCAATAGGAGTTGTATATAACAAAAGGACATGTTCTGGAATATACACAAAAACAAAATATGCATAGAGCTTTCAGATTGTGTACCTAATATTCAAAGTAGGAATCTTTGTGTTTGGCTTCCTATTAATGTCCAGCCCAAAACAAACAGGCAGGTACATCTTATCATGCAGGTATTGGAATTGCAGGAACAAATAAAAGGATGAACAAAAGAAGAGATGGGATTTAAAAATAAAGATGGCAGGCACAACTGCAATTAAAGTTCATAGTCTTTAACTGGATATTCCTGCTAAAAAATAGAGCTGCAGTCACCACTAAAGGGTATATAGAGCCAAAAATATCGATTTCTTGCAAGGACACTTAAACCTGGAGTTTTCTGCATAATATGCTACCTTCTCAGATCAGCCAATCTAGCAGGTTTAAATAATACCAGGATAGGAAAAAGATTCTATTTGAAGAACATACCACTCCACTCTTGAAGTTATCTATCCGCTTCTTTCCCATGCGGTTCAATAGCCACCATGCCCAAGTGGGCGCATACTGCCACATGTAGCATACTGCCAAGTAGGGATGGTCACTGATCCAGGCTTCCTTCACATCATTAGCCATGCTAACCAGGGTTAAGCGAACACAGCGTTGAGTTGTCATTTTGTGAGATTGGTCCCCAACGTTTTGATTAACCTGGTAATGGGGTGGACACACAATAGAAAATGAGACAAAATCAGAATATACTACAAGTGTGGCTTGCTAGGCTGATTAATCTCTGTGTCCCTCCTTTAAAAAAATTAGCTGTTAGACGTTACAGAACTTCTAATGAAGATTCCTTCCTCCCCTTTGCCATCATAAGGAAAAACTAAAACTCAAAATCAGAACAGGAACAACAACAAAATTTCAAGTTACACATTAGGAGTAGATATGCTGTTAAGAGAATGCCAGGGCACCATAGGCATCCCTTTCCTGTTAAAACAGCATTTAACAGGGCATGTGTCTAGGCACATAAAATAATGGTCTTAGCAAATAATTGCAATCGCAACTTAGGGGCCCAGACTTGGCCTATCTTGCACTGTCATCAGCAATCACAGAACAGGGCAATAATTAACTAGAACAAATGTCATTTCTTTTCATTCTTAACTCTATTGGTCCAGAGTTCATTGTCCCCTAAGTCATTTCAGTCAGTTTGATCTAGTGCAGGAGTATCAAACTCAAGGCCCGTGAGCTGGAACTGGCCTTCAGGGTGCTTAGATCTGGCCGTGGGCCCACCCTGGAAACAGTGAAGGACCAGCCTGTGGTGCCTCTGCTAGCAAAAATGGAGCTTGGGAGGGCCACGTGCTGCCATCCCGAGCTCCATTTTCACTGGCAGAGGGCTGCAGGAGGCCGTCACA
The DNA here is from genome assembly GCF_964273705.1 of Natrix helvetica. NCBI lineage: Eukaryota > Metazoa > Chordata > Lepidosauria > Squamata > Natricidae > Natrix > Natrix helvetica. The sequence goes on from NC_138548.1 coordinate 32,232,237, forward strand.
GCTGAAAACAGAGACGGTGATGTCGAACTGTCCACGTGCACCCTGGCCACACCCCCCCTAGTCAAACGCAACCTGATACAGCCCTCAATGAAATCGAGTTGGACACCCCTGGTCTAGTGATTATGGTCCCAGTCTAGAAACCAGGAGAGAAGGGTTCTAGTCCCACTTTAGGCATGAAAAGCAGCCTTGTGACCTTGGGCCAGTCATTCCTTTAGCCCAATTTACCTCACAGGGCCATTGTGAGGAAAATAGGAGGAGAAGGAAGGAGCCTTGGGTATGTTCACTACCTTGAGATATTTGTAAAAATAATAAAGGGAAGATTAAAAAGATAAATAAATTCCTACCTTTGAGATTTCTTCAGTAAAGACATTTTGGATGATCTGTGACTGGACAGGCCCTGGACAGATATTGATTACACTTATCTCAGGGTAATCAGCAAGCTCAGGCCGAAGAGAGTTAAAGAAGCCCTAAGAAAGAAAAGCAGTGACTTTATTAGAAGGGTCTCCACAACCACAAACAGAGTAAACTATCAGGTGCCTCAAAGATAGTAACTGCATACAGATGCAATTATAAACACAATCTACAATGTTGCAAAGTTTTCGTTATCTAGTTTCAAGGTTTTAGTAAGGGATCCATAATGCCATTTAAGATAGGTTGTTATACAAGCTTACTCTGTTTTTACCAATTTGGCACCTCCATTTTTCTTCCTTTATCTATTTTATTTGCTGGGTAATGACTCTGCTAAAACTGATCTACACCATGTAAAAAAACCACCACCATGTATTTTTCTGAACCCCATGCTGTGGATCTTGATACCAAGTACCAATATCATCCAAGCTAGAAAAAAAAAAGAAGTGTGTTGGTTGTACTAGGGAACCCAGATTTGATGTAAGGTTTCCATAATTAACTTACAAAAATTACACTAGCAAAACAAAGACCATTTTCTATACTTCTTTGCTGGTATCTCATATCACTCAGCCCAGTTGCAACTCAGATATAGCAACCCTGTTCAGGAACCACTAGTTGCTATTCATTACAGAAACCCACATTATTACAGTCACTGAATTCTGGTCAAATTTAATTGAGAGGGAAACACAACTGCTGCTTAGTACTTCGTACTTCAAACTACACAGCCCAGAATGTTTTTAAAATACGTGCAGTGTCTTTACTGGATATCTGGCACAGATATCCAGTAAAGACACAGAGTTTAAAGTCTACAGAGTTATGCTTAGATCGGCTTGGGAGCCTCACAGGCTTCCTGCCATAAGAAGAAAGGGGGGGGGATGAAAAGGGGAAGGATGAAAGAGCAATAAACCTTTGTGTGTACGTGATAGGAAATTGGGAGGGGGGAATGATAGGTGAGAAGGACCAGAGTAGCTGGATCCTGTTCATACCAGCATCTCACAGCCAGGCACCCTGAGAAATATGCTGATTAACATCTCCCCACAACATCTCAGAGTTGTCAAAACATCTTGGTGAGCTCTGGTTGGCTGGAAACCGACTGGTCATGGGGGGAGAGATGGCCTGGGGGCAAACCTACATCTTATTTTTGTATCCAGTGAGCGCAGGGGGGAGGGGGGATAGGCATGGTGAATGTTGCAGCGCCTCTGCAGTGAACGACTGCTGTGGTACTCCAGCATTCCTAACGTTGGGACTGTGTCGTAAGTGCTTGGGGAGTTAACTGTTGTAACTAAGGGATTACTTGTACTGGGGTCTCTTCTCTTAGCCAAATCTTCATGGCCTAGCAAGCCTCAATATTAGTATAGGGCCTTTGAAACATCAACAAGTTCTCTAGTTGCAATTGCTAACGAACATAAGCCTAAAACACAGCCTTCCTGGCATCCCGCAAATATCATGGAATTGCAATTTCATGAATGCTAGCTGGGGGACCTCTTGGAGTTGTGCTCCCAACACATTCTGGGAACCTCCTGTGACCAAAGCAGCTGGAAAAGGGACTTACCTGCAAAGCATGTTTGCTGGCACAATACCCAGTTGCTAAGGGAGCTCCCATGATACCCATGACGCTGCTCATCGTGACGATCTTTCCCTGTTTCCTTTGGATCATGTGGTCCAGGACAAATTTAGTTAAGGAGACAGTGCCCAGATAGTTGAGTTCCATTATAGCGTTATAAACATTAACACTTGTATCTACGAAAAGAGAACGCTGAGAACGTCCACCGTTGTTCACCAAAATGTCAATCTTTTGTAAGAAAGGAAATGAAGGAGAAAATAGTTATACTATGACTTCTTGTCAGCATCAAGAACTGAAGTGACTATGGAGTCAGAACGCAGCCAGACCTCAAATAACTTTCCCTGTTTCAATTTCTGAAGCACCAGCTCATTATGCGCTTCCAACATCATTTTCTGGGATATATGAAAGGGTTTCTTACACATATCTGCATTTTCATGCTCCGTCTTGGCTACATTGAATCCTTTTTAAAAGGGTAATTGTATTACACACAAAAGCAAATGATCCTCCCATTCCAATATAAGGTAAAGGTTAAAGGTTCCCCTCGCACATATGTGCTAGTCGTTCCCGACTCTAGATAAATATATTTGCCCTAGACATGTTTCTTACCCTGCTCTGCTTCTCTCTCTCTCCCTGCCCCTCCATGTGTGTGTTTGTGGGTGTGTGGGTGTGTCTCTCTCTCTGTCCTTCTCTGTCTCTCAAAAAAATGAAACTTACCCTCCCAAAATGCTGAAGGATTGTCTTTGTTGCAGATTCATGGGATCCTCTGTCAGTCAAATCAAGTGGCAAAATGAGGATATCCTTATCACTTAGGCTGCTGGTCTCTAAAGGGAAAAGGATAAAAACAAAATGTCTTGTAGAAACAATGGATCTTCCTTCCATCCCACCCCATAAACACAACTCAACAAGCAGGAAGGGGCGTCCAAAGTTCTCCTCTCCTCCCTCCCTTTTGATGTTCCATTTTTCACACACTGCTGACCCTTCATTATCTGATGGGCATCATTTGGCCAGTAAGTGCTTCTTTGGGATTCTTTTCAAATCAAATCAAATCAAATCAAACTTTTATTTATAAACCGCGCCCTTTCCTAAACAGAACTCGGGGCGGTGTACAGTCATTATTAAAAACCATATACATATCAAAATAGATGTGCATAAATATACATATACGTAAACATAGACATAGATGGAGGAGGTAGAAAATATACTTTACCATATTTAATTAAAAATACAAATAAAATTAAAATTCCCTTAAAAAATTTCACAATAAGATGTTTGCCAGGAGGTGAAAGATGGAGCTATAAATCGGCTAAGCCAGCTAATTGGAACAGGTGGGTCTTAAGCTTCTGTCGGAAGGAGCGGAGGTCATTAGTAGTTCTAATATCGGGGGGGGAGGTCATTCCAGAGGGTTGGGCCCATCACAGAGAAGGCTCTACTCCTAGGCGCCACCCGTTGGCACTGCTTGGCGGATGGCACCTGGAGGAGTCCCTCCCTGTGAGAGCGGATAGGTCGTAGAGATGTGTGAGGTGAGATGCGATCCCTTTTAAGTTTGTCATTCGTGACTTATTTTCTATGGGCTCTGTTTTCCAATTTTATTCTACCTCTCTGAAGAGTCTCCCCAATGGCTTGTCTTTGCATATTTAAGCTCAGGTTTCAATGCTTGTTTTCCCAGCGAACACCTCTTTGGTACTGCATGATTTGTACTTCTTCCAACTCAAGATATCATCATGCATCTTTATAAAACATCATTCTCTTTGAGCTATGGTTGGGCCCCACCCTGTTGCTTTTCCAAAAAGCCCTAAAAGCATGGCTTTGTAAGAGGACCTGGGGACCGCAAAGAGACGGAGCCAGTCAAATGGCAGATAGGATTGTAGTGTTGCCACCATGGGTGGTGGAGACGGTTTTTACTATATGATGGATTTTTTTAAAAAAAATTGTAAGCTGCATGGAGTCCCCTATACATGAGTTGGATGGTTATATAAATTTCCTTAATAATAAGTAAATTTTCTCCAACATCATAGCTTAAAAGTGCAGCTTTCACAGCCTTATGTTGCAACTTGGAAATCATACCCTTGACAATTTGTACCTTTTTGTTAGTAATAATTTTTTGCCCCTAGCTAACATGCCAAGTTAGCATGGTATATCTTGTTACTGGGGCCCTCGGGGGTTTAATTCAAATATATGTTTCAGCCCTTCAGAACATGGTGTCTGTTCAATCAGGATTGAGAAACCTGCATTCCTCAGATGGATTGCATGTGAATGACCCTTGGCCTATTTTTAAAACTACTTTGCAGAAATGGACTCTGAAACACAACAAGGGGTTTGTCCCTTCCCTGCTAAGTCAGAAAACAGACAAGATGGCACCTGAGAGACAACATGGGTGTGTGATCACTTTTGGCTCTTGCCCAGGCCCCTGAATAATGTGTTTCTCTCTGTGAAAAACAAAACTGTTATCCCTTAAAAAATCACTCAGAAGGCAAATGTAATTTTGGGAGCTGCTTTTCTCGGCCTATTTCCCAACAGGAGTCTTGTGAGCTAAGAACTGGAGGAACTGCAGTCCAACATGTCTGAAGGGCATGAGGCTGGGGAAATGCCACTTTTCTGCACAGCTTCATCCAGGCTTTTCCATAGCCCCTGCTTATCTATGAGCAGAATATAAGAGTTAAGGGGAGTTTCTGCAAGTTCTCCATATTGTAATTTAAAAAAAAAAACAGGCAGAACTGGATTTCAGTAATTCTTTACTGGCAGTGGCCTATCTCTGTGTGCATGCATGGGAAGCATAGAGTGGGAATATATAAGCCCACTCTGAAGCATATGCCTGGGAGGGAGGAGAGAGAGGTTTTAGAATGAAAAAATCGTGCAGAGCCGCTATGTGCTCACTTCTCCTATATGGATGATCAGATGATTTGGGTTTTTTTCCTCCATAGCCAGAAGTGAACTGAGTTTCTCCTTACACACCAAAATGTATTCCCATTTTGTTCAGTTTTCAGAGAGTTATCACATGGGCACATTGGGATGAAAAAAAAATAAGAAGTATTCTCCCAAGCTCTTTTGTAAATCTAATATAGGAAAAACATCTAGGTTACTCCCCTGGTTTGTTATTTGTATACTCCTTTTAATTATTAGGATATCAGCAATTCTAACACATTAGAATTCAAGTCATGTGTTGTGGCCCGCCAGTGGCCAGTGGAGCTGGCAGCAGATTCGGACAGTGAGGAGGTTGGGGAGGAACATGGGCCAGTCCTGGAGTCTTGGGAAGGCTCGGATGAGGGCTCTGTGTCGGAGGCAGAGCCGTATACCAGTTATCAGCTGCCTTCAGAGTCAGACATCAGTGAAGCAGATGAACAACTGAAGCCCGTTCCCAGTGTGCGCATGCACAGAGTTGCCAGATGAAGGGAACAGCTAAAGAACAGAGGTCGACTTGGGAGTAAGACGATGAATGGCCTCTCCCAGAGGAAATAAAAAAGGAACAAAAGGGGAGTGGAGTTTGCAGGAGACAATTAGTTCGCTTAATTGATTCATGACTCTCTGAGACTCCTTGCCAAGTTTTGCAGATATTGGCCTGGCAGTTCTCTAAGCCAGATAAGATCTGTGATTGTAAATCCTCCCTTGAAAAACTTTGCTGGATGTGAATGAGCAGAATTCACAGCAAATTAATAATAAGGGTTTTTGTTGGGACAAGGAGTTTGCTTCATGCTCTTGGGAAGACTAGGTCAGAACATCATGGATTACATATGATGGCATCAGTTAATGATTTAATCACTTGCTATAAATCTAACAAAGATAATTAATCCGGGGCCTTTTGGAGCTGAGCAAATCTAACGTGCAACATTAGTTTTGTAAGAAAGCCTTGCAAAACACCAAAAGTTCCTCTCTGCTCTACTTGGCTACATGTCAAGAAAGGGAAGGAACCCTGGATAAGCTAAACACCTATGCAACTGCAACCTACTTCAAACCAGCCTAAGGCATAAACAATATTGGGATGACAAAATAATCTTATTGACAATTAGCTGTCCATAGATCATTCAGTTTTTCCTAATCTTGTCAGCATGATACCTCCTATAATTGCCCAGTTTAATTGGAGCCAGTATCAAAATGGTTTGCTGTTGCTTCCTTCCAGAATATCTCTTATTTTCTTTCTTACCGCCTTGGTTTTTGGGTAGCAAACCAAAACCTACTTAACGAGGCAAGGTCAGACAGATGCTGCAGAAACCTAACTGGAATTAGCACAACCCTTTATAAATATGCCAAAAGGGGCACACTAAGTTTTGTTCTATAATTTTATTTGCAATTCTTGCAACCTAGTTAAGGAAAAAATGCATACACAAAGTTCTAGAATCACCCTTACCAAGGCACTTCTTTTTCACTCTCTCCAATTCGTTTTCTCTTCTTGCTGACAACACAAGCCATGAGCCAATCTTGGCCAGCTGGTAGGCCAACTCTTCTCCAATTCCACTGGAAGCACCAGTCACCCAGACAACTTTCCTCGGCAGCTCCTTTTCTGGAGAAGAAAAAGAACACATGCAAAAATGATAATAGGTGTCAAGCACAGGATATTAGGAGTCCAGGCAGTACAAGTGAGCATGGATTTACTGCATGCTATTGCTCTCTACAAGAATATGAACTACTAATGGACAAAGCAAATTGATGGTAGATAAAGAGTCAATGGAATTCAAGGTGGACTAGACTTGGATCTCTTGTGGGCATGAAGGAACTCGAGCAGTGGTGAAATTCAATTTTTTTACTACCGGTTCTGTGGGTGTGGCTTGGTGGGCATGGCAGGGGAAGGATACTGCAAAATCTCTATTCCCTCCCCACTCCTGGGGGAAAGATATTGGCAAAATCTCCATTCCCACCCCACCCTGGGGACAGCCATAGGTGGTATTTGCTGGTTCTCTGAACTACTCAAAATTTCCGCTACTGGTTCTCCAGAACTGTCAGAACCTACTGAATTTCACCCCTGGACCCGATGACATGTTTGACCTCTCCCTCAGGCTCAGCAAGGTCATGATGTAGGTCATCTCCTACATCAAGTGTTCAATAGCAACTTTCATGAATATGTATATATCTACATTGCAAGACACTATTTATAGCCATGGCTGTTAGTCAAATTCTTATTATTAACTTTTATGACTACATACATATCTGCAAGCAAGAATTTGGCTGTTAGCCAAATCCTTATTTACTTATTTAAATCCATGTATCTGGCCACCCATTTCACAAATGCAACTCTAGGTCCCTAAAAAAAATATTAAACCAAAGATAGCAGTATCTTAAGACATTTGAAGACTAATAAATGTATTACATCATGCCTTTTTCTTCATAAGAACAAAATATATCGGGCATCTGGTATAGCATTTTGTGTCACATGGGGTTCATTGAATGAATTTGGGAAGGTCACTGGAGGGTGGTTACTCCTCTCCACTATCACTTGTTAGCCACCAGTGTCGAATGGCATCTTTGACACAGAAGATAGTACAGTAAGTAGTCATTCATACAGCAACTACTGATAATCTGAAACTCCAGGAAAGTACTGTATTCAGTGTCCTTTTAACCTCATGTAATGTGACTGCCGTTACTATACATCTGGTAAGGAATGTCACAATTTAACTGCATGCTGGGTAGAAAAAGAAGAATAATTTTCTTCTGCTGACTCTGGATTACTTTGCGGCTCAAGTAAATGGTTGAGCACAAGTTCTAGACTCCACGAAAACGTAAAACTATAAGAACTGTATTTGTCTTTCGTGTGTTGTAATTCTGTCATCTTGAACACATTCAGTGCTGAAATTCTAACACGGTGAGAAAACAAATCCCCTTTCTATATATTATTTATGGCCCCACACAAACTAATATTGCAATGTTAATAATTATCCTTCCAGTTTTTCATCCAAAACATTAATGAAAATATTTATTATACAGTAGGGAATCTGAACCTTTAAATTTCCCAGAAAATTCTGTTTATTCACTTATTTCAGCTCTTTCTTTGCTTCAAATGTTTTTAGCAATGATAAGATCAACCACTTTGATGCAATTCTTAGTATTGACAACTCAGCATTTGATATAAAACACAAGACTATTTAATTAATGACAGGAGGAAATGAGTTCTACTTCTCTTCCTGGAATTTGATCACAGAAACTCCAGTAGTTGGTTGTGATGGTGTTAGTTATATTTTTCTAGATAAAATCCCTAGCATTTGAGCCAGGTGTGCCACCTCTGAATGCATATTTAGCTGTGGATAGATCTGGTAACTCTCCTTGTATTGTTAAAAGTAATGATACCTTCTAGCTCAACTTAACTTCTGCGGCAGTTTTCTTGGCAGAGTTACAACTAGTTTATTTATCAAATTTGTATGGCCAGTCATATCATATAGAATGACTCTGGACTGTGTATTGCACTGAATTTAACAATCTATAAATATATATAAGGACTATGAAGATTAAAATATTTGTCTTCCAGATGATTAATATGGCCTTTAACCATCAATTAGGAGTTTCAATCATTAGCATTAGTGACTTCTGTTATTCTTGCCATGTTTTATTCTTTTATTGGTTATTATAATTTCTTCATTGTGATTGTTGTGAGCATCCTTGTTTGAAGGAGGATATTATGAGATTGCCCTCTTACAAAAATTAGTGTTCCTCTTGAAGCCAGCCCAGCAGTGTTCTTAGAGCTTTCCAAAAGTTAACTTTAAAAAATGAATTGTTCTGGAGGTGTTTGGGGATCGATGAGTGAAGTCCTTCCGTTTCTTGTATTTCTGGTATTGTTTGGGTTTTTCTAGCAATGTTCCACCTGGCTGCAAGGTCTCCTAGGCTTGTCTAATTCTTACAGCAAAGTTTGTCAATGTATGGTGAGATCAGGGATTTTGTTTTTCAGCTACTTTGTCACAAGGCAGGGCATGATTTGTGTTGATCCAAGATCCCTCAGCTGGCTTTTGTGCCTAATGGAAAAAAACTGAGTCATTCCCACTATTTTGGTTTAATTATTATATTTAACTGTTTTTACTGTTGTAAACCAAAAGGAGTCAATTGATGTACATATCATGATATTTAAAGAAAATATATAACATGATATATAAATAGAATAAAATGCCAATTAATTAATTGTTTCTTGGGTCCTGGTTACCTGAGAGAATGTCTCCTTGTATATCATTCTGTCTTGTTTACTGAGATAATCTGTGTTTGCTCAGATTTGCCCCATCCAGCCATCTCTGTGGAGTTTAATGAAAAAGATGGCTACTGCTTTTAGAAAAATATATATCATATTTTAGATCAGTTTCTAGCTGAAGATTATAAATGTAATCTTAATCATTCCAGTTCCAACATCACTTTTGTCTGTTTTGAGATGCAATGAAATTATTTTTAAAGATCTGCTGAGGACCCCTTTCATTTTAGCTATAGGCTCATATTTTACCTACAGTTTTACATGTTAAAATAATCTTGAAACCTGACATAGCATTTTTTAATGGAAGGTAATATGCAAAATGTTAATAAGTCAAATGCTGATTTTAGTCTATTTGTTTGATGGATTGTACAGATGTTTTTCTCATCCTTCATGAGGGTTTTTTTTTCATTTGCATTTTATAGAAATGAGTTTACCAATGTTAACAGCTTTTCATGAAGGGCTGGATAGACAGCTAATATGGCAGACTGGTATCAATCCATCCATCTTATTCCACCAGTCAGAACAATAAGCTTGTCTTCATAAGATATCAACATCAGCCACTCTGATTGATGACATTCTGACTCTGACAATCTCCTCAAGTGTTGCATCACTTGAGGAAAATGTTTCGACAGCAATAATTCTTGTGCTATGCAGATAGGAGTAAGAAAGCATATGATTCATCTGCAGAAACCACATGCAATTGCAAATAAAGGAAGAGTAAACCACAACTTAATGGAAATTGTTTCTTCATCTTGAAAGTATTCCTTGTGATCAGGGCAGTCTCATATTATTCCAATATAAGCACCTAATAAGAGCGTCATCTTTTAAATAAATAAAACAGTGGTGTGTCAACACAATATTGAAAACAAGAAATGTATAGGAAAGAACAAGGAAAGAAAAAACTAAGGATAAAAAAATAAATGAATTCAGAAATCAATACATCTAACTAAACCATAAATACATCTCTAAGAAAAGATACAATTTTCAAAATATCCATTCTTAATATTTCTATATGAAAAGAGTTTTCTATAGATACTGATATCATAGGAGGAATTATTTTGTTAATGAAACTAAGAATTTATTTATTAAATGTATATATCACCTATCTCACTGTCAAGGGACTCTTATATAAAAGCCTTTCTCTTTCCAACAGCCTAAACCAGAAAAGTAATAGATTGTTCATTTATCAACAAAGCCACCATGGGACATTTTTTGTTTTAGTTTGAAATGTTCCATGAATTCAATCAGTAATAGTTACTTACGGGATCGTATCCTGCCCCATACATCCCTGCGACCAATTCGCTCGCACAGAGAGGGACTCCTCCAGGTGCCATCCACCAGACAGTGCCGAGGGGTGGCGCCTAGGAGTAGAGCCTTCTCTGTGGCGGGCCCAGCCCTGTGGAATGACCTCCCTCCGGATATTAGGACTACCTCTGACCTCCGCTCCTTCCATGTAAAGCTCAAGACCCACCTATTTCAAGTAGCTGGCCTGGCTCAACTATAGTCTGAACATATTGCTCCTGACGGGTTTTTTATTTTTTGTAATTTTATCTAATTTATTTAGGGGATTTTAATTGTGATTTTAATTGTTTCCATCCATTTGTCCACCTCCTCTTTGTATACGTCTTTGTATACGTCTTTGTATACGTCTATATTATATGTATGTTTGTCCATACTTGTATTTTTATGTTTTTATTGTACGCCGCCCCGAGTCCTTATTATTATTATTATTATTATTATTATTATTATTATTATTATTATTATTATTATTATTATTATTATTATTATTATTATTTCTTATTGTTGAGCAAACAAAGCTCAGTGGATTGAAATATTATTGCTAATCTTAAAGTAGACATGTGTTTTGAAATCCTTGATGACCTACCTCAAAGATCTTCTAATTTAGCCCATGGAGTAATGTATACAAGCATTCAAATTAGTAACCAGTGATAGTTATTTTCATGAATTTGTCCAAGCCCTTTTTAAAATTATTAGCTAGTGGTCATCCCTACAAGAGAGGATGCTGCTTCTTTTATGCCTCATCTAAGTTTCCTTGGATCATTTGGGTGGCTACTGCTTAAGGTGGATAAAAATAGATGGTTTAAAAATAAATAAATTTTAAAAATTGTTTTTTTTTAATTTAAATTGGATTTTTAAAATCATATTTATTTTAATAAAATGCTGTTGGAGTAAAAATCTACCTAGATAGTTTTCTATTTAAGATGCTTTAGTTTATTCAGCATGAACTGGAGTTTAGTTATGTAGCTTGAGGCTGTATACTCTGTAATATTTATATTTTTGGTAAACTCATTCAATGAATCCAAGCTCTGCAGGCTAATATGCACTATAAATAGGAAACCTTCATTTTATTTGCAAAAATAATATTAAAGATTCTAAGTACCAGCAAGAATGAGTCCTTACATTTAAAGAGCACCTGTCATTTCAGATCCATCATGGCAGCGCCTTTATACGTCTCTCAACTTCTTGTGTCACTGCCACATCATCAGCCGTCCCATTAAAGTGAATAGGACGGTCGGTGTGTCAACAGCGGGTCAGAGGAGGAGCTGCTGTGGGACAGATATGACAGTTGCTCTTTAAAAATTATGATTTAAATCAAGTTGATTTAAATCAAGCCTTTTTACAAATGATTTAAATCAACTCGATTTAAATCAATTCGATTTAAATCAAATCCACCCTGCCACTGCTAGAGAAAAAAAAATCTCCATTGAGCAGCTGATTTATTCTGTATATACACACTATAGGTATATACCATCTGAAGCAGAGATAATTAATTAGTTAAATCTACCCAAAATTAAATGACCTTGAGTTTTGGCTTTCTCTGTTGACTATAAGAACTGGCTAGGGATAAACATGGGGATTTGCTAGTTACCAGATTCCTTCTGAGAGTAAGATCACCAGTTTAATAGATTAGTTGTTCTAATATTAATATTATTATTACAGGATAGTAGGGGTGAAATTCAGCAGATTCTGGAGAACCACTAGCAGACATTTTGAGTAGTTTGGAGAACTGGCAAATACCACCTCTGACTGGCCGTAGAGGGGAGTGGGAATGGAGATTTTGCAATATCCTTCCCCCAGGAGTGGGGAGGGAATGCAGATTTTGCAGTATCCTTCCCCTGCCATGCCCATCAAGCCACGCCCACAGAACCGGTAGTAAAAAAATGTGAATTTCACACTGCAGGATAGCCTCTTACAACTTAAAACAAAGAAATGATACAAAAAGGATGCTGTATAATATAAAACACACAAAATTTAGTATCTGTTTGAACAAAGCAGAGTCTGTCTGTATATGAAACTGTATCAAATCTACCCTTAACATTAACACCCACACAAAGATGTTGTCTTTCAAATGCTTCGGGCAAAACCTCATAATTGCACTAAGAATAACTGCTTCTAGATTCCTACCTTTCATCAGCAATTTGTTCATGCACACAACTATATACAGAATAATTAGCAATGCAATTAATTAATCTGTTTAGAAAATTTTTAAAAATTATCCAATTACTGCTCTGTTTCTTTACTACATAATCAGAACAATTAAAGGTCTTTTGTGCAATTGTGCAATCTTTTTATATTTCTTCAATATCATGGTATAGATTTCAATTTGTCTGGGGATTCAGTTAAATATCTTGAGAGTCCAGAAACTGAAGGACAGAACTATTCAGAGACTTAATGGTTATAAATTTAGGTGTTTTAGAAATGACAGTGGTGGCAGACAGCAGACTTTCAGTATCTGTTGGACTGTCACAGAGAACAAGAGGTGGACTTATTCCCTACTACTACAAGAGATTCAGGCTATACACCAGGAAGAACGTCCTGATTGTAAGAGCTGTCAGCCAGAGGAACAGGCTGCCACCTGAAATGTTAAGTTCTCCTTTGTTCGAGATCCTCAAGTACTGTATATAATTGGTCAGAGATGGTCTGATGGATCATTTGCCGAGCAAGAATTGAACAATATGACCTCTAATGTTCCTTCTGACTTTATAATTCTCTTTCAACAGTTTGGCTTTTTTTTAAAAAAAATGTAATTGCTGCAGTAAAAGATCTATACGGTATTAATAAATGTATTAGTAGATACTGTTCTGCAGCTAAATCTAACTCAAGCTTAAACAAATGGATATTAGAAGCAACACTCCACTTAATCCAATGAAGCTTAATTTACAAAAATTATAATTGTCCATTTAATCCAATGAAGCAATATACAAAATCATGTTCACAAGACTTGGCTTTATATAAAAACTAGTGCTGCCACCCTAGAAAATGAATTGTGTATCTGTGAGTGTGTACATATATGCTTTAATCACCAATATAAAAGTAGACTCAATCTACCGGATAAATTGTTTATTCTAATTCTCTTTTGTTAGGTGTTGTTTACAGGGAAGTAGGTAAACCCTATCAGACTATGTGTAGTGACACTGTTTTTAGGTTAAGAGAATGTAGGACTTGTAAACCTGAAATTTCATACTATCTTGTTTTAAGTGGATCCCTGCTTAAAACTGGGTGGTACAAAATTTTAGGTTTACAAAACCTATATTTTGTTTACTTAAAAGCAGAGTACACTATACATAGTTTAATGCAAAAACAAAAAACAACAGGCTGGATTGAGACTTAAGTTACTGTTTAGCTCTGAACACATACTTAATTCAAGGTTAGCCTTTAAAAAAAACCTTTCCCACAAATTCCTAGATTTCTCCCTTCTCATGCCTCAAAAAGCAGGGGAAATGTGAGCCCTTTTTATGGTTGGTAAATAAATGGATTGTAAAACCTCTGCAATCCACTAGCATCCAGCTGGAAATCAAACATGGGCCTGATCAACAACTTCTGTCCAGTTTCCATAAGTAAACTGCCTCAAGGACAGTTTCAAAATATGGTAAATGTAGCTTTGTGTTCTAGCAACCAAGCTAAAAGCCAGGGCATATTTACTTGGGATTAGGAAGCAATGCTTGAAAAACGTATTCTGATGAGTAATACTACATGGACAGAAGAGAAGGCTTGCACACACCCTAGTCAGAACCTGGAGATCCCCAAGAGTGGCGACTGTCGTTTCCATATCTGCAGCCCGAATGGCCGGTGCTTGATTGACTATCAGCTTTGGGCTACAAACTCCAGATGACAGTGAGACCCTATAAGCATCCTGCAGTCTGACATTTTGTAGCCCCAGGCTTCACTTTGAGTGAGTTCATTTGACCTTAGTTACTTTTTCGTTTCACTCTTTTTCCCAGAAAATCCTGGAACAGTTGGGTTGCTTAAATGCTCAAAACATAAAACAAAATTCCTCTGGAATAATAATATAGTTTTTCTTTTTTTTAAAAAAAGCAGCAAACTAAACTAAAGTGCGGTAAAAGGCCATTTGGCCACGTGGTCCGATAAATAGGACAGAGCTCTAAAATAAAGCTGTTTTCAAACAGTCAGAAACTGTAATGCCGACATCTGGCATATTAGCTTAATTTTTTTTTTAAAACAAATCTCGCAGCATCCCCGTAATTTCCGCGGGCAGCTGTGCGGGAGATTGCGCCGCGTTTGTCGGTTTGCTTGGCGCGGGGGGAGCGGGTTAATCAACTCTCGCGTTTTGTCCGGACTGCGAAACGGCCGCTTCCTCCCTCGGCCGCTTCTTTTGCTTACCCCTTTTGCAAACGGTTGTAATCGAGGGGCCGGAGAACTTGTGCCATGTCCCCGCGCGGGAGGATTTGAGGGAGGAAGCAACAAACGCCAAGCAGATGGAAGCGAAAAAATTGGGCGCCACCGCGACAGACAGAGAGAGAAGAAAGTGACTTACCGGGCTTCTTGCCCCACCATTCAGCCCACTGCACGGTGAGATCGCTGTCAGCTCGGATCCAGCGTAGGATCTGCAAGATTAGGTAGGCTATGAAGCTGCCCACCGCAATGCACTGAAGACAGATCTCCATGGCGTGCAGAGAAGTCGGGAGCGCGGCAGGAGTTGAGACCAAGAAGAGCCCCTTCTTATAAGCAGCAGATTGAGCTCTTCGCCCGCTGTCCCAAGCAGGGAGTGGCCTCTGGCTACAGGCGGGCCCCTTTGCCCGCAGTAGAATGGCTTTTGCGGGGGTGGAGTTTCTTCTCCCCGCCTTCCCCTCATCATGTGGCCTTTACGGTCCCCGCCACTTGGTTTGCAAGACTTTGGTCACAATTTTTTTGCAAACTTTTGCAAAGAGATAAGGGGAGCAGGCTTGGGCTCTGGGGGGCAGAGAGGTTTAGAGTAGGACGTTTCTGGCAATGGAGACGGATTGCTTCCCTGCTCGAAATAGCAGCCAGTCGATAGATGTTCTTGTGAAAACGTGGGAATGAAAGCTGCCAAGGGATCCCAGATGACAGACTTTTGTGCCTAGGAACAATGGTGAGCTGAGAATGAGATACAGTAGCCAAATTACGGAATGAAAGAATGGAGTGGTTTGTTCCTGTGGCAGAGACACAGATAAATTTAAAAGGGTGGATTGTGAACATTAAATAAATATAATCTTGTCCTCTTTTGCCTTTGGCTCCTCCTTAAATAGAAGGGTCGCGATGGCTCAGTGGCTAAGAAGCTGAGCTTGTCGATCAGAAGAGTCGGCAGTTCGAATCCCTCCCTAGAACTGCATAACTTGTTACTTGTCCCAGCTTCTGCTAACCTAGCAGTTGTAAAGCATGTAAAAATGCAAGTAGAAAAATAGGAATCACCTTTGGTGGGAACGTAACAGCGTTCCATGTGCCTTTGGAGTTTAGTCATGCCGACCAGGCTCTTTGACTTTGAAACAGAGTTGGGAACACTAGCACATATATGCAAGGGGAACCATTACCTTTAAATAGAATAGTTTCCATCACATTATAAACCACCTGCTATGAAAAGTCTTCTGTAGATCAACTTCTGTTACATGCATAGGAGTAGAATGATGAATGATAAGTTCAAGTTGTCAATTTTACTGCTACATTTGTCCTCTTACCATTTTTTCACCGTTTCTTTTTTCCCTCTTCTCTTTTTTTCTCTTTGCCAACTTCCCTTGTCTCCTGGCCTTTTTTTTCCCCCCAGAAGGAAAAAATTATTTTGTCCTATTTCTCTTTTTTTTGTCAATGTTTCCATTTCTGGCACTCCTTTTTATCTTTTCTATGTGTCAACATTCACAAAGGCATCTATTTCTGCCAATACCTACTTTTAATTGGTACTGTATTTAACAGATACAGGGAGTCCTCAACTTAAGACCACAATTGAAGCCCAAAATTTCTGTTGCTAAGCAAGACAGTTAAGTGAGTTTTGCCACATTTTATGACCTTTCCTGCCAGTTCTTAACTGCAATTGTTAGTAACCTGATTGTTATGGGAATCTGGCTTCCCCATTGACTTTGCTTGTCAGAAGGTCACAAAAGGTGATCATATGACTCTGGGACACTGCAACCGTCATAGATATGGTCAGTTGCCAAGTGTATGAATGGTTACAAGTCAATTTTTTCAGTGCTGCTGTAACTTCATACAGTGACTAAACAAACTGTTAGAAGTCAAGGATTACCTATAAACCCAGGAGAGGGACAATCACATGTCTGAAGAGAAACTGCACTTATTTTAACATTACATATTCATTCATAGAGGCTGCAATCTAATAAAATCATGATATAGATTCCACTCCTAAATATTTTATAAACTCAACTTGCATATTTACTGCAACAATTACAATGCATGCAAATGTTAAAAAGTTAAGACTGTACATGTAGTCATCAACTTATGACCGGTTGCTTAACAACTGTTTAAGGCTACAATGTTTCCCCTTCCAAAAGTTACTTATGACCCAGATCCGAAGTTCTGATGCCCCCCCCACCACCACCCAATAGTCATTTGATCACATTTTGAGTGCTCTACAACCAGGTTGCATTTTTGGCTATTTGCAACATCCGTGATCACATGACTGTGACTTATGAGG
This sequence comes from Natrix helvetica, assembly GCF_964273705.1. NCBI lineage: Eukaryota > Metazoa > Chordata > Lepidosauria > Squamata > Natricidae > Natrix > Natrix helvetica. Next base: position 32,249,289 of record NC_138548.1, read on the forward strand.
TTGTTTTTTTTTTGCTGGAAACCAACATTTATTTCTGGTTCCTGGCAACAAATGGCCATGATCAACAATGGCTTCGCATAATGACTGCAGTGTTTGCTTTACAAACACCATATTCACTTAAGTGCTTGTAAAGCAAACATTTAATGCTGCAAAAGTATGTCAGTCATGTGTGCTTCAACTTACAACTTACAGCTACTTGGCTGATCATGAGAAGAGTGAAATTCAATCAATACTGACTGGCACCTGAGAACTACCCCCCTCGACATCACTGTAAAGAAAAATAAAATCGCTAACCATCTTGGAAGGAAGCAGTAAGTCCTGTAGTGTTGTTACGGGATTCAGTTGACTCAATTCTGAGTAGATACACACTGTAAATTATGTTATTTTTTTTCCCTCCAGACCTGGGATTTGGAAAGAAATCACCAACATAGGCTGGTAAGTATAGCAAAAGTTGTTGAAAGCAAATTTATTTCCATCTATTGATTCTTGTTCTGTCATTGGGAGCTTCAGAAGATCATTCCACATCATGTTCCATGTTCCAGCTCTTCAAATATTTGAAGATCACTATCATGTCTCCCCTCAGCCTTCTCTTTAGACTAAACATATCCAGTTCCTTTAACTATTCTTCCTAGCCTCCAAGCTGTTCGCCATTGTTGTTGCTTTCTCTGCACTCCTTCTCACCATCCTCCTTGTAGTGTGGTGACCAGAATTGGATACAGTATTCCAGAAGTGGTCTGACCAATGCAGCATGAATTAGACTCATTTCCTATGATCTCAACATTATTACCTCTGTTGACACAGTCCAAGACTACATTAGCTTTTTGGCAGCTACAGTACGCAACTGGATCATATATAATCTCTGGCCTACTAGGATGCCCACACTCTTTTCATAAGTGCTCACAAGTATTACTGCGCCAGGCACCACCTACTGTATTTTTCGGAGTATAAGACGCACCTTTTTTCCTCAAAGAGGCTGAAAATCTGTGTGCATCTTATACACCAAATACAGCATTTTTTGCCTCCCGAAGCCCCACCTCCTTCACCAAAATGGCCGTGCATACCCTTATGGAGGCTTTCAGAGAGCTCCTGGGGGCTGAGGAGGGCAGAAATGAGCAAAAAATGGGCCGTTTTTTGCCCCCCCAGCCTCCATAAAGCTATGCATGCAATTTTTTTGATTAAAAAATGGTCCCATTTTCACGAAAAACGGGCCCTTTTTTGTTCGTTTTCCCCCCTCCCGGGACCATTCTGCAAGCCCCCCCCCAAGGCTATCCATGCCTTTTTAAAAAAACGGGCCCGTTTTTGTGAAAAATGGGCCATTTGGGGGAGGTTTGCAGAGTGCAAAAACTTTTTTTTCCCTTTTGGAAAGCTCTTTAACTGATTGATGAGAATTATATTGCTCAAGTGCTGTGCCAGCAGAAACACCTACCTATCTACTGTATTTCTCTCTCTCTATCCCTCTACCTACCTACCTACACACTCTCTCCCTGCCTATCTACTGCATTTCTCTCTCATCTCTTTCTATTTACCTACCTATTCTCTCTCCCTTTATCTACCTACCTACCTACCTGTTCTTTCCCCCTACCTATCTACTGTATTTCTCTCCTATTTCTCTTTCTCTATCCCTCTACCTACCAATCTACTTACTCTCTCTCTCTCTACCTAATGTATTTCTCTATTTCCCCCCTCTCTCTATCCCTTTATCTACCTACCTACCTACCTACTCTCTCTCCCTACCTACCTACTGTATTTCTCTCTCTTTCTCTCCCTCTATCCCTCTATCTACCTACCTTTTTTAAAAAATTGCTTCTTCAAAACCTTGGTGCGGTTTATACTCCAATGCGGCTTATACTCTGAAAAATACGGTATATTTTTCCTACCTAACTGCAGAACCCTCCATTTCTTGCAACTGTATTTTGTGGGCTAAGATTCAGTGTTCAAGCTTATAAAAATATTTCAAACATTGAGATTGTCTTCTGAAGTGGCTTACTCCCACAGCTCCTGCTTTATGTTGTAGGCAAACTTAATGAGCATCTCTTCTACCCCTTCCTCTAAGTCAGGGGGGGTCAAACTGGATTTCTTGCAGGGCTGGATCAGCATTGCAGTTCTCTGTGGGCTGGTGGGGAGGGGAGATGGGACAGATGTCTCCTCATGACCTTGCTGGCCAAAATGGGATACATAGATGGTGCCCTGTGCCCCATTTTTGGCCTGAATGGCCTCCTGCAACACTTTGTTGGCCAAAATGGGTCATGGGGTCCATACACGCCCTCCCTATGCCTCCTTTTCAGACCCCATGGCCTCCTGCAGCACTCTAAATGGGCTCCACGGAGGTCCCATAAGGCCCCCACGTGGCCTGTTTTCTGCGTTCCCGGCATCCAGCAGCACTCTGCTGGCCAGAAACGGGCTGTGCGGAGACTCCGCGAGGTCTGTTTTTGGCCTCCATGGCTACCTGCAGCACTCTGCCGGTTGAAAATGACACCGCAGGCTGGTCTGATATTTGCAGGCCAGCTCCGTGGGCCAGGTTTAAGCACCCCACTGGTCAGATATGGCCCGTGGGCCTTAAGTTTAATACCCCTGCTCTAAGTTAGTTACGAAAATGTTGAAGAGCATTAACTCATGATAAAACACTCACATATCCCACTAGATCCCTCCCTCTGTTTGTTTCTTCAGTTCCTGGCCTTACCATCCCATGATGTTCTGCCAATGAGCCATGATGGCGCAGTGGTTAGAATGCAGTATTGTAGGCTAATTCTGCTGACTGCCAGCAATTTGATCTTTACTGGCTTAAGATTGACTCAGCCTTCCATCCTTCCAACGTTGGTAAAAAGAGGACCCACATTGTTGGGGGCAATATGCTGACTCTGTAAACTGCTTAGAAAAGGCTGTAAAGCACTATGAAGTGGTATATAAATCTAAATGCTATTGCTATAATAGGATAGTATATAGTTCAACCATGCTTACTGTTCTTAAACTTTCTTAAGAACATAATGTTAGGGTTCTAAATACCATGCAGAAATAAATCATTGTCCAAGGCAAAACATCCTTAAAAGTCCAATTTATTCTACAGGCAAGTTAGCACCTCTATGGAATTCCAACTCTGATTTGCATCCTGGAATTCCACCCAGTTGAAAGTTCATAATTTATCCCCACACCCACAAATCCATCACATGTTCCAATCATCATCTTCCACGCTGGCATCTACACCCCTCTGCTTCCGGTCAGGTGTCGAGGTGCAGAGACAAAAGATGACCTTGAGCTTCTATAAAAGAATGACAACATACATTCCACAATCCTACTCCTTTCTATTCCCCCCTCCCAACTACTACACTAATGAAACAGCATAGAAAATTATAAGAAAGTGTGGCAGGCCAAAGATCCTAAAAAGAACATAACTACAGGCCTGACAGGCGGCCTCTCCTCAGAAGAAAAACTTTTCCTGCAAAGAGAATAACATAAAAGTTAACATAACAAAATTAACCACCTCTTCTCCACCCAGGAGAACCCTTTGACTTCTCGGGAAACTTCCCATTGAATTGCTTTACTAACTTCTCCACTTTTAGGTTCCCACTGTTCACCCAAGTAGCTTCAGACCAAGGTAACCCTTCCATTGCACTAAGTACTGTAAGCGACCCCTATTCAGCCTGAAATCTACATTTTTTTCCACCTCAGATTGTGTTTCCCCTTCTATCACTACAGGAGGAGATTGAGCTTGGGTGGATGCTCTTCTGTTAGACCCAATTACTGGTTTCAACAAGCTACAATGAAATTCTGGGTCAATTTCCCCTAGACTTCTGGGTAGACTGAGTTGAACTGTAACTGGGTTAACTATCTTCACTATTGGGAATGGCCCTAGAAATTTTGGACCCAATTCCTTGCTAGGCATTTCTAATCTTATGTATTTGGTAGATACAAAAACATTGTCCCCCACACAGTAGGGGTCTTGGAGCGAGCGATGTGGATCATCTTGCTTCTGGTAGGCTTCTGCCGCAACTGCTAGAGCCTTCTTCGTATTCTCCCATCCTTTCTTTAGCATGTCCATCCATCTACTCAAAGACATGAAGGAAGGAGATTCTCTAGGCAACTCAGGCATGGCAACAACTTCCATGCTGCTGGTAATCTGGAAACCCGCTAATCCTGTGCTGCTGTGGACCGCATTGTTGTACGCCACCTCGGCGAAGGGTAGTAAGTCCGACCAGTTGTCTTGTTGATAGTCCACAAAACACCGGAGGTATTGTTCCACCACCGCATTGGCTCCCTCTGTTGCGCCGTTCATGCTGGGATGAACCTCTGAGCTCAGTTCTTGTGTGGACCCAATGGATCTCAGGACCTCTCTCCAGAACTTGGCTGTGAACTGGACTCCGCGGTCTGAAATGATCCTCTTGGGTACTCCGTGCAGGCGATAAATGTGTTTCACAAACATTTTCACCAATTCGTTTGCGGATGGCAATCCTGAGCAAGCAATGAAGTGTGCCTGCTTAGAAACCAAATCAATAACTGTCCAAATTACTTTATGCCCACTGCTGTCTGGGAGTTCCACGATGAAGTCCATTGTGACCTCTTCCCATGGCCATTAGGGCTCTCTGCTGCAGGTGCTGTAGGCTCTGGGCTCTTGGGTTCAATCATCCACGGCTGGCCTTTTTCCTCCTCCGAGGCCTCCCCCTTGGTAGGACTCTTCGTCACCTGAACTTGGGGATCCTCTTCCAGAGGTCGGTTTGGCATTTCCCCCTCCGAGGCCTCCCCCTTAGTTGGACTCTTTGTCACCTTCAGTTGGGGATCCTCCTCCAGAGATTGTTTGCCCTTTTCCTCTTCCGAGGCCTCCCCCTTGGTAGGACACTTCGTCACCTTAAGTTGGGGATCCTCTTCCAGAGGCTGTTGCCCAGATGACTTTTCTGTGGTGGCATCTGGGGCCCTCTCTTTACCACCGTGGCAATTGGTACACTCGTTTGTTCTTCGGCAATTCCCTCCTCCGAGGCCTCCCCCTTGGTAGGATTCTTTGTCACCTTAAGTTGGGGATCCTCTTCCAGAGGTCGTTTGGGCTTTTCCCCCTCTGAGGCCTCCCCCTTAGTTGGACTCTTTGTCAGCTTAAGTTGGGGATCCTCCTCCGGAGATTGTTTGCCCTTTTCCTCTTCCAAGGCCTCCCCCTTGGTAGGACACTTCCTCACCTTAAGTTGGGGATCCTCTTCCAGAGGTTGTTGGCCCAGATGACTCTTCTGTGGTGGCATCTGGGACCCTCTCTTTATCGCCGTGGTGGTTGGTGCGCACGTTTGTGGCATTGGGGCTGGAGCCAAGCACTCTGACGCTCTGTGGCCAAGTTGACAACAATGGTGGCATTTAATTGGCCCCACGAGGAATGGAACCTAGTTACATCTCTAAACTTAGGAACCGTTTCATCACATTGCCTTGCTCTCCAACTTGCAGCTTCCCCCTTGGTAAACCCTTCTTCCATGGTGGAGATTGCTTCTCTGTAGGAAGGTGGGGTAAGAACCTTTTGGGGCATTGCAGATGCACCTTGTCCCACTTCCCATCTTGCAGGCCTCTCTTTGGTAATCCCTTCTTCCATGTTGGAGATTGCTACTCTGTAGGAAGGTGGGGTAAGAACCTTTTGGGGCATTGCAGATGCACCTTGTCCCGCTTCCCATCTTGCAGGCCTCTCTTTGGTAATCCCTTCTTTCATGTTGGAGATTGCTTCTCTGTAGGAAGGTGGGGTAAGAACCTTTTGGGCATTTGCAGATGCACCTTGTCCCACTTCCCATCTTGCAGGCCTGGCTGTGGTAATCCCTTCTTCCATGTTGGAGATTGCTACTCTGTAGGAAGGTGGGGTAAGAACCACTTGGGGCCTTGCAGGTGCACATTTTCCCGCCATCCACACTACAGGCCTCTGTTTGGTAATCCCTTCTTCCATGGAGATTTCTTCTCTGTAGGAAGGTCTGGTAAGAACTTTTTTGGGCCTTGCAGGGGAGACTGGAACCGGTGGGGAGGTCAATCCCTCGGTTGGCCACTGCCCAGCTTTCTGCCATGGTGCCATCTGCTGAGGGAGGGCAGGTGCCCACTGGCATCCCTCCCATCCATGACTTGGGGCTAAGACCTATCCCGGGGTTGCCTGCTTCACAGGTTGCAGCTCAACCAATGATGGCTGGCTAGGGGGGTGATAGTGCCAAGGACCCTCCTGCTGGCTTGGAGGAGTTATGGGCCAAGTAGGTGCCCTCTGCTGGCTTGGAGCATTTCCCCATGCTGATGGCAAAGGAGGTGGCCAGTAGCATCTCTTCCATCCAAAAGCTGGGAAGAAAGCCCAATCTGGTTTTGCTTCATTTACTGGTTGCAGCCCCATTTGTGGTGGCTTGCAAGTGAAAGATGCTGGCGAAATCCCTTCTTCCTGCCTCGGTTGAAATTCCCATTTTGAAAGGGAATCTTTCTCCCAGTTAGTTGCAGGGTAATAAGCCATTTCATTTATTGCCGTCTGGAAGGAGCCCAAACCTCCGTTCTAGGGGTTTTTTTTTTCTCCAAGCCTTGCTTCCAAGCTGGGGGGAAGGAGGGGGAGCATGCACTCACGTTTTGCTGAAGAAGTTTGGTCTGAGACTTTCCTTCCTCTTGTCGTTTCTCCTGCATTCCTCCAGATGCAATTAAACTGGAAGCAGCATTCCATTGCCTTTGAAGTCCCGGCACTCAGCTTCTTATCACCAAAAGCTTCTCATTATTTCTTCGCTGATATTTACACTGTCCCGGTCAGCGTTGGGAATGCAGCAACCCCCATCACCAGCTCTTCCATTACCAGCCCCTCCCCCCTTGAGAAGGGGAGGGTGCTAGTGAATTATTTTAAAGGAGAGAGTTGGAATAATGTTAGGGTTCTAAATACCATACAGAAATAAATCATTGTCCAAGGCAAAACATCCTTAAAAGTCCAATTTATTCTACAGGCAAGTTAGCACCTCTATGGAATTCCAACTCTGATTTGCATCCTGGAATTCCACCCAGTTGAAAGTTCATAATTTATCCCCACACCCACAAATCCATCACATGTTCCAATCATCATCTTCCACGCTGGAATCTACACCCCTCTGCTTCCGGTCAGGTGTCGAGGTGCAGAGACAAAAGATGACCTTGAGCTTCTATAAAAGAATGACAACATACATTCCACAATCCTACTCCTTTCTATTCCCCCCTCCCAACTACTACACTAATGAAACAGCATAGAAAATTATAAGAAAGTGTGGCAGGCCAAAGATCCTAAAAAGAACATAACTACAGGCCTGACACATATGCAGTAGCTGGCTAGATCAGATCTCTGACTGATCTAGCCTAGGAGTCTGTTCTGATTCAACCAACTGCACAAGGAGGCCCATTAGTTACTGAACAGTAGCCTTCACAGGACGTCACCCCGACATCAAGTGTAATAGTGACTGATTCCCCTGACCTGCTTGAATTGGTCCAATTCTTTTCTGAAGCCACCGATGCTGGTAGTCACCATCCACTTCTGATCTTCTTGCTTCTGTGGGTTACATGCTTTCCCCTGTGTCCTATATAATATTTTGCAAATAGCTCATGGCTTAGTTTAAAGATGGTGTGCTGAATACCTTGCTTGTCCTTCAACCTGCTTATTTAGCTATTATGAACTGTTTATCTACACTAAAATACTTTCTAAAGCAATTAATGAATGCAAAATGTCCAGGGGACATACTTCACAACAAACTAAATGGATCAAAATGTATGTGAAAGAGCCAAAAATAAATAAATTGTCCTCTTCCAGTGGAGAAAAAGAAGATGAGGCCAGGGTGTGATTTATAACCGCTAAGTCCGTGATGGCGAACCTGTGGCATGGGTGCCAGAGGTGGCATGCAGATTCGCCAGCTATTCTTCTGGTTTCCGGCCAGCTGGTGTGCAGGAGCCATAGTGCTGGAAAACGCCCCCCCAAAACAGGGCGTTTTTCAGGGTGTTTTTGATCCGAAAATGGCCAAAAAACAGGCTATTTCGGTCCAATTTTCAGGCCATTTAGGGCCATTTTCAGCTGGTTTGGGGTTGTTTACAGGTCATTTCTCAGCTGGTTTTGGCCCCCAAAATGGCCTAAAATGGCCTGTTTTTTTGGTCATTTTTCAGGCCGTTTTCCGGTGCTCCAAGTGCCTGTGAAGACCAGCTGCTGGCATGCATATACGCGTGTTCCAGTTTGGGCACTTGGTGCCGAAAAGGTTCGTCATCACCGCTCTAAGTTATCACTCTAAAGAGGATTTTAATACTATCAAGCATTTACTTAAATAATTTAAATGGGACTTGAAATTGAGATGGAAATAATCTTTTACTGTATTTATTTATTAAATTTGTTTGCCGCCCATCTTGCCACAAGTTTTCATTCAACAAAAGAAGATTTTTAAGGTATGTCTGTGAAAACCAATAAACAGTTTAAAGTACTGGTGAAATTCCATTTTTTTTACTACTGGTTCTGTGGGTGTGGCAGGGGAAGGATGCTGCAAAATCCCCATCCCATTCCCACTCTGGGACCAACCAGAGGTGGTATTTTCCAGTTCTCTGAACTATTCAAAATTTCTGCTACCGGTTCTCCAGAACCTGTCAGAACCTGCTGAATTTCACCCCTGGTTTAAAGATTTGTGAAACAGGACTTCGGAGGAAAGTACTGTATGTCAAACTAAAACCGGCATAACAAAAGCAAAGTCAATAATGGTAGCTAAGACCAAGAAACAAGTAGGTAGATTAGTTCCTTGGAACCTTTCTGGATGAGGAGAAGATAGGAGATTGCCCACTTGTGCTCCTGATAGCTGCTCCTTGCAAGAGACCGCAAGACAGCAGTTTTCTGTGGATTTGAGCACCAGAAGACAAGATTAGCTTATTACCATGGAGATTTTTAAAAGATTAAAAAACTTTTTTTAAAAAAACCACCCTGTTCTAATTACTATCGGTTCATTACTTCTAAGCTATTAAAGACAAAACATTTGGAATGATAAGCTTGAAAATGTTGGATGAATCAGTCTTCTGTCTGAAATTTTTTTTAATCATAAAGTTAAGAATGTAGAGAATCAGAAATGAACAGCAAAAAAACTAACTAAAATTTGACCTTAGAAAATTATAAATGGAGTTTATTTGGACATTGAGGGCAGATAAAATTGGAATATTGTAACTTTTGCAATAGAATTAATTCTAAAGGACAAACAGCTTTTTGCAGGAAATAAATTATGTTTTGATTTTTACAAAATAGAACAAATATAAGCAATTTCATGATTTCAAGAACTGGACACTAGAGGGGACTAAAGTTTTTAGGTAGAGCAAAACTTTACAAGTCTGTAATACGTTGCAAAACGTTATTAGCAATAAAAACGCTGAAAGAGTTAATATTGAAGAAATTATAAGCGTAGAACAAATTTTAACTAATAATATAGTGATGATACTGAAAGTAGATTTACCAGTGACAGGCCAAGAGAACAACTTAAAAAAGGTCACTGATCTACAAAAGAAACCAGCTGAGGTTTTACAATTTAAAAAGGAAATACAAATGAAAACACAAGAGAGTTACCCGGATTATTATTTTTACAAGAAAGGTTATTAAAGCCTTAAGGAGCTCTGTTCAATGGAACAAAGGCAAATCAAATCCTATGATAATATTTGAATTAAATTAAAGTTTTAAATTTAAGTAATTAAATTAAAGTTGCACCATAAGAATGGCTGGGGGCCAAAGAATGGAGGCCTTTGAACTATGGTGCTGGAGAAGACCCCTACAAGTCCCTTGGACTGCAAGGCGATCAAACCGGTGAGTCCTAGAGGAGATCAACCCTGACTGCTCTTTAGAAGGCCAGATCCCGAAGAGGAAACTCAAATATTTTGGCCACCAAATGAGAAGGAAGGACTCACTGGAGAAGAGCCTAATGCTGGGAAAGATTGAGGGCAAAAGAAGAAGGGGACAACAGAGAATGAGGTGGCTGGATGGAGTCACCAAAGCAGTAGGCATGAGTTTAAATGGATTCAAGAAGATGGTAGAGGACAGGAAGGCCTGGAGGAACGTTGGTTCACGGGGTCACGAAGGGTCGGATATGACTTTGCAACTAACAACAACGAAGTTTGTTAACAAGTAAAGGGAAGAGCCAGTTGGTATAATGGTTAAGGTACTGGCCTAAAAACCAGGAGATCATGAGCATGAAGGTTGGTTGGATTACTTTGGACCAGTCTCTCTCTTGCAGCCCAACCCACCTCACAGAGCAGTTGTGGGGAAAGGAGGAGGAGGAAAGAGTATTATGTATGTTTGCCACCTTCAGTTACTTATAAAGTAATTAAAGAGGGATAGGTTAAAAGAAGGTATGTTCTTACTTTGGCTAACCTGTTGTGCATGTTTTCCTGACACAAGAATGAAAAGATGTTTTATAGATTTGTTTATGGATAAGATATAGAATATAGGATTAAGAATAAATGTCTATAATATCAAAGGGGATGAAAAGTAACTAAATTTGTTTATACTTGTAATGAAGGTTGGAAGTAACTTCTTTATTTCTTTTCTCTTAATTATGTCCTTTTTTTCCTTCCTTCTTTTTTCGTGTAATCTTATTTTTTTATTCTTTTTTATTTCTAAGTTCAGTTTATATTTGAATATGTATTTGTATATGTATATACAAGTCTTCTCAAAGAAAATATCAGATATTTGTGCCTACTGCTTTGCACAGCAAATTAGACCTATGATTTAAGTCCTAAAAATGTTATGGATCATATAGGTACTCCTTGACTTACAATCACAATTGAGCCCAACATTTCCCCTGCTAAGCAATGCAGTTGTGAACTGAATTGTGCCCCATTTTACGACATTTTGCAACAGTTGTTAAGTGAATCCCTGCAGTTGTTAAGTGAATCATGCGGATGTAAAGTGAATCTGGCTTCCCACGTTGACTTTGATTGTTGGAAGCTGGATGAGATGGTTGTAAATGGTGGTCACATGACCCTGGGCTATTGCAATGCTTATAAATACATCCCTGTTGCCAAGTGCCCAAATGTTTATCATGTGACCATGCGATGCTACAACAGTTGTGTGAAAAATGGTCATAAGTCGCTTTTTTCCAGTAACTTCGAACTTTGAATGGTCACTAAATAAATGGTTGTAAGTTAGGGTCTACCTGTATTAAAATCTCTCTGGCAATCATTGACAGTAACAGACAAAGAAACCTCTGCATAAGAAGCATCAGTGAAAAGGCTAAGAATGATGACATGATAGATTATATAGTACTGCAATGAAATTAATGATATTTTCTAGATCTACATTTGTCTGAAACAGATGTGGTTACATGCACATAGAATTCAAATGTAGGCTTGCAAAGTTTAAACCACAAGGAATATTTTAATTATGTTTCTAAATGTACTAGATATAGAAGCTGCAAACTGAAGGAAATAAACTGGGCAGGAGACAAGTTTTGTTTTTTATGTCATGTCAAATTACTTCATAGAATGACCGTTGACTTACCTGAACGGTCATTCTCGGGGCGCTGCGGGAGAGTCCAAGGATGGGTTAACACAGCCTATCTGCCCAAGGACTGAGTTGATTTTTCCCCTGGTCACGCCTCTTTTGCCTCCTTAGGTTCAGTTTTAAAAACGAGGTAGGTCCGGTGCAGGATGCCCAAAGATGCTCTAAGTTCATGGTATAGTCTCGAATCCCTCCATCAACCCTGAGTGGGTCTTGGACTCATCAACCCTGAGTGGGTCTTGGCGCCCCGAGAACGACCGTTCAGGTAAGTCAACGGTCATTCTCCAGTGCGCTGCTTGGAGAGTCCAAGGATGGGACATACCCAAGCTACTGTGTCCCAGGGCGGGGAGTGTCACGACTGTCCGGAGCCTCAATAACCTTCTGCAAAACTCTTCTTCCAAAGGAGGCTTCGGCAGAGGCAAAGGTATCAATTTTGTAGTGTCTGATGAAAGCTGTGGGAGAAGCCCACGTAGCAGCCCTGCAAATGTCAAGGATGGACGCTTGGGTCGCCCAGGCCGCAGTCGTGGCCGCACTACGTGTGGAGTGGGCCGTCACTCGCGCCGGAACAGCCCTTCCCTGGTGCTCGTAGGCCATCTTAATGCAGGTCTTTATCCAGCGCCCAATGGTCGATGAAGAGACCTTGCAACCCAACGATCCTGGTTGAAACGACACAAAGAAGGATTCTGAGTGCCTGGGGTCCTTAGTCCGTTTCAAGTAGAGACGAACAGCTCGCCGCACGTCCAACTTGTGCCAAATGCGTTCCTTGGAGTGCTGAGGCTTGGGACAAAGGTTCGGAAGTATCACCTCCTGGGACTTGTGAAAATGAGTATTTACCTTCGGCAAGAAGGTCGGGTCCAAGCACAAAATGACCCGGTCCAGATGAATAATGCACAGCTCCTCCCTGACCGAAAAGGCCACAATCTCTGATACTCTTCTAGCGGAAGTGATCGCTATCAGAAAGGTAGTTTTAAGAGTCAAGTGACGCAGAGAGACCGTTCTCAGTGGCTCAAAGGGTGCAGTAGTCAATGCTTGCAGGACGAACGGCAAGTTCCAGGACGGGTAACTGTGAACAGTTTGAGGTCGTAGATTGGAAGTCCCCTTCAAGAAACTCTTGATCTGGGAGTGATGGCTCAGGGACTGAAGATGGTTTCTAGCCAGAATGGTTGACAGGGCAGCGACCTGATGCCTGAGCATGGCGGGCGCCAAACCCTTGTCCAATCCCTCCTGGAGGAAGTCCAATAACTGCGGTATGGAGGCTTCAACATCAACAATGTTATGTTGTTTGCACCAAGTGGCAAACGCCGACCAGGTTGCATCATAGATCCGGGTCATAACCGGTCTCCTGGAAGCCTTGGATGACTTTATCTGAGAGGTGTTGTTCCCTCAGGCATTGTCCTTCAAGTGCCAGACGGCCAGCTGCAGCCACTGGGGCTCCGGATGACTGATGGCCCCCTGGAGCAGGACTACTTGCTCCTGAGGAATTCTCCACGGTCTTTCCATGGAGAGATCGACCAGGTCCGCATACCAGGACCGCCTGGGCCAATGAGGAGCCACCAGGATGATTTCCACCCTTTCCGCCAGGAGTTTGTTGATCACCTGCGGGATGAGCGGGAGGGGCGGGAATGCGTACAGGAGACCCGGGGGCCACCTGGTCCGCAGCGCATCCGTCCCCTCCACCTGAGACGATCGGTAACGCGAGAAGAATCTTGGGAGTTGTGTGTTGGCAGCAGTTACGAACAGGTCGACTTCCGGAAGTCCGAACCATCTCACAATCTGGCGGAACAGGTCTGGATTCAGTCTCCACTCAGAGTTGTCAATCGCCTGTCGACTCAACCAATCCGCGCTCACGTTGCTGGTGCCGGAGATGTGATCCGCTCTTATTGAAGCTACGTGATGTTCTACCCAATGGCCCAGGGTCTCCTCTTCCGCCATGAGCCGCTTGGAGTGAGTGCCACCTTGCCGGTTCACATAGGCCTTCATCGCTACATTGTCCATGAGCAGGAGGACGTGACGACCTACCAGTTGGCTTGCAAATCATCTCAGGGCGAGTCAAGCCGCTCTCAACTCCAGCCAATTGATGTTTCGGGCTGCTTCTGCGCGTGACTACCTGCCCTGCGCTAGTTGACCTTGGCAAAGGGCGCCCCAGCTGTAGAGGCTGGCGTCCGACATTACCATGATCCTGTTGGGCTCTTTGAACAGACAGCCCCTCTCTACCACCTTCGACTGCCACCAACCCAGGGAGCGAGACACCTGTGGCGGGAGGCGAACCCTCCTGGGCGAGTTGCTGGCCTTCGCCCTCTGCATCGGCAGCAGGAACCACTGTAGTTCCCTGGCATGGAGCCGAGCCCAGGGAACTACATTGATGCAGGAGATCCAGCAGCTGCGAGAGTTGAACGATCGGCAAGGTGGCGGCCCGGCGGCACAGCCAAATTCTGGTCTTGAGAGAACGTAGCCTGTCCGGAGACAGGAACACCTGGCACGAGACAGAGTCCATCACGGTGCCCAGGTGTTGGATGCATGTTGCGGGTTCTAGGTGGCTTTTCTCTAGATTCACCGAGAAGCCGTGTTCCTGCAAGGTTCGGATGGTGGCTCTTACGTCTCTCACCGCCTGTAGACGAGTCTTTGAGTGTATAATGATGTCGTCCAGATAGCACTCCAGACAGATGGGACGAGTGCCCAGATGAGCTGCCACAGCTGCAAGGAGTAAAAGTAAAAGTCCTGGGGGCGGACGAGAGGCCGAATGGAAGAGCCCTGTACTGGTAGTGCCTTCCGTTGTAACACAGCCGCAGGAACTTCCTGTGGGCCTGGTGGATGGGCACATGTAGATACGCCTCCTTGAGATCGATGGACGTGAGTAGATTGCCTCGCTTTATGCAGCCCAGGATGGAGGGACTGCATCTTGAAACGCTTGTAGGCCAGATGATGATTCAGGCACTTCAGATCTAGTATGGCCCTCCACCCCGCTGAACTCTTGGGAACCAGGAAGAGAATGGAGTAAAATCCCTTCCCTTCCTGGTCCGGGGGAACTGGCTCTATGGCGTGAGGGACCTCTTTACAGGGTTCTTGGCCAGAGGGCAACAAACAAATGTTTGCGGTGGAATTGACAGAAATTCCAGCGATAGCCCCCTCCTGACAATGTTAAGGATCCACGCATCCCCGGTGATTCCCTCCCAGCGGTCTGCATAAAGTTGCAGTCGGCCCCCGATGGGAGGGGATCTCTGATGGTCACTTGCTGTGTCTAAACTGACGGTTATTGGAACCCCCTCGAAATGGCTTTCGAAAGGAGCACTGGTTGTTCTGCCCTGGAACTAGAACTGTTCCTGTCCTGATTTCTGTCATTAGATTGGTTGTAGGACCTTTGGTAGGGGAAGGACGAGGTGGAAGCCTGGGCATTGTCCTGTGCCTGAAAGGTCTGTTTCCTGTAGGAACCAGAACCTTTCTTCTCATTCTTCTTGAAGGTAGAGGGAAGGATCTTCCGTTTATCCTTCATCTCAATCAAGAATTTCTCCAAGGAATCCCCGAAGAGCGAGCCCCCTTTGAACGGAGCCGAAGCCAGCTTCCACTTGGCCTTCATGTCCGCCTGCCAATGTTGAAGCCACAGCAGGCGCCGTGAAGTCACGTTGGAAGCCAGAGCCCTGGAGGCAAACTTTGCTGCATTCAGGGAGGCATCCACCGAGTATTCCACGGCTGTGATGATCTTGTTGAGATCATGCCAACAAGACCCCTCCGAAGGAGGCTTAGCTCTCAGCTGGCACAGCCAGAGTAAGGAGGCCCTTGTAAAGAAAGAGGCAGAGGTGGATGCCTTAATCACCCAGGCGGCCGCCTGATGCGTTTTATGGCAGGCTTTTTCAGCCCTCTTGTCCTCTGCCTTTAGCCCCTCTAACAGGTCAGCCAGGAGAGTGGAGGTGGAGGTAAGCGAGACCACCAGGGCATCTTTAATGTCTCCTCTAATTTTGGCTCCAGAGGATACAAGGTTTTGTCTGCATCACTGGGGCTGGCCAGTGTGCCTGCCTGGACCCATTGGCGCTGTACCACGTCCATGAACAAGTCAGGGACCGGGATGAGTTCCGGGTCCGGGGTAGTCTCACTAAAGAGGCCCACCTTAAGGTCCTCGGAAGTAGAGGGAATGGCCCTATCCTTAGGTTTGGCCCCGAGCTCCGTAGAGGCCCTGGCCTTGTGTAAGATAGCTTTAAACAAGGAAGGCTTAAACAGGCCAGTAAAGGCCGGCTTATCAGGCAGCATGTCATCATCCTCCGAAAGTTCAAACTCATCTGCAACCTCCTCTTCTCACACAGATACCTCTATGGTAACAGATGTGCCTGGGGAGTCGAGGGCGTGGCTCCTACCTTCCGCGTGGGGATGGGTAGCCCTAGGGCCCTTGCCACTCTTACTTTCCTTTTGGCGCATGGCTTCAACCACCCTCTGGGAAATGGCCTGAGTAATGATGTCCCTCATTTTAGCTGAGAGAGGGTCCTCAACAGACCTGGGCCTAGAAGGGACTCAGCCTCTTTCAGAATGAATATGAGCCAAGGATTCCTCCATGTGGGGGCAACCGTGGAACGACTCCAGCTCCTCCCTCACAGAGGAGCTAGGAGAGTCTGGCTAACCCAGGGATGCTGCAGGGGAGCCAGACAGGGAATCCCTACCACTAATGGAGGGTGACTGATCCCCTTGATTGGAGAGACTCCTTTCTCTCCTGCCTGGGTAAAGGAGGCCCCATTCCAGCCTCACAGGATTGAGGAGGATGAGGCCCCGGGTCTTACTAGGCCTCTCCCTAGGACCCTCCTGCTTCTTCTCTCCCAGGTGCTTAGGGCCCTTGTTCCCAGAGGAACTGTGGGAAGACTTGCTCCCTGCTCCCCTATCACCCTTTCTCCCCTGGCCTGAGGGATCTGGCCTCTGCCAACTCCTCCCTCTGCTCCAAACCTTCATCAGCCATGTTCTTGATGGTTGTTCAGGAGGAGAATGAGTCAGCCGCAGGGGAAGGGCACTGGACGCTGGCCAGCTGGCTCCAAAGCGTCTGCAGATCCAACGATTCTGGAGGCTGGAAGAGACACCAGGACACTCCACAGCCGCTCTTTCAGGCCGAAGATCAAGTAGGGAGGGCCCAGGTACTGCCGGCGCCCCGGACAGGCCCTCGCAATCCCTGGCAGTGATCTGCGCTGAGGCGGAGAGACGCGGAAAGCTGCTGGGTCGTTCTGCCTTGCTGCTGCCGAAATGGCCCAAACAAAATGGCCACCGCAACTTTCGCGTGCTTTAAACGGCCAGGAATGCAGCCAGCGCCGACAATGAGGTCGTTGGAAAGCGCGCCAACGCGTCGCTTCCAAAATGGCCGCTGCAACCTCCGGACCCTGCCAAGACACCGCGGGGGAGAAATTCAATCCGAAAACTCCCTAGAGTGGACGGAGACGCGCCGAAGCCTCGGCCATCCTCACACTCGCCGGCCGCCGGCGGACCAGTGGCCTTAGCTGATTCCCCCCACCGAGCATGAACGCAGCAGGTGAGGCTCCACGATGCCCCCGAAAAACAGCCTTAAAGAAACAAAACCTAACTAAAACACTAAAACACAATAGTAAAACAAGGGAAAAATCCTAAGACTCTACTCTAATCACTATCTAACAATTTCACTTGGAGAGCCTATCGGGCAGACTGAGTTTTTAAAACTGAACCTAAGGAGGCAAAGGAGACGTGACCAGGGGAAAAATCAACTCAGTCCTTGGGCAGATAGGCTGTGTTAACCCATCCTTGGACTCTCCAAGCAGCGCACTGGAGAATGAATTGCATTCAAGCCTTCAACAGAACAAAGTACTTCATATTCTTTCTTTAGACTGTTTCATAAGGTGAATTAACATTTAGCTCAGATTCTGAGAAATTACTTAAGAAGATGCTGTAGGGACGCTACGAAACAAAATGATGTTATAAAACATGATGTAATAAGAATCAAATGACTGTAGCAAAAATAAAATAGGCAACAACTGTATTGTATACAGAGGGTTAGAATTTAGGGACAAAATGCAACAGTATAGGATCAGTTAATATATAACAGCAGTTAGAAAAAGGAAGGAGGTATTTATATACACACATACACACACATTCCTATATTCCTGATAAAATTCTAAATAGCAGAAACAAATATTATTCTGCTTTAACTTTATATAGAAGGCAATTTTTAAACGTTCTATAGCTAACAATATTCAGTCTAAGGTAAGAATTTAAATTTTTCTCTTTTCACACTGGTAGATCTTTTGTTTGTTTGTTTGTTTTATTGGATTTATATGCCGCCCTTCTCCCAAAGGACTCAGGGCGGCGTACAATATTAAAACACACACATCCCGAAAGTTAAAAAGAAATTAAATACATATCCAAAAAAACAAACCCAATTTATAGGACAATACATTTAAAAAATGAAATAAAATTAACAGGCCAGGCCGGCTTGCTGGAAAAGGCAACTTTTTAGAGCGCCTGGAAGGACCGGAGGTCAAGGATTATGCGAAGCTCCGGGGGCAGCTCATTCCAGAGGGAGGGCGCTCCCACAGAGAAGGCTCTCCCCCTGGGGGTCACCAGCTGACACAGTTTGGCCGACAGCACCTTGAAGAGGCCAACTCTGTGGGATTGTACTGGACGGTGGGAGGCTTTTAAACTAAAGGACTCCAATAATAACTTTATAAATAAGTGATGTGCCAAATTTGTAGGGTGAGATGGTTCATTGATAACATACCCAAATTATAACAACAAAACAATACAATAAAAATCACGGGGGGAGGGGAGTGATTATACAATAAAAGATTTCTACAAAAATTCCAAATCTTATAATTTAAAAGGGATGGGATGCACAATTTTAAAAAGTGCCATATATTCTTTGGTGTCAGGTCAATTCAATACTATAAGATTAAAAGTTAAGGAAATTGCAAATATATGTTGTCTTCTCTTGAAAAATTAATGTTAATTATTTTTATAGAACCTGAGTATAATTTCAAATTTTTTATCAGATTTAAAGTAGCTTATGGTAAATCTGCCAGAGATAAAAGAAGCCTGGAGTTTATACTTAAAGGAACAGTTAGACAATAATATTTTCTACATCAACATCTATACAGGAAGTATGTCTTAAACCTTTGCATTGGTAGCATCAAATCCCAATAATAATCTCTTACCTTCTCAATATTCATTAAGTTGATGGTAAGCCGCTAAAATAATCAAAGAGAATATTCTTTCATCTTTGGTGGGAATATGATAAAAGTATCAGAGTTTTGGAAGGATATTTAAAGAAATGTATTGCACACCTAATAAAGGCAGTTAAAATAAAATAAACAAAATATTTAATTCTCTCCAAAGCAAGGTTTGCTAGAAATATTTGATGGCAACAGTAAGAAATTACAAACTAAAACAGCCTTTACGTTTTACATACTGTATAGCTGCCAAATTAGTTGCTGTAGAACAATGGAAAGATCCAAATATTCCAGTACAGTAGATAGATAGCATGGTAAGATCTGGTCTATAGCTTTATTTGAAAATGTCTTTGATAAAATCTACCACATGACAATTCCAGTAGTGATGCGTTGCTTTATAAGGAATGGCAGAATTTTAAATAAATAGTAACCTAAAGATAGTTTGTGTCAAACTTTATAGGCCTATTAAAATCTATCTAAATTGAAATAAAATTTATATACACAGTACATAATTTGCCTTCGCCTTTCATTTCTTTAGTTTACTATGTCTTACTGCTTTTCTGTGCTTCATAACATTGCTTGCCATGAAAGGAAAAAGAATGAAGGAAAATCAAATATTTAGGTAGGTAGGTATGAAGTCCTGTAGATCTGGAAATGGAGAATATATATATATATATATATTATCTTACTGGCTGTTACTTCCCTTCTTTAATATTCCCAGGTTAGCTTTGAGGCTATGCCTCATCAGTTATGTGCCATCTACTGGCCTTTCTTTCTGCAAAAAGCTACTGAGCTGGTATGCGCAGAGTCATGGCACACAAAGAAATCAGAGGTGTGGTGCAGCAAGCAACTCCAGAAACACGATTCTGGTCCTGCTTGCCATGCTTCAGCAATGTGATTTTGAGTGTTGCACAGCTTTGGAACTGTTAGAAACCTGAGGTATGGCATGCTAAGAAGCCCATGAGCTGCACCTTACTAAGAAGTCCACAAGTAGTCCATGAGTAGTGACAGAAAGCAGCCTTTGAGCCGTGGCACATCAAGAAATGCCTGCTTAGGAGCCCATATCCTCCTGCACCCGCTTGCTTAGCTGGGTCAATCTCATTTACGCCCCTGCCACTGTAGGAACAGTCTTGCAAGAGTTTACCTCCTAGAGTAGCCCTTGCACCCAAGCCTGATGTTGTCCCCTACAGAATGTTTCTGCAATGCCTCCCTATGCATAGCCAGGATGGGTGAGCCCAGTGCAGGAGAAAGGCAGGCAAATATGGCAAAAGGCCTGGGAGGGGGGGAGTGATCATAAATACAGGTAGGCTCAAATTTTTATAATTTGACAACAAGGATTCTGCATGTTAAATTTGAAGACCGGTGACAAGTATTTTTTCAGCACCATCCCCAATTTGAAGTCGCTGGATGAACAGACATTAAGCAAAGTCTACCTGTATTCCCAACATCCTCCTAGCCCATGATATATAGAAATTCAGATAAAAGTATATATGGTAATTTTCCCCCTGCAGATTTGTTAACAAGTTCCTTGTCCAATTATAAGAGGGATAATAAATCACCAGAGTTTAATAAGACTCCAGGATAACAATATTCGAGACCAGGCATGAGATCCAATGCTTGAGTCGTGTTTTAGATTCAGTGTTGTATTGGCCATTTATCTTGGAGTAGCTACAATGGTCCTAAGGAAATTTGATTGGATTTTTTCTATTTGAATTCCATACTGTACTCGGGTGTCAAACTGGCGACCCGTGGGCCTGATCTGTCATATGCAGGCCATGCCCACCTCAGCTCCACAAAGGAAGTCACGAAATGTCATGTGGTGGCAACGTGATGCCACGAGTTTGACAGCCGGGCTGTACATGCATCAATTGTGCAATTGCTTTGACCAGAAAGTGCTTAGGTGCAGCCAGGGAAGTGTACTTCCTTGTGTCCTGTACCAATAAGATGGGCTTGGTGATCTTTTCTGCTTTTGAAACAACATAGCTAGTTTTGGCTGTAATTTTCCTATTATTTTGAAAGACAAAGCTATATATATCATTTAACTTGTTCAGCTGTGTTATTTTTGATTGCCCATTTGTATTTCTATCTTTGATTTAAAGAAACAATTTTGGCTTTATCATAATTAATAGTTACATATCTTTATAATAGCTTGACAGTTTTCAGTGCATGCTTCAGACCAATTTCTGTTCGGGGGAATATTAATACATCATCTACATAAACAAAGATTGGGAATCTTCTATCAGCAAGTTTAAGGGCATATAATGCATATAAATATTGAACCACGATTAGGGTAATATATTGTACAACCCCGTTTCACACCTCAGGATGTTTTGATGTCATTAGAAAGCTCCCCCTGCTGACTGATCTGATTCTTAAGTCCGTCTTTTCTTGCAGCTTCTTGGCCTTTTGGCTAAGATCAACCGTTAAAATTGCCTGTAAAGGTTCTTGAACCCTATCCAACAGCAAATTCCCGGGTGCTGTTTTCGTTGTGCGAAGCCGACACAACAGCGTTAATAATGGAAACGATAAGGCTGATAGCATCTCATTCATGCTCTCCCCGACCTACTTTCTCTCAGTCCGGAAAAGCTGCAGGCCCAGGAGGAAATCGGAGTGACGTCATAGCCATCACTCAAAGGTCTCCTCCCCCCCCCAAATCCGCCCCACAGCAGCTCTTTTTCCTTCCTCCCCCGTCGACCTCAACATCCGGGTTCTCGATGCATTATATTAAAGTAGGGAGTAAGAATAAGAGTAAGAATAGTAGAAACGGCTGATAGTTGACTTTTGCCCGCCCGAGACAGAGAGAGAGAGAGACTCGGCTGCCAGGCGGAGGACGCAGCATCTCGCTCAGAGGAACGTTAAGAAGAAACGTTACAGCTCCGCGCGCACCCCCCCCCCCACCTCCGTTCGAGGGCGTTCGGTCCCCGACGCATGCGCACCAACCCAAACCAGAGCTCGCTCCCGATGTCCTCCAAGTCCCGTCCCCCAGCCAAGCCTCGCGCGCGCGGGAGGGTGGCTCCGCTGCGCGTGCGCCATTTTCGCTCTCTTGTTAGTCCGCCTGCCTAGAGGAGCCGAAAAGCTGAGCTGAGCGGCGCGGGGCGGGGGGGGAGGGCGGGAGGAGAAGGAAAAGAAGCGGGGTGTCGTGGGAGGCTGAGCTTGCAGGCAGCCCGGAGGACGCCGCCGCGAGAAGGAAAGGCTTGCGGGGAGGAGGGGGTGGCGCGGGAGAAAGAGAGAGAGAAGCTGGAGGAAGAGTGAAGGAGGCAGGCAGGCAGGAGAGATGAGCGCTCGGTTCCTCAGGAGCAACGAGGAGGAGCAGCGGGAGCAGCCCCAGCCTCTGCGGCCGTGGTTGTCGTCGTCGTCGTCTCTGCCGTGCGAATGAACTGAGGCGAAGGCGCCTTTGCCGGCTCGGCCCGGCCCGGCCTAGTCCAGTGCTGTCCTTCCGACCCCCTTCTTCTGATAGCCGCCTCTCCTCCTGGCTCGCCTGGGCTGAAAGGTAAGCCGCTGCGGTTGGTGGCAGAGGTCGCGCCAAGGCCCGGGAGAAGGTAGAGGCCGCCGCCACCGCCTGGAAACTCGGGGCCTAGAAGCGAGACCTGCTTGTGCATGTGGGTTGGGGGGGCGGCGGTCGGTATCATTGTAATCCCAGAAAGATTCCCCCCTACCTCGTTAACCCAGCTGGCGTTTGGGAGAGAAGGGGGTTGATGGGCGGCTTCACTAAGGGAATTTGATACGTCAGGGCAGCTTACACTGCTTTTCTCTCTGCGTGCGTGCGTGTGTGTGTGTGTGTGTGTTGTGTGTAGGTGGTGCCGGCGGCTTCTCTTCTGCCCTGTAGAATCGTATCATATTGTTCACCTTGATTGCGTTGTTGTTGTTGCTCGTTAATCATGGGATTGATACCGTTTGGAACCGCGCGTTGCCTTGTCGCTGAGGATTTATTGCTCTGTGCAAGCCTGTAATAAAAGTAATAAACTAAAAGACCGTACCTTCCAGGCCCAGGTAAGGGCAGCCGGCAGGAAAACGATGAAGTTTAGGGAAAAGAGTGACAGAGGTGGAACATGCGTGCCTTCAGTTTGGGGTGGCTTTCTGCTTCGGTCCCACCCCTTCCTGCCTGCTTTTGAAGGAGAAAAGTATATAATTGGTAAGGCGTGCTGTGGTGATCTGAAATGAAAATGCTGAAATCAGGCATCATCTTGGTTAAGACCAGGCAAAAATGTAGAAACTGCTGCTCCCCGTATGTGAGAAATATATGTATGTAAACTTTACGTCTATTAAAAACTACAGGTCCGGAATATATTTTGAAATGTGTACAGGTATTATACGTGGAGAGCAGCTTTGCAGATGCCATTATTTGCATAGGTTTTTAAAATGTGTGTAGGAGGCATACACACACACACACACACACACACACACCACACAAGAAATATATATGTCTAAAGCACATTTTAGCAATATTCAAATGTAAGTACATCTTGCAAAAGTTATAAATGCATTCAAAGGCAGGTTCGTTTAGAAGAAAAGCCGGTTCCATTTTAGTATAATACATTTCCAGCTACACTTTATATGCTAATTGTTTATGATGTTTTCCATACATGTGTTGTAGAAAGTTCTTAAATGAGTGTAGACTCCCTTTGTTTTGGATCTGATTTCTCTGTGTTCATTGTTCTTGTCAACTCAATCCATTGATGACGTAGCATGATGTTGTTTCTTTCTCTGGAGAGACAGAAGTGGGCGAAGAACTCATTGTCTGCTAAGCTTTATTAAGCATGATTAAAAGCATACTTTCCCCTCCTGCTGCAAGCGTTCTGTCAATCAGACAGATATAACTGTTTAGAAGATTCCATATACATCCCTATAAGATAAGATTTGTGCTTGATCCAATTTGATGAGTAAATTCAAACATATAATATTTATAAAGCAATATACCTTAATCGTTAACTTACATTTCCTAATTGCATAGCTTATTACTGCCCTTTTTTTAAAAAATGGGAAGGAGATATTTATGAAACAAACAAAAATGGAAATAAATTTCTTTTTTATGATATTTGGTATAGTCAATAGAGGCTATAGGCACCATTTTTTTCAGGTGACTGAACATGCCCAATGGGATGTAGATACTTTGTAATTCTTTAAAAGCCTGAAAGATACCCTTGTTTTAGCAGTAATTTTGCAATTTAAGGTACTGTACAAGTTACTGTGGCTTGGTGTAGTCTCTGCTAATGTAATCTGTATTTTTTAATCTACAGCACAATGGTATGTAGATGTGTGGGTAATTTATTCTTTAGAAGCCTGTCAGGTAGTCTTGTTTTAAATATAATTCTGTAATTTAGGATACATGGCTTTATCTTGGTCTACCTAATATGTCAAATTTTGTGTCTTTTATACTAGTACAACCCAAGTACACTTGCATGCATTTAATATATATTGTGTTAATGTAGCTTTCAGCAGTGAGGAGAAAGAAAACATATTGACACCCTGAGGCATAGAGGTATTGCTTCATTTTCTTATCCCTGGATTTGATTATATGTAGTTCCTGTAGTGTAATATTGTCTTAGATTTAAAACTGAAAGATTTTTTGAAAAGTTGAGATAGCTGGAATGCTGAATGAAGAAGTTTTCCTTTTCTACATCTTGATTATATAATCTACACAGTTCAAGTGCTGATAATTTAAAATGAAGAGTTTTTGTTATAGCGGAGTAAGCTTCAGAATGAATTTTCATATCAGAGTATAGGCTTGTAGTAGAAAGTATTTTAACATGTTTTAAATCTGTTTTAAGCTATGCTTTAAATCATGTATTTATATGGTTTTATTATGATGTAAACTGCCCAGAGTCACTTAGGTATAGGTATTAAATAAATAAAATATTAATGTATGTGCTGTATGCTGAAGAAACTCTAGGTGGCTTGCAAAATATTTTATTCAATTCATATGGCCCACCCATCTCAATGTGGCAAGCAGAATTATAATAAAAAACCTCCTATAAAATATAAAACATGGGCATCAAAGAAACAACAACCCAAATTGCTAAGACTACTGAAAAACGGTCCTTGTGTACATTTGGCGTCCCAGGCTCAGGCACAGAACCAACTCTTTAGGACCCTACAAAAGGCCAGCAATGTCAAACTATCCTGATCTCTGGAAGGAGAATTAAATAGATATAGTAAAGCACTTATCACGATATATCAGATAAAAAAATAAAAATAGTAATAATAATTTTATTACTTCTAATTTTGGTTACTTATCCAAATGTTTTCTGCATGAGAACTGCCTTTACCATCTTCCATCAGAACAAAAGGGTGGGGTTTTACCTGATCTCATGAGCCTGCTCTTGGCATGGGAGGGGTCTGCAACATCTGAATGCATTTTTCAGCTCTCAGCTTCCCCCATGGTTCCTCAGAAAGCATCCTTTCTCTCAGAACTAGTAGGATGGGTATAGTGTTCTTGGAAAAGTTGTAAACATGGTAAGAGAGACTATTTGATGCAATGGTTAAAGGTGTAGGACTAGAATCCAGGAGACTGTAAGTTCTAGTCGTCTCTTAGGCATGAATATTACATTGATGATATTACTTTGGGTCAGCCACTCACTCTGCTCAGCCCATGAGAATGTTGGGGAAAAGCAGAAGCATTATGTATTTTATTTTGAAGTGCACAAAATAAAGATGGAATATTAGTACTGATGTTAGCAAGAGGCCAAGCTGTATGAAGCTTTCTCTCATCAGCACTTTGAATCAGGCCTGGAAGCTTATTAGCAGCCTGTATAGCTCTGGCAAAATAAGATACCAGCTAGTGCTGGTCAGCATGCTGAATAGCAGCTGCCTTTTCTGTCAAGTATAGCTCCCATAAAAGCAGCTTATGGTAATCTAACTAATAGATATAACATTGGCAATTTTTCAGCAAGTAGCAGGTTTAAGTAATTATTGTTTTATTTGCAGATTAATGTTATAGATCTGTGAAAGAATAATATACTGTTTATTGAGGATAGTGGAAATTAAAGAAAATAATATTTATATGTGCAGTTGATGAAGGCTAATTCTAAGCATGGCAGAATAGTATTTTCTACCCAGTGGAGCAGGATTATCTTTAATGCAATATCACCTCTGGAAAATTCCACTTTAACCCTTTAAAATCATACATGATTTTCATAAACTATTATGAAACAGTTTGGCAATCAAGATTTACTGATGTTTACTCCATAAGCAGCATACAGTAAACTTCCAATGTAATTTGAGAGGGTATTCATTAAAGCAGAATGTCAGTTAAACCTGCATGGAATTTTACGCATATGTGAAATTGGAATGAGATTTTTTGCATTTGTAAAATCCTTAACAATACAGATTCTGTCTTTTACACTGGAAGACTAGTAGTTGAACTCCATTACACTAGGAGGTTAATGATTTTATTAGATCTAAAATCAGCACACACTCTTATTTACCAACTTTTGTTCAAACTTTTATTCAGGCTTTCATATAGTTTTCTAGACATGCATCTAGATCAGGGGTGTCAAACTCAAGGCCCGCGGCTGGATCTAGCCCGTGGGGTGCTTAGTTCTAGCCCACAGGGCTGCCCTGGAAACAGCAAAGGAACAGCCTGTAGAGCCTCTGCCAGAAAAAACAGAGCTCGCAGTTCTCCCAAGCTCCGTTTTTCGCTGGCAGAGCACTCAGGCTACCACAGGCGCCTCCAACATGAATGATGTCAAATTGGCCACGCCCACCCCTACCCACCAAGGTCAAACACAACCCTGATGCGGCCCTCAATGAAATCGAGTTTGACACCCCTGATCTAGATCATTCATCTGACTGTAACTCTCTTACATTAAAAATGTCTTAACAGAATACATTTTCAGAACAAAATAAGGTTTTTGGCACTTTAAATTTGACTTTGGTTGTACAAGCAATTTGGTTGGATGAATTATCTTGGAAATAATATAGGGACTGAATAGGATGTGTTCTAATCTGGTTTTAGTTTATGGAGATTTTTCTGTTCACACAACTAGCACAAAGCACTAGAGTTAGCTAATTAATTTTTTATTTATGTCTTGTTATTTGAGATAATCAGTGACAGCTTCCAATCCTATGGGAGGTAAGGATTTTCACTCCTAAACATAATCTTTAAGATTTACAGACATATTAGCACTTAATGCTAGACTGTACTTATCCATGATGTGTGTCCTAGACAATATGGAATACTATCTCTGGCAGCTGTATTCACCTTTCCCTGTCTAATTTCTCAGCCATTTTTGTTGTGCGTTGTGAGGAATCATTTTTTGCTTCATAAAAATAAATATCCATGGCGTCCAATCAGGTTGCCGTTAAATGCTGGATGTGGAAATCCTAATCCTCATCGAAATAGTTTTATTTTTCAGCCATTCTTAATTACCTATGCTACATGCTCAGAGGAAGAGTTAACTGTTGAGTAACTCATATACAGATGACATGCCAGTTAAGTTACGATAACTTAAAAACAAGTTAGAATTTTGGATTGGGCCAACCAGATTAATGTTTTTCAGTAAAATGGGATCACACTTCTACAGGTAGTCCTCAATTGGTCACTTGGTGTCTATTCAGAGTTACAATGGATTTATGTGAGACTACTTGCAACCTGGTTCTGAAGTTCTAATGGCTGTGCCACCTCTGTGGTCATGTCACTGCATGTCAGATGCTCTATAATCAGCCCACATTTATGGACATTTGAAGCATCTCCTCATCACATGACCTCTTTATACGACAGTTTTGCTGAAAAAGCATTTACTTCCAGTGTTCTGCAATACCAGCCCATAGCAAACCATTGGTTCGCTTAAAAACCAACAGCATTCATTTAATGACTACCGCAAAAATGGCTGTGAAATCAGACCAGTCATATGGGTGACTGCACTCCCCCCTCCCCCGCGTTCCCCATGCATGTGCGTTAGAGACCCCAAAACCAGCTGTCCAGTGTGAGGTGCGCGCACATGCGAGTAGAACTGAACTGGGCCAATGGTTCACATTCCCGCAGAGAGGACTCTGCGTGCCACCTGTGCCATGTGTGCCATAGGTTCGCCGTCACGGGCCTATAGAAACACTCGAGTCAGCCACTGAACTATTTATTCTCTCAACACTTTTAAAGACATTTGGTCCCCTGAACCATATGAGCTCATAAAACCTTTCTATCTTAGCATTGTATATCAGCAAATCACAGAAAACCTATTTCAGTTTATTTTATGGATTATACCTGCAATGTTAATATAGTATCTAAAGTTACTATAGTTTAAATAATTAGAATAGCTTGCTGTCTTGAAGTATAAATAAACAAACAAATAAACCACACAGAAAAAAACTGTGACAAATCATGAAGCCAGTTCTCTATAGTTCTACACACATAATAATTAATAGTTTAATATAGCAAATTCCAGCTGCATGCTCCCATGCTTGGACTACACATGGATGTTTATATGGGTGTTTTTAAGACAATGTTCAGATGCTATTTATAGTGTATCAAGTTGTTAACTAAAAGGGTTTTATTAGTATTTTAATATTGGAAACAAAATCTGAAATAATTCTAATATTTCTTACAATGTGGTATATATTGCATAGTTTAGAAAAATGAAAATTTTAGTGATTCAAAGATAACTTGCTCAATAGGCACTAAAGAATGGAATCATACTGTTTAAATGAGTGGTGTTGATTTGTTACACTGTATTACACTTAATTTGTAATCTTGTCTTTATTTATACAATCTCTATATTATCCATCTCACCTAAATTACACTGAGCAGCTTGCAACATAATAACATAATATAATAATGTGACTAAAAGCACAGTTAAAAACAGAGTTTAAAAAATCAGTTTTCATAAGTTTTCATAAGTTCATAAGGCTTTCTTCTGGGATCCCACCAGAAAGCAATCTTTAATGAATGGGACCATAACTTGCTTCTCCTCTTGGGACATGTTGACATGATTGGGGAGAGGAAATCTTGTAAATAACCTTACATCACTGATTGTTCCCAAGTATTAGTGGGGTTTTGGGTCTCAGTTTGAAAGAAGTGCTTTTCAGTAACATTCATAGTATAGCACTGTGATGGTGAACTTGTGGCACACGTGCCACATGTGGCACTCGGAACCCTTTCTGCAGGCACGCCAGCCATTGCCCAAGCCCAACTCCATTGTGTGTGCTCGGGCACCTCCTGCCAGTCAGCTGGTCTTCGGATCTCTGCCATGCATGTGCAGGGGTGGGGCACATGCAGGGGATGCCTGTGCGCATGCACTAGGACACTCACATTGCATTTTGGGAGTTTGCGCACATGCGTGCGTTCCCCCCCCCATTTTGGGCTTCGAAGGCCACCTGCACCAACCTGGAAGCCAAAATGGGGCACGGGGCCCCCTGAATGTGTGGGCATGTGCATACATGCCCGGGAGGGGCGCATGGGTGGTGGCACTCACATTGCATTTTGGGGATTTGTTAGCACGCACATGCACATGCTTTGGGCACTCGGCACCAGTTAACCGTCACTGGTATAGCAATTCCTGCTTCCAGAGTAATAATAATTGGCTCCCAGCTTCTAATTCTGGTAACTTTCAGAACTATGAGATTTGGTTTCAGTACAGTTTACGTTCAGAAAAAGAAACCTCCCAAAAGAAAGGATTCCAGTTTATATACCTTTATAAGAACACCTTCCATATGAACTTGGGTGGCTTTTGTGGACTATCCATCAGTTTTCTTGGCATGGTGCTAAAGTGATTTGCCATTGCCTTCTGGAATGATATTTTACTTTCCTGTGTAACCAGTTATACTGGACTCCATGTTGGTCTTCCATGCAAGTACAAACAAACACCAAGTCTGTTTAACTTTTTAGAGAAGCTTAATTTAATTTTATTTCTTCTTCAAATTATGGATGAATGGAGTTCAGTTATCCTTCTTGCCTTTTAATTTTTTTTTTATTTTTTTTTTTTTGTATAATGGCTTACGGATGTAGAAAATTTCACACTAGTTCAGTAACAGTTGTTTGACTTCAAAATTTGGTAGTTACATTTGTTTTCTTTAGTTGTAGTGGTTATAGAATTTCAGAGATAGAATTCACTGTCTCGTGGCACAGCGGCTGCCGTAGTTTAAAAGGATCTTATTGGATTAGATTATCATGAAGATTAAAAATAAATAAATTGTTGCACCGAGAAAGTAGTGAAGAGCCCTTCTTGCATATTGGGGCTTTCCAAATTCTTCCAGCCACTGAAGTTTTCAGAATAGCATTCCTTGGGAAATGAATTCACTGCCACTGACAACGTGAATTGGTGGAATTAACACTCTTCTTTCAGGGTAAGGAAGTGCTACTCAGCTCATACAAGGTAACTTATTCCAATCCTGTTTATTAGTCAAGCATGGAAAAAAAACATGGTAGTGCTTTTCAAATTATTTTAAAACTGCTATTAAGAATATTAAGAAATACTGTTTATCAGTGGAATATAAATATATAACAGATTATATAGAATTATATTACAGAATACTAGAATCAGTAATGGCCTTCCTTACTCATTTCTTCCTAGTAAAGACAAACTTGAAATTATCATCTGTACTGTAAATGTTCAGTATAATACCAACCAGTGAGTTAATCCTTTGTAATTCTCTCTTAAGATGAGATTTCCTAAGTTAATTGTGCAGTGTGAAACAATGCAAAACATTAGTTCATTCGAAATATAAAATATACATACCCATACATGTATGTTGTAGTTCCACTCTTTAAAATAGTTTTATTCTTGAGTTGCACTTGATTTTTATTTGTTCTATAAAAGTAGGTGGGGGCCTCTTTAGTTTTTTTCTGATTTAAATATTTATTTTACAATTACCATTTGTCATTTTTAATAAGTATAAATTTCATCCTTTCCCCATTTTTTTGTTTTTTTTCTTTATTCATAGGGTCTTTATTAGCATTGACAATTAAGCATTGACAATTAATTTCCATTTTGGTGTTCTAGCTCCCTTTCTATTAATAAAGGAAAATATTAACAAACACAAGTTGAATAAGTAACAATTTCAGAATAAATGCCTACCGGTTCTTTTTCATTGTTTTGGAGAAGGAGAATTTAGAATGGTTCCTTAGGTTTTGACAGATTTAATAAATCTACTTTGTCCCTTAACATCTTCCTCCCACCAATTAAAAATACAAAATAAATTCATAAAGATGATTCCATCTACTCTGTGCCTGATATAAGAAAGCCTTTCATAGGGGATATGATTCTAATTCCTGTTGACTTTCGTAGGGAAAGGGATTTATGTGAAAATCTATGGAATAATGTACTCTATAAACTTCCATTGTATATTCTCTGAAACAAAAATATCCTACTGGAAATTGATGAAAGGGAATTACATCCCCCTCCTTAGAAACAAAAAAAAACTGTTACCATTTTCAAGTTCCAGACAAATCGAGGTTAGCTTGATTTAGGGTACTCACATTGCATTGATATCTATGGCATCTGAGGCACCATATCACAAAAATGCAGTAGTGATTTTAAATGAAGCATTTAATTCTTCAGCTAATTTGACTAAGTATATATCTGATCTACTATATATCTAGTTTCCCAGGGGCAATTTAACACTGCTGGTGGTTCATGTTAATTTACAAGACCTATCTAAGTCTTTTTTATGTACTGAAATAAATCTATATTCTCTATTTTCAGTTGAGTCCAAATATACTTTATAGTTACATTCATTCCAACATTTCTCTCATCTTCCACAATTTTCTTCCCTACAAAGGTTTTCCACAAAGCTACTGTCACCTCAAGCCTCATTGGACTATATGATATTTTTGTTTATTTTTAGGTACCATGCACATGATTTTTCACTTATTTACATTTATCCCATTTGAAGAGAGATTACAGTAAATCTTCATTGTCTCTTTTTGTTACTACAACTTTTAATTAGACTTGGTCATTCCTAAATTAAGATGGATTTACGTATAGTTTAAAAAGTGCATGCTTTTTTTTCAAAAATCTCACTGTTTATATTTTCTGGAGCGAGGGACAGGAGGCTCCAGTAGAAGGTATTAATACATCCAATTGGCCACGAGACTGGGATGAAGCTGAAGCCACGCCTCTGTGCTCCACCCTTGACTCCCAGTTTCATCTCATTCCGGCCAAAAAACGAGACCTATTTAATTTTTCTCCTGTGAAATTGATCTCTACTGAACCCTCCTTGCCTCTGCAGCCTCTGGAAAATTTCTCCCTGCTAGGGCCAGTAAGTACCTCTGTGTGGTTTCCTTCCTAGCCACCAAGGAGGTTGTTTGGAATTGCTGGGGGCTGGGAAAGCTCGATTGGCATTGCAGTGGCCATTTTGGACTCCATTGAGCACATGGCGCCAGTCCTCGCCCCCTGGGCGATCGGGAGGCTTGCGGGTTTGGGCTTTTCAGCTCCACGGCTTCCCGTCACTAAAATACGCTGGCTGAAATCTTCGGCGGTTGGATTCGAGCCACGGCAGCTCCAGAGCACTGGAAATGGCACGAAGAGTCCCTTCGGAGGTTTTCTTTGGAGCCGTGCAGATGCGGGAAAGTGTGAGGGCGTCCGGAGTCAAGTCAAGCCTCGGCGGCAACCCCTAAAACATACCATGCTCGGTGTTGACATAGGGGCTGCCTGGATGGGGAGGAACAGCCTTCTTTTTGCCATGGCTTATTCTCTCTATTTCCTGTGCAGTTGAAGAGGGAGATTTGGAGGCTCCGCAAGGAGGGTGAGTACTATTCCCATGTGGCAAAGATGGCAGAGGAGGCGGGAAGGCACAAAGCCATCTCCAAGAACTTCTCTACAGCAGAGAAGTTGAGGACTGAGCAGGGTAGGCTCAGCGCTTCTCCCTCTCGCTCTAGATCTCCATTGGGGGTGGGTCTCCACCTGTTCCCCCCCCTGGGCTCCCCGGATTCCCTAGTGAGGTTTTTTGGGAACGTTTCTCCATCACCACCCCTTTCCCTGGAGGACCAGGAAATGGATCTGGAGGATTCCTGCATTCATGAGGATCCCTCAGGGGATCAGGCCTTGCCTAGGCCTATTCTGGCTCCCTAGACTGACGCAGCTCAGGATCCTGGGAATTCCTCCTGGGATTCCCTGGATGTGGATAATCTTCCCAGGGGGTTGCAGAGCCTTATTTAAAGGGCTATCTCCTCTGGCATTGTGGCGGGCTTCCAGCAACAGGCAGCTAAGGCCCAGGTAGCGGATCAAGGCAAGACCCATAGGACTAGCTCCTCTCAGGCATGCCCTTCCTCCGCTCCAGTGAGCCGCCCCGTCTCCCCTTCTCTGGTTAGTGAAGGTTCAGTGTCAGGGGAGAAGACCCAAAGGGATCCTGACCTGTCTGAGGACGAGGAGGACGCTAAACCAAAATCTCCGGCCTTTACTGGCCTTTCCCCCCCAAATTTATTCCAATCTCTCCTGCGCAAGGCTCGTGCTACTGCACAGGTAGAAGAGGGGGAGGGGAGTAAGGAAGCAACCAAAGATGGGGCTAAGGAGGGGCTACAGAGGGGTCTGCAGCAAAGAAACCTCGGGGCCCGGTTTTCTCTGAGCCCAAGGCTGTTAAGGAAGAAATTTCTGCTCCTCACCTCTTCCTGGAAGTGGTGAAGAAACAATGGGAGAAGCCTGCAGCTTTCCCTAACCCTAGCAGTAATGATAGATGTTTTTATAATATTGAGCCAGATTTTTCCCAAGTCTTGCAGCTGCCCACTTTGGACCTACCTGTGGTTGCGTTGGCGTCTCCTGCTTCTCTGGTGGCAAAGGATGTGGCTGACAACCTGAAGGTGGATGACAGAAAGGAGGAGATGACTCTCAGGCAGACGTTCCAGTCTGCGGCCTGGGCCATCAAGGCTGCGGCATCGGCTTCGTTCTTTAATCGCACGGCTATTTTGTGGATGGAGAAGATCCAGGAGCGCATTTCCCCGGAAGATGTGTGGCTGCACCTGGACCTGAACAAGTTAGTGGAGGTAGCTCAGTTTTCGTCGGATGCCACGTTGAATGCCATGATGTTTGCTTCCAGGGCTATGGCATCGTCCGTCACCTCTCGTCGTCTTCTTTGGGAGTTGGCAAGCAGACAGCAAGTCAAGGTGGCAGCTGGCGTCGGCTGACTATACCTGTTTGGAGCTACTCTTGACTCGCTCCTCATGGAAGACAAGAATAAGAAAAAAGTCCTACCCACCTCGGCGAAGAAGGTGGAGCAAAAGTCCACTCTATTCTACCGCAAGCCCTCGTACCAGCCTCAGGAACAGGAGGCTCAGCAGAGCAGGTACTCTTCCCCTAGGGGTAGTTCAGAAACTAGTCAGGGAACAGGCGGAGCTGATCCTGGCGGAGGGCCTGGTTTGCGGACCTCATGACTCTGTCGGTCCGGCCTCCATGGCGGATTCCGGAGGGGGAGATAGAGCTGCGCCAGGGGAAGTTAGTTCACCCATAGCTACACTGGCTACAACTAGCCATGTGGAGATTGAGCGGGAGCAACTGAGGGAGGCTCACCTGTCGCTACGGATGATCAGGACCATAGAGGCCTCGCGCAGACAATCCACTACGAGGATCTATGACTCCACCTGGGCTTCCTTTGTGACTTGGTGTCAGGCCACCCAGGTAGTGCCCACCAGGGCCTTTGTTCTACAGGTCCTGGACTTTGTCCAGGACGGGTTGGATAAGGGGCTTTCCCTGGGCACTGTGCGTAGGAAGCTTGCTGCGCTTGCTACATTTCTTCCTGGTGAGGGTCCTGTTTCCCTCACCCAATTACCCATTGTTAAGAGGTTTCTTAAGGGGATATCCAACTTGCGACGCCCAGTGGTCCATAGGTTCCACATAGGTTCCACATGGAACCTCCCTACTGTGTTGCGTGCTCTCATGACCACGCCCTTTGAGCCATTGAGGACAGTTAGCCTGAAGCTCCTAACTCTTAAGGTGGTGTTTTTAGTGGCTATCACGTCGGCTAAACGAGTGTCAGAGTTGGGGGCGCTTTCCTCCAGGGAGGATTTGTGTGTGTTCCACAGCAACAGGGTTGTGTTACGGTTAGATCCAGTTTTTATGCCAAAGGTAAATTCTATTTTCCATCGTTCCCAGGAAGTTGTGCTTCTGGACTTCTATCTGGATCCGGTTAGGGAACATGAACAGCAGTGGCACTGCCTGGATGTTCGGCGGGCCCTGCATATATATTTGAAGCAGACGGCCTCCTTCCGGAGGTTGGAGGCACTGTTTTTGCCTTTCCAACCTTCATCGCTGGGTAAAAGGATTACATCTTCCACCATTAGTCAGTGGATCCGCTTATCTATTGCCCTGGCATACGAGGCCCAGAAGTTGCCTGTGCCGGCCGGTATTACGGCACATTCAACGAGGATCGCTGCCACCTTGGCAGCTTGGGCCTCGCAGGCTCTGATAGACGATATTTGCAGAGCGGCAACGTGGGCTTCACCATCGTCATTCATTCGGCATTACAGGTTGGATGCATTCGACTGATGCGGCGTTCGGACGTAGGGTGCTACAGCAGGTCATTGCAGATCAGTAGTTTTCCCGCCCATGGGACTTAGGTTTGGTAGGTCCCTCTACTGGAGCCTCCTGTCCCTCGCTCCAGAAAATGGCAGTTGGTCTTACCTGAACTCCTATTTTCGGTGCTGGGACAGGAGGCTCCAGTTACCGCCCTAGATTAGTTAATGTAGCTGGGGTGGGGGGAGTTCTCCTTTGTGCCTTGTTTTCAGGTCTCGGGGGAGCTCGCTTCGATGAAACTGGAAGTCAAGGGTGGAGCACAGAGGCGTGGCTTCAGCTTCATCCCAGTCTCGTGGCCAATTGGGTGTGTTAATACCCTGTACTGGAGCCTCCTGTCGCAGCACCGAAAATAGCAGTTCAGGTAAGACCAACTGCCATTCTATCATTACGAGGACTGTCATTTATTTATATTCCTTTTTGTTTAACTGGATGCTGTCCTGAAAGAGCACCTGTCCTCTTAAACCTGATCTCTAAGGTGACTTTGATGGTAAAGTTATTACAAAACTTTTGAAGGTAAACAGTGACTCTGTTTTTACAACAGACTAAATCATATTTTCATTTTGCTTACAGTGTTTTCTGCAGTCAAACCATTTATGAGATTGTGGTTAAAGAGCTGTGCCTTACCAAATTTATAACTAGGGCTTCATTTCTTAACATGTTTTACCCACGATATAGCAGGATGAAAATGAATAATAGGCTTTGCCAGAAGAAAGATAATGAAAAATGTTCATTAGACTACAAGTCATTTTGCACAGAAAGTTAGAAAGTTTTTAATTGATAATGAAATCATAACATGCAATATACTGTATATTGTTGGATATATTTGACAGAGTATGTTAATAATAAAATATTTAAATGAAGAATGCCCTACTACAGATAGCAGGAATGCTTGCATAAATACAATACAATACAATACAATAGTAGAGTTGGAAGGGACCTTGGAGGTCTTCTAGTCCAACCCCCTGCCTAGGCAGGAAACCCTATACCGTTTCAGACAGAGGCTATCCAACATCTTCTTAAAGACTTCCAGTGTTGGGGCATTCACAACTTCTGGAGGCAAGCTGTTCCACTGATTAATTGTTCTAACTGTCAGGAAGTTTCTCCTCAGTTCTAAGTTGCTTCTCTCCTTCATTAGTTTCCACCCATTGCTTCTTGTTCTGCCCTCAGGTGCTTTGGAGAATAGTTTGACTCCCTCTTCTTTGTGGCAACCCCTGAGATATTGGAACAATGCTATCATGTCTCCCCTAGTCCTTCTTCCTCTTAAGCTAGACATAGAATAGAATAGAATAAATTTAATTTGTTAGCCGCTCCCTCTCCAAAAGGACTCGGGGCGGCGTACAATAAAAACCCATACAAATATACATATACATACAATACATATACACATACATATAAACACATACACGTACATGTACATGGAGGAGGTAACAATCGTTAAATGCATACAATAGTAATAATAGAATTAAAATTAACAATTAAAATACCCTCAGTTAAAATTACAAATTTAAAAAAGACTGTCAGGAGCATACCCAGTTCCTGCAACCGTTCTTCATATGTTTTAGTCTCCAGTCTCCTAATCATCTTTGTTGCTCTTCTCTGCACTCTTTCTAGTCTCTCCACATCTTTTTTACATTGTGGCGACCAGAACTGAATGCAGTATTCCAAGTGTGGCCTTACCAAGGCATTATAAAGTGGTATTAACACTTCACGTGATCTTGATTTTATCCCTCTGTTGATGCTGCCTAGAACTATGTTGGCTTTTTTGGCAGCTGCTGCACACTGCTGGCTCATACTTGAATGGTTGTCCACAAATAACATAGCTTGCAAATTATTTCCTGTGGCTGGTTAATGATCAAATGACTCAATACAGGATTATATTCCTTTAAAATAATATTTTAGCTTCCGGTTCCGGCGGCTGACGGCGACGGGCAAGTCCTTTGCCCGCTCCGGCTCCCCGGTGGGCTTCCCCGCTTCTTGGGGGGCACAGGATGCCCCGGAGAGGCGTCCTGCCGAAGGAGCGGCTTGGCGGGGGACCCTGGCATCGGCGGCGGCTGGTGCGGGCCCCTCCGCTTCGCTCCAGGCATCGGGGAGCAGTCTCGGAGGGCGCGCGCGCATCTTCGCAACAGGCTGATCGGACGATGTAAAAATAGAAGGAAGCAGCGGCGGTGTGGTGAGGCGCTTCCCCCCTTCATTCCCTTTTTTCTTGACTTGATGGACCTTTCAGCAATTTAAAATGTTAAACTTTCGGATTTCCTTGGAGGCGTGGCTGGAGGGAGGGGGATTTCCCCCCCACTTGGACAAGCGGCTTGGAAAAATTTTGCTCTCACCCCCAGGGGAAGGAGGAGGGGGGAGAGCCAACTAATGATGCCTCACCCCTGTAAAAATGATTCTTCATTGGATTTAGCTCCATAACGTATTGATGACCTGAGAACTTTGTGAACTTTTAAAACTTTACTATGCCTCTGAGCCCAAAGCTGGCAGGGCAAGATGGCACACTTCCGTTGTCTTCATGAACTGTGAAACCTGACTCCACCTTTAAAATTCAGGCTTCCGATCTTTGTCTTCGTGTCACCCAGAAGAACCTCTTGTGGATTGTTATTTTTTGAAAACTCTGGGGGAAAAATTTCTCTCTATTGCCAGACTGACTAAAGAATTCTCTTCTGCTTGGATCTTCTGCCTCCTGGACTCATCTGTCTGCTCTACTTCTCCAGCTGTCCATTCTCCATACTGACTGATCTCTCTACTTTATAAACTATGTCTCCTAAAAGACCACCCCCTGGAAAACCTGGCTTTGCTACTTCTGCCCCGACATCTGCAACATCCAGTCCTGCCACACAATCAAAGATCACAGAACTGATGCAACCTAAGAGTACAGAGATGGATTTGCAACAAATGCTTCAGCAACTTATACAGGGCCAGGAAGAAATTAAGAAACAATTAAAGGAAATGAAGGAAGAAATTAAAGAGAATCAAGTCCAAATCTACAAGAACTCACAGAGACTGGACCTTGTGGAGGGTGGGGTGGCGGAGGTGAGGGGGGGGGGTAGAAGCAGTGCAGAAGGGAAACAAAGAACTTGATATCCAGCAAATGAAAACAGAATTTGAGAGAATGTCCTTTTATCTTAGATTTCAAAATGTCATAGAAGCAGATGGGGAAAATATAAGGGACATTATGACTAACATCTTGGCTGAATACATACATAAAGAAAAACAACAGATGGAATGGGAGATAGATCTGGTTTACAGAGTGAACTCAGCTTATGCTAGAACACACAACGTACCCAGGGAGGTCCATATTAAATTTCTTAGAAAAAGCACAAGAGGTGAAATTCTGGGTGTACAAAGAGGGCAGGCACTGACATATCACGATAGGGAAATAACCATTCTGAAGCAGATCCCCAAGAAAATTAGGGAAAAATTATTCGCAATTGGCGAATAAATTATACCAGAAGGGGGTGTGGTTTAGATGGTTGATGCCTGAAGGTATGTTGATATTCTGCGAGGAGACAAGAATTAGAATTAACACACCCATAGAGGCACAGGCCTTTATGGAAAAAAACCAAAACAAACCTAGAAAAAACAGAAGATTCTACAACGGATACGCAGGACACGGGAGGGGCCGGAGCTCTGCCAGCGGGGGGAGAAGGGGCAACACCAAGAAAGCTCAGATCACAAAAATGAATAAGAAAATCACATTGTTATAAACAGACCGAAAGTAGTAATGGAATTATATGTAGATCATATACTACAATGTATAAACTGATTGAAAATATTATTAGAATTAATATGCTGATTATATATGATTATGTATTAATGTTTTATACTCAGATGTATTCTATGAGTTTGGAGGGAGGGGGCCCCTGCCACACTTTGCAACTGCCAAAATTTGTATACCTTTCCATTTACCTTTTCCCCTATAAATGTTAAAAAAACCAATAAAATTATTTTTAAAAAATAAAAAATAAAATAATATTTTAGCCATAATGTATGTTTTGAAGCAGATAACATTTAAATCCTTGGAAATATTGATTGATATATATGTAGAATTTTTGGTGTAATATTAAAAAAAAGTGTTATGGCACTTTTTATGAATGTTTTTAAGGTTCCTAGGGTAAACTAATAATTTCTCATAACCCCATATGGAGCTTCTTTTAGATGGAGCTCGTATGATTGTGAATTAGTTTCTTACTTCAGCTTTTTTTAGTAATAGCTTTTAATACTGTTTTGATATTATTCTAGATTGTGTTTTTATATGATGTTAGCCACCTGGTGTCACTGTAGCAAAATGGGCAGTGTTACATATCCAAGTTTTTGTCTAGAATGACCTGCTTATGTGGTAGCGTAAGCTATCAGTGAGTGATGTCCCAGAGTCACTAAGGCAGTGCTTCTCAATTATTTTCTGTCATGCCCCCCCTAGGAAGAAGAAAACATTTCCCCCCCCCCCCCGCGCGACTGTAAATAGTATAATTTGTCTATAAAATTGTTATAAGTACACCTCTGCATAACATAGCACACCGGTCTTTCCTCGTCTCCCACCGTAGTCACATGCTTTCTTTCCTCTTTCCCTCTTACTTGTCTATCCTTCCTTCCACCCTCCCTTCCTCCTTCCCTTCCTTCCTGCCTCCCTTCCAGTTCCCTCCTTCCTCTTTCCCCCTGCCTGCCTGCCTGCCTTCTTTCCTCTTTCCCTATCCTCCTATCCTTCCTTTCTCCCTCCCTCCTTCCCTGCCTCCCTTCCAGTTCCATTCTTCCCTCCTTCCTTCTGCCTCCTTCCTGCCTGCTTGCCTTCTTTCCTCTTTCCCTCTTGCTTGTCTATCCTTACTCCCTCCTCCCTTTCTTCCCTCCCTCCCTGCCAGCAGCTCCTCCAGCATCCCAGGGGCGAAGGGGTGGCGGTGGCAAGATCGGGCGACCGCCGCCCCTTTGTCCCTTCCCCAACAGCGGCTGTTGCGCTTCCGCTTCCAGACGGAATCCTGGCGGTGGAGCTGCTGGCGGGGAGGCGAGCTACCTGCATAAAGACGCCGCCGAGGGCATGGCAGAATATATCCCGGCTTGAAGTGGCAGCGCTGGGGACTGCTCAGAGACTCATCAGAGCCGCGGGCTGGAGCTGTGCAAAAAGTCTGCTTGGGCTGGGGGGGGGGGGAAGGGAGGGAAGCCTGGGATAGCCATGCTTCCCTCCCTCCCACCCCCGCCCGAGCAGGCTTCTTGCACAGCTCCAGCCTGCGGCTCCAATGAAAATCCACAGTCCGAAGTGCTGCCACTTCCAGGCGGGATATATTATGCCTCGCCCACGCCGCCACCGTTGCACCCAGATGGAAAGGGAGCCTTCGCGCCCCCCTTTACGGAGCCTCGTGCCCCCCCAGGGGGGCGCGCCCCACTATTTGAGAACCGCTGCACTAAGGGAACTTCCCAGATCATTGGCCCAGCATCTTAACTACTAAATCATCATTTCTGTTTCACATTGGCTCCCAATCTCCAGTACCATATATTAGAATATCTGCACTACAAGTATAGAGATGAATCTGTTTTGTGGATCAAATTAAGTCCCCTACATAACCTGCTAGGCTGGATAATGTCAATTGCTAGCCTTTGAAAAGGGATTTGTTTTGCTTTAATCTGTTCTGTGATGTTTGTATTAATTTCTGGTTGAAAAAATAAACCTTTATATAGGAAATCACATTTGCATTTCTTACAGAATTTTTCTCTCTCTGAAATTCTAAAGGAACAGGTGAAAGTGACAGGGGGGGGGCTATAAAAGTCAGAGGTGATTATTACAGTATTGGCATGGTATTAGAATAGATTGTCTTCCCAAGTCTAGCATTCTCCCATCTCTCATCATTATTGTTTGTCTGGTAATGGCTACTGGGAATTACAGGCCAAAATACCCAAGAAGGCTGAATTAGATCACTGAGGCCTTGTAAAGTCGGTGATAATCTTAACATCAGTCAGTTAAATTGACTTTTCTTTCCAGCTGTGAATATTCAGGCACATTAATGATCCATAAGGTCTTATGATGTGGATACCATATTTGATCTAATTGAATCTGGATTTGTGTTTTATTGCACAAATATCTGAAAATATTATTGTTCAGTGCAACAAAAGATTCAAGGACCATTGTTTATTTCTGAATAGTTTGAACTTTAGTTTGCTTTGTTTATACTAATTCCAAATATTTTGTTAAAAGACACATAAATAAAATACAAACCTTTCTCATGCATAGTAACATTTTAAATATTTGTATAAATATACAAAGCATGCCTAAGGCAGAAGTCTATAAATCTGCAAAAGCAAAACAGTTGAGCTTCAACTGACATTGTGTGATTCAACGTAATGAACTAGGTAGGACTATACTACTACAGTTCCATTTTGAGAATCTTTTTTATTTGATAAAGGAACCTATGGCTTAATTTATATATATGTATGCATGTATGTATGTATGCATGTGTGTGTGTATATATATATGTATATATATATATATATATATATATATATATATATATATATATATATATATATATATATATATATATATATATATATATATATATATATATATATATATATATATATATATATATCCTCCTCCCCCCTCTCTTTGTCATGACAGTTTAACAGCAGATATGTTTATCTCCACAGATTTGAAAGAATACATCATGGGAGCTTTTCTAGACAAGCCAAAGATGGAGAAGCACAATGCCCAAGGGCAGGGCAATGGACTACGCTATGGGTTAAGTAGCATGCAAGGTTGGCGAGTTGAGATGGAAGATGCACATACATCTGTGATCGGCCTGCCCAATGGACTTGATGGATGGTCTTTTTTTGCTGTGTATGATGGACATGCTGGATCCCAAGTTGCCAAATACTGCTGTGAGCATTTATTAGATCACATCACATGCAATCATGATTTTAAAGGATGCGGTGCTTCACCATCTGTGGAAAGTGTAAAGACTGGAATCAGAACAGGTTTTCTGCAGATCGATGAACAAATGAGGCTACTCTCAGAAAAAAAACATGGTGCAGACAGAAGCGGGTCAACAGCCGTGGGAGTCTTGATTTCTCCCCAACACACTTACTTTATCAACTGTGGAGATTCTAGAGGTTTACTTTGTAGAAATACAAAGGTTTATTTCTTTACACAGGATCATAAACCAAATAATCCACTGGAGAAAGAACGTATACAAAATGCAGGTGGTTCAGTAATGATTCAGCGTGTGAATGGATCTCTGGCTGTATCTAGAGCGCTTGGGGACTTTGATTACAAATGCGTTCATGGGAAAGGTCCCACAGAGCAGCTTGTCTCTCCAGAACCTGAAGTGTACGAAATTGAGAGATCAGAAGAAGAGGATCAGTTCATCATATTGGCTTGTGATGGTATCTGGGATGTTATGGGAAATGAAGAGCTGTGTGAATTTGTCAGATCAAGGCTTGAAGTCACTGATGATCTTGAAAGAGTTTGTAATGAGATAGTTGACACCTGCTTGTACAAGGTAGCCAGAAGTTCTGAAGGAAATGCACTTTTATTACATGGTTTTACATGGGGGGCTAAAAATCTATATATGCTATATATAATTTTGGAGAGAGTTCCTTTGTGGCACAGGTGAAATTTAGAAAGAGGTACTTTGCCAACTAATAAATTGGCCTGGTTATTTTTCTTCTACATTATTAAGATCATACAATGCCAATAATGTGTTTATTTAAAACTACTTTTACTTTGCTAACATATTGCTGAATTTGCATTGTATTTTGTATATTTTTACAATATAGAAAATGGGTAGTTAATTTATAGAGCTAATTTGAAAATTACTTTTTATATTGTTTTGCAATGTTTCACAGCGCCTTTTTTTTAAAATGGTGCAAAGGTCTTGTTTGATAGATCATAAGGAATTCTGAATCAGTTCAGTTCATTTACTATTGTTTTTTTAAAATCTTAACAGCCTTGGGAAGCTACAACTTTAGACTGAGAATTGCTGGTGTGTGCAGTGATATTTAATTTCTATGTTGGGCTGAATTTCGTT
The DNA here is from genome assembly GCF_964273705.1 of Natrix helvetica. Classification (NCBI taxonomy): domain Eukaryota; kingdom Metazoa; phylum Chordata; class Lepidosauria; order Squamata; family Natricidae; genus Natrix; species Natrix helvetica. The sequence continues at coordinate 32,292,337 of NC_138548.1, forward strand.
ATTTGCTTTGTTTTTCTATTTAAAAAAAAATCATCTATGAGATATACCGAGTTTCCCCGGCTCCCGTGGCTTGGCACCTTCAAAATGCCAGTGAATGGCGTTCTGCATGGCTGGAGAGGGGGGTTACGCGAGCAGCTGCATGGCTGGAGAGGGGGGTTACGCTCACGTGCCTCCCAGCCTCATGATGCCCTGGCCCAGCTCTCCCCGCAGAGTCAGAGCACCTCTGCTGCTGCCGCTGCAGCATGGCTTTTTCTGCGGCTTCCAAACCGAGTCTTCTGGCAGTGGCTGCTCTGGGCATACGCTCTATGGTTGTGGCCCAGCTGCCGGCACAGAAAAAGCCGCGGCAGCGACGGAGGTGTCTTTCTCTGCAGAGAGAGCTGGGCCAGCGCATCGTGAGGCTAGGAGGCGCGTGAGAGCGGAACAGCCGCTCGTGTAACCCCCCTTTCCAGCCGTGCAGAGCACCATTCACTGGCATTTTGAAGGCCCAAGCCGCGGGAGCCGGGCGGCAGCGAACAGGTGCTCACGCGGCTTGGCGATACCCCTAGGTTAGTTAATGGCGCTGTGCCCGACTGGAAAGGGGGTTTGCTGGGTGGCTGCTCGTGAGCGTGGTCGCTTCATGGCTACTGTGTTGCGCTGCTGCGACAGCGCAACACAGCCATTCGCCCATGAGGCTATGCCCAGCTCTTTGGAGCCTGCTCGCAAGAGAGCAGCCACCCGGCAATCCCCCTCTTCAGCTGGGCACAGAGCCACTCACCAACCTAGCAGTATCCTGAAGGCACCAAGCAACGCAATCACCTTTGCCTCCCCCCGGTTCCCGCGGCTTGGCACCTTCGGGATACTGCTAGGTTGGTGAGCGGCGCTCTGCCTGGCTGGAGGTGGGGGGTTGTCCAGGGGGCTTATTTGCGGGGGAGGGCTTATATTTTTGCCCACCAGAAAAATGTGGCATGGCCTTATTATCAGGACATGTCGTAATTTTGGGGAAACACGGTACAGAGAGTTTGAGTTGAAATATTAACTTAATAATTAGAAAGATCCTGGTTTAAATTCTTCTAATTATTAAGCTAGTTAGAAACAAGTGAATAAATTACCTTGATAATCATCAGAGACAATTTATGTCTTACTTTTAAAAAATAAGATAGATATATCTATATTCTCCTAACTATAAATTAAGTTGAAATGAATTTTTATGTGAAATTAAATATTGTAGAACAGTGTTCTCTTTCATATCTTAAGCTATCCTTTTCTTTCATGCTGTAAATATGAAGATACAATTGATAGACTTACAAATAGTGTGCTTAGAAATGTTTTTTAAAAAATGTGAAACTACTTCTTCCTTCCCTTTTCAGGGTAGCCGAGACAACATGAGTGTGATACTGATCTGTTTTCCAAATGCACCAAAGGTATTACCGGACGCAGTGAAGAGAGAGACAGAGCTGGACAAGTTCCTGGAAAGCAGAGTAGAAGGTGGCTCTTTAAGAAAAAAATAAGTAATATAATTTTAAACAAAACCTGGACAGCCAAGTTTTAAATATTTGTTTGTTTTTTCAATTAAATCCTTACGTGCCATGGGATATTTATGACACATATCACTTAAAGGTACTTTTGTTGCCTTTTGTTACATGTGTAGGTATATCCTATTAAAATATGGGTCCTTGACTGTTCTGTTTACAATAGAGGAAAACACAGATACTGTACAACATTTTTGTTAGAACCATTATCAGCAATAAATTTAGGTTCCAAACAATTTCTAATTGATATTAAAAGAGCATTTAGCTATCTTAATAGTATTAAATTTAACAGAATACTCATTAAATATATGTATGAATATTTGTTACAAATGTGTGATAATTACAAGACAGCATAGTCGTAGTCTTGTAACTTGATATTAATACAATTTTGTACAATGGAATTCAAAAACTATTTTGATTTAAATCTTATTTTGGTTTAAATCATGCATTAAAAGATGCATGCCAATCTCTTATATAGCGCCTTTGATATGTGCGGTGCAATCCTGTGCTTTTATACATGGATTTTAAGTATGTTCAAAAGTAAGCTTTTATTCATATTACTAGTTGTAAAGAATACTAGTATGGACAAATATGCATTTCTTAAAAAGAAGGAACAGTGTGAAATTAGATTAAGTCAGAATTCATCATACCTTTGAAATAGATGTAATGACCAAATTTTATTACATTCAATTTATATGAATGTAAATTGAAGGTGATTTAATTATACATTAAGACCATGGAATTATGAGTTTGAATAGTGGGAAATTTTGTCTGCTTTATTGACCTTTGAGTTAAACATTTCATACCTTTTTAATGTTATAAAAGCTAACTGTCAGTTGTAAGCCTATCTACTAATGTTTGAGATCTTAAAATTCTCTTAGTGAAGTACCAATACGTCAGTGTGTGCTACAGTGGTTAGGAGACTAAGGTAGAAATCAGGAAACTTCTGGTTCCTGTCTCATCTTTATAATTACCTCATTAGATGGCTCTGTCAAAACACACTTCGTTGAATCTCTCCCTCCCATTTTCAAGAGGGGAACATAATACTGATATATCTGACATAAAAAATACACTAAGATAATGTTTATGAAGTGTTTTAAACCCCTGAAAGCACAATGTGATAGTATTAAATGTAATATTCAAAGCACATGAATGTTACACTGGAGGAAATCCAGATAGTGATTGCTAATACTGCATTTTTTTCCTACAGAATCACAGTCTTTGCTTATACGATATATTGCAAGCATAGTAAGTGAACGTAATTAATAAGAGTGGAAAGAAGTATTATGTAGTGACAACCTAGTGAAGCTGTGTCTTATGATAAAGTCTATATATTATCTGGATAATAGCAATAGCACTTAGACTTATATACTGCTTCACAGTGCTTTACAGCCCTCTCTAAGCGGTTTACAGTGTCAGCATATTGCCCCCATCAGTCTGGGTCCTCATTTTACTGACCTCGGAAGGATGGAAGGCTAAGTCAACCTTGAGCCAGTGAGACTTGAACTGGTGGCAGTCAGCAGAAGTAGCCTGCAGTACTGCATTCTAACCACTGCGCCACAACAACCAGACATTGGGCAGTTTTCTTTATCTTGAGATAAAATTATGTTCAATGACTGCAATCCAAGAGTTCCCCATCCTTCCAAGTGAAGACCTTATTCTTCCTAAAAGAAAATTGCTTCTAAGTTTAGAGTATTGATTTTGGCATGCAAATACTTCAAACAACAGGATTAGTTACGACTCGGCTAGTAAACTGTTTCAGTATACGTTTGTTCGCTTTTGTGCCCCCCTTGATTTCGATAGAACACATTTCAGCAAACCCTGAGTTATATCATGTATTTCCATCCTCCCTCCCTCCCTCCCTCCCTCCCTCCCTCCCTCCCTCCCTCCCTCCCTCCCTCTCTCTCTCTCTCTAACACACACCAAAAAGACAACATAAGCATTTTGCAGTGTTTTGAAGTTTCCTGTTTAGTCCTCCACAGAGCATCCAATTACTCCTTGAATTTTCCTTGAGTTCAAAAGTAGTTTGATGGATTTCAAAAGGGATAACTGTGCCAAAGAAAACTGCTTGTAAATTACAGGCAGTATTGCCTGGTTTCTAACTTCAGGAGTCCTGAAGAGCAATTGAGACTAGAATTGTTTTTGAACTAGGAATGGTTAAAATTTTAAATATGTATTAAACCGGGGTATTGGCCTCTCTTGCTCTATTGAAAAATAATTATTCTGATTAATAGCTATGTTCTCTTTTGCACAATTCTTGGGAATATAAAACTGTTTGGTACAAGAAATGATACAGCTGCTGACTCATCCAATTATATGCTTAATATACTATTTCTATTAAGATTCCAGAAAAGGCAAACATTAAAATTTAAAATCACCACATTTAACACACACACACACATGTGTGTGTGTGTTTAATTGAAGTAAAATTGAAGGTTTTAACATTTAATAATAGGAAAATGAGCAATAAAATTAGTTATCTTTTTTTAGGATGATCAAACTTCAAAAAAAAGTCAACTTTAGGATTCATATTTATTTTTTGAAAAGCTGCTTTGTTGACTGAGTTACACTACTATAATATATTATAAATTATGCCTTTATCTGTGTTCTGATCAGATATATTTATTTTGAATACATTTAATTATAGTTATGTAACAGTATTTATGACACTCAAAACTTTAATACTAAATGTGGTTCCTTAAAATTGTATTTCAAAATGTTCTTCTGATATGCTAGATATTAGGACTAGACTAATAAAATTAAGTCCCTCAAATACAGCTGAGATTGCAGGCCTCAAGGAGATTTTCTTAGAGCAAATTTTCAGTTTAGTGGGATTCTCACGTGTAATATTTCAGGAGTTACACTGGAAAATTTCACTATTTAAACATGTGTTTGTTTCATAGATGGTTATTAAGTATGCTGTAATACCCATCTTCAGTAAAACACGTATATTTATATAGAGAGATTTCCTCTTACTGAGAAAATGGTATAAGATTTCTGGATACCAGAAAGTTCTTGTTCTCTCACATTTGTAAAGATAAAGTATTTCCCAAACCTTTTTTAAAAAGTACAGTGCCCATTTAATTATGGTACTGTAAATTGCATTTCCAAGCTCCAGCTGTCCTTCAGTGATCTTTTTGTACTACATTTGGGAAAGTATTTTAAGTTAACAAAAAGCAGCTGCAAGCTACTATAAAACCAAGGCCAATAAATTGGTTACATTTATGCCATAAATTATTTGTGACTGTTCATATTTCTATTTAGTTCAAATGTATTTTAATGGAGAATGTATTTAAAATGTACTACAGCTTTAGGTTCTGAAACTGTGTAGTTTAGGTAAATTGAAATCCCTTTATTTTTGTACAAAAGATAACATAGCCTTAGAATGGTGTAGCCAATACCAGATGTTCACAATTCACAATAAAATACTTTATAAAACAATTTTGAAATCTTTGTTCTTTATTTTGTGTTCAGTAGTAGACATTTTTGCTTTAAAAAGTTGATGAAATTAAAATTCTGGCCCTACAGTTTCACCTTTAAAATATACAAGTAGTCCTTGACTTCCGACCACAATTGAGCCCAAAATTTATGTTGCTAAACAAGTTAAGTGAGTTTTGCCTCATTTTATGATCTTTCTTGCCACAGTTATTAAGTTAATCACTGCAGTTGTGCAAGTTAGTAACACGGTGGTAAATTGAATCCAGCTCCCCCATTGACTTTGCTTGTCAGAAGGTCACAAAAGGTGATCACATGACCCTGGAACACTGCAACCGTCATAAAAATATTCTAGTTGCCAAGCGGCAGACTTTTGATCACATGACCATGGGGCTGCTGCAGTGATCCTAAGTATGTAAGACTGTTACAAGTCAATTTTCAGTGCCGTTAGAACTTTATAAAGTCACTAAACAAATGGTTGTAAGTTGAGGACTATCTGTACTCACTCTCCTTTGTCTCACAGTACATCCAGGATCCTAGAAACTGTAATTAGTTACCCTCACCCCCACCGCCAAAAAAGTAGTTTCCTATGCCACAACAATTGACTTTTAAAACTTAATGTCGAGGTCAGTTGTTCTTTGAGAGAGGAAGCCCAGTGATTTCATTGCATTAGCATAAATCCCTTGAATGTAGCCTTATAATCAGCTCTTCAACTCCTGGCCATTGTGAAATACTGCTATTTTAGGATTGCAGAGGATTATTGTAAAGTTATATAACTACTTAAATTTTCTAATATGCTTCCTGTTGTTGCTATGTATTAGCCTACAGATGGGGCTAGAATATTTTTAAAAAGTTACTGTCATATACTTCAGAATTATTTCATCAATTGTGTTCTTGTTTTCAAATTTCATTTTTTTTATATAGATCAAAATTATAAAATTATTTCTTATTTTATTTTGAGTGGAATGTTGACATATATCTGTTTGGGAAACTATGGACCATAAGAACTTAATATACTATTGCTTGGTTAAATATGTTGATTTAAAGCTATTCCACAATTGCTAATAGAAACCCATTTGATGTTATTGATTATCCATAGTTAGACGCAAAATCATATGCACCCCTGGACTTATTGCATGTCTCTGCAACTTTCTTAAAAATATATTTTTTAAAGAAATTGGAATGTACATGTACTATTTATGTACAGTTGTTTACAGTTTCAAAATAAGAAAACTCTTATTATAGCAGATATAGAGATTTGGACACCCAATTGATTCACGTCTAGATTTCTTTATTATAAAATTGTTAGTAAGACCCATAAAGGTGATTGACTCATTCCACTGGACATGTTAACCTTTCAAAAGATATAAATACTTTTCTCTCTACTTTTAATATATGTGCATTTGAAAATAAAGGCAGTTTACTTTAAAAAAAAATAGAATAAGGTTGCAGCGTTAAAAAAAAATCCTCTAAATCAGTGTTTCTCATACTTGGCAACTTTTAAGATGTTAAAATGGCTGCCAAGGGAATTCTGGGAGTTGAAGTCCATCCTGAAGCCGAGTTTAAAAAACACTATTCTAACTGTTTCTAGCTAGCAATTTCAACTGTCAGAAACATGGTTAATAAATAAAAGTTACATGGAACATTTGAAGTGAAAGCAAGATCAGAAAAACCAAAACAAATCTTTCTTAGAGCAGCTCCAAAACTAGTTAACTAATAAAGCAGAATCAACAGACCTTGCAAACAAATACTGAAAAATGAAGGTGTCATTTGAATAATTTTCCACAGGTCCACTAAACAGTGTTGCTAATGCAATTATGATATGCATGGGAGAGTTGCCAAGTGAAAGCATTTTCTTTGCATGCATCACATAAGTTGCAGTTCAAAGTATGCAAAAGATCAGTGTGAAATGTTTTTGAGCAAAGTGCTCTGGATTGATTAAACAAAAACACACAGTAACAGGTTTTTTTTGGGGGGGGAGTATTTGCTGGGGGGAAAACACTTTGCTATCGATTAAGCACAGCAGACTTTGTTATGTTTTAAGTTGAATGGATATAAGTAGCACAGGAAATACTATGCAAATGAAAGCAACAATGGGTTTAAGTAAAAAGCAAAATATTATTGAAGAAAATGTCCCAATTAGTGAACAAATTGAAGCTGAAAAGAGATTGGATATGTCAACATCAGCAATCCAAAATATTCCTCCAAATCAACCTTGACAATACTTACAGGAAAGAATGTTAAAGATTTTGGTATAGACTTCACAGTCCCCAGACTTGAATATTATTGAAAATTTTGAGGGAGATTTCAAAAATGCAGTGTGCGCTAAGAAACTGAGGAATTTGTTAAAAATTTTCAAGAAACAGTGGGAAGAAATAGCAGAAACAAAAATATGCTAATTACAAAAAATGTTTAGAAGCAGTTATTTTTGCCAAAGGGGATGTAACGAAGTATTGATGGAAATGGTGTCCAAACTTCTCTTACTACTTACTTTTTTCTTATTTTATAAACAATTGAACATGAATATTGCATACACATTGTTATTTGCAGAAATGTTTCATGCAATTATATCACAAATCAAAGTAAATATTCACAAATAAAAATTGTAATCTTTTTAATGGTTTGTACAGGCAGTCCTCAACTTATGATTGTAATTGAGCCTGGAACTATGGTTGTAAGTTGGAGCATAATATGACTGGACCCAATTTTTTTTAACACTTTTGCAATGGTTATTAAATGCATCTATTTTCCCCAATGAGCATTTTTTTTATCAGAAACCAGAAATAAATGCCAGAAACCAGCAAAAGATGTAGCAATTGCAGTCATGTGGAAATGTATTATAAAGAAGAGCTGATTGCCAAGCACCCAAAATGTGTTCATGTGACCACAGGAAAGTGTGTGAGGCCATTGTAATTTTGAAAATGTGTTCTAAGTAGCTGTGGAGTGGCCCATCATAATTGGATAGTCATTAAGTGACCAATTGTAAGTCAAGGACTACCCACAGATCTGCATATCTATGAGAAAGAGAGCATGTGTGTGTGGTATCCAGTTAAGGAATCTCTAATAGGTAATCTCGGAAATACCTTGAACTGTATCTTAGAGGACTAGCTACCATGTAATAGAAACATTACTGGTAAAAATTATTTTTAAAATTATTTTTATAGTTTTTCTTGATTTTCTGAATATTGAAGCAGAAGAGCAGAAATTATTTTAGATTAGTTATTAATATTCTGAAAAACTAGATATCTATGAAATGTGCAGCTTTGATTATTCACAGACAGTAGATTGAAAGTGTTATAGGTCTTAGAGTTCAAATATTGTTTAAACTGTATTGTTTAATTGTAATTAAACAGTTTCTTGGTAGTTACCATATTTTTCAGAGTATAAGACGCACCTTTTTTCCTCAAAAAAAGGCTGAAAATCTGGGTGCATCTTATACATCGAATATAGAATTTTTTTGCCTCCCAAAGCCCTGTCCCCTTCACCAAAATGGCCATGCATACCCTTATGGAGGCTTTCAGGGAGCTCCTGGGGGCTGGGGAGGGCAGAAATGAGCCAAAAATGGGCCGTTTTTTGCCCCCCCCCCAGCCCCCAACAGCACTCTATAAGCCTCCGTAAGGCTATGCATGCAATTTTTTTGACAAAAAACAGGCCCGTTTTTGCGAAAAATGGGCTGTTTTTTGCTCCCCCCCCCCAAGCACTCTGCAAGCCCCCCCAAGGCTATTCATGCCTTTTATTTGAAAAAAATGGGCTTGTTTTTGCGAAAAATTGGGTCGTTTTGGGAGGTTTGCAGAGTGCAAAAACTTTTTTCTTTCTTTCTGAAAGCTTTTCAGCTAGAGTGATTGATGAGAATTACATTGATCAAGTGCTGTGCCAGCAGAAACAAGTCTTAGGTTGTCAGTGATTTCCTTCTCCAGCACATGGATAAATACACCTGGAAACATCTACCTACCTACCTACCCTCTCTCCCTCCCTCCCTACCTACTGTATTTCTCTCTCTCTCCCTCTACCTACCTACCTACTCACTCTCTCTCCCTATCCACCAACTGTATTTCTCTCTCTCTCTCCCTCTACCTACCTACCTTACCTACTCACTCTCTCTCCCTACCTACCTACTATATTTCTTTCTCTCTCCCTCTATCTACCTGCCTACTTTTTTAAAAAAAACCTTGCCTCTTCAAAACCTTGGTGCGTCTTATACTCCGGTGCGTCTTATACTCCAAAAATACGGTCGTACATTTTATATAATGAGCATAGGAATTTGAGTTTGGTGTAATTTCCATTATTTTATAATTCTTTTTTTCCAAGTTAGTATGTACTGAACTGTATGATTTTTTAAAAACTTTAGTTTATTAAAACAAAGACTATAGTTTATAAAACACTCTTCAATCATGCTGGAATTTGAATGTTATTGATTAAAAATTCTAATTGAATGTATCAGTAAAGAAGTGATCTCTTTTCTTCTGGTAATTCCAAACATTAACATGTCAGTATTCAGGGGTGCTAGAATACTGATATTTTTATGTAATAATTTAATAAATACATTACAAACATCTATCTATTTCTGAATGAAAGATAAACAGAATCAGGGATATTATGAAAAGGTAGAGTATCTGAGTTGCATTTCTGCTCAAATTTGCTAGGGCAAAATCATTAAAAAGGCAAAACTTTTGAAACCTTGGATTTTCTTTGATTAAACTAAATGTTGCAATGTTTTCTAATTGTGATTGAACTGAATTTACAAGAAGATAACTTCTGATTCCCAGAGATCATAAAGAAGCAGGGTGAAGGAGTACCAGATTTAGTCCACGTCATGCGTACATTGCAAACAGAGAGCATCCCAAATCTTCCACCTGGGGGTGAATTGGCAAGCAAGTAAGTTTGCACCAGTGTAAATATGCTTTTGAGTCTAAATAAGGTATATACCTTTCATAAAATCTGCCTTAAGGGTGATAAAGTATTTTCAATAACATCCATCTATAATCACAGTCTCTTTCAAATGTTAAAGCAAACGATGAAATAGAGGTGAAACTAATATAAATTGCAAAATGTTTCATGCTCAAAATGCATCCTTTTCACTTATGTATATTAAAGAAAAAAATGCATCCTTTTGAGTTTGAAATTAGCATGAAACAATCATTTTGAGTATGAAGCCAGATTGTTTCAAGTATTTGGAGTGTATTTTAAACTTGAAGCAATATATTTCTAATTTGAGGCAGGCTTCTTTCAAGATTACATCATCTTCCCAAAGCTCAAAATGACTTTTTTTCTTTTCTTTTTTTTTTTGAACTTGAAATGGGGTTTTGACACTGAAATAGTTTGTGTTGTTTTAAAAGGGATTGAATTCAGATCATTATAAACTTGCTGCTCCTGCTCAGTTGCATACTAAATGCTAAAAATAAAAGACATCAGTACCAGCTAATTAAGTGGTTTTTAAAGAGGCATCCTAACATTTAAATGTTTGTTATTTAATGACTTAATAATGTTAAAATTCAATTTATAAATGGTCTTATTTCAAATAAAATGGATTAATGGCATCCAAAATTTTATTGTCTAGAGAATATAACTTTAAAAGAGATAATACATTCAGCTGTGTGTGAAATTTACATCAAAATGTGGTATGAAGTTAAAATATTGTCAACTAGACAACTAGTAGAACCTTTGGCATTATATGACCTGACTTGGTTATATGTTCATTTCTGAGTTCAGCTAGTGTGTTGCATGAAGATAATTCAATGTCTTGCTTAATTAAGCTAGTTTGTTTGGTCCTGCCATTATTTTAGGTTACCAAATAGCTCCACAGTTTCTTTTTTTTCTTTGTTTGTTTTTAAGGTCATGTCCTTATTTTATTTTAGTACTCTGGAATTCTATTTTAAAACTTTTAAAAATCATGTTTGACTACTAGGAATTACTGTCCTTTAAAATTTGTTTTGTTTTGGTTTTTCTTTACCTGATTTAGACGGAGTGTGATTGAAGCCATTTATAACAGACTGAATCCTTATCGGAATGATGAAGCTGTGAGTATTGGCACCACCGAGCAGTTTTCCCTTATTAATTCTGACTGAAAAATTACTTCACTATTCAGTCATTAATTTTACTTTGTTAGTATAAATTGTATTCACTAAAATATTATTCTCACTATACTTAAGCTTAATAAAGTACTAAACTGAAATACCTTGGAAGATTTTACTGCTTTTAATTTAAATGACCAGCTATAATTCACTGACAGAAAACATACTGTGCTTTGGAGTTAGTTATTTAAGGGTGATGTTTGCTCTCAGTAACTTTTATCTCATGTTTTGTTAAATTTATAATTTGTTCCAGAGTAGAGAAAAGAAAATCAAAATCCTAAAATTATGGACATATCTACCACCCTTTTCAGTCTGGATTATCCAGAAATTGCTGTAATTTTGGGCGCTCCAGACTTTAAAGGGTTTGTTCTCTTTTCTTAAAGGACTCTGCAACAACTGATGATATGTGGTAAAATGCCATCTAAGCTGTGGAATTAGCACCAATTCTCCTAATGGAAAAACTTACCCAACCAACAATGATCCTTCTTAGCATCCGTTTCATACATGCTTGAAGGGAAGTGATGTTGGTATTAGTGAATACATCAGAAAACAGCAGTTCAACACTTATCCCAGGAATAATCTTGTTTTTGTGTGTGAAGCAAACTTCTGTAAAAGTGATACTGAAACTATGATGCTGTAAAGTGGACTCCAAGCAATTTTATGTTGTATGATTTTGTTTTGTAAAGTGCAGTTGTGGTTGTCCAGAATGCTTATTTCATAATGAGCTGTTTTACATCGTAAATGAAAGGCTTGGTTTGTTGTTTAACACAACAATACTCTAGCTCTTTCTATTTGTTTTTGTGGTTCTGGATTGCTGGGAGTAGCAACCTAGCCAGCAAAATACTCAGGAGGTGCATGAAAATTTTGTAAAGGAAATTTGATATAAAAGCAGATTATTGTAACTGTAGTATGGAAAATAACTGGAACACAGTTAATTTTCCTTCAGACTTTAATTGTTTTTTTATCTTAAAATTATGGCAGATCTAAAAGTCCCACTGAAATGTGTGAAAGATTTCAGCAAAAGAAGAAAAGTTCACCAACTTTACAAGATGGCTATTAAATAGATCATGGGAGCTAAAAACTTTGTTGAATTGCACCTTTTTTTAGAGAAAACTTTTACCTTCGATTAAGTATCAATTATGTTAAGAGATGGTATCTTTCTATATTTAGTAGGAGCATGCACCATTTTATTAGCCTGATTGGCTGGATTGGCTGCTGTTCCAAGTAAAAATTCTTTTAATTCCATTTTATCAATAAAGCTTGATTTAACAAGAAATTTAACAATAAATGTGTAACTTTCTCTTTCCTTTTGTCTTCTGAAATGTTCATAAATAAAGTGTCATGTTGATAAATATTTTTATTAAACAGTTGCCCATTTATGAAATGGGAAGAACTCTTGACTGTGCCCGAGGCACAAATGGAGTTTATTTTCTAATTAGTGGGAATAATATGCTTTGAGAAACAGAATGATCTTGTTACATGAGTTTTATTTCAAGATTTTAGTTTGATAGCATTCTACAAGCATAGTGTATACTTGCTTCTTAACTAAAATTAATTTGTCAGAGAGCCTGACAATCTTATTTTGACTGAACAGTAGGTGTGATTTGAAGTGCATAGATTCAGAATATTTAATTGTTGAGTTTAATTTGCTTTTTTTTTAAAAAAAGATGAAATAATAAAACTAATTTGACTTGAATTTTCCTCTACTGAAAACAAGATAACTTGATTATGTGTTTGCAGAACTACTGTTTTACGCACCTTGTATTTTTTTTTTGTTTTTTTTCAGTTGAGGGTATTGCATGATCATTATGTATTTCTTTAAACTTTCAGCCAACTGATGCCCCTCCAAAGGAAAATCCACAAAATATATAAATAGATAGTAACAATGTAGCTAGCATTTTTTAAAAGGTGTAAAACATACCTTTTTATAGGAAGCAATGTACAACTCACGTTTATATCCCTCTTTCCCTAATTTTCAGATATACATTTGTTTGTATATAGAGCCTTAAAACTATTGCAGTTAGGAAATGTTGAAAAAGTAATGTCTAAGGATTGTTATTATTATAATCGCAAATATTTTATTTCTCTTGTTTGGTTGTTTAATATCACTGTGTTCAGTTTCTACCCCTTTGAAGCATGAATGAAGAAAACATAAGCACTATTTGTATTTATAAATTTAGAGCAGCTTAGGTAAAGCAACAGCCCTTCATCCTACCTACATTAAATGCTTAAAATACAGTTTTGTTGAGTTCAGGCAATACAATTGTTAAGAATAACTTTGTATGCACCTAATTAAGAGGCTATATTTGAAGTACTAATCAATTAACAAGAATGGGTTGGTTTTAGAATTAGAAACAGAACTCAGATCATTATTTTTTGTGTATAGTGAAGTATACACATATGTAAAGGTGGCAAAATCTCAGATCAGAAACAACTTTTTAAAATTCTCAAATGGAAAGCCATATGATTAATATTATTAATTGTAATAATAGCACATGTTTAAAATTTGGTGTTGGTGCAACGTCTTAAAAGAAAGATGAGAACAGTTATTCTGCTATTGTTTACCATCGTTCTTAAAAGTATGAATTGACAGAAAAGAGGTACAGCAGTTGTACATTGGCCTACCTACGTTTGGCTCTTTAATGGGGTCAAGGCACTGTGTTACTAGATTTTATTAATACACGGCAATTTTACATATTAATCAAAGTAAAATTAAATTCATATAATCCATGGATTACAAATTTTAGTAAGGTTATTGTTCACCAAACTGCAAAAAATAAAAACTTGTGTGTGTGTTTGTTTGTTTTTCATTTTTGCAACTTTTTTAAATGCTAGAAATGTCTGAACACGTCAGGGGTATCCAGCATAGTTTAAAGAATTGTGTGCTACAGTATTTATTTCCCTAGCCAGAGGTGAAAGAGTGGATGCCTGTCTGCTGATGAAATAAAATAAAACAATGGTCCCAACTTTTGCCTTTTCTTTCTATGCATCTTGTTCTCTATACAGTATTTTTCACGGCATTAAATTTCTGGTATAGTTTCAATGGAGACTTTTGAGAACCGATAAATTTAAGTAATTTAAGGCAGTTCTGTGTTAAGTACCCTTAAACAATGATACTCCATCATTCCTTATTTTGGGGGAGGAGGGCGTATTTGAGTTTGTTTTACAAAAGTCATAAATAATATAGCAAGTATGATTTAGTTCCACACTATTAAGTACCCTAACATTTCTCCTTTTCCAAGCATATTCCAGGGAGCATACTTCTAGGGAAACTGACCCCGGAATGGAGACTTTTCTTCCTTATCAGGGGTCACTTGCAAACTTCTCTGGTTTTTCATGATTGCCCTCAAATGAAACAAGGATTTTTGGGGGGAGTGGGGAATGCAGCCTTTTGTTTAATTCAGTATTTCTCATTATTTCAGCAGGTGTCAGCACTCTACTGAAGTGGCCCACTGTCTGTAAATGGGAAGCTGGGAAGTGTAATAAATGAAGTTAGGCATTCTGTGAAATAGTTTATTTTTCTTTTTCCCCATGGGGAAAAATGAAAACCTGTGACTTTCCATCAACATATTCCTGGCAAAAATCATATAAGAAAAGCAGATCATATGCTTTCTCATGGCAGGGGGTACAAAAGCTATAACAAAAACTACAAAAATATCATCACAAATGCCTCTTTCACCCACTACTAAAGGGAGATCTCCTCAAACAACCTAGCCCAGGCTTGGAGAAACAACCAACTTGATGCCCAACTCCAAACCAATGGCTGGCCTCCCTTAACAGTCTCAGTTGTTAAACAGGAGGAGTGAGAGCATCAGACCCTGAGGCCCTTTATAAGCTTTGGGGCTTGACCTCTTCCCCCGTTAATATTAAATGGAACCAGCTACAGTGAAGGGAATCATCAGAACACCACTTCTCCACTGACCCTGCTGTCAGTCTGGAAGCATACCATTGTTGCTGGGTTTGAAAGTTGCTGAGGGATCCAGAGGATCCAATGGTGGCATTATTCCCATTCTCCTACCAGAAGTCATTGGTAAGTGCTATTGATGCCCTATCAATACTATGTCTTGTACTAAAATCCAAAAGAAAAGAGTATATATACGTTAATCTGTTTCATCCAGAAAGGTTGGAAAACTGGATGAACATTATCTAGACAAAATTACTAGTTTGGTATAGAACACCAAAGGGATGCTAGGGATGTTGCATACCTTGATCTCAATAAAGTATTATCACAGCTCATGTGATATCTTTGTAGACAAGATGGACTAATGGGTAAATCACAGATTCATGATGGGCTGGACAAACATTTCATAAAGGGTTGTGCACCAACATGGAGGAGGATATTGAATTGGGTCCTCAAGTTTCCATATTTTACCTCATTCTATTCAACATTTTGATAGGCTGCCCAAATGGCAGAATGGAAAGGAGGCTTTTTAAAGTTGCAGATGATACCAAGCTAGAGTGATTAGAGAACAGAATTACAATTCAAAATGATCTCAGCAGGTATACATATTAAACCATACTCAACTGTAAGATGCTCCATGATGCCTAGTCAGGCAAATGGTTATGGAAAACCATACACACAGATGCAATATTATGGAGGTGTAACTTGACAGCAGTGCATGTAAACAAGATCAAGGAAAACTACTGGATGTCAGTAAACATGAGTAAGCCATTTGAAGCTGCAGTTAAAAGTGAAGAGTCATTTAAAAGTCCATTGAAAGAAGCAGCATATACTGACTAAAGAGAGACTAGTTTCATTAGACTGCAGTTGGAGTACTGAGTCCAGTTCTGGCCATCAGATTTCAAAAAAGAACATGATAAAGCTGGAGAAGGTTCAGAGAAGAACTACAACGGTTGGGGTGTATGAAAATCAAATCCTGTGAGCAAAACTTTGGGCACATGTACCTTATAGAAGGAAGGCTAAGGGATGATACAAAACACTATAAATATCCAAAATGTTTTTACGTACAAAAAGGTCTCTGTTGAAACAGTAGGGCAAAGTTCGGTGGGTTTTAACATGAAGGAAAGTTCATACCGAATATCAGAAGTTGTCTCCTGATAATAAAAATGGTTAAGCAGTGGAACCATCTGCCTGGAATAGTAGTGGACACCCTGTTCTGAGTGGTTTAAATGGGAAGTGACTGACCATCTGCCAGGAGTAGGCAGAAATAGTTGAGAATCATAATTGGAAATGCCATCTGGATCATCAGTTCAGGCTAATGCTCCATGCAGGGATCCAAATTTAGAAGTTCCAAAATAAAAGGCCATCTAGTCTCTGCTTGAATGCATCCAATGAAAGGGACGTGCCATCTTGATATTTAGTTTCATTATCAAATTGCTCTTCAATTGGAATCTGCCTCCCAGTTACTTAAAACTATTATTCTATGTCCCGCATTCAGAAATGAGAACCAGCCCTGGCTTTTCATGTGACATCCATTCAGGTATTTACAAAAGTGCTCCCATAGTCTCCTCAATTGACTTTTCTCAAGGCTGAAATAAGCAGCTCCTTTCATGTCCCTTTTGTAAATTTCAAGTCTTTAATCATCCTCATTACCCTTTTCTGAACTTGTTTTCACTCTTTATAAAATGAGATGCCAAGAATTAGGTAATAGTGCTTGAACTCGGATCTTGTCAGAACAGAATGAAATGAAATTGTTAATTCCTGTGATTTGGAAAGTATTCTTCTATTTGTATGGCCTATTTATATGGTATTTGTCTTTTTTGCAGTTATCAGACTTCTGGCTCATGTTTAATTTTGCATACAATTTCTATTCCAAGATCTTTTTCACAAGTTGTATTGGGTTTTACCTGTTTTCCCACAGGTGTTTGCTCAAGAGGCAACTGGACTTTCTGGTTTTTCTTTGAAGACGTTTCACTTCTCATCCAAGAAGTTTCTTAAGCTCAGAGCTGAAGAAGCTTCTTGGACGAGAAGCGAAACGTCTTCAAAGAAAAACCAGAAAGTCCAGTTGCCTCTTGAAAAAGCACCTTTGGGACAACCATCACCTGGATGACCAAGAAACTCCATAGATGTTTTACCTGTTCGTTTGATTTTTTAAAAATTGTTTTTAGTGTCAGGCCTGGAAGCCATCTTTTGCATTGGGCCTTCAGACCTGCCACATTGAATGTCGTGGGAAATTGGGAGGGAGGACTATATGGAGTATGGGAGATATATACCGTATATACTTGAGTATAAGCTGAATTTTTCAGCCCACTTTTTGGGCTGAAAAATCCACTTCGGCTTATACTCCAGTGAACAAAAAAAAAATGTGGCTCTTTAAACATTTTAATGTGGCGAGCGATGATTCCGGGGGCCATCAGTGGGGGGGGCAGGGTCCCCCCTCGCATTCCTCATCTTCCCGGATGGCCCCTGGAATCATCGCTCGCCGCGCAGAATCTTGCCGCTGCTCCACGCCGTGGAAAACAGGCGCGCCCACTTTTTGGGCTGAAAAATCCACTTCGGCTTATACTCCAGTGAACAAAAAAAAAAAAATGTGGCTCTTTAAACATTTTAATGTGGCGAGCGATGATTCCGGGGGCCATCAGTGGGGGGGGGCAGGGTCCCCCCTCGCATTCCTCATCTTCCTGGATGGCCCCTGGAATCATCGCTCGCCGCGCAGAATCTTGCCGCTGCTCCACGCCGTGGAAAACAGGCGCGCGCGTACAGCTCGGCAAATTACAGCCTGGGAGACTTGTCACTCGCCGGGGTTATGCAGAAGCTTCCCTCCGAAGCCCGAGAGGAGGGAGGGAAGCGGGCGCCCGGAGGGAAGCTTCTGCATAACCCCGGCAAGTGACAAGTCTCCCAGGCTGTAATTTGCCGAGCTGTACGCGCGTGCCTGTTTTCCACGGCGTGGAGCAGCGGCAAGATTCTGCGCGGCGAGCAATGATTCCAGGGGCCATCCGGAATTCTTTTCCCTTAGAATCAGAATGTTTGACCCTAGCTTCATCTGTATTAATATTTAGGGGAAAAGGAGAACCTTATCAAACTGTAAATCTCCTATACTGCATTAGAATGAAATGGAATGGAATGGAATAGGATAGGATAGGATAGGATATTCAGTACCATGTGTGCACCGGGGAACTGCTTTTCCAGTTTCTAGTGCTCCCTCATCCCCACACGCCCGCTCCCGCTCCCGGCGAGCGATGATTCCGGGGGCCATCAGTGAGGGGGGCAGGGTCCCCCCTCGCGTTCCTCATCTTCCCGGATGGCCCCTGGAATCATCGCTCGCCGCGCAGAATCTCGCCGCTGCTCCACGCCGTGGAAAACAGGCGCGTGCGCACAGCTCTGCAAATTAAAGCCTGGGAGACTTGTTGTCACTCACCTTTGCAGAAGCTTCCCTCCGAAGCGTTCCGAGGGAGGGCTGTAAACTTCCCTCCGAAGTCTTGGGATGTTCTGAGGAGCCCCCCCAAGGCAAAACGCCGCTGCCAGATAGTTAAAAGTACGTCTCTGATTCGTCTCTGTCAGTCTCTCTCTGATTCCCTCTCTCTCTCCCTCTCTCTGTTCCTCTGTCTGTCTGTCTCACTCACACACACACACACTTTTAGCAATTTTATTGTTATCTACCTGTATTTTTATTTTTGAAATTTACCGTGAGCTGCTGCATTTCCCAGCCTCGGCTTATACTCGTGTCAATAACTTTTTCCAGTTTTTTGGGGTAAAATTAGGGGTCTCGGCTTATACTCGAGTCGGCTTATACTCAAGTATATACGGTAGTCAAAATAACATTCGTTTCTCAGAGAGTCAAGGACGTCCTGCCTTGCACCTGGAGTGGTGTGACTGGGAGGCATCTCCAGTTGGGATGGTGCCTGATTGGGCCATGTGATGGACATGTGAGTGCTGGGCAGGGACTTGAACTTTCGTTTGGGTGGGGAAAACCTGGAAGCTTTCAGATTTGGGTCTTCCCAGATGTGCCAATATGACACCTCTAATAAAATGGAACTTTGAGGAACCTCAAGCCTTGGAGTCTTCTTTCATTAGGGGTGTTACTTGGAAGCCTGATATTTAGATGGTTTTAACTGTTTGTGTTGTACAGCCCAGAGTTGTGCTTGTGAGAGGGGTGGCTACCTAAATTAGAACCATTGAGGACAGGTTCATGAGCCACCTTCGACAAAGGGAGGAGGAGGAATGTCAGCTATTTCTCATCTTTATATACATGGATAGTTGTCCTTATTGCACAGATCCACCTCCTTTAATCTGGCTCATCCAGAAGCTTTGAGATTGCAATTCTTTGAATCTCAAGATCAGAGAAAGTTAGGACAGATGGACCCCATCTCTTCCCTTCAAGTTCTTCCTGGGCCAGAAATAGAAATCTAGAATTAGGCTAACATTGATTAGGAAAGGGCTTTTTTTTGTGCCAGCCCAGTTTCACCCAATGATTTGAGTTCTATTATTTAGGTGAGCAATAGAAAATGACACTTCATCCCTTCTTCCATACCACACATAATTTCAGACTTTTCTGTCATCTTTGTCCTCAATCACTTATTTCCTGCATCATAAAGATACCCATGACCACCTTAACGGAATGCCATTGCCTCCTAGCTCACAGGAGAAAAACACTGGATGCCATGTCTTGCTTAAGTACAGCATGTATTTAACTTCTCCCTCCTAACAGCAAAGAACCTATTTCTACCTGCAGTCATGTTTATTCACCCCATCAGTGGGGTGGGGGTTGCATGAAAAGGTGGGCTATCCATATCCATAAAAATAAAATCCAAGGCATAGGCAGAAGCTAAGTCATGTGTTGGTACCTGTCATTATCTGATTGTTTTGTGTCAGGTTAAGCAGAGTGACTTTCAGCCATTAATCTCACAATTGGGCATACCACTAGAAAGATAGAAACCTGGCATTCCGTCAGGTTTCCCTCCATTAAAATTATTGTCCTTGCTGCTGCTTATTTATTTATTTAGTCATTGATTAGTTAAAGTCACCTGGGGAAGCAAAAGGGAGGGGACTGAGGCAGGGGAGTGCAAAATCTTTTGTGAACTGACCACATTCCGCTTACCTTCCCTTTGTGCCTCTTCTCTGGCAGAGATAATGTGACAGCAAGCATCTGGAGGCTTCCACAAAGAAGTGTTGAGGATGACTCCTGATTATATAGATCTGGCACAAGTTGAATGGAACCGTTGCACCTGGTGCTATTAATTGCACGCTTGAAAAAGTTGGCGTGAAAAAAGGGAAAATCCATATTTTAAAAATGGACAAAAAACTTTAAGTGTTTACTTGGTAATGCAGTGAAGCAACATCTGCTGCAGCCAGAAGAAAGATATTATCAAAGGAATCTCTGTTCCTCACAATTTGCCCTCTTCGCTTTGCTTTCTCATCCCTCTTCTTGATTTTTTTGCAGGCTTCTTTAATGAAAGATTTTATTTTTAAAACCCAACACCCTAGAGATTTTGCCTTCCTTACGTTTTTCGCTAACTATAGTGTTCATTTTTTTCTAGACAGCCATTTTTATTTATATTCTACAATTGAGAGGTGAACTGAGTTTAGCATTTTCTTTTTAAAACTTTTGAAGATACTGACTAAATACTTGGAATACTTGTCAAGGATTTGATTTCTAATTCATGTAATGTTTAATATTATAGGTTGGCCTAGAATAATCACACAAAGTTGATTGTCATTTGTAGTTTTGGGCATCTGATAGATTTAATTCTACGGGACAATTTTTGAGTGTTGACAGTTCAGATGATTTCAGTTTGGAGGCTTCCATGTTTAAAATATGGTCTGAATTTTAAAATTTAAAAACGTAATTGTACAATAGGAAAGATGGACAGATGTTAAATATTAACAATATTTAACTGTTATTAGAAGGATAGGGGACTACCAGGGAGTCGGTTTTGAAGAAAGGTGTCATAATATTGTAATTTTTATCCACAACGGTGACATTGACGACAGATATAACTCAGCCCTAGAAAAATCACAAGGTTTTCTGTCACCAACCAGCGAGTTAATTACTTCACTCTGTAAATTTATAAGCAAAGTAATAAAAATAATAATTGGAAAATAAATAAGTATAACTGTTTTGGGGAACTGTAAGCGAGGGCAAAGATTTATCTGTGCCAAAATAACACATTCTCTATATGGGATCTGTTTGCAGTAGGATGTTCAATGAAAACTCTACAGTGCCCTATCTCAAAAACATGTTGTGAAGTACCTCAAACAATCATTTTTGAAATCCTGTGATGTCTGCAGCCACAGCACACTAGAGAGAGCCAGATTATGAGGCACCATAGACTCCACTATAGATCTATGAATAACCAGGGCTGGTTCATTGACGGAGCAAGTATCAAAGGAAAAGACAGTGAACGTGCTCAATGGAAGACAGGAACAAGGCAAAAATGGTTCAGAGACTAATCTCATGCTTTTCTGCTTGGAAGAAATAAGTCAGTAACTCAAGAATTTGGCTTTAGGACCAAATGAATTGGGACAATAGTGACGCTTTCCCCAATGGTGAACCCTCTGGGCCCATGGCAAAGTTTCCACAGTTCTCAGCCACCAAGGCCATTACAAGCTGGACCTCTGAAGAGCACCAGGATAAGAAAGGATACATCAAGATGTGTAAACCAGCTAACTGAAGAGGAACTTAAAAAGCATAACAATGTGTTAATTTGAATTTGTCAAATTTAGCCTGATAAACCCTGTGCTGAAGAACTGTGACTCAGCACATTTCTTCAGTTCTTTTCTCCTGCTCCCTCTACTTTGAAACTTTTAACACCATAAAACTTTCTAATAGTCCTTGACTTATGACCACAATTGACCCAAAAATTTATGTGGCTAAATAAGAAATTTGTTAAGTGAGTTTTGCCCCATTTTACATGTGGCCCCATTGCCACATTTGTAAAGTGAATCAACTGCCGTTGTTAAATCAGAAATACCGTTGTTAAGTGAATCTGGCTTTTCCTTTGACTTTGCTTTTCAGAAGGCCACAAAAGGTGATCATATGACCCCAGGACACTGGAACGTCATAAATATGAACCAGTTGTCAAGCATCCAAATATAAATCACATGACCATGGGGATGCTTCAATGGTCATATGTGTGAAAAATGGTCATAGGTCACTATTTTCAGTGCTATTGTAACTTCGAGTGGTCACTAAACGAACCGTTGTAAGTCGAGGACTACCTGCAATGGAAAGAAAGAAAGGGAGCTCACAAAAAGCTTTCAGTTTTTTTTAACAATGTGCAGAGCCAGAGACATCCTCATCTCTTTTGACCTTCTATTCCCTCCCTTCTCCCTCCATATTATGATCTAGTTCTTGTCATGCTCAATTACTCTGTGTAGTCATGAAGGTGACATTAACGCAAACCCACAGCATCCGGCTTTGATCTCCTGGAGGCAAGATATCTAATGTCAGTAGGGCACAATCCCATTCACATTCAGAGGGATGCATTAAATCTTTTTACTTGGAGGGCTGTCAACAAAAGCCAAGCTGCCTGCTATCAGAAGCAGTGAGCGTTGCTCAGTCCCTCCGAAGTTTTTAGTATGTGCATTGATACAGAATGGATTGTTACTAACCCTCCAAGGCATCCGTGTTGAGGTCAGGAACTGCTGATTTTTTTTTTAAAACACCCATCAAGAAAACAAAATCAAGAGCCTCCTCAGTATCCATTTAAAAATAATGGGTGGAATTGCCTGTGTTCATTATATTGCATTACTAATATGTGCTTGTTTTTCTAATGTGCCTGGGAGGTCCTCAGCTCCATATATCCCCTCAAATAATGCCAGTGTGACCAAATGCCAGGGCAACTGCAGAGCTAATAAAAAGGAAAGACAATTTTCTGTTACACAGCACATCCATCCGAAAAGGAAAGGGATGCAGAGGTGAGTGATTTCTGCCTTCTGAGATTTCCTGCTAACCTCAGTGTAGCCTCACCTGTGTCTTAAAGTCTTAATGGTAAACTGAACTGAAAGATTGTATGTATGATGACTTCTTGTTAGGCCTGACAGGGAAATGCAATTGATATCTGTGTGATTCCTATTAGTAACAAGATGGGGGAAAGAGTGGCACTATCGAACGGCCATTCACCAAATTTAGTCCTAACTAAATGTATAATGGAATGTATAATTCGGTTTCAGTTACCTTTGGGCAAGAAGTCCTCTACTGCCCAGGCACTTTCACTCTCTCATTGGTTTTATCTATGCAACTAAGTCAGACCACTGGTCTGGCTAATTCAAACTGTCTGCACAAAATGTGAGTCTGCACAACTTAAGAAAGGTGTTTCTTATGCCTATCCTGGCACTGGCATCCATCAAAGACTATGGAATCGTGCTTTGGAAAGAGGTAAAGCTGGAGTGTCCTCTCCAGAGCATGAGGCCTGGGTAGATTAATATGGAGGATAGACTGTTATCCAAGCAACAGATCCCCCCTCTCCATGTCGCTGAAATAGTCCAATGGAGCAGCAGAGCTGATACTATTGGTTCCAGCTGTGTCGCAGGAGTTACCAGAACATGGTTGTACACTGCTTCCGGGACTCCGGCTCAGGATTTTGCCCCGAGGTTCACTCCTGAAGCCTTTTCCAGTAGTGGATATAGCCACAAGGCAGTGGAGAGTTTCCCTTCTCCTAGAAGATGGTTCTGCTGCTTTATCTGCCTTTGGGGCGTAAAGCCCTCTTCCGCCTTCAAAACCGTTGACCGTCTTCTCCTGTAACCCTGGAAAAGGGCCCTTATGAGGTGCCACCAGCTGGGCTAGCTGGACCAAGATTTTTTAAGGATGTGTTATTCCTCCATCACTCACCCTTTGTCCTGGATTGTGACAGGCAGAGCCTGGCTTCCCAAATTTTGGGCCCAGGATGGCAGATTTAAGCCTATCCTAAGACTGTTGAATTTAAAGCAGGTGTTTTACACTGGCCTAAGAAGACTAAAAATAAGGAGGAACTTTCTGACAGTGAGAATCAATCAATGGAACAGCTTGTTCTCGGAAGTTGTGGGAGCTTCATCACTTGAGACTTTCAAGAAGAGATTGCACTGCCATTTGTCAGAAATGATGTAGGGTGGGGGTTGGACTAGATGACCTATAAGGTCCCTTCCAACTCTGTTAATATTTTTATCTGTTAAAAAGACCAGAAGGAGAGGTGGGAGCAAAGAGGTGGTCCATGTTTTTTTTACTTGTTACTGATTCTGTATTTGGAGAGAGCTGATTTACACCCCTGAGGAGGAGCAAGTTCCTCTGTGGTTCAGCAGGTGTCCTTCTCCTGAATTGTTGGCTAGGCAGGGGCTGATCATCTTGACTTCCTGATGCTGGTTCAATTGGGATCCATCATTACCTTCAGCTCATGTCCTTGGGCTGCTTTTGGAACAGGTGAAAAGATTTCCATGATCCAAGGTTATTTTCCAAGTGTTTTCGGCTTAAAGCATGATCGGAGCTGCCATCTTTCTGTAAATCTTGGTGGGGGTGTGTGGAGTGCTGGTTTTGTTTCAGTAAGTGGATTGATTGGCTGTGTGGTTGTATCATGATTGGTAGATTGGTGCTGATTGGTGCTGGCTGTGTGTCCATTGTTGTTTTGTGTTGTAACGGCCTGTGTGGTGGGTGGGGCTCGTTTGTTGACTAGGGCTGGTTTCCAGATGTCTGGTAGGCGGGAGGTATCATCACATTTATTTATGTTGTGGGGGTGTTTCTCTATTTTGATAGCTTCCATAATTATTTTCTTGTTGAAGTGTTCAGTTTTGGAGATTAATTTGGTTCCTTCAAAATTAATTTCATGTTCTGTAGCTTTAAGGTGCTGGAAAAGGGAGGAAGTTTTTTCTTTTTTTCTTACTGCGTTCTTGTGTTCTGCGATGCGTACATTTATTCTCCTGTTCGTTTGTCCTATGTATGTTGCAGGGCAGATTTTGCATGGTATTTCGTAGACTCCTTGGTTTTCTAGCTAGATTTTGTCTTTGGGGTTTCTTAAGATGTTGGCTATTTTTTGGTCAGTGTTGAAGGCTGTCTTGATATTGTGTTTGTGGAAAAATTTGCTGATTTTATCTGTGGTGCCTTTGATGTAAGGGAGGAGGGCAATGCCATTGTCTTGTTCTGTGTCTTGGTTCTTGGGGGGAGTCTCCCTTTGCATTAGGTTGGTAATTGTTGGATTAGGTTGGTAATAGTGATGGGATTGTGTGTTTAAGTAGCAGTTGGTGTTTTTTTTCCCCGGTAGATGGTGTGTCCTAGGGAGCCATTGGGTTTTTTGTAGATTAGGAAGGGAAGTTGGTTGTTTGCTTCTATTTCCATAGTGAATTGTATTTTGGGGTGTAGGCTGTTGAGATGTGTGAGGAAGTTGTCCAGTTTTTCTTTCCTGTGTGGCCAAATCACGAAAGTGTCATCAACATATCTAAGCCAGAGTTTGGGTTTGTGTTCAGATTTATCTAAGGCATTAGTTTCAAAATGTTCCATGTATAATTTTGCGATGACGGGTGAGAGGGGTGATCCCATGTATCTTTGTCCATTATGGATGAAATATGTGTTGGTTAGGCAGTGGTTGGTCAGGCCCAGGATGTGTTTAGGGGGATTTTGTTTGTTCTGGATAGCTGTCAAGGCTTCTTTTATAGACACTAGGGTGAAGAGGGATATGACATTGAAGCTCACGAGCAGGTCGCTGGGTTGTAGGTTTTGTTTCTTTATTGTTTCTATGAAGTGGAGTGAGTTTTGTACGTATGAGGTGATGAATTCTGCTTAGGGTTGGAGTTGTTTGGCGAGGAATTTGGCAAGATTCTGTAGAGATGAACCTATGGAGCTGACTGGGTCTGAGTGGTGTTCCTTCTTTGTGTATCTTGGGGAGTTCATAGAGTTTGGGGCATCTGGAAGATTTCTCTCTGGGAATGATTCTTTGCTGGATCTCTTCACTGATGGGAGAGGCTTTTATTTTGGATTTGGTGGTTTTTTCCAGGTAGGTGGTGGGGTCTGTGTTTAGAGGTTTGTAAGCAGGGTCTTGGAGTAGGTTGGAGAGTTTGGCTTGGTAGTCAGATGTGTTCATCACCACAGTGGCGTTACCTTTGTCTGCTGGGAGAATGATTATGTTGTTGTTTTTCCTCAGGTTGGTGAGTGCTTCTTGTTCTTCTTGCTGTAAGTTTCTTTTGGGTGGATTACTGGAGCAAAGGACGTTGGTGACTGCAAGTCTGATTTTATTGGCTTCATCTGGGTTGATTTTGGTGAGTGTAGCTTCAACTCCTCATATGATGTCTTCAGTGGGGATGCGTTTAGGGGCGACTGCAAAGTTGAATCCTCTGGAAAGAACATTGGTTTCAGCTGTGGTGTGGGTTCTGTCTGATATGTTGTGTACTGTTTGTTTCATGAGTTGCTGTGGAGGGGGGTTGGGCTTCTGTTGTTTTTCTAGTCTGTGGAGTTTGTTGGTGTGTGTGTCTGTCTTGTAAGAAGTTTCTGTTTCGGCTCTCCAGAGGGCTAGTTGAGTGATTGTAAGTAGGGTCTGCCGATCCAGGAATGGGAGCAAAAGATGTTCAAGACAAAGCCATGACTGCCACCTGTTCCTCAAGCAGGAGTCCTGAGTCTATTAGGACCTCCAGCTTGTGCACTGAGTCTGTCTGAGGCAGTGGAACCCCATCTAAGCACCAAAGATGGTTTTTCAGAAGGCAACTGGACCTAACCCTTTGTTTTTCCTGGAAGACATTTCGTTTCTCATCCAAGAAGCTTCTTCAGTTCTGAAGAAGTGAATTGTTGTTACTGTTAAGTGAGTTTTGCTCCATTTTACAACTTTTCTTGCCACAGCTGTTAAGTGAATCGCTACAGTTGTTAAGTTAGTACCACGGTTGTTAAGTGAATCTGGCTTCCCCGTTGACTTTGCTTGCAAGAAGATTGCAAAATGTGATCACATGACACTGCAACGGTCATAAATATGAGTCAGTTGCCCAGCATGTGAATTTTGATTATGTGCCCATGGGGATGCTTACAGTCGTAAGTGCAAAAAACGGTCATAAGTCACTTTTTCCAGTGGCATTGTAACTTTGAACAGTCACTCAGTGAACTGTAAATCAAACACTACCTATAAGCTCTCTTGTCAAATTGCTGGGTTTTATTTAAGTCAGGAGCTCAATTGGAAATATTTTTATTCAAAGACTGCATTTAATAGATAAATATTATTAGGACACAATTTAGGAGTATAAGATCAATGGAAATGTGCTGTAAAGTGTAAGATTGTCAAAAATGACACTAAGCGCAAATAAAAGCCATTGCACCTTGGTAAATACAGCAGCAGCCATGAAGGCAATTCAACTATTGTACATAGAACACATTTCTTTATTCAAAGAAAGAAATAACTATCGAATATTAAATTATGATGCTTCTGTGTTCCCTTTTCTATAGCTTTGATTTCAGCATCATCCCTGGAAACAGTGGCTGCTTTTGTGTCATCAGGGATTCTGATTCACAGAAAGGCACCATCAATAGTGATTATTTCCATCTCAGCTGCCCCATTGTAGAAGTTGAGCCTGACACACTTTGTTGCCCAGAATCCAAAGTGCTTTGGCAGCTGAGGCAGAAAAGTTACGTACCTTTTCCGGTTGTGTAGTTGACTCTGTAGCCATATAGTTATAGAAATAAAGCACATGGTTAAAATTAGTGTTTTTCAAACTTGGCAACTTTAAGATGTGTGGACTTCAACTCCCAGAACTCCTCAGCCAGCCATGGCTTCTGGGAATTGAAGTCCACACATCTTAAAGTTGCCAAGTTTGAAAAAATCTGGTTTAGATGGGGAAAAAATCCATTTAGAGTTTGGAAAACTCAGGTGTAAGAATGTTGCTGCCAATCCAAACAGACAGGAGTAGACAAGAGTGCAAGACTAAAAGCAGATCCCTTGGTTTTTCCACTTCCTAATTCAATGTAGGAAGAAGATGGAGGCCAAGCTGTAATTCTGATCATTTTGTACCCATACATTTAGACTCTATAGACCAGGGGTCGGCAACCCACGACTCTGAAGCAGCATGCAGCTCTTTTGGCCCTCTGCTGCGTCTCCCTGTTGGCTGATCCCACCACTGGCTGCCCCCCTCCCCTCCCAGTCACTCCTCACCTGGCCTGAGAAGGTAAGGGATGGGGGATGGAGACTCGCTCCATATTCCAGAGGGGGCAAAGTGCCCCTGTACTTGCCTTTGCACAGCAACAGCATTCTGCCTTCATCACGGTACATTTGCGCTTAAGGCAGCCCTCGCCTCCCGCCAGTTCGTGCTTGGAACTATAAGACGCTTCGGGCTTGGAGCTGTAAGCCACTCTGGCCTGAGAGCTGTTGCTGCCTCCATGGCTTGCCTGCTGCTCACTCAGTGCCTTGCACAGCACAGTGAAATTTAGAATGCTTCATAATGGGGGAGTTGGGGTCCCCTCCTCCTGGAGTCCATTACAATGCAGAGCCACAATGCGACCCAGCCCCACTCCTCACTGGCAAGAGAGACAGAGAGAGATACAGAAAGACAGAGAAAGAGAGATAGAGATAGATAGACAGGTAGATAGATAGACACACACACACACACACACACACACGCACACACACAAGTGAACAACACACCTGAGGCCAGGTGTGGCAAGAGGTGGCTGGGAGGGGGGGTGAGGGGGGGGCCAGACCAGGCGGGGCAAATAATTTAACAACTGGTTCTCTGCCCTAATGACTGGCTGGATAGGTGTGGCTGGAGATCATGTGACTGGGAGGGAGGGAGTACTTTTCAACCCTCTCTGTGTGAAGAAGACATCAAGTTTTACATTCACCTCAAGAGAAAGAAATTCCATGGATTCATGAATCGAAATAGGTGCCTTGGGGGAAGGAAAATATCAAAATGGCAGCCATGACTACATAATTGCAGCTCTGGTGTGTCTTTAGATTGCTATTAGGATTCTTTTTTTAAAATCCCATCCTCGCACAGTCCACAGATGTCCTGGAGCTTAAGATAAAATATTGTATGTTTGAGGTCTGTCCAAGTTAGAGGTTGAGGAGTTCATGGCAAAGACCAAATTTGCTTACACATTTGTTCCAACAGAAAGATGTGGCTTCTCTCTACAATACAGCTACAATAATTCTAATGAGACCAATCAAGGAAACATTTCAGAAAGCCACTGATTTTTTTTAAAAAAAACCTTTTAAATCTTGAGCATTTTTCTTTTAAAAATCATATATTAGAAAGAATAGAGACACATGGAAATGGACCAGTGGTGGGTTCCTGCTGGATCGCACCGGATCGCGCGCGCTCCCTTTCAGCGCTCCACCTGGCTTGCGCGCTCCCTTTCAGCGCTCCACCTGGCTCTCGCGCTCCCTTCCGGCGCTGAAACCGGAAGTACAGTTTTGCCCGGCCCTGGCGAAGCAACGACGCCTGTCTGCGCTCCACCAGCTCGGCTGGGAACGGAGATGTTTCCTCAGCGGAGCGGAGCGCCTGAAAAGACTTTTCAGGCGCTCCGCTCCGCTGAGGAAACATCTCCGTTCCCAGCCGAGCTGGTGGAGCGCAGACAGGCGTCGTTGCTTCGCCAGGGCCGGGCAAAACTGTACTTCCGGTTTCAGCGCCGGAAGGGAGCGCGAGAGCCAGGTGGAGCGCTGAAAGGGAGCGCGCAAGCCAGGTGGAGCGCTGAAAGGGAGCGCGCGCGATCCGGTGCGATCCGGGAGGAACCCACCACTGAAATGGACAGTTATCATAGGTTATTTTACACACCTGGTTTAGGTACTACTCTTTTAGATGACCCCTTTACTATCTCCACTCCATACTTTGAAGCATCATTAATCTACATAATTCAATCAGGGCATAATACTAAAAACCATATTTTGGACAGCAGAAATCCCCAACTTTGCGAGCCTCAAGGAACACAAGAACTTCTGGGAATGCTTCATCGATTATAAAATGTCTGCAAAGGTCTCCTTTCTATAGTAATGACTTGTAAAAATGAAACTTTGATTACATGAACATGGTCACTGACTATATTGTGGGCATCTCTGTGTTTTTAGGTTGCTTGATCTTGAGATGCCTGGGGCTGCAACATCTCCTACAACTGTTTACGTGACAAATAGATTTGCAGTTGAACACTAGGAGGCTCCAGTACCTCATCTGAGGGTCAACTGAAACTGCAGGTTGAAAATATTTCCTTTGTAGAAACAAACAGACGAACGTAGCAGCCAGAGATATGGAGAAGATCCAGGGCAAATCTGAGATGTCAATGTGGGAAACTTCCTGGGACTTTTTAAGTAGCTTTGAAGAAATCTAACAAAATTGAAATTCAATTTAGAAAAAATTAAAGCCTTACACTTAGGGAAGAAAAACCAAAAGTACAAATACAGATTAGGTGAAACCTGGCTTAATAGCAGTAACTGTGAGAGGGGTTTTGGAGTCCTTATGGACATTCAGTCAAATATGAGCCAGCAGCATGTGGTGGCAGCCAAAAAAGCCAATGCAATCCTGAGTTGCATTAACAAAGGGATTGAATGAAGATCAAGTGGGGTACTAATACCACTCCATAAAGCCTTAGTAAGGCCACACCTAGATACTTCATCCAGTTTTGGTCACCACACTATAAAAAAGATGTTGAGACTCTAGAAAAAGTGCAGAGAAGAGCAACCAGGATGATTAGGGGACTGGAGACTAAAACATACGATGAACGGTTACAAGAACACTAGGAGGCTAGTCTAGTGAAGAGAAGGACCAGGGGAGACATGATAGCAGTGTTCCAATATTTGAGGGGCTGCCACAGAGAGGAAGGGGTCAAGCTTTTTTTCAAAGCACCCGAAGGCCAGACAAGGAGTAATGGATGGAAACTGATCAAGAAGAGATTCAACCTAGAAATAAGGAGAATTTTTCTGACAGTGAGATCAATCAACCAATGGAACAGAAGTTGCATTCAGAAGTTGTGGATGCTTTATCATTGGAAGAGACTGCACAGCCACTTGTCAGAAACAGTATAGGGTCCTCTGCTTGAGCAGTGGATTGGACTAGATGACCTACAAGGTCCCTTTCAACTCTGTTATTCTGAATGTAAATAAAACGCCCTGCTCCAATCCAGTTCTCTCCATCTGTATTGGATTTCAACTTTTATGTACCTTAATTGGTGTGACCATTATGGCAAGTCAAAATCCACCTCTTCTAGAGAGCACCAGGTTGGAAAATCTCATATATTAATTTCCTTCCTCCCTCCCTCCCCTCCTTATTTTTAAGAACAATACTGTCCTTATATATAGATATACTACCTACACATCCATAATCAACCTCTGAAATTGAGAATTAGAGCAATGTGTTATCTAATACTAATGATACCTCACTCTTTTCTTGGTGACATTTGTTTTTTAAGGAGCGGAACAGTTGTCTTAATTCTCTACAAGGCATACGTTACTCACCTTACTTAAATTCACTCCATACCCCTAAATGCAAAAAAGGGAAAAGGCAAAGGAAAGCAGCACACTATGTGGGGCTGATCTTGATGATAAAGCGAAAGCTTTCCGTAGCACATGATCCAGTTACACAATGTTGGTGGGTGGGACTTCTAAGAGCTTTTTAGTGTAAAGGCATCTGAAAGGCCACAAATTAGGGAAGGTTGGATTTAACTATTTAATTATTTAATTTATTCATGTTATGTATCTTTATGTATGGACTGTACACCGCCCCGAGTCCCTTTTGGGAGAGGGGACGGTCTATAAGCGCAAATAAAGTAAGTAAGTAAGTAAGTAAGTAAATATGTACTGATTAGTCATTCCTCTCCATTCTTCTGCTTCTCCCTTCTCCTTGTTTTAAAAAGCAAACAATGAAAGTAGCAGGTTTTATTTATTGCAGACATTACACTTCTATTTCTACAGTGCTTATGGAACTGGAAACTGTGTCCCAAATTTCAGAGCAGATTGCTCCTGAGGTTCATTTTCTTAGCATCAACATAGGACATAAAATAATAGAGTTGGAAAGGACCTCGAAGTCCAATCCATGCTTAAGCAGGAAACCCTATACCATTTCAGATAAATGGCTTTCCAATCTCTTTTTGAAAGCCTGAAAAGTGATGGAGTGCCCACAAATTCTGAAGGCAGACTGTTCCATTGGTTGATTGTTCTAACAGCTAGGAAATGTCTCCTTAATTCTAGGTTGCTTCTCTCCTTGGTTACTTTCCATTCATTGTTTCTTGCCTTGACTTTTGGTGCTTTGGAAAATAGCTTGATCCCCTTGTCTTTGTAGGAGCCCCTCTGATATTGGAACACTGCTATCATGTCTCCTAGTCCTTCTTTTCATTAAACTAAGCCAGTGATGGCGAACCTTTTTTGGCTCACGTGCCAAAAGTGGGGGGAGTGCAGGGGGGTCGTGCACAGATGTGCCACACCCATAATGCAATGCTCATGATCCCAACGTGCATGCACGCATGACCAGCGCTCCCCCCCATTTTTGGCATGCTTTCTTTGCCCTCCCTAGGCTCCAAAGGCTTTATAGGAGCCTGGGGAGGGCGAAAAGAGCCTCCCCCGCACCCTCAGAGGCCCTCCGGAGGCTTCAGGATCTTCCCTGAAGCCTCAACAGCACGAAATATTGGCCCAACAGGCAAACCGG
Organism: Natrix helvetica; assembly: GCF_964273705.1. NCBI lineage: Eukaryota > Metazoa > Chordata > Lepidosauria > Squamata > Natricidae > Natrix > Natrix helvetica. The sequence continues at coordinate 32,324,817 of NC_138548.1, forward strand.
AAGTTCAGGAGCAGAGTTCCAGTTTGTTTGTAGGGCCGGTTTTAGCCCTCCGGAGCCTTCAGGGACCTTCCGGAGGCTTCCCTGAAGGCTCTGGAGGACTAAAAATGTCCGTATGTACAAACAGGGCTCCAGAGGGGGAAAAAGGGCCTCAAAAGAAGTCCGAAGTCAGCTGACCAGCATGTGCATGCGCACTGGCCAGCTGACAGAGCAATGCCTCGCATGCCCTGACAAATGGCTCCGCATGCCACTTGTGGCATGCATGCCATATGTTTGCCATCACGGGACTAGACATACCCAAGTTCTGTAACCTTTCTTTGTATGTTTTTGCCACCAGTTATCTAATAATTCTTGTTGCTTTTCTCTCCACCCTTTCCAGTGGGTCAACATGTGACTTCAAATTACAGGCCTAGACTTTGCATTTTTTAGTAAAACATTATATGAGATGCTAACTTACTTTTGTCAAAGTATGGTCTGAGCTACTGATCAGTAGCCTGTGCAGCCATCAGCAGTGTCCATGCAGGATGTTTGTGTATGTGCGATATCAATGTATATTTTTAATCCCTCTGCCATCCTGACTTTTTAATCCAATCCCCTGCAATTGTCACCAGATGTCGTTTCCCAAATGTATAATCCATGTTACATCAGAATAATTAATTTAGATAATGTTGTAGGAACACATGAAATTAAGAGACTTTTTTTGTCCTGAGTTGAGATATTTAATGACTAAATATTTTGGTATGTAGCATTAACTGTGATGTTCCTCTCTATTCCCACAAATAAAAATGATGACAATTTAATACTGTTACATGTGTATGTTTTTGCTGTAATCATTGCATGCAAAAGAAATTACAACTGAAGTTTGTTTGTTTGTTTGTTTGTTTGTTTGGATTTATATGCTCCCCTTCTCCAAAAGGGCGGCGTACAACATTAAAAAACATACATCCCAAAAGTTAAAAAAAAATTTAAATCCATATCCAAAAAAACAAACCGAATTTAAAAGACAATACATTTAAAATAAGTTAAAAATTAACAGGCCAGGCCGGCTTGCTGGAAAAGCCAACTTTTTAGGACGCGTCAGAAGGACGCGTCAGGGATTATGCGAAGCTCCGGGGGCAGCTCATTCCAGAGGGAAGGCGCTCCCACAGAGTAGACTCTCCCCCTGGGGATCACCAGCCGACACTGTCTGGCCGACAGCACCCTTAAGAGGTCAACTCTGTGGGATCGTACTGGACGGTGGGCGGCTACTGGTGGCAGTAGGTGGTCTCGCAAGTACCCTGGGCCTAATAATAATAATAATAATAATAATAATAATAATAATAATAATAATAATAATAATAATAATAATAATAATAAATATTTATTTCTTAGCCGTACCCTCTCCCGAAGGACTCGGGGTGGCGTACAATGAAACATATGAAATAAATATGTGGACAAAACAAACATATAACAGAGACATATACCAGACATACACAAGGAGGAGGTCGGCTGATGAATAAAAAACAATTAAAATACAGTATTTAAAACCCCTAGATAATTAAATATAATTAAAATACCCAATTAAAAACCCGTCAGGAGCGATATGGTTAGATCAAAGTTGAGCCAGGCCAGCTGCTTGGAATAGGTGGGTCTTAAGCTTAATACGAAAGGAGCGGAGGTCAGCGGTATTCCTAATATCCGGAGGGAGGTCATTCCACAGGGCTGGGCCCGCCACAGAGAAGGCTCTACTCCTAGGCGCCGCCCCCCAACACTGTCTAGTGGACGGCACCTGGAGGAGGCCCTCTCTGTGCGAGCGAATTGGTCGCAGAGATGTATGGGGCAGAATACAATCCCGCAGGTAACTAGGTCCTGAGCCATGGAGCGCTTTAAAGATTGTTATCAAAACCTTGAAACGCACCCGATAGACCACAGGAAGCCAGTGCAGCTCGCGCAGGAACGGTGTCACATGGGAGTACCTAGTACTCCCCATAATTACCCGCGCGGCTGCGTTCTGGACCAACTGTAGCCTCCGGGTGCATTTCAAGGGAAGCCCCATGTAGAGAGCGTTACAGTAGTCCAAGCGAGACGTCACCAGCGCATGGGTGACTGTGCGTAAGGTGTCCCGGTCCAGTAGGGGGCGCAATTGGCGCACCAGGCGAACCTGGTGGAACGCCCCCCTTGCCACGGCTGTCACATGGTCATCCATGGACAGCCGGGCATCCAGGAGGACGCCCAAATTGCGCGCCCGCTCCACGGGGGCAAGTTGAATGCCCCCAATGGCCAATGATGGAATTAATTGGCTGAACCGGGGAGCTGGTACCCACAGCCACTCCGTCTTGGAGGGGTTGAGCTTGAGTCGGTTGTCATCCATCCAGATCCGTACGGCTTCCACACACCGGGACATCACTTCGATGGCCTCGTTGGGGTGGTTCGGGGTGGAAAAGTACAGCTGAGTATCATCAGCGTACAGATGGTATCCCACCCTGAAACCACGGATGATCTCACCCAGCGGCTTCATATATGTGTTGAACAGGAGTGGCGAGAGGACCGACCCCTGTGGCACCCCACAAGTAAGGGGGCATAGGGTCGACCTCTCTTCTCCTGCCAACACACGCTGCGTCCAGCCAGAAAGGTAGGAGCCGAACCACCGCAAAACGGTGCCCCCGACCCCCAACCCCTCCAGCCGGCGCAGTAGGATACCATGGTCGATGGTATCAAAAGCCGCCGAGAGGTCTAATAGGACCAGGATAGAGGAACAACCCCTATCTCTGGCCCTCCAGAGATCATCCACCAACGCGACCAAGGCCGTCTCCGTGCTGTGACCGGGGCGGAAGCCGGACTGGCGCGGGTCTAGATAATCATTTTCCTCCAGATGTCGTGGAAACTGGTAGGCCACCACACTCTCTACAACCTTCGCCAAAAAGGGAAGGTTGGAGACAGGACGATAATTGGCCAGCTCCAAAGGGTCCAGGGAAGGCTTCTTGAGCAAGGGTCTCACCACCGCCTCTTTCAAGGCGGCCGGGAGAGACCCCTCGCTCAGCGAAGCATTCACTAGGCCCAGGAGCCAGTCTCGTGTAACCTCCCAGGATGCCAGTACAAGCCAGGAGGGGCACGGGTCCAATAAACATGTGGTGGGTCGCAGTCGTCCACGCATTCTGTCCAAATCCTCGATGGCAACCAAGTCAAACTCCTCCCAGATCGATTCCTCAAGACTCGCCATGGACGTCTCTATTGGACCACTGACAGGGACCCAATCCCTCCGGATTTGAGCGATTTTATCCTGCAGATATTTACCAAATTCCTCTGCCCTGCCCTGTAGAGGGGCCTCCCGCGGCCTCTGAAACAAGAGGGAGCGGGACACCCGAAACAGGGCGGCAGGGCCATGGAGTGCTTTAAAGGTCATAATTAATACCTTGAATCACACCTGGAAAACAACCGGCAACCAATGCAGGCCGCCTAAAAGGGGTGTAACATGGGAGCACCTAGGTACCCACATGACAACCCGCGCGGCCGCATTCTGGACCAGCTGAAGCCTCCGGGTGCTCTTCAAGGGCAGCCCCATGTAGAGAGCATTGCAGTAGTCCAGGCGAGAAAGGACGAGAGCATGAGTGACTGTGCACAGAGCATCCCGATCCAGGAAGGGGCGCAACTGACATACCAGGCGAACCTGGTAAAAGGCCCTCCTGGTCACGGCCGTCAGGTGTTCTTCTAAACTAAGCCACGTATCCAGGAGGATTCCCAGATTGCAAGCCTTCTCTGAGGGGGCTAAAATTACTCCCCCTATCGTCAAAGATGGAACAAGATGTACAAATCGGGATGACGGAAACTACAGCCACTCAGTCTTGGAGGGATTGAGCTTGAGCTTGTTCCTCCCCATCCAGATCCGCACAGCCTCCAGGCATCGGGACATCACGTTGAGGGCATCGTTTGGGTGGTTTGGGGTAGAGATGAAAAGTTGGGTATCATCAGCATATTGATGATACCAGATCCCAAAACCACGGATGATCTCGCCCAGCGGTTTCATGTATATGTTGAACAGGAGGGGTGAGAGAACCGACCCCTGGGGCACCCCACAAGTGACGCGCCTGGGGGTTGATCTCTGCCCTCCAGTCAACACAAACTGCGACTGATCCGACAGGTAGGAGGAGAACCACCGTAAAACGGTGCCCCCCACTCCCAACCCCCCGAGTCGTCGCAGTAGGATACCATGGTCGATGGTATCGAAAGCCGCCGAGAAGTCTAATAGGACCAGGACAGAGGAACACCCCCTGTCCTGGGCCCACCAGAGATCATCAATCAACGCAACCAATGCCGTCTCTGTGCTGTACCCGGGCCTGAAACCCAACTGAAACGGATCCAGGTAGACAGCTTCATCCAGGTACTGGGGAAGCTGATGTGCTACCACACTCTTGACAACCTTTGCTACAAAGCGAAGGTTGGAGACCGGACAATAGTTGGCTAAAGAAGCTGGGTCCAGGGAAGGCTTCTTGAGGAGGGCCTCACCACTGCCTCCTTCAAGGCGGTGGGAAAGAACCCCTCTCTCAATGAAGCATTGGTAATCGCCTGGAGCCAGCCTCGTGTCACCTCCTGGGAAGCCAAAACTAACCAAGAGGGACACGGGTCCAGCACACAAGTGGCCGCACTGAGTCTCCCCATATTCCTGTCCATGCCTTCGGGGGTCACAGGGTCAAACCCATCCCAGATTATCTCCTCAAGATTCATCCCTGTCGGCTCGCCCGAATCTACCCAGTCAGAGTCCAAGCCTGTCCGGATCTGAGCGATTTTATCCTGCAGATACTGAACAAATTCTTCAGCCCTAACCTGCAAGGGGTCTTCCCCAGTTCCTTGGTTAAGTAAGGAGCGGGTCACCCTAAACAGGGCGGCTGGGCGGTTATCTGCGGACGCGATAAGAGCGGAAAAATATTGCCCTTTTGCCGCTTCTATCGCCACTAAGTAGGATTTAATATGAATTCTTACTAGTGTTCGATCAGATTCAGACCGGCTGGCCCTCCAGCCACTCTCTAGGCATCTTTTCCGGCGTTTCATCTCCCGGAGCTCCTCGGTAAACCAGGGAGCCATCCGGGATCGACACCGGGTCAGAGGCCGCAAAGGCACAACACGATCCAAGGCCCCAGCAGCAGCCCTATCCCAGGCTTCCACTAGGGCTTCGGTCGAGTTGTGAGCAAGGGATTCAGGAAAAGTCCCAAGCTCCATCAGGAACCTTTCAGGGTCCATCAGGTGCCTGGGGCGGAACCATCTAGTCCCGTGATGGCGAACCTATGGCACGCGGAGCCATTTGTCAGGGCACGCGAGGCGCTGCCCTGTCAGCTGGCCAGCACGCATGCGCGCGCTGGCCAGCTGAGTTCACCTTTTTAAAAGCTATTTTTCGCCTTCTCCAGGCTCCAGAGGCTTTATAGGAGCCTGGGGAGGGCGAAAAGAGCCTCCCCCGCCCCCCGGAGGCTTCAGGGACCGTCCGAGGATTCCCTGATGCCTTCAGAGCGCTTAAAACGACCCTCCGAGCAACCCGGAAGTCACTTCCGGTTTGCTCGGAGGGTGGTTTTAAGCGCTCCGAAGGCTTCAGGGAAGCCTCTGGACAGTCCCTGAAGCCTCCAGGGGGTCGGGGGAGGCTCTTTTTGCCCTCCCCAGGCTCCTATAAAGCCCCTGGAGCCTGGGGAGGGCAAAAAAAAAACATGTAAAATGGGGGGGTCGCGCGTTGTGCGCGTATGCGCACTGGGGAGGTCGCGTGTTGCATTATGGGTGCAGCACGCCTGCACTCGACCCCCCCTGCGCTCCCCCCACTTGTGGCACACGAGCCAAAAAAGGTTCGCCATCACTGATCTAGTCGGTCCCGCCTCCCTGCAGCGAGGAGTAGCGGTATGGAAGTCAAGCCTGATGAGGAAATGATCAGACCATGACAAGGGTTGAATAGAAATATCCCCTAAATCTAGATCATTCATCCACTGCCCAGAGACAAAAATCAGGTCGAGCGTGTGTCCCCCATTATGGGTGGGGTCTTGAATTAACTGAGTTAGGTCCATAGCTGTCATGGAAGCCATGAACTCCCGATCTGACTCGGATGTCTCGCCAATGAAAGGCAGATTGAAATCCCCCAGGACCATGAGCCTGGGGAAATCAACCGCCAATCCAGCTAATACATTCAGCAGCTCCGGCAGGGCTGATGAAACATAGCAGGGAGACAGGTACGTAACAAAAAGGCCCACCTGAGCTCCAAGGCCCCACTTCACACAGAGGGACTCACACCCGCCTAACTGAGGCACAGTGACCTCCTGAGGTCTGAGACTTTCCCTAATAACCACCGCCACCCCCCATCCCTGCCTTGGTGAAACGCCCAGAAGCCTGGTGGGCATAGTTCGCTAAGGGGCAAACCCCCCTCATAGCCCAACCAGGTCTCCATAATGCACACCAGGTCCACTCTACCCTCTTGTATGAGGTCGTAAATGAGGGGAGCCTTATGTACCATGGACCTGGTGTTAAGCGACACCAGCCGGAGACCAGGGTCCTGTAATCCCGAGCACCCGGGGGTGCGAGAAGGGCGATGAGGGTTGGAACGCGCAATCGCTCTTGAACAGCAAACCTGCGTCCTCCGAACATCATTTGGCCCTTGGCCCCCACCATATCTGCCTCTCCCACAAACAGTAGAGATGGTGAACCCCCCAATGGAATGGCTTAGCATCTCCCCCGTAATCCAAACCCTTCCTAGCCCTCCCACCCCGCACCCATTAGTTATCTCTGGCCTGTGCCCTGGCAGACTCCCCCCCAAGCCTGTCTGAGCCATCCGAATCAACCCCCTCTCCCCCCCTTAAAATTTGGTTTAAAAGCCCCTGTAAAAAACCCTTAAGAAGTCTCTTCTTCGCATGCCACCTCTCGGGATCCCAAGATCTGTCATTAAGGAAGCATCTTGATAGGTCAGAAGGCCATCCCCGGGAAAGGGGGAGTTCCCGGAGGGAATAAAGTTCTGTCGCAGTATAGCATAGAGGAGAGTATGGCATCAACCAAACGGGATGACATCATGGGGAGATGGAACAAGGAGATGACATGTCCACAGGGGGGGGGGCAGTCGGCAGTGTTCAAGGGGGTAGCAGGAAGCTTATGTCCATCATAAAAATAGTCGATGTTGGGGACAATATGTAAAAGTAACGGACAGCTGTCCAAAATCGCAGCAGATGGTATCTTGCGAGGTGGTGAAGCGGCCAGTGATGGTGGCAACGAGGACAGTGGCGGCATCGGCAGCTGCTCCAACTCCAACTCCAACAGCTAAGCTCCGCCCACGCCAGCCGCACTCACATCCATCGCCAGGGCCGCACTCTGTTGACCCAGTCCATAATATCACAGGAGGGGGGGCCAAATGGCCACATGGCACAGTACGGTGGCCCAGGCAATGGCGGCAACACCGGGGGGGGGACGACAGCGAAGGACCCCCCCACTCCAACCGCGCCCACGCCAACTCCCGAAGCCATCTTCCGCCAGCGTTATTATCCATGCCAGCTGCCTCAGCCCCTCCCCGCTGATCTAATTTATCATGTTCATAAGCAAGGAGGAGGGGGGAGCAACCGGGATAACACCACGGCGTGGTGGGGCGGCAGCTGTAGAGACCCCAAACCGGGCATCCCACCACCACCGCCGGCCACACCCACGCCGGCTGCAGAGACCCCAGGCCGGGCGTCCCGCCACAGCTGCTGACCACACCCATGCCGGCAGCCGCTGATGCTCTCCATTCTCCTTTCACTGCTAACCGCCCCATTTCACTCACAATGTTCCAGCTATAAGGCAGGACATCGCAGCTCAAGGGTATCCCCCGAGGTCCCAGGAAGTTCTCATAGCTGGACCTGGAACCAACGATGGAATAGGGTACCCCTGCAAGCCCCAAGACGGACAATCATCTCCCCAAAGCTCTCCTCAAACACGACAGGACACCATCTTGGGCATGCGTAGTAGAAGAGAAGTGATGAAGATTAAGGTTGCTTGTTTTCTGTTTTAGGTTACATTAGAAAACATTTTGTGCCTTGCCCATACTCTCTATAGAGAATGACCTTTTGCAAAAAGCATCATATAAAAATATAATTGCAATGAAAAAAATCTTCAAACTTTTATCATCAATATTCATATTGACTGATGAAATTCTGCTTCTGGATATATAATGTCCTTCCTTAAAAATGGGTATCTTTTTTCATTAATCCATTGCATAGCAATAACATTTAGGCTTATAATACTGCCCCACAGCACTTTACAGGACTCTCCGGGCACTTTAAAATGTAATCATTGTTTCCCTTTTGGCCCCAACAATCTGGGTCCTCATTTTTACCAACCTCAGAAAGATGGAAAGTTGAGTAATCAACTTTGATTGAACTTTGAGCTCCGACAGAATTGAACTCCAGGTTGTAGGCAGAGTTAGCCTGCAATACTGCATTCTAACCACTGCTCACAATATGACCCCAAAGATATCGCCACCAACAATAAAGCTTTTTCTACTAACTTCAATGCTCCATGTTGATGAATAGAAATTCCCTTGAATCAACCCCTTCCAATGATTTGGTGTGAAAGGGCAGGATTTATGTGGATAAAAACCAGATCAAGCAAATTCAGGCTAAACAACTACACAAAAGCAGATAATTGTTCTTGAAAATTTTGATGGAACATTCCACATAAAAGGGTGGAAAAGGTATATATTTCCCCATGGACAATTCACTGGATTCAATATAACTTTTTAGTTCTTCTAAATTTTTAGTTTTCTAAATTTTCCTTGGGTTTTGGTCCATCAAACAAATGAAGGCGCTTCGTATGGTAGGTGTCAGGCCATTGGTTTGTGTAGTTTATATTGGTTTATATTGTTCACAGAAATTGGTAGTAGCTCTCCTCAATATTTCCTCATCATTCTTTTGGAATGTCTCTCAGATTAAATTTGGGAGTTTACATGTGCAAAATTATGTTTGCACAATGATCTCTGATCTCAGGAAAATAGTTTCATTCTGTTTGGAATTGGATCAACCAGCAATAGAGACATCCACAGTTCAGTTGTGTTTGCTGTGGTTTCTTTTCACTTGTTTTCCTACCATTTTTGCATTTTGGCTTATATACCAGCCCATAGCACTTTACAAAGACTAATCTGCTGGAATCCACCTTTTTAAGCATTATATGAAAGGCTAACATTGTGCTTACTCACTTTTATCCAGCTTCTTGCAAAACATTAATGTTGTGACCCATTGCCTGAAATTACCCATCCTTTCACTGAAAACAGTTAATTAGGAACTGAGCTCTGAGCTTAATTTTGCAAAAGTCACCCAGTATTGTTTTGGGCCCTATGACTGTGTCTTGATTAATCACAACTTTATCACACAAAAGGTATGGCTTTTCTTTTCAGCTGATGACATAATCTTTTTAATTGGTGTCAGGAAGCCTACTTATGAGAGAGCCATGGAAAAACTCCTATAGGTTATAATTTTACTTGGCTGCATTCACAGGGGAGTGAATGAAACAAGCTTTAAGAATGTACTAGAGTCTCATTACATCTCACTTAGTTGTCAACACAAAAGCCCTCGCTCCTCAAGACAGAGGATTAGCAATGGGAAATTCTGTTTGCTATAACTTCACTCCTTGAACTATTAACCTTTTTAGCAAAACTGGCGAAAAATGAATGTCAGCTAAATCTCCCTTGCAGAGACCTAGTTGGGATCAAGAAAGAAGTCATATTTAAGAAGCCATGGTTTATTTATTTATTTTAATTTAAGGAGATCCAGAATGCCAGCAGTCTCTCTAGCTGGGGAATCTATATAGCTATAGTGAATAAATTGTATTTGGAAGACTTGTGTTTGAACAAGCATCTCAATAGCGTTTTTTTGTGTTAATAGAAAAACTATTAAAATATTTTATATATATATATATATATATATATATATATATATATATATATATATATATATATATATATATATATATATATATATATATATATATATATATATATATATATATATATATATATATATATATATATATATATATATATATATATATATATATTCATACCAGGGGTTGTAACACAAATACATACATATATATATATATAGTTTTTCTAGGGCAGTTTATTACTAAAACCTAAAGCTGTGGGTGGGGGGATGGGTTCCAAATAAATACAACAGTGATGAAAGAAAATGAACCCCAAGCATGAAAATAAAGCTATTATTAAAAAAATAGAAAACAAGATAACTAAGAGAAAAGCTGAAAGGCATTTTGATTTGGAATAGTTGTTGGCCCTTTAATGCCTGGGTAAATAGACATGACTTCAACTATGTTCTGGAAGAAGATATAGTAGGATCAGCCCATTCTACAGTTCCCAGGAATTTCTATAACTGGGTCACTGTCTCTAAGAGGCCCTATTTCTGGCCACTGTGTTGTGAACCAAATCCACAAGTGGGATGAGGAATGAGGTTTTCTCAACAGATTTGAATGCATTGGGGGAGAGATTTTAAAGTGCCCAAACCCTGAGTTGTTAAGGAAGTCATAAGCAAATGGCACACTGTAAATTTGTCTTAGTAGGATGAAGGTGCAGCACTTCCAGGAAAGGGTATTATGTGATTCCACTTAGCTGTCCTTTTCATTGAATTGTATTGTACCACTTGTGGCTTACACACCAACTTCAAGGCTATCTCTATGTAAAATGCATTACAGCTATCCAATCAAGGGGACATTAGGACATGGATCACTGAGTTTCAACTTTTCCCAATGAACTTGAACATAGCCCTTGTCATTGAAGTGTCTTTGATGATACATTGACTTCAACCTATACACCTATTCCTTTAGAAAAAGTGCTTTCCCATTCAATCCAGACTAGTTTCCACATTTTCCATGATTGAGAACTTTCCTTCCTTAGTATATCTATTTATATACATTTAGCTTCAGTATGTTGACCTTCATCCAATTCATCATAGTCTCAAGTTGCCTATCTAGCACCTGTACAGACTTCCCTGATTCAGATAGAAAAGAAAGAGAACTCATTGCATCAGCATACTGGTGATATTGCACACCAATGATCTTGATGACAACTTCACTGCTTCATGCTGACACTGAATAGTAGAAAAGGAAGGATAGGTCCACATGTGATTCCATAACACAACTCCATAGAGCCAAACAGAAATTTCCTAATTGTTATTTTTGATAATGATGCTACACAGAGGAATAGAACTATTGGAACACAATGCCTCCTCTTCCTATCCCACTGGACCCTTCCAGCATGATTGCTGCTGAGAAAAGCAGGTGAGTCAATGAAATAGGATGTCTTATGTGTCTCTCCTGTTGAAAGCCTTCATAGGAGGTTAACCATGACTGCTGTCACTGTCCTGTTTGAAGGCTAGGCTCCATTAACTTATTCATAAATTAGTGAAAACAGTAGCTAAGAAAGTCAAGAAAGAGCTAACAGAGAGTCAGAGGGTTGTAAATTAGGCAGTTAATAATTGTAATTGTTTAATTTTTGCAAGCCATAAAATATAATGGTTGAAGAAGGGCAAAACAAAAACACTTGTAGTCTTGAGCTGATGAAGTCCAGAAAAACTAGTCCCAGGGAAAGTCAAAGAGCAGAGTGTAAAATAAGGAGTTGGGAGAATGAAAGAATGTGAAACCAAAACAACACAATAATTTTTGTCTAAGCCAGGAGCAAGGTCTGGCGGATGCTGCTAGCTTTGACCAATTAGAGGAGTTTAAAGCCTTTTCTCTGAGAGGACATACAGATCTCCACTGTCCAATTTTTTAATTGCCATTGTATTTGTGGGCTTGACTTCCACTCAAGGTTAGTATCTGGTAGAATCCGAGTCAACATCCATCTGTTTCAAGTCTAGATCATTAGTCCCAGGAACTGCCTGAATTCCCAATTACGGTCTGATCATCCATTAGATACTTGTCTCCAGCCTTAGAGGAATCTATAACTCTATCCAGGCACGAAGCTAATAGGAAATGGGTCTATATAATTGTCTTCTTCCTTGTGTGTTTATAGCTGGATAACCACTACACTTTCCAGCACCTTGTCAGAAGCTAAATATTTGCAAACTGGGTGGTAGATGTCAAGTATTGATTCTTTGTTGCTTAATGAAGACAAAAATAGAAACTCAAGCAAAGATCTATTGAATTAACTGCTGGTTAGTTTCCACTTGGAAAGCAAAGAAAGGGAAGTTAAATCAGATTTCTGAGGGTTAAGTATTACAACACTAGGTCCTAACCCAGGGGTGGGATTCTATTGGTTTGGACTGGTTCAGATGAACCGGTAGCTCCGACAATCAGCTGGGAGTGAACCAGTTCACGCCGATGATCAGATCCCTCATCCGTGCTATTTTCCTACCTTTATCTTCTCAGCTATTAGGGCAGCAAAGCAGATAGCCATGCGAATCAGCTATGTTACTCCTCCAAAGAAACCTGGAAGTGAAGATTTCTTCATACTGTGTACGCGCATGCAAATCACATGATCACCGAACCAGTTATTAAACTGAGAGGATCCCACCACTGCCCTAACCCCAATATAACCCACCTTGAATTTATGACGAGGGCAGGATGTTCCATTTCCCTTTGAACATTTCTCTATTTGAAGGTGTCCTCAAATTGAACTTTGCTTAAAATTAAAGAAATGTAAGAAGATAGAGTGCAAAGTGCCCTTAAAGTTGAGTATCATCAGGGTAACTAACTAAACAGGAGCACAATTCATCTATTAAATCTTCTCCGGTATTTGTATTTCTATTTTAGAGCAACATTTGCCTGATTTCCCACTATTCAGATACAGTTTAAGTAAATCTTTGTTTTCCTTTGTGGTACCATTTCAAAGATACCTAAGCAGTCCTTTAAGTACTCAAATAAATTAAAGCCAATTGTGTATAGCCTAAAAATGTCCTTAAACTTTTCTCACAGGCATTCTATTTCTTAGAAAGTGTTTATTAAGGGACTTGATTGGACTAGGACATCTGGATTTCAGAGTTCAGTTAAAAGAAGAGCCAGTGAGGGGCTGGCAACTATTTCTACTTCTCTAGCCAAAGTAGCTTGCTCATCTTAGACAGTTCCACTTGTATAAGATCTGGGATACAATCTGTTTCCCTAAGGGAGCAGAATAGTTCAAGTCCTAAGGCTATTATATTCCAGGCTATTGCATTCACACTTAACTTACAACTTAACTTACTTAATATAGCCCTCCAATTTTGAAGCTAATATTTGGGGGTGGGGGAAAGAGGGAACTCATTTTTGTTTCAGAGAAAGGCATTTATAGTGGAAGGGAACAGGGAACATTTTGTTCAACCTAGTATTTATGAAGCTACAGAAGGAACAGCAAATATTCACAGGAGCTGCTTCTCTCAACAGCAACATGAACCAAGACGGCAAGGTCTTTGAAAGAATGAAAAGACAAAGATGGCCACTTGAAGACAGTGGCAAAAGCATGAAGAGGAGGGAAACATGAGTTAGTGTTTTTCAATCCTGGCAACTTTTAAGGTGCATGGGTCAGTGTGACAATTTGAAGTCCGCACATCTTAAAATTGCAAAGCCTGCAAAACGCTACTGCCCAAGGAACTCTGGGAGTTGAAGTCCACCTTTCTTAAAGTTATTAAAGTTGAAAAGCCCTGCCTTGAGCTGTCTTCCAGCCAGTCTCATTGGTACCCAGTCAATAGCCAGCTGAAATGTATTTCTTGGAGGCTCCTGATTCAATAGCGGCAGCAACTGACCAGGGACTCTCTGAACCTTGGTGAAAGGCAAATAAATGGAAAGATGTCCTCTGAGCAGAGTTAATTATGGGTGCCGACTGAAAGGCAAGGTCACAGGAGTCCGCAATCACAAGGATAAAAGAAGAACCAACCTCCGGCTTCGTTGCGGTAGAGGGACATGCAGCAGTCGCCAGTCACCTAGCAACAAGTCTCCTTCCCCTGCTGCGCTGTTTAATTCCTAGATCTCCTCCTCCGGATGTTGGCCTCTTTCCCTGACACAATGCATTATGTTGCTGGCTTGCAGGAAACAGAAATCCACTGTACGTGGCCCTCCCCTCCTATTGACCGCTTGCTCCTTTTCTTTGGAAACCACAAAAGAGCCTCGCACGAAGCTCTGAAAGGGGGAAAGAAAAGCACGCCAGAGAAAACATTTCTTTCTAATTGAGATTGAATGAAAAGGATGTTCTTTTTAAAATTTTGCCTTATTGAGGCCACATTCTCTCCCCTCCTCTCAGCACGCATCGCCCCACACTGAAGCATGTTAAACACTGGAAACACAACTGGACATTTTCACTGCCCATTGCAACATATAACCGCTTACATGTACACACACACACACACACACACGCATACACACATCTTTGCACTCATGCTCTTTTCATTATAGCAGAACTACAGCTGCCTCTACAGCTATTTAAAAACTCTTCTGTGTTTCAAAATATACCTAGGTCATTTGTGGCAGGTTTAAATATAGTCTTGATGTCACTTCAAGTTTTCTCAACCTTTGAACCCAACTCCTCCGGTCCACAGGGCCAAGTAAGCATCCAAGAGTAGCATAAATGTCTCTCAGCTTTCAATGATCTTGCGGACCACATGGAGACTTCTGGGAGGGGCACTCTGGGCAGGGCCAACCAGGGGTGGGATTTGGAGGTTCTCCGAACCGACATTAACATTCTCCCAAATCCAGGCGAACCTGTAGCAGTCTACCTCTGCCCCCTCTTATGACAAATATCCACATGAGCATTCTAACAGGAAATGAACTATTAAATGTATACGAAAAAGTTATTTAACTTGTCTAGGTTTTTAGCAGCCATCCAAGTGAAAATGACCATGATTGGGAATGAACAAGAACATTGGGCATTATCTAACAAATGAAATTCAATGGTGAAAAAAGCAAGGTTCTACATTTAGGCAAGAAAAACAAAAAGCACAGGTACAGTATAGATGGTACTTTGCTCAATAGTAGTAACTGTGAGAGGGATCTCGGAGTCCTAGTGGAGAACCATTTAAATATGAGCCAGCAGTGTGCAGCAGATGCCAAAAAAGCCAACACAGTTCTAGGCTGCATAAATAGAGGGATAGAATCAATACACCAAAGTGTTAATACCATTTTATAATGCCTTGGTAAGGCCACACTTGGCATACTGCATCCAATTTTAGTCGCCATGATGTAAGAGAGATGTAGAGACTCTAGAAAGAGTGCAGAGAAGAGCAACAAAGATGATTAGGGGACTGGAAGCTAAAACATATGAAGAACAGTTGCAGGAACTGGGTATGTCTAGTTTAATGAAAAGAAGGACTAGGGGAGATATGATAGCAGTGTTCCAATATCTCAGGGGTTGCCACAAAGAAAAGGGAGTCAAACTATTTTCCAAGGCACCTGAGGGTAGGTGAAGCAATGGTTGGAAACTAATCAAGTAGTTGAGAAGGAGAAATTTCCTGACAGTTAGAACAATTCGTAATGTAATTTCCTTCAGAAGTTGTGAATGCTCCAACACTGGAAGTTTTTAAGACGATGTTGGATATCCATTTGTCTGAAGTGGTGTAGGGTTTCCTTCCTAAGCAGGGGTTTGGACTAGAAGACCTTCAAGGTCCCTTCCAACTCTGTTATTCTATTCTATTCTATTCTATCTTCATTACCAAGCAATTGTTGCTATACCTGTTGTTATTAGGTTGATCTCCATTATATTTAAACTTAGTCACATATTTTCCCTGCATTCCTTAAACTTCGTTCATTAGAGGTTGCAAATCATGTACATACTTAGTCATCAGAATATTATAACTTAAAGCAGATCATTGATATGTTTCTTCTAATTGTATTATGTATTTATCTGTCTAGCAGAAAGCTGATTATTAAGAGATATACAGTACATGAGGAGACAAAAGCCTCATTTCTGTCTAAATTACATATTGAAGGCCAGAGAGAGCAGGAACAGAGATGCATTTAACTATGTAAAAAAGAGACTAGGTAGCAAACAAAGAGAACAGCTTTAATGGTTAAAGCAGCTCATAGGACCACAGAGGCAAAGTAATTCTCAACAATATATGATGCTAAACATTGCCAACAAGAACCCTCATATCCATGAAACATGATCCATTCAGGTAACCAAATGGTGCTAAAAGGCCTTCTGTTGTGTGTGTTTTTTAAAACTAAATCACAGCTGCTCAAAATTCTATAGCAGTGATGGGGAACCTTTTCGGCACCGAGTGCCCAAACTGGAATGCGTGTGTGTGTATATGCATGCAGGCACCAGAGTGCTGGAAACCCAAAGACCGGCTGACCAGTGCGCATGCGTGTGCTGGCCACCTGGTCTTTAGGTTTCCAGGTGCACACATGTACGCCAGCCAGCTGGTCTTTGCACGCGCTGGAGCACTGAAAACCCGAAGATCAGCTGGCCAGTGTGCGTGTCCACAGAGAGGGCTCTGTATGCCACCTCTGGCATGTGTTCCATAGGTTCACCATCAAGGTTCTATAGCCTCTAACTAACTATCATGTTTCCCCAAAATTATGACATGTCCTGATAATAAGACCATGCCATATTTTTCCTGTGGGCAAAAATATACGCCCTCCCCCAATAATAAGCCCCTAGACAACCCCCCCTCCAGCCAGGCAGAGCGCCACTCACCAACGTAGCGATATCCCGAAGGCGCAAAGCTGCAGGAGCGGGGGGAGGGGGCAAAGGCGCTCACATTGTTTGATGCCTTTGAGATACCACTAGGTTGGTGGGTGGCCCTGTGCCCAGCTGGAGTGGTAGGTTGCCGTGTTGCTGCTCTCACGGCTACACCCCTTTCCAGCCAGACAGAGTGCCACTCACCGACCCAGTAATATCCCAAAAGCACTAAGCCGTGTGGCGCTCTGCCCGGCTGGAAAGAGAGGTTGCACGAGCACTTGTTCTGCCTCCAGCTCGTGTGCCTCCCTGCCTCACCATGCCCAACTCTCCCTACAGGGCTGGGCCGGGCTGCCGCCATTGCCCCACTGCCACCGCCATGCTCCAAGCCTAACTGGCTCCAAACTCTGGAGATCCACTGCCGAGTCTGTGGCAGCGGGGTGGCAGCGGCAGTGGGGCAATCCAGCCCTGTAGGGAGAGTTGGGCATGGTGAGGCAGGGAGGCATGCGAGCTGAAGGCGGAACAGGTGCTCGCGCAACCTCTCTTTCCAGCCAGGCAGAGCGCCACGTGGCTTAGCCTTTGGGATATTACTGGGTTGGTGAGTGGCGCTCTGCCCGGCTGGAAAGGGGTGTTGCCAGGCAGCTGCTCATGAGTATGGTCACCTCATGGCGGCTTTGTTGCACTGCTGCAACAGCGCAACACAGCCGTTTGCCCCTGAGGCTGTGCCCGGCTCTTCGGGCGCCCGCTTGCAAGAGAGCAGCCACCCGGCAACCCCAAACCAATAAGCCCCCATCCCGATAATAAGGCCCAAGCAAAATTTGAGGGGGTCAAAAGAAAATAAGACCCTGTCATTTTCGGGGAAACACAATATTATACCTAAATCATACATAAATTCCACAACACATGGAGAAAGTGAACTTAATGCAAACTTGTAAGAATTATACAGGCAGTAGTACATCTTTCGCTTCTGCTGAAAAGTGTTGAAGATGCTTTTAAAGTATACATCCTAATGGCCTGACATCACCAGCCACATGATGTGTTATATTCAATGAAATACATACTGTAGGTGTTCTGTCCAATCATATTTATATTCTAATTTGCACAGGTCTATAAAGAGAGATTATAATTCCACTTTTCTTTGCCTCCAGCGCTATCTATAAAGCAATATGTAATTCAGTATAAGATGTCCTGATCTTTGTTTTGAAAGGGGCCCCTAAAATATTCTTATACACCAATATTTGAGGAAAAGGCCATCACAGCATGGAAGAAATTCTCTTGTTATCTCTTGCTCTTATAAAATATGTTTGATTGGCCATGGTTTTTGTCAGAGTGGTAAAATAGGAAACACCATTGATTGAAATATGCTCCATGGGTTTCTTCTGAAAGCTGCAAGGCACAGCTATTCTCTGATTGCACTTTCATTTCTTTGGTTTAAGGTTAATGGTAAGGTTAAAAAGAAACTAAAGATCCCAGCAGATAGATCACTGGGGCATAAGAAGGTGGCTAATCACTAAGAATCACCTAGAATGATGAAGGGGAGGGAGTTCTGCCAATGTGTCTGCAAGAAGGTTTCTGCTTCACCCTGCACAGTGATTGCCAGCCAATTTTGGTTTAAAAACAAGAATGTCAGTCTTTTAAAACATAAATATTATCATGAAAATAAATAAAACTGACCTGTGAATTGAGAAAGTGCATGAGGACAGATCAAAATAGTTCCCTTCTGTTTATTTTACTTATTTGTTCTGCCTGGTGTTAACCAGGAGACAGAAAGTGGGAGAGGTAATGTGTGTGTATGTCCACATAGATATACATGCAACCCTTGACTTACAACCATTGTTTAGTGACTATTCAAAGTTACAACAGGACTGAAAAAGTGACATGACTATTTTTCATGCTTATGACCATTGTAGCATTCCCATAGTCGCAAGATCAGTTTGGATGCTTGACAACTGGTTCATATTTATGATGGTTGCAGTGTCTTGGGGTTGTGTGATCACCTTTTGCGACCTTCTGACAAGCAAGTCAATGGGGAAGCCAGATTCACTTTACAACTGTGTTACCAACCTAAAAATTGCAGTGATTCACTTAACAATTCTTAAGTCAGCCCTACCTCCTGCCAAGCGTTATTCCACTGAAAAGTTAGTGGGGAAGAGGAAGGGTGTGAGACAATATTGTAAGGAGCTCTGCCAATGGATTTGGCAAAATAACAGGGATGGAACTAACCTCACTTCGAAGAATGGGAAGAATGTTCCATGAGGCAGGATCAATGGCAAAGAAGGCCCATCTCCTGGGTCCTGTCAAGTGTAGATCCTTAGCATGCCTTCTCTACAAGATCTGATGGGATGGGCAGATATAATCAAGGAGAACTTGAAGGGCTTCAAAAGTTAAAACCAGAACCTTGAATTTGGGCCAGGAAGCAAAGTGGCAACCAATGCAACTCATGGAGCAGAGGTGTAACATGTGCTGTTCTAGAAGCATAAATAACTGCTCCTGCATTCTTCATCAATCACCCTCATTGGAACTGATCCTGGAAAAGGAGGCAAACCAACATCAAATCCAATCCTCTAAGCCAACCCAGAAGGATATCATGTTTGATGGTACTGAAAGCTGCAAAGAGGGCAAGTGGGATAAGGATGGATGCAGAAGCCCATCCAAAAGTGAACCCATACCCGGGCCTGAATTCCAAATGAAAGGAATCCAGATAATCTACTTCTTCCAAAGTCTTCTGATGCTGCTTTTCAATCCCCTTCTCAACCATTTTCCCTGAAAGGGGAAGGTTAGATACTGGATGAAAAATGTCCAGTATACTGAAGTTCAGCAATGATTTCTTGAGGAGATAAGGGAATGACCTCGCCCTCAAGCAAGAATTAACCACTTCTAGAACCCATTTCATTTGTTTGATTTACTTTTGTTGAAGGCAAACATCTCCACTCTGATTACTGTGTATACTATCAAAGGAATGCTCCCAGGTTGTGGTTGTAGCCCTCTGAAGCCATTTCGAAGCCTGCCATACTTTCTATTATTCTAGTACGCATTTTCTATTGTGGGAAAATGGGAGGGGAGAATGTACAGAGTTAGATGCTATGTAGCCATAACAAAATTATTTCTAGAAAGCCAAGGTCATCTTTTGTCTCTGTACCTGACCAGAACTGGATAGGTGGAAGCTGCCAGCATGGCAGTGGAAGATTGGACCATGTGATGGATTTGTGGGTGTGGGGGCAAGATCTTGAACTTTCAACTGGGTGGGAAAACCGGGAAGCCTTCAGATTCAGGTTTTCCCAGATGTGCCAACATGGCTCTCTTAATAAATTGTAACTTTGAGGATTCCTTTGCCTCAGACTCTGATTTAATTTTGGATGCTATTTGGAACCCTGACATTGGTATTAACACTTCACATGACCTTGATTCTATAAGGCTTAAAAATTCTTCAGAAATTAAGCCCTTTTGTAAAGGGCAAAGTATATTTGAGGAAGTAAAAATGATATAAACAATAAAAAATTACCTTTCCAAAGGTGAATTGTTGGGAATACTTAAAAAAGAGCATCAACTTCATACTAAATCAACAAAGATAATCGGAGTATTATGCCAAAAGCCATTTCCTGGCAAAATGCTAATGTAAGAATACAGAGTGATATG
The DNA here is from genome assembly GCF_964273705.1 of Natrix helvetica. Classification (NCBI taxonomy): domain Eukaryota; kingdom Metazoa; phylum Chordata; class Lepidosauria; order Squamata; family Natricidae; genus Natrix; species Natrix helvetica. Next base: position 32,345,005 of record NC_138548.1, read on the forward strand.
TCTGGAAGCAGAACTGCTCTCTGAAGACAACCTGGGTGTGAGTCAGAGAACATTAGACTGAATGCTATTCACCAGGAACAGAGATTTGATAACATGTGACTTGTGTCAACTCTGGAGATGTCAAGAGATATACCCTAAAAGAAGCTAAGATGGGGAAAAAAACCTAAATGAGCCATTCAGCCTTGAAGGCAAGCAGCTGGCAACATCTTTAAAAAAAGGAAATCCAGGTGTGCCCTCTGAAGTTCCATCTTTACTAATATCAAAAGAGAGGAAAATATGAATGCACATCAACACATAGATGGTATCTGTAAAGTTATAACTAGGTCCCCCTCATTATCCATGAGGCCTGGCTGTTATTTGCTGATGATTAGTGGAAGTATGTGGATGGATGAGCTGACAGAATATTGATTTTGTGTCAGAAATAATACCTGTGATGAGAGTGGAGAAGCAATTGAACCAACTGCACAGCCAGATTTTAGATTTCTGGGTATAAATTTTAGAGACCATATTCTACTGTGATAGTCATGTTCAGACAAGGTTATCTATTTGACATCATAATAAATAATAAACTGTAAAGCCTTATTTATTTATTTTCTTTCCACTGCTTTTTTTCTTTAAGTGGCTCTCATGCTAATTAAAATTTGGTAGAAAATCTAGAGTCATTGTTAGTGGCACTATCAAACTGGATTTCAGCAGATTCCAAAAGGTCAGGAAGAACTACAACTCTGTAACCAGAATGCATTCTTTGCTAGTAGAAAAAGTGAAAAGAATTCATCTAAGATTGATTATATATTTGAAATAAACAGAAATTTTAATAGAAGTTGTAATTTCAATGTTCATTCATGGAGTTTTGACATTTGTGGTAGTCTTCTAAATAAAATACATTGTGAATGCATATTTGTACTTTTTATAGCAACAGTATAGAAGGGGTTGTTTTTGCTTTCATGATTTACAGCTCTTTTATTTCCTGGATGTCTTTCATTCAAGTTCTAAACAATCTTGATGCGGCTTCAGTTTCCAACTCCAGATAAGGTCACACTGGGGCTGTCACTTACTCAGTGTAGTCTCACAGATTTGGTTTATATATACTTTACTCTGTCACATATTGAATATCTAGAAATATGAAAGTGGAAATCCCTGAGAAAGCTTTTTTCCCTTAGGGATGTGAAAAATATTTTGACCTAGAAATGGCCCTTTTCCTGTGGCTTGCGATAGGGATTTTTTTCAAACTGGTGGGAGTGGAATATTGAAAGGAAAGAAGAAATTATAAGCACAGGACTAAACGAAGAAAACTGATAGCAGATGCTTAAATACCAAATCTTCCTGACAAGTCTTTTTTTTAAATCTTCACTATGGGGAACATAGAGTTTACATGGCTGGATGAGTGGGTTACTTGTGTCTTTTGCTGTGCTTTGCAGACTGGCAATGGAAACACATTGCTAATGCTGTTGAACGTGTAATCCTGTAAAGATTACTGCTACAATGTTGGGTTGCTTAGGTTATTAAGATTTGGTTGCAAATGCACTTTGCACAGTATTATGTCTAGTTAATGCTTATCTTTCAGCAGCATTTAAAAATCAAAATTGTGGATGGTTTCTAGAGCTTTGCTGTCTACCTGATTTTGGGAAGCAAGTGGTCAGAAAAAATTGGTCCAGAAGATTTTTTGTAAAGTTAAATCATTAAGAAAACATAATAGGAATGAAAGTATGATTTGTGTTTGTCACTTTGGTATGAAATTGCAGCCAGTTATTTATCTTCAGACAACCATTAGGAACTAATGCCAGTGCTAAAAGTTAGGAGCAGACATTAAATACGTCATCAAAAAAGCACAACAAAGAATGTTCTTCCTGCGCCAACTCAGAAAGCTCAAACTGCCCAAGGAGCTGCTGATTTAGTTCTACAGAGGAATTATTGAGTCTGTCATCTGCACCTCTATAACTGTCTGATTTGGCTCTGCAACCAAACAAGACAGACCCAGACTTCAACAGATAATTAGAAGTACAGAAAAAACAATTGCTACAAACCTGCCTTCCATCGAGGACCTGTACACTGTACGAGTCAAAGAGAGGGCTGTGAAAATATTTACAGATTCCTCACATCCTGGACATAAATTGTTTCAAATTGTACCCTCAAAATGACGCCATAGGACACTGTACATCAGGACCACTAGACGCAAGGACAGTTTTTCCCACATATCATCACTCTGCTAAACAACTAATTCCCACAACACCGTCAAACTATCTAAAAAGGCAGTATTACCATCATTATTCTCATCTTCCCTATTTCCTATCTCCTTATGACTATAACTTTGTTGCTTATCACTATTATTGTATGTACCTCAAGAGCTTACACACCGGAAACAAATTCCTTATGTGTCTAGTCACACTTGGCCAATAAAGAATTCTATTCTATTCTATTCTATTCTATTCTATTCTATCCTAATCACAATGACCCCAAAATCTGAAAATGTCATTATGGTATATAAGCACAACGCATTTTCACATCACCCATTTTCACTAGCATTGTAAAATTACATGCCAGTGCATAAGGGGCAGAGTTTTTATTGCAATATTCCAATACGGATTTTGTGTTTTATTTCGCCTCTCCCTCTAACACCTTTGTTTGGAAGATAAGCTAATTAAAATAAATGAAGTATTAAAGAAATATGTTTATTTCTTTATTCAGTAATCTGTTGGCTAATTGGATCATATTTTGTTGTCTTGAAAATAGACCAGTTCATAGAAGTGATTTTAATGCCCTTTCTTTCGGATGTAAAGAAATGTGAAGTTTTAATATGGTGATGTAAACTTTATTTCAACTTAAATTGTTTTATACTATAACATTTTCTAAGAATTCATGTTTTAAAATGTTGAAAACAATATTTTGCTTGTATGTAAAATATATAACAATGTGACAATATAATCTCATATATAGCAATAGAAGAAAGGGAAACAACTTTGCCATTATTAACTATAAAAACTTTACCAAAACTGCTTTTATATTTCTGGTGTCATTACAGAAACAAACAGTACATTATTTTGTCAACATCAGCAAACCTGTTGAAAAGGCTAGTGTATAAATTTAGATTAGAAGCTTGCCTAGTATGCCATACAATAAAATGCATTACACACTTAAACAAATAGAATACATCCCTTTAACTTTTAACAAAGAGCTATTTAAAAACTGAAAAGTAATCTAACGAATAGAGGTCACCATAGATAAAAATATTTACATTCTCTTTTTTCTATTATTTTTTCTTGTTTTATGTAGAACATTACAACACAGCTAAGGATAAATTCAGAAAAGTGAAAATGGCTTTCTGTTTTCTGAGGCAGATTGAAAACCTTTTAGAGTGGATTGCTCAGATGATCCAAAAGCAAAGGGAAAATTAAAGCCTTCTTTCCCATCTTGAAAAACCTGAGCAGAAGGAAGTGTTGGAAATGCAAATGTAAATGAATCTTCATTATCCATTTTCCCAAAGAAATCTCCTTGAACAGAATAATACTCTGAATTAACATTTGATACAGTATATATCAATAACATATTAATATTGATTATAAGCCATTATTAAAACAAAAAGCAAAAGAGTATTCCAATTACAATACATTAGACTCTCCAGAAATATTATAAATTGGGGGGAGATGGCATTAGCTCCTGGATGGAGCTCTTTTTAAAATATTTTTGTTTAAAAGGTATAGTCTGGCTCTCAATATAAATGCTTTTCAGTAATTTATGAATAAACAATAGGTAATCACAATATATTTCTACCATGAAAACTTACCAATATCTTTGTGTGGAGAAATTGGATTTATATTTCCAGCAGAACAGCTTTCACCTGGCTAAAAGACCAAGTGAATTCATTAGAAAATGGCACATTAGATATATGTCTGACAAATAGGATAAGAAATGAGATAAGAGCATAGTCAGTGCTAAACTTGCCATTGGTGCTCTCAATAATACCAAAGAAGAACTCATTAGCTTTATTCATCGGGGGGGGGGGGGACGACGATGCATGGGGGAGGGTCACAGCATCAGTCAGAGAATCTCTGTAACAGAACTTATCATTTTTAAACGTGTTTAATACCTCTCTAACAAATTAAAGACAATCAGCACAGCTTGTGGAAGCAAATCCGTAGTTAATTATGTGGGGTTATTTTGTCTGACCTGAATTATTCAGCTTAATTAGTGGCCCCATACTCTAATTTCTTTCTAAGCATGTTCTATGCACCAGGAATAATTATTTACATTTCCATCCTATCCCTTGTTTTCTTATGTTTTTCCTAAACTATTGATTGCTTGCTTGCTTGATCAATCAATTCCATCAAATTACTGTTGACTCTTAATAACCACATATATAGACTTTCTCCATGACAAACTGCCCCTCACCTGATCCTGATCAATAGTGCACTCTAGAGAAGGCTATTCAGATGTTTTAGGGATTTTTGACTTCTTTACCAGGACTCCAGATCACAAAAGTGGCATTCAAATACCAGAGCCAGGTTGCTTCTTCCCCATAGAAACTCCCTCATTTTGCTCATAAAATTCATTGTTATATTGTAGGTAGCTGGACATGAGGCGATGATGGAGGTTTTTAGTGGTATCTTCAGGAAATATTCTCTTAACATGTAGCAGTGTCTTCTTGAATTCTGCTGATAAATTGATTAGTTTTGATGTATTCTCCTTGATTTTTGGTGAAGAATGAGACCACATCAAAACCAATTAATCTATCATCAGAACTGAGTTTACAGAGTTTCACAACAAAGTGAGTTGAATCCTTGCAACTGCACATTGAACAGAACAGAATAACAGGATATAAATAAAGTCAAATGAAAGACATAAACATAGCATAAAACGATAATGCTAACTAATCAAATATAAAAATGATAATGTACCATCCAATAAGGAGCATTGTAAAATGGTGACCTTAACTGGGGCAGGAGGGAACTGCAGTGGCAAGAGCGAAGCCAGGTCATGGTCTGTGTGCATCAACCAGGCCTTTTGCTCTCGTTTCCTTGGCACAGGGCTGTCAAACTCGTGGCCGGTAGGCAGGACACTTCACGCGCTGGCCATGCTCATGCCCAGTTTAGTGAAAGGGAATAAAGTCCCGATACATCATGCGATGCCAACGTGACACCGCAAGTTTGACACCCCTGCTTTAGCACCTCTTTGTTGGCTTTCTTCCATATAATTCTAGGTGTTGATCATGATTATTCTTCTTTCTTTTATACAAGAAATTGGGATTTCAATCTGAATCCTGTCAATTCTAGTCGAAAACTTTAACCAAAACACCAGTGAATAGGTTAATCACCCTAAAAAATACCTGATCTAATGAGCTCTCACTTCCAAATGCAGAAAAATCAAAAAAATTAAATCCAGGTGACTGTGCCTTTGAGTTAAACCCAGCAAGAAAAGAAAAAGCAGGTGACTTGGACAGCAATCCTTCACTTTCTGGTGGAAATCTAGTACAATGAAAAAGAAGAAGATATGAATATTAAGTGGAAGTTAACAATCAGAAAGATCCTGAAGAAAGGCAAAGCTTGATGCAGTAATAAACTTTGAATTAACAATGCTTACAGTTCAAATGAAGTTCTCATCTCACAAGAGTCAGGGGTTTTTGGAAAAATGTTAGTGTCTGGAGTTATTAGCCCTGGAGCTGATACAGCATCTGCATCTCTTGTTGAAGAATAACATCCAGATTTAGTAGAAATTTCTGTCTGAAAGTTGAAAGATTTAAATTTATTTATTTATTTTATAAATGTATGTATTCAATTTATATGCCGCCCATCTCACCATCCAAAGCTTATCCAAATTTGTAAAATTAGTACATAAATGATCGAATAAGAACTAAAGTGCTTCTTCAGAGAGAAATCTACATAGATTTAAAGCTGTTAGTCTCCTGTGCAGGTATGTTACATGAAGATCATTTTTCTCAACCAACTGCTTTCCAAAAAAGTACAATGCAAGGAATTTAAAGTAGCAAACATCAAATCAATTAACATTAGCATATATCTGGTTTTCAAAATTATTGAAAATCATTTAATAGAATAATGTAACAAAAAGTTAAACTAACTTGAGCTATAACTGCAGAATCCACTGATATTTTTTCATTTTGTTTGTAGTCAGCCTTTTTTCCTACCACATAAAATTATATTTTATAAAAATCAAGATGGTGTAACATTGGTGATTATACTGGTACATTATTGAAGAAGAGAAACATTTGCTGCTATATTCCAGTCATATAAATGTACATCAGATTTTAGCATCAATGTCAGAAAGATTGTAAGACATAGGGAGCAGAATACCAAACACTCAATCGCTAGATTTATTTCCCTGAAATTGTGGACCCATTTGGCACCTAGAAAGGGTTTCCCAAACAGACAATAAAAAATGAATGTATGAACTGAGAGGGTGAGAGGTGAAATACTTCAATGGCCAACTTAAGATGTTGGGGATCTGATGTAGGGTATAACAAGGTGAAGAGCCAAGCATTGTAGAATTGAGAAGGAAAAAAAAGAAGACCTCACTTTACTCAAAGAAGCCATTCATACTTAATTCATTTCTTGCCTCACTCCAATATGTGCAGTGTCACAACTCACCAATGCAGTATAATGGTAAAGATGCTGGATTGGAGTCACTATGATTCAGGCTCATTTTATCATGGCATTAAGTGGGTAACTCTGTGCCAATCAATCTCTCAATCCAATCTCTCATGAAAGGTTGTTAAGGTAATTAAATGAAGGGTGATCCCTAAGTATGTTACCTAATAGCTAAACAATCTAGATATCTGGCCATAGGCTTAGCCACTCTTGTAAGTGCTCTTAGATAATTTAATTTTATTCATAATTTTACTGATCATTCATATTATGCATTTTTAGAATGATTCACCATTCTGCTTTTGTATTTTGAAACACATTTTATATCCTTAAAAAAAATTGCATTAATGCCGTATTAAGATTAAATAACAGCTATAATGAGTCTCCCAATCTTTCTAAATGGTATGGAATGAAAACTATTTTGTCTCTTATCAAATAGTAAATGGCAATATATATAATGCATATTTTAGTAAATTTTTACCTTTTGTATTTTCAAAGTTAAAGCACTGTTTAGTAAGTGTGTTCTTCTGATTAGCTAATAATCTGAAACAATTCAGAAAATAATTAATTTACATAAGCAAAATTATATATTTTCATAAACTATATATTATTAATGAAGATAGGATGACTGAAAAATTACCTATTTGATATTTCCTTGGGATCATTTGTTATAGATGAATCTGTTCCTACAATATTGGTTTCTGAATTATCATATTTCTAAAACAAAACAATATGTATTTCAAATTAAGAGTATAAAAGTCTGATAGAAGACCCATTTATTCTCCTACAGCACTAAAAATAATACTCAGGTAACTCTTATTCCTCCCTACTACTACATTCCTTACCTTTTTGTTGAAGGGAAAATTGTTGTAGTTAAATCCCTGTATTTTTAATTGTTTGCTTTTATTTATTTTATTTTTAGCATGTCTTAAAGAATTGAACCTTGGGTACTTGGACCCAACATATCTTTTAAGTAAGTTTCCTGTTTTTCTTTTAAATTTGTGTACCATACTGTACCGTACTTAAAAGGAAACAAAATGCATTCGATCTAAAGGATCTCATACAGTAGATAGCTCTGCCCATACTGACCTTGTGTCAACTTAGACAAAAAGAATCCCAATAGAAGGAAAACAGAATTATTTTTTCAAAATTAACTTTAGATGCACCACATTATTTTTAAATACATTTTATTGTGCTGAATTAATAAATAATAATAATAATAAATTTGGATTTATTAGCCGCTCCCTTTCCGGGCAGGACTCGGGGCGGCGTACACTAAGACATATATAAACATACATATATACACAAACATACATGCACGGAGGAGTTAATAGATTAAAACATTTAGACAAATTAAAACCCTTAACATGCCCCGTTTAATAAAAACCCAATATACAATAAAAATGTAAAATTTAAAAAAGACAGTCAGGAGGAATATGAAAAAATTACGGTTGAGCCAGGCCGGATAGTTGAAAGAGGTGGGTCTTCAACTGTACACGGAAGGAGCGGAGATCGGAAATAATCCTGATGTCACGGGGGAGGTCATTCCACAGGGCTGGGCCCATCACAGAGAAGGCTCTGCTCCTGGATGTCGCCCCCCGACACTGTTTGGCGGACGGCACCCGGAGAAGTCCCTCTCTGTGTGAGCGAATTGGTCGTAGGGATGTGTGGGGCAGGATGCGATCCTGCATGTAACTAGGTCCTATGCCATGAAGTGCTTTAAAGATCATAATCAAGACCTTGAAACGCACTCGGTAATGGATGCATATTACTCATTTTGCTTTTTGTTTGCATACCTGATTGCATACCTGATTTTCATTTTCCATATGGTTGAAATATATACTAGTCACTGTTGAATGTCCTGCCAGATCCTCTTTCTTTTCTGCACCTATATTATATAAGATTATGAGTTCTATATTATTAAGTTGATTCTCACGTAGGAATAATATAAAATTGACATCAAAAGGGTAATTATATAGTAGCAGTCAACTTATAGTAAAAAAAAGATTACAATATTTGAGTAAAGGTTTTTGCTATTTGCACCCACCATAACACAAAATTGTTCTGGCAACACCTTTTTGGCCATATTTTGGTGGGTTTTTTTTAGCTGAAGCAATATTAACATGGTGTTTTCCCCTTATTCCAACATGGCTCAACAAACCTGTTAACATGTTAGGAGAGAAGGTGTCTGCAATGACTCAAGGCAGAGGCTGGAGCAGTAGGACATCAATCAATCAACAAGCAGAATAGAGCTGGAAGTTTTCTAGTCCAGTCCTTTGCTCAAGCAGGAGACCCTATACTATTTCAGACAAATGACTGTCCAGTCACTTCTTAAAAACCTCCAGTGATGAAGCACCCACAACTTCTGAAGACAAGCTGTTCCACTGGTTAATTGTCTTCACTGTTAGGAAGTTTCTCCATAATTCCAGGTTGCTTTCTCCTTGATTAGTTTCCATCCATTGTTTCTTATCCTGCCCTGTGGTGCTTTGGAAAATAAATTGACCCCCTCCTCTTTGTGGCAGCCTCTCAAGTACTGGAATACTGCTATCATGTCCCCCCCCAGTCCTTCTTTTCTCTAGACTAAATCCTGCAACCAATTCTCCAAACCCAAGTTCTGCAACCATTCTTCATATGTTTTAGTCTCCAGGTCTTTAATCATATTAGTTGCTCTTTTTGCACCTTTTCCTAACTCTCCACATTTTGTGTAATGTGACCAAAACTGGATGCAGTATTCCAAATGTGGTCTTACTAAGGCTTTACAAAGTGGTGCTAATACTTCATGTGATTTTGATTCTATGCCTCTTTATACAACCAAGGATTGTATTAGCTTTTTTGACTGCTGCTGCACACTGCTGACTCATGCTTAGGTGATCACCCACTAGGACTAAAAAATCCGCTCTCACAGTTACTATTTATGAGCCAGGTTTTGCCTAATCTGCACTTGTACCCTTTGGTTTTTCCTGCCCAGGTGTAAAACCTTGACTTTCTCCACATTAAATTTTATTTTGTGGGATAGGGCCCATTGTTCAAGTCTGTCAAGAACTTTTTGGATCATGAGCTTGTCTTCTGGGGTTTTGGCTATTCCTGCCAGCTTAGTGTCATCTGTAAATTTGACGAGATCCCCTTCTATTCCATCATCTAAATCATTTATGAAGATATTGAAGAGTACTGGGCGTAAGATGGAACCCCATTGTGGTACCCCACTTCCCTCCAAGTAGATGTAGTACCATTAAGGACTACTTGTTGTATACGGTTTGTCAGCCAATGAATCAGCTATAGGGATTACAAACGTTGTGCTGTTACACATTTGTGCTGACCTTCTGCAAACATCCAGCTAGTATAGGTACTAGAAAAAGAGAGCACTAAGGGTAGTTCAATGTTGCCCAGAACAACAGAACAATATGGACATAATCTGGACAGCATTCTACTAGAATTATTCAGATGAAAGAAATCAGGGCATGAACAGGCAGCTATGCAATCTCAGCAATGAAGAACAGATGGATTCTATGAATATTCATCAAATAAAAATTACAAATGTTGATGGCTATACTGATAAAATATTTTAAGAAACATTTTGTATCAATTTAGATTTTGGAAGTACAACCATCTTGTCCATGTTCAGTTTGAGATGGTGATGACATATCAGTTTAAAAACCTATGCCAGGCTCTTGGAAAGGTATGCCCACAAAGGATGTGACATTTATTTCTCATAAGAGGAGAAATTGGGCAAAACAGAGCTCTATGTGCTCAGAGCACGGCTTTATCTCTCTCCCTTGAAGAGGAACGATGACACATTACCATAGGAAACAGAATCAGTTGTATTTGACTAACTAGTTCCAGTATGACTGATATAGAAACATCTATACTTCCTGCAAGAAATATATCAATTATGGAGGGAAATACCTTAATATATTCTATAATATTCATATATATATATATAAATATTTAAAGACCCAGGTAAGTGATATCACAGGTTGTATATATGCTGTGGGGAAAATGGTACATATATAGCAATATCCAGCACTATCCATAGATGGAATATCCAACATTCTATCTATGTTGGTATATGCATTTACTTCCCAGAGTCCCAGAGACTGTAAAAGTAGACCTTGACTTACAACCGTTCATTTAGTAACGGTTCAGAGTTACAATGGCACTGAAAAAGTGACTTAATCATTTTCACACTTATGACCATTGCAGCATCCTCATGATCATGTGATCAAAATTTGGGCACTTGGTAACCAACATGTATTTGTGACAGTTGCACTGTCTCGGGTCAGAAGCCTTGAAACTTTCCCATCTGGCTTCTGACAAGCGAAGACAAAGGGAGAAACCACACTTCACTTAATGACTGCATGATTCACCTACAACTGCAGTGCTTCATTTAACAACTGTGGTTAAAAGGTCACAAAAATGGGACAAACTCACTATACAATTGCCTTGCTTAGCAATGGAAATTTTGAGCTCAACTGTAGTAGTAAGTCTAGGACTACCTGTACTGTTTCTTGTTCTGATGCTGCTTTTAGAAATCAATTGAAATATACTGCAAGTACTTTATCAATGCTTTTTTGGCAAAAGGTTTTGTTTCCTTCTATAATTTTTTTTCGTATTTGATACTATTTTAAGGTAGTTTCCCCAACTATACTTAGCACGATTATTTTCTATAAAACTCTGTTTGTAGACAGCTGAGTATGCAGATACAGATTATGAATTGGAGAAGTACATCAGTAGCATATTTCTTTTCATTCATCTCAAAATCTTAGAGCTAAATCTCTTAATATTTTGTTACCTGTGTCTGTGATCTGAGATAGTGGTTTCACAGTTGGCACACTTTGAACTAATTTCTGAAAAATGCTAGATAGATTAAATGGTTTATATGTTTGTTCTTTCCTGTTCAATAAATGTTGACTCTCTTTGAACAAGCTGAAAGAAAAATTTAAATCAATGAAAGAAACATGGAATACCTGAGACACATATTTTATTTTACTTTACTTTGAAATAAATGCTAAGGACATACAAAAATGCTCAATCTTATCTAATCTCCTCACTGGATAATGTCTATTGAGCTTGCTTAATAGAAATATGAAAAGCATGGGAAAATACCAAATTGTTACAAAATTATTGACCTACCTTTGATTAAAACTGTTAACACAAAATTTTCTTTTTGAAAACAAGTACATTATTATAGAATATAATTGGTTTTAATTTAGTATTAATATCTCTGTGAGGCAGATGGGCAGTTTCTAAATTTGACTCATAAATAAATAAAAGATAAACAATGTACCACAACATTTGTTCTGTCTTCACAATTTTTTTCTTTTTCATTTGGTTTTATTTTTGGCTTGTTGTTCTTTTTAGCTTTAGTTTGTTGAAGTTTTTCCTCTAATTCTTTTTTTTTTTTTTTTGTTCAATGAAATGGCAAAATTATACATAAATGTAATGTTTTATAGCTAAATAATATTAAGATGCTATTATTTGAAGGATTATTTGTTTACTTTTAACAGTTTTTCTTCAAGTATTATCTACTTTTTTCCAATGCTTTAAAGTGGGAACAGAAGAGGGAACATAAAATATACATTAGAGATACTAGATAAAATACTAGTGTGGAAATGTCCTTTGACTATTGGAGAAAACATATGGAAAACCACATTGCTTCTTTGAGGATTCATGTTACTTACTTTTGGTTCCTAGAGTGAATTCATGTTATCTAGGAGCTGGATTTGCTTTTTAAATTGAGGTATTTTCTTGTCTAGAGAGATTCTATAGTTACTTAGACTATATAAGGAATCATTCTTCATTTCCCCCAAATTGATCTAGAAGCCAACACCAACTTCTTAGAAAAGTCACATCTTTTACTAGGATCACACAATTGTCCTATTATATTTTTAGGCAATGTAAGATGATTCCATTCCAACTCTAAGGTAATCACTGCAAGGGAATCTTCAGATTAGGAAAGTATAGTATAAACCTTTCTGCACTAGCCAGCTTATGTGTAAATATTATATTGAAAATCTGCATTTAAATCTGTTAGAACAGAAATCGCTCTGTAAAATAGTAAGTAAAGCAGATACAATTTGTAATACTCTATGAATTTGTAAGGGGGAAAACTTCTGGACAAGAAAGGTTTCAGGATTCAGTAACCTCTTTATGACTCATGTTTCAGTGTGATATATTTGATTTTAAAATGCCACCTTCCATCAAAGCCCTTCTTTCTTTCTTGATTTTTTGCTTTTTCTTCTATCATATTAGAATCCTCTTCCATCTGTTCAGTATCCTTTTGATCTTCTGTAACATTGTCTAGATGCTAAAAGACAAAATTCATTTTTTGTACAAATTTTTAATGTGTGTATTTTTTATCCCATCTTTATTATGTTTACAAATAACTTAAGATAGCAAACATAATCTTCCACCTCCTATTTTCCTCAAAAAACAACCTTCTGGGGTGAGTCACCCAACTAATCTGAAGTCATTTATTTCTGTCTAACTTTCCATGCATACATGCACAAACCACATAATCTTTGACTTTTCTGCTAGTAGAATGTATTTCTTATAAATAAATTTCTTTTCTCTTATAGTTATAAATATAGTTATTCATTAATCACTGCTTAGATTAGATTCCCAGTTTCAGAAATACTTCATACACTGCAATCTCTAATAATACTTTCCCACTGTGATCTGATGTAGTGACATGTTCACATAGACTGCAACATAAATACTTACCTCTTTGAAGTAGTTGATTTTCTTTTCTAGCTCTTTTGCAGTTTTGACAAGTTCTGCTGATTGCTGTTTGAGAATTGTTGCATGAGTAAGAGTTTCCTTTGTGTTCTGCCGCAGAGAAGCACTTTCATATGTTAAGGAATCAATCGAACACACAATTTAACATTCAAATAAAAAGCTAAAAAGGACCACAATTCTGCTCATAGTTATGAAGAGCTCATTTTCATTTAAATATCTGAAATCAATGAATTGATTCTCCATAATTTGAATAATTTTATTCTCCATCCAAATTTACCCAGTTTGTTATTAACATGTTGATGAATCATTTATTAGCCTCCCAAAAGTATACAATATAAGTACACATTCAAATCTATATTTAAAAAATGGCTAACTTGTAACTTACATGAAACAGCATGTTAATTTCATATAGCATTTTAATTATGTGAAGTTGACTTCTAACAATTGGTCCTAGTATTTTAAATTAAATTGAGAATTAGGCTACAGTGCAGTCTAGTGGCCATGCTATAATTTGTATATTAAATGATCAAAAGTTTAGAAAACATTGCATAAACATTTGAAAAGATGAAGCTCTACTAGCTTCTATAAATCTGGGACCAAGGTAATGATGTTAATGGGAATGTTAATTCCATTTCAAATAAAACACTAAAGAAGATTGCATTAATGTACTGAATGAATTTACACTGGTATTATATTGATAGAATGGTATCCAGGAATAAAGCAAATTTTTCTACTTTTGTGTAATCCCTCTTCAAATCTCCAAATTGGTTCACTGGACTAGGGGAGCTATTGAAACAAAACTAGGCAGATATATAGGGGGAGAGATAAAGAAGAGTGAGGGTATACGTCCATTTTTAGAGATAGGCTCTGTCTCTAAAGGGGTAGAGGCTCTATCTCTAAAGGGGTAGCCAAATTTCCATTACATGCTATCCTCAAAATTTAAGATGCACTATGATGTATGGAAGGATAACAATTTACATTTAGTAGTTCTAAAAATATTATATAACTAATTCTTGTGATAGTCTTCTATTTAACTAAGAACAGTCATTTTAAACCAATTTTAAACTAGCATTTCCTATTTCCCTATATGGTATCTTGATTACAATTTACGTATCCTGAATATATGAGCATTATCCATAATTTCTTCTTGTCATTCTAATTTAGTTAGCTTCTTAAATTGCAAAATACATTATTGCTACATGTGCTTTTCAATTGATGTAACAGCTAAATTCTATCATGATAGAATCAATAGGGGGCGGGGGTGGGAAGAGTTGAATGGATACATATGTGTTGCCCATGAAGAAAGTGATTGGAAAGGACCAGGTCCTGGAAAAAAGGTGGTAATCAATTAATCTCTTAACTGTTCTGCAACTTATTAAACAGAAAAGAAGGAAAACAGTCCAAGTGGTTTGATTCTATTGTTGTAGTACAAAACATTATTATTATTAATAGTAATAGTAGTAGTAGTAGTTAATATACCCGTTTATTATTTTGCTCACATAGCAATGAGTGGGTGAGGGTTATTGCTATTGCTATTAGGAGCCACAATTCCTTCCTACTACAAATCATTCAGAATGTTACCACCACTAATCTACTTTCTATGAATTTGTGTCATAATAGTAACACAATATTCATGATATTCAGGTATACATCTTTTCAATCACTGTTGTCCCATCTTCTCTTATTAAGATAATCTTTTCTTTGAACACATTCAGTATATGAATTTTGCTAATTCCTTCCAACAGACATTAAACCTAGATTTTATGGTCTCAGAACAATTCTACCTCATACCAATCTTGTCCAGTTTATGGATATCCTCTTTCCTTTTTTTGGCATATTAGTTTTGGGAGATGTGCATAGATACATTTATACATACTTACAAACCTCATGATAATTTTGGGAAAATGTTCAAAAACATTAGAAACCCGAATCAACAGTTCTAGAAAATTGTTTATGAACTGAATATATAGAAATAAAGTATATGAGAAATTAATTATTCCATGTATGAAATACAGTATTAATCTAAATAAGAAGTACTGCATTCTAGTTAAAAAAAAGCAAACAAATACATTAACCATAATATGACAGATTTCAGGATAATGTAATCTTTATCAATAGCTTCTAATTTCAGGGGGAAATGCCAATTTCAATACACCTATAAGGGGAAAATATTCTGAAACAATAATTATACTTTTACGTTTATTTTAACTCATAATTTAAAGACTCTGCATAAATGAAATTAAAATTATTAAAAGTATATTTTACTGTGAAGATCTATCAGTTCAGCTTCTTTCTGCTTAAATAATTTAGAATGTTGTTGAACTTGATCTTGAATTTCTTCATATTCTTTTTTTTCACGATAATATTCTTGGGCAATTGTAGTTTCTAAATATTTTGCTTGGTGCTGCCTGAAAACTTCTTGATATTGATTCATATAATCCTGGTACATTTTTCTTTTAAAACAAGAAAATAGTCATTTTTCATTGGTGAATAATTATATTTTGAAAAGATTATCATATTTTACAATATACACTCTACTCAACTGATGTTTGCAACCATATTTACACCATATGCTATTATTTAATTGACTGTGAATATTTCTGACAATTTGTATTTATTACTAATATATATTATCACTATTAATCATACGTGACATCCTAATTGTAACTGCCCATGAAAATATAATTTATATTTTTCTCAACTGCAATTTTCACTTCTATTTAGTAATGAATAGAATTAATAAAAGTATCAATATTTCATCAAATTATTCATAATATAACCATCTCTAAGCATTTAACAAAATATGGCTGGCAAGCTGGATATAAAATAGATCAAGTTTAAATGCTTAAATATGTGGACATTGCTCTTCAGCACTCATATTCTGAAAAGGCAGATTATGTATCATGAATACAGTCTGCCAAAAGACTGTATTCCTATTGCCAAAAGATGTAAGTCTATAATTTCAATGTTCTTTTTCCATAATGTGGGTTTGTAAATCCCTTTCCTTCTTAAAATAATATTTTAATTCTGTCATTCATTGGTTCAGTCTTACATATTCAGTCTTTCAACACTGTAGTGTTGTACATATATTTAATTAATTTTATTTGTCTTAATTTAATAAAAATATGTTTCCATCTGAGTTTTGTAAATTTGATTTCAAAACCCTATACTATTCTGGTTAATGAACATAACACAGATATTTAAGTCGTAGTATGAAAAGTTCACGTCTTTGCATACTTGTCTTTTTCTGTTGCTTCTTGATGATTCTGAAGTTCTTTCTGTAAATATTCTTCATGTTTTTTCAAAATAACATACGTTGGTTTCCAGCTAGATCAGTAAGTTTAAAATAACAACAATTATCTATTTGTTGAGTCAGCATAATTTAAGAATTGTCCAAAGTAACAAAGCTATAATATAATTATGTCTGAACTATTTCTAGTGTCTTAACATCTTTTTTATACTTGGTCACCGCAATATAAAAAAGATGTTGAGATTCTGGAACCAGTGCAGTGAAGAGTAACAAGGATGATTAGTGGCTGGAGGTTAAAACATATGAAGTATGGTTGCAGGAATTGAGTATGTCTAGTCCAGTGAAAAGAAAGAATAGACTAGCAGTGTTCCAAATGTTTAAGGGGCTGCCACAGAGAAGGGAGCAATCTATTTTCCAAAGCACCAGAAGGCAAGACAAGAAACAATGAATGGAAAGTAATCAAACAAAGAAGCAAACTAGGACTAAGGAGAAATTTCTTAATGGTAAGGTGACCAACCGTCCTCCTTTAGGGAGGACAGTCCTTCTTTTGTAAGTTCTGTCCTCCCTCGAAAAGTGTCCTCCTACATGTCCTCCTTTTTGATATTTGAAGGCTAATCTGTTGCGTGTTATGTGACGTATTTTATTAAACAGTTTTTAATGGTGTTTTTTTTACTTCATCACAAGTATATTGAACAGATATTGAATCTTGTGTTGAATTTTTATCTAAAGAAATGCTAGACATTAAAATAGACGACAATTGTCTCTGAAGAAATTAGAAGACTGAATGTATATTTAAATTCTGAAAAATTAATACAATGGGAAAATCAACATGTTGAAATTGATAAAAGATGGGTGGATATTGTCAGCCATTTAAAAAATGAACATATTCCATGTGAACATTTATTTATACTTGTTCAATCTACGTTGTGCTGCCCTGGAACTAATGCAGCAGTTGAAAGAGTTTTTTTCAATTGCCAATGGTTTTTGGACAAGTGAGAAATCGAGATTGAATGTTGATACTCTAGCTGCAGCACTTGCCGTAAAATTCAATATGAAGGATATTTCTTGTTCAGATATTTCCAATATATTGTTAGAAGATGATACATTGACAAAAAATATTAATTCAATGGAAAAGTACTCATTTAAATAATAATTAACAGGCATGTAAGCATAATTACAATATAAAATGTTACAAATGTTTTTATTATGCATATATCATATTTTAGTGTATTATTATTGCAATGAATAAAATATTTCTTTTATTTACGATATGTTTTTTCCAATTTATTTGTCCTCCTTTTCATTGTAAAAAAGTTGGTCACCTTATTAATGGTGAGAACAATTAACCAGTAGAATGCTTTGCCTTCAGAAGTTGTGGGTGCCCCATTGTGGAGGCTTTTAAGAAGAGACTGGGCAGACACTTGTCTGAAATAGTATAGGGTCTCCTGATCAAGCAGGGAGTTGGACTAGATGACCTCCAAGGTCCCTTCCAATTCTTTTATTCTATATTCTAGTGTGATGCATCTTTGAATGATGTTAAATGTTATCAGTTTACTATTTTCCCTTTATAGTTTTAACTGCTGGTGTCCTAATTATGCCTCCAATATTACAAACATCCTTCAAAGGAAAATTGTTCAAGCCCTTTGATGATTTGAGTTACATTACTCTGCATATTTTCAGCTCCTGTGCAATCTGGAAGCAATTTTAAGGAGTGCAAAAAATACGACATCATTACATAAATGTCATGACTTACCTATTTGTAACATATGCTGTGACATAATAGCATAATTGCATTATTTTGTGATGAAGTCATTGATCACATGGTATCATTTTGACATCCTGTGTTATTATAGAATTCTTATTATTATTTTTAGTAATTTTGAGAATTCTTCCAGTGAAGAGAAGAATAAAGTAAAAAGGGGTAAAAAAGGTTTATAAAAATAAATATAAGTATATGCAATATACTTACATGTTACAGTTCTCTTTATTGGTCTTATTTTGTCTGCATAAGCTAAGAATTGCTTCTTCACTTTTATTTATTTCTTCACGTAGGTGGCAGATTTCACTTTTTTCCCCCAAAATGTTTGCAGTATATACTGAAAATAAATTTTTGTATGTCTCTATGTCAATTTAAGATTGAAAGAAAAACTTCATGGATAGCATAGACATAACCATCTGTTCCTAACCACAGTGACACCAAAATGTCAAAATTTAAAGATAAAATATCTCTACTGTTTCATATTTGTATTATGATATCAAATGCAGATGTTTAAGGGAGAAAATTGTAAAGGAGAAAATAAATAAAGTGATACTATATCTAAGATATTGGGGGGGGGGGCAGAAATAAAACTGATATGGAAAAAATAGTAAGAATATGAAATATTCTATAATATGAAATATGTACTACCGGTACTCATAAATATGAAATATTCAAAATGATACTCAATCTGCAAAAGTAAAAGTAAAAATAAATCCTTGAATTGAACCATGTGCTTTTTTTACTATAATATTACATCCTTTTTTATATATTCATAA
This sequence comes from Natrix helvetica, assembly GCF_964273705.1. Taxonomy (NCBI): domain Eukaryota; kingdom Metazoa; phylum Chordata; class Lepidosauria; order Squamata; family Natricidae; genus Natrix; species Natrix helvetica. The sequence continues at coordinate 32,364,118 of NC_138548.1, forward strand.
AATATACTCACGCTGTATCTGTTGTTTTTCATATTCCTTGGAGTAAGATGCTTGTTCAAGCTGAAAAACTGAACAAGATATATGCATGTTTTGTATTGATATAAATCAAATTTAAATGTAAAAAAGAAATATGCATTTTCAATCATAGTTGCCCCCGAGGATTTGGACCCGTGGGCGACTGCGAGCCACCTCATGTTTACTGGACCCGTGTCCCTCCTGGCTTGTACTGGCATCCTGGGAGGTTACACGAGGCTGGCTCCTGGGTCTGGTGAACGCTTCACTTGAGGAGGGGTCCTTGCCGGCCGCCTTGAAAGAGGCGGTGGTGAGGCCCCTGCTCAAGAGGCCTTCCCTGGATCCGGAGGAGCTGGCTAATTACCGTCCTGTCTCCAACCTTCCCTTTTTAGCGAAGGTTGTAGAGAGTGTGGTGGCGCAACAGTTCCCACGTCACCTGGAGGAAGCAGACTATCTAGACCCGCGCCAGTCCGGCTTTCGACCCGGTCACAGCACGGAGACGGCCTTGGTCGTGTTGGTAGATGATCTCTGGAGGGCCAGAGATAGGGGTTGTTCCTCTATCCTGGTCCTATTAGATCTATCAGCGGCTTTCGATACCATCGACCATGGTATCTTATTGCGCCGGCTGGAAGAGGTGGGCGTAGGGGGCACCGTTTTGCGGTGGTTCCGCTCCTACCTCTCCGACCGGATGCAGTGTGTGTTGGCAGGGGAGCAGAGATCGACCCTGAGGCCACTCACCTGTGGGGTGCCGCAGGGTTCGGTCCTCTCGCCCCTCCTGTTCAACACATACATGAAGCCGCTGGGTGAGATCATCCGTGGTTTTGGGGTTGGATACCATCTGTACGCTGATGACACGCAGCTGTACATTTCCACCCCAAACCACCCCAACGAGGCCGTCGAAATGTTGTCCCGGTGTTTGGAAGCCATCCGGGCCTGGATGGGGGACAATAGACTTAAACTCAACCCCTCCAAGACTGAGTGGCTGTGGCTACCGGCGCCCCGGTTCAACCAGTGGATGCCATCGCTGGCCATAGGGGGCGAATTACTGCCCCCCGTGGAACGGGCGCGCAATTTGGGCGTCCTCCTTGATGCCCAGCTGTCGATGGATGACCATGTGACAGCCATGGCGAGGGGGGCGTTCCAGCAGGTTCGCCTGGTGCGCCAATTGCGCCCCCTATTGGATCGGGACGCCCTACGCACAGTCACTCATGCGCTGGTGACGTCTCGCCTGGACTACTGCAATGCTCTCTACATGGGGCTCCCCTTGAGATGCACCCGAAGACTACAGCTAGTTCAGAATGCGGCCGCGCGGGCTATCATGGGAGGAACAAGATACTCCCATATAACACCACTCCTGCGCGAGCTGCACTGGCTGCCTGTGGTTTTTCGGGTGCGTTTCAAGGTGTTGGTTACTATCTTTAAAGTGCTCCATGGCATGGGACCTAGTTACCTGCGGGATCGCATCTCACCTCACACATCTCTACGACCTATCCGCTCTCACAGGGAGGGACTCCTCCAGGTGCCATCCGCCAAGCAGTGCCAACGGGTAGCGCCTAGGAGTAGAGCCTTCTCTGTGATGGGCCCAACCCTCTGGAATGACCTCCCCCCCCCCGATATTAGAACTATTAACGACCTCCGCTCCTTCCGACAGAAGCTTAAGACCCACCTGTTCCAATTAGCTGGCTTAGCCGATTTATAGCTCCATCTTCCACCTCCTGGCAAACATTTTATTGTGGAATTTTTAAGGGAATTTTAATCTTATTTGTATTTTAATTAAATATGGTACAGTATATTTTCTACCTCCTCTGTCTATGTCTATGTCTATGTTTATGTATATGTATTCTATTTTGATATGTATATGGTTTTTAATAATGACTGTACACCGCCCCGAGTCCTGCTTAGGAAAGGGCGCGGTTTAGAAATAAAAGCTTGATTGATTGATTGAGTTGGTCAATTTTATTGCTATTCTACATGAATTTAAGTAGTTGAACCATAGTATGCAATGTTCCCTATTTATTCCAGCTCTAATTCTGTATTTCCAAGTTACTTTTACTATTACAGTTTACAATTGTTTTTCTTGTTTTTAGTGCCTCCTTGTAACTATTCATTTAAATAACCCAGAAGGTAAAATAAAAGAAATGGGAATAGGAAAGCAAAATGAAAATGAGAAGTAATAGAAGAGTTCAGGTTGTCCCAAAGGTCCTTTTTGTCAAGAGGAACTGGACTTTCTAGTTTTTCTTTGAAGACATTTCGCTTCTCATCAAAGAAGCTGAAGTTACTGCAGCTAAAGTGGATGCCCCAGCTAAAGAGTCTTGGAGAAGCAGAGAAATTAAATAAAATTACATAATCTAAAACTGAAGAAGCTTTTTGGATGAGAAGTGAAATGTGTTCAAAGAAAATCCAGAAAGTCCCGTTGCTTCTTGAAAAAAGCATCTTTGGGACAACCATGACCTGGATGACTGAGAATTTCCATAGACAGAAGAGTTCAGGGCTAACAGATCTGACCTGCAAATATCTAAATGATCTTTAGTTATAACTCTGTTCTGCTCTAAACAACCTCACTTCATATATAATTTCTTAAACCATTGTCTGTACCAATAAATACTTTAATGAGACTAACTAGTCTATCTAGTTAGAAATATCTAACTAGAAATATCCTCTCATAAAGAGATTTCTATAAGAGCCATCTGTGAAATTAATTCAGATAATCCAAAATTTTTGACTAACTGAAATAAAAAGTTAGGAATTTCTTTTAGTGACTAGTTTTAGGATGAAACTTTCTAACATACCAAGTTGTAGCAGCAGTTTGTCCAGATTGCTTAAGAGACTATCAGCCATTTTGCAATCTAATTTTAAAAGCAGGAAAAGAAAATTATAAATTCACAATTGCAGAGAATCACCGAAATAATAATTTTTTCATTGTTTGTTCATTTATTCTGCTTCCTGTATTCAAACTTCATTAGTAATTGTTACCATCCTTATTCCCAATGTAAACTTTTATGAGTATGAGATGAGGGGGTAATTGATAAAACACTGGCAAAGGTGCAAAAGAGAAATACAGATGCTGGAAAGCTGAAATTTAGATGTAACAGGCAGGTTCCACACTTCCAAGAGGAAAGTACTAACAAATTTTGGAGTACCTAGGAAACCCCAACTTTTTGTCAATGTATTAAATCATTTTCTTAAGATAATAGAAGATTTATGATATAAGCAACATCTGGATGAGCTCAGGGGAAAGTAAGCTGATATGTAGACGTGCAATGTTTTGACTTATGAAAATATTCATCATACTCTGAGTGAAGTCTTTGAAATGTAAGTATTGCTAATGTTACTAAAATTGTATAAATGAATAGACTGTTAGTACTGTATTGGATTTAGTTGGCTTGTTGAACTTGGTAAGTACAATCTGCGTATGATTTTCTTCCCTGCTGTACAGATGTTTTCTGTAGTATTAAGAGACATCAATAATGACCCCATTTTTTGAAGGAAGCACTTATACTTTCTGCAAGCAGACACATCAAAAAAGAATAATGCACTTGGTTTTATTTGGTTAAACCTGTCAAGGAGGCAAAAAAAAAAAACAAATAGGAAAAGCAAACTAAACTTTAAAACATCTTTTTAAAAAGTCATGATAGATAACTTGAACAAATATGGACACATATCTTATTTTCAAATCATAACTTTACTAAATTTTCATAAAATTTTGATGGTAGTTAGTATTCACTAGGGATTATCTACAGTAAGAGGCGTACTGAACACTCCTGTTCCTGCCTTCAGTGATAAATAAGGGAGAAGAAGTTGGTCCTGAATATCTAGTGTTACCTATGAATAGAACACTTGAAATCTTACAAATTTTGTTCTGACAGAACTCAGAAGCCAAGGCAAACCATTTTGAGTTTTCTTCATGTACCACATTTTGAGAAAGGCAGTATCATTCCCAGTTGGAAATAACACTTTTTTCCTGTTCTGTCCACATTCCTAATCTGGATCTTCCTCTAACAATCCTACAAAACTGATCACTCTTAGCCTCCATGCGGGTGGGGCAGTAAAATCAGTGCCTCAAGTTGTGGATGACAATTCTTTTCACAAACAGGGTCACTTCTGCTGTATCACTTCACATTTAGTCTATGAATGTCTGGCTAGTATGAGGTGCCTTTGGTGAGTGCCCTTCTGTCCCTTTGCTCTTCTAAGCATAGTGCTGAGCAAAAGGATGCCTCATCCTTTGCTGCTGCCTGGATGTGTTTAGTCCCCACTCATAGGTCTGTATGCCAAATATCCTCTGAAATGTTGCCCTCCTAGAATTTTTTTGTTTAAAGGTTCACAAACCAACTGGATTGTACCCTTTCTTTTATCATATCTCTTCACTATCCACCTAGCCATCTTTTTTTTAATTCATCAGTCTTTCCTTTTGGGAAAAAGTTTCAACATCATTTAAGCTTATTTATTTTGAACCAGTTCTTTTGACAATAATATGATCTAAGGGTCTCAGCAACTAGATTTATCTGCACATCTTGAGAAAAACTAAAAGCTGTGCTTGTTGGTTTCTGCATACTGTGACACAGCAGTAAATTATAGTAATTATTTTTCTGACTAATAGTATTTTTTGTATAGACAAGACTGTGCTCCAAGGTCTGTATCTTTTTTACTGATAGATTGTTATTTGTCTGCATATCTTATTTTTTATACATGAGCTTAATATACTGATATTTTCCCTGTTAACAACATGACTCGAGATATGGTCTCATTTCTCCTCCAACTTTGTTTTCAATTATCCAAGTAAATTAATGGAGAATTGAAAAAGGGAAAACATTTGTACACATACTAATCTATTCAAACATTATTTGAGGGGGAGATGGTGCTGCAGTAGCTTTTTTTTTTACTTCAGTTCTAATATCTTACAAACTTCCCTCCCCATAATAAATAATTTATAAGTAAATAATTTATTTTAAATTATAAATAAAAATAAATGTTCTGCCAGAATTTTAAAAAGCTGATGTGAGAAGCAATTTTGCAGCTTTAAAATAGCTTCAACCATCGCACTTCCACAAATGCAAGCTTCTGTTTGCCATTTTCCTCAACCAGACCCCTCAACTGCTTTTCTCCAGCCTCTTCCTCTCCCCCAAGGGTTTTAGCTGTAGTTGGGAAAGCAAGTATTTAAGGAAGGAGTATTGGAAACACTGAGGGCTGCAATCAGAAAGAAATCCATATATTTTGGGGATAAGTAATTTTCCCCTCACTTCAATCCCTGAAGACTTTGAAGTCAGCTTTTGAAGACAACAGTCAGGGGTCCTCAGGATCAGATGTAGCAACAGTTCTGTGATTGGCTGCTGGGCCTTTGACTTTGTCCAATAAGATTCAGTAACTGCTGTGACAGGAAGGGAAGAGGGAGGAGCCTTTTGAAAAAGCAATTGGGTTGAGGGCAAGAAAACCAGTTAGAGCATTCCTTATTATTCACATTTCCTAAAGTTTCCTAAACCAATGGATCTACTGTGGATTTCAGAATAGCAATAGAAATAGCATTTAGACTTATATATCGCTTACATTGTTGTTTCCCAATATCATCTACATTCCTAATTAGTTTGAGTTAGGTGGTCACACTCCAGTTCCTTCTCCTGCTTGAGCAGGGGGTTGGACTAGAAGACCTCCAAGGTCTCTTCCAACTCATTCTATTCTAATTCTAATTCCTTCTCTCAGGAGCTGCTTTTTGCTGTTATAGACCATTGCTCTGAACTAGCATCATACTGGCTCCTTTCCTCCTAATTTTTAGAAAGTCTGTTGATATGTGGCAGTTCCATTAGATCCCAGCGATTGGGATCTTAAAACTGCTCCCTCTGGTGAAGATTTTTTTTAATGATCCTTTGATTATGAAATGCCTAACTATTTGCTTGCTTCTTTTGCTATGGATATGTTCTATTATTATTATTTATATCACTTTGTTTCATTGTTTGTTTTATATATGGATTTATGAAGTTGGGCATTATTCTTCACTCAGAGTCAGCTTTAGTTGAATGGCTTAAAAGCCTTTTTTCAAAAAAAAATACTGTACCTTAATAATTTTCTACAAAGGTAAAATATAAAAGATAAATAAGAATTTCTTAAAAAGAGAAAACATAGGTGAAGGGAGAGTGCAGAAGAATAAAAACAAACAAATGGAATAAAGACAGAATAGCTTCCAAATTTCTTCCATAGTTACAAATATTACAAAATTAATATTTTAATCTAAAATTTGGTAATACCCAAGATTTCTATAATCATAAACATGTCTAATTGTCAAATCCCAAAATTAATATAGCTTTTCTTTTGGTTACTAGTAAAATGTCCACAAGTGTTTTCCACTTAGGAACCTAGGTAGAAGCTTAGAAGCATTGTAAATAAATAAAATGGCACTTGAGACAATGAAAGTACACTGAATTGCCTTGTTTCTCCAACACATTTTCCCTAATGCAGAACTTTCAAAGAAAAGCAATCAAGATACTCCATCTGCTGGAGAATTTGTGCAGCATATCAGGAAGGAAATGCATTGATAGCCAATACATAAGGAGCTTCCGTTATGTTCTATAAGTATTATAAACATTTTGTTTGTTTGTTTGTAACATTTATCTTACCACAGGGTAACTCTGGATAGCTGACAATAAAAAAAGTTAAAAACTATACAAGAGCTAAAGCATATATATCAAATACTCTGAAGAGCCAAATACTTGCCCCAATTAAAATATGGGGAGGGCAGGAACAGGATGGAGGGGAGGAGGATCTGTTTTTAATCTATCAATCACCTCCACTATTGGAGCCCATTCTATTTATATTAGTAAAATACAATTACAATTACTAAGAAGACCAAAACTAAAGATTGCAAACACTTTTCGATAATAACATGATTAGAAAATTATTTTATGCCAAACCATTGCATATGGGAAAGGCAGTATAGATTCATTACCAAAATGGCCGTTTCCTTCAGGGTTTTTGGTTACACATTATATTATATTATTGTTTACAGTTACTGTAAAGGGAGTGAAAGCTGCTCAGAATCCTGTTGGATTGGAGCAGCATATAAATCTCAATAAATGAATATTTTTATAAAGAACCAAATGAAATGCAATATAGACTGTTTGATTGTTGGACTGGGAAAAATGAAACCAAATGAAAGATGAGATAGCTCAGGGTAACTTTAAAAAGGATTACAAGTGTATTTGGCTTGTACCACAGCGCCACATTCCATTAGCAGGGCCTATTTGTAAATTTATATAATTGGAATGTAAACCTAACAAAGCCAGCTCAAACTGTTTTATTGTCTTAAGATAGCGTATCACATAAACTAATAGAGCAAATCTGAAAAAGCATGCTGTTTATCATACATGAACCCTTCATTGTTGTGCAGAATTGTTGTTATTGCATGTACACTTGATTAGTTTTTATAGTGAAAGTTGTACACAATTATAAGAGAACCCAAGTTGTTATATGCTTTTTGGTTGGTTCATAATTATTTTGTTATTTCAGGCCATCTCAGATTGCTTATGCAATTAAATTGGAACAAACACAGATATTTCAGAAACTATAATCCATATTTACTCAGACTTTGTATATAGAATTAGATTGCATATCCAAGTGATAAACCATTATTCTCTGAAACTAAAATAGCATGTACTCCTTTAATTGATATTTGATTTATTGGTCTCTTTCTACTATAATATTTTGCTTTTTTAATGGTTATTATTTGGTTTATTTTATATTATTGGATGATACTTTTTATTTGGTTTTTTATTGCCAGAGCCTTTGTAAATAAACAGCATAAAAATAATGTGTGTGTGTGTGTGTGTGTGTGTGTTGCTGTTACCCTGACAATATCAGAGTCAAGCAGAATCAGTCAAGCAGAAAGACAGACAATTACCTTCCAAGGTCACATATGAATTACAAATAATATACAGGAAATTAATTGTGGAACTGCTTATGACAATAGCAATGTTGTGTTATTAACCAAGAACATCAACTAATTGGTCAATCATAAATTGCTTTGAATTGATAAATATTGATTGCACTGATTAAATAATGATTATCAAAATTATGAATTGGTCTGTTCATAGATAGTCCATGGATCATCCATGTTTCACGTTATTTTGATTACAAATTTGAGGGTCAGTTTATCTATGAATGGGCTTATCTGTTGAGTATAAACTGGATACATATATTGGATACATATATTTTTAAAATATATACTACAATAGTGCATATATTCAAGGATAAGCCAAACTCAATCTTTTTGGCGTTTTTCAAAATTATATTTCTCAAAACAGACCTAGAAAATCCATTCTGGTTATTGGGAGACTTTGTTAAAAATTGTATCTATATATTGATAGAGTTCCACATCTCAAAGAAAGGACAAGGAAAATTAAATTAATCAAGAATATTTCATAAAATACAAGAAAAAAATAAGTATTGTTTTATTGAAGAAAAGGAAATGCCAAGAATATGCTGATTATTAAACCATTACTTTAATACCATTCTTAAAATCTGAAGAATGACTTTGCAGTTACATAAAACTATCATCTTTGCAGTACTCTAAGCTCAATACAGCAAAGCTAAAGCTCTTCACAATATGAAAAATTACATATTTAAAAAATAAAATTCAACATGACATTGAGATGTTTAATGTCTTTTCAAAATCATATTAACATACAGTATATATTGAGACCAAAACCACAGTATAACAGAACAAAACCAAATGATGTCAGTTAAATAATACTTTCATTGCTAATACAAAAAGTTTAAACATTCTTTGGATCCAAATAATATTGTTTGATGAATTAGTTTTATTTTTGAAATATCTTTCATATTTTTAATACCTGGGCTCATTGACCCTCCAAAATTGGATATTCCAATTATTCCTTCCACAGATCAGCTCAAATATATAGATAATACTGAACATATTTCACTTTTTTATACATTAAAAAACTGACTTCTATTAAAGGATAGCATCTCTCTCAGAAATTAAAATTACAAGTATCCAAGAGACTGCTAAATGTAGGCTAAACTGTTTAGTAAATACATGTTTCAGTTGTAATATTGTACATATTGCTAAGCATAAGTATATATTACTAAGGCAATTTAAGGAATAAATCTTTATTTAGCCCAGGCCTTCCTACAGAACATCTTTTCTATTTCAGATTTGAGTTATATCACAATAGCAGCCTCACATGTGATTCAAGATCACATCATATCCATTTATGTATTAATACCAAATTTACTTGAAGTCTTTCAACATTTCTTCTAGGATGCAACACAGTTGATCCATTACCATTGCTTTGACAACCTTTCAGAAAAGGAGAGGTTGAAGAGTAGCCATGAGTTACCTAGGACTTCAAGATCCAAAATTGGCCTCCTAAAAAGGGGTACACCACCACCACCCATTCCAGTTTGCTGGCAGTTGCCTCTCATGCAGGGAGAGAGGCAACAAACTCATATTCATGCAATGCAGTCTCTTTAAGCCCACCATTTCTTTGAAATACAATGTCACCTCATTTTTTTTAGTTCTTCCCACCATGATCTATCCCAGTGGTGGGCAACCTTTTTTTTCAACTGAGCCAAATCTCGCCAAAACCACGATTGAAATTTACTTTGAGAGCCACATTTTTAAAACCGAAAATACATAGGATGGTACACTGTTTTTAGTTTCAATAAGTTTTTATTGAGAATATTCTGCATGCAAGTATCCACATAGGTTGGGAGGATACAAATAACACAACTAATAAAACAAAAACTTTAGAACGATATTATTTATCGATAACGTTAAATTCCGTAAAATTTGCCTTACAATGTAGAGAAAATTACATCCTGACATTGACTGACAAAGTCACAACCACTAATGTGAACATTGGCCTTGCATTTCCTTGGATAGTTTGAGTAAGTCAGGTTTGTATGTCGTTGTTTTTAATTTCATCTCTCCCACTTTCTTTCTTTTTTTCTTTTTCTTTCTCTCTCTCTCTCTGGCTCTTTGTCTCTCTCTCCCTCCCTCCCCCATCTCTGTCACTCTGTGTGTGTGTGTCTGTCTGTCTGTCTCTCACTCACTCTCTGTGTGTGTCTGTCTGTCTCTGTCTCTCCCTCTGTCTCTCTCCCCTCCCTTCCTCTCTCTCTGTCACTCTGTGTATGTGGGTGTGTCCGTCTCTCACTCATTCACTTAATCACTCACTCTGTGTGTGTCTCTCTCTCTGTCTGTCTATCTTTCTCTCCCTCCCTCCCCCTCTCTGTCTCTCTCTGTCTCTGTGTGTGTGTGTGTCTGTCTGTCAGTCTCTCTCTGATTCCCTCCCTCACTCCCTCTCTCTGTTCCTCTCTCTGTCTGTCTGTCTCACTCACACACACACACACACACACACTGTGGTCACCTTGTTGAGTGTTCCAATCACATTTGAAACACTCAACAACTGTCCTGCATTTATGGTATTTTGCAGCATTCTGCAGTCATAGGACCAAAATTGGTTGTCACTCGCCTGGGCTTTTGCAGAAGCTTCCCTCCGAAGCCCGAGAGGAGGGAGGGGAGCGGGCACCCGGCACACAGAAGAGCCGCATTAAAGGGTGTAAAGAGCCGCATGTGGCTCCCGAGCCGCGGGTTGCCCACCACTGATCTATCCTATACCGATGGCAAATACAACTAGATAGTGCCAGTCTTGTTTTTTGTTCTGTCAATGCCTACTTGTTTGTATTACTTCTTCATTCATGGAAAATGAGGATGATCATGAATTGCTGACTGAAACATATTTGCAAGGCATTGTGTAGAAAGGTAATACAACAGGTACAAGCTTGCATTCACCAAACATCCCAATAAATGTCCGCTGAAGATCCTATGGATCATTTATCTGCTTCGTTTAATAAATGTATAAGAAAAAGATCTTCCAGTACCAGAAACAGTTAAAGAAAAAAGTAGCTGCCAATCCAGAAACTGATTTAAAGATGATATATGTATATGTATGCACACACATGCTTGAGGGAGAGGTATGTCCATACAGTAACCAGATATGAGGGGTGCCATCACACCAGTTTTAGTCAAATTTGGTATGTTATATTGAAACAGGCAACTTTATTACACTGTATTAAGCAAATACTTAATGCAGCCACTAGGGTCTATTTAACCTAGGTAAGGGTAAGGTCCTTGGTGCTCTTTGAGCTTGGTTGATTTCTTGCAGATATTTCATTACCAAATTAGGTAACATCATCAGTGCTAGTAGAGAATGAGATCTTCCCTGGAAAGGCGCTAAAATATAAAATGAGGGGAAATGTGAATAAATTTGCTCTGAAAAGAAATACTAGGTAGTTAAATTGGAACATTTTGAGCAGGAAGTGAAAGTCTTTCTGTCAATTCACTGCCTCTTTGGTTGCTTTTATAATGATTGTAAAAAAAAATGGGCACTAAACAGCCAGTTCCCAAAAATTAATCAGTCATTTTCCCCAGATTATAGAATAGGATTCAAGATTCCTGGCTCAAGGTGAGATCCATTCATTTTAACAAGAGACATTTAGAATAGAATAGAGTAGAATAGAATAGAATAGAATAGAATAGAATAGAATAACAGCGTTGGAAGGGACCTTAGAGGTCTTCTAGTTCAACCCCCTGCCTAAGAATGAGTTTATTTCATATTAATTAATGTACTGAAATCCTTATATGGTAGTTGTTCACATGCCTACTCGTGTGCAGTATATTAGAAAGAACTTATTCCTAGATAAGTATGTACACAGCTGCATCCTTAGGCTGACATACAGTAAATATGATCAAGGTTTTATATCATCACTTGTCTTAATCTATGCAATGATAACTTTGCCACTGTTTTCTGAATGACCAATGTTTATAGATAATTATCTATACCTCCAATTGTTTTGTTTCTTCTTAATCTGTTCCTTGGTGTTCAGAGATAGATTACGTATTTTGATAGCGAACATTCAGTACATTTGATGATGCCCACCAAAACTTATGCCAAAACTTTATGAATAAGATGTACCAAGGTTTTGTTTCTGCTACAACAGACTAACACGATTGAAGTGATATAGTGTAAAGTTACACACAAACTGCCACAGGGGGCTTTATTCCTAATCTGAAACTCATATACTTCAAAGTCCAGTTTATTGTGTGTGTTTTTTTTTATGTGCAGTTGCTCCCTGGATAAATATATAGTAAGTAAGGTTTATCTAGTTCAATGGATCTTGTCCCAAAAGTGAGAGTAAATAAATAAATAAATTGTACTGGTATCACTTCTGCTGAGGTATCTCTCAGTGCATTTCAGATTGAAATTAATAAAAATCTCCAGAGTAATATACCTTTTCAAAGTGGGAATTCTAATGGAAGAAAGAACTTACAATAGGCATCATATTTTTCATGCCTCCCCTTTTTTATTCTTCCTAAAAATCACCAATATCTAATCCATTCAAAATAAAACACATGAATTAGTTATTTGCATCTCTTAATTAAATTAACCCCCAAGAATTGCAATCCTATGAACATTTATGGGAGTGGCAAAAGGCCATTAAAATGTTTCGTTTCCTCCTATTTCTTGTCCATCCAATTTTGAATATTCCATGGATGCCATGAGTTCATTATTTAAAAAAAAAAAAAAAAGTTTTATAAATTTTTTTAAGGCTGCAGCCCAATGGAACCAGAACCTAGGAATAAGCCTTCTTGCTGTGAGTTTGAGGTTTACCACAGAATCAATAAACATGGCCAGGACTGACGTCTCTGTTTGTTTTAAATCCAAATACATCTGTTTAAAACGAATCGGATCAGTGGGTCTGGCGCTTCTGCCTCCAAGAAGACTTTTCCAAAGTATGGGTTAATTCCCCAATATGCACCCTTTCGTTCTTGACTTTTGCTCTAGCTCTCCTTTATGAAAATGAGCGATACTGAAAGGCTTGCCATCCCGCTAGTTGCAAGCCTCGCATAAACGATGACAATGGCTCAGAGGGCTTTTTCCCTCCCGCAAGTGAACGGGGTAGATCTGTGAAAATAATATCAGGCTTATCCGTCAGAATGAACGTCGGCGCATAGTCAGGCGTGCAGTAATCTGACCCGACACCTCCAAACTATCTGCGCTATGTATCCGCCGCCTGATTTGCCAGATCTTCCCGAGAAAAAGTCGCCGTGTGCTTGATACTGAAGAAAAAGCGGCGGAAGAACCTCCCTCCAGCTTCAAATTTCTCTCTCTCCGGATAGAGATCGCTGCTCGCGTCTCAAGCTGGAGGTTTTTTTTCCCCCTTCACTGCAAAAGGAACGCGCCGAATGATCTGCACGGGGGTTGTTTATAATTCGCGTTTCTAAGGCCTCCCAACTCATCCACGTTGCGGAAAGAAATCTCCCCAAGTCTCCCGTTAAGGGAACATCTCTTTTGAGAATTGCCCCCCCCCCACCACTAAGGATTAATAATAACCAAGGCAACGTTGGAAGAAAAGTGTTGCTTAAAGGTACTGCCTTGAGTTGCTTACTATTCAATTCATTTCCAAGTATTAAGAGGTGGGTGTTATAGTTTTTGACCGCCGTTCTTTAATGTTCTGGGCAGGGAAAAGAGGTGTCTTGGATTTGCCTTTCAGAAGAGCCTTCCTACAACCTAAGGACGCTCGGACGTGCTGAAATACAAATCCCACGGTCCCCGCCAACTTGTCCGTTAATCAGAGGATGCAACCATCATCAATCTAGAGAGTACCAGCTTGGGGGAGGGTGTTTTAGAATAAATCATTGGACAGTTTTCCTGCATTGTCTTCCTTCTCCTAAAGTTGCGGCTCACATCCCTCTAGAGAACGAAAACACCGAATACGAAATGATCATTATTTTTCTTTCTAAACTCACCTTCCCTAAGCATGATAGGAAATGTGGTTTTTGTTGTTGTTCATTTCAAGCGAGGGTCTGTACCTAAATACTAAATTGTAGAGGGAGGAATTAATTTTTATCACTAAAAACTGCTCAATACCGTAAAAGGCTCTTTGGAAGTTGCTTCTCCTGACCTACAAATGACTTCTCACGTCTTTCCCGGATTTTTCTGAGTGTTTATTCGAGGCTGCTGGAGCGCAAAGATGAGATCTGAAATGGTGGGGCTGGCGGTTGGGTGCAAATGAAGGAAGCAAATGAATGGGGAGGGAAGGAAAATATGCTAGCGGGATCCTGGATGCCCGACGAAGAGAAAGAGCCGATGGCTTCCAAATATTTTTTCGCAGTTTTAAAAATAGATTTTAATGGTTGAATCCAGTCAGAATCAGAAACCCTCAACTCGGGTCGGGGCTGGGGAGTTGAATTTCAATCTCCTGGACGGCTTCTATCTTCCTCACCCTTGGAAGTAAATCTCAGTGTCGATGAGAACTCTCAGGCATCGAGGCAAAGGTGTCTGAAGGTTGAAACGTCGTAACTGGACAAATTTTTGTTAGCTTCATCGATCAGAAATTTACACAACGCACATTTACACATTTAATGCGGTAAACCAGGATACCGATTTAATAACCATTTTCTGTGTTCCCACTGCAAATCGAAGTATAAGTTAACCAAATGACTGGGTTTATACACTATGCTTTCACCACAAAAACCTAAATATCCTAAATAAACCAAGTTTAATATATTCACATATAGCGAGTAGACTTTTACTTAACTTGTAACTCATGTTCTATGATATGAAGACAGTACATTCATTGAATTTTAGGACTAACTTTGGTTCAGCAAGAATTAGATTCGGTTACATTGATGCCTTCCATAACTGTAATTTTTTTAAAAGAAACACTCTTGACTGAGGACCCTGTTGTAGGCTAAACGCAGGTGTCTCTGTGTGTGTGCGTTCATTCATTACCTCCCCAGTATCAGGAGGCAAAACGACCCTCTAATATTCCAGCGATCCGCCAGAGGTTTCCCCGTCCATTCCACGCCTGTTCATTCAGAACCAGGCGTTAGAATCAATGCCACATACTCCCCAGTTCAGTATGAATGGGATTCCAGACCGAAAGGAAAGCTGAAAATGAAGAGAAAGAGTTTCATTGGCAGAACTTTCAGGATGTGTGTTTGTGTGCCCACTATGTTTGGAAACGGACCTGGGCACCGTTACACAGCCCTTGCTTTGGCATGCAGGAGTTTCAAATTCAGGTCCTGCCAATTTCCAGGTGCAAGTATAAAGTGGTAGATTATGAAAAAGTACTCCCCCCCCCCCCGCAGGGTAGGTACCCTGGAGAATGCTACTGAGCTAGAGGTCTCCTATACTGTTACACCCTTGTTGCGGGCAAGTTAACTGGCTGGGGTGCCTGGTCCTCTCTTGTTCTCACCTCTTCTCCTAGGGGATCTGTAGTAGAAATCGCGGCTAACCCTGTTCTGGTCCGCACCTCCTCTTTCCGGACTATTTCTTCCTGTCCGCATGCCAACGCCCCGCTCGTTTTGCTCAGCCCGCAGACCCTTCTCCTTGTCCTTCGGTTCGACCTTGCACCCCGCGATCTTTTCTTGCCCCAATTCTCCCCCCCCCTCCCCAGCTGAGTGTTCTCGACCGCTGGGAGAAAGAGAAGGAACGAACGAGCCCAAGACCATCCTTTTCTCTCCAGCTCGGGCGGGGCTCCCATGTTGGCTTGTTTTACAGGCGTTGATTGGCAGAAGGTTGACAGTGATGGGCAGGCGCCCTTTCCATGGAAACGGAGGGGCAGCCAATCTGGCGAGGCCAATCGCAGCAAATAAGAAGCAGAAAAGGCGACGGCGGCGAAGAATGTGCGGTGTGGGGGTGTCGTTGGTTGGGGGCATCTGGGGGCTTTCCCCCTCCCTCCTCTTTCGCTTCTTCCCCTTCTCCTCCTCCTCACACACATTATCCTCCTCCCTCCCTCCCAAACTTCAGGCCACCGCCGGAGCGCGGGCCATTCTGCTTCCCAGCGCCCAAGCGCAGCACGCGTGCGGCGGCGGCGGCGGCTGCAGCTACTGCTGTTAAAGGTTCTCCAAACGACCGTCTGAAGCGCGGCGGGGAGGGCAGAGCAGAATTAAAAATAAACATTAAACAAGCAAGGCGAGAGCGGCATTTGAGTCCTCAGCTTGGAGAGCCCCGTCGCCGCCGCCTTGCTGGTGCAGGAGAAGAAGAACGAAGCATCGGCTCAGCTCCGCCGCAGCTCCAGTTCAAGGGGACAAGAGGCGGGCGCCCAAGTCCAGGAGCCCGGCATTGAGGGCCCGAAGCTCTCGAGTAGCCTGAGCCGCGGCGGACGAGAGGCGACTCGGCCCAGGAGCCCGCCCACCCGCCCGTCTCCATGTTTCAGCTGCCGATCCTCAACTTCAGTCCGCAGCAAGTGGCCGGGGTGTGCGAGACCCTGGAGGAGAGCGGCGACGTGGAGCGCCTGGGGCGCTTCCTGTGGTCGCTGCCGGTGGCGCCGGCAGCGTGCGAGGCGCTCAACCGGAACGAGTCGGTGCTCCGCGCGCGCGCCATCGTGGCCTTCCACGGCGGCAACTACCGCGAGCTCTACCACATTCTGGAAAGCCACAAGTTCCCCAAGGAGTCGCACGCCAAGCTCCAGGCCCTCTGGCTCGAGGCGCACTACCAGGAGGCCGAGAAGCTCCGCGGCCGGCCCCTGGGCCCCGTCGACAAGTACCGCGTGCGCAAGAAGTTCCCGTTGCCCCGCACCATCTGGGACGGCGAGCAGAAGACGCACTGCTTCAAGGAGCGCACCCGGCACCTGCTCCGCGAATGGTACCTGCAGGACCCTTACCCCAACCCCAGCAAAAAGCGCGAGCTGGCCCAGGCCACGGGACTCACAGCCACGCAAGTGGGCAACTGGTTCAAGAACCGGCGCCAAAGGGACCGGGCCGCCGCCGCCAAGAACAGGTCAGTGGGTAGCTGAGAGCCGGGACGCAGGAGGAAGGCCAACGGGGAAGGGAGGGTAGCTCAGCAGTGCCCAGGCTTTCTGTGCTGGCCGATTCACACAACAGCCGCGTTCTAAACCTGGGTCAGCCGTGCGATTGTTGAATGTCAAGGAACACGCCATACCCTGAGAAAGAAATCTGATTGTGTCCTCACTTGATGGACTGCTTGGCACTGCTCGTGAAATCCATTGAATCTAAGCCTTTTCCAGCCTCATTTTAGGCTAGTCTCTCCTGTGATGGAGACCCCAGTGAGACCAGCCAAAACGATTTGATTTGCAAATATGATCAGTTTTCTATTTACATGTTCGGTGAGGGTTTCTGGTTTCTGTGAATCCTGCTCCAGAATACACATGTTTTGGAACCCGGGTGTAATCCTAAGGATATTTATCTGGAGGAAAGATCATACTCCTAAATCTTAATCAGAGTTCAGAGGAATATTCTGCACCCTTGTGATATTACTATGATTACCTAGCAAACTCAGTCAGTCAGATGTTTGGACTGGATTTTGCATTTTTGACCACCTATTCAGTCCTTCTTCAGGATTAGGGATAGGCAGATTTGTTGTTTAAATTATTACTGTTGTTATTTGCCAAAGGTCCTACAGGAACAGGAAGCGAGGAGATGGATTAGGCTCCCTTCTATCATGCTCATAACATAAATTGATGTCTGTTTTGTTGGTGTTGAAGCTTAACTTTTACGATATAGCTGTCAACACGGAATCAGAAAGTTTGACTTTTCAAGAATAGTTCCAGTTCAAGGAAATATGGTCGGTTGTAGCTTCTGGTATTTTTATTTTACAGTCTTTTTTTTTTTTTTGAGAATCGCAAAGGCAAATGTGTTTGACAATCACAATTTTTCACTGTTGACATATATGCAGGAGTAACCATTCTAGCTGCATGCAATTCATTTATTTTTGAAGTAAATTTTATTAATTTTAAATGTCATTTTATTTCCTACTGTATTTAATTTAAGGAAGAATTTTAAAAAGATTTTTCAGATGTAAATATTCCCCAACAGGGAGACATGAGTTACAGGTTAACATATTGCTATTTGCTTACTTTTAACATTTAAATATCAACTATCCATGAGATGAATATAAAAAACCTGAGAATTAATGAAATTCTAAGTATATAATGGTAGTTATTTTTATATATAATGTTTTAAGGCAATGATTTGACATAGTAGAATTCCATTCTGAAACATCTTTTAGCAGCAGGTGAAGAGATGCAGTTAAAAAAATGCAAAACAATTTTTCAAATTAATTGAAAATTCAAAGAAATTATGGCAATGGTGTAACATACAGTTTTAAATCCAATGAAACAAAACATTTTCAATTATAATTTTTATAGTTATAATTTTCTTTGACATTTTTCATTTCTACTATTTATCCAAAATATACTTTGAACAAAAGTAAAAACTGAAATGTAAAACATATATGGGATTCCAACTTAACTTGACTTTATTAAAATGTGGCTTACTTAGGTTTAGGGTACAATTTTGCATTTTGTTAGACAAATCAAGCCTTATGACCTACCATGTATATTCAACTGCAGCAAAACTGACTACCAACAGAAATAAAAATGATTATATTGTATGTTTTAAAGCTTTTTATTTAAACGGCTTCAGTATAAGGCGTACACCTTTCTTGTGAAGCCAAATTATTATCCTTTGTTCCGTTTCTGTGAAGATAGGTTGCCACTAGGTTATGCCCTTTTGAAGAATATTAACTATAATGGTTTGTAGAATGTAGGGGAGAATTTATGTGGCTATATGATAAAATACTTTAAGACATGCATGCCTTCATAGGAATAAATAAGGAATAAACCAAGAAGGAAAAAAATGTGCTTTAAATGAAAGCCTTGCTCTAGTAGAAGAGAATTTCTCATCCATTTAGACATGTTAATTAGCACAAATGACCTCTATTTTTCAGTAGGCAAACAATGGATCCCCATTCATGACTCTGTTGTGTCAAAGTGCAGGAATGTAAAACAATTTGGTCCTATTGACTTCCACAATACTCAACTTAAATCCATGAGACATGATACGCAGCTAGGGGCTATACTAAAATACTACTTTTTCCTAAAAGATATTTCCTTTTAATCAGAAGTTTACTTGTGCAATATGAATTTTTCCAGCATTCCTCCTTGGAATCAGGTTTAAGTGGAATCTGACATGTAAGTGATCACCAGGACAAAATATATGAGAAAATTAATTTGGCATAATACCATCATTTAAATATGAATTCTCATTAAGATGATTAATAAGAATTAGCTTATTAATTCGTAAAAGAACTGGCTAACCAAATATCCTTGAGTTTAGCATTTCCCAAAGTGCAGTTTTAAGTAGCAGGTACATGATTTCCTTAAATCTTCTAAGACCACAAACTGTGAGTGAAGCAAAACTATAATGAAGGCTTAGATATTTGATGTGGTTAGGATACAGTTAGGACAGAAATGAGGACAGACAAAGAATACAGCATGCATTAGTTAGGTAATCATTTCCATAATTTGTCCTCACCTGTAATTAAAATAAAATATTTTCTGTTCTGTATATTTGAAAGTAAAACTAAAATGGGTTATTTTCAGTCTGCTGAAAATATGTTCAGAAAATAGCCTTTCTTTTTCTATGTGTGTTCAGATTTTATAAGTATAATGAATATAAATAAATGTTATGTAAAATAAGAGGGAGTATAACAATAAGAGTTTAGAAGGATTATTTGTACAATTGATGGGCAAGATCATTTCATAGGAAGAGGTAACTAAAAGACAGTATTTTCACATTAGAAAAAATGTCTTCTTAAACTCATATACACCCACATCCCAGTTCTATTTTCATCTAAATAGTTGGAACTGAACTGGGAAGATAAACAATAGTTTGAATAAAGAATGAAAAACATAATGACTTCAGATAAGATGATAAGATGTATTTTTATTTATCCTTAGTATAATCCAGAATAGATTTGGAAAATGTAATTTCAGGAATAAATTACTCAATCAAATTTTATTTGTGGTATTCTAATATTATTTGACAGTATAAATGTGGATATTGTTTTCACTCTCATTGCCTACTTCTGCGAGATTCGTATTGTTATCTTCTTTGTTCTAAAAACAGTAGTCAGGCATAACAGCAATCAGAGCTTGATAAAAGTGTGAGAATGAGGTATATTTTTTAAAAGGTGTTTCACATTTTTTGAGTAGCATACCTATTCCTCAGACATATCTGTAACTTGAAATTTTGTTAATACTGAATTTAAATCTGGAGTAACTGTTACTTAGAAAAGGAAAAGAAGGCATATATATTTATATATGTTCTTGTGGGACATGTGTAGCAATTATAATTGGCATAACAAAAAATATCATATTGTAACAGGTCTCAAAATGTATTTTTCATATTTCTTCATATATCTTATAATAAACCTTCTAGATATTCTAGATATTATTGACTTTCTAGTAAAACCATATAATTATATTCATATATAACCATAGCCATATAATTTATTCATATAATTATATAATGAAAAAAGAAGAGGTTGTAAAACAAAGCATTTCTAGTAAAACCATTTCTATAAAGCGAGAAATGCCTTCTAAAAAGAAACAGCCAAGATATTGTGACACTGCTATAAATACCAGTACAATGCAACAACCATAACTTATATCATTTGAAGATATAATATAAATATTTGGAGAGAATAATCTAATTCTTAGAATAGCATAGCAGAGATTGTAAAATGGTTAGATGGGTGAAGTATTTGAAAATTAGGTGGGGAGAGAAAATTTAATTCTTTATCTGTGATGTGTTTTAACACATATATAGAGATCTACATTCCCTGATATCTCCATTGATCCACATCTCTTAAAATGATAAATAAGTATTCCTCCCATCAATTTCTCATATCCAGATAAATCTCACTTACAAAGTAGACAACAGGGTAAGGCATAGAGAGCGGATAGACTGTTGAAGTTTATTGTTGATGGACAATTTAATCTGGGGCGGATTTGAGGGTTATGTTTGCCTTCTTAATTATCTGCATATGGCACCTGGACCACAAATTGAGAGCGAGCATGGTATAGTAGTTAAAAGATTGGAAAAAGATTGGGGACACCCACCCAGGTTCTACTTCACCCTCAACCAAAAAGGCTCTCTAGATGAATAACTTCGGGCTAATTGTTCTTTCTCTACTATCTCAGAGAACTATTGTGGGGAAAGAAATAAGAGAAGGAAGATAGAAGTATGCTGCCTCAATCTCCTGAATGAAAGACAGAAGGCAGAATATAAATAAATATATAGTGTCGTTTAAACACACAGTTGTGTCAACCATATTCTCTCTTCGATGTCCTCTAAGTTACAATAGCTTCTTATTTAGGACATTGTACCATCACTGGTATTGAAATAAATTCAGCTATTATTCCAATCATCTACATAGTGGAGGTGTACTGTCTTCTCTCTTGCCTTCAATGGCAAATTAATTTGATCCAGTCTTGTGGGTAAATAATAAATAGGGAGGGAGGAGAGAGGGTAGTTAATAGATTTCTATGCTCAGCAATTTATTTGTAATAGACAAGAGCTATACGTAGCCAGAGAAACCTACAAAAATATTCTCTGTATTATTTATGCCCTTCCTCTGATTCTCAGACCTATCCAAACTCTAAATGAAGAAATTCTATTTTGCTATCTTGGCCACAGATATATTTATTTTTCATTTAATGATTCATTTTTGGTCTATTCAAAACGTCCTCTAGAAGGAGAGAAATAAGAGTTTAGTATCACCTAAGACACTTCCTTATATAAGGAATATGGTCTCTCTTGTTTTGAAGTTAAGAGATTAAGTAGATGTTAATTAGGGTAGAGATTAAAAGTGAGAAGGCAGAGAAAGTGAACGTTGAGAATACACAGAACTGTATTGTGTAAGAGAAACTGGTTTGGGGAAAATGTGGCAGAATATAAAGATATGTTGTGATGCAAAGATAAGTTGATACCTTGGTGAGATTGTTTTGCTAATGAGGTCTGTAAGGGGCATTAAGCACTATAAGAAACTGTATGTAGATGGGATTCCAATAATGACTAGCAAGTATTAGAAGTGTAGAAAAAACTCACTTCCCAAAACAAACATCCAAGGAGCTTAGTTGGAAACACTATTTACTATGGGCCACTCCCCATCATTGAGTTAAAGTGCTATCCATCCACCCTTGAGTTGGCATTTAACAACATCAGAATAACAACTACTGACCCTGACGTCAATCCCTATTGTACTTTATTGTATCTGTTCCTAGGCGCTGCCAAATGATGCTGTCCTGATTTGAGGGTGCCAGTCATAATAGGATTAGTGACTGGAATGTTTTGCTTTGGTCCACTTTCAGCATGTCATCAGCCAGTGGGAGAACCATCCATCATTTAGGGAACTATAGCAAAAAACCATTCAGTATTGTCCAACTCTTGGTGACTTTATAGGCAATTGCTTTCCATGCTATCCTGTCAAGCACAGCTTCTTTCAGTTTTTGAATGTTCATCTTTTTTATCATAGCAAAGATATATAGTGGCTTATTTCGGGATTCTGGATTCTTTTCTCCCCGTCCGTCCCCCCCCAACCAGTCATCTCATTTGATCATCAATCCAGTAAAATAAAATGAAGGATATGGGGAAACACCAGTGTGATATTAGTTGCAGAAGGAAGAAACCAGATCCTGATATAATTGTTCAACTGGCTGGGTCTGATAGAGAAAAATAATTAAAACCAACTAGCTGCTGGGCAACCAAGAGTGGACAGAGGAGGAATTAAAGTGGGCAGATACAGGGAAACTGCAAATTAGGCAAACAAAACCCATTTCAACATCCTTCATTCTTCTCTGGAGGGAGGAAATGCAGGGATGCTGCATCTTAAAGATACATTTCAGGGTATTAACTGTACTAAAATTGAGTTCATATAAATGAGGCATTCTTATTCCTGGATTAAAATAGTAGAACTCTGCTCTTCCTTATTTTTGAGGGTGCCAGGAGACAAGTTAACTGTCAGAAATATGGAGGGAACTGACAGGTATGGGATCCTAGAAGACAAAGTGATGGTGGAGACTGAGAGTTGGGAGAGAAATGACTAGTAAAGGCTGATTAGTGACCTAGGTCAAGCCCGATAGCTGTGCCTCCCAATGCTTACAGTGCACATCTTCACCTCCACAAAACATTATCTTTGTCTTCAATGATCCCAAACCATTACAGGTTTAGCACAACTTAACCGTGGTGGCATAATGTTGGCTTAAGAGGGAAAACGCTGCATGTACTACTAATGAAAATGTAAGACTTCCTGCTGATGAGGTTAATGTCATGAACCTAAAGGAGAACAACTGGTGTTGTCAAGCTATGATTATGCCATTGTAAGTGCATCTGGGATTAAGGCCAAAAACAAATTAGGTGATTCATTAAAACATTTTATTTGGTCTTCAATCTGTTTTCCTTGACCTGGACTTTATATTACCTCAGAGTGTGAGTATGCCTGTGGGGGTGGGGGACGGCCAGGCATTTAAGCCACTATTGACTCCCGATTACTGTCTGGACAAGTCCCCTGCAGTTTTCTTAGCAAGGTTTTTCAGAAATGTTTTTCAATGCCGGTTTCCTGGGGCTGAGAGACATGACTGACCCAAGATCACTTTGCACCTAAAAAGGGATTAGAACTCAGTCTCCTGATTTCTAGCCTGATGCCTTATTCACTACATCAAACTGACTCTCCTACTTATTATCAGGTATATTTTCAGACTATCCCTAAAAAATCATGTCGCAAATATATACTAAGAGCAATTGGGAATACTTTGTGAAAGATTTCCAAAGTGTGATCAGGAATTAAGATGTTTTAAAAAAGGTTTTGTTATGAAATATGGCTGTTACGTTAATACACAAAGTTGATTTATACTGGCTGCTTGCTGCCATGATGAGAAATGCTAGTATAAAACAACTTTGTATATTGTCATCATAGCCTCATTCCATAACAAAACCTTTTTTTCTTATTTAGGGAATAAGATAGAAATGTTGACACTTTTCAAAGTTTATTTTTAATCAAACATCAAAATATTTCTTATATTTTTTTAAAATTCCTGAAATTTGATGTAATTTTACAATGTTTTACTTTACTAAGATGAATATTGTTTTATGTAGCAATAGCACTTAGACATATATATTTCTTCATAATTCTTTATAGCACTCTCTAAGCAGTTTACAGAGACAACATTTGGGTCCTCGTTTTACAGGACCTAACAATCTGAGTCCTTATTTTATAGACCTTGGAAGGGTGGAATGCAGTGTTGACCTTGAGCTGGTCAGGATCGAACTCCTGGCAGTTGGCAGAATTGGCCTGCAATACTGCATTCTAACCACTGAGCCACCATAGCTGGAATTGTTATTTGGACTGCAATTGATTTCAAAAGGAATCAATATTTAAAATTCATAAATGGTTGCAATATTTGTAGTAAATTAATGATTAAAGCTTCATATTGAACAGAAAGAGACAAAAGGGAAAGGCGTCAAAATGTAGTTGTGTAGGAATCTTAATATTTTACACTATCTTTATGTTTATTCCAAAATCATATTGTGTTCAATAGATCAGCGTCTAAGATAGATATAACATGCCAGCTTTTATACATGTGCTCAGACTTAGTAACCTGAGGGCCATAGATATCTCCCATCCACTGGCCATGCTCCTTGCCCCATCTGACATGATTATTTTTTAGGGACTAAAAAAAGGGGGAAGCACATACATTTCCTAATCAAAAGGCTTCCAGGATGATTATCTCCAGGGCTAGTTGCTGAAAGGACCAAAATATATCATATTCGTCTTTATTTCACTATGCCAAAAACCACTGTGTAAATAGCAGTTCCAAGCCAGGCTTATCCCACCAATAATTAATCAGACTTAGATCTAATTAATAGTCAGATAGGGACCATAGGAAATCTGAGGAGTAGGATCAATCAATACTTTTAAAAAAGAAATCTCCAAAGCAGTGGCAAACTATTTTCTCAATGTTGCCAAGAAAGCTAAACTGATGGGTACTGGGAGTCATTGAGACTGACTGTTTGACAATAAAAATATACATTTTGTGTATAACCTCTATATGTGAGACAAAGAATTCAGGGAAGGTATTGCACCTTTGTGCTCGAAATAAGTTTCTGCAGCCTCTTCTCTGTAGCTGTGCCATGTTTGGGATTATATTGTGACTTTCATTAAGAGGGGAGATGCTGTGGAGGCTTGTCCTAAGATTGGAGGTGTGGTTGTTATGATTTTGTAGAAACCTTGAAGGCAGAATGATGCTAAGTAGGCTAAATGGTGCAGATGCTCAGACAGCCGTGGGTGAGGGAAGGGGAGAATTTGGGTGAGGGGGCAATGCAGAAAGGGAGCTGCTCTTTGGACTTTTCAACATGGAGGGATTGTCATCAAAATTATATCTGAGTACTGAAATGAGCAGACAAGATCAATATGTTTCATTCAACACACAGTGATTAGTGAAGACATAATGGCGGAGGACAAAACAATATCGGAGTCTTTCTCACTCAATCCATGCTGTTGATTTCAAGGAGAAACAACAATGGAGGGAAACAATAACGTTGACATGGTTTGAGTCCAATATATTCCAATTTGGGGGTGGGTGGGTGTCTTTATTCGGCCCCGAATCCGAATACCGGCGCAGAATTCCGCGGCCCGGAAGAGGGGCAGAACCAGTACTGGGGAGCGGGATTCGTAAGGCAGAAGCAGGGAAAGGCCGGGCGGCCTAAAAGCCAGGCGGACAGCGGGCTGCCCTTGGTGGCGACGGCCGCTTGAGTCACGACCGTTTCTCTTCTCCTTTCCCCCCTCGCAGGCTCCAGCAACAGGGACTCTCCTCGCAGGGTGCGGGGCGGTCGCTGCCGTCGGAGGAAGAGAGCGCCGGCGAACCGCCGCTCGGCGCCGCCGCCAGCCCCGCCGCCAGCCTCTCCAGTAAAGCCGCCGCTTCCTCGGCCATCTCCATCACCTCCAGTGATAGCGAATGCGATCTGTGAGCAGCAGAAGGAAGGCCTCGCCGAACTTGCGTGGAGTAGAGGGCGGAGTCCGCGGACAACGAGGGGGGGACGGGACCTGGCGAGGACGCAGCGGTACCCCGAGGGTGGCCCTCGAGACGTTATACGGCCGGCCTTCTGGCTCGCCGCCTTCAGCCCTTTGCCTTGTCCGCACTCCGGGGTCTCTGCGCCTGAGAAACTCCCGGCAAAAGGACACAGCCCGACCAGGCCCTGCTGAAAGAAAGACTCCGAAGCCTTCAATTCTTCCAGCAGGAGCCATTGGAAGGTGTGGAGTCAAACATCAGGCCTAGAAAGAGTGACACCTGCCTCGCCTACTGCCATCTTTTAATTTCCCTCTGGAGTATCCGATTGCAAAGACAGTGGTTTTTGTTTATTTTGTTTTTAGTTTGGTTTATATATATATATATATATATTATAAATATAAATATTTTATATAATGTTTATTGAGTTATTTAAATTGCTCCGTTGGTAGATTGTCTTATTTGGTGACCATAATCATTATTAATATTATTGTTATAATTGGGCGGTGCCTATGTGAATAGCTACTGTATTTCATTTCCTCCATTTGTGGAGCATGTGCAGGATCTGGTATTGTATGGAGAAAGAAAGGCAGTCAGAAAACGGAAGGAACAAATGAAACCAGTATAATAATATATTCGGTGAGCAAAATAAATTCTGCTATTCCCTTCATTGTGTTAAAAAATTCTTAATCTTGGAAAGAACAGGTATTGAGATACCTGGGTAAGTAAACATGTGAGAAAGGCAGCTAAGAACAATACCTGGCAAGGGGATTTGCAAAACAGTGGGCTGCATTTCAATTTACTTTACTCATGATTAATTGTCTCATTGGGGCCATTTAATTAATTCTATTATGGAGTCATTCAGTGCAAAATTATATACTAACTATAGGGACTGGCTTTGCAGAAAAACAGCCATCCTAGAATGTGGACCAGTTCATTCACTTGTTCTGTTGAGCACACAGCAGTAGATAGTAGGTCTTTTTCTCATTTAAGCAACATTGTTCACTTCAGTTTGGTGGCTTATGATTTGAAGTTCATTTATAAAGAAAAGTATTGCTCCGTGCTCATTACTGAGTCCTCCCTGCCACTGCCCAGGATTTTATGATTTAGGGATAAAATGATTTTACCAGCCAGATTGAACCAGAGATAAAGGAAGGGAAGAAAAAAGAGGGGACAGAAATGCATTTACATTAAAAAAAACAAAGCTAAGTAAATCTTTTAGCATCCTGGACAGAGGCTACAATCCATTTTAGCACATTACTTGCAATAAGCCCCCTTAAGTCAATAGGATATTCAACTTCTAAGTAATCATGCCTAGGTTTGGACTATATATCTTTTTTGTTTGCAGAAAGGAAAGGGGTAGATGTAATGATAGTCTTTTCACTTTCAGATTCCTAAATCCCAATTATATGAAGTAGTCATTAAGAGCAGGGTTACAAAATTAATCCTTCTAAATACTATAAAATATAATCCCTTATCTTTTCAGTATGGAAAACGATATAGAATTGCAGCTGTACTTCATTTTCTATAATAACTTTATAATAACATGGCTATTGACAAAAAATATAATCTGGCCAATATGAGGACCCAGGAATTATCTGTTAATATTTCAGGATTTAATAGATATAAACCTGAAAAATGCATGGACCACTTTAAAAATATGCTGTAAAAACATGGTATATAATTTACTGTATATCCCTATCTACTTAGCAGAATTAATACTACATTGTATTTCATGCCTCATTAGTTTTTCTGTGTACTAACTGCATAAGATCAGTCCAGAGAAGGGTACAATCCTATGACAGTGGGATCCTAGATATATGTACTCAAGAAAAGGAAATGCAACTCACCCTGAAATAGGTAAGTGTAGGATTGCATCATTATTTGTGTCTTTGAACTATTGTAACTTCCTTCCATGTAAGGGTACACAAAATAGGGCTGTACCATCAGATACAAAGCATCAATCTTTAAAATCAAGCTTTTAGTTTCATTCAAAGATAAAGCATGTTGCTGCCCCCATTGCCCACCCCACAAATTATTCTCGCTAATGTTAAAAAGTGATGCTGGTTTTATTGCATTTCTATTCTGTTACTTTTCCTATCCACCTTGGAATTAAAATTTCATTTAGGTGGAACCTGAGTGTCTCCACCCAGGCTATGTTCTGATGCTGTGGTTCTTTATTGGAACAAGGGGCTGATTCTATAACCCATACCAGAGTCTTTTATTAAAAAAGCACATTTGTGAGTGGTTAGATATTTACCTAAGTTCATGACTCCATTGAGGAAAAAACTCCTCCATATTTTTTTTTAATCTGCTGTGGGTCAGACTGAGAGGGGCAGTAAGGTGGGACTTTGGAAATCCTTGCCTGGCTTGTTGGGTGAATCCCCCCACATGTCTAACAGGCCCAGATTTGATGGAAGAAAGCAAAAGGCCTTTAGCAGAAGCACCAACTAAGCTGCTTTAGTGTGTGGGGGGTTTCTCCTTCCCCAGCCAAAGGGATTTTATACCATTACAGAGTTTGAGCACTGATCTTTAAATCACTTGAGCTGTGCTGTTTCAGTCTTGTTTTTCTGGGTTGTTGTTTGGGTTTTTTTTCCCTCTTTTTAAATAAGCTGATTTCTTTTTGCTGGGAAAAGACAGGGAAGAAATGATAGGCAGGGTACAGAGTCTGGTCTTTTAGAGATGTTACTGCAAAGCTATTACTTAGAAGGCAGTGTTGTATAGTCTAATATTCCCACACTTGGAAATAAACTCCATTATTATTCAGACGTTTCAATTCTGTTTCTGGGGACTGAATTGCAGTATTACTCATATTCTACTACTGCCAGTAAAAGGCTACAGGCCAGCTAAAACGGTGTAGGCTGGTTGCCCATATATCAGTCAAAACATCTCTTTTCTTTTTAATTTAAAGAAAACAGAAGGAAGCAAGCTGGGATACCCCCTCCGAGAACTGATTACTAGGGGGGTGAGTTGTATTGGGTGCAACCATGTTCATCTTTGACTAAATAGCAGGTAGCGTTACCTTGCATACCTTGCTGTCCAGATAAGCTGCAGCATCCTGTATATAAAGGAACATTTTAAGTTCTCTGTCTGGAATGAATCTTCAGAATCTCTTGTCTTAAAATCATATCTTATGCAAGGCAATATTGAAATATCTGTTGGGAGTGGATGGGAAAAATGCTGAGGAATCTACTTAGTGACACCTAGTAATAAAAATAATTTGTAATACATTAAAGAATGCAATATATCATATCATTTCATCCATTTATTATAATACAAACTTTAAATTATTTATTTATCTTAAGTTAAGGCAGGTTTATTCCCTTAAAAGATCTCTTACTGAACATTTCATCCAACTCTCTAATGGCCAATGAAAGAAAGATCTAATGTTTCAGAATATAAACCAATATAAACAAAATATAAAACTGGGGTTCTCTTTTAGGCATTACTTCTGTCTATGTTGCTGAATCATTCTACTATTCAAAGAGCAGAATCTAGTTGTAATTCAACTTAATTTATTGTAATGCGAAAGTAATTTCTTTCTTTTGGTATACAATTCAGTTAGTATGTAATCCAGTTTGTTCTAATTCTGATCCAAAGCTGATAAATAAGAATGATCCTGTGAAATACATATATAATTCTGAATAGGATAATAATTCCTTTGCTTGCCTTTTAATACATGCAGAATAATGCACTGTCCAACCTAGCTGATCCTTTTGGTAAACTAATTGCTAAATGTAAAATCAACACACTCTCTGGGAAAATCTCATTGTGAGTGGCAAGATCCCTAGCAGATTTTGGATTCTAGCCAAGTGGCTTTGGCATTAAGGTGAGTGTAGACTATTGTATTGATCTCTGCCTTTTCTACTTAAAGAATTCCTACTGAATCTGGGTTTGAAGATCAAGAACAGAGTATTTCTCACAAACATTGGAAGCAAGATACTGCCAAAACTTTCCTCTTTCCACTGTTCATAGCAGAGAAGGCAGTTTTGTCAACATTCTTTGTTATACAGTCAAAAGCAAGGAGTTGGAATCAGAGACACCAAAGTGCATATTAAACCTGCCTCAAAATGTTGCAGCATGGAACACTTTTGTTTGGCATCCTGTGACCTTCTCTAGAACACCCTATAACAATCCCATCCCTCCTCTTTTTCAGGCTTCACTTCCCCAACATCAGTCAGCATGTTTACCATCCCTAAGGTGCATCTTCCTGATTTAAGGTTCCTCATCCTAATAATTTGTTTATACAGCTGCCCTTGCTCCAACTTTTAAATGGCTCCCCTTTGTTTACAGTGGACACTGTTTGACTACACTAGAAATCCCATTGGTAACTCCTTGACTGATCTCAAAACAGCTAAGCAGGTGAAAGTTTCCTTATCCATGCTTGGATAAGAAAACACCAGGAAACTCCATTTTGTTTTATATTTTATATATAAATGATATATAATTTTGTAATTTCATATTGTATGCTAAACAAGGGAGCTGAAAAGATATTCCAGAAGATGGCAGTAGGAACTCACTTCCATGTTATGAAAAATACATATCCATTAAGGTATCAGATATTGGGGCATTACTACTTACAGTGGATGCAGAGGTAATTCTTTGCATAGCCCTTTACTAATACTTTCCCTGTCCATGTGCATTTCAACAATAGTGGGACTGCAATTCTCAGAGTGTTTACCCCATGCTAGCTAATTGTTCAGTGAGCTGCAGTCTTGGGATCTTTGGAAGAGACCAGGTTGGAAAAGCTACTCTGTTGCTTGGTATAAGAGAAGATTTTAAAGAACCATTTGCTTCATCTGGAGGTAAGAAGTTGAAATGTACAATAACGAGGAGGTCAAAGACTGTTGCTGCTCTCACTGAAGGACTGGACTATTAGGGGTGGACCTGCCCACTCTTTACCGATATTCCCCCACCTGGTGTTTAAGGGGATAAATAAATATCCTTGCTGCTGAAGAATGTCACATCTGTGAAGAGGTGTGTATGTGGCGGGGGCTTTGTTTCCCTCATTCTTTGAATGGGGCACACTCTTGTCTGGGTTAAAATGATGGAGCACATTGACTTGATTTGAAATGGATTGCCATGATCAATATATGATACTAAAATTAGCATGAAAGGATGAAATAGTCCATTCGGGCAGCCTAAAAGCACCTGAATGCTCATGCATCAAATTGCACAGGAAAATGCTCAGAGACCTTCCTTGAGCAGAAAGAAGACGGGAATTTGTTATTTACATTAAACAAAGCAAGGTTTGCCAAAAGTCTGCCTTGGCCTGTCTCTCTTTAGCCAAACAAAGAGGAAAATATTGTATCAAAAGTAACCTGAATAGGGAGGGAGGAGAAGTGAAACAGCTTTTCCCCTCTATTCAACCAGTTGAATACTTCCGTTTCTTTTGAGAAGGAGAGCAAGCTCTAGCCATGCCTGAATGGGAAAGTCTTGTAAGCTGGTAGGGAGGCTGTCAAACAACTCAGGGTAATAAGCACTAATGAGAGGGTTTGCAGTTCTCCCTGGGACAAAAGGGGCCTGGGAGGGTTCTATCAGGACTGAATAGCCAGTACGTTTTGGGAAGAGATGGAAGGAAGGGGGGGGGGGGTGTGAGTTAGCTGTCAATGGATAGATTTTGCAGGGAGCAAAGGGGGGGGGGGAAAGGGAGACAGGAGTCTTGGCTTGGTGCAGCTGTGCACAGAAGCTGTTCCCCTTAACAGGCAGCCTCTTAGCCCCTTTTACCTCCTGCAGGGCAGGGCTAAAGCAGACAAAAGCAAGCTTGGGACCACCAGATAAACAAAAGGGGAAATAAATTTGGGTTAAATACACACACACATGACACACATATGCACACAGCAGTGATCCTCAACGCAGTTAAGCAGAGACATGCAAAGGGAAAGTCAAATGAGTTCTATAGATTTAAACCAAGGTAGATTAATTTAGGATCCGAGGACTGGATAATGCTCGTATTAGAAAGCAGAGGGATGTCCAGAATACAAATACTCATTTCTTTTTTTTCTTATTGTTTTGCTGCTGTCACAAATTGATTCCGAAGATGGTCCCAGAGAAGTGGTTGAGCCTGGACCAAAGATTCAGAAATTGAATCCCTCCTTGTTTTGTTGGAATTATTTGGGGCCAATGACAATTGCTCAAGCCATTCTACCTCTCATGGTCATTATTGCAACCATCCCAGGAAGTAGGTCACATAGAAGGAAAGGCAGATAGGTCAAGGGTTTTCCTTTGGATTCTAAAAGCTACAATTTGTGTTTGTTTATTTGTCCTTCAAGAGCTGCAGATGGCATGGCTGGTCACCTGGTGTTAGCACTAGAGTGACCAGGTCTGAAATTTTAGACTATTTTTATTTTGGTGTGGAATTTAGGAAAACATACAAAATAGCTACAATATGTTTAAGCCAAAAATTGCAATTCAGAATACAGAAAAGGCCATTTTGATTCCAGTGTTTATGGTATGATCCGGGAAAGGCTGGGAAATTGCAAATGTACTCTGGGAGCAATAGATAGGATTAACTAAAATGCTTGAATTCTAATGGATGAAATACAGCGTTATTGCCATAGAAATGAAAAGAAAGTCTAATTGGGTTTTTTTTAAGTTGAAAAATATCAAACCAATTTCAGTACCAATATACTGGGTGAACTACAATATCATTAAAAGCCTTCCCTACTCTCGAATAGTTTTATAACCGCTTATAATGGAGTAAATGCACATCCTGCTTATTCTGGCTTGAAATGAGCTCTAAATATATCTTAATTTCAAAACTGGTACTCTATGTTACATTGTGTAGCTTGTATATGCTCCTTTCTGTACTATTGGATGGAGACTAACCGTGGAAAAGAGAGTGAGGTGCCTATCTACTGGTTATATATTAAAATATTTTTATTTGCCTTTTAGGATAACTTAAACATTCCCATGCAATTGAAAAGTTAACATGGATTTTTGTTCTTGTTGGAAAATTGTCCAGGGCTGGGGCTGGGGATAGAGAATATGGCACAGCTGAAAATAGTAACAACTATCACAAATGTTTCTTAACACAAAAACATCAATATTAAAAAAAAACCTAATTGGTTTTTGGTTAAGAGGGCTAGGTACGTCTAGTCTAACAAAGAGAAGAATTAGGGTTATATGATAGCTGTCTTCCATTTCTTGAGGGGCTGCCACAGAGATGTGAGCATCAACCTGTTCTCCAAAGCACCTGAGGGTTGGACAAGAAGCAATGGGTGAAAGTTTGTTAAAGATAGATCTAACCTGCAACTAAGGAGAAAGTTAATGACAATGAAAACAATTAAACAATGAACAGCTTGTCTCCTGGATTTGTGGGTGCAGGATTGTTCTAGGTTTTCAAGAAAAGATTGAACAGCGATTTGTTTGGGATTATATAAGGCCGTGATGGCGAACCTCTCTGTGGGCACACGCGCCATCGCCAGCTGCTCTTCCAGATTCCGTCATGTGCATGCGCACTGGCCAGCTGCTCTCTTCTAGGTTCCGGTACACATACCCGCACGTGTGCTCCAGTTCCGGCACTCAATACCGTAAAGGTTAACCACTCATATAAGGTCTCCTGCCGTGGGCAGAGGTTTGGACCATTCTACCATTTTTCTCCATTACACCAACTCATGTGTTTTGCAAAAGTATAGTAACAGCATAGTAATCATGATAAAAATTCAAAATGCAACCTCCATCAGATATACCATATTTTTGGAGTATAAGATGCACCAGAGTATAAGACGCACCAAGATTTTGAAGAGGCAAATTAAAAAAAAAGTTTTTGTACTCTGCAGACCTCCCAAAAATGGCCCGTTTTTCACAAAAACGGGCCCATTGGTTTTTTTCAAAAAAAGGAGATGAATAGCCTTTAGGAGGCTTGTAGAGTGCTCCTGGGGGGTGAGGTCCCCCAAAATGAACAAAAATAGCCACTTTTTTGCAAAATTGGGCCCATTTTTGTCAAAAAAGGACACAAATAGCCTTTAGGAGGCTTATAGAGTGCTCCTGGGGGGTGGGGGTGCGGCAAAATTGAGCAAAAAACGGCCTGTTTTTTGCTCCTTTCTGCCCTCCCCAGCCCCCAGGAGCTCTCTGAAGGCCTCCTACAGGCGCTGCATGGCCATTTTGGTGAAGAGGGCGGGGTTTCAGGAGGTAAAAAAATGCTGTATTCTGTATAAGACGCACCCAGGTTTTCAGACTTCTTTTTGAGGGGAAAAAGGTGTGTCTTATAGTCTGAAAAATACGGTAACTAAGAAAATTTTCAAGAAGGTTACACTTCAGAAGGGTACTCCATGTTGCATGAACAGTCTAATATGAAGTAAACATTTGAAATGGCTCATTTTTAAGGTTTCTCCTTTCCCAACCCAATCGCATTCTTTTTAAAAGTCATTATAATAACTGCTACACTGTTATCAATTTGCTGACCATTGGTAATTTGTATCAATTACAAATAGGTAATTTATTCAGAAAACTAATTCAGCAGGTGTATCCAATCTGGGCCTGATTATCTATGCCTAGTGAGATCTCTGTACTAAATTATTCCATGATGCCTTGTTTTGTTGGCTCTATAACATTCACAGGAGTCTTCTCTCACACCAAAGTTCAAAAGCATCAATACCCTTTCTACCCTGTTTCTTCAAAACTCTTAACTTTCAGTTCTGGCTTCAAACATTTGCTTGCATAGAGTGCTATTGTTGCCTACACAATTCTGATCATTATCGCTATAGATGCATCATGGCTTCCCTACAATGTAGTCAAACTTACTTCAATGACAACCATCTGCTATTTAAATCACCTGTTTCATTAGGCCTAAAGGGGCTCCCTGTGCCATCCAGCAACCCAATTTGCATCATCCCTGAGAGACATGTTTTTCTGTTGTAAGTGGCTACCGCGTCTGCTTGCACCAACAGATCATCCCCTAGAGAGTGTTCTGACCTAGGCTTCTCCAAAAAGCACGAGGCAGATTCCTGGTTCCAACAAAACCCTTTCATTAAACAAATCTGAACTGCTCTCATTCACATTCAGCAAAGGCCTGGTAAACGGTCTTTCAAAGGTGAATTTATGACCAAAGACCTTATCTAGCTTGGAAAGCTGCCACATAAATATTTTCCAAACGCAGTGTTGTGCAAGGAAAGACTTTGGCACAGTCTCTGAGATTCATGGACAGATCTTCACACTCCTGAAACAAATGAATGAACTAATGAATTGTTTCCTGCAAAAGCCCACTCCCCTTTCGCTCCTCTTTTATTTTTTATGGGAGGGGCCATTCACCATCCACCTGTGGTTTTACTCCAAGGTTGACTCTGAATTCTCAGCTGTTCTTTTCTTCTGGCAGCTCGCGCATGCGCACACTGGGAACAGGCTCCAGCTGTTCCTCTGCCTCACTGCTGCCTAGCTCCAAAGGCACTTGAGAACTGCCAGATGCCTTGGCCCCATCTCTGCCTCTGATGCAGAGCCTTTTTCCGAGCCTTCCCCAGCCTCCATGTTCCTTGACTGACAACCACAATTGAGCCCAAAATTTATGTTGCTAAATGAGACAGTTGTTAAGTGAATGCCCCATTTTACAATACACTGTTATTAAGTGAATTACTGCAGTGGTTAAGTTAGTAACCCGATTATTAAGTGAATCTGGCTTCCCCATTGACTTTGCTTGTCAGAAGGTCACACGAACCCAGGACATTGTCACCATCATAAATATGGATCACTTGCCAAGCATTCAAATGTTGACCATGTGACCATGGCAGTGCTGTAACATTCATAAGTATGAAAAATGGTCATAAATCTTTTTTTTCAGGGCCATTGTAACTTTGAATGGCCACTAAACAAATGGCTGTACGTTGAGGACTAGCTGCATTGGGTGAACTGACCAATTCTAGTTTGGTTTTAAAATCTTTTTTAAAAATCCCATCAACAAACTTGTCTGTCAGTTAGATGTCCAGAAATGAAATGAAAACCTTGAATATGGTCAACGCACAGCAGCATTAAATATAGGACAGCCTGTAGCTATATCAAAATCACATATAAACAGGCTCATTTTAAAAGGATATTACAAAGAACCCCTGTTACGTCAGCCTCTACATGCTGCTGTAGAGAATTTGGCCGCCGCATGTTGTAATGTGTATGTGACTTTCTGAGAGCTGGAAACAGAAATCAACTGTACGACCTGAATGTTTTGATAGAAAAGGTGAGATAAGCTTACTCTTTATCATGCTCACACAAATTAGAACGTGGCTAGCTGTTCTGACTGCACCTGACCCACATAGAGATCTTCATTCATTATTCACTAGAACCTTATTAAACTGACCCACCAGCAAGACAGCTGGCAGTATATTAATGAAGGCCAGTGAGAAGGCTCTCTGGAGAAGGCTCTAATGCTGGGAAAGGTGGAAGGAAAGAGATGAAGTGGGTGACCAGCACAGACCCAATTACTGTGGCAATGGGGGCACGGTTGGAAGGCCTAAAAGACCAGGTTAGGGAGAGAGAGTCATAGAGAAAAATAGATCAATGTGATTGTCAGGAATCAATGTTGAATTGATGGCACACAATCAATCGAGAATCACTAGTTATTTATTTAGGAAAATTATACAGTTAACCATGAATTACGAACTTGAAATTATCTACACAGTTCCGAAATGATTTGGTTGGTACTCTCCATACTACCTCCTATATCTAAAAACTATGGGTAACTAGATTTTTATTTATTTATTTGTTTGTTTGTTTATTTGTTTGTTTGTTTGTTTTAAACACAAATAATACAAACAGTACATATACAACTGAATAAAAAAGGAAAAAAAAAGGGAAAACACATATCACAGTGCACCCTCCATCCCCTGGAGACCTTTGACCCCCCCTTATATTTCTTAGATATACAATATTTCCCAATTGTGCCCTTATACCCTCCAAAGCAGCATATATTCTTGAGTAAGTTTATTCCCTTTGCCTTCCACCAACACCGATTTTATAAAATCCCCCCATATTTCATTCTAATTATTTACTTTAATCATCCCTTTTTAAAGTTTAATTTATGTTGTTAATTCATCATTTGTTGCCATACTCCACATTTCAATATACCACTCATTTATTTGAATATCCCAATTTCATCCCCAATATTTAGCCATCACTAATCTAGCTGCCATTATCAAATTTACAATCAATTCCTTTTTTGTTTCATTTATATCCCGTTTTTCCACCAGCAACAATAATGCAATCCTCAGTGACATCTCTAGATTTACATTCAACAGTGCTCTAATTTCTCTAAACACCATGTTCCATATTTTTGTGCGCTATCACAATCCCACCACATATGTTTATATGTTCCAACCTCTTTCTTGCACCTCCAACAAATATTTGTATATTTACCATTTATTTGATTTAATTTACGTGATGTTAGGTACCACCTCCATATCACTTTATACCCATTTTCCTTAACTCTAACTGGCATATTCTTATATACTCTTCTGTTCCAAATATTTTTCCAATCATTATCATTTATTTCTTCCAAATCTGATTTCCAAATTAATTTTAAACCTTTTGCCTGCTCTTCTAATTCAGTTAATATTCTATATATTTTCCCTATTCTTCCTTTCCTTATATATTCTTCATTCATCTCACATTCTTTTACAATCATTTCAAATTTTGTTAACTGTCTTATCTTTCTTCTTGAATTTTTCTTCCACTTTTATCCATTTCTCTAATTGTATTGAATCTGGTAACTAGATTTAGATTGTTCTGCAGTTCCATAGCCACAGCTTTGTGTTGTAGAGGTGCTGTAGTTTGTTCCAACTGAATTGGCAACAAGATTTTTAACTGAAGTCCATTTGTCAGCAATTTGTCAAAAGTAAGGCTTAATCACAATTATTGCCAAAGTCCTTTGGGTGCATTGAAGTTTTCACGCATGCATATTTGATACATTTACTAATTATATTGTTGACTTTTTACTGTTTTATTAATGGTTTTTTTTCTCTGTTTGCTCTTTTTGTTTCCACTTTGGAAATATTTTATTGTCATTTAAGGTATTTTAATCATATGATAATGTATATTTGTACACAATAATTTTATATACAATGATACAGAGTATACAGTAAATATGTATATAGCTGGAAATGCATCAGGTTTAAGTTATGGCTAAGATCCAGATCGCTATTCTTTGATAGCTGATTACCAGCTATTTTAAAACAGATGAAAGGAAAAACTTTATATGTTACAGTTATGGAATTCATTGCTATCTTCCATGTGCAGGCTGGTGATAGCTACCAAATTTGCATAATTTAAGAGAGATTTATGAAAAGGGAAAAATCTATGTGTTATTGGGGCAGGAGGCAGGCAGACAATGACATTGGGGAAATGCTATTGCTCTCCTATCCTGCTGGGGGGGTGGGGTGGATAAATTATTCAGATAGATAAGCCTTTCCTGACTTGGGTACCCTCCAGATGGGAGGACTCAAGCAACCCAGAATTTTTCAATCATCATGGCTGTGGCAGAAAATTCTGCGGAAGCCTGAAATATACTTTTAGTCTGATCCAATAAGCTATTCTTTTCTGATCTTTCAAAATCTATGTATACAAATTTTATTTATTGTGTTTGCCTTTCATTCATATGATGGGCAATCTTTCTGGCCACAAGGCTGTATCATTTGCCTGGGCAGGTCCCAACAGCTGCACCTGTGCACCGTACATAAATACTGTAAAAACTACTCTGGTTTGCTTCTGTGCGTGCTGCGCGTGCGCTTGATGTGCACTGTGCGGGCATGCACAGTGCAATTAAAATTGACAAGATGGCAGCGCCTATGGCGCCGCCTGGAGAACCAGTTCAGGGGCGTGGCTGGCCTGGGTTGCTGCCGGTTCCAGAGACCCAGGCCCCCAAATCACTACCGGTTCAATCGAACCGGTCTGAACCAGTAGGAACCCACCACTGCAATATCAGAAATATGTTCCCTAGGCAAGTGGTGGAAAGTTGAGGTTTTTTGCTTGTTTTCCAGTGATTGTAGCATGTCAAACCTGTACGGAAAGTCTGTCTTAGCTGAGATAGATATAATGCAGAAATGATTGTAGATCCCTTACTGGGTCAAACCATTAAAAAGGACTTTCCTATTACAGGTATGCTACTGAAGAAAAATATTTTCCCTTAATAGCTCACCCAGGATTTCAAACAGCCAGGTTCCCTTCAGCTAAGATAGGTGTATAGAGACACCTTTAAAAATAATGAAATAACACCCGAAGATCTTTGTTATTCAGATTTTCCTTGCTGTTCATTGTTACCTCTCATATTGCTTTTCTAGCTGAGGTTAGCACCAGGTCAAGCCTGACTAAAGGTTTCCAGAACTCACGTATTGATGGATGGACCAAACTATATTATCGTCTCTAGTAAGAGAGGGCCAGCACCCCAGCTCTGATATGGATAATATAAAGCAACCAAATGGAAAAGAGTAAGGGTGGTGGAGGATAAGGGATCCCCTTCCACTAGCAGCTTTAAAAAAGAGAAATAAGTGTCCTGCCATTTATTGGGCTCCTACTTTATACCAGGTTTGATTCCAAAACTGGAACAACCAGATAGAAATACCGGTAGCTCCTGAGTCCAGTGGTGCAGTCAAGGCATTTCTGATTAAACTTAATAGCCATTTAGATTTATTTCCCCCATCCCATGGGCCTGCAGAAGTATAGAATACCCAAGTGAGAGAGATGGCAACTGCATAAAATATGTTTAGACAGCATTTGGGAATCCCCTTCAGTTACCTTTGTTGAATGGGTCTCCGGATTTCCCCAAGAGAATTTCTGTGTTTTTTCTGCTGGCTTCTGAAAATGGTACATGAAAGTGCACTTGCTAATACGTTTTAGTGGTTAAACGGCTGGACCTGAGCAATCGGAATCCATATTCAAATCCCACCCAGGCTTTAAAATCCCTGAAACACTTGTCTTGAAATTTAGGATACAATCAGCTCCCCTCCCCTCCACTTTACTCAAGTGTGAAGAAAACAAGAGCAAGCTACAACATTTTGTAGTGTGGTTACTCAGTCCACTGACACCTGATTACTGTCTGCAGGAGACCAGATAGCACCATATAACATCTTCCGTTCAAGAGACTCGCAGATGTTGTTGTGCAGTGCATGGTTGACTGGTTCTGACTAGAGAAAAAAGATTTGATGAAAAAAAGATAAAAGCGTATGAAATTGACTATCAGAATTTAAGTCATTTCTCAGATTTTCAAATATATGCAAAACTCTCTCTCTCTCTCCCTTTCTCTTCCCCCCCACTCTCTTCCCCTTCTCTCTCCCTCTCCCTCCCCCCTCTCTCCAGAAACACCTGGAAATTCTAATGGGAATCCACATGTAATCATCAGTGAAAGATGTGATCCAGCCTCCGCTTGAATCACATCCAGTAAAGAATCTTGCCAATTGCTTATCTAATTTGCTCATAATTGCACTTCTAATACACAAGCCTTCAGTTACAGATACACTAAAAATTGACTTACAACTGGTGCTTGCACTTAACTGTTTGAACATGCTTATAGTGTGAGCATCCTGGAGTAATATGATCATCATTTGCAACTTTCTCAGCTGGCTTCCAACAAGCAAACTCAATGGACCAAGCCAGATAGGCAGCATAATTCACTGCAGTGATTCACTGTCATCATTTGCTTAACAACCATGCCAAAAAAAAAAAAAGTATTAAAGATGGGCATGGCGCACTTGACATTTTGTCTAGCTTAGCAATGAAATTCTGGTCCCAGTTGTGATTGTAAGTGGAAGATTATCTGTAGTCTTGTAGTTCCACATGTATTGCTTTGTTACAGAAAGTACTCATTAATGAATGAAGAACTTAAGTAAAATAGGGGAGGATACTGTTTTCAATAATGAGATTAAAATTGTTTTAAGTGCTAGTAAATATTTCTAAGATTGTTTGAATTACTAACGGAAAGCCACATATTTTGTTTCAGGTGGCCAAGATCCTCTGTTAAAACTCAGGATACTTAGAAAATGAACCTGTCTAATAATAGGTAAACGCAACCAAGCTCATTGGAGCTTATTCTTAGAAAATCAAGCACAAAAGTGGATTCAGAAACTTACAAAATCCCTGTAAGCAGTAAGCAGTGGGATACCCCAAGGTTCCATTTCCAATACTCTTCAACATCTGCATAAAGTATCTAAACAAGGGAATAGAAGGGGAACTTATCAAATTTGCAGACGACACTAAGCTGGCAGGAATAGCCAACACCCCGGAAGACAAGATCAGGATCCAAACAGATTTTGATAGACTTGAAAACTGGGCCCTATCTAATGAAATGAAATTCAACATAGATAATAAGGCTTTATAGTTAGGCAAGAAAAACCAACTGAATAGGTACAGGCTAGGCGAAACCTGACTTAATACAGTAACTGTGAGAGGAATATGAGCCAAGTGTTTGCGGTAGCTGTTAGGGATGTAACCCTAGGCTTGGCTTGGCAATGTATATAAGCTATGATTACTTTACTGTTACTTTA
Organism: Natrix helvetica; assembly: GCF_964273705.1. Classification (NCBI taxonomy): domain Eukaryota; kingdom Metazoa; phylum Chordata; class Lepidosauria; order Squamata; family Natricidae; genus Natrix; species Natrix helvetica. The sequence continues at coordinate 32,405,469 of NC_138548.1, forward strand.
AATATTAGAGAGATGTAATTGGCTTGTTACCTCAAGCAGCTATAAGAGGGAGCCAGAATGGTTGTTAGATCTCTCTCTCTCTCTGTTTGTTAGAAGCTGGTCGGTGTAAAGTGAGTTATTGTGGTTTGCAACTGTTAGCTATATTTTGTGTGTTAAACTGAGAATATTGATAACTGAATTACTGAACCATGTATGACTTGGACTGTTAACCTGACTCTGAATACCTCTATATTTCTACATAGTAAACTACTATATTTTTATACTATTCAGTGTCTCTGTATGCTGGTTTGTGCGTGTTATTCCATATCACTCTCATTACGCTTCTCTGCATACTCGCTCTTCTAACGGGGAGCTTAATTACTTAACAGTAGCAGCCGAAAAAGCCAATGCAACCCTAGGCTACATTAATAGACTCAAGACCATGTGAAGCTCTAGTACCACTTCACAAAGCCTTAGTAAGACCAAACTCGAAATACTGCATCCAGTTCTGGTCACCACGATATAAAAAAGATGCTGAGAATCTGGAAAGAGTGCAGAGAAAAGCAATAAGAATGATTAGGGGGCTAAAACATACAAAGAACTGTTATAGGAATTGGGTTTGTCTAATCTAATGAAAAAAAGGACTAGGGGAGACATGATAGCAGGCAAGAAACAATGGATGGAAATTAACCAAGGAGAGAAGCAACCTAGAACTGAGGAGAAATTTCCTTTTTTTAAAAAAAAAGTTTTATTGGTTTTTTTAACATTTATAGGGGAAAAGGTAATGGAAAGGTATACAAATTTTGGCAGTTGCAAAGTGTGATAGGCGCCCCTCCCCTCCAAACTCATAGTATACATCTGAATATAAAACATTAAATGTATAGTCATATACAATCAGCATGTTAATTCTATTGGTACTTTCAATCAGTTTATACATTGTAATATATAATCCACATGTTAATTCCATTACTCCTTTCGGTCAGTTTATATCAGTGAGTTTTTCTTATTCATTTTTGTGATCTGAGCTTTCTTGGTATTGCCCCTTCTCCCCCCGCTGGCAGAGCTCCGGCCCCTCCCGTGTCCTGCATATCCGTTGTAGGATCTTCTGTTTTTTCTAGGTGTATTTTATTTTTTTCCATAAAGGCCTGTGCCTCTATGGGTGTGTTAATTCTAATTCTTGTCTCCTCCCAGAATATCAACATACCTTCAGGCATCAACCATCTAAATCACATCCCCTTCTGGTATAATTTATTCGCCAATTGCGAATAATTTTTCCTTTTTTCCCTAATTTTCTTGGGGATCTGCTTCAAGATGGTTATTTCCCTATCATGGTATGTCAGTGCCTGCCCCCTTTGCACCCCCAGAATTTCGTCTCTTGTGCTTTTTCTAAGGAATTTAATATGTACTTCCCTGGGTACATTGTGAGTTCTGGCATAGGCTGAGTTCACTCTATAAACCAGATCTATCTCCCATTCCATCTGTTGTTTTTCTTTGTGTATATATTCAGCCAAAATGTTTGTCATGATGTCCCTTATGTTTTCCTCCTCTGCTTCTATCACATTTTGAAATCTAAGATAAAAGGACATTCTCTCAAATTCTGTTTTCATTTGTTGGGTATCAAGTTCTTTGTTTCCCTTCTGCACCGCTTCTACCCCCCCCCTCACCTCCGCCACCCCACCCGCCACAAGGTCCAGTCTCTGTGAGTTCTTATAGATTTGGACTTGGTTCTCTTTAATTTCTTCTTTCATTTCCTTTAATTGTTTCTTAATTTCCTCTTGGCCCTGTATGAGTTGCTGGAGCATTTGTTGCAAATCCATCTCTGTACTTTTAGGTTGCATCAGGTCTGTAATCTTTGATTGTGTAGCAGGACTAGATGTTGCTGATGTCGGAGCAGAGGTAGCAAAGCCAGGTTTTCCAAGGGGTGGTCTTTTAGGAGACATAGTTTATAGAATAAAGAGTTCAGTCAATGTAGAGAATGGACAGCTGGAGAAGCAGAGCAGCCAGATGAGTCCAAGACCAAACTCGAAATACTGCATCCAGTTCTGGTCACCACGATATAAAAAAGATGCTGAGAATCTGGAAAGAGTGCAGAGAAAAGCAATAAGAATGATTAGGGGGCTAAAACATACAAAGAACTGTTATAGGAATTGGGTTTGTCTAATCTAATGAAAAAAAGGACTAGGGGAGACATGATAGCAGGCAAGAAACAATGGATGGAAATTAACCAAGGAGAGAAGCAACCTAGAACTGAGGAGAAATTTCCTAATGGTGAGAGCAATCCACCAAAGGCACATCTTGCCTCCCGAATTTGTGGGTGCTCCATCACTGAAGGCTTTCAAAAAAGACTAGAACATTACAACCATTTATCTGAAATGGTACAGGATCTGACCCTGCTCAAGCAGGGGGTTGACACCTGTACCATCTCTTAAACTGGAAACCTCACAAAAAGCACTTTCTCCATCTTTTGGAGTGTGGACCATGACAATCGAAGCAAAGTTTAACTTCCTTGGAGAGCTCTGTCTATTTTCCTCTTTTAAAACGGATGTGTTATTGCATATCTGTCAAAACCCACCTTTTTTCATTCTTTTATTATAAAATTCGTTTTTTTAATTTATCCCCCATCTTCCTACTCTAGGAAAAATTCAAACTAGATTGGCTAACAAAAATCTGAAAGAATACTAAAATCACACCAAAAGTTAAACACAGAGTTTAAATGGAACCCTACAACAGATGCTAAATTCATTTAACAATTAAGAGACTGGTGAAGTAGATGCCTTTTTACAGATGTTCTAAATCAGGGGTCCCCAAACTTGGCAACTTTAAGACTTGTGGACTTCAACTCCCAGAATTCTCCAGCCAGCTATGCTCCCAGAATTCTCCAGCCAGCTATGCTCCCAGAATTCTCCAGCCAGCTATGCTGGAGAATTCTGGAAGTTGAAGTCCACAAGTCTTAAAGTTGCCAAGTTTGAAGACCTCGGTTGTAAATGGTGAGAGGGAGTGTGTGAGCAATACAGAAGACTCTTTCCCATGGCGGCCTCTAAGAGCGAGAACATCTTCAAAAGAGAGCCTCCTGCAAATCTTGACAGGTGGACAGATTTATAATAAGAAACAATCCCTTAATCAGTTAGGCCCTATGTTGTTTAGTGTTAGATCTGGGCAACGAGAGAACAGACTGCGGACACGAAGTGACTTAACAGCTCTTTATTAGTAGTAATAGTGATCTAGCTTGCTCTGTGGTCAGAGGGTTCCCCTTTTATAGGAGTCGGGTACGCCCCTCGACCAATCAGAACGATACCTGTTTCCCGCTGTAGCAGCGGACCAGAGAGGAGACTTGCTACGATATATGTTAATATCTAACACCCCTCCCCTCCTAGACGGAACGTTGCGGTTAGTAACATAGTCCTTAAGATACGTTGGTGTTTGCCTTACTCGGGTGGAGCGTCGCAGTTCGGGTTGGTCAGAAGTAGTTGCAGGATCGGTTTCTTTCTGTGTTTCGTTTCCGGGCGTTTGCAGGCTTTCGTTGTTTTGGCGTTCGGGGATTTGCTTGCTTTCGTTGCTTGGGGGTTGTTCCATTTCGCGCTCGACCTCTTGTTCTGTTCTGGGCTCGCAGGTGTCGTAGTTCTCTGTGATGGGGCTCTCGAGTGGCTGACTTTGCATTGGCAGGTAGCTCTCGTTCTCAGTTCGTAGATCTGAATGCGCCAGGCGACCCCGAAGTTGATCGATGTGCCTTTTCCAGTTCCGCCCATCTTCTAGTTCTAACAGATACGATCGTGGACCCGAGATGCCAATGACCCTTGCCGGCATCCACAATGTCCCCCCTGCATAGTTGTGGGCGTATACAGAATCCCCTATGCTAAAACTCCAAATTTTGCTTGTGGAGTCTGGGGGTGCTGTGGCAGAGTAATTTGGGTGAAGATGGTCCAGGTGAGACCGTAGACGGCGGCCCATGAGTAGCTCAGCGGGGCTCCTACCCGTCGTTGCGCTGGGGGTAATGTGTTGGATTAATAGGTAATGGTCAATGCGTGTTTGCCAATCACCTGGACCCATCCTAGCGAGGGCCTCTTTTGCGGATCGCACCATTCTTTCCGCCTGTCCGTTTGATGCCGGATGGAATGGCGCGACGAGGGCATGCCGAATCCCCTGACCAGCTAAAAACGTTTCGAATTGCATGGCCGTGAACTGGGGCCCGTTATCGGAGACCAGGAGGTCGGGCAGGCCATGAGTGGCGAAAAGTCGCCGTAGAACCTTAATGACTGCCTCTGCCGTGGTTGAAGTCATTAGGACTACTTCTAGCCATTTGGAGTATGCGTCCACAACTATGAGGAAGGTCTGACCCTGAACTGGCCCTGCGAAGTCGATGTGTATTCTCGACCAGGGTGCTTTAGGCTTCTCCCATTCTGTGGCGGGCGCTTCCGGGGTGCTGGTCTCGATTCCTGGCATGGATCGCAAGTGGCCACCCATTCCTCTATCTCTTTGTCCATGTTTGGCCACCAAACGTAACTTCTTGCTAACGCCTTCATCCTAACAATCCCCGGATGACCCGCATGTAATGCATCTAACACATTTCTACGTAACGCATAAGGAATAACAACTCGATCCCCCCACAATAAACAACCTTGTAACACTGAGAGTTCATCCCGTTTTGACCAAAACACTTTGAATTCCGGGCCCACGTTTCCCTTCGGCCACCCCCTCCAAACCCAAGTTTGCACTTGCTTTATTATATTATCTTTAGAGGAGAACCTTGCAACGTCGTAGGAAGAAACCGGTCCTGAGTCCAAACAGTCAATGAGTAGCACCGGTACTTCGGGAGTGGGGTCTGGCAAAAGGTCCAGTAATGGGCAACGGCTGAGTGCGTCTGCGTGTCCTAAAGTGGAGCCCGGTCGATGAATTAACTTGTATGAGTACGCAGCCAGGAAAACAGCTGGTCATGCGTGGAGACAGGGAGACGGGAGTGGGGCGGTTTCCCGCCAAGAGTCCCAACAGCGGTTTGTGATCTGTGATTAGTTCAAAATCGCGGCCGTAGAGGTATTCATGGAAACGTTTTACTCCAGCTACAGCAGCTAACGCTTCCCTGTCCATCTGGCTGTAGTTCCTCTCGGCCGATGAAAGAGTCCTAGAGTAGAAGGCGATGGGTGCTTCGTTTCCGTTTGGCATCCTGTGGCTAAGGACTGCACCAACTCCAAAAGGTGATGCGTCGCAGGTCAATACCAGCGGCAGTGTCTGGCTGTATTGGACTAACAGCGAGTCAGTGGTGAGCAGGCGCTTTACTGCGGCAAAAGCTGCTGCTTCGGATCGTCCCCATTTCCATGGTGCGTTCCTCTGGAGTAGTCGATGCAATGGCTCAGCAACGGTCACCTTCTGTCTCAGAAAAACGCTGTAGAAGTTAAGTAGTCCGAGGAAGGCCTGCAACTCGGTCTGATTTCGTGGTGTGGGGGCGTCCTGGATCGCCTTAATTTTCTTTGAAGTGGGGTGTATTCCCTGACCATCGATTCTATATCCCAGGAATTCTACGCTAGGCACGTTAATTTGGCATTTTTCCTTTTTAAGGCGGAGGCCCTTCTCTCTGATTCGGGTCAAAACAGTTCTGACTCTTTTTAATAATTGCTCCTCGTTTTCAGCGGATACCAAGATGTCGTCGAAATAGGGGACGACTCCCGGTATCCCTTGCAACAGCCGTTCCATGACGCTCTGGAACAGACCTGGAGCAATACTCACACCGAATTGTAGCCGGTTGCATTTGAATGCTCCTCTATGCGTCACTATAGTTTGGGCCTCCGCTGTGGCGCTATCCACGGGCAACTGCTGGTAAGCTTGTGCCATGTCTAACTTAGCAAATATCTTTCCTGGCCCCAACGAATGCAATAGGTGTTGTACTACTGGCACAGGATATGCGCTTTGTTGTAGCGCGACATTAATTGTGCATTTATAGTCCGCGCAGATGCGGATTGATCCGTCTGGCTTGACTGGTGTCACGATGGGAGTTTCCCAGCGCGCGTGATCCACCGGCTCGAGGATTCCCTGCTCCACTAACTTATCTATTTCCTTATCTATTTTTGGGCAGAGTGCAAAAGGCACTCGTCTCGGCTTAAGTTGGATTGGCGCCACTTTGGGGTCTAAATTGAATGAGATTGGTTTACCCACATACTTACCAAGACCGGGGCTGAACACATCCTCGAACTCCTTAAAAATCTGCTCGGCGCTGCTGTTCTCCACGGCGTTGATTCCGATGACTTCTAGCCCCAATGATTCAAACCAATCCAGTCCTAGATGGTTTTGTAACGGTGCGCTGGCGATGGTCACGGGCAGCTGGGCTACGATGTCCTTGAAACGGATCCAGAACGTGCCTTGGCCCACGATGGGGACTCGGTTCCCCTGGTAGTCTCGTAGCAGGATGTCTGGAGCGCGTAGTTGGCTCTTTTTGAGGCTAGGGATAGCCTGTTTCATGGATGCCCATGAAATGATCGTCAGGGACGATCCTGTGTCAACTTCTAGCTCGCAAGGTGAGCCCTCCAAGAGGACTGTGACTTTCAGCTTTTTAGGCCGCTTGGTGCGGACCTGACTTATTGTGGTGAGATACGTTCGCAATTCCTCTCTCTGGGTCAACTCTATCTCAGCATCTGTATCCTGAAAATACTCTCGTTGAGCGTCTTGATAGAACGCTCTCTCAGCTCTTTGTGTGTAATCTCTCTGGGAATACGCTCGCTCAGCTCCTTGTGTGTAATCTCTCTGGGAATACGCTCGCTCAGCTCTTTGGGGATTTTCTCTCTGGGTAAACACTTGTGGATTTCTCTCTGGGCGCCCTTTTTGATTTCGCCAAGCCCCTGGGTTGGGCTTCTGTTGGCGGTACATGGGTGGCTGCCATGAGGCAGGGACTCCGCTCCGGCACACTCGTGCGATGTGCCCAAGTTTGTTGCAGATTGAACAAACAACGTTCCTGAACCGACAGGTAGACCGGGGGTGATTCCCTCCGCAGCCTGCGCAGGGCGGCAAGCGGGATCTGGGTCTCCCCCCTGGCCTCATGTGACTGCTCCTCATCAGATGACTGTCCTCGAACTCGGGATCCTCGTAGTCGGGGTTTGTGTCCTCGTAGTGAACTCTGGTTTGCCTGGGTGCTGGCTGGCTTCCGCTGAAACCGCGTTGTATGGTTACCGATGATTTCTCTGCTGACTCCGATGCCCTTGCTTCGTTTAGTGCTATCTGTAGGGTTAAATTTGGGTTTGCCAACAGCTTCTTTTGTAGGGAAATGTCTCTTAACCCACAGACAAATTGTGCCAGGATATGCTCGTCCAGATCCCTGAACTCGCAGTGAGTTGCTGCTTTACACAGGGCTGCAACATATTGGTTGATTGACTCTCCCGCCTTCTGGTTCCGCGTGTTGAATTCCTGGCGGCAAACGTGGCGGGAAGGTTTTGGCGCGTAATGAGTCTGTAGACCCTGTTGCAACGCCGTCCATGATACCGCTTGTATTGGAGTAGGCGCGGTGAGGTCTCTTGCCGTGTTGAAGACTTCCTTTCCACAGTAGCCGAGGAAGATGTTTTTCTTTCGGGCATCGGTTATCCCCGTGTATTCGTTCGCTTCGAGAAAACACTCGAAACGAATCATGAAGACTTCCCATTCGTCATTCGCTGGGTCGAATGGAGCGGGGGGAGTGTGCATCGCCATCTTCTTTCGTTTGAATTTGCCGCGCTGCGGTGTCCTGAGATGGCTGCCGGAATTTCTGCCGAATTCCTGGGCTAGATCGAATCCGGAGATTCTGAAGTAGTGTTCTTCGTCCTATCTGTCTCTCGATCCCATCCTCGTCGCCAATGTTAGATCTGGGCAACGAGAGAACAGACTGCGGACACGAAGTGACTTAACAGCTCTTTATTAGTAGTAATAGTGATCCAGCTTACTCTGTGGTCGGAGGGTTCCCCTTTTATAGGAGTCGGGTACGCCCCTCGACCAATCAGAACGATACCTGTTTCCCGCTGTAGCAGCGGACCAGAGAGGAGACTTGCTACGATATATGTTAATATCTAACATTTAGGGCTCTAAAAGGCAGGATCAAATCCTTCAATTGTGCCTAATAAGCAGCAGGCAAAGAGTGCAAAATTTTCAGTGCAGGCATTTTATGATCCCTCTATCTTTCACTTGCATTTTGCACCACATCCAACTGCTAAATAATTTTCAAAGATAACGTCGCATGGAATGCATCACAGTACTGTAATCAAATCAGGATTAGATAGGAAGAGGTGGATAACCAGAATAATCAAATCCAATTTGTCCCTCCGTGACTTTGGCAGCTAAACTCATCTTCTCTTTCCCTAGTCATTAGCACCACCATGTGGATGCTTTTGGAGTAGTTGCTCTTTTCACGTCAGATGGGAAACTATTTCCCTGAAATCAGAATTGGAATTAAGAACCGGTATGAACATAAGAAGTTGTTTACTACTTTAGATAAATGGTCTATACTGTATAGTCCAGAATTCCATACTACACGATGGCCAGTCAGATGCCTTTAGAATAGTCCCAAAGGTGCTTTTCAGGAGGCAACTGGACTTTGTTTTTTCTTTGAAGACGTTTCCCTTCTCATCCAAGAAGTTTCCTCAGCTCTGACAGGATAGTGGGAATGGAAGGATTTATATTCCTTGCAGACAGCTGGTCATTTGTATCCTTTTAGAGGGTTCTTGAAGTACTTGCAGGTTTATCTGTGTCTTCAGGGTCACCTGAGTAGTACTTCTGGTTCCTGTGGTCTGGAATTTTTTCTCTGGAAATCCATTCCTACTCCCACACCATTCAAAGGATCTTCATCCCAAATTGTGTTTATTTATTTTATTTTTATTTATTTTTCAGGATTTATAGACCGCCCCCTCTCCCCAAAGGGACTCGGGGCGGTGTACAGGCATCTCATTAAAACAAATACAAAAAATAAATATCCTATACCCTTAAAAACGAATTAAACCTAATACAGCTGTACAGAAAAGTAAAAATTAAAAACAACTAAAAAGCATACCCCTAAAAAACTTAAAAATGCAGGCTTGAGGGACTAGAATTGGGAATTAGGCCAGGCTGGCTAAATTGAATAGGTGGGTTTTTAGCTTCTTACGGAAGGAGCGGAGGTTGGTGATAGTCCTGATATCCGGGGGGAGGTCATTCCAGAGGGTCGGGCCCATCACAGAGAAGGCCCTACTCCTGGGCGTCGCCCGCTGGCATTGCTTAGTGGACGGCACCCGGAGGAGTCCCTCTCTGTGAGAGCGAATCGGCCGAAGGGATGTATGGGGCAGGATACAATCCCGCAGATAACTAGGTCCTGTGCCATGGAGCACTTTAAAGATGATAACCAACACCTTGAAACGCACCCGGAAAGCCACAGGTAGCCAGTGCAGCCCGCGCAGTAAAGGTGTTACGTGGGAGTATACAGACATTTAGAATAGTGTTTTTCAACCTTGGCAACAGGAAGATGTGTTCAACTCCCATAATTCCCCAGTCAACATGAAGTCCCTACATCTTCAAGTTGCCAAGGTTAAGAAACACTGATTTATGAACTTTCAGGCTTGACAGAATCTGATATTTCATGCACAACAGACTGACTTCAGATTTTGGAGGTAACATATTCAGTGGGTTTACAATCCTCCAAGAATTTGTTTATGTCTTTTCAACTATATGTTGATTGCAACTGTGGTGCAATTTATTCATTATTAAAACTAATAAATGAAATAGTAAAAAATGTCTCTTTGTCCTTTAAATACCCATTGTAATGTTTGTGTTATTTTTTTAGTGTTTAGCAGCACTGATCTTCAGATGGCTCAAACTCTTATTGCTGTGATTTCATTGTGATTAGAAACCATCTCTAAACTGCTGGCAATAATGCAACCTAATTCAGCTGATGCCTGCTGGACCATTGTGCAACTCCCACATCACTCATTATTGACCATACTGACAAGGAGTATAAGGATTTATGATAGTTCAGCAACATCTGGAGGATCACAGGTTCTCATATTTTTCTTCAGAGATAGGCCTCTAACATTGTTGCCTATGAACTAGGTTGTGTGTGAGAGAGACTTGTTCAAAGTAGTCTCTAATTCTGAGACAGGTGGCATATAAATGTAATAAATAAAGAGACCCAATAATTTCTGCATACCATTATTAATTTTCTCTTAACGGTATACACATTAGTGTGTGGTTTCATGTATTTATTATATATTAACTAATTAAATTTGCTAAGTAACTCAATTTCAAGCTATATCAACTGTGTTTTTAAACCAATAGCTTATTAGTAACCTTGACTATCACTAAGTGTTGTATCTTTTTATTCTTGATAAATATATTTTATTCTCCTTATGTACACTGAGAGCACATGCACCAAAGGCAAATTCTTTGTGTGTTCAATCACACTTGGACAATAAAGAATTCTATTTCTATTTCTATTCTGTTCTGTTCTATTCAAACAGCTTGATGTTGGCTAATCTTGCTTTTTTTTAGAATGGAACTCAGAGTATAAGAATGTCAACACAATTAGAATGACATCTACCTATCTGCTAAATCTCAAAACTAAGAAGGATCTCTGTTCTTGAATTATGAAAGGTCTTAATGAAATTCAGACATCTCACCATCCCTCTTCGCCTTCCAGTTTTAGCCACGTCATTCCCACCTGCAGATTTTGGCATGCTTCTGAGCAGTAAGTCAATCCAATGGAATTCAAGGGCACAAGCACAGAATTGTTGAGTAAGCAGAACAGCAAAAGGGGTCTTCATAAAAGATGATCAGGTGAGAGACCTTCTGCCTACCTTCCTATATTTTAAGCACCAGATTCCGGAATTAAATAAAGTATTAATTCAATGTGTCAACCAGCTCCTTCCTTTCTTCCCTTTCTATTTTTTTTATAAAATGAAAAATCCCTGGCACAAGCACAAATTTGTAACTGGAGCAGCAGAGGCTATTGAAAGAGCTCTAAGAGACTGCATGCAATGGTTGGATTTACACAATTTGAATATGTTTATCTCAGTGAAAGTTCAAATGGCTGTATGGTCACACGCTGGGTTGGGTTAATTTAAACATTGATTAGTTTCACATTAGGGGACGTGATGGTTCAGTGGCTAAGACACTGAGTTTGTCGATGAGAAAGATTGGCAGTTCGAATATCTAGCACCGTGTAATGGAGTGAGCTCCTGTTACTTGTCCCAGCTTCTGCCAACCTATCAGTTCGAAAGCATGTAAAAATGCAAGTAGAAAAATAGGAACCACCTTTATTGGGAAGGTAACAGTGTTCCGTGTGCCTTCAGCATTTAGTCATGCCGGCCACATGACCACAGAGACTCCTTCGGACAGTGCTGGCTCTTCGGCTTTGAAACGGAGATGAGCACCGCCCCCTAGGTCGGGAACGAAAAGCACATATGTGCAAGGGGAACCTTTAGCTTTTAGTTTCACATTTTGTGACTTAGCATGATGTGTGATCATTTTATGGCTCAAAATATTATTTGAACTTTTTTGAAATTTAATATGTTGTGTGAACATTGATTTTGTGTCATTACGATGATATCACCAATTAGGTTCAACTCCAGCCTTCTGTGCTGATAATAATAGATAAACCGTTCAATACAAAAAAGTTAACAAAATAAAATACTTCTGGCAGGAATACATTTCCCAACAAATGCGAGAAAGAGTACAAGTCTTCTTCAGAGAGATATTCTGAAGCTGGGAATTGAAGTTGAAGCACCAATCTCTCAGGGGAATGCCTGACTGGAGAAAAGTTGCTGGGATCAAATTACATTCTTTTGTGGGGAATGAAAGTAATAACTTTGCATTTTATTCTAACTAGCCTCCCAACATTTCTAATCTAGAAATTTTTGGAAGGAAGATCTCCTCTCTGGCTAAAGAATGCCTTGGATGAATTCTGGTATAGTGGCTTTTCCTCCTTTGATTATTGTCAATTTTGGATTATTGAAGGAAAATAAGGAAAGTTGCAAATGTGGATGAGTCCTCTTAAAAACAAATTGCTTATTAAATTTCATGAATGTCTTGCATCCTGACCCCTTTACAATAGACTAGGAGTTTCTGTGCTTTCCACGCTGCATTAACTAGAAACTCATCCTCCCAAGTGTCTCTTCTTTACTCAGTCCAGTCCAGGGGTGGGATTCAGCTGGTTTGGACCGGTTTGGGCGAACTCAATGCTAATTTTACATCTGGCCCAACGAACCAGTAGTTGCAAGGATGGCTGCCACCCCCCCCTCCCAGGACTCTCCACGCAGTCCGTTTTGGATGCCAGGTAAGTGCAGGGTCTGTGCGGATGCTCTGGGAAGGCGAAAAATGGCCCTCCCGGAAGTTCTGGAAGTCTGGAAACAAGCCCATTTCTGGCCTCCAGAGGGCCTCCGAAGCCCAGGGGAAGCCGTTTTCGCCCTCCCAGAGGCTTGAGGAAAGCTTCCGGAGCAGAGATGGGTTGCTCCTGGTTTGGCAAGGATCAAGCGAACTGGTAGCAGCGGTGGCAGGAAACAGCACATGTTGAATGGACAGGAAATTTTGATCTGAGTGATGGAGTGAAAAACTAAAAAGGAAGTCAGAGGACTTAAGCATCCTGGTGAAAGATTAGACTTGTTGGCACCCCAACCAGAATCAAACCACACACAAAGCAAGATTTTGATGCAGATTCATTTGTCTGCTCTCTGAAACTCTGACTTGACATGATGAAGTTGTAATTGACTTCAGTGGTGGGATTCAGCCAGTTCATACCACTTTGGGAGAACCAGTTGTTAACTTTCTGAGCAGTTTGGTGAATTGGTTGTTGGAAGAAATCATTAGGGCGGAGAACCAGTTGTTCAATTATTTGACTCTCACCACTGATTTACTTGCCTGGCCAAATAAAAAATTGGGTTTTAAAAGGAGCATACCTTATAGATGCAATGAAGTATTTCAAATTGGGAGTTGGAAACTTGAGAAGATTAAATAATTTCCTGCAAATGTTCAAGATTTGTACTTTATTGCAAAGTTGTATGCATGCAAATTTAGTTGTGTTTCCATATTTTGCAAGCTGCTCTATTTAGTTATATGTGATGGGAGATGGAGAATAAAAAAGAGAACAATGGAATATAAGAATTCGTATCAGGTACTTCTCACTTATTGACCACAACTGGGGCCAACAACTTGGTTGCTAAGCAGAAAGCCATGTGACCACAATTGGGTTTATAAGCTTACTTAGAAATCACATCTTTGGCCATTAAATAAAATGACATGAATACTAAGTGAAAAACCACATAACTGTGCTTTACTTACTTCTTCCCTTACTTCTGCCTTCCATAATGTACAGTTTTAACTCTGCTTATTGCAAGAAAAAATGCATGCCATTTACAAAGTATGCAAATGGGGAACATGTGTTTGTGGAATATAACAATGGTCAAATTTCTAAGAATGCTTCTGGGGTATAAATGAAAACCAGAAGTATTGTTAGGTGAGAAATGGAGCCAGATGTACTCCACGAGAAGTCTATGGGTACAATTATGCCACAGATTGTAGGAGATGACCAGGCTGAGCCGAAGGGAGGGATCAAATGCATCATCAGTCTTGAGTCCCTTTGCTCCCACAAGAGATCTAAGTCCAACCGTCCTTGAATTCCTTTGACTCTTACCTACCGCCAATTTGCTTTGACCGTTAGTAGTTCAGATTCTTGTAGAGAGTTTAAGCTGGCAATAAACCTTTATATTCTTTTGAAATGCCTGGATTTTCTGATTTCTCATGCTTGATACAGATATCCAAAGGGGTGAAAAGGGAATACAAATAATAATTCATATGTACATTATTTTATATCTCCTATCACCTAATTATTTATATCAAATGTTGTGATGCAAGTACATAATGGCGGTATTTGTATGATGATATGCTATCCTTGTGCTATTTTGATGTCATACTGCTTTGAGAACACACAGCTTAGTCAATAACAATTATTTTTCATCATCATATCCACTTCATTTCCTTCTCCTAACTTCTCTCTTAAGTAGCCATTCTGTTGTCAATGGCTTTGAAGAGAAAATTGTATTCTAAAATTAATGAATAGCTAGAATTCTTTATTGGCCAAGTGTGATTTGACACACAAGGAATTTGTCTTTGGTGCATATGCTCTCAGTGTACATAAAAGAAAAGATACATTTGTCACGAATCATAAGGTACAACACTTAATGATAGTCATAGGGTATAAATAAGCAATCAATTCATACTAGGAAACAATCAATATAAATTGTAAGGATACAAGCAGCAAAGTTACAGTCATACAGTTGTTAGTGGAAGGAGATGGGTGATAGGAACGATGAGAAGATTAATAGTAATTGTAATGCAGACTTAGTAAATAGTTTGGCAGTGTTGAAGGAATTATTTGTTTAGCAGAGTGATGGTGTTCGGGGGGGAAAACAGTAGAAAGAATGACACAGATATAAAATAATGAAATTTGGGGGGGGGGGGATTTGTGGAGGTAATGACATTATTTGAGACCAGGAAAAAGAGTAATTGGGTCAATCAGTTAAGAACCCCTGCCCTAAGAATTAAATACTGTATAACACAAAACCCTATGGAGGGAAGGAGGAAGAGATAGGACTCATAAATCACAAGTTGCACAAGCCAATATCTTTTTCTTGTAACTCTAAGTCTCAGTGCCACCCCTCCAAAAGAAAAACAGAGTTTTTAAAATGCAGTTTTCAAATCCAATATCAAGTTAACAATGGAGAATTCTCAACCTCATTAAACTACAATCCCATGGCCCTCCAGAATAGGGTTTTTCAAACTGGGCTCCAGGCAGTTCTAGTTTCCAAGCAAATTCAATGGGTTGTGTGAAACTAAGGTTAAAAAAAGGCTTATTTATCCACAGCCAATTTTCTGTCATTAGAGCTTCGCTTCTTCAGGGATTTTAGGAATGTTCTCTTTTTTTAAACTAACAGGTTCTGTAGCCTGAAAAAGTTTGAAAACCTCTGCTTTAAAATAAGTTGTGACGGTGTGTGTGTGTGTGTGTGTGTGTGTGTGTGTGTGTGTATGTATGCATGTATTTAAAATATGTGATTTTATGGTCTATGGCTTGTTTAGGAATACTGCCTAGTCTTTGAGAATATTAAGTCAAAAAAAGGTTTGTCTAATTCTACACTGACAGCAGATACTTTTTCAAATAATTGTACAAATTGAATGCCTGCTCCTGGGGAGGATAACCCATAAAGCAAAGCATGGTGGATGGGGCTTCATCTCCTCTGTCATCTAAGCCCCATGAGTTGAGAATTAACTCATATATCCACATGAATTCTAGTTTCCTGCTTGGTGATTGCCAAAATCCTTTGTTTTTGATCAATTTGAACATCTGGCATGGGCACGAAAAAGGCTGAGCCCTCTTCTGAAAGAGGGCTTTGTTTGGAGGGCAGGGACACCTAAAAAATTGCCAGCTGGCCAGCTCTGAGTTGGCCTCTGGGACAGGGGCAGGTTGCCAGCTGACGTCTCTGAACTGGTTTTTATTCTCTGAGATTTTACTGTGCTTATAGTCAGAGGGAACTTTGTTTTTGCAAGAATTTCAGGGAATGATCAGTAGCTGAATTTTTTCCCACTGGGAAAGCTGGGAAATTTGGCCAGGCTCAGATTGCATACTGAACGAGTAACCTAATGCCCATGGCACTAATGTAACCATGAATGTGTTATTTGGAACCTGCCATCTTCCCTGCTTCACCTGATCAAAAGAAAGAGGGAAAGGTGACATCTGTAAAATTAAGAGCCAACCTAGCATATCTACTTTTACTTAATTGTCTCTTAATTCCACATAGATCCAAAAATGGAAATTGGAAATTGGCTGCCTCCCAATGGTAGGGCTATTGCCCATTTGCTCAGAAGTAATACTAAGAGGAAGGTGTCATCTTGAAAAAATGGAAGAGGTGATAGGAATCCAAGCCACCAGTTCACTTTCTTTTAAATGTGTGATTGATGGTGTCCACCATGGCAGCCACTTTGTTAAGGCTCAGACTAATCATGGTACTTATTTCAGCCAGCCACAAACAAAATGCTCTCCAAATGCTAACTATTCCTGTTGACTGAAAAAGATTGTTCCTGCCTGCTCAGCTAACCAATTTTTACATTACTAAAAGCAGAAACAATACAGAATGTGATTCCTAGACCAAGTTGCATCTCATCAACAGTCTACCACTGTGATGGCTAACCTTTTTCTAAAGGTGTGCTACAATTGAGTGCGTGCTATTGTGCATGCACATGCCCCACCCACCTGTGCATGCATGTGTGAACCCTGTGGGGGGGAGTACTTTCAGTTGGCCTGTTGGACCTATTTTTCATCCTCCCCAGGCTCCAGAGGCTTTCCTAAAGCCTGTGGAGGGCAAAAAAACAGCCCAACGAATCAACCAGAAGTTCGGAAATGATCCATTTCCGCCCTCTGGAAGGCTTCCTGGGGGGCAGAGGAGGCCGTTTTCACCCTCCCTAGGCTTCAGGAAAGCCTCAGGAGACTGGGGAGGGTGAAAAGCAGGCCCAATGGGCCAACCAGAAGTTTGTGAACAACCTTTTGTAATATTACATGTGTAACAAGGACTCCTAAAACTGCAAAAGACAATAATAGGATGAAGGAAAAGTGATTGATGCAATGCTGCTTAAAATCTTCCTTCCTTCCTTCCTTCCTTCCTTCCTTCCTTCCTTCCTTCCTTCCTTCCTTCCTTCCTTCCTTCCTTCCTTCCTTCCTTCCTTCCTTCCTTCCACAAAATATGCATTTCGTCTTACTTTTTGATACCTATTTGAGGTTCTAAACATTTTAGGAACAGTATGACTTGTAAATTCCATTATGGGCAACAATGAAACATATACAACAAATCTAGTCCTGTTTTAAAATGAAATGGTTCATTACTGATAGATGGCAATCCTCCATTCTTTTTTTTAATCCTAAAGATAACACACAAATGAGACTCTGTAGCCAGCAGAGGTCACTCAAACACCAGACAAGGATTATTTGTCTCGAATGATTGAATGAAACCTGCAGCCTTCTGCCCTTCAAAACAGGAAATATTTTTAAAGAAAATTCAAGTTTGTCTGCTGATCTCAATTGTAGCATTTGGAAAGTAACATGTCTTGTATATCAAACCTCTTCTTCTACTACAAGAGTGTCAAACTCAAGATCCCGGGGACAGATCCGGCCCATGGAGTGCTTAGATCCAGCCTGCAGGGCTGCCCTGGAAAGAGTGAAGGATCGGCCTGTGGTGCCTCTGCCAGTGAAAACAGGCTCCTGAGCTCCATTTTTGGCTGGGATGGCCTCCTGCAACCCTATGCAGTGAAAATGGAGCTCAGCCCTCCATTTTTGTTGGCAGAGGGTTGCAGGAGGCTGCCCCAGCCGAAAACAGACTTCAGGAGCCCGTTTTCACTGGCAGAGCACTCGGGCCACCACAGGCGCTCCTGACACGGGTAATGTCAAGCTAGCCATGTCCACCATGACCAGTGACGTGCGGTGAGGTTTATGGCTGGTGAGGCTGGTGACGTCATCAGGAAGGTGGGGAATGGGACCACGTGTGCTGGAGGCTCAGGCTGCCTCAGCCTCCAGCACACGTGATCCCATTCCCTGCCTTCCTGAGCGTGCTCCGCCAGCTTGCGCTCCGCAGTCCTCGAAAGCCACTGGGGAACGACAAGAACCTTCCTGCCTCTGTTGGACTTTGCGCGCTCCTCACGTCTGCATATTGCAGTCGCGAGGAGCACGCGAAATCCAGCAGAGGCAGGAAGGTTCAGGTTCTCGTCGTTCCCCAGTCGCTTTCGTGGCTTCGTCATCTGGGAGCACCGACAACATTTCTGCCTCCGCAGCTCCCGGGCGCGGCTGGATGGAGGTAGCCAGAATGGCGCTGAGGCAGTCCGGCAGGCGAGCGACCGAGGATCAGGCTGCCTCGCTCGCTCTTTCGTCCGCCCGGACCACCTCGGCATCGCTGTGGCTACATCCGTCCGGCCGCACCCAGGAGCTGCGGAGGCAGAAATGTTGTCGGCGCTCCCGGATGACGAAGCCACGAAAGTGACTGGGGAACGACAAGAACCTTCCTGCCTCTGCTGGACTTTGCGCGCTCCTGTCGCTTTCGCGCTGCTGTCGCTTTCGTGGCTTCGTCATCCGGGAGCGCCGACAACATTTCTGCCTCCGCAGCTCCTGGGCGCGGCCGAACGGATGTATATAATATTATAATATTATATATATATATATAGTATATAATATTATATACTATTATTTCATGAAGAGAGGTGAGGCTCTGCCTCCCCTGCCTCCCCTGACCGCACGTCCCTGATCCATGACCACATCCATCCCGCCCCCCCCCCCAAGGTCAAGCACAACCCTGATGCGGCCCTCAATGAAATCGAGTTTGACACCCCTGTTCTACTATCAAACCCTGTCTCTGCTGTATTTCAATCCTGTATGATCCCTAATGTAGATGGGTCTAAATCGGGGGCTGTTTTAGAGAGCTTCAATTCAAAGCCTGATTTGCAACTAGATTTTCAGAAAGCGGTATACACGCTCTATAAGTGGTCCTCTAGAGAGCCAATCTGGTGTAGAGGTAAAGGCATCAGGCTATAAATTAGGAGACCTTGAATTCTAGCCCCACCTTTGGGATTTGCTATTCCAATGGTGGCCGAAGCATTTCAGTGTCACTATTCAGCAGCAGCCGAAACCTGGATATAAAAATGGAACAGTGACTCTGTCTTTGGTTTTTTTTTCTTGCGCACTAGAATTGCTCCAGAAAATTAGTTCAAGGCAGCCTAAGCACCAGAGAAGACTGAAATGGCAAGTTAGTTGTGAGCAGATAGGAAACAATGATGAAAAGGAAAGGAAAGGAAAGGAAAGGAAAAAGGGGAGAGGAAAGGAAAACTGAAGGCATAATTTGAAACCTATGTTGTTGGCAGGCAGAAAATGAACTAACTTCTAGCCAGGGAAATGAGGGGCCAGTCCAGCTATGGTGGTGCGCTTCAAACACATTTGCACCTAAAAAGTATGATTGTAGGTTATATATAAACAGAATCTCTGCTGGATGAGACAAAGGCCTTTCTATATGAAGTCCAACATTATTTGTCCTTTAAGGTTGATCAGGTGGCTCAAAGACATCCTGGCAGGCAGAACATAGCAATTACCACTTGAAGAACAATGATGTAAGGACAATAAGCTTAGCTTTTGTTCTCTATCAGAACTGGTTTTCAAAAACATTCCTTCTGATGCAGCAGGTAACATATAGCCATCCAAGCTGAGACACACTTAAAATGCTTTCCTTCATACATTTAAATCCTTTGAAGTTGATGACCTTCTCTATCATCAATGCACTGGATGTGTAAGCGCTTCCATTTATTTCTCCTGAAGTTCTAGCACACAATCATCTTTATTTTGTTTATCAGAGATTGCCTTTGCCTTCTTCTCCATGATCTTTCCTACAGTTCCTAGATAGAGATATCTCAGAAAACAGAAAGTGCATGAATTATAAACCTCCAAATTGATAGACAGACAGACAGACAGACAGACAGACAGATAGATAGATAATGATGATAGATGGATGGATGGATAGATAGATAGATAGATAGATAGATAGATAGATAGATAGATAGATAGATAGATGATAGATGATGATCGATAGATGAAAGAAAGAGAGAGAGAGAGATGAAATGTATAGGCTGTTCCAATCTGTAGTTACAATCACTACAAGCACACCAAGCACTCAGAATGTATACATATATTTTGTTCTATAAATGCAAACCTGGTAGATAATTTATGATTTTGTACATTTATTACACAATGCTAGCATACTGTATATGCAGAAGGAAGCATGAAATAAACCCTCTATTGATGGTGCCACATCCTTTTCCTTGCTCTTACGGCAATATAATCCAAACATCTGCACCGACTGTATATCCATGCTTTTCACTGTCCATTCACAGGGCAGAAATAAAGGGAGAGCCTTCACTGAGCCCTGGAGTGCGCTGTTTCTTCAACAAACATCAGAGAGAAAAGCTCTGCCTTGCAATTCTGGGTCCATTTTCACGGGGCTGTCGGCAGCAAGCATTATGGGATCTACTAAGGATAATTCCCTCACTGTTTTAAAATAGCCCTTCCTTCTGGGAAGGAGAGGGGAGGGGAGAGGAAAAAGGAAGGAAGGAAGGAAAGGAAGGAAGGAAGAGTTTTAAGCAGTATTGCATCAATCACTTCTTCATCCTATTATTGTCTTTTGCAGTTTTAGGAGTCTTGTTACACATATCATATTAACATAATTCTTGTTAAAGAATATTAAATTGTTAAAAGTTTCAGTAGACTCGTACTAACTGCTGAGAAGTTTAAAAAACTGATTGCCTTTTGCTACTTGGGAGAATCTTCTGAGTCAATTTTATTTCTTCACTGTATTTTGATTCCTCACTTCTCAGAAAGCTCTGTGATAATCAGATGCTGCACATTTATGAAATTAAATAAATGGATCCATAAGTTCATTGGGAGTTTTTGGGAGACAGGCATAAAATACGGTTCATAGTTGATGACTTGTCCATTTAAAAAATAATAATAATCCAAGGTTTGGGAGAGAGGAACATGTAACAAATCTATAGACTTCTGAGAACATAATTCAAATATTGCTTTATCTTCCTTGATTCTTCTCTTACAGCCTTAATTCTCCCCTAAAAAACAAAAACAAATATAATGGCACAGCAAACTTTGGCACAGCAACTTAGCCTTTTGGGGAAGGGCACTGTAGGGAAATTATTTCACACCTATCCATGTAGAGGGCTGCATCCAAAAATTTGAATGGCCCACCAAATTATTCTAATATGTTTTGATGCTGAATTTTCAGCATAATTCCACACACACCCCTTATTTATTAGGCCATGCTGTTGGCTTCAATGAATGAAATCAACGGAGAAAAAAAATTACACTGTTATGAGATGCAGAGTGAAGAAGGTGAATTCCAGTAGCATTCTGCTCCTCTCACCCCAGACTTCTCATATCCTTTTGCAGACACCCCAACCTGAGAATTCTGGGAACTGCAATCCCTAAACACTCCATTTGTTTCTGCTTTGGAACTAGAAAAAAACCCACATATTGCTTCTCTTTTTATTTCCCACTTCCTGCTTCTTCAGACGTTTCCCCAGTGTCAAATTTTAGATCATAAACTGGTCTGGGCAAGGTGTAAAATGACACCATGGGGATGGTGCTATATAATGATTCATAAATATTGTAATAAATCAGTTTTCAGCTTAAAAAGCATCATCCAAGTACAAGAGGGGGCTTTGCAGAAGCATTTCTTTGAAAAAATGGGAAGAGAGAGGGAGTTTGCTGAAACCTCCCACTTAGCTACAAGCCAGCAAAAGGGACTGAAATATTGGCTGATTATAAGGAAGAAATAATCATGTTCATTGGGTTGGAATGGAATGGAAAATGACAAGCGTGGTTGGTTGACTATCTAGCTTAGGGTACAGTACTTGTCTACATCATAATGTTTTGTTGCCAATTCAGTTACATACCTAAATTTATCTTTTAGGGAGTGTTCTTGTACCATTCAGTGTGGTGTGGTGCCAAATTGTACCCACTGTTTCTCATGCTTGGCAAGCAATTGTACCCAGCCAATGAAAACATGCGTCTTGCTTATACATTAATAAAGCCTGGCCTTCTAAACAATAGGCAGAAAATTATATTGAGTACAGAGTTGGGCATGGGATGCCAGGTCTGATGGGGTGGGCATGTAAAGCAAAAGGAAGTCCTGCAAAAATAATGTCATGTAACCTGCGCCCACCTGGTCCCAAAGATTAATATTCAATTGTTCTCACCAGGAAATCCAAACCACAAGACTTTTTCAGTGGTTGCCCTTGAGAGAATCGTATCACCATGTAAAGAAAAAGAAGAAAGCACATTCTTTCTTGTGAGAAAATGCCTGCTCTATATTTCACAGAAACAACGGCATTTTCTTTTCCTTAAAAAAGGTAGCAAAACCATAGCTGTTCTCTAGTTAATAGTTTTGCCAATCTTGTTAGCAACTTCTGCAAGTTCTAGACACATTTGAAGGTAAAAATAAAACATAGTTGCACTTAGATCTTGAGTAAGGTACATGAGGTTTCCTTGGTGTCTTCCAGAAATGTTGTAAACAAATTGAAAGAAATTGCAGTAAAGTCACTGACATATAACTGAAACAGATTTAAGAAAGTTATTCTACATCAAATTATCCATTTTTGGGAGGGGAAAACTTCTAATTTAATTTAGACTCACTCAAAATTCATAATTAACTGATTATGCTGATAATAATAATGTAGGAAAAATGTAGGTAGGAATTAGGATTCGGCTGTATTTTCACTGCCCAACTTTGACTCATTACAGAAATGGCTCTGAAGATAGTATTGAAAATGGAAATTTCCCATCATTATTAACTAGTTAAAAAGCCATGTTTGCTAAAAGAGCTAAGAAGGACCAGGGATGTGCATCAGCATTCTTAGGCAGCTGTCAGGTGTCCCAGGAGTGGCCACTTTGATAACTAGGTCTATATTTAAAAAATGGTTCTGGGCTAGTGCTCTGATCAGCCTCTGGATGGCTGAAGCTATCTACTTTTTATTTTTATTTTTATTTCCACTAGCTGATAACCCGTCGCTCTCTATTTATTTATAGGGGGAAAATGTTTGGACCAAACATAATTTCTAATGTTGGATTTTGCTCCCTTACCAGAGGGAGCCCCCTTGTGGAGTACTGTGAAGCCTTTACCATGGCAACTTCACTGCGCTGTACAGTAGAAGCCACTTTACGGCAGTATAGTAGAAGCCATTTAAGCCAGTATCTTAACACACCCCGAGGGGTGTTAGGGGTCTCTTACCCCCACAGTATTTGTTTCCAAAGAGTAAGTCATCTGTGTACCAAGTTGAAATTGCTCGGCACATTCCAGAGTTATACTGGGACACACACACATATTTGTGTGTGTGTGTGTGTGTTTGTGTGTGTATACAATGCTTTAGAGCAGTCTTCCCAGATGTAATCCCCAACATATTTGAGGACTTCAATTTCCACAATTAACTTTCCTTTTTTTACCAAGTTGTTTTACTGCATTATGAAACATTACATTATAGAATATAGGTAGTAGCTGAGCACAGCGCTGTACTTTTTATACAATACTACAGAAATACTACAGAAACTAGAGACTCTTTACACTGTGAGGATTTAGATAAATTAAGCTATAACTGTCAAACCTTTTGGCTTGCTGTGGTGACTTAGTTGTTAGAATGCAGTATTGCAGGCTATTTCTGCTGACTGCTGGCTGACTGCAGTTCAGCAGTTCGAATCTCACCGGCTCTAGGTTGACTCAGCCTTCCATCTTTCTGAGGTCAGTAAAATGAGGACCCACATTGTTGGGAGCAAGATGCTGACACTGTAAACTCCTTAGAGAGGGTTGTAAAGCACTATGAAGCTAAGTGCTATAACTATTGCCTGGGCCTCATTGAGTGAAGAGTGATAGAGGGATTGTTTTGCGCCCCATATAAAATATATAATATAGTTAATGTATATAAATAACACTTCATTTACTTTTTATATTTTTATTATAATCTCGTGGGGCTGCAATTACTAGCTCTCCAGGGCCGCATGTGGCCTGCGAGCTACGGGCTGGACACACATGAACTAAACTGTTAAATATAAGTATTTATATCAATGTTAAATATGATTTCTAATAAATCATTCTTAGGATTTCTAACAATACAATGTGAATGAACACAAGGTTGCTTTAAATGCATTACCAATGCTAAATACGACATTGATAAACAGTTGCAAAATGCATTTACTGTATTTTTTCAGAGTATAAGACGCAGCAAGGTTTTGAAGAGGAAAATTTAAAAAAAAGTTTTTGCACTCTGCAAACATCCCAAAAATGGCCTGTTTTTTGTCAAAAAAAGGGCATAGATAGCCTTTAGGAAGCTTATAGAGTGCTGCTGGGGGGGGGCAAAAACAGGCCGGTTTTTGCTCATTTCTGCCCTCCCCAGCCCCCAGGAGCTCTCTGAAAGCTTCCTAAAAGCTATGCACGCCATTTTGGTGAAGGGGGCGGAGTTTCAGGATGCAAAAAATACTGTATTCAGTGTATAAGACGCACCCAGATTTTCAGCCTCTTTTTTGAGAGAAAAAGCATCTTATACTCTGGAAAATATGGTAATTAGTTTATAATATGAGAAATGTTTCAATCTTTGAGCTAGTCACTTAATGCTTAATATTAAAGTCTTCATTGTATTATTTATAAATGTTTAAAAGGAGAAAAAGGAAAAAAAGAAAAAAAGGATGCTGCAAGGAAAAAGTGAATAGGTATTCACTCCCCCTTTGTTATACTGTGATTCACAGTGTTTATAAACATTTAGACCTCCTTAAAAACCATATTGCAAGTATTTGTGTTTGCCTTGCTACATGATGTGTTGTGTATATGGAAACCATTCTTGCTTGAATTTGATTAAAGTGGTATTGTGGATATAAGTTGTTCTTTTTGCCATTGCTGCATATTTTCCAAGTTTAAGTTTCCAGTCAGAAATTGTCGGTGTTGTTTTTTTCTTCCAATGTTGTCCAGAGTTTATCCTCACAACCACAAGCATGTATCTCAGTAAATTCCAGTGCTTCTTGCTAATATATTCTGAGATAAAACCAGCAAAAATGTGATTTCATTTCAAATGTAATTTCTAAAATGTTCCAGGTGAATATATATATATATACATACGTACGTACGTACATACATACATACATACATACATATATATATATATATATATATCCAATAATTTTGAGTATGCTTACATGTCTAGCACATGTAGTAAAATGTTCCTTCTGTTTTATGGCATTTCCAACTTTTTTTTACTGTAAGCTTTGTCTATCTTGGAAATTATTGAGTTGTGTATCGTCTGTAAAACATTTTATACCAGTTTTCTTTTATATTATAATTTAGGGTAAACCTTATGGATTTGGTGCATAATTCTTCCCATGTTGTATTGTGACAATTTTTTTAAAGTTTCTCACCCATTTTCTCACCAAGAATTTTTTTAAAATATTTCTTTTTCCCCTTTGGCTGAAGAATTCTAGAAGTTGAAATCACATCTTCCCCAGGATTGTGGAGAGCAGTTTTAGAGCAACAATATATCAGGAGCACTGTGGGAAATTTAGAAGGCAACAAAATCCAGTCAACATGGACTGTTTGAAAAAATCTTATGAGCACCGTTGTTAGTGTCACTGCTGCTCATTTTCAGTATAAGGCCTACCTTTAACATTAGAGAGGGCCAAAAATAAACGAATTTGTAATTCCGTTCAACAAGATCAGAAGTCACTTCTTTATTATCTTACTTTTCCTTTTTTTAAATTGTCCTTTTTCTATTTCTTTTTCTATTTTCTTTTTTCACTTTTACTATTTTTATTAGCTTTCTTTTCTTTTATGGTTTTCTTTAAAAAAAAAACATCAATAACGGTTACCATATCTCGACTGCAAACATCCAGGTAATCACTAGATAGCAGCAAGGAGATACAAAACACACACACACACACACACATCCTCCTATCTTAATTCAAATATTAGCCCCATTTACGATAGAATATTTTTGCACCCAGCCACCACATTCTTATATAAAATCTTCTGCCTATCACATTAAGGAGTCAGACGGAGTGCTTTAGAAAATGATATTTCTAATAATATCATCAAACAAGGAGGCTCTGCGTCTGCCATTTCCAGATTTCTCAGCCTCCCCTACTCTTTCTTTCCATCATCTCTCATCTGAATTGAATCTACATCCATTTCTTTGAGCTTTTTGTGTCTCTCTGTGCGCTGGCTGCTGGGAGATGTCGACTGGGATCCTGTTACAACTTTCATTTCCTGAAATGTTTGGTGGGGAAGCACACATTCAGAGTTTTTTATCCACACCATCAGGCTAAGCAGGGAGCTTAGGTTTCAGGCCTTATCACTCAGCTGTCACCAAACAAATGAGCCTCTCAGAGCTGGAGACAGAGACAGCTACCTACTATTTGTGACCCCTTTAAGCAGGTGATTGCTGGGAAGAGGGGGAGGAAGCAGGTAGAATTAATCTCTTGGCTGTTCTCTGTTTCCTCCCTTGCTCCTTCTTCGGATGAACAACACAGTGTGAAATCTGTCAGGGAGAGGAAGGCAGGAGGGAGGTAATGAAATAAGCTGCCTGACCTCCCCCTCCTCCTTTGTGGGAGAGGAAAGATATTAAGTTTTTTTTAAAGAGAACAAACTGGGGAAAGAAAAGTTCTCAGGTGACTTTCAAGTTATCCCCAAAGGTAACTTACCTACATCCTTCAGGTGAGGTATTTAGTGATGAGAAGAAATGAGCTGGAAATTGCACGATATAAGCAGCTCTTCCTTGGGTGGAAATTGAACCTGACGGGAGCTTGAATATTCTCAAATATATGCAGCACTTTTCTGTCCCACTTGTTATGTTTATCTTCCTCAATTGAATCTTCCATGTCAGGCGCAGCTGAGGTTCTGCTGAAGTAAATTTAATAAAGCTACAATCTTAAGGTCATTAAATGAGGCCGGTACGCCATTCTGAATTCACCAGACTTTTGCATAAGCATGATCACTCCTTGCAAACATAGGAATAAGTAAGTAAATTCCTTTTAGCACAATAAATGTCCCCTTCCAAATAAATATTCCAAGAAGCTGTTTGCATTTGAAACAATGTTTGAAAGGAAACCATGTTCCCTACCGCTGAAACCATTAGAGTAGAGAGAATAAATGAAGTCTATCTATCCAGACCTCCTTTGCAAAAATTTCAATTGTAAATATGTGCCTATACTTTTCAGATTATTTGTCTTCAATTTCAGGTACTTTTAGGATTGCAGAGCTACATTTTGAAACAAGTCTGCTCTGAAGCAGGTTGAAAATATATGTCTAGATTTAAGAAAAATTGCATGGATGATGCTAAAAATTTCATCCTGGACAAACAAGACCAGCAACTGAGGCATACCATCTCCAATAATGGAGGTAATAATTAGCCATCATGACCAGATAGTTCCAGGGCTGGGGGTAGCATGGCCTTGCCCCCCCTTCTCTCTCACTCATACACACACACACATCATTTGTGTTGTAACGGCAGCCAGCATGGTAATGGGATTCTAGCAATCCCATCTCAACATCTGAAAAACGACAGGTTTAAAAAAGTTGTCTAGGAATTACTTTGTAATATGAAGTATGTTTTATTCCAGTTACCTTTAGACACATTCATGCTATAGAGCAGGGGTGTCCAAACTTGGGAACTTTAAGACTTGTGGACTTCAACTCCCAGAATTCCCCAGCCAGCATGATTTCCTCATGGCTGGCTGGGGAATTCTGGGAGTTGAAGTCCACAAGTCTTAAAGTTCCCAAGTTTGGACACCCCTGCTATAGAGGGAGTGACTTAATGAAATTTACCTTGTGGTTGCTTTGAATTCATTTTCTGCAGGTGCAAAAATAGCAACAAAGAAAGAATCTTCTGTCCCGGGATAAGCCTGCTGAAATGAAAGTTGGGGAGAATTAATGAGAGAACTTACATGTGTCAGGGAATGTGAGTTTGGTTCTGGGATTAATATATGCAAAATACTTATTTTCCTGCGATTCTGCTACCATGTAACGCATCTGTTTTAAAGAGCACCAACAAGAACTAATGGTATATGTGTATATTTCTTTTCCTTTCTATCTCTGAAGTCCTAATTCTGAGAGTAAATTACTACTCTGACAAAACTTCTTTCTTTTTTGGGGTTCCTCCGCTGACTGGGAATTCTTACAAAGAAGATTCAAATCTTAGTAGTGCAGTTCTACATATGTCTGATTGGAAGAAAGATCCATCAGTTTTGAGGTGACTCACGTGCAAGAAGGCCAATGTAGGACTGCTTGCCTATCCAAGGGCCTGGGAGGGTGTGGGGGATTGGGACACTTTGCAGAAAATTAGCCTGCAGGTTGCCACCCTGTCTTAAAACATTATATTCTCTTAGGGGGCAGCAGTGAGCAGATCTCAAAAAATTGAGACAGGTCATCCTGAGACCACAAGGAAATCAGAGGTGGTATTGAGCAGGCTCTGACCAGTTCTGGGGAACTGGCAGCAGAAATTTTGAGTAGTTCGGAGAACTGGTAAATACCGCCTCTGACTGGACCCACCTCCATCTATTCTCTGCCTCCCGAGTCCCAGCTGATTGGGAGGGAATGGAGATTTTGCAGTAACCTTCCCCTGCCACACCCACCATGCCATGCCCCACAGAACCAGTAGTAAAAAATTTGAATCCCACCACTGAAGGAAATCCAAACCTGTGGGAAGGAACTGGGGAAAGGCTCCCAGAAGACAGCAGTGGTGAACTACTTCTGTTGCCAGGGAAAAATACAGGGAGGCTCTATTTCCTTGCAAGGAGCTGAGATCGGATTTTACCTTTAAACTGCTGTGAGATGAAGCATTCTGCAGAGGTACCAGAACAGGGGGGGGGGGGGGAGAAGGTCAGGAAAACAAGTTGCTCATCGGTGCCATTATTTAAGCCACAGTCTCCAGGATCAATTCTGCCATGTAGGAAGTAGGCTAATTAGTTTTTTTTTTTTTTTTTTGGCCTGGAGGATGGAAATAAAAGAATGGGATCCGAGAAGGAAGGGCAGACAAAAAGCAGGAGGTGGAGGGAAGGGTGTAAGGTGATCCCTTTGTTTTTGGAATAAAATGAGCAATGGTATGTTTACTTTCCAAACAGCCACAGGACAATGCCCCTTCCCCTCGTTGATTTGTGGAGCCCAGCTGTTTGGGCAGGGTTGCAAGAACCCAAGTGGCAGAGCTTTGCATTTTAAATCACAGTCTGAAGACTGAAAGCAAACACAACTAAAAGAAGAATCAACCCTCCCGACACCCTTTGTAAAGCCAGCTCAACCCTCCCTTTGGGCAGAGACTCTGGCCGCCGAATTTTACTCTTGGCATAGGAATGAACTCCATAGAAGAGAGCATAGAGAACTGATATCAGGGAAAGGAAAGGGCCTATTAGATTGCAGCCTGGTTCATAAGATTTCTATGAGGCTTGGTCTCAATAATGCCATTAAATGTCATAAATTCACATCCTTGTAGAATCTGAAGTTTGCTTCAACCGACAGCTATTCCCATTTAATGAGATGGGCATTTCAAAATTATCCTTGGACTAAAAACATGTGATTGCTGGTGTCTTGTTTTCAGAACTTTCTGTGTTATGCCACAGGCTAAGATTGTCATGGCAAAAGAAAATAAAATTACTTTTTCTTTAAGAAAGAGATTGCTTAGCATGCTACTTACTTTACAATTGTTTGAACCCCCCTCCCATTTTCAGTATAAGCAAAGCTGGTTTAATCAAGACTGTTCTTAATAACCTGAATGACTTTTTGTTACATAGATCCACTGTTGTTGTTGTTGTTGTTGTTGTTGTTAGTTGCGAAGTCATGTCTGACCCATCGCGACCCCATGGACAATGTTCCTCCAGGCCTTTCTGTCCTCTACCATCCTCTGGAGTCCATTTAATAAGGTGACCAACCGTCCTCCTTTAGGGAGGACAGTCCTTCTTTTGTAAGTTCTGTCCTCCCTCGAAAAGTGTCCTCCTACATTTCCTCCTTTTCGATATTTGAAGGCTAATCTGTTGCGCGTTATGTGACATATTTGTATTTGACATGACAATTCGTCAAGACTCGGTATAGTGCGGTATAAGACACGATATTTTTATGACAAAAAATATTAATTCAATGGAAAAGTACTCATTTAAATAATAATTAACAGGCATGTAAGCATAATTACAATATAAAATGTTGCAAATGTTTTTATTATGCATATATCATATTTTAGTGTATTATTGTTGCAATGAATAAAATATTTCTTTTATTTACGATATATTTTTTCCAATTTATTTGTCCTCCTTTTCATTGCAAAAAAGTTGGTCACCTTAGCATTTTGGACAATAGAACGTGTTTTGTCCTCCTTTTCATTGTAAAAAAGTTGGTCACCTTACATTTAAGCTTACACCTACTGCTTCAGTGATTCTATTCGGCCACCTTATTCTCTGTCGTCCCCTTCTTCTTTTGCCCTCCATCGTTCCCAGCATTAGGCTCTTCTCCAGTGAGTCCTTCCTTCTCATTAGGTGGCCAAAGTATTTGATTTTCATCTTCAGGATCCACTAACTCACTCCAAATCTGAAAACCAGAATAGATGGAACTGAACCCTTGCCCAGATGATATGCCAAGAACTTCAGCAGAGATGAGAAGATTCAGAACCTTGAATTTCTCAGGAGCAATTGAACTGCACCCTTCTAAGTCCTCTCCATTCCCTGCTTTCTTTTTTTTTAAAGTCCTCCTTCTCAGGAGCCCCCAGTCATCTAGATTTTCTGAGATAACTAAACTAAAGTTAGTGCAATCTAGAAACTGAACTGCACACATCCTTGTTGTCCAACAGGGGGTGATGACTCCCCTGGATGCTTCCCCAGATATGGCTCCAGATGTCAGCTCAGAGGAGGATAAACCAGTTCCAGGCATGTCTGGAGGGGAGTTGGTCAATGGCTCCAAGCAGCCAGTTGAGGGATTTGGCTGAAGCACAGCTGCAGCAGGACAACCCTGAGGCTTCAGGTGGGGAAAGCATGCAGCTGCAGCCAGTCAATGAGGAGGAAGAGGAACTGCCTTCAGTACCTTATCCAAGAACACATAAGGCAGAGAAAAGGCAGGAACAGAGAAGGTCAGCCAGATTTCTTGTGAGGAGAAAGTCTCCCCCTTCTTGATGTACTGAGCTGGGACTAGGTTATTTAGCACAGCAGTCAAATGGAAGTGATGCTGGGAACAATGTGTTCATTTCCTAGCTGTGCGTTTTCTGGTTGTTGTGATTTTTGCCTTACTTTGGATTGAGAACGTGAGTTGTCTTGGATTGTGCCTTATGATCTCTGGACCTTTTTTTGGCCTGTGAACCCTCTTGTACTGTGGATTTAATTTTTAATTTCTTGGTGGGTTTATTTTGATTGGGAAATTTTCAGGTGCCTTATGGACTCATTGGCCATTGCTCTGTGGACTAGCTTTGGTTTGCTTGTGGCAAGGATGTGTGGTCAGGGGAGGCACGGGAGGCAGAGCCTCACCGCTCTCATCATGAAAAAAAAAAGGGGAAAAGTGCTGAGGAGCCTCGGGGAATTTGACTGCGCGAGCCGCGGTCCCCTTCATGTTGACTCAGGAAGGCGGGGAATCTAGCCTCAGCCTCCCTCCTGCACACGTGGTCCCATTCCCTGCCTTCTGTCGGGTTGTGATGCTGGAGCTCCTGGTTCCAGGGCGAATGCGCGAGCAGTTCCCTTCCTTGCACTGAGCAACGCAGGTTCACGGGAAGTTTGTCACGATGTTAAAAAGTTTGCTAGGCCTGAACTGCCTAAACTGACACTCAAGAGTTAAACTAAGAAAGCTTTATTGCGCAGGTCATAAAACAAAAAAAGGTTCTTATCTGAAAGTGATTTATTGCGCACGCGTTACACATTCCAAAATTCCTCTCTTCTTTGTTCGGCAGCCAACTTTGGCTAACGTAGCTTTCATTATCAAAATGTAACCAATTAGTTACTTCTGTTTTTCTTTATTTTATTATTAAAGTTTGTTTATTAATTAGAATACTTTTAAAGACTATTTCTTTTCTAAATATCTCAAAAGATATGCAGAAGGGAATCAGCCACGGTTCATCGATCTCTAACAGGGTGTTTTTTCCCCTGACAAAGTTGCTCGTGAAAGGACGGACTTTTCTGACTGTTAGCTACTGTTTCCCTGCCAGCTCACTCATGAAAGGACCCTGGAAACTGAGTCGCGGCCGACGCCTTACTAAGAATTCTCTGCCTTCCTGATGATGTCACCAGCCTCACCAGCCATAAACCTCACCGCACGTCACTGGCTTGTGGCTGGACTTAACTGGGACAGTTTGGGGTTTTGGTGAAGGGAGTTGTGGGGGAATATTAATAAACCCACTAAACCACAGTTGTATGTGTGTATGAGCAGGACACAGGGATAGCTACTCAAATCAATGGAAACAAGAGTGAAGAAAATTAACCAAAGCTAGGAAAGTAGGAAAGGAAAGGCTTCAGACACAGAACAGCTTACGGGTTGCAAGGAGGCTTTCAATGACTGAAATATTGAAGCACACAAGGATATAAATTAGAACCAGTTTGGTCTAGTGCTTAAAACACCAGGCTAGAAAGCCAGAGATGGTGAGTTCTAGTCCTGCCTTAGCCTTGAAAGCCAGCTAGTTGACCTTGGGCCAGTCACTCACTCACTCACTCTCAGCCTAACCTACCTTACAAGGTTGTTGTTGTGGGGAAAAATAGGAAGAAGATGTGTTGCCTATGTTCATCTTCTTGAATTATTTGTAAAAATAAAGGCAGGAAACAAACAATTAAAAAATCAATGAAAGGCAGGTGGTTGAGTCACTGAGCTATTGAGATAAGCGTGTAAAAATCCTTATTTAAAAAGGGTTAAAAGTAGAAAGCCAACAGGAATGTGAACTGTCACACTTACGTGCTGTCTAAAAAGCAGTTTGTATCCTTGGATTCCAGGAGTAGATGACAGTAGTAGATTTCTAGTCTCCTAAGAGTCTACTACAGGATAAGCAATAACATCATCATGGCACCACTGGAGTTCCCAAGGCCATTTTTTTTAATCCCACAAAATATTGAGCGGTTTAAGGCTCCAATAGCCTTCGTAAACTCCCATAGAGGGACAGCATAGCCTTGTGAATTGGAAACCACAACCCAGGGACACAACCTGGATGATATGATAGTTTCCCATTTCTAGGACGACAATTTATCCACTGCCGTTGGGACGTTCATTGGCAGTCATTAGAAGAATATCTTGGAAGGGTTGAATACTTACACCTGCATGGAGAATTAGGCTTATATCTACATGGATATCTAAAACGGACATTTAGGCTTGTTGCGGGCATGTAAACTACATGATAACCTACCTCTCTGGCGTAAATTTGTCTACTAGATGGATTACTAAACGCTGCTAGAGCAGCCGGCACTTGTGAGATGCACTAGTACTAGAAAATGTACAAGTGGCAGTTGTGAAATTTTGGAACCAAATTTAAATTGCTGGGTAGAAAGTTGGAAGCCAGTAATTTTGACGTGGGGGGAGAGGAGTTGGTGGCATCTTCAACCAGGCAGAGAAAGGCTCTTGCAGTTTTTCCAATGGTTCCAATCCAGTCTGACAAAAGAGATGTTATTTTGCCAATTATTTCAAAAGAGAAGCATATTTCAGTAAAATTCACATGGATAGAACTGATTTAGGTGCCTGAGAATGTCCTGGCTATTACTGTGCAATTCTCTCTCCACTGATCTGCATCCTCCCTGACTTCCCACACTTTGATTACAACTGAAAAGAAGGAACATAAAGGAACAATTTCCCATTGGGCTTTTTCACCAGCAATCACGATTAAGAAGAGTCCTACTTTTGAGGATTTAATGAAAAAAGTCTCCCTCCCTGGAATTATTTGGAGAACATGTGTGATAATTTGTATAACTTCTAATCCTCTGTCCTTTAGTTGCCAGAAGGTCCTCGAGCAAGGAATATTTTCATTCCCTGAATTGAAAAGTATACTGCAGTGAAGATTCCATCCATATGAACTGGTGTCTTTTATAATTCATAAAAACCTGTGATGGACTTTGGAGTCTTCATTATTTATAAAATTCATCTATCTTGGGGAGTAGGCCTGTGTAGTGTTTTGTTTTGTTTTCCAAATAAACACACTGAAATAAACAGGTCTGCAGACCTAGGACTTGTTCACAACTGTTAACACTGCCCCACATTTTCTGGGATCATGTGACAGCTGAAAGGAACAGCCTCATGATCCCAGGATAAGCTATAGCTGGTTTAAAGAATTGCAGACAGATGCTATATTTACACTTTCAAATTATTTCCAAAACACTTCCCGGAAGAAGGCATTAGCCAACCATTTCCATATTGTTGCCAAGAAAAATACATAGAGGTGATCACACAATCAAATCGAGTGAATCTTTTTTTTACTAAGACTGTCTTACTACTATTCTTCTCATCCTTCCCAGTACCTATCTCTTCCCACTTATGACTATAACCATGTTGCTTTTATCTTTACAATTTATATTGTTTTATTTGTTTCCTAGTATGATTTGATTGCTTATTAGTAACCTATGACTATCACTAAATGTTGTATCTTATGATTCTTGATGAATGTATTTTATTTTTCTTTATGTACACTGAGAGCATATGCACTAGA
Source organism: Natrix helvetica (assembly GCF_964273705.1). Taxonomy (NCBI): domain Eukaryota; kingdom Metazoa; phylum Chordata; class Lepidosauria; order Squamata; family Natricidae; genus Natrix; species Natrix helvetica. The sequence goes on from NC_138548.1 coordinate 32,439,615, forward strand.
GACAAATTCCTTGTATGTCCAATCACACTTGGCCAATAAAGAATTCTGTTCTGTTCTGTTCTATTATATTCTATTCGATTCCTCTTTAATAATGTGTTTGGGTTGCCTGTACCAAATCTTCTGCCAAACAGTTTAATTGAGGCAATTCAATTCTCTTTTCTTAAGTAACTGGGGAAAACAGTAGGATAAGATCTACAAGCTTGTGATATTTAGAGAAAAGTTCCCACTGAACTCCCAAGTATATATATAAATGTTACCAACATAGATCCAACTGTCTCTGGGCTGGTGACCTCTATGTGTATTGGTTTACAGCTTTCGTCATCCTCCAGCAGCACAACGTAAAACAACAAGATTATTTATCATGTACACACAAGTAATTATACAAGACTTATTGCAACCAATTCTTCAGGGCAAGAAAACAGGGGACTAGTTTTAGTTTTAATGCCAAAGAGGAGGGAGAGATGCCAGTGGATTTTCCTGCCTTCTGTACTAAAACAATTTAACTATTTTGAAATACCAGTTTCTGGACAGGTCAGGTGACTCTTCTCATCAGTGGAAGTGGCATTTGCTGTCCCATCCAAGTAAGGAATTGTCTTGAACCAGCTTTAAATGACAACATGCCGAGAGGAGGAGCCAATGTTGCAACGATACGGACAAGGGGTCTCGATGCTCCGAGACTGCAGCCTATACTTTTGCCACTGGGTGGTCCAATCGGACCTAAACCATCCCGCAGAGATGGTGAACAGGAAGAATACATCTTGCTGATCTCAGGGACATCACAAAGTCCCTGATCGATCCAAGATAAGTTCCTCAAGTCAGCGACAAAAAGTCCAGCCATCAGGCTGATTAAGTTGGGGCGGCTCCAAAACGGAAAGCTACAGAAAGAGAAAGTATTTCCAGCTGGTGAGGAATGTTTACCGTTTTAAAAGAGACTGCCTATAAAAAACTTAAAGTTAATTCAAATTTGAGAACAGAAGAAATAAGCAGTGGAATTAAGCTTTGAATGGTTTTGGGCAGTGGGTTATCTTACTTTTTAAATGTTATTTTCATGGATGGAATTTATGCAAGCCTTTTAAACTGAAGGGATTAAATTTTCTTTTTCTTCTTTTTTCATTATTTTTTGCAACCTATGAATTAAAATTCTCCTTCATTACTGCGTTTTCCCCTTTTTCTTCTCTATTTCATTCAAGAATTTGATTTTTTTTTAAAACGGAATAAAAAAAGGTACAAAAAGAAACAAAGAAAATTGTAACAACAAAGACGACACTGCTACTCGGAGGCTGGAAGTTTGTGTATTGGAAACAGAACACTTTTATTTTCCTCACTGATTATTCTGGCTTGGACTTCAAGGTCTCACTGTTTTGTCTGTAGAGAGTGATAAGAAGAAAAGCATGCAGATGTTCCTTTGAAGTATATCTTTAACCAGAGAAAAGTGAAAATAAAACCTTATTGTGAATTTATGCTTAATCTTGTAAAAACCTTCCAAGCCAGAGCAGCAGTGTTTGTCAGCTTGAGATAATGGCACAATCTCAATAGCAGAAAGAAACTTTAAGTTTGCAAAAGATATTGTTAAAAATTCAGAAATTATCAAACACATCTGAGAGAACGGAGAAGAAGTTGGAAAATCTAGAGCATCTAACAGTAAAATATGATGAAGAAGTTGGAGATGTTTATCAAGTGGAAAAAATGGAGGTTAGAGTCCTAAAAACCGAAGAGAAAAATGACTACAAAGAAATTAAATCCGCTGATACCTATGGTGATTGGTTTGTGACTGGAAATGGAAAGAGTGGAATACAGAAAGAGGAATTAAATGGAGGGGAACTCTACCCCAGATGGCAAGATACAGAAGAAGAAAAAATAAATGAATTTATGGATTTAAAGAGAGAAATTTTGTTAGCAACATCGTTGAAAACACCACTGACAATTAAAGATAAGCTGATTGAGGAAATAGAAGAAGGGCATCAAAATTACATGAGAGACTTAATAAGCAATGAGTTGCAAAGAGGAGTCCATACAAATTTGACTAAGGAGATGATTAGAGGACTGATACCACAAATGGCAGAAGACATGAGATTGTTTTGCTACTGGAAAGATACAGGTTGATAGATGAAAGGGTATAATCTAAAACTAGTTAGACTTAGTGAAATTTAGTGACAATAGATATAGTTAAATAAATAATTGATAATGATAATAATGTATACATGTGTATTGCTATGATAAGTAATAATTGGATATGAATATTGAATGGTACCTATGAAAGGAAGATTAGAATTTTTTTTGTTATATATAAAGGTTAATAAAAAAGAACTAAGTTAAATTTAGTTAAGTTTTGTTTATTGGGGGGAAATGTTATGATAAAGGACACAGTCAATAAAGGAGGGATAATGTTAACAATGTATATATATATATGCATGGGTACAACATAAGGAAAGTAGTTGGAAATTGTAAACAGTCATTTGGAAAGGAGGACTAGAAATTTTTGTTACTAAATACTATGGATGTTTAGCCAGAATAGGCCATAAGGATTCGGTGTTATTGGAGGATATTAGAAATAGCAAATGAAATGCCAGTATGTGGCTATGTTTTAAATCTTGATATATTTTATGATGAAGGTTGTTTAAACAATTATAGTCAAATGAAAATGGAGGTATGATGATGGTAATATGTATAAATATATCTGAGTTAAAATACTTTTTTTTTTCAAAAAAATTTATTGGTTTTTTTAAACATTTATAGGGAAAAGGGTAGGTGGAATAGTGTACAAATTTTGGCAGTTGCAAGTGCGGCAGGCGCCCCCTTCCTCCAAACTCATTAATTACATCTAAGTATAAAACATTAATACATGATCATATAAAATCAGCATATTATTTCTAGAAAAAAATTTCAATCAATTTATATATTATAATATAAAGTCTAGATATAATTTCATTATTACTTTCGGTCTGTTTATAACAATGTATTTTTCTTATTCATTTTTGTGATCTGAGTTTTCTTGTTGTTGCCCCTTCTCCCCCCGCTGGCAGAGCTCCGGCCCCTCCCGTGTCTTGTATAACCGTTGTAGCGTCTTCTGTTTTTTCTAGGTTCGCTTTGTTTTTTTCCATAAAGGCCTGCGCCTCTATGGGTGTATTGATTCTAATTCTTGTGTCCTCCCAGAATATCAACATACCTTCAGGCATCAACCATCTAAACCACACCCCCTTCTGGTATAATTTATTCGCCAATTGTGAATAATTTTTCCTTTTCTCCCTAATTTTTTGGGGGATCTGCTTCAAGATGGTTATCTGTTAGGGTTCTAAATACCATGCAGAAATAAATCATTGTCCAAGGCAAAACATCCTTAATGGTGCAATTTATTCCACAGGCATGTTAGTACAGCTATGGAAATTTCAACTCTGGAAGTACATGCTCTGGGTTCACCCAGTTAAAGTTCATGATCTCTCCCCACACCCACAAATCCATCACATGTTCCAATCATATTCTTCCACGCTGGCATGTACACCCATCTTCTTCCGGCCAGGTGTCGAGATGCGAAGACAAAAGATGACCTTGGCTTCTACAAAAGAATGTCAACAATCCATTCTACAATCCTACTCCTTTCTATTCCCCCCTCCCAACTACTACACTATTGAAACAGCATAGAAAATTCTAAGAAAGTGTGGCAGGCCAAAGATCCAAAAAAGAATATAATTACAGGCCTGACAGGCGGCCTCTCCTCAAAAGAAAAACGTTTCCTGCAAAGAGAATAACATAAAAGTTAACATAACAAAATTAACCACCTCTTCTCCACCCAGGGGAACCCCTTGACTTCTCAGGAAACTTCCCATTGAATTGCTTTACTAACTTCTCCACTTTCAGGTTCCCACTGTTTACCCAATTAACTTCAGACCAAGGGTAACCCTTCCAATGCACTAAGTACTGTAAGCAACCCCTATTCAGCCTGAAATCTACAATTTTTTCCACCTCAGATTGTGTTTCCCCTTCCATCACTAAAGGAGGAGATTGAGCTTGGGTGGATGCTCTTCTGTTAGACCCAATTACTGGTTTCAACAAACTACAATGAAATTCTGGGTCAATTTCCCCTAGACTTCTGGGTAGACTGAGTTGAACTGTAACTGAGTTAACTATCTTCACTATTGGGAATGGACCTAGAAATTTTGGACCCAATTCCTTGCTAAGCATTTCTAATCTTATGTATTTGGTAGATACAAAAACATTGTCCCCCACACGGTAGGGGTTTATGAGTGAGCGACGTTGATCATCTTGCTTCTGGTAGGCTTCTGCTGCAACTGCTAGAGCCTTCTTCGTATTCTCCCATCCTTTCTTTAGCATGTCCATCCATTCACTCAAAGACATGAAAGAAGGAGGTTCTCTAGGCAACTCAGGCATGGCAACAACTCCCATGCCACTGGTAATCTGGAAACCCGCTAATCCTCTGCTGCTGTGGACCGCATCATTGTACGCCACTTCGGCGAAGGGTAGCAAGTCCGACCAGTTGTCTCGCTGATAGTCCACAAAACACCGGATGTATTGTTCCACCACCGCATTGGCTCCCTCTGCTGCGCCGTTCATGCTGGAATGAACCTCTGAGCTCAGTTCTTGTGTGGACCCAATAGATCTCAGGACCTCTCTCCAGAACTTGGCAGTGAACTGGACTCCGCGGTCTGAAATGATCCTCTTGGGTACTCCATGCAGGCGATAAATGTGTTTCACAAACATTTTCGCTAATTCGTTTGCGGATGGCAATCCTGAGCAAGCAATGAAGTGTGCCTGCTTAGAAAACAAATCAATAACAGTCCAAATTACTTTATGCCCACTGCTGTCTGGGAGTTCCATGATGTAGTCCATTGCGACCTCTTCCCATTGCCGTTTCGGGCTCTCTGCTGCAGGTGTTGTAGGTTCTGGGCTCTTGGATCCATTCAACCACGGCTGGCCTTGTTCCTCCTCCGAGGCCTCCCCCTTGGTAGGACTCTTCGTCACCTGAAGTTGAGGGTCCTCTTCCAGAGGTCGGTTGGCCATTTCCCCCTCCGAGGCCTCCCCCTTAGTTGGACTCTTTGTCACCTTAAGTTGGGGGTTCTCTTCCAGAGGTTGGTTGGGCATTTCCCCCTCCGAGGCCTCCCCCTTAGTTGGACTCTTTGTCACCTTCAGTTGGGGATCCTCCTCCGGAGATTGTTTGCCCTTTTCCTCTTCCAAGGCCTCCCTCTTGGTAGGACACTTCGTCACTTTAAGTTGGGGATCCTCTTCCAGAGGTTGTTGGCCCAGATGACTTTTCTGTGCAGGCATCTGGGGCCCTCTCTTAACCACCGTGGCAATTGGTACACACGTTTGTTCTTCAGCAATTCCCTCCTCCGAGGCCTCCCCCTTGGTAGGACTCTTCGCCACCTGAAGTTGGGGATCCTCTTCCAGAGGTCGTTTAGGCTTTTCCCCCTCCGAGGCCTCCCCCTTAGTTGGACTCTTTGTCACCTTAAGTTGGGGATCCTCCTCCGGAGATTGTCTGCCCTTTTCCTCTTCCGAGGCCTCCCCCTTGGTAGGACACTTCCTCACCTTAAGTTGGGGATCCTCTTCCAGAGGTTGTTGGCCCAGATGACTCTTCTGTGGTGGCATCTGGGACCCTCTCTTTACCGCCGTGGTGGTTGGTGCGCACGTTTGTGGCATTGGGGCTGGAGCCAAACACTCTGACGCTCTGTGACCAAGTTGACAACAATGGTGGCATTTAATTGGCCCCCACGAGGAATGGAACCTAGTTACATCTCTAAACTTAGGAACCGTTTCATCACACTGCCTTGCTCTCCAACTTGCAGCTGCCCCCTTGGTAAACCCTTCTTCCATGGTGGAGATTGCTTCTCTGTAGGAAGGTGGAGTAAGAACCTTTTGGGGCATTGCAGATGCACCTTGTCCCGCTTCCCATCTTGCAGGCCTGGCTTTGGTAATCCCTTCTTCCATGTTGGTGATTGCTACTCTGTAGGAAGGTGGGGTAAGAACCACTTGGGGCCTTACAGGCGCACAATTTCCCGCCATCCATCCCGCAGGCCTCCCTTTGATAATACCTTCTTCCATGGAGATTTCTTCTCTGTAGGAAGGTCTGGTAAGAACCTTTTGGGGCCTTGCAGGGGAGACTGGAACCGGTGGGGAGGTCAATCCCTCGGTTGGCCACTGCCCAGCTTTCTGCCATGGTGCCATCTGCTGAGGGAGGGCAGGTGCCCACTGGCATCCCTCCCATCCATGACCTGGGGTTAAGACCCATCCCGGGGTTGCCTGCTTCACAGGTTGCAGCTCAACCAATGATGGCTGGCTAGGGGGTTTTACGTGCCAAGGACCCTCCTGCTGGCTTGGAGGAGTTATGGGCCAAGTAGGTGCCCTTTGCTGGCTTGGATGAGTTATGGGCCAAGTAGGTGCCCTCTGCTGGCTTGGAGCATTTCCCCATGCTGATGGCAAAGGAGTTTGTAAGTAGCATCTTTTCCATCCAAGTCCTGGGAGGAAAGCCCAATTTACTGCCCAATTTGCTTCATTTACTGGTTGCAGCCCCATTTGTGGTGGCTTGCAAGTGACAGATGCTGGAAAAATTCCTTCTTCCTGCCTCCTTTGAAATTCCCATTTTGAAAGGGAATCTCTCTCCCATCTAGTTGCAGGGTGATATGCCATTTCATTTATTGCCGTCTGGAAGGAGCCCAAACCTCCGTTCTAAGGGTGTGTTTTTTTTTTCCAATCTTGCTTCTAAGCTGGGGGGGAAGGAGGGGGAGCATGCACTCACAATTTTGCTGAAGAAGTCCGTCTGAGATTTCCTTCGTCTTGTCGCGTCTCCTCCTGCATTCCTCCAGATGCAATTAAACTGGAAACAGCATTCCATTGCCTTTTATTTATTTATTTATTTCTTAGATTTTTAGACCGCCCCTCTCCCAAAAAGGGACTTTGAAGTTCCGTACTCCTCTTCTTATCACCAAAAGCTTCTCATTAATTCTTCGCTGATATTTACGCTGTCCCGGTCAGCATTGGGAATGCCGAGACCCACATCACCAGATCTTCCATCACCAGCCCTTCCCCCTTGATAGGGGGAGGGAGCTAGTGAAATATTTTTAAAGTAGAGAGTTGAAATAATGTTAGGGTTCTAAATACCATGCAGAAATAAATCATTGTCCAAGGCAAAACATCCTTAATGGTGCAATTTATTCCACAGGCATGTTAGTACAGCTATGGAAATTTCAACTCTGGAAGTACATGCTCTGGGTTCACCCAGTTAAAGTTCATGATCTCTCCCCACACCCACAAATCCATCACATGTTCCAATCATATTCTTCCACGCTGGCATGTACACCCATCTTCTTCCGGCCAGGTGTCGAGATGCGAAGACAAAAGATGACCTTGGCTTCTACAAAAGAATGTCAACAATCCATTCTACAATCCTACTCCTTTCTATTCCCCCCTCCCAACTACTACACTATTGAAACAGCATAGAAAATTCTAAGAAAGTGTGGCAGGCCAAAGATCCAAAAAAGAATATAATTACAGGCCTGACAGTTATCTCCCTATCGTGATATGTCAATGCTTGCCCCCTTTGTACACCCAGAATTTCATCTCTTGTGCTTTTCCTAAGGAATTTAATGTGGACCTCCCTGGGTACATTGTGTGTTCTGGCATATGCTGAATTCACTCTATAGACCAGATCTATCTCCCATTCCATCTGTTGTTTATCTTTGTGCATGTATTCAGCTAAAATATTAGTCATAATGTCCCTTATATTTTCCCCATCGGCTTCTATAACATTTTGAAATCTAAGATAAAAGGACATTCTCTCAAACTCTGTTTTCATTTGTTGGATATCAAGTTCTTTGTTTCCCTTCTGCAATGCTTCTACCCCCCCCCCTCGCCTCTGCCACCCCACCCTCCACAAGGTCCAGTCTCTGTGAATTCTTATAAATTTGGACTTGATTCTCTTTAATTTCTTCCTTCATTTCTTTTAACTGTTTCTTAATTTCTTCCTGGCCCTGTATAAGTTGCTGGAGCATTTGTTGCAAATTCATCCCTGTACTCTTAGGTTGCATCAGTTCTGTAATCTTTGACTGTGAGGCAGGACTGGATGTTGCAGATGTCGGTGCAGATGCAGCAAAGCCAGGTTTTCCAGGGGGTGGTCTTTTTGAAGACATAGTTTATAAAGTAGAGAGATCAGTCAGTATAGAGAATGGACAGCTGGAGAAGTAAAGCAGGCAGATGAGTCCAGGAGGTAGAAGATCCAAGCAGATGGGAGTTCCTTTAGTCAGCCTAGCAATAGAGAAGAATTTTCCCCCCAGGAAGTTCAAAAAATAACAATCCACAAGAGAGTCTTCTGGGTGACACGGAGACAAAGACCGGAAGCCTGAATTTTAGAGGTGGAGTCAGGTTTCACAGTTCATAAAGACAACGGAAGTGTGCCATCTTGCCCTGCCAGCTTTGGGCTCAGAGGCGTAATAAAATTTTAAAAAGTTCACAAAGTTCTCAGGTCATCAGTAAGTCCTGGAGCTAAATCCAGTGAAAAACACTTTTACAGGGGTGAGGCATCATTGGTTGGCTCTCCCCCCTCCTCCATCCCCTGGGGGCGAAAGCAGAATTTTCTCAAGCCGCTTGTCCAAGGGGGGGGGAAATCCCCCTCCCTCCAGCCGCACCTCAAAAAGGATCCGAGAGCTTTACTTTTAAAAATGCTGAAAAGTCCATTAAATCAAGAGAAGGGGAATGAAGAGAGGAAGCGCCTCACCACACCGCCGCTGCACCTTCAATTCTGCATCGTCCGAACAGCATGGAGCAAGACGCACACGCGCCCTCCGAAACTGCTCCCCGATGCCTGGAGCAAAGCGGAGGAGCCCCCACCAGCCGCCGCCGATGCCAGGGTCCTCCGCGAGCCGCTCCCTCGGCAGGACGCCTCTCCGGGGCGTCCTGTGCCCCCCCAAGGGCGGGGGAAGCCCAACCAGGAAGCGGGAGCAGGCAAGGAACTTGCCCGTCACCATAGCCGCCGGAACCGGAAGCTGAGTTAAAATACTTGAGTTAATATGAATTATGGTTGATGACTGTGGAAGAGATACATGAAAGTCTTTTGTAACCAACTGATACACTTTCTACAGCATGTAAAGAAGGAGGATTCTTTGTGTTGTGTCTGTTTTGAAATATATATATATATAATAAATGACAACATGCCTTTTCTAAGAATCCAACATGCCATCCCTGATACAGCCATTATAATATCTTAACTGTGAAAATGAAATCTTGATTTAATGGGACCTCATCTGCTGGTATGAAGATACAGGGTGTTCTGTAAAAAAAAAAAAGCATTCATCAAGCCACATATTTGAAGGGGTAGATGACCAGTGCCAGACCATGTGCCAAGCTGCCATTTCAGAATATACTATCTCACATTCTATTTTATGCTGCATTAGTCAGATCACACCTGGAATAATTACGTATTAATAGATGTTATGTTCACACTACATGCTTTGTTAAATGACCCATAACTGGGTGTGTGCAGCAACAAGAATAAGTTAGCTCTAAACAAGCAAACTACATTGTAGTTTTTCATGTTTAATGAAAGCAAAGACGTTTTCTTAAAAAAAAGGGGGTGGTACACCTGGCAATCTGTTATTTCCAGCCCATGACAAACCTCTGAGCTAGACCAGACAAGGAAACCAAAGTTATGAATGCTAATGCTAATTTTATTATAGCGTTACAGGAATAGAATCTTGCAAGTCTAAGGTACAAGACCCCTCCCGACTTTTATCCTAAAGATACCTGTCAGACCTGCCAGCACTTAAATCTCTAAAGGGAAATGATCCTTGGCTCCATTTATTGAGAAGGTCAAGTGCAATCAGAAGTGGGTTTCACAGAGGTTTACCACCGATTGGTTGCGCGCATGCATGCTCACTTCATGAGCACGTGCGCCTTCTGTGCTTGCGCTTTGCTCACAAAGCTTACATGCATGCACATGGCTTCAAAAATGTGGGTAAATAAGATGGCATAGAGCCGGAGGGGTGGGTGGGGTGGCACCCTCACCTGCAGGTCATCACTACTGGTTTGCCTGAACCGGTCCGAACCGGTTGAATACCGCCTCTGAGTGTAATGCACAGCCAGAACTCAGAATCATGTGCCAAAATCCCTACGGTCACCTTTTCCCTCCCCTAACTGACTCTCATCATTTACCTCCCCCCCCCATGACCAATCAGGTTCAAGCAATATGTTTTCAGAATGGTCAATACCTCAGAATGGTGAATAGTTGGTATTCAGTAGTTGCAGCTGTCTTCTTCTCCCAGGTGACCTTGAAGCAGTGCCTTGGAGTGACACAGAGGTACTTTCACTTTCCCCTGAAGCATCTCTTCTCCCCACTCCCCAGAGTTCATGGCAGATTGTTACCATAGTAGCAAAACACACAAGCCAGGGTAAGATGGCAGATACCTAGAAAAGGTCAAATCTGAGATGCTTTCTCAAATGACGATACTGCTTCTGACTTAGATTTCTCTTATTGGTTGAGGCTCTTCTTTCCATTTCTTCAGATTCTCACAGTGCATTACACCCTACGTCTGGTCAGGAGCACCACCATCCTTGAGTTTAAAAAACCTGTTCTCCACTAAGTATGCCTCTTTCATTCATATAAGATGTAGAATTTGGTTTCTGAATTAACATATAAGACAGCAATTCTCTCACACACATGAAACCCACTAGCCAATATTGATATTAACCCGCCTTTGATTGTGGTGTTAATTCAACTGCTAGGTCTTTATATCACCTGGATTAAGTGTATTCTATGAACACAGCCAGTTAATTGCCATCACTCAGACTAAACTTTGATTGCACTTTGAATGGAAATGAAATGGTCTCAAATGCCATCTACTACTTGACAGTAGATAAATACCTTTGCACCCGAAGCAATTTTCAGTGTAAATCAGGGTCATCTCCTCAAGGTAGGCTTGATTAGGAATTTGCAGCATCTAAGACTATCCTACCATGAATCAATTGTTGTAAAGTATAATAACAGAATTTTAAAAACCTCACCGGAATCTTTCTGTATCTCTTTTTATACCATAAAGAATCAACTCAGGGTTATTTTCAGTCTCTTTCTCATGCTCCCTCATTTCCTAGGGTTAAGATGTCATTTATTGTCTCTCGTCTGCTAACAGTTCTTGCATACCTTTGCCAACCGTGGCTATTTTCCTGTGCAAACAAGGATCCAAACACGTTCTGTACGATTGACATGACTGTATAAAATCATAGTTGAAAGGGTCAAAACCCTAACCAATCTCCCATGGTAAATCTTCACACCATCCTAGACAAATGCTGTTCAACTTTTGCTTGACCAGGGGATGGACTACCTACAGTTTTAGATCTAGTCTGTTCCATTGCTTAATAACTCTCAGGGAATGGGTCTCCCCCTGTAAATCTTTCATCTGTTAGGTCTTGTCCTATCCTCAGGAGTTATGAAGGCTAAGTCCACATCCTCCTTCCTGTGATAGCCCTTCGTGCATTTGAAGGCTGCTATCGTTGTGGCAACCACAACTGGACAATTATTCCAGATCTATCAATAGAAGAGAATATTTGTGGTTCAGGGCTGAACGATGGGGTCTTTGGTGGTGTCTGGGCTTGGTTGTTTTATTGCAAATATACCATAAGCCAACTAGGTAGCATCATCACTGCTAAAAGGGGGTTGGGTTTATTCCAGATGTGGTCTGACTAAGGCAGCATAAAGTAGAACTCACATCCCATGAATCCAGGATTAGACCTCTATTGATGCAGCCCATGATTGCATCAACTCTTTGGGCAGCTGCAGCATACTGCTGGCTCATGCTTGGTCTGTCAGGACACCAGATCCCTTGCACAAGTCCTACCGACAAGACAGATGCCACTTACCTTATACATCTGTTTTTTTGTGTGTGTGCATCTGTTTTGTTGGATAGGGCCCAATGTTGAAATCTATCAAAAACCTTTTGAATCTTGAGGTTGTCCTTTGATGAGTCAGTAATCCACCCTAGTTTGAGTCATCTTCAGGTTTGATCAGCATTCTTTCAACTCCTTCATCTTTTATGTAAATGTTGAGGAGCACTGGGCCCAGGATAGAACCTTGAAGTACTCCACTGGCTTCTTGCCTCCATGTAATAGCACAGCAATAGCACTTAGTCTTATATACCGCTTCATAGTGTTTTTACAGCCCTCTGTAAGTAATTTACAGAGTCAGCCTATTGCCCCCAACAATCTGGGTCCTCATTTTACCTACCATGGAAGGATGGAAAGCTGAGTCAACCTTGAGCATGGTGAGATTTGAACTGCCAAACTGCTGCTAGTAGTCAGCTGAAGTAGCCTGCAATACTACATTCTAACCACTGTGCCATCACGGCTCTTGTAATAATAGAAAACAAGAATCAATCTGTTGTGAATTTAAACATTTGGTATTGTGACCAATTATTTCATATTGTTTGACTTTATCAAAGGTATAGTGATAGCATTTTACTTACAAAGTGCACTATCCCATCAGCATTACTTGATCTACTAATTTAGTCATTTTATCAGGAAGGAAAGAAGGAAGGAAGAAAGGAAGGAAGGAAGGAAGAAGGAGGAAGGAAGGAAGGAAGAAAGGAAGGAAGGAAGGAAGGAAGGAAAAGAAAAATAATAAGATTTGTTTGGTATGATCAGTTTTTACAAACCCATGCTTGTTTATCTAATACCTTATTACTTTTTAAATGCTTGCAAACCCTCCTATGATGATATTTTGTAGGATTCCCCCAAAGTGCTGCTCTCAAGCTGATTGGTCTGTAGTTGTCTGGATTGGACACCCTCCCCACCCCATTTTTTAAAAGAATGGAGCAACATTAGATCTAAAATGGTTCATTCATCATTAATGTTTATAACGGTGGAAATATTTTATCACTGATATTGTTTTTGATGGGCTTGATCCAATCAAAGTTAAGCATTTCATATTTTCCACAAATTCCAAAGGCAAATTATTAAACATTTCATATTTTTCAATAGAATATTGGGAATATTTTCAATTAATATACATTTAAAATGGGAAAAGTGAACAGATAACAGCCATATTTTAAGGAATGGGCTTCATCCTGCGTAGAACACTAGCAAAGAAGTTTGAGATTCTGAGAAGTCCTCCTTATTTCTTCCTCTGTTGCTCAACATTTCTTCCGCCTCCCGAGAGGAGAGAATATTCGCCCCCGATGCCTTTTGTGGAAATTCAACACGGCTCTAATTGCTGCCCTCCCTTCCTCCCCTCCCCTCCCCCAACATAAAACTTCACTCCGACTCTCAGCGAAGGCGACCTAATCCTTCCTCCCAACCCTCTGGCCAGCTACCTCCATCCCTGGGGGAGGACCAAGTGGTGCTGCCTGCGAAGGGCCCATCCAGCTCTTCGCATGGAGAGAAGGTGTGAAAACGGATCGACAAGTCGCTTGTGGAAAAAGCCAAAGCCGGGACGCGGTTCCTCCATGGGGGAAGACGGCAGGCAAGTTTCACACACGCACGCACGCACGCACACATATGCATGTATATGTGTGTATATACATACACACACACACACACGTGTGTGTATACACACGCACGTACGCATATATATATGCGTATGCACACACACACACACATAGTGTGTATATATGCATATATATGCATGTATATATGTGCGTGTGTGTGTGTATGCATACATACGCACACACGTGTATACACACAGACAGACAGACAGACAGACAGACAGACAGATAGATAGATAGATAGATTTATTGATTTGGAGGTTAAAGGGTTAGTTTTAATTTCTGCTGCTTGCTTCGAAGTACAACCCGGCTGAGTTTACACGCACTTCTTCTTTTTTGGTCCCTTCTGCTTCGCGTGGCTTCTTGGAGGCTACATTCCGACGGCCCACAGTCCTTATTCCAGGCAAGAAAGCCCTAAAGAAGGCGCCAGATTAACCCGAAGTCCGCCTCTTTCCCCGCAGTGGGTCGTCCTTCCGCCGTGCAGCCCGGGAGAGCAAAGCAGAGCAGTCACTAGATAAACAAGGACTTAATGATGCAAAACGCTAACAGGGAGACGCGGGTCATTAGCCCCGAGCAGAAACGGAGGCGGGGCAGATCTGGAGCCTGGCTGGAAAGACAAGCTCGGTCTCTCTCTCTCTCTCTTTTTTTTTTAACAGGGTTTTTATAGGAATATAAACTCGGGGCTGCCCGGGAACAGCTCCAGGCCCCGGCCGGAGGGTTTGGGCAAAGGAAAAGCGAAAGGGGCGCTTGGGCGGAATTTAAGCCGAAGAGATGCCGCGAGCGAAGGCAAAGAGGTTGGCGTCCCAGGGCGCTTCCTTGGCCGTCCGGAGTCCGGGTCTGAAGGGGACGGGGAGTGGTGGAAGGTGTGTTGTACCCGGGGAAGCGGGTAGTGAGGCTGCGACCCTATTATTAAGGCGCCAGGAAGAAAGGAAGCGCCTCCCGGGAAGAGAATTTATTTCTAAACGGGCGTCCAGAGTCCCTCTCCGGGATTCTCCAACTCCGGCGTTTGGACGGGATTCAGGCCTTGCGGGAGGCAATTGCTGGAGTCCTACCTGTGCAGAGAGTGGGATCACCAGGATCCCAACTGTAGAGGCAGGGAAACCCCCCCCCCCCCCAAATCCTATAGGGGAAAAAAAGACCAATAGATAACGCCATGAAGTTTGGGAGTCTTTCTTCTACTTCTCTACGAGGCCATGGATTGCCCATCAGCCAGATGTGGAGCTACTCCTCTGGCCAAAGAGTTGAGCTTGCATTTTGAAGAGGGCAATGTTGGAGTCTCCCGTTCCTCTAACTTGGAGAAATGCGAAGGGCTCAAATGAGAAATGTGTCTCATTTGAGTGAAGGGGCAAAGTCTCCCCTACAGATGCTCCCTATGGTTCCAGGCCAGATGCTAAGCCACCATTTTAAAATCAGTTTGCTGTTGAAGCCGTCATGCTTTGCTCTAGGTACCATAATGGCTGGGTTGCACATCTGAAGCAGCCAAAAACAAACGAAGCACACTGAGTTTCAGCCACAGAGCCTCCCTGCTCTGTTGGGGGCAGTCCTGGCTGGGCTGTGTGGTGGGGAAGAGGAAACAAGACCTTTCTGAGGACAAAAGAAAAGCCCCTCCCTCCACGCAGGTGAGCAGTTCTACCCAAGAGCCTGACTTACCTTAGTCAGCCAAGGAAATCTTGGGACAAGGGAGCTATAAAGCTATAGCCCACCTTTGACCTTTATTTTCATTCAAAAAAAAAGAGAGACTTGTTGTCGGGGGGGGGGGGGGGAGAATGTATGAACATGCTAAACCAAGGTTTGGAAAATAAATCACTACTAAGTGAATTCCCACAACACCAAATTGTAGTTACATTGGAAGTATAGAGTGTTATCCTAAGGCAAAAATGCATAGCTTAGCATAGTGTGAGAATGGCTCTGTTCAGAGCCTTAGTTTGTGGACTTAAATGTGCATAATAACCGGGGGGGGGGGGACGTGGGGGGGGACTTGTTATGCAGTATCTGAACTGCCCTCCTGCTAAATGGCCAATTGCTTTTGCATGCACAATGAGAGCTTCTGCTTGACCAAATAAAACAGGGGTGTCCAAACTTGGGAACTTTAAGACTCCCAGAATTCCCCAGCCATTTATTTCCCCTGAAATAAAATATTCTAATTGTTCCCCATTAAGACCAGCAAAAATGTCAATGCGCATAATATTCCAGTTACTATATGTCATATGAATTCCATATTACGTCAGTGACATTATTAGGCCAACTGGAGGTTTACAAAACAGTGCTCATATTTCAGAATCCTCTTCATCAAACAAGGCATTTCAAAACAGGATAAACAAACAGAAGAAATCACCATGAATTCCAGTTAGCAGCTAAGACCAAACACCAACCTCTTTTCCTCTGCTGCACCTTTTAAAGTATACTGTCTAATAAACAGGAAATTCAAAAACGCGCACATTTTTAAGCTCTACCTGCCACCCACCCCCCAAAAAAGAGGGGGTATGTTTATTCTCTCTGAATAAAGATTAATTTGTCTTAAGTGACGAAGAAAAAGAAAGAAGTTCTCAAAAATATCCTGGACTCTTTCGCTTGGAGAAGAGACTGGCTACTTAGGACAGGAGTGTCAAACTAAAATCCCAGAAGCCAGAGCTTGCTGGACCGGGCCTGCAGGGTGCTTATATCTGGCCCGTGGGGCGCGAAGGACTGGCCTGCAGTGCTTCTGCTAGCGAAAACGGGCTCCCGAGCTCTGTTTCAGCTGCCATGGCCTCCTGCAACCCTCTGCCAGTGAAAATGGAGCTCATGAGCTCATTCTCTCTTGCAGAGCACTTGGCCCACCACAGGCACCTCCCCCCACATGAGTGACATTGAGCAGGCCATGTCCACCCTGGCCACATATATCCTCTCCCCCCCACCAGGTTAAACACAACCTTGATGCAGCCCTCAATGAAATTGAGTTTGATACCCCTGACCTAGCAAGTCTTATCTCCAAGTACTCCTGTACAAGGCCTTCACTGAAACATGAGGATATTCCTCTGGAGTAAATAAATTTAGCCCCCAACTTGAATGACTTTTAGGCTTAGAAAGAGTAGCAGGAAGGAACAGGGAAGAGCAGAGAATACATACAACTATTATCCAGTTATAAATAACATTAAGAGTCTTTATCAGTCTTATCAAGTTTAATTTAGATTTCTGTGGGTACAAGAAACCTGGAAATGAAAGCACATGCTACTAGCGGTAATCAAATTGCCAGTTGAT
The DNA here is from genome assembly GCF_964273705.1 of Natrix helvetica. Lineage (NCBI taxonomy): Eukaryota > Metazoa > Chordata > Lepidosauria > Squamata > Natricidae > Natrix > Natrix helvetica. Next base: position 32,456,327 of record NC_138548.1, read on the forward strand.
TTCTCAAGCCAAACTATATGGGAAAAGGACGAAGAGAGACAGACAGAAATAAAACCTAGAAAAAGAGTCTGGATTATGAAAGAGGTCCAGGTAAGTGGAACAACTTTTGTTGTCGATATTATAAAAAAAAAATCACACAGATTCATTTCCAAAATTCACCGTAAACAGAAAAATCACTGACATTAAATTACTCTCATTAAGTTTTAATCTAACATAAAGGGCTCACACCTCTGCATTAAGACATAGGCACTTAACATTCTTCAGCTAATACTGCATCATTTTTCCTGTTTTTTTAAAATCTACTTCAAAATCTTTTCAGAAATCTAAACCTGACCAAAAAGAAAAAAAAATGTAAACTTAATTTGCCCTCTCCAAATCTCTCTTTTAGAATTAATTTTTTGTACTTTATACCCTCTATTTATTCCACTCAAATTCAAGCCAAGATAACTACCCACCACCACCTATTAAAATATATCACTAAGTCCTTAATGAAAAGTAAGGGCCCCCTCCCTGTATGAGCTGCATTACAAGCCCCATTTAGCAAACCTGTGAGTAAGCATGCCTGGATCTGCTTTGTCAGCTTCACTTACTTTAATGGGCCTTATTTTTTGAGTCAGGATGCTTAGGATTCTGCTATAAAATATTTGCCTTCTTTTCCTCCTCTACAGAAACAAAACAGAAGATAGGGCACGGTCTGAGTTAAAACCCACAGTGCTTAAATCTCTCGTTGAAACTGATGGACTCTAAGTGCTTAACCTGGCTTGGTGATGCTCTCTGTCCTTTTAAATAAAATGCAACAACCTGTCTGTCATTCCAACTCAGGAAAGATTAAGTCAGTGGAAAAGGATGCAATGGAGGGATGACACCCAGGGCGGATGTTCTCTCTTTGTTTGGCTACCCATAAGATGGTTTCGCGAGAGAGGTGTTGCATAAAGAGAAATGGAAACTGGGATGATTTAGAAGCGATTTTTAAAAGGCATTTTAAAAACCACCAGGAACATTCTGGAAAAAAACCAAAACAAGGGTTGCGGGGAGGGGGAGAAAAAAAAGTATGACACAGTTCCCTTATTTACAAGCCCCACCTTCCGTGGGGGGGCAAACTCATGAGCCCAGGTCCACCAAGCTGGAAGTGAGAGGGCCTAGGAGGGATTCCTGCAGCTGATGTTGGTGAGGCTGGAGGCCGTGGGCTGGCTGTGAGGCAGTTAAGCCGGTCAAGGAATAGCTGGAGTTCCTGGCATGGCTCAGGTTGCCCTGGAGCAGGAGAATGGAGTTCTGATCTGGACTTTGGGGAGGCGAAAACTCCTCTTCGGAACTGGAGATGAGTGGCTTGGCCCCATCCAGAGGAGACAGCTGGTTCTGTTTGTTGGTAGATGTATTGTTGTTTTCAGTGTTTTCTCTGGGAAGGGAGGGGAGAAAGGAGAAATTAGTCATATGCCAAAGTAGTTACAAAATAGAGTGGGGAGAAAGAATAGTAATCCCAGAAAAGCCTTTCCCAGCCTCGAACTCTCTGGATAGTTGGGTGTTACACATCCCAGAATTCCTGAGCAAGATCCCAACACATCTGGGGGGTCACAGATTAGGGAAGAGCTGAATGTATATTGGCACCTTGTCCATAGAACAAGAGGCGGGAAATCCACTAATATAAATTCTCCAATCCCTGGGAAATTTCAGTCCTAGGAAATAAAGCCTTTGGATGGAACTTTCTCACTACACTTTGAAAAGGTCTCTTTCCTCAAAAATATATTTTATACATAGAAACCCCACCAACTTTAACATTAGGCACCCCAATACATTTTTATTTCCTCCAAGACATTTCTCTCCCCACTCTCTCCCACCCTGCTTACTTGCAAAGAAAGATACATAGAATTTTTGCTGTACATATAACAGAATAACAGTGTTGGAAGGGACCTTGGAGGTCTTCTAGTCCAACTCCCTGCTGAAGCAGGAAACCTTTCAGACAAATGGTTGTCCAAACTCTTCCTTAAAATTTCAAGTGTTGGAGCACTCACAACTTCTGGGGGCAAGTTGTTCCACTCAAGAATAGAATAGAATAGAATTCTTTATTGGCCAAGTATGATTGGACACACAAGGAATTTGTCTTTTGTACGTATGCTCTCAGTGTACATAAGGAGAATAAAATACATTCAACAAGAATAAAAAGATACAACACTTAATGATAGTCAAGGTTACTAATAAGCCATCAAATCATACTAGGAAACAAATTAAAACAATATATATTGAAAGATACAAGCAACATGGTTATAGTCATAAGTGGGGAGAGATAGATACTAGGAAGGAAGAGAAGAATAATTGTTCTAACTGCCAACGACTATCTAACAATAATTGTTCTAACTTTCAGGAATTGAGTGGTTCCTTCTGTGATTCACACCAAATGAAGTTACCGTATATGGCATTCAGTGGGACTTACTGTCACACAAGAACACTGCACGAATGTGTTTAGAAAATTAATATATGTTATACCTTTTGAAAAAGTCCCTAAAACCCCAGGTTTCTCTTTAATTCTTTTATTAGAAAATGAGTCTTCCTGAAATTGGAGAATTTTAATGATAGAATTTATCATGTAATTAGTCTAATTGCCATATTGCTATTAGCACTAATTCATGTTTAATTAATATCAATTATTATCAATTATTTCATTATCTTGGGGATGGGAAGAGAAAGATGGCCTCAATCTGCAAGATGAAAACACAAAACTTGTCTTGAACCCCAAACCAAACTCGCCGAAGCCTTGAGCCACTTGCTGAGATCCTAAAAGCAGCTGTCTTGGAGGGGAGCCCTGCAGGAGGAACAGGAATTGCTTCAAAATTATTTGCAGTTGAATTAAAAACAGGGCAACCAAATCCCAAGGAAAAAAGGAGGCAAAGAAAATGTTTTTGAAATAGAGAAATGTATGAAACCAATCTAGGAAATAAAAAACAAAATTGAAAATCCACCTATGGCTCCAGCCTCAGCCTCTTGTAGGGCATTGGGCCTATAAATAAGTCCTGCTGATATCTTATTCCCAGATAATTGATCACAGAGCTGAAATCCCTATGAGACACAACTAGCAAATTCCTCCATTAAGAAGACTTTTATGATGGTGCAACCCATGTACTGTGTTCTGTTATATAATTATGTTAAATAACTTACAAAAATATCATTTTTTTTAAAAAAATGCCATTAACTTTTTTTTTAAAAAAATAGAATGCTAGGAAAGAAAGTTTAGTGTCAAACCTGCCATTATATTTTGAGTCCCCTAAAGTTTTTTTTGGGGGGGGGGATCTCTCTTCCAGGTTTAGAAGTTACTTCCAAAAAAAATAGCTCAGAAGAACAACTTTTCTCCATCCCAAAATCTACACCAGGGATGGAAAAACTCTCCCTCCCTCCTTCCTTCTTTCCTTCTTTCCTTCTTTCCTTCTTTCTCTTTCTTTCCTTCTTTCTCTTTCTTTCTTTCTTTCTTTCGTTCTTCTTTCTTTCTTCTTTCTTTCTTTCTTTCTTTCTTTCTTTCTTTCTTTCTTTCTTTCTTTCTTTCTTTCTTCTTTCTTCTTTCTTTCACAAGCCCATCAAGAAGAAGAAGGTCCCATTGCCTGAACTAACTGGTTTCGGGCATCTGAATGAACTTAGTAGACCTGAGATCTAATTATGCCTTTGGGTGCCACAACACTTCTCATTTTAACACGTATCTCGGCGGGAGGAGGAGGAGGAAGGACTTGGGAAGCTGAAGTCGGCGCCCTCCAAACGGCAGGAGCGGTGCCATGGGTCCTGAAAACTTGATCTTACAACTTTGGGAAAGTTAATTGCGGTGAAGGGGGGGGGAGGTCAGGAGGGAAATCGCCCTTTATAATCCAGGTCGCAATAGACATTCTGCGTTTATACCCTTCTAGCTCAAGAGCGTTTAGCTGGATGCCCCGAACGCCCCCGTTGCATTCTTCAGGTTACTCCCAAACCCCGTGGGGAGAGATCCCCCCCGGCAGATGCTTTATCATCTCCACTTTAAAGACTTTTGAACCCAGGAGAAGAAGCAGATCTGCCGCGGGAGAGCATTTGGAAATATGGCGGAGTCGTCCAGTTGCGGAAGGATCAGTGATCGCGGCAGCTTCTTGGGCAATGGGGTTGGAAGGCTGGCCAGTTGCTCCTTTGGAAACCAGGGACTTTGGTGGTCCTCCCCTTCCCAGCTTGCGCCCTTGAAGATTGGCTGCCAAACTCTGTATTAGGGTATGCTGCGCGTCGGATAAACCGAGCTCCCCAAAGAGGGATTTGAAAAGGCAGGGAACGAATCTCAAAGGCGTCATCCGCGGCTCTCAATTCTTCTCCCTTTGGGGGGCACATCCTGCGCGGGAGTATCTATCTTCCCCGTCGGCCAATGTCGCTCTTGCAGGTGTGAGTTATTTTAAGAAAGAAGCGCAGAGGTTGAGGGCTAGGCTTGGCTTTTCAAGGCAATACAATCCGCCTCTTGAATGGAGAGAAGGCGGCCTAAGGTCCCGCTCCGCCTCTGCCTCCATTCATCCCCAAGGCTGCGCGGTCATTTTTTTGCGCCGCATCGATTGCAATATCCTCAAGAGGGACCCGAAACTTGCAAAGTGGTGCGGAGCCCAGCGATCTTGCTCTCAAAGCGCGGTCGCCTAAGGCGCTTGAGGCTGGATCGTGTCCACGGCTCCAGCTGGAACCCAGAAACTTCTCGGAGGAAAAAAAAAAGCGAGCAAACAAACAAAGAAAACAAACGCTTTCCCGGTCTTCCGCACAGAAATTGACTTTTTCCCCCTTTCAGGACTTCACCATTTGGCTGCCCGTTTAGAAGGCTGCCCTGAGTTGTCGCAGCCCGAATGGGGCTGGCATTAGCAACGAGCTGCTTCGCCTTTAGATGTTAAATTGTCCAGAACAAAGCAAAGCTACAGTCTCTACAGCAGGGGTCACCAACCTTTCGGACCTCAAGGACCACTACATTCATAATTGTAAATCCCGTGGACCACGAATATGATTTTTAATTTTTTAAAAATAGTATTTAGTGCAATATAAAACATGCAGATACTTTTTCTGTGGACCACAAATATTTTTTCTGTGGACCACCAAAATTTTCTCGTGAACCACCAATGGTCCATGGACCACCGGTTGATGACCGCTGCTCTACAGAGCTGAGAGGTCGGAAGAAATGCAACAATTTTTAATCACGGGATTTGTAAAAAAAAAAAAAAAAACTAATTTAAACCCGTTATTTCAAATAACGCATTTATCCGGTTTCGAGGGGGGGTGGCAGGTTCCGAAAAGCGAACACTGCACTGGCAGTTTATCTAGGTTTAAAATAGACTGAACTTGACAGTATGTCTGAAGACGCTGTCAGATGATGGACTCATCTCCTTTCTACGATTCCGTTTCCTCCCTCTCCCGTTCACAGGAGAGAGCAAATGTGTGGGGTGAGTTTGTGTGCATCAGAGCCCGTGAAAGCACCTTTATCCCTGAATAAAATTTACGTTCTTGGTGAAAAGTAGCTCATCTCTGCCACGCGATGTTTCCAAGCACGGAAAGTGAAGTACCAGGCTTCTTTGTATTTATTCCGAAGTTAAGGTCTACTCCGGCTGAATCCACTTACCCCGGACAATGCTAGAATTTACGTCTAAAAACATCTCTGCCCGCAGCCCGAGCAATTAAACGCCCGCGTTTTGGGGAGTTCGCGGAAACTTTTCCCCACGGTGCGCACCCTGAAGGATCTCGGGCCCAACACGCGACGTTCTGCCGCCTTTCCTCTCCGCTTCGAAACCTTTTACATTTTCCTGCTCAAGAACCTGGCCTGTGCTTTGTTTTTGCCCAAGACTTCCCAGCTGTACGCGAACTATAGCGACGGTCTGAATTCCTTCTTCAGACGAGGAGTATGAACTGTCCAAAGGAAGAGGCTTCTGCCACGATTCCGAAATGGAGCGTCGTCGCCTCTGAAGCCAACCGCGTCCCCTCGGGAAATCGCCTTCGTGGAATCCGCGTTCCCTCGTTGTCGAGAAAGCCGGGGGAGAGGGGGCTGCTTTCCAGAGAAGGAGAAGAGCGTGAGACTGTTTCCCCCAAATGATCCAGTCCGCTGAGATTCGGAGATAAAAAGATCCGAAAGAGTCACGGTTGGCGAGGCAGCCCTTTAAGGTCTCTTCCTCTCTTCCGTTGCCGCTGCCACAGTAACTTTTATGGCTGATCCGGTGGTGGTGGTGGTGGTGTATAAGGCCAGATCCTCTGGTTCTCGGTTTTCGTTTCCAGGCTGCACTTGGCAATTTCAGCAACTTGAAACCTCCAAAGGAACGAGATGAACAGTCCTGCCAGCCCTGCACCTTGGGGGCACTGCGCCTCCCTTCCCCCACCCTTGCCATTGTTCCTGCAGCAATTGGCCTTCTGTGGCCTTCTTCAACCCTGCCTTCGCCAGATGTGCAGGAACTACAATCTCCAGAATGACCAGGTAGGGCTGCCTGGGAACCCCGGGAGCGGTAGCCCGAACACATCTGGAGGACATCAAGTTGATAAAGGTTATTGGGTGTGGCTGTGTACCCCTCTACCTACCTTTACACACACACACACACACACACACACACACACACACACACACACTCCCTGGGCCGGTTGGTATCCTATTGAACAAAAGTCTGGGCCCAGCGTCAGAGGAGTAAGATCTGGAAATAGAGGTCCGTGGATTTCGCCAAGAGATCTTGAAACAAATCTTGGGTGGGGAAGGCCTGGGACCCATCACTGCGACTGACACCCTAATCCTAAACACATGTAAACCATCTTAAAGTTAAGCACTTCCATTTAACTCTCTCTCTCTCTGTGTGTCTGGCTGGGTCTGAGGGATAAGGAGAAGAGAGCCGACTTCCCGCTGCTCTCCCCGACAGGCTTCTTTTTCTCAACACTCTAAACGGCGACCACGGGGACCACGTCCCCTCTGTTGCCTTCCAGGTGTCAGGCGGCTGAGGAGGCTCTGGCCCAGAGAGAGGTCAGCCGAGTTCCAGGAGTGACGCAAAAGCAGGCTTAGGAGTGCAGGCTGGAAGTATCCCCAGAAAAGCCTCTGGGCCTTTTCTGGAGATGACCTCCTCAATCTAACCTTTAGCTGCCTTAAAAAGTCAGAAACACAAAGCAGACCCTTCACATCTTATGGCCTTTCTTCTAAGGCACCCTTCCTGGGGAGGCTGCCGTGCAGAGGGGTAGGCGAACATCCCTTCTTTGCCCGAGTTTTAAAATCACAAAATCTAAACTGGACGCGCAGTGGAGAGAGCCCCACTGCTTGGTGACGATGGTGATCACCATCACCACCACCACCACCACCACCATCGCCATCAGGGAAATGATAGTTTGCACACTCACTTCCTTTTTTTTTTACATTTGGCTTTCAAATCATACCATACTAGAGCACAACAAGCTAGGCTGGAGACGGTACTTCTACCAGTACTAGAAACACCCAGGGCTATAAAGAGAGGCCATTATTTCTGGCTGCCAAGGGAAGATTTCCATTCAAGACTAGGAGGCAGGCATTCAGTATATTCCCAGCAGAATAGGTGGAGTTGGGAAGCTATGGGCAGCACCCCGGGACGGTGGCAAGAACCGAAACATTAGGAAAGAGAACGGGAAGGAATCACTAGTGGACTAACGCTGGGGGTTGGGGGGGATGTGAAGACTATGGGGGCCAGAAAGACATGAAGTGGTGGCCTTTGAGGGGACTGCTTTGCTTGGCTGGATCCTCCCAGAAGAAGCCTAACACTATTCTGTTTGCGCTATATGTTGGATCAGTACCCGGGGGAGAGGGGACGCACTAATGAACCTTAAGAAAAGGTTTATATTCTATTATGAGATGGTGTAAAGAAAAGGTAGGTGTGTGTGTGTGAGAGAGAGGGGGGGGTGCCACTCCTCTTTTCTCCCCGCGTGGAAGCGCCCATTCCTGAACCCATCAATTCCAGCGCATTTCAAAAGACATTGTAACCCTTCTCTTGAGGGTCTCCAGGCGAGGCAGGGATAGCGGCGGTGGAGAGACAATGCAAATACTATTAACTGACATCTCTCTAGTGCTACTCCGTATTTAGAAATAAAGGCTGGACAGAACGTGTCCAGCCCTGGATGTCCCCTACTTATTGGGTTATGATTCCCATCATTCCCGGCCAGCTGAGGGTTTTTGGAAGCTACCGTTCCACACATCTGGAGAGCACCAGATGGAGCTCTAGCGGTTCCACCCGATTAAGGCTCAGGGCCCGCTAGTTTTGTTTTTTTTAAAGGCACGAGGGTTAACTGCCTCTTACAGGGACAGCTATTAAACTAAAGTGCTGTTGGCTTCACGGGACACTTGCGCCTGAGTAAATAACGTGTAGGATCGTGGCCTAATCCTTTGGAAGTTAATGGTGGAAGGAAGGTGCGGTGAAACTGTTGCTTAGCAAACAGGGGAAGGGAAAGAACAACATACACTTTTAGAGACGGCTCGGTCCTTCCAACTGGCGTAGCCTAAGGCGCTGACCAGGGTCAACGGGAGCAGGGCCTACTCAATTCGCCCAGTTGCTTCGTTTTCTACACATCACGGGGACCTCCAGATGAGCGCAATGATTGGGTTCGTACAACCCAAAGCCCCAGGCGAGCCCTACGGCCGTGAGACACAATGCCAGTCCAGATCATCAGCACCTCGTATAGTTAATGTTACTGTTCCACCTTCGGATAACGAGGTAATCCTTTGCCCCTTATCTACCTCGGCCGAGGAGCTAAAGGTTCTTCGCGGGAAGGAAGCCTCCCCCCCCCGGGAGTTGGTCGGAACCTGCCCCCCCCAAAGCCCCTTCCCCGAGAGAGCCGCTGCTGCTCTGGGGGCCGCCGAGGTCTTTGTCCCCCAGAAGAGCCCGAAGCACAAGCAGAACCCACCTCTCTTTCGCCTCTGCCGCTCGGTCGCGCTGCCTCCGGTTTTTAAACCAGTTGCTAACCTGGGTGGTGGTGAGGCCCGTGGCTTCGGCCAACTCCCTCTTCTCCCGGGGCGACGGGTAAGGATTGTGCGCGTACCATTCCCGCAGGACGCCCCGGGACTTCTCCTTGAAGCAGTAGCTGGTCTCCTCCCCGTCCCAGATGGTCCTGGGCAAAGGGAATTTCCGCCGCACGCGGTACTTGCCGACGGCGCCCAGCGGCCGGCCCCGCAGCTTCTCGGCCTCCACGTAGTGCGCCTTGAGCCAGAGCTGCTGGAGCTTGGGGTGGTTGTGCGGCGAGAACTGGTGGCTCTCCAGGATCTTGTAGAGCTCGCGGAAGTTGCCCCGGTGAAAGGCCACCACCGCCTTGGCTTTCAGGACGCTCTCGTTCTTGTGCAAGTGGTCGCAGGCGGGCAGCGACCAGAGGAACCTGCCCAGCCGCTCCAGGTTGCCGCCCTGCTGCAAGACCTCGCAGACGCACGCCACTTGCTCCTGCGTGAAGCCGAAGGACGGCAGCATCGACATGGCTCCGGCCCCGAGCTGCTCCGGCGGCTCCTGCTGCTGCTGCTCCTCCTGCGCCGCCGCCGCCGCCGCCGCCACCCCTCAGCCCAACCGCCGCGGGCTTGGCTGGCCGAAGGAAGCGCGGGGGGTGGCGGGCTGAGAGTTTCCCCAAGAAGAGCCGGGAGGAAAGTGGCGGCGCCGTCCCCGGCTGCTTATTCAGGGCCGCGTCCGAGCGCTACGGGGAAAAAAACGGGCGGGGAGCTCACCCTCCAAACAGACGGCCGGGACCCAGGCGAAGGAGCCTTAGCCCCGCGCGGCAGAGGGCGAGAGAAATGGATGCTCTCGGCGAGTTCCTGCTGCCGGGGAAAGTTTTGCTTGGGGTCCTCCCGCAGCCAGGCTTAAAGCCGCCTCGGTGTCCGGGCTCTTCTGATTGGACGCTCCCAGCGCCTATCGGAGCGCGCGCCCAGTCCAAGCGGCGGCAGCGGGAGGCAGCGAGCGAGCTGAGCGGGTGCGGAGGCGGCCGCCCTGAGGCAGTCTGGCCTCACAGCCTGGCGCTGAAGGGAGGTTTTTTTCCTTTTGCGGCGGAGCTGGGCTCGCTCGGCGCTCGGAGGCGCGGACGCTCTGGTTGGAGCCCAGCGACTGACTGCCGGGGAGAAGGAAAGCGAGCAGCTCGAGGGTTTTTTCTTCCCCTCCCTCCCTCCCTCCCTCCCTCCCTCTCTTTCATCTGCCCCCAGAGAAGGCGAGACGCGTCAGGAACTTGCAAGATGAGCCGCTTCTCAAGTGTCAGCTAAAGGGAACGAAATTCGGTGCAAATCAATTATTGCAGACTTTTAAAGAAGAAGAAGGAGAAGAAGCCAACACCCACCGTCAGCCGAGCCAGCTCACCAACCCTGCCCCCTCTCTTCCCCCTTCCTTTCCTCGGCCCATCACTTCGCTGGCTGCCCGTCCATCTAACCCTCCAGCCAACCAACTGGCCTCCTTCTCCTTTTCAAGATTCACTTGTTCCCGGTGAGCTCATATTTAATTACCTTAATGTTGTGAATGAATAAATGATGCCCCAGATGAATAGCTGATGGTATGCACTAAATAATTAAAAGAGCCTCATAACTTTGCCCTCAAGAGGATTGGAGGTGGAGATTTTCCTAATCATGAAATTAATAATCGTTAGAACCAAAGGACGGATGGATTGAAACCTTTGATTCCAACCATTAAATATGGGCTTTGTGGCTAGCACCAAGCCAAGGGGTGTGGAGCATCACTCCCAGAGTCCTTTGGATGCAAACTGGTGGGCCTTGAAAGAGTCAAGGTGCTGGATGCTCTGGCAACCACAAAGGTGCTCCGAATTAATGCCCTTGAGATGTTCTCCAGCAGAGACCATTCGGATTTAGTTGACTTTTCTTCCCATAATTCTCAGCTGGTAGGTATTGGGGAACAGAAGGTTGCTCAGATCATGATGCTGCCTGCCTTCTCATAGCCATTTGTTCCTTAGGCCTGGGAAGAAGCCTCATCATCAGGTGCTTTTTATTGTAGCTTTCCCAGGTTTATCTGGGAAAGTGAATCCATAGAAGTTAGAGGATTGGCCTTTTTTGAATAACACTTTGGGCTTCCAGGTCACAGCAATGTTAATGGGCAGAGCAAGCAGGAGGAATTTAACAAGAATCCAGACCTAGGTCAAATTCTTAAGTTTAGGAAGCTTGGAATCAGTCACCAACTGGCTTCACTATCACACTTCTTTGGTTTTGACTTACCCTGTTGTGTGAACTCAGCCCTGGGTTTATTAACTATGGCTAGATGACTGTAATTATGATATGCTTACGCAGGGATAATTAGCAAGATGTTGTTTGTGATATCAGCTTCACTAGGTAAATCAGACCAGGGAATTAAAACTATTTTTATTGAGATTGGTGTACTAACAAAATCTGATTGTGTTATGTCTGTCTCCACCTCCTTCTTACATTTCAGTGAATCAGAAACTGCTTCCAAACATTATTTCATTGTTTTGGACTTGAAAAATGTTCCAGCCCCTTTTGCCTAGGTAGGAGGTGATGGCTCTTGCATATTTCCATCCCATTAAGGTTTTTTCCCCCTCACTCTCTATAGGCAGATGAAAAGGATGAAATTAGGAATCAAGATTATGCACAGTCCTGGTGAAAAGGTGGCAGAAAAAAAGAAACACTGTTTTGAGTGTAGCTCAACTCTTTCACACAACTGTGATTGTTTTTTAACCCCCATATTGGGAAATATTTTCCCATTGGTCCAATAGTTGTTTTTTTTCAAAAAAAATTACTTTATAGTCAAGCCAGCAACCCCAGGAATACCTGATTGCCTGTCATCCAATTGCTGTGCTTGTGTGTTCTTGGATTCAACCAAAATCCGCTAGTGATGCTACCTTTCTGGGTAAACTAACACATAACATGTAAAAGCAATTTAAGAAGCCTGTGATGTAACTCTATATACCCTGGAGCCAACTCATATTGAACTCAATACACTTTTCTTCTGAGCAGACTTAGCTAGAGTTGAACTTTAATGAGCTTCAGCTTCTACTCTGAGTGGCACTAAGGGGATTAAACAATTCTGAATTATAATTCTTTCTTTTTTCCTTGCATTTCCACCTAGTACTGTCAGTTCTCCCAGCTTTTCTTTTAGAGGACTGGTTTAAGAAGCAATTATAGGCTGGAAGTTAACTTGCCTGGGAGAGTAAACCAAACAATTAAAGCCCATCCAAATAAAGTTAATCTGTGACAGGAGAACCAGAGATAAGAACAATAGAGGTGAGATAAGTGAAAAAGTGCCAACAAATACTGCAAACCAATGCCTTTCTAGTTCTTAGAAAGAATTGTTCAAATTCACTGCAGAATGTAGATGGCCAAAGGGAATCTGTTGCAGCAAAGTTAAGCAAATGTGGTGCTTAGTTTTGAAACTGCCCCCCTTAAGGAGATGGGGTGGTCGATCCTTTGTAGTGGAGCCCAAGCAAGCATACCTGGAAAATAGAACCACCACCATATTTCAGACTTCCACCCCAGACTCATGTCTCTTTAGCTAGAAATTTCCCAGGGGCATTTATTTCCAGCTACAATGTTTGAGCATTTTTATATTTTGTATGTGACATCCTTCAGTTCTCCCCTGTTCTATGAATGTGGATAAATGTGCTTTGTCCAACCATCTTCCTTCACAGAGGCAAAAATGTTTGGGGTTGCAGTCTTTGGCTTCAGTCCCAGAGCTACAGCTTACTTGTTTGGAAAACTGGATTGTTTAGATTTATTCTTAATTTATGGATCTGGTCCATGTACATTCCCCATATTGCCGTAAAAGGCTATCCAGTATCTTTTGGCTTCTCCTCTAGAAAATATAGGAGAGGATTGAACCAATATATTTGCTCAGGATTAATTTTGCTATCATTTTCTCATTGCTATACACAAAATCATAAACCAAGCACACTTGGCTGCATTTTTAACCTTGAGTTAAAGGTGTTCAGCTAGTTTGTGGTTGGCTGTGGGATGGGAACAGACCAACTGGCAAAGAAGAGCTGGGAGTGGAGCAGAAGTGATGACTGCTTAGGCCCTACTTTGCTCAGTAATGTTTGGAGAGACTCCATGCATATTATCTTCTTTTCTAAAAGACTCTGGATTCTCCCCCTGCAGAACAATAAGAAATGGGCAGCTTTGCTCAAGAAAAAAAGAACGACACAAATTCATAGGTTTACTTTGGAGCCAACCCCGTTTCTTCAAGGAAAGCTGACTCCCTGGATAGTTAAAACATTCCCTTGAAGTCCAGCTCCTGGGAACTTCATTGAGGGATCATGTGGTTTGCTTGGCAACAGTATGGAAAGGGGTCGACATTATCTTTTTTTTCCCTGGGATCTTTCCTTTTTCCTTCCTTCCTGCCTTCCCTCCCAGTCTAACCTACAGCCTTGAGACTTCTCGCTGGTGTCCCATTCATTTAGTATTTGGAGATCAGCCAAACTTGGCTGAGCATAAGAATGTAGCTTGTTAATTCAATCTTATGTATATTTATGTAGAAGAAAACTTTCTTTGAAGAAGTGGGGCTTCCTTCTAAGTAAATGGTTGCAAGCCTCCCTGTGACTATTTGTGAGATGGGCAGCCATATAAATATGACTGATTGATTAATTAATTAATTATGTAAAAATAAAGTTTAAACCCTGTTTGGGTCACTTGCCTTAATAACCCCTCTCCCCATCCACCACAAACACACACACACACATACACACACAAACTACATAAAGTCAGAACAAAATGTTTATTGCTCTTTTGTGTCCCCATCTAATTTTTATAGTTTGAAATTAGTCTTCCCTAAACTGCCTCTGGGACTCAAAGCCCAACATACTTGGAAGGGATCTCATAGGGGAAGCCTATGCTGTAATACAGATGTGGTGGTGCTGTGTACTATTCCAATTCACTTTTGCACTGAAATTGGAGACCACCTTCCCACTACACATGTCTGTGAATCAGCTTGCTTTGGCAACCAGGCACCACAAAGAGGATGGTGGTTTTTTTTCACAGCAGCCTAGTGGGAACCAGTTTGGTGTAATGATGAGACCCCAAGCAGCTACGGAAAGTCACTGGGTGACTTTGGCCCAGACTTTTCTCTCTCAGCATAAGGATACGTTATGGTGAGGATAATAGGAAGGGAGAAATTCATATAATCTAAGCACTTAGAGATCCAGAGAAATAATAACAGATTTTCCTTCCCCTGTCAATCTTTCAAAAGTATGTCATGGTGCCTGCATTATTGGGCACACGGACCCAAAAAGGACTTATTGGGAACCTAATGCTATGAAAATAAAAGAATAAGAATAATGAGGAGAGGGGAAAGAGGAGGAGGAGGAGGAGGAAGAAGAGGAGGGGGAGGAGGGGGAAGAAGGGGAGGGGGAGGAAGAAGAAGAAGAAGAAGAAGAAGAAGAAGAAGAAGAAGAAGAAGAAGAAGAAGAAGAAGAAGAAGAAGAAGAAGAAGAAGAAGAAGAAGAAGAAGAAGAAGAAGAAGAAATGATTGTACCAATAGTAATAGGAGCTCTTGGAGCAATACCCAAAGGGTTAGAAACATGGAAATTTTGAAATGATTAGACCTAAATATCCGGACATTAAAAAAAAACACATCCTAATCGGAACTGCCTATATACTTAGACGCTACCTTAATAGCTCTTGGGTCCATGGTTAGGACTTTTCTTAAATCCTGTTAAGTTTTTACTAGTCCCAGACAGTAAATCGAATTGAAGATTAACCACAACAATAATATTTTTTCAGAAACAAATATAGGGGCTCCCTCTGCCAGGCTGTTCAAGACATTGTGCCTGAACCCGACCTTCCACACAGAGGGGGGGGGGGGGGACCGACGCAAGTTTCTCCGCCAACAAAGCTTGGCTGGTTGGAAGGACGGTGGGCGTCGGGTCCAGCTCCTCTGTCGATAGGCTGCCCTAACCAATCGGGACGGGAAGAATGCCTCTCGGCCGGCCCCTGATCGGGTGTCTGGTAATTTTCCCCAGCCCGTTTTATTTTGGTCCTTATGATGTTGGAGGGACGCTGCCCCAGCCTTGTGCCAGAAAGAATGTCTCAGCCTGGACGGGATGCTTATTGACAAGGCAGCTGCGAGGGGACCGGAACGGGAGTCATTTAAAGTCCTCCCCCTCTCAACACTTGCACAAGAAGCCCCCCTACCCCACCCTAAACCTTCGAACAACCGCGCAGCACCTTTTTCTCTCCCAGCCGAGCCGCGGGAGAAAAGGCTCCGACGGCCCGCGCGCCCAGGTTCCCCCTGAAACGGGGATCTCTGCTGTCGCCGCCTTTGCTGATAGGGATGTTGACGGCTTTCCAATAAGGACTCGAGGGGTGAAAGGTCTGACCCACCCATCCATTATACCTGCAGGACTGTCGGGCCGCCAGAAAGACAGATCGGGGCGAAATCGGTACAAATACTCTCCCGCCTGAGCGCTCTTAGTCTCCCGTCCGTTTCCCAAAAATGCTTCTTGTCGCGCTGCTCCGGCTCTCTTCCCCAAAGCCGCGCTCGAAGGGCTGCCTAAACTGGGACTCAAAACCGCGCAAGCCCCGAATAAGGAACTCCGCATCGGTCTCCCCGAGAATTCGGGTTTGCAGGCTGGCACCGCCGCCCAAGCGCCCTTCTCACAAACGGAGGGGAGGTCTCAGTTGATTCCAGCGGCGATTTAGGGCAGGAATCTTGTAAGGGATAACGAGCGGCCGTTTTTCAGAGCAATCGGCAAGCAAAGTACTGGGTTGGCAGCGAAGGATCCCGCTTGGGGTTTTGGTTTCTTTTCTTCTTGGGGGGGGAAGGCGGCTCCAATGTGAAAAATAAGGGAAGGGGGAAATAAAGGCAAAGATTTGACTCCGTTTGCTACACCACCAGGGGTCTCTACCTGCAAATTCTCTTCGCTGGCTTTAATTAAAACCATTATTTTGTCTTCTTCTAATCCATGGGCGACGGGGATGTATTTATAAGCTTCCAAGGAGATTGGACCGCTGAACCCTGCAAATCGTTGGTGGTGGGGTGCGCGCGCGCACACACACGGAATCTATCTATATAGACCACAAGGGTATTAGAGTCAAACTGAGTGGATAGCACAAGGTTGAGGGAGGCTTTACAGTATACTTCCTTCCTAATTTTTTTCCCCAAAAATCACAAATCTTAGTTCACGTTATTTTCCGGTTCAGCAGATGAGCAAGAGAGCGGCCAGGCTTTTCTTACTCTTCTTGCAACTGGCAGTGAATGTCGCTTATCTAGAAGTTCTAATTTAATTTCGATCTTCGATTTTCAGGCATAACCAGGCATAACTCGGACTGAGCATTTTCAAACCAATTCTGGCCATATTTCTTTAAAAGGATGGGATCCAGCATTGCGCTAAGACTTAATTTGGTTGTTTGGGCTTAGTCTGAAATCAGCCATTGTTGTTTGTAAACCACGGTTTTACAGCTGGGTTGCACTACTGGAGTCCCAAGGCTTCCCATAGCACTTTGCTGTAAATTGTGAAAAGAAGGAAATGATAAATGTATCGGAACTAATCATATTCGCTGCATTTAATAAATCTAATGCAAAATGAATTCAATTATATCAAATGCATTTTATTTTTTCCTAGCTCATTTTCAAATGTGGCAGGCACTCCAGATGGATCTGCAAAAGCAATCTCTCTTATGCTTGTGCACTGAGGTGTGAATTGAATAAATTGTGGTTTAGTCAGCAAGACCTGAGTTTGAAAACCTGTAAATCCGGCCCTTAGTTTTGTGCAGGAATAGCCTCCCACGTGCCAAATAGTCTGGACTACAACTCCCACAATCCCCGGCCAGGCTGACCCGCAGTAGCGAGAGGTATGATTCTAAACCATCTGGTATGAAGCCGAAGTTTATGTGGCGTTAGCGCATCCAGAGGACAACCGGAATGGCTACGATACCAAATGGGCGAAAATGCCTCAACCACAATGAAATAACTCCCTTATGATCCTTCACTCACAAATAAAGCCCGTCACTGCCCGTGACTTCCTATATCTTCGCCTGAAATTAAGCCTAATTAAAATGCCCTTAAATCATCTGCGTTTAATTCAGGAGTGGCCCTGAATTCCAGAAGAACTTCTCTCGGGATAAGTACCAATTGCAGTTTTCATGGGGTAGGTAGGTGGTAGCTGCTGCCTGGCTGGAAAGTTTATAGACAATATATATCCTATAAAAGCAGAATAACTCTTTTACTGAAGGGCATTACTTGGCAACGGCGTGAACGAGGGAAATCGGCTGCATTTTACCATTACAACTGAACCAGTTACACATCTTGGTTAATTTTAAAGTAATTTTAGCTGTAATTCTCTTTGGTTGAAGGAAGTTTCTGGATCGAAGCCGTTTTATATTTCCATAAGGGTACTATAGCACAGGAGTCTCCAACGTTGGCAACTTTAAGACTTGTGGACTTCAACTCCCAGAATTCCTTAGGGTTAGAGTTAGGAATTCTGGGAGTCCACAAGTCTTAAAGCAGGGGTGTCCAAACTTGGGAACTTTAGACTTGTGGACTTCAACTCCCAGAATTCCCCAGCCAGCATGGCTGGGGAATTCTGGGAGTTGAAGTCCACAAGTCTTAAAGTTCCCAAGTTTGGACACCCCTGTCTTAAAGTTACCAAGGTTGGAGACCCCTGCTATAGCAGACTGCTTCATCCGCCGTCTTCGGCTAACCGGGAATGCTGGGAAGTGTAGTCCAAGCATATCTGGAGACCAATGGGTTGAGAAAAGCCCTTCCCAAGTAATGAATACGTCTTTCCCTTGGAAGTCAGCCTAAGGCTGCAACTTGAAGCAACCCTGGGCTACCTGCTCCGAAACTCCCCCCCCACCCGAGAACTCGCAGCTTTGCCGGAGGCTGAAGTCCCAGACAAGTTGACTGCTTAAACCCAACGCCACTTCCATCCAATACCCAGTACCCTCCGACCTCCAGGACTTCGGGTGAGTTTACATCTCGACAAGTGGGTGATTAGTGCTCATTTCAAACGCAGAAGTGGCAGAATTCGGTGAGCAGAATTGGCACTTCTCAAATTGATTTGCCCCTAGAATGAACGCGGGGGGGGGAGAGACACCCTATCTCAAGTCCATCCCCACCACCCCGCTACGGAGGCTCCATTCGGTGTCTATGGGTCAGTCTCAGCCCGACCTTCCCCAGAGTGTTGGTGTTATGGGGAAAAATAGAAGAAAGGAAAAACTGTGGACATCGCCTTGAGCTTCTGAACACAAGGCGGTATAATAAACATCTAAACCTAATAAGCAGAAAGCTCAAATCTGTACCTTGTTTAGTGTGTGTGTCTAGACCCGCTTTCCCGCCCTGTTTCTTTACAATTAAAAACGCAGACTCGAGGTGGGGCTTGGAGAAGAAGGGAAAGAAAAGCTCCAGACGGGATGCCCTCCCTTCACTTCGTTTATTAATTAAAAATGAAGGGATTTGCAAAATGCGGCCAGCGAACTGCAGCAAGTAACTCAAAACTCCAGCGATTTCCGACCCTGGAGAAGAAGAGGAAATACAAAACCGGGCCATTAGCAAATGAGTTTTGTGTTGTGCTTCTTTCCCATCCACTTGCTGTTCTGAAAAATAGATCACATTTCGTTATCTTTAGTGGGAATCTGAAACGTGATACCGGATCTCACCCGCCCTGGCTGCTAAGCACGGGGAAACGAGAGGGAGCGAGGGCCAGTTGCTTGGTTGATTTCTAAACAATAAAGGGCTTGTATTTTGTTCTTTTTCCTCCTCCTCCTCCTCCTCCTCCTCCTCCTCCTCCTCCAAAATGAAAAAGCCAGAGAGAAAAAGCGTGAGAGTGCGGGGCATTTCTCATCATGTTTAGTGCCATCCTTTAAAAGCATTTCAGCCCAAAGCGGCTGGAGAAAAAAAATCCGAACGAGGCTTTGAATGGAGTGGTTGGGCAGCCGTGGCCGTCAAGACACCTGTGAAAACAAAGCGGGTATTAGTGAAAGACGAGGAGGAGGAGGAGGAGGAGGAGGAGGAGGAGGAAGAAGAGGAGGAGGAGGAAATGAAGTTGTAAAGTTGTTTATGGACATTTATTCAGCTCAGTAAGAAAGTGTCAGGCCGTCCAGAAGCCCTTCCAGAAGGGAGTAGTCTTTCCTTCCACATGAACGTGTGAAAGATTCCTGGGTGCATAGGCTTCACCCTACCTTTTCTTTCTCTCTCTCCCTCTCTCTCTCTCCCATTCACACACCAGGGAAAACATTAAGTGAGAGAGTAGGCAAGCATGCATGTTTGTGATCTCGCCATTATCTGTGGGCTATGGTGTCTCCTTGTCTAAACGATTGTCATTTGAGGCATAATAAACTTGTTATAAGTCCCATGGAAACCAATGAGACTTACACTCTGAATTAAGACAGATAAAAGATCCTCAGTGATTCACTGGAGATGATGGGATCTGTAGAATAGCACAAATGAGCATCTCCTTGAGGAAGCTGAATTAAAATGGTCTCAGGATGCCCATATTGCAGTTTCACTCATTCTGCATAATTTTCCCTTTCCACCAAAAAGTTCAGCCCAAATCCTTGTATTACATGGACATCAATAGCTGAGGGAGTAGAAAGCACAAAAAGGCACCTCCACGGAATCTGAATAGGAACAAACCAGGACCCAACAAAATCAGTGCAAGATATCTCTTGAAGCTGGGTGGGACTGGGCCGCAAGATGCCCATGTGATTGTGAGTAGACTGTGACCATTCTGATCTGAGATCATGGTGGCAATCACAACCATTGTGGAATTTCTCCTATAAGATTTTGCATATTCAAGGCACTTTCCACACACCATGCCTGTCACACAATGTCCCTCCCAGGTAGACAAAGATTCATTTACTGCAGATGAGAGTTAAAATTGACTGAAAAAATATAGTAAGGTCATGGCAGATGTGTAGTTAGAACTCTAGAGATAGAGGCATCTGTTTCTTAGCTCTATGACACCAAAATGATGTACAGGTGGTCCTCAACTTACCACAGTTCATTTAGTGACTGAAAAAAGTGACTTAGGACCATTTTTCACACTTACTTTGCAGCATTCCTATGATCACATGATCAAAATTCAGACGCTTGGCAAATGACTCATACGGTATTCATGACAGTTGCAGTATCCTGGGATCATGTGGTCACCTTTTGCGACCTTCTGACAAACAAAGTCAACTGGGAAAGCCAGGCTCACTTAACAACTGTGTTACTAACTTAACACCTGCAGTGATTCACTTAACAAGTGTAGCAAGAAAGGTCGTAAGATGGGACAAAATTCACTTAACAAATATTTCATTTAGCAATAGAAATATAAATTTTAGGCTCAATTGTGGTCGTAAGTTGAGGACTACCTGAAATATTGTGACATCACATGCCAGGCAAAGTTTACATCACAGCCTCATAATTCATGTTTGTCACCTGCCTCCCTTTTTCTCCTCCCCTGTGGATGCTTGGTTGTGGAATCTTTCCACTTTCCAAGTCTCTCTTAGCTACCAGACCAATAAGACAAATTTTTCACTACTCTTAATAACCCTTAAGAAGAATACAACTCCTAAACCAATTCAATTGGAATGTAAATAGTGGTAACTGAGTTCTAAAAACAGGGTGCGCTTTATTTTTCCCCCCAGATACAATTGGCAACGAAATCATCCCCCCACTGGCTCAAAAAAATGGATGTTGCAAGGGTGTCTACAGCTTTGACTTTAAAAAAAGTCAAAATGGAAGTTGTGAAAGTAAAATCAAAACTATTTTTATCTGTGTATCATTAAAAATTAATTTGGCATTTCCACATTTGCATGTAACCAAGCTAAAACATGCCTTGGCACTATTTTGTCCTGTCATGTCTTTGTGACCTTGTCTTCACCTTATCCCAGGTCATGAGTGAGATATCCTTAAGTCTTCTTAATTGTGGCTTATATTAAATAGTATTTTTCCACCACACAAGGACACCTGAAGGTGGACAAAAACTGTTCAGCTTTGTCATCTGCTACCTTGGAAGGAGGTCAAGGGAGAGCAGGGGCTGGAAACAGAAGCAATAGAGGCAGAATATAAAATGGCAATAGAGAAAGCATATTTTGAGCCAGTATTGCTTTCTTTGGACTCAAGAATGGGTAATGGGGAAAGGTCTAAACCAGGGGTATCAAACTCAAGATCCGGGACCTGGATTCAGCCCATAGTGTGCTTAGATCTGGCCTGGGGACCACCCTGATAACAGCAAGGACCAGCCCATGGTGCTTCTCTCCAGCAAAAACGGAGGGCAGGGGGGCAGCTGTGGTCCTCACGAGGTCCATTTTTGCTGGCAGAAAGTTGCAAGAGGCCATGACAGCCAAAAACAGAGATTGGGAGCCTGTTTTCACCGCCAGATTGCTCAGGCCACAACAGGCGCCCTCCAACATGAGTGATGTCAAGCTAGCCACCCTGGCCGTGGCCAAGCCCCCCCTCCCCCCAGGTCAAACACAACCCTGATGCAGCCCTCAATGAAATCGAGTTTGACACTCCTGGCCTAAACCAATGTTTGCGTAACAGTGGTTGAATAATATACATTTGGCTGGGATCACAAAACTCTTTAAATCTTAAGCTAAGGCTTACAAACCTCTAGTTTTCAACCAGTAAGTACGAATTTTAAGTTTTGTGAACCCAGTATCAGGTGAACCCAGTAAGAATTAGCCTAAGTTGTCAGGGTCACTGATCCTACTCTTCAATGGGACAAACTACCGATTTAGAGCACAGCCTTTCAGGGGAGCTCAAGAGATCAATCTCTCAGAACTGCTTAGGGTGCTGGCAGTGATCTGCTCCAAGGACTGTTTTCAAACATGAGACTGGTTTTTGCATAAATGCTTCACATTCTTTCTGAAAGTGAGCATGTCTTCAGAAAAGGTTTTGCCTTGGTCATATTCTCTACCAATTGGTCTGCCTTTCATTTAAGAAGTAAGAATTAAACAATAGTCAGCTGAAATATGCATGGCTAGATGCTTCAGAAAACTGAAATGGGCCAACATTCCCATAAAAGAGATGCACTCAAAACTGCTGTCCCATGCTGTCCTACTGTATCTATAAGAGAATATATAACAGTTCCATTGGAGTTAGGTGGCTAATAAATTCAAATAAAAAATTGAGAAAGCAAGAATCCACATTTAAAAAAGAAAAAGAAACCTTGGGCCCATTTCCCAGTTTGCACCTATCCAAGCATATTGTGATTTTTTTTCTGTTCTGTCTTCAGAACATTCCCTCCAGTTCATCCCCCGTCAATCCTCCTCAGCTAAACTAAAGTTAAAACAATATCTTCCCTTTCATATCAGTATTATCCAAGGAAGACTCCGGATGTATAAAATCTGTAAGGATTTGTCTTAGAGGGAAGTCAGGTGACTGGGACAGAGATGAGCAATAGCGAATAGTGCATTTCATGCTGGTATACTATACAGAACGTTCTGCCAACTCCACGAGAGTGGAAACTTTTTTTTAAACTCAAGAACATGAAAAAACCCTGAGAAATGTTATTGCCATTACGATATCTTTTTTTGGTTTTCTTACTATGAATATAGCACACTGTACAATTCAGGAAAACTCTTCCAAATATGTATGTATGTATGTATGTATGTATGTATGTATGTATGTATGTATGTTGCCTTTTCAAATCCCAGTAAGGGTATGTTGCCTTTTCAAATCCCAGTAAGGGTATGGCTAGCTGATGAGAGCTAATTAGCTCAAAATAGATCTATACTAGTCTCCCTTTATTTATTTATCAGTACAAATACAACACAAATATAAAAAGGCAACATTAAAAATAAAAATATGGTTTTCTGCCTGCATGGTCTTCTGTGATGAGCTGAAGGACAGAAAGAGGGAGTAGTGACCTTCCTCTCATATTTAGGCATACCAGGGGTTGTAACACAAATACATACCTATTTCCCTGGCTCAACTGATAAGGAGGCGAGCCTGTGGCTTAGTGGCTAAGACTCCTGCCTAAGATATAATACAGTCCAGGTTCAAATCCCAGTAAGGGTATGGCTAGCTGATGAGAGCTAATTAGCTTGAAATAGATCTATACTAGTCTCCCTTTATTTATTTATCAGTACAAATACAACACACACACACATGTATGTATGTATGTATGTATGTATGTATGTATGTATAATTGCATCTCCCCAATTATACATGATCGTATGATTTATATGTGTGCCCACCCCAATTAAAACCTTTTCTATCCCAGAACTAAGTTTATGCACTCAGAATAGGCTTGGACAAGATTGGCTATCTGTGGATTACTGAGGATTTTCCATCTTTAATTCTGCT
Organism: Natrix helvetica; assembly: GCF_964273705.1. Classification (NCBI taxonomy): domain Eukaryota; kingdom Metazoa; phylum Chordata; class Lepidosauria; order Squamata; family Natricidae; genus Natrix; species Natrix helvetica. Next base: position 32,479,498 of record NC_138548.1, read on the forward strand.
GGAGATGCACTTCTGTAGTCAGAGTTCTCCTGCTTGAAGAACGGGTGGCAATTGTGTACCAATTGCATCCATTATCCTTGCTCAGGTGATTCATGCCTTAGTCACCATCTGCTGGGAAACTCTCAGCAAGTAGGTGGGGTGCGGTTAAGCAAGAAACTAGCCTTGAATCCTTGTACAGTAGCAAGGATAAGCTTAACCCCTCCTGCCTCCAAATTCCATGGAACCTTATCTGTTTGTTTCCAAGAGTAGGCAAACAGTCTGGGGAGATTCTTGCAATATAGGTAGAATAAAATAAAGTTGCTGACTTGGATCTTTCATCAGTGGATTTCCTTGTTTGTGCTGCAACACCACTCTCCACAAATCTTGGCAGGACCTATAAATTGAGCAACTAAATAGGTGTCTAAATCTGCTGTTCCAAGCACCTATATCTTCCTAATTCCATTCTCTAATGGTAGGGATCTTAGTGGGTGATTGTTTCCCCTCCAATAAGCAATGCTTGTCCATGCAGGAATACCCTATTGGGGGGAATCTTCCATCTCTTTCCCTGTCTGGCTTAAATCAGCAAGACGATTCCCACATGCTCATCTCTTTGCTATAGAGAAGTAAACTCCTGCAGCTACATCTGTGCTCTTTTGGTGCTCTCCACTCAATTGACAGAAAACGACACACAATATTCGCCTATCAGTCATAAGGGCAGGCTTTAGGCAATGTGGGTGATGCAAGGAGGCAATGTAAGTCAATAAGGAAGATCCCATTCCTCTGAAATGGAGGCAGCTTCTTTTCTGCCTGAACTGAGGGGACTGCAGCCCAAAGGCCAATCTTCCTGGATGTTTTGAAGTTTTCGAAAACAAGGTTAAACTCAGAGTGAGCCTGCCAGGCTTCTTTATCCAGGCCCCATCTAAGGCTCCCTCCTTAGCAAAGAATCAGGAATCTGGTCGCGCCTTTTGCACGAATAAATGTTATGAAAAGGCATAACTTTCACGACCTCGAAAGCTTTCCCGAGCTGCGGGCTCACTTTATCAGAAGCATCAGGGCCAGTTCCATAAAACATACTAAATCGGAAAAGCTGCGACCTTGAATCCTGCTTTTTTTTTTTTTGCCACCATAACGCGGCTCTCTCCCCCTTCTAACGTCCCCAGCAAAGACACGCTCTCCGGTTCCCGTCACTGAAGGGGCTTGAAAGCGTGTCCTGCAACAGGCCCGGCGCCTTAATAACGAAATGAGGCGCATCCACTTCCGGGGAGCGACGCCGGCCGGGCTGCGGCCTAAAGGCGCGTGGACCTCGGGCGGGTCTTGCGCTGGAGTGGGAAGGAGGCAGCCCTTCGGAGCCCCTCAACCGGCTGACGGAGGGCTCCGAAAAGGAGAGGCGACTTGCAACCGAGGCAGTTGTACACGCTGTACCCTCTGCCCGCCTTTCTGTTTCCTTGCGGCGTTTGGAGCAGCTGCTTCGTGAAGAGAGGAGAGCCAGGGCCTCCCTCCCTCTCTCCCTCCCCCGCCTGCTCTGTCCTTTCTGGATGCTGAAGTCTGCCTAAGCGAGAAAGAATTTCCTTTTTGGAAGAGAAAGCCTCCAGCTCCTTCTGTTCAGAGGAAAGTGCCAGTGATGGTAATGTGGGGTGACACTAAATAAACAGTTAAGTTCGCTTTGGAAAGATGGAGTTCATTACCCGGTGAGCGGCAGTTAAAGCCAGACCAGGAGGGGCCGGTTTGTTTTGGCGCAAAGCGCCGAGCGAGGCTGCAGCTGCTCTGTTTATCCAGGTTCCTCTCCGCTTCCACCCCCTCACCGCCCCTGCCGGCCGCCGCCGCCGCCCCTTCGTTCTCCCCCTTCGCCCCAGCCGTTAAGGAGGGCGCAGAAAAAAAGGGAAAGGAGAGGTGGTGGAAAACGAAGCCTCAAAAGCCTTTAGAATCCATGTTTGGGTTTCATTCTTAAGCAGGGATATTAAAAAAACTGTATTTCTGGACCCGTTGTTTTATTTCTTTGGAGAGCCAGGGCGAGTGGAGCAGCGGGAGAGTCCCTGCTGGCACCCTGGAAAAGGAGAATCTCCAAATAGCGACTCCCGCCTGCGGTGAGAACGAAGCGGCGGAGAAGCTCCGGGCAAGAGGGGGGGGGGAGTTTTCCCGGAGTGGGGTAGGGGAATATCCCGCTGTTCGCTTTTCAGGCAAGGGGGCCCGAGCCGCGCAGGTGCAGATGTGTCTCTTCCGCGCTGCACCTCTGCTGGGGAAGAAACTCTCCCTTGGAGGTACATTTCAAGTGGGATTTGCTCTCCAGGAGACCCAGCCACGCCGGTGCTCTTAGGTTTTAATTCTGGTGGGCTCCCTTCAGATTCAGCGGACGCTTCTTGGTGAAGAACTTGGCTCGGGGTGCTAAGCCCAGGATTTCAAAAGTCTTGAACCGACAGATTTATCTCGATGGTCCTTTATTCCAAAAGTCCAAGCTGCCCCTGATCCAGGTCTATAGGAAAGGGATGCAGAGGCAAAACTGAGGGCAGGAGGAAGAACGAGTCATTTTAAAAAGGTGCTTTCACTTTCTGTCTCTAGTTCTCAGACAGAAAATTTTGGACTATTATGCTAAAGCCTTCTTTTATTTATTCCATGCGGAGGGTTCCAGAATTGGGTGCCTGGCATCAGTCACTTCTCTGCATGTTTATTCTATCCAGGTTTTCCTTTGTAGAAATGAGACTGCAGTCTTGTAACTATAGCACTCAATGGGGCTTCCCAAACATGAGCATGGTTTAGTCAGCAACTATAATTTAGAGCGCTTTGAACCCACCAAGTTGTATTCTCACGGCACACTTACTCACTTACGGGTTGCTTACCGAATTTACCCCACCATCCAATCACAGCATACACTGACCCACAAGCCCACCGCACTCGGACAGAAAATCACCCAAGGCGAAGTAGTTTGGGATTAAGGTGTGTTGGGCGACTTCAGCAGGCAGTTAATCTTACCACCACCTCCCCTTTGATTCATTCCCCAGCTCCGTTCATTTATACTTGCCTTACTATGTTATCCCCATAGGAATTTTAAAAGATATCCTCAAAAAACCCTGCAACTCCTTGTAATAATAGTGCTTTTTACCACTTTCTTTTCTCTCCAAGCAAGTTTCCACCAGAAAAGAGCCGTGCGGAGAACATAAAACACTCCTTTGAGAGGGGGGGGGGGGAACAAGGGGAAAAAAACCAAGAGAAAATTGGGGGTGGGGTCGCCGCCAGAAGAAGCAGCGAAGGGAAAGGCGCTGTGTTGCCCTTCTTTCCGGGTCATTACGGTATTGCTGCTCTCCAATCAATCCTAATGCGATGGCAATTGTAGTCCCTGATGAATGCCTCTCAGGTTTCGTGTAATGGCTCCACCACATTTTCCTGGACCTCCTCCTTTAACCTGAGATGCCAAGGGGACGCACTCTTCTCAGCTGCTGATTACTTCAAGATGTGGGGACTTGGGCTTTGGGGGGAGGAGGTGGAGAAAGCCTTTAAATATCTGAAAACTGTTTGTTGTTATTCTAAACCCTTTATTTAATCACAGCAAAGTTATAGATTGCCCCTTTTCCATGGGGGCTTCATTTTATCTGTTCCCTCCTTTCTTTTCAGCATTTTGAGCTCTAGCTCCTGCCCATCAGAAAGCAAGCAGATCTGAGCTGTTAGGTTCTACAAACTGGTTAACACACATTACTTGGGAAAGATGAAGATGACATTCCAGACTGGACCTAACTAATATGCAAAAACCAGGGTTCCTACCCCAAATTGATGGATCTATCCAGTAACTGAGCATGTGTAGAGTATTTTTCAAATTCACTGCCTTATCACACAAGTCCATGTTTGTCAATGCAGAAATAAGCCTCATTAATTTTGAGATGCTTTATTTCCAGATAATTGCAGGTTTAGATATTTTAGCTGCAAGGGAGAGATATATTGATTGTAAGTATATGTGCATGAAAGGATGTAAAAGTGGCCCCAGTGCCTTGTTTCCAGTTCTGCGAGACTGCATGATTTCATTCTTAATTTGGAGGTGGAGGCATGAACACCAACTCTACAAACATGATGATTGCTAAGCTTTAAGACTGTTCCATAAGACAGAGTTCACACGTGGTAAACCCTGATGTTACTTAATTGTAGTTTGCAGAATAAACTCTGAATAGAGAGTTCTAATACAAGGCAGCATTATTCCTAAAACAAATGCTTGAGTTCATATAAGATAACTAAACCCAAACCAAACCAAACAGATCACATTATAGTTTAGTGCAATGTGTGAACCAGATCCTGTTTCAGGGCAGTTTTTCAGCCTTCTACGTGAATAGCTCTTCTCTCTGCTGCCAGAAAAGCACTCAAGCAGTATCATGACACCTTTTTTTTTCTTTTTACAACCATCAACATTGGGAGTTTACAACTAAGCATGTATTTTGATTTCTGTCCCACCCTTCACCCAAGTTATTCAGCAGTTCATTCCAATACCTTTTCACTGCCCAATTTTGTATCAGTTGCTGATTGTAATAATAAGTATCCCGTTCTCCTCCAAATCAAATATATACTGATATCAACACTCAAGAAGATAGCTGAAAAAAATATGCCAGTCAGTACAAAAAGAATTTCAGTATCAGGATGAAACAGGAAGATAATAAATTAGGGAGAAAATTTCACAATGACAACGTGACAATGACACTAATACTGAAAAGACTCTGATCTATATATACTCTATGACCATGTACTCAGTTGGAATATATAGGACTCCGTTTTTATTCTTGGGTAGGGCCTAAAAGATCACCTGGGTTTTAATATAATCCACGATTATGGTTTTGTTTTGGCATATGGCTGAACTCACAGAAAATTCTAAACCATAAACACAAGTTACAAATCATAAAGATTGACACATTCTGCCAAGCAATTTTGTTTTAAAATATGAATTTAGTTGATATTGACACTACTGGTTACACTGAACAAGAGGAACCAAAAGTTTGTTTATATTGTACCTGGGAATAATGATAAAGAGAGCAAAATTGTACACCCATTTTAGGGTTCAAGCATTGATTTATTTACACTCTAAATTGATATTGGTAGGCAGTAAAACAGTGCCCTCTGTGGAATATGTTGCCCTTAGCACCCATTTTACATTTCAGCCAGTTCTTTGTTCCTCTTATTTGCCTCCCAGATCAAGGAAACAAAACTCTCTTAAACTACCAAAGCCTCGAATGAGAGCATTTATAGATAGAATGAACCCTTATGAATGAATATATGCATGAATATATGTACCTGTATGAATAAATATATCAACCCATGAAAATGACACTGATTCCAGCCATTGAGTGGTAGATATCTCTTTTCAAACTGTTTAAGATTGTGATCAATTAAAAAACTTCAGTATTGATTTAAGCTAGTCAGGATCCTGTTTAGCTCAGAATTGGTTTTAGAATTACAGTACTGATGGTGCAATTTTATACACATAAACTCAGAAGTAAATGCTCTTGAATTTAGTGGGATTTATTCATAAGTAAGTGGGTATTAGATTGCATCCTTTGTTTGTATCAAACAAAATGTGCAATGTAACATCTTTGCAATACTGCTATGCAAATATGTTTGGAAGCAAAATCCATTAAATTCAACACACATTCATCCCCAGAATACATAGGATTGTAGCCAAAACTAGGATGTAGCATAAAAAATATTGAGAATTCCAAAACAAATAGAATAACAATTTAAGGAATAAGGCATAATCAAGATAGTAATCTGATTTAATCCGTTATCTTAATTGATTGAAATAATTTTAATATTTAAAATATCTTGATAAATTAAGCATATTTGTGCTAAAAGCACTGATTTTCATACAAAACTGCAGATGGTATGCAGCATCTTATAAGAGTCATACTCTTTCTTAAATGGGATGCTTCCTATAAGATGTGGCATTTTTACAAAACATACACAAAGTTTCTAAAAACAAAAATCAGACTTTTTTTCTTAACAATTGTTTCTATATGTCTAGACATTTAGGCAATGGGGGAACAGATATTTTGAATCAGACCAAAGACCCATAAATACTGTTTTCTACCGCTGCCAATAGTCCTACAACAGTTCATTAAGTAACTAATATTTATTTATACAAGGTAACAATCCTAATTATAATTTGAAATAATTGTATCTTCAGACATAGTAATACCTAATTGGGGAATGCAAAGGATATGAATTCCCCATACCTGTTTAAATGAATGGTGAATAGTGGGAGGCTTGCTTCTAAAATACACTAAGAAAAGATAAATATCTCTATACCTTGACCAGATGATGCAAGATGAATTTAGGCTAGAGAGAAATTCTAAGCAGGAAACAGCAGATTTTCCAACTAATAGGTTAAGGTTATATAATCCCTTGATTATGGAGTTCAGGAGTAACAGGAAGCTTGATTCTAGGGCAAGGGGGACTGATTTTTGTATTCTCAAAGACTAATCTATTGTTAACACAATTTGGTTCCAATTTGGTGGAGCTATTTTATGCTATCTGCTTGTCTTGGCCACATCCATATATTTTGACCCTGCATACACAAAGCCTAAGCAACTTCATTTCAAGTTCTGTCAGGCTGTTTGAACCTAATCCATTCACTCACTGGTTGCCTTGGGCATAAAAGTCTTTTTTTTTTGGCCTCTGCTTCTCTTCTATACAAGCATGTTATTACACAGGGCTGCAATTTTAACATTACGACAGAAGATCTGATATGAGCTGATTGGGCTTGGTAGGTTACCATTCTAAGTACAGTTTCTTGGGAATAAGTTTTGTTGTATTTTCTTCCTTTTGCTTCCTTTTCCTCCACACCGAATGATTCAGCTCAAGTGAAGGGGAAAGAAAGTAAACATACAGATTGAGAGTTGTTGAGCAACTTTTTGGGCCTTAGTTTTCCCCCTGTGTTTTAGAAACTTGAAATGGAAGAATGATAGTTGGTTTGACACATTCTCTGCCACAAGAGATGTAAATTTAGACTCTTGGGACAGAAGAATATTTTCACTATATGACCAGAATATAGCGTTTTTCAACATAGGATATGCTGTAAGTGGAATTATTAAACAACTCAAAAAATATTTTATTAACTGAGTTTAAATAAATATGTGCAAAGGACAATACAACATAACCTTAATATAACAAACACACACAGGCACACCAGTCATCCTCCAAAATTTCAGATTGGCTCCAATGTTATATCCAATCAATGGATATAACAAAAATACTTTTTTTCTGTCCTTCTGCCTACCGGTAGTTGCTTTCAACTATGATAACATGGTCTATGGATTTCATATAATGAGCAAGGAATGGGAAGTGAAGGCAGCCTTTCAGGTCATTTATTTCCCAATCAATCTATATAGGTCTACAAAAATCTAAACAACACATAACTTTGTTTGGCCTTAGCCTTTGTGTCTACCCAGACACTGTATTCTGCAAACCTAGTTTATGGCTTAACAAATTGCAAAAAAATCAGGCAATTGTTAGTCAAACCACAATTAACTAAACTATGGTTTAATGCAGGATGCAAACAAGGTTACTAGAAATTATTTAAATAATAGCATATGACTGTTGTGTTGAATATTCTATTGTTTTTTTTCCCAACAAAACTAAAGTGGTTTGCATGTTGTATTTGTTGAAATAAATGATAATATTTTAAATTGGTAAAGGAGGATTGGGTCATAGTATAATGTAATGTTTGCATGTTTTTGCTCTTGGCAACTTTAAGAAGTGTGAACTTCAACTCCCAGAATTCCCAGCCATTTCTGAAAGTTGAAGTCCCCACATCTTCAAGCTGTAATGGTTTGGAAACACTGGTCTGACCATTGTGAGAAATACAATATCAAAATACAAAATACAATGTCAAAATACCATTCCCTACTACCATTCCTAGAACCCCAGGATATTTTGGATGGCCTCATTTTATCTTTTAATTCATCCTGGGCTGGGGGCAGTTGAGCTCCTTTCCATGCTCAGGCTCTCTCCAAAGATTCTGGGTAGAAACAAAAGGACTTCCATAAACCTAGTCAAGAAGCACACGCAAGTCAGGGGTCCCCAAACTTGGCAACTTTAAGACTTGTGGACTTCATCTCCCAGAATTCTCCAGCCAGCTATGCTAAATGGACAAGACCCTAGTTGGGAGAAGTTTTCCAGAGCTGTTCTGTCCCTCAGAACAGCCCCTTCCCCAAAGGGGCCCCTTTTTTTGCCCCCAACCAATCCAACAAGGGATGTTTTGTCAAGCTGCCTACAGCTGTTAGGGCAATCCTTTTGCCCCCCTGCTTTAGACAGGAATGCGTTTGATTTCGCTTACTTTAAAAAAACGAGAGAAGGCAGTTATGTTGCTTTCACCGCCTCCTCTCCTGGGTGAAAGCCTTGACTTTTGCCCCAGGTCCTGCTCCGGTGACCACTGTCGAGTTCAAGAAAGAAAGAAAGAAATCTTCTCCAGTGTCAACCTTTCCAGGGGCACCTAGAAGAAGCAACCCTATACCTCACCTCCCCCCCAAAAAGTTGAACAAAACTATTTCTTGGTAAAATACTGTGTTTTTTATTTTATTCTTTTCAGAATAAATCTGAACAAGGCAAGGAAATATAGAAGCAAAAAAACGAGTTACTTCTGCATTTATTGTTGTTAGTTGCGAAGTAGTGTGCGACCCATCGCGACCCCATGGACAACGTTCCTCCAGGCCTTCCTGTCCTCTACCATTTAAGCTCAGGCCTACTGCTTCAGTGACTCCATCCATCCACCTCATTCTCTGTCGCCCCCTTCTTCTTTTGCCCTCAATCTTTCCCAGCATTAGGCTCTTCTCCAGTGAGTCCTTCCTTCTCATTAGGTGGCCAAAGTATTTGAGTTTCATCTTCAGGATCTGGCCTTCTAAAGAGCAGTCAGGGTTGATCTCCTCTAGGACTAAGCATTTCTTATACGGTTCCCTTGAGCTGACGCCATAGATCTATTCAATTATAGAGAAGAACCCCGGATCGGACCGACGGCTCGGGCTTAATTTAGCTCGGGCTTCAGCATGGAACCATTTCTTTAGGTAAAACAGTGGCATCTTCCGCTCCCAGCATTGCCCCCCTCCCCCCCCCCCGAATTACAAACGGGAAGCGGGGAAACTCTCGAGCTCTCGGCAAGGAAAACTTGAAGGCCGGAGCCGCAGACAGAGCAGTCTTTTCTTTTTCTTTTTAAAGTGCGCATAGTTATTATCAAGGCAATCCGCATTTTCACGGGGCATTTTTCTCCCCTCCGATTTCTCAGCATAATGGAATTTGCAGTAATCCGAGCCTAGGATAATTGCGACTTCCTTACGAGCTTCCCCCTTCCCCCTCTTACTTTTCAAAACAAGATAATGCATTTCGAATTAGGTTTTAGCAAGTGCTGCAGACAAATTGGGCAACGGGTGCCTGGCGAATTGATCGTGTCCCGTCCGTCCCCCCTGAAAAGATACGAAGACCCTTTCTTAAGAGTTTGTGGGGGCGGGGGGGGAGACAAAGGCGCGCTTGCCACGAAAAGGACGAGCGCCGTTCCCTTGGCCGAAAGATTTCGCACTTTCAGGCCAAACAAAGGAACCCTGCCTGAGGGCTCTTTCCTTGCGCGTTTGCATTCATTTGACTCGGCGTTTCTCAAGGAGCTTGTGCGCCCGAGTTTTTTTGTTTTTATTTTTTTAACGAAGACTGAAGGGATGGGAAATGTTAAAAGTCCTAGCCTGCTCCCTGAGTTTTTTGGGGGGTGGGGTGGGGTGGCCAAACCCCAACTTGGGCAGGCCAGGCCCATCTTCCCCATGACCACGCTTGGAAGCTCAGAGTTAGCTCTTTTGAGGGGTCAGCAGCTCACTCCATGGCCTCTGTTTGCCAGCAGCAAGAGAAAGGGCTGTGTTTAGGAATACAGCTAGTCCTTGACTTACGACAGTTCATTTAGTGACCGAAGTTACAATGACACTGAAAGACTTGACTCACAACAATTTTTCACACTTGACAACCTTTGTAGTATCCCCAGGGTCACATGACTTACGGTGCTTGGCAACTGGTTCATACTTACGACCATTGCTGTGATCTGGGGTCATGTGGTCGCCTTTTACAAGCAACGCATGGAAACTAATCAAGGAGAGAAGCAAGCTAGAACTAAGAAGAAATTTCCTGGCAGTGAGAACAATTAACCAGTGGAACACCTTGCCACTAGAGGTTGCGGATGCTCCAACACTGGAAGTTCTTAAGAAGAGATTAGACTGCCATTTGTCAGAAATGGTGTAGGGCAGTGATGGCTAACCTTTTTGTTGTTGGGTGCCAAAAATGCGAGGGCGCGCACGCACAATAGTGTGCGTGTGTGCCAGCACCCATAATGCAAAGCACACCCCCACATGCACATATGTGCACAACCCTCCTCCCCCATGCGCGCCACACTACTTGCCTCCAAGCTGAGCATGATATTTCCTCTGGTGGGCTGTGGGTATTTCCTCCGGGGGGGGCTCCAGTATAGCCTCCGGAGCCTGGGGAGGGTGAAAAACGGGACCAACAGGCCAACTGAAAGTTCAAAAACGATCCATTTTGGGCTTCCGGAGGGCTTCCGTGGGGCCGGGGGAAGCCATGTTCACCATCCCCAGGCTCCAGGAAAGTCTCCGGAGCCCGGGGAAGGCGAAAAACATGCCCAACCGGCCTACCAGAAGTTACCAAATTTAAAGTACTTCAGGAAAGCGGAGGCTTTCCTGAAGCCTGAGGTGGGTGGTTAATCTGTTAAAATGATGTGGCCCTCAAGAGAGGTGAGAACCGAAGTGGAGAACTCAGCTGCACGATTCATGGGGAAAGCCATCCAGTAATGCTGTAAAAGCCTTTGGCCTCAACCCACCGGAGTTCTTCAAAGCTTGAGAATTGCCTGAGAGGGGCAACTGAGGCTGCCGATCCAGGTCTGGAGGCCCACTCATGCGCAGTGCTGCTCTAAAAGTTAGATCAATGTTTCTCCACTCCACAAAGTGAAGATGGGTAGACCTCAATGCCCAGAATTGTTCAGCCAGTATGCCGTCTGGGGAATCCTGGGAGTTGAAGTTCACACGGCTTAAGGTTGAGAAACACTGGCTTTTGTAGTTCTTGTTAATGAAACCTTAACTCCTGACCTTTTTAGTGTTTTCAGGTGGTGAATGAGCATCATCATCTATACAGCTTTTTCAAACTTGGCAACTTTTAAAGATGTGTAGGCCAGCTCCCAGAATTCCTCAGCCAGCATGATGGCTGAGGAATTCTAGGAGTTGAAGTTGACGTATCTTAAAATGGCCAACATTGAGAAACACTTGTTTATTACATGCTACCATATTTGATATCAGAATAATCTTTTCTGTTGTCTTGGTCTCTTTGTCTCTTCCTCTTTCCAATGGAAGTTAAGTCTCAGATTGGTTACTGTATAGCTTTGAGTTAGGATAACAGTTTGCCTCTCCTCACACACCTGCCTCGCCTAATGTAGCTTTTCCATGGGACATCTATTGCCAGACATTCTAGCTAGCAGTTAAGATCCAAGATATCAAACATTTCAGATTAGGAAAAGCTGCTATACAGGTAATTCTCACTTAATGACTTGTTGCTCAGTGACTGTTATGATGGACACACCCCAAAAACTGGGGTGGCCTGGACTTCTGATGGCTGCACCCTCACCCATAATCACATGACTGCATTTTGGATACATGGCAACTGGCTCACCTTTATGGCTGGTTGCAGTGTTCTGTGGGACATTGACTTTGATTTACGACTTTTTTGCCAGTTTTGAGCTTTTTTTGGCTGGTTTCTAATAAAAAGCACCATAGGAACACATGGATTCACTTAACAACCATGGTGTTCACTTAATGACCACGTTGACTTAAAGTCCATGGCATTCGCTTAATAACCACTGCAAAAGTTGTAAAACCAGGTCTCATCATGTGGGTATCTCAACCTACAGCCATCATGATTTACAACATAAATTCTCAGCACCATCATGATCATAGGTCAAGGGCTGCCTGCAATTCCCATTGCACAATAAACACCTTTTTCCAATACTAGTATATGGAAGGAAAGATTATTTTACATAGGGAAGCCTTAAACTTTCCTTCTTGTTCATTTTGCACATCTTCTACAAGGCTATAGGTATTCTTTGATAAATGCAAAATTTGTCTTCCTATTTGAACAAGTTTGGGTATTAAATGATATGGTTCCCATTTGACATCATGTATATTGCTTACTATATGGATAAAATACATATTTTATAGCACACTTTGAAACTGGCTCTGTATCCAAAGATGTTGAACATAATTTCTTCATTTGGATAAAATTGGAATCTCTGGTTAGTGGAAGGCTTCAGGACTTACTCAGGTTGACATTGTGGCAAGAATGAGGAGTCTGAGTTGCAAAACCAGAAAATTTCATCTATATTTTGGCTTGTAAAATTGTTATATGTTCTCAATTATGAACTGCAAGCCTCAGATTTCTGATTTTTCAAATCCTGTATTGCCAATGAATACACAAGGTAGCCCATTCTCCACTATTGGCACCAATGTTCTGGGAGCAAACCTCCCAAAATCCCTCCTACTTGCACTGACTGTTAATTAAAACAGCGGCACTCTTTATTGGGACAGCACTGCCAGGTTGCAATCAGGGCTCTGTATATAACAGGTACATTGAACTATCACAAAGTAGTGGGGATTGATTGACTTATTATCTAAGGCGCCAGAGGGTGGGGCAAGAAGTAATGGGCGGATGCTTATAAAACACAGATCCAATCTAGAAGTAAGGGGAAATCTTCTGACAGTGAGAACAATTAATCAATGGAATAGCTTGCCTCCCGGAGTTATGGGTGCTCCTTCACTGGACATTTTCAAAACCAGACTGGACAGCCATTTGACTGGGATGGTATAAGGCTCTTGCCCTGAGCTGGGGGTTGGACTAGAAGACCTCTGAAGTCCCTTCCAGCCCTATGATTCGGTGAACTCAAGAGTGTCACTGCGTTAATTGGTTTGCTAGCTGTGTTGAGATTTATTGCGCATGCTCCAGTTCTTATCTGACAAATGATTTAGTACGCATGCTCATTCACATTCCAACTTAACTTTCTCTTCTGATCTTCTGTTCGCCTGCGAAGGAGGACGCAGGCACATAACTCTGCAGAGATGTAATTAATTGAGTTAGCAAAGTTTTGTATTTTTTATTTTCTTTTATATTAAAATGTTTTTATTAGATCTTGCTTCGGGTTTTATTTTTGCTTGTCTTCAGAAGTATGCTGCTAGGAGAAGCCACGTTCCACTCTTCGTTAATTCAGGGTGGAACTCCCCCCTGACAAAGAGTTCTTATTTAGTTGATTTACTTATTACATTTATGTTAAACATGATTCTGTGGCCTCGAATGGGCAGCCCAAAGGAGCATGCAGCCGTGAGGCTGGTTGGTGTCCTGAGATCCCTCCCTTTGCTTTTTAAATTAATTTTTAACAAGGCTTAATTATTCTTGCTTCTACAAAAATAATTTTGAAATTTTAATTCTAATATTTTAATTTTTATATACCATACTTTTTATATTCTGATGTTTTATTGTACACCTTCCAGAGTCCCTCTTTGCGAGAAATCGGCAGTTCAGAAATGTATAAACAAACAAATATGTAAATTATATGCCTCCAATCCCACCCTTAGAAAACTCTGATTCTTCCAAATAGATCTAGAACTGTCTTCAATAAGTTTATGTATTAAAGAAATAACAGTGATTTATCTGATAGGACAGCTTTAGAAATTGTTGAGATAATGTTTGAAGTCTGCAATATAAAGTCTATTTTGCTGTTACAATTCAAATCTAATGATTTACTAATTTAATGTAACAATTTTAAAATACGATGATGATGTTACCTAGTTGGATAATGAAAGGTCTCAATGAAAGGAGAATGAAAGCAAGCAACCAAGCTTGGAGAGCAGCAAGGAATCCACAAATTGAAGTAATTTTAAAATCTACATTTTAATGTGCCAGATGAACTGGCCAAGTTGAATTCTTTCTGTGCTCTCATTTCTTGGTTCTTCCCAACATTTTGAAGTATTTAAACTGAAGGACGGTGAGTCAGTTTGCATATACTCAGACTTCTAAATCCCTGCTTTAAAGGGGAGGGGGAAGTGAGTAAAAGACAACAAAATAATATAGCAATACACCTGCGTTTTGCAATTTGTGTATTCTCTTCGGCACAAACTACTCCTAGGGCTATGTGATTGAATGGCATTTGAGATTTGCATCATGATCCTGTTTCTCTACTCTGTTTTTGCATTCTGTAAAGAAACATATGTCCTGTCCTGAGCAAGCAAAGTTAGGAGCATGCTGTATTTCATTTTTAAGCATTTGGAGATAGACCTTTCCATTGTTAAAGGATGTTTCCGTGTGAGGGACGCATGGGGAACGCTGGGGGATACCCTAATGCAGGACTGGCAAGTCTAAGAAAGCTGCTGAGAGAGAGTGAGAGAGAGAGAGAGAGGGAGGGAGAGAGAGAGAGAGAGAGAGAGAGAGAGAGAAAGAGAGAGAGAGAAAGAGAGAGAGAAAGAGAGAGAGACCTTTCACCCACCCCCCTTAGTGGTGCCATCAGCGCTCCAGCAGAACAGAGCGGAGGTCATGTTACATATGGCACACAGTCTGTTCAGTGCTCAGAACATCAGCTTTGAAATTTTAGAGAGGGGAAAGGTCATCTTTAATAAGCAAGCATCAAGGAAGGGGGGAGGTTATCAGTTCTTTCCACACAAACATGGTGGGTGTCCCATCTGCCACAATTGCCACCAACAGTGCTTTGGACTCAACCGTCTGCAAGGAAGCAAAATCCTTCTATCCCTTTCCTGAACTTGCAATAAATTTAGCAGAGTCCACCTAGGATATACAGCATAAGCTACGTTTCATGAATTTGGCTGCAGAATTATAGGAAATATAATATCTGGAGGGCACTGGATTCCAGTAAGCCAGGCCTATGCTTGCCCACTTTGGGGGTCTATTGAATTATGTCTTCAAGTTGCTATCACTTTCTTACCAGTTTGAATAAAGACTGTCAATTTTATTTATTTATTTATCTAATTTATATAGCCCCCATCTCAAAAGCAAGTGACACTGGGCAGCATAAAAAAGGTAAAGGTTCCCCTTGCACATATGTGCCAGTCATTTCTGACTCTGGGGGGCGGTGTTCATCTCCGTTTCAAAGCCGAAGAGTCAGGGCTGTCCGAAGATGTCTCCGTGCTCATGTGGTCAGCATGACTAAATGTCGAAGGGGCACGGAACGCTGTTATCTTCCCATCAAAGGTGGTCCCTATTTTTCTACTTGCATTTTTACATGCTTTCGAACTGCTAGGTTGGCAGAAGCTGGGACAAGTAACGGGAGCTCACTCCATTACGTGGCGCTAGAGGTTCAAACCACTGAATTGATGAACTTTCTGATCAACAAGCTCAGCGTATTAGTGTAGCCAATCAGGCTATAGCCCTGGAATGTATTGGTGTCTCCCGTGTAACTTGGGTACTAACCCAATGTTATTTATTTATTTATTAAACTTATATGGCGCAAATCTCCCCAATAGGGTGACTCTGGGTGTCTTACAGATCCTGAAAAACAAACAGAAAAGCAATTTAATTTTTTTAAAAATGCAAATAAGTCTGCAATCCCGCTTAGCTTCTTTTTAAATAGGAAAGGTTGGCTAGAAAGGCAGGGTAGGAATGGGACAATGGGTGCAGATCGATTGCAAGAATAGACTTTATGTAGATACTGTGCAAATCTTTGCCTCGTGGCATCTTCCATATGTATTTTCATCAGGGGCTACCATGATTTTATGCAATATAAAGTCCAACTGGATTACATTGGAGAAAGCTGTTTCAGATATTCACTGCAGCTCCCCCTGTTGGAGGTAAATTTGTTTATGGAGAGATAAAGGACAGGAATGCCCAATTCTTGATTGTGAACACATTTCAACCCTTTGCAAGTTTCTTTGGCTGGCCAGTTGCCAATGTACTTTCTGTCCCCCTCCCTCTTTGGCTCTTATATCCACAAAGCATTTCTATTCAGCATTCTTCTGAGTGGGAAATTTGTTTGGGTGGGGCAGCATGACTGAAGCCTATTAGGGTTGTATGACAGCCAAAGTATTTTTTTGTTCGTTCAGCGTGTATTGTATTTGGCCAAATTTAGTCCCTCTTAGCCGTCCTTCCCTCTTCTGGAGAATTATTGTCTCTTATATCTGGTCTGAACTGAAGGAGAGTGAAGTTTGCAAACTTTTCTGTCTTGTGAGAATCATGTGGTGCCTCTTTACCAAGTTCTGCAGTAATCTGGGATGTTTCCATGGTTTTATCATTTGCTCATATTGACAATATACTGTGGCCTATATGAGAATTCATCACTGCACCCCTGTTAACCAATCCCAGACATAGAGGTTATATAGGCTGTTGCTGCTATAGTATTTTGCATTTTAAAAAGTGTGCAATTTTAATTAATGTTTTGGTACTGTGGTAAATTATCTCTAATGAACTATAGATAGTCTGGATTTCCACAACAGAGTTGGAATTAGCCATGGGATAACATTTCTGTAGAAATTAATTTTCCCTGTTGCCACAAATAGCTCTGGTCTCCAATCTAGATTTGGGATTGCGGTTTGGCACCAAGGCCCAGATTCTTCTTCCTTTATCCAGGTTGCAATCCAAGTGGGAAAGCTCCTTGATGCCTTTACTAAACAGACTGGTGAAGCTCCAAAATAATCAATAGTTTGCATTAGTAGAGTGTCTGAAGAAGCCGATGGAATGCAGCACATTAAGAACTTGGCTAACTTACTGAGTTCCAAAATAAAACAAATTTAGTAGATCCAATCCAAAACAATGAAATGAATATTTAAATGGAGGCCACTCCTAGTACAGCAAAAATGATTTTGGCAGGGTTGCTGAAGAAGGAAACCTGTGGACTAATCTCTGCCAACACTGTTCCAATCCTTGCTCCTGAGCATCTATTGACACATGATGGTGCTTCACAGCTAGGATCCAGTTTCTCTTAAGCCAGAGCCTTCCAGATACTTTTGGAGTGGGCATTGCATTCCTAACACATCTGGAAGATGCCAAAGGAGAATGTCCTGGCCTGTGTATGGCAATAACAAATGAATCTTACCCATGGATACTTTTATTGAAATCTTCCTGAAAAAAGGCCAGGCAAATTCCAAGGCTGCCTGGAAAATAACTTTAAAAGCCACTGCTCTTTAGATCTGCAAACTCTCAGTAGCATGTTGAGTGGACCCAAGATATCACGGAATATTGGTGGAATCTCCAATATATCCAAATCCCTTGGTGCCTATTAGACCAATGGTCACCAACCGGTGGTCCAAGATAAAATGTTTATGGTCCACAGAAAAATTATTTGCATTTTTAATATTGCATTAAATACTATTTATCTTTTTTTTTAAAAAAATCATATTATTGGTACGTGGGATTCAAAATTATAAATGTAGTGGCCCCTGATGTCCGAAAGGTTGATGACCCTTGCATTAGACTTCTTGCCCCTCTTTGAGGAATGAAGAACTAGAGTAAAAAGGTAACCGGCATGCAACAAGGCAAGTATTAGACTCCAAAATTATCATTATTGTCAAGAATGACGTTAGAATAGTTAAGCTCTCTCTGTGTATTTAGAAAATAAAACTAACAAGTGGTTTCAGCTGCAGCCAATGCTTTTGTTGTAAAGGTAGCTGCCTACTAAGGAAAAAAAAACATAAGCTAGGAGTTCATTATGTTGGTTAATGGGGGAGGGGACAAGTAACAGCATCACAAATTTGCTTGTTGGTACATTGTTTGGTTATGCCTGGCTACAGTTACCATGGTAGCCAATTTCTGAATGGACAAGCTTAGGTTATCTATCAGATACGGTAAAACGAAGTTAAGATCACAGCCAAAAAGGAGCAGTCAAAGCTTTGATTGCACTGTCACCTTGATTTTTTTGATCCATATCCCATAGACAACTCTTTACTTTGAACAATGCGAACACCCAGTCTAGGAACTGGATATGTCTAGTTTAATGAAAAGAATGACTAGGGGAGACATGATAGCAGTGTTCCAATATCTTTGTGGGTTGCCGCAAAGAAGTGGGAGTCAAACTATTCTCCAAATCACCTGAGGGTAGGACAAGAAGCAATGGGTGGAAACTAATCAAGGAGAGAAGCAACCTAGAACTGAGGAGAAATTTCCTGACAGTTAGAACAATTAATCAGTGGAACAGCTTGCCTCCAGAAGTTGTGAATGCCCCAACACTGGAAGTCTTTAAAGACTTTAAAGTTGAATAGCCATTTGTCTGAAACAGTCTAGGGTTTTCTGCCTAGGCAGGGGGTTGGACTAGAAGACCTCCAAGCTCCCTTCAAACTCTGCTATTGTATTATTGTATTACTCTTTCAAAATTTCGTCTGACATCTGGGAATCTCTTAGTTTATGGCTTTGCATGTTGTTTGCATCCAGCCAATTGTAGGTGAGACTCAAGAAACCATAACGAAAGCAGACTGAGTTAGTTAGACCAATTTGTGAACTCAGCTGTTGGATTGATTTTTCAGGTAATTTGAATGTATATTTTTAAATAAAAATGATAGCAAATAGAGCTGTAAATAAAGATATAGTTAACAAATGAAGGCCTTGTATCCGATTGTTGAAAATACGCTGAAGCTCGCATGCGGAGCTTCATACATTTGGTAGTGAATGCAGCTCCTATGTATATTGGTGGGTACCAACCTTTTACCACCACATACAGCAGAGAAAAAAATATCCTATTTCTGTGCAAACTCCATTTGGTAAGAACAGAGTAAGGGGAATTAGTGGAGAGAAAGATGACATGCAAGTTGAATTTTCCACCCAGACACCAATATTGTTGGGGCAACCCTCAAGTAAGGCTAGAAGTGGGCTTTGTGCCAGGATGCAGAAATATAAGCCATCGCTTAAGCAGAGAACTATTTATGGATGCAAAAGACACAGTCAGTTCACAACCTCCTTGTTCAGAATAGTTTCTCTGTCCTCTTGTACCCCAATGTGAAAGATCTAATTTGGGTTCAAATCCCATTCCAGTCTAGATACACGGACTTGTAGGCAACTGCTTGGCTGCTGTCTCCTGGGAGCTTAATGCAGTCTCGAGGAAGGGAGCAATGGTATGGTAGCATGCAACCGCTGATGGTGTTTAACAAACAGCCCCCTTTGTTTGAAATGACAATATTTATTTTTCCTCTAGCAAACACCTGCAGCCTCCTATTCTGCCCCCAGACACTGAAAGAGCAGCAGGGAAATGAAAAGCAGACACACTTACAGCAGAGCTTTAAAAAAAACAACAACTCTGCACACATACATCAAAAAATGTACTTTATACTTAGGATCCTATTGCATGTGTGACTTCTACCAGTGTTTATAGCTTGACATGATCAGAAATAGTCCAGATTGTTTCAGACACTAATTCAGTATTGTTTACGCTGAAGGGAATCCCAGATTGTTTTGAACATTCTGCTCTTGAATGTTCTTGGATGACCATAAGATGCTTACTGCAAATTCTGACCTCCACTTTTTAGGGAGTCAGACAGGAAAAGTAAATTCTCCGTGTGATGCAGTTCCATGTGGGAATGCATGGGGAAAGGTCTTGCCCGGTTATCTGGGAACAGTTCGATCCTGTTGGACCTCATGAAGTGGACAGGGTTCTCGATGTTGTCAGTGCAATCACTTGTCAATTAGATCCCTGTCCCCCCTGGTTGGTGAAAACAATCAGGATGGTGACTGCCAGGTGGACTCAGGCAATGATAAATTCTTCACTATCTTGAGGAATCATCTCGTCCCATTGGGATTGGCTCACCCCTTCTGTGCTGGCAGAAGGGGCATGTGTAAATGCTGTTGGTCAAGGAATTTTGGCTGATGTTTGTGTGTCCCCCAAAGAAGAGTCCTTTAGAACATTGTGCCTCAAAGGAGAGATCAACACACCCCTTCTGAACTTCCATAAGGACCTCATGATCTGGCTCTGCCATTTGGCTTGGGGACCCAATCGGGATGCATCACACTGGAAGTAGCTGATGAATTATGACAAGATCCCACCTCCCCCCACCCATATGCAGCTTGCTCCTTTCCTTCCCACCTTTAAATTGCAAGTTGCTGCTGCTGCTGCTGCTGCTGCTGCTATTATTATTGTTATTGTTATTGGTTTGGTTTGGTTTGGTTTGGTTTATTTGGATTTATATGCCGCCCTTCTCCAAAAGGACTCAGGGCGGCGTACAATATTAAAAAACACACATCCCAAAAGTTAAAAAAGATTAAATCCATATCCAAAAAAACAAACCGAATTAAAAAAAAATACATTTAAAATAAGTTAAAATTAAAATTAACAGGCCAGGCCAGCTTGCTGGAAAAGCCAACTTTTTAGGGCGCGTTGGAAGGACCGGAGGTCAGGGATTATGCGAAGCTCCGGGGGGAGCTCATTCCAGAGGGAAGGCGCTCCCACAGAGAAGGCTCTCCCCCTGGGGGTCACCAGCCGACACTGCCTGGCCGACAGCACCCTGAGGAGGCCAACTCTGTGGGATCGTACTGGACGGTGGGAGGTTACTGGTGGCAGTAGGTGGTCTCGCAGGTACCCTGGGCCTAAGCCATGGAGTGCTTTAAAGGTCATAATTAATACCTTGAATCGCACCCGGAAAACAACCGGCAACCAGTGCAGGCCGCCTAAAAGGGGTGTAACATGGGAGCACCTAGGTACCCCCATGACAACCCGCGCGGCCGCCTTCTGGACCAGCTGAAGCCTCCGGGTGCTCTTCAAGGGCAGCCCCATGTAGAGAGCATTGCAGTAGTCCAGGCGAGAAAGGACGAGGGCATGAGTGACTGTGCACAGAGCATCCCGATTCAGGAAGGGGCGCAACTGACGTACCAGGCGAACCTGGTAAAAGGCCCCCCTGGTCACGGCCGTCAGGTGTTCTTCTAAACTAAGCCGCGTATCCAGGAAGGCTCCCAGATTGCGAGCCTTCTCTGAGGGGGCTAAAATTTCTCCCCCTATCGTCAAAGATGGAACAAGATGTACAAATCGGGATGACGGAAACCACAGCCACTCAGTCTTGGAGGGATTGAGCTTGAGCCTGTTCCTCCCCATCCAGATCCGCACAGCCTCCAGGCATCGGGACATCATGTTGAGGGCATTGTTTGGGTGGTTTGGGGTAGAGATGAAAAGTTGGGTATCATCAGCATATTGATGATACCATACCCCAAAACCACGGATGATCTCGCCCAGCGGTTTCATGTATATGTTGAACAGGAGGGGTGAGAGAACCGACCCTGGGGCACCCCACAAGTGACGCTCCTGGGGGTCAATCTCTGCCCTCCAGTCAACACAAATTGCGACCGATCCGACAGGTAGGAGGAGAACCACCGTAAAACGGTGTCCCCCACTCCCAACCCCCCAAGTCGTCGCAGTAGGATACCATGGTCGATGGTATCGAAAGCGGCCGAGAAGTCTAATAGGACCAGGACAGAGGAACAGCCCCTGTCCCGGGCCCGCCGTAGATCAGCGACCAACGCGAACAATGCCGTCTCCGTGCTGTACCCGGGCCTGAAACCCGACTGAAACAGATCCAGATAGACAGCTTCATCCAGGTACTGGGGAAGCTGACGTGCTACCACACTCTCGACAACCTTTGCTACAAAGCGAAGATTGGAGACTGGACGATAGTTGGCTAAAGAAGCTGGATCCAGGGAAGGCTTCTTGAGGAGGGGCCTCATCACCGCCTCCTTCAAGGCGGTGGGAAGGAACCCCTCTCTCAATGAAGCGTTGGTAATCGCCTGGAGCCAGCCTCGTGTCACCTCCCGGGAAGCCGAAACTAACCAAGTGGGACACGGGTCCAACACACAAGTGGCAGCACTGGGTCTCCCCATAATCCTGTCCATGCCTTCGGGGGCCACAGGGTCAAACCCATCCCAGATTGTCTCCTCAAGATTCATCCCCGTCGGCTCGCCCGAATCTACCCAATCAGAGTCCAAGCCTGTCCGGATCTGAGCAATTTTATCCTTCAGATACTGAACAAATTCTTCAGCCCTACCCTGCAAGGGGTCTTCCCCAGTTCCTTGGTTAAGTAAGGAGCGGGTCACCCTAAACAGGGCAGCTGGGCGGTTATCTGCGGATGCAATAAGAGCAGAAAAATATTGCCGTTTTGCCGCTTCTATCGCCACTAAGTAGGATTTAATATGCATTCTTACTAGTGTTCGATCAGATTCGGACCGGCTGCCCCTCCAGCCACTCTCTAGGCGTCTTTTCCAGCGTTTCATCTCCCGGAGCTCCTCGGTAAACCAGGGAGCCAGCCGGGATCGACACCGGGTCAGAGGCCGCAAAGGCACAACACGATCCAAAGCCCCAGCGGCAGACCTATCCCAGGCTTCCACTAGGGCTTTGGTCGGGTTGTGAGCAAGGGATTCAGGAAAAGTCCCAAGCTCCATCAGGAACCTTTCAGGGTCCATCAGGTGCCTGGGGCGGAACCATCTAGTCGGTTCCGCCTCCCTGCGGCGAGGGGTAGCGGTATGGAAGTCAAGCCTGATGAGGAAATGATCAGACCATGACAAGGGCTGAATAGAAATATCCCCTAAATCTAGATCATTCATCCACTGCACAGAGACAAAAATCAGGTCGAGCGTGTGTCCCCCATTATGAGTGGGGTCTTGAATTAACTGAGTTAGGTCCATAGCTGTCATGGAAGCCATGAACTCCCGAGCTGACTCAGATGTCTTGCCAATGGAAGGCAGATTGAAATCCCCCAGGACCATGAGCCTGGGGAAATCAACCGCCAATCCAGCGGTTATTATAAAATAATAATAATAATAATAATAATAATAATAATAATAATGATAATGATAATGATAATGATAATGATAATGATAATGATAATGATAATGATAATAATAATAATAATAATATTGTATCACAGCGGCCAGTTGTTTCGCCGGATTTGGCATTGATTACTAGTCAGGCCCCATCTAGGGGCCTAGGACGTCGTAACATATTTTCGTAATATAAGTGCAGATCCAAGCAGTGCAACTTTTTGCATTTGACTGATGGTGATTTTGTCAAGTTTTAACTGTTTTAAATGTAATTAAATGTAATTCCAGTACTTTTGGAATAGCTCCCAGTGTGCTGATTACGACTGGAATTACCACTGCTGGTTTGTGCCATAATCGTTGAATTTCAATTTTTAATTCCTGGTATTTCACGATTTTTTCATGTTCCTTCTCGTCAACCCTGCTATCACCTGGTATTGCGATGTCTATGATTGTAACCTTATTTTTCTCAACCAGTGTGATGTCTGGTGTGTTATGCGCCAGTATTTTGTCCGTTTGTGTATGAAAATCTCATAGGATCTTGACCATCTGATTTTCGGTGACTTTTTCAGGCTTATGTTCCCACCAGTTTGTTTTTGTTTTAATATTATAATATTTGCACAAATTCCAGTGGATCATTTGTGCTACTGAATTGTGCCACAATTTATAATCAGTCTGCGCGATTTTTTTACAGCAGCTGAGTATGTGGTCAACAGTTTCATCAACTTCTTTGCAGAGTCTGCATTTGGCATCATCAGAGGATTTTTCGATTTTGGCCTTAATGGCATTTGTTCGGATAGCTTGTTCTTGCACAGCCAGGATTAGTGACTCTGTTTCTTTCTTTAATGTACCTGTTGTTAACCGTAACCAAGTTTTTTCACTGTCCACTTTATCTTTTGTTTTTTCCAGAAATTGACCATGCAATGCTTTGTTCTGCCAACTCTCCATTCTTGATTTTATCACATCTTTTCTGTATTCTTGTTTTGTCTGTTGGGCCTTCAGTAGATTTTTGTTCTTTACTTCGATTAATAGATGTTCTTGACTTTCTTTTAAATAATCAGCCAGTGCATGTTTTTCTTCTTCAACTATTTGCTTCACTTGTAATAATCCTCTGCCACCTGATTTTGGGGCAGGTATAATCTATCAGTGTCACCGCGTGGATGTAAACTGTAGTGCATTATCATTAGTTTCCTGGTTTTTCGGTCCAAAATGTCCAAATCAGCTTATGTCCAGTTAACTATACCAGCTGTGTATCTTATAACTGATATTGCCCAAGTATTATGTCCAGTTAACTATACCAGCTGTGTATCTTATAACTGGTATTGCCCAAGTATTTATGGCCTTGAGCGCCTTTGGGCGTCCTCCTGGATACCTGGCTGTCCATGGATGACCATGTGACAGCCGTGGCCAGGGAGGCGTTCCACCAGGTTCGCCTGGTGCGCCAATTGCGTCCCCTATTGGACCGGGGCGCCCTTCGCACAGTCACTCATGCGCTTGTGACGTCCCGGCTAGACTACTGTAACGCTCTCTACATGGGGCTCCCCTTGAGATGCACCCGAAGGCTGCAGCTGGTTCAGAATGCGGCCGCGCGGGCAGTCTCGGGAGTCTCTAGCTACTCCCACGTAACACCTCTCCTGCGCGAGCTACACTGGCTGCCTGTGGCTTTTCGGGTGCGTTTCAAGGTGTTGACCATCATCTTTAAGGCGCTCCATGGCACAGGACCTAGTTTTATTTGCGGGATCGTATCCTGCCCCATACATCCCTTCGGCCGATTCGCTCACACAGAGAGGGACTCCTCCGGGTGCCGTCCACTAGGCTGTGCCAGCGGGCGACGCCTAAGGGAAGGGCCTTCTCTGTGATGGGCCCGACCCTCTGGAATGACCTTCCCCCCGACATTAGAATGACTATGGATCTCCGCTCCTTCCGTCAGAAACTTAAAACCCACCTATTCCAGCTAGCCGGCTTGGCCTAATTCCACCTTTCCCACCTCAGTTTTATCTCTAAATTTTTAGGATTGGTTTTAGGGTCTGTTTTTAATTTTTATAAATTCGTACAGGGGTTGTTTAATTTGATTTTTAGCTATATATATGACTGTTTATATGGTTTTTAAATTTATTCCTGTACACCGCCCCGAGTCCCTCCGGGGAGAGGGGGCGGTCTAGAAATCTAATAAATTGAATTGAATTGAAATTGATTGTATTTCCACCATTTAATTTAGATTTCAAAATTTTCCTAACTCTGTTGGTGTACTCTCTCCTGACAATAGTTTTTACTTCTCCATGTTTGATGTTATCCAACTGCAGAATGCCTAAGTATTTCTAGGCTTCATTTTTGTTGCATTTAATTAGTTGGCCATTGAGCATTTCAATTCCCTAACACGCAGTGATTTTGCCCCTTTTTATGGATACAGTGGCGCATTTTTCCATGCCAAACTGCATTGAAATATCGGTGCTGAATACTCAGACTGTGTTTGTCAGTGATTGGATTTCTATTTCTGACTTACCATAGAGTTTCAAATCATCCATATATAATAAATGCGAAATTTTTTCAGCTTCTTTGGCTGTTTAGTAGCCTAATTTCATTTTTTAAAAGATTACTAATAGCGGGATCATTGCGATGATGAAGAGAAGAGGTGAAAGTGAATCACCCTGGAAAATTCCTCGCTTGATATTGACCATTCCGTAGTTCTCATTCCCTACTGCCAACTCAGTTCTCCATTGTTTCATCGCCTTTTCAGTGAAGGATGTAATATTTTTGCTAATGCCAGTTGTTTCTAAGCATTTTATGATCCAACTATGTGGCAATGAGTCGAATGACTTTTTATAATCAATCCAGACCATATTCAAGTTTATTTTTCTTTTCTTACAATTTTCTAATATCATTTTATCAATCAGGAGCTCATCTTTTGTACCCCTGCTCCTTCTTTTATTGCCTTTTTGCTCTACTGGCAAGATGTTGTTTGTTTCCAAATAATCCATAATATTACCTGCAATAATGCCTGTGAGTAATCTGAAGGTTTTTGGCAAGCATGTTATTGGTCTGTACTTTTCAGGTATTGTTCCTTTAGTTGCATCTTTCTGAATCAAGTATGTTTTTCCAGTTGTCAACCATTCATCAATTTGACCATTTTGTAAAATTTCATTCAGTTGCCTGGCCAATATTGCATGTAAACTGGTCAGATATTTGAGCCAGAAACCATGTAATTGGTCATTTCCAGGTGATGTCCAATTCTTTACTTTTTTTACTCGATATTTGACCATTTCAGTTGTTATTTCTAATACTTGCATTTGTTTGTCACCAATGCTTTTCTCAAAGTCATGTATCCACTTTGCTTCCTTATTGTAGTCCTTTGCAGCATTATTATTATTATTATTATTATTATTATTATTATTATTATTATTATTATTATTATTATTATTATTATTTACTTTATTCATTAAACATACAACTCAGCCAACTGAACATTCAAAAATGCATCACAACTACCATTGACTGGTGCTAATGGTTGATACTGTTTGCTGCCAGCGTCCTAGGTATCAACCAAGTACCTTCTTAAAATATAAGATGTTCCAAGAAGCGCAGTTTTTTGCAGTTCCGCTGGTGTTATTGCAGGAAGCTACAATTTGTTGATACAATAATACAATAATACAATAGTAGAGTTGGAAGGGACCTTGGAGGTCTTCTAGTCCAACCCTCTGCCTAGGCAGGAAACCCTATACCGTTTCAGACAGATGGCTATCCAACATCTTCTTAAAGACTTCCAGTGTTGGGGCATTCACAACTGTATGTGAATACTGTGATGTATCTTATAAAATTCTTGGACATGGTGCCAAGTGCCCCAATGACAATGGGTATCACTGTTACATGCTTCATCCATAGCCGTGTAGTTTCAATGGCCAGGTCGCGATATTTCATTATTTTTTCTAGTTCTTTTTCTTCAACTCTGGCATCTCTACAGGAACAGTGATATCAATAAATTCTACACTTCGGCCCTCTACAACCGTAATATCTGGCGTGTTGTGCTCCAAATGTCGATCTGTTTGTATTCAAAAGTCCCACAAGATCTTCACATTCTCATTTATCTTCTTCTTCTTCTTCTTCTTCTTCTTCTTCTTCTTCTTCTTCTTCTTCTTCTTCTTCTTCTTCTTCTTCTTCTTCTTCTTCTTCTTCTTCTTCTTCTTCTTCTTCTTCTTCTTCTTCTTCTTCTTCTTCTTCTTCTTCAATGTTTGTGAGCCACCCAGAGTTGCCTCTAAGTGAGATGGGCAGCAAACAAGTCAGTCAGTCAGTCAGTAAGTAGTAAAATTAAAAAATGAATGTGCATTTAAAAATGAATAAAAGCTAGAAAATCAGATTTGGGAAAAGTCAACTGTCCTCCAGTATGTATTATCTTCCATTAACAGATGACAAATTGTAATACTTTCTACACATTGTGTCTTTTTCAGTGTTTGCAACTTTTCAATATCATATTTCAGGGATCCCCAGAATGACATCCACGAGCACCAATACACCCACAGATACTTTTCTTAGTATCTTATCAGCCTCTCCCACTATATTTTATTTTAAAATAATATTCGTTTAATTTTAAACAAATTCAGGGCAGAAACTGGCATCCTGAAAATCAAAGCATTTGTTTCCAAGATCATCTTTATTTCTAAGAATGATTGTAACCTAATATCTGTAAAATCAAAATAAAGGTCAGTTGGGTGCTGATGTAAATATCTTTGTGGGAAGAAATAGAAAGAGTGGCAGATAGTAGCTGATGTGCTTTCCAGTAAATTGCACTTTGTAATTTGCCGCCCACCCAACTGTGACAGCTACTTTACTAATAAGCTGATCCCAGCACATGGTAGCCATTTTCTTTTTTGAAAATGGACCTAGATCAGTGGTGAAATTCAATTTTTTTAGTATTGGTTCTGTGGGTGTGGCTTGGTGGGTGTGGTGTGGCTTGGTGGGTGTGGCTTGGTGGGCATGGTGTGGCTTGGTGGGCGTGTCCATTCCCATCCTACTCGGGCCAGCCAGAGGTGGTATTTGCCGGTTCTTTGAACTACTCAAAATTTCCGCTACCTGTTAGATTCGGGCAACGAGAGAACAGACTCCAGACGATAGTGACAAACAGCTCTTTATTTATTAGTAGTAGTGATCCAGCTTGCTATGGGGTCGTGTAGTTCCCCTTTTATAGGGATCTGGCAGACCTCCCGTCCAATCAGAACAACCCCTTGTTCCCGCCCTAGTGGCGGACCTGAGTGGAGACTACAGCAGTTTATGCAAATATCTAACACTATCGGTTCTCCAGAATCTGTCAGAAGCTGCTGGATTTCACCCTGACCTAGATACTCTCAAAATGTCACATATCAGAACTCTCTCAACATCTAGCACCCTTTGTGTAATCTCACACACAAACAACATCCAAGTTCAGCTTCACTGTGCCTGATGCCCATTAAAGATGTCTTGAGGTTCCAGCCTACAGAAAGGTTAGGTAGAAACCAATGCAATTGTGTTTTTATAAAACCTGAAAGTTGCTATTCCAGTGAGTATGGGAAGGATCAAACTGGGGAAAACTGCATGTTCTTTATAGCCTAAATGACTTAGAAAAATAAAACAAATGTTTGTTTGTCAAATATAGAGGAGTGAATAATACCGATGGCGCGTAGCAGTAAAATTGTCAATACCATTTTGATTGAGACAGACTTTATTTTTGTTCTGGCTTCCTATCAGGCCTTCAGCTTGCCAAGTTACAGCCTTCAGCAAATCCTGGTTTAGAACTCTCTTTTGATGTAATCCCTTCTGACCTTTACTTCTTCCCCTCTTGCAGACCAGAATGGCATTATTGGCACCTGTTTGTAAGTACATTCCACCCCTTCTTACAAAGCCAGTCTGATGCTGTAAGGGATACATTAAATGCTACAAGTGCCCACAGGACTATTCTCAGTCTATAACATGTGATGTTAGAAAAAAAAACAAAAACCAGAGGGCAACTCATAAGATAAGATAGAACCAATTTGGAGTTACTCCAAATGAGATGACAATGACTTTTTGCTTATAAAAGTCCACCATTTTTCTTCAGAACATGTCAAAATTATTTGGATGCCAAAGCTCCATGGAATTTCTATTGAGAATTGTTTGAACTTATTTAAAACATGTGTATCCTACCAACTAATCAAAAAAATAATAATACTGTGATTGAACTTTGTCAGGAATTTAATGTAGACACATGGAATGGGTATTTCTGAATTTAGGTTTGCAATATATTCTCTATTCGTGGAAGTGGGACATGAATATTGAACTAGAGGTCACAGCTGTGTATATAGAGGACGTATACTGCTCTGTTGAGTACAGAGTACCACAAGGCTAGTATTTATAGTAAGATTGGCCAGTCAAACCAAGAGGTTTCTTGATGCTTCTAAGCTAAAATGTTGACACACTTGTCATGTTTCAAGATTTTAGCTTACAGTACTTTCAGCTATCACTGTTTTTATGATACAGCTTCAGAAATTTTCTGATCCTGGAAAATTGAGTCTCCCAAGACCAGATCTGCTAAATTTATATTAAATGTGTTAATATAAAATTTGAACAACAACAAAAGACAGCAAGCCATGAAAACAATCAGCAGGAATTTGCTTCAAGACTTAAATTAGTACATATCAGTGGGTGTTAGATTACTTCTGGTCTCTGGGGTCTTTCTTGAGATCTGTTGGAATCATGGAATTCTGCTGGCAGTACAAGCAACATCTGTCTTTGCTTGGAAGAATCAGAGGTTAAGTGTCAAAGTTTCCCTCCCGAAATTTGGTTTTTTTTTTCTGTCTAGCCTTTTCAGCGTAATGTGTGTTGATGTATAATCAAATAATCAGAGAACTTATAAACACACACTATTGTTAAATATAAAAAGTATAAATCAACTTTAAAAAAAAAACCTGGGTATTCTCAATATGTCAACCAACTCCCAGAATTACACAACAGCCATGGTCACAACTGAAATTCTGGCAATTAATAACCACACTTGCTGGAGGAAGATCTGATTGAGGATTGACCAAGCTGTATATACATAAAATAGTTTTCTCTTAATTCCCTGAATTTATTACCAGTATTAGAAGACTCCTAAATGGAATTTAGTTGGTTGGTTCCATTTGTTTCCAGGTTAAAGTGTCTACTCTGCATGACTACTAGAAAAAAGGCATTTCCAATTAGCCCTAGTTGATTCCCCTTGCAACTTCACAGCACCATCATCCCTTTTGCAAAAAAAATAATGAAATAATTTTTCCCAACTGGTGTCTTTCATCTGCAGTTTCCAATATTCCTACATGTCTAGGAATTCTGGATTTTGCAGTCCAACACATGTGGAGAACATCCAGTTGTCAAGGCTGACATGGAATTCTTATTAATCCACTGGATTGGAGTTAGGGAGACTTAATTAATCAATCAATCTTTAAAACAAAGATCTGTATTGTCAATTTGGATATGGTTCTACTACTTCATGTCCTCAGGAAAAAATGTTGTTATATTATTAAAGGTAAAGGTTCTCCCGCACATGTGTGCTATTCATTTCCGGCTCTAGGAGCAGTGCTTATCTCCATTTCTAAGCCAAAGAGCCAATACTGTCCGTAGACATGATCATATGGCTGGCATGGTCAATGCCAAAGGCGCATAGAGCGCTATTGCTGTATTTTTGGAGTATAAGGCACACCAAGATTTTGAAGAGGCAATTTTTTAAAAAGGTTTTGCACTCTGTAGACCTCCCAAAAATGGCCTGTTTTTTGCAAAAATGGGCCCGTTTTTTATCAAAAAAGGGCATGCATAGCCTTTAGGAGGCTTATAGAGTGCTCCTGGGGGCTGGGTGGGCAAAAACGGCCCGTTTTTTGCTCATTTGTGCCCTCCCCAGCCCCCAGGAGCACTCTGGAAGCCTCCTAAAGGCTACACAGGGCCATTTTGCTGAAGGGGCGGGGTTTCGGGAGGCCAAAAGCGCTGTATTCAGTGTATAAGACGCACCCAGATTTTCAGCCTCTTTTTTGAGAGAAAGAGTGCATCTTATACTCCAAAAAATATGGTACCTTCCCACCAAAGTGGTCCCTATTTTTCTATTTGCATTTTTTATGTGCTTTCAAACTGCTAGGTTGGCAGAAGCTGGGTCAAGTAACGGGAGCTCACTCCATTACACGGCGCTAGAGATTCGAACCGCTGAACTGCCGACCTTCTGATCGACAAGCTCAGCATTTTAGCCACTGAGCCACTGTGTTCCTTTTATATTATTACTGTACTATTATTGTTTTTATTGTGACTGTAAACCCTTCTTTAGAAAAATGAAAATTTCCCTGGAGTTTCCCAACTGTTAAGAGATTCAGTATCAAGTATCCTCAATTTATAATCATAGGACCACTTTCCTGGAACCTTCCTCATGTGGAACAGTATCTTCTTTGGTAGAATCTGGAGTATACTTAAATTCATAGGCTGATCTAATTTTTGCATCTCTTTCTCTTAAAGGAAGGCCTTGAATGCTTTTAGAAAACTCAATATAGGTCAAACTTTGTGGTTTAAAACCTATTCCATTGTGATCCACTTTATGTACTTTAATAGATTTCTCCCCATCAGCATCAGTAAGCTAAGTGCTATTACAGAGCCAATCTTTTGCTTTCATTTTCTTGTAACTTGCAGTTAAATGGAGTTTACTCCTTTGGAAAACTATAGATTATTTATAGTCACTAAAGAAGAAGCACAAATGCTGGCTTGCTACTGTGGTTGCTTTTAAAGGCTTTTTATTGATTAATGGTTTGCTCAATTCTTCCTGCTACGCCCTGAACACTAAATCAAATGTTGTTGTAGTTTCTCAGAGGTGTTTGTTTTGGTACATGATAGACCATATTGAAGATAGAAATCAGGTACCATACTTGGTAAATGAGAAGGAATAGGACAAAAAACTTGCAAATAAGTCTACAGATTGTTTTAAACCCACCTGCCCTCACAAATCTCCATTGTTTATTTTGGTGCAGTTTTTTAAAAAAAGATCTGCCAGTTTCAAGAGTTTTCTTCCTCTCTTCGTTGCCTACAGCTGAATTGATATCATAAGGGAGAGATTAAGAGATTATTCACAAGCCTGGGCAAGAATACTTGACTTAAATGGGTGTAACAAATATGAGCAAATTTTTACAGTGTTTTGACCTCTGCACGGTACTTGTTTCCTGTCCATTTCTGACCCAACTAAGAATACTGATACTGAAGCATTAGGTCTGCTTTAAAGAATTGTGCTTTAGAGCAATCTTCTGAAGCCATTCTGTGGTTCTCCTTCTTGGTTTACATGTGATAGAAGAGCTCCTAGAGAAGGATTTCTCTTCTGTAAGACGTGCCCATTTTGCAAATGATTCGGAAGAAGTTTTTGTATCAGCAAAGCACCTCTGCAATTCAGACTCACCAAGTGAGAAGAAATAGTTACTTTGAACTGGTCCCTGGTGCCCAAAATATTGGGGGGGGGGCACTGCGCTAGGGACTTCCAGCAAAGCAGTTTTATGTTTCTAGGTAATAAAGATCATGGAATACCAATCCGATGAATATGGGCATTGTAATCAGTGCTGTAAAATAAATGTAGAGTAAAATAATGAATTTGTAACAGCTCCTCCAGCTTTATTGCTGTTGCGGTAGCAGCACTGCAAGCTACCAACAACAGATTGGTGTTCCAGCTCTGGTCTCAATTCCTGAAAATTTAACAATCAGCTGTTCCTATAAATGGATATGAGCAGACTCCAGCGTAGCACTGTATACAATCCAGCAGCAACTAAAAAGGAAAATCCAGTCTAGGCACTGCACTCACAAAAGCATTGCTTCCAGATTGCAAGGAGGTATTCATTCCATTACATGTTTCACTGGTTAGCCATACTACGAATACTCTACCCAGTTTTGGGGATTGGGCAATTTAAAAGAGACACGAAGAAATTGGAACAGATTCAGAGAACTATCATGACTAAGAGAACTGAAAATTACTTTCCATTGAGAAACAGTTGAAGCTGGACACATTTTGCTTGCAGATGAAGAGGAGTTATACCCATAATGTATGCATGCGTATTTTTTATATTATCCCACCTAAGATGAAATGGGACAGCTGAGATCAAGTTAAATTTTAAAAGACCAAGCTGAGTGTAAAGAGGCATAAGCTGCAAAGCAGTGAAACAGATTGGCTAGCTAGAACAATGATAGACCCACTCTATCTGGAGGCTTTCAAACAGAAGTCAGATAGCCATTTGTCAGGAATGATTTAGTCAATCCCAGCAAATGAAGAGGCTGGACTAAATCACCCATGAGGTTCTGCATAACCCATCCACTTTGTAAAAAAATATCCTTCATGTTTGACACACAGAGAAATAGTTGCTATGGGAGATTTGTATGAGATTTTACTCATCAGTCAACTTAAGTGAAAATGACAATTTACAATCTACAGTATGATCCAGACCAGAGTGTTCCATGATTTCTTAAAAATAGAGATTCTTTAATTTTTAAAAAAGTGCTGGAAACTTTTCCTGTTAGATTGCTCTGTATTACATTAGTACTTTGTATATTTCTCAGAGAAAACAATGAATTGTTTTCAAACTTACAAGATCTTTGATTTCTTTTTTGTAGTTGCCCGTTTACATATGTATAGATAGGAGCTCAGGAGAAAATATCAGAGTTTTGCAGTAGACAACTGCTGCGAGAAATGTTTCTATAAGAACAATTAAAAATGCTGCAGTAATTGATCTAATAACTTTTGATATCCACCACATTATACTACTGTTCTTCTGCAATGGACAAATAAAAACATTTTTGGTGAACAATTTCTCTTGCTTATTTTTCTCAGAAGAAACTGTTGTATAAGAGTTGATTTCACAAAGAGCTGCTTTGAGAAAGTAGATGTCCTGCTTTACCATGGAAAATAGCAACACAAGCCATTTATAAATATAAAGTTTATTCAGAATATATTGTTTAGAAAAATAAGTTCACATTTCAGAATACAAACAAACAAAAACACAATTTTCCAGGCACAAACCTCTACACCAATGTTTCTCAACTGTGACAACTTGAAGATATGTGTTCTTCAATGCCTAGCCACATCTTAAAGTTGCAAAGGTTGAGACACACACTGCTCTATTCAGTACAACATACATACATATTTTCCAATCTCTTTGGTTTGGGAGCAAAGCACAATCTCTCCAGAAATGCAATGCATCCTTCCTTAACAGTGCAGCAACACGCTTGCCTCCTAACATCTACATTCCATGTAATTTTCTTCTTTTGTCATAAGGCACAATCAAAACCATATTGATTTACCAAAATAAGTTTTGTTCCAGGCGTACAATTGTGGGCAACAAATGGACACAGTCCAAGCTGAATGAAATATTCACATGCTTTTCTTTCTTGATTAAGTTGAAAAGTATAAAATTAAGTTATTAAAATATTACAAGAAATTTAGAAAACATGTCAATCCATCCTTTTGAGATATGACTGCTGAGTGATAAACTGCAGAAACAGCTTAGGCATAGTTCAAAACCTTCACTACCTCTAGCAACATGCATTCCCCTGATAACAGGAAAGAAAGGCTGCTTTATTCCTCCCACAGACAGATTCTTGCTTATTTGTATTTAGTTGGACAATAGCCATTTACTGAAGGCTGGTTACTATGAGATATACATAATGATCAAAGGATAACTTAACATTCTTCGCTAGCAAACCACATTAAACTGAAGGGAACTG
Organism: Natrix helvetica; assembly: GCF_964273705.1. Taxonomy (NCBI): domain Eukaryota; kingdom Metazoa; phylum Chordata; class Lepidosauria; order Squamata; family Natricidae; genus Natrix; species Natrix helvetica. The sequence goes on from NC_138548.1 coordinate 32,513,959, forward strand.
AGTAGGATTCCATAGGCTTCACACTGGGCCCACAACTGTTCAGTACTTGTATGAATGGATGATGAGATGGTGGTGCTTGTTAAATTTGTAGATGACACAACAGTAGGTTGTAGAAAAAAGCTAACATACTAAAAAAAATAAATCCTAAATTTCAAAATAATCTGAAGAAGTTAGAGAAATGGGCCGAAAAGAAAGAATGAAGTGTAATAGAAACAAAGACAAAAGCAGAAATCAAATGTGTAGTATTATCGATATTATTTGTGGGGAAAAACCTTGGAATTACAATTGATAAACACTCAGACAATTGTCTGATATTATTGCGAAGAAGACAAAAGGCCCTTGTAGACTGAATCAAAAGAAGAAAGTTTCCAAACTAAGAGCTGACAGTTTTTCTCTATTTTGCATTGGTTAAGCTACATCTTAAATAATGTTTTCCAGTTCTGGGCACCACACTTTATAAAGGATTTAGATAAACTGGAACAGATTTAGAGAAAGGCACTAAGGAAGATCAGGGAATGAGCAATTTACTGAACATATTAAACTTGCATTGTTTTCATAGTAGGAAAAAATATTGATTCCCATGATCAAGAAAGGATTAGTTTAAAGCAGAGGCTGAATAGACATTAGGGATATTTTAATCTGGGTCTCTGTACTAAACATAGGATTGGAATTGATGACCCAAGTGGCTCCTTCCAACTCTATTGTTGCAGAATTCTAACATTTTTCAGTTTTTTTTTTTCATTTGGGCAAAATATAACAGAAAAAATAAATTACACAATAAAGTAACTCAACTGTTTTCTCTGTCAATATAAGCCTGACAAAATGTTGTGACTATTTAGGCGTCTCGTTAGGTTTTCACTCCTTAAAAAGTGTCATATTTTATTCAGCCTTACCTGGAAGGCTGGAAAAGAAGTAAGACTGCTTTAATGAGTAGCCAAGATCCGCTATGCTCGTGTGAGTTGTGAAACGCTTCTTCCAAGTAACTTTTGATGACCATGACATTGTATGGGATTGTAGCTTGAATGGGAATTAAAATATTACATTTTAATATGATACACTAATAAAAAATATCTAGACTTTAATGAATGGAATCTAGATGAATTTGCACTATTGCAAATATCTCAACATTAATCAGTATTCATATAAGTCAACTTATACTGGAGAAAATTTGGAACAAAATATCATTCAAAGCTCAATTTTTGTCATGTCACCCAATTCCTTGCAGTTTCTCATATAGTAGATAGATTTAGGCCAGTGGTGGCTTCCGGATCCCATTGCAACCACTACGGGCCTGGCGTGCACCACATGAACACGCGCAGCATGTGCATGCGTACATACCTCTTGCGACGCCTCCGCGACGCTCCAGCTGCTTGGCGGAGCATCATGCAGGCACCATGCGCTCCGTGCGCGTAAGCACCGAAGAGCTCAAATACAGGTAAGGAGCTCAGGTGGGCCCTCTGGAGCACCGTACCAGAATGGTACCCAGTGCTCCGGGCAGGCACCGATACGCTCATACCGGGGCGTACCGCCTGCAACCCACCACTACTTAGGTGCCCATCAACATGTAAAAAGAATGAATGGGTTTTCTAACTGTTAGATCACTGATTCTCAACCTGTAGTCCAAGAACCCCTGGGGGCTGCAATGTTGTCACAAGCGGTCCACAAAGGTTTGAAGAAATGTTGTGATTTAAATCAGGTCTTGGGGGTCCGTGGCCACAAAAGGTATTTAAAAGGGGTCCATAGTGAAGAAAAGGTTGGGAACCACTGGTTTAGATGAGGGGATGTTCACTTTTGGATACGTAATTGTTACAAATAGAAATCCAGCCTTAACTATAAAAAGCAGTCAAAGGGATTCAGTGTTTATCCCGGAACAAAGTAGTGTGCATGGCTGAAACCAAGACATTTATCATTTACCACAGAGTCTTTTTGCATAGCCACCATGATCAACTCCAAACTACCACAAACCATTTCATTGAGCCCTGTGATTTTTCTCGGTTAAACAGCTCTTGTATCCCCTTCAGCTAAGTAACTGGGGAATGCAGAAACATACTTCTTGACTAGTTTTCTAACTTCACAAATATGTGTTCATAAATTGTTTTTTTTAAGTGACCAACTACCATGAAGAGTGCTTGCACAGTTGTCACCTTCCTCTCCTGTTACAAAGACAGGAAAACAAAGCTTCTTAACGTCAGATGGGAAAGGAAGAGAGCTGGGACAAGGCAAGTATATCTGCAGTGCCACTGCTGAACCAGAAGCTCTTCAGCCCAATAGTATTGACAACAGCATGCGACCCCATAGGTGGGTAGATGTGATAGAAATGCCACATTTGGAGAGGACCCTAGTGGTCTTGAAACTGGATCCTCTGTTTTTTCAAGACAATTATTTCAAGTTGGGAATTCCAAACCTCTTTTTTAAACCATCGTTTCTAGGAAGCATTCGTGGCAATTGGAAAGTGCATACAGATTTCTGAGATGAAATATCCATCTTGTGGGCAACACCCCCATCCCCCACATTTTGTACAGTGAAGGAAGGGGCTTGCTACCTAACACTTTTTCCCACTTCAAAAATGGTTGTGGGAATCAGCAATTCATAAGTCTGATTTTCCTTTAAACAGATTCCTTTACATCTTGGGAAACTGTACCTATTTCTGAACAGGAAGTGCTGCTAAAGTGGAAAGGATAATCTTTCTGAATTACAGGCGCATGACTTCCACCATTCTACTATGCAGTTTTCTATATCACTAGAGAAATAATGTTAATCTCTTTAAAATAAACTTAACAGTACAGTACTAAACTAGACAACAACTTTGATACTGTTCTTACAAGTTTACTGAAATTACAAAATTGCATTAATTTAGATCACATACCGAAGGACAACTTACTCCTCTCAGAACAGATGATCAATTAACTACTTGGCTCAGCGTCTCTCTGGTAGTAGAACAATTATATCTACCATAACCCACCCCCCTTTTTGCAGCTATTGTCTCAAATAAAAGTATCCAGAGATGCTTTTCTCCAGAGTCAGGACAATCTTGGGTGCAACTTGCTCTTTTGTTCATTTAAAATGGACCTCTACATTTCAGCAACTTAAACAGAGCATTTATATGTGCAGCATGTGATATGGCTTCTTGTAGATTATACCATTTTCTGTTTGGAAACCAGATATTGATAGGAAAGCAATTTCTCTGCCAAATCAAAAACTTTCTATGTGCAGGAAAAGCAATAAACATGAGAGATCCAAGTATGATGTCTGTATTGAACACCTTAAGAAGACGTCTACATTGTGGGTTCTCATTCATACAGCAAAAGCTTCCTTCCACTATATGCACATTCTAACAGCCTTTGGTAAGATTTTTTAATTGATGGGAATTGCACTAACTGGTAATCCAGGCAGACGGATAAAAGCTAGTAAGGCAATCTTTTTCACCTCATTAAATAAGGCAAGAGGGAAGAAGGATCTTGACTTAAAACAAATAGCCTGTTGTCCTTCAGGTTCTTGCTATATGGTGGATTTGGAAAGGACTTATTTTCCTAAGCACACAGTTGTTTCCAAATAATGTTCCAAATTTGTGTCCCCCCCCCTCCTTTAATGATCTAATAACAATTGCAGCACAGACAGCAACTGCTGACATGTTCTATTTCTGCAGAGGTTCTTGAGATAACCTGACCAGATCCTTCTTCCTCGTCTTTGGTATATTGCAAAAAGAGACCAGTTAGAAATAAGATTGGGAGAATGCTTTCATGCACCACCACAATCACAAAAAGCACTCTGTTGGAGGAGATTTCTACATTCAGTTGTATCACTGATGCTTACCCAAATCCAATACTTTAAAATACTACCAGTATTGTTTTATCTGAAATTTAACTTCTAGCAATACAGAAGGATTTAGCATTTCTTCTGATATTTCATACATCTGTAATTCCTTTAACCATTTCCCCAAAAGAAAAGATTCTCAAGGGTTCTTACTACCTTTAAAGTGATGAAGCAAGATATTTATTTTGAGTTTGGTATATTGCAGCCATCTTTTCGTAGACCTGTAAGCACATTCCGACATGCAGAAAGGCTGAATGAATGATGGCATAAGCTCTCCAAACCACTGCAAATTAACAAGTTGAGGGATAGAATATGGAGGAAGAAGGGAAATACTTTTGAATATTTATAAGCAACATACCATCTGTCAGAGGTATCCTGTATTTATTTCACATCTACTATCTCTCATCCTTTATTTATCAGAGCAATGGAGTTTTCAAAGGGATCTTGCACATGTAAAGGAATTAGGACCACTGTTTTGATTGCTGCCTGACAGACTTGTCTTTTCCTGTGTGGATGAATCATAGAATATATGAGGGGAGGGACCTTCTGGATCATCTATACCAGGGGTGTCCAAACTTAGCAACTTTAAGACTTGTGGACTTCAATTCCTAGAATTCCCCAGCCAGCCATGCTGGCTGGGGAATTCTGGGAGTTGAAGTCCACAAGTCTTAAAGTTGCCAAGTTTGGACACCCCTGATCTATACAGTCCAACCCTCCCTTCAGTACAGCATTCAATTAAATCATCCTTGGAGGAAAACTAACCTGTCTGAAAACCTCCAGCAAAGAGGAATTTACCACTGTTCTAGGCAGATTCTTTCACTGCGTAACAGCTGTGCTGGTTAGAACAAGGAATTAAGGCCACTAGGAAGAAAGGCACATAGGATTTAAAAAATAAACCAACCAGCGGTCATCCTCAAACCTTGTAAAATTATCCAAAACTAAAACAGAAGTAACACTTTCACAAGTGCTTGTCCCAAAGCCTATAACTGCAACTTATAGTCAAATATAAGACTAGTCCAAATTGTTACCAAAAAAGAAAGAAAGAAAATCAATTGATGTAGCTTTATAGGGGAAAGAAATCTTTAAAAATAGACAGAAATAATTTCCTGTTCAAAAATACAGAAAGAAAAAAAATAAATTAAACTGCTCATCATATCTCAAAATGATAAAATGGACACCAATGATTATAAATAGAATCATCCTACTAATAAAAACAATTCTCATTAGCACAATTAAAATAATATTTACATAGGTGGCAGAGCCAAGGATTCTGGGTTGCATAATTTCAAGTGGCAAAATGGTTTCTTCCCCTCTTCTACGGATTCAAGCAAGACAAAGAAAACTTGCACCATCTCCAAAACTATAAAGATTGAGAGTGCAGAGGGTGATATCCTGGTGGAAAACTTTTAACAATACACACACACACACACACACATACGCGCACACACCAGAGTGTATTTGCAATTGTGCTCGCAAAAGAAAGTAACAGTAGCTTGTGAGGTATTACCTAAAGTACTCCTTTAAAGTTGAAAACTGAAATACCAATTTCTCAATGCCCACCATCTCTCATTAAAATTGAATGTAGATCAAAAACAAAAACAACCCAGTATGTCTTTTCTCTTTTAGTTCCAGTCTTTTTAGAATGATAATCTTGTTCCTAACCAATAGCTATTGGTTAATAAACATTCTGAAATTACCTTGATTCTCTCCCTGTCCAAAGAAGCTACTTGGGTAAGCCAAGCCGTCTCATATTTGACTGGCATTTCCCTTCCGGCCATGTATAATTTCTTTTGATCAAGCTTAACAAAAGTGAGCATTCATGCAAACATTGCATGGCAACTTTGTATTCTTAGTGAAGACCTCCTTTTAGTAAACTGGATTCTTCTTCAAATGTGCATTTTTTTTATTTTTCTGTATGCCTATGGGGGGAAAAAATCCACTGCTGTGCTTCTAGTCTTCAAAGGAAGAGATTTTTCTACTGAAATGCAAATACAAGGTTATTAATCTTAAAGTTTTTTTTTTTACAGGTCTTGCATATCTTCTTCCATCTGTACTGTCTGGAGTTTAGCCAGCTGTTTCTTGTCTGTCCCCATTTCTTCACAGATGGCATCAACTATATTGCTAGTAACATATTTGGTTTTGGGATCCAGCATCACCGAACTGCTTCCTGATCTGCTTTCTGAATCAGATAGAAAGTTTTCCTTTAGAGTGGGAATGGACTGCAGGATCAGTCGCTGTTCTCGAGTGAAATGGGGGTGTCCTTGCAAAGAGGAGTGGGATCCAATGTCATTGCTTGCTACCCCACCGATCCCTGTTAGCGCTGGCTGCACTGGAGATATGGACACCAAGTCGTGGCTGCTGATGAGGGAGCAGTTCTGAAGGGTTGCATAGTTTGCATTACTAATGGAAACAACAGTCGGCCCGCTTGTTGTAGGGGATTGCATTGGTGGGCTCTCAGAAATGGCTGGGTTGAGTTCTTCTGCATTTAAAAGGGAAGGTGGTCCAAGGGAAAAGTTATGCGATATAGTCACGTTAACTAAGGAGGAGGCTCCTCCTGGCTGGAGGACCCCATTGGGTAAGTTGTCTGAAGGTAGATTAGCATGAAGCTGGGCATTTTGACCAAGGGGCATGACTTGAGAAAACACAAGGCTAGTTTCCAGTCCTTCCTGTTTCACCGGCTCAACTGCCTGGCTGGTGTTTGGGATGGTGTACACCACAGTGCTGGGAGCAAGGGAACTGAAAAACACCTTCCCTTGTTGTGCTGTTGTAGAGTCAGTAGTATATGTGCCATTGCTTGATGTGCCTTGGTTAATGGAAAGGCTACCTGTGGTGGAAGAGGAACAAACAAATAACAACAAGATAAAGTTTTAAAGGTACAGTACAAAATTAAATTAAGAGTTCTATTTTTATTTTCCCCGGTGGTTTTAAAACACAACTTCCAACCATTAAACTCTACTTAAAAGGGGGGGGGGGAATTTTTGCTATTTGTACAACATTCTAACACTCAAGTAGTTTTCGTTTTGAGGTGTGATCCATCCATTGGCTATTTTAATATTTATGGTCGACCATATTTTATGGACATTGTTGCTGCTGATGCTTCATTTTTTATTATATGCCACCATGGCTCCATATGGATTTGTTGGCATATATATTTAATAAACAAGCATGTGTTATCCTTGAAACTGCATAAAATGTAAAGATCAACAGATAGCTTTCTCACCATATGAAAAACATTGTTTTCCATTTATGGTGGTTTGAGCCAAAAGCCGTGAATAATGAAATTGTGACACTTAATTCAATTTCAGAAATTTGTTTTCTTACCCTTTGATGTATCTTTTAAATTATGAAAAGTATTCAGTATTTATACACACAAACACACACACACAGTATCATTGGGATTGTGTGAGCTGCAGTCAAACTAGCCTTGACAAGACACCAGAATGCAAATTCTATTCTAATGAAGGATTACTAAAAATACTAAAAAAGCTAAGATCTTAATCAAATAATGAAACTGATAATTTATTCTCCCATAAAATGAAGGTGAGCTGTGAACACAGGATATATGGAACTATTGGTTTCTTGTAATATTCAGTTCAATTATATTCAATATTATATTGATTTATAAAAGAGTGATGCGAAGGACAATATAATCCCCTGAAAGTTATTTAATTATAGCATCTCTGATATCAAGGAGTAGAATTGTTTCATATCATTAAAATATGGAAAAAGTTGTAGAATTAAAATAGGTTGATTTGTTCTCCAAATTCTACTGGAATGAAAGTGGCCTTTCATACATTCCTACCTCCTGCTGGCTTACATTTCTCTACCTGGAATAGACTGGGATTAATGGAGCTCAACATGTCTACAGCAGGTAACAAGTTCTCCATTATTACAATAGAGGCAAAAATCAAAGTCAATTATCATTGCTTGCTAGGAATTCTGGTAGTTGAAGTCCACACATCCCAGGGTTAAGAAATGCTGATCTAGGTAATATAATCTACTCCAAGTAGCAAAAACTCTTCAAACTTTCAAGCAAAAAAGCTCTTTCCCATGATTTCCTCATGATTCTTCTAGCTGAAGAAAGAAGCCAGAGGACCTTTGCATATAAAACATGTGTCCTATTGATGAACTATCAGCATTTCTAGAAGCTGACATTTGAATCTAGGGCAATGTAGTGGTTAAGGTGCTGGCTTAGAAACCAGAAGTCTCTGAGTTCAAGGCATCCCCTAAGCAAGAAAGCTGGCTGGATAACTTTGGGCCGGGGTGCTCTCTTTTAGCACAACCTCGTTTGCCACCTTGAGTTGTTCTACACACACACACTAATAATAAGCTTTGCTTGGAACTTACTTCCTGGATAATACATTTAATATTACTGAACAACACCTGCAAACCCCAGGTCCTTGGGAAGGACAAAAATGCCACATCTAGTCTAAATATGCAGCTAACTCTGCAACCAACCACGTAGTTCCTGATCAATGAACATATAGTCCATCGATCTAGTGGTGATTCTAATGTTCAAAATGCAAACTGATCACACACACACACACACACACACACAAACACACACACACAAATCAACCGTGCTTTTCTTGCAGGCTTTTGTCTATTTGTGCAAAGCCCAGCTACGGCAGCCTTAAGGATTAATTATAGAATTATTACTCCCAGCAATTGTGAGAGTTGGTTGGAACTGTAATTCAATTCTAACCAATTCCCATAATTGCTGGGGGCAATAATTCAGTGACCCTGGAAGGCCACAAGGTACAAATCTTGCCTCAAGCAAGAGGTTGGACCAGAAGACCTCTGTGTTCCCTTCCAGCCCTATAATTCTATATTCTATAAACACGCAGATTATGAGTTAAACTGTTTTTTTCTGAATACCTTCAAGATATTTTTTTTACAAATTACAATGGTGAAGCAAATGAGTCATGTTTTCAAGGTCTAGCAGCATATGGGAAAATGTGTTTCCATCCAGTTATTGCTTTGACCTTGGCCAAAAGTATCGGAGCTTCAAATCACAGCTGATGTGGGGAATAAAGTCATGTATCTTCATCCTAAACACTGCTCTCATGATATATTAAAAACATAGGTATGACAGAGGTGTACGGCTTACTTCACTAACATCGGACAGTAAACCAGTGGTAAAATTCAATTTTTTTACTACCGGTTCTGTGGCTGTGGCTTGGTGGGCGTGACAGGGGAAGGATATGGCAAAATCTCCGTTCCCACCCCACTCTGGGGCCAGCCAGAGATGGCATTTGCCGGTTCTCCAAATTACTCAAAATGTCTGCTACCGGTTCTCAGAACTGCTCAAAATGTCCGCTACCGGTTCTTCAGAACCTGTCAGAACCTGCTGGATTTCACCCCTGCAGTAAACACTGTCAACATTGGATACTTCGTGCAGAGCTCAAGAAGAATCAGCCAGGTCTCTTCTCATTTCTCTCTCCCTATCACCTTCTCTCTCATCTGTTTCTTTTTCCTCTCTCTCATACTCTCCCTCCATAATTTTCTCATTTCTCTCTCTCTTTCTCTCCCCCCCTTTCTATTTCTCTCTCTGCCTCTCAGCCATTCTCATTTCTCTCTCTTTGTGTCTCTTCTTGCTCTCTTGGAAAGCCGAGGCTGGGCCGAGCGAGCTCTCCTTGGGGCTCTTCGCTACTCCTTTTCTTTCTTCTTGGCAACTTTTCAAATCTGGGCTGATTGAGGAGCAAGCATGAGCCATGGCAGTGACTTCCTCCTCCTCCTCCCATGACCCACTGGCCAGATGTTGAGGGGCCCGGGAGAGCATGCATGAGCAAGGATACCCTCAAGTGAGGGGCCGGGCTCAGCCAAAGTGCAGCAAAGGCATGTGGAGCTGGCGGGTTGACCGTTTAACGCGTGAGCGTCTTTTGGTGAAGGTGGTACGGCTTTCTCCAAGCAGGGCAGCAGGAAAAGGGGGCTGGCCCCACCAAAGCTCAAATGCACACCCCAGGAATCAGGCTTGGAGAAAGCTGGAGCGCACTCGCCAAAATCGCTAGCCCATCAGCCGGTCAACCTGCGAGCTCCGTGTGCCTTTGCTGTACTTTGGCCGAGGCAGGCCGCTCGCACGTGCCCTCCCAACGTCACAGCAGCTGGCCAGGGGGTCGCATCAGGAGAAGGAAACTACCACCGCAGTTCGTGCTCTCTCCTCAGCAGCGGGCCTGGCCCGCTTTCCATTGTATCCTCCTCCTGGAACCCATTTCCACCCTGCCAGCCCTTGTGTTAGCGAGGTTGGCATCAGCCATGGCTGGGTTGGGCCAGTGTCTCAGGGTGGAGAGCAGGTTGCGTGACTAGGTCGGCAGGGAGCTGCAGGAGAGGGGTCAAAGAGCCACAGGCTGCTGATACCCAGATTAGACTGTAATCCGTGGTGGTGTAGTGGTTAGAATGCAGTATTGCAGAGCTAACTCACACTCACTCCAGGAAATTGATTCTAAACGGCTCAAGGTCGACTCAGTCTTCCATCCTTCCAAGGTTGGTAAAATGAGGACCCAGATTGTTGGGGGCAATATGCTGATTCTGTAAACTGCTTAGAACGGGCTGTAAAGCACTATGAAGTGGTATATAAATCTAAATGCTATTGCTATTTTATACTCACCTAACAGCAAGATCACTGAAAAATAACAAAACATTACCAAATAGAATTGTATAGTAGTAGCAAACTAGTGTGCTATCCAGACCATCCTGGCTAAAATCTTATCTGTCAAGGATTAAAGTAAAATCTACTACTGGTACTACTCCTAGCAGTTACAGTTTGTGTCTCGCATATCTGTATTACTTTCTTGGCAACATTACATAAGTGGTCAGTGATTACTTTTTTTCAGGATATTTTTTTTCAAATTCCCAATCTAATTTTCATCTGATAATCTCCTATCTATCCTAATACTAATGAGCTCTGATCCTGCCCAGCTCTTTTGTGATCAAATATGGGCATGCAATGGAAGGATTATTATACTGCCCCACCATGCATAATTGTAGGGATTATATGTGATAACTCTGTAAATTAATCTGCTTTACATTTTAATGTAAATTCACACTTCCCAAATATGAATATACAGTATGTAGTACATTGAATGTTAGTACTTACAAATTTCAAACGTGTAGGATGCAGTTTTCCAATTATTAAAAAAATGTTAGTACTTACTAAATATATGAACAGAAAAACTGGTGGAAGTGACATTTAACAAATAATATACAGTAAAACCTCAACTTAACGGCGGTTTGTAGGAGGAAGAGAATTACATTAAACTTGGCTTCATTTCATTTGCATGAATTAATGTAATAATGATTTGTGTTATATAAATTCATGCAAATGACAAACCTTGAGAGTAATCATTCAAACTACTTTGAATACATTGGGCTTTGTTTTTTTTGATAAGACATCCAAATAGAAATTACACCCGGTGTACAAATGAAATCTATTAAACCAAAGATTTACTCTCTTGGACAGTATCTTCTGCCACACCTAAGAGCAGCGGGCTAAGTAGGGCTGAATGTTAATCTATATGGCTCCCTCTACTCAAAGACAAAGCTAGTCCTATGGACAAAGCATGCAAAAGAAAAATAAATAGTGTTGATTATAAGATGCTAAAGCCTGCTGATATGGGGAAAAGTTTGAATTTTCATTGAAAATTTCTCCATCAGTGTCCATCTAAAAACCCCTTTTGCCTGATTTGGGTGTTTTCTCATCAGTACCAGTCTCCACCAGGTCAAAATGTCTTCTGTTCATGGAAAGATTCCTTTTGTACATAAAGCCAGGGGTGTCAAACTCGATTTTATTGAGGGCCCCATCAGGATTGTGTTTGACCTTGGGGGGCTGGGTGGGTGTGGCCAGCTCCCAAGCTCCATTTTTGGCTGCAGCGGCCTCTTGCAACCTTCTGCCAGCGAACACAGAGCTCGGGAGGGCTGCACACAGCTGTCCTGAGCTCTGTTTTCGCTGGCACAGGCACCGCGAGCTGGTCCTTCACTGTTTCCAGGGCAGACCCATGGGCCAGATCTAAGCACCCTGCAAGCCGGCTTCAGCTCCCGGACCTTGAGTTTGACACCCCTGGTCTAAGCCATTACATATCTTCAACATTCTTAATTTCACAACAAAAAAGCAATAATTTAATACAGGGAAGGGTTTTTACCTCGAGAAGTTGCTGCTGATACTGGGGGCAGTTGCATTGGGGAAAAACTGAGGCCTCCATTAAGTAACTGTCCACTGTTTGCTGAATTAGGGATTTGGACAACGCCGTATTGGTTGATTTGGATTGGAGCGGTAAAAGTGACTACTGAGCCACTGTCTTGCGATGCTATTGCTTCTTCACTTTCTTCCCTCTTTACTTCCATGCTTGGTGTCAAGCCTGAGAAAGAGACAGGCCCAGAATTGGGATTGTATGTTGTTGTGGGTGTTGAGGGTGCAATGGAATTGGACAGAGAAGTCTGGAGGAGTTTGAAGTCTTTCACATCTTCTGAGGAAGGGACTAACATGTCACCCATGGAGATTCCATTGCTCAAAGCGTTGGGCGATGTTTTGAGTGGACTTGATGATACCGCCTGAGAAGATCCCACACTGAGACCATTGAGAAGGAGACCATTGGGGCCCTGAATGAAAGAAGTACCATTAAGAAAAACAGATGGATTGGGAGGCATAAGGTTTCCATTCAGTAAAACTCCTGAGGAGCTTAAGGATATTTTGGAGTTTCCAAGTTGCTGCATATATACTTGCTCCATTGGACTAGGAAGGCTTAAGCTGGTGCCGCCATCAGAGGTGCTTGCAAGGGAACGTGGAGACAAGTCCTCTTGCCCCTTGCTGGATTCATCTTCTGTGCTGGGATTACCATCCGACTCACTACAAATCAAGAGAGAAGCAACAGTGAATTGATGTGGTATTTTTCATTGAATCTTTGAATCATTGAAAAGAATCTTACTGAATTCTTTTCTCATGGATGGGAGAAACAATTATCCTACCCACAGAAAACTAACAGAACAAGGGAAAAAAGCACAAGGTTAGTCTCTATGAGGATTCCAGTTTTCCATATATAAACTGCTTATGAGAAGAAGAAAAATAACTAAATAAAAAAATTTCTTAATCATGGTACGGCCATCCTATGTATTTCTAAGGCAAAGAAAAAGACTCCCAAATTGTTTGATTATTAGTGACCAAATGCAAATATCCATGTAGGTTTTCTTAGTAACAATATAGAAATGCTTTCTTTTAGCATGTTTTGTTACTTTCCAGTCTATCCTACAGTGCTGATGCTTCCTGATGATATTAAGCAGGTGGGAGTCTCTTTAGCTTCTAAGCCCAGGCATCATCAATCAGCTAGTGCCACTTGGTGAGATATGCCGGCCTACTCAGAAATAAACAAACAACGGAACAAGCAAGCATTACTCCCATGTTCCTGCACCCAGAATTGCAGCTTTATATAGTGGAATTCTATACAGTAAGTATATTATACAGAGGTTGCTGTATGCAAAGTGACTTACTCTGTTTAGAATTTTTAGATGCCAAATGTGACACATGATTCTTTACTCTCCCCAACATTCTCAAAATTCCAAGTATCCTACCAGATCACAAATGTTGCAGCTCTTATTCTAGATCAGAGATGTCAAACTCAATTTCATTGATGGCTGTATCAGGGTTGTGTTTGCGTCGGGGTGCCTGTAGTGGCCCAACGCTCTGCCAGCGAAAACAGGCTCCCGAACTCCATTTTTGGCTATGACGGCATCCTGCAACCCTCTGCCAGCGAAAATGGCGCTCGGGAGGGCTCCTCCCAACCTCTGTTTTTGCCGGCAGAGGCACTGTGGGCCAGTCCTTTGCTGTGTCCAGGGTGGTCTAAGCATCCCACAGGCCAGATCTGGCTCCCGGGCCTTGAGTTTGACACCCCTGTTCTAGATTATATGTTTTAGAGAAGCAAAATGTGGCTTGGATGACAAGTTTTGTTTTAAAAACAGAAAGAAAGTAAAAGATTGCAAAGAGCGTCAACAGAAATTCCAATGTAGATTATCAAAATAGCAAAATGTACTTTACAGTCACCAATTTAGGTGGATTTATAAGCTAGAATAGGATAACAGAGTTGGAAGGAACCTTGGAGGTCTCCTAGTCCAACCCCCTACCTAGGCAGGAAACCCTACACCACTTCAGTCAACTGGTTATCCAAATCTTCTTAAAAACTTCCAGTGTTGGAGCATTCACAACTTCTGGAGGCAAGTTGTTCCATTGACTAATTGTTCTAACTATCAGGAAATTTCTCCTTAGTTCCAAGTTGTTTCTCTCCTTAATTAGTTACCACCCATTGCTTCTTGTCCTGCTCTCAGGTGCTTTGGAGAATAGTTTGACTCCTTCTTTGTGGCAACCCCTGGGATATTGGAACACTACTATCATGTCTCCCCTAGTCCTTCTTTTCATTAAACTAGACATACCCAGTTCTTGCAACCGTTCTTCATGTTTTAGCTTCCAGTCCCTAATCATCTTTGTTGCTCTTCTCTGCACTCTTTCTAGAGTCTCCACATCTTTTTTACATTGTGGAGACTAAAACTGAATGCCGTATTCCAAGTGTAGCCTTACCAAGGCATTATAAAGAAATTAACACTTCATGATTTTGAAGTGATCTTGATTGTATCCCTCTGTTTATGCAGCTAGAACTGTGTTGGCTTTTTTGGCAGCTGCTGCACACTGCTGGCTCATATTTAAATGGTTGTCCACTAGGATCCCAAGATCCCTCTCACAGTTACTACTATCGAGTGAGGCACCACTTATACTGTACCTGTGCTTTTTGTTTTTCTTGCCTAAATGTAGAACCTTACTTTTTTCACCATTGAATTTCATTTTATTAGATAGTGCCCAATGTTCAAGTTTGTCAAAATCCTTCTGAATCTTAAGCCTATCTTCCGGAGTGTTGGCTATTCCTGCCAGCTTGGTGTCATCTTCAAATTTGACGAGTTCCCCATTTATCCCCTCAGATGATGAAATAAAGTGTCATTCTTTTTATTCAAAATAGTGCAGAATGTGCAGAATCTTCTCCAGGTATTATATTCAAGTTATATTAATTTCAGAAACTGGGTCCTATTTTCAGGACAATATATTTAATGCAAATCTAATGAAATATATGCTAGAAAACCAATTTACCTAAACAGATAAACAGAATGACCATGGGTGGGCAAAAAAGTGATGAGAACAAAAGTGATTTCCAGCTGGCTGTCCCATTGATCTTGTTTATGGGAAGCTGGCAGAGAGTGTTGGAAATCACATGGCATGGCTGACTACAATAACACTGTAGCAGCCACAACTTTGCAAATACAACTGGTGTGAATATCCTTGAAATTTCAGTACATGTTTATTTATTTGTTAAATTTCTATGTTACCCATCTCACCTAAAGGTGACTCTAGCTGGCTTACAACCAAATAAAAACAAATGGTTATCTGGACCAAAAGTTAAAGAAAGGAATGTTTGCATATAAAATAATGCTATAGCTTCAAAGGACAGATCATGATTTTGGAATTAAGCATGCTTGATATTTTAAAATTTAATTTATACTTCTAGTTTCAAAAGTTTATACTAAAATGCATGTGAGGATTCCTATTCTTATAAGCCAGGGGTGTCCAAACTTGGCAACTTTAAGGCTTGTGGACTTCAACTCCCAGAATTCCCCAGCCAGCAGAGCTGGCTAGGGAATTCTGGGAGTTGAAGTCCACAAGCCTTAAAGTTGCCAAGTTTGGACACCCCTGTTATAAGCTATTAAAACAGTTTTTTAAGTGGTTTGATTAGCCAGCCAAATTTAAGTACTTTGCAAGTTCCACTGATTTAAGGACATACATAACTCTTTCACTGAGGTTCATAAAAACCTGAAAGCACTTAACTTTGACTGGATTATATCCAAACTATTTAGATAATAGGTGCATTTAAAAGAAAGACTTTCTTCATAATCAGCTTCAGACATTAGACATGGGCCACTTGTATGTACATAGGAAAGAAAGAGCTGCAAAGATTGACATTCTTAATGTGTTTCTACAGCATCTTCCTCAAAGACAAAGCATCGCATTACTCCTTCAACAGTGTTGAAAGGTTTCTAATTACTGCCGTGTGCAGCTTTTTACATTAGACAATTTTCATGAAGGAATAAAATGACATTTTCCCTTACTAAAAAAAACCTTGACAAAATTTATGTTGCAGTTATCTTTATGTGGTTGGGTTATTCACTTTGGGTGGATTCCTACAACATGTGGCTAACTCAAGACTACATTAGTCACATGATCAATCACAGTGTGTGAACCTAATCTGATAAATCATGATGTGATAAATCATAAAGTGGCTTGCTTAGCTTTGACTGTATGCCATGTGAACCCAACAATTTTGATTTGCGAAAAGTCATAGGTTATGGCTTAACGAGTTGCAAAAATTCACCAGCTAGTGATTTGTTGAATAAATTATAAACAATCCACAGCCCAGATCAGCATAGGAACCTCAGCTCTGGCAGAAAACTGAGAAAATTGACCAATGGTACATACCAATCATTCCACATCCTTTCAAAAAAAAAATACAAATGCATAAATAAAGTAATACAGCTTGGATTCATTCTTCTCTATTTGTTTCCTGAATATATTTCTCCCCACAGTGGCAAAACTATTTTTAAAAAAACCCAGTAATTTTGGACATAAAGAAAAATAAACTAGATAATTTTACTTCTTTAATTTAGTGAGATTTAAAGTCACTCTTATATTCTTGGAATGCTAGGATACATTTCTTGCTATTCTATGATGAAAACAGCATTTCTTGCTACTGTACTGTATTCTACAGTTTTTAAATTAACACGTACCTCCAAAAGAACTCCTACTAATTAATTCTGCCTGCTCATCAAAATTTATCAGAATAAGAGTCCAAAGAAGTTGCAATGCATAGTAATTCATGTTCAAAACTTGTATTGATCTGCTATTCCAAAATTCAAAAGTGTTGCTGGTTCTTTGCAAACCTTATGTGTATCAGCAAAAATAAATTGCAGATTTATGCTGTGGTGACACAGTAGTTAGAATGCAGTATGGCAGGTTGACTGTGAGCTTACCATTAAGTAAGGCAAAAGTTAGCAACACAGAAAAAAAAGAAGAAGAAACCATCACAGTATGACATGCTCCTATTACACATACAGGGATGCAATGGGCCCCCTCCTTTCAGGATGGATGCATTCTCATGTGCTTCTGTAATAAATGCCAAATAATTCTACCAATATTAGAGCAAACCAAGATTCATTATGGTATGAAAAAGAAATAATAGATTGATAGGGATCACAACAAGGCATTTAATGCCCAGACACAAATGTATCTCTATTTGTTGATGGAAAATTTCTTGCCTATATGGAGAAAAATTCTGATGTGTTTTAAATGCATTGGTTCCAATGGTAGTCAAGTATTGTGAAATTTATCAGCTCTTCTGTTCACTATGGAAAGAAGTGTCTAGCACACACACAGCTTGTACTCAGTGGTGGGTTGCTAACCAGTTTACTACTGGTTTGCTCGTGCTCACATGTGCGCTTGTTTGTGTGCGCAACACTTCTGCAGAAGCATCCAGGCGGGTGGGCAGAGCCTCTCACCGCCGTCACTACTGGATCGGCCAAACCGGGAGCAACCCACCTCTGCTTGTGCTTATAACGTATCTTTTTCAGATATTACATATGTACAGTAAAGCAAAGTTCATTTCACTCAGCTTTCTGTCTCATTATCCAGATCCTTTTAGAAAGCCCGCAAAAAAGATACCAATACTGCAATATCTGCCATTCAATAATAGACAATTTCTATAAATGGTCATTTGACACAGATACTCAAGCTAACAGTTCTTCAATTAGATCAGTGATTTGATCCGGTCCCTTTAAGAACTACAAGAAGGTTTTTTTAAAAAAACAACAACAACAACAACCAGATCATCACAACTCTCAATGGCAAATTGTGTAAATTCAACATGACCAAGAGTCATTTTGCTCACGTGGTTAAGGCTCCAGGCTAGAAACCAGGAGACTGTGAATTCTAGTCATGCCTTAGCCATGAAAGCTGGCTGGGTGATTTTGGACCAACCTCATTCTCTCAGCTCAACTCACCTCACAGGATTGTTGTTGTGGGGAAAACAGGACAAAAAAGTAGTATTAGGCATTTTCACCTTATTTATAAAAGTAATAGAAATAACAAAAGACTTCTGTGAAATAGGCGGTTTTTGTTTTACTCAACTTTGCGTCTGCCAGCTTTATTAGGCTTTCCGGTGTTCTGGGATCAAGGTGAGGAAGAAATAATGTCTTTCCCAGCCTATCTCTTATTCTCTTAAGCCCACCTTAAGAGAAAGAAGGACTAGGGGAGACATGATAGCAGTGTTCCAATATCTCAGGGGTTGCCACAAAGAAGAGGGAGTTAAACAATTCTCCAAGGCACCTGAGGGTAGAACAAGAAGCAATGGGTGGAAACTAATCAAGGAGAGAAGCAACTTAGAACTGAGGAGAAACTTCCTGACAGTGAGAACAATTAATCAGTGGAACATCTTGCCTCCAGAAGTTGTGAATGCCCCAACACTGGAAGTCTTTAAGAAGATGTTGGATAGCTATTTGTCTGAAACGGTATAGGGTTTCCTGCCTAGGCAGGGGGTTGGACTAGAAGACCTCCAAGGTCCCTTCCAACTCTACTATTGTATTGTATTATTGTATTGTATTGTATTGTATTGTATTGTATTGTATTGTATTGTATTGTATCTATCAGGAAAGATCAAGGCAGACTCTGGAACTAGCATTTTGTTCTATTATTAAGTGGAATCGCTTCTACTATTAAACCATAGCCTTTTTTTGACTAGGTGTATCCAAAGGAAAGCAGCAGCCAAGAAGATCTTGTAATAAGCCATAAAGGTAAAGGTTCCCCTTGCACATATGTGCTAATTGTTCCCGACTCTAGGGGGCGGTGCTCATCTCTGTTTCAAAGCCGAAGAGCCAGTGCTGTCTGAAGACGCCTCCGTGGTCATGTGGCTGGCATGACTGAACGCTGAAGGATGGAACGCTGTTACCTTCCCACCAAAGGTGGGCCCTATTTTTCTACTTGCATTTTTACATGCTTTCGAACTGATAGGTTGGCAGAAGCTGGGACAACAGGAGCTCACTCCTTACGCGGTGCTGGGGATTCAAACTTCCGACCTTTGTGATCGACAAGCTCAGCATCTTAGTCACTAAGTCCCTCTTATAATAAGCATAATAACATCTAATGCTGTAGAGTAAAGCAATATCCAGACCATCAAGATGCCCCAAATGGCAGTGGCTGGTTTCAGACACAACAGTCTACTAATGGCATTTTGAACTGATGAATTTACCACCATTAGGAGAGAAGGACCAAATTGTGTTAGCTGCCTTCAATCCTGGGTATTTCTCAAGGGAAGAAGAAACAGCACAGCAGGGGAGTGGAAGAAAAAGGTGATTGTAGCCAAAGCAGATCAGAGGGGGGTAGCGATGCAAATAAGGAGGAATGAGTTGTTTCTGTTTGATTACTTTCATTTTTGCATTTCGTTTAAATATAACTAAGGGTATTTTATAGACATCTCTACAAAAAGGTACCTTTTTTTTCTGGAAAGCACTTAACAGAGAGGACTAAGGAAGGAATACCGGACAGACACGAAAATTAACCCATAAGCAATAATTAATGCACTGCAAAATAAGCAGGTAACTTCTCTTAAAAGGGAGAAGTTGATTATATTCCAAGAGAGTTCATAATATCGTGAATGTTGCTAACAGCTGAAAGCAGTCTATTCTTAGACAGGAACAGGGACAACAGTTCATATTTCTATAAGGAAGGCAAAAAGAGCCAGTTAATTATCATGATTACAGTGGCTATGTTCAGACAATTTATTACAATGGTTAGGTGAGCTAACCATAGATTAATAAGGTAACCAATTTAAATTAATTCAGCTGTCTGTGTTTGAAGAACTCCCAGAACTATAAACTTATCGTGCAGGTTTATTTCCAACACACATAAAATCACATATTTTAGCCACTTGTAATATACAAACTTCTCCAAAATAAAACCAGGGAAATCTAGGCTGAATTTCCCATCCAGTCTCAAAGCTTATTGAATATATCCACCCAACATAACTAAATGAAGCCAGGTACAAATGTAGCGGTTCATTTGCATGATGTACAAATATCAATTTTAACATGAAATTCAGCTTTTGAGAATTGCTAATTTATTGGTTATGATTCAGAATGTCTGAATCCAAGTCAATGGTACCGTGGTCAAATATGATGCAGCAAACCACACTATGAACACTTATTTCATTGCTATTTTATGAATGCAAAGTATGAGTAGCTTTCTCTATCCATCACGTTAACTGATCGTGTATCAGAACTGATAAGGTTTGATAGAATAATATTTCTTTGCTCAGTGCATGAACCAAGGTTATATGTTTCCGGGATAATAACTGCTTACTTTTTAAAATTTCAGTGGTATACGCCACAGAGAGATTATTCTTTTACATAAAAAGAATGTGTGTCTTTGATCTTGTGCACAAGACAACAGTTATTGGCTGGTGATCATTACAGTCAGGGTGCTGTCAGTGAACCAGTCAATTGATTGGACTTATAGATGCTGTGTAGCGTTTAGGGGCTCAACCTTTTGGCTTGCCTGGGCTGCATTGAGTGAAGAGGAATTGTCTTGGGCCACATATAAAATATAGAATATAGTTAATGTAACTAATGCAATAATAATAATAATAATAATAATAATAATAATAATAATAATAATAATAATAATAAATGTAAATAATAATAAGACAAAAAAAGTCAGGATAGTCGATGTGGCAGTGCCTGGAGACAGCAGAATAGAAGAGAAAGAACGGGAGAACATAACAAAATACAAAGACCTACAAATAGAAATAGAACGACTATGGCAAAGGCAAGCAAAGGTAGTACCAATAGTAATAAGCGCCTTGGGTGCAGTCCCAAAAGAACTGGAGCACCACTTGAACACCATAGGCATTGACAAATTTGCCATCAGTCAATTGCAGAAGGCAACTTTACTTAGAACAGCTTCCATCCTGCGACAATATCTGTAACGCCATCAAACATCCAGATTTGCCTATCCCAGGTCCTTGGTAAGGACTCAATAGGTAGATACAATACAATACAATAATAATACAATACAATACAATAGTAGAGTTGGAAAGGGACCTTGGAGGTCTTCTAGTCCTACCCCTTGCCTAGGCAGGAAACCCTATACCGTTTCAGACAAATGGCTATCCAACATCTTCTTAAAGATTTCCAGTGTTGGGGCATTCACAACTTCTGGAGGCAAGTTATTCCACTGATTAATTGTTCTAACTGTCAGATAAAAATGCCAAACCCAGACTGAACATCTGGCTGACTTTGCGATGATTAATAATAATAATTATTATTGTGGGGCCACATTACTAGCTGTCCAGGGCTGCATGGGGCCCATAGGACATGGATTGGACACTCCTGCTGTAGACCATCTATTATGATCTAAAACAAGCTGAAACTGTGAGCTATCTCTATAAATAGCATTGCTAGCCAGAATTTAATTTTAATTTAATTTTAACAATTTTAATTTAAATTATTTAATTTTTTTTAATGAACGTTCTTCAGTACACAAAATTATGCTTGGCAATATCGATGGAAATAGAAGGGGAAGAAAACGGATAAAGTGGATGGATGCAATGTCTTTGGAAAAGCAAAGAGTTATTACAAAGGATAGGTCAGGATGGCAAGCATTTGTCTATGCAGTTACTATGAGTCAAAATCAACCTGGCAGCTCCTAGCTAAACAAAAAAAAAATGTTTATAAAAAGAGAGAAAATACATAATAAAGTTTGGCCCTGGTTTATGCTCATTTCCGAAAGCTTGGAAAGGAAAAAAAAAACACCAAGGATGCTTTTAAAATGGAAAATACCCAGGATCTTAATAAACATTTTACCCACCAAAGGAAAACTGTTTTCAAAAGCCCTGCAAGGCCCAGGAGGTAATTATCTCATAACGTAACACACTCCCCCCTCAAGCCTCTTTATTCTTTAGGAGCTATAGCAAGTCCAAACATCCACACATGCCTTCAGTCTTCTGTACCCTCCACCTGGCTAGCATTTGCTGACCGGCTCTCCTCCACCTCACTTTTGATTTGCCATTTGTGCACTTGATGTCTTTGCTCCAAGGACGCAAAGGAGCTGGATCAGCACAATTGTGCCCTTACTTGAAAATAGAGGTCTTTGAGGCTTTAACAAAAAAAAGCAGGCAGCAATTTTTCTTGTCTTCAGTCAGACCCTCTAAAAAGGAAGAAGGAAGGGAGGTACCTTGTGCAGAGGTATGTCACCTCACCTGCCTATTGCAAGGCAGATGACTATCTGGGGTGACCTCTTGCCAGGCAACTTTCCCCTCCTTTTAAAAGGTTAGCATTTGGAAGGCTCTAAAGCAGTTCCCTGGAGCTATAGAAGGGGATTTCTGCAGCATCAGGAATTATGTCCACGGATTTAGTTGGAAAATAAGAGATCTACAGGCAAGGTTCCCCAAAGGAAGACTGAGTAAACAAATTGTGCCAAGTCCTGGTTTGCATATTCACAACTGCTGGATTCACGGCAACACCATAAATTATCAAACCTCTCGTTATGGCTCAGCATGATGTGAAACTCCAGCCACAGAGGACTCTGGCTCCAATGGAGAAGCCAGCTAAAAGACATCTGGCAGGTTGCTTAGAATCATAAACTGTGGAAGACCCCATTCCCATCTTCTGAGGACATAAACCTGATCCAAATCAGCACAGAATCAAGTTTCACAACAAGAAGAGCAAAGAAGGCACCAACCAAAAGGGAGGGAGGGAGATAGCTCACTAGCCAAGCAGATGAGCTTCAAGTTCCACTTTTTTTTCCTTCCTGGGTGACATAAAACCTGGGGAAATAATTAACGCTGTCAAACAAAATGAGTTTCCTCACAATATCCAAACCCAAACGGGTCAAGGAATAGGAATTATTATTATTATTATTATTAATTATTTATTATTATTATTATTATTATTATTATTAAAGGGAAGTATATAAGGGATGCTGGATCTACATAGGAAGAAACATAATTTTTCACTTCTGTTAAAGAGAAGATAGGCTGAAGACCTAGAGCAGGGGTGTCCAAACATGGGAACTTTAAGACTTGTGGACTTCAACTCCCAGAATTCTGGGGAGTCCACAAGTCTTAAAGTTCCCAAGTTTGGACACCCCTGACCTAGAGAAAAGGCTTTCCTTCTGTCAAAGATAGACCCAAAATATTAGGCTGGACATACAGCAAGGAACATAAGCTATGTTGCAGAGCGTGGCAATGAGGTGCTTGGGACGAAGCACCAGGGGGTACAAAGTTCTTAATTTTTGCAGAAAGAGACAAATCTTGGACAAAATCACTAGACTCAAAAAGATCTGAGCTACAAAGAAGGCTTGAGGATTAGGGAAAGAAAGGTTTGAGAAAGTCTGGGGAAGCTATGCCCCCAGGCACAGATTTTTTTAAAAAAAAAAAAGATTACAAGGAGAAACCAGAGCTGAAAAATAGGGGGTGGAGATCTTGGAGATACATTGTGAGAGAAGATGGTGAGAAATGTATGTCTAAAGGATCAAACAACCTTTTAGTTTGCAGTCAACAATCCCTTCCTTGAATCCAGTAACTAGGAAGCAGAAATGGAGAAGAAACGCCAAAGTTGCTGGGAGTGGGAGGCTGGAAAGAAAGGGGCTGCTGAAGGTAAGCGCCATATTTGTTAGGAATGAAAGCCAGGCAAGGACAGGGGGCAAGGGCGGGGGGAAGAGGCAGACACAAGGGGAGGGAAACAGGAAGAGCAAGAAAGAGGCAAGGTGTTAGATTGAGGCAAATTGCTCTGGGGGGGAATGAAACAAAGCCAGACCAGGAGGTTAGAAAGCAGCAGGGCAGAAGGCTGGGAGGCTTAGGAATTGAGGCCTAAGGATAGAGTTTGGGAAAGCAGCAGAAGCAGCAAACCAGGTGCCTTCCTTGGAGCCATGTTTTTTTAAATCTTTGCCAGGGCTCCAAAATGCCATAGGTAGCTTTGAGGAGTGCACAATTTGTACTCCAGCCAACAATATAAGAAGGTTCCGTAATGATGTCCTGCACTACAGGGATGTTGTTAGGTTTACCAAGAATATATAGGAAGCACTTTGAAATCCAGACCCCAGAAGGCAGAGGAAGAAATGGCATAAGCAAAGGAGGATTATCCCTCCAAGGAAAGGTGAAAGTCAAGAGGTAGAGAAGGTACCAGAAGAAATGAAAGGGGATGTAAACCGAAGGGAAGGGTGGAATTTACTAAACTCAAGAGGAGGATGAGGCTCATTGCCCAATCTCACTATGACTCCATCTGCTAACCCTGCAGGTCATTTCAGGCCCTCCTGGCTTTTAATAAGGCCTTAAAGCTTGGCCGTTTTCCCCCAGGAGGTTGTGGAGCCTGAGATCGCTTTGTCCAATCTAGCAGTGGAATGATTTTAGATGTTATTCTACACTGTTGTGTTTCTAACCTTCAGTCCGCTGCCTAGAGTCATTGTAGGGTAGAGGCAATAACAGAATTTGCTTAAACTTTCAAAGCTTAGTTGAGCAGAGATTCTGAACATGTGCAGCGAGTTTCCTTCCCTTCTCGAAGGAATTTACGAGGAGAATCTCCAGAAACATAAGTTGCTCTGCTTCCCGCCATGCCCCCCCCCCCCGGCCCCAGCTCTGATGGAAGTTTAAAAGGCTCCGGGGGGAACACGCGGCTCTCTCACCTTTTGGACTGCGGCTCCGCGGGGTTGCGATCCCGTTGCCGCCGGTTTTTGAACCAGTTGCTGACTTGCGTGAGCGAGAGGCCGGTGATCTTGGCCAAGTTGCGCTTCTCGGCCGGGGAAGGGTAGCGGTTCTGCTTGTAGAGCTCCTTGAGGGCATTGCGCGACTTCTCCTTAAAGCAGTAGACCGTCTCCTCGCCGTCCCAGATGGTGCGCGGCAGCGGGAACTTCCTGCGCAGGCGGTACTTGTCGACGGCGCCCAGGGGTCGGCCGCGGGCCCTCTCCGCCTCGCTGTAGCGCGCCTTGTACCAGAGCTCCTGCAGGAGAGGGTGGTTGGCGGCGTCGAAGCTGTGGCTCTCCAAAATCCCGTAGAGCTCGGCGTAGAGTCCCTGGTGGAAAGCCACCAGCGCCCGGGCTTTGAGCAGGCTCTCGTTGCCACGTAGCAGGTCGCTCTGGGGCAGGGACCACAAGAACCGGGCCAGGCGGTCTAGGTTCCCGCCTTGCTGCAAAGCCTCGCAGACGCAAGCGACGTGGTCCGGGGAGAACGCCAGCAGAGCCTGGGGCGAGGAGGAAGACGAGGACGACGACCGAGGCGAAGGCGAGGACAAGGGAGACGCGGCGGCGGCGGCAACGGCGCCGAGATTCCGCACCAAAAGTTCCGAGTGGAGTAGAACTTGACCCGCGACCCTACCGGCTGCTGCTTCCTCGTCCTCCTCGTCGTCCTCTTCTTCCCCGGCTCCTTCCTTCCTAGCAAAACGAGCCGCCGCCACTGCGAGACCAAAAGGCGGTGCAGAGGTGGGAGCCGAGCCTCCCGAGGTTACCTTCTCGGTCGCCCCGCCGCAGAACATTTCCAGGACGTTTTCTTGCTTGATCGTCGCCACCACGCTGGGAATCGCGGTGGTGGGAGAGGCAGAAGACATCTTCCACCCCCCCGGTCTGGGTTTGGTGTTAGGTGGAGGGGCTTCTCCCCCGGCTTTCTCCCCCCTTTTTTTCTTCCTTTACAACCCCCCTCCCCGGAAAGTGCTCACACACCCCTCCTGCCGCCGCCGCTCCTCCTCCTCCTCCTCCCGGACCGCCACCCGGCTGGCGTTTAGCTGATCAAGTTTCCCCTCCGCCACGTAGTAACCATTAAGACAGCTTGTTCTAGCAAAGCTCGTGTAAACGGATCGCAGTTTCTTCTCCCCCTTCTCCCCCACCCTCTAGCCGCTCTCCTCTCCCCCTCCTTTTCGCTCTTTCTTTCGTTCCTTCTTTCCCTCCCCAACGTGACTCCTCAGCGCTTCGCTCTCCTGCTACATATTCTTAATAGCACAAGCAGTCGGCTGCATTCGGGAGGGCTCGCTGATTGGCCGACTCCTATGGAGGGGGGCGGAGGATCCGGTGTTTCTATAGAAACCGTCAATCAACTCCTCCCTCTCCCTCGGCTTTACGCTCAACCCGACTTCCTCCTCCAAAATGTGAATACCTCTACCTGGAGGCTTCTGCTGCGCTTTGATTTGGCTTCGTGCTCTGGTTTCTCCCCGCTCCGGTTGCCAAACAAAATATTACAACTGATACCGTAAGCTGGTTGGTGTGGGCAATTTTGTTTTTACACTTTGTAGGAGAGACATTGTGAAACGCACGCGCGCACGATCCAACTTTGGGAATTTCCAAATGAATTAACTACTCAGGTTGGGCACTTCTGAATGGAGAGAACCGGTGTCGGCAGCAATGGGGTAGGAGATAGCAACTTCAGGTTGAACCAGACCAAAGACACGATGCGTGTTAGGATAATCAGCGGATTAAGGCTGCAACGCTGGTACTGAGTTTCAATTAACCCACGGGGACTTGCAGAAAATTGAAAGTTTGAGCGAGTTTACTTTGGAGAGGAGCCAGCTCGGTTTATTCACGCTATGATTGCAATCATTTGCATACTTGTCCGAGTTCAGTGGAACTTCAGATTGGACTGCAGCCTTAAACACGCACCTTTACCTTGGATTAAACTTTACTGAACTCAGTGGGACTT
Organism: Natrix helvetica; assembly: GCF_964273705.1. Taxonomy (NCBI): domain Eukaryota; kingdom Metazoa; phylum Chordata; class Lepidosauria; order Squamata; family Natricidae; genus Natrix; species Natrix helvetica. Next base: position 32,540,523 of record NC_138548.1, read on the forward strand.
TCATTTGTAAATGCCTAGACTTGATCTGTTGCTTTTGTTATTTAAACAAAAAAGGATTCTTCTGCCCCCCACCCCCAAACAAGACGATTTTGGCAGATAACATCCAGATGTGTAAGCTTAGTTTCAGTACTAGAAGACAAGAATCCTACCTGGAAGTTAGGAACTTAACTCATTGGGATTTATCTCTAATCTCTTTTGTGCTTAGGATCCCAATGCAGTTTTAAACAATATTCATTCCCATAACAGTTGTATGAAGAAATGTAGTTTGTATATACCCATTTTACAGATGGCAACTGATGATGGAGAAAGATTTGTCAAGGATAGTTGTTTTTTCTGCACTTTAAAAAAAAAACTTTAGAGCAGGCTTAACTGGCTACTGCTATTAACTTTTCCTTAGATGCAAATTCTTCTGAGTTCAGATGTGCTTATTTCCAGATCAGCATTTGGTAGAATTATAACGTTCATTTCTCAGAAATATTGTTTATGGGACCAGAGCCACAGGAGTTCAATCTTTTTACATTTTTCTACCACAATGCCTTTAATTGTTTTGTAGGCAAAGAAATGGAAAGCCCTCCAATTATAAATCCCAATATTGCCCATGGTGTACCTGGCCTAAAACAAAGTTAGTATTAAATAAGTATAGGTGATAGCTACATATGAGTGAATGATAAAGAAATAATCAAGTATGAACAAAAGCATGTTCTGATATATTGAAACAGTAACTTGCTACAGAACAAATAGATTCCAAAGAATGGTAGGAAAGATCAACTTTCCACAGATGGATAAAGATTCCCATAATTCTGGGTGAGAATTGAAATCCAATACACCTAGAAGGCTCATGGGTATAAAAGGTGTAGGGTTGCTGGACTCTTTTAAATATTTTATATACAGACATCTGAATACATCTGAATACACAATTAAAACCAAATGACAATGACAAATCAATAAGATTGAGCATAATGTAGTTAAAGTACAAACACTTTTGTGATTGGATTCACAGAACACACTTAACTAGGGTGCATAAAGTCAAATCACTCCAAAGTAATGAATTTGGCTGGGGTTGGGGTTTTGGTGCTTTATAGTATACAAACTCAGCCCAGTTAGTTAGTGCATGGTTTGGTGTGTTGAACCAAACTTCCAAAACAGGGTATAGTAACAAAAATAAGAATATTGTATTGAACTAAGTAGCCATAAGCGTGTTTATTCAGATCAGGTCCTGTGCAGTTTCACATTTATTTCCAAAGGGAATGAACATGAGATTGCAGTCAAAAGTGTCATTGATGCAGTCTATTCAGAGTGGCTGAAAAGTCACTCCTACACCCAGGTACATGTGCAGAGGGTTGCAATGCAATTGGCAATAGAGCTCAAGTAATATAATGGCACTTCTGGCAAGTAAAGAAGGTAAATATTGTCAAAATGTTTGGGTGATTGCAAGCTTTGTCAGTCTCTGTTTTTCCAGGAAATTATCAATTACACTTTACTGTAAATTTCATCATTAATTTACAAAAGCAAACATTTCACCATTCAGTAGAATCAGGAACTAGTGGTAAAATCCTAATTGCTCTTCTAGGAAGGAGCAAGAAGACAGAGACGGATGGGAAAGATATAAACAAAGATTGTCTTGATACCAGAAAGAAGACTTCAGAGCAGCCTGAGCATTGTTGTCTCAGAATGATTGAGGATGTAACTCCAGCTTTCTGGAGGGTGCTGAGTTGAGAAGGGCAACTTGTGGAGTAGGATGAGATGGGATGATTGTTAATTTTACTATATTGTCTGGGCTCAATTCTCAGAATATTTCTTAATTCTGAAATGAATAATGCCAAGGATCAATACATTCTCCTAAACTTAGTGAATTTTAGACTTACTTTGGCTCTCCTGATGCTATTCTGCCTGCACTTTACCAAAAGTTTGTCTACCTTCAATGAAATTACAGCTCACTTTTACGTAGGTTTGCTCATTGGGAAGTCCCACTGATTTCAAGATTTCTAAACACAGATCAGTGTATTTAAGCTTTCAGCCTTACCCACTAACAAAATTTCCAAACTTGCTGTTTTTTACATAGTCTGGTCTATGGACATTTTCCAACTGCTGTACTGTAGCCATTTTTGACTGGATGATGGCCTACATGGCTCAATACATCAGGAAGGTACCAGCCTGAGGAAGCATAAGATAGAGAATGGATATTGAGTCTACATTACAAGAGTGTAATTGTAGGGCTATTTACTTAAGTGTAAATCCAATTAAGTCCATTGGATTTACTTCTGAGTAGGTGCAGGTGAGGGGATGATTCATCCAAAAGATGTTCTTGACAGATTTCTACAGGAACCACAGAAAATGAGAAGTCTGATATAGATTATTTTTTTCATGGGTTCTTTCCTATGGGGCTATTTCTGCAGTCTTTATATGATATCAAGCATTATCTTGTTTTAGAACACTTAGGAAGACCTATATTTACTCCACCTCCAGCTTCACAGACTAGGACAGGGGAATCAATAGATACAAATCTTCCTCTTCCATTGCTGGAATAGGCAACAATATTCCACAAGTGACACCATTGTATGCTATATGAGAGCACATCTCATTTAAGTTAGTGGGACTTGCCTCTGGGGAAACATCACAACACACACATTGGAGAATGCAATGTTAAAGTATGAAATTATTTCAAAACAACTGTTTAGATCCAAGTTATTAATTTCCTGGTTGGTATTGAGGGGGGAGGATCTTAATCTTCCATATCTGGTTTAATGCAGGTGTTTTGAGCATAGCTGCCAAGTCACACAACTTTTGCAGCTCTTCAGAAGGGCAATATTTATCTGAACTGGGACTTCAGGGTCTTTACTAATTTATGAGTCTCAGGTCAGACCAGGCATTTTCTAGATTTAGGTAGAATTATAGATTGAATTATATTTATAAGCTGCCCAGGGTCTCTTAGCAGTGAGACAGGTGGCAATAAATTTAATACATAATTCTTTTCCACATAGTGTGGAAGGAAATCTGAATCAAGATAGAAAAGCTCTGAAATGTATCTCTCTCTGTAAATGGAAACTCTTTCTTTCTAGGGTGATCCGGGTGGATTGAATCTGTTACCCCTCATAATAATAACAAGCTGCATTTGCACTTCTCAATTGACTTTGGAGACAGTCCCCGCAATAGGGCTTTGTTGTAGTGAGGCAATAGGGATAGGAAGCACAGTCCCATTGGCCACCTCCTGATCAGAAAGGGGTCACCTTCACACAAGCTGGGTTCAATCTTAGCCTGCCTTTACATTACACTTGAATGGTTTAATGAGCCCCAGACCGCATGTTATCATACACGGTCGGGATCACAGCAACACCTGGTCTAAAAAGAAGTGTGGTTGGTTTGTGGTTCAATAGAAACATCCCACTTTTGAGATGTGGCTACAAACCAGTTCAATAGAAGGCTGTTGCGTGATGATCATCTGCATATTCCAGGGTCCTTTGTATTCAACGTCCTACATAACACGCAAGCCTCGCATTCGTAATACTTCTGTAACTTGACCGGAGTGATCTTGTAACCTGCCTGGAGATGTCTCTGCCAGCGCGGAGCCGGAAAACAAAATTAAATCCGAGTTAGTGGCTTTGGGGAAACCCTTTTACATAATGGTTATTCCGGTTTAGAGCAGAATGGTCGCTCAGAAGCAACCGGGACTGACTGAGACGAGTTTCCTTTTCCACACGTCTGGCTCCGGGGATGCTGAATGGAAATGGACGGAGGGATAGTCGAATGGCTCAGTCACTGTCAGTCATTTGCAGGCAGCCGAATGCCCTGTTTACATCAGGGAAATTAGATCTGGGAACCTCCAGGCAAATACAGACAAGGCAGGCAGAACCACCGACTTGGTAGTTAGGCATGCGCCCCCCCACCCCCTCGGGCTTTCAGTCTTGAGGAAATGAAAGCAGAGCCCCTTTTGGTCCGCTGGAGGTTCAGCGGCTGGAACTCCTCAGGGTACTGAATCTGCCCACCAGAGGGGCAGCTGGTAGGGAGCTGCTATTCACTGCATACTGAGTTAGAGCAAGCCCTAAATGGCAGCAAGGAAATTGAGATAACTTTGATGCCCCTTTCAACGGCCATCCGGAGTTTTGGAGCTCAGTGCAGCGCAATTTACGTGGCTAGTTTTTGTACAGGCGCAAGTCCGGGCATCGGAACAATTGTGGTAAGGGACGGAGCGGGGGGGATGGAGGTCTGAAGCTAGAAATCTACGTTCGCCTCGATCCCGGAACGCCTCCACTCGAAATTGCCCCGAACAGACACTGGCTGACGGAATCGCAACCAGTACGATTCTCTTACTTAGAGCTAGGCAGCCCTAGACCGTAACAGTCGACTTGGATGTCAGTGCGATGGACAGCTACCTCTAAACTTTTACAATTATTTGTATGTGTGTTGTACACACACACATATATACACACATGTGTACACATACATAGACACATATGCACACACATATATATGTTTGTATATGTATACACACACACACACACAAATTTCAGTTTACTGTCATGGACGTCATCTTAACTTTGTTGATTATATCCCTAATTTATCAAATCAGTTATATGTCTATGTCTATTTCTATAATTGTCTTGATGTCTACATGGTGCGTCATTCCATACGAATCCAAGCTTATTCTACAGTCAGAGTTCAATGTGATGTCAGAAGCCACCCCATAAATTCAAAAAGAAAACTCAAATTAGATACAGGATGCGTCTAAGTGGGTACACTTTTCAATTAGATTTATTTCAGTGGAAACTGATGAGCTGTACGATCCTTTACTTTTAAGAAGAGTTCCAGAATATTGGAATGAATTAGACTTAATGCTGGGGATGACCCTTTGACTCAATGGCCCCAAGCACATCTATACATCAATCTTCCATTCGCCTGACCTCAAAGAGAGACTCACAGCTGTATTAACTAACTTTGGGGTTTCAGAGATATACGCTTGCACAGTGAGAATCTTCACTCAGAAACTGCCAGGAATATTCCAGTATTTGAGGGGCTGCCACAAAGAAGAGGGAGTCAAATTATTCTCCAAAGTGGGGGGGGGGGGAGGACAAGGAACAATGGTTGGGAACTTTATCAAAGACAGAAGCAATCTAGAATTAAGGAGAAACTTCCTTACAGTGAGGACCAATTAACCAGTTGCCTTCAGAAATCGTGGGCACTCCATCACTTGAGATTTTAAAGAAGAGACTAGACAGTCACTTGTCTGAAATGATATAGGTTCTTCTGCTTGAATAGGGGGCTGGGCTAGAGGACCTCCAAGGTCCCTTCCAGCTCTCTTCTATGTGTCCCTCAAAAAGGGTAGGTGAGGCATCTTTTGCTGCAAATAATGGGACATGAGTATGAAGTCAATTCCTTTCCTTTTCCACCACCATCACTTGCACATCATCAGCATCTGGATACTTCCCTGGCTCGAAAATAAATGCCAATGTCATTACCAATTTCATTTAGTCCTCCAAGGCAAAACACTGATAGACTAACAGCCTGATCCCTATATACCGGTAGGTTTCCTCAGAAGTAAATTTGAGCTAGGACAAATGACCACGTTCATTTAATCCAGATAAGCTCACATGAAGGAACCTTGGGTCTCGTTCTTTATGCATACTTATTGAATAAATATTTATGTGCCTCTCTTCCAGTAAGATTTCGTAAAACGTTATTAAACGAAGCAAAGTTTGCTTTTGAGTCGTGCTGACTGATCTAATGCAGCTTTTCTTGAACATTGACTTCGACTGCGAGTGTCTGCAAAACTGGTTTCCAATACGATCCTTGAGAGCCGCCCTAGACCACAATAGCCGACAACGACTTGGGTAAATACTATTGAAATCGACGGGCTATGTTTACGAAGGACGTACCGTGTTAGGTAAAATGGAAATAAGTGGTAGGAACCCATCAACAGGCTTCAGGTTTAATTCAGAGATATTTGAGGGGGAATAAATGCTATTCAATGCAGTGCGACTTATGTCTGAATAATGTTATGTATAAGATCTTGTTGGAAGGATGCGATCCAATGCTCGCTCACTGAAGACACTGAGGCTTCACATTGGGATGATATTATATACCGAATTGGGGAGCATATTGCACTGTTATTTTATGGCTTTCCTATTGCTGTTGCGGCTACTGTCTCTAGTAGTTCCTGCAAGCCCCGCGGGAAAGGAATCGTCTCGTCTGAACCGATGTTACTCTAATTGTAAGCGCTGAAGCTTTTTTATTTTATTTTAAGGAAATAAATAAACCGAATGAATAGAAGTTACTTCCGAGTAAGCACGGATAACAGTGTTATACATCAAATACCTCCTGAAGAATTTCGCTTCAATTCGCCCCCCCCACTCACCCCCCCCCCCGCTTTTCACCCGCTCTCCTCTTTTCAAAGCACACATAAAATAATTAGCAAAGGGCGCAAAGACTTTTTTCTCTGTTGCACAGCGGAACGATTCTTCCCCTCGCCGGAGAGCCAGACGGACGTTTTTAAAGGGCGGACGCCGTGTTTCTGGAACGAGGGTGGCGGCGGATCCGGCGGCAAATTTAGTCGGAAGATTCTCGCCATGGATGACCAAGGTTGCCCCCGGTGCAAGACCACCAAATACAGGAACCCTTCCCTCAAGCTGATGGTCAACGTTTGCGGGCACACGCTGTAAGTGTCTCTGGCTTGCAGAGGAGCGGTGGGAGAAAGGCAGGAAGCTCCGCTGTTAGGGCTTGGAGTCTCCGCAGAAACTGAGGATGGGAAAGCCTGTTTCAAAAGCTAACATAGGTCTGGAACAGAGGTCTTCAAACTTGGCAACTTTAAGACTTGTGGACTTCAACTCCCAGAATTCTCCAGCCAGCTGGCTGGAGAATTCTGGGAGTTGAAGTCCATAAGTCTTAAAGTTGCCAAGTTTGGGGACCCCTGCTCTAGAAGTTACACTCTAGGCACCTCCTTTATTATCTAGAGATGATGGAAATAGGCTGCAGTGAGAGAAATGTAATTTTTCAGGTGTTTAAAGGTCATAAGCCCTAGAGGAGTTTTAAACAATACAGAGGATTTCAGAGGATCTCTCTGCAATAAAAAACATTGAAAGGTCTTGCAATGTTAAATGTATTTATTATTGTACTGTGTTTCTCCGAAAACAGGACAGGGTCTTATTGTCTTTTGACCTTCAAAATAAGCGCTTGGCCTTATTTTTGGGGAGGTTTTATTATTTTTGAGGTGCAGTAGGCAGCGAGCGTGGTCACCTCTTGGCTGCTGCTGTGTTGCAATATTTTCGGAGAGGACTTATTTTTTTGGGGGGGGGGAGGGCTTATTTTACTGCATGCACTCAAAACCCGATTGGGTTTATCATCTGGGGAGGTCTTATTTTCAGGGAAACAGGGTAATGGTGAGATGTTTGTGTTTTGGTTAAGGCCAACCTGACTCTATTCCTTTTTTGTTGGTGTATAAGATGTAAGTGTAGCTGCATGTTGTACCAGTTGAACATAATCATTTTTTACTGTGCTTCTCTTCAATCCACTCTGAAGAATGTTTATTGTTTCTTCAGCATAACACCCACTTTCTAGAGTGCTACTGTTTTTATGTAGGCATCATTTGAAGCCAAAGAAATGTATGGCTGAAGGTGGTAGATAATTTCTAACAGGTGTGAAATACATTTTTGCCTACTGGATTTGAAAGGAATAGAATAGAATATAACTTTATTACGGTCATAGACCAGCAATAGACATCACTGTTTACAATATATTTAAACATAATACTGGCATTAATAGTGGATAATAACATCCCCTATTCAAAGGAGACATTGGTTATGGACTCCTTAGTGCTTTCTGAGTTTGCTTGCTTGCTATTTATAGATATTTCATTATTTGATCAGGTAACATCATCAGAGCATGGGATTTGCTGCCTGTTTATATACAGTAACTTGCCCTGCCTTGTTGATGGAGGCGTGTTTTGCTCCTTGGCAGGTCCTTGATTGGGATATTGTACTCTGCTTCACTGCTTGTCCTTTATTAATCCTTGCTTTCTGGGTATTGATTGCTGTGGAGGATATGTTCCGACCCTTTTGTTTTCTTTTTAGTTTTTTGTATTTTCTCTTTTGAATGGTGTGTAAAAGTGGTTTATACGAAGGATTGCATTTCTTTTTCTGGAATTTGTATCAAGTCAAGTCAATGTTTATTACTGTCAAAGGTGCCAAGTTACAACATCCCAGATAAATGGTGGTCCAGCCTCTACTTGAACTCATCCAGTGATCAGCCTTGAATGTTGTGTTGTTACATTCTTCAGCCTTTGCTCCCAGCAAATACCACAGCCCATGACCTGATGAGTTTCATCAGTAAATATTTATTTCATTTTTAGATAGTAATATGTTGGTAATGATCATGTCTGTCCACATTCTGATAGAGGGTAATTTCATATTCTCTCCCTTTAGGGATCTATTTGTCTCCTGTTCTGCATCCCTCTTTTTTACCTCTCAGATTCAGAATTGTTTTCCCTGTCAGGACCTAGACACTGTTTCTGGGTTCCAGAAGTGCAGAATATCTTCTATGTTTCTTCCCTCTGTAACTCTAGGAAGGTTCCCTTTGCATCCACTGTCAGATTTATGAACTGAAAAAAACCTTTCTTCTTTCTCAGAAGCTAATATAAGGCTATTCACTGTTTTGGTCCTTTGATTTTTTTCTGCAAGGACTACAGTACTACAATTTTTCATATATTCAGTTATATGTGAAATTATTTTCAAGCTGGAGCACGAGCATAAGCATTACAGGTCATACTTTCAGATTTCTCCTCCATTTATCTCTGTCTTTGCTTATTGGGGAATTATTAGTAGAAAGTTTACTTATTCCTGAGCATGGGGAAGACACAGAAGAAGAACACAGCTGCACAGAGTTGATACAGTGCTCTAAAAGAGAAAGGTGAGAACCAGGGCTGTCAATTTGACTACAGTAATGCAGATAATCGCTAGATAGTAGCAAAGAAATATTATTATCTAGCAGTTGTCCAGATTTATGAAGTCCAATTTTGTGGAAAGCAAAGGCAGCATATGGCTAATTTCATTGATGTAGTGCAACCAAGAATTCTTTGTCAAGTGCATAGTGCTGTTTTAAGCTAGATTTAGTTAAATTTACTTTTCTCATATTTTCTGTCTAACTCTTTTGCTCAGTATTACATACTGTTTTCCAGAGCTATGCATAACATTGCCTATCTTGAAAGAGAGTCATATGATGGTGTGTATATATCTGCATATCCTTAGGGGATAAGAGCTGCAGTTGAAGTCATTTAAAAGGCAATCATGCTGCGGAAGGTATTTAACTATATCAAATATAATGAGTGAAACTTTCTGGTAAATATTATGAATGAATGAGTCTGTGTGAGCATTTGCAGATTGGATCATAGAGGAAAGATTACTCATGTTAAGTGAAAATATATTTTAAAATACAATCAAAATACCGCTTTCTACTTTTTTATCCTTTTTATTATATTAAAAAAAACTATTGTAATAATTTTCAAAATGTAATTTTCAAAATAAGACATGAGCTGTTAAACTTTTTCTGTTCTTTATCTCTTTGCTACTAATGTGGTGAATCCATATTTTTGAAGCACAGAACCCGAATAGAGGTAAATTAATTAATCAGTTAAAGGTTTTTATGATGTTGAATGCATGCATGTAGGAAGTTATTATTGAATTGAGAAATTCGGCTCTCTACTAAGATTCTGGAGTGATTGCTTTTGCTTTTATTTATATTGTGCTATACATAATATTTTAAAAATGCAGCAAGACAGGTTTTTGTCCCAAGGAATAGGAGTAATAAAAGGGGAAAAACCCCCACAGAGGAATAAAGTGGTTGACATGGCTAAATAATTTCAGTTGTTTATGTTTAGGGTTTATTGCAACTTAAAAGACAATAGTTCATTGGTGAGCTAATTGCTCCTTGAGCTGGGAGGTTACTCTGCAAAGGGGAATCACAATAGGTCATTGATAGACATACTGTTATATAGAAGGACTCAAGTTTGATTTTGTCTGCTTCTATCTTAAAGGATCAGGGAGTAAATGATTAGGAAGATCTCTGCCTGATTCCTGGACTGTTGTTACCAATAAATACTGCTGGGCTGGATAAAGAAAAAGTACATTTCTCTATCAGGGGCTGCTGTGTAGGAAGCTGTGAGTTCTGAGGGTAGTACGTTTTACTCTTCCTTAATTGCTTGCTTACTTACTTATTCAGCCAATTTGTACTTTGTTTTTCAGTCCAACTGAATATTAAAGGTGGCTAAAAGAATCTTCAAATGCAAAGTACAAAAAATACAAAAGCATTTTAAATCCAGTTCTATAAAGACGAACAGGTAAAGATTGGGTGAAATAAATGTGTTTTGTCTGCTATTTTAAACGTAGAGAGATTGGTGTTAAATGCGTTGCTGTAGGGATATCTCTTACTTGCTTGACAAATGGTGTGTGTGTCTTCAAAAGGAGCCTTCCTGCAGATATTAATCTTTTCTTGAGTGTAAGCATGCCTGCCATACTTTGAGAAAGGAAAAAAAAAGTACTTCAGCTATATCCCTTGAAGGTCAAACACCCTGCCAGCAAAAGCAGATGCAGCACTATTGTTTTCAGCAAAGCTGTATCAGCTGCAAATATGATCCAGAGAGAGGGATGCAGTTTTTATGATGTACAGTTTTAAAAATAGAAAATTGGATTGCTTTTACATCCCCTTTAGCCCTCTATGGCTTCAGATTAGGAAAAGGATTTCACACTACAGTTATGTCTTAAATGCAGAATAGATATTTTTGGCCCACTATAATAGTGGTGCTGAAGACAAATAACTTTTGCTGAGAGATCATCAAGGCCTGATTTTATTTTGTCTGATAAACTTGGGTGAAATTTTACAGCAGCAACTGATTAGGTTAAGATCTAAATTGGAATTTTTATTTCAAAAAAAGCCATCTTGGGAGCTTTTTAAACTATATTTACTTATGCAACCTTATTAACTCCTCTGGAATCTCTGTAATAGTATACAAGTAGTCCTTGATTTATGACCACAATTAGAACCAGAACTTCTGTCTTAACTTCATTATATGAACCATCAGGCGAACGTGCCTGATTTTACAACTATTTTTGCTGCAGTTGTTAAGCATATCACAGGGTTGTGAAGTGAATCTGGATTGCTTGTGGAAAGTCCTTTGGGAAGATTGTATATGGTGAGGCTGTGGCTGTTGTAAATACACGTTGCTTACCAAATTTTGATGATGTGACTGTGGAGATGCTCTTAAGTGTGAGGACTATTCACTTTTTTACATGCCACTGTACAGTTGCTAAATGATTGTTCATAAGTTGAGGACTACTTTGCAATGTTCTCACCCTCATAGTATGTTCAATAAAGGAATAGTGTTGGTGTACACAAAAGGGCTGCAACCTGTCATTATTGGGGAGAGCTGCTTATGAAACTTGAAGTTGGGTAAATATTGATGATTACTTAAAGGAGGTTTATTTGATTTACGCTTTTTAAAAAGTAAAAAAGTATCATTGAAACCAATCTGAAACCTATGTAAAAGCCCAACCCAAAAGAAAGGTAGACTCTTGCACGCTGGACATAATGGAAATTTTCAGACACAGTCCATTCAATCCAACTTGTTTGGACATAATGGGAGCAAGCTAGAATGGCAGAATTATTCATGTATTATTGTCTGTCCGTTGAATATGGAATAACAAATTATAAAAAAAGATGGCTGCCAAAGTTCATCTGATAACAAATGTTTCCATTTATATTTTTAATTAAATTTATCTGCTGCCCTACTTCCAGTGACTCTCCTGGCTAGGACTAAAGAAGAAATGCTCTCTTTGAAAACAGGAGCCCAGAAGTCAATATACCCCCTTGAGTGCACATTAAAGTATCAATAAAGAAGAGTAGCTCAGGTTGAGATGAGGGATCCTTAGAGCCCTCTGAGCTTGGTTGTTTTCTTACACAGGTTTCATTACCCAAACTAGGTAACACAGGGGTGTCCAAACTTGGGAACTTTAAGACTTGTGGACTTCAACTCCCAGAATTCCCCAGCCAGCATGGCTGGCTGGGGAATTCTGGGAGTTGAAGTCCACAAGTCTTAAAGTTCCCAAGTTTGGATACCCCTGAGGTAACATGAACAGTGCTCTGATGATGTTACCTACTTTGGGTAATGAAATCAAGCTCAGAAAGCTCCAAGGACCCCTCACATTAAGGAATTCATATCCTTTTGTATTGTTGTCATTGTAAAAAAAAACATTTGAGATTCCTAAGAATATATGGTCATTTATAGCTATGCTTTTTTACTCTAGTATTAGAATATGGAGCTACCTAATATTAACAGATAATTCAAAAGATACAAAGAACATAATTTATTGCAATGTATATTAATATATAGAATTAGTTCTCACCAACCCTATTGATCTGATTCATCAAATTTTATAAGTAAAAAAAATTGTTACCTTAGAAACTTAAGAGGCATACTTTATTTGTTGCTGCACTTGCCTCTTTAAAATCCCCCTCATATATGGAACTAAGCTTGTTGTCCTTTTGTGACAAGACCTGACTTGTTCAATTGGCATTGGGCTATGATAGTTTATGAGCCCACTAATACTGTCTACTTTAAGCCTGGTTTTGTCCCTGATGTGGTTGCTTTATTGTGCGATCTTTTCTTTATCCGTTGTCTTAATCTTTGTAAAACCATTCAGATTTGTTGGATGAGTGAGCAGTCTTAAAAATGGAATAATACTACTTGCCATGCAATATTAATCCATAATAATAGTTGAATTAATTGAATCAATAACTTTATGGAGGTCATACATAAGCAGTGGGCTTGGTCACAATGATTTATTTACTTATTTAATAATTTTTTATAGCTGCCCATCTACCACAAATAACTCTGGCAGTGAACAAGATAAAAACCAAGAATTAAAATTTAAATTGAACAGAAACCTATATTTTAAGAAATGGCATCTTATTAAATGCTAATTAATCATGTGAGAGCTTTTACCACTCTATTCCGGAAGGTAACAAGCTGGCTATTATAGGAAAATATAGAATACATTAAAAGAGTATTTATTTAGAAGTGTCTTGAATTGGGTCTGCCAAGAGATATTCTTAAATCGATTTTCATCTTTTGACTAAAATGTGACCTCTCAGCATTGAAAATTAGTCTTGAATTACTCATAAAATCTTAAGAGTTATTGCAGCTTATTTAGTCTATTAATTCTAAACAGCAGCTAACTGCAGGAATTCATATTAAAATATCCCTGATAATGTAGTTGAATACTTGTATCAAAGGTAAGCTCATGACCTCTTTCAATAATTGGTTCTATTAGAACCAATACCTATAATTTTATCCTACATTATTTATAGTAGTATGGTAGTATTAGTAAGAATTCCTATTTCCCCCCCTAACATTCAGCTGGAATCTTCTTTCCTGTAACTTAAGACAATTATTCTACAATATCTCCTGCCTTTTTTGGAAGATAGCGGAAAAATATATTTGATACCCTTTTTAATACAAGAACATTGCTGTTGTGTCCTTCCTCTTCTTTAGACCAGGCCAAGTTTTCAAATTTTCTTCATAAGCTTTCAGTTTCCTGATGGTTCTTGCCCTTCTTTGAAGCTGTTCCAATGTTTCTGAATTGTTTTTAAAGCCCCACACCTGACAAAATGTTCAAGTTGTGGCCTGACTAATGCAGAATTAAGTGGAACAATCTTTTCTGATTTGGAAACTATGCTTTGCTTTTTATTCATCCTAAATTGCTTTTGCTTTTTTTTTCTATAGCTCATCAAACTGCTGACTCATATTCACCTTGTGATCAAGTATAATTCCAAGGTCTTTTTTTCATTCAAGGCCAATGTTTCTATTTCCAAAGTCAGGAATTTTGCCTTTGCTTCAGTTTTATGTTTTTTTTTTCAACCTTTCTTTAATTCAACAAGAGTGTTTAGAAGTTTAGTTTTATTTTCTAAGGCATTGACTATTTTATGTGAATAGCAGATTAGATAAGCATTCCATCCATTTTATCCAATTAATTAATAGAATGATGGCGATCGCACATATTTATCTATTAGAGAGTATCCCTCTTCCAAGTTGGTCTTGCATCATCAGTTATGAGCAATGATTTCCAGTCTGATTGTAAATAGAGTGAAAACTTCTAACTCATGTTTCATGCTCAGTTTTTTAGTTTAGTCTCAGTGTGATCCTAGTCTGCATTTTACAGCTTAGTACTTTATAGTTTATCTTATTTATAGTCAACATAAATCTTGTATTAGAAGGTGAACTTAGATCAGTGCTTCATTGATCATAGAAAGGCTTTTCAATAAGGTCAAACTATGGAATGTGATTATAAAAATGAGAATTCCACAACATCTAATAGTCCTCATGAGAAATCTATATATAGACCAGGAGCCCCACTATGGACCAAGCATAATGAAACAGACTGGCTCCAGGTTGCCAGAGAAATTAGATGACTGCACACTTTCCCCTTATTTAATCATTCTATATGCTGAATATAAAGAGAAGCTGAATTGAAAGAACATAAGCATGATTTAAAACTGGAGGAAAGAAAAATCAATCTGCATTATGCCGATTACAGTACTCCGACAGCTGAAAATGCATAGGATCTCAAAGCTCTAGTAAGAAAATTCAAAGACCATAGTTTTTTTTTCTCAAAAAAGGAATAAAATTAATATAAAGATAACCTAATTAATGACAATAGCCTTAGACCAGGCTAATAACCAAGCTAATGCAACCTGTCTTATAATTGATAATCAAAGAGGTACTTTAGGTAGCTTCTGCCTTTTAGGGTAAACTATTGATAGTAAAAGAACAAGCAGACAAGAAATAGGAAATGAGAGTTGAAATTTGAAGAAGCAGGAAAGAGTATTGACATTTCTGAACTTCGTTGGAGAATACTCCCGAGAATACTGTGGACAGCCAAGAAAACAAAATAATGCATTATTAAACAAATCAACCCAAAAAGTCTCACTTGAGACACAAATGTCCACATGTTCTCAGCCTTTATATAACTTACTAAGGAAGTTCAAGAAATGAGATAAAGTTAGTTGGCAAAATTATTGCATAGTTCTGGTTATCTCTGTATTGTTTTCATGGGACTTATAAATCAGCTGGGTCATAAAGTTATCTGGAAACTTTGGCTTTGAAATTGTTTTTTGAGGAGGGAGACAAGGATAAGATTAAGTTGTCCTTCAATTATCTATTCCTCCATCTTCATCCTCTAAAGATAATACATAAAGGCTTGGCCAGGTCCTCAGCAAATTACTTTAGTATCCTGAGTTATGAATAATCTGGATCTGAAAATTTAAACACATTGAAAATAAATAGATATTCCCTGAGTATATTTCTGTCCGTCTCTAAAGCTTCAGTTTTGTCCTTTTGTTTTGTTTGGCACAATTGCCTGTTGGAACAAACATTCTTTCATCAGAAAAGACTGACCCAAAATAGGAATTGAATAGGTTTTTTTCTTGCTGCTCCCTGCATTTTTTAAACCCCGATTGAACATCTGGCTATATTGATTCATTTCTTTTCCTTTGCTTTTGATCATACCTAAAGAAGCCCTTTTTGTTTTTCTTATTGAGCAATATAATTACATCGTATGCATTAGTTTTTTTCTGACATTATCTTTATAATTCCGGCTCACCTATCTTTTATTCCTAGTTATCTGTTTTTAGACCCTATGTATATCCTTTTGTTTTCATAACTTCTCTAAACTTTTTGTACAATTCCATTCATTGTGCAGCTCTGTTCCATTTTTTTCTCCTTGTTGGAATTCTTTGCATTGGTCCTTTTAGTATCTCCTTTTTGGCAATTCCAACTCATCATAAACTCCTTTTCTCACTAACCTCTCCTGCCATGCAGTCTCATCTTAATTGTTTAGTGTGTTGGAATTTTTTAAAAAAATGTTACAGTTTAAATTTCCCTGAAAATCAGTCTTCTGCATTTCTTCACTCTGAAAAAAAGTGTCAGTGAGACAAATCAGAAATTTCCTGGAAGTGCCATGTTCAGCAGGAAGTTACTTCCCAACAATTGTTTGGGTAATTAAAGATCTATAATTTGCCTTTAGAAGTGTCCACATAGAATGGAATAGAATAACGGAGTTGGAAGGGACCTTGGAGGTCTTCTAATCCAACCTTAGACAGGAAACCCTATACCACTTCAGACAAATGGCTATCCAACACCTCCTTAAAAACATCCAGTGTTGGAGCATTTAAAACTTCTGGAGGCAAGTTGTTCCACTGATTAATTGTTCTATCAGGAAATTTCTCCTCAGTTCTAAGTTGCGTTTCTCCTTGATTAGTTTCTACTCATTGCTGCTTGTTCTACCCTCAGGTGCTTGGAGAATAGTTTGACTCCCTCTTCTTTGTGACAGCCCCTGAGATATTGGAACACTGCTATCCTGTCTCCCCTAGTCCTTCTTTTAATTAAACTAGACATACCCACTTCCTGCAACCGTTCCTCATATGTTTTAGCCTCCAGTCTCCTAATCATCTTGGTTGTTCTTCTCTGCACTCTTTCTAGAGTCTCCACATCTCTCTTACATTGTGCCGACCAAAACTGAATGCAGTTGATTATGCAGTTGGTATAACCAATATCATTGTTTGCTAAGTGTTGATATATACTAGGGATAGTGTTAGTTTCCATTTGTTAACATTTTTAACCTAGATTCTTGGTATAGTGCTACCAAGGTTTTTACTTGGATTCCTGAGTATGTTTGATTATGTTTAAAATACAAAATAATAAAAATAATATATTTTCCAGTAGAGTGGAGGGAGGGGTCACTGAAGGGTTATTACAGCCTGATTGGTCCATTTGACTGAGAAAAAACTTCTTAGCCTTCGGCTTCTCCCGTTGGCTCCCAGTTTCCTCTCAGTCAAGAAGGTCCTCAGACTATTGTTTGGTTCCCGGTGATTGTGAGTACTATATTGAGCAATTGGCTATTTCAAATTAAAGGAAATTATAGAATAGAAGAAGCTGTGCCCAGAGGGACATTTTCCTCTGTCCCAGATAAGCAGGGAGAGCCGCTTAGAGCAATCTCCTCGCATACCTATTTCCCATTCTGGGCCTTTTCTTCCCCCGGCTGATTCCTGGAGTCTCGGGCGTGCCTGGGGGCTTACAGCTTCCAACTCCTCCCCCGACGACCCATTGCTTCAAGTCGCAGCGCCGGCGGCCCTTTTTGCCGCGCGTGAAGACCGGCAAGCCCCTAACTCGGCCGCGTCGCCTCTCCCGAGTCGGCGGTGCTCTCGGCGGCGGCGCGAGCACAAGACCGGAGCGCCAGCAGCTCTTGCCGGGCGTGAAGACCGACGGCGAATCACACAGAGCTGCGTTCCTAATTGTTGGGTCGATTGGCCGTCTGAACGGCCGGGGAGGCAAGCGGCGGCGCGCGCGCCATTTTAACGGCTGCCTGAAGAAGATACGGCCGCAAATCAAGCCGGCGGCCATTTTGGACATGTGGCGGGCCCTGACTCACGGGCCTTAATGAAGGGGCACTACAGGCCCAAGCTGAGAGTCTCCACACCAGCGCCGGGCTCAGAGGCTACAAAGACTTCAAATCAACTTAACAAGCGCCTTCATCTGAGCACGTGAGTGGGGTGATGGCAGCGCGTTCTGAATCCGCTCAAACCGCGACCGCTCAGGCTCCAGAAGAGAAGTCAGGCCCCACAGCCCCAGCCAGGCCTCGGGCTTCTAGGCCTACTGCTGAGGATAGACACTCCAGAGCACTGCAAAGGGACGAGCTTAGGCGTTCCAGAGCTATTGAGAAAGCCATTGAGAGGGCAGAGAAGAAGAAGGCCAGGGATCCCAGACCTAGATCCAGATCTCCCAGGTCAGAGGCCCCTTGTCATTCCCCTTCTGTCAACAGGGGGTTCAGCCCTTCTTCTCCCTCTTCCTCTTCATCCAGATCAGTTAGGAGTGAAGGACGGGGGGCTTCACCCCCACCCCCAACTTCCCCTGGGACAGGGGGCTTGGATAGAAATGACCCATTAGAGGGCCCCTCTGCAGGCTCCTCCCGGGGTAGGAGGTCTCACAGGGATTCGATCCCCCATGACTATGATTCTGAATGGGACGAGGAGGATCTAGAACACCTCCCTGAAAATCTTAAAAGATTAATCTCTGCGGCCATTTCCAAGGGAATAGCTCAAAGGGACAGACCTTCCCGACATAGTAGGATTACTCCTTTCAGCAGGGCCAGGTCTAGAACTTCTTCTCCTTCCCTCATGAGCGAGGTCTCCTCTAGGGAGGAGGCCCGTTGTCAGGACGACTGGGGTTTCTCTGAGGAAGAGGATGCGGCCACTGATCAGCCCACCTCTTCCAACTTATTCATCCAGGCCATGTTTAAGCCCCTACTGAAGAAGGCTAGGAGAACCACCAAGGTGGGCACAGGGGACCCCACAGTGCCCCCGCCCAGGGATCCGGACATGGTGATGTTCTCAAACACGGCCACTAATAAAGAGGAGATCCCTGCTCCTCCACTGTTCTTGGAGGTAGCCACCAGTCAGTGGGCTAGGCCTTCAAATTTTTCTCCCCCTGGCAGCAATGACAGGCGGGCTTATAACATGGAAAAGACCTTCCTACAGGCCATCCAACTACCGGCCATAGATCAACCGATAGCTGCCCTGGTCTCGTCTTCCCCAGTGGTCTCGGGGGATGCCGCAGATAAGCTTAAGCCGGAGGATAAAAGGGCGGAGCTCACCCTGCGGAAAAATTACAAGGCTTCCGAATGGGCAATGCGGGCGGCGGCCGCCGCCTCGTATTTTAATCGCACGACCGTTATGTGGCTCCGCCAACTCCAGGATCGTATCCCGATCCAGGATGATCGCATCCATCAGGATTTAACTAAAATTATGGCGGCCTGCCAGTATTCAGCCGACGCAACCCTGGATGCGATGCGATTCGGCTCCAGCGCCTTAGCTACTTCTGTGGCCGCTCGCTGGCTCCTTTGGCTTAGAAATTGGCAGATCGATAATAAAGCCAAATGGGACTTAATAGCTGCCCCCTTTGCGGGTCCCAATCTATTTGGGTCTGCTCTAGACCCGATCTTGGTGGAGAATAAAGACAAGAAAAAGGTGATGCCCACCTCCACCAAGAAGTCCGACACACGTAGTCACCCGTATCGCAGGCCTTCCTTCAGGACTTATGACAGGGAGCAGGAGCCCCGTTTTCAGCAGTACAGACAGGATAGGCAGTACAACAGGCAGGGTTTTCAGGACCGCCCCAGGTACCAGTCCCAATCCAAACGGCCCTTTCGCGGGGGGGGGGCGGCCGCCCCTTCCGCAGGGGGAAATGACTCGAACCCGAGTCATCCCATAGGCGGCCGTCTGACTCTGTATGCGGACAAGTGGGACCAGATCACATCAGACGGGTGGGTCCGAGCGACCATTCGCCACGGCCTAAGACTAGAGTTCCTCTCCTACCCTCCGAGACGCTTCAGAACATTCTCCCCATCCTGGGATCCGGAACGTCGTCGTCTCATGGACCTCGCCGTCTCACACCTTCTGGAAATCAGAGCGGTGGAGGTCGTTCCGGAGCCGGAGAGGGGGCGGGGCTACTATTCAAATCTCTTTGTAGTCCCGAAGACCTCGGGGGGTTGGAGGGCGATCCTCGACCTGAAGCGCCTGAATCAGTATCTAGTTTACAGGCGCTTCAAGATGGCCTCCCTAAAGTCAATCCTGCAGGGCATTCGAAAGGGGGATTTCATGGCCTCGGTAGATCTGACGGAGGCCTATCTTCATATCCCCATTTTCCGGGCTCACCGTCAATTCCTGAGGTTCTCCCACAAAGGCCAGCATTACCAGTACCGGGCCCTTCCATTCGGCCTGGCCTCGGCCCCTCGGACGTTCACCAAGGTCCTGGCAGCCCTGGCTGCATACCTGAGATCCATTCCGGTCAGACTCCAGTGTTACCTGGACGACGTCCTAGTGCAGGCAGGGTCCCTCCCCAGGGCCAAAGCAGACCTCCAGCTGACCATCCAATGGCTCCAGACACTAGGTTTCTCAGTAAACTTTCCCAAGAGTCATCTATCCCCATCCAGACAGATTCTGCATCTAGGGACAGTAATAGATTCCGAGTCAGGGAGGGTTCGCCTGTCCCCAGACCGCCTGACCAGTCTGACACAATTGATCACGTCCATCAGGACAAAAAGGTCCGTTTCCACCCTGACCTTATCCCGACTCCTGGGGAAGATGGTATCCTGTATAGGGATAGTCCCCTGGGCCCGTCTACATCTGCGTCCCCTCCAGTGGGCCTTGATACCAGCCCAAAGGAGAATGTTGAGCAACTCTCTACGACCGCTTCGCTTAACGCCAGAAGTGAGATGCTCGCTCAAGTGGTGGATGTCCCCAGCATTGCGACAGGGGGCCTCTATTTGGGAGCCGGAGAGAGTACAAGTCACGACGGACGCGAGCCTTTACGGCTGGGGGGCCGTGATGGGGTCCGACATGGCCCAGGGACGTTGGACTGCCTCGGACCTCAGACACAATATAAATTGGCTCGAACTCAAGGCCGTGAGACTGGCCCTCCGAACTTTCCACCGCCGGCTGCAGGGGCGACACGTCCTCCTGCTTACGGACAATGTAGCGACGAAAGCTCATGTCAACCGGCAAGGGGGGACTCACTCCCGAGCCCTGTGGCAGGAGGCGCAGACATTAGGCCTATGGGCGGAGAGACACTTGGCCTCCATTACGGCGGAACATATTTCGGGGGACTCCAACCACCAGGCAGACTGGTTGAGCCGGGCGACTCTGGACAACGGCAAGTGGCGGCTGGACCCAGAGTTGTTTCGGAAGATTTGCCTCAAATTCGGCAACCCCCTTGTAGACCTGTTTGCCTCCCCCGGCAACGCACAGCTGCCGAGATTTTTCACCAGATTCAAGACTCCAGCAGCAGAAGGAGCGGATGCTCTCAGAACCCGGTGGCCTCCGGGTCTCCTCTACGCCTTCCCCCCCCTTCCCCTCATTCCCAGAACCATTCGGAAGGTAGTCACAGAGAGGGCTTATGTCATCCTATTAGCCCCATATTGGCCGAGGAGACCATGGTTCGCGGACCTGGTCCAGCTCGCTGTCACAGACCCCTGGAGGATTCCGCCAGAAGAGGTAGTCCTGTGTCAGGGGGTCTTAGTTCACCCAGAGCCGCAGTGGCTGCATCTGACCGCGTGGCTCTTGAAAGGGGATTACTGAAGGGGAGGAAGTTGTCATCAGGGGTCATAGCTACCTTGGAGGCAGCTAGGAGACCGTCCACAATTAGAATCTATAACGCCACCTGGTCGGCCTTCGCGAAGTGGTGTAGCCCCAGGGGGGTGGATCCAGCTAGGGCCACGGTTCCGGACGTTTTAGAGTTTCTCCAAAAAGGATTACAGGACGGGTTGTCCCATAATACGCTTAGGCGACAGGTAGCTGCCCTTTCCACTATATTGGGAGGAGAGGGCTCCTCTACCCTCTCTCGTTCCCCTCTGGTGAAGAGGTTCCTTAAAGGGGCGGCCAACATCCGCCCGCCTCCCGTTCATAGGTTCCCTACCTGGGATCTTACCCTCGTCCTGAAGGCGCTGATGGGTTCTCCCTTTGAGCCGCTCAGGTCAGTTCACATGCGCCTCCTCTCGCTGAAGGTAGTATTTTTAGTGGCCATTACATTGGCCAGGCGTATTTCTGAATTGGGGGCCCTTTCGGTACGAAGTGACCTTTGTATGATTCACCAGGACAGGGTGGTTCTGCGCCTGGATCCTTCGTTCATCCCGAAGGTGAACACCCTGTTTCATAGGGCCCAGGAAATTGTCCTTCTGAATTTTTGCCCCAATCCAACAAGGGAGAGAGAGCAGGCGTGGCATCGGTTGGATGTACGCAGGGCCCTCCGTATTTATCTAAAGCGGACGGAGGGCATTCGTAGGACCGAGGCGCTGTTTGTCTCGTTTCACCCGAGCTCCTTAGGTAAAAAGGTCCCGTCTTCAACTATTGGGAGGTGGATCAGGTTGGCCATTGTTGAGGCTTACGGAGCCTCGGGAAAATCCCCCCCCCCTCGGGGATCACGGCTCACTCCACTCGTAGTGCGGCCTCCTCAGCGGCCTGGGCCACAAGGGCACCTTTTGAGGACATCTGTCGCGCGGCCACCTGGGCCTCCCCTACTCCCTTCATAAAACACTACCGCCTGGACTCTTATGCCTCGGCTGAGGCGTCCTTTGGGCGGAGGGTTCTCCAGTGGGTGGCGGCCGATCCTCCCCCTGGGACCCAGTCTCCCCTCCCTGGGACGTAGCGTGGGTATGTCCCTTCAGTGACCCCTCCCTCCACTCTACTGGAAAAAGAACGTTGGTCTTACCTGAACGTTTTTTTCGGGAGAGTGGAGGGAGGGGTCACTTTCCCGCCCTAGGTAGATAGACAGGGTCCGGGAGGGGTAGGATCGGGTGGCCCTGGGCGGCTTTCCCTTGTCTTCTTACATCATGCAGACGCTGACCTGACATCGCGGAAACTGGGAGCCAACGGGAGAAGCCGAAGGCTAAGAAGTTTTCTCTCAGTCTAATGGACCAATCAGGCTGTAATAACCCTTCAGTGACCCCTCCCTCCACTCTCCCGAAAAAAACGTTCAGGTAAGACCAACATTCTTTTTACAAGCAATTTTTCCTCCCTTTCTATTGCTTATGTTGCTGTTTTACAGATTTAATCCTTTAGATACTGTATTCCAATAATGGGAGCAATCACATCAATTCTATGTTATACCTGTTAAATCCTGTTTCTCTATCTGTAGTGATTTCATGTTTCACATTCTTGTTTATCATTTAAAAATGAAGGCAACAAACTTAATGAGTGTTCTTCCTGTTCTTTTATTTAGTGGTTTAATAGTCTCCATTACAGCATTATTGTCCCATTTCTTTCTACAGCGATTCTTTCTACAGTCTGTATTGTAGCATTTTTATCTCCAATACCCATAGAATACAATTTGTATTGAGGTTTCTGTACTTTATTAGATCACATTATTTACTATTTCTTGTGAGGTACAACCACTCTTATGCCAGCAATCCATCATCCAGACCATGGCCTCAGAATTGAAATCTTAACAATCAGTACCATTTCTGAAGCCAGGTATTCTATCGCTTTCCAGTTTTCTGTCATAGATAAGAAGATGGACGAGAATACTACTTGAATTCCTCTATTTTTAAGTTTCTTACTTTTGACCTTATTCTTTGTCCTTAGATGGGTTAGTAGGAAGTTATAATTGTCAATAGACTTAATGCTTTAAGTCTTTAAAATAGTTCTGCCATATTTTTAATCTGTGCTCCTGTAAGATAGCATACTTAATAACAGACTACGTACCAACAATTATAGTAGTAAGTCACCAACAACTATAATTCTTCTTGTCTTCTTTTAAGAACAGGTGCATCCTCTCTGCCCTTTGGAGATTTCTTGTCTCTTATCCAGCATTTTTTTCCTTTTCCCCTTCCCTGAAGTTATAGACTTTGTTTTGTAAGGATCTGAAAGTTGTTCTTGAGTTTCAGAGGTGCTTACTGTTTCCTAGTGTATGACATCTTCTTTATCTTCATTATAAGCATAATTGTCATTTGTAAGACTCTCTTCTCTTTGTTGAAGCTTCAGTCTTTGTACTTTCTCTTCAAGCATTGCTACATGCCTGCAGTTGCTACAGGCCTATGCCTACAACTTACTAAGAAGGAAGCGAGTTTAAGAAAATGTTTCTTTACTTCTTCGGTAAATAGATTTGCATTAAGATCACTTTCTCTTTCTCTCTCGTCTTTGGTAAAGATAGAAGAAAAGAAATGGTTACTTTAAAGCATGGGAGTCAAACTCGACCGTGTCATGTGACGTACCATGAAATAGTGTGACTTTTTTGCCTTTGTGGAGCTGAGGTGGGTGTGGCCTGTGTGTGATGCATCTAAGCCACCAGTTTAACATCCCTGCAAAGTATTCAGTTTCCATGTTTTGAAAGCCTTGCTAGGGCATTTTATTGTAACGAAATACATGTCTTGTATATTTATCCTTTTGTTTTTCTTTTGGTTCCTTCCTTCGAGGAAGATGAAAGCACAAACAGTGAAATCCTGTGTTCATGCAGTTTATTTGTAGAGGCTGCAAGGAGTTTATTGGAGTTTAAAACAGCCACTTAGTAGATGAAAACATTGCCTCGTTTCCAGTGAGATAAACTGGAGGTGCGGGGGACTCCAAACCATGAATACATTTGTTTTGTCATCCATATCAAGACATTGTAATTGAAAATACCCGAGGAGTGATTAGGAAGTCCTCGCTTATTGATCACTTGTTCAGTGACTATTTGAAGTTGCTACTGCACTGAACTAATGGCACTTAGGACTGGTCCTTGAAGTTCCAGCAGTTGTACCATCTTCATAGTCTATGGTTGTGATCTCGGCACTTGGCGTTTAGTTCACAGTTATGATGGGTGCAGCACCCTGTGGTCATGTGATTATTATCTGTGACCTTTCCTGCCAGCTTCCCACAAGCAAAATCTATGGGGAAGCCAGCAGGGAATCTTGCAAGTTGCTCAGGTAAGTATTTCCAACACGGCCGTAGCCATTCCTGGAACTGAAAATACTCACACATGCCACTGCAGCTACTAATGCACCCTGCTTCCCTCACAGCAGCCACTTATTTGCCAGCTGGCCTGCTTGTGAACTGCCTGAAACCTGCAACTTCCTGCTAGGCTTCCTCAATGATTGGTTGTTGAAAGCTGGCAGAAAATTGTGAAGAGGTCCTTGCTTAATATTACAAAATTCTCACTTAATGAGGTCAGTGGGGACGGCTGTGACATCAGACCACAAATGCGTCCTTTAGTGATGGAAATTCTAGTCCCAATTACAGTGGTAAGCAAGGATTACCTCTAAATGAATAATATCGGAGAACTGTTTTTAATCTAATGCTTAATGCAGGGGGGTCCAAACTTGGGAAGCTTAAGACTTGTGGACTTCAACTCCCAGAATTCCCCAGCTGGTTGGGGAATCCTGGGAGTTGAAGTCCACAAGTCTTAAGCTTCCCAAGTTTGGACACCCCTGGCTTAATGTGTTAGATTAGAAACCAAGAGACTGTGACTTCTGGTTCTTCATTAGGTATGAAAGTTGGGGTAGTTGGTTTTGGACTAGTATCTTTCTCTCAGCTCAACCTACCTCATAGAGTTTGTTGTAGGGAAAATTTAGCTGGGAATATATTATGTGTCACCTTGAATTGGACAAACATAGTAAAGGCAGTATATATCTAATAGAAAACGAAGCAAACGTTATAGACAATAGTTCTAAAAAAAACCCCTCTAATAATTATTAGTGTGAGAGATATGTTACAGCTGATGTTACCACAATAAGGACAATATTGCAAAATGGATCCCACATCCTTTCTTCAGTTTTTCCTTCAGTGTCTTCAATGTAGCAGATGCATATCCTTTTCATTGCACTACTGTAATTTTAGTGAGAGGACCTGCTTTGTTCCTTTGTAAATGTCTCTCTGAACTAATTATGACTGTTGTTCAGTTGATTAATGTGTTATGAAGTTGATTAATGATAATTAAAACAGGTATTATCTATACTTAAAATAACCAATTTTCTTGATCAGAGGAATGTATGATCTGTAGAAAGGTTCAAGGCTTCATTTTGTTAGTGAAATATTCATACTATATAGTTGGGATATAGAGTTAGTTGCTATTCTTAGTATATCTTTAGTTGTGTTCTTAGGCAATCTATATTCTAGGCTGCATCAACAGAGGGATAGAATCAAGATCACGTGAAGTGTTAATACCACTTTATAATGCCTTGGTAAGGCCACACTTGGAATACTGCATTCAGTTCTGGTCGCCACGATGTAAAAAAGATGTGGAGACTCTAGAAAGAGTGCAGAGAAGAGCAACAAAGATGATTAGGGGACTGGAGACTAAAACATATGAAGAACGGTTGCAGGAACTGGGTATGTTTAGCTTAAGAGAAAGAAGGACTAGGGGAGACATGATAGCATTATTCCAATATCTCAGAGGTTGCCACAAAGAAGAGGGAGTCAAACTATTCTCCAAAGCACCTGAGGGTAGAACAAGAAGCAATGGGTGGAAACTAATCAAGGAGAGAAGCAACTTAGAACTGAGGAGAAATTTCCTGACAGTGAGAACAATTAATCAGTGGAACAGCTTGCCTCCAGAAGTTGTGAATGCCCCAACACTGGAAGTCTTTAAGAAGATGTTGGATAGCTATTTGTCTGAAACGGTATAGGGTTTCCTGCCTAGGCAGGGGGTTGGACTAGAAGACCTCCAAGGTCCCTTCCAACTCTACTATTGTATTGTATATCCATTACCTTAATTATGTGCCGTTTAAGAGAAGTGATAAAGTATGACTTTAATGACACTGATGTAAATCATTTTGAGTCTGTATCAGTGTGTTTATGTATGTGGACATGACAATATATGCAAATTATTTCATGTTTGTGGCTTTTTATTTTCAAAATGGAGTGTACGGAAAGTACTATTAATCTTGTTTTTACTTCAATTGCAGAGAGATAATTTTGAACACATGTCAAGTCATACTTTTAGTTTTGCACTGAAACTCTTTGAGTAATTGTTGCTGGACTTTTTGTGAATATGTGTTTATATATGTGTGTGTGTGTGGGGGGGGGCACGTGTGCATGCCAGGATCAAAAGCACATATATGTTCATTTATTTGGTATTATATGTCTTAATAAATTCAGTTAGGTTACTTCTGAATAAAAACATATAGAGTTGTATGATTATATCAATTTTCATAGCTGAGATAGAGCATTTTGAAGGCTTTAATTTTTTTAGCCTGTCTTTCTATATTGCTAAGCTGATTGTTTTCTAGATATATTTAAGGCCCTTGACAACCAATGGTAGGTTAATTTATAATATTCTGTATTATTTATCCCTTCAAAATGTTAGGAGAGATTTATTGTTAATGAAATATAACAAATAATTTAAAAAAATCAGTGATACTACATATAAAAACTTTATTATAGGGATTGAAATAAGATAAATACAAGGGGAGAGGAAGAAACTGAGGATCCATATAATGTTACTAGAAAAAGAATATTGATCCATTTAATTTTTAGAATATAAAGCTATTTTAAAATTTGATAAAGAATATATAACTTGCATCCCTTCTTTAATGTCAAGAGTGCAGATTTTTTTTGTATTTATGATGATATGCTTTTCATTTTTGTTCCCTGACTTTTCTGAATGGAGTCCTAATTCTTCAGCAAGGTAAGTGCATTGACTATATAATCACAATTAAGCTTGCTTGTAATGTCCTTGAGAGCTCTCCACTCAGTATGAAAAGGTTGGAAGTGGAGTGGATGGATTTGTAGATCTTCACCCTGCATGAGGGCAGTCAATAATAATAATAATAATAATAATAATAATAATAATAATAATAATAATAATAATAATAATAATAATAATAATAATAATAATAATAATAATAATAATAATAATAATAATAATAATACAGTGCAGTGTTTAAGATCAAATCTGTGATTTTGCACATGCAAAGAGGTGGCTCTAGTGGTCTGGTACATTGTTTGGAGAGCATGTGTGTAGAAAGAAGAGTTGACTAAAACATGATTCTTGTTAAATAAATACAATTCACGTATTGTTCTTTGAAAAGGCCAAGTGTATTTGATGATGGGAAAAAGTGAGAAAATGCTTTGCTGGTAGAATTTAAAAAATAAACATTACTTACTTTCTGTCTTAAAAAGTAAGGCCAAATATGGAAGAAGTTATTATTGAAAATTTAATGACATTTCCATCAATATTGTACAGCATCTCTGCATTTTGCAATGATTTATTTATATTTAATGAGTCTGCAGTTTCTACTTTTAGGTTAAAGGAATAACTACATATTGCCTTGACTTATGTGTTTACAAAAAGCTTGCCCCTTTGCCTGTAATTTGAATTTTTAAAAAACAAATTTAATGGTAGCTTTTAAAAAAATACACTTATCAAAATTCTTGGCTTGGGTAATTATTTGTCATAAGACCAAGTATCACTATGCTTCCTGAGACCAGTATTAGCTTGATGTAGTATTTAAGAGTTTATAGAGTAGTAAGGAGTATCATTTGCCTACTGGTGTGTGTGTGTGTGTGTGTGTGTGTGTGTGAGTGAGTGACGTGCGGTGAGGTTTATGGCTGGTGAGGCACTGACACAGTGGTGGGTTTCAAATTTTTTTAGACTTGTGGACTCCAACTCCCAGAATTCCACCGCCAGGCATGCTCAGTTCCGATTTAAAGCGACAGCATTTGTTTTTCTCCTTTGCGAAAGAAATTTCCTTCTTTCTTTTTCTTTTTCTTCTCTCTTCCCCTCCTTCCTTCCTCCCTCTCTCCCTCCCTCCCCCCTCTCTCAAACACACACACACACACACACACACACACACACACGTTGGATTGGACTATCTCTCCTACCCCCTTCCCTCTCTCTCACTCACTCTCTCTCAAACACACACACACATACACACACACACACACACACACACACAAAGTTGGATTAGAGGGAAGAGCACCAGCGAGGAGACCACAGGAGGAGGCAGAAAGCCTGTCAAAGAACCATACTGGAGCACACACACTTTCTCCCAGCCCAGGAAGGATCCAGCCCAGCTTCACTGATTACAGGTTTGAAAAGGCAATGTGGCTCTGCCTGCAATCAAACTACACTTGGGGAGGGAGAGCAGCACAAGCGAGCCAGAGTCCTTCCCTCCAGCCTTTGTCCAAAGCCCCGCACCAGGAGGATGAAGTTTGAATTCCTCCCTCTCCCTCCGACCCACACGTACCTTTTCCAGCTGTTTCAGAGAGGATTTCAACTCTGCTCTTGCCTTGGGTCCTCTGAAGAAGCCTCGCCCAAATGAGCACCCTCTACTGTGAGGCAGGAGAACTGTGTGCCTCACCTACATCAGGAATTTTTAGGCTTTTAACCCTTGCTTAACTCTGCTCGAGTGATCATAAAACGCCTAAAGTCAGACTAGATGAGGCATGCAGTTCTCCTGCCTCATAGTAGAGGGCGCTTTTTTAGAGGCTTTTTAAACAGTTAAGCAGAGTCATCCACAGTGAAGGGACGCGGTGGTTCAGTGGCTAAGATGCTGAGCTTGTCGATCAGAAAGGTTGGCAGTTCAGCGGTTCAAATCCCTAGTGCCGCGTAAAGAAGCGAGTACCTGTTACTTGTCCCAGCTTCTGCCAACCTAGCAGTTCATGCAAGTAGAAAAATAGGGACCATCTTTGATGGGAATGCCTTGAAGATCTTGAAGAAAAGAAAGGAAGAGATGCTGAGAGAGCCTGAGTTTTATACCCTCTCTGGGGCCTCGCTTTGGAGCTTCCTGTTCCTGTATAAGCAATGTATTCTGATTGGTGGTGTGATTCCCAGGGGGTGGGGGTCTTAGCTAACTTTGTAGGCTATCTGTCTTTTGAGTCCCAAGCTTGGTTGAGCTGTTGCTGGGTGCTGATGTAATGAAAAGGCTTTGGGATTCCTATTACGGCTCTGTCTGAAGGAGGTAGATCTTTGCTTTGTAGAATAGTCTGGC
Source organism: Natrix helvetica (assembly GCF_964273705.1). NCBI lineage: Eukaryota > Metazoa > Chordata > Lepidosauria > Squamata > Natricidae > Natrix > Natrix helvetica. Next base: position 32,570,015 of record NC_138548.1, read on the forward strand.
TCAGGCCTTAATGGCCCATTGACGAATGTGGAGTTTCTGCCTCCTTTTTAGGGGGAATATTCTGTCCTTTTAATATTTCTAAAATATTTCATTTTCTATGAGAGGGGTGGGTGCTAACTTCCTACAGTCCTTTAACAATAAAAAGTTCTAAAGTATCTTACAGATTAATGCATTTATTATAACATGAATCTTAGTTAAGCCATAATCTATAATAAATTAATCTTAAAGGTCATGCAATATATCTTGTGTTGAGCTATATATATGGACTACTTTATTTACCAATAATACCTTCAAATGCATGCATGGATGCTAATAAAAGAGAAAGCCATCCTCTTGGCTCCAAAGGCTACATTATTTAGCTCATAACTCTCTTACGGTTTCTCATAATTGGCATGCATCCATTATTCACTACTTGATTTGTATTTTGGAAAAGGATTCCAAGAAGAGAGGCCCGTATAAGGCAAGGCCACCGAATGCAGAAACATAAAACTTAACAACCAAGAACATTCTTTTCTAATGTAGTCTATGCTGATATCTCAAGTGTGATCTAGAAAAGGAGAGGTTTGTTCTTTTCTTAGCAAAATTTGTACATGTGTTTCTACTTGCCTAGACTTCCCCTGGCCCTTTTTTGTGTGTGTAAACTTAGGAAAAAAAAGATGAATGAGGCATTAAGAAATGCAAGCTTACAAGTAATATTTTATTATAAATAAATTTTTAAAAGATGTATTGGAGTATGTATTGCAGAAATTCTCCAAGTGTAGACCTTGGTTTTTGGTGATCATAAGCAAGTTCCAAATTTGAAACAATTTGATTGTTATGATTTCCAATAATTCACATATATTGCTGTTTCCCTATTTGTACTTGGTAATACTAGCTTTCTTTATAATTTTGCTTAGTTTTATGTCTGCTATGTCTTCAGACTGGTGTGTTTTCTAACTTCAAGAAATCCTTTCCATTACAATTCTGATTTCAGAATACAAGTTTCTGGCATTGGGTTTATTCTAAGAGGCACATCTCTATTGCTTCACCGTTGCCCTTTCTGAATTTTGAGTACCCTAAGACATATTCATATTTGCTTGGTTCAGCAGAAAGGAAAAGGTTGTCTTTAAGGGATGTTTGCTTACCATTCTGAATCTAGAATAACAAAAATAGGATGATGAACAGTTTAATTATGGAACTAATTGCATAAAGGCAGCCTGTCCTCTTTCATGTTAAATATTTGGGAAGTAGGGGCTGGAATATATGGCCCTAGATTTCTTTCTGTTGGAAAGAAAGAAAGAATTCTGTTGGGATTTCTGAAGTTTCTGAAGGAGCACAGTTGTCTTTAAACAAGTTTTGAACATCTCCACAGTATTATACAGAAAAAGAAGTCTTCACCATAAAGGTCTTAATACGGTAACGATAGTCATTTGATAATTGTCTTTTATAGATGATCATATTGTCTCCTTTTGTTTTAAAGAAAGAAAGCACAGGTTTGTCACATAGGAAAAGGGGTGATGTTTTGTCTCCACTACGCCCCCCCCTTTTTTTATTAGAAGCCCTTCTTTCCTGGAAATGGCTGTATGTACAGCTGCTCTGGCTGATACTGGAAAATTGTTCTACTTTGAGAAGTACATCATGTCCTCGTGTCCCCATTCTAAAAGGGTATAATGAATGCGAAGCAGGTGAGTCAGCCTTTTGTGTGTTAGGACCAGGTGCTTTTTCCCCCTTTTTTCTTTTGGGAGATGGCATGCTAAAACACACCCTGGCATTCATCCTGTTTGCAAACACTTCAGAGTATTGAAAACAAGTAGGGATATATTTTATGAGTGGGCTAACCAGTTTACTTTAATCATAAAAGAGAGACCAGCTTCTATGCTGTTCTATGCTTTTATAAGACTAAAATAAAATGAAATTCTAGGATGGTATAGCTGTGCTTAATTAGTTGCCCTTTGACTTGGTTGGACTTTGTTTTGCTACTGAGTGAGAATTGGAAAGTTAAAGGTCAGAACAAAGGAGAGCATCTATATAGGAAGCTTAGGGAACGTAAACTATGCTAGTTTCTTGCCGACTTGTATTCTATTGTTGACTAAAATGGGATATATTTTAGGAATGTTGTATTTGTAACTAGCACTGCTACTACTATTCAGCAGGTAGCGGGACCCGGATATCTGGTAGCGGATTTGCTAGTGGCTGGCTTTGCTAATATTTCTGATAGCTGGATTTCTGGTAGCTGGATTTGCTCGTACACATCTAGCAAATTTGATGATAAAGTAGTAGGTACATATGGAAATGTATGACTAGTTTCCCCCCCTAATTATTTGAATAAGGATTATTCTTTGTATTATTAATGTTGTCTTGTATTCTTGCATGGACTGCACCAGTAGAGGCTAAACCAATTTCATTGTATCATGTACAATGACAATAAAGGCTTTGAATTATAGTAGTCACAAATACCACATTCCTAAAATGGGATGTATTTTAGGAATGTGATATTTGTGACTACTACTTCACTATCTAATTTGTTAGATGTCTACTAGCAAATCCAGCTACCAGAAATCCAGATCCAGTTACCTGCTGGATTTTATATTTACTTGAATGCTCTGATGTATTTTTAAGCTGTTTAAATCTAATAGTCCTAAGAAATAAAGATTTTGAGAGTGATTAAAAGACACAGAAAATGTGTAAATGATACAATGCTATTGTGTGGAAAACCTTGTACAGATGATGCAGGCGAGCTGATCCTTACTCTTTGAAATTTGGGGTTTTAGATGGAGCTTGAGGGAGAGCTAGAAGAACACGTTGCCCTGAGAATTGCAAAGGCTGTTGAACCTCTTGAAGTTTCACTACTCTTCTTGTTTTAGCTGGGTTATTAAAATCCCTCATTTCTAGTCTAGTCTAGGAGTGGACTAGCATCCTGCCTAGTCAAAAACTCTATAGAACTGCTAAAGCTGAAAGAATTGACCTGATTCATAATATAAACATATTGATAAATTAAAATGAATTTCAATGACATCAAAATGACTGTTTTCTTTCTGTTTTAAGTTTTGCAACCATAGGGTTACAGTATCTCCTGATATTCCAGGAGAAAATCCAGAGAAAAGGTTTTCACATTCATAAAAGCCTTTCTTAACTGGCTTCAAAGTTGCAATAGTTTACTGCAGTGTTTTAAAAAAGATGCCATTATTTCAAAATTAAAGGCAAAGCCTCTCTTTCAGTTGAGTTGAACTCATAGGACTACATGGAAATGTTCATATAGTTTTCTTGACAATTATATGGGAAGTTCAGTGGTGATGAACCTCTGGCTGATAGGCTATGTTCTAATTACTTGGCATCCAAATGTTTTGCCAGCAACTGTGGCTGGGCTCTTTAGAGGTGAAAGTGATCACAAATATTTGGTAATTAGAACATAGTCTATTAGCACAAAAACTCATCACCTCTGGCTGACACTGGTTGCGAAAGCCTTTATCAAAATAAGGAAATTGGCATTCCCATCCTCCAACTGATTTTTTTAAACCTCTTGGGCTAAATTACATCTCCAAGCTTTTTCTAATGGTCTATCCAAATATTAATTAGATCCAACTTAGTTTCTATGATCAGCCGAAGTTAACTAGGGGTTAGTGTCCATAACTGGGCTGTTCTACAGCTGCAGTCTATTAGAATAAGAATCAAACCAGTTTAAAGATTACACCATTGAGAGAGAGTTGGACTCAAATGGATATAAATAGCTCTTTCCTGTTTCGTGAAATTATTTATTTACTTATTAAATTTAGGATACTTTCAGGGGGCTTTCGTTATCCAATTATTCCGGCTCTTTTAGAGGTTGCTGGGAGATAGAAAGGAGGAAGAAAGAGGAAACATTTTCTTTTTGTAGTTTCCTGGTGCTTTCACAAAGTTTTTTAGTCCTTTTCTTTACCACTAGAAAAAGAAAAGAAAATGGTGGTATTATTTTATTTGACTATGTGTTAGAGTTCACCAGATTAGAAATATCCAGATTTATGCTTTTGTTTGAACTAAATCAAAGTATTTGTTTTTTTAAAAAAAAATAGCAGTTGATTGGAAAAGGAAATAAATGTTTATCTCAAATTCAAAAGAGGAATCCTTTGACTTTCTTTAATTTTTTTTTTAATTAATGCGGTGGTGGAAAAAGACTTTTGCATACTGGGAAGTAGCAAGACTGGTTGGTCACATCAGCTGGAAATTGCAGGTACTGGAAAAACTAGTATTTCAGGTTCACAGTCCAGCATCCTATCCAAAGAAGAAGCCTAAGTATTTCCTCTGCAGGAAGGGGAGAATTCATTGTGAGTGACGATAGTTGAAATGCCAAACTAGTCTCCATCAGACATTTCTGTTATATATGCATTTCTCACTTGTAGTAGTGAACATCCAAATAAGCCCTGGGAGACTGTACATAAACAGCTTGATTGAATATGAAAGCTTTTCTCCTTAGACCAGTGCATAAGACTTTAATAAAACAGAGCAATCAATGAAGAAGTGTGGTAGCTGAATTTACAGAAACGGGATATGAAACTATATTGTTTTTAAGCAGCAAAAAGGTATTTTTTGGAGTGAGTTTGTAGACAGATACAGAAGAATCAGAGATCAGATTGAAAGTAAGGGAGACAGGTAAGTATGCCAACAGGCAACTAACCATGAATGTGCCATGAATATTACTGGAAAATGAATCATTTGGGTGGAGGAGGGGACTCTGTCAAGGTCCAGATTTTTCAAAAAAGCTTCATATGCTGCTGGATATTTGTGATAATTGTACCTCAGAATGGAGATTGTATAGATGACGTGAAATTCAGTCACCATTCCAACCATTGTTTTCTGCTACGAACTTAGCCTTTCAACATCTTTAGTGATTATGAGGGTTCTTTTTTTAACTCCCCCCCTCAAGCAAAGCATTTGATAGAAAAGCCCTAGACATTCTGATTTATAGGTTGATTAAGTATGGAGAATTACATGTCTATTAGCTAATAGCTACAAGCCACATTTGGCTTAAAAACAACACTCCAGAGAGGGCAGATCAACAGTTCCTTGTCATACTGGCATAAAATAACGAATGGATACCACAAGGCTTGATTTGGGTCCAGCTGCTCTTAAACATTTTTTATTTATGGCATGAACACAAAGGTGAAGGACATGCATATCAACGTTGACAAGTCAAAAGACAGAAACAAAATGCAAAATATTATAGCTTTGAGAAATCGGCTAAAAATAAACAAATCAAATATAGTTGAGACAAATGTAAAATTCTTTAGGAGAAAAAAATATAGGAAGAGGTTGGTGATATGTAGCTTGGTAATAATGCTTGTTAAAAGGATCTTAGATCAGTAACTAATTATAGCTAAGTGTAACTGCGAAAAGAGCAAACAAAATTTAGTTCTTCACTGATGGATAGTTTATAAATGAAAGGAAGAAATTACTTCCACTTTGTTCTGCATTAACCAGGCTCTACTTCAAGCAAGTATGCCCAAATTACTACATTATAAAAGAATTAGAAAAACTAGATTTGAAGATTGCAGCAAGGATGATTATGAGTTGGAAACTTAGTTGGAGTCATGGCCTGTGATACAGCAAAGAATATTTGTAAGCTTAGTCCTGTTGGAAGAAATGTCCTTCTGGGTTCGGCTCCAAGTGGGGAAAAAGACACTGGAGACATGGAAGCTGCGTGGAAAGATGGTTTAATGGTGGACAGGACCACATGGCTTGAGCCCTGAACAGAAAAGGTGATCACATGCTTCAATGTTGGTGGAGAAGAAGAGAAGGGCTGAAGAAGGGCTTGCAGGGATTTTTATAATCTGTTCTGCCCCACCTATCTGTTTCCTGTTCCTGTGTAAGAAATGTATTCTGATTGGTTGCCAGACTCACATGGGCCCATGCAAGGGCAACCCTCTAGGCTGCTGAGTTTTGAATCTAGGTTTGATTGAGTTTAGATGCCATGTGGTCAGTTGAGTAAAAGGCAATATTATCCTGCCTTCATTGCCATCCCCCCTGGAGCTGAAGGGGAGAACTCTTTATTATGTAAAGTGGACTAGCTTGGCCTTCTTAATGGCCCATTGACAAAGTGGGGATGGGCAGGAAGCTGCAGGAATTTACTCTGTGTTTAAAATGTGTTTCTCCCTTTTTCACATCCAGGAAAATATAATATTCTGCCTTATCAATATTTCCTAGGATATTTCATTTTTCTGGGAGAGGGCTGGGTGATAACTTCCTACAATCCCTCCTTTTTTTTTTCAAAACATGTGAGTGGAACGCACATGTTTTTGACAAAGGATAAAATTGGTCAGATCAGGGAAACTTAATTTTTCTGATAGAAAGGCATTGAAAGAGACAGCAGAAGGATCACTTCAGTGGCTCCCAGAGAGCTTTCAACCATGAAGGTCTTAGCAACCAGGGCACAATTTCTGGAAAGAAATTTACAATATCCAATTTACCATGCCAATTATTTTCAGGTGTTTGATATCACTTTCTGTGAGCTTCCAGGCTACAAGCAAGCAGAAGTCCCAAAAAAAACTTCACAGCCATTGAAGGATTCTTCCTTTTACAGAAGTACAGGCTGCCCATTTCCAAGGGATTTCTTTAACTTGCCCTGGCTCCTATTTTAGTGAGGCCAAATTGAGTTTAGCTAGTGTGCAATACAAGCTATTTAGTATTTTTTTTAAAGTTACACACAATGAGCCCAGGGACTCCTATCAGAGACCACCAGTGCAACATGTCCTGCTTTACTGGGCAACTGGGCAGCAGCATTTTTTTTTTAATTGAGTCACAGGGTTTGAGTTTTGAAGATCCTTTCTGCTACTCTTCAAGTGGGGGAATTGCCTGAGGGGAACTGACCCTCCCCCATGGGATTAAAAGGGAGATATCACTGTTTAGGCTTTTGTGCAAAGACAAAAATCAACCTAGGAAATGCTTTGTGGAGTTGGGTCAAGGAGATAGCTCTCTCTCTCTTTTGTGTGTGTGTGTGTGTGTCTGTGTGTGTGTGTAGCTGCTTCTACAATACAGAAAATACAGACATTTTGGACAAAATTTCCCTCCCACCAGCCAGAAATCTAAGGTGTTCAGATCTTGCTGTGCCGGCCACTCTCAAATACAATTCTTACATGAGTACATTAAACTGATTACAATATAAATGAGGCAAGGAAGAAAGCATAATAAATTTCTGTGAATGAAACAGAGAAAGAAAACTTTATCAAATTCCACCCTCCCCATAATCTTTTCAGCTGTCTTCTGGGAATTGAAAAGAGTCTTTTTGGTCTTTACTTCTTCATCTCCTTCAGGGTTCTTTCATGTCTGCTGGATGGTACTAGGCTTGGCTTGCTGGTAAGAGTGGTCAGTCAGTCTTGGTAGTCTGTCCCAGGCTTGGCTAAGTTTTTTTCCTCATGTCAGGTTTTATCAGCACGCAATCACCAGCAGCAAATTCGAGAGTTATGGTTTGAGCTAGCAGTCCTTTGTTTCTGAGGTAAAAAAAAAAAGAGGAGAGGCCAAGAATACAGTTCTTTACAGACATATCTTTAGTCTCATGTTGTGGAATATCACCCATTCTGTCCAAGTGTGGAAATCCAAACATTATTTCAGGAGGTAGACGATGTAAATTTCATGGAACATGACATTCCCACTGCCTGTATGATTGAAACACTTTTGCAGTAAGATGAGTAAATTTCCAAGACGGACAACAACTTGTGTTGCAAACAAACAAACAAACAAAATGTCATAGGGTAGAGCACCTTGACTCATAAACATTTAAAAAAAATGCACTCAGGTGTAAAAGAGGGAGGTAAGAAGAACAGCTTTAAAAAATTGCAATTAAAAAAAAAGGTACTTTGAGTCAACACTCCAACATATCAAATTCCATTCAGATGGAAGCAAATTCTCATTAAGTATGTTAAAACATTTACAAATGTAAGCAAAATATCTCAAAATCATTCCTTTTTATAGGTTTAATTAAGCATTTTAAATCTCAAAAATTTCCAGAAGAAAAAAAATCAAAATTGTATTCAGAGCAAAGAAATGTAACTGCATAATTATTATATGCAGATAAAAGATCACAATAGTGAAAGGTAAGCGGAGCAGATCACCCATTTACTCCAAATTTCTCAGAAGAGAGGGGGGGGGGGAAAGTGGTTAAAGTGAGGAGAAAAAATTTCAGCCTTTAATGACCCAAAAGGAAGGAGGGAAAGAAGGAGGGGGGGAATGCCCAGAGGCATTCACAGGTATCACTGGGGCGTTTCATACACACACTCATGGTAAAAATGAGCAGACACTCATTCTCCCCGCCTTTCCTGCTTCCCTCCAAAGAATGACCCAGAAGGAAGAGTGGGGGGGGGGGATTTCACACAGGCAATCATGTGGATCTCTGGATCCATTCACTTATCACTCCCTGGGGCATGGGGGACATATACTCACATTCATACTGCAATCAGACCTTCATGCTTGCTCATGCCAAACAATCATAGGTATTTCAGGAAGCTTTTTGTTCCCCACAAGCCACCAAGCTTCATTTTCTTAGAGGATTTTCTTAGAGGATCTCACCCTCCCTTCAGGTTTGGAAATGATAACACACATGCATACACACACATACCATTAAACAACCTTGTAACTGACTGCTTCTTTATATGAAAGGGAATCAAACTACATTCATACCAACTTTACCATCAACATACTCACATTTGCACTGCAATCATTAATTTCACATACAAAAATCCCATTTCATTCTTTCTTCATGCAAGGCAGTTATTACAATTACTTCAGGGAGCTGTACATAAGCCAATGAGCTCCATTTTCTATTATTAAAGGATCTCAACTTCCCTCCAGGTCTGGAAATGATCACGCACTAGATTGTTAATGCCTGTCTCTGCCCTGGGATGTTCGTTTCTAATTTGGACCTGCCAGCGGATGCTGGCTAATTTTTAAAGATCCAAATTCTATCTTGATATCCCAGCACGCGCTGGCATTTTTAAATATCAAGATGTATAGAAACAATGTACAGAGATGTTTGTCCACACATTGTTTGCATTCAGCCAGGGTTCTAGGTTGGCGCTCCCAGCACATGCTGGCATATTTTTAAAGATCCAAGATGTATGGAGACTTTCATTAACACATCATTTGCATCTGGGTGGGGCCCTTGATTCATCTGATGGTGGCCAGAAAATCAGCAAATTTGTTGACAAAATCTAAATCAAAACTGCCTTCTGGAGGCCAGGTTTTTACTTTAGGACTAATAGAGTAGGTTGGTCAGAAAAATGTGCAGAGGGTTTTTACTCAGGTTGAAGGCAAACCTTTAGTAGGAATTTCCTTCATTTCATACATGCACACACAAGGCAACACTCCTCCTCCCCCCAAAGGAAAAAAAAAATCTATACTCACCTGAAGAGTACAATCTTCTAGGGCTGAAAAACATGAGAACAAGGTTCCCTCCCCCACAGAAAAGGCATTGTTGGAGGATTAGAGGTAAGGGAGGGGCGGGGGGGGGGGAAGATAGCTTGCAGGCAGAGTTTGAAAAAAATAAAACCATCAGTTACTCAGCAGATAAACAGATAAACATTATGGGGATATCACAGATGAGAAATGGGGTCTGGATTCACATGCTTCAGGAAAGAAATGAACAGGTAAAATCATTTAAGCACACAATAAATGCAAGGATGAAACTTTTCTTGCAAACATTTCCTGGGTTGTTACTTTAAGGTATAGGCAAGGAAGGAAGGAAGAAAAAAATATCTTTACTCTGTCTCTGCTGGCCAAAACAGATGCAAAGCAAAGATTCCCTCCACCTTCACTCAGTTTTGTGGGCCCAACAAACTGAGCGAAGGCAATTTCTGCCAGCTTACTTTTTTCTTTCTTTGAACACTTTAAAATTCTTGTCTTTTTTTGGGGGGGGATTGGAGACATTTTATAGTTACAATTACCTCGAGGGCACACAAAGACTTAGACATACACACAGAGAGACAAAGAGGGCATAACAAAACTCATGAATTTCACAAACAAAATCATTCCCACCCTGAATCTCAGTTAAATTGGGGAAGGCACAAATCTTAAGAAACAAAAACCACGTGGTTGCATAGAAGACAGAGTAAGAGACAGACAAGAGAAAAAAGAAACATTTCAACATTTCCCTTTTCTTTTAAGTACCTTTATGTAGCCAAATTAGTTTTCCTGTGTCATCTTTCAGCAAAGCCCATTTCTCACACAATTTCCTTGCTCTCAGCCAAAATCTTGGCATCTAAGGAAATCTCCGAGGGCACTTCTGGCCACCCACGAGCTAACGCTTCCCATGACCCTTTACATGCAGGGCTCACTTTGGCCTAGCCGGGTGCCACCCACCGTAAGTTTTCAGAAAAAAAAAGATTCTGGGAAGGACTTCGATTCCCTACGAAGTATTCGGCCCCTTCTCTCAGGGAATCACCTGGGTTTTGAGGATCAAAAAAGTGATCCTTGAGGACCTCTGCCCCTCTCTCTGCAGTTAGTACCAGGCACCTCTACTCTTTTACACCATGGGCCTTTGCTTTTTTCTTTTTTTTTGCTTTCACAGGACAAAAGCAACAACAACAAAAAATATTCATTCACTTTTCCATCCATTTTCACACACACTCTCCTTTCCCTAACAGAAGGTCCATGCTCTGGCCTGACCCTAATACTTTCCAGGCTCTCTTGGTAAAACACACAGAGGAACCAGGATCCAGCTGTGATTGGGAGAAAGATTTCACTCACACACATGCAGGCATACACACATTTCCACACTTTGCCATGCTTTAACATTAAATTTTAGAGAATTAAAATTTAGAGGTACTCACCTTCTTTCCAGGCAGCCTTTGAGCTCAAACTCAAAACCCCTTTAAAGCCTAGATCCAAATGGTTAAGGCCAAGATAAAGTCCACCCACAGACTCAATGGGGTCTGTGCCGGCATGGGAGGCTTACCTGGGCCATATCCATTTGTTAGACTAGCTTGGAGTCCCATCTGTGGGTCGCCAATTGTTGGAAGAAATGTCCTTCTGGGTTCGGCTCCAAGTGGGGAAAAAGACACTGGAGATATGGAAGCTGCTTGGAAAGATGGTTTAATGGTGGACAGGACCACATGGCTTGAGCCCTGAACAGAAAAGGTGATCACATGCTTCAATGTTGGTGGAGAAGAAGAGAAGGGAAGAGAAGGGCTGAAGAAGGGCTTGCAGGGATTTTTATAATCTGTTCTGCCCCACCTATCTGTTTCCTGTTCCTGTGTAAGAAATGTATTCTGATTGGTTGCCAGACTCACATGGGCCCATGCAAGGGCAACCCTCTAGGCTGCTGAGTTTTGAATCCAGGTTTGATTGAGTTTAGATGCCATGTGGTCAGTTGAGTAAAAGGCAATATTATCCTGCCTTCATTGCCATCCCCCCTGGAGCTGAAGGGGAGAACTCTTTATTATGTAAAGTGGACTAGCTTGGCCTTCTTAATGGCCCATTGACAAAGTGGGGATGGGCAGGAAGCTGCAGGAATTTACTCTGTGTTTAAAATGTGTTTCTCCCTTTTTCACATCCAGGAAAATATAATATTCTGCCTTATCAATATTTCCTAGGATATTTCATTTTTCTGGGAGAGGGCTGGGTGATAACTTCCTACAGTCCAATACCAAATGTACAAAACAATGCCACTGCTGTACACCAGGAGGCATGGTGAAGAAACTGATAAATCCAGGTAAATAGAATTCTATGGACAGGAAGACAAAGAGAAGGAGTGTAACAAATGATGCTTTCTCAAGGAGTCCAGTCTTAAGAGTCCCCAATTCTTGCACTGTTCTGTCCTCTTTGTTTGGTTTTTTTTCTCCTTGACAGTCAGTGTTCTTGTGGACTCAGATGTAGAATTGTGCCTGTTGTTGTTGTTATTAGTAGTGACATCGTGTCCAACCCATCTCGACCCCATGGACAATGTTCCTCCAGGCCTTCCTGTCCTCTACCATCATTGGAATCCATTTGAGCTGATGCCTATTGCTTCAGTGACTCCATCCAGCCACCCCATTCTCTGTTGTTCCCTTCTATATATTTGTAAGGGTCTGTGCTTGTTTCTCAAATTATCTAGTGGTATATTTTCATTGTTACATTTCATACATCGAATTATTTTTAATGCATCACATTTGATATGGATGGCATTTTTCGTATACAGAACCAGTGAAATGGTGAGAGTCCCCCTCCCCCCCCAATCTCCTGTTATTTGTTGCCAACATGCTTGAAGGAAATGATTTATTGATATTGAAATCTAACATATCTGTTGAGTACCAGGATGAGGGAAACTGATTTCTGAATTCAGAACTCTAATATTGATTATCAGAGGAACCAATGCTATCTCTCTTATTGCATAAGATCAGTTCAACAAGAGAAATTTGTATTATAGTATCTTAGACAAAAACAAATTAAAAGTAAAGAATAATATGGGGAATCTATAATCTGCATTATCTTGCCCCAAAGCCAAATATTATTTTAATTTTCTGCCTTGCCTGCTTCTTTTTCAAATACTCAAGCTGAGATTTAGATATATTCTTCCCCATAGCCTAATTTTCTCAGTTTAGAAGTGTACACAACTGTGTAAATCCTCACACTTTCCCCCCCACCCCTGTTGTGTATGGAAGATTGAAAGCAGCTCTAGATAAAAGCCAGAAAATTAAGAAAGCAGGCTCCCTTAATGGGCATCTAAAAGATTTATGAAAAAGCTCTTTGAAACTGCAATGTTAAAAGAAGGCATGTGAGAGTTTGAGCTTGCTAATGATGATCGACATGAGTAGAAGGGCTTTCCCTTAGGCAAGGATTGCATATGGCAGGAAATACTGCAAGCAGTAATGGATGAATTATGTTACATCAGGGAGGGGCAACATATGGCTCCTAAATGACATAAGGACTCAGAATATTTTATGTGACTCATGCACCTGTTCCAAATGCTGAAAATGCCCACTTTCCTTTGACAAAAGTGGGGCTGCTTACATAACTATTGAACAAATCTTTACAGGGGATTCAGCAAGCAGAACATAATGCAGCAATTTTGCATGGTGATCCACATAGACATGGCAGTTGTATGACTAAAGAGATCAACATCTAGCAAATCATTAAAATGATTGGTGGGCTGCACTTGGTTTGGAGGTCACATGTTGGGCAACCTGTTGCACAGGTAATGTAGGAAACTGCTTGATTGGATTTTTCAGACATTTCTTTAAACATATCTGAATTGGGCTAATTACTCATGCCCTTTAATTCACTGCTGAATTCAGCAAGTAAGCAGTGTTTTCAAAGTAATTATTTTTATGCCTAGTGGGGAAGCAACTGTGTATGATAAAAGAGAGAGACTTCCTCAGAATCTCTTGCAAAGTCATTTTTTAGGCTTTTATTATATTTTTACATTTCTAATGTGATCAATTGGAGACAATCTATGTAGTTTTGGTTTGTTTTTTCAAAGAACAACAAAAAAAAGTCCAGCTGCTATGACTCAACTTCCAGGCAATTCTACCTGGATGACTGAGAATCTTCATCAGCATATTACTACAAAGTGGAAAGAGGAACAAAAAGGGGAAGTTAGAAATTATGTTTCTAATATTTTTTCTTTTTTGTTTATTTTTCTTTATTTTCTTTTTGTTGCATCATTTTTAATATGCAGAAACAATAAGTAACAATGCCATAGAGACTTTAGTGTTAAATTTAAGATAGAAACCATTATTATGTAACAAATAATGTATTTTGCAGTTGTTTATTAATGCCATATTTACCTTTGGATGTAAAATTTAAACAATCTTACATTTATCAACATTAACAATTTAGAAATCTCAGTTGATGTGAGACACGAAACACCAGGACCACAGGTGAAATTCCAATTAAACAGATCTATTGTTTATGCCTGTACACAGGAATATTCTTAATCAATGGTAAGCACCTGCTATAGAAGTTAGATACGAGTCAAAAGAATTGGGGTGGGTGGGTTGAATTTAGTACGTTTGTGGCTATGTAGCAACTCTAGGGTAATCCCTCTCTTAACTCCTCCCCTGAGCTCTGCCACTCTTTCTCATATAATTAATATTGATATATATATATTTAATCTTTAAAAGTTAAACGATCCAAATATCAATGTGTTAATCTCAAGTAAACACCACTGTTTTCCAGTGGGGGAGAGGGAGCGGTCACGTGCGGGTATTCTCAAAACCTGATTGGTCCAAAGACTGAGAGCAAACTTCTTAAATACTCATGTCTTCCATTCTTGTCCAGTTTCCTCTCAGTCTCTTGGTCCAAGCACTGTTTGAGATTGGTTGTTTAGGTAGGAAAGTGAAATTGTTTTATTTTTCCTTCCCTTTTTCAATTGGATTGTTAATTTGGCTCAAACTCTAAAATTGAATAAATTCCAAATTGCAGCTGCGGCCCAAAGGGACAGTCCTTTCTGCCTCGGACGGTGTTGGGGGGGCATGGGGCGTGCTTCCTCCCCTCCGCGGGCCTGGAGTTTTAGCCTGATCCCTGGGACTGCGGGGGTGCCACACTCCAAGGGGCGGCTGACGAGCGAGTCCGGGCCTCCCAACTACGACTGGCGAGAGCCGGACCTTTTGTAATTGCTAGAAGAGTGGCGAGGCACCTGTGGAGCCGCCATTTCTCTGCCAGATGGCTGCCGCATTTAAAATTAAAGCAGTGAGGCGCGAGTACCTTGGGGGGAATGCGCGTTGGTGTGCGGGGCCCCAGGAACTTTATATGAAGCTGCCTTGGCTCCGGAGCTCCCAGCGGGGTGGCAGGCCCTTCTGCGGTGCCCAGAATTGGCACCGTCGTGCGGCTTAACCAGGCGGCCATTTTGAGGCTGACTCCACGTGCGCGAAGCTAGGACTTGGCCCGGTTGGCCATTTTGGAAAGGCCTAGGCCGGCAGGCCCTGATCTACTGGGCAGTTTTCAGGTCCAGGTTCCGGTGGGACCGTCAGAGGCCTTCTTCCATCGCCCCGAGCGTCAGGACACGTAAGTGGGGCAATGGAGGAGGGCTCGGAAATCCCCCAGGGTCAGGTGGAGGCCCCTTTGGCAGAGAGTGGAGGGCTGGGGCAGGTGCCTGGGCCTAGGGAGCCCCCAGCCAGGCCCTTGGCCTCTCATCGTCCCTCAAGGGCCACTACAAGGGAGGAGGCCAGGAGGCACAAGGCCTTGGAAAAGACTTTTTGTCAGGGCTGAACGACAGGCTAGGTCTGCTGGGCCTATTTCCACCAGCAGATCCAGATCTCCACTCAGCCCTGCTTCGGCTCATTCCTCCCCCAGGGGGTTCAGTCCTTCTTCTCCCTCGGCCTCTCCAGCCAGATCCCATTGCTATTCTAGACGAAGAGGGCATGCTTCACCCTTCCCGTCGGTTTCCCAGGCTCAGGGAGGGATAGCTCTGGGGATCCTTTGGAGGGTACCTCTGGGGCTCATCATTCAACCCGTAGGTTGGCACCACGTGGTCCTAGATCTCATGAGGAGGACATGGATGACTTGGAGAACCTCCCTGAAGGGATCAAAAGACTCATTGCTACTTCTATCTCATGCGGCATTGCGCAGCGGGATAAGGGCACCCGCTCCTCCAGATCTCAGGGAGGATCAGGCCATGTCCATTATAGGACTTCCCCCCCTTCCTTGGTTAGCGAGGGGGGAGGAGAACCTCCAGGATATGGAGTTTTCGGAGGATGAGGATGCAGCTCCCCCTGATCCACCCTCTTCCTCAGGCCTTTTTCCTCCAGCCATGTTCAACACACTCCTGAACAAGGAAAGGAAGATTACCAAAATTGGGACTGGGGATCTCACAGTGCCCCCGCCTAGGGACCCCAATATGGCCATGTTTTCTAATACGGCCACAAATAAAGAGGAGATTCCAGCCCCTCCTTTATTTATGGAGGTCCTCACCAACCAGTGGGCCCGGCCATCCAATTTCTCTAATCCAGGGAGGAATGATCGCTGATTCTACAATGTGGAGCAGAACTTTGCACAGGCCATTCATTTGCCAGTTATTGATACCCCTGTAGCTACTCTGGTCTCTTCTTCCCCGGTGGTGTCTGGTGGTGCGGCTGATAAGTTAAAACCTGAGGATAAGCGTGCAGAGCTTACCCTGCAGAAAAATTTCAATGACACCACCTGGGCCATTAAGTTTGCAGCGGTGGCATCATACTTCAACTGCACCATGCTCATGTGGCTTCGTCAACTCCAGGATCGCATTCCAATCCAGGATGAATGGCTCCACCAAGATCTCACTAAAATTATTGCTGCCTCGCAGTTTTCTGCGGACGCAACCCTGGACACGGTTAAGTTTGCGTCCAGTGCCCTGGCCACTTCTGTTACTTCCTGCCGCCTTTTGTGGCTCCGTAACTGGCAGGTGGATAACAAGGCCAAGTGGAATTTGGCGGCTGCCCTCTTTAAGGGTCCCAACCTCTTCGGGGAGGCTCTCGATCCCATTTTAGTCGAGAACAAGGATAAAAAGAAAGTCCTGCCGTCCAATTCAAAGAAATCAGAGACGGGCTCACCCTTATCGTAGGCAGTCTTATAGGAGTTCTGACTTTGACCATCATCAGCGTTTCTCTTCTTTCAGGTCAGACAGACAGTTCTCTCGGTCGTCTTACCATGGGCCTATCCCATTATGCGGATCAATGGGACAAAATCACGTCAGACCCTTGGGTCAGGTCCACGGTTCGTCTAGGTCTCAGGTTAGAGTTTCTCTCCATCGCCCCGGGTCTCTTCAGGTCGTTCCCTCCGTCGCGGAGCCTGGAGCGCCATTGCCTGATGGATCAGGCTATTCTTCACCTGCTCGACATTCGGGCGGTGGAGGCCGTTCCCCTGTCGGAATGAGGTCAGGGCCACTACTCCAACCTGTTTGTGGTTCTGAAGAGCTCGGGGGGCTGGAGAGCCATTCTGAACCTCAAGCGTCTGAACCAATATCTGGTGTACAGGCGCTTCAAGATGTCCTCCCTCAAGTCTATCCTTCAGGGTATACGAAAGGGGGACTTCTTAGCATTGGTAAACCTAACAGAGGCCTACCTTCATATTCCCATTCTCCCATCTCACCGCAAGTTCCTGAGGTTCCCCCACGGGAACTGCCATTACCAGTACAGGGCACTGCCCTTCGGGTTAGCTTTGGCCCCCCGAACATTTACGAAGGTACTGGTGGCATTGGCGGCTCACCTTCGATCTATTCCGGTGAGACTCCAATGTTACCTGGACGATGTCCTGGTCCAGGCGGGTTCACTACCTCAGGCTTTCTCGGACCTGCGTCTCACCATTCAGCGTCTTCAATCTCTGGGGTTTTCAGTGAACTTCCCAAAGAGCCATCTCTCTCCCTCCACGCGCATTCTTCACCTGGGGACGGTCATAGATTCTGTGTTGGGGGTGGTCCGTCTCTCCAAGGACCGCCAAACAAGTCTGTGGCAACTGGCAAGAAAGGTTCACACAAGTCGGTTAGTTTCTGTCCTCACATTATCACAGTTGCTCGGCAAGATGGTGTCTTGTATAGGGATAGTACCGTGGGCCAGACTTCATCTTCCGCCACTTCAGTGGGAGCTCATTCCATTCCAGAGGGGACAGATGAGCAACTCTCTTCGGACCCTATGCACTTCTGCGGGGGCTCAGGCCTCCCTCAGGTGGTGGATCTCCCCGGCGATCCAGAGAGGTTTTGCTTCTGGGAGCCGGAAAGGGTGATGATGACCACGGATGCAAGCTGGCCCAGGGCAGGTGGACGGCTTCGGATCTCTGACACAATATAAATTGGTTGGAGTTGAAGGCAGCGCGCCTAGCCCTGCAACATTTCCGGACCTCGGTGGAGGGCCGTCATGTGCTCCTCCGGACGGACAATGTGGCCCCAAGGCCCACATAAACCGTCGGGGGGACCCATTCCCGGGCTCTCTGGTTGGAGGCTCTCATACTCGGCGCCTGGGCGGAGAGTCACCTGGCGTCCCTGGTGTCGGAACACATCTCTGGCCTGGCAAATCACCAGGCGGACTGGTTGAGTTGAGCGACTTTGGACAACGGCGAGTGGCAACTCCACCCGTCTTTGTTTCAGGGAATCTGCCAGAGGTTCGGCAATCCTCTGGTAGATCTGTTCACCACCCCTGTGAATTCGCAGCTGCTGCGTTTCTTCACCCGGTTTCAGACCTGGTTGGCGGAGGGCACGGATGCCCTTCTGAGCAGGTGGCCAGCGGGCCTGCTCTATGCCTTTCCCCCCATTCCCCTGATTCCGGGGACCCTCAGGAAGGTAATAGTGGAGAAGGCACTGGTCATTGTAGTGGCTCCATATTGGCCCAGGAGGCCTTGGTTCGCGGATCTAGTCCAGTTGTCTGCTGCTCCACCATGGAGGATTCCGCAGGAGGAGGAGGTTCTGCGGCAGGGGGTCCTAATTCACCTGGAGCCCCAGTGGCTCCATCTAGCCGTCTGGCTCTTGAATGGCGACTTTTAAGGGCGGCTAGCCTGTCTTCCGGTGTCATATGCACCATCGAGGCCTCTAGGCGCCCATCAATGACCACGATTTACAATTCCACCTGGTCGGCTTTCGTCAAGTGGTGCATGCCACTTGGGGTTTTCCCTGAAGGGGCAACCATTCCAAATGTTCTAGACTTCCTGCAGGGAGGTCTGGAAAAGAGTTTGGCTGTAAACACCCTGTGCAGGCAAGTGGCGGCTCTGTCTTCAGTCTTGGGGGTCGGGGGGGTCTTCCTTTCTCGCTCAAGTTCTGCTGATCAAGCGCTTCCTAAAGGGGGCGGATAATCTCTGGCCTACCCCCCATTCATAGGTTCCCTACTTTGGGATTTGCCCCTGGTGCTCCGAGCATTGACAGGTTCCCCGTTCGAACCTCCCTGATCCGTTCATCTGAAGCTTCTGTCCGTTAAGGTGTTTTTTCTAGTGGCAATTACTTTGGCTGGGCGTATTTCAGAGCTGGGCACTCTTTCGTCCAAGGATGACCTTTGCCATTTTCACCAGGATAGGGTGGTTCTTTGTCTTGATCCTACTTTTCTCCCAAAGGTTAACACTCCCTTTCACAGGGCGCAGGAGGTCATCCTGCCTGATTTTTGTCCGGGCCCGTCTTGTGATAGGGAGAGGCTTTGGCACCGTTTGGACGTTCGTTGCGGTCTGCGCATTTATCTCCGGCGGACTGCGGGGGTTCGCAAGTCGGAGGCGTTATTTGTCTCTTTTCAACCTGGGACGCTGGGGGCCAGGGTGTCCTCAGCGACCATTGGCCATTGGTTGCGACAGGCCATTGTGGAGGCCTATGGGGCGACGGGTCAGCCCGTTCCCTCAGGAATAACGGCCCATTCCACTAGGAGTGCCACAACCACAGCGGCGTGGGCCACTAGGGCTCCTTTTGAGGACATTTGTCGGGCGGTGACTTGGGCGTCCCCGACCCCTTTCATTCGGCATTATCGGCTGGATTCGTTTGCCTTGGCGGAAGCGTTGTTTGGTCAGAGGGTTTTGCAGAGAGTAGTGGCGGATCCTCCCCTTGGGCCGTAGTTGTTGTTCATTCCCTCCCTGGGACCGAGCTTGGGTATGTCCCGCACGTGACCACTCCCTCTCCCCCACTGGAAAAAGAACGTGAGTCTTACCCGAACGTGTCTTTTCAGGCGGGGAGAGGGAGTGGTCACGACCCACCCTGTTGCATGGTGGTGGGCCCAGGAGCAGGCTGGGAGGTTTTTTTCCTGGGGTTGTGTTTTGTTGTTTTTCAGTTCTGGAGTTCGCCTTCGAGGAAACTGGGCAAGAATGGAAGGCAGGAGTATTTAAGAAGTTCGGTCTCAGTCTTTGGACCAATCAGGCTTTGAGAATACCCGCACGTGACCACTCCCTCTCCCCCCTTGAAAAGACACGTTCAGGTAAGACCAACGTTCTTTCCAAATATAATACAATCTACCAATTTGTGTTTTATAATAACAGCATAAAACAATATGAAGATGGAAAAAGGAAACAGACTTAGATAAAAGCTGAATTTAAAGCATTAAGGAGGTTTATACTTTTATAATTAACATATTTAGAGTCACAACTGAGTTATTTCATTTAAAGGAAAAACAAAATCTTTATACAATCATACAATATTGTTAAAATGAGACTTTTAATCCACACTGATGGTAAATTAAATCTTCCAGGGCTATAGCTTGAGGCTATAGTAAATGCATCCTCAAGAGAAATGATGCTTCTAGCCTTGAGGGAAGGCTGATCCACTCTCCCATCAAAATGCTGCTACTTAGCCTGGATATTCTGCATAATTATTTTCTCATCTCTAACCTCCTACTTCTTGAGATAGTTGTTGAGAATGGTAGATCATATTTGCAAAAAGCCTTGAAAGAAACTTATTACCTAGGTATGTTTCAGAGTGATTTCAAGATTATGCACGCCATTGAGAATATACTGCTTGCAAATGATCTTTAGTGACACAAGGATAAGGGAAGTATGACCTTTCTGGTGTTGCTTTATTTCAGGGGTGTCAAACTGATGTCACAGCGCTATCATATGACGTATTGGGACTTCCCCCCCCTTCACTAAACTGGGCATGGGCGTAGCCAGCATGTGACGCAACCAGCCTGGGGGCCGGGAGTTTGACAGCGCTACTTTATTTCTTAGAAGCCTTTAGTACCGTAGATTATTTTCTTGTGATTGCTGGATCTTTCTAGATTCAAAACATCTGCTAAATAAGCAGGTGCATCTGTGGCCCGGAGATCCATCGTATCTCAATCACCTCTTACTTGCACTACGGCAAAGCATTCTCCGTGGCGCTATTCTTTGACAGCTTACAGACATTGCAGCTGATCCAAAATAATAGCTTAAATTGTTATGAGTCCTCTTAACTTATACAACACAGTTACTTCAAGATCTGTTCTGGTTTTCAGTTTCTACCATGTTTCCCTGAAAATAAACAATCTTATTTTCTTGTGGGCCTCAAAATAAGCACTAGAGCTTATTTTTGGGGAGTGTCTTATTCCCCCCCCCCAAAAAAATGTATGAGAGGCCCACCTCTTCTGTTTTTCACAGTGGGACAGGAGGCTACACGGCATGCCAGTACCACTGACGAGAGGCAGGGGAGGGTGGAGCTGATCTATGCACCCCACACTTACTTACCTCAGGGAACCCACAGCCAGACCACCGATGCCCTGACACCTGCCTTGCCTCACAGCAGCAGCTCTGGCAACCCCATCCAGGAAGGCCCCATGTGGCCCATGGCCCACTTCTTCTGCTTGCTCACAGCTGCAAAGGAGCAGGAGGCTGAGTGATGCATCAGTGCCACGGTCACAAGGCAAGGTAGGGCGTGGACCTTCCTCCCTGCAGCCAGGCCATCCATGCCCCAACATCTGCCTTGTCTCATGGCTGTGGCACCAACACATCACTCAGCCTCCTGCTCCATTGTGGCTGCGAGCAAGCAGAAGTGGGCTGGTGACCACATGGGCTCTGGCTGAACATGGCTGCTGATGCTGCTACCATGAGGAAGGTGTTGGGGCATGGCTGGCCTGGTTGCGGGGGCCCTGAGGTAAGCCCGTGCAGGGTACGTAGGACAGATCCACCACCCCGCCTTGTGACTGTGGCACTGTGAGCAACCAGATAGAATGGGCAGGTGGCCTGCTGTGCAGGCTCTTAAGTAGGGCTTTTTTGGGGGGGAGCTTATATTAGGCGTACACATCAAATACATGGTAGGGCTTATTTTTGGGATAGATCTTATTTTAAGGGAAATGGTATTGGGGTCCCCAATCCCTCCCCGTGGACCCGCACTGGTCCACTGCATGCCAGCAACCAGGCCACGCAAAAAAGCAAAGTCCCATCCGTGAGATGCTGGGAACATGCAAAGCCATGCCTCTTCTGGTCTGTGGAAAAACCTTTCTCCATGGAACCAGTCCCTGATGCCCAAAAGGCTGGGGTCCACTAGTCTATTGGGTGCAATTCAAAACATTGGTTTCACTTTTGAAGCTCTATGTCAGTCAGGATCTGAGTATTTGCAAGACAGTCAATTCCCAGCGATATCTTCCCTTCTGGTACGATCTTGTAAAATAGGCTCTCTTTATACTCTTTTCTTGAAGGGTCACAGACTAACATTATAATTTAATTATTTCAGCAGGCCTTGACAGTTCAGATATTGTACTATTGTTCCCTATGGTATTAGTATTTTAGGCTATTATGATACATGTCCCTAGTATTTATGTATGTTGTTAAGTTTTTATTATTATTCTATTATTCTTAGGTTTTTAACCTGATTTATAAATGCCAGAAATCTTCTAGATCTGTCAGTGATTGAGTGGCTTCTAAGTACATATATAAATAAATAAAATATGTTTTCCTCCTTTGCTTTGCCCAGATATTTTGGATATCAGATCCTATCTTATATAGCAGGGGTGTCAAACTTGTTTTCATTCAAGGCCGCATCAGGGTTGTGTTTGGGGGGAACGTGGTCAGGAAGGTGTGGCCAACTCGACGGTACTCATTGAGGCTCCGTTTTCACTGGCAGAGGGCTCCAGGAAGCTGTAGAGGGCAAAAATGGAGCCTGGGTGGGCTGTGCGCAACCTCCCCAAGCTCAATTTTTATTGGCAGAGGGTTGCAGGAGGCCATTGTGTCTGACAACAGAGCCCAGGAGGCACCATGGGCTGTTCTCCATAGCGCTGCTTGGAGAGTCCAAAGAAGGGTTAACACAGCCTGTTTGCCCAAGGACTGAGTAGATTTTTCCCCTCTGGCCACGCCTCCTTTGGCTCTTCCGGCTCAGTTTTAAAAACTCAGTCCGCCCGATAGGACTAGTTTTGGGGAACTCTCAGTTTTGAGTAAATAGACTGGGTTCTCCAATAGTAATTTTAGAGTATTTTATGTGTTAATATTAAGTTGTTATTAGGATTTTTCCCCAGATTTTATTATTTTGACTTTTTATTTTCCTTTTTCTATTTTTGCCAAGAAGAAGATTTTACAAAGTAAGAGTGAGGCAGCGATCGGTTCCACAGCTGCTTAGTCGCAGCTGGGGGAACAAGCGAGGCCACTCGTCCGGCGTCTGCTGGCGAGCGCAGGGAAGGACGGCAATCCCCGTGTTTCCCTGGTCGCTTTGGAGAAGAGGCTTTTAAAAAAGCCCTTGCTTCTCCAAACGGCGTCTTTTGCCGTTCGGGAGAGCGGCGGCCATTTTGAAAAGCGCTGCTTTGGCGCGCTTTTCGGCTGCAGCCAATAGGGAGCGCCTGGACCTTAAGTGAGGCTTTTGGCGCGCAGAAGAACCGGCGGCCATTTTTTTGAAGCATTTTACCCACCGGAAAGCAGCAGCAAGCAGCAGAGCCTCTCCGCCTCAAACAGACAGCCGCGGAGGATTGTGAGGGCTTGCCTGGGTCTCCAGCAAGCCTGAAGTTCCCCAGCCACCCAAGGGGAAGCAGCAAGGAGTGTCCTGGTGCCTGATCCAGCCTCCCATCTGAGTCTGCAGACGCTTCTGGAGCCGTTGGGCCAGCGTCCACTGCCCTTCCCTCAGCAGCGACCTCTTCGGATCAAGCTCAACCAAGGATGGCTGATGAAGGTTTGGAGCGAAGGGAGGAGCTGGCAGGGCCATCTGCAAAGCGCAGTAGGCCAGATCCCTCAGGCCAAGGGAGAAAGGGAAACAAGGGCGCTGGGGGGAAAGCTTCCCACTCTTCAGCTGGGAGCAAGGCCCCCCAAATTCAAGGGGACAAGGGGCAGGACTCCCTAAAGGACAAGTCTGCTAGGCCCCAGGTTCCCTCTGCACCCTTACCAAGTGAGGCTGGGCCAGTTCCTTCCCCACCCATTCAGAGGGAGATAGAGCAGGGGGAGGAAATGGGGGATAGATCTCCATCCTTCTGTGATAGGGATTCCATGTCAGGATCCCCTGCAGCCTCTCTGGGTTACCCAGGTTCTCCTAGCTCTTCAGTCAGGGAGGATATCCCCTCCTTTCAATGTTGTTTTCATGCAGAGGATCAGAGAGATCCTCCTAGGGGTGCCAGGGGACAGGCCTATGACCAATCCAGGCCTGTAGAGGACAAGGGCCCAGCTATGTCTGCAGAAATGAGGGATCTCATCACGCAGGCCATTTCCCAGGGTGTGGTAGAGGCCATGAGGCTACAGGAAGGCAGGGGTGGCAAGGCCTCTAGGCCTGTTCGCCCCCTGGGGGAAAAGAGGACCAGAGTCCTCGATTCCCCGGGCACTTCTATCACCACTGAGGTGTCTACGTGGGAGGAGGAGACTGCTGAGGAATTTGCTCTCTCGGAGGATGAGGATATGCCTCCAGACAAGCCCTCCTTCACGGGTCTCTTTAAACCATCCTTGTTCAAGGCCATTTTACACAAGGCCAGAGCCTCTACTGAGCTTGGTGCCAAACCTAAGGACAAGGAAGTCCCCTCCACATCCCAGGACCTCATGGCAGGGCTGTTCAGCGAAACAACCCCTGACCCAGAACTGATACCAGTCCCTGACATGTTCATGGAAGTTATCCAGCGCCAATGGGCGCAGCCAGGTACCCTGGCCAACCCCAGTGGCGCAGACAAATCACTGTACCCCTTAGAACCTAGGCTGGAGGATGTATTGAAACCTCCAGAGGTGGATGCCCCTGTGGTCTCTCTGACCTCT
This sequence comes from Natrix helvetica, assembly GCF_964273705.1. Classification (NCBI taxonomy): domain Eukaryota; kingdom Metazoa; phylum Chordata; class Lepidosauria; order Squamata; family Natricidae; genus Natrix; species Natrix helvetica. The sequence goes on from NC_138548.1 coordinate 32,594,492, forward strand.
AATTCTAATCTCCCGGCCGAGCTATTAGAAGGGTTAAAGGCAGAGGATAAGAGGGCAGAAAAGGCTTGTCTCAAAACGCACCAGGCGGCTGCCTGGGCGATCAAAACCTCCACTTCTGCCTCGTTCTTTACGAGGGCATCCCTATTATGGCTGCGCCAACTCAGATCTCAGCCCCCATCTGAAGCATCTCGTTGGCGACATGATCTTAACAAGATCATTACGGCTGTGGAATATGCCTCTGATGCATCCCTGCATGCAGCGAAATTTGCCTCCAGGGCACTAGCGTCTAACATCACTTCTCGCCGCCTGCTTTGGCTCCGGCACGGCAGGCGGACATGAAGGCGAAGTGGAAGCTGGCTTCAGCTCCATTCAAAGGGGACAATCTCTTTGGGGATTCCCTAGAGAAATTCCTAATTGAGACAAAGGATAAGAGGAAGGTCCTTCCTTCCACCTTCAGGAAGCATGACAAAAAAGGTCAGGGCTCGTTCAGGAAACAGGCCTTTCGGGCACAGGAAGGTGCCCAGGCCTCCACCTCTTCCTATTCCTCCCAAAGACAGTTTAACCAGTCCTCTGACAGGTCCCAGGAACGAAACAGCTTTTCTTCCAGGGGCAGACAATCCAATCAAGGGTCCTTTCGGAAGCCCTTTCGTGGGGGCTCCCACAACCGTCAGTTTAGACGTGGGAAGTGACCGTCTGGGGTCTCCTCCCATCGGGGGCCGCCTGCAATTCTATGCAGACCGTTGGGAGGAAACAACCTCGGACAAGTGGGTCTTAAATACCATCAGGAGGGGTCTAACCTTGGAGTTTCTATCCTTCCCTCTGCGGACTTTTGTTCGCTGCCCACTATCCAGGAACCCTGTAAAGAGGGCTCTCATGCAGGCAGAAATAGAGCATCTTCTGCAGATCAACGCAATAGAGTCAGTTCCTCCAGAACAGGAAGGGAGGGGGTTCTATTCCATTCTCTTCCTGGTCCCCAAGAGTTCAGGGGGGTGGAGGGCCATTTTAGATCTGAAGCGCCTGAACAGACATCTGGCCTACAAGCGCTTCAAAATGCAGTCTCTTCAGTCAATCCTAAGCTGCATGCGACAAGGGGATCTGCTCACCTCCATCGATCTCAAGGAGGCGTATCTGCATGTGCCCATCCATCCCGCACACAGGAAGTTCCTGCGCCTGTGTTACAACGGAAAGCACTTCCAATACAGGGCGCTTCCGTTCGGACTTTCTTCTGCTCCCAGAACGTTCACGAAGCTTCTTGCAGCTGTGGCAGCCCACCTGCGCAAGCTTCCAGTCCGCCTGGAGTGCTATCTGGACGACATCATCATCCACTCAAGGACTCATCAACAAGCGGTGAGAGATGTAAACATCACAGTTCACACCTTACAGGACCACGGGTTTTCCGTAAACATGGAAAAAAGCAACTTGACTCCTGCCACACGCATACAACACCTGGGCGCCATAATAGACTCGGTATCTTGCCAGGTGTCCCTGTCTCCGGAAAGAATCCGCAACCTCAGGAGCAGAATCCGGTCGTGTCGCAAGAACAGGTCTTGGCAGGTAGTGCAACTATCCCAACTGTTAGGGATCATGATTTCTTGCCTCAACATAGTTCCCTGGGCACGTCTTCATGCAAGGGAGCTGCAATGGTTCTTGCTTCCAATGCAAAGAGCAAAGATCAGCAACTCCACCAGGAAAGTTCGCATCCCACCAAGAGTGACTCGGTCTCTGAGTTGGTGGCAGTCTCGAGCAGTGGAGAAGGGCTGCCTTTTCAGAGAACCCGACAGGATCGTGGTAATGACCGACACCAGTCTCTACGGTTGGGGGGCGCATTGCCAGGGTCAGCTGGCGCAAGGCAGGTGGTCCAGCGCGGAGGCAGCCCGGAGCATCAATTGGCTAGAGCTCAGGGCAGCCCGGCTGGCGCTGAGGAGATTTGCAGAACAGCTGAAGGGGCACCACGTTCTGCTACTGACCGACAATGTGGCCACAAAGGCTCACGTGAACCAGCAAGGAGGGACCCACTCCAAAAGACTCATGTCAGAAGCGGAGGCCATAGGGCGATGGGCAGAGATCCACTTAGCGTCGCTGAGGGCGGATCACATCTCCGGAACCAGCAACGTGAGTGCGGATTGGTTGAGCCGTCAGACCATCGACAACTCAGAGTGGCAACTTCATCCGGACCTGTTCGCACAGGTGGTAAGAAGGTTTGGTCTCCCTCAGGTCGACCTGTTTGCAACGGCGGCAAACACACAGCTCCAGCGGTTCTTCTCCCGCTACAAGTCAGCACAAGCGGAGGGGACGGATGCCCTGAGGTCCAACTGGCCTCCAGGTCTGCTTTATGCGTTCCCGCCCCTCCCCCTGATCCCGCAGGTGATCTACAAGCTGCTGAAGGAGGGGGCGGAGCTCATCCTGGTGGCTCCACATTGGCCCAGGAGATCCTGGTTCGCGGACTTGGTCGATCTGTCTGTGGAACAACCGTGGAAAATTCCCCCAGACCAGGTATCCTTGCGTCAGGGGGCCATCAACCACCCAGAGCCCCAATGGTTGCAGTTAGCCGTCTGGCGCTTGAGGGGCAGCTTCTGAAGGACCAGAGCCTCTTAGACAGCGTCATTAAGACTATCCAAGCGTCCAGACGTCCGGCCACTACTCGTATCTATGACGCGACTTGGGCCGCCTTCTCTACCTGGTGCAACCAAAGGGGCATTGACAGTGTGGAAGCGTCCATCCCTCAGTTGTTGGACTTCCTGCAAGAGGGTTTGGACAAAGGACTGGCGCCAGCCACACTCAGGCGCCAGGTTGCTGCATTATCCACCATCTTAGCCAGACACCAACTTTAATCCCTGAGTCACCATCCTCAGGTCAAGAGTTTTTTGAAGGGGGCTTACAACATTCGACCCCAGGTGGTGCACAGGTACCCGACCTGGAACCTATCCTTTGTCCTGCAGGCATTGACAGCGGCGCCCTTCGAACCTTTGAGGAAGGTCTCTCTTCGGCATCTTACCCTTAAGACCGCCTTCCTCATAGCCATTACTTCAGCCAGAAGGGTATCTGAGATTGCTGCCTTCTCGGCCAAGGAAGAATTGTGCATCATACACCCAGACAGGGTCATCCTACGGTTAGACCCCGCCTTCATGCCGAAGGTGAATTCTCATTTTCACAGGTCTCAGGAGGTGATCCTCCCGAATTTCTGTCCCAGCCCTCAACACTCCAAGGAGCGCAGGTGGCACAAATTGGACGTGCGAAGGGCAGTCCGCATTTACCTGAAACGAACTAAGGACATCAGGCACTCCGAGGCCTTCTTTGTGTCTTTTCAACCAGGCTTGCTGGGACGCAAGGTGTCATCTTCAACCATAGGTCGGTGGCTGCGGGCTTGCATTAAGATGACATATGACCTTCAGGGCAAGCCGGTTCCACCTCGTGTAACGGCACACTCCACCAGAAGTGCGGCCACGACCGCGGCCTGGGCGACTCAAGCTTCTATTCTGGACATTTGCAGAGCGGCCACTTGGGCGTCTCCCACGGCCTTCATTAGAAATTACAAGATCGATTCCTTTGCATCTGCCGAAGCCTCCTTTAGCCGTAGAGTGTTACAGAAGGTTATTGAGGCTCCGGACAATGCTACTTCTTCCCGCCCTGGGACACCATAGCTTGGGCATGTCCCTTCCTTGGACTCTCCAAGCAGCGCTATGGAGAATGACCGTTGTCTTACCTGAACGGTCGTTCTCATGGCGCTGCGGAGAGTCCAAGACCCTCCCAGGGTAATTGTTTAGCTCCGAGATTGTATCTTTACACAGGTATGAGCTGAGGGCGTCTTCGTCGGACAAGACCTCGTTTTTAAAACTAAGCCGGAAGAGCCAAAGGAGGCGTGGCCAGAGGGGAAAAATCTACTCAGTCCTTGGGCAAACAGGCTGTGTTAACCCTTCCTTGGACTCTCCGCAGCGCCATGAGAACGACCATTCAGGTAAGACAACTGTCATTCCTTCATTGTTTCCAGGGCAGGCCCATGGGCCAGATCTAAGCACCCTGAGGGGTGCTTAGTTTGACACCCCTTATTTATTTATTATTTTATTTATTTCTTTGGATTTATAAACCGCCCCCTCTCCCAAAAAGGGACTCGGGGCGGTGTACAGTCAATGAAACACAGATAAAATACATAAATAACAATATAAATAATATATAAACAATTAAATACTTGAGCATTTGAGTGGAGGAGGTGAGACTGTACAAAGAAATAAATATAGTATAAAAGCCCTAAAACATCCCAATTAAAATACCCAAACCTAATTAAAATATATCCCCGGGAGGTAAGACTAAGAGTGTGCCAGGCCAGCTAATTGAAACAGGTGAGTCTTTAGTTTTTGACGGAAGGAACGGAGGTCAGTGGTGGTTCTGATGTCGGGGGGGGAGGTCATTCCAGAGGGTTGGGCCCATCACAGAGAAGGACCTACTCCTAGGTGTCGCCCGCTGGCATTGCCTGGTGGACGGCACCAGGAGGAGTCCCTCCCTGTGAGAGCGGATTGGTTGTAGGGACGTGTGTGGTAGGATGCGATCCTGCAGATAACTAGGTCCTATGCCATGGAGCGCTTTAAAGATGGTAATTATTAAATATCAGGTAATAACTGACAGACAACCAGTAACAGTAACTGATTTATTCAACTTAGTAACTGAACTGAACTGAAAGCCGGTTGACAGCTATTTATATTCTCCAGCTGTCAAGCCGGTAGCCAATAGGGGCTCGACGCTCGTGCCGCCCTGGAACCTGTTTGAAACGACCAATCCTGGGCGCGCGTGGACAGGCCTCCTCTAGCGCCACCTGCTGGTGGACGCTCCGAGAATACAACACTCCTTCCCCCTTGTCCGCGCATGCGTAATCCTGGAACCTGGTTGGCCTTCTGCGCACGCGCTGCGATCTTCTTAGCTGTGGAGTGACCGCCGCCGTAGAGGGAGGATCGCTTCGAGGAAGTGTCCATGAAGGGCCAAACCGTGGAACTCCTCCCAACTCTCCAGGTAGATAGCTTGCCGGTATCGGATCATTGATTTGGCCGCCGGAGCTAGTTGTTCGCTCAGATCTGGGCCGATGGGCGTCGTCGTCAGGTCTTTGTGAACTTGGAATAACATTTGGAACATTTGAGCTGTTTAATGCTGCACCGGTGTCTCTTCGCCTCAGCTGATCTATGTGCCTCCTCCACACTCTTCCATCTCCAAGGAGGACCCTATAGGAACAGGGCCCTGTTAGCTCCGATACAACACCAGGCACCCATTTAGGATCCCCTGCAAAGTTTTTAGCGAACACTCTTTCCCCTACCATGAAAACCCTAGGGGGGGGAGAGGATGGGTAGGAAGGGGTAGCGTAAAATGGATGCAATCTGTCTAACGTCGTACGGAGTTTCCTTCCCATTAACAACTCGGAAGGGGCTTTGCCAGTTATTGGGCAAGGGGTGGTATGCTGGCATCTTAAGAATGTGGCTACTCGTTGCTGCATTGGCAAATGAGCCATGCGTGCCAGTGATTCCTTGGCAGTGCGCACCGCGCGCTCTGCCATTCCATTAGCCGCCGGGTGGAATGGAGCCACGGGAGCGTGGCGAATGCCCTGGCGTTGGAGAAATGTCTGAAATTCTTGTGAAGTAAATTGGGGCCCGTTATCTGACACTATGATGTCAGGTAACCCATGTGTTGTGAATAAGTTGTCTAAGATTTTTATAGTGGCTGCAGACGTAGTTGAATGCATAGGGAACATTTCTACCCATTTTGACCACGCGTCAATTACCAAGAAGAAGGTGGTTCCCTCTATTGGTCCTAAAAAATCCACGTGGAGTCTGCTCCACGGCGATCTGGGTTGTTCCCATTCTCTGGATGGGGCTGCTGGTGGTGCGGGGCGGACCTGCTGGCATTGAGGGCATTCCTGTACCCACGCTGAAATGTCTGCATCCATGGAGGGCCACCAGACGTAACTGCGCCCCAGGCATTTCATACGGACAATGCCAGGGTGGCCCTCATGGAGACGAGATAGCAGTGCCTGGCGCAATTTGCTTGGGATTACTATTCTGTGTCCCCAGAGCAGGCAGCCTTGGAGAGATGACAGTTCCGTTCGGCGGCGATAGAATGGCAGTAGTGGCTGGTCTATATCAGAATTAGGCCATCCACTGCGGACGAAATGAATTATTTTTGAGATGATGGGGTCTGCTTTGGAATGTATTGCTATGTCTGATGCAGACAGTGGAAGTTGCAATTCATCTAAAAGGCAGATTGTTTCTGTAGGAGCTGGGTCCAATACCGGAATCGGTAAAGGGCAGCGGCTCAAAGCATCTGCATTTCCCATTGTAATGCCTGGCTTATGGATCAGCGTGTAGTTATAGGCTGATAAGAATTCCGCCCAACGGGACATGCGGGGAGATAAAATTTCTGGAGTGGGGCGGTCGCCAGCTAAAATGCCTAGAAGTGGTTTGTGGTCCGTTAGGAGGGTAAATGGCCGCCCATACAGGTAATGGTGGAAACGTTTTACTCCCGCAACGGCGGCCAGCGCCTCCTTGTCCAGCTGGCTATAATTACGCTCAGGCTTGGACAAGGTGCGGGAGTAGAACGCTATGGGGGCCTCTGAGCCGTCAGGATATACGTGGCTCAGCACTGCGCCAACTCCAAATGGAGAGGCGTCGCAAGCTAGCTGCAGGGGCCATTTCTCGTCGTATTGCGCTAGCACTGGTGGAGCTGTCAAAGCCTTTTTGACAGCCGCGAGCGCCTGCGCCTCGCGGCTGGTCCAGAGCCATGGTGCTGAAGTGTCTAAAAGTCGGTGGAGGGGCTCTGCTAACGACGCTTTGTGTGGTATGAACGACGAATAAAAATTGAGGAGGCCTAGGAAAGCCTGCAACTCAACCTTATTGGTTGGGGTTGGTGCGGAAAGGATTGCCTCCACTTTTTTTGGTGATGGGTGGATTCCATCTTTATTTATTAGGAATCCTAGGAATTCGACGGCAGGAACTCCCAATTTACACTTTGATGCCTTAAGATGGAGGCCTGCAGCCCGGAATTTTTGGAGGACCGCACGTAGGGATTTTATTAGCGTGGGGGCGTCTTTGGCTGCAATGAGCACATCATCGAAATAGGGTGTGACCCCAGGAATGCCATGGAGCAACCGCTCCATCAATCCCTGGAATATTCCTGGGGCCACACTGACGCCGAATTGCAGCCTACGACATTTAAAAGCCCCGCGGTGGGTGACTATTGTCTGTGCCAGTGCTGTGGCTTCATCAACAGGTAGCTGTTGATAGGCCTGGGCTAGATCTAATTTTGCGAATATCTTACCTCGTCCTAATGTGTGTAGTACGTGCTGGACTACCGGTACTGGGTGGGGATGTGCTTGGAGGGCTTTATTAATTGTTGTTTTAAAATCTGCACATATTCTTACAGAACCGTCAGATTTTAGGGGAACAACAATTGGAGTTTCCCAAGGGGAAAAATCGACTGGTTGTAGAACTCCTTGTTCCAGGAGTTTGTCAATTTCCGCGTCTACTTTCGCCTTTAAGGCGAATGGTAGACGTCTGGCCTTAAGCCTGATGGGAGCTATTGAAGGGTCGAGGTTTAAAGATATTGGGGAGCCCTTGTAGCAGCCTAATGATGGTGAGAAAACATCTTTGAATTCCGCAATTAGTGAGGTGAAATTGTTAGTAGGTAAGGAAGAGTATTGCGTTGCATGGATGCCAGTTATTGACAAACCCAGAGCACTGAACCAATCGAGCCCCAATAAAGAGGCCAGGGGATCCTGTACCACTAATAATGGTAGGTGGCCTGTGAAGGAGCCATAAGTAACTAGTAGCTTAGCGCAGCCTAGGAGCTTGATGGAGTTTCCCTGGTAGTCTTTCAGGCGGCAGTTTGCAGGGCTGAGTTGCTGTACTTTGTAGTGGGGTAGAATAGATGATAATGTTTGCCAAGAAATAATTGAGCGAGCTGAGCCTGTATCTAGCTCCATAGAGCAAGGCCGGCCTTCGAGGAAGATAGTCAGGTGCATCTTACCGCGACCTCCTGCAGATGCGGATGCTGAGTCGACAACCCATTCGGGGTTATATTCTTGGATGTCTCCCAGAGATAGAGAATTTAGGCGGCGATTTGGTGGAGCAGGTGCAGAAAAACGGTAGGCAGCATTTTGATTTTGTGGCCGGTTGTCAGGGGCAGATGAGCGGCATATTGCTGCTAAGTGTCCTTTTTTCCCGCATTTCCGGCAAATAGCTGCCCTAAATCGGCAGGTTGAGCGTGCGTGCTTGCCGCCGCAGCTCATGCAGGCGCGACTGTCTCTAAAATTTAATGATTGCAGACGATCTATTGCTAAGTCAATTTCTGATTGTATAGAGGAGGCTAGTTGTTGATGGTTTACTTGAGGCGATGGAAACTGTTGTCCCGTTGGCAACGGCTGTGGCAACCGTCTACGGTCAGGGGTTGACTGTTCGGCCATCTCCGCTGCGCGAGCCTCATCAACGGCAATTTTCAAGGTGAGGTCTGACCGGGATAGAATTCGGCGATGTAATTTAACGTCTTTCAGACCGTAAATAAATTGTTCCAACAGGGCTTCGTCCAAATCAGCAAATTCACAAGGAATAGCAGCCGCACGGAGCGCAGCCACGTAGTGGCTTATGGATTGCCCCTCTCCTTGAATGCAGTGGCGAAAATCTTGTCGCCTTGCAAAACGTGAAGGTGCTGGTTCATAATGTGTTTTTAATTTTGCCATTAACGTTTCCCAAGGCACCGTGTGTACAGGGGTGGGAGCTGAGAGAGCTCTTGCGGTTGCGAACATCTCTGGTCCACAGTAGTTTAAAAAGATGCCTCTTTTCCTCTCCAGCGAAAGGCTTGTTAAGTCGTGTGCCAGGAGGAAACATTCAAATCTTTCCACAAACGCCTCCCAGGTTTCTGCCTCCACACGAAATGGGGCGAACATCGATGAAGTCGTCATTGTAACTTGTTTTGCTGGGTTGGATCCGCCCCCTATGGCCAGCGATGGTATCAACCCCTGTTGTATACCCTGTATTATGGTTGTAATCAGAGATGGGTTCCTATCGGTTTGGACCGGTTTAACCGAGTAGGTAGTAACTTGGCCTGCCACACCCTGAACTGGTTCTATCTTGGTTTTTTTTGCTTGTTTTTTGCTTCTGCACATGTGCTGAAGCATTTTTAAAGTACTGTGCATGCACGAGTAGTGTGCATCAGCGCATGTGTGCGTGAAGCGCGTCCCTGAGCGAACTGGCAGTAGCAGCAGCCAGAACCCACTCCTGGTTGTAATAGTCTAATCCAGGGGTGTCCAAACTTGGGAACTTTAAGACTTGTGGACTTCAACTCCCAGAATTCCCCAGCCAGCAGAGGCTGGCTGGGGAATTCTGGGAATTAAAGTCCACAAGTCTTAAAGTTCCCAAGTTTGGACACCCCTGTTCTAATCCATCTAGCTGGCTCCAAGTTAGTAACCCAGAACTTACCACCCATGTTCTCTTTATCTGTTTGTAAAGAGAGCAGAATTTTCTACCTTTTTTCTCTAATCATTTAGTACACATTATTGTTTACAATATTATTCCCAGAACAGTAAAACATTTATAGATATAAATGAAAAGAAACAATAATAGGGATACGATGGAATTGTTGGGAGAACTTGACAAAGAGGGAAAAGGAGATAAGGATGGAGCTAAACGCAATTGGTTGTGATATTAGAAAACACTACTCTTCAGTTGCACTTGACTACAACTCCCATCACTTTCGAACAGCATTACTAATGATTATGCATGCTGGTGGTAATGGCAATTGTAGTATCAGATCGATGAAGTCCAGAGTAAGGTTAAAAATTGATCTTTTGCTTTACTTCAGAAAAGTCCATGATGCAAGAAGCTTTTCATTACTTTTCTTTCATGACAGAGTAAAGAGAGGCTTAATAAGAAATAGAGAGGAACAGGCTCTAAGTTTCTCACTGTGAAGAAGATTGAGCAACAAACTGGTTTGTTGCTAGAAGCAGCATTCTTGATTATTGACTTCATCTTTCATCAACATTGTTTGTTTTGGCTTGTGCCAACCGTGAGACTAATATTGGACTGTTTCAGGTGAACTGAAGGAGGCATGTTTAAAGACAAAGGTGCAAGATTTTGTTATGTGCTTTATTCGTTTTTAAAAGTTTCATTTTGTAGCCAACACTCTTTTCTGTTCCAGGAGGACATACTGAAATATTGTTTTTCCATGGGTGTGTTACTACATTTGTTTGCCCAATCTACTAATGGATTTTGAAGTGGTCCTTCTTGTAACTTGGGTAAATTTTGTGTTTGACCTGGCATTGCTTATATATTGTGTAACTACTTGTTTTCTCTCATAAAGTAAAATAGCTATCTTTAAAAAAAATGGGGTGAGGTCTTTGAGTGCCCCATAGGATCATTTCCCTTTGAAATAATTGGAAGAGGAGTGATTCTGGTCCAAACTGCAATTGACAGATTGTAAAATACTGCCAAGAAGAATTCTAGTGGCATATCTGGCATTCTATTATTTTTTAAATAAACAAATATTTTAAAGAAACAATGCAGTTGGGATTGAAGTTTGGCACATTCTGGAAGATTTATTGATGGAGCTCAGACTTCAAGCAGCCTATTCTTGATTTAGCCTTAAATACCATTCAGATTTGTGGCAAAAGTCAATATACTAATTGCATGTATTTATTCAAAGACTTCTTAACCTTGCTTTTTAGGGAAAAGGGCTCCTAGAGTGAATTTACAAAGTTCAGTAGTATGACTCTTCCTGCCCTCTGACTCACAGTTCAGGTTATCACATACAATATATAGAGAAAAAGGGAATAGAGGGAAGAGGAACAAAATGAAACCCAGTGGAAAGGCCTTCAGATTGATAGGTAGATATTGTGTTCTGCTTTTTTTTTTAATAATAGCACTAACAATGTAACTTCCTTTCCTCCTCTCTCCTTGAAAGAAAAAAAATCTAATAACTTTTTCACATGAAAAGACTTAGCTTTGTTTACTTCTGGTGTCATTCTAAGCAGTAGGTTTTTGATATCAGGATCTGGTTGGTAGATCACAGAATTCTAGTAAAATTATAGAAGAGTATGTAAGCCTGAAATCTACATAGTATCTGCCCAATCTACTTGTTCTTTCTGATTTCTTTGATTAAACAATGTTATCTATTTGGACCCTGGAAGTGCACTTTCTCTATAGCGGTGCCTGTCCTCTGGGATGGGGTTTTCCTTGAGATCCAGCTTGGTTCTTGTTTAGAAAAGAGCCATGAAGCTTTTAACCCAGGCCTTTGGCAAGGGAGAATGAGATCCTTCACTGCATTCAATCTGATCTGTTGTGCTTGCTATCTTTTCTCTTTATCTTTAGCTGATTTCATTATTGATTTCATTCTTTGATTGTTGCGAACTGCCCAGAGTATCAGGTACATACAAGTTTAATAAATAATGATAATAACCTGGCAATCCCTTGCGATTAGAATATTTAAAAAACCTCAAAGTCTTAAATTTGGTTGCTCAAGAGCAGGCTGTTTGAAGTAATACAATCAAAGCCAGAATTTTTTTTAAAAAATCATCAAATGCAGATTGTGCAAAGCAGCAGAAGAAACAATAGATCATATACTCAGCTTGAGCAAGAAGATTGCATAAACTGATTATAAACACTGACATAATACAGTCACCAAAGTGATTCCCTGGAACATCTGTAAAAAATATCATTTACCAGTAATAAAAATGGGTAGGAACTTAAAGATGAAAAAATACTTGATAATAAGCAGGTTAAAATGTTGTCAGATTTTCAAGCACAAACTGTTAAGTCTTGGCACATCACACATCACTACGCTTAAAAAGAAGAAAGTATGGGTAATTGATGTGGCAATAACAGCAGATAGTAGAATAGAAAGCTAAGAATTAGAGAAGATTACAAAGCATCTTGGGTGTCACCCAGAGTCTCCTTGGGCAGCATAAAAAATTATTAAATAAATATATAAACAAACAAACAAACATATGGAAATTAAAATATTTTAATGTGAAAGATTATGGCATAAACCAGATATGATAATCCCATTGGTTATTGGCACTATGGGTGCAACATTGAACAAGATATTGATGGCACTTGGAAAATATGTGTAGTGACAACTTTTCCATTTTTTTAATTGTAAAAGGCCATGCTGCTTGGATCTGCATTTATGCTACGTGAATACATTGCAACATCATAGGTTCTTGGAAAGAACTCAATGAATATGAAAGCCAACTCCAAGGAACTGGCAGCTGTGATTTCACATTGTTGTGTATACATATTACTACTACTACTACTACTACTACTACTACTACTACTACTACTGTAGTGTTACTATTTTGGATGTGTTAGTGCTGTGATGGCGAACCTATGGCATGCGTGCCAGAGGTGGCACGCGGAGCCCTCTCAGCATGTGCCTGGCGGCCAGCTGCTCTTCCGGATTCCGTTGCATGCATGCACACTGGACAGCTGCTCTCTTCTGGGTTGTGGTGCTCCGGCGCACGTATGTGCGCACTCCAGTTTTCACACTCGGTGCCGAAAAGGTTAACCATTACTGTCTTAGTGTAATAATAGAGTAGAAGCATAGAATCAAGGGACCTTGCAACTTCCTAGTCCAACTTCCTGCCCAATGCAGAGGACCTTATACACATCTCAGACAAATGGTTGTCCAATCTCAGCGATGGAGCATCCACAACGCTAGGAGGCTGTTGATTAATTATTCTTACTATCAGTACATTTCTTCTTCGTTTGAGGTTGGATTTCTCTTTAATGAGCTTCTACCCATTGCTTTTTGTCCTGTCCTCAGGTGCCCTTCAAGTACCAAAGATAGGTATCATGTCACCCCTAAACCTTCTCTTTGCTAGGCTATACATATCTAGTTCCCTTAACCACTCATCATATGGATTTGGCCTCCAGAACCCTTATCATTTTTGTTGCTCTTCTCTGCATTCTTTCTAGGGTCTCAGCATCTTTTTTGAATCATCGTGACCAGAATTGGACACAGTATTCCAAGTGTGGCTTCACTAGTGCAGTATAAAGCAGTACTGTCACTTCTCATGATCTTGATAGTAATCATTAAAATATGTCCTGCATTGTAGAAAACATTTGTGGTGTCCTGTTAGGTGTTTTGAGCAGTGTGATCTCATATGTCTTGATTCTTGTATTTCAAAGTTTTGTTTAGTTCCCCATCTCTCGTAATACTTAAGTCTCCAGCTCTTCTGGCATCTTTGTTACTCTTATCTGATCATGTTCCAATGAGGAGAAACAGGAACAAGCATTTTGCCTCTGCTCTTCTGTGTTGCATCCTTTTATTTCCTCTCCTGACACTACATGATGACTGGTTGAAGCATCTGTATGCATTTGAATACTAACATTTGTTCGTCAAAAGATCTCAACTATGGAAGATAAAAATGAAATGAGATGGTAGGGAATTTATTAGTTGCCTCTTCTTTTTCTGTATTGTAGCATAGTTGTAAAATGAAAGTCTGACGTCATTTGCAAAGCATTTTTGTTGTTTTCATCTGGGGAATTTAGTGGTTAGCTAGACGCAGATGCATATACTTCTGTTATATCATTTATCAGGGTCTGATTCCAAATGGAATGTCTCTGTGTATGGAATAATATATGGAAATATAATTATGTGTCTTTAATTGACCCGAATAACTCTCTCCTGCAATAACAACTGATTGTTGATGTAGATGAAGAATGTTTTTTTTAAATAAATAATTGTATCAAAATGCCTTTTCCCCTTGAATTTTTCAGTTTTAGTTACAGTTGTACAGGTAGTTGAGGCAGTAAGATTATTCTTCTTGGTGTTCTCATAAGAGTCCTATGAGTGGGTTAGCATGAGGGATAACAGTAATTACTGCACAGAATACCTTGATGCCATGGTTGTGTTTTGAACCTCATGACCAAAATCTAACATTTGGTACTACTGACCTTCATTCTTATTTTCTCTGGTATATATACATAACTAGTCAGTTAACTAAGGTATGTAGGAAACACACCACAATAGTAGTGGGGGATTTTAACTACCCTGACATCAACTGGGAAACAAACTCTGCACCAAGTGGAAGATCCAACAGGTTCCTAACAAACCTAGCAGACAACTTTGTTTCCCAAAAAGTAGAGAAGGGAACAAGGGGATCAGCCATATTGGACTTAATTCTCACTAACAGAGAGGAAATGATAGAAGGTGTTGAAGCCACAGGAACCCTGGGGGCGAGTGACCATGCAATATTGGAATTCAACATTATGCAAACACAAGTAGTAGAACAAAGGGAAACCAGAGTCTTGGACTTTAAGAGAGATAATTTCAATAAACTTAGAGAGAGCTTGGGAAAAATTCCATGGATGAGAATCCTCAAGGGGAAAGCAACTCAAGAAGCTTGGGAAATTTTGAAAACTGAGATTACAAAAGCCCAGTCTAGCACAATACCAATGAAGAAGAAAAATAACAGCTCCCAAAAAGAAACCAGCATGGCTGCATAAAGAACTCTGTGACAAATTGAAAGACAAAAAAGATAAGTACAAAAAGTGGAAAGGGGGGAACATAACTAAGGCAGAGTTCAAATCACCAGGACCGGATGGATTATACCCAGGGTTCTGAAGGAACTGGCAGACGAGATCTCAGAACCACTGAACTATATCTTTCAGAGATCCTGGAGCACCGTGGAACTAGCAGAGGACTGGAAAAGAGCTGATGTGGTTCCCATCTTCAAAAAAAAAAAAAAAAAAAACCAGATCCAGGAAACTACAGATCTATCAGCCTGACCTCAATACCAGGAAAGGTTCCAGAAAAGAAAATCAAGCAACGAATTAGCGAACACCTAGAATCAAACAAAGTAATAGCCAAAAGCCAACATGGCTTTGTCAAAAACAGATCATGCCAAGACGACGTCCGGCAGCCGAAGGCGACGGTCGCGTGCGTCCGCCTTCTAGCTGTTTTGGTGGGCTCCCCTGAAGTCTAGGGGGAGCCCAGGGTGCCTTGGAGGGGCGCCCTGCCGTAAGGGCGGCTTGCTGGGACCTCCTGGAATGGTGGTGGCCGCGGGGGTGTGTGTCTCCAGGTTTGCCCCAGGAGCCGGAAAGCGTAGGGAGCGCGCGGAATGCCACTGCGCGCTTCGTCGAATGCAGCCTGGAAGGAAATGATCAATTTGAATGAAACAGCTGAAGTGCGGTGAGGTGAGGGGTCTCCCCGGGTCTTTTACTGTCTTTACTCTATTGACTGTTCTGCAGGTTTTTTTTTGAGACTCTGTTTCAACCTTTGGAGGAGTTAAGATTGGAGGGGAGGGAAATTTCCACCCCCCTTGGAAAAGCGGCACTTGGAAAATCTCTCCCTTTTATGGGAGACAGAGAAAGTTTAAAATCTACTTTCACTTCCCTTAAACAATGGGGAAAAAATTCTTTTTTGACCACAACTGCGAGAGAAAGGATGGTTGAACTGATTCTTCTCTAAACTATGCATGGGAACTTTGATTTTGTTGTTTCCTGACCACCTGTACTGGCTGAGCCAATATGGCCAACTTCCTCCTTCTTCCTTGTCTTTATGAATGAGACTCCTTCCTTGGAAAACTTTATGGCTTTGAACTAATTTCAATTTCCACCCCAGAGACCTCCAGGAGCCTCTTCAAATACATTTTCCCCCTGGATTTGGAATATTTTGACCCACCTATCTGCTCTAGTTTTGTATTAGACAATTTATTCTCCTTTGGACTTGCTTGCCTGGTGATCCCTACCAGCTGTGCTTTCCCACAGACACCATTTCTTTGTATAGAACAATAACTATCTCTGAGCTTCATGATGGGTCCAAAGAAGTTACCGCCTGGTAACTCCTCATCGGTCCCGACATCTTCTACGTCCAGCCCTATTGCTCACCAGTGACAACTGGGATCTTTTTTACAACCTAAAGCCCCTGAAGAAAGTGCAAAGGATTTGTCTATTCATCAGATGCTTCAATCCATCTTAAAGGGACAGGACGAAATGAAAAAACAACTGCAGGACTTAAATGAACTGCTCAGAGAGACGAAACAACAAACCATACGGAATAAACAGAGGATAGGTGTACTGGAGGACAGTGCGGTTGGGATGAGAGATGAGGTGAAGACAATCCAAAGGGGGAATGTAGAATTTGAAAATCACATCATCAAAATGGAATTTGAAAGGATGTCTTTTTTCCTTAGGTTCCAAAACTTGCCAGAAGTTGAGAATGAAGATCTTAAGGAGATTATGACCACAATACTAGCAAAATATATTAATAGAGATAAACAACAGCTTTGGTGGGATATTGACCTGATCTATAGGATTAATTCAGCCTATGCAAGAACACACAATGTTCCAAGGGAAGTTCATGTTAAATTTCTTAGAAAACCCACAAGAGATGAGGTTCTAGGAGCTCAAAGGGGAGGACCATTAAAATATAAGGATAAAGAAATAACCATTCTTAAACAGATCCCAAAGAAAGTAAGAGATAAGAGAAGGAAATATTCCTTCTTAGCAAAAAAATTATACAATAATGGGGTCTGGTTTAGGTGGCTGTTACCAGAAGGCATGTTGATTTTCTGGGAGGGCAGTAGAATTAGAATCAACACAGTTGTGGAAGCAGAGGCTTTCACTAAAAAACACAGTGCTCTCTTAGGTGAAATGGGGGATGTTACACAAGAAACAAAGGAGGGAGGGGCTGAGGCTCTGCCAATGGATGGGGGTGAGGATGCGACAACTAGAAGACTCAGATCACAGAAGTGATTTGAAACATTATTGCAATTGTTGTTACAATGTACCTTTATGGAAGTGATATAAAACAAAATAATTGAAACATACTGATGATTTTGTGTTAAACTTAAAACTGCTAATACCTATGTAAATGTTGATATTTTTCTATTTTTGTTTGTAAAAGTTGTGAGACCTGGGGGGGCTTCTCCCCCCTGCACGATGTAGCTGTCAAAATGTTCTATAACCTTTTAACCCCTTTTCCCTGTAAAACTTTTAAAATCAATAAATTTTGGACAAAAAAACAACAACAACAGATCATGCCAGGCTAATCTTATTGCATTCTTTGACAAAGTGACAAAATTAGTGGACCAGAGGAATGCCGTCGATATAGTTTACTTGGACTTCAGTAAGGCATTTAATAAGGTAGACCATAACCTACTACTAGATAAAGTAGAAGAATGTGGGTTGGACAGCATCACCACCAGATGGATTCGTAACTGGCTGACCAACCACACTCAACGGGTAGTCCTCAATGGAACTGCATCTAAATGGAGGGAGGTATGCAGTGGAGTACCCCAAGGCTCTGTTTTGGGCCCAGTATTCTTCAACATCTTCATCAATGATTTGGATGAGGGAATAAATGGGGAACTCATCAAATTTGCAGATGACACCAAGCTTGCAGGAATAGCCAACACTTTTATTCTTTTCTGGAATACTGCGACTGTATCGAAAGATACAAGGCAGTACCTGCAATGATTATTTCTGGTTGTGTAACATGTGAAAAATAAGAAAGAAGCATTACATTGCAAAATGCACAAATTAGCTCTCCCTCTAGTCCAGTGATGGCAAACCTCTTTGGCTCATGTGCCAAAAGCAGGGGGAGCGTAGGGAGGTCATGCGTGGGAATACCACACCCATAATGCAGTGCGCACAACCCCAGCGCACATGCGTGCATGACCAGCGCTCCCCCCCATTTTTGGCGTGCTTTTTTCTCCCTCCCCAGGCTCTAGAGGCTTTATTGGAGCCTGGCAAGGGTGAAAACAGCCTCCCCCCATCCCTCAGGAGGCCCTCCGGAGCCGTCAGGAGCTTTCCTGAAGCATTTGGAGCGCAAAAAATGGCCCCACGAGCAAACCAGAAGTACGTTCCTGACCTTACGGTTTGCCTGTAGGGCCGTTTTTTTGTGCTCTGGAGGGTGAAAAATGGCCTCAAAAGAAGGCCGAAGTCTGCTGGCCAGCACGCGCATGCACGCTGGCCAGCTGACATGGCAACGCCTCACGTGTGCCACCTTTTGCACGCGTGCCATAGGTTCGCCATCACAGCTCTAGTCAGACAGACTAGAACTACAAATTAGTCCAATGGGATTTTTTAGGGAGGCTATTGCTTAGAAAATTGAAATATTTACAAACCTTTCTAGACAAGACCGGTTTCAATTGGTCCCATGTTCCCAGTAGATTTCCATGTTCCCATTTTAAAACACCGTGTTTTGCCAACAATGCAGGTATGACTATTTGTTCTGGTCTGCAGTTGCCTGCAGTCTGGATGAAAGAAGTTGCAGTGTACTTCCAACAGGACTCATTTCAGCCAGACAGTAGGGGAAAAAAGAAATATATTTTTCTCTTGCATAAATTCCATGTTCACAGGCTTGTACTTTCTCCAGTCCTTTCCTCACCTCATGTCCATATTTTCAGTCCTCTGGTGACTTGACCATACTGCCTCAATTCCTACATCTGACCATTTCTTGTTTCCTTATTAAAACACATGCTTTCTCCTGTGTGTTGAGGAGAATCCAAGGAATGGGCTAACTCTGTCTTTCTGCTCTGAGACTGAGTCTTGTCAATCTTCTGTAGTCATGCCTCTCTTGCCTGTCTATCCCAGTTTTGACTCAGTCTTGGTTCAGAGAGGTGTTTGGAAGATAGCTGATCAGTGACTCAGAAATTAGAACACAAAGGGGGGTGGGGCCAAAGTCGCGATGATACGATGTGCAATTTCAATGCTCTGAGATCGCAATCAACACTTTTGCCACTGGGGGGGGGCAAACGGATCTAAACTGTAGAGACAGTGAACAGGAAGAATACGTCTTGCTGAACTCGGGGATATCGCAAAATCCCCGAAAGAAGCAAACTTAATTTCTTCAAGCAGGTGACAAAAAATCCAGCCAAGGCTGATGAAGTCGGGGCCGCCCCAAAACGGAAGGAATGGAAAGTGAAAGTGTTTCCAGCTGGTGAGGAACCTTCATCGTTTTAAAAGAGAGACTGCCTATAAAAATTGATTTAAATTGAAGAATAGAAGATTTAAGCGGCGAGATTAATCTTGCAACAGTTCTGGACAGTGGCTATCCCATTTTCTTATATGCTATCTTCATGGATGAAACCTTTACAAGCTTTTTAAAATGGACGGATTAAGTCTTCTGTTTCTATCCTTTTTTCTGTGATTTATAAACAAAAGTTTTCCTTTTTCATCGCTGTGAGTATTATTATTATTTAATTCATTTAAAGACTGGACATCTTTTTCTAATTTGAAATACAAAACAGATATAAAAAGAAATATCTTAAAAGTGCTACATGCCAGGAAGTTTTGTTGCTTGGAGCTTTGTGTATTCAAGCGGAACTTTTCCCTTTCTTCGCGGTTTGTTTTGACGGCTCATTATACAGCGATAGGGGTAAGCAAAATGTCCCTTTGAAGCGTGTTTTCAACCAGAGAAGAGGGGAAAAAACGGCTTTTGTGCATCCATTTTTTAACTTAAAAAAACCTTCCAAGCGAGAGCTCTTTGTTTAAGATGGCGGAGGGTCAGGAAAATGGAGAGGTTGTCAGCCTGGAGACAATATTTTCAGATTTATTAAAATTAACAAATATATATGAGAAGATTGAACAAAAACTGGAACTTTTGGAATAGTTAACAGAAAGACGTGATCGAAAATTTGAAGATGTTCACCAAATGCAAAATGAGGAGATTAAAACTCAAAGAATTGAAGTGGAAAATGAATATAAAGCGATTAAACTTGCTGACATTTATGGTAATTGGTTTGTTTTTGAAAATGCAAAGAATGGAATACTGAAAGAGGAAATAAATAGAGAGGAAACCTATTTCATAGGGCAAGACATAGAAGAAGAGGAAAAAAGTAAAGAATTTATGGACTATGAAACTTTATTAACGAAAAGATGGATAACACTGCTGACAACTAAAGATAAGTGGAATAAAGAAGCAGAAAGAGGGCATCAGGATTATATGAGAGATCTTACAAGCAAGGAGTTGCTAGGACCAGTCCATACAAAGCTCATTAGAAAGAAGCTTAGAAGATTGATAGCACAAATGGCAGAGGACATAAGATTGTTTTGTTATTGGAAAGATACAGGTTGATAGATGGAAGAGTATAATTTAAAACTACTAGCTAAACCTAGTGAAACTCTTGTGATAATAGGTATAGTTGAATAAAAAATTGATAATGACAATACTGTATACAATGTGTAGTGTTATGATAAGCAATAATTGGATATGAATATTGAATGATAGCTGATATTATATATAAAGGTTAATAATAATAATAACAATAAATAAAAAAATAAATAAAAAAAGAGAACTAAATTAGACACAGTTAAGTTTTGATTATTAGGGGGAAAATGTTGTGACATAGAATATAGTCAAATGAAGAAAGGATAATAATAATAATCTATATATATGTATGGGTATAATATAAGGAAATTGGATGTAAATTGTAAACAGCGATCTGGAAAAGAGGATTAGAAAACTCTGTTATTAAATATTATGGATGTTTAGCTAGAATAGGATATAAGGATTTAATGTTAATGGAGGATTTTATAAATAAGTAAATGAAATGCCAGTATGTGGTTATGTATTACATTTTGCTATATTTCATGATGAAGGACGTTTAAACAATTGTAGTCAAATAAAAGTGGAGGTATGATGATGGTAATATGTATAAACATTGAGTTAAGATACTAGAATTAATATGAATTATACTTCTTGGCGGTGTAAGAGATGCACAAAGATTGTTTGTAACCAACTGATACACTTTCTACAGGATGTAAAGAAGGAGGATTTTTATGTTTGTTTTGAAAATTAAAAATAAATAAAAAAGTTTCTGGCAAAAAAACCAAGAAATTAGAACACAAAGACTAGACTTCATTCCTTGGATTCTTGCTCATCTTCACAGTAAGGTCTTTTGGCATTGCATAAGTCTTCGCAAGACAGCGAATGGCTCAGCTGGCTCCCCGGTCCATCCGGCACAGCTGCCTTGATCTGGCTCACACGGACAGAGCCAAGGTCCATTACTTCTACCCGCAAAACAGCGGAGGGGACTGGAGTCACTGCCTGGTTAACTCCAGGTGCATACTCCACAGTGGTGTAGTGGGAAAAGCTGCGGCAGGAGAGGTTTTGGGTTTGCTATGTCCTAACTCACTTCCAGTTAGGACAGAAGCTAAACTATGTGGCGCTCCATTTGTTCAAATGTATATGTTATCATTTGCTACTTCCTTGCTACTTTGATTTCTTTTATATCCCCCTCCAAAATGTCATTTATAACTTCTTTCTGGCTGGGATTTATTTTATTATTTATTAATTAAATTTGTTTGCTGCCCATCTCACTGCAAGGTGACTCTGGGCGGCTTACAACATCAAAATAATACCATAAATATGTATACCAATTCATAAAACCACAATAAAATCACAATGAAAATATAGATTACAACTAAGACTAAAAGATGGGGAGGAGAGAAGCAAAATGTATTTCTATTGATGATGTTTTGGCCTTGCAAGGACCACATAAATTGTTGCTACACATAAATAACAGTCAGGTATGAGTAACCATGGTTCAATGTCAAATATGTTTTTTTTTATTGCAACTCATTGTGTCATGTTCTGAAACCTTCAATGAAAGTAGAAGAATTTGTTTTATCAGTCAAAAAGAAAATTACTTATTCTAATAGTGTCTTTAGTAGAAGATTCGTTGTTGTTAGTCGCGAAGTCCTTTCTGACCCATTGCGACCCCAAGGACAACATTCCTCCAGGCCTTCCTGTCCTCTACCATCCTCTGGAGCCCATTTCAGCTCACACCTATTGCTTCAGTGACTTCATCCAGCCACCTCATTCTCTGTCATCCCCTTCTTCTTTTGTCCTCAATCTTTCCCAACATTAGGCTGTACTCCAGTGAGTCCTTCCTTCTCATTAGGTGGCCAAAGTATTTGAGTTTCATCTTCAGGATTGGAAGATTAGCAGAAGATATCAGAAGACAATGGCAAACCAGTTCTATATTGTTCCCCAAAAAGTAATGCTAATGTATCTATGAGGTTACCAGGTGTGGAGAAAAAAACCACCTGGTAACTTTATGGTATCTTTACCTAATGCATATTCAAAAAAACCCTCTCAATATAGAAGAAGCACTGCTAGACCTTACCAAAGTAAAATCTTATTCTTAATCCTGTTTCTTAGAGGCCAGTAATATGCAGCCTTCTGCTATTGTTGATCTCAGAGCTGGTACTCATATAGTTAACTCTCATGAGAGAGGTATCCCATAGTCTCACAGAGATGTATCACATTGTCTTTTCTGCTGCTATAGTCATCTTGTGGTGCTAAATTTACATAAACTAGTTCTGCAAAGCACTT
Organism: Natrix helvetica; assembly: GCF_964273705.1. Lineage (NCBI taxonomy): Eukaryota > Metazoa > Chordata > Lepidosauria > Squamata > Natricidae > Natrix > Natrix helvetica. The sequence goes on from NC_138548.1 coordinate 32,616,803, forward strand.
ATTATCTCTTTTTAAAAAGTTGGATGTACTATATATTCAATTAATTTTACTGAAGAACTCCAGATTGTTTATTTTTCTTGCATAGCCTTTAATTGCAATAACTGGATTCAAATCTTTCCTTTAAAGAGAAGAGCATATCTTAGCTTAAATGGGAAAGAGATGTTAACATTTATTTCGACCCTATTTTTGTTTAGATTTTATATACCCCTTTGGGGGAAAGTAGGGTTTTGCTCAATGTACATTTCTATTTTTTAAAAAAAAACATTATTTTGTTGATGTGTTATTCTGATATATCTGGCTGCATTTACATTCACATATTGGTCTATTTTTAAATGAATATTTTAAAATGTTATTGATCTTTGATTATACATAACAAAGATGATGCTCTGAATGTTAAAGTTGCTTTAATTTGCCATATACACATTGACCATTTGGATGTTATGCATGTTTAGAACAAGCATTTGTCCTAACTTTGCTTCTTTTTCCTCCTAAAAATTATCTTTATGAGAAATGGTGAGCATGCACTTATGCTCATTCTAAACTTGGCAAGATGATTTTATGAGCCGTGGTGCTGCAGTGATTAGAGGCTACTTCTGCTGACTGCCGGCTACCTGCAATTTGGCAGTTCAAAGCTCAGCAGGCTCAAGGTTGACTCAGCCTTCCATCCTTCCCAGGTGGGTAAAATGAGGACCCAGATTGTTGGCGGCAATAGGCTGATTCTGTAAATCGCTCAGAGTGGGCTGTAAAGCACTGTGAAGCGGTATATAAGTCTAAGTGCTATTGCTATTTTATGCTGCCTTGCTCAACCTGCCGTTCTAACCCAAGCATGCAGCATTTGGAGGACACCGGGCTGGGAAAGCTGGCCTGAAGTCTAGAGCCTATGAATTGTTGAACTTTCCACATTTTAGCTTTTCAATCCTGGTTGTTTATTAGAATCCTGTATCACACTATCCTCCCCTCCCTTCTGATTACCAATATTGTTGTGGCCCACCAGCGGCCAGCAAAGCTGGCAGCAGATTCGGACAGTGAGGAGGTTGGGGAGAAACATGGGCCAGTCCTGGAGTCTGCGGAAGGCTCTGATGAGGGCTCTGTCTCGGAGGCAGTGAGGGGGCCAGAGCCGTATGCCAGTATCTAGCTGCCTTCAGAGTCAGACATCAGTGAGGCAGATGAACAGCTGGAGCCTGTTCCCAGTGTGCGCATGCGCAGAGTGGCCAGACGAAGGGAACAGCTAAAGAACGGGAGTCGACTTGGGAGTAAGGCCACAGGTGGGTGATGAATGGCCCCTCCCAGAGGAAATAAAAGAGCGAAAGGGGAATGGAGTTTGCAAGAGACAATTAGTTTGCTTAATTGGTTCATGGCTCTCCGAGACTCCTTGCCAAGTTTTGCAGATATCGGCTGTCAGCTCTCCAAGCCAGATAAGGTCTGTGACTGTGAATCCTCCCTTGAAAGACTTTGCTGGATGTGAATGAGCAGAATTCACAGTAAATTAATAAAAGGGTTTTTATCGAGACAAGGAGTTTGCTTCATGCTCTTGGGAAGCCTAGGTCAGAACAGATATATATAGCCTTTTGTATAAGTATACAAATTGGTTTCTGTAAGTTGTTGAAGTTCTGTATGTTGATATTCATGGATCAAGTTATTTTTCTTCCCATTTCCCTAGGCTAAAATAGTAGATGATGATTTAGTCGGTACTGATTTGAGTATTTGAAATTGCATATTTCAAGAGTTTTGCTTCCTCCTGAAATCTAGTCTAACTAGCTTTCTTGTGACCTTCTGAAACTAGCTGTTGCTGTGCAAGTCTTCATTTTATAGACCAGAGGTGAGGAGTGTTCCCTGTCTTTGACTGGCTTTTACACACACACACAAAATGTGCCATTTCACATTCAGAAGACAGAGCAACCTCTCCTTTGGGGAGTGGAGCTTGTGCGGTATTCCCTTTCACTGTCACTTCAAGTTTCACTTGACTGAAATGCTTCCCCCAGGTAAAACTGTGCTCTTCATCGCCTCAATTATGAGGGAGATATTAATGATCTTCAAGATTTGCAAAGTAAAATAAATCTTAGGGTTTAGGTGATAATACTATAATACTCAGAATGATCCCAGAATATTGACTATTAGGGAAACGGAAATTTAAAAAAAACTGGTTTGGAAGAAAGGAGTAACAGATTAACTAAAACAGGGAGCCAAGAGCAGTTTACATTGTGAAGTTTGATACAGGTTCCATTTCTTTCCCAATGTCAGGAATAGATAAATCTATGGGCTTCTGGCAGCCCCTACTATTTTACTGTGTTTGTCTTCCAAAGAGACTGACCTTGTGCTGCTGATCTATGAAGACACATTTTTGATTAAAAAAGAAGAAACAAGGAACATATTAAATCTCTAGTAGAGGTGAATGCACCTATTTTAATACAACATTACGACTCAAATTCTTCTTAAGGGAAACCTGAAAACTTCCATTTGTGTCAGTAGGAACAATCAATTTTCTTATGGCAAAATACACGTTTTTATTCCCATTGTACTCGAGTACACATTTTGTTGTTTTTATTTAGTTTAGATCAGGGTTGTCAAACTCACGTCATCGTGTGACGTATTGGGACTTGCTTCCCCTTTACTAAACCGGGCGTGAGCGTGGCCAGCCCATGATGCATCTGGCCCACGGGCCGGGAGTTTGACAGCCCTGGCTTAGATCAAGAATGTACCACACAGTTTTTGGAGAAATACAAAATCTCGAATGAGAATACTCCTGGAAGTAAGAATTGGGTTGACTTACTTAACAGTGGGAAGTAAATGAAATTTTTAACCATCTTTGCTTACAATACCGTAGAATTAAGGATCTTCTACAATTCTCTTTCTTTGGGTCACTATCTCTGCCTGGAGATTGTAAAAAACGCTTTCTGAGCATTTTTCCCTTTTCTGGTTCTTGAGAAGGGGAGAGAGAGTCTTTCATCAGCCATATTGATTTCATCTTTTTGTGATGAATGCTTAAGCCACTGCTTATACCAAGTAATTGGATTATTGTTTCTCTGGAATCTTTCACATCTGGAAAATGTGTTATTCTTTTCTTTCAGGCATAGATTTATGTCCCCCTTCCCCTTTGAAAATAAATAGAAAACATGAATATGAAGCTACCTGCTGGACCACCTGTCTATTTTATTGCCTATTTATTTTTTAACATTAAGTGGTTTTTCTCTTTCAGTTGTGAAAGCTGTGTGGAGCTGCTGTTTGTTCGGGGATCTGGGAATTGCCAAGAGTGTGATACCCCTTTGCGGAAGAGCAACTTCAGAGTACAACTCTTTGAGGATCCAGCTGTTGACAAGGAGGTGGAAATCCGTAAGAAGGTGCTGAAAATGTAAGCATCAGAAAGTCTCAATTAAGAGAACCCACCTCTTTTTTTTTGTTTGTGCCAACTTCCAAATTCATTTTAGCCATATTTGTGAAAAGGCTTTGTTTAAAAAATTTGCAAAATATTCTTATCTTGAATCTCAATATATTTGCCCAGGAAGGTATTTTTTCTGGTTTCTCATATTACAAAGAAAGAAAGACACTTGATTTGTGCATAAATATCGTTCCATATGTAAATATTTCAGGCAGGAAATGTCAATTCTTGAAGTTTCAGGCAGGAGTAAGAGCAGAGAAAGCTCTTCTCCTGGACTCCGCCAGCTGGAATATCCTGCCTGAAGCCTCCTTTGTGGACTTAGGTGCCTATGCCAGTCCCTTTGGGATGAGACAGTCCCACCACAGGAGCCATGGGGGTGCACTGGTTAGAATATAGTATTGCAGGCTAATTCTGCCAGTTGCCAGCAGTTCGATTCTCACTGGTGTAAGGTTGACTCAGCCTTCCATCCTTCCGAGATTAGTAAAATGAGGACCTAGATTGTTGGGGGCAATATGCTGACTCTGTAAACCACTTAGAGAGGGCTACAAAGCAGTATGAAGCGGTATATAAGTCTAAGTGCTATTGCTATTGTTATTACGTGGAATTAATCAAAAACAACCAGGTTTCTGAGCATAAAATCTAGCAAGAATAGTATTGTTTTACTTTCCCCTCCCTTTATTGCTCTTTAGCTATGAAAGTTACCATAACCATTTAAAACTATGAGATATTATCCGGTCTCAGGGTTATATGATCTTGTTCAAGGCATATCGCCTTTAAACGAAATGACATTAATTGAGATTATAGTTTTCTTAGCTCTTTAGATCCTCTACCCATTTGTCATTGCTGTATTCTGTTGACTTTGGGGAAGCATTTTTATTAGCTGCTGACTCACTCAAGGTTCAGAAAAGATCAGTTTAGATAACATCTGAGTGCTTGGCTTCTCAGAAAGGCTGAAGAAAGAATGTCAGAAGTTTATATTTTTGAATGCCCAGATGTAATCCTATTGTGTGTCTCTGTGGTTTTTTTTTTGTATGTCTCTTTGCAAAGATACAATAAAAGGGAGGATGACTTCCCCAGTTTAGCAGAATACAATGATTTCCTGGAAGAAGTAGAAGAAATTGGTAAGTTCTAATGTGTGCATATTAGATGCCCTGCATGCTTTTATTTCCTGCCAGTCTCATTGAACGTTAAAGCTGAGCCTCTCTTCACTGATCTTTATTGGAGCATTTGATGATTGGCTAATTACTTTCTCTTTGCATTTTTAATCAAGAGCTCTTCAATTCGAGGGATGTATCTGGGTAATAAATGTTTCTAGTAGTCAGAATAGGGATGGGTCGTGGTATGGTGGGAAACACGTACCGCAAATGTGGTTATAAAAATGCTTTGTAGGTTATTGCTGGGACTGCAAAAGAAAAACTCCCTGGAAGAAAAGGGGAAAGGAATACCGTTCAGTTCTTAATCTTGGCTTCCATTTGCCTTTATTCACCATGACAGTAGCCATATGTACCCCTTCTCATCCTCTTGCTTCTTCAAGTACAGTATCCCGGAGGGCTTGACACATTTGACCTCGCGTACCATTTTGGCGATGCGTTTATGGGGTGAATGCAAAAGGACAGAAGTTAAAGAGCAAGATGAAATCTCTCTCTCTCTTTTTTTTCTTCTCCTTCTTTGTTGGATTTCAAGCCTACAGATGCCGTGGTTTGGAGCCTGTCCCATTTTGATGGCAGTTGTAAGAGCATTCTCATTGGGGAATGTTGACCTAATGGATTGGCTGGGAAATAGGATCTTTCTTGCATTGAAGACCAAGGCGTGTTAATAGGGGAGAGGCATATGTGCTCTTTGAGGTCTTGTTAATATTTAATGCCTTCCCTCTATTTATGGCTATACTCCAGTGAGCTTTTAGTCTGCATATTCCAATCAAATCCCCCTCTCCTTACCCTTCACAGCAGTTATCTGACTATAGGTGGCGAGATATGCATGACCTTTGGGGCCATGTGTCCCCAAACCTTTCCTGCTAAGAAATTCCCTGGATCTATTAGCTCTTGCTTTGCGGTCTGGGCGTTAAAGTTTGCTGTTGGCTTTGTGTGGTAATTTTACTTGTTTATTTTTTTTCTTTCTGTTTCTGCCCCTGCTCTTAACTATATCATAAAAAGAAGTCAAAGGGGGACGATAGTAAACAAATTAGTGTGAGTACAAATTATCTGACAAGGTTGGTGACTTGCAGTGCCACTATTATTTATTTTACTTTCAATAGTCCTGTTTCTTGTTGTATTCAAAAAAATAATCAAGCTGTCATAGGTTCCTGTGCTCAATCGCTCAAGCCCTGGTCATTTGTTGCTTGGGCTACTGCAGTGCACGGGGCTACTCTTGAAGTACACTCTATCTAGATGTTGCAGTGGGCACAGGATGCAGCCATGAGAACAGTTCTTGAAGCACTGATATAGGCTTCCCGAGAGCTTGAAGCACACTGCTGTTCCATGAGCTGGTTGCCAGTTTGCTTCCAGGTCCAATTCAAGGTGTTGTTTATCATCTTTAAGGCCCTTCATAGCATGGATCCAGGTTACCAGGATAGATGGGTTAGCTGTATTGGCAGTAGGGGCATGCAGCAGACTCCATTGGTCAAGGAATTCCAGCTGGCGGAGTCCAGGGGAAGAGCCTTTTCAGATGTGGCTCCTCCCCTTTGGAACATTATGTCCTTCATGGTGAAATCTGCACCCACTCTTTTGACCTTCCAAAAGGGCCTGAAGACCTGGTCCTGCCAACTGGCCTGGGACCCCAATGGTGATGCATCATTATGAAGGTAGTTAATGGAGTGAATAAGACCCCACCTCCTCCCCCTCCCACGCCCCTCCTATGCATCATATTGTGTTCCTTCCCTTCTCCCTAGTGGTGGAGGCAGCATCCAGACTGGGTTAACCTTCATCCAATCATATTGAGGACTGGGTCTTGTAATGTGTTTAAGCTCCGCCCCGTTGCTAGGTAGATCCAGCTTTTGACTCAGTAAAGCTAATTTTAAACTGATGTTATTTATTATTTTAATTTTTAATATTTCCATTTGTTCTTAATGATTGTAAGCTTCCCAGCGTCACCTCCAGGCTAAATGGGTGGTATATACATTGAAACAAGCAAACAAACAAGCAAGCAAGCAAGCATTTACTGGTCATTATTGGACAAGAGAGCTGACACAGGTGAAGCAAAGCTGATATCAGATATGATCAGGCAGGAAGGCAAGCTAACCCACCAATTAATTAGCAAGAAGCAAGTACAAATGTCATTTTGATCAAAAGTTAAGCCCTTCCAATTCTGAAGAGCCAATTCAGACCGGCAAACCTTATACAGTGAGTTGAAGTACAATGATCGTTATTATTTTTTTGTCATCCAGTCTTGGTGGGTGATAAGTGGTAATTCTTTCGGGCCATTTCTGGAACCAGTGATGCCAAACAGCTTGAACAAAAGACCAGCAGCTCCCTCTTCTGGTGAGGTAGCACACTGAGTGAGGTAGATATGTCTGAGCACCCAGCTCTGTGGTTGGAGATTTGTGCCGCAGCTGGATTGATTCCCCACCCCCACCCCCACCCCACCCCCAGCACTAGAAATTTGTCTAGTTATTGTGCTGGTTGGTTTTGAATGCATGCATACACACCTATCTCATGCTCACAGCCTTACAAGTTAAATTGGAATTTTCTTCTTTTGATTTTTGAGGGTTTTTTCCCCCCAGATATGAAAATGGTATTAAAAACAATGAGCTTTGTGCTGTCTTAACATCTTAAAGGCAGGCCAACATATAAAAGAATGAGAGAGAGATGAACAAAAGTACACTTGTCTGTCTCCTTTTTCCTTTCTCCTTCAGATTGGGAAGGCCCAAGATAGGTTTATTTGGAAATGTATGTTGTGCTCACATCAGAAAGACTTTTCTAAGTTGTCTGCATAACAAGTTATCTGTACTAACGTTAACCTGAGAAATTTGCTTCCTGAGATAGAGTAACAAATGGGCCTTCATGGTCATTATATTCTCTCCCAGGTTGGCAAATGGGCATTCTGGGAATTGCAGTCCTAGCCTAACTGGAGGTGCTAAGTTGTGAGTAGGTGCCACATGAGTGTTCAAAGCTAGTTATGTTAATTGCTTCTGAGGACATTCCATAGATGCTGTTCCCTGATAAAAAGTTAATTGATAGTATTCGTTCATTCACTCACTCTTGCATTCTATTTTGTGCCTTATTTTTCCATTTCTAGGTAACTCATCAACAAGACACAATATTGCACACCAGTTATAGGAAGTTATCATATTAGTAGTATTTTTATTTGCTTATGTCACTGTGTCTGAGAACAGCACAAGTTCTTCTCTTTTTTCCCCCCTTCCACAAAAATCTTATTTTTGTGAAAGAGATTATTTAAGGCCTGTGAATTATCATGATGGAGGATGGACTAGAACCACATGGGAGAAGGTGGTTATTATGATGAAAGTTGATACAACCCATTATAGAATCTAGGGGACAATTGCTTTTCTATATTTTTCACATGTTCGATTATTTTGTTTATGAAATAATGAAATAGAGTAAACTTTATTCATTCCATACCATTCTTCTTTTGATTTCTTTTGATTTTTTGATAGAACTCACCTGATGTTCTGGCATACTTATGCAAAATCCAAAATGAAACAAACTGAACTTTTCAGTGAACTTTAACAATTTTCTGCCTTTTTTATTCTAAACTTCAACTATCAGAAGTAGCTGCCTTATTCTGACCGCAGGGTCAGTTCTAGACACGTCTGTACCCAAACTATTTTCTGCATCCTTTCTGGATTCCCAATATTCTTATGAGAATTGAGCAGTGACTAGAACTTTATCAAGAATTCCAAGTATGGTTGAGCCAAAAATTATAATGTGGCATTATATAAGAAACATAATGGGCAAAGATTACAATCAGATCTAGACTTTGACATCAGTATTGTTGAAAAATTCATTGCATTTCCAGAGTCTTGCTTTTTTTCCTGTACAGTTAAATGTTAGAGAATGCTTGAATTTTGTATTTTTCACACTTAGTATAATCCCGTGATTATCTTTTCAGCAGTGGCCACATTAAGTATGCTGTTGCTTGATGGAATTATGGAACAACTGAGGACAAAACAAAATTTAAATAAAAGTGTGTGAATGTAGAAGGTGATAATTTCATCACCAATTTTTATAAGAAGCTTATTCCAAAATTTCTAATAGTAACTATTATTTTAAAGATAGGAATATTTTATGAAATATTATTTTTGGAACAAAGGCAATGCTTTTAATGTTTACTGATATATAGCTGTCCTCCCCTCCCCTTCCTTTCCCTTCCCTTCCCTTCTCCATTGTTTTTTAATCAATGTTGATCCAGTATTCAACCTCACCAACAATGTGGATGTAGAAAGCATAAGAAAGAAAATGGAAATATACCAGAAAGAAAACAAAGAAGTTATTCATAAAAATAAGATCAAATTGGTAAGTTGTGTAGGGCTTGCTTGTGTCATTTCTCCCTCTGAATTAATTCAAACAACGTAATTCATAGCAAAATATTTAAATGCATCTGTTCCATCCGCTAATCGATTTTTTGAGTTCCTTTATCTGGTGACTTTAGGATATAGGACAGTGATGGCGAACCTTTTTTGGCTCGCGTGCCACAAGTGGGGGGAGCGCAGGGGGGTTGAGTGCGGGCGTGCCGCACCCATAATACAACGCACGACCCCCCCAGTGCGCATGCGCGCACAATGCACGACCCCCCCATTTTTACATGCTTTTTTCGCCCTCCCCAGGCTCCGGGGGCTTTATAGGAGCCTGGGGAGGGCGAAAAGAGCCTCCCCCGACCCCCCGGAGGCTTCAGGGACCGTCCCTGAAGCCTTTGGACCGCTTAAAACCACCCTCCAAGCAAACCGGAAGTGACTTCTGGGTTGCTCGGAGGGTCGTTTTAAGCGCTCCGAAGGCATCAGGGAAGCCTCGGATGGTCCTTGAAGCCTTCGGAACGCTTAAAACCACCCTTCGAGCAAACCAAAAGTGACTTCCGGGTTGCTCGGAGGGTCGTTTTAAGCGCTCCGAAGGCATCAGGGACGCCTCGGATGGTCCCTGAAGCCTTCGGAACGCTTAAAACGACACTCCGAGCAACCCGGAAGTCACTTTTGGTTTGCTCGAAGGGTGGTTTTAAGCGTTCCGAAGGCTTCAGGGACCGTCCGAGGCTTCCCTGATGCCTTTGGAGCGCTTAAAACCGCCCTCCGAGCAACCCAGAAGTCACTTCCGGTTTGCTCGGAGGGTGGTTTTAAGTGTTCCGAAGGCTTCCCTGAAGCCTCCGGGGGGGCGGGGAGGCTCTTTTCGCCCTCCCCAGGCTCCTATAAAGCCTCTGGAGCCTGGGGAAGGCGAAAAATAGCTTTTAAAAAGGTGAACTCAGCTGGCCAGCGCGCATATGCGCGTTTGCCAGCTGACAGGGCAGCGCCTCGCGTGCCCTGACAAATGGCTCCGCGTGCCACAAGTGGCACGCGTGCCATAGGTTCGCCATCACTGATATAGGATATAGATGCCCGCATTGTCATTTCAACAAACCACCAGGGAAAATGGAGTAGATTGAGGTGTTCATGACATATAAGGAAAAACATAAGTATATTTGGTTTCTCTTCCCAGCTTTGTTTAGAATTCTTGAAACATGGATGTAATCTAATCCTTAATTGAACAAATAAGGGAGGTGCAGATTATCTGGACATATTTCTATTGTTAGTTTTGAATGTTTGACAATGAGATTTAGCCTATTTCTTAAGGAAATAGGACCTTGGTACTTTTATTTCGTTAGTCTGAAAAGCTCATGAAACAACTTATTGAAATGAAGGTTTATACCCTAGCTTTTATTCTTTAAATGCTATTTTGTTATGGGAAAGGATGATATCAGCTCCCCGTCTGTGTCAAAATACAAAAAACTTTATAATGTCCTTGATGTCCACAGTTGACTTTTCCTAAGTGTAGATACTAGCTGCTTTTTCAGGTTTTCTGTTGCCCAAGTCCTGTACCTTCAACATGTTTCAGCTCAGAAGTATTAATTATTATGGTTCTGCTTAGTCTCGAGAACAAGAGGAGCTGGAAGAGGCACTGGAGGTTGAACGGCAGGAGAATGAACAGAGGCGGCTTCTTATACAAAAGGAGGAACAAATGCAACAGATGTTAAAGAGGAAGAATAAACAGGAACTTCTGGATAAGTTGGTAAGTAATGAAAGAGACAGGTTTAATAAGCAACTACTTATTACTGACTTCTGAAACGGACTGATTATGTTTCTCTTTTGTATGGTTTATTCCTTTTTTCCTGCCACCAAAGAATAATACTAAAGGATTAACTCAGAGTTTCCTTTATTATTTTACTTTTTGAAATCATTGCAGCTCTTTGCTTATGAAATTCAAGAAACACCTGTGATATTTTATTTCTTAGACAATCCTATGGAATAGATTAACAGATTAACAAAACCTGAGATTTCAGGACTATATAGGGATTTGAATAGGAGTATTTTTACTCTATACTGGTTGAATGAGCTAGAGTAGAATATTGGATTTCTTCTGAGAACTGCCTTTTCTCTTTTTCTGTCTCTTCATAATTAGTTGTCAATTTGTGTGTGTGTGTGTGTGTGTGAGAGAGAGAGAGAGAGAGAGAATGAATGAATGAATGCATGAATTATGGATATATTTTAAACCTAAATTGAAAGGTGGGAGAATAAGGCAGGAGCCAACTACATCTACAAAAACTATGAAGAAAGCCTAAACTATCACCCTTATCTCAAAATTGGCAGAGTTGGTAGGTAACCTGGCAGCAGAGAGCATCCTTGGAAAGACTGCTCACCAGCCAGTTAGCATGGAAAAATACACTGAGGGAAGCCAAGTAGTTTGCTGATTGTTTCATTTGTTAGCTATTGCAGAGAGGAGGACGAGGACAAGAAGTTGGAGTTGTTTGGCTTCAAGTTGATGGACATGTATCTAGAGCTGAATTCTTAAAAATAGCACTTTCAAAGCTATAAGTGCAAATGTTTCTCTTTAACTTAAGCAAGCCTGTTGGAAGTAAGGAAGGGGAAATTGTGTGCTGGACCTAGCCTTTATCCTGTAGTATATTTTTTTAAAGCTGTGGATGAATTTTGTTTACAATTTTAAAGAACTAAACGGAGAATATATTTCTTCTAAACGTCATTTCCCATCCCTCTTCAGTCCTTCTTTATATTAAATATTTCCAAATCAGCTTCAACTTGAAAGAATGTGAAAAAAGCAAACAAAACATAGGCTATGCGGCCTGGGGCGGGGGGGCATGTGTGACATGCAGGCCACACTTACCCCAGCTCCACAAAGGCAAAAAAGTCACAAAAGTAACAATATGTCGCGTGATATGATCAAACTTGACACCCGTGATCTAAACCATATTTTAACAACTTGTCACTGAGGATATTAAGTGGAACCTTGCCTAAAGTTTGCTGAAATTTAGGTAGCTTATATCCACAGCATTCCTCTTGTCAACTAAGGTATTTACTTTGTTAAAGGAGACAATAAGTTTTATTTAATATGACTTCTTATTATTATTATTTTTACAAAATCTTGCTGACTCTTAGAAATCATAGCATTATCTTCATGATGGTTTCAAATGACCCATTTTATTACTGGCTCTAACACCAGGTACTGGTATTAGGTTTAGTGGGATTCTCTATTTCCCCCTTTCTTGAAAAGGAGGGTCTGCATTCTTTTCTTGTTCTTTGTCACCTCCCCAATTCCATAGTTCTCCTCAAAGTTAAACAATAAAGGACCTGGCAATGTTTAGCCACCTTTCAGTATTCTAGGGTCCGAGGACTTGATTCCTATTTTATTTATCATATTTTACATTTCTTTTAATGTATTTTCATTTCCGTATAAACATACTCATTGTCACAATAATTCATGTCTATTTCATATTAATTCCTCATAACAAATGATATATCACCGACTTTGTTTCTACCAGTGATTATGCACTTTAAAATGTCTTCAATCATTTCCCTATCTTTGCACATGTGCAAATGTAGCTGCCATATTGCTATTGTTAACAGATTTGATTAAGCATTTTTTTGGGGGTGAAACCAGTCAATGACTTTGTTTTAGTGAAATGACTAAGTCATTTATTAACAATATATCACAAATATCTCAGGTGGAATGTAGCAAAGTCATAATAAAAAAAGAATAAAAACACAACATCTACTTATTAAATCTTTAGTAAGTAGTCTTTTGGAGATTCTCAGTCATCCAGGTCATGGTTGTCCCAAAGGTGCTTTTTCAAGAGGCAACTGGACTTTCTAGTTTTTCTTTGAAGACGTTTCGCTTCTCATCCAAGAAGCTTCTTCAGCTCTGACTGGATTTATTCCATTCCCCAGCATCCAGTCAGAACTGAAGAAGCTTCTTGGATGAGAAGCAAAATGTCTTCAAAGAAAAACCAGGAAGTCCAGTTGCCTCTTGAAAAAAGCACCTTTGGAATAGTTTTTGGAGGATCTTCAATGATGGGGAAGGGGAAGATCTGTTTGGTCAAAGTTCAGCCAGTACATAATATATTCTTGGACTTCCTCCAGCGTTTTGGCTAGTTTTTTGAAGGAACCAACTTTTAGGGTAGGAAGTTCTACAATCCCGTTGAGAGATGGTGACTAGCTCCACACTCCGCCTGTTCCACACATCCAGCCTGCTTTATAACTAAGAGAGGATTTTACTTTACTTCATTGTAGTCTTACACTGTAATTAGTATAGCATAGTCTCTTACACTGTTGGCCCTCCTAAAGGAAGGTTCTTCCTAAGTGGAAGAATACTGAACAAGATAATGTCTTTTGCTCTCATGTGGCAAGGGAATAACGTATAGAGGAAGCATTCCTTAATGTAGATGTACCTTACATATAATCAAACTATGAAGGTCAATTCAAAATAGCTTTATCACTAACAGTTTACTTTTTATAATGACTTAAGAGAGGAAAAGGGAGCGAAAGCTTATAGTGAGTCACCGAAATGTTTCCAACTCAGATTTAAATGCTCTTTTAATTTAGATGAGCTGAACATTGTTTTCTTATAAAGCAATTGGTTTTACTGGAAATCCATTTTGCCAAATGCCTTGCAGAAAAGAGCAGTTATAAATAATCTTTAGAATGTGACCAAAATAGGTAATTGAAAGACATCTGGGTACACATCGTTACTAAACATATCTAAATATATTGTTAATGACTGAAAGGTAAAGTGAAGGGCAGGAGAAAAAAAAAGGTTCTTGTTTGTGTTATTTTTCTTCCCCTAAGGAAATTATTCTCAATCTTTTTTTTGTTTAAGGCTCACTTCAGGAGTTAATTATTGTGAAGAATAGTATTTTGAAGAATACTCCTGATTCTAAAATATGCTTAAATATTCTAAAATGGTTGTATTAGTATTAAGGATTTTCAATATTCTCCTCAAGACTCTTATTCAATAATAGTAATTATAATTTTTTCCTGTTCATTCTTTTCCCGTTCTCAGAAATTGCCTAGACAGTCCCTGCAGTTTTCTGGACAAAGTTTTTCAGAAATGGTTTGCCATTGACTCCTTCTTAAGGCTAAGAGAAATTGACTGATCAAGGTCATCCAGCTGGCTTTGTGCCCAAGGAGGGACTACAGTTTATGTTCTCTTGCTTTCTAATCTGGATGCCTTAACCACGATGCCAAACTGCCTCCTAATGTATAGATATACATATTTTGGAGCTTTTTTTGCTGTTAAAGTAGAACCTACCCATTACATGAAAAACAACTAGGCACAAAAACATATTTTATCCCATAACTGATCTATTTGCTGTCTATTATGTGATAAGGAGATCATTTATGCATTTCAAAAGTTATAATAAGCCAACAATTCCATTATATGAATAGGAAATTATGTCTCTTCTGTCATCTCTCAGGAATTACAGCAAGTAGATCAACCAATCCTTTCACATTATAAAATGTGTGATATGCACTGCATAGTTTGTGAAACAAATTTGACTACCAAATGGAAACTATTTTGAAAAAGTGCTTCATTTTTATTCTAAATATTTTATGGTAAGTGGATTCAGGTTCCAATTCTGTTTCAGTAAGGTGGAATCCATATTCAATTGCTCCAATTTCTTAAGGAAAAGAGAATCTGAAACTGTACAAGTAGAATTAAAGTGGAAACATGGAATGTTAGAAGCCTGAACATTGGAAAGCTCAAAATAGTGAAAGGAATTTGACTGCCCATTGCCCTCTTAAGCAACACTTAACTGAAATGTATGGAATTGGATACTAGCACTCAGAAAACAAACATTTTATATTCAGGAACAAAAAATAAAGAAGGAACTATGGTCCTTTCATAGTTAGAAAGGATATAGCAACAGCAATCCTACAGTGCATTAATACTCTCTGGATTTTGTAGGCACCCCTTTAATATACAATTTATATTCCATTCACTGATGCAGAATAAGAGGTTGACAAGTTTTATGGTCAAGTTTAATCTGAAATTGATGCAATATGCAAGCATGATGTGCTACTTGTGGTTGGAAATATTGGAGCAGAATTGGGGAGATTTTTTTTTTGTAAGAACAAAGTAATAGTGCTGTATGATTTAAGAAACAGAAATAAAGCATGAGAATGGCTTAGTAGTTTCTGCCAATCCAGTGATTTTTTTTCATTGCTAACACAGTCTTCAGATAACCAAAACGCCACCTATATAAATAGACATCACCAGGCGGAGTACACAGAAATCAAATTGACTATATTATTTACACAAGGAGGTGAAAGAGCTCAGTTGTAACAGCAAAGATGTGCCCAGAGGCTGACTGCAGAACAGACCATAAGCTATTCATAGGCAAGTTCTAAGTTAAGCTAAAGTGGAAGAAGAAAATCAACTACCTTCCATGATATGATTTTGAGCTTATGTCCAACATTCTCAAGGAAAACTTCAGGAAACACTTTGAAGTATTGAAATTAATTCATAGGAAACCAGAGGAAAAGCTGAATGAAATTTTATTTGCTTTTTGCTAGCCTGGGTGATATTATTTTTATGTCCTAAATTTTAAGTAAGTTTTTGAGCAACTCTTATTATCCATTTGAATAAATGGGCACACTGTTTTGTATTAAAGAGATTGCCTTGCTTTTTATGCAGATAAATTATTAAAGGAGAAAATAACACTGTAATAAAGAACAAATCTCATTATGTGAGAAGGCTGAGAATAACTTTCAAACAGCCTCAGATAAAATCCAGTGAAGAACCAATCTAAAACTGGCTGTAAGTTTTGGATCCCGCTTAGATGACTTTCCGTGCTGCTGCTTTTTAGAATTGTTAATTCTAATTATTATGACTTTGAAAGTGATATTAACTACATGATTATGTAATTATTAGAATAATGCTCATATTTTAATACATTTATCTTTCTGGTTATTATATTTTATTATGTTTTAGTTAATGCAGAATCTATAAAAATGTATCTTTCTAAGGTTTTTTTTTTTACATTTATGAGTGTAATGTAGCTTTCTTCTATTAGTAAAAATGGCCATTTTCTGGTAAACTGGGAGTATTGAACGCTGTTCTTCTGGAAATGGCCAGAGAAAGCCATTTTCGAAAAAGATGCAATTTGTTATTCTAGGAATGCATGACAGTAATGGTGGATGGTTTATGGCTTTTAAATATTTTATTCTATGTTTTTAATTTTGATTGTAGGAAAGTTCTCATCTGCCAGCATCTTTGCTATTAGCCCAGCATAAAGATCGGTCTACACAACTAGAAATGCAACTGGAGATTCCCAAACCTATCAAACCAGTGGCATTTTCAACGGGCATTAAAATGGTAAGATATAAACAACTTTCTGTGTGTGTAAGAGAGAATTATTTTTTTCCTTTTCACAGTCTAACCTTTCCAGTCTTGAGTTTATTGAACAATAAATTAAGTTCTAGATTCACTGTAGAACTTAAGTTGTGATTAACTGATTAAAAGGTAGGGATGAACAGCATTATATACTAATTGGTTTCAAAACCAATTGTTATATTTTCAGTTCATGAATGTATAGTAGATTATATCACACATCAGAAAGCACAGCCCATTGGCAGTAGATCTAATGTTTCTAATTGCATACTGGCAACCTTTTCTCGATTTCAACATCACACAAATGAATGCAACCTATTATGCTGGATATGGATGGTTGTTGGCTCCAGATATGTTCTGCACTGAGGCTTGGCATATTTTGAAAATGATTACAAGAATTATTTTGGATCTTGTACAAATGTGTGCATAACACTTCTCTACTATTTGTTGAAAAAGGTTTTTTAAGTTTTGGCTTGAAGTTAAAAAAAGACTTGCAGCTTTAAGGATCACATTAATTTTGGTGCGTCAACAACCTTAAAGCAGTTGCAATTGAAAAGACAGAAAAAAACTTGGGCTTGCATGACATCTGAAGTGTTATTTCGGAATCCTTTTCAAAGGATTAACACTCACCCACCTGTAAGACCCACCTGTTCTGACTAGCCGGCCTGGCTTAATTTAGAGCTTCTCCACCTCTTGGGCATTTTTAATTGTTAATTTTAATTTTTAAACTTTAACTATCATTTGGGTTTTTAATTGTTTTAAATTATTGTAATTTATTTATTTATTGTTCCACCTCCTCCATATTGTATTGTTGTGACTGCTGCTAGTGTACGTCGCCCCGAGTCCCTTGGGGGAGAGGGGGCGACTAAGAAGTCAAATAAATAAATAAATAAACTCCTATTTTTTAGGAAATATGGATGATAATAGTGTGAAATAGCTCTAAAAGAGTCTCTCCAAAGTTCATCTAGATTTGGTATATATTTATTTTCTCATTAAAAATGACAGTTCCTTGGCTCTGCTACAGATTGTATGTGCTCTTTTCTTATGAACAATCAGCATTCATTCTTGGACATAACATTAATCTTTGATATAACTAGGAAGGAATAATACTTTTTGCTTCTATTGTCAATTAATCTTGATTATACTGAAATGCAGACATATATTTAATCTTGACAGTGGTTTAGGGCATTTCTCCAACCTAGTGATTTCCAGTTGCATTGGATTGCAACTCTTTACTGGTAAATAGTTATAGCTCTTATGCTTGGGAAAGGGTGATTTAAATCAACTTGGGAAAGGGTGATTTAAATCAACTTGGGAAAGGGTGATTTAAATCAACTTGGAAAAGGCTGATTAAAAGAGGAAGGCCATATTAAGGAACAAATTGCTAAAATTGAGTTTTTTCCCTAAGGCAGAAATAGGCAATTTAGTGCTGTCCATGTATTTTGAACTTCAAGTCCCACCAGCCTCAGTTATCTTGGCCTATACAAAATTTAACCCTGCCCTAAACTATTGTAAAGACAAACCAGAAATTGTATATCAAAGCACAGGTAGTTAAAAATGGAAGTAAAAGTAACTGGTGCACTTACAACATAAAATATGTTGGTAAATGCTTTTTTTTTTAATACAAAGAATCACTGAACATTCTTGGGGAAAATAATAGATTTTTGCTAGTGGTAAGATTTCTTTTGAAAGGTTTCTTTAAAAGCATAACTTTTATTTGGTACTATTTATTTCTCTTGAAGTATAACAGTGATGATAACTGTGTCGTTTTCGCTGTTTTATTTTGCAGAGGTTGTCATAAAAGTCAAGATAACTTCTATCTTTCCTTTAGGGGTGGGACTGCCATTACGTGGCTGCAATTGCCATCTTGACTCTATTAGCGTCCCTTGACATCTTTGAGCTGAGTACTGTTTTAAATATATTTTTTCATATACATTTCTTTTTTGTGATCTTTTGAGTACCAAGAAAGGGTAGAACAGGACAAATTGTTGACTAGGCCCAGAATTTATTTTCACTTATCTTAGTTCAGTTAGTATAACTCTTTTATTGCTAATCACATTTGTATCCTGCCTTTCTCAGAGAGATGATGGTAGTTTTACACGAGAGGGGAGGTAGGGAGGCCTCCCCTGATTTTATCCCCACAACAATAGCTTGGTGACGTAGGCTGGGCTAAAAGAAAATAAATGGATCAAAGGCTGATATTTAAGCATCTCACTACACTGGTTCTCTTTTAAAAAATAAGGTACTACTATGCATAAATAGATTTGAGCTGTGTGCTGAAAAGTAGGCTGTCATCGGATCAATTTTGAGAAAAAGTATGCTAACTTGCCAACTAATATATAGTGTTGTTTAATTCCTTAAGGATGACTAGAACTTGTTGTAGTCAATGATTAGCTTATTTTAATTTTCATAGCAATAGCACTTAGACTTATATACAGCTTCATAGTGCTTTACAGCCCTCTCTAAGTGGTTTACAGTGTCAGCATATTGCCCTCAACAGCCTGGGTCCTCATTTTACCATCCTTGGAAGGATGGAAGGCTTGAGCTTGGTGAGATTTGAACTGCCAAACTGTTTGCAGCCGGCAGTCAGCAGAAGTAGCCTGCAGTACTGCATTCTAACCACTGCCCCACCACGGCTCAATATTTTAGCTTTCCTCTTTTCCCTTTCTGAGGGCAGCAGTATTGGGCCTCAGAAAGTGGGAGCTCCCTAAACAGGGGCATTCCCCAGTTTCCCCACATGTTATTCCTTAAGCTAGATATAATATCCTCTATACTATTATTAATTTTTTAAAATAAATTGGTGATGCGTTTACTAGAGGTATAGCTGTAAAAAAAAATCTTTCTTTCTTGCAGTATGTTCTTCTGTCATCATATCTTCCCTTCCTGGAGTCACTGCCCATCTTGTGGAGAATGTATTGATGGCCATTTTAGCCACGAGCTTGGCCGATACCCAGCCACCACTGCCACTCCACTGTCCAACCAGCTCCCTCCTTCCCTCCTGTTGTTAGGACTAAGGAAGGACTGAGATTTCTGTTCTGCCAATCTGGACCCCTTCCCATTCTCCAGTAAAGGGGTGGGGGATGGGGGTGAAATTGCTACTAGGAATCCTGGCTGCAGCGGGTCTGATAGTTCTCTTCTTCTTCCATCTTATATGCTGGGTCTTATTTCTGTTGAAGAAGAGGATACAAGGGAGGGAGGGATATTTAACATCTCATTTTGTAGAAACCAATTCCTGTGGTAATCTCGCTGGGAGTGGGTGGGGGATGTGAGGTTGCATTATGCCCACAAATTTCTTACATAATTCCTACACTTTTTCCATATTTTAGTAAAAAAGAATGCTTGAAACCACTCTGAATAGTACTTGCTTATTTTTTAAAAATGCTATTAGCCCTCGAGCCATGAGCTATTTAGTTAGACAAATGAAGCGAAATCCTCAGCTGAAACCAAGGTTCTGATTTTGTATCTAATCACAAGTAACTATGTAAATATATGAAATTGCATTTATACACATTGTTGTTTTTGATTTTCTTTATTGTTTGCATTTCTCTCTCTCTCTCTCTCTCTCTCTCTCGTCATCTCCCTGTTCTTTAACTTTGAGCAGAAAACATCTTGAGGGTAGATTAGATCTTTCTTGCTTCCTTCCTTAGGTTCCCAAATCAGTACATATGACTCCGTTTTCATAATCAGACTATTGCTCTGCCTGACCACTGGTTCATTTAGCCCCATATTATCCACTCTAATTGGCTGGTATTAGTTTTCTTTCACCCTGAACAGAAGCCTTGCCAATTCCAATACTTGGGTTTCCTTTAATTGGAATTGCAAGACTTGAATCTGGGTTCCTGTGAATGTAAAATATTTGTTCAGCACTGACCTATGACCCTACCTTGAAAACTGATGCCACATTGTCTAGAATAAGGATGAAAAACTGAATGATCCAGCAAAATGACTGGATGCTTCCCAAGTTTACATCTGGAGTACAGGTGAACTCAATCTGGAGGAGAGTCCACTCAATCAGAGTTCTTGTTCTGTCTCATTTCTTCCTGGCTTGCAGCCAGTGTTCTTGTTCTGCCCTGTGCACACCTTGATAGCTGATTCAGCCCGAGTGAAGCTTTTGAGGGGAAATATGTCAATATGAAATGCCTTGTAGGCCATATGCACACTCTCGATCTAAGGATTTGTTTGTTTATTATATTATTTGTTAATAATATATTATTTACATAACTGCCGCATTACGAACCAAAAGTCCTAGAAAGCTCACAAAACAATTAAAACATAAAAAATGCAAACAACCAGAAGAAAAACTTCCAGCATCCCAACCCTCTCCCGTACATCAGCATTCCACCTTACTGGGCTCCAGCCTCATCGTACCCAAGTGCTTGTGGGAAGAGCCAGCTCTTCAAGGCCTTAAGATTAGAAGATCTGCTGGATGTCATGGGGAATGATATTCCACTGGGCAGGGGCAGCTGTAGAGAAGAACACTTTCTAGCTCCTGCTTGACTACTAGATTTAAAAGAAGAGACTTCATTCTATCTAAACTTCAGGGAGAGGGTTGAGCAGATACCCCCAGGGAGAGATGGTTCCACAAATGATGTTTATTGTATTATCTTTGTTTTAAGGTCCTCATAGTTCCTTCTGATGGTGAAGGTATGTTGAAGAGTTATCTGAAACAAGACCTTCTATGTAGTAGCCCCAAAACAATGGAGCCCCATTTGAAGAAGCTTATTCCATTCCCCTGTGACAGAATGGGCCAAATAAACTTTGTTTTGCTATTCTGCTACATGAGCATTAAGATTCAGATTCATTTCATTTTATTTTATTTACAGCTGATATCTTGAGGCTGGGACAGATGTGGGAGGAAATAAAATATTTCCACATGTATAGTCTTACTTACTGTGTGAGGCAGGTAAAGAAGCTGAGATGGTCTAAGGAGTTGGCAGGAAAACAGTTTTTGGACCCAGAGAAAAAGAAGATCACTACCAACCGAAAATAGATTTAATTAGTTTCAGACTGCTAAGGACATGCATCATCTTGGGAGAGTTAAATCACCCAAAAAGAAGTGTTGTGTTACCATGTGTGGATGTAAAAATGATGCTTTGAGGATTCAGTCTACCCAGAGCGGAGGTCCCAAGAAAGAAGAGTGTTTGAAGATAAGATAATCAAGAAGGTAGTCAGTGCTTTACTAATCCTAAGAGGTTGCCTGCTACTGCTGAAATAAGCTCTTGATTGACACTATGGAAAAATATTAATAATAGCTATTCATACAGCAATAGGCATAGAGAGACAGTAGCAGAGGGATCACTTTTACAGGCAGGGAGATAGTTGGCCTGGTAGACCAAATTAGGCCCCAAATCAATGTACTACTTTTTACTTGCTTCTGAAATTAGAAATGGGAGGGAGACAATGATTTGTTTATTTGCTTTAGCTGAATGCTACTTGTTGACCTATCTATCTGAAAAAAAGTCAACCTTAAAGTCAACCTTTTAGAGAACCTGATGTTTTTCTCCCTAGAAACATTACAAATAAAGAAAAAAAACCAATGTCTTTCATTCGGTTTTGTCTCTTCAATCCTGAGGGGGATCCTACCCCGTCACTAAATTCTTTCGTGCTGCATTTTATCTATTCTCTTGTATGTTTATCTTGTTTTGGGGATATTTATTTTCCTTTAGTGAGTGTAGTTAAACATTTTGTTGGCTCTTTTCTTCCCAAGTTCTTTAATTTGGTACATATGCTGCTTGTTGCCTCTTCTTTATGCATATTAGAAAGAAGAGCAATTCAAATATTGAAAGAGAGAAGATATCTGGTAGAGCAAGCCAAAATATGGCTGGCTGGATATATGCTGCCCCCCCCCCTGTCTTTCCACAGTTGTTTGCTTTGGAAAGCTCACACTTTAAGCACATGGAAATACTTCACACTTTTGAGAAATGCTGACTTCCTACATGCTTTATGAAGGAATAGCACATCATTCATACAATGTAAGCACATTTTATAGATTATCTCAATATAACTTTTCATTTCTGCTGCATGTTTTTTTAAACAGTGAGGTCTGTAATGTGTTCCTTCTTTTATTACCATGTTTTGACCATGTGTTGCATAAATCACGGATAGCTAAATCTTGCACTATATAAATATAATAGAAAAATACAGCTTTAGTGTTAAATTTTATTGGCTAAAATACTAGTTGTTAAATTTAAAATGTCAAAGTAAAATAAATCAGAAAATCTATTTAATTAAAATGTAATAACTGACAATAGCTGGCCTCAAAATCAAACTGCTTCAGTTTGTGCCTTGGATATTTTTCTCTCTCAGTAGAATGGGGATTTCAACTGAAACGTCTTTCTTTGTCTCAGAAGCCTAAATTAAATTCCATATGCATTTCTATTTCTCCAGAGCAATTGCTTTAATCTGTGGCTCTCTGCCATGGTGAGCATTTACTTGCTTCTCTCCTTTCCTCTAAATAATTGCTTCTGCCCTCTGAAAGAGATTTTCTTTCTCTTAGGAGTGTAAAGATTAAGGAAGTCTAAGCGTACATACTAATACTTTTGTCTGAAAGAAGTTGTGTATTCTCCTTGATAGTGACTTCTAATCTTTGAAACATTCTTCCTCTCAGATCCAAGTAGGCCTCTACCCTCCCAACCTTGCAGAAAATCTTGACGACTTGCTTTTCCCACAGACTTTGGGTGGGTAAACTGAGATTGGAGCCCAATAAAACGGAGATGTGTGGGGTGTATGTTGCTTTTTGAGGTGGCAGTAATTTTTGTGGCGGTTTTTATGCTTTTTACTGCTTTTATTATTGTTTGTTAGTCACCCAGGTTTATGGTGCATGAGATGAACAACCAAACAAATCTTTTAAAATGAATGAATGAATAAATAAATACATTAGAGAATTGGATTGTGGCTGGAAAGATATCGTGTCAGATTGCTGCTGTTACACACATTTGGGGCCAGCCATTATCTCTCAGTCTGACTTGCTTTTCATAACGTGAGTTATGAAAAGCATGAGTTTCAGAGTTGTCATAATCAAACAACCACAAAAAAACAGACTGATAGACGATTAAAAAAAGCTTAGTTACCACAGTGGTGCTTATGGCACATTTTTCCTTATAAGTCTTAGCTGATCTTTACTTTCTCTTACCTCTTTACATCAAGATTAATTTTATTTATAGATTTGTCTAATTATGCTTTTAAAGCCATGGTAGACTGTTGTTTTAAGAAAATACAATTAGATATAATTTGCTAAATTAAAAATCAAATGAGTAGCCTACTTGCTGCTGTCCAACAGTTTAAAAATTGAACTATAAGTTGTTACTTTCTGTTTTGTTTGGTGCAAGTTTTTTTTCTTTCTGCCTCCCTATTAATATATTAAAAAATTGCAAAGAAATCAAAGCAGGAAACTGATTAGTAGAATTTTGACCAATAGGAAAAAAATGTTGGTAATGAAAAAAAAATCACATTAAAATGCATTTATTTTGCTACCTCTTTTATAATGAGAATTGCCTGGAGTTTAAGTATAATCATTGATTGCCTGCATATGCTAAGGAAAAAGGATTTTTGGATCAAAGGGACAATGCACTCTAATGAAGAAGTAGTCCTAAACAATGGTTTTCAGGAAGGGTGGTTGCTCAGGTGTTCATGGGTGGAGAAGAGGTTATTGTTCCATGCAACCATCATCTGGCATCAAAAGCTGGCACCCCTTTGTTGCACCCAGGGTGTTTTTGGGATGTCCATCAAGATGGAACTAAGGAAAAAGCACCTAGTGTCAGTTACTGTTGAAAGAAACTTCCCTGATTGTTTGGAAGGGAGAAAGAAATAGAATTCATTTCGAAAGTTTTAATGGCTTACTTCTTTTTTGTGGCTGTTAATTGGCCTTCTTTCTTTTCAGGTAATTAACCTAGTTTTCTGTGTTTCTCGGTATATTATTAGGTCTTTGCAAACCCACAAAAATAGAAGTTGTTCTGGTCCATACAATACCCCCACACCTGTGCAATAGTTTTATTCAAGTATTGCATGAAAATAAATTGAAGAAGAATTTAAAATATTCTCACCTGCGACATTTTGGTTGGGCCTGATAACAATTGGTGATACTGATAGTTGTAAACTTAGTACCTGTAAATAAATCTGATAATGTTAAATTCTGTACCCCTTTTAATGTAAATTTGCAACACACATACGAGTTCTGTACACAAATCATGCTAGATCCAATGGTGGTGGGCTTTTTTTTGCATAGCGTGTTTTGCAAACCCAACTATTGTAGTTAGTAAACCATGATGTAGGGCTAAATGCATTATATGACGCCAATTTATTATTGCTCAACAAATCATGATTAAACAAACCCTGAGTTAGAGTTATAACAGAGTTATAGAGTTTGTACAGTTGATGTACAAATCAGATCAGAGTTAATTTATGAGAGGTATAAATTTTGTCAATAGAATCTGAATTTATCTTAGCTTACCTCTACCTAATGCTGTTGGATATTTTGGTTTAAAACTAAAATAATTGGTTTTGAGAGAATTAATCAAGCTCACTTCTCTTTGTAGCTGGAAGATATAAAGTAGAAGAGAAAGACATGTTTTCATAATTTTGTTTTACAATAGGTAAAATGGTGAGGGGAAAGGACTGTGGTGTTAGAGCATAGGTATTCAATCTTTTATCTTGCCTGGGCTGCACGAAGTAAAGAGGAGTTGTCTTGGCTGGATATAAATATAAATATAATATGATTTTATAATATAAAATCACATAATAATGTTAAATGTTTATGATTTGTGGGTTGCATTACTAGTTGACCCCAATGGGTTGGACACACCTGTGTTGAATATACAATTTCCAGCATTTTGCCTAGTAAACATTGGGAGCAGGCTGACAGTTAAGTGTTAAATGCAAGTTAATTTTCTGATCTCCCAGAAAAATGTGAGTTTGAAATGATGGGTAAGGTCAATGGAACTACTAAAAGGCTGGGGATATGCGTGTGAATGTGTATACAGAGGTTCTGTCAAGCCAGCCTCCATCAGCAACCAAGAAAGAAACCACTTAACTCCATTTTGCAGAATTAAGAGAACTTTTACTGGTTATGAAAAGATAGCAGCTAAGCAAAGCAAGATCTGAGGCAAAAGCGTGCAAAATCATACATATCAATATGTGACCAAACCCCCTCCCCCTGGTAACCCTCATCCCAGTGTCCAATCTGCAAATCCCTTAGGTGTCATGTGAGTTCCATCTTAAAGGAGCATCATCAGGTTGGTATGCAGGATGGTTGGCCTTGACCGACACCAAGCACTAATCTCCAGCATGCGCAGTAGACCGTGAGATCAAAACTCCCTTTTTACAATCTCTCCTGTACTTAAACTTCCCCTCCCAAACACCACTCCCCCCCTCCCTGTTTCAATGACAGCCGAAAGCAAATAGCGAAACAGAGGCTGACAGGTTCGTTT
This sequence comes from Natrix helvetica, assembly GCF_964273705.1. NCBI lineage: Eukaryota > Metazoa > Chordata > Lepidosauria > Squamata > Natricidae > Natrix > Natrix helvetica. The sequence continues at coordinate 32,642,425 of NC_138548.1, forward strand.
GGAAAATATCAGTTCCTCATTGTTCTCTGTGTTGATGAATTTCAGTTACCTGAGAAAGCTTATTTTGAGAAAAGCGCTGAAATAAGAAAAAGCTAAAAATAGTACCTGAATCAACATATTTTAATTTTGGCAAAGTAGAACTCATTTTCTGCTAAGCTAGTTTGAACCTGAGGTCCTTAATTGAAAACAATAAGCCTAATATTGCAGTAATTCCTCCTGTTTCCTTTTCAACAAAGAAATAACAGGATGTTTGAGGTTTAAGTTCTCTCGAGCTAATATAAATAAATATAAAATTCCTGTGATTTAATTTTAATTTATTTTTAGGGCTCATGAGCTATATTTTGTCTTTTCTTACTCCGCAGTCTTGTTCTTGGTTTTTCATACATTATACTGTCTTGTGGTTGTGTCTTATGGTTATCTAACCATCTTTTCAATATTAATTACTTTTTAGTCCAATCCGATCATGATTATAGTTAAATGGCTATTCATTTTGGAGCCACTAACTTTGGACGGTACAATTCTGCCCTGTAATATCTCTGAAACTCCTTTGAAGTAGCTTGTGTAGCACATCACAAAATATTTCCTGTTATTACGAAGGAAATTATCCCCCTAGTGATTAATTGGGGAACTGATTCTTTGTTGGATGCATGTACAGATTGTTGGAATGCTCTCTTCTTTCTCAAAATTGGAGGAGAGAACACATAGAAATTTGGTTTCTATTTTGTTGACTTCCATGGATCATTTGCTTATCTGGTGATAATATTCTGTAATTGGAGGTGCCTTGTAAAAAAACAAATTCAGAAGTAATACAGTATGTTCATGACCATATCCTTGAATAGTGAGAATAAACTTGTAATGTAGTAGTTTAGTTGACAGAAGAATATAACCATACTCTCCTACAAGAAGGTATTTTATTAAATTATCAGAAAGGCATGTGAATGAATATATGATTCTTTAACTTGCATTTCATAAGAATTTGTTTTAAGATATTTGTGGCATTAATGTGGCATTTGTGGTATTATGTAAAGCTTTGAGATTTTCTCCATAAAGTCCACCTCTTCCCCAAAATAATATTAATTAATTAATTAATGTTTAAATGAGGCCCATCTCCTCTATAAAATGAATCTGGGCGGCTTTTTACAAATCCAATGTCTGTTTCTTTTGGCAACTACTTCCACTGTTGATGCTTTCTTACAATTAGGAAACTTTTCCTAATATTGAATAATAATTTGGCTTCTTGTCATTTAACGCCATTATTTTTTGTACTGAACAGGTAACAGAGAGCAGGCTTTTACACACTACCCTAAGCTTTCCCCTCTAATGTCTCACTGTTAAGAATACTCAGGTCACTTAGTCTAAGATTTAAGTTCCAGTTCCTCAATCATCTTGAATCATATTATAGAATTCTTAGGGAATCTTTACTGTTTCATATTTGAAGAATACTTTGGTTAAAGAGATGAATAATTTAATGTCAAGAATTATTTCTCTTCTATAGTTACATAAATTACTAATATATTAATAATTGTACTTGCCCATTGTACTTGCAGAATACTATCCAGCACCATAATCATTGTGTCCCAAATGACAGATGAAAAGTTTGTTCTTTTGAGTAACTACTAACATAGTTTTAGAAAGAACAAAATTTGTTTAATAAATTATTGATTTTTTAAAAAATATCAGCACTATTGAAAATTCTAAAAGATTAATCATGTTCATGTTGGGATTTCCAAATGGTGTACAATAGTTACATGCTTCTTTTTAATCCACAGACCTCATAAACATTGGTTATTACTCACGGTCTTGTAATAAAATTATATTATATTATGCATTAAATCTCATGGTTCAAGCTTCTGCCATAAAGGAATAGTGAAGAATGAATGGAAGAAAAATGAAACATTGTATTTGTATAAACATTTGGGAAAACCAGTAGAATAGAAGCTTTCAGTGAACAATGCATGTACATTGAATCTGGCAGTTAAGGTGAAAAGATTAATTACTCAATATTAAATAAATTATTGTTTATTCAGCATAAAATAAACAGGTAACATCCCCACTGTAATTAATTGAAAAAGTCATTGTATACCACTGATATTATTTCTACCTACTTACATCTATAGCAAAGAAATTTAGTTTTTTTAACATTAAATTTGGTTCTTCTTTGGCAAACATTTTAAAAAATTATCCTTTTATTAGAATGCTTGATTTCAATATCTGATTAGTTAAACTACGTTTTGCAAGCAAAATAGGGTTAAACTAGATTTGTGCAGGGAAGATGAACATAGTGCAATAAATGCCTCTTCCTTGGTCTTTCACAATACAGTAAATCTAGAGGGAATACTTGTCTGAAGGGCAAGATGCCAGAAAGAACAGGTTCGACTTGTCTGTAAGGATTTACACCACAGTAGAATGTACAACTGTTTTCTCAGAGGTGGTTGTGAAGGTCAAGGAGCTAGTTTGCATTACCAAATGAGAACAGCTTTATGGTGATGGGGAGGGAGAGTACTTAAACATGACTTGTAATCTCACTTGAAATGGGTCAAATGCAATTCATTCTTTCTTCAGCAAACCACCCCTAGAAATCTGAAACCTTCTTTCACTTAATTTCTTCAGTCAGAGTATTATTGGTAATTAAAATGATCGAAATCCTGAGCACTTTCATGAGGTAAGACGAAAGCTGATAAATACTTTCCCATCTTCTTATCACTGAGACATGCCTCTAAACATTTTGCTTGTAATGGAGCCCATCTCCTGTGTGGGTCTTAGCACTGAGTGGCATATTCTTGGCAAATAATCCCTACACTGAGTGTGATTAGTCCAGCGATATCTGATAGGTGACCTCCCCCCCCCCGACCCCATATCCAACAGATACAGTGGCAGAACGGAGGCAAGGTCAGAGAAGTCAGCCATGCAACAGTTAACCTACTTTGTTAATATATAAATTTGACTCCCTAGAGATTTAAATATTTTTTTAAAAAATGTACAGCAAATTTATAATTCTTAGGACATCAGCTAACATTACTTTCTAAAGCATTTGGGGGGGATTAGTTTAGTAATGTGATGATTTTAATGAACAGCATGATAAGAGGCTTATAAAATTATCAATAAGATAAAAGTCATGAGATTTATGCAGAATTCATTGAAACAGATTCACATATAAAGAAAAAAAATGTACTCCATATTTTGGCTTCTCAATTTTAAGGTGGCTTACAATGAATAGCAGCATGTTATAGGCACTGATTTCTCTTAAGAAAAAGACAAAGAAAATTCAATTGAAACTGTTACCTCCCCTTTAAATGAAAAAAGGACGCACATTGCAAATGGCACATTGCCTTTGGGAAAGAGCAACGGAGAGATTAATTAGTAAACACAGGAATGTGCACTAACAAATGTGCCTGAGTGGCATGAACATACAGTATGTGACAGCAACAGGTGGAAAGGGAGTGCTTCTGTTTGGGGAGCTATTTCCAAAAAGGCTTCAGAGTGATGTTAGTCTTTAAACAGATCTCTCTGCTAATTGCTTCAGAGTATTGTGCTTAGTTTTAAATTTTACTGAACATGCTCTTGTGTTATATGTAGATTAAATTTGCCCACATTTTATAGCGAAGAATACGGTACAAGCACATATTGAAATAAAAAAAGACCTATTTGTTCTAACATAGCACAAGAGGGAACTGAATACATACAGCAGAAAGTAAGTATTTGGAATAGAATCTTAACCCTATTGAAGTTGATAAATGTTTGTTTTATGAACACTTTTGTTTGTAGTATCCAACAATGTACACCTAAAATAGGATTAAAGATAAAATAAAATAAAAATATCTTCTTATACCTTGACTTCCCAGTGTTCTAGCCAAGAATTTTCTCACTGGCTGCATTCTGATCTCCCACCCTTGCTTTCCTCCCTAATTCTGGAGATACAGTAAAATGAAATTATGTGGGGAAATGCTGTGGTCTATTACTAAGATATGGTCCCTCTCACAATTAATATTTAATATGTATGTATAAGTACACTGAATTGTGGAATTTGATTGGGGTCATATTATGAGTTGAAACCGACACAGGGAACAAGCAAACTGCATAATTAATCACATGTAAGCTTAGAACCAGAAATAGATTAGCATAAATTTATTCATCCATCTTAGCCTCTTGATATTTCCCAAAATGTCATCAAGGAGATCACATGTTCTAGAATATGGAGGGGGAGAACCACAGCAGGGCAAAAACACAGAATAATTTATACAGGCTTTTTACCAATCAGGAATTTCCTTTCAATTTCACTAGAAATATTTAGGTCCAAGCCATTATGAGTAAAATAATGGACACATATTGGTGTGGATAAAATATATATTTATATAAAAATAATTCATAATTTTTATCATTGTGTTCCAAAAATGTTATTAACTGCTAGTATCTAGCTTTGGTTTCAGCATATATATTCCATAATTAACAGAATTTGATATTCCATTATTTTACTCCATAGATGTGATTTTTTAAAATCTCAACACTTATCTCAACACTTATCTTACTGTTTGATGTTTTAATTTAACATTCAACAAATTATTCCTTGATGACCTGCGCAATTGAACACTCTCGAAAAGGAGACCAGATATCCAAAACCACTTCAGTAGTTTTATTTATTTAATTAGTGTTTTTCAATCTGAAAGAGATTTAACTTTGATTTAAAAGGAACTCAACAGCTTGATTATTGTGATCAGTTACAGAAAGTAAAAGGAAAGTATCATTTGGTTGCAAAGTTTATCATGGCATTAGTGTGATAGTAATTTTTTTCACAGTACCCCCCCATGGCACCCTTGTGAGTTTGCCAAGGCAGTCTGGGGCTGCATTGCGCTCTTGAAGCTTTAATTGATTATATTCTGCTGTGTGTATATTCCTGCCAGTGGATATTCCCTTTTAGTAACATTGCTCAATCCAGTTTAAGGAGATAGAAGCATAAACAAACATAAGGCCATCCTATACCATTGAACCTGAGCCTTCTCAAAATCTCCAGGAATGAATTCTGTTTACCTAAGTAAGTTGATCCAAAATAAAGACCACCATTAGGTGTTATATATTTTCTCTAGTTATTGTTACATTTTGCATGGTTATATCAGGGTGTGGGTGGAATACAAATGAGAGGTTGACAACTGTTTCTGGAGCTTCAAATGGAAAAATAAGGAATGTTTTGTTTCAAGAAGCACCTACTAATTCTTCTGCCTCATCATAATCAATGCCTGCTGCTATAAATTTAGCAGAAATCGAGAATATTTTGATGTATTGATGGAATAGGTGGGGGGAAAATCAATAGCTTCATGTGGGATAATCCTTAAATGTGTTCCATAGGCAGGTAGAATGATATTTTTATATTAAGCAGACCAGTGGTGATTCATTTTTTTTTACTACCGGTTCTGTGGGCATGGCTTGGTGGGCATGGTGTGGCTTGGGCGTGGCAGGGGAAAATCCCCATTTCCTCCCCAACAGCTAAGACTCGGGAGGAAGAGAATAGATGGGGGCAGGGCCAGTCAGAGGTGGTATTTACTGGTTCTCCAAATTACTCAAACCCGTTCTCCAGAACTGGTCAGAACCTGCTGAATACCTCCTCTGAAGCAGACATTTACTTTATTTGGAAATTGCAGAGAAATTGTATTAGATTCATCTGTCTCCTGATAGATGACAATTTTTGATTGTCTTGGAGCAAGACCGCTATGCTTGATTCCAGAGATTAGGATTAAACAATGGAAAAATGGGATTACAACCTAGAGTTAATATTATCTTTATGAGCAGTCCAAATCTTTGAAAGAATATAACTTCAGAACAAGATTTTGAATCTGACTTATTTCATCTAATTAAATAATTATAATCTAGTATTTGAGTACTGTGCTATAAACTGTAATCAATGCAAACTGGAAGGAAACTTCTAATTCTTCAAGGAGTGTGTAATTTGTTGTGCCTCTTTCCCCCAAGAGTTAGATTAGGGTGAGATGAGAGCCTGTGGATGGTTTTGTTAGAGATATACAAGGAGGAGGGCTGAGATGCCAGATTTTGGTTTCATGGTTTTTTTTATTGTATTGGTTTTATTTTTGCAAGCTTCCCAGATTTGTTTTTGAAGGTGGGCAGCCATACAAATCTTAAACACTACCCCTTTTGCCACAATGAGGCACCACAGCAGGATTTATTTGGAGGGGGAAAGATATGCCTATAGGTTTTGTGTAATTATTCCCAACTCTGATAAACGTAAGCTTGATTTTTGTATAGTTATTGTATATCAAAGCTTCTATTTCTGTTAATATTGTGGCTGAACAGCAACGGGAAAATGTATAGACTGTAACAAATGTAAGTTTTATTTATTTCTTTAAATTCATTATAGCTGCCCAACTCCAGTGGACTCTGGATTCTCTCACATTTTGATACTGTTTTGCTTTAATCTCAGACCCTGAAGAATTTTAAAGACACTCTTTTGTCTGAAAGCTAATTTGAGAAATGCAATTAAAAAAAAAGTTCTGTAGGAATTTGTTGAATTAATTTCAATGTTACAGCAAACATCAATTCTTGCAGCCTTTGCCTGTGGTAGTTTAGATGATAGATAAATAGATAGATAGATAGATAGATAGATAGATGATAGATAGATAGATAGATAGATAGATAGATAGATAGATAGATAGATAGATGATAGATAGATAGATAAGATATCAGGATAATGCAAAAGTAGCTTCCACTTCTGATTTAGGGCTTTCAAGAAATAATTGATGATCAACTGTAATGGTCTTATTTTACTATGATTACTTATTTATGTATTTGTTAAATTTATTCGCTGCTCATCTGAAGCAAATGCAGATGTTTGTTTGTTTGTTTTATTGGATTTATACGCAGATGAGTTCTGATTATTTTATTTGGTGTTGCTTATGAGAAATAAACTTTTTATCTAATAAACTTATTTGCAACAGAGCTGCATTTAGTTAATGTAAATGTAATGTAAATCTGGTATTAACTAATTTTATTTTCCACACCTTCCTCTTTAAGAATTATAACTAACAAACCATTATTTTTTTAATCTCAAGATGTTTGGAAAGAATTTCATGTTAGAAGCAGAAAATGGATTGCATAATAGCAAGTGAATGCTCAATATTAAGATTAAGATTTTAATTCAGCTTTCGTAAGAATAACATCTTCTTGTTATGAATCACTTAAACTAAACCACAACTTAGATATCTCCCTATATATTTTCAACAGGGCCAGCATATTTCCTTAGTGCCTGTTCAAAAGATTGAAGAAGTACTCTATGACTATAAGCCACTGCATGTAGAGACATATGGACCATTGGTTCCAGAGGTGGATTTGCTGGGAAAATTAGGGTAAGTTTGTTTGTTTAAATTGACTTAAGACTGCACCCTACTGGGAACCTTACCACCTTATTTGTTTTTCAGAGCAGAGTGTTGTTTAAAAGCAAAATAGACGCTAACAAAATAGACAACATCCTGTCCAAACCAATGTTTTGTTTGGGTGGCCAAATGTGATTTTCGTTTGTTCTACACTTTTCTTTGGTTTTGTAGTATTTTATATATCAGTTGAGAATTCTGCCAGATTGAATTAATGTTTTAAAGTTGCTATAGGGAGTTGGGGAGAAATAGCTGCTCCTTTTCAATTGCAGATAGTTTTTAAAAATATACATATAAAGCTTTGGATCTTGATTTGCCTAAGAGCAGTGCCAATCAAAATATTAGGGCTGGCTTTTCATTATGAGAGAAGTTATATTTTACTTTCAGTGTTAGATTCTTTCTGTCAGGGGAAAACCTTTTGCCTTAGCATCTTTTTAACTATGAATATGAGGTCTAGCTGATATAACTGATAGTTCCCATACAGCCTTTTTCTAGGTGTTGCTATGGACATGTATCCTGGTGCTATTTTAATGAAAATTTTGTGAGGAAAACCTACAGCTTAAAATACAATGCATTCACTTAAGACTGTAGTGTTTGCTTACTTGCTGCAAAAAAGGTTATAAAATTGGTTGGGTACTGTTAGTGCTTTTTAAATCCACCCATTTTAAAATTTAATGAATAAATCAGTCGATTCATTAGATGACTAACGTTGCTTTACTTACATTTTAGCCCTACTAATTATTCATTTTGAGAAGATAGTTGCTGTCTATAATGTATTTATGCTTTATCTCTGGAACACCTTATAAAAGAGAACTGCCAAGTACTTTAGCATTACCTTTATTATTGTTCTGCCTTTGCCATGGCATGGAGAAAATGTGTTGAAGGAGTTGTTATCCCATTTCAAAAGGCAACCAGACCTTCTTTGTTTTTTTCCCCCCCTTGAAAAGGCTTCACTTCTCATCCTTTGATGAGAAGCGAAACATTTTCAAGAGAAGAAAAAAGTTCAGTTGCCTTCTGAAAAGCACCTTTGGGACAACCATGACCTGGATGATTGAAAATCTCCATAGACAACGAGTTGTTATGCTGCAAAGCCTCTTGGATAAAACAAATTGTCCTTGATGTAGAAGTCCATATTGCGCTCCTTCCTGAAATCCCAGTAGGTGAAGCCTGAGTCACCTTTGTGAGGCTTGTGAAAGGATTGGCACCAGAGCTTTTTATTTCACAACTCAGTCTCATAGATGCTATTACTGTATACAGGGATGGCTTTCTTCTGGCATTACTGCTGGTTCAGTGCATGATTCTGTGCACCCCTTCTGTGCGCAGTTGCCTGTAAATAGGTCTGCACATGCGCAGAACATTTTAAAAGGTGGAAAAAAAAGATGTCGCAGCGACTGGGAAACCGGTTTGGGAGCGTGCCAAGCATGCCATCCCTACCGGTTCAGAGACCCAGTGGCCATTTCCACTACCGGTTCCACCGGAAATGTGCCCTGTTCCTAATTCTAAACAGCAACTTTGTGAAGTAGGTGGTTCTAACCAATATTCAGTTTATAACTCCAGTTGTAACTCCAGGGGAGCAGTTCCCCAAGTCTCCTATTTGATTTTTTCTGGCTGCCCATTTCTTCTTTTGTTTGGCCTAGTGAGTGCTCAGCAGCAACGTGTCCACCCACCTATATTGCCATTGGAACTCCTTACTTGTCAAGGCTGACTCTCATCTAATATAGTACAAAAATAGTTTTCTAGACTAAGAGGCTCCTGCGTCTATCTTTCTGCAGCTTTGTCTGTTTTCCTGAGTTTAGGCTGTATTTTGCATTTGAGAGCCAACGTGAATTTAATTACCGGACTGTTGGACTGAGATCAGGGAAATTGGGTTCAGATTTCTACTCAGCCACAAACCACAAAGCTGACTGGGCAATCTTAGGCTGGTTACCAGCTTATAGTTGAACTTACAAATTTATTGTGTAAATAAAAGGGTGGGTGGGGATAGCTTGTTTGTTTCCATTTGAGGAAGGGTGGGAGAAAAATACCCTGTTTCCCTGAAAATAAGACCTCCTCGGATAACAAGCCCAATCGGGCTTTTGAGCGCATGCGCTAAAATAAGCCCTCACCGAAAATATTACAACACAGCATCAGCCATGAGGTAACCACGCTCGCCGCCTCCTGCCCCTCAAAAATAATAAGACCTCCCCGATAATAAGGCCAAGCGCTTATTTCAAGGGGCAAAAGAAAATAAGACCGTGTCTCATTTTCAGGGAAACACGATATAATGTACACAATTCACAGGACTTGCCTGCCAGCCTGATTTATTTATTTATTTACTTACTCATTCGTTTATTTGTTTGTTTGATTTATATGACAGCCTATCTTGGAGTACGACTGTGGGTGACTCGCATCTACAATAATACTACAAAAACCATAAAACCCAGAAAACACACTATCACTTACTAGAATGCAGAAAGCATTTATATGTTACAGTTCACTTTTTTGAAAAAAATAAATGTAAAAAGGCATGGGTTTTTGTGTTGATGTGGAAATTGGATGAAAGTCTCTTTTTATGTTTCTGATTGCTTGGCCCCTTGCTGCTCCATGATTCAAGTTCAAGAAATACAAGGGTAGTATAAGATTCATCGAGTTCTCTTAACTGTTTTAGGGTAGGTCAATCGATTGAAATGATGTTCAGTTGAATTGATACAATGAACATGCACTATGGGTTCCTGTCATTGTCATTTATTGTGCTCATTGTTTTGGGAGGCAAAAGCTTTTTCAGGGACTGCTCTGTGGTTGAGGCAGTGGTGGGATTCAAATTGTTTTACTACTGGTTCTGGGGGCATGGCGTGGGTGGGTGGGCGTGGCTTGGTGGGCGTGGCAGGGGAAGGATACTGTAAAATCTCCATTCCCTCCCCACTCCAGTGGAAGGTTACTGCAAAATCTCTATTCCCACCCAACTCCAGGGGAAGGATACTGCAAAATCTCCATTCCCTCCCGATCAGCTGAGACTCGGGAGGAAGAGAATAGATGGGGAGTGGGGCCAGTCAGAGGTGGTATTTACCGGTTCTCTGAACTACTCAAAATTTCCGCTACAGACCTGATCAGAACCTGCTGAATACCACCTCTGGGTTGAGGTACATCATTGGAAAGAAATAAATTTAAAATCATACACTTGAGGATTATGTCTCAACACTGATATGGCTGCAAAAATATAAAAGCAGTTTTAGATGGCACAAACTGCCCTTTAAGAAGGGTTCAAAGAAGCTGGAGCAAATTCGGAGAAGTAAAACAAAATTGATCAGAAAGCTGTAAAGAAAGTGAAGGATCCAAGAATGTTCAGCCCCAGGAAGAAAAGGAGTAGTGTTAACTTTAAATGTTGCAAAATGCGTCATGCAAAAGAAGGTCAAAACTTGTTCTCTATTGTCCTAGAGTTCAGGGCATGTTAAAATGGATTTAAGCAAAAACAAGTCAGTTTGTGATTGAGTGTTGGTAAAATTCTAAAATTAAGAATAACCCAAAAGTTGAATCAATTATCCATATAAGTGCCAGGTTACCTATACTACATAAGTTCAAGCAGAAGCTGGTCAGCCTTCTGTCATGTTGTTTTAATTTGGAGTTTTATGTCAATCTCAGATTTGGATTTGTGACATGAATGCCCTCTTCCAACTCTGTAATTCTATGAATTATTTAATGATATAGAGCAGTGTTGGTGAACCTATGGCACGCGTGCCACAAGTGGCACGCGTGCCACTTGTCAGGGCACGCGAGGCGCTGCCCTGTCAGCTGGCCATGCTGAGTTCACCTTTTTAAAAGCTATTTTTCGCCTTCCCCAGGCTCCAGAGGCTTTCTAGGAGCCTGGTGAGGGTGAAAAGAGCCTCCCCCGCCCCCCTGGAGGCTTCAGGGACCGTCCGGAGGCTTCCCTGAAGCCTTTGGAGCGCTTAAAACCACCCTCCGAGCAAACCGGAAATGACTTCCGGGTTGCTCGGAGGGTCGTTTTAAGCGTTCCGAAGGCTTCAGGGACCACCCGGAGGCTTCCCTGAAGCTTTCGGAACGCTTAAAACCACCCTCCGAGCAACCCGGAAGTCATTTCCGGTTTGCTCGGAGGGTGGTTTTAAGCGCTCCAAAGGCTTCAGGGAAGCCTCCGGACGGTCCCTGAAGCCTCCGGAGGGCCTCCGGGGGGGCGGGGGGGGCTCTTTTCACCCTCACCAGGCTCCTAGAAAGCCTCTGGAGCCTGGGGAGGGCAAAAAAGGCATGTAGAAAAGGGGGGCATTATGGGTGCGGCACGCCCGCACATGACCCCCCTGTGCTCCCCCCACTTGTGGCACGCAAGCCAAAAAAGGTTCGCCATCGCTGATATAGAGAGATTGTTTGAAAAGAATTTTTCTTAAAATTGTTTTAAGTCACTAGGTTTTGGAAGTTCAGGAACTCCTTGAGTTATGTTTGAGTGGGCCCATTTTTCTCATAAGGTTACAGAAATCAACATAGTACATGATGGCATTCTAGCTTTTTCTTAATACAGTAGGTGTTCAAATCTACAATCATTTTGTTTGCCTCTTTTGCACTTTTTTCCAGCTATATTAAATATCCTCCATTAAATCTGGCAACTAGAACAGAATATAGTATTTCAGATGTGGACATACTATAGATTTGTTTAAGAACACTATAATTATTGACAGTTTTATTTTCAATCCCTTCCTAAAGATATATAGCGTGGAATTTGCCTTTTTTTCATAGCAGCTGCATACCAGGTTGACATCTTCATTAACCTGGAGATAGCTTTATATATTTCAGATCTCATTAGTAAAGGTAAGCATCTCTTATTGTTAAGTAAAAAGTAGTTTGTTTCACTTTTTCTTCCACTATTTGCGTCTGCCTTGCACCTTATTAGAAATCTTGGATTTTGTTGTGTTTTGTGTTTCAAATAAATACTGCAGTTCTGAAAGGTGCCCAGGCCAAATTAGAAGGGCAATTTACAGTTTCCATTAGGGCCCCTCAGTAGGGGTCCATTAGTTGAAGAATGTGCTCTCTTCACCATTAGTGATCTATTCTGGCCACCAGAAACTGTACAGCTAAGGGAAAACACTGCTTGATTTAGAATTGTTCTACATTTCTATTTTTCTTATGGAAAGTGTTTGTTTACCTCTATTCAAAAACCTGACTGATCACTGGATTTTTTTGAAGTGGCGGTAGGATTTGCTGTTGGCCTGCAACATATACCAGCCTCAGCCTGCAGCCCAGAGAATTTTTGAGGTTAATGGTTAAATAGTTTAAGAGAGGTTCCAGTTCTGCTGACCTGAAAGCTGCAAAAAACACTCTTTTGGAATACATGCACAGCTCACCCAGCCAGCAGCTTTATATATTCACCACTTATAAGAATCCAGTGTGGTCCTTTATAGTAATTGAAATAGGCTGTGAAGCTTGACTATGCACACTCTCCCAGATGGGCAGTTTAAGGTAGTAACCCTTCCTTAACTCATGTTGTTTGGTCTTTAAGGCCCAGAGTCTGTTTTGAGAAGGGGGAGGATTGTTAGATTCTCTTGAAGCATGTAGTTTGGTTTGCTTCCTTGTGAAGCAAGTAGAAAGTGGTGCTACCTGCTTTGCAGTAATTTTGTTCTCAGCATCTTCTGGTATTTTTGTTCTCAGCTAGAATATTGAGAACTTGAATGCTACAGAGCTCCTTAAGGTCAGTTAACGGAGAAATGCTTAATTTTAAACTAACATATTGAACGATATTTTAGGAATCTAGTTATATTTTCTGCTCCTCATACAATGTAGAAATTTCAGAAGATCCCTCTTCTGCGTCACCTAGATCAGTGCACCGTCATCCAAGCACCCTCGTGGTTAAAGCCTAGTTATACATGTTTATTGTATTTTTTTAAAAAAAGAATATGGGTTTCCTCAGCTGAATTTGAAATCAAGGACAAGAACATGGCCTCCTGCAGGAAGACTAAAACTTCACTGTTTTAAAAAGTTGTTCTGACAAAATATCTTCTGAGATTTTTCAAATGACACCAGAGAGAATATGGAACTTTTGCAGTGAACAAACACTTCTGCCAAGATCATTAGCAGAATCTGTTGAGATTGGATTGCTTTGGACATAGTCTTTCTTATTTCCTGTCCACCCACCTGTGGGTCTAGTGTGGGTTCTGCAGCCTTCTGACAGTCTCAGGAGGATTATGAAGGCAAAAAATAAAATAAAATATGGAAAATGTATAAAGAAAAAAAGAGAAGGCTACCCTTGGCTGCACAATTATTTATATTCCAAGTTGGCTATAATTGCTAGATTAACTTCAGAAACCTGAACCTGACATCAACATGTCTATAATAATTGCTTTTCTTGGCATTTGGATTCAGAATTAATTCAGGGATTGAACATAGGCTATTGTGCTCTGAATACTTCGCCTATAATCTGTGTGATATTCTCAAACTTCTTTTTAATGCAATCATGGGGGGGAAAAAAAAATCTGCCCCAAGCAGTTGTCAAACAAGCTTCTTTCATTGACAGTCAGACACAGGGCAGCTGAATAGAGTTGTTTAGTCTAAAGTAAATACTCCAGAGATTACAAGGTCACTGAAGGAAATGTAATTATACTATTTTATTATAGGATAGCTTTTTTTTGTGGTGTGAGAGTTGTAGAATCTACACAATGCTGGTGTGTAATGTTTGTTAAAAGTATACTTTCTCAATATAGATGTATTTTCTCATTACTCAGAAATATGAAATGTTCAGGACCAGAATGTAATTAAGTACAATAATTGTTGAATAAAATGAAGTGGAGGGAGTGACTTTCAAAATCAGCTCTTGAAGATCAGATGGCTCTTGGAAAACCTTTTAGGGCTTTTGAAACGAGAAATGTCTAATTTCCCACAAAAACAGGGCAATTGCAGTGGCATATTGAAGATTTGCTTTTGAGAAATGGAGAGGACCCAGTGATGGTAACTCATGCCCTTATCAGCCCCCAGATAGAGTTACTTTATGAGGTTACGTTTGAAGACAACTTGAGAGTTGCAGTTACTAGACAATGTATGCTGACATACACAGCAGAAGCAGTTTCAAGTATGTAATATCTCTATTGCAAGCACTGTGTTGGTTTAAAGTAAATTCATAGCTACAATGCAGAGAGTTGATTTTAATTTTTAAATCCAAAATGGGTTTTAAAGCTACTTTTTGGGCTGTTTCCTTGGATTCCATAGGCTTTGGAATCCAGTCTAGGATAGCTGAGATCTCTGAGGGCTGTTTTTATGTGGAAAGGTAAGGTAAAGGTTCCCCTCGCACATATGTGCTACTCGTTCCTGACTCTAGGGGGGGTGCTCATCTCCATTTCAAAGCCGAAGAGCCAGCGCTTTCCGAAGATGTCTCCATGGTCATGTGGCCGGCATGACTAAACGTCAAAGGTGCACGGAATGCTGTTACCTTCCCACCAAAGGTGGTCCCTATTTTTCTACTTTTTACATGCTTTCGAACTGCTTGATTGGCAGAAGCTGAGACAAGTAATGGGAGCTCACTCCGTTACACGGCGCTAAGGATTTGGACCGCCAAACTGCCGACCTTTCTGATCAATAAGCTCAGTGTCTTAGCCACTGAGCCACCATGTCCCTAGGTTTTATGTGGTAACCTTCAATTTTATAGAATACCTTCCTCACCAGAGGTGAGACTGAGGCCAACTCTGATAGCTTTTTATAAAGCTGCCAAGATGGAATTGTTCTGCAGAGTATTTGAGAGTTAATGTTGCCCAATGAGTATCATGTTAGGTTATATTCTTATTGTAGCACACTGGGAGTTACATTGAACTTAACTCTAGTGATTTTGGGTGTTCCCTTTCCATCATTTCCCATAATTCCCTACATAATTCAATGGTCCCTCTAAAGAAAACTCGCTGAAGGAAGCAAATAAAGTAAGGTTTTCATCTGATATATGGAAACTATTTTTTTAAATTAATAGAATTAGTGAGGATAAAACTGATACAACTATTAGTTATATCATCCCAGGGCAAACTGACTACAGGCTTTCAAATCTAAATGATATGACATAAAAGGGGAAAAAAAGATTTGGAGATGGAGGAATCAGCCACCAGTTTTTAATGATAAACTGCAGTTCCAAAAAGAAATGACTAAAATGGAAACAGTCCAAAAAGAGGACTTCAGTCTTTCAGCAGAATTGATGGCATGTCTCTGTTGCTTATCTCCCTTTCTGCAGTCTCACAGATGGGTATTTTGGAGCTTTGTTTCTCTGTTCTTGAGGCCAAGCCAGAATTGGGAGAATGCAATGTAGTTACTTTATTTATTTTAACCACTTTATGGAAAGTTTGGAAAGAAAGACAAAGAGGGAAAATAAATAAATACATTTCATTTATATAATCAAGAGCAAACAGATATATTGCTCTGCTGATTTTGTTGACTTTTAAAATTATCTATATGAGAGTGAAAGAGATTCTTCAAAAAGAATCTGCTTTCCTTTTCTCCTTTTTTTCTTCCCCCCACCTCCAAGGGCTTCTTTAACTTGTCTTTTCTGATTATTATTAAGTTCAAAAGACAACTTCTCATTCTTTCGCATTCATCTTCTTTATAGTGGTTAACTTTTGTCAGTCAACCAGTTTTGTCCTTTATTAGCGGTAGGTTGCTATTGGAGGGGACATAGGTGGATCCAAAGGTATGGGGGATTTTTGCATATGATAGGCTTTCCTACCAAACCTTTTCATAGACATTGCCTCAGAAATTATTCTACTAATATGATGTTGGCTATGTAATAGTATACATGTGATTATATGTTATGAAAGAAAAAAATTAAAAACTTTATAACAAAAAAAGAGAAGTTATTCTACTTGCTGTGCTCCAAAGTTCTGCTTAGGTGTGGTTCTGCAGTGCTGCTCTTTATCCTACCAAGAAGTGGTATTCAGCAGGTTCTGACCAGTTCTGGAGAACCAGTAGCGGAAATTTTGAGTAGTTTGGAGAACCGCTAAATACCACCTCTGGCTGGCCCCGCCACATCTACCGTATTTTTCGGACTATAAGATGCATCCTTTCCCCCACAAAAAAAGAGGGTGAAAATCTGAGTGTGTCTTATACACTGAATACAGCATTTTTGGCCTCCCAAAACCCCGCCCCCTTCACAAAAATGGACATGCAGAGGGTTTGGGAGGCCTACAAAGTGCACCAGGGGGCTGGGGAGGGCAAAAATGAGCAAAAAACAGGCTGGTTTTGCTCATTTTTGCCCCCCCCCCCAGTCCCCAGGAGCACTCTACAAGCTTCCCAAAGCCTCTGCATGCCCTCTTTTTTGCCAAAAACGGGCTGTTTCTTGCTCATTTTTGTCCCCACCAGCTCCCAGGAGTACTTTGCAGGCCTCTCAAACTCTCTGCATGCCCCGTTTTTCACAAAAAATGAGGCGTGCAGAAGACTTGGGAGGCCTGCAGAGTGCAAAAATGTTTTTTTTAAAAAATTACTTCTTCAAAATTTTGGTGCGTCTTACACTCCGGTGTGTCTTACAGTCTGAAAAATTCGGTATTCTTCGCCTCTCGAGTCCCAGATGATCGGGAGGGAATGGGGATTTTGCAGTAACCTTCCCCTGCAGTGGGGAGGGAATGGAGATTTTACAGTATCCTTTCCCTGCCACCCTTACCAAGCCACGCCCACCAAGCTACGCCGACAGAACCGGTAGTAAATTTTTTTGAATCCCACCACTGATCCCACCCCATTACAGACAGCAGCCGTCATTGGAGAAAACCAGCCTTAGCCTTCTAGCTTTTATCTTCTCAGTACACTCAAGAGATGGGAGAGAGAGAGAATATGAGAGCAGGAGACAGCTTTATTCTGTTTTTGTCCTTGTGTCTATTACTATCATGGGGAACTAGTAATGCAATCAGCAAATATCGTTAGTACTATCCTGAGATCGCTATTCTAATATGGTTTGGAATGTGTGTGGATGCACATTTAGTATCCATTGGAAACTTCTTAATTTCCCCAAATATATATTTTTTCTGGAGTCTTAAGAGTGTAGGGAAAGATGCAGTTGCATTATATTGTTTCCAGCAGTTGCTACTGTACATGCATGTCCACACATACTCCAGATCACAAGGTTTCCTTTAAATATGAGTTTCTGTGCAGCTCTAATGTTCTGTGTCTTTACGTGTAGAACCTGAAGAGAAGGGTGGGCAGGGGTGGGCTCCTACCAGTTTAACAACCTGTGCGCGTGTGTGCAGTTTAGAGAAGACTCCGGATTGCTGCCTGGGAAGGAAAACAGCTGAGGTGTGGCAATCCACTCTGCCATGCGACTCAGCTAAGAAGATAAAGATAGGTAAAGCGCGGGGGTGGGCGGCCAGCCCCACTTGTTCGTGGGAGTGAATCGGTTGATCTTCAGAGCTACCGATTCACCCGAACTGGTCCGAACCGGTAGAATCCCACCCCTGGGACATCTTTTTGCTATTTTGATGTTTTCATTTTATAGGTGGCACATTTATCAAATGCTTCATAAGCTCCTATCCTTTGTGAAATATTTTTTTAAAACTTTACTTTTTTCCCTTCATATTCTTCATATATGAAATGAGTTTTTATTGGAGGAAAACAACGGCATCAGGTTGAGTCTCAGGTTTTCCAGTTTTGCTCTACACTCATTTCAGTAATTAAGGGAGTTGTGGAGTGTGATACGAATAAATGGTTGCAAGATCTGCCTTTTCCATTGCAACTGTGAAATTCAGGCACTCTGTGGTCTTCTTCCTGCATTTAGGAAGGTCTGTATTAGAACCATTTTACAATGAAATACATATTTCACATTACTCTATAGGATGCTTTGAGTAATCCTATGCATACATGAACACAAAAGTTTTTTTCATAATGAAGTAATAACTTAATAACTTACTCTCCACCATCCTGAAAAGATGATTGCTAACATGCAGTATTTATATCCTGGGCTTCAGTATCAATTGACTTTTAATTTAATGGGATTAAAAACATTGTAAATCTTAAGCAAAGTATTGCATTCAAATAAATGGAACATCGTCTCACCAAACTAAGAGAGTTTGGAAAAGGGACTCGTATGTTTTTGTGCACGGTTGAATGTGTGTGTGTATTTATATAGCAATTTATGTAATTATATATTAAAACATGTGGCATCATTTGCGTGCATGCATCTGTATCAAGACAGATAGGATTAATGCTTGCAGATAATGTCAAGAAATGGGGAAAGAGGGTTATGAAATCAAAATGGTTCTACAGATTAACCATTGTCAAGTCTAGGTGGTGCATAACCATATTATAACCATATTTACAGAACTGCCTCTAAATGCAAACCTTACATCGTTCATCACTGGATGAATGGTGTGTGGTTTTCATTCACTATAATTTTTTGCAGGATACTGTTCCAAGCAAGGCTCACTATCACAAGACAATGCCATTTTGCATTCAGATGTGTATATTTTCACAGATTTAAAAGTTGCTAAATAGTCTTGGATAATCTGCACAATCTTTAGTAATGAGATCCAGAATATTTTTCTGAAGTATTTTGCAGACGAAACACAACTTGAATCAACCCTGTTGCGCTTACCAATTCCCAATGGTTTTACTGGCTTGCCACTGCAGAATCAATTCTGTAAGTTTACAAAGGGAAAAAAGTGGATTGCATATGATTGAACTGCAGAAACACAATACTTCTGTAACTTGTCAGAATCAGATTTTAGTTAATACACATTTTCAGTGATGTAATGGGAAATATTTGGCAGACAGAATGTAATGAACTGTGATTAATGTTTTAATAAGGAGTTTTGCTCTTATGGTGCAGAGCTGAAATGTTTTTCTGTTCAGATTGATAGCCCCGAAGCACGTGCATGCACGTGATCTTTAAAAAATACTGAATTCTTTACTTTTTTGAAGTAATTCTTTTTATTCCCAGAAATATCAAAAACTCTGAAAGCATGCCATCAAGAGAGTTATTTTTTCCACTACCAAAAGTAATTGAAATAAAATACACAGAGAACAAAAAATACCTACAGTATTTAAAAGTACTTCAAATGATGTGAATGCTTCATTTAAAATAGTAGATTTAGAGTTACTTTTGAATTCTGGTATATGTATTTTTTTCACAGGCAATGGCTTTTCTCTATAAAGTATGATTTATTTTTAGCATACTTATCTGAATACTTTTCACATTTTCATCATCTATCATACAAAATACCAACATGCCCCCCCACTCTCTCCTTCATTTTGGTAGCAATGGTGTGTGAGTGTGTATTTGTGAGAGAGGAAGTTGGAATCGTATCTCAAACCTAGGGGTACCATCCTGACTCCTGAATCATTCTATATCTTTCTCATTTTTAAAGAAAAGTTGGTTAAATGTTTACCATTTTCTATTTTGGTTGGTGATGGCTAATAATGGTTGGTAATAATCTACTTTGGTTGGTAACAGATTTGATCTCCATTTTGTTTTATTTTCTGTATGCTTCTTCTGTTTGATCCATTGCTTTATTTTTATTGCACAACAACAACACACACACACACACACACACACACACACACACACACTCCGGTACTTCATGTTTTATTCAACAATTATTTTATTTTATTTTTTGCTTTTTTATTTAAAAAAAATAAAAATGTAAAAAGATAGTGTTATGATTATATGATTTTGTGGCTGGGAGAAAATGCTGAAGGCAGTCTTGTAATAAAAATAAATACTTATGAAAATGGTTTGGTTTCCAGTTTCTTATCTATACGGAACATTTTTTCCTGTAAAATTCAACATGTATATTCAATTAAAGTCTGTTCTATTCCAATTTATATTATGAGTTGAGAATTTCACTTTCAGTCAGTCAATAGTATGATCATTGACTAATTTAAACAAGAAAGAGGACGAAGCTGAGACAGCAAATAAAAATTGCAGTTAATATAAATAATTATAAAATTGATACAGTAAAAGTACTTCTGTTTTTAAAATAATAAAGAAAACATAACCACAGTCAGATAAATCAATGTCTGTATTGATACATTTGGTGCTTTTGATGGAAATTCTTCCCTTTCTAGTCCTTTCACCCTATTTACAATTACATCACTGCCTGCCTGCCTGCCTTCCTGTATCTGTTGATTTTCTTGAATATTTGCTGCTTTATTATTTTTAGTACTTCCTTGATCTCTCTTGTTTTTCAGTGATATTTCTTGATATTTGGTATTCTTGTTCTTCAGCTTTTTATCTTTCATCTGATCTAGCTTGCTTGCATATGTTCTAAGCATGCTGACCTTATTTTCTAACCAGATCTTCCATTTTGGTGATGTATTGTTTGGCTTTTTTCATGTTTGTTATGTCACTGTTCTCCAAATTTGTTGGGACTATAACTCTCAATAGAAGTGGCTGGCAACAATGTGAGTTACATTTGAAAGACCCCATTTTGTGAATGACAGATGTAAGAGTTCAGTATAATTAATAAGAACTAAACTTTCTTTTCAATTTACAGTATCATATTTAACTTCTTTATCTAAAATAATTGAGTAAGAGTTGGGTTTTTTAATGATATAAAAATATAAATAATAAAATAAACATGTATGAGAAAAGCCAATGTGATAAAAACTGATTAGAATTTGCTTTAAAAACGTTTCCAGTTTGTATTTTTCCAAGGGGTTTGGATTTGTAACAGTTTCCTAAAACGACGAGCAGCTACTAATGAAATGCTTACTAAATCATAAATTACAGGATTATGTTTTGGAGCAGGACTCATTTGGTTTTCCATTTAAGAAATGCAGTTATTTTTTTTAAGCTAGTCTATTTTCCCTTCCATAGCCACAAGACAGTTAACTTACCGCATGGATAAAGAATTAGATCTGTCAAATTTGTGAGTCTTGAAAGGAGCCAGAATAAAACCCAAGCATCCTTTCTTTTTAATAGATTGCTTTAAAAGATACACTAGCTTTCTTCTGTTACCCTACTTTATTTCTGTGTAGTGGCTGAAAAAACCTGTAAATGTATTAGCCATATCTAAATATTTTCCAGCCATACATTTACCTGTGAGACCCTTAGGTTGATAGTTCCTATATGTCTCCCATATAAATCTTGCTTAATTGCAAAATATGTCTCCTTGTGCTAGACTTTTCTGTTCCTTCCTCCTCTATCTTGTAATCTGCCAGCTCATTTCTCATCTTTTCATATATTTATTCAAATATTGTAATCTTCATTTATGAATGTTAATACCACGTTATAATGCCTTAGTAAGATCACACTTGGAATACTGCATCCAGTTTTGGTCGTTACAATGTAAAAAAGTTATTAGGTACGGTATGTCTAGTTTAATGAAAAAAAGGACTAGGGCTGACATGATAGCAGTGTTCCAGTATCTGAGGGGTTGTCACAGGGAGGAGGGGGTCAACATATCATCCAAAGGATCTGAGGGCAGGACAAAAAGCAATGGATGGAAGCTAATCAAGGAACCTAGAACTAAGGAGAGGTTTCCTGGCAGAACAATTAATTAGTGGAACACCTTGCCTCCAGAAGTTGGAATGTTTCACCACTAGAAGTTTTTAAGAAGAGATTGGACAACCATTTGTTTGTTTGTTTGTTTGTTTTATTGGATTTATATGCCGCCCTTCTCCCAAAGGACACAGGGTGGCATGCAGCATTAAAAAACACATATTACAAAAGTTAAAAGGAAATTAGAAACAATCCAAAAAACAAACCCAATTAATATAGCACTAACATTTAAAAAATTAGATAAAATTAACAGGCCAGGCCGGCTTGCTGGAAAAGCCAACTTTAAAAGCCAAATTTGTCTGAAATGGTATAGAGTCTTCTGCCTGAGCAGAGGGTTGGACTCCAAGAAGACCTCCAAGGTTCCTTTCAACTCTGTTATTCTGAATGCCAGTCTACTATAGATGAGCTGCTAGACTTGCATCAGGAAGACCCACATTCTAACCCCCTCTTAGCTTTGAAAGCTCTCTGAGTGACTTGAGATAGTCACTCATGTTCAACACTAATCAGTCTCAGTAACTGTTGGGAAGCTGGGACTAAACCATGCCACGCCCAATTAATAAAATACAACTGCTTTAGGGACCAGAATACATGGCAAAGGGGGAACAGGCCCTTTGTCTTCCTAGCAGGCTATTTAGAGGAGCTTTAGAGCTTGCCCAAGCAGCTGCTTCAGCACTTCACAAGGTAATGCTCTGAAGATTTGCTCTGAAGTTTTCCCCTGGGTCTTATAGATTACATGGCTACCTGGCTATCTGGGCGGGGGATGTATTGGGTATTCCTGCTACTGCTATAAAGAACCCTCATAATAGAGCAGGAGTGTCAAACTTGATATCATTGAGGGCCGGATCAGGGTTATGTTTGACCTGGGGGTTGGGGGGGCATGCCCAAGGTGGGCGTGGCCAACTCGACATCACTCGTTGAGGCTCCGTTTTTGGCCGCAACTGTCTCCTGCAGCCCTCTGCCAGCAAAAACGGAGTTTGAAGAGGAGGCTATTGCAGCCAAAAATGGAGCCCAGGTAGGCCAAGCACGGCCATCTCAAGTTTCATTTTTACTGGCAGAGGCACCGTGGACCGGTCCTTTGCTGTTTTCAGGTTTTCAGAATGACCCTGTGGGCCAGATCTAAGCAACTCGTGGTATGGATCCAGTCCCCGGTCCTTGAGTTTGACACCCCTGTAATAGAGCATTCACAGGAGATAATTTTTGGACCTCAGACGCTGATTGCTCAATGATCATCACACGATGGTGCAGGGTACTCTTGGCATGCAGAAAATTCTTTCACCCTTGCTTTCTTCAGGTAGGTTTGGAAGAGGACCCCTGCCTGAAGATCTGGAAAGTTATGTACCAGAAATTGCATTAACATATCTTTCCAAACTGGGAACTCTCCGACGTTCAGAATTTCAAGCCAATATAACTTTGCTGAGATTTCCCTGTGTTAAAATTCAGAGGATAGAGAGTCCTGCGTTATGTCTTCCAGACCTAAATGAATCACTGCTTTGACTTGATATGAGACAGTTTCTTATGATTCTATGACATTTTCATACGCCGCTTCAGCTGGGGATAATGAGTTTGGTTTTCCAGGCCCATATTGTAGTTGGATGAAATATTGGATATCGTAGGCTGGATGAAAGGATAATATGACTTCCTGAAAGAGAATAGTTAGATTAATTATTAAGAAAACAGTCTTAAGCCTCACTTCAAGCACTATCTGCCCGTAATAAAATAAGTCGTAAATTGCAGTGGAACACGTTGCAAAATATAGCCATTGTGCCTTTGGGAACAAAGTGTAGACAGTCACTATTTTTCAGAGCTGTGGGCAGTGAAAAGTTGGTTGTGAAGACATTATTAATTTTTAATCCAGGCAATTCTTATCCACTTATACTTATCCACTGCCCACACTTTTACTCTTAAAACAAAGTCTTAAAACAAAAGTGGCAAGCAAAAAATCCCAAGAAACGATGCTGAGCACTAAAATGGAACTTCCTATTGGCCTTTGCCTCCTTTAATCCTCCCATTTACAAAGGTTCTACCTTAAATCCCATTTCTTCTCTGTTTGCAAGTGGCCCTAAAGAGACAGATCCTCCTGCCACCTAGTGTTTAGTGCAGAGCTTCTATGTCTTCTGAAAGCTTACAGCGAGCAATCTAGAAAGACATGGTGTATAATAATACTAGCTGTTAGTTTCTTATAAGATGGATGGCCAATAAAATTTACAAACAAACAAACTGTATTTAGTATAGAGTTATTATGAACGCAAATGTAATAATAATTCTTGCATTGATTTCTTCCTCTCATTGTTGGAGTACAGCTCTCCTGAAGTGTAGCTCTCAGCCAAGTTGTGCATCCCTTCTCTGCAAAGATATCTCTTGCATGTCTCTTTTTCCTAAGGATGCATGTGTGTTTCCCTGTGAAGTCTCATGGTCGCGTATTACTGAAAAATCCTTTTATGCCGAATTGTCTTGCCACAGTTTCAGTTCCTTGACCTTCAAGGACAAAAGTCTTCAGTCATGAGGAATGTATTATTTTCCTTTAGGTAGGTAAGAAACAGGCATATGACATTTATCGGAATCATGAGAATTTTAGTCCATTTTCTCCATTTCCTAAATCTACCATGTTTAAAGAGCTGGAAGAGATTATCAGCATCCTCAGTTCTATTGCCAACAATATCACTTGAAGGTTACAAAAGTTTGAATTTTTGCCCTTATTAAAATGATCATTAGGTACAGTATCATGCCCATGAATGCATACACTTGGAACCTGGTTTATATTAGGGGACGTATTATTCTTTTGCAGACTGACAAAGCTCATTATCTAGCATGGCTCATTCATTCACACAGATTTTTATTTATTTACTTATATATGAGATTTATATTTAGCCATACAGTTGTTAAAACATTTAAAAACAAATAACAATAAAAAGCACAAAAGCAACACACACACACACACACACACACACACACACACACCTGGCAAAGAAAACAAATCCATCGTGGATAAAAAAAGAAGAAGAAAGACATCTCAAAATACCAATAGGGTGGCAGCTGTTTGAATTTTGGGGGTAACCTCATTCCCAAAATGGTAGGTACTGCTTCAGAGAAGGCACGCTTCAGGGTCCTGGCAGCTGGCATTGTTTAATCAATGGAATCCAGACTGTGCCAGCCCTGCCAGATTGAACCAGCCAGGTAGATAGTTAAATCAGAGTGAATTCTGCTAGTCCCAATATAGACTGGAATCTTTTGTAAAGAAGGCTCTACACAGAATCCCTTCTTTTTCCACTGAACTAAGTAGGGCATTACCTATGAACAGAGAAAAATATTAGTTTTTTTTAAAAAAAAAATTGAATGGGTCTGCGGGATCCTAACAGCATTATTTATTTTCATATCAGATAGTAAGTGAAACCTAGAAAAATTATAGCTTTAAAATAAAAGCAACCAATCAATTAAAAAAAAGCCCTCCAAAAAGTATTTGAATTTTTTTGTGTCTACAGTCTGATTCCAAAGGATTTTGAAAGTAGACTGGCTGTTTGAAACACTATGCCTCCCCAAATTAGATTTACACCAATCCTGCTGGCCTTCTCAAAGCTTTAAAGCCTGGGTATGCTTCTAGGCATGGAGGTCCAGAAGTTAGCTGGAGTCTGTGGGCTGTTCTTAGTTCATTAGATTTGGTTTGGAGGGAATTATTTGTTTGAATCTTTTTATCTATTGCTTTGGGGAATAGGGGAGAAATATTTATTTTGTACAGTCTTTTAGTCTGTTATCTACCAGTGTCACAAATGAGGTGGGCAGCTGCATAAATTTAAATACATAAATGTACAAACATATCAATCCACTATATTTCCAAGGAATTTAAAGTAAGGTTTTTGAAGCTACTGTATCTAATGATGCTTCATACTCGTGTTACAAGAACAGAGAAATTGCATTCAGAATATTAGGTTGTTTTTTTTTACACATATCGTTGAAATTTTATGTCCAAAACGTTTTTGCTTGCTTCACATACAATCAATTGATGTGATATCCTTTTTGTTATTATGTCTTGGGTACATAAATTTGTAGAAAGGACTGTCAGCATTGATTGATGACTGTAAGCCTAACCTATTTCGTGGGCAAAAAGCGCAAGACAGCTGAAATAAGCGACTATAATTGATTGGTGTGTGAAAGTCACTGGCGGGTAAAAAATGGAACAAGAGCCTTTCTTCTACTTTTGTAATATCATTTCCTTATCTTTTCTTTCCCAAGTGAAACATTACAAATAAAGATCCACAGCTTTCCATCTTAATGATGCCTGCCATTTCAGAAAATTATATTTGCTGCTCGGTGTTATACTTGCAGCATTGATCCGAATTCAATATTTCTCAGTCAAGATCTTTTTGTTTTTATTGTAAGAAGCTAAGCCTTTTCATTGTCTCTGCTTTTCTCCTCTGTTTTTAAACTGTGCTTTCTTGCAATTCATCATAGTGTAATGAAGGGGATAATAAAAGGGAATGAGCTATGTACATTTTTGGGGATAACAAATAGCAAAAACAGAACACTGTTTGGCCCAATAGAAGCTAGTGCATTGATAACAGGGAACACTGAGCTGTTATATTTTCTTTCCACTACACACTACAGATCCCCTTTTAACAGATTTTACTTCTTGGCTGTTTAGTTTGGAGTGTTGCAAGCCACGGTGAGATCTGGCTCATATATTTAAACAGACCTGTAAAATAATATCACCCATGTTAAATTCATAAATAAGTAATTAGCTTTTGGTATGCAGCATATGCAGTTGGGGGAAGATGAAAGAACAGATAATCTAGACAACTGTCGTATGTACCATGCGTAGGTAGTGCCAAACTCAGATTTGTAGGGAAATTTTATATCAAGTGTCCACTTAACAAGTAGTAGGAATCAAGTAGCACTGGTCAGATTCAAACATGCATATGTGCTGCTTGATATTGTTGAGAAAGATCATGTCTAGAGATCCAGGTACCATCCTGAAATCTCTTGGATCACTTCCTAGCTTCTTCATTATTTTAACTCTTATCTTCATAATATGAGATAAGATAAGCACTTGGCATCAACAATATGTCTGCCGACAAGCATTCCTTGGTTTCCAACTAATTTCTTTCTAATTTAATAAAGTACAGGTAGTCCTTAACCACATACTGGTTGCTTAGCAACCATTCAAAGTTACACCAGGCCCCTGAAAATCTGCTTACGACCCGGGTTCAGGTTACAGCTGCTCAGTGTCCCTGTGAATATGGAAACAAAATTTGGGTGAATTAATCCTTATGACCAGAGCAGGGACACTGCAGCATCCCCCTACTTAAATTCCCCCCATCTTTTCCCATTGGATCCCTGCAGTCCTTGAGCCTGCTTCCCCAGCCAACTAGATCCCACACCCTCCTCTTCATTCCCCACTTCTGTCACAATCATTCATTTACCTTCTGTAGAGCTCCTGAGCTCTGGAGCTTGTGTTGGAGAAGGTGTTGGAAGAAATGTCCATCTGGGTCCAGTTCCAAGTGGGGAAAAAGACACTGGAAACATGGAGGCTGCTTGGAAAGATGATTTAATGGTGGACAGGATCACATGGCTTGAGCTCCTGAACAGAAAAGGGGGATCACCCCTTCCATGCTTCCAGATGTTGGGTGAAGAAAAATTCAAATTCAAATTTTTAATTTGTTAGCCGCTCCCTCTCCGCAAGGGACTCGGGGCGGCGTAAAGAAAAGAGAAGAAAAAGAGAGTGAAATGCTGAAAGTCCCTGGTTTTATGCCCTCTCTAGCCTTTGAACCTGAGCTTTCTGATTGGTTGTCAGACTCCCATGAGGCCATGCAACTCTGTAGGCCGCCTTGAGTCCAAGTTTGGTTGAGCATTGCTTCTTCCCATGTGCCCTGTGGTGAGATGGGTAAAGGGCTAACTATCATGCCTTAATCTCATCAACCTGGAGCTGAAGGGGGGAGGTCTTTGTTATGTAGAATAGACTCGCTTAGGGATTTTAATGGCCCATTGACAAAGGTGGGGACTATTAAGAGGGAGTTTGTTTCCAGCCCTAAAAACATGTTTCTCCATTTCTTATCCTGGGAAATATAATATTCTGCCTTTCCCAGGATTTCATTTTTCGAGGAGAGGGGTGGGTGCTAACTTCCTACAAAGGAGAGCAGGCTGTTCTCCTCAGTATCATTTTCAGAGAAGCCGCAATGTGCGGCCACTCTGAAAATGTCGCCCACTTCTGGGACAGCACCATGTGGCTTTATAGGGGTGCCAAGGGATGGAGCTGCCTGCTTTCCTTCCACAATGGGAGCTCCGGAGTTCTACAGAAAGTGAGCGATCAGTGATGTGGGGGGGAGGTGGGACTCGGTGCTGTGGGAAGCAGGTCCAAAGCTAGTGAGTATCCCAAAGGGTGGAAAGTGGACCACAAGGTGCCTTGGGGTGGGGGAGACCTTAGGACAGGGGTGTCCAAACTTGGGAACTTTAAGACTTGTGGACTTCAATTCCCCAGCCAGCCATGCTGGCTGGGGAATTCTGGGAGTTGAAGTCCACAAGTCTTAAAGTTCCCAAGTTTGGACGCCCCTGCCTTAGGATAACCAGGGCAGACAGGCCTAGGCCTTCACTAGGCCTCTCAGGTCCTCCCCCATCTTAGAGGCACCCCGTGCTTTGCTTAATGACCCACATAGTGGCTTAAATTACGTCATGGATAGCAGGGATGGGGCAATCATGTGCACACCTAGCTTAATGACCGTTGTGGCTTAGGACCTTAGTGGGCAGGCTCTGTTACGGTTGTAAGTTGAGGACTTACCTATACTATGAAACTCTAAAGCATCTTGCTGAGAAATTAGAACTGGGACATTTCTTTCAAGTAGGATGGTTCATAAACGTAAAGTGGATATGCAGCTGATAGTGTTGCTTTTTGCCTTTGGGGAAAATAAGGCATTGCATTATGGACTATAGTTCTTAAGTACAGGAAGTCCTCAATTTACAGTAGTTTGCTTAGTGACCGTTCAAAGTTACAACAGCACTGAAAAAAGTGACTTATGACCATTTTTTACACTTATGACCATGGCAACATCCCTATGGCCACATGATTTACATTCGGATGCTTGACAACTGACTCACATTTATGATGGTTGCAGTGTCCTGGAGTCATGTGGTCCCCTTTTGCGACCTTCTAACAAGCAAAATCAATGGGGAAGGCAGATTCTGTTAACAGTCGTGTCAATAACTTAACAACTGCAGTGATTCCCTTAACAAATGTGGCAAGAAAAGTCATAAAATGTGCCAAAACTCACTTAACAAATTTCTCATTTAGCAACATAAATTTTGGGCTCAATTGTGGTCATAGATTGAGGATGACCTCTATTTCTGGATACTGCTACTTATGATCATTAATAGTGTTCTGTTGTTCCTGTTAAGGAGATTAAGCTGCAGGGGCTGTTTCAATTCTTTATATTCTATAAAGAATATAAAAATTGAAAGATGGTGGGCTGATTTGACATAGGACTCCATATTCTGATTCTAAATCAATAAATCCATTTCAGTCAGATTTATCTTTCAAATCAATAAAAACAAAACAAATCCAATCAGTCAATTCAACAGGATACAAGCTAAAATTCCCTGCCATCCCCCTTTCCATTCTGTTCTCAGTAACGTTAGCAAGATTGCTTGAAAAATGTTGAACGCAAATGTCTTGTGTCTCTGTGACTACTAATATTCTCGAGTGTTCCATTAAAGAGACAATGGATTGTAGGGTAGCAAAAACACTACCGGTGTGATGAGAAATCCAGGCTTTCAGTTTCCAGTTGTTTAAGGGCAAACAGCCAAGAGGGAGTTAATGGAAATTAAGAAGTGTCCCTCACGTTTAATTACATTCTCTCTCTCTCTCTCTTTCTCTCTCCCCTCAGTTAAAGTGCATGCAAAGCCTGATTTAGTCATGGCCTAAATGTAGCCACAGCTCTGTGGTTGTCAAGTATAATGTATCCCCCCCATGCAGCGCAAGTGTGTTGTATGGATCCTGGCTGAAGGCTGAGTGCAGTGTCCTTGCCAGCCAGAGCTGTTGCTCAAGGATACGAAAATGCTTACTTGCAGTTATTTCTGTGGAGGGATGATTGATTTGCTCTATCTGGAGGATTTCGGACCTGGAAACCTGAGCACAGCAGAAAATGCGCTGGCTGTTTTGGCAAAGCTGAGTGTTGAGAGGACAGACAGCTGGCTGATGACCTCAAGAGAATGACAAATATGGGGCCAGGTGCCTCAGTCATTACAGAATGCTTCATGCTAAGCCATGCCTTGCCTTGAAAAGGGCGGAAGCAATTTGGAGTTAAAGAAAGCCCCAGCGAGTCAGATCTTGGTTTCTGGAAACAGCAGTAACGTTTGATTCTAATCTCAATACGAAGAGAAATGAATTCCTTCTTGTACTTTGGGAAGAGGATAATGCTTCTGCTGTTGTGAAGGAAACATAGCTAAAGGAGTCCTGTTGTTGAGACTAGCAATGGCATGTGGAATGTAGAGGGATGAGATCACTGGAGTAATCTAATATGCCAGTGACTCTTAAAAAGAATAAAAACAAAAATAAATGGCATTTTTACCCAGCATAACCTAGCTCTTTCTCAAGAGGATGTATGTGCACCTGTTGAAAACTCTGGATGCTTGGAAGGAAATGAAACATTAATATAAAGTTAACACACCCTGCACAGTAAAATCCAAATGTATTAATTGTGCAATAAGCAGATTTATTAATAAGTGACATTCAAATTCTGTGGTTAAATGCAAATCAATAATTTTAGGCAAATGATCATTGCATTCCAAATTATTTGGAAATGTGTCCTATTAAAACCAGTATGCTTATGAACAAGTAAATACTATAAACATAATAGATGAATGCAATATTTGCAATTTTCCTTGACTTCATCTGAAACCATTCTCTTAATCTCTGCACAGTGTAACTCTGTGTTTAAGATGGAATGTGGTGGTGATGGTGTAAAAATATTGGCAAATGAACAGGCTTTGGATAAGGGGACTACCATTGAGGAGGGCTGAGTACAAATGATAAAGGAATTCCTTCACCATCTGTACCAGAGGATTTTAAACATCCTAAGTTAATGTTTTTTCTACTCAAATACCTCTTATTTCATCAGGCACGACTAATTTGCTCTGCACTGAGATCAAGATGCATAATCCAGATAATGACAGGTGATCAAGTCCCCCGCGGACATGAGACTCCAAATGTAAAATTATAATATTATTAAAAATTGGTGTGCAACAAAAACAGGTGGATCTTGATGAAAACTCCTTTTCAGATATTGTATCTTCCAAAATAACAAATATTATTGATTTTGAAAATTCTAATCTAAGTGCTCACTTCTAGCTGTCACAAACATTCTTGGGATAAAATCGAACTTTAGTTGTGCTTCTAGTATACTGCTGCAATTTGCCAGAATGGACTGGTATGGTCCTTACTATTAGTAGGGAATACTTGCCCTGTGAAGGCTGCATCCATCTTTGAGAATGGGATGGATGACATTAATATACCCTTATATATATACACAGGGAAAAATAGGAAGAGTAAATGCAAAAAGTACAATAATACAATAATAATACAATAGTAGAGTTGGAAGGGACCTTGGAGGTCTTCTAGTCCAACCCCCTGCCTAGGCAGGAAACCCTATACCGTTTCAGACAAATAGCTATCCAACATCTTCTTAAAGACTTCCAGTGTTGGGGCATTCACAACTTCTGGAGGCAAGCTGTTCCACTGATTAATTGTTCTCACTGTCAGGAAATTCCTCCTCAGTTCTAAATTGCTTCTCTCCTTGATTAGTTTCCACCCATTGCTTCTTGTTCTACCCTCAGGTGCTTTGGAGAATAGTTTGACTCCCTCTTCTTTGTGGCAACCTCTGAGATATTGGAATAATGCTATCATGTCTCCCCTAGTCCTTCTTTCTCTTAAGCTAAACATACCCAGTTCCTGCAACCGTTCTTCATATGTTTTAGACTCCAGGCCCCTAATCATCTTTGTTGCTCTTCTCTGCACTCTTTCTAGAGTCTCCACATCTTTTTTACATCGTGGCGACCAGAACTGAATGCAGTATTCCAAGTGTGGCCTTACCAAGGCATTATAAAGTGGTATTAACACTTCACGTGATCTTGATTCTATCCCTCTGTTGATGCAGCCTAGAACTGTGTTGGCTTTTTTGGCAGCTGCTGCACACTGCTGGCTCATATTTAAATGGTTGTCCACTAGGACTCCAAGATCCCTTTCACAGTTACTACTACTGAGTATGGTATCACCTATACTGTACCTGTGCATTCCGTTTTTGTTGCCTAAATGTAGAACCTTACTCTTTTCACCATTGAATTTCATTTTATTAGATAGTGCCCAATGTTCAAGTTTGTCAAGATCCTTCTGTATCTTAAGCCTATCTTCTGGAGTGTTGGCTATTCCTGCCAGCTTGGTATCATCTGCAAATTTGATGAGTTCCCCATTTATTCCCTCATCCAAATCATTGATGAAGATGTTGAAGAGTACTGGGCCTAAAACAGAGCCTTGGGGTACTCCACTGCATACTTCCCTCCATGTAGATGCAGTTCCATTGAGAACTACACGTTGAGTGCGGTTGGTCAGCCAGTTACCAATCCATCTGGTGGTGATGCTGTCTAACCCACATTCTTCTACTTTATCTAGTAGTAGGTTATGGTCTACCTTATCAAAAGCCTTACTGAAGTCCAAGTAAACTATATCAACGGCATTCCTCTGGTCCACTAATTTTGTCACATTATCAAAGAATGCAATAAGATTAGTCTGGCATGATCTGTTTTTGACAAATCCATGTTGGCTTTTGGCTATTACTTTGTTTGCTTCTAGGTGTTCGCAAATTCGTTGCTTGATTATTTTTTCCAGAATCTTTCCTGGTATTGAGGTTAGGCTGATAGGTCTGTAGTTTCCTGGATCTAATTTTTTCCCTTTTTTGAAGATGGGAACCACATCAGCTCTTTTCCAGTCCTCTGGTAGTTCCCCGGTACTACCCCGGTAAGTGATGGGGATTGGTTTGTTAAATGTGCTCGGGAAGGTGTGTGACAGAATTCTGAGTGAAAGGATGTGAGACAACGATTAAAGTGGAATGAGTGTGGCTTTATGCTCTAGAGCAGTGGTTCTCAACCTTCCCAATGCCGCGATCCTTTAATACAGTTCCTCATGTTGTGGTGACCCCCAACCATAAAATTGGTGTCTCGGTTCCTAAGACCATCGAAAATATGTGTTTTCCGATGGTCTTAGGCGACCCCTGTGAAAGGGTCGTTCGATCCCCCAAGGGGTCCCGACCCACAGGTTGAGAACCACTGCTCTAGAGCTCTCTAACCTCTTCAACAGATCATTGAGAAATATATGAATTTTATTGTACATGTGTTGATTTATAGCATACAATACAGTGAATAATGTGGATATGGAGTGTTTTGTCATCATGTCTGGAGATCCAATGGAGTCTGTCAGATGGTTGTATTGTTAGCAATTGTACGGATTACTCCCCCACAAGTTAAGTTTTATGGTTCTGCATTGTTTTTGAACTGTTTTTATTTTAGTTGTTTACGTATAATTGTTTATTGTTTTGATTTTTAATTATATGAGCCACTCAGATATGTATCTGAGATGGATGGTTATATCAATTCAATAAACAAACAAATAAATAGGAAACTGGATAAGTAATTACAAAACAGATGGATGTAGATATATAGATATAGATAGACCTGTAGGGTAAAAGCTACAGCAAGTAAATAAATATTTGTACCTTGGTAAAAATTTGTGGAAATAGATAGAGATACAAATTCTGGAATGGAAGGAGTGGGTAACATGAATTTCACCGAAAAAGGCTGTGTTTCAGCCTACTTTAGTATTTGGAAGTGAGAGTTAGAAGTTCAGAAGAAATCAAAAAATTAGTTGAATGTGGTGGGAATGGAGTATTTAAGAAGAGGCGTAGTAAAACAAGGAAGGATAGAGTAAAGAATGAATCAATGATACAAGAACAGCAGATTTGAAAGAAATACATTGACCTGGTGAATAGTAACTGAATTTAGATACTTTATTAGTTTTATGTCTTTATTTTATTTTATAAAGGAATATTTCTTATTCCTTTTTAATACTTTGCATTGCACAGCTTACCCTCGGAGGGAATAACAGGATGTTATGGTATATGTTTGTATCAATTTCTTCTGAGGCTGTTCTCATTCATATAAAGAAAAATTAACTTTGCAACATTCCCTTTTGGGATGTTTTGTTAGCCTTTCCCGCCCAAAGTTGGAACCAACTTTTAATAATCTATCCTTGACATGCAATCCTTGGCAGTAGAAAGTGATTGACTAGGGATTGCTGTGTTAAGTAAACAAAGTGTTTACATTTGCAGTGATGTGGTTAGGGGAGCCAATCCTTATTTGGATTGCCATCCTTTCCACATCCAATACAAGCTCCTTAGTGTATAATCTTTTAAATGTTCCAATGTCAGGTTGTCTATTTTCTGTAATGCCTGCAATTATATTTCCTCTAAGGTCACCATGCTGTTCCATTCAAAATCTTTTTTTTTTAGAAATGACCATGCCTCTTTTCTTTTGCATTGTCTTGTGCCTAGAAATTTCTCCTGGAAAATGTGTGCAGCACCATTTCTCTCTTCAGATTGCTCCTTAAAATTTATCTTTTCACTTAAAGCTGGGAGATTAATTTTTCAATGCTCATCTAGAACAAGTGTTTTCCAGCCTTGGTCATTTCCAGGTGTGAGAACTTCAAATCCCAGAATTCCACAGCCAGAATGGCCATTGATAAGAATTCTGGGAATTGAAGTCGACACACTTGGAAGTCACCAAGGTTGGGAAATGATGATCTAGAACAGAGTTCCACAATCTTTTCGGCTTTGTGGACCACCAAGGGAGCGAGCAGATGGTTCTGCACATGCACAGTGGGAAAGCGCATGCGTACACAGCTCCATTTGTGTGAGCAATGGGCACCCGTCACCTGCTGTTTGCACAAACGGAGCGTGTGCATACACTCGCCCGCTGCTTGCCCAACTGGGGGTGCGCTCGCACACATGCACTTCCACAACCCTGTTCTGAAAGGCTCAAGGCCAGGTAGTGAACCACAGCCCAGGGTTGGGGACCTCTGATCTAGAACTTAAATGGAACCGAAGAATGCATTGTATTTGCCCGTGTTTACCCGTTTCTACCTTATCTGTTCTTCCCTTCCTTCTGTTTGAATTACTGAAACTTTGTGGAAAAAGTGCCTTGCAACCAGAAACAAATCTTTCAGCTTAGGATATCATGTAAAATATTGTGTAAACTATCGTATGAACTGATACATGAAATCATTCTTCTCAAATCTGATTCCTACCATAATAGTCCGTCAGCATAACCAAGGGAGCTGTAGTCCAACACAGCTGGGAGACTGTAGACCATCAGTAGTAAGAATATATGCAGAATTCACTTCTGTTGTAATATGGCAAAGCACAAACCCAAGTCCTGTTTGGAAGCATTTTTAAGGTTTCTTGCCAGTTTGGTTATTGAGCTCCAGAATTAAATCTGTAGTTGACTTAATTAAAAGTATTGTGTATCTTCTTTAAGTCATTGTAGTGGAGTTCTGGGAAAGAGGATTTGCAAATTAACATGGGAAAAAGAGGCAGGAAGACTACATTTAAGAATTCAGCGATATTTTAATATTTTCTTTCCTTCTTAAAACATATCTGTCTTACAGTTGTAATTCCTTTTCTTTCAAATTGTATTCTTGAAGGAAATAAGTTATCTAATAGATGAACAACTTTCATATCAAACAAGTAATGAACAAATCTTATCTTTCCCATGCTACCCATAAGACATCTGGAGAGCAGATTGGAGAAGAGACATCTGTATGCCAAATACTTACAGATGGATTGCAATTGGTCCATCTACATAATGAGAACCACAAGTTAGGATTGGATAGGCCATTATCTGCATTCTTATGAAAAACTGCTTTGCCATCTTGTTTGGGTCATGTAGTACAGAAATGAAAATGGAGAGCATATGGTGACCAATTACCCTGAGAATCTGAATATCTTTCTCATATTTGCATTACAATTGAATATGCATTGGCTGTCCTTAAAACAGACACTACTAAAGCTAACCATTAAAAAAAAGCTATAGCTAGTTTAATTGTAAAAAAGAATGTTTTTTTTCTAGATGTTGCAATCTCTATCTCAACAACCATATGTCATTCTAGAAGTCACTGCATTCTCAGAATGTAACAGGAATATTTGTATAATTGATTAAAGAGTTGTAGAGTTTAAGTTTAAATTGATGACATTACAAAATAAAGATGGGCAAATGTTTTTGATTGGGGGTGCACTTTTTCATTTTGGGTTTGAGATAATGGCCAGCCTTGCTTTTGCGCTTTTGCAGGCTTTAGAGAGAGATTTAAGGCCCAATAATTCCACTAAGATGACTTATGAAAGAGTTTATACTATTTCCTATTTATAGTGACCAATTTTATTCTAACCAAAAAGTGTCTGCTTATAATCAAATAATTTTAGAATGGATAAGATGATAATTTGTATAGTCAAATGTTTGAGATGGAATCTTTTTTTTTTAACTTGATTTTTGCTGATGAT
Source organism: Natrix helvetica (assembly GCF_964273705.1). Lineage (NCBI taxonomy): Eukaryota > Metazoa > Chordata > Lepidosauria > Squamata > Natricidae > Natrix > Natrix helvetica. The sequence continues at coordinate 32,678,808 of NC_138548.1, forward strand.
AATCTGAATATTTCTATGCTTTTCTGAGAGTTAAAAAAAGAAGAAAAGAAGAAAAGGTTACTTGGTACTCATGCCATAGCAAATTCTCCATATACTATAGAACTACTGGTTTTTCTTCTTTTGCTTTATCCCACAATGGCTTGTGGAGGCGGAGGTATCTGGTCAATATTTGAACTAGAGGACATCATGGGAATTTTTATATAAGTTTAATTATTGTTTGCTAAAATAACAGAACGGTAGGCCTAGCTATCTTTTTGTCACCTTAAACCTATCTTTACTGGCCTGCTTATCTTTAACAAAACAGTATTGATGAAATCCCTCTAGGCCATAGTATAGGATTTTTACTGGACTAAAAGGTCACCAAAAGGCTGGTTTGTACAAAGCTGAAAGTGGACTCTGCCTTACTATTTCGCTGTGATGAAAAGTCATAGCAATCTTCTTTCTGTGATACAGTTTTCCAAATCAGAAGGCTTGTTCTGCTCTCACCATCAGTATTTATGGGGAGATGATCTGTACCATACTGTATCGTACTGAGCAGACTGTCTTCCTTCTTTCAAAGGTTTTTGGTCTTCAAAAATTTACTTAGCTACACTTTTCAATGTTCTTAATTGGTCAACAAGTGTGCCCAGTTTCCTTCAAATGATAAATGTCCAGCCACTGATGCAGCAGCAAAATACGAAAAGATAAGGGATTTCTGCCAGCAATCTCAGAAATCTAATTCAGAAATGTGATGCTGATACAAATTGAAATAATTCAGATTTGGATTTGATATAAAAGTGTCCAAAACTTCCATTGTGGGATTTGAGGACATGGACTCTTTAAAAAAAGAAAACCCAAAGAATTATCATGCTCTTGGCAGAGTTCTAGATCTTTAGACCAAATTTTGCACTTTATGCTACTCTAGAACTGGTTATTGATAGGAAAAATTGGATTCCCTAATTATTGACTGTTGTCTGAATGATGAGATGTTGATTTGAAGGCTTTAAACATAATATTCTGAAATGAAATAAGAAATCAGTTCTTCAGTTCCATCCTGCAAATGGTTTTTAAATAATATTTTTATGGAAAATATTGGGGTATTTTTTTGTAATATCCAAGACTGATTGCAAAGTAAGGTTAGGAAAACCAGTGTCCTTTAAAAGACTTCGCCATGGTTGGGAACATGGGGTAATTCATGTCCGGGCACTCAAACTCACAGACCTTTGTTGTGCCTTCAGAAGCAAATCTGGGTAATCTTCTCTCCTGCCCTTATCCAGAGAGGTTCTATAGGATCAATCTATTTGCAGGTTATTTGGTCTTCACTGCTTCTACTGTCTCCACTCATTGGAGAGGCGCTAGTTCACCACATCTCCCCCAAAAGTCTCCCTGGTGCATATTTGCACACAATTGTACTTTCAGTAGTTTTTCACCTGCCTTTTGTACTACTACATTCCGATATATAAAAGATCATATAGCATTGTAATTATGCAGTGTTGGTTTTTTGCCATTACACATCATTTCCTTGTATATGTTCATTTGGATGAAGTCCTTTGTATTTTCATTTATTCTGTTTGGTCTTGGTAATTGATTTGGGATATGTTTCCCAAATTTATTACTTACTAGTGAACTGACCTTATTTGCATCTTTTAGAGTAAAATGCAGATTGGAAAGGATGAGCTTTGCAGCACATTAATTGTTGCAATTTAAGTGTATTTGGGGGGGGGGAATTCAATATGTGACCTAGTTATCATAAAGAACAAGAGTTACAGATGATACAGCAATGCCTTTAACATTCTGAAATACCTTTCTGAAGCCCTGGAAAACCCTGCTATTATACGTATAGCAGTATTAGCAATAATGTAACCTCAAAATTAATAACCTTAATACCAATAACTTTAATAATATAATATTAAATGTTTCCTTCTAGTAGATCAGAATATGTATTATCTCAACGTATGTGCCAGGTTTTGAAATACAGACTGGGACAGGGGTGTCAAACTCATGTCATCACAGCATCGTCACATGAAGCATAGGGACTTTTTTCCTCTTTACTAAACTGGACGTGGGCAGCTTGTGTCCCATCTGGCCCATGGGCCGAGAGTTTGATAGCCCTGGACTAGGAGGTAAGGGTGAAAGTGTTGGTCCAGTAGAATATTTAACATTGATTTAAATCAAGGTGCTACCCAGAGAGCTACATCTCATTCTTGGGATATCTGGAAAACAGTTGTGAGAACAGAAGTGGTTTGTGTACTTCTCTAATAAATTAACCAGACCCTATTTACAATAGTCAGGTGATATGAAAAGTTGCTGAATTTGAATTAAGAGATTTGAATTAGCATCTGTTTATTCTTTGGAACTTAGCTGTATCCCCTCTCCTTAGCAAAACAAATTGTGAAGGGAAAAAATTAAGTATATAGATTATTTAGTTCTTATAATCAGAACGCTCATAATCAAAGGGTAAGAATGATTGTATAATTCCCTGGAAATGAGGGACTATGGGTAGGCGTCATCCATCTTAAAGCAATTACACCCACCTACCTTCTCCCTCTCCAACTGCTATTCTCTATCCTTTCAGTACTAAGAACTTCATTAAGATACTGTATGTGAGTAAAAGCTGGCTTGCTTTCTTATGCATCTTTTTGGGGAACCGTGCAGTTATAAATTAAAACATTAAACTGTTTGGGCTGTACTGGTGGTCCCATGTTTGTTCCAAACAGCAAATAGCTGCTCAGAATTTCCCAGGAGATTGTACAAAAGGCTATGTTTGGGTTCTAGGTTTATGTTTGAAATATCGAGATGAAATGACTACACTGTTCCAGAAGCAAATTGAATCAAGATAGGCTGAATCGAAATAGCTTAATCTTGATAGTATAGAACTTGGTTTTCATTGGTTATACTGTTTTTAAATGGTTGGCCGTCTCCTTAAGCATGATAGTACTTTATGCTCATGGAGACAAGCATTTGACAGGGTAGAGATTTCATGGGCCACAAATCTTGTTTATAGGAGAGCCCCACTGCTTTTGTTACTCCCTTTCCGATATTTTAACCCTAATCTATATTAAAAAGAAAACCCCATCCCCAGGTAACTCCTTCTCTGTTTAATCTTTCCATCACAGCATAAACTGCAGCAGAGGGCCTAATTGGGTTCTTCCTCTGTGCTGCTCTCTTGAGGTCCGAATGGTGCCAAGGGCAGAGACTACTGACTGAATTGCATTGTAAGATCAGTGGTCTGCCAAAGCCACATCTTAAAATTTTCACTGAAGAGGGACAAGATGCAAAGTCTTTTGCCTCTGCTGGCTTAGACAGTATCTAAGACAGGGGTGTCCAAACTTGGGAACTTTAAGACTTGTGGACTTCAACTCCCAGAATTCCCCATGGCTGGCTGGGGAATTCTGGGAGTTGAAGTCCACAAGTCTTAAAGTTCCCAAGTTTGGATACCCCTGATCTAAGAGATCAAAAAAAGACCCACAAGTTACAGGCAAGTGAGATCCCTTATGATAGAATTAGTGAGGTACCTCTTGGAAGATAAAATTGTGGCAGCCCAAAGCACCGAGCCACTATCCAAAGGCAGGAGAATGAATCCAGGGAGCAAAGACCCAGAGGATTTCTGGGAAAGGAAGTTTGGAAATTCATGCTTCCCACCCTGTATAAAAACTATGCTTTTATACAGAGTTCCTATTTTTGATCTTTGCTGCTCTGCTTTTCTTCAATGAAATGTAGCATTTTTCCATGACATGTCTTTTGAGACTTTTTAAAGAAATAACAGATAGTTGAAACCCTGAGAGGCAGTTCATAACTTTAGCCTTGCCACTGCTACTGTATTCAGTTGACTGAGGCCGCTGGTCTCCCAGCATGTAGCAATGGGATTTCTGAAAAGTGAAGCTGACATTCCGTCTCCTTCTTGCTTTTCTTGCAGCAAGTATCTGAATTTTGGAATTCATTGGCATTTCAGCAGAAGTATCTTGGAGCTCACAAACAGAAATGCAGGTTTTCAGTTATTAGGCTTTTTCTGGCCTCAACATAGGAACAATTATGAGCAAACCAAAACTGTAGCACTGCACGTTATTGGGTAAGATGTTCAGGAAATGTTAGAGAGGGGCATGTGGCGTGGCTGCTTTGGTATAGAGAATTCAGTCTCTAGGCTACATAGATGAAACACCAAATTCGTAGAGTTTATGTGAATTATAGCCATCTTGAATGCTCGCCAGAGCATAAAGGTCAGGTTTTAAAATAAATAAATTTAATCCAACAAGGATTCTAAATTGAGTTCAGTCTTTCCTGTCTCCAATTCCAGCCTTTTGAGAATGATTCAGTCTATAGAAATGTGTTCAGCAGTGGGACACAGAGAAGTTGGATTTTCTTCCAATTCCCGTCGTGGAGCATGAAATGTTTCTTTGCTTAGACAATGCTGCTCTTTGTTCTAGGTATCTAAACCATGTCCGAGCTGCTTCCCCACAGGATCTTGCTGGTGGCTACACTTCCTCTCTTGCCTGTCATCGAGCCCTTCAAGAAGCCTTCAGTGGGCTGTTTTGGCATCCTGGCTAACTGGGGGGTAACAGACACCAAAGCAGAGCAAGCAAAACTCAGGTGAAAATTGTTGCCGTCTGTACTATGGCTAAATTGCAGTCATCTATCCTTTTTCAAAACAACAAGCCAGCCATATTTAAGTATTAAAAAAATCACTAAATAGAAACTTTATTTAGAAAAAATGGTGGCATGTATGTGTTTTTTTCCCTTTTCTGTGGTTTGAGGATGGGAATGGGAGATGCTTTATGTCACTCTCCTGGGATGTAAATGGAAGATGTGAGCAATCATTTCATGTATTTAAGGTTTCTGAAACATAGTAAAATTTAAAAACAAACAAACCCCGATGTTCTTGTTGTTATTTTCTGTAGTTTCTGTCTTCTTTTCAGGTTTTTATTTGTAAAACCACTGAAATGCTGTTTTCATTAAAGCTGTATAATGCAATTCTACCAAAAGCCAAAAGCCTTTTCTTCTCTTAAATCAGTGTCTAATGCATATGAATTATATATTTTTTCTTCCCTGAAGCATGATACAAGAATCGGAGATACATTTTCTTCCATAATACCTTGAATTCTGAGCAATGAAATCAGAACCACATTGGAGATTGCAACAACTATCATTCTGTAAATACGCAATTATGTATCTGGCTCTAAAGATACCAAAAACACACACAGAAGGAAGTCATAACTCTGAAACTCTGTGTACAGTTTTTTTTTAAAGCTCCAACAGAATGGGTCTTTTAGAATATAATAGTTCAAAGGTGAGAAGCCTATAAAACACAAGTGACTACTGTATCCTACAGTAGTTATTTTATTGCAATAGCTGGATCAATGTTTTCTGGATAAGAAATAACTACATTAGGACATCCCCCTTTCCTTTCAATGAAAAATGTTACGATAATCACAGGTGTTTCAGAAGCAGCTTTCTGGGCTAGAGTCCACTCCATATGATACATGAAATGTTGATTATAGAATGTTTTACCGTTTTAAAGACTATATATTTAATTTGGGAACATATTTCATGTATTTGAAGCACACCAGCTTAAATGTGCAAATTGGAATTCAGTAATTATGTAGTATCAGGAACAGAAGTACATTTAGAATTCCACAAACCAAGAATAAATAATAGTATATCATCAGCAGGCATCAAAACTCATGAATTTTATATTTCCTTACAAAAGTAAATACATATCAGCTGTTCTTGAAAACAACAGAGCAACTGCTTTATTTAGGAAATGGTAGGTTGTCTTTTAAACTGTAATATGCACTTGAGTATAATTAAGCAAAATGCAAGGGGGCCTCTCTAAATGTAACATACACCTAGTTTACAAACTGATATTTTTATTTCATATCCTGAATTCTCCCTTCCTTTGAAACAGGAGCATATAAATATTAGATGTATGTGTATGAATACAGTTGCTTTTATAAACAATGAAGTGAAAAACTCAGATTATGAATGAAGATGCTCCTTGGTTAATAACCATTCTTTCAGCAACTGTTCCAAGTTACAATGGCACTGAACAAGGAGTCTTACACAGTCCTCAAAGTTGCAGCCATTCTAGTGTCCCATGGTCATATGATTAAGATTCACGTTTTTGGAAACTGGCTCACAATTATGACATTTGCAGCATCCTAATGTGATGAGACCACCATTTGCAACCTTCATTATACTTCAAATACTTCATTGCTTTATACAGTATGTCATCTCCCTTGGTGCCTCAGGAGCTGTGGCTGGACAGAGAGTTCACAGGAGCAATGCCTTATGAATGGGTACTTGAAGACCACAGAGAAATACTTCATCTTGTTAATTTAAACTTTCTCATTGGTGGGTGAATGATGACACAAGCCTGAACACAAAATATTACAAATTATGGAAAAATAGAAAATTTAATGTTCTTTAGGTAAGAGAATTGGCCCATATCGTATATAACACAACTGAAGCATAATCAATGTACAATCAGCTCATTCATGAGTGTGCAATTACCAACTCTGAGACAGATTAGATAACTGCTGTCACACAGAGCAGATCCAATGTACTTTCCTCACCTTGAAAAATGGAATTAAAATTCTATTCAGTCTTGATCCACATATCGCCTAGATGGTTTGATTATTTTCTTCAGTGTAATTTTCATTTGGGCATAGTCGTTTAGATGGAGGTTCTTCTGGATTATCTGCACAAACAAGTTTAAGATAATTATATCTGAATGGCAGCCATATATACATCAATCCATCCATCCATCCATCCATCCATCCATCCATCCATCCATCCATCCAAACCACATATACATCAATGGTGGTGAAGATCAAAGCAATCTGGTTTCATGCACATGAGAGGCAAATCAAATCTTTCTTATGGTCATAGATTAGCATAGGTGATGAGCAACATAAAGATAGAGGCAGATAGCAAAGAGTTGGCCAGAAATGGAACAGCATTAGGAGAAGTGGTTGGGGGAAAAAAAGAGTTATAAAAGAAAATCTGATGCCAAAATTGGCAATTATTAAAATCTTTCATACAAACTCATAATGCATAAGAATTAGCAGCATACAATAAACACCCCTTAAAGTAGATATGGAAAAAAGAAAGGGAGTTTGAAAAAGAATGGAGAGGGCCACATAGGAACTGGATTATTTTGATACCCCACCTCCCAATGTATCTTTTGAAAAACCAATCCTGACATTCAAGAATCTTTTACAATGGCAGTTAGTAATTGCCCATTTCACTAAAACAGGATTTGGCCTGTCCCTTATCACTCAAATAAACCAAGTTAACAATTTATAAGTGATTGGTTTTCCAAATCACACAAAACCAAGCTGACTAACTAGATTATAAGTTAGTGCAGTTATATATGTCAGGTCAATTTGAGACAAAAGACCCATAGTGCTCTTTAGATCTCAACCCATGAAATGTCCTCAGAGTTAGGTAGCAAAATTTTACTAAGCCTTCACTAACCCACATAATATTTTCCACTACTGAATTTACCTGTTGGAGAAGACAGCGGCTTGTATAACACCTCAGCTGGAAGTTGAAAACTAATGCACACCATTTCTTTATTGGGTGCCACATTTCTCACCCATTTAACAGAACAAAGACCATGTAAGGAAGTTCCCAGTAAAGCTTCAACTCTTTCTTGAGCGTCTTGCGTAGGGTTATCATGTTTGGAAAAACAGTGGCAGTGCACTGTAGGAAGTTCATCACAGACTGGTTCTCCTTTCAAGAGATGCCTGAAGACATCCAGGAACTCAATTGCCATGGCTGGCAAATTCATGATGATGTGTACAGAATTTTTCCATTCCTTCGAAGAGAGATGCTTGTCCAGTTCTTCTTTCACTGGCCCTTTCAAGAAATTCCTGCCATCCAGGTTGAAGACTTGGACTTTTTTGTCCACTTTATTTAATTTACAGTTGTGCTGGAGCCACTTGCATGATTCAGGGTTAAGGTCATTTGCAAACACCATGCAGTTCTTCTTTGCTGCAGGGATTGCAAAAGGCCCCACCCCGGCAAAGACGTCAAAGATAAGGTCTCCTGGCTTTAAAAGGTTGACAATCCGCAAATGTTCAGTAGAGAGGCGAGGATTCCAATAGACTTTGGAAAAATCAAATTCATAGGAGATATAGTTCTCCTTAACCTAGAAGAATTCAAATGAATAGGCCAACTGTTAGCTGCCAAAGGTCAGGAAGAGTGAAATGCAATGAAATATTACATTTTTATACCAGAAATTAAGAATTCAGAACCATGTCCTTGCAAAAAATCAGATTGGGAATAAAGGTAAAGGTTCCCCTCGCACATGCGTCGTTCCTGTCTCTAGGGGATGGTGCTCATCTCTGTTTCAAAGCTGAAGAGCCAGTGCTGTCCGAAGACGTCTCCATGATCCTGTGGCCAGCATGACTAAAGGCCGAAGGCGCACGGAACGCTGTTACCTTCCCAACAAAGTGGTCCCTATTTTTCTATTTGCATTTTTATATGCTTTTGAACTGCTAGGTTGGCAGAAGCTGGGACAAGTAACAGGAGCTCACTCTGTTACATGGCGCTAGGGATTCGAACTGCTAATCTTTCTGATCGACAAGCTCAGCATCTTAGCCACTGAGCCACCATGTCCCTTAGATTGGGAATAAGGAGACCCAAATTAAGATTCATCCTCGACTGTGGAAGTTCACTGGATGACTTTGGCCCATCCTAACATAGGAGGTGTTATGTAACTACTGTACATTCCAGAGGAATAATCGTGTTTATATTGATATGAATAATGTTGTCATGTCTATAAAATCATCCCCATTAAAATACACAAAACACACAACCCCATAACTCTATATCACCCTTAAGTATTTATGGTGTAAGAAGGGACAGATCCCTAGAATTACATAACTACAATTAAGGTTTATATCACTGGTATTTTACATCAATGTGAGATCTAGTTCTCATCAGTGTAAAAAAAAAAATTTAAAACTCTAAAAGCACCGACTTTCCCATTCAGAGTTTCAAGATGGCTTTTTAAAATGTTGCCTTACTTAAAAGAAAAATACAAATCAAATAAATCTGTCACTATCTGAAGTCATGCTTCTGAAAATTAAGAATTAGTTTGGTTTAAGCTTCTTCTGTAATATATATTTTAAATTCTTATTTTTAAAAATAAGATAACGTAAAGATAACATACATTTATGTATGTTATCCTGCATGAGCAGTAACAATATATACTTATCATGCTAATTTTGTTTCAGGGAGTTGGAAATATCAATAGTATATCCTGAAGGCAAAAGCTGAGATAAATGAGAGTAATATACTAAAACAGTACCGTACAGACACCTTTTCAGAAATCTTAAATAAACAGATCAGCCTTATATACATGAGTCCTAAATCTTATTGAAGCAATCCACTTTGCTCATTTGCTATACAGGTAGTTTTTGGGTTACAATGGCAATTGGGACTGTCACTAAGTGATGTGGTATCAAAAGAGGGATCAGCCAAGAATCCCTACATAACCATAAGCGCATTAAGTCCAATCTTCCTTGAGCCGGTGGCACAGTGGTTAGAGTGCAGTACTGCAGGCTACTTCAGCTGACTGCTAGCTGCAGTTTGGCAGTTCAAATCTCACCAGTTCCAAGATTGACTCAGCCTTCCATCCTTCTGAGGTGGGTAAAATGAGGAACTCAAGATTGTTGGGGGAAATAAGCTGACTCTGTAAACCGCTTGGAGATGGCTGTAAAAGCACTATGAAGCGGTATATAAGTCTAAGTGCTATTGCTAAGTCTGTTGACCCCTATCTAACCCCAAGCAGGTGCTGTTAGTTGAGAATATTCCTGTGCATCGACACGAGTAGCAATAAATCAGTGTAACTGGACCTTCACATGTAGACTTGATCTTTTGCACCCAGCATCAGAAACTGTGTGGGTCATTAAGAGGCCCTCACATGACGGGAGTCCAAGACAAACAGGAAAGCGGGCAAGGCTGTGGGGCAGATAGGTGCTATAGGTGGGACAGCAGGGGCTGGAGGTGGGTGCTCTTGAAGATGGGTAGGCTGGCAGGGGCCATATACAAGTGCAAATTTACATTTTCAGGAGCCATTTACAGGAGGATGAAGAGGTGCTATGGTATGCCAGGGTTCTTGTACACCATAGCAGGGCTCCGTGGAAGAAAAAGTAACAACTGAGACTTACAAGAGTGACTTGAAACTTTCCCTGTCTGCTTCCCCATTGACTTTGCTTATGGGAAACTGGAAGAGATGATTGCAAATGATAATCCTATAACAGCGATGGCAAACCTTTTTTGGCTCACGTGCCATAAGTGGGGGGAGCGCAGGGGGGTCGTGTGCGGGCGTGCCGCACCCATAATGCAATGTGCGACCCCCCCAGTGCGCATGCGCACACTACAGGCGCTCCCCCCCATTTTTTCATGCTTCCGGTTTGCTCGGAGGGTCGTTTTAAGCGTTCCGAAGGCTTCAGGGACCGTCCGAGGCTTCCCTGATGCCTTTGGAGCGCTTAAAACGACCCTCCGAGCAACCCGGAAGTCACTTCCGGTTTGCTCGGAGGGTGGTTTTAAGCACTCCGAAGGCGTCAGGGAAGCCTCGGACGGTCCCTGAAGCCTTCGGAACGCTTAAAACGACCCTCCGAGCAAACCGGAAGTCCATTCCCGAACTTCTGGTTTGCCCATATGGCCGGTTTTTTATGCTCCGGAGGCTTCACGGAAGCTCATGAAGCCTCCGGAGGGCTTCCGGGGGCGGGGGAGGCTCTTTTCGCCCTCCCCAGGCTCCTATAAAGCCTCTGGAGCCTGGGGAGGGTGAAAAATGGTTTAAAAAAGGATGAACTCAGCTGGCCAGCGCGTGCATGTGTGCTGGCCAGCTGACAGGGCAGCGCCTCGCGTGCCCAGAAAAATGGCTCCGCGTGCCACCTGTGGCACGCGTGCCATAGGTTCGCCATCACTGTCCTATAACTACAAGGAAGTTGCAATACTCACAACTTCGCAGATCATTCATAGTTCCCCTGTTTAGCACCATTGTAATTTTGAATGGTCACTGAATGGTGATCATAACCTGAGAACTACCTGTACTCAAATCAAATGAATGAATATTAAATAAAGCAATCGTGAAGAAGGAAGAAAAGATCTAAACTGGAACTGTATTTCTTGAATAATTCAACTATACACGTGTGTGCATGGACATTACATAAATTCAGCCACTGGTAAGCTATATTCCTTTTACTAGAACCTTTTAATCAGAGCTGCAATTTTATACAGCCTAGACGAGGATATCTGAAAACACAGATTGCAAACTCTATGGAATAGTGAGGCAGACAAGAAATCATAGTCTAACGTTCAATAATGTCTGTTTCTTGCTCTGCTTGCATCTCCAAGTTAAGAGCATTCTTTTTGCTAGAATAAAATACAATGGAAAGACTCAGTACCTTTGTTATCATGTTGGCACCATCTCCAGCTAGTAGCTCCATTTCAAAGTTTCGATACATGCTGTCTATAATATTGATTTTATTTACAGCACAGGTTATTCCTTGATTTTTGTCAATGATAACGTGTCCTGAAAGAAAGATAAAAGTGGCAAGGAAAGTATAAAAAACCTGTTCCATGAAATGAGTGCTTCATTTCTAAACAAAGAAAGCTCATCCTCTCTACAGTTCTTCCCCGGAGGGTGGATTGTATTGTCCTTGCAAGGGATGTGGCTCGACCATCTCTCTTTGTCTCTAAGGGAAGCTCTCTAAAACTACTTCCTATGGAACTGCCAAAATGCTTGTTTCTGAAATCTTTTAACATTATATTCTTCCCTATACAGAACAAACTTACAATTTAACATCCATTTTTCCTCATTTTGGGAAGTTTGTTACATGGTTAAGGGGCAAAACGGTATCTTAAGCCTAACAAGACACGGTGCCACCCTCAGTCCAATTAGATTAGGCGTGTCAAACTCAATTTCATTGAGGGCCGCATCAGGGTTGTGTTTGACCTTGGGGGGCATGGCCAGTTCGACATCACTCGTATCAGGGCGCCTGTGGTGGTCCGAGCAATCTGCCAGCGAAAATGGGCTCCCGAGCTCTATTTTCGGCTGCGACGGCCTCCTGCAACCCTCTGCCAGAGAAAACGGAGCTCAGGAGGGCTACCCACGGCCCTGGCAAGCTCCGTTTTCATGGCAAAGGCCCCTTGGGCCAGTCCATTGCTTACAGGGTGGCCCTGTGGGCCAGATCTAAGCACACCCGGGCTGGATCCAGCCCCTGGGCCTCGAGTTTGACACCCCTGAACTAGATTATCTTTTGGTGTAATATTTCTTTATTTTAAAGAGATATTAGGAAGGAAGACGCAATCGTAAAAAGGCAGCAAAAGTAGAAAAAGAGAAATGGCTAGAGAAGATGGGAAAATTGGTCTCTATTTTTTTTTATAAAACAAAACTTGTATATCCTCTTAAATATTTGAATGCATTATTCAAAAATTTGAATTCAAGAATCTATATTATCTAAGTGCATTTTTACTCAACAGAAAACTTCTTTAGGGGGAAAAGGGGGGGGGGACTTTTCCCATACAGGATCTACTCTTTTGTCCTTTCAGTCTATATAGCATAGAAAGAACTGCCAAACTATTCTTGACTCAGTATAGGAAATATCAACCAACGACAGTGAGACTGGAATGATCAAAGGGAAAACAGAGAGACATTGAGCAGAGACCTGTGATTATTGCCAGTATACAGCCACTGGGACCGCTGAAAGGAGGAAGCTGGCATTTTGCCAACTGACAATATTGGATAGTAACAAGAATTAGGATGTAAAAACTTCAGAGCAGAACTCCCACGTAAAAGTCTTTGAAATCCTGGCTTTTCCCCAGAGGTTGGTTTAGAATAAGTGGTGACCCTTTTGGGGGTATGTGTGGAAAGGGGGGATTTTGCATGTTAATTTTAATGTCTTTTCCTCTGGATGTATATAATTCTTTTATCTTTTATCTTGGTTCCTGCTGTTTATAATGTTGCATGCCACCCAGAATGGGCACTGATTCTTACCTGATACGCTCATTCTCTGTTGAAGTGGAGACAGCAGCCAGACTGGGTTTATTCCGTTCAGTAACCAATTGGACTGAGTCTACACTTATGATGTCATTGGGCCCTTGTGGCTCCTCCCCAGTTCAGACGAAGGAAAACTGTAGACTCAAGTGAGAATTGTGAGCAAAAAAGTACATGTGTCAAGTCCATATCCTCTCTCTCTCTCCTCTGCACAAAAAAGTTCTGAATTGTGTGACGCACCCCAGAGTGGGGCTGGCTGCTGTCTCCACTTCAACAGAGAATGAGAGTATCAGATAAGAACCAATGCCCATTCTCCTGTGATCGTGGAGACAGCAGCCAGACTGGGACATACCAAAGACTGGGCTGTCCACTAGGGTGCGGATACTAAAGAAAGTCCATTAAGGCACAAGCACTTGTTACAGCACCCTGTACCCAAAAGCTGTATCAGCCGACACATACTTGTCTAACTTGTAATGACGTATGAAGACAGTGGGAGACACCCATGTGGCTGCCCCGCAGACTTCTTCCAATGTGGCTTGCATGGATCAAGCAGCAGTTGTCGCAGCACTACATGTAGCTGTAACGTTTAGAAGAACCTGCAAAGACTGAAGTTCATAAGACAGTTTAATACAGGCTCTGATCCACCGCCCCAGACTCAACAACAAAGCCTTGTTACCCAGGGAGGCCCGGCGAAAGGATACGAAGAGAGCTTCTGAGTGGTGGAATGAATGTAAATCTTGAGGGCATGTCATACGTCAAGAGTGTGCTACTTACGCTCCCTCTCATGACGAGGAGACGGGCAGAAATCAGGCAAGATTAATTCTTGACCTCTGTGGAAGCAGCTATTCACCTTCGGTATGAATGTCGGGTCCAGTCTTAAAACGACTCGGTCTGGATAAAACACGCATAAGTCATGCCTGACTGAAAGGGCAGCCAAATCAGAAATACGTGTGGCAGATGCTATAGCCACCAAAAACAACGTCTAAGTTTCAAAGAAGTGGATCTCATAGATTCAAAGGGTGAGGAAGTCAGAGCCTCTAGGACCCGAGCAAGTCCCAAGTCGGATACCTATGGATGGCAGTGGGACGCAGATTGGATGCTCCACAGAGAAATCTTCGGATCAAGGGATGAGAAGGTAGATGGTCAGAGGCAAGACCGTCTTGGACAGAAGCCAAAGCAGCCACCTGTCAGTGTAATTATTGGGATAAGACCCTGATCAAATCCCCTCTGTAAGAAGTCCAATATCTGTGGAATGGATGCTTTAAGTGGGTCAATAGTCTTGTTGGTACACCACAGTGTGAATGCCCTCCAAGTGGCATCGTAAATGTGGTTAGTAGAGCTTCTGCATGATGCCTGAATGGTAGTAATGACATTGAGGGAGATGTTATCGGCTGTTAAGGCTTGCTGCTCAATCGCCATGCGGTTAATTGTAGCCACTGGGGGTCGGGATGACAAACTGACCCTTGGTGTAGAGACAGGAGAGACCTTGGAATGTGCCATGGAGTGGAGATTGACAGAGTCACTAGATCGGCATACCAAGGCTGGCATGGCCAATTCGGTGCTAGCAACAATAGTTCTGCTTCCTGCTCTAACATTTTCCGAATTACTCTCTGAATGAGGGGAAGGGGCGGAAATGCCTACAGGAGACCTTTGGGTCAATGGTCAATGGCACCTACTCCTTCTGCCATGGGATCCATGAACCGCGAGTAATACCTGGGTACCTGGTTGTACAAACAGGTCTAGGACTGGGAGACCGAATCGTAGTGTCAGTTGATGGAAGAAGTTCGGATGGATGCTCCACTCCGCCTGATATATCCTGGTCCGGCTCAGCCAGTCTGCCTGGACGTTGGAGGCCCCTGAGATGTGCTCTGCCCTGAGAGATGACAGGTCAGATTCCACCCACCGGCACAACAGGTTGGACTCCTGCATTGGAGGCCAGGAACATGTTCCCTTCTGCCTGTTTATGTGTGCCTTGGTAGTGGTATTGTCTGTTAGGACTAATATGTGGCGGCCCTGAACCCTGTGTTGGAATTGTTTGAGGGCGAAGCGAACTGCCCGTAATTCTAGCCAATTTATGCTGTTTTGGCTCTCTTCGAAGGAGCACTGACCCTGAGCCACTAGGTCCTGCATGTGTGCCCCCACCCCGTCAGATTTGCGTCCGTCGTGTGAGATGGTCTGGATCCCTGAACATGGTCCCTTGCAAAATTGCTGGGGATTGCCACCATTTGAGGGACTGTAAGACCTGACTGGGAAGGGGAACCCGGAGAGGGGAGCAGCTCATGTCGGCCTTTTGATGGGGGAAGCATGAACCATTGAAGGGTCCTGCTGTGGAACCTGGCCCATGGGACAGCCCCAAAGCAAGACACCATCTTACCCAAGACTTGGGAGAGAAGATGAAGGGACACCTTGCGTAGGCGCAGCACCTTCCTGACAATTTCCTTCAGACTGAGAATGCGGTCATTGGACAGAAACACCCTCCCCACCATGGTGTCTATCAAGACCCCGAGGTGAAGAATGGAAGTGCCGGGAACGAGGTAACTCTTCTTGAGATTCACCCTGAACCCGTGATTCTGCAGGGTGTGAATGGTGAGAGTGAGATCCCTTTATGCTTGAGTCGGAGACCTGGACTACAAGAGGATGTCGTCCAGGTAACAGAGAATCCGAACTGGAGATGACCTGTTGTGGGCGGCTAGGGCAGCCAGCACCTTTGTGAATACCCTGGGGGCTGAGGAAAGTCCGAATGGAAGAGCTCGGTACTGGAAGTGCCTCCCCCCATAAGAGAAACGGAGATATTTTCGGTGGTCTATGAAGATGGGAATATGAAGGTAAGCTTCGGTCAAGTCTACCGATGTGAGGAAGTCGCCTTTCCTGACTCCCTGCAGGATGGTGTGCAGAGAATGCATTTTGAACCACCGGTAGACAATATGGCGGTTCAACGATTTTAGATCCAAAATTGCTCTCCATCCCCCTGAATTCTTCGGTACCACAAACAGGCGGGAATAAAAACCCTGCTCTTCCTGATGGGGAGGAACCGGTTGGATGGCCCGGATCTCCAACAGGTGCTGAATGGCCTGTTCCATCAGTGCCCTCTTGCGAGGACACCGAGACCCCGGGCATGGCAGGAAGCATTCCTGGGGATGGAAAGGAATTCCAGCAGGAGGCCAAATTTGGCAGTTTTCAGTACCCAATTGTCTATTGTGGTCTTTTCCCAGCAGTGGGCAAAGAACGCCAGGCGGCCTCCGATCGGAAGAGTGTCCATTGAGTCATTTTCATCGTGAAAATTGGTGGTTGCTTCCTCTACGGTAAGACTTCTTGGGGGAGGGGGGAAACGCTGTGCGTTTCTGTTACATCTGTTCTGGTGAGATCCCTATCTGGGAGTGTAGGACTGACGTTGCGGATGGGAGAATGACGTTCCCCCGGCTGAAAGGGTGACCTCCTGTAGTAAGGAGCAGGACGACTGTCCTGTTTTTTATAGATGGATGAAAGGACCTTGACCTTCCGTGAGGTACAGATCCAAAGGGCTACCAAATAATTGGGTGCCACTGAAGGGAGAGGCTGCCAGGCGCCACTTGGTATAGACATCTGCCTGCCATGGCTTGAGCCAAAGCAGATGCCTGGCCGTGACTGAAGAGGCCATGGCTTTGGAAGCGAATCTAGCAGCATTAAGGGAAGAATCAGCCGCATATTCAACGGCTGCCCTAATCTTGTTGAGGTCCCTATGTGATCTAGTGTCAGTAGGAGAAATGCACTCCTGAAGCTGTTCAATCCAAACTAGGGCTGCTCTAGAGAAAAAGGAAGTGGCAGTGGAGGTCCTAACGGCCCAGGCCCCTGCCTGATAGTTTTTGACTAAGATTTGGTCTGACCTTTTCTCCTCAGGCTTGAGGACCTCTTCAGGGGCTCCAGAGACCACAGTAGGGGATTAAAGTGCTGCAACCAGTGTGTCCACTGGGGAAGTCTTGAGAAATTTGGTGAGTTCCGGTGCAATGTTATAGAGACGTTTGTCGAGGTTGGCTGGCTGTGGACCCGTGCCCGGGGACTCCCACTGCTTCTGGATCATGTTAAGGAAGATCTTGGGAACAGGGATCACCTCCTTTTCCACCGTAGGTTCGGTGAATGGTGTACTGGAACCCTCAGTTGTAGCCAGTTCTGCTGGTTTTTCCTGTGAAGTAGAAGCTGAAGCAGAAGATGGTAAGTTAGCAGCTTTAATGGCCTTAAGCAGTAGGGACTTAAAACACTGAGTTTTAAATAATCCGGCAAAGGCCGGGGCATCCGGGGGGACCACCTCATCGTCAAACAGATCTGAATCCCGCAGATTATCTTGTTCACCACCAAGGCCTGAGAAGTAGAAGCAGAGGGATCAGGTTGTTGAGCAGCTGCAGAAGATTTATGCTTGTGGCTATGTGATGGAGCAGGTTGGGGGCACTGTTGTAGGCCAGCAGCCATGACCTGTTTGATGGTTTCAGCAATGATGGTTGCCATATCTGCAGGAGAGGTGTACATGGCTTGGGGAATCCCTGAACCATGCGCCATAGGGAGGGAAGCCTGCTCAAAGATGCGTTCCCTATTGAGAAGGACATTAAAGAAATTGCCTCTGTTGTCAGGTTCTATAGAAGAGGACTCAGAAGAAGACAATTTCCCATCTGAATCTGCCAGTGAAGGGCAAGGGCCCATGGGAGGCAAGACAGGTGGATCTGGGGTGACAACCTGGAGAGCCTCGGGAGGAGTGGGGGAGGGCTGGGCAGTTAGAACTTGTTGTTTTTGGGCCCTGTGAAATTCTTTCTCAAGAGCCTTCTGCCTTTGCTCTTCCACCCTGGTAGTGGCTTTAGAGACCTTGGGATTTACCCCTGAGAAAGGAGCCTCTTTGGCTTGCCTCTTCGCCCCTGATGGCCTGCCTCCTCTAATCCTCTATCTGTAGACACAGCTTGGTCAGCCATCTCCCCGACATAAATCAAGCCACAATAAAGATAGGCAACGGTCTCAGCTGTTTGATGGCCAGGCGCTTCTGATCCGATCCACCTGCAATGACCCTGGGTCGCTGGGAACTTGTAATGCTGCTGCAGAGTTTGCGCCTTTTTTAAATTGTCCAAAATGGCCGACTTTTTTTCTTCTGAGGCTTTTCCAAGCCTCAAAATGGCCGCCACTATCTTCATGGGCTTTTCCGACCTGCAAAATGGCCGCCGACACTCAAAGTGGCCGGGTGCTCCACAGAATGGCCACCAACCTCGCCTGGAACCGCTGCGTGTGAAAGGGCTCGTTGCTCGTCTCTTCGAGTGCCCAGAGTCCAGGAGCGCCTTGGAGAAACAGCTACGGAGCCATAACTCATGAGCTGGCCGATCTGACTGCAAGGCAGGCTTCCTGAGTGAACTTGTGGCCGCAGGCAGTCAGAACGGCTGAAGAGAGGCAGCCTGGAAGCAGTTTTGAATTTCCCTCCAATTTGGTCAGAAGAAAAAAATGATTTAAAAAGCCAATTTAAAGGAAAAACCTTTGTAAAAAATCACCAATTAATGCTATAAAGCTAAAATTTGAAGGAGAGATCAATTCTCACTGCTAGTCCTGGTTGGACTGAGTCTGAACTGGGGAGGAGCCACAAGGGCCCAATGACATCATAAGTGTAGACTCAGTCCAATTGGTTACTGGACGGAGTAAACCCAGTCTGGCTGCTATCTCCATGATCACAGGAGAATCTTTATGGTTTACAAATTTTGATAAATATAACACACTACCTCTTTTTTTCTTTTACATTATGCAGATATATTACCTCTTTTATATTACGCAGAGACCATCCCTCAGGTTATCTGTGCCTTCTGAAGGGATAGGGAAGGGATAAAACCTTATGCTTGGCATTCTGTGGATGCTGCTGGAATCCTCCTCCTGAGCTTACCGTGCCATGAAATCACTACACTATGTGACTTCCACACACACCTTTGCCATTCCATACACCATTTCACTCCGTCAGCCCTTCCCTGGCTGCCGAGAAATAGGGGATGCAACCACAAGACAATGCTGAAATACAGTTGCTTTCAACGCTTTTAAACTGACAAAACTGATGGAAATGTTTTATCCAAATCAATCGTGCCTAAGATTGCAGAAAGAAAGAGATGCACGGTTGCTTTCAACCACAGCCAAAAGTCAAGCAAAAGACGCAGTTCTATGGCTTCATATTTAAACTCAGGGAAATTGAATATTCCATTTATTCTTCCAGGTTCTGTTGCATTCTACTCAACTCTAGGAAGATAACAGCTCAGCAATTGCGCTCATACTCTTCAGGCAGAAGGTCACACATTTCGATTTCCCCAGCATCTTTATTTAAAAGGATTGGTTAGCAGCTGACGGGAAAAGACCTCTGCCTCCAATTTTAGAAAGCCGCTGCCAAGGCTAGATTGACAGTCTGAGCCGATATAAAGTACCTTCCTTTTTAAAAACCTTGCTTTAAATTAAATTCTGTATCACATATTGTGCTAATTCATGCACTAAGTTACACATCAGTATCCTTTACAAAATAGAATAGAATAGAATAACAGAGTTGGAAGGGACCTTGGAGGTCTTAGTCCAACCCCCTGCCTAGACAGGAAACCCTATACCGTTTCAGACAAATGGCTATCCAACATCTTCTTAAAGACTTCCAGTGTTGGGGCATTCACAACTTCTGGAGGCAAGCTGTTCCACTGATTAATTGTTCTAACTGTCAGGAAATTTCTCCTCAGTTCTAAGTTGCTTCTCTCCTTGATTAGTTTCCACCCATTGCTTCTTGTTCTACCCTCACGTGCTTTGGAGAATAGCTTGACTCCCTCTTCTTTGTGGCTACCCCTGAGATATTGGAACACTGCTATCATGTCTCCCCTAGTCCTTCTTTCCACTAAACTAGACATACCCAGTTCCTGCAGCCGTTCTTCATATGCTTTAGCCTCCAGTCCCCTAATCATCTTTGTTGCTCTAGAGTCTCAACATTTTTTTTACAAAACTGAATTCAGTATTCCAAGTGTGTCCTTACCAAGGCATTATGAAGTGGAATTAATACTTCACATGATTTTATTCTATCTCTCTGTTTATGTAGCCTAGAACTGTGTTGGCTTTTTGGCAGCTGCTGCACACTGCTGGCTCATATTTAAATGGTTGTCCACTAGGATTCCAAGATCCCTCTCAGTTACTACTATTGAGCAAGGTGCCACCTATACCTATGCATTTTGTTTTTCTTGCCTAAATGCAAGATTTAAAAGCAAATGTTTATTGCTGCTGAACTATATAAAAACACCTTATCTTATTTAGGCATTGACAAGCTCAAATGATTTTTATCTAGTTTTAAAATATTAGCCCGATTATCTCTTTAGAAACTGTTAAAAAGCATTTCTACAGTTTTTTTTTTGATTACACAGGAATTCCTGACCATAACCTACCAATTAAATGTTTATAAGGCAGCTGATGGCTTCTCAGATTCATGTGAGCAATATGGCCAATTCTGCTAAAGGCTGTGGTGATCTCCTGGCCTTCAGGTAGCACTGCTTTCAGAATTTCTTCTGTCTTGAAATTGTCATAAGTGAGTTCCATGTTGTACTTGACTACTTCAGGGTTAATACCAAGGCTTTTTAAGATCTGTTGCTCGGATTCACCCAGAGAACCGTCAGCAGATATTTTATGTGGGTCTAACAAAATGTACTTTCTGTTTTCGTCGTCGGGGTCTTCAACGACTCTCTTGAGACCTGGTCGCTGGAGTAGTACTCCTTTAAGAGACTTCAGCAGATTGCTTGTTACGTCTTTGTGAACTAAAAGAGCTGGGAGGATAATATCATTTTTGAAAGCAGTTTTGTCAAGGGTGGTCATTCCACGTACTCTGGGATGCGGCAAGAATCCATCAAGGTCAGGTTTCTTATCAGCCATGTCCTGCAGGGTGAAGAAACGTTGTCTCTGAATTTTTGGAAGATGTTCAGGCAGTCGATTAAAAGACCAGTTCCAAAGCATCCACAGTGTTGGAAATAATGTTTCTGATCCAAAATACTTCACTCTCAGGAGGCAAGGGAATAAGCTTTTGAATTGCCTTAAAAATCTAAAAGAAAAAGTGTTCATTTTTAGACATTACTCAGAGAAAAAGTACAAGTTTGCATGTCTGTACAGCACTCATAAACTATTTGTATGAGAAAGTCTAAACCAAACTTTAGGTTATGCAAGATTTGATATAATAGCAAACTTCACAGAAGATTGATCAAAAAAATCATACTCACTCATTTTAGGTGTCTTTAGTGTTGTCTCAGCTTGGGGTTTTTCTTGCAGACATCATTAGCATTAATGATGCTACCTAGTTTGATACTGACTGAAACATGTGCAAGAAAACCACCAAGCTCAGAGAGCACCAAGGACCACACAGTTCTACCCTGAGCTAAAAATATTCTCTTCTATTCGCTTGAAAGTTCCCTGCTGGCCATAGCTTCCTTTCTTTATCCAAAGTGGCAAATCATGATTACCATGTTCAGAACAAGCCAAACTTCTAAACCAAGTTTGAAGGATGGTTTAAAATATTGGCTTGTTCTAGACCTTATAGTCTTAATTTTGGTAATCCCAAAATTAGTTAAAGGGTTTCTGGTAAGAGAAGGTAAAACAAAACATTCTCTACACCAGGAGTGTCAAACTCCCATCATCGTGGCATCATCACGTAGCGTATCGGGACTCCCCCCCCCCTTTGCTAAACCGAGTGGGGGCGTGGCCAGACAGCCCTGCTCTACACAAAGAAAAAACTTGCTCATATTGACTTAATAAACATTTTGCTGTTAAAATAAATGTAGTCCTTGCTTAATGTCCATTTGTTCAGTGATTGTTTGACATTATGATGGTTATAAATGAACAGACTTAGAACCAGTCCTCAAACTTCTGGTCACTGCAGCACTCCATAGTCACATGAACAAATCTGGGTGGACATAGGTCTACTCACATTCACAACTGACTTTTGGCTACTTGCTGTTACCAGCTACCCCTGCAACCTGACCCTACCTACCTCCGTTGAGCTTGGGCGCCTTGCACACTACTGTACTAGTTGGGGCCTACTTACGTGCCTCCTTTTGCATCAATTCCAGCCAGGGCTTCTCTCATGCACCAGCCAAGTCTTCTCATGTGCTCTGGCCAGAGCCTCCAGTCATGTGCTAGCCCAACTGTCTGTACCCAGTTTCATCATCAGATACCAACTTAAATTATTTGAGTTCTCAAAACATGGGTAAGCTTTAAATCAGACAAACTATCTATAGCATAAGATACAATAAAGTGCAGGTAGTCCTCAACTTACAACCATTCGTTTAGTGACCGAAGTTACAATGGCACAGAAAAAAACGATTTATGGTTGTTTTTCACACTTATGACCATTGCAGCATCCCCATGATCATGTGATCAAAATTCAGATGCTTGGGAACTGGTTCATATTTATGATAGTTGCAGTGTCCCACGGTCATGTGATCACCTATTGCAACCTTCTCAAAGGTGCTTTTGCAAAGAGCCTTCTACAATCTGGTGCCCCCCACTATGCATTATAAGCCAGGCAGAAGAAACGCTGTTTTAACCACCGATTTCTCCCTTCGGGCAGGGTTTGATTTCAACGCTCCCTCCAAATTTGATCCCTTTGGGCTGTCTCTTGCAACACGTGCAACGTGCATCTGCCTTCCTTTCGGAGAAAAGCGACTCTCCAAAGCGGGAAAGGGACGGTCTGCAGAGGAGAGCTCGACGTGGGTTCCTCGTATTCAAGACCCCAATTCCGCCCTCTACTGAAACGAGGGCAGAGAAAAGAGGCTCTGCCCACCTCCCCCGGCCTCACCTCATGCCGGCCTGGCGCCGCGTTCCCTTCGCTCTTTACCCCCACAGCAGCCCGGCCTTCTCGGCCTCATCATCACCCGTCGCCGCGGCGAAGGGCGGAAGGGGGCGGTGCGGCCCGGCCTTCCCGCCCTCAGACTGGCTCTGGGAAGGGCCATGCGCCTCCTCCACCTCGGCCGGCCGATTGTAAGGACCGGCTGACTGAGAAGCGGCGGTGGCTGCGGTTATTGCAGCCTTTGCTCGCGCGGTACACCATGGAGCAGCCGCGAATCTGCAGTGTCAATTCCGAGCCGGGATGGTATTTGTCGGCTCAGGACTTGGAAGAGGGAGCCCCGCTCCTCTCGCCCCCGGACGCGGTGCGTGTCGTGCTTGGGGGCTCTCGGGGTGCGGGGACGCGCGGCTTTCTCAGGCAGCCTTCCAGGCTTTTTTCCCTTTCTCCCTCTCTCGCTGTCTGACTAGCAGGAACCGCACTTTAACCCAGTTTCTAAATTAACCCAGTTTCTGGATTGGCTTAATACATTGAGCCACGGGCTATCCCAGTGTTTGCAACTCTTAAGTGTGGATCCTAACTCCAAAAATCCTAGCTGGGGAATTTGGGGGGGGGTGTCCCCACATCTCAAGGCTAGCCAAATCGGCTGCGCAACAATGCTGGACCGCTAGAAACAAGGGTTAAGTCTTACCAAGCTTAATATTTAGAAATGCGCAGACACAGCTAAGCGTGAACACGAAGGTGAAAAACACCTAGGGTGAGTCAGGGTGAAGAAGTCACATGGTATGATTGCCATTACTATGTAAACTTGTTAGTATGGGAAATCACACTGCTTTATTGCCCCTAAGTCTTCACAACAGCATCCCTTTCAAATGTGTTAGGTTACAGTTCTAGTGGTCTTCCTAGTGGAAAACGTTTAATCTAAGCAATGAGAGCCAGTTGGTGTAATGGATCAGGCACCAGGTTAGAAACAGGGAGATTGAGTTCTAGTCTTGTTTAGGCATGAAGTTGGCCAGAGGACGTTGCATTAGTTTGCTCTCTCTTGGCCTTAGGAAGAAGGCGGCAGTGGGAAATCACTTCTGAAAACATGAGGCACTGGAAAATTTACAATCTCATAGGGGAAAAAATAGCATCCACTGTTGCCACCAAACTTACATTTCACAGCTTCTTAAAGCCTCACTAGAAGTGCCCTATTACCACAGAAGCAAGTAATGCAACACAGATCCTATTCACTTTATAATTTTCCAACGGTCCAGGTGGGGTATTCCACATGGTTATGTCTCCTAGAACTTTCAAACCCTGTGCAATCTATAGAATGGGTAGGTATTCTTGTATACCCATAGTGATAGTAGACATATCTTTTGCAACAAAGATTTGCTCCATGAATATCCCAAATGCATCTTCATAAAGCCACATAGCACAAATGCATCCATGTATGCATATTATGCGACATGCTGTGGTACAATTGTTTTTCATAGACTTTTTTGAATTATTTCATTCAAAACCTATCTATTTTGAATTCTTAGGGTATGCTTAATATAAACATACACATTTAATGCATATTTTAAATCAGCTCCCAAATATTTGTATGTCAAACACATGATTTAAGATTACTGAGAATCTGTGCCTGTTAATTAATTGGTTTCTTTCATACTTGGTTTGGCCTTGAAAAACTATTTAAACTAGATTAAGAGATCTGAATGTAACAATGCATTTGGTTCTAATATTTGCAGGCATCGCTGAATCATGTATCAACTGGCACCTCCTTTGGCTTTTCTGTATTTAATTTAATGAATGCTATCATGGGAAGTGGGATTCTTGGTTTGGCATATGTCATGTCCAAGACAGGAATCATTGGATTCAGGTATGTTTTTTTTATCAGTTCTATTTCTGAGTATTTTAAAAAACTTTTATTATGGTCTATATTTATTCTTATGTTTAAGAGTTGAGATTTTGAGAATGTTAAATTCTAGATCCCGCCTCTAATCTCTAGTGGTATACTATTAGACATTGAATGAACCAATTCAGCCTTGCAGATATATCAAGCAATCGTAACTTTCCTCCTACAACAGCGGTTCTCAACCTATGGGTCGCGACCCCTTCTGGGGTTGAACGACCTTTTCACAGGGGTCGCCGAGGAGCCTCCCGCGGAGAGGCTGGCGAGAAGCCAGCCCGAAGGGGAGGAGCTGCTCGGGTTCCCCGTGTGGCGGAAGAAGAGGTGCCAGAAGACTGATGGGTCTGCTGCTCCTCTCGCTGAAGGCGGCCGAGCGCCCAAGATCAGAGTGTGCGACTGCGTGTGTGGGGTGGTGGTGGTGGTGGGTGGAGGGAAAGTAGGAGCCGGAATGGAAGCGAGGAGGGGGAAAAGAGAGACACACGCAGCACAGAGAACTCTGGGAAAGGAAGGCTCAGGAAGGAGGGGAATGGGGAGCAGCAACAGCAGCTGGTTGGGTGCAGGGAGGGAAGAACTCCAGTTCTCCTGCACTGCACAGGGCTCTCCTTGCGCAGGGCTCTGGAACTTTTCCCTCTCTGCATCCAGAGATGGCTGCTCCAGCTCTTTCCTGAACCAACACGAAGGGGACCGCGGCTGGCGCTGACCTGAGTCTGGCACTGAGGAGTCTCCTGTGCAGCGCAGCCAGCTACTCACTTCTCAGTGGCGGCAGTGGAAGGAGTCGCTGTCCCCACCGCCGTGATCCCAGCCCAGGAGGGTATTTTGCTTGCATGCGCAAGAAAGAGATGAAAGAGAAAAGGGGAGAAAGAGAGAGAGAGAAATGCAAGAGAGCTGGAAAGACAGAATGACAGAGGGAAAATAGAGGGAAACAAATTAGAGGGTGAGAGGGAGAAAGAAATGAAAGAGAGATGAAGGGAGAGAATGAGAGAAAGGGAAAAGAGAGGAAAACAAATCGGGGAAAGAAAGGAAAAGAAAGAAAGAAGAAAGAAAGAAAGAAAGAAAGAAAGAAAGAAAGAAAGAAAGAAAGAAAGAAAGAAAGAAACTAACTTTCTCAGACCTATGACGAAAGCAATGGCAAGCTAGGTCTCTTGCCAAGAAAACTGCAGTTTGCCAGAAGGCACAAATTGGAAGCAAGTCTGATTTTTTAAAAACAAAATAACAGAGATAGCAAAAAAATGCATCTGAAAATAAGATTATTTATAATTTTGGATAACATTATATTGTCTAACTCAAAAGCAAATATATATATCCTATTGCTGTTAGTACAATCTTGCCAGCTTCTATCAACTTAGAGTTCACTATGAAAAGATTACAGAGAAGCAATTTCCTACAATTAATAACTTTATTTTGGATTTGCTATCATATTCGATGAGAAAGAAAGAAAAAGAAAGAGGGAAAGGGAAGGAAAGAAAGAAAGGAAGAAGAGAAAAGGAGAAGAAAAAATAGAGAAAAACAGAAATGACAGGGAGGGGGAGAGAAGAGAGAGAGACCCTATTCCCACAGAAAACACTGAGCCATGAAACCTGGGTAGGCATGTCGGGGGGGGGGGAGGTGGGTCATGTGACTGGGTGGGAGTGATGTTGAGTTGGCCACACCCACCCAGGTTTTGTGGCTCCCAGTGTTTTCAATGAAATTATATTTTAGTGTAATGAATAAATCCAATTCAGTCTGATTTGGCAGTGCTAGCCGAAGTACTCTTCTATGTGACTGAAGGAGGCCATCATCATTTTAATTAGAAATGCCAAACATCGTATCTGGGGCCTTCTTAATGTAGAAAAGTCCTCCTTTCTTCATATTCTATTCACTAAAACATTCCAAGTTAAAGTTCTGTAATTACCTATGTAAAACCAGGTTTTGGCAAATCAGTTTTCAGTTATGTGTCCAAATTGTACAAATAAGAGGGTAGAACAAGAAGCAATGGGTGGAAACTAATCAAGGAGAGAAGCAATTTAGAACTGAGGAGGAATTTCCTGACAGTGAGAACAATTAATCAGTGGAACAGCTTGCCTCCAGAAGTTGTGAATGCCCCAACACTGGAAGTCTTTAAGAAGATGTTGGATAGCTATTTGTCTGAAACGGTATAGGGTTTCCTGCCTAGGCAGGGGGTTGGACTAGAAGACCTCCAAGGTCCCTTCCAACTCTACTATTGTATTGTATAAATAATTGTTTTGATGGGTGCATATTGTAAACACTTTTTTTGGGGGGGGTGGGTGGGTCTTGGGAATTATGATTTACTTTGCTGTTCAAGGTTTATACAGCCAGATACTGTGATGATTAGTGAGCAAACATATAGCTGATATTTATTGTTCCTCTGCTCATTGTTATCTGCTCATCACAAAGATAAAATACAATCATTTAAAATACTTTAAATGTTAACAAAGTGTATGTTGTAACAAAAGGTTTGCTATTTTTGCTAGAGTTGAGAGAGTCATAAAAGTTGCTAAATTCAGTACTAGAGAAAAATCAGAAAAAGGAGAACATGGAAAAAGGAAGTAGCGGTCATGTGCATCATATTCTATTTTTTAAGATACAAAACAAGGAAATATGTCATGATTTTTTTTTGTTCT
The DNA here is from genome assembly GCF_964273705.1 of Natrix helvetica. Classification (NCBI taxonomy): domain Eukaryota; kingdom Metazoa; phylum Chordata; class Lepidosauria; order Squamata; family Natricidae; genus Natrix; species Natrix helvetica. The sequence continues at coordinate 32,706,086 of NC_138548.1, forward strand.
TTGGGGGAAAATGTAGCTTTTCAACTCACCATTTTAGTGGGAAACAATGATTGATGACATTGACATTCATTATTTCTCTTTTTATCTTAGTGTGCTGATGTTAATTGTTGCTACCCTTGCATCTTATTCTATATTTCTGTTGCTTACTATGTGCATTTACACTGGTAAGTAAAATGCTATATAGTTTTAAGGAGCTATGTATAAAACTTCATAAATCTTTAGAGGGGGCAAAATAGAAATATATTCAGATTTTACAAACTACACTTCACTAGTCACATCCTTAGAATAGTCTGTGCTGTACAGGCAAATAATTTATAATCTTATAACATTACTACAAGGCTCAGCAACCTTTTTAGATGGTGACATTGTTTCAAAAACCTGGCTACCCATATATATGTATATTCATATGTACATACATATATACGTGCATATACATACATGCATGGCAAATTACATCATTATTGTTGCCAAGAAAACTGTATGGATATATCTCTGTGGTTGATGATGATGATGTTTTCCATTCATCCACATAGTTTGAGTTGTTGTTTATCAGGACTATTAGTTATTAATGCTGATTATATATCTGATGAAAAATACTTTATCTTTGTGATTTATAAATCAAGATACACATTTTGTCTTAAGTCTATTTCTGGAATATTTTCAAGAACAAGTTCTGAATGTTGTTCTTATTTAATATATTCATACAGTGAGGTGATAGGATTATGCATATGCTTTAGAGCGGTTTTAACATGGATGGTCCTTAAAATAGGATTTGCTGCATATTGACAATGCACTTATCACATATTTTCTTTAGAATTTAATTAGAAACTATATTTGCTACTCTGGGTTAGACAGGAGCTAAACATCTTGCTAGATGTTTAGCTCCTGTCTTGCTAGATGTCATGTACATTGCAAAAATAAATAATCTCTGTCTTGGGCAAATTTTCACCTGAATTTCAGAAGTTTAGACATACAAGTGGAGATATGTTGAAAAAAAAAGGAATTATGAAGAAAAGACATAGAGAGGCATGTCTTTTGTGGAGGTGTGAATGCTAGTAGTAGAATGAAGTCCAGAAACTTGGGTACAATGCATCTAGTGAACTGAAACATTAACTACAACTTTTGGTCTAGTTATCCAATAAGATGGGTATGATAATTTAATATGATGGTTATCCAAGTTTATGTCTAACCACTGATGCAACAGAACATGCAAATAAGATGTGCTGCGCTGCAGTTAGTGATAGGACTACCAAAGTTGGAAATAGCGTGCAGGAAAATACAATTGTATGGCCTAGAAAACAGAAGTTAAGAATGAAAATCAGTTTCTGCCCATCCAATTATTTTTTCATTGATAGCAAGTTCTTCAAACTGACCCCTGGAGTGAACATTGCCAGGTGGAGTACACAGACATTAAACTGGATATATTATTGGTACAACGAGGTGGAAAAACTCAAGTATGTTAGCAAACAAAGTGTGAGAGGATAATTATAGAACAGATCATGAACTGCTCATGGTTAAGTTCTAAATCAAGCTAGAGCAAAACAAAGGTTTCCATATGCTTCTGTGTTCAAGGAACGGTATTTCAACATCTATGAAAATATCAAAGGAAGAAACAGAAAATAATGACAACTATGTACAAAGTATTTCTGAACTCAGGAGGACACTACTGAAAGTATTAACTGATTTAAATTAGATGGAAGGAGTATAATGAAAAACTGTACAGTACGGATCTCAGTGTAAAAATAAAAGATACTGCCTGTTTACAAGAATTGCTAGAACTTGAAAATTAAGTTAATCAGCACTCTGATGATTAAATTCCTCTAAATTAAATCAAATCAAAAGGCTAGAGGAATTTGTAAAACATTTGTGAAAAAACAGTAAACACCAGAAGAAGTTCTAACCACCAAACAATGACAGGAAATTGGTAAACGACAGAGTGACCAATAAATTGGAAGCAATTAATCTTCATACCAATACCAAGAAAGGCGATTCAATAGAATGTGCAAAGTATCTCGCAATGTCCTTTTCTGCCCTTACCTCACAATGTTAGAGGGTAATTATCACAACTGCCATGACACAACAAAGCAAAGCTTAAAAACATCAAAACTCACAGTCATACCAAGTCACTGGGTAACTTTGGATGGCATTTTGAACTTAGCTCTTCTTCACCAAAGCCCTTTTATTTTACCCACCCTGTGTCAGAGATAGGAGAGAGAAAACAGTCTGGAATTATTTTAATTATTCTATTGTTACAATTCATCCATTCAGCTTCCCCAGTTGTTACTGGCTATCTTGTCACACTGTTCTGTCCTGTTTCAATTTTAATTTCTGGACTTCTGGGCCTTTACTTTTCTATGGAACAGTTTTTTTTTCATGTTTGGTTTTCTTCTCTTCTTCATACTTCTGATTCTCTATAGCTATCTCTGACTAGTCAACTTTTCCTTGGTTGTTCTCAAAGGCTCTTCCTCCTATTCTCCATTTGATCTGCACTCTTAAATATTCAAGAGGTAAGATCTTATTGTTATATGTAAATTATTATTTATTCAATGATTGCTTCTCCATAAATATTTCCCTCTGCAATATTTAGAAAATTTAATCCTGCAGTTAACGTGCAATAAACACATTTAAAAATTACAGCTAATCAATAAAAGCAGCAGTAAAACAATCATGTTGAAAGCTATCACAGCTTAACTTTGTCAGATTGAGAATGCTTTTAGAAGTAAAACCATCAAATAGTGGAGGCTGGTAAAAAATTGTCTGTGAAATAGCCTCTTGATAAAAAGTAGGCATATTAAATCCCTTCTATTTATTTCTGTGATTTTGCAATATTGAGCATGCTAAACTTGGGAACAAGCCCCAATGGATGCCAGAAGCTTTACTTCTGATTAATTTTGCTTCTGAGGATACCTGACAATACAAGAAAAAAAGGCCAAAATAAATAGTAGCAGTTTGACATTGAAAAGGCTATCACTGCAATGCATTCTCAAAGATTTGTACCCAAGATGTGAAGTTCTGAGCCATTTTCCCCATTTAAAAAAAAAGAAAATATTTGTTTGTTAATCACATTTACATGGCTGCCCATCACACAAAAAGTGACTCTCAGTGGCATAAAAAATTAATTTGGCAAAATGTTTCCTTGTTTTGGAATAAATGAAATGCTCAATGGTGTTAGCCTCACAAAATATTTACTATGAAAACTATTTTCTAAGGTATAAGTTTATTAACATATAAAAGGCAATGTATGCAATGGTGCATAAATGTGATAATACAAGACATTTGAGAGTTAAATTGATGGTTTTGGTGCAAAGCATTGTTTCTCAACATTATCAACTCAAGAAGTATGGACTTCAACTCCCAGAATTCCCAAGCTAGCATCCTGGGCAATTTTTGGATTGAAATCTTAAAGATACTGAGGTTGAGGGACACCAGTGTTATCTGTATTTCTTACTTCAAGCTTTTAATGTATTTTCCTTAACCATTTCTCATTTCCTTTCTATGTTTTGAATAACATTGCTTAGCCCTAAAAGGAATATATAGTAGATATGCATGTATGTAAAATTATTCTTAGAATATGTTAACTTCTGTGTATAGTATAGACGTAATAAACATTTAATTAACTCCAATGTTTGCAGAGCTGATACTCAAACATACTGGTCTCCCCAGTACTGGTTTTTGTTGGGATAAAGCACTTTTTAAATTTTTTACTTATGACAACAGTTGTGTTTCTATTTTGTAACAATTATTGTCTCCTAATTTTTAAAATGAGGAATTTATTTTGTTTTGGCTTACAAGTGATTGTAACATCGTGTAGGAAAAGAAAAACCAATATTTTGGTTTTTTTTTCCTGGAGGGGGGGGAATACCTTTCTTTTAAAGTAAAATTAATATGTTAGGCTGACTGGAAAATTAGCTCGTATCAGAACTGAAAACCTTATTAGCTATTATTCCTTAAAAAAAAGACCAGAATCAAGCTACTAAGTTTCAGTAGTTTAGGATTAGAGATACAAAAAAGGAACTAGTGGTCTTTACTAATTAATCCTAAAATGCCTGAAGAACTTTTCATTTATACACATACACACACACTTTATAAAACTGCATTTTGCATTGAAAAAACCTCACAAATATAGCTTCTAACACCCCACGTTAAAGTAAAATTGGAATTTTCGTCACATAGTATACTTACCAAAATCTCTTCCCCAAATCATGTTTTTTGGAAAAGATTACAACACAAGTAAATAGAATGGTGTGTTATTTTGTATTTAGGAATTTGTTATATATCTTGCTTGGATATAGAAAGGATAAAAGCATTATTCATGAATTTGGCATTTTTGACCACCTATTGAGTCCTTCCCAACATCTAGAATACGCGATTACTATTTTAATAATAATAAATGTATCATTGTTAATGACTGAATATTGACATGACTTTAATAATGTTTCTGAAGTGATAAATTGATACAAGGATAGTCCAAATGCAAAGCAGTGGTCTTTATCAGGTTAAACACAGGTTTATATATACATTTTCTTAAAATGTATAATAAATAGAAACCAGGTCTGCTGTAATGGGATTTTTTTTTTTAAAAAAGCAAGGAGCATATTAATTACATCTATGAAAATTAAAGTTTGTACTTTATAGGAATGCCTTAACTATATATAATATACCAGTAAATATGTATTGTGAATTGTTTGTTTCCTTTTTATAGCTGTCACATCTTATGAAGATCTTGGGCTCTTTGCATTTGGTTCCCCTGGGAAGGTAATTTCCAAACTCCTCTTGCAATTAATATGTGAAATCCAAGAAAGTAAAGATAAAGTTTTATTGCATTAAACTACGCATGATCTAGAGTTCTACAGAGCTTCTGTATTTACATGGGATTTTGTACATATAAGAGAAGAAATGTCTTTGTTTATGACTCCCTCAACTCTCCCCTCATTGTTGTTCTTACACCTTTAGAAGGAACAGAATTTTCTTATGTCACTTTCCCACATAATTATAGAGGTTGTTAGCAACTTGTTCATCATGAAAGAAAATGGAAAATTGTCACTAGCTGTGCATGCAAATGTCTCATTGCAGTGGATATAAAATATATAAACCTATAGCAGTTATTCTTATTATAATTGTACAATATTTTAAAAATCATCTTAATTTATTCTTCCATTTTTAAAATCATAATTCTAAAATAAATTTAAAAACCCAGACTGTATAGATATCTGGGTTGTTTCTCAATTCAACAATTTCTTATGAGTTTTTAAATACATGATTTACATCCAGCAAGGAATGTTCCTTTTTTCCTTAAACTAATCTACTGTTTTGTCAGGTTATTGTGGCCAGTACAATCATTATACAGAATATTGGAGGTAAGGAGAAGCCTTCTAGGCATTAAAAGCATCCTTTAGAGAGAATGTACATTAAACAATCCTTAATTCTGTTATTTAACATGTATGAATGATAAGGCAGTCGTAACTATTTGGCATATTCCCAATTCGAACTGTAGAACAATTACTTGGAATATGACAATAAATTCTTATATTTATTTCATTAACTTTATGTTACAATTTGAATTGTAGAACAATTACTTGGAACATGAAAATGAGACCTTACATTTATTTCATTAACTTCATATTTCAATTTGTAAAAAAAAAAGCATTAACATTTTTGGTAATTAAATGAAAATAGACTGGCTACATTCATATTTATGACTGCAAATATATTTACATCCTACTGGTGTTTTCTAAAGGAAAAGGAAGTGGCATAGTCTGTCCCCTTTGGCCTTTCTCATGTAAAATGTCCTGCAGATGTTCTTGTAAATATGTATGTGCAAGGAAGCCTAGAAATTCGGCATACTAATTTGCTCCTGCATAATTATGAACTTCAGTGTTTTATGTGAAATGAAGCTGGTTTCAGCTGGCAGGTCTGCGGAAACCATTACAAAGCTGACAGATTTGCAATGGGAGGTGGGGAGAGGAAGCTTGTGGTCATATATAAGAATATTTGGAGATGTATCAGCTATTTAATAGATCTCTTGCTGTGTGCGATGTTTGTTCAGTAATCACATGAGGTGAAAGGGGTAAAGCAACTTCTTGAAAAAAAATAAAATAAAATGCACTAATTAAAACTATCGATCAAAAGGAGGAATGAATGATAGCTTTTTAAATCTAAATATGCTTCAGGGAAACAAGCTGATTTCAATAGACCTCTAAGCCAGGGATTCTCAAACTGTGATCTGTAAACCTCTGTCAGCCTAGAGATCTATCAGGTTGCCTACTATAGTATTCCCATAGTTAGCATTCAGAGGCTTCTTGCTATTTCAGCTTCCCCTTTGTGTCTATCGCTAGTGAGTTGGCCAATTTTTAATCTGAAAATTTTAGTATTCTCAGATTGTATTGAAAAATAACTTCAACCGGCCTGTTTTTCGTTGGAGTTATTAGTATATGGCATGGGTCGCATCCAATAAATATTTAACTTTGCGTTAACATTTTCATTTAAAAAGGCCTTTAAGATGGATGCGATAGGAAGGCATATACGATTGCAGCCATAAATATTATCTCATACATTGGAAAAAACATTCTCATAAATGCCTCTCACAAATTTTTTTGGGAAAGGGCATTTATTTAACTGATGGTCCTTATAATTTCCATAGAAATCAGTCCACATTTCCAGAATGTTTTTAGAAGCTTTGCCCTGAGTTAATGATTCATAAACTGTGGGTCATAATCCCAGGGGATGGTGGGGGGCTGGAGCAGGTGGACATGAACAAGTCTGGGGGCAGATCATATTCCATCTTGACAAACTGAGTGCTGGCTTGTCATGCAGAGCATGCTGCTAGGAAATTCAGGAAGTTGAAGTTCACTTTTCTTAAAGTTGCTCAGATTGAGACACACTGGCTTACTTTATGACTAGTCTTCTTTTGCTCTATATAAAAATAATTCAGAATAGACACTATTGCTTTGCTAAGATGCCAGTATTATTGGTGGGGTTTCAGTTGCATTGTTGTGTCCACCATCTTGATTTTTTGATCTTGTCCATGCAGATGATCTTTGCCAGGTCGTACCGACAAAGAAAATTGGCCTTAGGATAACAGGAAAAGCTTTTGTAAATTGAAGGATATTGATTTTTTTTATCATTCCCTTTGCCATTACAATGGCATATATATTTTGGGGGGAAGACAAAGTTTGGTAAGTTTTATGATTTATATGGTAAGTTAGAATAGGAGAAGAGAAGAGAAACATTGGAATTAATTGTGTAGATGTAAAATACTTCATTTAAAAACTAAATCTGGAAAACCAACAAAGCATGGTTTAGAAGAGTAATATTGAAATGGATCTAACCTCTCAGTTCTTAAAACACATTTTTTCATGTAACACATTTCCAAAGAATTAGAGAAACACTGATGAAAATTGCAAGTAGAGCTTTTCTCTCTCCATGGAACATAATTGCAAGTGTATATGAAATAAACAGGCACTTAAGAGGAAACATCACCAATCTCTGCCATGAGACATCCGTTTCTTGGTAGAGGTCGGCCTAATTTAATCTTTGAAATGCCTTCTGTATTTTCCACAACTATTGAATGTTTACAGAGAGATTTAGACTAATTTGAGTGCTTACCCCTTCAGCAGAAGCTATGTTTGGCCAGAAAGCTAATTACCTTACTGTTTTAAATTGAGGATTTCCAGCTCTGTTTTAATTGAGGCAAGTTTGACATCTGCTAGTTGAACAATTTGGAACCATTAAGACTAGTTGTATTTTTTTGTTATAATGTAGTAAGTAGTCCAGGATGTTTTTAGAATTGTGTTTTAAGGAGGGGGCCATTAAAAAAAAAGCTTGGTTATAGGCTGCATTATTCAACCTGTATATATTATGTAGACTAAGATTAGATGATTTAATTAAAGATATTTCTGAATTTAGGAATTAACTGGTGATATGTTGAGAATTATTTGGAATAATGCAAAGGATCTAGCATTTCAAATCCTGTGGAGTCAAGATTGTTTGTCCATGTAAAGAACATTTCCATGTAGGTTCAAGATCCATGGATTTTGTTTGGCGTTATAAGAGGATCTTAAGGTAGAGAATCTTATTTGTTTGATCAGTGAGTCGAGAAAAGTAAATATAGTCCAATTTTATAGTCCCCCAGGTGTCAAAGAATAGAATTCTCTTTCTCATAGAGTCATTGGAGCAATCACAGAGAGGGCAAATCACTTTGCAAATTAAATATCCATATGATTGATAATAGGAGTATTAGAGTCTAAAATTTCATATGGCTACTTGCGGAAATAAAATTCTATGTTGTGCTTTCTTAGATTGCTTCATAAACTTCCACACAACATTATGAACTAAACCAATTGGTGAGGAAAAACTAGCCAGAGGAATGCAATTCATTCTTTCCACACATCAGATGTTTTTAAAAGTGTCTGGAAAACACTTCAGTAAAGAAAAAGAATCACATGAACTCTCTGACAACTCCTTAAGTGTTAGACACATACCCTCCTTTTGTCACCAAGTTGAAATGTTGGCATTGATGTTTTATTAGTGGACAGAGTAATTCGGGAAAGCTGGAGCCAAGACTATGATTGTGAAACTTTGAAAACAGAAATTGCTTTTGTGTGTGTCAGCATTGTGCAAACTGATGGCGAAGTAATGCATCTTCTGAAGTTCATATTTGTTTTATTATTCTTACATAAAAGCATGGAATCATAAAACCATATGGCTGAAAGGGACCTTGGAACTCTTCCAGCCCATCCCCCTGCCCAGTGCAGGAATTCTTATTCCATCCCGGACAAATGGCTGCCCAATCGTTTCTTGAAAACTTCCAGCAATAGATCATCCACGGCTCCAAGAGGCAAGCTGTTCCATTGGTTAATTGTTCTCATTGTCAGGAAGTTTCTTTTTAGTTTCAGGGTGGAGCTAAAAAGAGCTCTCTTTAATGAGCTTCCATCTATTACTTCTTGTCCTACTCTCGGGAGGTTTGGAGAATAAGTCGACAAGACCCATTTCTCTGTGACAACCCCTCATGTACTGGAAAGACAGTACAGACCATCTTCTTTTAACCACCATATAATCCCTTGTGGGGTGGTGTCTGGGCAACTGAATGGAGCTAGCAGAGTGTTTTAATGGCTGGATGTCCTTCCTGTCGCCATGGAAGACGGCTATCATGTCATCCCTAATACTTTTCTTTGTTACGCCAGACATACCTAGTTCCCTTAACTCTTCCTCATATGACTTATACTGTAGACCTCTTATCTTAGTGTAGTGATGGCGAACCTTTTTCTCACGTATTTGAAGAATGTTCCCCTATATTCCCTCCTCTTGTCAAGACTTAGCAATCCCAGTTCTTTTAATCCATCATTGCCCTTCTTCAAACCTGTTCTAGTTTGTCTGAATCCTTCTGAGAAAGTGGTGCACAGATTTGACCAATACAGAATAAAACTGTTATATCCTATGACTTGGATCCATGCTTTTGTTGGTGCAGTCTGTAATTATATATTTGCAACCACATCACACTGCTGAGTTATATTTAACTTCTTTCTTGTTCCTTTTTTTGTACATATCAGGAAAAACAAAACCCTTTTTGTTGTTGTTAGCATCTTTTGCAGGCCTTAGTAGTTTTAAGTTTGAATTTTGCTGGTACTCTTCTACTCTTCCAGGCTACTCTGACTTTGTGACTTGTCTCTCTTTCAGTCTCCTATATCTCCTTTTTTGTTGCTTTGTTTTTCTGATTTTCATCAGTCTTTTTCTACAGTCACATTAGGTTCTTCTGTCCTCCATTTATTCCTTCCATTTGTATTTGCCATTATTTTATCTTCATTTTTAGGAACTCTCTCAACACTCCCTTTTCCATTAGTTTCTGTATTATGGATTTTGTTTAGCGTTGTTGTGAGTTTAGTGAAATCTGCTTTTGAAGTCCAAAAATGCATATTTGGCTTCACTTGGCTTTAGTTTATATTTTCTCGTATTTCCGTTTTATTTATTAAGTCTTCCTTATTGTTTAGTCAAGCACAATAGATTCTCTTGTATGATAACCTCTAAAAGAGAAAGGTATGTAGGCATCTGGAAGGACATGGAGATGATATTCTCTACTAGCCTGAAAAAATGATCTACTCATCTACACTGGACTTAATCTCTACTCATACTCTCTACTCATCTATACATCAACACTGGAGGTTTTTTAGAAGCGATTCAACAACAATTTGTCTGAAATGGTATACGGTTTCCTGCTTGAGCAGGGGGACTAGAAAACCCCCAAGTCCCTTTCAACTCTGTTATTTGGTTATCTAGTCATTAAAATGGTTCTTAAACAGTGACACAATTTTTCATGCTCCCATGAAGGAGGAAATCGTAAGTAGAACCACCACTGCTTTATAAATAAATAGAAAACATTAACAAATGAAGTTAGTTTATGTCGGTTTAGTAGCCCAAGAGAATAGTCCTTCAAAATTACCAGTAGGTTCAGGTTTGTTGTTATTTAAATCATAATAGTTGTTCTATTACACTTTCTCTTTGGAGTACCCAAGTAAATTAATAGAAATTTCTTGTTATAGTGAACCATGCTGGCAGCTCATAGGATCAGAAACAGAATTACAACCTGTACTTACATGTCAATTTCTGGAAATAAGCTCATTGTTGCAACCTTGAACACACACACACACCCCTCACACACAAACTCTATTATTGGAAAAAAAATAATCATTGCACACTAAGTTGCTTCTGGGTTGTCTGAGTTTCCAGGAGATATATAGCAGGATTGTGGTACTATATGTGAAATCAGTTTGGGGCAGTTTACTGAGAGTTGCACAGGAAGCTCAAACCCCATCCACTTTTACCAGTTTGGAATTCTAAATAGTACATGGAAGAGCAGACATTGTGACCTTGAGCCATGTTGGGAAACAAACATAATTGATACCATATTTGACATACTGATCCTAAGCATTAGAGAGATGGTGAATGTATTCAAAATTGCCAGGAGCAAAGTGCAATAGGCTTAACATTCCCATGTCTGAACTGTAGAATTTGGGGATGAGGGAATTGTAGGATTTTTGCTTTCACCAAGCTCACTGAATATATAAGGGCTACAAACATTCCATTTGCAATCTTTAACTCATTTGCTCACCTTTCATCAGAAGGACTTAGATTATTACCTGGTTTCAATGACAACCATTCAACATGGAGAGTAATTGTATAATGAAAGCTGAATTAGAAAAAAAAAACCATAAGGATGGAGTGTGCTAGTCCTAAAAGCTAATAAAGAAGCACTGATACTCATGTGTGCAAACAAAGATGTTATGAATCTACAGAGTGAAACAGGATTAAGCATTATGCAAAGACTGTTTAAACTGGTTTGTTAAGCAAATTAAATTAGCATGTGAAAGGATTTATGCTAACACAAGGGCAAACAAAGCAAATTTAAGATCATACATAAATCAGACTATTCTGAAGCTTAGAGGACAGATACATAAAAAGGAAACAATTTGATCCAACATTCTGGCACCAGTAAGAACTAGTTCAACATTTGTCTATAAAACTTTCATCTGAAAAACTACATGGAAGGCAAAAGCTTTGAAACAATTTAAGTTCCTCTAAACAAGAGCTAATTTGTATGGTTTATAGATTAACATTCCATCTCCAATAACACATTGATAATTATTTAAAAGTACACAAAGGGAAGTTAATTTCTGTCTACTTCTGAATTGGCAGTTAGAATAATATGTTCATACAGATTTGTGTTGTACTATTTTTTGAATCTTGTTTCTGCAACTGATAGGGTAGCTGTGAATATTATAATTTAGGATAATAAACATTAATGAACATTCAATTTTTACATTTCATTACACTTTTTATTTCTGAATATGTTGTTTCAAATTACTGACTGGTGGCTTTCCAGTATTTTATTTCCAATTTATTACTATTATTTGAAGGTGATCTTTATATGTGAAAGCCTTCCCTTGCTGCGGAAGGCATGGAAGAAACAGTATAAATAACCCGGTAGCTTTAACCATTCATTCATTCATTCATTCATTCATTCATTCTTTTTAAACTGTGGATAAATTACACTCATCCAAATAGTATCATTTGCTCATGAGCAGCCAATTTAAGGAAGCCTAAGGGCAAAATTATATTCATTAATTTGGAATTTATTTCCTTTATTGTCTGTAAGAAAAGAAAAAGGAACACTGTATATAAGAGGTAGAACACAAATGTTTTAGTTTATATAATGACAATGGAGCATAACAGAAAATTGAGGGTTGGTTTTTTTGGGGAGAGGTATTCAAAGGAGTAGCTCTGTTGTTTAGGAAACAAAAGGGTCAATCACACAACAGAGGATAAAAATGATCAAATGACTAGCCAGAGGCTAAAATACATGCATGGGGAAAGAGTGACAGATTGTATATTAGCAGGAAATTTGATCTGGAAATCAGTTGAAGGTTTTTTTTAAAAGCTGATGTGACTTTTAAAAGAATAGTTGTGGCATATTTGATCTTTCAAGATATGCACAATATAGCTGCTTAATGGAAATTAGAGAAAGGTGTTTTGAAGTATTTCACATTTATTTGCTATTTCTTTTTTTAAAAAAAATCCCTTTTGCATTAATTAGTCACCATCAGAAAACAGCAATTTTATAATTCTTCAGATATCCTCCTAATTTTCAAATTATGTGCCCTTCTAACTCCTAATCATATTTTCTTTTTTGGAAATAAAAGGATCACATTGCAAAGTTAAATGAAAGGTCTTCTTAAGAATTTGTCAGTTGGGAAGGTCAGTTTGACTTGGAGAACCTCCGTGAATCAATACATGAATGCTTCCTTATTTAGTAATCTCACAGCGGTTTTTAATTTCACCTTGCTGTAGATACATGGCATTCTGGTTTAATACAATTCATTTTTTATAGATACCATATTCATGTACTTCAACATACAATATATAATCTTTAACTTTCAGGGCTGGAAATTTTTATAGCTGTTATTTACTGTTTTAATTTAATAACAAGGCATAAATATCTGTGATTTTATTATCACAAACCATGAAGAACTTCTTAATGAATAAGCTGGTTTATATCTGGGTAGTATTCTCCTAAGGATTTCAAGTGCCTTGGTTTTCCAGTGCAAATGATAAAACAAAACTTGGCATTAAATGAAGAATACAAATCTTGATGGTCACAAAACTCAAATGTTATTGATGTGCTTGTAAAGTGTCCATTGCTATGACAAGGATGGTAGAGAGAGAATCTGTTGTAATAACTCATGAGCCTTGGTGGTGAATAATCAATGTCACATGCTGATTTTAGCTGCATCTTTAATTTCCCTACCTCTTGTAGGAATAAATGGCATTACTTTATCTACATAATATAAACAATGATGAATAAGATATTTTAATGTTCTCTACTGTTTTTAATGCTTTTTAATGTTATTTTTGTTTTTAAATGTTTATAAAAAATTTAATAGTAGTATATGTTTTGAATTGTAAGCTGCCCAGGGTCATTTACTGAGAGGGGCAGCTATAGAAATCAAATAAATAATATAATAAATGACATAAAGTGCCGGTAACCTTCCCTAATCTGATGCCTCTTGATGTGTGCGTCTGAAACTCTAGGCATCCCCAGTAGAACTTCTTATCTGAGTTAACTGTCAGGCACCAAGTTAGAAAAGATTGCTTTAGGACTTAATTCAAAGGTAGAGCAATTCACGGTTCAGTTACTTCTAAAACAAATATATTCATGTTATAACCGTGTTTGAACCTTTGTCAGAAATACGTGAAAGGTAAAAATTGGGTTACATTGGTGGTGCCACCCTGTTCAATGAGACCTTTAGATCTTTTCCTTCCCCTTTACTCTGAACTGATAGGTCCAAATGTAGAATGGCCAGTATCTCATTCGACTAATACTTGGTTCTATATTTGCAGCTATGTCTTCTTATCTTTATGTTCTTAAATCCGAACTTCCTGGTGCTATTGCAGGATTTCTCAATGGAGACCATAGTGGGTAAGGAGATATTTAAAATTATTCCACAAGGGGAAATGCAATCATTTTCTTTGCATGCCTGGGGGAGGGGGGGAGAGAAATGGGAGTTTGCAGATGTCCACACCTGTGCCTACCAGTTTGCAGTCTAAATGTGATGTGTTCTTCACAAGTGTAATTCCTTGTTGACTTAGTCCATAATGATTAATAGGAGCCTGCAAGTTATAGCTTGTTGTCAGCATCTTTTATATCTGCAACTCTTACAAAAATATTTTGTTCTTATTTGTGCCAAATGTGGAATTCTTAGAGTGAGCTTGCAAATTCAGTAGGACTATGTAAGAACATTTTCCCCCAAACTGGACGATTTCAGGCTGAAAATAGATGGAGATTAGATATGTCCATCTTTCTACCTGCATATTTTAAAAAGCTCTTGTACATTAGGAAATCAGGATAACAAGTCAAGAAGCGAAGCTAGCATGTCACTTTTTACATTTCAGTAGACAAGCATTGAAATATGCATACATTCTTTGAAGTGGTACGGCTATTGCAGTCTTCCCAACTTAGGGTCTTCCATATGGTTTGAGCAAAGATTCCAGAATTTTCAGTGGTAAAACTATCTAAAGAGTAGATTGGATCTAATAGTTGTATAAACAGAGATTAAAGTATATTGAAAATGCTTTTCTGGGGCTACAGAGCTTTTTCCATTACTTTGCTCTTCCTGTTCAGTTGGACAGAATTCATGTTTTCCTTTTTTGACTGGAAAATTCAGCTTTCTAACTCAAGGTCTGATATATGCAAGCCCCATTTAATTACTTTTTAGATCAACTGTGGAACTTCATGTAAAAGAAACCAATAGATTTTTTTTTCTTATAGAAACAACTCCTAAGTTGTATTTCTCTTTTCCTTACTGCTGGCTTCACAAGGTGACCTCATCCCATACATTTCATGCAGAGATAATTTGACATAAATATTTTTCACTTTGCAAAATAAAATGCTACCGAAATGAATCCTAATTCCTATTGGATTTTGTCACTTGCCAAAGGAATCACCTAGACATAAAGCGTACGAACTAAGCTTATGCCTCAGCTTAAACCTTTTAAACTACTCCTTTCATTTTACTCTATTAACCTCTTTTAAAATCAACTAAACAAAATTTGGCAGGTACCAATATTTTAAAATATTTTTGTTTTTGATGAGTAGTTCCTAAAGTTGCCTTCAGGAATTGTTCCAGTTTTCCTATTTATTTTATAATCCTTCCAATTTGGCTGTGCAGCTGTGTTCACTATATCTTTACTATTAACTCAAAACCAAATACACACACACACACACACACACACAAACACACACACAGAGGGACACACATATAAACACATATATAGTGAGGGTTAGTTTTCTGGCAAAATGTTCCAATGTTAAAATAGCCTGCTCTTGTTTTGAATAGGCTGTCTTTGTTCCTGCTTGTACAATTAAATAGCTTAAGGCTATCGTTTGTTTGCTTTTCTAGTTTTCTGGTTTCATGAATTTGAACTTTTATCATTAAATATACTTTTTGAATGGTAAGTCAATTAAAAATATTTTAGGTGGTTTTTTTTAATAAAAAAAGGCAAAAGCAGCAGAAGTATTTTTGTTGTCCGTCCCTGGACTGACCAAATTAATACTATATCAATGGTGGGTTGCCAATTTTTTTACTACCAGTTGGGGCGCGCTTGCAAAGCCTCCGGCCGCCACTACTACCGGTTCACCCGAACTGGGAGCAACCCACCTCTGTATTATATGGTGACTTCATGTTCATGAGAAAGCCAGGCCATGAAAGGATTCCTTCCTGTGTTCCTGGAAGGAGCATCAGGACCTAGAATTGACCTTCTCAACCCTTCACCCCAAATTCTGAAAAGAGAAATAAAAGAATGCATGATTATACAGTCTACCACAAGAAAGGAATTATCTCTCCTTGCCACATAGCCAACAGAATCAAAATAAAATTGGGGAAAGTAGGCAATGCAAGCTCCTTCACCTCTCTAGTGAATGCAATCAAATGTCACCAGAACGTCACAGATAAAATAGAAGACACTGTTTTTACCGCTTATATTTGTATAGATTTGTATAGACCAGTGATTCCCAAAGTGTGCGCCGCGGCTCCCTGGGGAGCCACGCTATCGTCATAAGGGCGCCGCGAAATATTCAATTAATACCTGCGCCCGCTGGGTCTAACGCTGACGTCCCTCTCGGGCTTTGGAGGGAAGCTTCTGCAAAAGCCCGGGCATGACAAGTCTCCCAGGCTGAAATTTGCCGAGCTGTACGCGCGCGCCTGTTTTCCACGGTGTGGAGCAGCAGCGAGATTCTGGACGGCGAGCGATGATTCCGGGGGGCATCAGTGGGGGGGGGGGCAGGGTCCCCCTCGCGTTCCTCATCTTCCCGGATGGCCCCTGGAATCATCGCTCGCCGCGCAGAATCTCGCCGCTGCTCCACGCCGTGGAAAACAGGCACGTGCGCACAGCAAATTAAAGCCTGGGAGACTTGTTGCCGCTCGCCTTTGCAGAAGCTTCCCTCCGAAGTGTTCCGAGGGAGGGCTGTAAACTTCCCTCCGAAGTCTTGGGAAGTTCTGAGGAGCCCCCCAAGGCAAAACGCCGCTGCCAGGTAGCTAAAAGTACGTCTCTGATTCGTCTCTGTCAGTCTCTCTCTGATTCCCTCTCTCACTCCCTCTCTCTGTTCCTCTCTCTGTCTGTCTGTCTCACTCACACACACACACACTGTGGTGACCACAGTGTGTGTGTGTGTGAGTGAGACAGACAGACAGAGAGAGGGAGTGAGGGAGGGAATCAGAGAGAGACTGACAGACAGACAGACAGACAGACACACACACACACAGAGGGGGAGGGAGGGAGAGAAAGATAGACAGACAGAGAGAGAGACACACACAGAGTGAGTGATTAAGTGAATGAGTGAGAGACAGACACACCCACATACACAGAGTGACAGAGAGAGAGAGGAAGGGAGGGGAGAGAGACAGAGGGAGAGACAGAGACACACACACACACAGAGTGAGTGAGAGACAGACAGACAGACACACACACACACACAGAGTGACAGATGGGGGAAGGAGGAGAGAGAGACAGAGATACAGAGAGAGAGAGACAGATAGACACCCAGAGAAAATGACAGAGGGAGACAGAGAGGGAGGGAGGGAGAGAGAGACAAAGAGCCAGAGAGAGAGAGAGAGAGAAAAAGAAAAAAAGAAAGAAAGTGGGAGAGAGAGATGAAAGAAAGAAAGAAAAACAACATATGACCACAATTGAGCCCAAAATTTTGGTTGCTAAGCAAGAGCGGCTCTCCAAATAAATTTCAATTGTGGTTTTGGCGAGATTTGGCTCAGTTGAAAAAAAAGGTTGCCCACCACTGGGCTAGTGTGGTGGTTAAGTTACTTTTCAAAAGCTATTTTTCTGATCCAAGATTTGAGAAGTTGTGCAGCGAACAACAAGCCCATCCATCCCATTAATAATTTTAAATCATTAAACGATGTTCAATAAATTGTGAATTTAAAGCTCGTGTTTAATTTATTTTTCAATTAACCTAACCTTAACGAACTAAAAAGTAGATTTCCAAATCCTTAAAAAGTCAAAAATTAAAAAAAATCGGATGTACCTATTAAGGGAGCCGCGGAAAAAATCCGAAGTGTTATGGGAGCCGCAAACCGAAAAAGATTGGGAACCTCTGGTATAGACTGTTAGCTGCTTGATGTTGCATGCCACAAAATGGGAGGCCATATACACTAATCAATTAGTCAATCAATCAAATAAATAAGCAAACCTCTAAGAGATGAACAGGTGATTCTAATATCAGTAGTTCTTCAAGAATTATGGACATGCTGCTCTGGAACAATCAAATCCTTTTCTCATTAGGGCAGTAGAAACATCAGCAAAGGAGCTGGGTAAGGGCTTGTATTGATCAAAACGGAAGCTCAGAGCTGTCAGTTGAATGTCATTGCTCTAAATATCTTTTGCAGCAACTCATCTCTACCACAGGAGACTGAGACAGCAGCAACAACAATAGCAATAGCACTTAGACTTATATGCTGCTGCATAGTGCTTTATCTCTAAGCAGTTTACAGAGTCAGCATACTTCCCCCAACAATCTGGGTCCTCATTTTACCGACCTTGGAAGGATGGAAGGCTGAGTCAACCTTAACCTGGTCAGGATTGAACTCCTGGTTGTAGATAGAGTCATCCTGCAATTCTGCATTCTAACCACTGTGCCACCATAGCTCAGTACCAAGTGGCAGCTTACTCCAGCAACCAGAAAGGCTACAACTGATTCTTTTCTACTTATAGAAGGGAATATCTATAGCTCAGAATTGAACTGTAGAGCCCCCAGTGCTCCCTGGCCGTGGTTGTTTGCTTGCAAATGTTTCATTACCTAACTAGGTAGCTTCATCAGTTCATGTGATGGTTTGGTGGGTTTGCTGCTGTTTATATATAGTAGCTTGCCTTGCCAGTTTTGTGCCAATATAGCCTCTTCCTTGGGTTCCTTGATTAGAATTGTTGTCGCCCACCAGCAGCCAGGACAGCTGGTGGCAGACTCAGACAGTGAGGAGGTTGGGGAGGAACATGGGCCAGTCCGGGAGTCTGGGGAAGGCTCTGATGAGTGCTCTACATCAGAGGCAGAGATGGGGCCAGGGCCTTCTGACAGATATCAGCTACCTTTGGAGTTGGAGATAAGTAGGGCAGAAGAACAGCTGGAGCCTGTTCCCGATATGTGCATGCGCAGAGCTGCCAGGAGAAGGGAACAATTAAAGAACAGAGGTCGAATCAGGAATAAAAGCACAAGTGGATGCTGAATGGCCACTCCCATAGGGAATAAATAAGAGCAAAGGGAAGTGGTGTTTGCAGGACACAATTAGTTTATTTGTATGAAGAATTGCTTATCTGAGTTTGTGCCTCACAGAGACTCTTGCCAAGTATTTCATTGTTCATTGTTGCGCTTGGAAGATATCGGCCTGGCAACTATCCAAGGACAGATAAGGTCTGTAGTTGCAATTAAATCTTGATAGGCTTATTGCCGGGATTTTGCTGAATGGGAATGCGAGGAATTCACAATAGTTAAATAAAAGGGGTGTTTTTTTCCGGGACCAGGAGCAAGTTTTGTGATTCTGTTAAGCCTAGGTCAGAACAAGAGTATTGTTTTTTCCCCCTGATGGTTATTTGGTATTGATCCTTGCTTATCTGAATATTGGCTGCTAAAAGGGATGTATTCTAGTCTTTTCGTTTCCTTCCTAGGTTTTTATTGCCTCTTTGGAATAGTATGAATTTCCTCTATTGGCTTTCAGGGGCCAGGTGAGCACATTAGGGCCAACTGTTGAATGGTTAGAAAGGACTCCATGGCTTTGGGGCTTATGAGTAAGGTTTAAATATACCATAAGAATATCAAGACAAAAATATCCCTGCCCAGGTGTTCAGCTCAAACAATACCAAATCTGCTGGGCAAGGCAGCAAATAGGCACAACCATTACTTCCAGAACAATGCCCAGCCCAGCCTGATAATGGAAGTAGCATCAGTGACCTTGCTTGTAATTGAATCCTTTGTTTTATGTCATATCATTATTTTTCAGAGGTACCGTATTTATCGGCGTATAACACGCACTTTCCCCCCCGAAAAATAGGGGGCAAATGATGTATGCGTGTTA
The DNA here is from genome assembly GCF_964273705.1 of Natrix helvetica. Lineage (NCBI taxonomy): Eukaryota > Metazoa > Chordata > Lepidosauria > Squamata > Natricidae > Natrix > Natrix helvetica. The sequence continues at coordinate 32,725,708 of NC_138548.1, forward strand.
TACGCTGATATACGCCAGGCGATATACGCCAGGCACACAGAAAAGGATTGCGGAGCGCTTCGCCCCAAAAGCAGCTGCTTTTCTGTGCGCCTGGCGTTTAAAACATCCGGTTATCTATCTAAACGCCAGGCACACAGAAAAGGATCGCGGAGCGCTTCGCCCCAACAGCAGCCGTTTAGATAGATAGCCGGATGTTTTAAACGCCAGGCGCACAGAAAAGCAGCTGCTGTTGGGGCGAAGCGCTCCGCGATCCTTTTCTGTGCACCTGGCGTTTAGATAGATAGCCGGATGTTTTAAACGCCAGGCGCACAGAAAAGGATTGCGGAGCGCTTCGCCCCAAAAGTAGCTGCTTTTCTGTGCGCCTGGCGTTTAAAACATCCGGCTATCTATCTAAACGCCAGGCGCACAGAAAAGGATCGCGGAGCGCTACTCAGCGGGGTGTGGGCGAGAGGAGGAGAGAATGGATGAGCCGTCTCTCCTCTCCCCGACACCCGACTAAAACGCTTTCTTTCGCCCGCGGAAGAGCTCGGGCGGGCGAAAGGAAGCGCTTTAGACAGCGGGGGTGTGGGTGAGAGGAGGAGAGAATGGATGAGCCGTCTCCCCTCTCCCCGGACTCCCGACTAAAAGTTAATAAAAAAAGGAAGGAGGGAAGGATGGAACTGGAAGGGAGGCAGGGAAGGAGGGAGGGAGAAAGGAAGGATAAGAGGATAGGGAAAGAGGAAAGAAGGCAGGCAGGCAGAAGGGAGGGAGGTGCAAGGAAGGAAGGAAGCATAGATAAGCAGGAGGGAAAGAAGGCAGGCAGGCAGGAGGAAAGAGGAAGGAGGGAACTGGAAGGGAGGCAGGAAGGAAGGGAAGGACGAAGGGAGGGTGGAAGATAGTAGCAGTGAAAGCAGCAGTGTTCATAGTTGCTTTTACTGTCCTTTTACATTATTTACCTTATAAGTGGTAATAATATTAATAAAAAAAAGTTCTGAGCTACCCTTATTTTGCTTCAAAGTTCTTTATTTGAAATTTAATTTTTTTTCCTGAAATTTCCCTCTTAAAATGAAGGTGCGTGTTATACGCCTGTGCGTGTTATACGCTGATAAATACGGTAATTGTCAAGCCCTTAGCAGCCCCACATTGGCAGGATTCGGAGTCTTCTTTAAGTACTGTATTTTTTGCCCTATAAGACTCACTTTTTTACTCCAAAAAAGAGGGTGAAAATCTGGGTGCGTCTTATACGCCGAAGGTAGCCACCTGGGTCATCTAAAAATGGGGCAGGCAAACACCAGTGAGGAAGAAAGCGATGTCAATGACTGCGTGGATCTGTCCTTCCTCATTTCTGATAGCAGCGAAGAAGAGGAATTCTTGGGGTTCAAATAAAAACATTACAGCCTTATTTTTGTTACTTTCACTGTTTACTGACTTTACTGACTGTTAATGAGAGTAAAGATAGTTCTTAATATGTTACATGGTTGACATAAAATTGTTCTTAAACTGCTGTTAACTTTATACAGTTGATATAAAATATTTTACTACAGTATTTGGTTCAGAATCTTTTTTTTCTAGATTTTCCTCCTTTAAAATTGGGTGCGTCTTATATTCCGGAGCGTCTTATAGGGCGAAAAATACGGTAAATGTATTGAAAGGGAAAACAGTTTATGTTACAGGAAACATAGTACCTGGGTATGTTTATTTTAGTGTCCAACTTATTTCCGTGTTGATTAGGGTGATTTCTTGATCATCTTACTAACAAAATATTGATGACTATTCATTTTCACAATGAAGGAAAAATATGTAGATGTTATGTGGTTGTAATATTTTGGAAACTGCCATTCTCCAAGGTTCCAAGAAACCCATTACAGAGGAATTACTTTAAAAAAATCTAAATAAATTGTAAAAAGTGTTTGAATTCATGTTCAATTCATCTTAGATAGAGACTTTCATCCAAAGAGCACAACACCAGCGATAGCAATTTGCAAGAGGTTATGGCTAAAATATTGAGAGGGCACACATGCACACAGAAGTGGAATACTAGCTCTCATATTAATTCTTTGTCATGAAAATGAATAGTCAACTCCCCTGGGCATGAATGGAAAATGGTATTCCTGTGGTCTTAACTTTAACCAAGGAGAACAGGAGAACTGGAAGCATTATTCCCCACCATGGCAACTGTTTGAGAGGGAATCTTGCATTTTCCCCACCATGGCAACTGTTTTAAGAATACCTCATTATATGCTCTTGCCGTTCTATTGATTCACAAATATTTGGGAATTCTGGCAAAAGGCATACATACAGATTTATACACAATAAGAACTGAAGTCTAAATATTAGCCCATCTGACATTTTCAACAGAATGTGCCAGGTCTGCTATTTGGCTGTGCCAAAAGTTGTATACTGAAGAATGAACTCTTTATTGGGGAGTTTTCTATACCAGTTGGCCTGAACAACCAAAGAAACCTTTTTGGAGACATGGTGTTGAAATCCTTACCAAAACAGATAAAAAAATATTAAAGACTCAATATTTAATCATATAGGATAAATATATTATATCCCATGTACATAGGATCTAATATAATTGTCCACAGTAACTATATATTAAATTTTCATATCAGCCCACTATTGTTTTAGAGATATTCTTTTTTATTTATGTCCAGTATTTAGAGAAAGTTTGAGAGCATAGTTCTAACCTTGAGAGCTGCTACCTTCTCTGATTATACTGTTTTTTCCATAACAAATATTTTTAAATTGCTGTATAAGCAAGAAGCATCTTTCTTGCTTTTGTCAACATCAGCCAAAGACTTAAGTGCTGAGAGGGCAGAATTCACAATTGCCTAAATAACATTTTAAAAAGAGATTCTTGTTCCCATGAGCTTTAAATTTCCTTAAATTAATATATGATGGAGCAGAACTTTCACATATACCTTTTTGCAATGGATTTTTAAAATAAAAGAAATGCTTAGAAATGAAAAAAACAGATAGTTGCATGCCAAATCAAGGAAGGGGGGGGGGAATCTGGTTTCAAGGTGATAGGGGATATGTGATATGTCATTTTCTTAAGAAATTTGGAAACTCGTATTTTAATAATATTCTTTCTCAGATAGGAGACATTTTACCCCTGCTCCATTGTGTGTATAAAATACTTTCTGCTCCAAAAGATCATGCTTGCAGTCAAATGTGGGCTTTTAATTTGGATTAGTTAAGCAACGTGCCAACACATTTAGTTTTGAGAGCCTGCTGTGGGCCCATTCACAAAATGACTATCGTAGGAAAGTAGGGTTTCATAAAACTAAAAAGGCAAATTTGCTATTCAGGGTGCTTTTTATTATCCAAACTGTGTTTTAGTGAGGTCCAAAGCAATTGCTGAAAATAAATATGAGGCAAGAAGTTTATAGCATCCTAGTTTCTTATTTATTTGCTTTTTTACTAAACTATTTTTTAAGGTGGAAAAGAGAGACTGATAGGCATCTAGGGAAAGGATTTCTCAGGAACCAACATTATCAAAAATTGGTAGGAAGAAGTTTTTAATAGCTGTCTGTCTGCTTAGGAATAACACAAACACATACCTCTCACTTCTTTATATTATTTTGTTTGGTAAGAAATTCTTGAAAACTCAAAACGCTTCATACTGCTTTGTAAAACATAGGCTGTTTTAGATTGTCTTAATATGGATTTTAATTTTTACCTGTTTTAAAAATCTTAACTTTTAAAAATACCCCCCCCCCCCCACTATACAAGTCTCAGTATATAGGTGCAGTTTCCCAGACATATTGAAACTGTTTGCATTATATCTTCTAATAGTTCTTGGTATCTTGATGGAAGATTACTGCTGCTGATTACCTCAGTTTGTATCGTCTTCCCTCTAGCACTTCTTCCTAAAATTGGTGAGTAATTTTAAAGAGGATATTCCTATTGTGTAATTTACCATTGACAATCATCTTTTCTTTTCTAATAGCAGCTTGATTGAGAGACGTCAGAGAGGCTCTTAATACCAGTTTAAATAAATTAAGGAAAGATTGAGCAGCGTAGATTTGTTTGCAACTTAGTTTGCCTTCCAGACTTGCCCAGTTAACTTACTAGTTAGATTCCCCAGTATTTTGTCTGCTCTACTAAAATGAAACATTTACAGAAAAACATTAAAGAGCTGCATTTACTTATTGTATGCCGTTATTGGTAGAGCGGTTCTAATTCAGTGCTGCAAAGCTACAGAAATGGTCTGTGACAGGCAAGTCGGAATGTTTTTAGATGGAGTTTTAAGCCCCAGACACCAAGACCTATAATGAAAAACATACCTACAACGTGAAACTCTTTTAACCTTACATCAGGATCACTTTCCTTATAAATTGTCTCTTATTTTTACTGTTATTTTACAGGCTTTCTTGGCTACACAAGTAGTTTATCATTTTTCTTTATGGTGTACTTTGCTCTTGTGGTAAGTAAAAAAAAAAATCTAGATCATAGCTTATGTTTTCTTTTTCTTTTGATGGATTTCAGAATTCCTTTGAAACAGATGTCTGTCTTTAAAAATTTGTCTTTAAAATCAAAGTGTTCCTTCTCCTGTCTTGTATATGCAGTGTATGTTTTTCCTTGTGTGTGGGTAAGTTTTTTGGCTTAAAAAAAAATCAGGACTTTGAAAAAAACACCATTGTTAATTTTTTTGGACTGTGAAATGCAGTACAGTTGTATTTGTTTTTGCTGACAGGGCAATGAAAAATATTAGTCTGCGTGGGATGGAATTTTTCATCCTTACTTCCAACCACCATTTACTGCATCTCGTGCAGAAGAAAATGTAAACTTTTCCAAGTAAATTGAATTTACATCCTAGTTCAATAACACAAAGCACAAGAAGCAGCAAAACTCTTCTGAGAAATTTAACATCCATATTAATATATCAAGGTCTTATTCTTTCAGACGGAAAGAAATACTTTCTCCCTATTCTGTCTCTGTGTCCAGTAGGTCATTCAGTGCTGATGTTTACAGTCATTGCTGCTTTTGTGATCTTCGAAAAACACTAAGGGTGTGTGCATTTGGTTTAGATTTGCTTCTACTGTGGTTTCTGCTACAGTAAAGAATATGTAGAAATGGATGCATTTCAGGATAAGTTCAGACATGAATTATCTTCAAAACCAACATCTGTATGTTCAGGGGTCACAAATGTGTATTCAAGCAATTGATATAATTTAAAAATTCCAGCATATGCTGGCAACAATGGCATCATTTATATCTTGGGGATTTATTTATTTAATTGAATTTACATACCACCCATCTCATGTAAGTGATTCAGGGTAGTTACACAAATAAAAACCATGGAAAGCGACATACAGTAGTTCAAAACAGTATTAAAAAACAGAGTTTAAAGGATAAGAGTTACAGAGGTTCCAAAAGTTCAAAAAGCGGAGGGGATGCCCTTAAGACACCAACAACCTCCATGGATTGCATGGGAGAATGGGTCTCACCTCAGCTCTGGTGGCAAGATATTCCATAGGTAATTCCTGGGTAACAGCAGAGAAGGTTCTTTTCCTAGCCCTGGCAGCCAAAATTGTTTAGTGCAGGGGTGTCCAAACTTGGCAACTTTAAGACTTGTGGACTTCAACTCCCAGAATTCCCCAGCCAGCTCTGCTGGCTGGGGAATTCTGGGAGTTGAAGTTCACAAGTCTTAAAGTTGCCAAGTTTGGACACCCCTGGTTTAGTGTTAAGGTCTTTAGAGATTCTGTGTGCACTGGGCCAGGTTGAGAGGCGATCTCTTGAAGTGGTGCATCATTGCCTCTTTCAGTGTGACATCATCGTCTCCTTTAAGGAAGAGTTGGCTACCTTTTACATCCAATCCTTTGTTCTCTGTCTGGCAAAACTTAATCCCCTAGGAGTATAGTCTAGAGATGTTGGATCTCATTCCTCACAGAATCCCATCCATGTCCTCAAGAGTTCACACTTTCAGAAAAATCTCAAGTGATCTCACGAGGTATGACCACTATCGTCTCATGAGATTTTGTCTATCAGGTTTCTGAATATGAATAAATGCAAGCAATTGTATTGGCAAAATGCCTAGCAAAAAGGTCAGCTAGTAAAAAAAAAAAGAACCCCATTTGAGTATGTGTAGCGACTGAGGAGAAAAGAAACTTTTTAATATGTTATAAGGGATAGTTTTAATTAGATGAACTTTGAAATGAAAAAAAAAATCCCACCATCTTCCTTTTTTCTTTTGGGTCACTGTCCTCTTTTTCTTAGGCTATTTTAATGCCCATTACATGCTGTCAAAATTACAGATGCTTCCGTAATCCAGAAAGGTTGCTGATTCTTGGGTGCAAAAAATACCTTCTATTCGATTGAAGAGGAATCTAAGAGCTAAATCTAATATGCTGATGTGGTTTCTGGAAGAAAGTGAATAAGATCTAGTGAACGGTTCTTCTGATCCCTTTCCCTTCCACTATCATGTATATGCAGGAATATCATTGCACAATGTTCCTTCTTGGTACGTTGTCCCACCTTATCGAGATACTGTACTTCTAAAGCAAGCAACACTCAAAGAAATGATTAGAAAAATCACCCCCCCCCCCCATCTATTTTCTTTGTAGTTAACTCATGGGCCTAGGTAAGATTACTACTGGGTTGTTAGTAACAGGCTATCTCTTTAACTATTTTATTTTAGTGCAAAGATTGGCTTTCAGTGGCTCATGTTCATCACTAGACTAATAATTGAGTATCATGCACACTTAATGCTGTTTTAATTTTCAAAGTCATATTGACATGTAAAGCAAACTAGGAGAGGAAATCAAACAGGTACAAATAAAACAGAGCAGAGTGATAATAGTTCTTTATATGTATGTAAATTTATTTTATATATTTCATTATACCCCCATCACCCCTATTTTCTTTTAAATGGTTGCTCCTTGACCTAGGATAGATTGATGGAGGAAGAAATCGAAACAAATGAAACAGTAATAGCAGCCATGCTTAAACTTTATTATTCCCTCTCTGCCTTCCACCTGAGCAGGCATGCTTTGCTGAAGTTTGATGCTTTCCCTGCAGAATAATAAGCAGTGCCCCTTGACTCTCTTGGCTTGTGTTGACTTGCAGGCAGGCCTTACTTTTTTTCCTGTGTTTTTACAAAGATAAAAATCACATAAAGGCTGTCCTGCAAAAATGCCATCCAGAGTGCAAGACAGCCAATCCATTAAGGAATTGAACCATAGGATAAAAATCAGACTTCAAAGCTGTCAAAACCTCTACCTAAGGGCAGCATCTTTCAAGATTTCCAAAATATTTTTGCCAAGTCTAGGAGATGATAATCTTCTACAAGCTCAGCAACCTCCTGTGAGCTAAACTGCCTTTCATTAATACCTACTTGGGCTTACCTGCATCCAGTATGTCTCAGTTCCTTGGCAGGTCCAGTGACAGATCACTTATTCACCATCCTGTCTGATGTAAAAGGATTTTAACCAGATGGTCTGAGATGCAAATGACCTGTGTACACTGTATCTAAATGATATCTTCAGATTAGGCATCATGTTCATAGGTACTTTTGTTGTAAAACACATTTTACTTGATTCTGGTTTGTTTGCCAAGTTCTATTCCCAAGTAAAAGTCACAGTTGTTTAATGCTTTCATGTGGGCTTGATAACGCTATATGTTCTCTCACTGCATAACTGATGATCAGTCAGGGATTATTCAAAACAATTATTCTCTGCATTTAATAGGAAAGAAATCTCACTAATTGTTTTTGTCACTGGGGGTTATTTTGATAGTTGTTTGGTATTTTGCTCTTCTGGTCAGCTGCACTTTGATATGTTGCTTTTGGGTTGCAACCAGTCCAGAATCTTTACTTTACTTTACTTTACTTTAATTGGATTTGTTAACCGCTCCCTCTCCCCTAGGGGACTCGGGGTAGTGTACAGACAGAATAAAAACATTATAAAAACATTATATACAGCAAATTACAAAACCCCATAAAAACAAATTAAACATAAGTCTGTACAATAATGCCTAGATTAATTAATGATTAAAACCAAATTAAAATACCCCAATTTAAAATAACCAGTCAGGAAGATCAAGGGATTAGATCATGATTGCGATTGGGTCAGGCCAGCTAATTGGAACAGGTGGGTCTTGAGTTCCTTATGGAAGGAGCGGAAATTTGGAAATCTGATGGAGAATATAATATAATAAAATAAAATATGTAGTCAAAATATGCCCAACAAACAATTTTGAAGAGGGAAGAACATTAAGGCAAGCAACAAAAATATGTAAATGTATTTCAAAGAAGTAAATAACCAGCGAGGTTGTTTGGCTGTTGAATAACAGTGGTATTTAGGAAGTGGAGGAAAATAACATTGGATTGTATGAATTCTTTATCCTTATTTCACTACTGAAGATGCAGGCCAGACACTGTGTCTGAACTGCATTTTTCAGTAGAAGGATAGATAAACTAGGTAACGTAACGGGATAAATGTAATTGACAAATTAGAAACAAATAAATCCTTGGCTCCAGATGGTATCAGTCAGGAGGCTGCTTAAAAATTAAAATGTGAAATTGCCAGGGTTTTTTTTTTTTTTTGAAAGAAATAGGCAATTTTTCTTTAAGAACAGCATTTGCTGCCAAAGACAAGAAGAAAGCCAACAAGACTCCAATGTTTAAAAAGGCATTGATGAGAAATATAGAAAATCATAGTCAAGTTAGCTTATTCATTCCAGGTAAAATGATAAAAAGCATTACCAAAGAAAAATAATTTATAGCTTCTTTTCAGCAGCTTATGTTATTCTAACATGGCTTCTGCAGGAATAAATCTCATCTTTGTAAGTACAGGTAATCCAAATACATCTTGGCACCCTTTATTGTTACTCTGCCAAGTGCTTGTCTATTGCATATTCCTTAACTGCTGATTCCTCTATTTCTGATAAACAATATTAAAAGATCGAATCTACTCACTACTTCAATATTTTCATTGTCGGTTCTAAAGCCAGTTGCTGTACCTGGTCTCATTAGTTTGGTCTTAATTATAATTGTAGTCCTGTGTTTCTTTTTCTAACTGCGCTGTCATGTGGTATGGACAGGGAGGGCCTGGAGGGTCCCAGGACTACGAAGGAAATGGGGAAAAGGCCTGGGGTAGGGAAAGGCTGAGTCTCAAAGGACCTCGGCCTGGCTGGAGCAGTAAGCCAAAGCCCCAGGCTCCCATGTTTATTGGGCTTGGAGGGGGAGCACTCTGGCCGCCTCCATGGCTGGCCTCCCATCCCATTAAGTGCTAACTTCTAGTAGTACAGGTGAACTCTAGTGTTAGTTTGTTTGAAAGGAAAAGGCTTCACATGAAGCTGAAAATGTTTGTGCATTTTAAACACACACTAATGTTAATTAAGATAAGTAAATGCTAAAGGAAAATTTTCAGAGATCTATTAAATCCAATTACAATTCTCTGACCTATCTTTTTGTCTTGAAAAGATAAAGTATCGTGTACTTTAGTTTGCAGATCATTTTCTTGCTATCTCAAGTACAAACCCTTTAATATGTTCCAGGAATCCAAAATCTGACCTGGGCATATGGAAGCAATATTTTTATAGTACTATAATTTTCTCCTTTTGGTTTTTTGGGCAAAGCGTCTGCTCAGGTTATTGCCTGTAAGGACAAATGTTAATATTGGCTACAGATATGGGCTTGGACCCAAGAAATGAAATTCTGCCTCAGCTAGAGACTCCCTGGGTGATCTTGATCTGTTTTCCTTCTTTTTTTTATCATTATTAATAGCTTGCCTCATAGGGATATTATGAGAATGAGTGATCTGAGGAAAGAAAACCATTCTCTGAAACTGCTCTAAAATGGTGATCTAAGAATAATGAATGGAGTATGGAATTTTATCCTATAATGGAACATTTTTTTTCAGTTTTCCAGTATTCAGTTCTCTCTCTCTCTCTTTCCCTGCCCCCAACCCTCCCTCCTCACTGCCTTCCAGCTTTGGGTAAGCAACCGTTAGAGATTCTTTGACATTACAGGAATTTATTAAGTTTTCTTGGTATGCTTCCTTTGCAATTCTTAACAAAATTTCCCAGTCTATTATGCTCTACAAGCTGTTATTATTTATTAAATTTATATGCTTTCCATCACCCCGATAAGGTGACTCTGACTTGACAAATGACTGATCTCTTTCAAATCAGTCAATGTAGTATGATTACTCTAAAATAATAAAATGTAGTGTTATATATTCATGTCTCAGTGTTTATTGTGATCTTTGATTTGCTTTGTTGTTCAATAATTTCAGTTAGCTGGAATCTAGTTCTTAAACATCCGATGGATAGTAAATAGAATTTTGGATTTATAGCGTTTCAGAGGGTCAAGGTTCGTTTGCTCTTCTATGAGAAAAATGTCTTTACTTATATAAATATAGCATACTTCCTTCATGACAAGTTTGGTTTTTGTGCTTAGGAATTGTTTATATAGAATAGCACATACAAGTCATCACTGCTTGTCATGGTACAGCCCAGGAACATGTTCTTTTTACACTGGTTTTGAGTAGGCTTTTGATCAGAAAGAGCTCCTCTATTATTATGATAGAATAACAGAGTTGGAAGGGACCTAGATCTTTTAGTCCCACCCCTGCTCAGGCAGGAAACCCTACTCCATTTCAGACAAATGGTTGTCCAATATTTTCTTTAAAAATTCCAGTGTTGGGGCATTCACACCTTCTGGAGGCAGGTTGTTCCACTGATTAATTGTTCTAACTTTCAGGAAATTTCTCTTAGTTCTAGGTTGCTTCTCTCCTTGATTAGTTTCCATCCATTGCTTCTTGTCCTGCCTTCAGGTGCTTTGGAGAGTAGCTTGACTCCCTGTACTTTGTGGCAGCCCCTTAGAAATTAGAACATGCTACCATGTCACTTCTAGTCCTTCTTTTCATTAAACTAGACATACCCAATTCCAGCAACCATTATATAATTTTTGGTTTATGCTGTTGGGCAGAGATAGGAAGGAATACATTTGTATTATCCAAATAAAATGCATTGACTCTTATCTATACATTAACATAGGTTCAGCCAACTGCAAGACTGTTAAAAGTGAAAGGAATTCTTCCCAAGAATTATTTAGTTTCTTCTTCATCAGAATGCCTTAAGAGAGTTAATAGTGCTCAGAATTAGGTGGGCAATAAGAGGAAATTCACAAACATGCAGACTTAACTATATTCACTTATCTGGATAGAAACCATTTGCCACTGTACAGAACACTGTTGGATGGATGTTGATTATTGTAGGCAATATTGACCTTTTTGGATATCATTCCCCACTATTTGGTACTTCTAGGAAAAGGTAGAAACAAAAATCAGTGTCCTGTAGCTTGGTCTCACACATATAGCCCTTTGGGAGATAACACTTGAGATATTACTATCTGAACATGCTTTTCAAGAGGCAACTGGACTTTTGGGTTTTTCTCTTGTGACCTTCTCAATCTGTTTTTGAGCATAAGGGTTCTGTGTAGGTATTATTTCCCACCATTTTTACTTACTCTATCACTGTGACGGCGAACCTATGGCGCGTGTGCCCAAAGTGTCACGTGAAACCATGTCCCCTGGCATGCATGGCCTTGCCTGTTTGTCATCCGGGTTTCTGACATGCATGCAAGTGTGACGATCAGCTGTCCACGGCAGCGCGCCCGCCGAAGTTTGGCTTTTCCGGAGCGTGATGCCTTTGCGCGTGCGGCAATGCCGAAAACCGGCCTGCGCATGTGGGCCAGCTGATCATCGAGCACGCATGTGCGGTAGAACCCAGAAGTTCAGCTTTTCCGAAGCGCAGCCCTGATGAGAACGTGCGTGAGCATTGTTTCCGCGTGACCTTTTTACCATCACTGTTCTATCAAATCACAAGTGCTCCAGTGCCAAAGGAAATTCTGTATGAGTAAACTAGTAGTTTTAAAAATAACAGACTTAAATTACAATGGGGTTCTCCAGATATGTTGATCTGCTACTCTCATCATTCCTCATTACAATATCTCATAACTATGCTGATTAGATGATAAGCATTAGTTTTTGATTGGATGCAGTATGGTCATTGCTAACTGAACTCTTACTTTTTTCTTCTTTTTTATAGATAATCATTAAAAAGTGGTCAATTCCTTGTCCTCTGCCACTAAACTTTGCTACAGGATTTTCCCAGGTATATAAATTACTTTAAATCTGAAATTTATTGTTGTTGAATTTTCTGCAGGCCTTTTATTTCAGGACTACCAAGTGTTACAGAGTAAAATGATTACTTGAACAATAATTTATAGTACCTTGAAATAGCACAGATGGTTTGCTGAACTCTCTCTCTCTCTCTCTCTCTCTCTCTCTCTCTCTCTCTCTCTCTCTCTCTCTCTCTCTCTCTCTCTCTCTCTCTCTCTCTCTCTCTCTCTCTCTCCTCTCTCTCTCTCTCTCTCTCTCTCTCTCTCTCTCTCTATATATATATATATATATATATATATATATATATATATATATATATATATATTACTGTATAACTAGAAGTGCACAATGCAAGATTATAGGTTTTACATACAACATACCTATGTCTTTTCCTCATTAATTTATGCAGATGCATTGCACTACAAAGAAACAGATTCTGGAAAGGAACTATCCATCTGGAATAATTTATCACTGAATAAGGATGACTCCCCCCCCCCCAAATATCTTAAACCATTTCTGTTTTGTTGGTAGTTGCAGTAGGCTACTACATGGTTTTGAAAGTAACTGAGGATTACTTTAAAGTGATTAGTATAAATGTGGCCTTCATTAAATCGCCTTTGTAAGATCACTGGTAGGAATTTGAAATAGTTTTTAAATTATGTAATTTGAACCCAGCTGAGGTACTTTTTTGGTTTTGTTTTACATAGGTTTCAAACTCTACTGGGGACTGTAATGCACAACTTTTTAATTTCTCCAAAGAGGTAATCTAAAATATTTTTAATTGTTTAAAATAGTTTACAAAAATGTATTGAAGCATTAGAATTACTGATAGAAGAAAATATTTGTATCTCATGAAATGTGTGGTTTATTAGAATTATGAGATTAGAATTAGCATTAGAATTATCCAGAGATTCTCAGTATGACTGTCTTTGTGTATAGTACTTCCTAAGGATGATAAATTGAATTGGGAATCTGTCCCAAATCTGAAGTCTCCAGTGGAGAACCTCTTTAATGTCAGCTAGCTCTCCCTTCCCCCTGATCTTTTACACTGATAAAGCATTCTAGTTTATTTTTTAAATGGATGCCTTGCAAGCTATAAAGCCTTCACCACGATTATTAGTTCCAATAATGTCTTTGAGTCCTGGATGAACTCTGCAAGTTTTCTTAGAAAATAAAAATTGTGGGAAACTGCAGCCCAGTATTTTAGTTGAAGCTGTATCCACCTGCCCAGAAAAAAAGGGATAAAAACAGAGATAATATGGCACACAGAGCAACAGACTGACCCACAACATTTTGTTAAATGGGTTTTTTACTCATTACATTTGTATCTAGCCATGTTATGCATATATATGATGTGTGTGTGTGTGAGAGAGAGGGAGGGAGGGAGAAAGAAAGGCAACAATATTTCTGTCTTTCACAAACATATTCAAGGCAGCCAAAACCCCATAGTAAAACATAGTGGAACCAATACAACTTAATTGTTGACATTTTTTTTGCAAGGGTTTAAAAATAAGTTTCAAACATTTACAGACTTTATTTCAACACTGACTTTCTTTCTTTTTTATTAGACTGCTTATGCCATTCCAACTATGGCTTTCTCATTTCTCTGCCATACATCAGTACTGCCAATTTATTGTGAGCTCCAAAGGTAACATTTAATTTGTAAGTGCAAACCATTAAGAAAAACAGAAGTAGAAGTATTGAAATTTGGAAGATTTATTTCCTTTTTAATCTAGTGTGGATGATATTGAAAGATGCCATTTAGGCTCTTGAGTGCAACTTACATATTAACATTCACAAACAATTAAAAGAAAACTTTGGAAGCTATCTGATTCCAAAATTACTTGGGCAGCTTACACTAAATATTTAGGGAATGGTTCATTAAGCAGAGAATAAGGCACAGATCTATGATACTCCTTGGTTGTTTAGTGCTTAAATGTATAAGAAATGCTTATGTAAAGGTGCTATCTGGTTGGTTTATTCTGATTGGGAACCAGTGGTTAAACTGACAACCTAAAACTGTCAGGCGTGCCTCCTTCAGTAACCAAGAAAGAAATCCTCCAACTCCATTGTTTGTGGAATTAAAAGTACTTTTACTGGTTATGAATATATAGCAGCAAAGTAAAGCAAGGTCTGAGTCAAAAAAGCGCGAAATCATACATATCAAAACATTTGCCCAGCCCCCTCCCTCCAACCACCCCCACCGCATTGCCCAATCTGCAACTCCCTTAGGTGTCATGTGGGCTGCATCTCCAAGAACCATCATCAGGTTGGTATGCAAGATGGTTGGCCTTGACTAGGTCCAAACATCAGCTATCAGCATGCGCAGGTGAGAACAAAACTCCCTTTTTGACTATCACTCCTGTACCATATTTTCCCATCCCAAATACCATGCCCCCCTCCCCGTTTCCATGACAGCCGAGGGCAAGCCAGAGAAGCAGAGGCTGACAAAAACAATGCTAAGTATTTCCCTCCAGGAAATGGAGGGAATGGAGTCCTAGACTTAATGATACTCATGGAGTTAACGCTAGCACTAGGTTAACTTAATCAACAATGAATGCTTGTCTGTATGGAATAGTCCTAGTCCAGAGTTGACAGAAGACTAGCTTTGCAAACTGCCCCCCCCCCCAATCCCACATTCATGTAACTTGGGCCAATTTCTTCTTCATTGACTCTGGTCTTGCATTATTTGTTTAATTTAATTTCATTATTGCAGCCAGTGAGCCAGAGGTGGTATTCAGCTGACCAGTTCTGGAGAACCAGTAGTGGAAATTTTGAGTAGTTTGGAAAATCGGTAAATAGCATCTCTGACAGGCCCCGTGCCCATCTATTCTCTGCCTCCCGAGTCCCAGCTGATCAGGAGGGAATGGGGATTTTGGAGTAATTTTCCCCTGGAGTGGGGAGGGAATGGAGATTTTACAGTATCCTTCCCCTGCCCCGCCCACCAAGCCATGCCATGCCCACAAAGCCACGTCCACAGAACCGGTAGTAAAAATCTTTTGAAATTTTGAATACAGTGAGCAATATGTTTTACTTCATCTAGACTAGAAGGAATGTATATGTTCTATCAGTCTAAGTTATTTTCAGCAATTTTCTACAGAACCACAATTGAAAGGTGGCAATTTTCTTTGTTTAGCCTTTTTGACAATTTAGCTTTCATAGCTGTAAGTTATAAGAAAACCATATTTTATCTAAATTTTCCTAAGTAGCATGAATCTTTTTATATCATGGCAACAGTCACTATCCCTAGGAGTTTTGGGGCCAAGGAATATAAAGCCTGTCATGTGAAGAAGAAATTAATTGAATTATTAAAAATTTAAATCCTCTGAAAGTTCCAAAAAGCTGTTCTCCAAGTCTCTATAATATTCCATCCAAGAATTGTTCCTTGGGGTGGGATGTAAGGTGTGGGTGTTGAAGGAAGCTGTTATCCATTGGTTAACAGCTTAAACATTCATCTGTAGAGATTTGTGTTTCTATGAATTCCTTTCATAATGCCACTTTTTTTTCCCTTTTTGTAGTCCATCCAAAAGCAGGATGCAAAAGGTTGCCAACACAGGAATTGCTCTCAGCTTTCTAGTTTATTTTCTGTCAGCACTATTTGGATACCTCACTTTTTACAGTATGTTATCAAATATTAATTTCTGTTTATTAATAGGAGATAAATAGCAGAAGCCCACAATATGGGGACCCAACATACCAGAGTGAGCAGCATGCAGGCACTTTGATTGCCATCGAATGGGGCCTTCTTTGCCCTGTTGGCATTGAGGAATGCAAAGGTAGATCCTCTTAATTGATTTCCCAACATGATTCTCAACATGATTGGGTTCCCAGCAGCTATCAATTAACTGTTGGATCGCCTTTTTAGGGCTATAACAACGTTGGGGTAGAAGGTTCAACTTCTTCCCTAGCTTTCTGTCCAACATTGCCTGCAATGCTTAGAGTCAAAAAAAGTTGTCGCTCCTGCTTTTTATGTCACATAGACTTCTAGAAGTGGGGTACCAATCTTTACCTAGATCAATTACTTGTGCAAATTCACCTCAAGAGAAACGGGTCCCCACAGAGAACTTCTCTCAGTGTATAATGCAAGCTTAAATACCAATGTAAATATATTATCTATGCCCTAAAGTGGGTTTTCCGAGTAACATTTGCCAAGCAACAAACATAACAGTAATGAACATCTGGAAAAAAAACCTAATGTATGTTGTAGCTTCACGCTTTTCAAATTTACAAACAGAAACAATTTCTAGACATTTAGTCTCTAAACTGCAAGTTCAATCGCCAGCATACGCTTTCTTTGACTACAGAACTATTTTTGTTTCTCTGCATAAGCGTACCAAGATAATATAGAATATTTAGATAGTTTGGGTTCATGTGGCAAGGGAGGATGGAAAATTGAAATAACTGTAATTGTAAACATTGTAACAATGAAACCATTGTTCATCTTGAGAAAGCATAATTGATTTTGAAGGGATGAGCTTGGCTAGTGGCTGATGGCAGCCTCAAGCATTCCTGAAAATTGGCATCCAAATATATATTGATCTACAACCTTCACACAAGTGTTTGTGTTTTTATGATGTTTATATATGCCACCTTTTTCACCACATACTGTATATTAAATCAAGCCAGTTTTCACAAAAATGAAACAGTCAAACACACTTAATTAACTTAGTGTTGCTTATATAAAACATTCCAAAATCCATACAGGAATATCTTTATTAAGCCAACAGAAATTTTCTAGAATAGTGGTAAACCTTTGAGTTTCCATGAACTCTTAATTAGACAGGTTGATTAAAAGCCAGGAAAAAAAATTGACAGGGTGGTCAGGGGAAGAATGTGGCAGATATGGGACTGATATTTGAGCCATGTCTGTTTCAGTTTATATTCTTAAATTATTGAACCTCGCCCCCTTCATTTTTTTAAAAACTTTGAACCATCTTACATGATGAAGAGATCATGGAAACACAAACGCCTGCAAGTATTTGTGATAGCTAAGCCTAAGGAAGACTAGATAAATCTGTGGATTTTAGATAATTTCTCATGGCTGTCATTTGACTATTACTGC
Organism: Natrix helvetica; assembly: GCF_964273705.1. Taxonomy (NCBI): domain Eukaryota; kingdom Metazoa; phylum Chordata; class Lepidosauria; order Squamata; family Natricidae; genus Natrix; species Natrix helvetica. Next base: position 32,742,886 of record NC_138548.1, read on the forward strand.
TTTTAAATAAAACAACTATTCAAGCTGAAATAATTCAAATAGTGTTTTTTTTTAGCAAAAAATAATTAGTCTTCTGATGTTTCTTTAAATCTTCCTTTAAAATAGAGGAGAATATTGCAGTAATAGACTGAGCTCCTATGGAATTTACAATGTGAGAATTAGGTGTTGCTACTTAATATACTTTAAATAATTTCAGACCACGTGGATTCAGAATTGCTCCAAGGATACAGCAAGTACTTGCCCCGTGACACAGTCATCCTGACAGTAAAACTGGGAATCTTATTTGCTGTGCTGCTGACGGTGCCTCTAATTCACTTTCCTGTACGTATTGCAAAATATTTGGTTTGCTGGTCTAGCCGAAGTCATTCTTAATTATTTGCAGGCCCTACAAACAGTTTGGCTGCCTTACTCATACTTCAAATAGATCAGAGTGTTCATGTCTTTTATGAGCATTAACAGCAACAGAGGAATGAGACCTAAACCAGTATACTAATTTGTTTTGTGCTTGTTTGGAAAAGAAATAGTTTTAAATTTGAGCTGACTTACAGCATTGCAATTTGCAGAATATGATATTCTTAGAATAGATTTGGTATGCACATCTGTGTGTATTTTCTTTTTGTTTGGCTTTTAAGTTAGCATGCAGTGTAATAAGTAAATGAAAGCCAGCAAAAATAAGTTCTAATGATATTCTGCAAGCTTATTTTTAACAGGGGTTAATGCAAAACCACAAAACTGCTGCTGGTCTTGGCCTTTTCCAAATTCTCATCCTGAAGTTTTTGCTATTTGGGAACTAAGCGATATAGTAACCCAGTAAAACAATTTTTATTGTTGCTCAGTAGGCAGAAATGGTATTGAGAACATTTCCCTGTGGCCAGTTTCCCATTTATACATTCTGTTTTGGAGGGTGAGGGTATAGAGAGGGAAAACCTAATATATAAGAAAATTTCTATTCATACGTAGTTGGATTTCTTCCAATGTGTTGGCTGTCAATCAGTAAGTTTAGTTAGCAATGCAAATGGAGTTACAATCACAGTAAATATATCTGGAGATTCTCAGTCACCCAGGTCATAGTTGTTCTTTGTGTGTTGTTTGCATCCCAGATAGGACTGGACTTTCTTGGTTTCTTATTGAAGACATTTCACTTTTCATACAAGAAACTTCTTCATTTCTGAATTAAGACTATTGAGACTAGTTCTGAACAGAAGAACCTTCTTTGATAAGAAGTGAAACGTCTTCAAGGAAAAACAAAGTCCAATTGTCTTTTAAAAAAGCACCTTTGGCTTTCAGTAATTAATTAAATGTTCTTTGTGCTATTTATTTTTATTATTGTATTGACATGCTTCTTAAATCTTTTGAATTCTACAGGCAAGAAAAGCTGTAATGATGATATTTTTTTCACATCTTCCTTTCTCCCTAATCCACCACATTTTCATCACTTTAGTATTAAATGCAATTGTTGTTTTGCTCGCAATGTATGTTCCTGACATCAGACAACTTTTTGGAGTAGTTGGTAAGATCATGTGATTTTCTTCCTATTCCTGCATTTTGAAACCCATTCATATAGAGCTTACAAAGACTAAAAGACTTGTCCTATCTTTTTCCAGGGTCTACCACTTCAACATGCTTGCTCTTTGTATACCCTGGGCTATTTTATCTTAAGATTAGTACAGAGGACTTTATATCATGGCAAAAACTTGGGGTAATCTACTTTTTCTTTTTAAAAATGCTTGTTCAGTTTGTCATTGTTTTAAGTTGCAGGTACAAATTCATGAACTCATTTCTGATTGGTTGAATACCTTGCAAATATGTCATATGCTGGAACTAAATTAATGTCAATAGTGCTAATGGTATATAGCAGTGGTGGTGAACCTTTTAGACACAGAGTGTCCAAACTGAAAGGCACACGAGCGCCAGACCCCCGTCGAGCTGGCCAGCACGCATGCGTGCCTCGGAAACCCAACAACCAGTTGGCTGGCGCACATGTGCGCCTTGGAAACCCGATGACCAACTGGCTTAATTGGGGCGATGGTGCGCCTGCCCACAGAGAGGGCTCTGCGTGCCACAGGTTCGCCATCATGGGTATATAGGAAGGGACGATGTAATGTAAGTCAGAATAATAATGTGCACTTCTACATCTAATATTGTCTGTTCTAATTTACAACAATTCATGACCTGCAAACAAAATATTTTCTATTGCTCTTTCTGAAATCCTTTTCGCTTAAGGACTGACATTTGGAGTAGGCTTTCTGCTAAATGCACTAAAATACATAAGAAATGTGCAAAGGGACATAATCTGATTGTGTGAAAGATAATTGCATTTGTCTGGACTCTCTTCCTGCGCATTCATTCAGTAATCTGTAATTCATTCTCTTCCTTTCCCAACACAAATACAGTCAAATTTATATCCTAAAATGTCGCCATTCAGAAAATTCAGACTCTGAAGTTCAAAAATTATCTGCCATAATTCTGCAATAAATAATTTCATCATTCCTCACCCAGACATTGTCATTGGAGACCCCTAGTAAATCTAGTCAATTGGTTTGAAGTCAGTACTATCAGGCATAAAAATACGCTCCCCTCCCCACCCCAGTAGTGGAGTTTTCCTTATATGAAGCACTTAGGGAGAAATGTATCAATATTTGGCTGCTGTTCTGTCTGGGTAACTATGAATTTTTGGCAGATGCTTTTCTGCATGTCTGGATTGTTTCAAATTTTGAAATGCTAATGAAACTTCAGCATGTTTCAGATTTGGAGTGAGTCTTTTTTTGGGAGGAGGAGGCTTGCTTTGATTTGGACATCTCTTGCATCTGCATGAATCACTCCACTTTGGTTTGGCATTTGGCCAGTTATTTTGCGCAGCGCTCATTGCTATAGCCATAGTCAGTCGACAAGGGCAGTTCTGCTAAAATCATTTCCTAAGCCACAAATCTAGCTTGTTTATTGCAGGGTGTTGTCCTTTTCTCAATGATACCCACATATCCATCTGAAAACATGTTGATATGATGTGTTTTAAATGCAACTCTACCACTATCTAAAAAGTAAAACGATGACATTACAATAATTGCTTTAATTAACAAAAGAGTAATTGATTTCTGATTTTAAGATTCTTCTGTTTGTCTCACTTTTATTCACAGGCATGTGCCCTACTAGTTTTTGGCCTCCTTGTTGGTCTTCTCAGTTTATCAGTAATCATATACAGTTGGGTCCACCATTGAAAGTATTCCTGCCTGCTAAAGTCTAGAATTGTACGTAAGAAGAGGTGCTAAAATAAATAATTTCCACAGTGTTTTAAATAAAATGTGCTGAAGAGAGTTGAGTGATGGCGTTCTACAAACTCTGTGTAAACTTGCATGCAAACAACTACTTGAAATAGTTGGAGGGATTAATTCAGAGCTCTAGAATGAAATGCTCTCAATTTTTGATGACATTCTGCTCTACTGCATCTTACCATCCAATCCTAAAATATCCTTACTGTTGTCTGATCTTGATCATCACCTGAATAAGGAATACAAAGCTGAAATTCAATCCATTAACTAAATAAGAAATAAAGAAATTATGACTTCCGGTGGCGCCGCAGGCCTTGGAGGACGCTCCCTGGGGAACACCAGCCCGTGTTTGAGTAACAAGCGGCTAGAATAGCATAAATCAGTTGTTTTTGAAGGGGCAATTGAAGATATTGTTTATGTGTTAAGAAAAAATAAATATAAAAATGGAAAATAATGGAAGAAAGTAATTTGGCTGAAAGTGAGAACCAAGCTATGATGTAAAATGGATTATGTAAATGAGAGGATGTAAAAGGAAAGATCCGGTCAACACTTTGTTTCTATAATATGTGTAAATTTGTACTAAAAATTAAAAAAACTTTGGATTAAAAAAAAGCTGAAATTCAATCCTGACAGGCTGGAGGTAATGTTGGTAAGGAAAAAATTAAGGTGATTAAAGGGAAGCTGGTTCTGAATGGAGTTCCCATGCTCCTTTAGAGTGAGCAGATTTGCAATTTTGGAGTGGCATGTGACTCCTTGCTGTTACTGGATTTGCAGATGGCACTAATGGGAAAGGAACATATTTGCCCAATGGCAGCCATTGTGCCAACTGCAATCCTTCCTGGCCAGTTATCTGTAATGAGAATGATCCGTGCCTTTGTTCTGTGGAGCTACCCATGAAAAATATCCAAAAATGGCAATTTGTAAAATGCAGCAATCAGGCTGCTGATTGGAGCAAGGTTCAGGATCATATGTTACCTGTACTGAACATTTCTCTTGGCTACCTTTGCCTGCAAGGTAGAATTTAGGATGTGTTACTAGAATTCAGAATCTTTCTAGCACAGGGTGCAGCACTGAGATCTAGCTGCATTCACAGATGTTTCCAATTTAAAAAGAACTTTCTCTGGTTTAGTATCATAGAAGATTCATTGGAGGATATTATTTCAGTTTATAGCCTGGATGGAGCTGTCTTATAGGGCTGTGTGAGAGTAGTTCCCATTATATTGGAGAGCCCATATTCTCAGAAAGCAGCTACTGTACAAACTAACTCTTTTATCCTTGATTAATGTACATGAATTGGGAATTAATTCTTTCTTGTCTCAATGTAGTGTGGATCTCGCTGCTGTTGTCATTGTTTGACTTTCTAAAGCCCTGAATATAGTGCTTAAGGCACTGTACTAGAAATCAGAAGATCACGGGTTCTAACTCTGTCTTAGGCACAAAGCTGGTCGGGTGACCTTGGGCCAGTCACTATCTCTTGGCATTATCAATTTCATGTATGTCTTTGCTCTGCAAGTAGTAGTTAGTGTAGTTGCATGAGGAAGCACAGGGCATAATATCACATTATGTTGTTTATTTCAAGTCTTCGGTGTGATAAAAGAACTAACCAGAGATAGAAGGTCTCTCATAGTTCCGTCACAGTTTGTACTATGGCAACTGCCTGCCTTTCTGGTAGATCCTGGTAGACAGGAATCATGATCATATGAGCTTGTTCTACTTTATTATAAAATCACATTAACAGAATCTTGCAAGTCTGATAATACAAATCTCTTGCCATGTTTTTAAATAGCGCAAGAAGTCAGGGACCCTGGAATGCCTTCTTTGTTGGTGCTCCTACATCTTTCTGAGCCCCATATGGCCCAATCCTGCTGTCCTTTAGGGAAACCATAAAGACCAGCTTCCTCCAGCAGGCCGGGCCATGGGGCCAGTTGGTGTGCTATGACTAGTTTATTTTTTATGTGTAGGAGCCCTGGTGGCACAGTAGTTAGAATGCAATACTGCTAATTCTGCCCACAATCTGGAGTTTGATCCCGACTGGCTCAAGATTGACTCAGCTTTCCATCCTTCCGAGCTCAGTAAAATAAGGGCTCATATTGTTGGGGGCAATATTCTGATATTGTAAACCATTCAGATAGTGTTGTAAAGTACTGTGGAACAGTATATAAGTTTTAAGTGTTACTGCTATTATATTCCTGGACAGCTATTTATTACCTGGTCCTTCTTTTACTGTATTTTTAATTTGTCCTACATACTGCCTTATGTAATTTGATGATTTGGCAACCTTAGAAATCCAATAAATAAGTAACTAAAAAGCAAATCCAATAAATAAGCAAAATAAAAATTGCAGCTGGGAGAAATAGCCTGTGTATTGTTGTTGTGTGTTAGTGAATAATCCTCTATTGGGGAACAAATGCGGAAAGGTTATGGCTAAAACCCAACAAGACAGGTGGTCTTTTGAGAACTTTTTTGTTGAAACTGATTGAAATGTTGCTGCACCTGCTCCTGTCAGTTTTACAGAAATGGCTTGCAGAGAGCCTTCCTTGCAGAAAACTTGGATTCACAAAATGACGCCTGGCCCAGTCTAAGTTTAATCAAAGCTGCCGTTCAAGACAATTTACACTTCAGTAGAGAAGCAAGAAATAGTTACTGTGCCTATCAATATGTTCTGACTGCAAACTGAACTCCAAGACATCCATCATTTTTATACTTTATCATATTTAAAGATAAAAATCATGAATTAATAATATGATCAAGTTAAGCTCCTTTTAAGTACAAATGTGCATTAAGAAATCTCCATTGTAAGAAGCTTCTGTAATGTCTACAAGAACCTAATTCAAACCATATGAATATAACTTGGTAAAGCCATTTCATGCAGCTGTATCTTCTTAAAAATCTAAGATTGTGTTTGGAGAAGGGAATGTTACTGGTTAGTAACCACCACTGCTTTCTGAAAACCTTTAAAAAAAAGAAAAAACAAGATGGAATTTAGACATTTTCTTCATGGTGTGTGGAGTCCCTATAATAACAGAGGTTTCCATACAAGAACTCTTTATATAAATTCTGCCTGGAAGCAGAAAAGTAGCCAGCTTGATCTGTTTTGACATCAGATGCTTAAAAGAAAGAATCATGTGTCATGTTAGGACCGCCATGTTATCCAAAGTGATGAACATCTGAAATATTCAGAGTATTTTTGACCCTGATTGCTGAATTACTGTCATGTGGGGTCAGTGCTGCCTTTTTCAAAATGGCTGTCTCTGAGGAAATGGCCACCCACAACAACAGAACTCCCACACCTGACTCAAATGCCTGGGGAACAGTTAGTTCTTCAGTCAACAAAAATGTTGGAAAATGAATTGTTAATACAAGTAGTCACCAACTTAAACTCTAGGCAGTTCGTTTAGTGGCCATTTGAAGTTACAACAGTGCTGAAAACATGACTTATGACTATTTTTCACACTTGTGACTGTTGTAGCATGAATAAAAGGTCATGATCACATGAATAAAAGTCAGATGCTTGGCGACTGACTTATATTTACGATGGTGCCAGTGTCCCAGGGTCATGTGTTCCCCTTTAGTGACCTTCTGACAAGCAAATTCAATGGGGAAACCAGATTCACTTAACAGTTGTATTATTAATTTAACAACTGCAGTGATTCACTTAACAAATGTGTTAAGAAAAGTTGTAAAATGGGGCAAAACTCACAACAAATTGATCACATAACAACATAAATGTGACAATGCCTTCCAAGTAGAGTTCGTTAGGAATCTTAACAAACTGCAGAGGATGGTTTAATTTTTTAAAGCTCATTGTTCATGTGATGAGTGTGAGGGAAATATTTGCATCTCTAATTATATTTGTACCAGAATAGCCTGTAAGTTTAGTTTTGCCTTCAGCATATCTTGGCACATCTGGTATTATTTGTGGAATAAAATCAACAAAATAATGTTATATATTTTCCAAATTTCCAATTATGCTAAAGGCTGAGGGGACCTTTTGTCCTTTTTTGTAAATTTGATGCTCAAAGGAAGTAAGTATCTCAATAATAGTTTAATGTAAAATTATGAAATTAAACCACAGGCCGGGTTATGACAAGAATTTGGAGTTAGGAGCTCCTCATTATTTCCAGATGGACAGATAGAGTTTAATTCTGGCTGAAAGCTTACAAAAGCAACATTGCCTTCTGAGCCCTTCTGCCGATGTGCCTAAGCTTCTCACAAAGAGAAGAAACCTTTCCTGCCCCATGTCTGCTCCAACATTGTTCAGTTCCAAACCAATTGACCCATTTCCCCACAGAGTTTATACTGTCTACCAGCATTCTATACTAACATTTTTCTTTCACCACTTGGAATGTTCATAATCTAGTTATGGTCTAAAATACTAAAAACATATGCAGAAGAACTGCTAAATATATGGCAGCCTAGTTCAACTCAATATTTCAGTCCTTCACTGCCTTTTGCTTATTTAGTTTCCCTTTGCTGCATACACACACTTGTGTTCCTACTGTTTTTTTTTTAGTTCTTTCCTTTTTGATCTGATCTGATATTTGTGTTTTCTTTGTTTTATCCTCCCCTCCCAACTCTTTCATAATGTATGTTCATAGGATGTGAAGCCTGTTATAAAAAAGTTAATATAGTTGCTTGTATAGTAGGTTTTGGGTGGCTCAGCGGCTAAGACGCTGAGCTTGTCGATCAGAAAGTTCAGCAGTTCAGCGGTTCGAATCCCTAGTGTTGTGTAATGAACTCCCATTACTCGTCCCATCTTTTGCCAACCTAGCAGTTCGAAAGCATGTAAAAATGCAAATAGAAAAATAGGGATCACTTTGGTGGGAAGGTAACAGCGTTCCATGCGCCTTTGGAGTTTTGTCATGCCGGCCGCATGACCACGGAGACGACTTCAGACAGCGCTGGCTCTTCAGCTTAGAAACGGAGATGAGCACCACCCCTTAGAGTCGGGAACGACTGGTACATATGTGCAAGGGGAACCTTTATGTTTGTCCCCTGAGTATTCTTTAACACAGGGGTTCCAACCCCCAGTCCATGGACCAGTAGCAGGCCATAGCCTGCCAGAAAGTGGTCCATGCAAACAAGTGAAGTCCTATCTGGGATGCAAACAACACACAAAACTATGTCACCTCTGGTCAGCAGGAAAACCTCTCCACAGAACCAGTCCCTTGGGCCCAAAAGGTTGGGGCCCGCTGCTTTTAACACATTGTTTAGTATATGGTGTGAATTCAGTCTGTAACGTTACAGTAGCTAACAATGATCTGTTATTGGGCTAGCTCCACATCAGCATACTATTTACATCAGCTATTGAAAATACTCAACAACCCAATTTTCTTCTATATAATCATTTTGTTGGAGCCACACGTATTTAAAAAGAAACTTATTGGAGAAATTAATACACCACACAGAAGCACAATTGTTAAACTGTGTCTTAAAACTGGCTGAATTCCCACACACTGCAGTAAGTCAAACAGAGTATGTGAATTCTGCAGTTGAAACCTTAAATCTTTAATTTTCAAGGACCTACTTTAAACATGGCTAAGTCTGAATCCAATCGGGTGTATTTAAATAAAGCATTAAAATATATTCCGTTGCAGTGGTGCTTGGTTTTCTTGTTACAATACTTTTGCCAATATAGAAGCCAGAGAGCATGAGCTGCATTCTTGATCTGGAATAAAATTGCTCGGTATATAAACACATGACAAGTGATCATCATTGCTCCTTCCTTTCCCAGGATCTCTTAATTCTCCAGATTCATGAGTTTAGTTATGCAGTTAATACCCAGCTGTCTGAATCTGTAGGATAAAAATCCTAAACAGATAACAGATGGGAAGAAGAACGCACCTTATGCAAAAGGCAAAGATAGCTGAAAATCAGTTATTGCTCTTTAAAATTTCATCCCCTGGGACATAATTCAGTATCATTCTCTAGGAGGAAAAAAACAAACACGAGTTCTGTGTGCATTATGAGTTTAAATATCCATTATCAAGCAATCTTCAAATTTGAAGAGCATAGCGTGCATTACTATAGTATAATGATTCCTCAACTGTTAGGATAATCAAATAAGATTTGACAGTACAAAAAAAGGACACATAGGAACCAGAGAAAATTCATGGATGGGGACAATTTTTAAATTATTCATACAAAATTGGCTGGGTTGATTATAAAATACAAGTAGTCCTCAACTTACAACCATTGTGGTCCATGAAGTTACAACAGCACTGAAAACAGTGACTGATGACCATTTTTATACAGCCATTGCAGGATCAAAATTAGGCGCTTGGCAATTGGCATGCTGTTTATGACGGTTGCAGGATTCTTGTGATCAATTTCTGAACCTCTGACAAGCAAAGCCAATGGGGAAGCCAAATTCACTTAACCATGTTACTAACTTAACTGCAGTGATTCACTTAACAACTGTGGCAAGAAAGGTGGTAAAATGGGACAAAACTTAACTGTCTTGCTTAACCATGGAAATTTGGGAGTCAGTTGTGGTTGTAAGTCGAGGACTATATGTAATCTACTGTTGGAAGATTATACAAGAAACAGAACATTCAGCCTTCACCAGCTTGGTATCCACCAGAAATGTCCCATTGTCTCCAACCAGCATGGCCATTGACCATTCTTAGGTTAGCAGTGGCATCCTTCTATTGATTGGAAAGTAGATTGGAAGGTCAGGCAATAATATGATGCTGCAAAGGCAATTGTAGTGGGTGCGGCATAGGTAACAATGAGCTATTTTGTTCTTATTTGATTTCTCTTTAATTTCGAAATGAGAGACAGAAACCAAAAGTTGAACTTGTCCAATTCTCAGTTGCAATCTTATCTATACTATCCTGGGAAAAGGTACCATTGAACAAAGTGCCCTATTTCATGGACCACATTAATCTATTAAGCCATAAACTCTATAACAGCGGTGTCAAACTCATGTCATGGCAGCATTGCGTGACGTATTGGGAGTTTCCCCCCCTTCGCTAAACCGGGCGTGGGCATGGCCAGCATGTGATACATTTGGCCCATGGACCAGCAGTTCAACAGCCCTGCTCTATAAGAACAACTTGGTTAATTTGGTTCAGATGAAGACTTGAGGGCCTTTGTGAGTGTCCCAGGAGTACTGTAGATTATCTGCTGATCTCTGAATTGTGTTAAACTCAATGCTGTTAATAATGTTTATAATTTAGCGTAAGAGTGAATGATTGGCTAATATAAGCTAAATTAATGAGACAGTGTGATGTGATTATGATGATAGACTTGAAGAAGGAAGATCGAGGTTCAAGTCTTCCCTACATTCTGTGCTGATGTTTCATCATAATGGCAAGTCATGATTCTTTGGCTGTTCCAATGCACCGCCATTCACTATTTCTGAAATGAAGGAGAAGCTGCTTCATTCTACATTTTGCCTCATCAATGAGTTCAGATAATCTTTTCCACCTCTTCAATTGAGTCAAACAAATATTTACAAAGGTGTTTCAATTTGGGGGAAAGTACTTGTAAAGTGCCAAGTATGGTGGATGTTGTGGTGTAAGATGGTGAGATTTATCTTCACAATTACCTCTTGGGTGGCTTGTGAGTAGTGAAGCCTAAAATCATATTGCATCAACATTTCCTTCTTGTGCTTGTGAACTCTGCTTAAGTATCATTTCAAAGTTTTGAGTGTTGCACTGCAATGTTCTGAGTTGATAGTGGTGCAAGTTTAAGAAAATACATGTGATTAACCCCATCTGCATCCCCCCCAAATACCGTGTTTTCCCCAAAATACCACAGGGTCTTATTTTCTTTTTACTTACAAAATATGGCCTTGGGCTTATTATAGGGGAGGGCGTATTGTTTTGGGATTGCCGGGCGGCTGCTCCCTTGCACACTGGCTCCCGAAGAGCCGGGCACAGCCTCAGGGGCGAAGCAGCCATGAGGTGACCAAACTCACGAGCAACTGCCTGGCAAACCCACTCTCCAGCCGGGCAGAGTGCCATTCACTGACCTAGGGGGTATCCCCAAGGCGCCAAGCCACGTGGCGCTCTGCCCACTCCCCAGCGTGGGCAGAGCCCACTGTTCCAACTCTCTGGAACAGAGAGTTCCAGCAGCCAGCCTACAACCATAGACCAGCCAAGTTTGGGAGTTTGCAACCGGAGAAGACGTTATGCTCAGAGTGCGGTGGCAGTAGCTGCTGCTGCAGGGAGAGCTGGGCCCTGACATGTTGAGGCAAGGGAGCAGCCGCCCGGCAACTCCCCCCTCCGGCCAGGCAGAACGCCACTCCCCAACCTAGCGGTATCCCGAAGGCGCCAAGCAATGTAAGCGCCTTTCTCCCCCCCGGCTCCTGCGGCTTGGCGCCTTCAGGATACCACTATGTTGGTGAGCGGTGCTCTGCCTGGCCGGGGGGGTGGGTGTTGTCCAGGGGGTTTATTTTCGGGGGTGGGCTTATATTTTTGCCCATGCAAAAAATGTGGCAAGGCTTTAGTTTCAGGACATGTTGCATTTTCGGGGAAACACGGTAACTATGAGATTTCCTGCTAAAGCTCGAGTAGTTTCTCCCACAGGGGACACCTTGTGATGATATTCTGGGCTGATGCTTCATCGTAATGGTGAGCCATGGTTTTTTTTAGCTGACCCAGTGCATTGAAGAAATGCTTGCCTTCATTCATGTACGTAGTGATAATTGTCAAATTTCAATTCTCAAAGATTTATTGGCCATCAACTTTTGAGGAACCCATTTCACACAAATCTTAACATATTTGAGAACATCAGGAATGTTCTTGTGCAATGCCATGCTTGGCAGCAATTTCTTTGATCCACCGATTGTCTCTAATTTGTTCCTCAACCTTTCTCATTTGAAATTCATGGCTTGCTGTTACACATTATCCACTTTATTCCTCTTTCATAAATTAATTATTCCCAGTTCACCACTTTTTTTGGTCCACTGCACAATACCATATCAACACAATCACCTTAAACACAACCTGCATTTGGCAATGAATTTCAATTGGAGGGACACTTTCATCAATCAAAAGACAATCACCATTTTTTAAAATCACTGATGAGTACTCACTGTCGACTTCTATATTACAAACAATAGCAAGGTAACTTTTTCTCAACAATGTCACACTAATTGCAATGAAAGGACAACACTAAAGAATATATCAGAAGTTCTAGTGCATCAGTACTGCCATCTGTTGTCAATTTATTACATTGGACAAATTACTTTCCATTCAATCCTTGTATACAAAGCAAGTCATTTTCACATCACAATACTGGCTGCTAAAGTACACAAATAAGTCGCCATTTCCTCCTTATGTATTGCAGCCAGTTGGTGATGCATGAGTTTAATCTTACACTCCCAGGCCATTTCCATTTGGGAACTCCTGTCCCTTATGCTGAGTCAAGTCTTGGATGTCCCCTCAAAACTCCACTGAATGGTATGACATTTGCTTTCCTCTTTCCAAAACTCTCAGTCCTGCGAAGCAACCACCCAACTTTCAGGCCATGGGAACTTTTCACCATTAATTTGATTTGCTGTAATTTTCTAATCTGTTTCCCAGCTAGGCAGACCCACAAGCCAAGTTGATTAGCCTCTGGGCAGGTAAGCTCCCTGTTCAGTTTATTATAAATTGTGCGCCTCCGATTACATCATGCCAGAGAACTGAAACAGTCAGATGGTAAAGGAATCAGGAGCCTTTTTTTTAGAGGCTCAGCAAAGCAAATTTCCCCAGATGAGACATTGCAACATTTCCAGGGCTGATAGGAAAAAAAGTGACATCATGTTCAAGTGAGCTTTAAAGGCAAACCAGGTGCTGAGGGATACTGGGAGAGATTACAAGCTGCCAAATAGGCAGAAAGCTGGATTTAATGTTTTCTGTATTTGCACGTAATTGCAATTATATCTATGGTGAAATCAAGTTCTGGTGGATATTATTACCTCCCCTGAAATTATATGCATTCACTACCCAAATATTATACATATATGTGTGTGTGGATGGATGCACGCCCATTCATATGTATGCACTAAGGCACTTATGTTCTATGTGTGTGGAAAGATAATATATCAGGGTAAGGCAAGAGAAAAGGATATATCATTCATTCAACAAATGTCTGCTTCATTTTCGTGTTCTTTAATGATGTTTAAATCATTCCTGCAAACAAAAAGCGTGACAAGTAGCTGTCTTGTCCTTTGGTGGCAATTTTTTACTTAACAGGGAGATTTTGAAAATGGAGCTAAAAATATGATTCTCACATTACAATTTGAAGGATCTATTTCATACACAATTTCAATCAGTAGGCAAAATAGGTCATTTGAAGCAAAATGCTCCCCCTTGGTGATATCCTTGTGTAAGACAGGTCTGGGAGCATTTAACAGTGGAAAACCTTCACCTGAGCCCAGAAGAGCATCTGTCAGTCAAGTAGAAAAAGTTGGATCAGGCATCCAAAGGAATTTAGACTTGTACAAGTCAGCTTCCTCTATTTGTGGCAGGGGAGCTCATAAACCAACCTAGCCAATTCTCAATCATTCAGTCTAAGGGAGTAGGAATAAAATATAAGCCAAACAAATGAATATGATAAGTCACGGTGAACAGCCCTTTCGAAGTTCCAGGATTTATTTTCACTGGATAAATATTCCAGAAATTTGAAAGATAATTGCCTTTCTTTTCTAAACCAGGTCAGAATCAGTGGTAGGGTGCAGCAAAATATATCTGCATAAACATCAACATCAATCTACTGGCGAGATAGTAATAATGAAAAAGAAAATATGAAGCCATACTATCATGGGCAACAGAAAATAAACTGAGTGAAAAGACCGTTTCTTTTGGCTCCTCCTCACTCTGAATATCTTCCCATTCAAGCTCATATAGACAAGAATTATAGTAAATTTTAGAACTGGTGGCTGTGCAGGATTTGTTTTATCCCTTCTTTCTGTATCCTCTTTTTTTTCGGGTAGAAGGAGGGCGGGGGCTTTAAAAAACCAAAAAAGAAAAGACAAAGAAAGAAGAAAAACATTTTCAGACCCACAGTTCCTGCCCGATAAGCAGGAATCAGCATCAGATAAACAATCAAGGAACCATCAAGGACCAACCACACCCAATCAAGACTGGCAGAGCAAGCTGTTAGATATAAACAACCAGTAAACTCCATTTCCCCAAGCGCTGTTGAGATGACTTATCTAGCTTGCTAACAACACAACTACAGAAAAACAACAAAGCTCAGATAGCACCAATAACTCACCAAACTAAATTGGCAATCCAAATCATTGCCATTTTTCGAAAGCCAGGGTAGAAATCTGAGCCAGAGAGAGATCTACCTAACCAGATGCAGCAGCACCAAGCTGGCTCCTGGCCAATTTCAAAAGCCAGTATCATTGGCCTGGTTTTGAAACTGTGTGGATAAGTAATCACCAAAAATCTCAAGACTGTGAATTAGACTGAGAAGTCTAAAACTATCCTGAAAAAAGGCAAAGTATTTCAATATGGTCACCATGAAAATTGCATGGGCATACTATACAGTGAGTTTACTAGGAGTGGAATGGGTTCCAAAGGTGGTGCAAATGTTTCTCTCACCTACATGTTGGGCAAAGAATGTATCTCAATGAACTTTGTGGCTGATCAAGCAAGATTTTAATCTTGGATTCCCTTGTCATAGGAGAAAGGGGACCCATCCAGGATAGGCAAGAAATAAGAGGTTTCTGAAAGCTGTTGCACAGTCTAATCTAGATGGAGTTCGGGTGTTAGAGGCAATCTCACTTGATAGTATCCACACTGAATCATAAACTGGCCAATTGCATTTTAATCTAATGCAGGGGTGTCAAACTGGCAGCCTGAGGGCCGGAGGTGTCACGCACAGGCCACACCCACCCCAGTTCTGTGCAGGGAAAAAACATCACGTGATGGCAATGTGATGCAGCCAGTTTGACACCCATGCTCTAATGTGACTGTGGCCCTCGCTCATATGTTTAATTTTTAATTCAGTGTATTCTGCAAATGTATTAATTGTATTAATTAAGAAAGCCATTAAGTGTGGGTAAGAATGCAATGCAAAAATAGTATTGGATACTTTTGGAAAGGAGAATGGAATTCTAGCTAATGTCTTTTCTTTTGAAAAAAGCTCTGGTGGCTTTTCCTGGTCAAGGCAAGAGTTACAGATGATGCCAGCGCCTGTTTAAAACTACTTAGTTCTTTTCTTTGTGCTTATCATCGAAAATTAAGATGAAATTGAGAAATATCAGGAAAATAATGACAAACTCTGGAATCCCTTTTTACTAGCCAGTATCTGCAAAGACGAGAAAAATTCTAAATAATACTTATGCTAGGATATAGTCTCTATGCACAATAAACTGGGCTCAGGCCCGGCATCTCAGTGGTAGGTTTGTGGATGGTGCCAAACTGTTTTTAAATGGTGGTTTTTGAATGGACAATATTGGCTTGAGGTCACACATTACGCTAAACCATGAAGAATGACTTACAAACCTAAAGACTCAACCTAAGCCTAAACTCAATAATCTGCTGACTTAAAACTAAATCAGTTAATATAGCCTAATGAAGTGCGTGAACCCAGCTACCAGAAATATAATATTTTCCACAGTTAGGATTAGGATGGCACTTTGGGCAGCTTCCTACAATGCTTTGATGCAGAATCCTACCTGAGAAAACAGAGCTCTGTTTTTGAATGTAAATCTTCATTAGCTATAGCGGTCCAGAATTTTTATTACAGCAGGATATTTCAGCTTAGCAGGCAGTGAAGATCAATATGTTCACACATCCATCAGGGAAGGGCATATAAATGAAACCAGAGCAGGTGTAAAATCTTTGCTGGCGTGTTTAGAAGACCTCTTTGCCTGCTACTGTTGGCAAAACGAACGCAACTCCAGTTTCTGCAAGCTGCCAGCCTCCAGGTGTGCCAGCCTATTCTGATCCGTAGCTAACACAGTCATGACATGGATGATAGGAGTTGTAGTCCAGCAGGTTTGGAGTGAGCTGACCCGAGAAGACTATTAGTAGGCACTGCTTGAAGCCCAGTCCTGGAAGAACAATGCCTCAGTAAATCAGGACTGTTTGCCTTAGTGATCATTGATAACATTCCTTTACTGATTAGATATATTGTGGTCAACAAATGTAAATATAGCCTGAATAGGCACTGGAGTGATTAACCTGCTGCTCACAATCCTTAAAAGAGCTGCAAGTGTAAACGGAGTAATTATTTGGCAATTTACTGCTTGGGACTGATGGTGGTGGCAGATCCCTGGATACTGAAAAGGCATAGTAGGCCTTGCCGAGAACAAGAATAGTATCTGCTGTTGGGATAGAATTACAAGGGCAAGCGTTCCCCTTGCACAATTCAGTCACCTGCTGGGATTAAGGAAGAAAATGTCCTCTTCTGTCCTGTGGGCTGTTATTGCTCAACAGAGGGACATTCTGAAAGTCTTGTATTTCCCCTGTGACATGCTTGGAATGCCTGGAGGACAGACAGGTGATTTTTTTTAAAAAAATGGGCTCCCCTTGTGCTCTTCCCATGGTCTTTTGCTGGCTGCCCTCTACTCCCAAGATTTCAAATCTGGACTCCAAGTGTATATTACCTCCTTGCAACATAACATTCAGACTTCTACTTCCCATTGGATAAGTATTGGGTTGGAGATTGACTCGAAGCCTGGGTTTACTATCAGTCAACAGAATTGTATGTTAGTTGAGAAGTCGTGTCCAACCCATTGTGACCCCATGGACAATGTTCCTCCAGGCCTTCTTGCCCTTTACCATCCTCTGGAGTCCATTTAAGCTCATGCCTACTGCTTCGATGACTCCATCCAGCTACCTCATTCTCTGTTGTCCCCTTCTTCTTTTGCCCTCAATCTTTCCCAGCATTAGAGTCTTTTCCAGTGAGTCCTTCCTTCTCATTAGGTGACCAAAGTACTTGAGTTTCATCTTCAGGAACTGGCCTTCTAAAGAGCAGTCAGGATTGATCTCCTCTAGGACTTACCGGTTTGATCGCCTTGCAGTCCAAGGGACTCGCAGGAGTCTTCTTCGGCACCATAGTTCAAAGGCCTCAATTCTTTGGCGCCCACCCATTCTTATGGTCCAATGTTCACAGCCATACAGTGCAACTGAGGAAACTATAGCCTTGACTATATGCACTTTTGTTGGCAGGGTGATGTCTCTGCTTTTTAGTATGCTGTCTAGATTTGCCATAGCTTTCCTCCCCAGGAGCAAGTGTCTTTTAATTTCTTGGCTGTAGTCCCCATCTGCAGTGATCTTGGAGCCCAGGAAAATACAATCTGTCACTACCTCCATTTCTTCTCCATCTATTTGCCAGGTATTGAGAGGGTCAGATTCCATGATCTTAGAATTGTATATTGAGCCTTTTTTCCTCTGAGGAACTTTGCCTAGGAGAACTAGAACCTATCACCAAAATCCATCCATATATGGCTATTTTAAACCATTATTGCATTTTCAATAGAGCTCCATAAGTATAGCTCAGAATAAGGAACCGCTAGTCCTCCAGATGTTTTAAAACCTGAACTTGGTATGCCTTTAACTATAAGCAGGGGGTTGGACTAGAAGACCACCAAGGTCCCTTCCAACTCTTATTCTATTCTATAAGAGATTTTGTTGAATGATGACCTTCAGCAGCCCATCATCTCACCAACATTCAGAGCAGCTTCAGAGAGCTCCACGTTCCCACCCATTGAACATATGATGGTTTACAGTTCAATATGTGCAAAACAAAAAGTTCTCTTCCTGTCTGCTCTTAGAGGGAAAACAACAGAATAGAAGCGTGTTTTAGTCATGACAATTAAGATTGCCTTTATGTTCAGAATCTCTGTGCTAGTAAATATTTTACCTCATGAGATTCTGAGGACAAATTATATTAGGTTACCATGGAAGGCAGACGAGATGCGCTACTGTGTTAGCCTAGTCCTGTAGGGATCATATCTGCCTCCTACTCAGAGCTAATTTTTAAAATTTGGGCTCCAGCCTGACAAATTCAGGAAATGTCACTTTCTTTGTAGTCCAAATGCTGAAGCTCGCAATACCATCTAGCACAGCAGCCCCACCTCGCATTTGTGTCCATATATTCAGACTGTGCCTGAGTTTATGAAAAAAAGGTATGAATCCCTTCAGACAATGGAATCACTTCCGCTGACCAGTTGTTCCCAGCCTCAATTTCGGGGGAAATGTGCAGATGGAACCAAAACCTATTGTTACCTCTTCATGGGAGTTTTTGGCGACCCAGCTAGATATGCAAATCTAGAACCCTCCTCCTCCTCCTCCTTTTTGGCAAAGGAGGCTGCCTACTTGATTCAGTTAGGATTAATTGAAAGTAGAATGCGGGGAATGCTTCTGGGCTTGCCAGCTGGGCAAACTATGACCCTAATAGGTTTCATCCGCCTTTGCATTCCAGAAAGCATTTTTCTTCCTTGTAGGATTAGCAGGCTGCTTCTGTAGTGTCTCCAGCACCTGCTGAACTTTGCATAACAGCTGATTGCACAGCCACAACTGTCAGTGCCATCCATTGAGCATCTCCGGTCAACTGCTTGCATCTTTGCTTCCTGTCCCATCCTGAGTTTTCTGATTGCAAAGCCTTTTTTTGCAAGGGTGATTGGAAAAGTCAGGCCATGACTGCTGGATTTATCTCAGACAGACACAAGATGGCCCCTTTGGTGACTGACCATGGAATTCGACAGGTTTTCCCCTTCCTTCTGCAGCTGTTAGCTAAGGAACAGCAGGAATCTTCTTGTTTCCAAGATAGGCTTCATTCTTCACATTAGAACGACCAGCTCCCCAGTGAGCCATGGGCTGGTTTGCTTTGGATTTCCACCTACCCTATCAACAGCTCCTTCTTCCCATCCCTCCATCATGGATACATAAGTGATAGAGTTACTCAATGTCAAAAAACACAGGGTAGGCAGGTGTCTTTTTTTAATCAAGGACCGTTCTATTCCTCTAGAAATCATCAAAACACAACCTTCTAGATAACTCATTTTTGGTTTCAAGGCATTCTCTCAAACAGTATGATCTAATGGGGTATGAGCCAATCTCACCATATAGTCAACAAGGCTGCAGAACTTGTTAAGGTGACCGCTTATGCATCACACATGCACTCCCGATAAAAATGAGATGAACAGAAGATGTGCATTTCTAATTTATATCCAACAATTCTGTTTTCCAGCATCTGTCACAGCAAATGCCACATGCCTACAAACTGATTTTGTCTTTTTTAGATTCCTCTGAGTAAAGAAAAAGGGAAGTTGGCAGAGTACCAGTTGCAAACCTGTTTTTCCCACCATGCTTCAGGACCTCTCTTGGGTCCCTGGGACATACATGAAAATAAAATGGTGGATGGCAGCATTCTATAGTACTTTGTTAGAACCATCATCTGCCCCCTCCCCCAATTATCAAGTTTAGAAGTCTCCTGGAAGGCTAGAGTAGATGGGGAGGAGCCACCTTACTTATTACTTAACTGCTTTTTAGTTGGGGAGCACCTGCACTATAACCGCCTTCATTTTCACCTTCTCAAATGTAGCTACCAACCCCCAAATTAGGAGAATCTGCTTTGAATAAATGTGGATATCAACACCTAGAGCAGTGGTGTCCAAACTTGGGAACTTTAAGACTTGTGGACTTCAACTCCTAGAATTCCCCACCCAGCATGGCTGGCTGGGGAATTCTGGGAGTTGAAGTCCACAAGTCTTAAAGTTCCCAAGTTTGGACATCCCTGACGTAGAGGAACGCTGGCCATAATGCATAGCCTCAGAATGTTTCCATCTTTACGACGTTGTTCAGATAATGATAGGAAGTATAAATTGTTGAATCTTTGATAACATTTTGCCTTTTTCATGGAACAATTGGGCTACTGATTCTTTTCTCTTTCTTTTCTTTGAAACGAGCCCTTTGACAAGCAGCTTCATCTGACACCAGTTCTGTATCTCAAGGCTACCTGTTTTTCAATGATTCTTGGTGACTTGCTGTATGCATCCTCCTTTGTTTTCACTAAGCGTGGTTACAATTACATTGACTTCTTCTATTTTTCTTCTCTGGAATTCTTTGCAGTTATACTTTTTATATTTTTTTAAAAAAACTAATTTAATCCTCACTGTTTTTGTGAGGTTGGAGATATGAATGTTGTGGTGGAGCCTCTACAACAACAGGGAAATTCTGTTGGATGACCTTCATCCTCAGGTCGAAGAACAACTTCTCAATAGAGAAGTAAGCTTTGAGTCCCTATATAGGTTGTAGGAAGAAGGTTGTTTTTCCTTTCTCTTCTTCACCTCTAAAAAAGATGTGGAGACTCTGGAGAGAGTGCAGAGAAGAGCAACAAAGATGATTAGGGGACTGGAGGCTAAAACATATGAAGAATGGTTGCAGGAACTGGGTATGTCTAGTTTAATTAAAAGAAGGACTAGGGGAGACATGATAGCAGTGTTCCAATATCTCAGGGGTTGCCTCAAAAAAGAGGGAGCCAAGCTATTCTCCAAGGCACCTGAGGGTAGAACAAGAAGCAATGGGTGGAAACTAATCAAGGAGAGAAGCAACTTAGAACTGAGGAGAAATTTCCTGACAGTTAGAACAATTAATCAGTGGAACAACTTTGCCTCCAGAAGTTGTGAATGCTCCAACACTGGAAGTTTTTAAGATGATGTTAGATAACCATCTGTCTGAAGTGGTGTAGGGTTTCCTGCCTAGGCAGGAGGTTGGAGACCTCTAAGGTCCCTTCCAACTCTTCTATTCTCTTCTATTCTATTCTATTCTCTTCTCTTCTATTCTATTCTATTCTATTCTATTCTATTCTATTCTATTCTATTCTATTCTATTCTATTCTATTCTATTCTATTCTACACCGATTGCCTCCACAAAAACTCTCCTTAACTGGACTTACTTCTGTTCAAATTTGGCAAAGAAAGGAAGTCTTGAATACTTGGCCAGTTGAGACTTTGGAGCTTCTGCATGTACAAAATCTGCCTACTAGAGCTTAGGACTATGGAGTAAGGGAAGAGTAAGTGTTGATCTGATGTAAAGCCGGATCAATAGTGATCATCCTTAAGTTGAGGAAGGCTGCCATAAACCAGAGAGTGCATTTCTTTTCATTGTTGAAGACAGTCAAGATGGATTGGTTAGAACAGCAGGCCAGCCTTCCTGATGGCAGTGGACCTGCTGAAAGCAATGAGAAATTCTTTAGAGTTCTACAGGCCTTTTATGTCTATGTTTATATGTGTGAGTGAATGCACACGCACACACAGCCACGATGACCAATCATTTCTGCAAGCCAATGATTGATTTCCACAGCTGAAAAACAGGATTACACCCCCGTTTTGCCACAGGAGACCGGCATGATGGATGAGTTCTTTCAAGGATTACACTGCAGATAGAGTTGTCAACAGCATGAGTTGTTTTTATTCCCCCATTTCCTCACATCTGTAGAGATAACACAAAGCAGGGCCAATTAATTGTGGTTTCCTGGTGGCATCTGGTTATGATGCCTCCCTCCTTGTGAGTTCTTCCATGGGCTGTAAAGTTAGCACCAGATCTGGTTTCCTCCCTGCTGTGCCTCTTTGCTTTCTATTCTCCATTTGTTTCTGCTCAAAGTTCCTCGATGGGGGAGGCAGAATTTGGTCTCATCTGCACATTCAAGTCTTCCATGCAGCGCCTGGAGAAAATCCAGCTAAACAGGTTTGGATCTGGCCAGTAGTCAGACATGGAAGACTGCCCGAGGGCTAAATAACATATTACACACCGTCCCGTGTAACTTTTTCCAGATGTTTCCTTTTTGGAAAAGAAAAACCTCAACAAACCAAAAATAAACCATAAACCAGGCAGGGCAGACAACAATCAAGATCTGAGTCCTTGGATGAGAAGGATTTCTCGGTTTAACTTTTTCAATGCTTACCCTCTTTCGCTCTCTCATTTCGTTTCTCCCCCAAATGTGTATCTTTCCCCCACACTTAAATTCGTGAATTTATTCACATTATCCAGCCTGTCTTATGGAAATGCAAAATGAGTCTCTTACCATCTCAAAAAAAAATGGAAACTTAAGCAAGATCAAAAGCTTTATTAACGGTTACAAAAATTACAAGAAATTATTAAACACGGGGCCTAATCATGTTGCAACATTTAGACTATACGGGCAGTAGGTGCTAAGTTGTAAAGCTTCATTAATGTTTGCGCCTGCCTCCATTTTATCCCCATTGCCTGCTGCATTGTTTTTAAAAAGGCTGGAGGCTTGCTGTGCTATGTTGAGTGCAATGGAGTGGTATTAGGGAGGAGGCAAGCTCAGTGATGTATGCTTGTGTTAGCCTGTTGCTTTGATTTTATGTGAATAAAACCGTAATGATTTCCAAAGCAATTGCTGTTTCAGTCTGCTGCAACCAACAAAGACCAACATTTATTAAAAGCATAAGACTGAAATCCTCTTAATCAGATGCAACTCTTATTTTGGATATCCCAAAGGTGTGTTTCCAATTATTTTCCATTATTATTTTGGATGCTCAGTGATTCTATATCAAAGGGTACTCAAATGATCTGACTCTAAGACCAAGAACTAGATAAAAGAGATTGCTCTTCTGATTCTCCCTTCCTTGTTTTAGTAAATTTAAAGATGCCTGAATCAAGCCAATTAAGTTTCAGGAATTATGACAGTGCATGTGTTATCCTGGAAATCACATGTGAACTGCTAGCACAACTCTGACATAAACCTACTTATTACTTAGCTATGTGTACCAAGGTAAAATGGACTGAACTAAAGCTAGGAGTACTGCAATTTTACATTGTTAAAAAAAGTGATGCTTCAGTCATGCAGCTGTGGTCACATCTTGACTTTTAACTTCTTCCTTTCTATTCTCCCCACCCAACGTTCTTGGCAAAGACCAGCTTTGGCCACTGAACGATCTGTTGGAAGAAATGTCCATCCGGGTTCAGTTCCAAGTGGGGAAAAAGACACTGGAAACATGGAGGCTGCTTGGAAAGATGATGTTAATGGTTGACAGGATCACATGGTTTGTGGTCCTGAGGGAAAAGGTGACCACATGCTTCAAGATGTTGAGTGAAGAAGAAAAAGAAAAAGAAAAAGAAGGGGCTTGCTGAGAGTTCCTGAGTTTTTTATACTCTCTGTTCGACCTCACCTCTCGGTTTCCTGTTCCTGTGTAAGAAATGTATACTGATTGGTTGTCAGACTCCCATGGGGCCATGAAGGGGCAACTCTGTAGGCTGTGTTTTGAGTCCAAGTTTGGTTGAGCATTGCTTCTTCCCAGGTGCCCTGTGGTGAAATGGGTAAAGGGCTAATACTATTATGCCTTAATTCCATCACCCTGGACCTGAAGGGGGAGATCTTTGTTATGTAGAATAGACTGACACAGGCATTTTAATGGCCCATTGACAAAGATGGGGGCTATTAAGAGTGAGTCTGTTTCCTGCCTAAAAACATGTTTCTCCATTTCTTATCCAGGGAAATATAATAGTCTGCCTTTTCAATATTTCCTAGGATATTTCATTTTTCTAGGAGAGGGGTGGGTGCTAACTTCCTACAGATCTATCAGGCTATATTCCAAAATACTGTAAGTCAGGTCGGGTCAAAAAAAAAAAATAGAACCGCCTTCACTTAATTAACATTTAAATTTGATTAAATGTTGCTTGATTTAATATAATTACCCTTAAATCAGATTTTGAACTCTTTTCTTCTTCTGTCACATTAAAGCTTACAATTTGCCTATGGTTTGGAGCTATTCTAGGGGCTGCACCCAGAGCTTTTGAGAATTTCAATTTGTGTGCTTCCGAGTGATATTGTTTGTAATACATGCATAGTTGGGCGAAGGAAACAGTAATGTGTGGGGAAATGGAAAGTCTTTCTTGCCCCATCTTTCTGAAGCTCTGGACTATGCTAATTATTATTATAAGAATCTTCTGCAACAAGTCAATGGGTACATTTCTGCTTTTGAAGGTGTTTTTCGTGAACGTGAGTTGGTTAACCGCTTGCCTAATACTGCATCCATTAGTCCCAGATGTTTGTAAAAATATCAAAAGGGGTAAAGTTCAAAAGAAGAGCTCATTTATCCAAGAAGAATCTTGTCCATGCACAACAATGGCTTGGAAAAGGAGTCTCCATTGGACCCGTGTTTAAATGATTCGATCCTTGTATTTTCATGTATCCAGGTTCTTTGATCTTTTTTCTCCTTTATACAGTTTGGCCCAGTGGCTTGTAGATGAAGTCAGCATCTAACACCTTGCGTGCTGAATGTTCCTTGTGGCCACAAGGGACAAATCAAATTCTGAAAAACAAGGGACGGCACTAGGAAACATTCCTGCCCCCCCTCGAATGGAGGTCAAGGTTAGAGATCTATGTGTACATGTGGGAGCCAAGAGAAGACAATTAGAATTCTGCACCAGGGTGTCTTTCAGCTGTACTCAGGCTCAACTCTCACATTTCAGCCTGTAGGGAAGAAATGGAAGGTGAATCTGGGACAGCTGAAGCCCAACATCAATAAAAGAGAGTTGCCTGGAGAAGATCACATTTAGTATTATAGCCTAATACTAAATACAGGCTGTTTGTGCTTGCAAAGGGGCTGAGGCTGCAGGCCATTCACACCAGCAAAGAGGCTGAGACTGCAGGCCGTTTGCACTGGCAAAGAGGCGTTGCTGGCAGGCCAGTGTCTTGGGGCGGAGTGGTCCCCTGCTGCACCGACAAAGGACAGAAGTAGCTGCCCACTATGTTGTGGCTTCCAGGTTGGTGCAGGAGGCTTTCAAGGCCCAAAATGGGGCACGGGGCAACCCCAGAGCCCTCCGCACCTCTTTTGGGTCAGGAAAGCCTCCTGCACCAACCTGGAAGCCAAAATGGGGTGCAGGGTACATAGGCAGGGCAGGGTGCATGCGTGGAGGGGGGCTCTCGCATTGCATTTGGGGGGTTTGGGCATTCACACACTTGCACGCTTGAATCCTGAATTATACCTGTTCCAGGCTCTTCTCTGGTTTCCTCTGTTGGCCAGAGCACAGCACGATAACAAAGCACCATTTTTTTTACTACTTTACTACTACTGAGGATGGTCCAAATATTCAACCGGATTGGACAAATTGATTCAGATTTCCTAATCCAATCTGAGATATTGAATTCACTCAGCACTGAGCCAAATGTCCACCTTTTGATTTTGCAAGATTTAGTAACTCTGGCTGGATGTGTTTAGTTAAAAGGTCCTGGTTCGAATAGGCTCAGTACTACAAAGAGGGTGCAAAGAGGTGTCAAAATAAGTGAGAACAGCGAAGGTCTTGTTACTGGTATTAGAGGCGTATTCTGTCACTCAGCGTTGTGGGACAAGTGGAGTTGTAGGAGCACCCATGATCCCTTGCTATCCTTGGATAGTAAGTACAATAAATTAATGTTAGGATTGGAGTTTATCGACCATTGATCAAAGAGACATGAAGAGGTTTCCGGCAGCGGCGCTTTCATAAATCCCAGGGTGAGTGAAAGATAATGGATCAAATGGCAAATCAATATCAAAGATGACATTTTATCCAATGCCTGCTTCAGAGTGCATTACACCAAGACTTTTGCTTCCATTATTACAATGATATATTACTGGATGGGGAAGACAAGCACCAGAAGAGGAAACCAATTCGCCACTGCTTCTATTCATAGTTTTGTTTCTGCCAGGAATGACTCTTAACAATACGTTTAAGCCTTCCCCTCAACCAATAGTCCTTCTGTTTGCCATTATGCAGCGGGGAAACTGTAGCTTTCCAGCTCTTGAACTGCAATTCCTAGCAGGGCCCCAGGGAAGTCTTCTGTATATGAGAACATGAAGTAAATAAGTGATTTTTTTCCCTGAGTATAAAGTAGCCAACTGGAAAAAAAATTTTTTTTCACATTCTGATTGTGTGTCAGTGCACAGCTTGGACCTCCTGGTTGGTGAGATGTAAACAACAGTATGTTGTCTTGCAAAGAGATCTCTAAACAGAGAGCTTGATTTGCACGTAATAGCATGAATATGCTTGGAATAAAACAGGGCTTTAGTTGAACTTGTGGCATGCTGGCTAAAGTAGGTCAAATCTGAGTGGTTATTGCACTTACTGTTAGCAAAGAACACTGCATGTGAACACAGGTACAATTAAACCTGGTTACTTAGTCTACACATTGACATTACTATCTGAAAATGCAATGTGATGGCCTTCATTTGGCCAAAAATATACAGTAATTGATGGGCCTACCGCATGATAACCATAATTGTAACTTGGATTGTAAGAGGATTAAATGCTAAAAAGTGTGAATGGATTGGGAAAAAAATATGAAATGAAATGAAGAAATTAAAGAAAGCTGCCCAGAATTATCGTTTGGTAAGGTGGGTGGCCAATAAATTTAATTAATAAATAAAAAGAAAATTATGCCCTTGTGAAACGAAGAGAATACAGAAGGATGCAATGTGTATGAATAAAGATGACCTGGGTAGAGTAGGATAGATAAATACTTGAAGAGAACGTGAAAGTTTGATTAGGATTGATGGGTAAAGTATGTATTGGTTGATATCATTTGGGTTATTGTTGGTATATATAAAAGTAAGAATTCATAAGAGTTCGCTGTTAGTGGTTTAGTGAACAATGATATAAGAAGAACCAGGGATCAGTTTCTAGAAAATTTGTGCAGGATTTTGAGTAAAATATCTGTGGTCTGTGAAAATATACTGGTAGGTGATATAACTGGATGGGCAGGAACAAATTAAAGATAACAGAATAACAGAGATGGAAGGGAACTTGGAGGTCTTCTAGTCCAACCCCCTGCTCAAACAGGAGACTCTATACCATTCCAGACCAATGGTTGTCCAGTCTCTTCTTTAAACTCTCCAGTCTTCCAGAGCACCCAGACCTTCTCAAGGCAAACTGTTCCACTGATTAATTGTTCTCACTGTTAGGAGAAAATATAGAAAAACCAACAAGTTCATTTGAAGACCCCCAAATAGATAAAGATGGTGAGGTTTGCTTGCGTATCTTAGAAAAACTCTAGTTTTGATACATGGCTGGAGCACAAATCTGTTCATATGCCAGGGGTGTCAAATTGGCAGCCTCTGGGCCAGATGCGTCATGCACAGGCCACGCCCACCCCATCTCCGTGAATGGGAAAAACATCACGAAACATCAGATGACGGCAGCGTAACGCATCGAGTTTGACACCCATGATATGTACACATGAAAAAGGAATGAACCCAAACTTTTGCTACTTTGCTTACAGTGAAACAATGAGAGTATTTGTAAAGGTTGAAATTTTTTGAATTTAAAATTTTTGATATTGTAAAAAAGAGAAAAATTGATAGGGCAAAAAAAAAAAAGTGGAAGAAAAACTGGAGTAAAAACAGAATGATTGCCATATTCAGAGAAGATAGACTAATTTCTTTTAAGAATGAATGGAAATTGAAGATAAGAACAGAATTCCCTGAGGAATTCCCTGAGGTTGGGCTCCAGCATGAGTCTGAAAGCTCGGAAGACAAAATTTCTGTCCTGATGACCAACCTGGATTGGATCCTGCAATTTTGTCCTGTGACACATATATTTGCCTTCATTCATAAGCTAAGAAGATGTGGAAAGTCTTCAAACAGGATAAAACGAATTCGGTTACAGGATGTGGATTTATGATTAAGTAGAAATACAAAAGAAGCTATTTGGTGAAAATGATGCAGTGTAAAGATGCTGTGGACTAGAACAAAATACATATAATGATTTATTTAAATGCCATAAGAGATTATACCTAAGGTATAAAACTTAGCTGCAAACTGTGTAGTTAAAGAAAACAAGGAATCATCACATGAAAAGAGTGCAAATGCAAATTGATTTGTATAGAAATCAAAAGTGGGCGAGAAACTACAAGGCATAGACATGTTATGTTAAAGATTTGTGTTAAAATATGGATGTGGTTTGCTAATGGAGTAGTTATGGTACTTTGTTGAATGTTTGTGAATACTGCATCTGTACCTGTTGATTGAAAGGATGCCATTATTGTTCCCTTATACAAAGGGAAAGGTAACAAGAATGAGTGAAGGAACTACAGGTGGATTAGTTTATTAAGTGTAGCTGTGAAGGTATTTGGCAGAACTCTGACTGAAAGGATATGAGAGGTGACAAAGAGCACAATCTGGAAGTGCTGTCTGGGTTTATGCCAGAAGGAATGTGTGCAGAACAGTAAATCAATGGGAAATGAATGAATCTAGGAAAATTTATTGTACCTTTGTTGGTTCAGATGAAGCATAGGATAAAGTCAAGAGCGTGAATTACAGCCTGTTTTGCATGAAGATGGAGTTGAAGTGGTTCAGCGGTTTCTGAATGCCTCATGTGTGGCATATGATGGAAATAAAGAACATGCATCTTTTTTTCTCTGAATGCAATGCCATGTCATCAGATTAGAACCCAAATGATTTGCAATAGTAGTGGTGCTTAATGCAAAAAATGGAGCAAACAATTGCAAATTATTCACAAATGGCAAAACAAGTGAGATGGATGTGTGTATTTAGATAGAATCTTTACGAAATATGGGGAAATGGATGGAGACATTTTAAAATGTGCTAAGGTGAGTGCTGCAGGAAGTACATTGTCTGTGGTCAAGAATGAATGTTTGTTGAAAGAAATAAAAATGGTTGTGTCTTAAGAGTCTGGCTCTACCCACCTCATTCCTGAAAGTTGGGAATGAGAAGAAAATTATGAAAGTTAGTTGGATGCAATGGGAATCAGCATCTAAGAAGTAAGCGTGGTAAAGTAGGAAGTGACAGGGTAAAAAAGATGGGTACATAATGTGGATGAATTTACAGCAAGAGTGACACAATCTATACAAGTTAAACTTGAGTTGTTGAAAAAACAATTAGAGAATAAGTTGAATAAAATTACTGATGATATTAAACAAGTGAATGACAACATGTTCTTCTTACAACATAGAACAAAATAGAATTTAATGGCAAAAGGCTATAGTATTTTTATTTATTTATTTAAAACATTTATTTAGCTGCCCAACCAGCTAAATAAACCAGCTCTGGGAAGCTCCTAATTCATGATTATATATATATATATATATATAATCAACTGATAAGGAACAGAGCCCGTGGCTTAGTGGCTAAAACTCCTGCCTAAGATATATACAGCCCGGGTTCAAATCCCAGTAAGGGTATGGCTAGCTGATGAAAGCTAATTAGCTCGAAATAGATCTATACTAGTCTCCCTTTATTTATTTATCAGTACAAATATAACATACATACATACATACATACATACATACATACATACATACATATATATATATATATATACCTATAAAATATAATAAGTTAAAATATAAAACATTAAAAAATTATTTAAACAGCAAACTGATCCTTGCTAACAGACCATCATATAATCCCCCAACACTTTGGGGAAAAGCAAGGTCTTTAAGACCTTCGGTAAAGTAAGGATAAAGGGCCCCCTCGCACATATGTGCTAGTTGTTCCCAACTCTAGGGGGCGCTGTTTTAAAGCCAAAGAGCCAGCGCTGTCCAAAAATGTCTCCGTGGCCATGTGTGACTAAACGCTGAAGGCGCATGGAACGCTGTTACGTTCCCACCAAAGGTAGTCCCTATTTTTCTACTTGCGTTTTTACATGCTTTTGAACTGCTAGGTTGGCAGAAGCTGGGACGAGTAATGGGAGATCTCTCCATTATGTGGCACTAGGGATTCGAACCACTGAACTGCTGACCTTTCTAATCGATAAGCTTAGCGTCTTAGCCATTGACCAACCACGTCCCTATTTAAGACCTTATGGAAGGCTAAAAGGAGCCTGCTGAACTTTTGGGGCAATTGCTAATGAAAGTTATTCTTTGGAAGTTATTCTTTTCTATATTTTTCATTTCTTTTCTTTTTTTTTGTTCTGTACTCCTATTTTTGCTTTTTCCATGACCTCCTCTTTTTTCCCCTGTAATTTTTTTTTGTTTCCTTACATTTTATCTTTTTTTTAATGTAATATTTTTTTAAAAAATGTCTGTTTGAAAACTAAGTAGTGCCTATATTTTGATTTAGTATCAAAGAATATCTATACATTGAGATTTTTTATAAAACAGCATTGAGTAGTAGTGTTCCATTAGGAAATCTCAGAGCTGCAGACTATAGACCAGAGGTCTTCAAACTTGGCAACTTTAAGACTTGTGGACGTCAACTCCCAGATTCTGGGAGTTGAAGTCCACAAGTCTTAAAGTTGCCAAGTTTGGGGACCCCTGCTATAGACTAACCATGTGAAAAAGGTGTCTTTGCGGGTGGAGGGGTCAGTAATAAAATAATGTTGGCCATAAGCATGAAAGGGCAGGGTTTGCACTGTGATGTCACAACCCATATTTGTGATTCCACCCATCACAGGTTAGATATGGGTAGCGAAGCCTGCAATAAAACAATGGGAAATTCCTTCCATTACCACCAGGAGAACTGCAATTGATGTGTCCAAAGAGTCTCCATGAATCATGTTGAACCTGAGTGAATATTTATTTTTTATTTTTTATTTAATTTGGCTTGTCAAGCATGTATGAGAAAACAAGTATAAGTATGAATATAACATGTAAACATATAAGTATAAGCAGATATAAGTATATACATAAGAAATGAGTACAAATAAGCATGTTAAATCCACCACATACATAAATGTGTAAAGCGTGTGTACAATGTCCCTCTGGTTAATGTAATTGAAAGTAACTCCCAAAACAGGTGTTAATGGTCATTTCCCAATCTCAAAAGAGGGGAAGAACATAGTTGTAGCAGAAAGAACCTGAATCCAGCTCCTGGGAGCTCAGAAAGGAGGTACCTTTTATGCTCTGAATGATTTAAATCCTGCAAAAACAACTTAGTGATTGTTACCAAGGACTGGACTTTGAAATGTTGATAAGAATGAGAGAAACTCCATCTTCCCAGCCCAGATCTGTCCAGATGTTTTGATCTAACAATTGCAGTGCTGGGAACTGAATCCAACGGTAGAGCACCAATATGAGAAAGACTGCCTAACCCCCTCCCCCACAGCCCCTAGGTCAAATTCCATACTTCAAGCTTCCGCAAAATTTTCAGCCTCCAAAAGTGTTGCGATTACAGTTCCTAGATTGGCTTTCTTCAATGGAAGGTTAACATATCATGAGAAAATGAGTCATTTGACTTGCTTGTTGTGTTTGTGGATTACCTACTATATAGTACTGTGATGATTTCACAATATGGTTTCTTTTCTTCCTATGTATTGCCTTATTTTATTTATTTATTTTATTTATTTAGTTTGTACGAGATAACAGGTATAAGTATAAACATGGACATAAATACAGGAAATGGGTACGAATAAATGGGGACAATAGGATAGGGACAGTAGGCACGCTGGTGTACTTATGTACGCCCCCCTACAGACCTCTTAGGAATGGGGTGAGCTCCATGCTAGACAGTTTAAGGTTAAGGTTTTGGGGGTTTGAGGATATAACAACAGTCATGTAGTGCATTCCAGGCATTGTTCCCTCCGTTGCTGAAGTCGTATTTTCTGCAATCAAGTTTGGAGCGGTTTACTTTGAGTTTGTATCTATTGCCCATGTATTATTGCGGTTGAGGTAGTCATTGACAGGTAGGATGTTGTAGCAGACCATTTTGTGCACTAAGCTTAGGTCAGACCATAGGCGGTGTAGTTCTACGTTGTCCAAAATTTCAAGCCTGGTGGCATAAGAGATTCTGTTGTGAGTAGAGGAGTGGAGGACTCTTGTCGTGAAATACCTCTGGACTTGCTCAACTGTATTAATGTCCATTAATACAGTGTGGATTCCAGGCAGATGAGCTGTTAATACTAAAGCTTTGCCAAATGGCCAAGGCATGGCAGCTCCTTTTTTATTCCTTAGCTCTCAGGCATTTATACAGCTTAGATGCAGAGCAGAATGCCAGAGAAAGGTCAAGACCCAAAAGGTTAAAAAAAAAAGGCACCTCCCTTTTATAAGAGGACTTTTGTGTTGCTCTTTTGTTCACCAGCCAGTTAAGGCCTCCTTAAGGGAAACCTCATCAGGTGTGTTCTCCAAAGGATTAAAATACTCCCTTTCCCTGATCCTAGCCATATCCTCTTTGCATCACGTGAGTTATTTGGTAGGCACCAATGAGTCTTTTCACACTAAAGGCCAAAAGAGCTATTTGCTTTCAGGTTAAAAAAAAAACTACTTTAATTCAATGTTTTTCAAACTTGGAAACTTAAAGATGTGTGGACTTCAACTCTCAGAACACCACTCACCCACCCTGTATTGGCTGTGAATTCTGGGAGTTAAAGTCCACACCTCTTAAAGTTTCCAAGTTTGAAAAACATTAAGTTGAAGTATATTTTTTACCTGAAAGCAAATCACTCCTTTGGCCTTTGGTGTGAAAAGACTCACTGCCTACCAAATAACTTCAACTCACACTGGCTGGGAATTCTGGGAGTTAAAGCAGTGGTGGGCTGCTACTGGTCTGGACTAGTTCAGGCAAACTGGTCGACCACCCACTCGCCCCGGTGCTATGCTGTCCCATTTAGCCTGGTTTTTGATGCTGCACGCATGCACGCAAGGCATGCACGCGAGAGAAGCGCACGGGCAGAAGGCTGGGCACATGCACGGATGGTGTGCACTCACATTTTCGGTGCTGGGCAAAACGGTTGTTAATTCATGTGCCACCCACCTCTGAGTTAAAGTCCACTCATCTAAAATTGGCAGGTTAGGAAAACATTGCTTTAACTCAGTGCTTCTCAAATAGTGGGGTGCGCCCCCCAGGGGGGGCACGAGGCTCCGTAAAGGGGGGCGCGAAGGCTCCCTTTCCATCTGGGTGCAAACGAGGAGCCAGGAGCAATAGGCGGGGTCCCGCCACCACATTCAACAGTTTGCTTTCAAGTGGGCTCAGCCCGTGTGTAAATCTCCTCTTGCAACCCTCGCTTGCTCTGGGGATGAAGTGTAGCGGGCGGCTGCGAGGGGGTGCTCAACCCTCGCACGCCCTGAGCCGTTGGAGCTGCTTTCGGGCTTACCTCGCTTGCGTCTCCTCTGGGCTAACTGGCGGCGAAGGCGGCAACGGTGGTGGCGAAGGCGGCGGACTGGAGTTTCCCGACAAGGTTGCCTGTCCGACCAGCCCCCGTGGCTCCTGGCTGAGGGAGGAGCTGCCGCTTCGGAAACCAAACATGAAAGAAAGATTGGATGCCACCGGGGCAGCCCGCGTTGCTTTGCAGCTTCATTGGAAGGCCCAAATTGGAAGCAAAGCCAATCAATTTTAGTGGGTCTTAACTCTCTGGTAGATAAGACACAACAGTGTCACCCAGCATCTGACTTCTCGTCGGAAGCATTGCATTATTCAATACAGTGTTATGCAGAGGTGTACTTATAACAATTTTATAGACAAATGATACTATTTACAGTCGCGTGGGGGGGGCGCGAAATGTTTTCTTCTTCCTAGGGGGGGGCATGACAGAAAAAAATTGAAAAGCACTGTTTTAACTTAACAAATCTTTATAGATACCACCAGACAGACGATGGATGTAGAAGACAACGTAAAAATACTTTTCCTATAGTGAACAAGGCAAGGAAGGGAAAATGACTATCTCCTATGAACCTATGTCATCAGGAATATAGAGCCAACAGCACAATCAATGCACAAGCAAAATGTATTAAATTACTACTCACATGTTTACACAAGTACAACAAAATACTGAGGAGAAAAATACAGTTTACACCACAAAAAATGAGAGTCATACAAAGCCTATTTTTACTACCAAAGACTACAACATCCCAGTAGCTATTGTATCTGTTTAGTCTTCACTTTTTCAGATGCCTACATTCTTGGCTGAAACCACGGAGACTTACTAAAACCAAATCTACTAAGAAATGGTTTGTTTTAATATGGTTTGTTGAAGCTACAGTTTCTTTAACAGGTTAATCAATAAACCATACTTTTAAAATCACATAAATGTCTGATGCAAAATCAAAAAACAATGTATAATCTCAGTCACTACAGTATTTTTCACCCACTTGAATTAATTAGTCTTCTCCAACTTGGCCCCATCCAGATATATTGGACTGTAATGATAGCTTTGCCAGGTACCATGTCCATTCTGGTTGGAGACAATGGGAAGTGCAACCCAACACAACTGGGGGCTAATATGTTGGGAAACAATACTTGAGATATTCTGAAGGATTCATTCTTGCTTGACTCCCCTGTGTGGTGGAGCAATACAGAAAGCAGGAAAAGCTGGTTGTGTTAGGAATTCAGCTGCTGTTACAATTTTTCACTCTATGAACTTGGAAAAACTCCGTCTCTGACGTCTAAATAGTCTCCAAGATCAAAGTCCCTCTTCATAAAAATAAAATTACTTGCCAGTTTCCCCCTTCAATAGATCTGCACATTTGGAAATCTGTGGCCTCTGAATATTATAACTTCATTTTTCTCCAGATTAAGACAACATGATCAAAGTTCAGGAATTTGGGAGCTGGATTCTGACTGTATCTGAAGAGAGATAACTGTATAAGGTGGCTGACACCAAACTTGCTAACTCTGAGGAAATATGTCAATACTAATTTTGGGCTAACCAATAGGATTCAAACACTAGTTATAATTAGCTACAGAATCCTGGGAATTTATGGCAATTATGACATTATGGGTTTTGAATTAAAATTCAGAGTTCATAATTAACATAGCTCTGGCACTGAAATATTAGCGCCAAAATTAATATATTATGGTCTAGAGCAGTGGTAGTCAACCTGGTCCCTACCGCCCACTAGTGGGCATTCCAGCTTTCATGGTGGGCAGTAAGGGTTTGCTGTAACTCTACTTTATAAATTTTATAAAGTAAAGTTACTTCCTTACTTTATAAATCACCATTACTGTGGAACCGGTGGGCAATTAGAAAATTTTACTACTAACAGAGATACAAAAGTGAGCGGTATGTATAAAAAGGTTGACTATCCCTGGTCTAGAGTCTTGAACTGTAGCTGTCCACGTTACAATATAATATAATCCATGCTTGGACAATGCTGCCTATGATCTGACCTAAGCATAGTACACAAAATTGTCTGCTACAGCATCCTAGCCGTCAACAACTACTTCAGCTTCAACCACAATAATACATGGGCAAACAATAGATACAAACTCAAAGTAAACCGCCCCAAACTTGATTGCAGAAAATACGACTTCAGCAGCAGAGTGGTCAATGCCTGGAATGTTCAATCTGACTCTGTTGTTACATCCTCAAACCCCCACAGCTTCAAACTTAAACTGTCCACCGTGGACCTGTCTTGTCTTTCTCAGTACTCTTTTCAAATTTGGATACTGTCTCCTTTGTAAACAAATTACTAGTCTACAGAGACAGATTACCTATCTAGAATCTCTAATCTGTGCTCTCCAAGCAGAAATTAGGTGTCCAATTCGGCCATTCCACTCTATGGAAATGCCACACTATCAGCCCCCCCCTACCACAAAGATCCTGCAGGAGAAGAGCAGTCTGGACAACCGTGGGATCTGGCACGGTGAGAGCTGTGAACCATAAACACAAAGCTTTTGCTGTGACCCAGCATAACAGATATAGCGCCCTTGCTGACCCTAATGGGGACACTAAAGAGACAGGTCAAAGTAGTTGTGATAATGATGACTCAAATAAGCAGGGGATCATGGTCCAAAATGAAGAACTTACTTCGGAAAGGTGAAATGGGGAACCAGGTATCACACATCAGTCGCACAAGAAGAGCAAGGTATGCAAAAAGAGAAGCCACCTTCTGGTTGGTGATTCAATCATAAGGGATGTAAATTTAGGAAAGGATATGGAGGTTTTAAAAGAGGTGAGGTGTCTGCCAGGTGCTACTGCCAGCAGAGACAAGAGGCGTATTCTTAAGATAGTCAAGAATACAAGTAAGGACTGTGACATTGATGCTATTATACATCTTGGCACAAATGATCTTTCCCCAAAAGTTGTACTTTCTGTGAAGAATGATTTCCAGAGCTTGGGGTATGAACTTAGTAGTGTAGGTTGTAAGCTTATCTTTTCAGAGGTTTTACCAGTATATAAGGAACAAAAAGGGAAGGGCCAGCGTGTAGCAGAGTTTAATGTTTGGCTAAAGGAGTGGTGTAAAAGGGAAGGCTTTGGTTTTATTAGTCATGATGCCTGTAGCTGGTCCAATGAAAAACTGTACAAAAGAGATGGTTTGCACCCATCCAAGAAAGGGACTGAGTTACTTGGCATTAAATTCACAGATTTTCTGGATAAACATTTAAACTGAACAGCTGGGACAGAGAATTAATTGATACAGAACATTTCTGTCCCCAGCAATCTAAAATTCATAGGGTTATCAGTGCATGTAACACAGATGTTTGTGTTGGTAAGATTATCACTCTGCTGTCAAGCAAAACTAAGTATTTAATAGTGAGTGCCCTACATGTGCATGAATCATACAAGTGGCAAGAAAATAGGGGCAGTCAGGCATAACACAGGGCGAATTAGAAATTCAAGTAAAAGAGGGAAGATACAATATTGTTGCCATTACAGAAACTTGGGATGAAACCAACAAATGGAACATACAGCTAGAAGGAGTTAAATTATTTAAAAGAAATAGACCAAATAAAAGAGGAGGTTGAGTTGCACTATATATAAGAAATAACTACATCTCTACAGAAATAGAGCACAGCAATGATGAGAACTATCTTGAATGCATTTGGGTCAATATTAAAGGTTGGGGGGGAAATGACATTGCCATAGGTCTATACTACAGGCTACCCAACCAAGCAGAGGAAATAGATGAACTTTTTGCTAGTCAGCTAACTAAGGTATGTAGGAAGTACACCACAATAGTAGTGGGAGTTTTTAACTACCCTGACATCAACTGGGAAACAAACTCTGCACCAAGTGGAAGATCCAACAGGTTCCTAACAAACCTAGCAGACAACTTTGTTTCCCAAAAAAGTAGAGAAGGGAACAAGGGGATCAGCCATATTGGACTTAATTCTCACTAACAGAGAGGAAATGATAGAAGGTGTTGAAGCCACAGGAACCCTGGGGGCAAATGACCATGCAATATTGGAATTCAACATTATGCAAACACAAGTAGTAGAACAAAGTGAAACTAGAGTCTTGGACTTTAAGAGAGCTAATTTCAATAAACTTAGAGAGAGCTTGGGAAAAATTCCATGGATGAGAATCCTCAAGGGGAAAACAACTCAAGAAGCTTGGGAAATTTTGAAAAATGAGATTATAAAAGTCCAGTCTAGCACAATACCAATGAAGAAGAAAAATAACAGCTCCCAAAAGAAACCAGCTTGGCTGCATAAAGAACTGTCTGAAAAATTGAAAGACAAAAAAGATAAGTATAAAAAGTGGAAAGAGGGGGACATAACTAAGGCAGAATATCAGCAAATAGCCCGAGCATGTAAAGATGAAGTGAGGAAAGCTAAGGCTCACAATGAAGTAAGGCTTGCCACAAAAGTAAAAAATAACAAAAAAAGCTTCTTCCAACATGTTAAAAACAAGAAAAAGGTTAAGGAAACAATTGGTCCATTGCTGGGAGAAAGTGGCAAGAAGGTGACAAGCAACAGGGAGAAAGCAGAACTATTTAACTCATGTTTTGTATCTGTCTTTACACAAAGGGATAAAACAGTCCAACCTATCAAAAACAGCACCACAAAAATCAGATTAGGAACACAAGTTGAAATAGGGAAGAAAATGGTAAGTGAGCACTGTCTACCATAGATGAGTTCAAATCACCCAGACCAGATGGATTACACCCCAGGGTTCTGAAGGAACTGGCAGACGAGATCTCAGAACAACTGAACTATATCTTTCAGAGATCCTGGAGCACCAATGAACTTCCCATCTTCAAAAAAGGAAAAAAAAACAGACCCAGAAAACTACAGACCCATCAGCCTGACCTTAATACCAGGGAAGATTCTGGAAATGATAATCAAGCAACAAATTAGCGAACACCTAGAAGCAAACTAAGTAATAGCCAAAAGCCAACATGGGTTTGTCAAAAACAGATCATGCCAGACTAATCTTATTGCATTCTTTGATAATGTGACAAAATTAGTGGACCAGAGAAATGCCGTCGATATAGTTTACTTGGACTTCAGTAAGGCATTTGATAAGGTAGACCATCACCTACTACTAGATAAAGTAGAAGAATGTGGGTTAGACAGCATCACCACCAGGTGGATTCGTAACTGGCTGACCAACCGCACTCAACGTGCAGTTCTCAATGGAATGGCATCTTCATGGAGGGAAGTATGCAGTGGAGTACCCCAAGGCTCTGTTTTAGGCCCAGTACTCTTCAACATCTTCATCAATGATTTGGATGAGGGAATAAATGGGGACCTCATCAAATTTGCAGATGACACCAAGCTGGCAGGAATAGCCAACACTCCAGAAGATAGGCTTAAGATACAGAAGGATCTTGACAAACTTGAACATTGGGCACTATCTAATAAAATGAAATTCAATGGTGAAAAGAGTAAGGTTCTACATTTAGGCAAGAAAAACGAAATGCACAGGTACAGTATAGGTGGTACCTTGCTCAACAGTAGTAACTGTGAAAGGGATCTTGGAGTCCTAGTGGACAACCATTTAAATATGAGCCAGCAGGGTGCAGCAGCTGCCAAAAAAGCCAACGCAGTTCTAGGCTGCATCAACAGAGGGATAGAATCAAGATCACGTGAAGTGTTAATACCACTTTATAATGCTTTGGTAAGGCCACACTTGGAATACTGCATTCAGTTTTGGTTGCCACGATGTAGAAAAGATGTGGAGACCCTAGAAAGAGTGCAGAGAAGAGCAACAGAGATGATTAAGGGACTGGAGACTAAAACATATGAAGAACAGTTGCAGGAACTGGGTATGTCTAGTTTAATGAAAAGAAGGACTAGGGGAGACATGATAGCAGTGTTCCAATATCTCAGGGGTTGCCACAAAGAAGAGGGAGTCAAGCTATTCTCCAAAGCACCTGAGGGTAGGACAAGAAGCAATGGGTGGAAACTAATCAAGGAGAGAAGCAACTTAGAACTGAGGAGAAATTTCCTGTATATTTTGCGGTATAGGGTTTCCTGCCTAGGCAGGGGGTTGGACTAGAAGACCTCCAAGGTCCCTTCCAACTCTGCTATTGTATTGTACTGTAAGACCTCATCCCATTTCTAAGAGGTCCATAAAGGGGGCGTGCACCAGCTTGCCTACCATCCCTTTCCTACTGTCCCCATTTATTTGTACTCATTTCCCTTGTTCATGTCCATATTTATACTTATACCTGTTATCTTGCACATGTTTCACAAACTAAATAAAATAAATGAATAAATAAAATAAATATGGGAGTTCTTCTGAATATCTACTATTAAAGCTAAGTAGGAGAAGACCAACCATCACCTCCTGGCCCTGCTTAAATTTTTCACATCAAAAAACGTTTCAAAAGTCATTTTGTCAGCTCTCCAAATACCCCAAACAAGACTGATTTGTTCCAAGTGCATAGCCTCAGGGAAACCAAGCAAGCATGCCTGATGCTACAGATGATTCCTGAACTCAAAGGCTAACTGAAGTCACGTGGCAGAAAGGGAGGGGATCCATCATGTGCACAGGGTTAAGGAAGCAAAGGCGGGAGGGAGGGAGGGAGCTCTAGGGCAATTTAACAAAAGCTGCCTTACAGGAGCTACCCAGGTGGTCCAGGGGCCCTGAAGCTTGACCTGGGGGGGGAGGGAAACACAATTGGGAAGCATTCACCTGTAATCAATCGGGCTGAGTTGCCAGACCTTCTGATGCTGAAAATAACCAGATTCCAGTTATTAATTTGAAGTTAGCAATTGAGGGTAATTCCACTAAATGGTCTGGAAAAGAACAAACTGAGGAACAAGTTGGATCCGGGATTAACCCCCCCCCCCAAAAAAAAAAAGACTCGACCTCTCTTGGCCTCAGTGGCTTTATGTGCATTGGCGTTAAAATAGCAGCAGACACAAAGATCCTTCTGACACACCAACATTACAGTCCAAAAGGCATTTAGGAAAAGGAAAACATACATTCTTCCCTCTCAGTTCATGGGGTGAATCCATGCTGTTGCTTATCTTAATTTAAGTTTTGAGTGAATGTATACCAATGACTTTGAAACCCCTTTATTTTTGAATATACGGACTCTTCTTCTTAAGCTGAATATTGAATCCACATATTGCCTTCGTCTAGAAGGTGTTCAAACTCAATGAAACTACATGAGAAGAGACTTCCACAGTGGTTCTAGATCAGGGCAGAAGGAAGTTAGCACCCACCCCTCTCCTAGGAAAATGAAAGATTTTAGGAAATGTTAAAAGGGCAGAATATTTCCCCTAACTCAGAGGCCCCCTCACCTTTGTTAATGGGCCATTAAGGCCTTGGCCAGCTTATCTACAACACAAAAGACATGGCCTCCAGGACATAATAGGACCCATCTAGCAACAGAACTCACCACATGGCACCTGGTCAACCAAACTTGGGACTCAAAACACAACCTACAAAGTTACCCCTGCATGACCCCATGGGAGTCTGACAATCAATCAGAATACAAGTTTAAATTCAAAAGCCCAGAGAGGGCATAAAACCCTGGCACTCTCCGCATCTCTTGCCTTTTTTCTTCAAAAAAGGGATCTTCAAACCATGTGATCCTGTCCACCATTAAACCATCTTTCCAAGCAGCCTCCATGTTTCCAGTGTCTTTTTCCCCACTTGGAACTGGACCCAGAAGGACATTTCTTCCAACAGGGCTGTCAAGCTTGCGTCCCATAGGACGGATGCGCCATGCGCTGGCCACCCCGGTTTAGTGAAGGGGAAAAAGTCACGATACATCACGTGACAATGCCATGACAATGCAAGTTTGATACCCTTGTTCTAGATGCTCTTAATGAAATGTTTTTGGAACACAGATGTACTAAGAGAACATCTATCTTAAAATTCCGGCTGCAAGTGGGAGGTTATATTTTAGGCAGGAATGGAGATTTAAATCTTTCTGGCAGTTGAAGCATCTGGATATGTGTAGCCCATGGAAAAGACAACTAAGTGGAGATATGGTAGCAATCTTCAAATGACATTCCCTATTCAACCAGATGGTAGGGCCAACATAGGTAGGGTTAACATAAGGAAGGAGATTCAAGACTACATCAGGCTGACTGAAGGAGCTGTCAGCCAGTAGAACAGGGTGCCAAATGAAATGATGAGTTCTTCTTCATTGAGGTCTTCAAATAGAAAGTGATTATGTGCCAGAGTTGTTCTAGCAGATCCTAGAGTGAACAAGAAGTTCACTCAAGTTCACTGCCATTGGCCCTGGGGATCCCAAGGAAGTGTGAAGCCTATTGAACAATTAAACTGTGTATACCGTATTTTTCTGAGTATAAGATGCACCTTTTTTCCTCAAAAAAGAGGCTGAACATCTGGGTGCATCTTATACATCGAATACAGCATTTTTTGCCTCCCGAAGCCCCGCCCCTTCACCCAAATGGCCATGCATAGCCTTATGGAAG
Source organism: Natrix helvetica (assembly GCF_964273705.1). NCBI lineage: Eukaryota > Metazoa > Chordata > Lepidosauria > Squamata > Natricidae > Natrix > Natrix helvetica. Next base: position 32,784,565 of record NC_138548.1, read on the forward strand.
TTTTCAGAGAGCTCCTGGGGGCTGGGAAGGGCAGAAATGAGCACAAAAGGGCCATTTTGCCCCCCCAGCCCCCAGCAGCCCCTCTATAAGCCTCCATAAGGCTATGCATGCAATTTTTTTGACAGAAAATGGGCCCATTTTCTGCTCATTTTTGCCTCCCCCCCGGAGCACTCTGCAAGCCCCCCCCCCAGGCTATTCATGCCTTTTATTTGAAAAAAAAACGGGCACGTTTTCCCGAAAAACGTGCCGTTTTGGGGAGGTTTGCAGAGTGCAAAAACTTTTTTTTTCCTTTTCGGAAAGCTCTTTAGTTAGAGTGATTGATGAGAATTACATTGATCAAGTGCTGTGCCAGCAGAAACAAAGTTTTAGTTGCTACAGGTTGTCAGTGATTTCCTTCTCCAGCACATGGATAAATACACCTGGAAACATCTACCTACCTACCTAATCTCTCTCTCTCCCTACCTACTTACTGTATTTCTCTCTCTCTATCCCTCTATCTACTTACCTACTCTCTCTCTCCCTACCTATCTGCTGTATTTCTCTTTCTCTATCTATCCCTCTATCTACCTACCTACTCTCTCTCTCTTTCCCTACCTACCTACTGTATTTCTCTCTTTCTCTCTCTCTCTCTCTCTCTCTCCACCTACCTACCTACCTACCCCCCCTCTCTCTCCCCCTACCTACCTACTGTATTTCTCTCTCTCTCTCTCTCTCTCTCTCTCTCTCTCTCTCTCTCTCTCTCTCTCTCTCCCTCTCTCTCTCTCTCTCCCCCCCTACCTACCTACTGTATTTCTTTCTCCCTCCCTCTCTATCCCTCTATCTGCCTACCTACTTTTTTTAAAAAATGCCTCTTCAAAACCTTGGTGTGTCTTATACTCCAGGGCGTCTTATACTCCAAAAATACGGTAGTTAAATGGCACCCTCCTCTGTATTTTTTCTATTTTTTTTAAATGCAGCATTCATTTATTTTTAATTTGACTTAAATGTCAGAATGTTTTGATTATTAGTTGTGTTTATGCCACCCAGATTAACATGCAATGGAGATGGATGGCCCTAAACATTGAATCAATAAATAAAAACATATAAAGATGAAAAAGCAGCTATTTTAAAAATTAAAATGAGAGAGGTGCCTATGCAAGATTATTAGAGTATAAGGACCAAAGATAAATACAATGAATATCAGCAAGATTAATCTGGAAAAAAAATGTCTCTAGAATGGTTGTCATGCTGACAGCCAAGGCTTCTAAATAAGCACACCAGGTGTGTGGTTGCAATTCTGCATTTCCCAGAAGCCCTCTAGGGAGATTTACCTGACCCTGACTAGTCAGGTAGATGATACAATTAAGCATTCTGACTTTCCTGATAATTCATCTTTCTAAGAAGTTAGGAATTATGAGCAATAGCACTGTTAGAGCAGGAGAGTGTCCGGAACCTTCCTGCAAGTAAACACCTGGGCTTCCCACTTATCACTTTCTTTGCCTGCAACAATTACTCACCGGTGTGCTCCTCCCACCCCTCCATGGGTGCTGCTCCCCCCTTTCTGTCTTTTGACATGCAGGCCAGTGGTGGGTTGCTAACCGGTTCACTACCGGTTCGTTTGTGCACATGTACATTCTCGTGCTCACACACAACACTTCTGCGCATGCACAAAAGTATTCAGGCAGGTGGGTGGAGCCTCCCACCGCCACCACTACCGGTTTGGCTGAACCGGGCCGAACCAGGAGTAACCCACCTCTGATGCAGACTTGTGTAAACCACATAAGAATGTTCTGGGCACTCCTGCCCCTTTCATGTATCCACAGGACCACTACTGTCCTGATTTTATAAGATGTATGTATTTTAAAATCTGTGGGCTGTGAGGTCATTGCCCTATGTCAAATGATCCAGTCTCATTGATGGAGTGGTAATGGTTAATAGAATCAGAGTTCTGAGTAAACCAAGAGCATCTCTACTTCCTCTGTCATATAGTCTTTTAGATATTTGTAAGCTGTTATCATAATTCAGTCCTCTTTTCTACAAGCTAAACATGCCCAACAGTTTTAACCATTCCTCACTAGGCATGATTTACAGATCCTTTGCCCTGGTAGTCTTTTCTGAACTCAGTCTAAATTCGATGTCCTTTTAGATGTCCCTCATAATTACCCAAAGTACTCTAAATATGATCTAACTATCAAAATGTATTATTGGATGATTCCCTCCCATAATCTGGAATCAACCCTTCTCTTAATGCAGCCCAAAACTGGCTTGGTCCCTTTAGCAGTTCACCTCAAAGTCAGCTTGGGGACCTATAGAACTTTTATATCTTTCTGCCACACCCTGTCATTGTTAGGGGGGAGATTCCACTCTGAATTAACGAAGCGTGGATCGTGGCTTCTCCTGGTAGCATACTTCTGAAGACAAGCAAAAATAAACCCGAAGCAAGATCTAATAAAAACATTTTTAATATAAAAGAAAATAAAAACACAAAAGTGCTAACTCAATTAACTACATTTTGGCAAGAGTTATGTTGCCCACCTTCTTGGCAGGCGAACGGAAGATCAGAAGAGAAAGTTAAGGAATGTGAATGAGCAGGCGCACTAAATCACTTGCAGATAAGAACTGGGGCATGCGCAATAAATTTTCAGCACAGCTAAGCAAACTAATTAACGCAGTGACAGTCATAAAGCTAATTCTTGCCTAAATTAAGTATCTACTTTTTATTTGTTTATTTATAAACCCACCTTTATTACTCATAGAAATAACTGAAGATGGCAAACATATCCAACGCACATTTCCTCCTCCTATTTTCTCCACACAACAAACCTGTGAAGTGAGTTGGGTTGAGAGAGGGAGTTGGCACAAAAGTCACCCAGATAGCTCTCATAGCTAAGGTGGGACTTAAACTCACAGCCTCTTGCTTTCCAGTCTGGTGCCTTAACCACTGGACCAAACTGAAATGTCAATGTCTGTAGGGGGAATGAAAAAGCCTTTTGCTGAAGACCTCTCAGAGCAACTGGCCCAGAGGCAGCATTCAGCAGGTTCTGACCAGTAGCGGAAATTTTGAGCAGTTTGGAGAACCGGTAAATACCGCCTCTGACTGGCCCCGCCCCCATCTATTCTCTGCCTCCCGAGACCCAACTGATTGGAAGGGACTGGGGATTTTGCAGTAACCTTCCCCTGCCATGCCCACAAAGCCACACCCTCCAAGCCACGCCCACAGAACCGGTAGTAAAAAAAAATTTGAATCCCACCACTGAACTGGCCTGTTATCCGAGCACTAGACAAGATGAAGTCAGCTTTATATCTCCCTTCTCTGCAATTGTTAAAACTGTGCAAATCCATTATTTTTCTTTTAAGTGTTCTCACAGAAAAATGTTTTTGGCAGAAGCAGCCCTACTAGAACATTCCCAAACTGATGTATTGGCAACAGTTGCCTTTTTGGTTCCTGAAGTATTCTCCTAATAATATATTGTGCAATATTATTTAACATTCCCCCCCCCCCCAGTATGTTTCCTTCCACCTCTGGTGAAAAAAAATATTAATATTTGTGAATAAAAAAAATATCTTAGTATTTATCAGGGCAGAGAATCCTTTTCTTTCCTGGTATCTGCTTGGAATTTCCTTTTCTTCAATCAATGTCTTGCGGACTTGGCCTCGGAATGCAATGACTGTGTATAGTACAAAACTTTTGAAACAAATAACCTTTTCCTGACATGCGATAAAATGTTAAAACTACACCCACACGAACACATACACATACTCCGTCCTCTCTAGTTGCTCTCTTCTTGGCTGTAGAAAGCTGAACATCTGCTTTGATTTAGTCGTGATGGAACCCTTGCTTGAAAAGGCATTACTTAATCAGCTTGCCAGATGACCTAAACCATGGCGGAAGGCTGGACCACAGAACCATCTTCAAACCTGTTTGTCAACTGAAACGAAAGAAGAGTAGCTGTTTAAAACAATGCTTAAAGGAGGAATTTCCCTTCCCTCCTTGCTACAATTTATAATGTACTAGCTGTTAACCCAGCATTGCCTTGGCATTTATTTATAGGGGGGAAATGTCTGGACCAAACATAATTTCTAACGTTGGGTTTTTCCCCTTACCAAAGGGAGCCCCCTTGTGGAGTACTGTGAAGCCGTTACCACAGCAACTCCACTGCTCTGTATAGTAGAAGCCATTTCAAGGCACAACAGGCTGTATCTTAACAGAACACCGAGGGGTGTTAGGGGTTTATTAGCCCCACAGTATTTATTTCCAGAGGGTAAGCTATCTGTGCACCAAATTGCTTGAGGCACTCCAGAGTTCTGTTGGAACACACACACACACACACACACACACACACACACACACACACACTTTTATATATATAGCCTTGCTGTGGCCCAGTCTGGTTAAATGGAAAAGAAAGAAAAGAGAAAGCGCAAGTTTCTAATATGTTTAATTTCACAATGCTTGTGGGTATACAATATTTTTTGTTGTTCCATTGCGTGTGCAGATATAGAGATTGTCTGGTTTGCCGACTCTAGAACACGCAACATATAATTGTCCATGTGAGAAACAATCCATGTCTAGATCTAAGCCGCACAATTCTGAAGATTGGCCCTGAGCTTTATTGATGGTGATTGCAAATGCCAATCGAATTGGGAATTGCAATCTCTTAAATTGAAATGGCATAACCGTTGGAATCATAGGAATGCTAGGAATGAGGACATCTTCACCTTTGAAAAGTCCTGTCAAGATTGTTGCTTCTACGACATTGGTCATTAACTTTTTTACTGCAAGCCGCATGCCGTTGCAAAGCTTTAGTTGGTTGATATTTCGCAGCATGATAATTGGCACGCCAATTTTCAATTGCAGTACGTGCGGTGGCATCCCTGGCAGATCGAGTGAATTCAAAAATTCTTTTGGATAATTAACTGCTTCATCTGCTTCCACAACAGTGTCGACGGACTTGTATGTGACTGCCTCACTTTGAATGTTAGACCGAATAATATTGTTAACTTCGTAGACGTCTTTGTTTTTGGCCGCAAGAATAGCTCGTTCACTCAGCCAATCGTGATTCTTATAATTGGTTTGAATATGGGGAAATACTTTTTCAACCAATTCTTCTTTTGATGTCACTAAATTGCAGAAGTTATGAGGCAATGAAATTCGTCCTGAGGTCAGATCAACCGGCACTTTTCCGTTTCCAATTTCCAGCAATTGATGTGAGAATATCTCAGCTGATTGATCGTTTTGCAGCTGGACACGCATATTTGTAGTTAATTTTAATGTCTTTATGTGTTGCCACAAAGTAGAGTATTTCAGGCAAGCATTTATTTCGTCCGCTGGTGTCGATCGAGGAATTACAGGTAATGTTTGCCTGAAATCTCCTGCAAGCAATAGTAATGCGTTCCCAAATGGTCTGATGTTTCCTCCCAAATCTCACAACGATCGATCAAGAGCCTCAAGCGATTTTTTGTGCGCCATTGTGCATTCATCCCAAACAATAAGTTTGCATTTCTGCAATACTTTTCCCATGCTGGATGCTTTGGATGTTGCACGTGGGAGTTTCAATGAATTGCATATTCAATGGCAATTTCAAAGCAGAATGAGCAGTTCTTCCACCTGGTAGCAATGTTGCAGCTATTCCCAACGATGCAAGAGCTAAGACTATGTCATTTTGGGATCGAATTGCTGCCAGAATCAATGTAATTAGGAACATTTTACCAGTTCCTCCTGGCACATCTAAGAAGAAGATTTCTCCAACCCCGTTATTGACAGTTTGCATTATTTGATCATAAATGCCATTTTGCTCAAGTGGTAGCTTAGGAATATTTGATTGCACATACGACAAAAGATCAGCTGTGTTGTAATTTTGTTCATGACGCAATTCTACATCGAACGAAGCAGCAGCAGATCGATTCGGTGATGGCATTCCCAATTGATTGAGAACTTCTAAGCACAAATCTACAACGAAGCGTTGATAATGATTGAAGATCATTGAATTCAGCTGTGTAAACGACACAGCTGAATTCCAACACAATGTTACACGAAGTAATTAAATCAAAATGAAAATTAATGGAAATGTATGAAAAATGAATATAACAATGCAATCCGAAACACTGAAATGGAATCGTGAAATATTTAGTATAACATGTGTTGCTTTTACGTCCAGCAGATGGCACTGGTTTTCAAAAAAGCATGTTTTTACAAAAAATCATGTTTTTACCTGTCACAGGTGTGACATCTATATAAAATACGTATATAAAAACATGTGCGTATTCAAATGCAACGTTGTGTCAAAATTTCAAAGCAATCGGTGAAGAACGTTCGGAGATTTTGAACAAACAAACACTACATTTTTATTTATATAGATGATTGCAACAGAGATAGAGTTGGCCTCAAAAGCTTCAGAGAGGCAATAATGTCAATAATGCACTTGAATAATGATATAGTTTCAGAGGAATAACTGTTATACATGGGCAAGAAATGGCTAACCACCTTCATCTCCTGTGATGAGACGGTTAATCAATTTGCCTCCAATTTGTTGATCCATTCAGGATCAGCTCTAATTCAGCTCTTAGATCTGGTCACGTTTAAACCAGTTCCAAAATCAAGACAGCAAAGTACAATATTGCAAAGACACTTTAAGGAGGGCCTGCACCTTCTTAGCAATGAGGTCAAAATTTTATTGACTCCAAGAAACGTTTCTACTCAATAAATATAGTATGTCCTGGAGTCGCTAATATGACATGGTTGCATGGTCAACCTTGACCATTCTACAAAGTTTATAAAATTTATTTTTATTTATTTATTATTCGTATTTATAGACCGCCCCCTCTCCCGAAAAGGACTCGGGGCGGTGTACAGTCACTAAAATGCGTTATAAAATACATACATAAAACAGATAAATAATTAAATACGTAGGTGGAGGAGGTTGCAAGACTGTATATAGAATAATAAATATAGTACATTAAAAGCTCTAATAACCCAGGAGTTAAAATATTACCCAAAATTACCCATTAAAATATATCCACATAAAAGAGTTCTCATGGATTTTATTTTTCTTGAGGGAAGGATGAACCCTATCTGGACTTTGTCTTGGCTACAGTTTTTCCTATTGTGGCTGTATTATGAATTCACAGCAGCAAAACCCCCAGACTTGCTAACATCAAGATCCATGTAAATTAGGAAACCATTCTAGGCACTGGCTTTCTTGTGAAATCTTCCTGGTAAATTCTCTTCTTGGGCAGAATAAGTCTCCTTCCATATTTGTGTTCATATAATTTCTTCCTCTGCTTCCTTGAATGATTCCACTTTTGATCCCCTTACTGTCTAGAGATCCTCCAGTCTGATCTTTTCTTATTCGTTTCCACGCTGAGATCTCTCCCCTCCCCTTAGATTTAAAGAGTGACTTTACCCTTGTATTGACTTTGACAAGAATATTTTGTTTCCTTCCTTCTTTTATAGGTCTAGGTTTTGCACTCCAAAGTCCAAATTAACCTGGGTCTCTAGATCAGGGTGGGTGTGTGTGTGTCAAACTCAATTTCATTGAGGGTTGTGTTTGACCTCGGGGGGCCAGGGTGGGCATGGCAAACTTGACGTCACTCATGTTGTGGGCGCCTATAGTGGCCTGAGTGCGCTGCCAGCGAAAATGGGCTCATGAGCTCCGTTTTCGGCTGCGACTGCTTCCTGCAACCCTCTGCCAGTGAAAATGGAGCTTGAGAGGACTTACCGCGGCCCTCCTGAGCTCCGTTTTTGCCGACAGAAGCACCATGGGCCAGTCCTTTGCTATTTCCAGGGTGGCCCTGTGGGCCATATCTAAGCATCCTGCGGGCCAGATGCAGCCTCCGGGTCTTGAGTTTGACATCCCTGCTCTAGATTAATGAGTCATCATATTAACAATAGCAATAGCACTTAGACATATGTACCACTTTCCAGTGAATTCCAGCCCTTTCTAAGAGGTTTACAGAGTCAGCCTATTGCCCCCAACAATCTGGGTCCTTATTTTACCCACCTCGGAAGGATGGACGGCTTTGAGTCAACTTTGAGCCTGGTGAGATTTGAACTGCCAAATTGCAGGCAGTCGGCAGTCAGCAGAAGTAGCCTGCAGTACTGCACTCTAACCACTATGCCAACATGGCTCATATTAGTATTTAATCACTCTGTAGTTAGGAGGTTTAAACTGATCTCTGGGTGGATTGCTTAGAACAGCAAATATTTTTGATTTCCAAATATTGGATAATTGCAGCCATAAAATTGCCTCTAATCCAAAATGTTATTTTTTTTATTTAGAGATGTTGTGAATCCTCTTCCAATCCCCCATGTAAAGCAAATTCTTAGATCAACATTATTTAGTCTTTGCATCAGGATTTGCATGGAAGATTTAAACCATTAATCAGAGATTATAAACTGCAAATATACTTTTGCACGGTTTATACTGGCCAGAAGTGGTATTCTAGTGGTTCAGAACGGTTCCCCCAAACTGGTAACGGAAATTGTGGCTGGCCCCGACCACCCACCTCCTGGCTCTACGGCATCCCATTTAGGCCCTTTTTTTCACTAAAAGCGCATGCACACATGCTCACAATTGCGAACCAGTAGGGAAGATAAATGAATACCAATCCTGACCATGGCTGAATTCATCCATGAAACTACACCATCATTTATGAAATAAACTACAACTGGCTTTCTTATTTCATTAAACCAAAACTAAATAAGTAGCATTATGCCTTAATGCAGGATGTGCCTATGGCCTACACTTACCTCTCAATGCCCTGAAATTGAGAGGTTGAACTTCAGCAACAAAAGCTCCAATTTTACATAGTGCATTTTTCTTCCAGAATAACGTTGAGAATGGGAAAAAGAGGCCTCTGGAATGCAAACTGTTCTTCTTTCCAGCCTTAAATCACCTCAAGCCCCATCTATCCTGAAAGCATGCTGCCAAGATTCAGCCATTTTGTGGTCAAATTTTGGCAACTCTATGTTTGGCCAATTTTGGCAGGAGGCAGCATTTTTGAAGGGTGAAAACAGGAGCAGAATTTATCCCAGAGGCTTCCTGCTCTATTCCCATTCTTAAATCTCCCCACCGAGGAAAAAATGCGCTCCCAATTTCTAGTTAATTCGTCTGTGGCTTTTCAGCTGGTAAAGGAATTGCAGCCTCCAACACAGAAAGCTGTCACAGCGGGGAGCTTCTTCCACCCTAGAGGCTATTTCACAGGTTCCAGAGAGAACATAACCAGGGAAGGAGACCCAAGTTTAAGGGTGTGCAGTTGGATGAAAGCCTTGCTGAGTGAACTGCCAAATTTACAGAGATGTCCTCGGCTGCTCTCAATGTGTTCAGCACAGGGGTGAAATCTACTTACCTTCGCTATTGGTTCACAAATGTGAGTGTGCACACCCACATGCTCCGCTCACATGTGCCATCTCAATGCATGCGCAGGACCTTCCGTGCATGCGCAGAGCGTCAAAAACGGATGTGATGATGTCCGGGTGGGTGGGCGGATCCTGCTACGGAGCGTGCCTGCAAAGATAAGTAGAACAGCGAGGGGAGGGTGATCCGCTGTGCCACGTGATTTAGATTAGCTAAAAAGCAGGAAATCCTGCTTTCTAGCTAATATAAATTGCATGTCACAGCTGATCGTGGGAAATACCAGTTCGCCTGAATTGGTAGCATTATTTTTCTACCGGTTCAGGAGAACTGGTCCGAACCAGTAGCATTTCACCCCCAGTTCAGTACTTCTTTGGTAGGCAGCTCTGATAGCTCCCTGTGGGAAGGAGGGGAAAACCCCTTGCAGAGCTTCAGGGCCCTGGGCTAGATGTTGACCTGCCAAAGTCATCAATGGTCCTCAGGATCAAGTGCCTGCCTGTAGTTCATGAAGAGACAAGGAAATAGTGAGAGATTTCTCCTCCAGCCTGGTCTATGATGTTGCTCTACCTTACTGTAATGGTGGAGAAAAGTGTTAGATTCCAGGTCAACTTACCGATCCCCCTTGGCATTAACACATCCTATATTGCCCCTTGGTGATGATGTGAGTATCGGCTTCCTCCCCAAAGCCCCATTTCCTCTTACAGCACCCATTTTGCTATGGCAAGGGATTTTAGAAAACTAGAGACAATACTGGACTTTACAATAATTTGTCCACCCTGTTGCCAAGGTTGGAAGGGCTGGATGTAAAGGAGGCAGATTTTAAAATCATACCAGATTTTAAAGTTTAGATGTGATGAGATTCTCTGAAACTGCATGTGTTCATTTCATAAAAATAGGGAGGGAAGAGCAATACAAGATTTAAAATGAGGGTTTTATTACAGGAAATTTAAGTCTAGTATCTCACCAAGTACATATGTCTGGGTTGTTGCCGTTTTTTTTTAAAGTGAATTGGTTCTTAATGTCTTTTAAATAGCTGTTTAAAAAGCACACACTCCAATAACAAAAAAATCCTTTTTTTGTGGTGTAGCCAGCATTTAAAAATTGATTTAAAAAAAAAATCTTTGCAGATGTAGAAAACAGATACAATCTATGCATGTGCAGAAAACAAAAGCACAGATCAAGGCAACAGACTTCAAAAAGGGTCTTGTCAGTCATTCATAAAGCAAAAGCAAAAAAAGAATGCATACAGCTTAGGAATACAAAGAGAACTTTGTATTGTGAGGATCAGGGGTGTCTGCAGAGGAAGGTCAAAAAGTTAAGATGGTGGCTCCAACAATGTGATAGAAGCCTCATCTGTTTTTATATGCATCAAAGTACATCATAAGGAGACAGGTGTTTGATTGCATGGTTGCAGCTGATATATATATATATATATATATATATATATATATATATATATATATATATATATATATATATATATATATATATATATATATATATATATATATATATATATATATATATATATATATATATATATATATATATATATCAGCACAAATACAACACACACATCACACACACACACCACACACACACACACACACACACACACACACATATATAAACACCTTCCCTGCAGGCATATATATAACCTTCCCTGCAGGCATACCTGGTGAGGATGCTAAAAAGAAATGATTTGTGTAAACGTTGCTGGATTGGGTCCTGATGAAGGCCCAGCTTCGATAAGTTTGGACAATGGACCTGACATACAAGGAAAATATCAGGGTACAGAAGAGGCACAGCAGAAAGTAGGGCAATATGGAGCTAGGGAAACAAAACCCCAATCGGCTATTACCTAACAGCACAATAGAGAGTTTGGGGTTTTACAGCTCAGATCTGGCAACCAGATGCTCTGTGTAGTCAAGTTGTACTATTTTAGCTAATTAGACTCTTATTCTTTGTGTTGTCCCTGTATGGAGCTCTGTCATTTTGGAAATGTAGAAGGACAACTGCTGTTGTCCAGGTGGAACTATTGTACCCTCCAATAGGCTAGTCATGTGCTGTAATTTGCAGTGATTCCTTCCTGAAAGTAAACTTGATTTGGAAATCAGGTAAGCCCAAATCCAGTTTACAGATCAAAAACCCTGAGAAGCTAAGATAGCAGGGACCCCGGTGCTGCCCTTTAGCTGCTGGCATCTGAACAATAGATTATAATGAAGCCAATACATCTGCTCCCTCATCTCCCTTATGTAGAAATGTAATATGCTGCAATTTATAATAATGATTAAAAACACACACAGACAAACACACACATTTTATATGCCATCTGACTTAAATGCAGGTTGCACATGCAGGTTCCAGATTTAATCTTTGAGTTTTCCAGTTGCAAAAACCTGATGCCCAAATTTCATTCACCCATGTTGCCATTGCCTAATTCCTCAGCCATCAGTCTAACAGTATTCTACTCCATAAGCCTAGAAGTATCTTCAGGGTATGGTCAACACAATCAAGATGGTGATCACTTGTCTTTTACCTATTTCACATAGATAATGCACATAACTACTACTTGGTTGGGTTTTGATCACAATGTTACAGCCACCACCTAGACTTCATTGATCATACCCTGGGAACAGCCCTGCATAAACCAAGGCATTAGCCCAACTTATATGTCTATGTATATTTTTAAACAAAATCTTCATGTGATTTCCAAGTCACCAATAACAGCATGGTGGCCTAGTGGTGAAGATGCTCATCTCCCACTCGGAAGGTTTAATCCTAGGTAGCAGCACATGTTTCTCTCCTAGAGCACAAAGAAAAAATACCTGCTGCAAATTCCACATGGTGTCAGGAAGGGCATCTGGCCAGTAAATGCTCAGCTCCGTCCAGTTGCCCCAACTCTATCCCGAATTAAGGGATTACAGGGTCATAAAAAGGGTGATTTTTGAATGTGATTTCCAGTTGCCAATAGAAGAGAGAAACCCTTCCTGCCAGGAGGGCGGCCAAGTGAGTCCTATTAAACTTTTTTTTTAGTCCCAACGAGAGTATTGATCACCCAGAAAACCCCCATTCCACAAAGTCAACATTCCCATGCCCAAAGTGCAGCAGTGTCCCTGAAAGTGGCCATGCCAGTTGGAATCGAGCAGATCACTCGTCTCCCAGGGCTTCTCCTCCAGGTGCCCTAGAATGTTTGCATATGAAATCTTGTCTTTCAATAATCCTTGGCTTCCTGCTGGAGCACTTTAGATTGACTATGGCCATCCTCAGCAGCTGAGAGTTTACAATCAGACGGGAGTTTCTGAAGACCGGTCCCAAGCAAACATTTACCAAGCAACTTCATGTCATGATAAGGAGGATATATGAATGAGCCCCTTCTTTGCTGGCTAGTTGGTTGCCCAGTGTCACATGAACACACCCCAGTGGTATTAACAAAGTACAAAAAGAAAACAAATGGCCAACTAAAGGAGGTGGAACCTCATTAAGTCTTTACGTTTGCAGATTTATGGCTGAAGTATAGGCTATTTGCACTAGTGACTGATAGAATCATTCAACCATTACTGTGGTGATAGATCACTGATGTAGACGGGCTTTGTATTGCCACAGCAACTTCTGGGTGATAGCAATAGCAATAGCACTTAGTCTTATATACCGCTTCTTAGTGGTTTTACAGCCCTCTCCAAGCAGTTTACAGAGTCAGCCTATTTCCTCCAACAATCTAGATCCTCATTTTGGAAGGATGTAAAGCCGAGTCAACCTTGAGCCGATGAGATTTGAACTGCCAAACCGCAGCTAGCAGTCAGCTGAAATAGCCTGCAGTACAGCACTCTAACCACTGCAGCTCATAGTATAAACTACAAATGTGGAGAGCCTTAAATTAGACAAAACTTTAGTCCTGACACAGGGATAGAAACGGTACTGCTAGTTGCTCCTTAACAGATAAAACTAGTTGCTCAGAGAACTCATCAATGCTTCCAATCCATTTCTTGGACAATATTTTCAACCATGTTGCTATGACATTGTTCTGAGGGTTTCCCAAATTCTGGACTCTTTCCCAAGCCAAAGATATTCGCTGACTCTCAAAAGTGTGGAAAAAGACACATCTACCAATGATCTCATTTCTAATATGAGATATTAAAATGTTGTGCTTTCAGCTTTTCTTCCCACCATAGTAATCAGGAGTTGAGACAACATATTCAACGGCAGTCTGCTGTGGTTGCAGTTCAGCAATTCTGAAACAGGTCCAATGGTGCAAAGCAGGTGCTGGCTGTGGATGTTGTGAGTTGTAGTCTAACATAGTGATTTGCAGCCTTAGCAACATCCAAATCAAGAAGCCATCCTCAGGTATATCCTTTATTCCCAGCAATTCCTCTCCTACAGAGATATTGTCGTCTAGAGAGCAGGTGGAGGTCCTCACGCTCCGAATCTGATCGAGCACAGGTAAGAGCCTATTTGCGGACTTACCTTGTGGCATTAAGGGCGGCCAAACGTAGACATTGTGCCGCCCTTATTGCCTCCGCCGATAACCGCCCTGCCGCCCTGTTTCGGGTGACCTGCTCCCTCCTATCACAGAGGACGCGGGGGGCACCCCTGCAGGGAAGAGCAGAGGAGTTTGGGGAATATCTGCAGGACAAAGTCGCTCAGATCCGGAGCGGATGGGCCCCCTTCAGTGGATCGGACGAGCCGTCAACAGCGAGTCTTGTGAGGCCACTCTGGGAGGAGTTTGACTCTGTTGCCCCCGAGGATTTGGACAGGTTACGTGGACGGCTGCGACCCACCACATGTTCAATGGACCCGTGTCCCTCCTGGCTGGTACTGGCATCCTGGGAGACGACACGAGGCTGGCTTCTGGGCCTGGTGAACACTTCGTTGGGTGAGGGATCCTTGCCAACCGCCTTGAAAGAGGCGGTGGTGAGGCCCCTGCTCAAGAAGCCTTCACTGGACCCAATGGAACTAGCTAATTACCGTCCAGTCTCCAACCTTCCCTTTTTGGTGAAGGTTGTTGAGAATGTGGTGGCGCAGCAATTTCCGCGACACCTCGACGAATCCGAATATCTAGACTCACGCCAGTCCGGTTTCCGACCCGGGCACAGCACGGAGACAGCCTTGGTCGCGTTGGTTGATGATCTCTGGAGGGCCAGAGATAGAGGTTGTTCCTCTATCCTGGTCCTATTAGACCTCTCAGCGGCTTTTGATACCATCGACCATGGTATCCTATTGCGCCGGCTGGGGGGGATGGGAGTCGGAGGCACCGTTCTACGGTGGTTCGGCTCCTACCTCTCTGACCGGACGCAATGTGTGTTGACAGGGGGGCAGAGGTCGACCCTGAGGCCACTCTCTTGTGGGGTGCTGCAGGGGTCGGTCCTCTCGCCCCTCCTGTTCAACGCATATGTGAAGCCGCTGGGGGAGATCATCCGTGGTTTTGGGGTTGAATACCATCTGTACGCTGATGATACGCAGCTGTACATCTCAACCCCAAACCACCCCAACGAGGCTGTCGAAGTGATGTCCCGGTGTTTGGAAGCCGTCGGGGTCTGGATGGGGGACAACAGACTCAAACTCAACCCCTCCAAGACTGAGTGGCTGTGGCTACCGGCACCCCGGTTCAGCCAGCTAATTCCATCGCTGGCCATAGGGGGTGAACAACTCCCCCCTGTGGAGCGGGCGCGCAATTTGGGCGTCCTCCTAGATGCCCGGCTGTCTATGGATGACCATGTGGCAGCCGTGGCAAGGGGGGCGTTCCACCAGGTTCGCCTGGTGCGTCAATTGCGCCCCCTACTGGACCGGGATGCCCTACGCACGGTCACTCATGCGCTGGTGACGTCTCGCCTGGACTACTGCAATGCCCTCTACATGGGGCTTCCCTTGGGACGCATCCGAAGACTACAGCTAGTTCAGAACGCAGCCACGCGGGTGATTATGGGGAGCTCAAGATACTCCCATGTGACACCTCTCCTGCGCGAGCTGCACTGGCTGCCTGTGGTTTTTCGGGTGCGTTTCAAGGTATTGATTACCATCTTTAAAGCGCTCCATGGCACAGGACCCAGTTACCTGCGGGATCGTATCCTCCCGCACACATCCCTACGACCAATCCGCTCTCACAGGGAGGGACTACTACTGGTGCCGTCCACTAGGCAGTGCCAGCGGGCGACGCCTAGGGGTAGGGCCTTCTCTGTGATGGGCCCAACCCTCTGGAATGACCTCCCCCCCGACATTAGAACTACCACTGACTTCCGTTCCTTCCGTCAAAAATTAAAGACTCACCTGTTTCGATTAGCTGGCCTGGCACATTCTTAGTTTTTACCTCCCGATGGATATATTTTAATGGGTAATTTTGGGTAATATTTTAACTCTTGGGTTATTAGAGTTTTTAATGTACTATATTTATTATTCTATATACAGTCTTGTAACCTCCTCCACCTACGTATTTAATTATTTAACTGTTTTTATGTATGTATTTTATAACGCATTTTAGTGACTGTACACCGCCCTGAGTCCCTTTCGGGAGAGTGGGCGGTCTATAAATACGAATAATAAATAAATAAAATAATAAATTGTTAAAAAATAAAATAGCAAGTGGCATATCCAGCACAACAACCATTATCCACTACCCCTCCCACAAAACTGCTCTAGACAAGCAAACGATGCATAATTGGTTAATTGCTGAAAAATGTTGCTTTGGCCATTAACACAAGTGGCATTAAAAAAATAAGGGAAATATAAAGTCTAGCTTTAATTGAGACCTAGTGACTTTTTACCAGCCTTAACAATCTACACGAATTTGACTAACCTCCATTTCTGATTATTTATCATCAGTGTGCGTATACAGCAACTGCGTCCAAACAGCAACTTTGTCCAAACAGAGTTTTCTTTTTATTTCTTGGAAGGATCTGTATATAGTCTTTCCAACCAATCAAACTGGAAACACACCCAGCAACTTGGCATGTTTCAAGACTGCATAGAAACAGTCTATACTAAGAATGATGATACAATACAATACAATACAATACAATAGTAGAGTTGGAAGGGACCTTGGAGGTCTTCCAGTCCAACCCCCTGCCTAGGCAGGAAACCCTATACCGTTTCAGACAAATGGCTATCCAACATCTTCTTAAAGACTTCCCATGTTGGGGCATTCACAACTTCTGGAGGCAAGTTATTCCACTGATTAATTGTTCTAACTGTCAGGAAGTTTCTCCTCAGTTCTAAGTTGCTTCTCTCCTTGATTAGTTTCCACCCATTGCTTCTTGTTCTACCCTCAGGTGCCTTGGAGAATAGTTTGACTCCCTCTTCTTTGTGGCAACCCCTGAGATATTGGAACACTGCTATCATGTCTCCCCTAGTCCTTCTTTCTCTTAAGCTAAACATACCTAGTTCCTGCAACCGTTCTTCATATGTTTTAGTCCTCCAGTCCCCTAATCATCTTTGTTGCTCTTCTCTGCCCCCTTTCTAGAGTCTCCACATCTTTTTTACATAGGTGGCGACCAGAACTGAATGATGGTGATGGTATTTATGTATATCTTTTGGTAGTAGAATAACAGAATAACAGAGTTGTAAGGGACCTTGGAGCTCTTCTAGCCCAACCCTCTAGGAAACCCTATACCTTTTCAGACAAATGGTTGTCCAATCTCTTCTTAAAAAACCTTCAGTGTTGTAGCACCAACAACTTCTGCAGACAAATTGTTCCACTGATTAATTGTTCTGTCAGGAAATGTACAGTATATACTTATTATAGTTACTATTGTTATAGTAACAGCCTATAAAATCCTCCCATCTCCTATTTTCCCCACAACAATCATCCTTGCACAGGTTGAGTGCAAGGAAGTGATTGACTGAAGTCCTTCGGCCATTTTTCCGCCCATGGTAGGACTAGAACTCAGGGTCTCCTGGTTTTCTCTCCAAGACCTTCTCCAGATCAAATCAAAGCAATATTCTTCTTCTTATCAAAGGCACTCCTATTCTTGGTGCTCAGGGATGGTGCCAGGAATGGCATTCTTCCCCCAGACGGAAAAAAAGATCAATATGGTGTTTGCAACTCTACCGGTAATGTCTTGTTCCTTTT
Source organism: Natrix helvetica (assembly GCF_964273705.1). NCBI lineage: Eukaryota > Metazoa > Chordata > Lepidosauria > Squamata > Natricidae > Natrix > Natrix helvetica. The sequence continues at coordinate 32,801,959 of NC_138548.1, forward strand.
TATGTGCAGCACCCAGGAGATGAGTGTAAAAAAAGGGCAGAATTTCAACAAATAGCACAGTTGCAAAAACTTGATTTAAAAAAAAACCATCTCCAGCAGGCACCTCTGGACATTAAAGGATTCTGCGTTAAAGGAAGAAAGAAGAGGGAATAAAATCAAGGCACCATGTTTTGTGAGTGCATCTCATAAACCTTTCCATCGAAATGGGATAGGAGGGGGCCTAGAGGTGGGTGTTCTTGTGTCTGTTAACAGATTAACAGGGTTGGAAAGGACCTTGTAGATCATCTAGTCCAATCTGGAGGTGAAATTCCTGCAATTCCTGCAGTGTTGGATGCCAGACTGGCCTAACTAGAAATAAGGAGAACATTTCTGACAGTGAGAACAATCAACCAATGGAACAGCTTGCCTTAGGAAGTTGTGGGGGTTTCATCACTGGAGGCTTTCAAGAAGAGATTAGACTGCCATTTGTGCTGGCTTTCCAGGGAGGGCTTGCTATCTATTTTACTTTTCTGCTTGCCCGTTTTCCACATCACTTCACTTTCACTCCTAAAGAGGCTGGGAGAGAAACACATTTGTGAAGACCTTATCTGTAAATGGGAAGAGAATGGAAGTAACTAATCCAGCCAGAAGCCAGAGCATAAATCTTTGAACTATGTGTTGCCAGCTGCTGCGTCATTTAAAAATAGTGTGGTGCCAATAAGACATATCACTCCACATGGGGCCCATAAACAGAAATCAAAGGTATGCGCCAGGGCCCGGATTGCAGGCCAGCCTCCCCCTCCCCCCCTGCCAACCCCCATCACAGTCCATTTCTGCTTTATACTATTATGGGTCCCCCATCTGGATTTCTCTGCTTTCAGCCACTGATTTCTCCCTGCCCAGGAAGGCACCAACTGCTTTTCGTTCTGTAGAAGTCTTTATAGGTTTGACATTACTCAGAGGCATTGCTGTAGCTTGACCCAAGCAACTGTTTTAGGAGGCATTTGACATGCTTCTTCCCTTTCACCCCCTTTGCAAACACGGAGACAGGATGATTGTCTGAATTAATATGTAATTTTTCAGTGTCCCCCCCCCCCCGTAGAACCACAGTGACATTTTCTTTAATACAGTTCTGAAATATACATACAGGGGCAGGGCAGCTGTTGAGAAATATTTTCATTATGCTGAGGATTTCGATCACTGTACCTACCACAAAGGATGGTCTCCATCCTTAAGTGTCCCTTCAGATCAGTCTTGACTCCTGGAAGCAATTTTCCTGGCAATGTTTTCAGAAGTGGTTTGCTGTGGCTTTCCTCTTCCTAGGGCTGAAAGAGCACTAAATCCATGCCCCCAAATTGCCTGGTTGACAAGCTGCACGCAAGATAGAGGAATGAAGGATGAAGGGGGAGGAATTGATCAATAAGGAGCAAGCTTAACTCTCAAATAGGAATGGTTAAAACCAACGTTTAGTAACATAAAGCCATCATCCTTAAGCAAGATAGCACTATTTCTTTTTTTAAAAATGCAGGCTTGGTGCTTTTTTAAAAGAACATTAAATCCATGTATCTAAGGAGGCTGCAGAAGGTCTGAGAAATGCTTTGAAAAACTCAATTCAAACATGCAGTGGAGCTTTCTGCAGCAGCCAATGTCCTGCAGTTCAAGCCAAAATTATCATGAAGTCCAGTTCCAGGTGAGCAGAGAGGAAATGATATGCTTGTAGTAGCCTTCACTGGCCAGTAGGAATTGAGTAAATCCTAGTACAGACTCTCAGAAACCACATTGGGAATAAGACAAAATGATGTAGTGAGGGTATAGTATAAAAATGGCCACTGGGGTATGTTTCTACTGCAGTTGAAGAGAGATGAGAATTTGTCCTTGTAGCATTTTCTAGACTCATTGTTGTGCCAAAATAACAGCAATAAGAATGGGCTTTATATCACTTCAATGATGACTGAGTGAGGCTAACAAGATGCTGTAGGTCTTTAGTAGGGAAATAGCCAAAGACAGAAACCATATCACTGTCAGAATGGGACTACAAAAATCTTGGTTTGCAAAGTATCTCACTTACTACTCATCTGGATTTCTGTAGTCCGTATCTGATAACCTTAACAAAGCATGTCAGGAATCAGGCCCAAACCCCAAAGTCCTTGGAAGAGACTATTATTTTGCATGAAATACTTGCTAGAATCTACTCAGTTCTTGCAACAAACAATTGGCTCAAAGTTGGCTTGTTGTGGGCTGAAAAATTGGGGACCTCATTCTTGATATTAAATTGAACCAAGTAGAGATTAAGGAGGCTGATACCCTATACCAGTGATTCCCAATCTTGGCAAGTTGAAGATGTCTGGACTTCAACTCCCAGAATTTGCCAGCCAGCATTTGCTGGCTGGGGAATTCTGGGAGTTGAAGTCCAGACATCTTCAACTTGCCAAGGTTGGGAAACACTGCCCTACACAACTCTAGGAAAATTGGTTGCACAATGCTGTGCTAATACTCATATACAGTATCTACTCAGATTTCTGTTTTTTTCTTTTCACTGTGTACAACTTCAATGTATTTATTCAATTAATCTGTTGAAACATTGGTGTCCTCCAATGTTGTACAAATATTTGTGGTTCACAAACTATAATCATAATAAGAAATCTTAACCATGTTAAATGCTTGTGTTGGAAGAAATGTCCTTCTGGGTTTAGCTCCAAGTGGGCAAAAAGATACTGGAGACATGGAGGCTGCTTGGAAAGCTGGTTTAATGGTGGACAGGACCTGAACAGAAAAGGTGATCACATGCTTCAATGTTGGGTGAAGAAGAAGAAGAAAGAGAAAAAGGGGCTGAAAGTTCCTGGCTTTATACTCTCTGTTCAGCCCCACCTCTCTCTTTCCTGTTCCTGTGTAAGAAAATGTATTCTGATTGATTGTCAGACTCTCATGGGGTCAGGTTTGAGTTTCCAGATGCCTTGTGGTGAGTTTCTCTGGAAGGCTAATACTATCATGCTTTAATCCAATCATCCTGGAGCTGAAGGGGAGAACTCTTTATTATGTAGAATAGATCGGCTTGGGCATTTTAATGGGCCATTAAGGAAAGTGGGGGCTATTAAGAGTGAGTCTGTTTCCTGCCTAAAAACATGTTTCTCCATTTCTGATCCAGGGAAATATAATATTTTGCCTTTTCAATATTTCACAGGATATTTCAGTTTTCTAGCAGAGGGGTGAGTTTTAACTTCCTACACTTGCAAGGAAAAAAAACCCAAAAGAAAACTATATTTCAGTGGTATATTTCATCATGCAGAAAACCTCAGGTTTTCATCTCCTGTATGTCTGCCTCTAATTGCTATTTTAAATGTATTCTTGACATATTTTTAGATTTTTTGGGGGGGTTGCTTTACATTATGCTGCTTTTAATTTATTGTTTTAGTATGCGGATTTTGCTCTGAACTGTATGCATTTGGCTTTTTATTTTTGCCTTTGAATGTATTAGCTAGCAAATCTAGGCAATAAAAGTAATTGATATTTTTGGGGAGGACTCTGCAGATGGAGTTTCAGGAGAGATTCTGCGCAAACAAATTGCATGCCTTGGCATGTTTTCAGCAATTGGAGAAGGTTTTCACCTTTGGCCCAGGGTATATTTTGGCCTTTCAGTTTGCAAAAAGAGTCTGGATGGGGCACAGAGCCAAAGGAATACCGGAGATCTCAGCATACATTAGCCATGATATGAGAGACGTTCTTCTGGTAAAACGCATAGTCATTAATCAATCCAACTTCTATTCATGTTATTGGCACACCCCTAGGTCAATTCCCATGGGGACTCATGAAACATTTATCCCATGAGATCAGACAGCATGAATAATCACAGGAATCTGGCTTTAAGTGAAGCTATGGCAGGATTGTCAATCAGCACTATGTCAGGGCCCTAAATTAAAGGTCATGCGATATGCGATGTTAACTTTTCCCTCCCCTCCAAATATTCTGGATTCAGTTCTGAATTTTCAGCTGGGAAAAAAATGTGTTAAATCCACCACGTACATAAATGTGGGCCTACACAGCGTGTGTACAATGTCCCTCTGGTTAATGTAATTGAAAGTAACTCCTAAAACAGGTGTTAATGGTCATTTGTCAATCTCAAAAGAGGGGAAGAACATAGCGGTAGCAGAAAGAACCTGAATCCAGCTCCTGGGAGCTCAGAAAGGAGGTACCTTTTATGCTCTGAATGATTTAAATCCTGCAAAAACAACTTAGTGATTGTTACCAAGGACTGGACTTTGAAATGTTGATAAGAATGAGAGAAACTCCATCTTCCTAGCCCAGATCTGTCCAGATGTTTTGATCTAACAATTGCAGTGCTGGGAACGGAATCCAACGGGAAGAGCACCAATATGAGAAAGACTGCCTAACCCCCTCCCCCACAGCCCCTAGGTCAAATTCCATACTTCAAGCTTCCTCAAAATTTTCAGCCTCCAAAAGTGTTGCGATTACAGTTCCTAGATTGGCTTTCTTCAATGGAAGGTTAACATATCATGAGAAAATGAGTCATTTGACTTGCTTGTTGTGTTTGTGGATTACCTACTCTATAGTACCGTGATGATTTCACAATATGGTTTCTTTTCTTCCTATGTATTGCCTTATTTTATTTATTTATTTTATTTATTTAGTTTGTACGAGATAACAGGTATAAGTATAAACATGGACATAAACACAAGAAATGGGTATGAATAAATGGGGACAATAGGACAGAGACGCTAGGCACGCTGGTGTGTTTATGCACACCCCCTTACAGACCTCCTAGGAATGGGGTGAGGTCCACGCTAGACAGTTCAAGGTTAAAATTATAGGGGTTTGAGGTTGTAACAACAGAGAATTGCAGGCATTGACCATTCTGTTGCTGAAGTCATATTTTCTGCAATCCATTTTGGAGCGGTTTACCTTTGTATCGATTTTTTTCCTGTGTATTATTGCAGTTGAAGCTGAAGTAGTCATTGCCAAGTAGGGCGTTGTAGCAGACAATTTTGTGTACTACGCTTAGGTCAGACCTTAGTCGGCGTATTTTGAGGTTGTCCAAGCCCAAAATTTCAAGCCTGGTGGCATAGGGTATTCTATTGTGAGCAGAAGAGTGGAGTACTCTTCTTGTGAAATACCTCTGGATTCGCTTGATTGTATTAATGTCTGATATACAGAGTGGATTCCAGGCAGACAAGCTGTATTTGAGAATTGGTCTGGCAAAGGTTTTGTATGCCCTCGTTTGCAGTACAATGTTACCAGAGAAGAAGCTTCGCAAAATTAGGTTAACAACTCTTAATGCTTTTTTGGCTATGCTGTTACAGTGGGCTCTGGGGCTTAGATCATTTGTGATGAGTACTCCTAGGTCCTTGGCAGAGTGAGGGTCATCTTCCTTATCAGGCTCCATACCTGGTGATTATATTAACTTGTCAGTCTCTGTCTTATTCCTCCTAAGGAGGCCCCATCTGGATAGCCACACAATGTCAGCCCTACCCATAGACCAGATCAGGAAAATAATCTCACAGGGATAATAGAACTACACTTTTTTTGAGGCTACAATAAAATAATGTGTTAGTGCTCTTTTTTCTTCCCTCTTATACCTGAGTGAGTCTCTTCCTAATTCTATGTGTGATACTCTATGAAAGCAAAAGTTGGACTTTGAACAAAATAGGAAGAGTATTGATGCCTTTGAACTTTATGTTCAAAGATCATGGATAGAAAAAGAAAACAAATTGATCATCAAATAAATCAACCCAAAGTTCTTACTTGAGGCACAAAGGGTGAGACACAAATTATCCCACATTGGACCTGTCTTTCTAGAGAAGACTATTTCTGGGAAAGGTTGAAGGAAAGGGGAGACTATAACCAGGAACAAGGTGGAATGGAGTCATTAACAGTGATCAGTGACAATGAGTGTTGGAAGACCTGAAAAACTAAATTAGGGTCTGGTCATCATCTCCAGAGGATGATAGAGGACAGGAAGGCTTGGAGGAACGTTGTCCATGGGGTCGTGATGTGTCAGACACGACTTCGCCACTAACAACATTATCATCATCTGGCTGCAAGATCATCATGGAGAAAATCTAGCTAAGTGGTCAGTAAGAGTCAACCTAAACTGAATAGCAGAAGTTGAGGAAGAGGAAGAAGATCAAATAAAATGCAATGTGTGTTTACACTCAGGAAAAAAATGTCAAAAGGAAGCAACCTTAGATCATCAAATGCTTGGACAAAGACAGCCAGAGTAATAGACAAAGAGGGGCCCAAATTCATAAATTCCAATTAATGCTCTATTATCTTTAGGTAGTTGGCAGATTATTGATTGATTGATTGATTTGTATTTGTATTCATAGCTGCTCATCTCAGATTAAAGTGACTCTGTTTTTGTTCTGTTCAGTTGTGTCTGATTTCTTGGCAAGGAGCACTTAATTAAAAAACAACAAACATATAAAACCACTCTCAATTTAAAAAAAACAACTACTTGCTCAGATGTGTGATCAGGCTGTCACAGTTTCTATTTTGTGGCTTACTTCTCCCCCCCCCCCCCCCAATCTTCTAGCTAATATCATTCTACAGAAGAATCCTTCAAGAGTGTGTAGAAATTACTTCCTTAAGCTTCAAGTCAGTGTTTTCTCTTCCAAACTGAAAAGCCTTCGCTATCCCAAGTTAGCTATTGGATGAAAGGATAACCATTGGCCCATATTGCTCAGGAGGCAGTGATGGGTTTCTGCCAGTTCGCACCGGCTCAAGAGAACCTGTTGGTGAAATTTACCGAGTCCAGCCAATCAGTGAGCAGGCTGGAGGCGACCCGTTTAAAAGCATGGCGCCAACAGCCGAGCAGCTGTCGCATTGTACTTGCTGATTGGTTCTCCCTTTGCTTTGCTTTGCCTTCCAGCAGCTTGCTGCTTCCCTCAGGTAAGCAACTAAGAGTGAGGGGGGGCAGCGGGAGGCTAGCTTACGCCAGCTCACGGCTTTCGCAAGGGAAGGCCTTCTAGGCCTTGCCTCGCAAAAGCCGGGAACTGGCGTACGCCACGTGGCCAAAAGCGGCGGGGCGGGGGCGGTGGGGGCTAGCTTTCATGAGGGAAGGCCTTCAGGCCTTGCCTAGCGAAAGCCATGAGCTGGCGTACGCCACACAGCCGAAAGTGGGTGGGCGGGGGTGACAGCGGCGGGCTAGCTTTCTCGAGGGAAGGCCTTCAGGCCTTGCCTCACAAAAGCTGCGAGCTGGCATACGCCACAATGCCGAAAGTGGGTGGGCGGCGGCATGCTAGCTTTCATGGCTTTAGCTAGGGAAGGCCTTCAGGCCTTCACTTGCAAAAGCCGCGAGCTGGCGTACGCCACGCAGTTGAAAGCCCCCCGCCTCCCCTCTCCAGCCTCGCCTGGCTGGCTAAGCCTGCCTTGTTGCCTGCCTGCTCCCTGCTGTATCCATTGCATCGGAGAGCTGCTGATTCTGCCTGCTGGTAATTGACCTGCTTTTTTTCTTTTATTCTTTTAATGTTTTTTAAAAGAATATTTTATTTTTTGTGCATAGAATTTTTTAAAATCATTTTACTTAAAAGTATTTAGTGTGAAATATTTTTAAATGGTTTTCTTCAATTTATTGTGCGTGGATTCTTTTTTAAAATTATCTTAGACTGTTTAAAAAAAGATTCTATCCAAAATAAATTAAAATAAACCATCTTTAAAAATTCTATACTCAATACTTTAAAATGTATTGTGTATATAATTTTTTTAATCGTTTAACTTAAAAGTATTGAGTATAGAATATTTTTAAATGGTTTACTTCAATTTATTGTGTCTAGAATACCTTGAAATGGTTACAGTATAAATTATTGTGTGTGGAATACTTAACAATGGTTTTTAAGGATTCTTTTATTTATAGAATATTTTTTAAAAATTATTTTTAGGGAATTTTTATTTTTTAATTGTTTATAAAATATATTTACTACACCGCAGTTATCTACACATTAATAATGATCAAGAACTAATAATATTTCCTTATACATTTTAGTGACCTTTCCTTACATAATTGGTGCTTTCTTTCATACTTTTGGATTTCATCCATTGGGGCAAAGAATTCAGTGACATCGTCTTGGCCACTCCCAGCCAGTCACACGACTGCCAAGCCACTCCCACCCAGTCACATGGCTGGCAAGCCACTCCCACCTGGTCACATGGCCAGCAAGCCACTCCCACAAAGCAGGCCACATCCACAGAGTAGGTTCCAAAATTTTTTGAAACCCACCACTGCCGGGAGGACAGATGCTGCTATCCCCCCCTGCAGTATGCATGTGGGGAGCAACATGGCTTATTCTTTAGCTTATCGGTGGGAGAAGCGTCTGAGGGGGTTCGGGAGTTCATGGCTTCCATGACAGCCATGGACCTGACTCAATTGAGCCAGTGGTTGAGTGATCTGGGAGTAGGGGATTTAACCATCACTCCCCTGTCATGGTCAGATCACTCACTTCTCCGGCTTGACTTCCCTGGTGCTACCCCCCGCTGCGGGGAGGCGGAGCCGGAAGATATTAGATGGTTCAGCCCCAGGCGCCTGATAGAACCAGATAGGTTCCAGATGGAGCTTGGGCCACCTCCTGTAGCCCTGACCCGCCCCCGGGTAGAGGACCTGGTGGTCGCGTGGAATAATGCGACTACTGGGGCCTTAGACCGAGTGGCGCCTTTGCGGCCTCTCCGGCGGCAACGAGCCACCCTGGCCCCTTGGTTTACCGAGGAGCTAAGGGTGATGAAACGCCGCAAGAGACGCCTAGAGAGTCGTTGGAGATCCTCTCGTTCCGAATTTGACCGAGCACAGGTACGAACCCATTTAAGGACGTACCTTGTGGCATTGAGAGCGGCCAAACGTCAATATTGTGCCGCTCTCATTGCATCCGCAGAGAACCGCCCTGCCGCCCTGTTTCGGGTATCCCGCTCCCTCCTGTTTCAGAGGCCGCGGGAGGCCCCTTTACAGGGCAGGGCAGAGGAATTTGGGAAATATCTGCAGGATAAAATCGCTCAAATCCGGAAGGAATGGGTCCCTTTCAGTGGTCTAGTGGAGACGTCCGAGGCGAGTCTTGAGAGACCATTCTGGGAGGAGTTTGACTTGGTTGCCATTGAGGATTTGGACAGACTGCGTGGACGGCTGCGACCTACCACATGTTTACTGGACCCGTGCCCCTCCTGGCTTGTACTGGCATCCTGGGAGGTTACACGCGACTGGCTCCTGGGCCTAGTGAACGCTTTGTTGGGCGAGGGGTCTCTTCCGGCAGCCTTGAAAGAGGCGGTGGTGAGACCCTTACTCAAGAAGCCTTCCCTGGACCCTACGGAGCTAGCCAATTATCGTCCTGTCTCCAACCTTCCCTTTCTGGCGAAGGTTGTAGAGAGTGTGGTAGCTTATCAGTTTCCACGACATCTGGAGGAAAATGATTATCTAGACCCGCGCCAGTCCGGCTTCCAACCCGGGCACAGCACGGAGACGGCCTTGGTCGCGTTGGTGGATGATCTCTGGAGGGCCAGAGATAGGGGTTGTTCCTCTATCCTGGTCCTATTAGACCTCTCGGCGGCTTTTGATACCATCGACCATGGTATCCTGTTGCACCGACTGGAGGGGTTGGGGGTTCAAGGCACCGTTTTGCGTTGGTTCGGCTCCTACCTTTCCGGCCGGACGCAACGTGTGTTGGCAGGGGAGCAGAGGTCGACCCTAAGCCCCCTCACTTGTGGGGTGCCACAGGGGTCGGTCCTCTCGCCACTCCTGTTCAACACATACATGAAGCCGCTGGGCGAGATCATTCGTGGTTTCGGGGTGGGATATCATCTGTACGCTGATGATACCCAGCTGTACATTTCCACCCCGAACCACCCCAACGAGGCCGTCGAAGTGATGTCCCGGTGCTTGGAAGCCGTACGGGTCTGGATGGATGGCAACCGACTCAAGCTCAACCCCTCCAAGACGGAGTGGCTGTGGGTTCCGGCCCCCCGGTTCAACCAATTGCTTCCATCTTTGGCCATTGGGGGCGTACAACTGGCCCCCGTGGAGCGGGCGTGCAATTTGGGCATCCTCCTGGATGCCCGGCTATCCATGGATGACCATGTGACAGCCGTGGCAAGGGGGGCGTTCCACCAGGTTCGCCTGGTGCGCCAATTGCACCCCCTATTGAACCGGGATGACTTGCGCACAGTCACTCATGCGCTGGTGACGTCTCGCCTGGACTACTGCAATGCTCTCTACATGGGGCTTCCCTTGAGATGCACTCGGAGACTACAGTTGGTCCAGAATGCGGCCGTGCGGGTGATTATGGGGAGTACAAGATACTCCCATGTGACACCTCTCCTGCGCGAGCTGCACTGGCTTCCTGTGGTCTATCGGGTGCGTTTCAAGGTTCTGATTACGATCTTTAAAGCGCTCCATGGCACAGGACCTAGCTACCTGCGGGATCGCATCCTGCCCCATACATCCCTACGACCAATTCGCTCGCACAGAGAGGGACTTCTCCAGGTGCTGTCCACCAAACAGTGTCGGGGGGCGGCGCCTAGGAGCAGAGCCTTCTCTGTGACGGGCCCAGCCCTGTGGAATGACCTCCCCCCTGATATCAGGACTACCTCTGACCTCCGCTCCTTCCGTGCAAAGCTCAAGACCCACCTCTTCCAATTAGCTGGCCTGGCTCAACCATAGTTTTACCTTACTGCTCCTGACGGGTTTTTTAAATCTTGTAATTTAATTGAGGGTGTTTTAAATTGTCAATTTTAAATTCTATTTCATATATTTGTTACCTCCTCCATGTATATGTATATGTGTACGTATGTGTATGTGTTTATTTTATTGTATATGTATTGTTCATTTGTATATTTTATGTGTTTTTATTGTACGCCGCCCCGAGTCCTTTTAGGAGAGGGTGCGGCTAACAAATAAAAATTTATTATTATTATTATTATTATTATTATTATTATTATTATTATTATTATTATTATTATTATTTATGAACATGCTTGGGGCATGTTCCCTTGGACCATTATTAGAATGGAATGTTTCAATTAGCTGGATTTTTTCTGGCTCTAAGTAATGGCAGACTGATTGGTGAACCTCTGAAATTAAGTCATCGTGTCTGAAAATGAAAGCTTTAGCAGTCATATCAATTTATGCGCCAGGCAGTTTTATAGTTTAGGAGGCTCCTCTTGTAAAATGCTTTAAACCCATCTGCAGAAATAGGCTTCTTATTCCCTTGAGTCCAGCCTAGGATTAGATGTTTGCCGTTTATGACTCATACCTCCTAATTCAAACTGGTTTGGTTGCCATGTCTCAATTTCACGTTGTTTGTACTTCCCTTTTTGGCTGCTTTTCTCTTTCTCTTTTACTCTTCACTTTTATAAAGTTTAGAGCCCATCTTTCTAGGTGTCTCATGAAATACATAAAGATTCCCAGATTCATCTTCTCTCTTCAGTTATGTTGTGTATTCAGCCACCAAAAATAAACAGCAATATAATCCCTAAATTGACCTGCAATAGGTTTGTGTTAAGGAGTTTATCACTATATAATCCTGTTTGCTAAATCTGTTGTATTACTAATACCAAATGGAGCCTGAAGAACGGCAAAGCAGACATGTCATTAATTGCACAAATATAATCTGTGACCTTTGTTTTTGAAGTTTAAAGGTAAAGGTGAAAGGTTCCCCACGCTAGTTGTTCCTGACTCTAGGGGGTGGTGCTCATCTCTGTTTCAAAGCCGAAGAGCCAGTGCTGTCCGAAGACATCTCCCTGGTCATGTGGCCAGCATGACTAAAAGCTGAAGGTGCATGGAACTCTGTTGCTTCCCCACCAAAGGTGGTTCCTATTTTTCTACTTGCATTTTTACATGCTTTCAAACTGCTAGGTTGGCAGAAGCTTGGACAAGTAATGGGAGCTCACTTCGTTATATGGTACTAGGGCAGTGATGATGAACCTATGGCACGCGAGAAGCTGAGTTCACCCTTTTTAAAGCCATTTTTTGACCTCCCCAGGCTCCAGAGGCTTTATAGGAGCCTGGGGAGGGCGACAACAGCCTCCCCCGCCCCCCCTGGAAGCCCTCCGGAGGTGTCAGGGAAGCCTCCGGACAGTCCCTGAAGCCTTTGGAGCGCTCAAAACAATCCTCTGAGCAAACCGGAAAGCTTCAGGGACCGTCCGGAGGCTTCCCTGAAGCCTTCAGAATGCTTAAAATGACCCTCCGAGCAAACCGGAAGTGACTTCCGGTTTGCTCGGAGAGTCGTTTTGAGCGCTCCAAAGGCGTCAGTGACGCCTCTGGACGGTCCCTGAAGCCTTCGGAACGCTTAAAACGACCCTCCAAGCAAACCGGAAGTCACTTCCGGTTTGCTCGGAGGGTGGTTTTAAGCGTTCCGAAGGCTTCAGGGAAGCCTCACTTCTGGTTTGCTCGGAGGATCATTTTGAGCACTCCGAAGGCTTTAGAGACTGTCCGGAGGCTTTGCCGATGCCTCCGGAGGGCGTCCGGGGGGGCGGGGGAGGCTGTTTTCGCCCTCCCCAGGCTCCTATAAAGCCTCTGGAGCCTGGGGAGGGCGAAAAAAGCATGTAAAAATGGGAGGGGGAGCGCCTGTAGTGCGCACATGCGCACTGGGGATCACGCATTGCATTATGGGTATGGCACGCCCACACACGACCCCCCTGCGCTCCCCCCACTTATGGCACGTGAGCCAAAAAAGGTTCGCCATCGCTGTGCTAGGGATTTGAACTGCCGACCTTTCTGATCGACAAGCTCAGTGTCTTAGCCACTGAGTCACCGCATTCCTCTTTTGAAGTTTAAGCAACAGCTTAGCAGGTTAGAAATTCCAGGTGGAACTGACTGCTTCCTAAAAGGTATTAGCATTTTTGATGCCTAGAAAATTGCCTTCCAGGGCTAAAAGCAGAGTGAACAGAATCTGCTATTAGAACATGAGAATGGGGAGAAATGGTTAAGCCTACCACCTCTAACTGTAGTCCTGAATGTCACTGAGCCCTGTGGCTATTTAAATGCTAACCACAAAGCACATTTATTGAATTAATACAGTTACTATTTATTACATACAGCTATACTGCTGTTAACTATGCAATTAATCTCATTCACAGTTTAGTAAGATAGCTACATATCTCAGATAAATTAGTGAAAGCACTATTGAAGACATTATTAAAGGCAATGGAAACATGCATTTAGAAAAAAGGTTTTATTGAAATAAAAACAACATGACTTCTGAAATTTTAAGTCCTTTTAAGTTGTTTCAGCAGCCACAAGATTTGGGGTGATCTGGAAAGCATTACTTGGTGTTTCAAGAGAAAACTTCAGATAAACTTTTTCAGTACAACTCTCTAGCAAATTAAGCACTCAAGAAGATTTTATTTGGTATGAATCTGTAATTATATAGTGTTGTTAAAAATGAAGACATATACATTGTAAAATCACGAAGAACAGTTATATTAAAGTGAAACTTTTGAACTTATTTATAAATTACTTGAACTTAAGAGCATGTAGTGAGATAGTCAGGTTTGCTGATTGGCTGGAAAGGAGGGATCTAGCATAGCTCCAAAAATTGAGTGACGGTTCATTAATATGCCTAAGACAGAAATGTAAAAGAAGTATTAACAGGATGCAACTTAGCATAGAAAAGTCTAAATTCACATACAAACCTGGTACAGCTGTACCGGTGCCTGCTGGGAGCACCAGGTACCATTCCAGTACGGTGCTCCGGAGGGCCCGCCCGCCCGCCAGCACTCCTTACCTGTATTTGACATTTTCGGGGCTTCCACGCAGGCACACGGACCTCACGGCGCCTGCGCAACGCTCTGCCAAGCAGCTGGAGCATTGCGGGTGGTAAGTACGCATGTGCGAGCTTTACGTGTGTCCGCGCACGCTGCACTCGTTCATGTAGTGGGCGCCCGGCCCCGTTGCACCGTACAGGTTGCAACGGGATCCGGAACCCACCACTGATACAAACTGATAGGATCTGTGTTGGAGGCAACTAATCAGGAAAAGGGAGGCCTCAGTCAAATGGTGCAACTGTTGATAAAAAAATAATTGATGCTATCATTGCAAAAGAAACTGGAACTAAAATTGCCAGTATGATTGTTCATTTATATCCTGCCACAAACATGTGGAGACTCAGTGGCTCACGTCATGAAGAACAATAAACTTTACAATATATAAACCTACAATTTTAAAAAAATGAATAAACCTACATTCCTGGCAGTATCTGGCATCTTCCTCATGTGCCAGTTGCAATAGATCCCTTTTAAGAAGCTTCCAGAAAGCAAATAGTGTTTGGGCCAAATCTCCTTCTCATGGGGGGCTAGTGTGGTGCACCTACTCTTAGACAACTATGCAAAATTCTGGTTACAAATTATTCAAAAACTATACAGATCTGATCAAGATACAGCAAATGGCTTTTTAGTTGGAGAAGCCCTTGGGGATCTCTGAGCTTGGTTGTTTTCTTGCAGATGTTTCATTACCTAAACTAGGCATTATCAGTCCTAGTCTAGGGGCTAAGAAACATCTGCAAAAAAAAAAAACCAAACTCAGAGAGCACCAAGAATCCCTACTTGCAACCCTAAACTACAAATATTCTCCTTTATTGGCTTTGTAGTTTAGAGAAAAGTTATGTAAAAAGATATGACAGATGTTTCTCAGACATGACTCCATGTATCTGGAAGAACATTCTTCCCAGGATTAGACTGGTTCCTACCATATACCAAAATATTTTAAGAGTAAATTTATGTTTCAGCTACTCTTATTTGGGTAGATTTATTGTTCTGTATTTGGGTGCTGTTGCTGTTCCCCGAGGCATAGTAGTATTGTCTCGTTTCCATTTTGTCACAGATATTATTTTGATATCTGCACCATTATTGTAAGTCACTTGAAGTTCTGTTTGGATTAGAGTGACATACCAGTTGCAGGGAATAAATAAATATAAAATTATGCACACCAAAACCGATGTGGGCTAGGTTCTCTCAAGATTTCAATAATCTTGTGGGACTTGACATGAGAACAGCAAAACCTCATGAGACCTTCCTGAAATCTCATGGCAGCCTCATTCAGTTTTTAAAATGTCTAGACTATTATTGTGCAAAACCAAAGGAGTCCTGAGCTAGAAGAGTGGTCAGTCTCTAAGTCGACAAGATGATTTTTTATTTTACTTCAAGATGTGATCATGATTGCTAAACTGAATGTCTTCAAAAGTAGGTTAGAGAAATCAGGGCATGCAAGAGTGTAACAGGCTACTGCTTGTGCTTCTAAGTAAGAGAATATAAGTACAATTGTACTTATATCCTACATATCATTGATCAAGTAACACCAGATCCCACCTTCCCCCATTCCACCCCCCTACCTTCCCCATGTGTCTTTAGGTTTTAATGTTTAATGTTTAATTATTTATGTTTCAATTGTATATGTATAGACATAACTTTATGACTGTAAGCCTCCCAGAGTTACCCTATGGTAAAATGGGCAGCAAACAAACAAACAAGCTTTTATTAGGTCTTGGTTGGCCATCATGATCTAATGTACTTGGGGTTTTTTTCTTGATCTTATTTCTAACTAGCATTACATTCAGCATCACATTCTATGAAACAGAATCACAAATAATAACTGGGAAGTACTAGCCAAGACTGCACTATGACAATTGTGAAGAAGTGACCAGAGAATGAAAATGGGATTGTTGAACCATTACAGGAAAAAAAAATGGGAGGGGGAGTAGAAAGTGAGAGAAAGATGCTAAAACCCACTTTATCTTGCTTGTGTTATGTATAAGTTGAAGTTGAGAGAGCTCTGTTACAATACTCTATTGCATTCCAAGCAATTTCTGATTCTTGACCTTGTTTGGTCAGAGAGGAAACCCGGGAGCACAGGTAAGGCAGATTCTTAATCAGATGAATCCATCAGCAGGAATATTGAATTAATATTGTGAATAAATGTGAGAAGACCTGATAAGACTAGGAGAGAAAAATCACAAGCCCTCTGCAACAAATCTTGATAACTCTGTCAAGGACCTAGGAGTACTCATCTCAAATGATCTAAGCTCCAGAGCTCACTGTAACAGCATTGCCAAAAGGGCATTAAGAGTTGTTAACCTAATTTTGCGAAACTTCTTCTCTGGTACCCTTGTATTGCTAACTAGGGCATACAAAACCTTTGCAAGACCAATTCTTGAATACAGCTCATCTACCTGGAACCCACACTGTATATTGCACATTAACACAATTGAGCGGGTTCAGAGGTATTTCACGAGAAGATTAGTCCACTCCTCTGCTCACAATATAATTCCTTATGCCACCAGGCTTGAAATTTTGGGTTTGGACAATCTGGAACTGTGTTGCCTATGGTCCGATCTAAGCATAGTGCACAAAATTGTCTGCTACAACGTCTTGTCTGTCAATGACTTCTTCAGCTTCAACCACAATAATACATGGGCAAACAATCGATACAAACTCAAGGTAAACTGCTCCAAACTCGATTGCAGAAAATATGACTCCAGCAATAGAATGGTTAACGCCTGGAATGCTATATATGACTCCGTTGTTACAGCCTCAAACCCTCACAGCTTCAATCTCAAACTATCTACTGTGGACCTCACCCCATTCTTAAGAGGTCCGTAAAGAGGGCGTGCATAAGCGCACCAGCGTGCCTTCTGTCCCTGTCTTACTGTCCCCATTTATCTGTATTTACTTCCTTTGTTCGTGTTTATGTTCCTACCTATATTTGTTGTCTTGTACATGTTTGACAAGCAAACCAACAAACCAACAAACCTGGGCAATAGGAAATTATTTTCCCCCCAAATAAAAAACCCTTCGGCTGACAATAATGGAAATTGTTTTAAAACAATAATTTAATAACAAAGAGCTTATAAGTATGGCATTGGGCAGAGCATTTTCTATATAAAGTACACATATGTTTTCACCCTTTTCGGAATATAAGTTGAAAGTCAGGAAGAAGGCATTTAAACTCAGCTGTTGTTTCTTCCACCGTCAGCATTTTGGCTGCCTGCAGGACGGTCTCTTCCTTCACTTGCACACACAACAGCCTGATTCATCCCACAATGCCAGTAGTTGTATCTGGTTTTTGGATTTCATTAGTCACCTCAGAAGTATTTAAACTCGTGGTGAGCAGTTACAAGTGTTACAACAAAAAAGGAAATGAATAACAGCGAGACAATAGATTTGCCAGCAAGGGCAAGACATAATCACCAAAGTAAGGGGAAAAATAAATTTGTGTATATCAGGGGTGTCCAAACTTGGCAACTTTAAGACTTGTGGACTTCAACTCCCAGAATTCCCCAGTTTGGACACCCCTGGTGTATATGTATGCGTGTGTTATATAAATATGTAAAAACCATCTCAGATCCACATTAATAAGATATCAGCTATAGACTACATTTACTCCTAGTGTGTCTATTCTACAGGTAGTCCTCGACTAACAAACAGTTCGTTTAATGACTGTTTGTAGTTGCAGCATCATTGGGAAAAAAAGTGACTTATGACCATTTTTCACACAACTGTTGCAGCATCCCCATGGTCAAGTGGTGGAAATTCAGACACTTGGCAATTGACTCATATTTATGACGGTTGCAGTGTGTCACGTGATCCCCTTCTGCGACCCTCTGACAAGCAAAGTCATTGGGGAAGCCAGATTCACTTCACAACCAGGTTACTAATTTAACAAGCGCAGTGATTCACTTAACGATTGTGGCAAGAAAGATCTAAAATGGGGCAAAACTCATTTAACAGATGTCTCACTTAACAACAGAAATTTGGGGCTCATTGGTGGTCGTAAGTCGAGGATGACCTGTAGATACGTTTTAACATATTTAACATATCTGGCCCCATTTCGGAATTTCATTTTGATTAGATCCGTGGTGGCGCAGCGGTTAGAGTGCAGGACTGCAGGCGACTTCTGCTGATCACTGGCTGCCAGCAGTTTGGCAGACTGAATCTCACCAGGCTCAAGGTTGGCTCAGCCTTCCATCCTTCCGAGGTTGATAAAATGAGGACCCAGATTGTTGGGAGACAATAGGCTGACTCTGTAAACTGCTTAGAGGGGGCTGTGAAGCACTGTGAAGTGGTATATAACAGAGGTGGGTTGCTCCCAGTTCTCCCAGGTTTGGCCAAATGGGTAGTAGTATTTTGGCCTGGGTCGCAGAACCAGCAGCAACCCAGGCTGGCCACGTGCCCGAACCAGTTCCCCGGTCACCACTGCCATTGCCGGCATGTTGTTTAGTAGTGTGCCCGTGTGTACACTTCACTGTCAATTGTTCTGCACGTGCGAAGCGTGCGCAAAGCGAACTGGTAATATAACTGGGAGCAACTCACCTCTGATATATGTTTGTATGTGTGTGTGTGTGTGTGTGTGTGTCTACTGTATTTTTCAGAGTATAAGACTCACCAAGATTTTGAAGAGGCAAATTCAAAACAAAGTTTTTGTACTCTGCAGATCTCCCAAAAACGGCCCGTGAAAGGGTATGAAACAGCCTTTAGGAAGCCTATAGAGCACTCCTGGGGGGTGCCCCCCCCCCCAAACAAGCAAAAACTGCCAGTTTTTTTGCAAAAATGGGCCCGCTTTTTTAAAACAAAAGGCATGCATAGCCTTTAGGAGGCTTATATAGTGCTCCTGGGGACTGGGGGGGGGATGAGCAAAAAGCGGCCCGTCTTTTGCTCATTTCTGCTCTCCCCAGCCCCCAGGAGCACTCTGAAAGCCTCCTAAAGGCTACGCATGGCCATTTTGATGAAGGGGGCGGGGCTTCAGGAGGCAAAAAATGCTGCGTTCAGTGTATAAGACACACCCAGATTTTCAGCCTCTTTTTGAGGGAAAATGGTGCGTCTTATACTCCGAAAAATATGGTAAGTGCTATTGCTATTGCATATAGGTCTGCCATGAAAGATTGTCAGAACTTGTGAATGTTCCCGAGTGCAGGGTTTAGTCTGCTGCTTACAACTACATATTTCCCAGAATTTCCCATGCACGGGGACACTCTTGGTTACTCGTAAGTACAAATAGTGCTGGAGGGCTAGCACAAGAGGCCTTCTCCCAAGGTGGAGGCAGGCTCTAAGGATCTCTGCCAATGGCAAGAGAATTCTGGCTTTGCTGTGCCTGATCTGTGATTTGATGCACGAAGGAAAAAAGTGGGGGGGAGGGGGGAGGGAAAAGATGCAGGAATGTCTTTCTGTCAGGAACGTAATGTAGATTGGGCAAAAGAATCCAGGAAGCAACAAGTGGGTGTTAATATTGGGGAGGAAGAGGAAAGTTGCTTAGCCCTGAAAGACCTTTGTTTTGAGTCAACAGGTTTTTTTTTTTTG
The DNA here is from genome assembly GCF_964273705.1 of Natrix helvetica. Taxonomy (NCBI): domain Eukaryota; kingdom Metazoa; phylum Chordata; class Lepidosauria; order Squamata; family Natricidae; genus Natrix; species Natrix helvetica. Next base: position 32,821,216 of record NC_138548.1, read on the forward strand.
CAGGCTCTTAATATGAACAACTGCAGCTTCATAAATGGGTCTGCTTCTTCATCCAAGCAGCTGACAGGGTCCCCCCCAGAGCAACTGCTAATACCACTTATGGGCCGGCTGCGTCAGATGGCTGAGCGCAGAAGACTCTTGCTCTTTTAATTGCCTGATATAGCATTGCTGTGGGACGCTATGAGTGGCTAGAGATAGACTGCAGCATTCCTGCTGACAGTGACATCCAACAGGGCTGTTCACAGCATACTGAAGTGGCACTGCTTTATAGTGGGGAGCCTGAGCTTTTGTGTAAACGCTCCTTTTAACAGAATACAAACTTAAGACTTGAATGGGGATAGATTATAAAATATAAACACTTTCTTGAGTGTCCTGGTGACCAAATGCACATCCATATCATTTACTTTGGCAAAATTATGGCAGTGATTTGCTTATTGGTATAGAAACGGTATAGGGTTTCCTGCCTAGGCAGGGGGTTGGACTAGAAGGCCTCCAAGGTCCCTTCCAACTCTACTATTGTATTGTATTGTATTGTATTGTATTGTATTGTATTGTATTGTATTGTATTGTATTGTATTGTATTGTATTGTATTATTGCCTTCTTTTGGGATGAGTCGTCAACTCCTTAGTCCAGTGTTTCTCAACCATGGCAACTTTAAGACATGTGGACCAATTCCTAGAATTCCCCAACCAGGCTGCTTTAGTCTAATTTCTAATCTTTTGGGTGGCCATCCTTTTAAGTTTGGACAGGGCTGGATAGGTGCTGCCATCTGCTGCAGAGAGCGACTTGTTTCTCTTCGTTTTGCACTTCTTTGTGTCAGTATGTTTTTGTGTGTGTGAAAACTGAACCAGCCCTAGAGACAGAGTACATAAAAAGATACGTCACTCTGAACCCTTTTAGAATTTAGGCTCAATCTTTGGGGTAAAGGTGAGTTAATCCCACACTTAGCAGTTTCCATGGCACAGTTGATTGGAACCAAAGTGTGAACTGGACCTGTTTGGAGTTCAGTCAAACTTCTTGACTTGGTCAATGGACTCTTTTAAAAAAAATGTTTGCTAAGACACCATTTCAATTTTATTTAGCTGTGCTGTTGTATCTTAAAATCTATAGCAAAGGAAATTCTTACAACAAGGTCATCATACAGGTGCACAGGCGTACAGGAGGAAATTGATGAAGCGCATAGATATAGTTGTGATGTTTGAAAAACCCAGGTGGCCTTTCAACAGTTTCTGTTTAATTTCTAAGTACAGATTGGATGCATGATTTCTCTGAATTGAGAAGGAGAAATTCTCAACACTTTTTAAAGTACGGGACCCCATAGTGGCTCTAGCAGCACCACTAAGAAGAACATACCAAGAGAGTCATTTCCCCCCACTATCTTCCCTTAGGGTTTAGTGGTAGGAAGAGAAGTCAGAGTTGTTATCAGCTAAGGGATGATCATAGAATGAAAAGAGGACATTCTTGCCCTCAACCTGGCTATTTTGTAAGAAAATCAGCTTAAAAAGACCATATCTAGCCATGAATGTTTCACCCCAGAATCTCTCCTTTTATGAATTACTTTCCAAAGAAAGTTCAAATGGAATGAGTACCCATAAAATATGCAGCATAACATCTAATAATTCAGAACATAATATAAGGTTTTAGCTGGTTTTATGGCATTGCAATAAGTATAAAGTTGGATAAGTTTAGGAGGACTAGAAGTAAGACAGAACATACCAGGAAAACACAAATAATAAGTGGTTTCTGTTAAAAATAATTATATTTTCAGGATATGTGGGTGAAAGGGGGAGAATCTTCTGCTGAAATGTCTTCTTTTCTATTACAGCAAAAGATATTTATAGGCTTTGCAGTTTCATGAATCAACTAGGAAAATGCTATGGACAATGCTGACCTCTGCAGAATGACAGTGGGAAACCAGCTGTGAAGCTGCTCTACTAGCCCATTATCTCTCCTTTGTCATGTGCTCTACAACAATTACATCTATATTTGTACTTCTTTAAAGGGGGGATTAAAACAATCCATCAAATGTCATTTTATTTATGATATACAGTATGCCAAACGCCCTTTTTCAGGATCAGAGGTAGCAAGTCTCTGCGTCCATCTCACAACCGAAATTTGTAGTTTAGAAACCCCATTTATTTCTCTCTCACAGATGAGTTTCAATAACAGAAAAAGTGAATGATATTATGGGGAGATCCACAAAGTATGGGAGACAGTGTCATATGGTTCCCAGCAACTTTTTTTGGGCATGCTGCTTCCACAATAAAAGCCTCATCTGGAAGCACTCTCTGTAGACTGACTGGTGGGGAACATGAATGGGAAATTGTTACAATCTTCATGTCCCAGTGACATCTACTTGATCATTGTGGGAACTGAATGCTGGGATAAACCTCCCACTTAATCCAGAAGAGCATTTTTATCTTTATTCCTCAAGAGCCTCAGTTTGAGATGTATCCATTTCAGTACTGATATGGCTTTGTACTGATGGACATCTTAGACCAGGGGGACACAACCCACTGCCCTCAGACTGTTAATGGCCAAGAGATAATGAAAATTATACCATGTAAATTCACTTGCAAAAGAGCAAGTAGCAAAAGTCTGTTTTTTTCCACTTGATTTCCTAAAACAAAACAAAAAACAAAGGAAATGTATGCAACTATTCAAATAAACTTAATCTATATATCAATTTGCTATGACGTTAGTGTACTACAATTCCACCCATTCTAACTTTCTGCTCTCAAACTTAATTTTGAAAAGGTGTTCCTAGCCACTGAAGAATTGCCCACTCAAAACCTAGTCAATCTTAATTTATATTGTGGAACATTAGTATCCACCTCTCTCCTAGGAGAATGAAATATTTTTTTGAGAAATACTAAAAAGGCAGGATAAAATATTTCCCCTAGAAGAGAAATAAAAATCCTAAGGGATTAGACTAGGGAAGGAATACTTTGATGACTTAAATAAAATAGTGTTGAAGTACATACGACAGGGGAAAAAAGCAAGAATAAAACTTAAACTGTTACAAGATGCAAGAACAAGAGGCGGACTGGGCCTTCCCAACTGGGAATTATATTACCAGGCAGCAAGTTTGATGTGGGTTAAAGAATGGATAATATTAAGGAACACTAGATTATTGACTGTTGAAGGACGTGATCTATTGCTGGGATGGCATGCCTTTTTATGGTACAAGGGAATCAAACCACAAGGGTATTTTAGAAGACATTACCTACCGGAGACTTTGCTACTAAATTGGGAGAAGATTAAAAGACAATACTATCTAAAAATTCCAGTCTGGCTATCAACCATTGAACCTTTTTCATATTCAATAATATACAAAAAGGAACAAACAGTTAGATATGGTGAAATATTGAATGCAGAGGGTGAACTTAAATCTATGCAAGAGTTGGAACAGGAAGGAATAAAGATTAACTGGTTTTCTTATGTGCAAATACGATCCAGACATGAGAAAGATCGTAAAGAGGAAAGCTTTTATGATAAAATGACTCAGCTAGATAAAATTTTGACGGGTACTGATGAAAAAGTAATTTAAAAACTTTATGGACACTTATTAGAGGTTAAGTTAGAAGAAGAACAAATTAAAGGATCTATGATAGCTTGGGGGGAAAATTTTGGGCATGGGATTGAATTAGAGAAGCGGCAGAAATTGTGGGTCCCAAAATTATAAAATGACAATGTCAACAGCATATAAAGAACATTTGTATAAGATAGCAAGAATGTTCAAGAATAAATTAGAAAACTGTTGGAAATGTCATCAGACACCGGATTCATATTACCATATGTGGTGGACTTGCGCAGAAGCTAAAAGATATTGGACTAAGATCCACACGTGGTTGGAGAAAATGACACAAAAACATATAGATTCAAAACCAGAGATTTTTTTATTGGGAATTATACCAGAAATATATAATAGAGATTTGAAATATTTGATTGTAAATGTTTTAACGGCAGCTAGAATTGTATTTGCAAAAAATTGGAAAAATGAGAGAATACCAATGCAGGAGGAAACTATTCAAAAAATAATGGAATGTGCGGAAATGAGTAAATTCACATTTGAAATTAGAGAACAAGAAGATGAACAATTTTACAAGGTTTGGGACTTGTTCTATCAATGGTTAGGTAAAAAATCATGGTAATGGAAAATATTGGAGAACTTTTTATATTTTAAGAATAATAGAATGATATATGCAATACTTTAAGGGTTTAGCATTGTTAAACAGATTAGAACGATGTAATGGAATAATGTTGTATGATCTCAATATATAGAATATTCTGTTTAAAATGTAGAAATAATAATTGGGGTTGAACTAATGATGCAAAAGGATGTTGTATGTATGAATTCAATACTTAGAATAACTTGTTTAAAATTAAGAGATAACAATTACAGTTGACTAATTGATATATAATGATAATAATGTACTTATGTTTACTTAATGAATAATTTGTGATTCGATACATAATTGTAAGTGGTGTCCACGGAAAGGATACACAAAATCTTGTAACCAAATGACACCCTATAATATAGCAGCTATATGAAATGGAAGAAGGTTGTATGTGTTTTATGTCTTTGTCTGTTTCTGTTTGTTTAAAAATTAAAAAAAATCCTAAGGGAGACAGAAACTCAGAGCTCCAGCTCCCCACACCAAGCAGATACTTGGCTGAGGCCAGCTTTTAGAAATGCAGATTTGGTAATCCATTACTCCCTTCAGCAAGGTCTGAACAAAGGTAGGATTAGCCCACAGCCATAAGAGTAATTGCCCAACACCCTTTCAGAACACAACCTCCTTCATTGCATCATCTCAGTTGCACCACCCCAAACAAACTTCAACCAAACTTACCTCAGACAACCTACAGAGCCAGCTATGATCTCTACAACAGTCAATAGAATTCATGTTCTTGCACAGGAACAGGAAGTTCAAGTGCAAAGCCCAAGAGAAGGTATAAATACCCCTCACTCTCAACTTCATGTGGTCAGTTGCACCAGAACCACAATCCATATGGTCCTGTAATTGGACATTCTTTCCAATTGGCCTCCAGGCTCCATTTTGTCTCCAGTGCCTTTCTCCTGGCTTGGAACTCAACAAGATGGATATTTCTTCCAACAATTTGCAAATAGCTTGCTATTCTTATTCAAACATTCTGATTTAGGGAATCATAAAGATATAACATTCTGGTTCAGCCTTCCTCAAGCTGAGTATATTTCTGTGAATATTTCAATTTCCAGAATCCTTATCAATGGTGAAAAATTAAAAATCTTTTAAATGTGTACATTGGAGCTTTCAGCTTTCTCCAGAAATTCCTTATGTTGTGTGTCATGTAACTTCTTCACTTACCAATTTTGTAGAGGTTCTGGTTAAAGTTAGGCTAACCCTGTCCCTAGACAGCAAGAGATTACAGGAGGTAGACTTTGTGTGTGTGTGTGTGTTCCTCTTTTTTAAGCTTGTGCCTTAAGGTGTGGTAGACAGATATAAAAATTTTTTGAAGGCACAAATATATATATAGAGAGACTGTCTAAACAAGTCCCTGCAGTTTTTCTGGCAATGTTTCAAGTTTGTCATTGCCGTCTTCTTTTTAGCCCAAGCTCACCTGGTTTCTAGCCTGGTGCCTTCACTGCTGCCCTACAGTTGCTTTTATACATCACTGCCCAAAATAGAAAGATTTAACCACTAGAACTGCTTCATTCAGGGAATGGGAAAGGATCCTTCCCTTAGCCTGCCCAGAGCCAGTGGTCGTCCAAGAGCTCTTTCCAGAGGTGGTATTTTTCCGGTTTGCACTGGTTTGGGTGAACCAGTAGTGGTGGCGGTGTGAGACCCCACCCACCCACTCACCCAAGTGTCATCACGGACCTTCTGCGCATGGCCAGATGCATGTGTTCCAGCTACCGAACTGGTAGTGAAGATAATAGGATGCCATTACTGGCTCTTTCCCCTTACTTTCTCTCTGCAACGGCAGTTCTACCTTGTTCTCTTTGTGCACTTCTTCATGTTGCACTGGACCTTGGAAGTTGAGTCTTTGCTTAGCTCAATTTCCACTTTCCAGTAGCCACTCAAAATGGCTTCTGCCCTTCATTTCACAGCAAGAATAACCTGGGATCGTCTTGGGCATATATATAACTCTCCAAAGCCTTTTCTTTCATTATAGATCACGCAGAGCCGTTTGGAGGAAGACAGACATAGATAACAGGGAAACAAGGCAGATGGACAATTTCAACCATGACCAGGAATGGGCTAACGTATCTGCTGGCTTGACTTAATAGATCTGTTGTAGAAAATCTGGTTTGGCCTCTTAGCTTTACTTCAGTGAAATCAAGAGACTCTAGTATCCAGCAGTGGGCCAAACCAGAATCTTCTGCTTTGTTTGTCTTGGCCTGCCGTGTTTCTTTATGAAGAAAATGGTCAAACCGAAGTACTTCCCCTGTGTATTTTGACAGGAAGCCTCAGTAATATGTTTTCCTTTTATTGTATATTTTGCTCTTTTCTTTTAGCCCCGTTCAAATATTTTCTAGCACAATGACATATTTATTAACCCGCCACTCACTCTATGAGGCAAGGCTTTGATTGGCTTTCGGTAAAGGGTTCCCGAAAAGTGGAGTTTGCCCCCACCCCTGCTGTCTCCAATAAGAGTTAATATTATTACTGCTATTTGTGTCAAACTCTGGAGAACAAGCACTTTTAAAAACGGGCCACGTTTATTTAAAACAGCTGGGCAAAGGAGCATGAAGGCCCAGCTAGAGTCGTCAGGTCAAAGGTCAGGGGTAACACCAATCTCTGCAGAACTTTGAAGCTGACATTTTACAGATTATATGTGTCTCGCTGCACAGTGGGCACGGCGTATATATGGGGCTGAGGGCCCCCGATTTGTCCTTTGCATTTTTATGAGACCACAACATTGTTCTTTGAAGCAGCACACACCGAGAAAATAATACTAACGCTAATAAAAAGTTGCTTTAATGCTATTCAGCTATTTAAAGTAAATCAAGAGAGAGCTTCCTGGAAAGATGGTTGCATTGTGAGATAATGTTTCAGTTCTTCCCCTTCTTTAAAGCTTTCCCCTTTTTTCATTGATCCTTTGCTTTTCTATCCAAGACAACATTCTTCTTTGTTCTGTCTTTTACATATATTAGGGTTTTAATAAAAAAAAACAGAGATTGTTGGGATGCACACCAGAATCCCATCATGCTCCCCCCCCCGGCTACATGATGTTATCGCTTTCCCCAAGATGACCCACAAGACCTTGCCAGCTTCAATCTTTTGGGCAGCCATCGACTAGCATGAGTGCACAAAGAAGAAATGATGTAATGCAAATGGAAACACTGGGATTGATGGCTTGGGGGAGACGATTTTTTCCCTTCTCCTTCCACATATTAAACCTATTCAATAGCATATCATTGCATATATATATATATATATATTGGCTTGCTACCAAAACAGGATGAGAAGCTACATCTTCGCTTTGAGGGAGCTTTGGAGAGCGCCTACAACCCAAGTTACTCACCCTATTGTAATCAATGCACAATAGGAGACATAGATGGATGAATATACAGTATATGTAACACATCCACCATACCTGCTTAATTTTTGGACATTTTTTACTTACCTGGTATACATCAATAATTCCACAAGTGTATTTCTCTGGAATTGTATTTATCTGTTCGAAATCATTCCAATCATCTTTTAATCCAAGTCACTAATAATACCAAAGAGGTTGGAACCTAACATGGTAAGGACCCTAGTTGATACCTTGCCTTTCTTTGATAAGGAGCCACAGGTGAGCTCTTCCTTTTGCATGACTTTTGCAACAGTCTTGTATCCACTTAAAGTGTCATGCCTCAGTCGCCATAACAAAGGAAGAAATGCCTGAACAAGTTTTTTGATCCCTACATGTGGGAGGGCAAGCACCTGATTTAGTATCCTCTTAGAACCAAGCAAAGTGATTGGAAGGTGGAAAATTCTCTGTGACTCCCTTCTCATGAATAGATCACACCCTAGTCAGTTTTTGAGCAATTTATACTTTTGCTGAGATGGTGGCACAATTAAAATAATCTGACCCCTGGATCTAATAATTGGATCTAGTTTCTTCTGAATACATTCAAGGACTTTCCCCTCTTATTTATCAATAGTATTGATATAGTCCAGACTATCTTTGGAATATAGAGATAGCCAGGGAGGTTGACACTTTTGTTCCTAGCTACACGCTTACTGCTTATCTTTCGCAGAGCTTATTCAGCTCCTTGATTTAGTTGCAAGCTGAAAGTGATGAAGCTGAAAGGGCACCTGGAGCACAAAATTTACCCATTGAAAAGGGATGAAATCAAGCAGAGACTGAAGATTGGTTGCAGACCTGATCCACAGCAATGGGAGCAGTAAAGAGTATTTAGTCACCATTGCACCTGTGCAAAATATATGGGTGGGTTTTTTTCATGTTGTGTGATAGCTTCATCATTAGGTGATAGGGAAGATTACAGAATAGCCAGTGGCTCATTGTGAAACTTGCATTCTTGACCAGGACTCCAGTATTGGACAGTTCACAGGAATGTAATGTTAATAATGATCCCTTCTATGAATTTTATCTTTTCATCTTCACAATGTTATGCATATACCCTGTTTCCCCCAAAATAAGACCTCCCCGGATAATAAGTCCAATTGGGCTTTTGAGCACATGCCCTAAAATAATCCCTCCCCCCAAAGTAAGCCGTCCCCAAAAATATTGCAATGCAGCAGCAGCCATGAGGTGACCATGCTCACCACCTCCTGCACCTCAAAACTAATAAGACCTCCCCAAAAATAAGGCCAAGTGTTCATTTCGGGGGTCAAAAGAAAATAAGACCCTGTCTCTCACAGTAAATATAAGCATTACAATATCTTGCTTCTAGTTCTGTGTTAAGGAAGGTGGGTGAGTGAAGATGTGTTCCCACTGTCTAAAGAAGGCATGTTTCCCGTTTAACAAGCCTTCTGTTAATTCAAGAGATCTTTCTAATAGTTAGCAAGTCTGAAGCATTCGGATAAGTTGTCAAGAATGAGATGGACTCACGAATTCAGTTGCAACTGGATGGTTTTGATTAGCCAAACTCATTTCTATTGGGCTATGCTTGCTTTTGCAGATGATCTGTGAAGGTAACTGAATAGAGACAACATAGTCATGCTACTGTTGGATTTCTTGGCATCATTCAGTACCATTGGCTACTGTATGATCATCTTCTGGATTATCTGTCAGAATTGGATTCTAGAGGAATTGTTCCACAATTGTTTCAGTCCTTTCTTTGAGGCAGATCCAGAAGATGGTGCTAAAGTACCACTTTCCATTACCCAGGGGATTAACCTATGGTGTTCCATGGGTTTCCATTTTCTTTTTATGCTGTTCACACAACCTCTCTGAGAGATCATAACAAATTTTTGGAGTAAGATAACTGTCTACTATTCTTTACCTTCAAACTCGAAGGAGCAATCAGCATCTTTATACAATGCTTAAGTTTGATAGGCCGAATAAAGAAAAACAAGCTGAAATTAAACTTGGCATAGATGGAGATGTTATTAATCATTAGTAAACTGGATTTATTATTTGGGGCCTTTCATTAAAATAATAAACAAACAGGACGATCTTCAACAGGGAGATGTACCGGTACTTATCCCAAACAATGCATTTCTTAGCTGGACTCCCACTTTCTGTCCCCCATCTTCTTCTTCCACGTTGAAAAAAAATCATTAAACCAATTCCAAATACACATGAAGTTTTAGGAACTTTTGTCTTCTTTAAAAAGCAGAGTCAGAAAAAGCTAATAAAGATAGATAGTAATAAAGGTAATAAACTGGTAGCCTGGTTAGCCATGGGATTGGTGGAAGACACCATGGGTGGCTAAGCTGTATGAAAACCAGATGTAAAAGCTTTGGCAGGGAGGGAAGATATCTGCTCCTTCTGCTTATTGGGTAATGGAAGGCAATTAAAAAGCAACTATTCTGCATTAAAGAATACAACTCATAACAACAAGAAGAACTGAACTCGTTAGCCAGCTCAATAGAAAATAAAGGTAGTCCTCAACTTTTGAGTCACAATTGAGCCCCCAAATTGTTGTTGTGAGAATGGGTTAAATGGGTTTCCTTCATTTTACGACATTTCTTGCCACAGTTGTTAAGTGAATCACTGCAGTTGATAAATTAGTATCCTGGTTGCTAAGTGAATCTGGCTTCTCCATTGACTTTGCTTGTCAGAAGTTTGCAAAAAGAGATCACATGACCTCAGGACGCTGCAATGGTCATAAGTATGAACTGGTTGCCAAGCATCTGCATTTTGATCACATGACCATAGGGATGTTGCAAAAGTTGTAACTGCGAAAAAGGGTCATAAGTCACTTTTTTCAGTGCCATTATAACTTTGAATGGTCACTAAATGAACTTTGTAAGGCACGCACTACCTGTATCATGTTTCCCTGAAAATAAGACAGGTCTTATTTTCTTTTGACCTTCAAAATAAGCGCTTGGCCTTATTTTGGGGGAGGTCTTATTATTTTTGAGGTGCAGGAGGCGGCGAGCGTGGTCACCTCATGGCTGCTGCTGTGTTGCAATATTTTCAGGGGAGGTCTTATTTTGGGGGAAACAGGGTAATATTAATTTTGCTTCAATAAAATTTCTGTGTTGTTTAAAATATCACTGATTAACACAGGATAATGCTGATCATTCTTCAATTGGTATGACATGAAAAATTACATAGGTAAAAGATACTTCTAAGGTTTATCCATGTAAACAAGACTTTCAATGACCAATATCCAAGCAAAATTATTTTTTTTGCAATATTTTTATTAAAGGATTTTTACATCAGTAAAAGATAAGAAAACTAAAATCAAAATGAAGAAGAGTAGATAGGGGGAAAACTGAACAGAAAGTGCAGAAAAGAAAAGAGAAAAAAAACTATTTAAAAATGTTATCCTCATGTTCAAAAAAGAGAATGAGGATGACCAAGGAAACTATACACCTGCTCGTATTAGATATATAAATACCGGGTAAGATCTCTGAGCAGATTATAAAGCAGCGTGCTATTATTAACAGAAGCTAGCCCTCACTTACCACAAACCAGTTGTGCCAAACTATGTTTATTTTCTTTGGATGTCATATAGACTATCTGGATCTGAGTAAAGCATTTGAATGGGTGCCTTATAATAATTCTCCCTCATAAAATGGTAAGTGTGCACTAAATAAAACTACTGTTAGATGAGCTCATAGTTGGCTGAATGGCTGCACCCAAAGAGTGCTCATTAATGGCTCCTCTTCAGCTTGAAGGGAAGTGTCATGTGGAATGCCATAAGCCCTGGCCTGTTCCACATTATTATCAATTACTTGGATGGAGTTAAAAAGGATGCTTTAGAGTTTGCATAGGATACAAAACTTGGAGGATGGAATCTAGATGCTGTAGATGAATAGGATGGAATTTAACAACATGAAATTTTGTCATATAACTTTTCATCTGGGTAGAAAAAACATAAGGCACAAATATAGGATGGCAATAGCAATAGTACTATTGCTATTTCACAGAGCTACGTATATTGTTATATATACCATTTCACAGTGCTTTTTACAGCCCTCTCTATGCGGTTTACGGAGTCAGCATATTGCCCCCAAGAATCTGGGTTTTACTCACCTCAGAAGGATGGAAGGTTGAGTCAACCTTGAGCTGGTGAAATTTGAACTGCCAAATTGCAGGCAGCCGACAGGCAGCAGAAGTAGCTTGCAGTACTGCCTTCTAACCACTGGGCCACCACAGCTCAATAGAACATAAGGAAGGGTTGAATGTCCTTGTTGAATCCAAGTTTAACAAGAGCCATCCCTGTAAAGAAACTCCTAATATCACAAAGGACATACCGGGATGCATTAACAGGACCGTAGCATCCAGATTACAAGACATTATTATTCCACTCTGTCCTGGTTTAGAGCCCACTTGGAATACTATGACGAAGTTGGAAAAGGGTAATGACAGAGTGGAGCATGTTCAAAGGATGGCTGCCAAGATAATGAGAGGCCTGGAAACTAAAGTCTGTGAGGAATGGTTAATTCCTGGATACTTTTAGCCTACCCAAAAAGATGATTGAAGAGAGATATGACAGCAACCTTCAAATGTTTGAAAACGTTTCACACAGTAGCGGTCTTATTCTTTATTATTCTTATGCTGAGACCAGGTCCAGATAACTGGGCCAAAAGTATAAGGGAAGCAATTCAGGCAAGACATCAGAAGAACTTTCTGTCTGCACAAGCTATCAACCAATGGAACAGGCTGTACACTAAGGAATGAGTTCTTCTTGTCTAGAGCTCTTCGTTCTTCCCCTTCCTCATAGTTTTGTAGGCACACAACCTACCATTTGGTCTCTCTTTCATTTTATTCATTAATTCATGCTTTTCACCATTTATTCCTTTTACATTTTAATCCACTTTCCTCTATGTGCTACAGTCATCACCCTATAGGCAAAAGATATTTATTTATTTATTTGGGAGATTTATATTGCCGCCTGTTTGCACATGGTGACTCAATACAGCTTACAAGAATATAAAAACATCATAAAAAACAATAAAACGAATACGAGAGAGAATCATATATAATAATAAAATAACCCCCTCACCCCACCCGTCCTGCCCCGGCGACAACAAATCATATGAGCCATTTAATGGGCTCTATCCCACTCTGGGTTCCCCAGGCCCGTTGACAGAACCAGGTCTTCAGCGCCTTTCGGAAGAGTGTTAGAGTGGAGGTCATTCTAATCTCTGGGAGAACGAGATACATGTGCACACTGAGGTCTGCACAAAACCATGCATTTTGCACCAACTGGAGATTCTGGATGCTCTTCAAAGGCAGCCCCATGTAGAGTGTATTGCAATAATCAAGATGGGAAGTGACTAGGGCATGAAGGACCATGAGTAGGGGTTGTTGGTTTGAATGATTGTTGTTGATATTGTAAAAGAAGCAGACAGAGATACACATTTACCAGCATCAGTTGTACCTATGCGACTGTACCTATTATGGTACCTGTGTACCACAAACACATGCTTTATTCTGGGGTTGTAGTACATTTTAGCTTAATTTGGTCAGTAGGTCACAAGTGCAATCACAGCCTAGCTTTATCACAAGCATGTTGACTCCATTCTATCTCTGGATCTCTAATATAGAGACTACCTTTCTCAAGGCCTGTTTCAAAACCCATTTAATAGTAGTTGGCATTGAGGTTTTTGTTAGGAGTGACTCATTTGTTCATAATTTAAACGGCATGCCTAAGATTAAGAAAATCCACTAATAGTAAACAGAAAATACTTCATCAGGTTTATGCCAATGTGTACGTTCTGAGTTCTGCCTCTAGAAAGACACAACTATGAAAGCAATATTGGCTATTTCCCAGTTTTTTATTTATACAAAATTTCAAAATTAAACCAGTCATTAACCAGCCATAGCGCATTATGCCCTTACTCCAGAAGACGGATTATATTTCTAATTTAAAAAGTTCATTTTTGTACGAATCAAAATAATCCATAGACTGGTGACAATTAGTACTATGTGTGGCTGTTCAGAGGCATAAGAAAGTGGAAACTAACGTCAGCATTGCATCGCAATAGATGGTGAGAAATTTCTCAGAGGTGACAATTAGCCATTAGGTGCATTTCTGTTCTTACCAGCAGCTTTGGAAAACATCACCTGAATGCTGACTCATCATTGAGAAACAACAGCAGGCAGTCTTCCTTAACTTGGTGCCCTTCAGATCTTTTGTGAATGTCACTCCTAAGAGTTCAAGGCACCAGAACCAAATTAGGAAAGAGTGGACTAAAAGGCCATGATCCCCCATCATCATCACTGTAACACTTGGAAAAAAATTTGGTTGGAGAGCAGAATGAATGCCACTCCCGTGCCAAAAATCCTTGCATTCCCACATGTAGAATCCCGCAATATTTCCCCAGGCAGGTCTCTCTGCTCTGTAAGTGAGCCCTTAGCATGCCAAAAGCTCTGACTGGATGAGACATGACTTTAAGAAGACACAGGAGACTTCAATAAACAATCTCCCCCCCCCCACCATTTTTTTTATAGAAGTTGAGCAGCTGACCCATGTGACTGTATCGGGCCTTCAAAATTTCATTGGTGGACTTAAGGCAGTGAGGCAGTTGTTTGGTAATTACAGAGTTGGCCTAGAATCAAACCAGTGCAGAGCACTGTAGCCTGTCCCTTGCAGCTTTCTAAGCTTCCTTAGTGGTTTTGTATAAATTTATAGCAATTTCAACTTAGAATGATTTATTAGATAAAAAAGAATATGCCATAACACAGATAAAGAAAAAGACCAGTAAAGAGAAAGAAAGAAATCATTTCCCCTTCTTTTTAAAAAATGTTTCTTACTTGTTGGCATATCATCCTCATCATTGATAATTGATTTTTTTTTATGATGCAGAATAGAAAAGGAATGATCCGATATCCTACTTTCCATCTCTATTCTGCTACTGTTATGAACATAAAATGATTAATTAATACATACATAAAAGGAATAACCAGGGCCACTCCCTTTGGGAGTGTCCATGCTAATTACCCACTGCATTACCCATATCAGTGGCTCTGATTTCTAGATGTATTGATACCATAGATTGTTCTTACTAAACTCTCTTGCCTATTGTTCACATTTCTTTACTTTTGCCTGCCTTTTATCTCATTTTTGCAGGTTACTGTTGTTATATACCTGTTGATGCTTAATAAATAATCTGTATTTTTGCTAGCTCGACTGAGTGGCAGGCATGCTTGCTCTGGTGTGAACATAGAGTTGATTGTGAATGTGCTAGGTGCGAACCGTGCCAGAAATTACCGACCATAATTTTTCAACACTTTTGACATTCAGAAGGAACATTCTTTGTTTTATTATGAATGACCTCAAACTTTATAGCCCTTCTGTGACAGATCAGGACTCAATGTAATTCATTCATAGCTTTTTAAGCATGCTGGGAAATAACCCCTCTGAACTATAAATTGTGCCCTTTATAAAATAACATTTATGGTCACACGTACATGCCTTCTCCCACAAGAGACCCCAAGGTTTTAAAATAAACGCGAGTAATTTAGCACCTACGCTCTTTGTCTAGTGTTGTTGAAGTGACTCTGTGTGTGTCAGCATGTGAGAACCTTCAGTGCTTTTCTTACCAAACCTTCTCTGTAATAGTGTCAGAGACTTTACAGAGAGTTCTTACAGATTGCAAGCGATGACACATGGCAGCCCTTCACGGATCTTCCTGCATCAGACAGCAGCAGCTGCAGAATCCCAGGGCTGAATTCTCACCCATATTTAATGACAAACAGCTCCCTCCATTTCAACAACTACAAATCAGTGAGGAACATTTTATTCCAGACACTTTCCTGGCCCACTACTTGACTATGCGATGGGATGGTTCCAGTGGTGGGTTCCGGATCTCGTTCCAACCGGTACGGTTGGAATGGGCCCGACGGCGTCCACATGGATGCGCACAGTGCATGCATGCATCTTAGTGCCTCTGTGAGCCTCCACGATGCTCCAGCTGCTCAGCGGAGCATCACGCAGGTGCTATATGCGCCGTGCATGTGTGTGGAAGCGCCGAAGACTTAAAAGGCCGGTAAGGAGCTTGGGTGGCCGGGTGGGCCCTCGGGAGCACCATACCGGAATGGTATCTGGTGCTCTGGGCAGGCTCCGGTACGCCCGTACTGGGGCGTACCACCTGCAACCCATCACTGGACGGTTCCCTTCAGAGGAAAACCTTGAAACTGTGACAATTCTAGCTTTCACACTCAGAGTAGGAATATGAAGAACGGTTGCAGGAATTGGGTATGTCTAGTCTAGTGAAAAGAAGGATTAGGGGTGGCGTGATAGCAGTGTTCCAATATTTGAGGGTCTGCCACAAGAAGAGGAGGTCAACCTATTTTCCAAAGTACAAGAAGCAACGGATGGAAACTAACCAAGGAGAAAAGCAACCTAGAACGAAAGAGAAATTTCCTGACAGTGAGAACAATAAACCAGTGGAACCGCTTGCTTTCAGAAATTGTGGATGCTCCATCATTGGAGTTTTTAAAAAGGGACTGGACATCCATTTATCTGAAATGGTACAGGGTCTCCTGCTTGAGTAGCGTGTTGGAGTAGAACACCTCCAAAGTTCTTTCCTTCTAATGATGATGACGATGACGATGAGTAAAATGCGACAATCTAGGTCCAGGAATTCTGCCACATTGTCTGATTTTGTTTCTGGATGTCATTCCAGGCCTTTGTACAATCTATCGGACTGAAGGCATGGAACAGCAATGCGGAGGACTTAGAACAAGATCACTGATGTGTGTAGATGTGTGAGCTGACTAGGACATGGGGGCATGGAAGCCAATTTAAGTCAGGCTCACTTTGGCTAAACTGAAAACAGAAGACCTCCAGAAGTCCCAAGACTGTACAATAGACTGGGAAGTCCTAGGCTACTGGATCTGGGCTGAAAAATCTGGATGATCTCTAAATAGCAGCAAAACCTCAAGAGTTTTCTTTACCTCTTTGCTGTCACCTAGAGGCCATTCAGATTTTGGCAGGCAACTTTTGATAACATAAGGCATGTGTAAAGTTTGATTTGAGAGTCTCTGCTGCAGACTTATAATATTTTATTTAATAGTGGAACAGCTGAGTGTTATTTTTTTAACTAAAGTAAAGAATTGGAGTCAGTGTGTAGGAATCTTTAACTTAGAAAGGCCATGAGTTCTACTTTCTAGGAGTAAAAACTGTTTTGAAGATGCAAACATCTAAACATGTGTGTATGTTTGCGCACATGTGCGTGCACACACACACACAAGATTTATTTAATTTAAGTCTTCTCAGGAGCAAGTCTTTTTGCAAGTCGAAGGACTAAAATGTCCTACATATAGATTGCACTGCAGTAAATCCACGCTCTACGCTATGGCTCTATCTGAACTTTCTGGACATTGAAGCAGGATGTGCATATCACTCTAAGCCTTTGCTTGTATAACAATGACTATTAAATAAACCACTGTTGGTTGATCTTCCACAATAAGCCTATATCAAGCAAGCCATGCTCCAGCTTAGTATGGTGTTGAACCAGACCAAAATGTTGAAAGAGTCACTGTGTTTTACTTGAACTTGCTGAGGTTTCCATTCCACATTACATCATGCATATTATGGGGAAGCCAGAATGCTGGTGGTAGGACATTGCTTTTATGTCATGCTGTTAACTTTTCCCTTCCAGAAAATGGCTTGCAAATATTGGCACCCAGTGAGCTGCCAAATTAACCCTCATGTTACCATATACTAATACTGTATGTGTAATCTAATAACATGCAACACAAGCTAATCTTACACATATCGATAGAGAGAGTTAGTATGTCATGTGGCTGGTTTGTTTTTGGCTTAATGCATTTTGTCAGCTCCATCCGTGACGTCTCTAAGCATGATTTATGACTTGACAAGAAATGTGAACCCAGACAATTGTGGTTTACTCTGAGCTAAGTGTGGTTTTGTTTAATATGTTGTTAACTCAGCTACAGGGGCTAACCTAGGAGGCTCCCACTAAAAACCCCTGAAATAATTGGCCATAATTGTATATTAATTGTATAACTACTGAATTTTGACAAAGAATGAAATATTAAAAACCAAAGAGAAAAAGAATTAGAAAAGTCAGAGAAGGAAGGGGGAGCAAAAAAAGATTTTGAAAATAGATTTTAAACCCCCTATATCGAATAGGAGAGGTATTCTGCTTTGATGTCCTCAGTTGAAATGCTAGGGTGACCAGTTCCAGAGATTTTCCCACTTTGCTTTACCAAAGTGTGTTTTATCCAGGCAAATACATATAGACAAGTCAATCTTGGTTACTGTGAGTATATAGTTTTCTTCTGAGCAGACTGAGTCCACCTGCTAGGATAAATTCCTTGTAAAAAGATATTTGAGGAATAATAAATCATTCTCAAGCAGCTCTCCATTAGCCATAAGATATCTATCATTACTCTTTGTGAGCATTCAAGTTTAAAAGCAAATTCTTTGTTCCCAGAAACTGCTGCCCTCATATTCATATTGTAGTTTAACTAGGTGAGTCCCAAGTATGAACACAAATCTCTCAGTTTACCTGTCTTAACAAAATTACACACTGTCTTTCAAAACAGGACTTTCCCCAACCAGACAGCTTATATAAAGTGACTTTTACATTTGTCAAGAACTGCCTTTATGCCTTTAACCAACTGCACAAGTCGCAGAAATTCAACAGGTGCAGTTTCCCTTGGCATGAATATGCAGCGGGGAGAAATGTGAGACCTTTTCCCTAAGCCAAGGAACTTAGCATGTGACATGTGGTTTCTGCCAAAGAGATGGTTGGCACTGTCAACCTTAAAAAGCCCTTTCACGGGAGACTTAAATGTACTTGTTGGGAATGTTGGCATGAGGGAAGAAGGACCCCTGGCCTGCCTCTGTTCAGACCGTGTTTCTGCATCCCAGATTTGTGTAACGTGGCAGTTCTTGAAGCTTTCGGGCTTCAATAGCCCTGAAAGCTTATACATTTTTGTTGGATCAAAAGAGAACTTTCTCCTCTATCGATATTGCCATCTTTTAAGGACCCCATAATTCCTTGTGGGGTGGAGTCTGGGGAACTGAATGAAGCTAGCAGAGTATTTTAATGGCCCTTCCTGTCGCCAGTGCAGAGTTTTGTTCAGCAGATATATTCTCAGTGTGCCCAGAGAGAGAAATATCTGCCTCTACCTAGGATTGAACTCACACACAGCCTCCTGATTGTGACGCAAGAGCTCCACCTCTAGGCCACCCCACCACTCCTTTCTCCTCTATCAATATCTTCAGGGGATAAAAGGATATGCAGACTTACAACTGGTCCTCGTACAGTAGTTGTGGTTGTCACAGCATTGTCATTGTCACCGCATGATCATGATTCTGGGGCTTAGCAATCAGCTCACAATGATAACGTTGCAGCATCTGATAGTCATGCGATCATCATTTGCGATCTTCATGGCCAGCTTTCAACAAGCAAAGTCAATGGGGCAGCTGGCAGGAGGTCACACATGGTGTTGCCATTGCATGAGATTCACTTAACAATGACAATCAGGAGCCCCCACCCCAGTGCTATTGTAATTTGGTGCAGCCACACAATGTCATGCTTTATTATCGTTAAGCAAGAACTGACTAGATAGATATAGATATACATATAGATGATATAGATGATATTATAGATGATATAGATGATATAGATGATATAGATGATATAGATGATATAGATGATATAGATGATATAGATGATATAGTTTATATAGATTATATAGATTATATAGATTATATAGATTATATAGATTATATAGATACAGATACAGATACAGATACAGATAGATACAGATACAGATACAGATACAGATAGATACAGATACAGATACAGATACAGATACAGATAGATACAGATACAGATACAGATACAGATATAGATACAGATACAAATATAGATATAGATATAGATACAGATACAGATCGATATAGATACAGATACAGATATAGATATAGATACAGATACAGATACATATATAGATACAGATACAGATACAGATACAGATATAGATATAGATCACACACACACACACACACACACACACACACACACACTCGTGAGACGGACTCAATAGGTGGATAAAAATGCCAAATCCAGTCCTGAACACCTGACTGATGAACCAATAATAACATAATAAGTTCTGCAAGAAATACCATTTGCTTGCAAGCAAGAACAGGTGGGACCACAAAATAGATGAAATAATAGAAAATGAAGAAGCTGTGTAAACAAAATCCCCCCCCCAACTATTTATGTTCATACATCACTACTTTCAATTATGCATAGTCCCATTAATCATAAAGGTATATTGTTATTAATTAGATAATTAAAAATGCAAGGGAACTAGGTTAGCTGAAAGGAAAGAAATGTTAAATTGTAATTGGTCATATGATGCAAAATGAAAGTAAGGTACCTATTTATATTAGATGAAAAATTTGTGATTGTATAGGTAATTGAAAATATGGATGCACAAAGCTTGTAACCAAACGACATGCTGTACGTAATGTGTGAGAATTTTTTATGTTGTTTTTTTATGTTTTAAAAAATAAAATAATAATAATAAAAAAGAAAACGAAGAAGCTAAAGTGCTATGGGACATTAGAGTTCCAAATGACAGGCACCTGCCATGTCATACCCCAGACTTAACAACTGTTGATAAGAAAGATTTTAAAAAAAGTATGAATAGTGGATGTGGCAGTACCTGGAGACAGTAGAAAAGAAGAGAAAGAACTGGGGAAGATAACAAAATACAAAGACATGCAAATAGAAATAAGGACAACTGTGGCAAAGATCTCTGGAGATTCTCAGTCCTCCAGGTCATGGGTGTCCCAAAGGTTCTTTTTTTTTTTTTTTTTTTGCATTACTCAGGTGACCATGAAGACACAGATAAACCTCCGGGTGGCCTCCATGACTCTCTAAAAGAATGCAAATGACTAGCTGTCTGCAAGGAGTATAAAGCCTTCCTTTCTCTACTTCTTGGATGGGAAGCGAAACGTCTTCAAAGAAACACCAGAAAGTCCAGTTGTCTCTTGAAAAAAGCACCTTTGGGAAAGCAAAGGTAGTACCAATAGTACAACAGCTAGATCACCACTTGAACCCCACTGGCATGGACAAAATCATCATCAGTCAATTGTAAAAGGCGGCTATACTCAGAACAGCCAACCTTCTGTGATGATAACCTTTAATACCATCAAACATCCAAATCTGCCTATCCCAGCTCTTTGGGAAAAACTTAATAGATGGATAAAAATGCCAAATCCAGCCTGTACATCTGGCTGACTGTGTGCACTGAACCATATAATGATCCGATATGATAAGATACAAGATGATAATAATATAATTCCTCATTCCTGTAAAAAAGATGCCAATTTTTCTGTTTATTTTCAGTGACTGGTTTTCATAAGGTGGCCTGGTTTGTTTTAGTTTGCAATGGTAAATCCAGCCTTTGCGATTCATAAGCTGTGATTTATGGAGTGGCATATTGTGTGAATTTAGCAATTATGATTTATTTAGGAAATCATGCAATGTTTATCCATCCAGTAGTATGAACCAGATTTATAGAAATTTTACAGAAATTGGAATCAAGTATAAGCATCGGAGGTGGATTGCTCCCGGTTCGGCCCAGTTTGGCTGAACCAGTAGTGGTGATTTGGCCTGGGTCGCAGAACCGGCACCGACCCAGGTTGGCCATGCCCCAGAACTGGTTCCCCGGTCTCTTCTGCCATTGCTAGCTTGTTTCTGCACAAGCACAGAACAATTTTCAGTCAACGGTGTATGCGCGAGCAATGCGTGGTGGGGGCTCACGCGCAAAGCGCACGCACAGTGAACCGGTACCAACCAGTACAGGAACCCACCCCTGATAAGCATCTATGCATGGACACACCTATGTGTGTATGTATACAATCATGCATTCATACACATGCACACCCAATACATGTACTGTATACCATAATTTGTATATCAAATCTTTATTAGCTATTGAGCTTCTCTTTAATATGCTAATTTTAGTTCATGAGTTTCTTTTACTTTAGTAAGCAGACATTTTATTATCAAGCATATATCTCTGTTTTTAAATTTTATTTTGAAATAAACTGAAATTCTCTGAGGGGAATTTGGAACTCTTTGAACATCGGAATAAAGCATCATATTCTGCCTGAAAACCCCACACTTCAGTAAGAAGTTACTGTAGCTTTTAAATGAAAGTGAGAATTTCCTGACTCAGTGGGTGGCTCAGTGGGTAAGGCACTGAGCTTGTTGATCAGAAAGGTTGGCAGTTTGATGGTTTGAGTCCCTAGGCCTCCTGTGTGAGCAGGGGGGTTGGACTAGATGACCTCCAAGGTCCCTTCCAACTCTGTTACTGTTAAATGATGGTATCTTGGGCTTTCCTGTATTCTGCACCATTTTAAACATGAAAGCTTTGATATCAAAGACATTTCTTTCAGTCTTTTCCAATATAGTATCTCCCTGCTACAGGAGAACACAGCTTTTTCCATCCAGAGTCATCATTTAGAGAGCAACAAGGAAGGCAAAGTTGCTTCAAAATAGGTAAAATAAACTGCGTAAGTAGGTGAATTACTTGAAACAGCCTTCTTAATGCCGAAGCTTTCTGCATACTCAAAGTCCCAATGTCTATCCTGGGAATTCTTCTCTATTACACTTCCCAAAGAGTTCAAGGCTGGGAAGGTTTTTTCTTCAGATTTGCCTCAATCTTTTTCAAAAACGAGTCCAACATCCCCATCTTGTGGTGCAGTTCAAAACTTCAGGCTCACAGCTCACCTGGTGGCAAATTCCTACTTGGAGAAAGGATGTTCCAAATATACAACTCCTACATCTGATTCCAGACTGCTTAGTGGCAGAGCCATGTTTATCATCTTCACGCTCCAGATTTTCCTGTTCTTACTGAAGTGGTTTATTATTATTATTACATATTTGTGGAATGTGTAATTAGGCTTGATTGACTGGTTGGCCGATGTTTCATGAAAGCTAGGAATTGACGGCATTGCAGTGTTTCAGCAATCTCTGTCAAACTCTTTTGTCTCTACTGAGTGATAATATTTGGCTTTCTAAGAAGACCACACCTCACAATCTGTTCCTGAAGGCTAATCCTTGATTTAAGAAAATGATAGCTTGAGAAACACCACCCCAAGATCATGGCTGCTTTCCATAATCTCAAACCAATCCCTTACTACAGATTCTTTTTCTAATTCCAAATGTCTGTGAATTGCCTTCTTAGTGCCAGGTAGTTCTGAGTTCTCAGCCAATCTGAGCTTTTAAGCAAGCAAACCTCTAACCTCCAATATCATTTGTATGCCCCTAAAGAATTAAAAAAATAAAATAAAACAGGGAGATAGCTGCTGCCCAAGCATTGCTTAGAAATATACTTGTCCAGAAAACGGCCCAGAGGGAAGGGGAGGGGATAGAAGAGGAGTGGAGGAGAGGAGAAGGAAGAAGAGAGGTAGGTTTTGAAAGAATGGGGTTAATCCCCTGCATTGTACTGTACACTTCTCGGTTCATATCACATGTATTGTTTTCTAGGTGTATGCCTTAATTATTTTCCTCATAAAGTTGTATTCTTCCTTGTTTTACATGCATTTTAATAGGTTGTATATGTTTGACCAGTGTGTGTGTGTATGTGTGTGTGTAAGAAGAGTGTATAGTTTGTGCATGCTGCCAATATTTTTCTGAGCATCTTCAATTTTGGTTCTGTTGCAGTGGCTCAAAACTTAGTTTGGCATTTGAGGGCTAATCCCAGCTCTGCCTTCTACTAGGACTAGGGTTAGAGGTAGAGGTCAGATCTGGACTGCGAATATCCAGATTACTAGCTATGTCTTGATTAGTGTGGATAACGACTCCTACTAAATGATCTGTTCAAAATGATATCTCTATGGAAAACATTAATATCTCAGGGGTTGCCACAAACAAGAGAGAGTCAAACTATTTTCCAAGGCACTTGAGGGTAGAACAAGAAGCAATGGGTGAAAACTAATCAAGGAGAGAAGCAACTTAGAACTGAGGAGAAATTTCCTGACAGTTAGAACAATTAATCAGTGGAACAGCTTGCCTCCAGAAGTTGTGAATGCCCCAACACTGGAAGTCTTTAAAGAAGTCTTTATCCACGTCTCAGCAAATTTGCATACTTCAATCAAGATTAGCATCAGCATCCATGACTTTTGCCTCACAACTTCTGGAAAGATAACTTGAGAGTGAATTCCATCACTTCCATGTTACAGTTTTCCTCAGACAAAATCTTCCTTTTCTCCATCTTGCACAAACAAATATTAGCAGTTTCTAAAACTTAAATGATAACCACATACATGCTAACTATGCATTAACTAAATTTTGGTTTTCATTAAATGTGTCCTGGTATCAGTTTACAATTTGCACTAAATTGAATACCAGATTATTCAAACTCACAATAATTGCGATCTTGCTACAGATGGCAGAAAAAAAGTACAATTTTCTGTATGAGTTTGCTGCTATTTAATGGTCGTTCAAATTTTTAAAACCCCAGATTTAGTAGCTTTCCTTATATTTTGGTTCTTGGGCAAATTACTTCTCTTTAGCCTTCATATTTTGCCTGCTAATAAAGAATTATTCTGTGATACGCCTGGCCAGATAGGAGCAGCGGCAGCCATAGCAGAAAAGTGGTGTGTCAATCAAAATAATAAAGAAGAATATTTGTAGCTCAGGGTTGAAATGTTTTCTGCAAGAAACAATCAAGCTCAGAGAGCACCAAAGATCCCTCAAATCAAAATAAATCGAAATGATTTTCTGAGTGGACAAATCTCCAACAAAACGTTATCCATTATATTCTCTCTACATTGCAAATATACGGAAGAAGTATATTGCTACCCGCCAATGTCTTTGTTATTTGGCAAACATCAGTTATCTCATTTCTTAGAGCTGACTGAGAACTGATTTAGACCGACATCATCTACACCCCAGCTGTCTTCAACTTGATGTCGTGCTAAACTATTAGGTTTCACCTCCTATAATCCCCAGCCATCTGGATGGGGATGGGGGACTTGAAATCTACTTAGTAACACTGCTGTATTTGAGGGGGCCCTGAGCAAGATGTCATGTCAGAATATCTGGCTGCTAATCATCAAAAGGGCCTGAGTGCTCCTC
The DNA here is from genome assembly GCF_964273705.1 of Natrix helvetica. NCBI lineage: Eukaryota > Metazoa > Chordata > Lepidosauria > Squamata > Natricidae > Natrix > Natrix helvetica. The sequence continues at coordinate 32,845,915 of NC_138548.1, forward strand.
CTTCCTGGAGGATGTTTTCTTCCCAACTCCTCTTGTTTCTGCCCCACCTCACTGCCCCTTGCCTCCTCTCTCCCCCTCTTGCTACCACCAGCTGGCAAACATAGAAAGAAATGCTACACTGACTTTTCGGCTGAAGCCCTCATACCTAGATTATGGGCATATCCATAATTGTAATGGAATGTGTGTGGGGAAAAGATGCTGTCTAGAAAACAACCAGACAAGACAAGGAGATGCTCCCTGTGGCTTGACAGTCAGAGGAAGGAACCTAGAAAAGATCAGGAAGTTAAATGTGGCAGTAGGATATTTGTACCTTCAGGTTTGTAAGATTGTCTTAATGTAGCCTTACAATTAAATAGATTTAGTTCATCTAGTCATGTTTCCTGTCTGGTTTACCTAGGATGATTGACAACAATTCTACAATGAGCTCGCCCATTCAAAGCCATTTAAAGCCTCTTGTCCTCAGAGCTGAAATGCATGCTATTTATTGAACAATTCCATGTCGCTTTTCATGTTCAACATTCCAAAACAGGGTACAATAAAACATGGGATCAAAAGCCAATGAAAGCCCAGTAAAATAAAATAAGCGTACTAGGCCTTAAAGTGGCAATTGTACAGCTGCAGTTTCTCCTCAGTTCACCTCATAAGTGCAACCATTGGGCATGTTTGCCTGCCATGGTTGTAAAACCACATTCCCCCATTTTATTTTGGCTTGGGTGCTCCTGTTGTGTTTGCTGCTGTGCCTACAGTACTTTCCTCTGTAGAAGGTTAGCATCCACCCCTCTCCTAGAAGAATGAAATATTTTGAGAAACAGTAAAAAAGGAAGAGTATTATATTTCCCTGGATGAGAAATGGAGAAACATGCTCTTGGAAAGCAGCCTCCACCTTCCTTAATAGCCCACAACAGATGTTAGCACTTAAGAGATAAAGAGATAGGTAGCTCTATTCATAATACCCAAGGTCCAACAAAGGTAGGATTAGCCCTCAGCCATAATAGCAATTGCCAACACCGTTTCAGAACACAAGACTCTTCATTGCACCATCTCAGCAGTTCAAACGCCAACTAAACATGGGAGCTCAGACAACCTCAGCTATGATCCCTACATAATCCCTACATGGCCCCATGGGGGTTTGAGAACAACCAATAGAGTACATGTTCTTGCCCAGGAACAGGAAGTTCAAGTGCAAACCCCAGGAGAAGGTATAACTCCCCCCCCTCAACTCCATGTGGTCAGTTATCTAGAATCACATGTGCTTGGTGATTCTGTTCACCATTAAACCATCTTTCCAATCAGCCTCCACGTTTTCAGTATTTTTCTCCTGGCTTGGAACGGAACCAGATGGCTATTTCTTCCAACATCTCCTTGCAGCCTAACGGATATTTATTGGCTACATCACCAAGACAGGAATGCTTCCTGCTCCCCTCAATGGGATCATTAATGACTGCGGTCTCTAGTGCCATTCCTTGTGCTCTTCTGCTGGATACTGATCAACCTAAGCATATGCTCAGGGTTTCAAAGTCAGCTGAAGTAAAGGTGATGCACGTCATTTTGAAGCACTTAAAGGCAGATTGGGAAATAGATAGCAGCATCCATGTGTGGGTATCTGGAGTGGAGAGGTGGAAAGGCAACATGGCAGTTGTGCCAGCACAACCCCAACCCCAAACCTTTTGTACATGCTCCGTTGTTGTATGCATGTACAGATGATTGGGGCTTGGATCACACTGCCCTGGAAAGTGCTGGAAGTAGAAATGCTCTTGTCGGAACAGCCATAGATGAAAGCCATTGATGTCATTGGGAGCATCCTGCTGCTCCTTCCAATGCCTCCCACATGATCCCCCGAGTTTAATTTAATTTAATTATATTGGTTCTGGACAGAGAGTGATGCTGCCATTTACCATTTTTGTGTTCTAAGAATCTTCTGGACTTACTTGAAAGTTTAAAATGTTATTGGAAAGAAATATGATGCTAGAGACTGGCACTTTTTTCTCGAGGATGCGTCTGTCTCTCTGTCTGTCTCTCTGTGTTCCTGCCTGCCTGCCTGCCTGCCGGTCTTTGAGCAATAAAGTCTATTGAGCATTACATTAAGTATCCAATGTCTAGATATCTACCTCTCCAAAATATGCAGACACTCATACATTCTCTCTCTTTCTGTATTTCTCTTTCACCCAATTGAAAAGGGAAATTATCTCCATTTGTTTCTGAAAAAAACTTTAACAAATTAAGAATAACTGAATTTAATTACCACTGTTAATTAAGTATAACAGCTAGCATGTTTATTAATAGAAAAAAGCAAATGATAGTCTTTACAATGTGACTGTCTGTTATTTACGTAACTGATTAATACTGTAAGAAAGCTTCATTGCTGTTCTAGAAATGATAGATTGAACATGATCAAATCTCATTTAATAATATGCCATGAATTCCATTCCAGTCTGTTTGTGGGAGTAAAAACCTAGGTCTCATCTATTTCTTTTGAAAGGCTGGCTTTATATGTGTAGGAAAGGCTTTTCTTTTTTCTTTTCAAGAGAGAAAAGACTCAGTGATGTCTACGCTGCAAAATCCCACAGGCAGAGACTTGCTAACACTGCTTCAGCAAGAAGAGGTCGATTTGGCTACACAGTAATGTAGCTGTGTTGACTGAAGGATTATGGGAATTGAAGTTTGAAAGCCCTAGGCCTAGGAATTCTGCTGTTGTTTTTGGTGATGCGGAAACTCTTTCAGCACGATTGCTTTTAATTGTTTTAAACTGTTTAATGGATAAAATATATTGTTTAGTCTTGTTTTAATTGTATGCATCACCTAGCATCACATGCACATGAGACGGGCAGCTATATAAACCCAACGAACAAACAAACCAATAGTTTTCTCTATTGTTCCTTTTCATTTAAACTTCAGGACTGAGTCTATTACTTAGGCCCAAAGTAGCACCGCTTCAGGTAATCCACAGTTTTGGGAAAGGATTGATTATAGAAAGGAAAAATAATGGCAGGGCAACCTTCTTGCAAAACCATCCCAGTGAGGGTTGAGTACGTTCTGAGTTTGGGCTTCTTAATTTTTTGAGGATAGGGAGAGAATGAAAAACAAGAGTTTAGGGAAGAAAGAATAGATGGTCCTAAAAAAAGACCACATCTGCTTGTCCAAAACGTTGAACAGAAGACTTTGGCTGGAGGTACTGCTGCAGCTGTTGAACATTTCTTGAAATTGAAGTCAAGATTAAAAATAAAGTTACTGTACTGTAAAACCATAATTCTGTAAAACAGGAACTAACCTGACTGAGTTTTTACTATAGCTCTTGACTATTTATGTCTGTCTCGTGTGCTTTCTGTTTCCTCCTACAACTGTTTCTCTCATTATTGTATTCTTAGGAACTCATGATTTCCTGGGAATTTTTATTTGTTCATGGATTCTTCCAGGAAAAGATGGGAATTAGATCAGTTGCCGCATGTGCCTGAACTTGAATTTTAAAAACAAAATCCCACAGTACGTTTTAACATTTAACAGTAATCTGTTCTCTTCCTTTCCCCCACCCATTTTTTCAAAAATACACTTTAATTGATTTCGGTGATATTCTGCAAAAAAACACTTTAAACCAAGCTCTGAAAGTTACCTTTCCTTTAACAGATTCACAGTGGAGTGAAATTCTTTCCATCCTTTTCAGAAGCACAGTAGGGCATTGGTTGAATAGAGGAATTATGAAAGACGGACCTGTTTACTTTGAGTATTTATGATTTATTTTTATTTCCCCAATTTGTTTACTAAAAGCAATGAACCTAGCCTATGAAAATCAAAAATTCCTGTACGTAATGGCTGGAATCCAAGAAGGGTTTTCACCTTCCAAGCAGCAGGACTGGGCCAAGAGTCAATCCTTTCCTCCTGCCTTCAAAAATCTGCTCTGAAAGTTTGGGAGACTGCTCACAACAAAGTTTGAAGGTTCCTGAGGATGTTGCAAGGTAGAGGAGAGGGGGAAAATGCCCTGTGAGCAGGAAATCTGCTCCTGCAATGTGATATTTCACCCATGTAGTAAGAAAGAAACGTAATGATTACATCTGAAGGCTCATTAAAGTCGTATATTGTAATTGTCACTGCCTATGTAAAACCCGTAAAAAGAGTTGCCTGGGGATCTTTCTATGGAAAATTTATTGCCACCAATGGAGAACGGCCAGTACTTTGCCTGATTGTCTTCATATGCTCAAAGACATGATAAATGTTAGAGCAAATGCTAAGGATACAAATGGTCCATGGGCCTAGTATCTGAAGACAATTACCTATTTGGCTACTTGGTCATTATGGGCCAATTGTCTAGCCAGAATAGTATCTTGGAACCATAATATCAACTGAATATCTTCTGTCTATATTATATTATAATTCCCTTTGCTTTTGGCATTATAGGAATTGTGGCCTAAGAGGTTTAGAAGGCATCAAATTGTGGAAGGCCAATGTAGGGGCAGCTGCATACAAAGCAGTCCAGATTAATTGTTAACAAATGAAAACATTTTAATGTTGGAATGTGAAATCATACAATAAGGATATTCACTTTTGGAGCCAGCCAAAACTTTTGAACTGTCTTCATGGGTAGTCATGTACATTACAGTAATCCAGTCTTGAAAAGATTAGGTAATTCATTGGATATACTGGTTGGGTACTCTGGGAGCTGTATTTCAGAAGCAAATGGCTGTAAGTTTCCAATTGTATATTGGAAGAACGCTCAGATTGTGGAACTGAAATACTTTTCACTTTCCTTTTTTATTCACTAACTTAGTAATAACAAAAGAAAAAAACAGCTTGATTCTTTTCACAGAGACATTTCATTACTAAACAATGAAGCATCATCAGTGCATGGGGTGGAGTGATAGTGGTGGTGGAGATTTCTACTGATTCATATCTTGTAATTTTATTCTTTTTTTTTCTTCCTAGCTTTTGGGGTGGGGCATTGTTTCTTCTGTGATTGTTCTAAAATCTGGTGATAGTTTCTGCTTATCTGGAGGTTGGTTAATAGCTATATGATGAGGAAGAATATCTGTTTGTCAAGGTCTAAGCTTAAGTAACTCATCAAAGCTGGTAGGCCAAGCTACAATACATATAAACAGCCAGTTAACTCTACTTCCCTATGCACTGACGATGTTACCTAGACTGGTAATGAAGCATCTGCAGGAAGAGAAGCAAGCTCAAAGAATGCCAAGGACCCAACAATTTAGCATTAAGCTACACATAATCTCACCATGGGAGGGGAAAAGGAAACTTCTAAAAATCCTAAAGAAATTGTTTTTTTCAGGTTAAAATATATTGATTATAATAGGGGATTTTCTCCTAATGCAAATGATAAGAGTCAAGAAATAGTAAAAAAATTCTAATAATGGAGGAAAAGATGAAACCATCCATTCCTACTTGTTGATCTTGATCAGCCTTTCCCAGAAGCTTCTATTTCATTTTTTTTAATGTACCTGTAGACTTTATAGGCCACCACCTTATATGCTATAGCAAATTAGTTCTCTGATCTGTTTTTACCCCCAAATTTTGGTTTTTCTGATGGAAGGGTGATCTGGGAGGGAGATGAGTTAGCTATGCATTGAGCACAGCAAAGCTTGATTATGATGATTACGTGCCAACAAGTTTTGCTCTTCTTAACCACCACATAAATAGATGTCCGCTGCACTATAATGCAATGTTTTAAATTTTGGCTTAGGTATTATGTGTGACCATAGCTACTGTGGTTTGATATGCGTGACCATACATAGCTACTGTGGTTTGTTCAGCAATCCATAGCTTAGCTTAGTGTGAACTCTGTCACTGAAGTAGACCTCATTCCCAAAGCAATGGTATTTCTGCTCATCAACTTGGAATTAAAATCCGAAGAGACACCAAAACGCTTGTCCTCCAAATCATACCAGTAATGTCAAACAATTGTCTAGAAGACAGATTTTTGATTCACTAATTTGAATCAAATTTATAACTTTATAACTTGATTCACTAACAATTGAAGATACAATGGAAAAAACTTTTCTTTGAAACGCAGAACAAAAACAAGAGTCAAGTCCAGATGGGTTGGGCTTCAAAATAGACCAGAGAAATCCCATCATTCTGCCTTTGGGGCCACTCCTGTCCTCTGACTAGATACTAATTTGTTTGGGCTGGAACTGAGGAGGGTAAGAAGTGGATTTTCCAGCTGGGGTTGTCCAAAGAAGAAAATTGCCTGTAGAGATTAAAATGTGACTTTGGGAGGCCCCTTTTGGGGGAAATAAAGAGGTAAAACTCGGCGTGAAGGTAAAACTCGGTGGATGGAGCTGCCCGGCGAAGACCAGGAAAAACATTTTAAAACGGTGGAGTCCGAGTTTGGTTCTTTGTTTGCAGACGTTTCATTACCCGACTAGGTAACGTCTGATGCTGTTACCTAGTGGAGTAATAAAACGTCCGCCAGAGAACCGCCAAGTTCAGAGAGCGCCAAAGGACTCCTCCTTGCAACCCTGAGCTGCAGAGATTCTCTTCTGTCGGGACATTGAAAACGGAGGGTTTGCGTTGCGGATTCAGGAACTGCGCCTGGCTGAGGAGCGCCTTCAGAGCTGAGCGCTGGGCGGCGGCGGCCCACGGTTGTCTCCGTGGCTCGGGACAAGTCCCTGCAGGACGGCTGAGAAGCCCCGCCTCTCGGCCCTGCCTTCCTCAGCCTCATCCCTCAGGTGTCTCCCTCCCTCTAATAACTATTTGCCTCTTTTTCTCAGCCGGAGCTGCTCTGAAACAGCCAGGAACGGAGGCAGGCAGGCAGGCGGCTGTGTGGGTGAACCGGCGCTTCGGAGCAGCTGCGCCGACAGGAAAAGCCACCCTGCCGGCTTCTTTCAGGCAGTTTCTTCCTGGGCTGCTGGAGAAGCGACCGAGAGAGAGAGAGAGAGAGAGAGGAGGGAGGCGGGAGGAAACCGGAGCCGGAGAGCAGGGCAGGCTTCGGGTTGCTCGAGGGCCGGCAGGCACTTGGGGGGCCTGGCGGCAATCGGGGGTTGTTCTGGAACGATGGCTTCCTCCTCCCCGTCTTTTCTTTGTGTTCTGGATCCCTGACCCCAGCAGCTCTCACCGGAGGCGAAGAAAGCCCCGAGTGAAGTGATTCAGCAGCTTGGCTCATTTCCTTCGCGGCTCTGAAGGCAGAAAGGGACTGAGCTTGGGCTGTGTGTGTGTGTGTGTGTGTGTGTGTTTGCGTGTGAACACACCAGCATGGGCCGGAGATCGGGAACCCTGGGCTGCCCTGACTGACCCCTGAGGACTCTAGTGTCCCAAGTCAGCTGGGACTGGGAAAACCCCAAGCTGAAGTTTCTTCTTTGATTTGGAGAGGAAGCCTCCTTGTCTTGGCTCAGCTGGGACCTGCCATGTCCGGAGGGATGAAATTTAATGGGTACATGAAGGTGCGCATTGGGGAGGCCGTGGGGCTCCAGCCCACCCGCTGGTCACTCCGGCATTCCCTGTTCAAAAAGGGATACCAACTGCTGGACCCCTATATCACAGTGAGTGTGGACCAGGTACGGGTGGGACAAACCAGCACCAAGCAGAAGACCAACAGACCTACTTACAATGAGGAGTTTTCTGCCCCTGTCAACGATGGGCGCCAGCTGGAGCTGGCAGTCTTCCATGGCACCCCTATTGGCTACGATGACTTTGTGGCGAATTGCACGGTGCCCTTTCACGATCTGCTTCACGGCACAGGGTCTTCTGACAGCTTTGAAGGATGGGTAAGTAACTGGCTCTTTGGGGGAACTGCCACTCTCATGGAGTGTCCATCCCTGCTGGTGTACAACATAAGCATGGGTGTGCATTCCCTTGGTCTGCCTGTGCAGACTGTGCGACTTGGGAGATGAATCAAAGTTATTTTGCAAGGCGGGAACAAATAGCAAAGCCTTGTCTTTGGAGAACCTAGAACTTTATTACTGGGAGCCATGATTTATCATTCTATTTCTTCTTCTTAATAATTATGAATGTTACCGGATGTGCATCTAGCCCAGTGTGCTTATCTGGATTTAGAGAAGCTCATAAACATAGGATGATTAATAAGACAGCTCTTTCCTATTTATCATCTGGCATGTGATTTTCCAAAATATATCTGGCTAGCAACTGCAGGTATACTTATTATGTATGTAGTTGTCCATTTATTTAATGCTGTTTGCCACCTGGAATCAACATATGGGTGGCCATATAAATTTCATTAATTCTTGACAAAATAAATGAAAACGCATACATTTATGTAAAAAGGAAATGTACAAAATATGAACATGGCTCTAATTATAAGAGAAAAAAAAAGACTGAATACTCGCTTAGAATGCATTATTCCAAAAATTGTTAGATAATTAACATTTTTCTGTAAAGTTATTGTTTTACAGAATCAAATTCTGTTGATCTCTAACAAGTTTGATATTTTGAATATTTACCTGCATCTGTAAGTTTAGAAACTTCTTCTGTTTTCCAAGATTGTACTATAAGCAGTTGTGTTTGTTTCTTATTTTTCAAGGCCATTTGGAAATTATAGCAATAAATTACATAACCTAATGACATGTTCCAAGAAGGATATACATTTATTAGTCTTGTTCTTAATCCGGCTTAGTTCTTGAAGAAAATATTTTGCTCAGCATTTGCCCATATCATCAGTCCTTCAGTTTCTTCATAGGCCAGTGTAGGGCTGAAATATGAAATATAGTGTGTTTTTATTTTCAGCTTTTTCAGAAACAGGAGTCAAGTCTCTGCAAGACTCTTGAACTTGAATGTACTATCCACCATGAAATAAATCCAACATTGTTGACTTCTAAGCAGATTTCATGCTTTCCCGCTCTCCTCTGCCCCATACATATCTCATTAAGCAAAGTATTTTAAATGGTACTTTGCATGATCAAAGAGGCAAGGTAGTGTGCTTGTGTATTGCAACTACAGATGCATTGATACATTTTGAAGTAAGGACTGCCTACTGATTCTCCCATGAATAGGAAATATAGGAAAGAGGCTAGAAGTATCTTGGGAAGTTGTCTAGCAATTAAAATCTTGTGGGGAAAAGACACTAATGGGCCATTCTTTAAAATCCAAGCATAGCACAATTTGTCATGCAGGAGCCAATGTGATCTATTAAGCAGTGGAGCAGCCTGCTTCCTGAAATCATAGGTCCTTCATTACTGAACGTTTGGGGGCAGTAATTTGTCTGGGGTAACTTTTGTCCTGTAACTTTTGATTTAGCCATGAAAAGCCATCAGGATGACTTTGGGTCAGTCACTCTCCCTCCACCAAACCCACCTCACAGAGATGTTGCTGTAGGGAAAACGTCTAGGACACATTCACCACTATGAGTTGTTCATAAAAATAATAAATATGGAAAATAAACAAATAATAAACAAATGAAATAAGATCATGTCCATTCTAATAAGTAAAGGAATAAGATTACCAGAATGTAAATGTGTATTGTATCTCTTTTTTATTTACTCCTATGTCATAGTTCCAACTGGGTGGCAGTATCCTGGTGACTTGGGCTGATATCAAGCATCGTCAAGCATCCACTAACTAGTTAGTAGGGACACAATGGCTCAGTGGCTAAGACGCTGAGCTTGTCGATCAGAAAGGTCGGTAGTTCGGCGGTTTGAATCCCTAATGTCCCGTAATGGAGTGAGCTCCTGTTACTTGTCCAAGCTTCTGCCAACTGAGCAGTTTGAAAGCATGCAAAGGTGCAAGTAGAAAAATAGGGACCACCTTTGGTGGGAAGGTAACACTGTTCCGTACGCCTTTGGCATTTAGTCATGCCGGCCTCATGACCACACAAACGTCTTCGGACAGCACTAGCTGTTCGGCTTTGAAACGGAGATGAGCACTGCTCCCTAGAGTCAGGAACGACTAGCACATATGTGCGGGGGGAACCTTTACCTTTAATTAGTTAGCACATGGATAGAAACCATTAGAAAATCCTGGGGCTGTGGGCTAAACTGGGGAAAAAGTCTGAAAAGGCAAAGATAAGTCGGGTTCATTTAGGTTGCTAATTTGTTGGACTTGTTCATGAAGTCCCTTTTGTCTCCATGGTTAGTAGCAAAAAGATCCAGCTTAAGTATTAGGAGGAGTTTGATGAAGTTAACAGTTGTTAAGTCATGAAACTGTCCATATAGTGGTGAATTCCTTCTTGCTGGAGTTTTTCACGTAGGATCTGGATGGCCACCTGTCAATTGGGGATTAGGGTATTCCTGTATTGAATGGAGAACAGACTAAATGACCTAGGAGGTCTCTTGCAACTTCTGCATTCTATAATAATTATTTCAGGGTTAATTACCTCTGTTCAGCATCCTTGTGTCACCTACATCCTGGATAATTTCTTATTCCAGTTCACGAGTCCTTGCCATTTAATGCAATGCTTGTCACAACTGGAGAAAAGGTTTTCTCTGAGTGACATGCTCTTGTGGAATCCTTTCTCCCGACTCGGTGCTAATTCTGGCTCTCTTTGTTTCTTCTGGTGCATGTACCCACATATATATACATCTACAGACACATAAATTTCCCCACCACTGGGGATGGCAGAAGTAGTCGTAATTCAGTCTCAGATGAATGTACAGACTCTACATTTTACTGTTGAAATTAGCACCCATGCTATGAATAAGATCAATGAATCATACTGCGACTACAGTCATAAATGCCAAGGTGGGTAGGAAAGAATAGGAAAATTATTGATCAGTTCAAGATGTATAAAATGGAGGGTTTCTCTACACAGAACACAGTTAAATTTGCAATTTGCCACAATTAGTAGCAATCTTAGATGCATTTCCAAAGATAGGTGTCTTGGTCTACAATGATCTTAGTTTCCAACCACCTGACTTGTGGTCAAAGAATTTATAATCCAAGATGTCTACATAAAATCCTAACTTGGAAAAGGCTGGGTTAGATGTTTCATCAGATGAAAAGATTTATCAAAGAGCATTTGTCATCAAACCTGCGGAGAATCCTTTATCTTGTGTGCTAAGGCAAGAATGCTAGACTTAAACATCAAATATAGGGTGCTGGAAAAGTTGCTTTTCATACATATAACTACCAGTGATGGCTAACCTTTTTATCCCAGGTGCTGAAATGCAATGATAATGCAATGTGTGCCCCCCCCTGCACACTCCCGCGTATGCATGCGCGACTTCCCTGTGATCCCCCTTTCTTCCATGCATGTGCACATGATCCCCATGCTCCCCCTGCCCCTCGCACATGCGCACCCACCCTCGCACATGTGTGGCAGAGACCCCAAAACCAGCTGACTTGTAGGAGGTGTGCACACATGTGCAGTCAGCTGAGCTGGGGTGATGGCTTGTGTGCCCGCAGAGAGGGCCATTATGGATATATACAAATATACTGCTAGGTTTTTAAGGAAAATGACCATCACAAATAACAATTTTTGAACACACACAATAATAATTATGCTTAAAAGACCCAGACATTAAAACTGAGTAGTTCTCATGTACATGTTATTTATTTGAAGTATTCATCATATTGTAACCTTTATTTTCTGATGAAAGAATAAGATTTTGGGAGTGATCCCACACTGTATGCATTAAAAAATAAGCTTCATGAAGATCCACCAGGACAAGTTTTCCACAAGTCCAAATACCAGTCTTTCTTTTCTGCTTTCTCTCCAACAAGTTGCCTGTTGGCTAAATCTATCTGATGGTAAAATTTAATTTCTTTGTTTGTTTAACTTGTATGCCACCCATCTCACTACCCACGTGACTCTGGATGGCATAAAGGCCAGCTCTTTTATTGCTCCCTCAGTTATGTTATTCTACAGCAGGGGTGTCCAAACTTGGGAACTTTAAGACTTGTGGACTTCAACTCCCAGAATGCTCCCATGTGAATGCTGGCTGGGGAATTCTGGGAGTTGAAGTCCACAAGTCTTAAAGTTCCCAAGTTTGGACACCCCTGTTCTACAGGCATTCATACGCCACTCCTGGGGCAAAACAGGGAGCTCAGGACTGTGTATGCACTGTGAAAAATATTCAGTCCTGTGAGATTAGGTAGAAGGGTTAATCCAAAGTGGAATGTGTGAGCATATTGTTACCAGAGTGCCTATGCAGTTATCATATATTGTGCCATGTATTAGTATGAAGTTGTGAATTAGTATGTCTAAACAGAGTATTTAAAGTATATCAGAGAGGCAGAAGGATTTGTTCTGGAAGATTTCAACTTAGGCAGTATGTATGCGAAAAATTCCAGAATGGCAATCTCTAAAACGACTTAACAATTAATACTTATGAAAAAAAAGAGATGGGTCTTACAACAAATCATGGTTTGTAATGCATGAGATGGTTGCCATCTGAATTCCATGAGGCCATGCCAGACAAATGGAAAAGTTCTATGGGGCAGGAGAAGAGTTCACCATCCCAGCCTTATCAAAATGCTTCAGAACTCTCCTCTAGAAAGAGATACTATGGACAATGAGTTTCTCAAATCAAATTTGCTCAGATAGACCTTGGATAGGGTAGGGTTGTGTCTGACTGAGAGTAAATGAAGCTTTTAGTTGAGAAGGTAAGTTATGAATATTGTAAGCTAGTATTTCTCTGAGCTTCGGATCTCTGAATAACTGAAAGCAACAACAAGTAGTATTGGAAATGTTTTAATGTCTCTTTTTATGATACTATTGGGAAAATGAAGTTTCAAAGTATGATACACCAAGGAAAAGAAAGAGCGAAGAAAGGCACTCCAGAGTCGTTCTCCTACTTAACAAATTACATACTTGGAAGATGGAAGTTTCAAGCAGTAGTTCTATAAATTTAGCCAAACTTTGTTAGAGCCAAACTTTGCTGCCTCTACAAATCAGTTGGTTTCGTTGGGCAGATGAGTTGCAATAAATAGACTTCCAAGTGGCAGTGCTACAAAATGGACATGGCTGTTTCCTTCTGCTGCTATTTTGAGTCCACTAGTACCTTAGGGAAATGTTTTGCAAGTTGTTCAAGGTGACCTGTTGAATTTTAACAGCAATAACAGCATGATGCTGCTACGTTTTTAAGTGACCCAGATAAGCTGCTTACTTGAACATAGCTCAAGATTCTTGTAACATCTTGAATGCTGACATATTTATTATTGCATAAGCTTTTTATAATTGATAAACTCATGTGTGCATGAAGGTCATGCACAGTTTTTGAATAAGATCATTTCCAATTGATCACTTACTGCATCTTGTATCACTCAGCGATCACTTGAGGTGATATAAAACCTATTAACCATAGTGGCGCAGTAGTTAGAGTGCAGTACTGCAGGCTACTTCTGCTAACTGCCGGCTGCTTGCAATTTGTCAATTCAAATCTTACCAAGCTCAAGGTTAACTCAGCCTTCATCTTTCCGAGGTCAGTAAAATGAGGACCCAAATTGTTGGGGGCAATATGCTAACTCTGTAAACCACTTAGAGAGGGCTGTAAAGCATTGTAAAGCGGTATACAAGTCTAAGTGCTATTGCTATTGCATCCATTTATTATTACCCCCACTTAACAATGGTTTGATAATTTTAGAAGATGTTCTAGGGATTTTACCACAGAGTTATCACAGTTCTGCAAATAAGACAGACAAGGACAATTTGTCTGTCTTATTTATTATTATTGTCTGCTAAGTTGTTGCAAGGTGGATTGGTTAAGGTTTGGTTCTCCTACACCTGTTTTTGAGTGGAGAAAAATAGGTGGGTTACAGTGACATGAACAAGTTCATGAACTATCTTTCCCCCATCATTCTTCTGATGGTTTCCTGTCAATGTAGTATTAAGCAAAATGAAACAAATGTGTAGCCCCTTGATTCTCACTTCATCTTTTCTATTTGGGAGTGGGTGGGGTTTGTTTGAACAAATTTGTTTCAGGTTGAGAAATATGGTTACCCACACATAACCCATAGAGAAAATTATGTTCTATGGGCAGAAGTGACATGAATAGAACAGAGTATATCAGTGTCGGTTCTGAAGCATGTTTCACAAATAATTTAGATAACAGATATATGTTAAAAATTCAGAGAGGGCTAAAGAAACTTCAGATTAGTTCAATTGTATTCTTTGTTAGATGTCACTGTGTTATTTTTATTCTTGTAATTTTTGATGAAATGTGATCTTTTTTAGTTGTAAATTTTTAGTTCTTCTTTGACCCAGAAATCCATATTACATGGAGATCTGGTAAATGTCTAAGGCAGAGATGGCTAACCTTTTTTGGATTGCATGCCAAAAGCAGGGGGGAGTGCAGGGGGGGTCATGCGCAGGTGGGCCCACACCCATAATGCTATGTGCATGCTCCCAGCATGCATGCATGCATGACCCTAGCGTGCATGCACGTGTGACCTCTCCCACACGCATGCGAACAGTGCAACCTCCCCACTTCTGGCACGCTTTTTTCGCCCTCCCCAGACTCCAGAGGCTTTCTAGGAGCCTGGGGAGGGTGAAAACAGTCTCACCTGCCCCCCCCAGAGGCCCTCCAGAGGCTTCAGGAGCTTCCCTGAAGCCTCCAGAGGGCAAAAAACGAACTCTAGGGGCAACCCGGAAATTTGGGAATGGTGACTTCTGATTTGTCCGTAGGGCCATTTTCTGCCCTCCGGAGCCTTCAGGGAAGCCTCCTGAAGCCTCCGGAGGGCAAAAAACGGCCTATGGCAAACTGGAAGTCAGTTCCTGAACTTCTGGTTTGCCCATAGGGCCAGTTTTTCGCTTTCCAGAGGCTTCAAGGAAGCCTCTGGAGCAGTGGTGGGTTTCAAAATTTTTTGGAACCTACTCTGTGGGTGTGGCCTCCTTTATGGGAGTGGCTTGCCAGCCATGTGACCTGGTGGGAGTGGCTTGCCGGCCATGTGACCGGGTGGGAGTGGCTTGCCGGCCATGTGACCGGGTGGGAGTGGCTTGGCAGTCATGTGACCGGATGGGAGTGGCCAAGACAATGTCACTGAATTTTTTGCCCCAATGAATGATCTACAAAAAGAAAATATAAAAAAGGAAATTTATTATTTTGTGCACTTACTACTTAAATAAGATTAAAATAAGTACACAAAACAATAAAAGAGCTACTTACAGAAGGGAATAAATACATATTTAATTTTACACATGTTAACAGCTGTTGGAATTGTGTTTGCACAACAGTGGAAAAAACAAAGATATGAAAATGAATAAATATTAGAATGTGCAAGAATGAATAAATTGACAATTAAAACCAAGAAGGCTTTGAATACTTTTTCACGTGGAATTTGTTTTATCAATTGCTAACTAACAGAAACAGCAATTAGAAATCTAAAAGTATGAAAGAAAACACCAATTATGAAAGGAAAGGTCATTAAAATGTATAAGGAAATATTATTAGTACTTGATCATTATTAATGTGTAGATAACTGCAGGACATTACATACCCACAAACACAAACTATGACAGTGCCAGGAAAACACACACACACACACACACAAAAAACAATTCCCCCCCAAAAGACTGCAGATGAAACCAGTTTTTTTCCCTAACCCTAAGAACAGGAAAGACAAAGCCACAGGAATAAAAACCATCAAGGCATTGTGGGAAATTATAAAGGACAGTGCCAGGAAGCTCACAGAACCAGCAACCACCTCACAATTACCTAAACAACCAGGTATCACACAGAAACACACAAAATCTGGCAAAGCTGCCTTGCACCAACCTGGCCTGCCCATAGAAAAGAAGCCACCTTGAGACACATATCATACACCAACCTGTACACTTAAAAGCAACATATTGCATCACAAATAAAACATTTGCAAAAAGGAATAACATTTCTTGTAATAAACATTCTATAAACAATAAATAAATAAAAATTCCCTAAAAATAATTAAAAACCACCAGGTTCAGAGAACACCAAAGGACCCCACAGTCCTCTCCCTCCTTATCTTTTTCCTTTTTGTCCTTCGACTTCTCCTCCTCCTCCTTTCCCCACAACCCCATCTAGCACTGATGATGTTACCTAGTTTGGTAGTGAAATGTCTGTAAAAAAAACCACCAAGCTCAGAAAGCAGCAAGGATCCCACTTTCCCCCACCTCCTCCCTCTTTCTCCTTTTTGTCCCCCCCCCCCCCAAAGACTGCAAATGAAACCAGTGTTTTTTTCCCCCCTAACCCTAAGGACAGGAAAGACAAAGCCACTGGAATAAAAACCATCAAGGCATTGTGGGAAATTATAAAGGACAGTGCCAGGAAGCTCACAGAACCAGCAACCACCTCACAATTACCTAAACAACCAGGTATCACATAGAAACACACAAAATCTGGCAAAGCTGCCTTGCACCAACCTGGCCTGCCCATAGAAAAGCACCCACTTTGAGATATATAAACCTGGTCTGAACACTTTTAAGCAACATATTGCACCACAAAGAAAACATTTGCAAAAAGGAATAATATTTCTTGTAGTAAATATATTTTATAAACAATTAAAACATAAAAATTCCCAAACAATAATTTAAAAAAGATATTCTATAAATAAAAAAAATCCTTAAAAACCATTGTTAAGTATTCCACCAGCAATAATTTATACTATAACTATTTTAAGGTATTGTACCAACTGTAACCATTATTCCACCAGCAATAATTTATACTGTACCATTTCAAACTACTCCACACACAATAATTTAAAATGAAACCATTAAAAACATTCAATACACAATAAATTACAATAAAACAATTTAAAACAATTCTATAAACAATACATTTTAAAGTATTGAGTATAGAATATTTTAAAATTGTTTATTTTAATTTATTTTGGATAGAATCTTTTTTAAAATAGTCTGAGACAATTTTAAAAAAGAATCCATACACAATAAATTGAAGTAAACCATTTTAAAATATTCTACACTCAATACTTTTAAGTAAAAATATTTTAAAAAATTCTATGCACAATAAATAAAATATTATTTTAAAATACATTAAAAAAATAAAAGAAAAAAAACCAGGTTACTTACCAGCAGGCAGAATCAGCAGCTCTCCGATGCAACAGGCAGCAGACAGGCAGAGAGGCAGGAGGACAGGTAAGACTGTTTAAGACTCTTAGGGCTTAGCCAGCCAGGCGAGGCTGGAGAGGGGAGGGTGGGGGGCTTTTGGCCTAGCCTCGCGGAGGCTTGCCGCCCACGCCAGCCTGGTGCTTTGTCCCGGAAAGGCCCAGCGGCCTTTCCCGGGCGCAGCTAGCTTCCCGGCGGTCGCGCGTCCCACGCGACGCCGGCGCTTCGCCCCGGAAAGGCCCAGCGGCCTTTCCCGGGCGCAGCTAGCTTCCCGGCGGTCGCGCGTCCCACGCGACGCCGGCGCTTCGCCCCGGAAAGGCCCAGCGGCCTTTCCCGGGCGCAGCTAGCTTCCCGGCGGTCGCGCGTCCCACGCGACGCCGGCGCTTCGCCCCGGAAAGGCCCAGCGGCCTTTCCCGGGCGCAGCTAGCTTCCCGGCGGCCGCGCGTCCCACGCGACGCCGGCGCTTCGCCCCGGAAAGGCCCAGCGGCCTTTCCCGGGCGCAGCTAGCTTCCCGGCGGTCGCGCGTCCCACGCGACGCCGGTGCTTCGCCCCGGAAAGGCCCAGCGGCCTTTCCCGGGCGCAGCTAGCTGCCCACCGCCCGCACGGCCCACGCCAGCCCGCCGCTTCAGCGAGGGAAGGCCTAGAGGCCTTTCCTCGCCGAAGCTAGCCTCCCGCCCCCCCTCGCGCTTAGTTGCTTACCTGAAGGAAGCAGCAAGCTCCCAGCGAAGAGAAGGGAGTTTTGAAATGGAGGACAACCCGCTTTTAAACGGGTCGCCTCCAGCCCGCTCACTGATTGGCTGAACTCCAGCCAATCAATGAGCGGCTAGCTGGGCTAGCTAGCTTAGTGCGGACGGGCGGGGGAGCGAGCGAGCTCCGTTGGGATGGCAAGGGGGATAAAGTGACAGGACCGGTGCCGGTTCCCGGTTACTTCCGGGTCCGGTTACTTCCGGGTTCGGTCTGGAACCGGTTCGCGCGATCCGGTGCGAACCGGTAGGAACCCACCACTGCTCTGGAGGGTGAAAAACGGCCTTAAAAGAAGGCCGAAGCATACTGGAGCTGACAGGGTAACGCTTCGCGTGGCCTAACAAATGGCTCCGTGTGCCACCTGTGGCACGCGTGCCATAGGTTCGCCATCACGGGTCTTGGGGTTCTTAATTTAGCTGCTGAAAATGCAGCCAACAGGGTAGTCATGGATGACTATCAATTTGTGTAATTCATCATTTGAAGATATTGTCCAAATGACCTAAACTTCCTCAGTCTAATTGCTGCCACTATAATGAGTGCATATCCAGAAGAACCTTATGGACCAGACTAATGACCCCTCTAATTCAGCCAAGCATTAGGTTAAACTAGTTGTATTTAGGAAGCTCATATCATGAGGGTGGTTGTCTTCTTCCACCAAGGTGGTACTTTATGATGCTAGCCTATATGCACCAGAATGACAACTGATTTCCAGATTGGGAATGTACCTTTATTCATCTCAAGCAGAAACCATATTGAGTTGACGGCTTCTATTATACAAAGCAATTATAGGTGTCCAAGCTTCGTCTTCTTCTGTATAGGGAAAAATCTTCATGGGGAGGGAAGACGTTGCTGTACCTGAATGGGGAAAAGAAGTGGATGTATCATCTCCTCAATAGCTTTAGTAAACATCTAAAATTACTATCAGAAATTGAGATGTTTGGGAAAAAGATGGAAGCTTTGCTTGGGATTAAATTATCTCTTAAGTAATTGGTAAATGCTTTAGGCCAAGAGTCTCTAACTTTGGATACTTTAAGACTTATGGACTCCACAGTTGCCAAGGTTGGAGACCCCTGCTTTAGGCACAAACATGTAATTTATTTTCTCTACACTCAAACTCATTATTCTTTATTATTTCTGTACGAACTCAGTGACTGGGTATACTTCAACTTTTTATGATATAGCAGGTTGTGCATGAAGATACTTCTTTCTTTCAGAATCACTTGGGATCAATTTTTTTACCCTGAGAAATTCTTTGAATATTGTAATAGATCACCACCATTTTGCATCTTTTGGATTTTTTATTTAGTTTTATTTAGTTTAACCACTTTGTGAACTGCCATATGTTGTAAATTGCACAGCTCTATCCTTTAGATCAGTGTTTCTCAAACTTGGCGACTTTAAGTCCTGTGGACTTCAACTCCCAGAATTCCCCAGCCAGCTATGCTGGCTGGGGGATTCTGGGAGTTGAAGTCCACAGGACTTAAAGTCGCCAAGTTTGAGAAACACTGCTTTAGATCCTACAGCAACTCATATTTACATTAAAAAGTGATCTTACATGCTTATAAGATCTTGTGAAATGAGGGTATGCAGAGAAAGGAGGTCTTCTTTTTGAGGATCTTCTCAGCTCTATCCAATTAAGACATTTTTGGTCTTCCGCTTCTTCTCTATCTATTTATTTTGCCTTCATATATTTATTTTGCAGTTTCATCTTTATTCTTTCTGTTTGACTAAACCATCTGGACATAGTTCTTTCATACACATGACTCTCTGGTATTCAATTCACATTAGTTGAGCAACCACTGATTCTGTCTCTTCTTGTTTTATCACACATCATATGTCTTCTTTATTATACTGCACACGCTTTTCAAATTAAAAAAAAATCCTAATGCTTGATACTGTACTTTTATGTTTCTTCTGACATACCCAACACTTACTTCTACATAACAAGGTAGGTGGAAGCACCCTCTCAGACAGTTATTTTGGCTTCTTTCAACAAGTATTCATTTCTTGCAGCAGATCACTGACCATCTTTCCACCAGCATTTGCATATTATTATAAAGTTTTTCCACCAGCTTTTAGGTAGTAAACATTCTACCAAGGTGTAGAAACATTCTCTGTGTCTTTTTACTGTTTATGCATAATTTTCAATGGTTGACTCCATTCTCCATATCAAACATAACCATCTAGGATCAGGGTGATTGCATTTTGTTCAAATCAATTCTATTTTCAGTCAATATCATTGCACATAAAAGTACATGTACATTCTGAATCAGCACATTTTCCGTATGACCAGAAGCATTCTGCCTTCATTCTCCTATAAAAACAACCAACTGGACATCATATCTCCTTGATTTACTCCATGCTTAGTGTTAAACAGTTTACTAAGCATTCCGTTTCTTTCCATGCATCCTTTTCTTTTATTGTATTCAATAAGCAACCTTATGCTCAGGGCAGGGATGGGTTCCGGCTGCCATTACTACAGGTTGGGTAGTAAAAAAAATTGCACCACCGATCATAGTACCGGTAGAGTCACGTTTCCGCCGGAGTTACTATCTATTTGGCCGAACTGGGCCGAATCGGTAGGAACCCATCTCTGGCTAAGGGGTCATTAGGTTGTATGTGTTTGTGCTAAAGAACACTGATAAGCAATAGGTCACAAAAGGACTCAACTGGAATGGATATCAGGGTCTTCTCTCAGCATATCTTAAACTTCTATAAGTTCTTATAATTGTCTGCTCTCTCTTGAAAGTTACAGTTGCAAATGGCTTTTTAATGTTCTCTTTCTCAGTGATGACAAAAGGAACACAAACATGCAGTTCAATGTCTTGGCTTCTATCTCTCTGTCCTAACTTAACCTTGCTCTTTCTGACTGTCCCCTGTGTGTGGAGAATTCCTGCAGCCCCAGACATAGAGCAATGGTCAGGCATGGAAGCAGACCAGTGGTGGGTTTCATTTTTTTTTAGAACCTCTTCTGTAGGTGTGGCCTACTTTGTGGGAGTGGCTTGCCGGCCATGTGACTGGGTGGGAGTGGCTTACTGGTCATGTGACTGGGTGGAAGTGGCTTGCCAGCCATGTGACTAGGAGGGCGTGACCAACTTGTAAAATGTGATGAAACTCACTTAACAACGCTCTTGCTTGGCAACCAAAATGGCTCAGAAACTCTGGCATTTGAAGCACGCAAGTCTTAAAGCTGTCAATTTACAAGACTCTTGCACCCCTAACCCTTTAGGAAAAAAAAAACCCCAGGGGTGTTCAAACTTGACAGCTTTAAGACTTGTGGACTTCAACTCCCAGAATTCCTCCTCTCACTCTTCATCTTGATGATGTGCGGACGGGCAGGGGGAGGGAGCTGGAACCGCTTCTAAATGGCACTGTAGATTTGTGGAACCTCTTCTATAGAAGAGGTTAGAACTGGCAGGAACCCACCCCTGAAGCAGACCTTCCCAGCAAGCTGAAGTGTCATGATCCAACCATAAACTTTCCATGGTCTCTTATTTGTTTAAAATAAGTGTTAGCCGATTTGATTTTATCCTGACACTAGATTCTGCCCAGGGCTTCTCAGATGCCATCTGTTGTGATTTCATTTGGTGGTCATCTGTATACCCTTATGAGAAACCTAGTTGCTCTGATTTATTTGTTTGCACTTCTCTGTTGTCTAATTTGTTGGAAATCTTGAGAATAAATGCATTTTCCCCCGATTAATAAGCACATCAAAATGGTTCTTCAGCCAAATACTTAGCTTAGGTTAAAAGATAAGATTAATTGCAGAGGTGTTTTCAAACTAGGCAGAGGATTGAATGTAATCCTAGGTTGCTACCTCTTTTGTTGGTACTGTATTTGCACAAATAAACATGTGACAATGTCAGATGGTGTAGAAACCTATATAGTTTCTGTGTCTAAGAAATTTAGTTGAAATAAATGCAGTGCTGGGACATGCATGCTTTGCAGTAGATCATATTAGCATATCCCCCCCCCCCCCCATTTCTTCACACAATCAGATGGACTGAGGTTGAGAAGGATCTCCTTCCCCTATAATTTTCCTTGCTCACTTTTAGGAAATTATTCTTACATATTTTGATATACAGTTTCCATTGGGTAAGGTTTTAGAGGTAGATGTTCTTGAGATTCTCTCCAGATCTAAATCAAGCTTTTGCTACTCTGGTGCCCTCTAGATGAGCTGAAACCACACGTGCTAAAAATTCAGCTGGTATCCCTAAGTCATGCCAAGTAGTAATAATTTGACTTTATCGTCTGAGGATTCTGGAAGTTGCAGACTTTAACACATTGAAATACACTTTTAAGTAATAAATGGTTAGGCATTGCTAGATTTCAAAGGACACATTAAGACTCCAGCAAAGCTGGAAGCTCAGAAGACTAAACCACTGGATCCAAATTGGATCCTGTGATACATTAAGAGCCTGATGCTTAGATTAAGAGAGTTCCAAAAATTATTTATTTTCCATTTTCCTTCAAGAAGTTGATTTCCCTTCCATTTACCCTGAAATGGGGACTGGAAGTTTCTATGGAGATTCTCAGTCATTCAGGTCATGGTTCTCCCAAAGGTGCTTTTCTAAAATGCAACTGGACTTTGTTTTTTCCTTGAAGATATTTCGCTTGTCATCCAAGAAGCTGCTTTTTCAGAACTGAAGAAGTTTTTATGAATGAGAAGCGAAATGTCTTCAAGGAAAAAACAAAGTCCAGTTGCCTTTTGAAAAAGGACCTTTGGGACGGCTTGAAGTTCTACTTCATCAGTCCAATAGTATGTTTCATCTCCTTCAATCTTGAGGTATTCTAGACTGCAGGATTGGAGTCGGGCACCTAGTTTTTGAACTAAGAGCCATGTTTGACTTTTGAGTGCAGTGACAGAGGCCGCCTTCCAAAAAATCTTTTAATGTGGCCAACCAAAAATATGTGGTTTAATTTCATTTAATTAATGCTAGATATAATCCACATGATAACAGTCATATGCTTCATCATTTCCCTCTTCTAATACAGAAACACTTTTGGCGCTTTTGGAGGCGCCACAATCAAAATTAATTTTAAGACATGTCTGTTTATATAGTGTAGATTATAATTCTCATTATTTTGATCATTGGCTTAACTGCCTATGGCTGATGCAAATTCTAGCTTGAAAAGTTTGGGGTGGGTGGGTTACCAGATTGTAAGAATCCTTAGCATTTCAGAGCTCAGTCATTGTTTCTGTGCCACTTTAATGATCTACATTTTATATCAGTATTGACTTTTTGTTTCATTGCCTTTTCTACCTACATGATATTGTCCAGATGCCCTGAAGGTATCAGTTGCCTAAGAAAGTGGAATATAGATTATATATATACAAACACATATACATGTATTTGTTTTCGTAGATTTTCACGGGTGTAGGTATGCTGGTTTTGTTGTATTCGGGTCTTTTCCCGTGTAAGGTTGAGATTGTCTTTGCAAAGACAATGTGTGTGTGTGTGTGTGTGTGTGTGTGTTGTATTTGTGCTGATAAATATTGTATGTATGTATGTATGTATGTATGTATGTATGTATTTGTGTTACAACCCCTGGTATGCCCAAATATGGGAGGGAGCTCACTACTCCCCCTTTCTGTCCATCGGCTCATTACAGAGGACCATCCAGGCAGAAAATCAGCACGAATACAACACACACACACACACAAACACACAAACACATACATATACATATACATCATATACATATACATATACATATACATATACATATACATATACATATACATATACATATACATATACATATATATATATATGTCTGTGTGGGCACATCTCAGCTAATGAAGTTGAATATATTTATCTTGCAGTTACGTTCTGTTAAACAGAAGCAAAAGCCATACTGGAGACGTGGTTGAAATCTTTTAGAATATTTCAAGGCAACCATAACCAGCCCTTAAATCCCACAGGGACTGAAAAAGACAGCATAAAATTTGAAGTTAATTAATTGAGAAAGGAGCTTGTTGAGGTTTGTTGATTCTGAGTAGCTTCAGAAGCTGGGACCTTTCGTTTCTTGATTTGTGCAGTAACTGTTTCCACAGGAACTTAGCCCAGCACCCATGATAAAGCCACAATGTAGAGGTGTGTGGTGTGGTTGTTTAGAATCTCACAAGTTTCTGAATTCTTTCCATCTCTCAATTTTTTCGTTTTCTGGTTTTCTCATTAAGTCATTACCCTGGGAATTGCTTGAATCAGAGGTAGCTTAAAGCCTTCTTTGTCAATCTTTGTCTTAACCATTGCCTGCCTGCACAGTGGTACATTGGTTATCATTTCCCTCAATCCAGGCTGTGGAGAAGTAGCCTTAGAAAATATTAAATATGTACCTGTAAGCAGCTTATTGGTTTCATTTAATTTATGGACTACCTAATTCCCAAACAACTCTGGGCAGCTTATAATAAAAACTAACTTAACAAAAAGAAGACCAGAAAAACAAAATATATAAAAGTCCCTGAAGAAATCAAATCAAAATAAAGCAAAGCAAAACAAATAGGGACCTCCATAATCATCCTTCCTCCAAGGCCTGGGAAAACAACAAAAGTGTGGGAGAGCTCATTCCAGGGGGCAGAAATTGGGACAGAGTAGATACACTTCCTGGGTCCCACTTTTTTAATTGGCAGGACTCAAATACCCAGAGTTCTCTATTTATATTATCCTTGGAATCTTTATAATAATTCTGTATGATATTCTAACTATGTATTTTAAAGGAAGAAAGGGATACGTCCAAGTGGTGTAGCTTGTGCAAAATTATTTGTTTTAGTGAAATTAAAATTGGGACCCGGAACTGCTAGCTCATTACTGTTACCTGCTCCAACTCTGTATAGTGCTGCTCCTACTTTATGTTTGTTGCACATACAAAATAAGGGGGGGGGGGCATATCTAGATAATATCCTTGCTGTTTACCATATGCATATTCAGTAGATTTGCAGACACTTTGTCCAAATGAAATAAGTATGATTCTATTGAAAAAAAGCTGGGCTGAACAGAATGGATTAAGAAATACGAACCAGTTTCACGTTCTTCCTTTTAAACTCAGCCCTCCCACACAGAGTTCACGCATTGCACATCGTGTCTTTTGTTTGACTTTGGCTTAGAATGTTGTGTGAAGTCAATCGCTATGATTTATATACTACGATTCATGACTTAGCATGTTATAGAAATCAAGCCGCTAGTGTTTTATGTAACGTTATGGGCAGCCATATACAGTAAATCTATTTAATAAATTAACTAGTAAATAAATAAATAATAAATAATCACATTGAAATAACCCATGACTTAGTATGAGGTGTTATCCCAATCATAAGCTCCCACTTCTGGATGTGGATGCATTGTTGGGGATGGTGGGGATCATCCTTGGGCATCAAAGGAAATAATACAAGGAACATGTTTTTGTTGTGAAGCAAGAGGTACCCTGTGGCTTTGACACAGCTTACACTCTTGATAGAAACTGAGGAATAGACAATTCTGATCTATAGCAGAAAAAGTCAATTCCCAGTTGTATAAGATATTAAAAGGCTGCCTTAGCACATGTTGGGATACAGCAGGAAAGTATTAGAGGAGACAATTTACAACTAGACACAAGGACAGTCCCCCCCCCCCCCAAAATGCCATCACTCTGCTAAACAACTAATTCCCACAACAGTGTCAAACTATTTACTCAGACTGTATTACTATTCTTCTTCTCATTTTTCCTAGTACCTATCTCCTCCCACTTATGACTATAACCATGTTGCTTGCATCTTTGCAATTTATATTGTTTTATTTGTTTCCTAGTATGATTTGATTGCTTATTAGTAACCTATGACTATCACTAAGCGCTACACCATATTGCCAAAAGTATTCGCTCACAACTGAATCTGATTATTTGGATGGGTGAGTGAATACTTTTGGCAATATATATAGTGTATATCTTATGATTGTTGATGAATGTATTTTTTCTTTTTTTTCTTTTTATGTACACTTAGAGCAAATGCACTAAAGACAAATTCCTTGTGCATCCAATCACATTTGGCCAATAAAGAATTCTATTCTATTCTATTCTATTCTATTCTATTCTATTCTATTCTATTCTATTCTATTCTATTCTATTCTATTCTATTCTATTCTATTCTATTCTATTCATGTTACGGGTGTCCTGCAACCTATAAGCTAGCCTATTATTTTCAGATGTGGGACAAGGTGTTGCCCTATCAGCAAGACTAAGAGATATTAATCTGTTAGCATCAGTGGAAGCAGGTGCCCTCCTGTCCTTGGCCTCAGGTTGCAAATACTTGGGTTGGCCCGGGCACACAGCTGCTTTTTCTCCTTGAAAAAAGCAACCAGTTCAAGCCTGTCTGCAGAGCATGAATTGAGCTCTGTAAAAACAGACAGTGTAAGGTGTTCCATTGCTTCAAACCATTGAAAAGCACAACCGCTCTTACTCTCCATCCTTTTCATTAAGGGTTGAAACATTGCTTGGAATTTCAAATAAATAACCAACAAGTTTGGAGAAGGGTCTTTGTAGAAGAGCTTTCACAGTGGAGAACTTAGCTCTCTTGAACTATAAATATTCCATGTTGCTTTTAGGCAAGTATGTATAACCTATTTTGCTGGGTTATTGAGAAACTAATTAAATTTTTTAATTTGATTACATTCTGGTCTTCTTCTGAATGGCTTATGGCGGCATACAGACTTCTCTCCATTTCTCCTCACAACAGTTTTATGAGCTAGGCCAGGCTCAGGAAGATTCAGTGGCCTAAGGTCACACGGGGAGCTACATAGTTGAATGAAGAATTGAATACTTCTCTTTTGTGATTATGCAACAGCCAACTCTTTATAATATTGATGTTCTGTTCAAATCTGAGGCATATAAATTGATGGTTTGGGGAAAATAATGGAGGACATAAAAAGAAACTGTAATGGAAAATCATCTTAAATGAATACTGTATTATGGAGTCCCTGGCGTTCTCTGAGCTTAGTTGTTTGCTTGCAGGCATTTCATTACCCAATAGATAACATCATCAGTGCAATATTGCACCGCACTGATAATACAAAACAATATTGTGTTACTAAAGTGGTTTTACACCTTGAAAGCTCCATTTTACAATACCTTATAATTGGAAGGATTACTGTGCCTAATGTCTATAAATAGTTCCAGGAAGAGGATTTATATATTTCTTATATTCTAATTAAATATAACCATCTAGGACCAGGGTGATTGCATTTTGTTCAAATCAATTCTATTTTCAGTCAATATCATTGCACATAAAAGTACATGTACATTCTGAATCAGCACATTTTCCGTATGACCAGAAGCATTCTGCCTTCATTCTCCTATAAAAACAACCAACTGGACATCATATCTCCTTGACTTACTCCATGCTTAGTGTTAAACAATTTGCTAAGCATTCCATTTCTTTCCATGCATCCTTTTCTTTTATTGTATTCAATAAGCAACCTTACGCTCAGGGCAGGGATGGGTTCTGGCTGCCATTACTACAGGTTGGGTAGTAAAAAAAAATTGCGCCACCGATCATAGAACCGGTAGGGTCACTAATGTCTATAAATAGTTCCAGGAAGAGGATTTATATATTTCTTATATTCTAATTAAAGATATAATAATACTTGCCCACAACCTCTTTTGATTTGTGTTTTGGCTGCACCAAATAGAGCTGCAATTTTTGATAATGAGGGCGACATACCTATATCTGCAATAGGTTGCAATGTTCAGATATTCAGGGATGTTGCAAAATGTAGGGCAGATAGAGCAAAAAGGGTTTGCACTCTTCACCCAGTGGGCATTATTGTGGCTAAAAACAGATCTCCCACTTCTATAAATCAATGGAGCCCAATTTGATAACAAAATTTCATTCCCCCCCTCTCATTAATGGCATTGCAGTGATATGTCCAATGAATATCTCAAAGAAGGGGCAGGAAATCACCTCAACATCTGCTTTATGATCTGTACCTTCTCAGCTTCAAAGCACGGAACTTAATCTATATCTTCACCCTATTCTTTTGGCTCAAGAAGACTATAGTAGTTGGTCTCTAAGAAAGATTATGCTCTTCATTTTCTTGAAGTGCAGGGTCTGCTTTTTTCAGATTAAGAAAGGGTCGACAGGAGTAGACCAACTAACTTGTTGGTGGGCCAAGAGAGAGAGACTGGTGTGAAGTCGTCCAGCTGGCTTTCATGGAACTAAGGTGGGACTAGAACTCAGTCTCCTGGTTTCTACCCAGGTGCTTTTTTTCCTTTCCATGACATACCTTCCCTCTGACCAAATATGTCTGTTTTGCCATTTCCATTGATTCTGATCATTTTTTACAGTCCGTTTCTCCATTGTGGAAATTTTAATACTTTTTCTTCTTGTGCAAATAATAATCTTGCTGCAGTTATGGGTGATGAGACAGGATCAAGGAGATTCCTAAAATAATGCTTGAAAGAGCTATAGGTCTAGGTCAGGATACTCGATATTTGTCCATAGGATTGCTAAGGATGGGGCTTGACTCAATGGCATGTAATTAATTCTCTCCATGCAAAAAATGTAAAATAAACATGGATTGGACTAGATGACCTTTAAGGTTAAGAGCAGAACAGAACAACAGAGTTGTAAGGGACCTTGGAGGTCTTCTAGTCCAACCCACTGCTCAGGCAGGAAACATGTACCAGTTCAGACAAATGGTTGCCAATCTCTTAAAAACTTCAAGTGTTGGAACATTCACAACTTAAAGTTGTTCCACTGATTAATTGTTCTAACTGTCAGGAAATTTCTCCTTAGTTCTAAGTTGCTTCTCTCCTTGATTAGTTTCCACTATTGCTTCTTGTCTTACCCTCAGGTGCTTTGGAGAATAGCTTGACTCCCTCTTCTTTGTGGCAACCCCAGAGATATTGGAACACTGCTATCATGTCACCCCTAGTCCTTCTTTTCATTAAGCTAGACATACCCAGTTCCTGCAACCGTTCTTTATAGCTACTCTCCAACTATATTTTGAACAAGTACATTCTTCTCCCCTTTTCCTTCTGAGCTGATCTAAACTTATTAGCAGAAGAACCCAAGAAGTATGATGTGGCACTGAGGAACGTGAACACACCCTACAATTACTCAGGTGTCATGTTGTGGTATGAACTGCATTGTAGAGACAGTGTAATTATGCTACAGGACAATGAAATGATTACAAGGAAGGGTGCCTCCATTCTACCAATTAAGACATTTTTACATTGGTTTTTGTTTCCCCGGTGGAAGAGGCAAACTCTCTAAAAACTTCTAAATGTACAAGGCACTTTCATTGTTTTTCATGTCTTTTTCAAATTTAATTTTTTAAAATTTGCCTACAGTACTTAATTTTTCCTCTTCTCTTAATTCCTAATCTGCATAGTGACTTACCGTACATTGCCAAAGGATTCTAGCTCATAGGCAAAATATTTGCATCACGCTGAAGGTTTTCTATTTCCTCCATGGCATCTCTTGGTAGAAATGGGAACGATTTCAGTCTGTAGCTTCTGGTATGTATAGAGCTGCGTATTTGAATGCAACTCCTATTGACTGCGCTGATTAGGAATCATAGGAGTTGTAGTTCAACATACTTGGAAAGGTATGAGAATGGGGAAGGCTGCTTAATAGTAAATGAAAATGAAAAAAAAAATGAAAAAAAGAGACACTCTTTGGAAGATGCATTCAAACATTCAATTTGAGGAAGTTAATGAACGGCTTTTCAAATCAGAACCTCCCACCAATTCACAAAACTCACACCCGTTTTTGCTTCATGCTTTTGACTGGGCAAACTGGAAGCAGGAAGTGAGGTACCGTAAGGTTGGAGAAAACCTGTGCTATGTAGATTAAAAGATCATTGGAAGTGTATTTGTATTTCTTGCCCAACCAAACCCTACTGAAACCATTAGTTTATTCATGAGGGCATTGCACAGATCCATTCATCATTCTACGTGACTGAAGTTCTCAAAACTGGAGGAACCCCGAGTTAATCTGTATTGTGCTTGACCATTTCAGGAGAAAACTTCCCTTTTCTGTAGCCACAGTTGTCTGCTCATAGTAAAGTATGTAATATTTAAAAGGAGGGTTTTTTTTCACTACCACAAAGGTAGTAATCTCAATTCAGCTTCGTTTCTGGGACTAAAACAACAATCCATTCTTTTCCAGGGTGGTCTTGCTGTCAAATATACTCATTCTGCAGGACATTCTTCTGATTTTAAGGTTTCTGCGAAGCATTTATTTCAAATCTTGTGGAGCAAAATATATTTGCTACACGAGGCCAGTATTTCTCTACCTTGGCAGCTTTAAGATGTTTGCACTTCAACTTCCAAGATGCTGACAAGGGAATTCCCGAGACTTGCCAAAGTTGAGAAATACTGGGTTGGATAGTTGTAATTTCATGTTATTTTTTCATTTGATCTTTTCGAGGCTCAACAGATCCAGCTGTTTTCTAATGTCCTTGTAGGATTCATTCTCCAAGCCTCATCTTCAGCACTATCTCTAGAGCTTTCCATTTTATTGATAATAAACTATTGTATTCTCCCTAGAAATGGGTGAGTCTTCCCAAAGAGAATTCCCCAAAGTGGAATTGAATTTTCTTTATCATTTAGGACAGGGGTGTCCAAACTTGGGAACTTTAAGACTTGTGGACTTCAACTCCCAGAATTCCCCAGCTGGAGAATTCTGGGAGTTGAAGTCCACAAGTCTTAAAGTTCCCAAGTTTGGACACCCCTGATTTAGGAGTATCTCTATTAATGTAGAATTGTGTTATAGTTAAAACTACTGCATTACACCATGAATGTCACTCAATTTACTTTCTACTCCTCCCCCTTCCACATTCTTTTTATTTATGCTGCTATCACTTCAAGGCCTTCCATCTTCAGTTTTTGCTTCTGATTTTACCAAATTAAATGCACTGCTCTCTGTTCATTTGATGACATTCATTGTGCCAAGATCATCTTGAATTTTCTTTCTGTCTAGTTTAATAGTGGAGTTCAGTTTTGTATAGAACTGAATGCATAGAACATTTAGCTAAAACTCTTACCCCGACATGCTATATTTTTATTTGTATAGAATTTTATTTTTTTGCTTAGGGGAAAACCAATTTATAACACTTCTTCCCAATTTACTAAATTTATGTGTGTAGGGATTTAAGGGAAGGGGAGCATTCATTCACGAGCTAAAACCATGGTTAACTTTAGAGGTTCGTGATGGCGAGCCTATGCCATGCATGCCCAAAGTGGCACACAGAGCCATGTTGCCTGGAACTGGTGGCGTCACCCGTTCCTCTTCCAGGTTTATGTCATGCATGCACGCACAATGATCACCTGGTCTTCATGTGTGCAACAGTACCAGAAACTGGAAGAGCTGGTCTTCTGTTTTCCAGCGTGAGCATGCGTGCTGGCCAGCTGATCATCGCACATGCATAAGTGCCTGTAACTGGAAGACTAGCCGACACATGTGTGTCAGAAACCGGAAGTTCATTTTCCGGTGCCGAAAAGATTTGCCATCACTGTTATAGGTGATGGAGGTACAGAACATTTATTTATTTATCATATGTAAAACCAGCTTGCTATTGCAATGGGATAATATGAAAATATAAGAGGTGGAAGAAGTGTGGAAATTCACATTATATTTGCCTCTAGTGCTATCAATGGACTCAGTGGCTACTGAATTAGATCCCTTAATAAAGAGCTTTGTAACATTTTGCTCTGAGCTCCTTTGGATCAGGCTTCAAGGGGCTGATCAAACAGGTTTATCAAGTGGTGCAGGCAATTTATGTGAATACCGTAGATGTTGTTGTAGGGAGAAACTCTCTACAAAAGCTGGGCAGACTTTCTTGAGCAACAGTCTCAGAGAAAACAATGTATGCGGGGGAGGGCAGGGGGAAGGCTGTGCATGGCTTCATTATGTCCAGGGCTGGAAAAGATATTTTGATTACTGATTGTAAGTACAAAAGCATTTTAAGTGATTTGGATGTCAGCTGAATCTGGTTTTTTTAAGCACTAAAGGCCTTCCCCACTTATCTTTATGACTTCAGCAGCATTCCCATTTGTGTTAGCTACTTACTAACGTGATTTTTTCCCCCCTAGGTTTTGCATTTTAGTACAGATTTAGTATCTACATATATCTATACACATGCACAACTCTCTTCTTCCCACAGCCCTTGGAGCTGTGGGAATATGGTGTTATTAAAGAAGGCTAGGTTCAGTAATGAGCCTTGGCACCTCTTGCAAAATTCTTTTTTGAGAAGTGCTGATTTTGCTCACTGACATAAAATAAATTAAAAATTTATACTGTCGGAAGATGAAATCTATATTTGTTCCTGAAAATGAAAATCAAAAGGCATCTCCGTCTTTCTTAGAGAACAACTGATGAGGAAGTTCTCCTCCCTTATTTTATATCTCTTGGATAACTTCCATGAATCAATCAGCCTTCCCAATCACTGCCTTTCCAACATGAGTTTTCCTATCCTGTCATCACCAGCCAGCATCTTCATGATGACTTACACAGCCATGCTTCTTGAAGATAATGAAGGTTGTAGGTTGTAGTCCATCACAAGGGTACAAGGTTGGGCAACAACACATTCCATTCACTTAACATGACACTATATCAGGTCCAATTTAGATTGATATATTTTGGCTTAGTCAGATATACTTCAGGCTTGTGTGCTTTTTTGTACACAAAAAAATATGAGCACCAAGGTGGGTCTTCTCCATCATTCTGCTCCCACAATGACCAATCAGGTGCTCCTAGAAGGCCTGAAAATGACTACTAAGGAAATGGCACCCACTTTAGCATACCCATGTGTTCATATTTCTGAGCTACTGGTATTCAGATGGTGGACTGAGTACTTTACTAATTTTTGTAAAATTATCTTTTATTTGGTTTATTTTGTTTTGAAACAATATAACCATCTCACATAGAAACTTAATGTGGAAGAGGCAGTTTAAAACATTGGCCTTAAGTGGCTGCTTAGTTAGTGAGGGATCTAGTGCAGGGGTATCAAACTGAAGGCCCACGTGTCGGATCCACGCCACGGGGTGCTTAGATCTGGCCCACGGGGCCGCCTTGGGAATAGTGAAGGACCGGTCCGCAGTGTCTCTGTCAGAGAAAGCAGGCTTCCAATCTGTGTTTTCAGCTGGGACGGTCTCCTGCAGCTCTCTGCCAGCGAATATGGAGATTGGGAGATTGGGAGCCCGTTTTTGCTGGCAGAGCACTCGGGCTGCCACAGGCGGTCTGACATGGGTGATGTCAAGCTGGCCATGCCCCTCCGCCTCCCCCCCCCCAGGTCAAACACAACCCTGATGCATCCCTCAATGAAATCGAGTTTGATACCCGTGATCTAGTGCATTTCGAATATGGATATATACATCCAACCTCTATTTGAACATATCTAGGTAAGGGAAGGGATGTGATAACTCCCTTCATAATTGATTCTTTTGATTTTCAACAAGTTTTTTCTAACATTCAGTTAACATCTGTCTTCCTGCTACTTGAATCTATTGTTTCATATCCTGTGTTTTAGGATCGCAGAGATCACAGAGGTCATGGGCCTCCATGCGACACTGTGCTTTCCTTCTCAATCATCTATTCTCAAAACATTACATTTTCTCAACTGGTCTGTGTAGGATTTAATTTCCAAGCCTTTGATCATTCCTGCTCTTGTTCCTCATACTGACTCCGGATGTCTGGACCTTCTTAAAACGTGCTC
Organism: Natrix helvetica; assembly: GCF_964273705.1. Classification (NCBI taxonomy): domain Eukaryota; kingdom Metazoa; phylum Chordata; class Lepidosauria; order Squamata; family Natricidae; genus Natrix; species Natrix helvetica. The sequence continues at coordinate 32,879,281 of NC_138548.1, forward strand.
ATGTCCAAGCTTGAGTGGGACTGTTTCTTCCTGTTTGTCTGGAAACAATGCTACTCTTGACATATCCCAAATCTTACGTTTTATCTTTTTAGGAACCAAATCACGCTGCAAACTAAGAGCTTTGTCACAAAAGATGCCTTAATAATCATTCGTCTGCTGTGTTCCTGCATCATTGTTTTGATTTTTATATTGTATGGACTGCTTAAATACTCTTTAACAGTATTTCCAGTAAAGTAGTTCTTTTGCTGTTATGTGGCACCATCCATCAGCACCTTAACAAGTGCAAAGTGTCTTAGGCTCAGTCATCCGTTATCCCTGAGATGGAGAGCCAACTCAATGTAGTTATTAAAGGTGCTAGGCTAGAAGCTTGGAGACCGTGAGTTCCAATCCTAACAGAGGTTGGCCGGGTAACTTTGGGCTTGTTAGGTTATCTTAGCCTTAGAAAAAAGACAACTACAAATCACTACTGAAAATATTACCAAAAAAATTGCATGATTTTGTCCATGTAATCAAGAGAATCAGAACTGACCTGAAGGCACAAGAAGCAATATAACAACAACAAAATATTTTTGAAGTATCTAGGAATGAATAGGAAGAGAACATATACACAGAGTAGGAGTTGGCATTGGAGATAGTATCCCAGCTTCCCAAATATACATATATTTACATGTAGGATCCGTTCTGAGTCAGTCACCGGGACCAGATGTTCATTCTTCCAAGCTTTTGGACTTATGCTGGAGCCCATCCCCATGGAATTTCTCTCTCTCCAGCACGAGTCTGAAAGCTTGAAGAATAAACTTCTGGTGACTGACTTAAATTGGGTCCTACAACATTATCCTGAAACACATATATTTGCTTTCCTTGCAAGATATTTACTTGTTCATCTTTCTTAATTTTTTATAAAGGAAGCTAGGAGAGGGACCTGGGGTGGTGGTGGTGGTATCAAGGGATGTGTCTGTAGACAAATTGTTGTTTGTGGACACTTCACCACTACATTTGTATTAGCAGATATGTCTGATAAGATTGACTTTGACATTTGCATGCCGAATTTATGTGCCTTTTGTGCCTTTTTTCCAGAATAGTAATTCCTTCGCTGATTAAATACACAACTTAAAAGCCAGTTAACCCCCCCAAAGAACTGGTGTTTGACCAAACTGAAAGAACCTGTTAATCATGCACTTGATGTACGTAATAGAAACTCTGAATTAGTCATCAGCAGTAGAGGATTTCCAAGGCACATAAACATATGCATGCACACTTCTTGCTAAGAAGCGGGCAGATACTGGTATTTGTGGAAAGCATCCACTGAAGTGGAAGATCAAGTACAACCAGTTGATGTGAGACAATTAAACTTGGCATTTTTCCATGAAAACAATTATTATACTGATGGAGATGAGAGGAACAAATGAAATGCTAGCAGCTAAACCTTAATTAACCTGAAAAGAAAAGAGAAAAGAAAAGATCCTATAATATAAGATGTTTGGTTTATGTAAGAGTCACATCTTTAGTTCTAGAGAAGCAGCATTCACAGTGGACAACGCCATTGGGCCAGTGGTGGGTTCCTACCGGTTCGGACTGGTTCGGCTGAACCGGTAGTGGTTTGGAGGCCTGGGTCGCTGGAACCGGCAGTGACCCAGGTCTCCCATGCCCCCAAACCGGTTCCCCGGTCAGCGCCGTTGGTGCCACCATCTTCTTTTTCAGTTCTGTGCATGTGCAATACAATTTTAATTGCACTGTGCATGCCCGCACACTGTGCAACAAGCACACACATGTGCAAATCATGCACATAAGTGAACTGGCAGTAGTGCCTGCTGGAGCCCTGGGTTGGGCCATGTACACCTCATGTTTGTTGGTTATTGCTATGCAGTTTCTCAGTTAATTGCCTAATTAATTTCTATATTGTATCTGAACCAGAAGTTAGAAAGAGTGTCGCAGTACTTTTTCAGACCAACTAACTTTTATTAAAAAGAATACACTTTCAAGAAGTACATGAAAGCCTATGCTTTTTAATGAAATTTGCCATATAGGAAGCCATGATTATCAGAATCCAAAGGATTCAGGAAATTAATCCTTTTTAGATTTAGATTTATTTACTTTAGTGTCACTCAGCTTTTGGAATCCATTTGTCCCTATTAAAGATCCCATTGAAAATAAAGAGTTATAATTTTAAATTATTTAAGAAAGGAGAATATTTGTAGCTCAGGGCTGACATGAGGGGTCCTTGGTGCAGAGGTGGGCTTCACATAATTTAACAACTGGTTCGCCTAGTGTAGAAGACACGGCGATTTCATGTGCGCGGCTTCCAGCACACCTTCTTGAGCAGCCGCGGTGAGGAGAGCGGGTGAGGCGCGGAAATCAGCTCGGCTGCGTGGGCAGGGTGAGCAAGCCAGAGAGTGAGAAATATAGGACAGGATAGCACTGGAGCAGGCGGGCAGGCCCAGCTGGTGGTTGGAACTACCAGTTCGCCCGAACCGGTCCGAACCCGCAGCAGCCCACCTCTGCCTTGGTGCACCATGAAGCACTGATAATGTTACTTAGTTTGGGTAATGAAATGTTTCAAATGATCTGGATGATTATATGGAATATATGGCATTCCCAGGAGTCTTATCCAACACTAATGTTCAAAAACTCTTCCTGTGTTGCTTCTTCAAAGACCAACACTCACTTCCACAGTGTCTCACGGGGAATATCATTCCTTGCATAACTATGATCTCTGTGGGTAGAGATATATCGCAACATCTGAATATCTTTTCTAAAAAAAATTGAAATCTAAATTAATCTAGTTTAATTTAAACATATTTATTTAATGTACCATATTTTTCAGGGTATAAGATGTACCTTTTTCCCCTCAAAAAAGAGGCTGAAAATCTGGTTGCATTTTATACACTGAATGCCTCCCGAATCCCTGCCCCCTTCACCAAAATGGCCGTGCATAACCTTTAGGAGGCTTTCAAGGTGCTCCTGGGGGCTGGGAAGGACAGAAATGAGCAAAAAAGGGCAGTTTTTTGCTCATTCCCCCCCAGCCCCCAGGAGCACTCCACAAGCCTCCTAAAGACTATGCAAAAACCGTGCCCGTTTTTGCAAAAAAAGTGCCATTTTTGGGAGGTCTGCAGAGTGCGAAAACTTTTTTTTAAATTTGCCTCTTCAAAACCTTGGTGCGTCTTATACTCTGGTTAATCTTATACGCCGAAAAATATGGTAATCAATTTATAAGATGCCTCAATCACTGTAGCAGTTCTAGGCGTCCCTTTACAAACAACAGCAACCAAGAAAATATTCAGTACTACGCTTAACACCCTGCATTTGGGAAATAGCCAGCATAAATGCAAGCAATTGGTCTGAAAAAAGTGTGGTTACGACTCTTCCCGCTTTCCCATGGAGCCAAGTCTTCTCAAGAATTGGGGCCATCTGGACTTGGGGGAGGGGGAGGGGAATGGAATTGCTGTTCCTGAAGCAAGAATGGGCTCAGAGAAGACCTGTGTCCAAGGCCCACCGAACTAGCTTTGTTTTCATGATGGAACTTCAATGATGGAATGCTGAAGCATTCTGACCCTGCAGAATTCACCAGCCAGACAAAAGCAATCTGTAAAGAGAAAAATAAATGTTGCTGGTCTGTAATTAAATCTCAACCTAACATAACAATGAATTCCCGCTGACTTCCTTTCCCTCTCCTCAACCTTTATAGGCACACAAAACAGCATGCATACAAAAAGGGAAATCTGTCAAGGGGAAATCAGAGTAATGATGGTCACGATTCTTTTCCTATGCACACAAGGCTCTCTCTATGGAAAAAGAGTGTTTAGGGAGGCTTTTTTCCTGCCTGTTTTTCTCTGAGCTCAGACATTTAAAAAGTATTCAAAATCTGGACAGCTTTTAGTGGAGGAAAAGTACAAATTAAGCCAAGGCCGAAGCAGTTGGTATTTAAGACAAACTCTTTCTGAGAGGCAACTTCATGGAAAGGAAAGGAATCAGCATTTGCATTTGAAGCCAGATGGAGGGGTGGGGTGGGGGTGGGAACATTTGTCCTGTGATTGGAAGGGATATTGTCATTAATGTACCCAGAATTTTCTGTGTTCACCTACTAACATCTGATGCCTTCCTGATGTATTGGACACCAGATGAAATGACCATCGTGGTAGAGGATAATGGAAGAGCATCAGCAGTGGGATTCACTTACCTTCCCTACTGGTTCGCAAATGTGAGCGCACACATGCTTCACTTGCACGCACCGTGTCAGCGCATGCACACTGCCTTCTCCGCATGCACAGTGCTTGCACATTACATCGGGGTGGGTGGGTGGGGTCTCGTAGCCTCCACTACTGGTTCACCCGAACCGGCGAGAACTGGCTGAATACCACCTCTGAATAGCATTCATCTGCAGATAAACAATTTGGGAACATTGACTTCAGTTCTCCATCATCTGTGATTTTTTTAAAAGATTACCTGCCACATTGACACTCATGATAGGACAGATTAAACCTGGGACATTTTGCACGCTGAGCTGATCCCCTCTGCTCCCTTCCTTTGCTTGTCCTTGAAAATCCCTTGCCATCCGCACTAAATCAAATGGACAAATAAAGCCAACACAGTTCTAGGCTGCATAAATAGAGGGAGAAGAATCAAGACCATGTGAAGTGTTAATACCACTTTATAATGCCTTGATGAGGCCACACTTGGAATACGGCATCCAGTTTTGGTCGCCACGATGTAAAAAGATGTGGAGACTCTAGAAAGAGTGCAGAGAAGAGCAACAAAGATGATTAGGGGACTGGAGACTAAAACATATGAAGAACGGTTGCAGGAACTGGGTATGTCTAGTTTAATGAAAAGAAGGACTGGGGGAGCCATGATAGCAGTGTTCCAATATCTCAGGGGTTGCCACAAAGAAGAGGGAGTCAAACTATTCTCCAAGGCACCTGAGGGTAGGACAAGAAGTAATGGGTGAAATCAGTGGTGAAATTCAAAAATTTTAACTACCAGTTCTGTGGGCGTGGCTTGGTGGGCGTGGCAGGGGAACGATGTTGCAAAATCAGAAATTCCCACCCCACAACTACTCAAAATTTCTGCTACCGATTCTCCAGAACCTGTCAGAACCTGCTGAATTTCACCTCTGGTGGAAACTAATCAAGGAGAGAAGGAACCTAGAACTAAGGAGAAATTTCATGACAGTTAGAACAATTAATCAATGGAACAACTTGCCTCCAGAAGTTGTGAATGCTCCAACACTGGAGGTTTTAAAGAAGATGTTGGATAGTCTGAAGTGGTGTAGGGGTTGGATTAGAAAACAGATCCCTTCCAACTCTGTTATTCTATTCTATATTATATGTGCTGTAGCATAACACAGTGTACTGTATAAAGGAGCTTCACATGCCCCTATTTTATTTCTCAGGTACTTTGAACCTTGCTACAGCTCCAGCAGTCCAATAACAGTGATTTCATAGTGGCGACTTTTGGATAAAGGAAACCATTGACATGACCTCTGCTGTCTTTTAATGCCACTGTGAGGGAGAGAGTGTATAAATTTTCAATCTGGCAATGACACCAAGAGTCATTATAGCTCCATCAGCTCTGTAATCCAGGCTTGGCACCTCCATCTAAACAGAACTTTTTTTCAAATGCATACTGAGCTCCATTTAGACTTCCTATTCCTGCCTGTCTACCACCTACTTCTTGCCTCCAGGGTATCACGTTTAGCATTTGCATGCAGAAAATGTTTTGTTTACCCCCTGGTAGCTTTACTTAAAATATTTCCAGAAACTAGACTGTAAAAGCACTGTGCTCATCTAGGAAAGAAGTGATGAAATAGGAAAAAATAAATGACATACTCTTTCGCACCGAGCCTTCTGTTTTTTGCCCAAGTTAGGAAGATGCGCACTCTGAGTTTAAAGTATATAAATCTCCTTAGAGGAGAAATGCTGCATTTTAAAGAGATTGTGGCAAAAGCCACAACATTTCGCTTCTGAGAAACTCATCTTTTAGAGAACAAAAAACACATTTATTTCCCCCATGGTAAATATGGTGTATTTGTGGCAGGACCTGAAAAAAACCAATCTGTCTGCTTATCTGAAACTGCTCTAGGTTGCACAAGACCCAGAAAATGCTTTTGTGTGGTCTTGCAGCCTCCAAAACGAGTAGGAAAGCAAGCCTAATTTTGCACGCTTTTTAGAGGGCCTTTTTGCATGACTTCCAGAGAGCCCGGAGGTTTCTCATGTCATTGCAAATGACATGGCGTGTCAGAGGTTTGTCATAGTTGGATTAGGAAGACTGGAGTAGTTTAAGACCAATAAACTAACTCATGAAGATTGACATTTTTCTATAAACTGTAAGATTATCTTGTTTTGCAGTACAGTATTATAGTCGCTTTAACTGAGTATTATGGCTTTTTTATTCCATACTTTGATTGTGGCATATAACATGTTTTTCTATCCCATTCTTGGTGTGAGATTCTAGACACCCACTGCCAATCACAGATATAGGAAATGAGGCATTACACATGGCTCTACACCTAAGGTGACCAACCGTCCTCCTTTAGGGAGGACAGTCCTTCTTTTGTAAGTTCTGTCCTCCCTCGAAAAGTGTCCTCCTACATGTCCTCCTTTTTGATATTTGAAGGCTAATCTGTTGCGCGTTATGTGACATATTTTATTAAACAGTTTTTAATGGTTTTTTTTTACTTCATCGCAAGTATATTGAACAGATATTGAATCTTGTGCTGAATTTTTATCTAAAGAAATGCTAGACATTAAAATAGACGACAATTTTCTCTTTGAAGAAATTAGAAGACTGAATGTATATTTAAATTCTGAAAAATTAATACAATGGGAAAATCAACATGTTGAAATTGATAAAAGATGGGTGGATATTTTCAGCCATTTCAAAAATGAACATATTCCATGTGAACATTTATTTATACTTGTTCAATCTACGTTGTGCTGCCCTGGAACTAATGCAGCAGTTGAAAGAGTTTTTTTCAATTGTCAATGATTTTTGGACAAGTGAGAAATCGAGATTGAATGTTGATACTCTAGCTGCAGCACTTGCCGTAAAATTCAATATGAAGGATATTTCTTGTTCAGATATTTCCAATATATTGTTAGAAGATGATACATTGACAAAAAATATTAATTCAATGGAAAAGTACTCATTTAAATAATAATTAACAGGCATGTAAGCATAATTACAATATAAAATGTTGCAAATGTTTTTATTATGCATATATCATATTTTAGTGTATTATTGTTGCAATGAATAAAATATTTCTTTTATTTACGATATATTTTTTCCAATGTATTTGTCCTCCTTTTCATTGTAAGAAAGTTGGTCACCTTAGCATTTTGGACAATAGAACGTGTTTTGTCCTCCTTTTCATTGTAAAAAAGTTGCTCACCTTACTACACCAGAGGTGTCAAACTCAATTTGATTGAGGGCCACACCAGGATTGTGTTTGACCTTGGGGGTAGCGTGCCTAGAGGAGTGGCGGCCAGCTCGATGTCACTTGTGTCTGGGGTGCCTGTGGTGGCCTGAATACTCTGCCAAGTGAAAATGGGCTCCCGAGCTCCATTTTCGGCTGCGATGGCCTCCTGCAATCCTCTGCCAGCGAAAACAGAGCTTGGGAGGACCGCATACAGCCCTCCCGAGCTCCATTTTCACTGGCAGAGGCATCGCGAGCCAATCCTTTGCTGTTTCCAGGGTGGCCTTGCAGGCCAGATCTGAGCACCCCATGGACCGGATCCTTGAATTTGACACCCCTGCTCTACAGCATTTAGTAGGACAAAAACCTCTTCCTGATGCAAATGCCAGCTTCAGAGAAGGATTTTTTCCCCTCAGGGGTCTATCAGAGAGGAATGGGAGAGAAATGACCCAAATAATTATCTGCCCCATCAGTTGCTGTTTTTGTGTTGTAAAAATAAAATCCAATCATCCAAATACAAAAGTGAATGAAATGTCACTTTAAGTTTGACCCTTAAAATGGATAATATTGGATGAGATGAGCAAAAATTATATGCTGGCTTTCTCCATTCTGGTGTTTCAGACGAATCTTTGCCTGCAGGCTGATATTATTTTAACAGAATATTTTAGAGGAATGCATCCATTTAGTCTGAATAATTACATTAGTATTTATTAGCCCCATGTTGCAGATGGAGATATGAAGCAGGGGCAGTAGTAAGACAATATTCTGACTTCATAATAGAAGTGACACATGAACCAGGAAATTTACTAATTTGTAAACAATCCCTGGGCTGCTAAATTAAATACAAAAGTCTGGTGATTACATGGACATATTAGGTTTTTTTTCTTATCAATAAGACAAAATTGATTTCCTATTGCATTTTTCTGAAATGTGTTTTCACTTCCAATCTGGTCTGTAGATTTGGGATTTCCTCCTGCCCAAATAATAACTAAGTGTGACATAAGCCAACCCACATAATTTGGGCAGCTAAATGCTTCTGGTAACTAGAATATAGCACTGGGAAGCCAAGTATTTATTTTTTGTTATTTGTTTATTAGATTTTTATCCTGCCTTTATTACTTTATTACTTTTGTTATAAGTAACTCAAGGTGGCGAACATACCTGATATTCCCTCTTTGTTTTTCAATACAGCAACATCTCAGTGAAGTGGGTTGGGCTGAGAGAGAGAGAGAGAGAGAGAGAGGGAGGGAGGGAGGGAGGGAGGGAGGGAGGGAGGGAGAGAGAGAGAGAGAGAGAGAGAGAGAGAGAGAGAGAGAGAGAGAGAGAGAGAGAGAGAGAGAGAGAGAGAGGTCATGTGGATTGCCTCCCTTGATTTTGTGTGACAAATTAATAGAAGAAAAAGAAACCATCAAATTTATTCACAACCATATACACCTATGTTCCTTGTTTAGGCAAGCAACCCAAGTATTGGCTCTGGATCAAGTGTGCCAGTGGGGCTGCATCTGATTTTGGGAGCATATTTCAAGAGTACTTATATAATGTGTTAGATCAAGAGCTGCGGTAGTGCAGTGGTTAGAATGCAGTACTGCGGGCTACTTCTGCTGACGTACAGCTGCCTGCAGTTTGGCAGTTTGAATCTCACCAGGCTCAAGGTTGACTCAGCCTTGGGGGACAATAGGCTGACTCTGTAAACTACAGTGACGTGCGGTGAGGTTTATGGCTGGTGAGGCACTGACACAGTGATGGGTTTCAAATATTTTTAGACTTGTGGACTTCAACTCCCAGAATCCCACAGCCAGGCATTCTCAGTTCCGATTTAAAACGACAGCATTTGTTTTTCTCCTTTGCGAAAAAAGGTTCCTTTTTTCATTTTCTTTTTCTTCTCCCTTCCCCTCCTTCCTCCCTATCTCCCTTCCTCCCCCTGTCTCAAACACACACACAGAAGTTGGATTGGACTATCTCTCCTACCCCCTTCCCTCTCTCACTCACTCTCAAACAAACACACACAGACACAAAAGTTGGATTGGATATCTTTTCCAGTGGTTTGAAAGCAGCTCCTCTGCCATCCCCCCCATTCCCCTGCTGCCTTCCCCAAACACCTCCACCATTGCAAATGCAGCCTGCTGTCTGGGTGGGAAATGCCTGGAATGCAATAAAGCCCACCCACTCACCTCCTGCTGGCGGGCTGGGGTGAGAGGAGAGGCAGAGAAGCCGGCGGGGAGCCGATCCAAGCCTTCCAAAAGAAAGAGGCTGGGGGAAAGTGTGTGTGCTACAGCATGGCTCTGCCTGGCTTCCGTGGATGACTCTGCTTAACTGTTAAAAAAAGCCTCTAAAAAGCCCCCTCTACTATGAGGCAGGAGAACTGCTGCCTCAACTACGCCAGGAATTTTTAGGCTTTTAACCCTTGTTTAACTCTGCTCGAGTGATCATAAAACACCTAAAGTCAGACTAGATGAGGCATGCAGTTCTCCTGCCTCATAGTAGAGGGCGCTTTTTTAGAGGGTTTTTTTTAACAGTTAAGCAGAGTTATCCAAGGTGAGGCAGCAACTAGCTCAGCTTTTTCCTTTTACATTTTTTCTTCTTTTCATGATGAGAGCGGTGAGGCTGTGCCTCACTTGCCTCACCTGACTGCACGTCACTGGTAAACTACATAGGGCTGTAAAAGCACTGTGAAGCGTTATATAAGTCTAAAAATGCTATGCTATATTGGATTCCCACGTCTAAGATTAAGACCTTTTGCTAATGTATTTACTGCTTATAAATCTACTCTTTAGATTGCATGATGCACCTTGCGGTAGTAGGAAAACCTGCCATGCTGCTTTATCTATGTACAGATAGTCCTCGACATTCAACCATTCGTTTAGCGACTATTTGAAATTACAACAGCACTGGAAAAGGGGACTTATTACCATTTTTCACATTTATGTCTGTTGCAGCATGCCCATGGTCACATGATCAAAAACACTTGGCAATTGACATGTACTTGTGATGGTTGCAGTGGCCCAGGGTCATGTGATCAGCTTTTGTGACCTTCTGACAAGCAAAGTCAATGGGGAACCAGATTCACTTAACAACTGTATTTTACTGTGTAAAATGAAGCCAAACTTAAAAACGGTCTTGCTTAGCAGTGGAAATATAGGGCTCCATTGTGGTCATAAATCATAAATGAGGTCAATAAACTGAGGACCAGGATTGTTGGGGGCAATATGCTGACCCTGCAAACTCCTTAGAGAGGGCTGTAAAGCACTGTGAAGCAGTATATAAGCCTAAGTCAGTGTTTCTCAACCTTGGCAACTTAAAGATGTCTGGACTTCAACTCCCAGAATTCCCCAGCCAGTGAATGCTGGCTGGGGAATTCTGGGAGTTGAAGTCAGGACATCTTCAAGTTGCCAAGGTTGAGAAACACTGGCCTAAGTGCTACTTAACTTAACTTAACTTAACTTTATTGGATTTCTAGACCGCCCCTCTCTCAAAAGAGACTCGGGGCGGTGTACAGTCATATTAAAATAGTTGAACAGTAAATATACATGTTATAAGTATACAATAAATAAATTAAACATAGGACTGGAGGAGGTAGTAGAAGTTCCCTGTACAATTTAGTTAAGTTAGATTAAAAATTTTTTTAAAATTTAAAAAAGTTAAAAACATTAACCTTAAAAGCTATCCCAAATGAAATATCCACCAGGAGGTAAGAGTAGAACTATAAGTGGGCCAGGCCGGCTAGTCGGAACAGGTGAGTCTTAAGTTTTTGTCGGAAGGAGCGGAAGTCGGTAGTAGTTCTAATATCGTATCAATATATAATACTGCTAAGTGCTAAATCAAGGCATACTTTTACATTGTAATTGAAGGAGACTATGACCCCTTACATTTGGAATATCCTTACCTTCATCCAGAACAGGGGTGTCAAACTCATGTTGTCACGGCAGGATCACATGACATATTGGGACTTCCCCCCCCCCTTCGCTAAACTGGACATGGGTGTTGCCAGCGTGTGATGCAACCAGCCCGCAGACCGGGAGTTTGTCAGCCCTGATCCAGAAGGTTGTTCTTATTTCCAGACTGCCAAAGTCCCAGTGTTTTGCTTGGTGTGTTTGTGTACTATGCAATGCATCCTGTGCTGTATTACTTTCTGAAGCAGACTGTATTAGTCAACTGTTTGCTAGTCAATTTGTAATTGGAATGTCGCCTATGGCAATGGACCTGATTTGCACCTACAGTATGTTTCAGAATTGAAGAATCTCTAAATGAATTCAGCAAAATAGTTATTGACTGGAGCAGTAGCTGATCACAATGCAAAAGAAGAAGCAAAGAATGAAGGCTTCATAAGAAAATAGAAACTGGCATTTTTATGAAGGGAAAGTTTTTGTTATTTCCATCTGGGACCAATGACAAGTGTAGTCTGGGAACTCTAAATTGGAAATTAGTTTTTTAGTGTGAAAATAAAAATCCGAAGCAAGCATCAAGCTTGGTCATTTATCCCTTCTATTATTGGAAGGCTTCAGAAGCTGCTCTTTCTTCTTTAGACTATAGTTTGTTGGCAATCAGGTTGTAGACCATCTGTGGCTAATCTTGTTGTTTGAAACAAATTTCAGATGGTAGGTTATGACAACAGCTCATTTTAATATGGTAGGCTGATAAATTCTAAACTTGCTACATTAGAAAAGAGAGGAATAGGAATACACCAGTCTAAACCCTCTGTGGTATATCCCTTCCTGCCATATATATGTATGTGTGTGTGTGTGTGTTTGTGTGTACGTGTGTGTGTAATATATGTGTGTGTGTGTGTGTTGTATTTGTGCTGATAAATAAATAAAGGGAGACTAGTATAGATCTATTTCAAGCTATTTAGCTCTCATCAGCTAGCCATACCCTTATCAGCACAAATACAACACAAATATAAAAAGGCAACACTAAAAATAAAAATATGGTTTTCTGCCTGTATGTATATATGTATGTATGTATGTATGTATGTATGTATGTATGTATATAATATGTGTATATATAATATATGTGTGTGTATATATATGTGTATACGTATACACACACACACACACACACACACACACACACACGGACACACACAATTTCTGGAGCCCACAATTTCTGGAGGCAACTCATTACTCTAATTGTTCTAACTGTTAGGAAATTTCTCCTTAGTTCTAACTTGGTTCTCTCCTTGATTACTTTTCATCTATCGCTTCTTGTCCTGCCCTCAGGTTCTTTGGAGAATAGCTTGACTCCCTTTTCTTTGTGACAGCTCCTTAGATATTGGAACACTGCTATCATGCCTCCCCTAGTCCTTCTTTTCATTAAACTAGACATTCCCAGTTTCTGCAACCATTCTTTGTATGTTTTAACCTCCCCTAATCACCTTTGTTCCTCTGCTTTTGCTGCTGTCTTCCTAGAGTCCCAATATCTTTTTCATATCGTGGTGACCAAAACTGGATATAATATTTCAAGTGTAGTTTTACTAAAGGTTTATAAAGTGATATTAACACTTCATATGATCTTGAATCAAAACAGATCCTTACAATCCTGTCATTCAGTCCTGGTCAGCAAAATCCATTAAGGGCTACCAAAAATAACATCTTTTTTAAAATCTTGATCAAATAAACCACTTTTTATGGCTTCCTTTATTTTAACAATCTTGATCTTTAATCCCTTCAAATAATATTGTAAAGCTTGTTTTTTAAATTTCTGTTTTGTCCCTTCTCATAAAGTTCTCCAGAACTTTAACAGATCTCTTTTGGAAATCCATTATTAGGAAGTTACCCAAGTAGCTTTTTTTGGTTTGACATTTGTACATTCTTTTTAATTATTAAGACATCAGCTGCTTTCATTTGTATATCCAGTTTAACATCTTTTCCCATACCATTCTTGTAGCTTGTCAGTTTTTAAATCCACTTGCAAACCAGACTCAGTCTTGTCTGGTAAAACTTGTTCCTCTTCCAAAACATCTTTTAAAATCAGTCCATGTATAATGGTAGACACTTTTAAAGTTAGTTTCTGGATCCATATGTCACAAATATGCTACAGTATGTCCAATGTTAAAGTATTTTGCTCCATTCCGTGTTAATAAATCAAACGTAATCACGCTTTCCCTTTAATTGTAACTTTCAATGTTTTCTTATTCCTTCTAGTGTCCAACATTCAAATTCTCATCCTATCATGTTTTCTTTTAAGAATTCCAAAACAAGAACATTTTCCCATGGGAAGGATTCTTATTAATTTCAAAACCTTATTTCAAATTCATCAGGACCCTTAGTTTATTTATAACTTTCCAAAATCAATGCTATTTACTGTTTATTCTAAAAAAAGGAGACTTAAAATATTCTTACTTATCTCTAAATTTTTCTTTTTCTAAGGATTAAAGGAAGCTCCTGGTGCATGTTGTAAGATTTGAAAGGTTTTTAATAGTTGAAAAGCAGTTAAAAAGCAATATCCAAAACTGCTTAAGAAATGAAACTTGTATTCGTATTAAGAGACGAAAGGATAATTCAAATGTGGTTCCAGTATGGACAGCTGCAGGCTAGATGGCAAAAAGATCAGAAAATTGGTATTATTCAAAATGAGGATAACTTGGTAAAGCAAATTAGAGATCAGGGTCCAATGCACATAAAAAGGTTGTATAATGTATTAATAGAAATAGACTCCGAAACAGAGTTAGTCAAAGATTGCATGATAAAGTGGGCACAAAACTTTGAGGAACCAATAATGATGGAAACATGGGAAAAGATCTGGGTAAAAGATGTAAAATTCACACAAGCTCAGAATTTGAGAAAATTTTTTTATAAAATGTTTTATAGATGGCACCTTGATCCAAAAAAACTAGCGTGTATGTACCCAAACTTACAATCCAAGTGTTGGAGATGTGATAGTGATGATGCCACGTATTACCACATTTGGTGGACCTGTAAAAATGTTAAAGCATTCTGGATAAAAATATGGTGGATCATTCAAAATATCTTGAAAAAGAGGATAAAATTCCTGCCCCAGTTGTTCTTGTTAGGTATAGTTCCAGATTCTACTGTTATAGAAACTAACTTGATTTTGAATCTGACGGCAGCAAGATTGTTGGTGGCGCAATATTGGAAGAAGGAAGAGTTGCCTACTATACAAGAATGGACATTAAAAGTAGTAAACCTAGCCGAGATGGCCAAAATATCAGCGTATTTGAAGGACCACTCAGATGAAAAATATAAGCTGGACTGGAAAAAATGGATTGATTATATTCAAAAGAAATACCAGACTAAAAAGCTTCAATTAGCTTATGAATGAAGGCATAAGAAATATTACAAATTATTCAAAGTTAGCAGGAGAAAGCGGGAGTTAAAGCACAAGAATGGTCGAATGTTAAAATTAGTTAGCTTATGTTAGCATATGTTTGTCAAATGATTTCACCCTGTAATTTGCTCTGGGAGGTCAGGGGGAGGGAGGGATGGAGACGGGGTAGGGTTGGGGGGAGAGGGAGGGGAGGGAGAAAACAATTATAAAACTCATTAAAATTTTAATTAAAAAAAATGAAACTTGGCAGAACTTTGTGTCCAGAAGGCTACACTGAAACTGGGGAATTGGTGGGAACCCCTTGACTCCAAGGCACTTGGCTCATGGAGCCCACTGCAGAAACCTCAATTCCTGCAGCATATTCACATGGAGCAGCTGTTGGAATCTCTCCTTTATCTTAGCCAGCCAGAAATCTCTGTCTATCTTGTCTCAATGCTTCAGAGATGCCAAGCTCACCGTGAATCCTCACTGGAAACCCTAGTCTCTCATTTCTCATACAGATGGTGATATCAGAGACATTGCCTCATTACTTTCGATGAAAAAGAAGAAAGAAATGCATTCATCTGAGAAAAAAGTTTGGCTTACCTTGAAGTTTATAGGGTTAAAAATAGGAATTTGCTTCATAATTTAAATACTACTGAATTTTACAGCAATTATTTTCCAGTCAACTTTTCTCGGCTCTGGTTGCATATTTAGAGCTCATCAATGTACTCATTTGTTTGTCTGGGGTGGTGGTATTCGTCATTGTTTCCGTAAGTCTGACATCAAACCATACTTGGAAACTTGAGGATTCCTAAGTGGTTGTACTGTGCGGGTCTCTCCATACTAAACTTGGCTTTGTAAATTGTGTCGAGTGCTCCTTCCCCTTTTTACAATGGCCTATCCGAATGTTTATTTTGGGCCTGTTTGCAAGTTCAGCCACGAGGAATGGCTGTTGGAAATCACTGAGTCACCGTTCCAGAGAACCCTATTTTGAGACCATTTTAATTGTTGCAAAATGTTATGCGTGGTGCGTTAGATTTATATCTACATTTAGCCGTCACATTTTTTCTTTAAATGAAGAAGAATAAGAGGGAGCTTTTTATAGAAGGCATGTGATGGGATGACGTGAACTTCAGCAGACGTTTTTGGAATTGCTATAAAAGGAATGGCAAACAAAACGCCCAATTCTGTGATCTTTGATTAAAGAATTGTATTAAAAACATGACCTTTTTGTGGAAAATAAGTTGCGGGACTGATTTTCTTTGGCAGAAACACAATCGCTTTGGGTTGTGTTTTTATCTAAACTGCAAAACAGTGGCAAAGATATATGAGCCATAACTTGGGTCAGCCCATCTCTCTCTCTCTCTCTCTCTCTCTCTCTCTCTCTCTCTCTCTCTCTCTCTCTCTCTCTCTCTCTCTCTCTCTCTCTCTCTCTCTCTCTCTGTCTTTGTCTCTGTTTCTGTCTCTCTATATCCATCCATCCATCCATCCATCCATCCATCCATCCATCCACATAAATATCAAACTGTTTTTGACATATTATAAGTACAAGAATTCTAACACAGTCCATGTAATCTTTGATATATGATCATAATGGAGGCTAGAATTTCCATCATAAATCATTGTGTGTCCAGATCTGATTTTACAACCATTCTCTATCAGTAAATTCCTACTACCATTTAATTTTGCCAATTTTGGATATGTAGTGATTGGAGGGGGGAGAGGAGACAATGAGGAGATTTAAGAGGAGTGGGTGTTGCTTACTTGCTTTACTCAAGCTGTAATTATCTGAATGTGCTTATATATCAGTATTATCTATTGTTTTAAAAAAACTGACCCTTTCTTCCCCTTCAGATTATTTGGCTTGTTTTTTTTAGGGTCTAATGCTAGGAATACCTTAGAAAATGCATTAATTTGTACATACTCCAGGGGAGCCTTCCTCAGCATAATGTTCCCCTAGATACTGAGATTACAATTCTCATAATCTTTATGCAAGGTCTATATACTCATAGACACAATGACAATTGTAAAGTCATCCTGCTTAGAACACAGTGTAGGGAACATGGTATCACCTAGATGTTTTGGGACTGCAGTTTTTATAAGATCCAGCAAGTATGGCCTGCAATTATTTATTTTGAAAATTGCAATCCAAAATATCTTTGCTGTAAAGCAGGAGTGTCCAGATCCAGCCCAAGGGGTGCTTAGATGTGGCCCATGGGGCCACCCTGGAAACAGCAAAGGACCGGCCAGCGGTGCCTCTGCCAGTGAAAATGGTGCTCGGGAGTGCTGCGGGCAGCCTTCCCAAGCTCCTTTTTTGCTTGCAGAATATTGCAGGAGGCCATTGCAGCCAAAAACGGAACTTGGGAGCCCATTTTTGCTGGCAAAGTGCTCGGGCCACCACAATACATGTGATGTTGAGCTGCCCCCCTCCCCCCCCAGGTCAAACACAACCCTGATGCGGCCCTCAATGAAATCAAGTTTGACACCCCTGCTGTAGAGAGTGCTTTCAGATCTCAATCACTTGAAGAGTAGATACATCTTGACTCAAGATGTAAATTTGTATGGCTTTAAACAGTGCACACTGTTCTTTTCTTTGAAATATTGTGTGTGAATCTGAAGTTTGGCACTCAAGATGTTCTAACTTCTAATGCAAACATACCCAATTGTAGATTGATTGACATCTGGATGTTGTTTACTTTTGTTTGTCTGTTTGGGGGGAAAGGTTATTGATTAATTTATATATGATTTATACTTGCTTTGATAAGTACAGTATATTTATTGGCTAACCTCCAGGAGTTTTTGTAGCATGCAGTCTCTATCAATCAAATACAGAACTATTGTTTAGGTCCAGGTATGAGAGCTTAAGGCTTTGCCACCTGTTCAAAAGAGATGCTTTACAAATGTTCATGTAAGTGTATCTGGTGTATTAAAATTCCCTTCAAAGTTTCCATAACGTTTTTGACACTGCATAGCGAGCCCTTTTACTGAGATCGCCAACAAAACAAAATAATTGTGGATGCACATGGAGTCAAGTAGGGACAGTTTTCCAAAGGAGTGCTTTGCTTGTGCATGGGTAAATTCAAATGCTTTCCACAGCAACAGCAGATATATGGGATTGCAGTTAACATAGATGTTTTCTGCATGGGTATTCACAGGGTTTGGGGACCATATACTGAAAGGATTGCAATAGTTTTTTTTTTAAATATATAACTTTTTTATTTTATTTTAATACGAACAAGCCATCTTCCATTAAACAGTGTGTCGTCTGGGTACAAGTATATTGTGCAATAACAGTTAAAATTTACAACCGTACTCATTATTTGTCTGTTCATAACCTAATACTAATATAGATAATGTATCTGATACTATAACAATCCTCTTTCTCAGTTATTTAATTCTATTAATATATTTTCTATACTCTATATTTCTCCAGTCTATTTTCATTTCTAACTTTCGTATTTAGCCATCAATAGAATAGTTCCCATATGCTATAATATTTTGTTTGCTCCTTCTCTTTAATTGCAAGTGTTAACCTGTTCATTTCTGCACATTCTAATATTTTCCTAATCACATTCTCATCTGTAGTAATCTCTTCACTTTTCCAATGTTTTGCAAATACAACCCCAGCTGCTATTATTGCATGAATAATCATGAAATGATCGCAATGTTGTGATGCAGTCTTCACCACTTTTGTACGCACATTGTGATATGACATACATGTAGATAATGGAGACGCTTATAGTGCAACATCACAACATTTGTTTCATTGCTTGGATGAACCTGTCTCGTTGGACAAATGCTTTTTGTCTACTTTTTGCGGTGAAATCCTGAACTCAGATCCAAATCTAATTCTTAGCATCCACACTGGGTCTTATCTTCCAGGTCATTGTCAAATTGTTACTAATGGGGTTACGTCTAATATGGCCTTTTTATTTCCAAAGCGCATTTGACAATTTCTCCCTTTCTCTTCTCTCCTCTTGCAGGTGGACCTGGAACCTGAAGGGAAAGTATTTATAGCAATAACCCTCTCAGGCAACTTCACTGAAGGTAAGAGATATGCTGTACCTTTTCTCTCTAGTCTAATAATTGTTACTAGTAATGCTTCCACACACCATAGCATGACATTAAGCTCCAATTGCAACAGATGTAAAACTTGAATAAAGAGAAGAATGTTATAATTGCCAAATTATGCATGCTTTGTTGGAATGGAGAAAAACTTGCATTGGACACCTATAGTAACTCTTACGTTGGGTTCAAAGCACTGAGTCATCTTCATAATAAGATAGCTGAAGAACATTGGCTGGCTAAAAATCTACTAAGCAGATTTGTAATTCATAGGAAGATCTGAACTGGGGCCTTGGTTGCTCGCATACCTAGCTGTCAGTTTCCCTCTTAGTTGGGCTTTTTGAAGCTTCCCAGACAAACCACAGGGTATGGTTAATTTAGAATATTTATTGTACCCTAGACTGAAACCATAGCAACATTTTTTTACTGCCAAAATAAGTTTGCCCTACTGTCTTATGTCCTCCCCAGTCCTTCTTTCTCCTAACTTCTCTGGAAGTTAACAAACACATTGTATTGCATTTACCATGGTTAATGTGAGATGGCAATTAGTGATCTATTTGACATTTCTCCATAAGGAAACTCTCCCAAAATGTGTCTCTGACTAACCCCCTCAGTACAGGCTATCTAGAAAACAGTGAGGACAGCCTTCTTCTGGAAGGCCTTTGGTGACTGAAGGTTATCTTGCAAAAGGGGTTGGATGAACATCTATGGGAGTTTTACTTAGGGTGATTTTTTTTTGAACTGTTATAGATTGTTCTGCCACAGATGTGGTATAATCAATGATTAGTGTGGACCTGCTTTTTTGCAGGCCCATAATATCCTGCCAACCTAGCAGTCAAAAGCATGTAAAAATTCAAGTGGAAAAATAGGCACCACCTTTGGTGGGAAGATAACAGCGTTCCATGTGCCTTTGGCGTTTAGTCATGCCGGCCACATGACCACAGAGACGTCTTTTGATGGCGCTGGCCCTTCGGCTTTGATACGGAGATGAGCACTGCCCCTTAGAGTCAGGAACGACTAGCACATATGTGCAAGGGGAACCTTTACCTTTACTATCCTTGATGATGTCAGTTTGTACTTTTTGCCATACTCTGTAGCCTTTTCATTCATACTTATGCCTACATCTTACTTCCTTGCAGGTATTCATCAATGCCACTCCAAAAAGTTCAGACTATCTTCTTTCAGACTTATACTTTCTTTTTATCTTAATTTTACAGATCCATGAGATAACTTTTTTTCTTCCTTTCATTTGTTAATTCACTATTCCATATGCCATTGATGAATGGAGGCTTTCTCATGATGCATTTCATTTATTTACTTACTCCTAACATTTGCATCCATCCCCTTTCTTATTCTTCAAGTAAAATAGAGAAGCTGTAGATTTGGTTACCAGTCTTAGCTTAAAGCCCTGGTTTTCCTCAAGCACACGTATGATATTCTATGCACATTGCGCTACATCTCCATTTCTCATGGAAAGAATTATTCAAAGGAGAGCTTCAAAATATTTTTTTTATTTCCCCCTCCCCCAATTTTTCTGTAGCAGATCCTGAACAGGAAGGGACAAAGTTTTACAAAAGAAAGGAAGTAGACAGGAAGGCGTGCTTGTGGACAGCTTGAATGTCATTATTAAAAAAATAAAAAAAACTATGTTTCTATTAAAGAAAAAAAACCTGCTATAAATTTAGAGATGGGATTGAATTAAAAAGTTTTGCCCAAACCATGAATTCTCCGTATGAATCCAAATGGGAGAAAAGCATTTCTACTTCCATTCTTCTGCTTGTGGAAGAACGCGGGAGAGGAAGAAGGTATACAGTAAACAATGTGTAACCAGAGAAACTTGTATTACAGTCTTATTTCCATATAGAAATCTCACTACAACGTGCCATTGCGTTAACCTGGGATGGGCTTTCTTTGGCACTGGGTTCCAAATCCAGGATGTTGCAGGAGAGGAAAGTTAGTGACTCAGGAGGGGAGCAGCAGTGTTGTAAAGACCCAGGAATAGGCGGTGCTGTTTTCAGTTCAGTATAAGCCCAACCCTTCACCGTTGAAGAAAGCTGTTGAGTTGCTGTTTGAAAAGGAAGCCTTGTGTATGCCATTCAATTCAATTCTATGAGGATCGAAGGGTGTATAAAGATATTGAGGGCTGAAATCTGCTGAGTCATCTCCACTTTCTCCAAGTTTTTGGTATCAGACAGTTGCAACCTAGAGAAGTCCGAGATGAACTTGAACCCTGGAATAAAACAAGTTACAAAGGAGGGATGCATAAATTGCAGCTCCATATGCTCCCTGCAAAGAAATGCTGTTAATTGTAAAGTTTATTATGCAGGAAGGAGAAAATTATTAAAAATATGTAAGGAGTAACACAGGAGGGGGAGAATTCAGGCTTGCATTTGAAAATCCATAAAGTGGCCAGGCCTCTTGGTCTTTCATTTAGAAGCAAAAACGTGTGGTTGTGTGGTTATTCCGGGAAGGTGCTGCAAAGGAGAAGCAGTCTCTGAAGAAAGAGCTGTGCTGCTTTGGAGGGTGGGGGGAAAACAGGAGGTGCTGTTAAAAGAAAGAAAAACAAACTGGCGTCCTGGTCACCTTGTACATTTTGCAAAGTTTAGGAGTATTGTAATGAAATGTTGTATTATTATACCACATTATACTATACACAATATAAATATTGTAATGAAATATTGGGACGCGGGGGCTCAGTGGCTAAGACGCTGAGATTGTTGATCAGAAAGGTCGGTAGTTTGTTGGTTCGAACCCCTAGCATCGCGTAATGGAGTGAGCTCCCGTTATTTGTCCCAGCTTCTGCCAACCTAGCAGTTCGAAAGCATGTAAAAATGCAAGTAGAAAAATAGGAACCACCTTTGGTGGGAAGGTAACAGCGTTCCGTGCACCTTTGGCCTTTAGTCATGCCGGCCACATGACCACGGAGACATCTTCGGACAGCGGTGGCTCTTCGGCTTTGAAACTGAGATGAGCACCGCCCCCTAGAGTCGGGAATGACTAGCACATATATGCGAGGGGAAACTTTACCTTTACAATACAATACAATACAATAGTAGAGTTGGAAGGGACCTTGGAGGTCTTCTACTCCAACCCCCTGCCTAGGCAGGAAACCCTATACCGTTTCAGACAGATGGCTATCCAACATCTTCTTAAAGACTTCCAGTGTTGGGGCATTCACAACTTCTGGAGGCAAGCTGTTCCACTGATTAATTGTTCTAACTGTCAGGAAATTTCTCCTCAGTTCTAAGTTGCTTCTCTCCTTGAGTAGTTTCCACCCATTACTTCTTGTTCTACCCTCAGGTGCCTTGGAGAATAGTTTGACTCCCTCTTCTTTGTGGCAAGCCCTGAGATATTGGAACAATGCTATAATGTCTCCCCTAGTCCTTCTTTCTCTTAAGCTAAACATACCCAGTTCCTGCAACCTTTCTTCATGTTTTAGTCTTCAGTCCCCTAATCATCTTTGTTGCTCTTCTCTGCACTCTTTCTAGGGTCTCCACATCTTTTCTACATCGTGGTGACCAAAACTGAATACATTATTCCAAGTGTGGCCTCACCAAGGCATTATAAAGTGGTATTAACACTTCACTGATCTTGATTCTATCCCTCTGTTGATGCAGCCAAGAACTGTGTTGGCTTTTTTGGCAGCTGCTGCACACTGCTGGCTCATATTTAAATGGGACTCCAAGATCCCTTTCACAGTTACTACTGTTGAGCAAGGTACCACCTATACTATACCTGTGCATTTTGTTTTTCTTGCCTAAATGTAGAACCTTACTCTTTTCACCATTGAATTTCATTTTATTAGATAGTGCCCAATGTTCAAGTTTGTCAAGATCCTTCTGTATCTTTGGCCTATCTTCTGGAGTGTTGGCTATTCCTGCCAGCTTGGTGTCATCTGCAAATTTGATGAGTTCCCCATTTATTCCTTCATCCAAATCATTGATGAAGATGTTGAAGAGTACTGGGCCTAAAACAGAGCCTTGGGGTACTCCACTGCATACCTCCCTCCATGTAGATGCAGTTCCATTGAGGACTACACCTTTAATGAAATGTTGAAGGCTAAACATAATTTATTCCTCCTTATCCTTTGACCTGCCATGGATCTGGGAGGAAGAAAAGTCCCTAGTTTGCTCAGTTATGCAACTGTGAGGATTTTTTTTTACATGGGAAAGCAGACTTTGAAGAGAACAGCATAGACTGGCCACTTCCACATTGCTGAAAAGAAGAAAAGGGGGAATATAGTTTGCATGAATTTTTCCTGTACAAATTTTATATATGGGTACCAAATGTGATTTTTATTGTTGTTGTTGAACAGAAATGAAGACATCTTGCCCTAGTAGGGGGAAAGACTGCAAGCCAGGGTTGTCATCTTCAGTTTCCTTCTGTAGATGGGCCACATCAAAATCCGGATTTATACATATCAGCTTTTCAAATATAGAATTAACACTTTAAAAGTAGGATGGCAACTTAAAGAGGCAAAAAAAGCAACAGATAGGGTATAAATATGGTAAATGGAGAGCAGAAGAGCAAATGATAGTCCTTGGGGGTTGTTGATAAGACGAATTGATATAATACTGAATAATACAAGATAGTGTTGGTTATGTAATGGTATAGATGTGGTTACTTGTATGAAAATAAAAGAAAATAAAAAACTTTGGGGGGGAAAAGTAGGATGGCAACTACTGTAGAATCAAGTTGAATCTAAGTGGCCATGCTTTAACCAGCAGCTTACCGTAATTATTTCCTTCTGCTTGCGCTATAAATTCACCTATGAAACAATAAATGCATACCAAGCAATTCAGTGCAGAAAACTGAAGGCTGAACCCAGAGACATCGGCAGTAAGCAAAACTTGTCCTTGTTCCTGATCCTGGGTGGCTTGGCCTCAACCCCCATCAACAGGGATCTTGCTGACTAATTTGGGGTGCTGCTTGTGAATACAGAATGGAGATGTGCAAGTTCTTGCAGGGTTCCCTAACACATCCTCATATCTCAAATCTCCTAAGAATGGACATGCCAGCCCTTCTAGGTAGGCCAGGTCAAGAAGCAGATATTGCAGGGATTCCAAGAATGCTGCTTCATTATTGCAGGTCAAATGAGCAGAATCTTGAAAGCCTGTTCCAAATTTCTCACTTTTCCATCTTATACCAAAGAAAATGAAAGGGGGGCTATTTTGAGTTGCTCTTTCATACATTCTTCTGACCCTGAACTGTGTAATTTCCTCTCTAAAACCTTCATAATGGTTCGCTCTTTCTCTCCCATCCTCCTCAACAGGTTTATTGTTCCCTCCCAACGGGAACTCCAAATTCCTTTACAGGACATTATTATCAATAAGACTAGTGGCTGCTCCTCATGTCTGCACTAGGCATGGTCTGCAGCAGTGGTGGGATACATTTTTTTTTTACTACTGGTTCTGTGGGCGTGGCTTTGTGGGCGTGGCAGGAGAAGGTTACTGCAAAGTCCCCATTCCCTCCCCACCCCACTAATCTGCTTTCCAGCTCCGTTCTGCTGTTCAGGGCAACAAAAGAAGATCAGCTGGGAGGCAACAGGCCGGGGCCAGCCTATTTGCCGGTTCTCCGAACTACTCAAAATTTCCACTACTGGTTCTCCAGAACCTATTAGAACTGGCTGAATACCACCTCTGGTCTGCAGCATTAATTAGATTCTGCTCTTGCTGGAAATTATGCACGTTCATAGTCCCAGCTTTGATCTTACAACATATAATAGAGACCTATCGGGGTCTTTTTCAATGGGGTCAGGGCCCCCCAACAAGGGGATGGAACTATTCTGAAGTATAGTTCAGAATTTGGAATGATGAGATGGATCCAGATTTTTTAATTCAAGGCAGGAGAATGAATAAGATAAAATATACTAGCAAATTGTTTCAGCATCTGAAGTTTCCATCCCTTACTAGGCTGTTCTTTTCAATGGTCAAAGACAATGGAGCAAAAAATATATCAAGATAAGATGTATCAAGGACAAAATGGATGGCAGTGTTGAAGGTTCAAGTGAATATGTCCCCAAGCCTCTCAGTGTTTTGGAAAGGTTCTGGGGCACCCAATGCTGGTTTAAGTTAATCACCAACTCAATGTTCCTAGGATTGTCTCCTTTGTGGGGTTGTTGTATGCAAATTTGGAGAGAGAGAGATCACATTTCTCTTTCCTTCTAAAGATAAGAGCCAAGATAGCACAGTGCAGGGGTGGGTTGTTGCCGGTTTTACTACTGGTTCGCAACCTGCATGTGCCAGATGTGCACTGCACATGTGTACACTGTTCAATGTAAATTGTTCTTCGTGCATGCACAGAACAATTTACAGTGAAGTGCGCCCGCGCAGTCACTAAAAACCAAAATGGCGGTGGCCCAACGGCAGCGAGGGAACCAATTCGGGGGCATGGCAGGCCTGGGTCACTGCCGGTTCTGCGACCCAGGCCTGAATTCCACTACTGGTTCAGCCGAACCGGGCTGAACCAGGAGCAACCCATCTCTGGCGCAGTGGTTAGAGTGCAGTACTGCCGGCGACTTCAGCTGATTGTTGCTGCAATTTGGCAGTTCAAATCTCACCAGGCTCAAGGTTGACTCAGCTTTCCATCCTTCCGAGGTGGGTAAAATGAGGACCCAGATTGTTGGGGGCAATAGGCTGACTCTGTAAACCACTTAGAGAAGGCTGTAAAAGCACTGTGAAGCGGTATATAAGTCTAAGTGCTATTGCTATTGCTATAACTGGATGATAAATTAATTCACTGGACAGAAGGCCTTGAAACCATATCCAGCATGTAAACCATGTGACATGTAGAAGTAGGAAGTATGCAACTATGTGGATGTTAAAATAGGTTTGAAGAACTGGAAGAAATTAATGATAAGTTTTTTTAAAGGGAAAAAAGACTAATCATTCAGTTCAAGAATACTTTAAAAAAATGTTATTCCAGGAACTGCGGTTGAGTTTATTTAATCAACATTAACACAAATGAAAGGTTTATTTTAAAAAATTAAGGAAACCCTTAATAAATATAAGGTACTGTTAAATATTTTGCATTTTTGTGATATATTTGAATATTTAAAATATTTCATATGGAATAAAGATTGGAATTCCTGCTTCCTGAATTAAGAACACCCTGATGAGGCTTAAAGGATATGATTTTGTTAATTGTGATCTAAGGCATTTTAGCATCCAAAAGAGTAAAACTGGTCTTCATAATGCCATGTATCTATGCTTAAATCAAGCTCTGCATTTTGACGTATGAAAGAGAAAGTGAGACTTCAGAAACCAAAGGAAAAGGATACTAAAAATAAGATTGGCTAGAAGAAACCCACACAGTCTAGTAGGAGCCTTGCTTTAGGGTGGCTCAGTAGTGGCGCAGTGGTTAGAGTGCAGTACTGCAGGCTACTTCAGCTGACTGCTAGCTGCTGTTTGGCAATTCAAATCTCACCAGGCTCAAGGTTGACTCAGCCTTCCATCCTTCCGAGGTGGGTAAAATGAGGACCCAGATTGTTAGGGGCAAGATGCTGACTCTGTAAACCGCTTAGAGAGGGCTGTAAAAGCACTATGAAGCGGTATATAAGTCTAAGTGCTAAGGGTTTGTTAACAGGGAGAGTGAAGTGATAAATAAGGAAAACAGGATATTGCAAGTAATGGAAGAAGCTAAAACTAAATTGCTTTGGGATAAACATGGGTGGAAAATTAAAGGAAACAGCAATAGAGAAGTCATGGCATTTGAATGACAGGCAGCAATTTATTCACTTGTTTAACCGCTCTCTTTGGGTGCCCAGGAACACTCCAGAGGGACAGGATCTTTAAAAACTTCACGCGGAAACGCCAACGGGCCATGCGCAGGAGAGTTCACCAAGTCAACGGACACAAGTTTATGGCAACTTACTTGCGGCAACCAACGTACTGCTCACACTGCCGGGAATTTATCTGGTATGCTTGAAATGAAAACAAGCTTGAATGGGAGCTTTCACCCAGGAGGTTACTTCTATAATTCCCGCCCCCTTTTGCTAAGTATAAAGTTCCTTTTGGGTTGAACTCAACTCCTTGTAACTTTATAAGTACGATCCATGTAGTTTCCTGGCCACAGTTCAGAAGTGATTTACAATTGCCTCCTTCCAGGATGTGTATTTACACCTCAGCTTTGTTTCACAGCCCAGGCATTCTCTGGAATTCTTCCTTCCAGGTAGTAGCCAGGTCCTGACCCTGCTTAATTTCTGAGCCAGATATTGAAAGCCAGCTGCTGCCACCTGCTGAATTCAGTATGAGCAGACTAATACCTAAACAAGTCAAGAGCAGGTTACAAGAAACAATTATTCTTCAGATCAAAAAGAGAGTTTACAACAGGAGCAATCAATGACTTAAGATCTGATACTTTCCCAGAAAGCAGCTTTAATCAAAGCGTATGCAACCTATCCAATCTGCAGGGGAAGAGTTGGAGGTACTTTCCGGTACTGGTGGAGATAGAAGAATCAATGTGGATACTGTAAAAAAAAAGTGATCTGAAGTTTAGGCTTCAGCACCAGAAAGTTGTAGCTTTCATTTTAAAATGAGCAAATTACTATAATTGAGATGGCTGATGCAGTGGAACAGCTCACCTTCAGCTGTTGGGGGCGCTCCATCACCGGAAGCTTTTAAGAAGTGACTGGACAGCCATTCGTCTGAAATGCTATAAGGCAGGGGTGTCCAAACTTGGGAACTTTAAGACTTGTGGACTTCAACTCCCAGAATTCCCCAGCCAGCCATGCTGGCTGGGGAATTCTGGGAGTTGAAGTCCACAAGTCTTAAAGTTCCCAAGTTTGGACACCCCTGCTATAAGGTCTTAGACCAGACCTCCATGATCCCTTTCAACTCTGTCATTCTGTTAAGTTCTCATCATCTGGTTTTATTATAACCATTGATTATTAATTATATATTATACAATACATACAAAATAAACTTGGTTGGAACAAACAACTCAAGCGACTAATTTCACAGACCATTAACTGAATGGAATTAGGAGTCAGGCATTTAACTTCCTCCCCTTTTCCCCCATGCCAATCTCAGCCTAGAGATTGCCACCCTTGCCTCTCTGTTTACATGGGTGAAAAAGCTTCCATTGGCTCTCACGGAAGCTCTTTTATGTGTTCAGTTGGCTAGACCTGATTAGCAAAAGAGGAGAGGAACAGGTCAAATTTGAAAGCCCTCTTACCATCCATGCTGGGACACGGTGGCTCAGTGGCTAAGATGCTGAACTTGTCGATCAGAAAGATCGGCAGTTCGACAGTTCAAATCCTTAGCACCACTTAATGGAGTGAGCTCCCATTACTTGTCCCAGCTTCTGCCAATCTAGCAGAAGGCATGTAAAAATGCAAGTAGAAAAATAGGAACCACCTTTGGTGGAAGGTAACAGTGTTCTGTGCACCATCGGCATTTCGTCATGACCACAGAGACGTCTTCGGACAGCGCTAGCTCTTTGGCTTTGAAACGGAGATGAGCGCCGCCCCCTAGAGTCAGGAATGACTAGCACATATGTGCGAGGGGAACCTTTACCTTTACGTTACCATCCATGTTATGCTCCTAAGATGCCTCCAGTGTATATGCCAACACAATTGCATGGATCTTTCCATCACATGTTAATAATGCAGACTGCTTATTAGATGATACTTGCAATGTTCCACTCCGATCAATTTTGTAAAATGCTCTCACCTTTTAAACACAAAGCAAGGAGTGCATGTTTTCATAAATATGTTTCTTGTTCATTAACTGAAAAGAGAAATTTGAATTGTAAAACTGTTTGTTGGAGTGGGCTGAAACATTTTGAGTGCCAGTTCATCAGTACAGTGTAGGGACATTTATTACAACTTACACAAGTGTGTTCATAGAGTTTGATCCATAAATTAAAACAACACTGTGGCTATAAGCCAAAGCTCATCTATTTCTATGTAAGCTACGTCAAACCTAACAGGATTTCTATCCCAATTCTTGTGGAAAGGATGGGATTGATAGGCTATGACTGATGCACATGTTCCTGAGATGAATCTAGCTGAGATTTATGGTGCTTACTTCCTATTAAGAGATTGCCCTGAATTTTGTATTTATGTCTACATTTCTCTCTTAGAGTTTTGATTATAAATTTTAGTTGGAATTCATTCTGAGTTTTATCAATATTGGAAGTAAGATTCATCATTTAAACCTGGATTTATATATTTTTAAATGTATTTATAAAATGTTTATAGTATCTTCATCAATTGACTCTGATCATTTAACAACGAAAGCAAAATAAGCAACCTATAAATGAAAACTCACCACCTCTACTTGGCCTTACTTAACTAAAGAAAACGGTTGTGTTGTGTCTACCAGTTCAAATGCTCTTTAGAGATTTTTGGAATTCCAAGAACGAAGGAACATGTTCTACCTTATGGGGGCAGCCTTGTAGAGATTCCTTCTAGTTTGCATCCCTTTCAACTCTGATAATTAAGTGCCTCCCTCATAGTTCAAAACAGGAAGGCAGAATCGTTTTGGCCAAGGCAGTTCTTGATGAAACCCAGTGTTGTGCCATATTGGACTTCACAAGTGATACCCAACACTTTAAACCGGGTGCAGCATTGCAAAATAAGTACTATCCTGAAATAGCAGTTTCCACCCACCCGCAATTTGGCTACTGCGTTCTATGTGAGCTGTAGCTTCTGAGTTATTTTCAAAGGCAGCCTCACCTACTACTATTGCAGTAGTCAAGGCATGCATTATCCTCACCAAGGCTTGCAGCTCCAGGTGGAGACATACTTGGCATATCAGTTAAAGCTGGTCAAAGTATTCCTGAGTCACAACTTCCACCAGTTCTTCTAATATTAACTATGAATCCTGGCCGAGGCCCAGTGACACACCTGCTGTGTGAAAGGGAGGGTGATTCCACCACTAGTACTAAAGTTTCCAGAGTGCCTAAATGTTTCTGGATGAACAATAACTTTGTCTTCTTAGAGTTTAAGCTGAGTTTACCCCTCCCCATGTTGTTGATACGATATACATTTTGAGTTTTGCAGCTGCCTCTCAACCTTTGTTTTGTTCTTATGTCAGATTACCTGACCTACTTTTTAAGTGTTTGATCTCATCCTGAGTCATATGTTGTCTCTGCTTTATCTTCAACAGGGGAGTATTTGGAAAGCAGGGATACCAGTGCCAAGGTACAGTAAGTTATTGTCAGGGTTACGTTATGCCTTACTCATTTCTCATTTTCTCCTTTTTACACTATCTGCTTGCAGTGAATGAGAGATTAGGATTTTTTGTGGACCACTCTATGTTTTAAACATTTCTTTGCCTTTTGATCCTTAAAGGTTTAATTTCCAGTCCTGATCCCTTTTATTGTCCTTCTTTGTACACACACCAGATTGTTTGGATCAGAGGCAATAAAATTTTAAATCCATCTAAGAGCAAATCTTACTTTTCTGTATTCGTTTCTGATAGTTTTCATTGTTTTCCTTTTCTGCCTTCATTTCCAGTTTGCACATGTGTTGTGCACAAGCGTTGTCATCATCTCATAGTTACAGCTTGCACATGCCAGAATAATAAAAAGAAGCTGGATATGAAGGTAAAGTCACAGTTACACATTTGGAGTTTTGCATGTGGTTAATTCTGGACCGAAGGGATTAAGGCAATGGTTCTCAACCTGTGGGTCGGGACTCCTTTGGGGGTCGAACGACCCTTTCACAGGGGTCGCCTAAGTCCATTGGAAAACATGTATTTTTGATGGTCTTAGGAACCGAGACACCAATTTTATGGTTGGGGATTACCACAACATGA
Organism: Natrix helvetica; assembly: GCF_964273705.1. Taxonomy (NCBI): domain Eukaryota; kingdom Metazoa; phylum Chordata; class Lepidosauria; order Squamata; family Natricidae; genus Natrix; species Natrix helvetica. Next base: position 32,909,785 of record NC_138548.1, read on the forward strand.
GGAGCTGTATTAAAGGGTCGTGGCATTGGGAAGGTTGAGAACCACTGGATTAAGGGAATGGTTTTGGAATAGATATGAATTACTATTACTAAAGACAGATCAAGATGGATAAAATATACAGGAATCAAAAACTTACTCAGTAGCATCTGACTAATTAAATATATTGTCAACTGCAGCATTATAACATAATGTATTATTCCTTAGATAACATGATGAATTTTGATTCATTTTTTATTTGATGAATTTTGAAGTAACTACATGCCTTTATTTACCTGGTACTTAACTTCCTTGGTTTGTGAAAAATTGATGTAGCAATGCAAAGAGTAAAGGCATCATCCGATCAATGCTAATAAAGATAACATCAAATGTATTTATTTATTTATTTATTTAACAATTTTATATGGCCATTCATTGAACATAATGTGACTAGATGGTGTACAATCATGGCAACAATTAAAAGAAGGTAACCAAATGCAGAGAAAGAGAATGTTCTGCTTTTCTGTTTTATTTATAACTTTAAGACCCTACCATAATTGGTTAATTTAATTCAGTGTTAAAAGAAAATATTCACCATGATTGGTTTTTAGATTTTATAAGAATAAGAATTCTTTATTGGCCAAGTGTAATTGGACGCACAAGGAATTTGTCTTCGGTGCATAAGCTCTCAGTGTACATAAAAAATACAAGAATCATAAGATACAACACTTAATGATAGTCATAGGATACTAAATAATCAATCAAAATCATGCCAGAAGACTAAATAAAACAGTGTTACAACTTTTGTGCTACTTTAAGTTCAGCTGAAGCGTTATATCTGATGTGGAATTATGTCATGGCATTTGCGAAGCAATTGTTATTTTGCCATCTGGATGAATCCAGGAATCATGTTCAGAAAAACACACGGACCTTTTCTTGATCATTGCATCATCTGAGAAGAGAGATGGGAAAGAGCAGGTCTGAATGTTTCTCAGGTTAAGGATTCCCTCATGTAGAAACTAGATCAGGGAGAATCCCTGAAATATTGGTTTTCTGAATGTGGGGAGTTTGGATGTAGAAGTAATTTAAACAATACAATTAAAAGACGGACAGCGATAGATGCAAGCATTTCGTATTGACTCATCAGTACCTACATTACAATAATACGGTTAAAATCAGCCTAAAATATAAGATCTAGCAAGAACATTAAGCCTATAGCGTGTGCAGGAAAGCAAGCAATGAGAAGTAATTTATCTGACTCTGAACTGATTGGCAGCCCAGCATAAAATCGCCCTTATTTTAGAGTAGCTATTAAGTTATCTGAAACTTGTGTTGATGTCAATTAAAAGTCTGAACGCTAATCATATGTTTGATTGGATGGGGAGAGCATCTGGGTTTACTCAAAACATATGAAGAATGGTTGCAGGAACTGGGTATGTCTAGTTTAATGAAAAGAAGGACTAGGGGAGACATGATAGCAGTGTTCCAATATCTCAGGGGTTGCCACAAAGAAGAGGGAGTCAAACTATTTTCCAAGGCACCTGAGGGCAGAACAAGAAGCAATGGGTGGAAACTAATCAAGGAGAGAAGCAACTTAGAACTGAGGAGAAACTTCCTGACAGTTAGAAAAATTAATCAGTGGAACAGCTTGCCTCCAGAAGTTGTGAATGCCCCAACACTGGAAGTCTTTAAGAAGATGTTGGATAGCCATTTGTCTGAAATGGTATAGGGCTTCCTGCCTAGGCAGGGGGTTGGACTAGAAGACCTCCAAGGTCCCTTCCAACTCTACTATTGTAATGTATTGTATTGTATTACTCAGGTTTTGGCAAAGCATTTTTCAGCCTCAAAATCAAGCTGGATGTGATTTGCTTTGCTTTCTTTTGTGAAAAGAGATGGTAGATCCTGGTTTTTTTTTTCCTTTAACAAGTAGCCATAGCTGGCATGTTTGGGACTAGCTGAATCAAAACCATAAGTTGTGAGTGGTGGTGGGGGAAGGACTTTAAGTTTAGGGTCCTTGGTGCTCTCTGAGATTGGTTATTTTCTTGCAGACATTTCATTACCCAAATAGGTAACATCATCGATAAATGTAATGCAAGAAAACAACCAGGTTCCAAGAACACTTAAGGACCCCACAGTTCAACCCTGGAACTTTCACTTCTTGCCCTAACTGATATTCCTAATTGAGATTAATTCCTTCTGTCCAATTTATTTGCTGTGAGAAGAAAACTCATAAGACCAACTTTATGTTATAGAAACATTAAATCAAACTCTTAAGCCCCAAACCCTGGCTCTCTCTTTTCTTCTTTACCTATCAAATTGGGGGGTGGGGGGTGGGAGATAACATTCTCCGTCTGCCTTGCTTCAAGATCGGTTAGCTGAAAAAATAAGGCTTGGTCAACCGTTATTATTTTATCACTTACCACCAACTTTTCTTCTTTTCCTGCTTTTTCTTCCTCAGTTTTCTGAGCAGAGATTTGGAATCAATATCCCACACAAGTTCAGAATCCACAATTACAAAGTGCCAACCTTCTGTGATCACTGTGGCTCTCTCCTCTGGGGAATCTTGCGACAAGGGCTTCAGTGTAAAAGTAAGCTGAAAGTCTACACAAAGACAAGAGTCCTTCTCTGCGGAATTCGTTTAGTTTTCCTATTCTGAATTGTGTGTGTGTGTGTGTGTGAGGCATACTTGATGCAACACTAGAATAGGCTGCACTCCCACTCCCCCCCATTTGCACAAATTTTGCACGTACCAGTTTTTACCTATATTACCTAGTTAGGAATCCCTAAGATTTGGCTATAAATGTAGTACATTTCATCATTAGGAGGTTAAGGAGAGGAATGAAAATAGGCCTGAATTATCAGGCATTGCACTGCTGATAGATCATATCTACCTGCTAATATTCTAGAGCAGGATTAGCAACAGAGCTATTTTTTTTCTTCTTTAAAGTGGAAGTGGCCAGGGGTGCTATTTGGCAGAGCGGTCAGAAAGTGGCAATACTGAAGGCAGGACAAGAAGCAATGCTTGGAAACTAATCAAGGAGAAAACCAACCTAGAACTAAGGACGAATTTCCTGGCAGTTAGAACAATTGATCAATGGAACAACTTGCCTCTAGGAGTTTGTGGGTGCTCCAACACTGGAGACTTTTAAGAAGAGCTTGGGCAACCATTGTCTGAAATGGTATAGGGCAGGGGTGTCCAAACTTGGGAACTTTAAGACTTGGCTGGGGAATTCTGGGAGTTGAAGTCCACAAGTCTTAAAGTTCCCACGTTTGGACACCCCTGGTATAGGGGATGAGCAGGGGATGGGACTAGAAGATCTCCAAGGTCCCTTCTGACCCTGTTATTCTGAAGTTGGGAGTGCTGGGATATGAGGATATCTTGGTAGAGCTAGGTTTCCCCCCATTTGTGTATAAATGAAAACTTGTACACTGTTTGCATTTTATTTTGTCTCATCAATGTGCTGCCTAATTTCCCTACTAAATTCCTGGGGCCCTAGGGACTGCTGAAATACCTATGGTTTATAACAATGATGGCCAACCTTTTCCGGCCCAAAGCGCATGCGCCCATGCATGTCAGATACCCCCAAAATGCAATGCATGCCCCCCCTGCATGCACGTACCCCCCTGCACATCCCCCCTGTGCGTGCATGCACGGGGCCCCTGTATGCGCCCTATTCCCCACACATGCACGCCCCCCACGTACGCGCCCCTCCCCCTGCCCATGCATGGCAGAGACCCAAAGACCAGCTGGCCGGTGGGAAGTGCGCACATGCATGCAAGGCAGAGTTGAACTGGGGCGAGGGCTCACGTGCCCTCAGAGAGGCATAGATTCGCCATCACGGTTCTATACGACGAAAGGATAGAAATGGGAAGGAAAGGAATTTCTTTTTTTCCCTATTGTGTTCAATTAAGGTACCTATTGATTTGCACGTTAAGTATGAACTGAGGGTTTGTAAGTGTGTACAAAAAAGTATTGTAAATAAGTATGATGACTGACAACCTCCTTAGACATCAAGTATGAACTGTTAGGATATGGAACAAGCCCAGGGGAAGTGATGGGGTCTATTTACATGGAACTAGATCAGGAGTCTCCAAACGTGGCAATTTTAAGATTTATGGATTTCAACTCCCAGCATTTCTTTGGGGAGTTGAAATCCCCAAGTCTTAAAAGTTGTCATGTTTGGAGATCCCTGAACAGTAACTGAGGGCTGATCTGCGAGGGATACATTGTCCTTAACTCTTGTGTTGCAGATTCAGCTGTTAAACAAGGGAAGGCAAAATGGTATTCCTCAAACTGGCGTGTAGCATACATACATCCTGTGTTTTGTTTAACACTGGTTAAATACAGCACAACTGCTTGGATTCATGTGGTATGATTGAACCCTCTGCGTAAACCTTGATCTATGATTCAAGTGGAGAGAATCAGGATTGGATTTCTCTCGTGCATCCCCCATGCTGTCATTAGGAAAGGAACATCGTCTTGTTCTTGTTCCGGGGTCAGCCCCTCGCAGAAATAATGTTTGTTGACTTTTGTTTTCCCTCCCAGTGTGCAAAATAAATGTACATATTCGGTGCGAATCCAATGTAGCTCCAAACTGTGGGGTGAATGCAGCAGAACTAGCCAAGACGTTGGCATGCATGGGACTGCAACCTGGAAATATCTCTCCAAATGGGGTAAGAACTTTGCTCTTAACGTGTACGGGAGTGCTGGAAACCAGAGGAGCAGCCTCCTGGTGCACATGCGCACGCCAGGCAGCTGCTCTTCTGGTTTCTGGCTCACGCATGCTCACCTGCCACCTGGTCTTTCAGTTTCTGGCATACATGTGGGTGTGAAGACCAGGTGGCCACCGCGCATGCGCATGCCAGAAACTGGAAAATCATCTTCTTAGTGTGCACATGCGCACCAGGTGGCTGTTCTTCTGGTTTCTGGCACGTGCATGCGCACCGGCCAGCTGGCCTTCGCACGCACATGTGTACCAGAAACCAGGAGGCCTGGTGGCCAATGTGCATGTGCATGCTGGAAAATGGAAGAGAAACGGCCCGGCGGTGCATGCGCATCAGGCAGCGGCTGTTCTAGTTTCCGGCATGCGTACGTGCACATGCTCCCGTTTTGGCACTCGGTGCCAAAAAGGTTCACCAACACTGCACTACAGGATGAGATCAGAACCGTGACTGTTCATGCTATACGGGATGTTATTCTCTTTCAGGGTAAGCAACAGAAAGGAATACGAAATAGTAGCCCCAAGAGATTAAAGTAGTAAGGAAAGGAAAAGGAATCATAGTTAATATAGTTTAAACCAAGACAATTTTCTATCCCTCTCCTTGACTTTCTATCCTTGGAAACTAATCTTACATTTTCCCCTTCTCTGTTGTTCTTTAAACTTCCCTCTCAATTATGACTTTCTTGAACTTCCTTTTTCTCTCCACCCATTCACTCTTCCTTCATGTATTCGTTTTGTAATTTGATCTTCATTCATTCTCTTTATATATCCAAACCACTTACATCTATTTGTTTTATACTAGTTATTCACTTTGATGCTCAGTCCACATTCATGTGGCCTTCCTTCCTTCCTTCCTTCCTTCCTTCCTTCCTTCCTTCCTTCCTTCCTTCCTCCCTCCCTCCCTCCCTCCCTCCCTCCCTCCCTCCCTGTTTTAACTACACACATTTATTAAGTATACCATTTTCACCACATTCAACTTTACTTCTATGTTTCTCTTGGTACATCCAATTCTTACCTCTGTGTGACAAAGTAGGGAAAACTGTGCTTCTCTATCCAGCACTTTTCACTTCTTTTAACAAACATTCATTCCTTGCAACGGGCTGCACATCACCCTGCTACCTTTCTACGAGCATTTTCACATCTAAAAATGTCTTATTCCTTTTCCCATCTTTAGTAAACATTCTATCAAGGTACAGGATGCTCATTCATTTACTTTTTGGCATGTTGGTATAATTAGCAATTATTGATTTCATTTGTCTGCCAAATATTACTACATTGGTCATTCAGTCTTTAATTTTCAGTTTGATACATTTGTTCCATTATTCTGGGATCCATTCAGGTTTTCAGCCAAGAAGAATTCATCATCTACATGTAAAATCCACATAGGCTTATGTCCTTAAGCAGTTTGTCACCATAAACATTCCTTATACATTTATTCATAAATTCATTACATCATCAAGAGAATATCAGACACCCTTTTCTTTATTCATTATTCATTGTTGAGCTAATGTTGAGCTTTCAATGAATTCTCATGCATGGTTTATTTCCATCATATACCACTCCTATTGTATTCAGCAATCAACATTCAACTCCATACTTGTATAATACACTAGCCCAGCGATGGCGACCCTTTTTTGGCTCGGGTGCCATAAGCGGGGGGAGTGCAGGGGGGTCGTGCGTGGGTGTGCTGCACCATTAATGCAATGCACGACACCCCCCCAGCGTGAATGCGCGCATGACAGGTGCTCCCCCCATTTTTTGCATGCTTTTTTTGCCCTCCCCAGGCTCCAGAGGCTGTATAGGAGCCTGGGGAGGCTGAAAACAGCCTCCGGAGTGCAAAAAAACCCCTCTATGGGCAAACTGGAAGTTTGGGAATGGACTTCCGGTTTCCTTGTAGGGCTGTTTTTCATCCTCCGGAGCCTTCAGGGAAGCCTCTGGAAGGCCCCTGAAGGCTCCGGAGGGCTTAAACCGGCCATACGAGCAAACCGGAAGTCCGTTCCCAAACTTTCGGTTTGCCCATAGGGCCGATTTTTTGCACTCCAGAGGCTTCAGGGAAGCTCCTGAAGCCTCTGGAGGGCCTCCGGGGGGGGGGGAGGCTGTTTTCGCCCTCCCTAAGCTCCTATAAAGCCTCTGGAGGCTGGGGAGGGCAAAAATGGCTTTAAAAAAGGCTGAATGCAGCTGGCCAGCTGACAGGGCAACACCTCGCGTGCCCTGACAAATGGCTCCATGTGCCACCCATAGCACGCGTGCCATAGGTTCGCCATCCCGACACTATCTGATAACCCGGCATTGCCCAGATATGTATTTATTGGGAGGATCAAACGTAATTTCTAATGTTGGATTTTCCCCTTACCGGAGGGAGCCCCCTTGTGGAATACTGTGAAGCCGTTAGCATGGCTACTCCACTGCACTGTACAAGTAGAAGCCATTTTACAGCACTACAGTAGAAGCCATTTTAAGGCACAACAGGCTGTATCTTAACAGAACTCACACCCCGAGGGGTGTTAAGGGTGTCTTACTCCCACAGTATTTTTTTTCCAAACAGTAAGTCATCTGTGTAAATTTGGTTGAAATTGCTCAAGGTGTTCCAGAGTTATGCTGGAAAACACACACACACACACACACACACACACACACACACACACACACAGATTCTGTAATTCAAGTCAATTCAGTTTATTGCATACTTGTTTTAATCAACAAACATACAATACTTTTCCGATTCATATCTGTTTTTCCCCTTTAGAGAGTATTTTTACTCTCTAAAGCCGAGCTGGGTGAATTAGATATCTTTAGAGTACAATTCCCATTAGGTCAAGTTAATTTATTTGTGAGGTTTGATGTCCAAAATTTCAGGTAGGTACTTCTTGCCTCCTTCTATTCATTTCATGTTCAAAGTGTTACACCTCCTGATGGTTTTCTTTTCGAAATTGAGTTTCTGAACTTCATAGGGGCTGAGAAAATTTGGGGTGCTGCCTTGCAGAAAGCAACTCATGACAATTGAATCTTTACAGAAATTAGTCTCCAGATCAACGTTGAGACGCCAGAAAAAAGACAGCACTAAGGATGGCAGTGGGACGGTTGAAGTCTCAGCCAGTAGGCTTAAAATTGAAGATCTGATATTCATCAGGGTGCTGGGAAAGGGCAGTTTTGGAAAGGTAAGTGTTTCTGGGGAGATTTGAAGTTTCCATAGTGGTGTCACTTTTCGTTATTTTGAAATGAATTTGCATTAATGGAAGGTTTAATTGAATCAGGCTGCATTCACATAATATGTTAATCTATAAATGTAGTTTGATTATTGTCTTAAAACGTAAAGGTAAAGGTTCCCCTCGCACATATGTGCCAGTTGTTCCCAATTCTAAGGAGCTGTGCTCATCTCCGTTTCAAAGCCGAAGAGCCAGCGCTGTCTGAATACGTCTTCATGGTCATGTGGCTGAATGACTCCACCCCAAAGGCACACAGAATGCTGTTACTTTCCCACCAAAGGTGGTCCCTATTTTTCTACTTGCATTTTTACGTGCTTTCGAACTGCTAGGTTGGCAGAAGCTGAGGCAAGTAACGGGAGCTCACTCCGTTACGCAGCGCTAGGGATTCAAACTGCCGAACTGCCAACCTTTCTGATCGACAAGCTCAGTGTCTTAGCCATTGAGCCACCATGTCCTGCGGTCTTAAAAAGTAGTGGCTTCTAAATTATTTCTTATAACACAAGTCCAAAATTTTAGTCCTGGCAGAAGTTTTATTTTGAATCATGACACTTGCTCAGCTCCTCCATCTGTATAAGAAATAGCATTAAGGACATAGCATTCATTAAGAGATGCTGCATTATGTCCCTTTAAATTGTGAAAATGCTTCCTGTTATTAAAACTCCAGTAAACTTTAAATCAAAGTGAAGGGTTATTTTTCTTTTATTCTTTTGTTTTATACTGTTTTCACTACGGTAAGTTCTCAGTGAAGTCTTAGGCCTTAGCTGCTCTTCATATGCAATTTCCAACATGTGATTTAAAGGCTGTTGTGGCCCTCCCACCAAATAACGTTGCATAAGCCTTATTTCTAGCTTAGCGTTCTTTGTGAATTCAGCCAATGTGTCTTTTTTTTTCCAGAGAGGCCCCGTCTAATGCCATGCGAATTACAGATAGTCCTTGAGTTGCAATGGAGCCTGCTCATTTCATGACAGCTGTAAATTGGGTCCCCCCTGCGACTGACCTAATTTTATGACCTTTTTGTGGCAGCCGTTAAATGAACCAATGATTGGCTATGGATATGGTTTGAATTAAAGGCTGGTTTTCAGCAAAACCATTGTAAAGCATGGACACGTGACTGTGGGACTTTGCAAGCGGCCATAAATGTGCCTGGAATGCCATCACATTACTGTGGGAGTCCCCAGCTATTAGAACTATTGTAACTTCAAGCGGTTGCGACGCCACCAGTCCTAAGTCGAGGACTACTTAATTTCTGCACAAATACACCTAGGTTTGACCTGTTTAGCAGGAAAGATCGTGTCTTGCTGTTTCTGAGATGCTTCCATAGTTATTCGTTTTCTTTTGCTTTGAATTAAATATCCCGGTTTGTGGCACATTTAGGTAATGCTGGCTAAAACAAAAGAGACAGGATATCTGTATGCCATCAAAGTGCTGAAGAAAGATGTCATTCTTCAAGATGATGATGTGGAGTGTACCCTAACAGAGAAGCGGATCCTGACTTTGGCAAGAAATCATCCTTTCCTCACCCAGCTTTTTTGCTGTTTTCAGACTGCTGTGAGTATTCCTTACAGCTCCAGGATTGGGCAAAGGCTTCTGGTGTTACTAGTTAGGAATCATTGCAGCAATTCTTTTTTTCCCCTTTCAACCTTCTTCATGGTTTTCTGTAGATGGAAGAACAGAGAAAAGAGGAAGCTCACAAATGAAACACAACGTATTCTCAGTGATGTGAAGAAGGCAGAGTAGTTGCACGGGGAGTCCTGCATTCCCTTCTTTCCGAACTGCAAACATCCGCATGATCACAAAATAAAAATACTTTTGGGGGGGAAAGACTTACATTAGAGTTTGTGTAAGCAGTGATCCTGCAGCAGTGACGTGCGGTGAGGTTTATGGCTGGTGAGGCTGGTGACGTCATCAGGAAGGCGGGGAATGGGACCACGTGTGCAGGAGGCTGAGGCAGCCTCAGCCTCCTGCACACATGGTCCCATTCCCCGCCTTCCTGAGTCAACATGAAGGGGACCGCGGAGCACGAGCCATGGGACTGCGGAGCGCGCTCAGCGGTCCCCTTCATGTTGACTCAGGAAGGCAGGGAATCGGACCACGTGTGCCTTTTCCCTTTTCCCTTTTTTTTTTCTTTTCATGATGAGAGCGGTGAGGCTCTGCCTCCCCTGCCTCCCCTGACCGCACGTCCCTGTCCTGCAGTTTTTCCAGCATCAAAATGGAATTACAAAATTGAAGAGTCCCTAGACATCATCTAGTTCTTATTTGATGCAAAGAAAAAATGCGTTGAGCTGGTATATCTCGGTAGATGTGTATGGATTTTGAATAAAATCTTTCATTCCAACTTTTAAAAAATAATTTCTCTTCTGATAAAGGTTTCTTCCCTGAAACCAACACGTTGTTAGTGCCAGTAGTCCAACCCACCTGAGCTGAGATTGTTTTACTTTAGTGGAAGGGCATAAAACCTGTTCAGTGTTTTATGCTTGTATCTGTATTTCCTTTCACTGCTCATGTAGAGGGAGCATTAAACATGCCACCTTGAGTTATACAAAATAGAAAGATGATGGTGATGATTGTAATGTCTCTATATCTACTCTGACATCATCATTACAAAAAACATTATCCGTAATTTCAGAGGACCTGCTGATCCTTCAATGTAGTACATGCCATCATCTATAAGGAATATGCAGACACTTACTCAGCAGCATACAAGGTCAACTTCTCTGTTGAGACAAGTTCAACTCCTATTGACATCATATCCATGCTGTTTTCTGAGACACAATACAATAACTGTCTGTTGTGCACAGGATGGTTTTTGACTTCCCAGTCTAGTCTATAGGTCTGGGATATCTTGATCCGAGCACCAACTAGGTCTGACATGCTTAGCCTTTTGATATCAGCTAATGTTGGCTAGGTTTTGTCATTTTCTATAGAACTCAAAATAATAGTTGGACATGTGCATGACTGACATCAGAAATGGTAATACTGAAGTGGGAATCATTTCAATTTCTGAGACACAAAGGTCAATGCCCTCGAGATTGCTCTCTTTGAATGAAGGGATTAAACAACTGATCTGGAATTTGTTAGGTTGTTTAATTGCCAGAGGTAATTCTTGCTTAAAGGGTACTTGGTCAGTGACCATTCAAAGTCATGGTAGGAGGAGACTTCGGTCCTCGTAGTTGCAGTCAGCGCAGTGTCCTCACGGTCATCTGATCTCAGTTTGATCACTTGGCAACCACAATTGCCCAATTGTGGCAAAGTGTGAAGTTGCAGTGTCCCACGCAGTCACCATTTGCAACCTTCACTGCTGACGTCTGGCAAACAAAGTCAAGGGGAAGTTAGCAGAAGGTCACAAATGGGGATCACATGACTGCATGACACTTGGATCGTGCAGGATTTGCCTTATGAGGGCAAGTGGGACTGCCGGAACTGCCGACATAAGTCAGTGCAATCACATCAGTGGTGGGATTCAGAATGTTTTACTACCGGTTCTATGGGCGTGGCTTGGTGGGCATAGCGTGGCTTGGTGGGCGTGGCAGGGGAAGGATACTGCAAAATCCCCATTTCCTCCTGATCAGCTGGGACTCGGGAGGCAAAGAATAGATGGGGGTGGGGCCAGTCAGAGGTGGTATTTACTAGTTCTCTGAACTACTCAAAATTTCCGCTACCGGTTCTCCACTGGTTAGAACCTGGTAAATACCACCTGTGAATCACATGATGCCCTCCTTTTTGACTGTGTCACTTAGCAATGGAATTCCCAGTCCTAATTACCATTGGCAAGTGACAATTACCTGTATCTCCTGGATTAAGCACAGAACAACGCCTCTTATCACATATGTTATTAACCTGTTTATATAAGCTTGCCGGTGTTGCATCTAGCTGCTATGTAGTTAAAGGTTGCCACTTTATAGATAATTTTTTCTACCCCCTCATCTTTTACTGTTCTTTCCTTTTGCTTTGCTCTTCCCAATAAGCAATGGATATAGGATATTCCTTCCCCGAGATTAAAGTCCATGAATCTGATCCACGAAACATGTGCAATGTAAACTCTTTTTTTTTGGGTTTGTCTTTAAACTGCCATTCAAATCTTTGTGGCTTAAGTGAATGTGGCCACTAGGTGGCAGAAACTGCAAGCGAAACAGAGCATCTTGCCATCACATGGCCTTTTTAATTGCGGAAGATATTTACAGAGGTTGCAAAGAGTCAGTAGCAGCTCTTTAATTCAGTTTCACTACTTTTCATGTTCCTGTCAAAGAGAGGGATTACTGACCCACACCTTAATTTGACTTCGCAAAGCTTTCAGTTTCTTGCAGAAAAGGGAGGAAATCTTTTATAGCCCTGGTTTTCCATCATAACATATTATTCCTAGCACCATGATGTCCATGTCCTGCCACCGCCCAAGTTTAGGAAATTGGCACAATGTGTTCTAATGATGATACTTCCTCCAAACTTGTTTTTAACTCCTCTGCCCTTGGCTGCATGATATCATTAGTTCTAGATACCCGGCAGCATAAGCTGTTTGTCTAATCTTGCTTTTGGGTCAATTATTAGGGGGGGAAAAAACCAGAGGCTTCCAGGATACCCAGCTTAACTGTTTCAACATTGTTATTGTGTTATTTTATTTCATCATGCTCAAGTCCATAAATATATAGATATCTATGTTAATATGGACCAGAAGCAATGGGTGGAAACTAATAGAAGCCACCTAGAACTAAGGAGATATTTCCTGGCAGTGAGAACAATTAATCGGTGTAATGACTTGACTCTAGAAGTTGTGGATGCTTCAACACTGGAAGTTTTAAAGAAGAGATTGGACAACTATTTGTCTGAAATGGTATAGGATCCCTGCCTGAGCACATTCTTGGATTAGAAGACCTCCAAGGTCCCTTCCAAATGTGTTGTTCTGTAATCTGTATCTATATCTACTGTATATATCTATGTATAAAAGTTGCACTTAGACTTATATAGATCACTTCCCAGTACTTTACAGCCCTCTGTAAGCAGAGTCAGCCTATTGCCCCCAACAATCTGTGTCCTCATTTTACCCACCTCAGAAGGATGGAAGACTGAGTCAGCTTTGAGCCAGTGGGAATCAAACTGCAAAACTGCTGGCAGCCAGCAGTCAGCAGAAGTAGCCTGGAGTACTGAATTCTAATCACTGCGCCTCTGCAGTTATAGGCATGCGGATAGCAAATGATAAATAAATTTAACTCCTTAACAGGATTTTGTAAAGTGTCCTAGAATCATAGAGTGAGAAGGGAGCTTAGAGGTCATCCAGTCTTCTTTCCCGTTCCAGTACAGCTTCTTTTACAGATCACTAAGTGGGCTCTGTTTGAAGATCTCTAGTGAAGGAGAAGTCACCATTTCATGTACTAGCTTGTTCCCCTAGTTAATAACTCATTTTGTCAAGAAGTTCATTATAATGGCTTTATAGTTTTAACGCATTGCTTCTTATCCTACTCTGTGGGATAACAGAACATAAGTCTTTGTCATCTATGTAGTCTGTGCTTGATCTCAGTATAAGTATTTCATTCCCCTGATAGAACTTCCTGAAGAACAAATTGCCTGGCGTCTTTGCCACTACTTAGTCATAACTACACATTGATTGCGCAACTCTTATAGCTAGACAAACTCATTGACTCTCAACTGAAACAGTTAAAGGAGATCTTGTCTTCTTGCATTTACCAAAAACCAGTATGATCATTTATCCACTCACCCATCCTAAAAAAGTGTATTTATTTTTTATGTAGACACCATTGTTATAATTAAGTTAGAAATATAAACCAATTCACCTTACAGGTGGGACTACCTCACCACTGGTAGGCTTGCTTAGTCTTCTGTCCAAATGCTACCTGTTGACGAGCAGGTTGAGAACCAGCATTTGTTCTACCTTCTTTGCATTTGATAGCCATTCTTGAAAGTCCCTTGGACTGCAAGGTGATCAAACCGGTCAGTCCTAGAGGAGATCAACCCTGACTGCTCTTTAGAAGGCCAGATCCTGAAGATGAAACTCAAATACTTTGGCCACCTAATGAGAAGGAAGGACTCACTGGAGAAGAGTCTCATGCTGGGAAAGATTGAGGGCAAAAGAAGAAGGGGGCGACAGAGAATGAGGTGGATGGATGGAGTCACTGAAGCAGGAGGCCTGAGCTTAAATGGAGGATGGTAGAGGACAGGAAGGCCTGGAGGAATGTTGTCCATGGGGTCGCGATGGGTCGGACACAACTTTGCGACTAATAACAACAACAAGCCATTCAAATAAAACATTCTTTCAAATGGAGGTCAGACCTCCAATGGCCTTTCAAATAAAGAGTTATTTTCAATAAAACAGGACACTTGACCTCTTTCTGTCAATATAAATTCTGAATGCATGGCAGGCAGTCTGAACTGGGGTTCCAGTGAGAGCAAATCCAGATTACCAATGTCCAATCCAAAACCAAAAAGACATTCCAGGATTGAATTAGGTTGATCAAATACTGTGTAGTTTGGTCTATGGGAGTAAAAATCCTAAATATTTTGCTCTTTTTGCTGCTGTTGCAATTCAAAGGGATTTTAAAAAAATTAGATGTGTGGGGAGAGAAAAAGGAATACAATTAACATCTTTCCACTGATGATGGTATCTGGTATTGCCTTTGATCAGGATCGCCTCTTCTTTGTTATGGAGTTTGTGAATGGAGGTGATTTGATGTTCCACATCCAGAAATCCCGTCGCTTTGATGAAGTCCGAGCCCGGTTCTATGCTGCAGAAATCATTTCAGCTCTCATGTTCCTTCACGAGAGAGGCATCATTTACAGGTCAGCAAAAAGAATGTGTGATTTGTTGCTTTGTCGTTAGGTGCAATCAAGTGTTGCTTTTTGTTGGAGAGGAATCTTAATGGTGATTAATATACCTGCTGGAGTTCATTAATGGGACAGCTTCGTTGCCCTGAAAGAGGAAAAATTAACAGGTTTATTTGAGTTGGGGGCATTATTGTGGAAGATGGGGTTTGACTGGGAGCTGCTCAGAGATGGGTGGCTACGTGAGCACACCCCAATCAAATCCCATCTTTTTTAGTTATTCAGACCTGAGTTGGGAGGACATTCAGGAGGTCTGCTTGAAAATCATCAAATGTAGGTGTCTGTTATTTTAAAAATGCTTGTTGTGGTAGCAATTTGAAATCTAGCTTTTGGGGGGAAACAGAGTTGCAGAATTAGTTGGGAGTATCTGTTTTCCTTGCCGGGGGGGGGGGGCATGGTGATCATGAGCGCACAACATTTGCTGCATATTTGGAAGCAAAATATTATGCTTGAGTGGAAAATTGTGTAAAGTGTTTCCATTGAAATCTAATCCGTGCCCATAATAATAATAATTAAAAAATACTTCTGGAACAGATTGTCCTGTGCATTAATTTATGTGACACCCCCCCCCCCCCCTCTTTGGATTCTTAGACTGGCTTACATGCTAGGAGGCCAGGATGATTTTTGTTTTCATTGTGTATTGCAATATCGCACTGGGTAACCAAAACAACCTTTGAACAATTGTATGCCCTAAAGTTGCAGACCTGCTCATTGAAAGTTGTTCTTTCTAAATGTGGTGGGTTTTGATTTCAGTATCTAATTCATCCAAGGACTCTGTCAATCAAATGGTTCCAAGAGCCATGGCAGCACAGTGGTTAGAATTCAGTATTGCAGGATTATCCTGCTGACTCCCAATTACCGGCAGTTCGGTAGGTCGTATCTCAATGGCTGAAGGGTTCCATCCTTCCGAGGTTGGTAAAATGAGGACCTAGATTGTTGGGGCCAATGTGTAAACTGCTTAGAGAGGCCTGTAAAGCACTGTGAAGTGATATATAAGTCTAAGTACTATTGCTAAAATTATAAGTTAGATGAGCAGATTGAATTGTGTTTGTGTTATATGAGTCGACACAGTGTGTATTTCTTCAGCTCCGTTTTCTTGCATTCTTCCTTCATGTTATTATAGAGCTTGACATTCATTAATTTTGGGCTCAATAGTCATCATGGTTTTTCCAGTTACAATGTAGGGCTGTGAAGGTTGGACTATAAGAAAGGCTGAGCACCAAAGGATTGAGGCCTTTGAGCTATGGTGCTGGAGAAGACTCGTGCGAGTCCCTTGGACTGCAAGGCGATCAAATCGGTCAGTCCTAGAGGAGATCATCCCTGAGTGCTCTTTAGAAGGCCAGATCCTGAAGATGAAACTCAAGAACTTTGGCCACCTAATGAGAAGGAAGGACTCACTGGAGAAGAGCCTAATGCTGGGAATTATTCAGGGCAAAAGAAGAAGGTGACAACAAAAGAATGAGGTAGCTGGATGGAGTCACCGAAGCAGTAGGCATGAGCTTAAGTGGACTCCAGAAGATGATAGAGGACAGGAAGGCCTGGAGGAACATTGTCCATGGGATTGTGATGGGTCGGACACGACTAACAACAAGTCATCATAAATTGAGGACTATCGGTAGTTTACACAAATAATCATGGCTTTGAGGTAGAAAATATAATGAAAGAGAGTGAAGAACCAGTTGCACATTTTCATGCAGTCAACATTAATTGAAGGAAAAGATACTCAATAAAACACAAATAAGGAAACAGTGTGCCAACTAAGCTCTTTCTTGGAATTGATCAAATCATCTTTGTGATGTAAAAGACAAATGCAATCTCTCTTCTTGGATCCCATACATAACATTTTTGAGAGAGAGTTGCATGTTTTACTGGGAACTGACACTGAGTTCAAGAAAATTTCTGGTAAGCTAATTAGTATTGAAATTGGGACACTCGTTCTACCGAATATTTTTTTCATATAATCTCTTATTTAAAACACATGTGGAACTCTTCACAAAGCTAATAACTAATAATGAGGCAGATTCCCAGGAAGCATGGGCAGAAAGAAAGCTTCATATTTTAATGAACTGAATCTTTAGAAATTTGCACTCAATAAAAGGAAATGTATGAAATTTCTGGAAAAAAAGGTTTTTAGATAGAATATTTTGTCTAAAGCAAGGGTGTCCAGACTTGGCAACTTTAAGACTTCCCCAGTTTGGACAGTTCTTACCCAGAATTCTGGGAGTTGAAGTCCAGAAGTCTTAAAGTTCCCAAGTTTGGACACGCCTGGTCTAAAGGGAAAATATTTGTGATATTGATACTTGTCTAGACAGTGGGCATGCTTAAGGGCCTCCTTAGAAAAGGCAGGTCTTTGTGTGAGCTTAGCCTCATGTCCCACTTACCAAAACACAAAGGATTTCAAGGGAGACGTCCCCTTATCAATAATCCTCCAAAACAAAACAGAAATCCTTTTGAGTGGCCAAGGACATCGAATGAAGCTGGAGACTCTCCCGGCCCTGAATTGCTACCCATTGTGGAAACAACCTGTCAAATCATCTTCATCTGAAAAT
The DNA here is from genome assembly GCF_964273705.1 of Natrix helvetica. Classification (NCBI taxonomy): domain Eukaryota; kingdom Metazoa; phylum Chordata; class Lepidosauria; order Squamata; family Natricidae; genus Natrix; species Natrix helvetica. The sequence goes on from NC_138548.1 coordinate 32,927,065, forward strand.
GGAATTTAAAAGAAAAGAAAAGAAATTAATGGGGTATATATTATATGATATTCTTTTATGTTGTAGATAAGTCGTCAAAGATAAGATACTTTTAATCTAGTCAAACCATTTGCTCCAAGACCAAACAGAAGATACTCAAAATAATATATGCATTTATGGCAGGGCTGTCAAACCTGTGGCCTGCGGGCCGGATGCGTCATGCAGTGGTGACGGCCACACCTATGTCCGGTTTAGCAAAAGGGGAAAAAGTCCCGACATGTCATATGATGCCGCTGTGGCGACGTGAGTTTGATACCCCTGATTTATGGACATTTGAATCATGCTCACTAATTCTTGGGTTCTGGACGTTCTCTGAGCTTGGATGTTTTCTGGCAGACATTTCATTACCAAGCTAGATAATAACATAAGTGCATGGGAGAGCAGCATTGCATTACTTATCCTGATAATGAAACCTCTGCCGAAAAACATCAAGAATACAACCGTTCTATCCTGAGCTGCATATATTCTCTGCTAATGGAATTGGAATCACTGTTATTTCCAGACCGTATGAACTCTTGAGACCATCTGGAATTTCAGGAGTGTGTGATAGGATGGACATTTTCACAAAATGTTAGGCTCCCCTTGCTCTCTCTCACTCGGCGGTTCGAATCCCTAACACCGCCTAACGGAGTGAGTTCCCATTACTTGTCCCAGCTTCTGCCAACTAGCAGTTTGAAAGCATGTAAAAATGCAAGTAGAAAAATAGGGATCACCTTTGGTGGGAAGGTAACAGCGTTCCGTGCGCCTTTTGTGTTTAGTCATGCTCGCCACATGACCATGGAAACTTCTTCAGACAACGCTGACTCTTCAGCTTTGAAACAGAAATGAGCACCACCCTCTAGAGTTGGGAACGACTAGCACATATGTGCAAGGGGAATCTTTACCTTAAGGGACTTTTGCTAGGCATATTGGAATCTCAAAATGCATGCATCGTGTGGGATGGTTTAGTTGCTATGATGGTGAATAAAGGGCCGTGGAAATTGCCTTTGAAATCAGTCTGAATGCTGGTCTTTACTAAACATAGATGTGACATTCAGGGAATGCTGATCTTTCTGTTCAACTGTGCATGTGAGAGGTGTAATGTTAGAGATCACGTAAGAGAGTTTGGTGTGGGCATTCGTTTTGTATAAAAGGCTATTGAATTACTGGCAGCTCCCTTTTACAGTTGTCTTGATGTTGTTGGCTATTAATGTTTCTTGATGATATCATACACAGGCTTGAACATGTCTAGATCAGAGGCTTAGGTAAGAGAGGCACGTAACATCATGGTTTGGGTGGCATGCAGAAAGCATGAACCGTCGTTTGGTAGTGCAGCAAAAAAAATTGGATCTATGATGTCCTTACCTCTTGATAAATTAGAGATCTGCAGCAAAGAAGTTTATTAAGCACTATAACCCAGCTTTAATCTGTCATGTTTTACTGCTCTGAAAATAAAGCCACTTTCAACAGTTCCCCCTCTCCTTCTTTTCTGTTAAGACATAATACTTGTATGTTTCTTGGCAAACGTCTATTGAAGGCTCGGCTTCCTCTAAGCTATGAATTGTTCGTGTTACTTTTTAAAAACGGTTGCTCACCCTCCCTTGTTTGGGCAGGTTCTGTACAAAGTTTTAATGGCCCTCTTTGGAAATACATACTCGTTCATCAAAGGGTGACATGGAAGAGATGGTCAGGAATCATTTTGATTGCGATAGAAACGATGAGTATACGTTGCAACTGCAATGTTTTGTGTAAACATAAGGAGAAATTTCCTGTTGAGATGATCTATACAAACAGTGGAACAGTCTACCTACAGAGATGGTGGCTTCTGTTATCTTGTGAAGTTTTTTTTTTTTAAAGAAAAAGCTGGACAGCCACTTCTTAAAGATAGTTTTATTGCTTTTTTTCTGTTAGTCTTTTCTGACTCCATCCTTCTGATCCTATGAATGTACCAAGAATTCTTATTATTTTCATAATCATCTTGTGAGAATTGAGTTGAGAAAGCCCATTAACCAAATCCCTGGCACGCACATGAACTTGGGTTCACGTTAGGCTAATGGGTTTGCAGATACTCTACCTAAGAGATTGGAGAGTTTCTGCTGGTCAAGGAAGTTAATACTAGGCTAAGTGGATTGTTAATACAAGGGCTATAGAATTGGGGTGAAATAATTTAAATGCAGCTCAACATTAATAATTAATACAATTACATTTGTTTAAGAATTTTCCTTTTCTCTTGCATAAAACAGTAAAGTTCTATTGGATTTTACTAGGGAAAATGACTATCTTCAAGACTTTGGGAAGTCAAATTGTACAATTATTTTATATGCAGTACACTTTAGTAATCTACTCCTGCACTGGGGATGGGTGTGCGTGTGTGTGGTGGGGGGAGTGAGATTAGATTTTATGATCTCCAAATTGCCTTCTATTCTAAGATTCAGTTTGGAATAGAAATTCATATACCCCCAATTCTTTCTTCTACTTATTTTGCAGTTTGGAATAGTCAAAAGATTTAATTACAGACCTTTAGCCATCACTTGATGAAGCAGATCTAAAAATGGTTGTTTATTTGTTCAACTTTAATGGACGAAAATGGTTAGTTTGCATATGATGCAGTCCAAAGAGCTGTTTGGATGGGAAAAAAATAGTCAAACTAGTAAATACTTTCTGTCAAGCCGGCCTCCCTCAGCAACCAAGAAAGAAACCACTTAACTCCATTTTGCAGAATTAAGAGTACTTTTACTGGTTATGAAAAGATAGCAGCTAAACAAAGCAAGATCTGAGGCAAAAGTGCGCGAAATAATACATATCAATATGTGACCAACCCCCTCCTTCCCTCATCCCACTATCCAATCTGCAAATCCCTTAGGTGTCATGTGAGTTTCATCTTCAAGGAGCATCATCAGGTTGGTATGCAGGACGGTTGGCCTTGACCAACGCCAAGTACTAGTCTCCAGCATGCTCAGTAGACAGTGAGACCAAAACTCCCTTTTTACAATCTCTCCTGTACTAAAACTTCCCCTCCCAAATACCAGCCCCCCCCTCCCCGTTTCAGTGGCAGCCGAAAACAGATAGCGAAACAAGAGGCTGACACTTTCTCTTGTTTCTTTTTTACTACAGAAACATAAGGCAGCCTCTGAGACAAAATGACCCCATTGCAAATGTAATCTATAAACTGCCCATCTTTATTTCAGTTCTTAAGCAAAAGAGTGTCAGTTATGAATCTCTTAAATAAAATGCATTTTTATTCCTTCCAAAAAATTGATTTCTCAATGTGTCAGCTTTAGTGCAATGGTAAGCAATTTGCTTTAGCTCAGATAGGAGGCTGTGCATGCCAAGAATTGCTCTGGAAAACACGACTGTGGCAAAAACAACTAGAAGAAAGAATGGGAGGTATGTAAGTTTCCACTGGAAGGTTTTTTGCTTTATGTCCTCCAAGACCACAGTTCCTGTAAAAATGACTGAGCAATTTTTACCCTGGCTCACATATGGATGTGAATAAGATTTAGTGGAAAGTTGTATTTCATGCTCCTGGTTTTATTCCTAAGTGGGTATCAGTGGTGGATTCCTACCAGTTTGGACTGGTTTGGCCGAACCGGTAGTGGTTTGGCAGCTTGGGTCACTGGAAATGGCAGTGACCCATGCCTGCCATGCCCCTGAACCGGTTCTCTGGGTGGTGCCATAGGCGCCGCCATCTTGTTTTTCGGTTCTGCGCTTGCGCAAAACAATTTTAGTCAGTAGTGCCTGCCGGAACCCATAACCAAGCAGAAATGACTCCCACATTGATAGTAATAGTGGCAGTGGCAGGAAGAGGTGTTCCTCTTCCACCAGCCAGTTTTTCATGGCATAGATCTACATTACACTGAGAGGATGGCTTCTTGGTGATGATGGCCATCCTTTTGAATAGCTGTAAAATAAAACTGGATAAAATCATGGAGGACAGATCTTCTCATGATTTATAAAACTTGTAAAAATGTATGTTTCTTCCAGGTTCGGTATAGTATATTTCCAGTTGCACAGGGAACAGTTTCAGTTGCAAGGGGATAAGGATGCGAGAGGGAATTTCCTGCTTAAAAGAATCCCTGGAAGTGTTTGGTTGGCTGTGCAAGAAACAAAATGCAGGATTAAAATGGGCTGGTCCTGGTCCACCAGAGCTTTCTTATGTTCGTGTCTTTTTATTTTTCATGATATTGTTTCTCTGTTTGCTTTTAATTTTCAAATAAATAGGAATATACCACAAGAGTGGAAACATAACAAATAAATAAACCATTAGGTGAGTAGCTGTGTCAGGGTTTCAAATAGCATCCAAAAGTAAATCAGAGTCCAAGGCAAAGTATTGCTTAAAGTTCCAATTTATGTAGAGAGCCATGTTGGCACATCTGGGAAAACCCGAATGTGAAAGCTTCCAGGTTTTCCCCACCCAATTGAAAGTTCAAGATCTTGCCCCAGATCCACAAATCCATCACATGGCCCAATCTCCCACTGCCATGCTGGCAGTTCCACCCATCCAGTTCCAGTCAGGTGCAGAGGTACAGAGACAAAGGATGACCTTGGCTTTCTAGAAGGAATTTTGTTTGGGCTACATAGCATCTAACTCCGTACAATCCCTCCCTCCCATTTTCCCACAATAGAAAAAGGCATAGTAGAATAATAGAAAGTGTGCCAGGCCAAAGATCCAAGAGAAATATGGCTGCAGGCCTGACAGCTGATGATTGCTACTACTAAGTTGTGTCGGGAGTGCTGAAGCACTTCCAGGTTGAAAGGACTGAACGGTGATTGCCTGGGGAATGCCCAGTCGGGGGCAAAATTTCATGCCCCCATTAAGGTGCCCACCAAAGTGGCACTCATTTATCTATTCATGGTTGCTTGCTTTTGAACTCCTGATTGGCAGGAGCTCACCCTATCCCGTGGCAGCAAGCATGTCTTGAATGTGAGTCTGCCTGTCGTCACCCCAGGGTCCTAATTTTGTGAGCCATTTCATTCATGGTGATTGCTGAGAATTGACTATCACTAAGTCAGGCCAGAACTCAGCCATGGAGTCCTTATTTCAGACAACTGAAAATGGTTGCTACCATCTCTCTGCCTTGAACAACATAGGTAGTTATTTTGAGGAACAGTGTTTCTCAGCCTTGGCAAGTTTAAGCTGTATGGACATTCCTCAGCCAGCATGGGAAATCTAAACTTCCCTTTGTACAGGGAAATGAAACTTGATGTCTGACCTTCTAATGCCCCTTTTCTTGATCCAGCTCCTGCTTCTCTTCCCAGATTTTAATAGAAATAAAAATAGAATCACAGAACAGGAAGGGACCTTGGAGGTCTTCTAGTCCAACCCCTTGCCCAAGGCAGGGGTCCTCAGGTAAATGGTTCGACCCCAGATAAATGGTTGTCCGGTCTTTTCTTAAAAGCCTCCATCAATGGAACACCCGCAACTCCGGGAGACTTTCTTATTGAATTTAGTGGAATCGTGCACTTTGCAACATGGCTCAGTTTGTGTTCTAATAATGCTTTGAATTATAGTTCTAAGTATATACCAGGGGTGGGTTGCTACCGGCATTACTGCGCAAAAAATGTTTGTGCTTTTGCACCTATAAAGATCTGCACATGGACACAAATTCCCCTGTTATAAAAGAGGGGAAAAATTAAATTTTTGCAATGAAGATTGTTCTGCACATGCGCAGAACCGAAAATCAAGATGGTGCTGCCGCCGATAGAACCAGTTCGTGGGTGTGGCGGGCCGAGTTACTATCTACTCAGCTGAACTGGGCCAAACCAGTAGGAACCCACCTCCGGTATATACTGTGTGTGTATTTGTGTTACAACCCCTGGTATGCCCATATACATACATACATACATACATACATACATACATACATACATACATACATACATACATGTATTTATGTTACAACCCCTGGTATGACTAAATATGGGAGGAAGGTCACTACTCCCTCTTTCTGTCCTTCGGCTTATCACAAAGACCATGCAGGCAGAAAACCATATTTTTATTTTTACTGTTGCCTTTTTATATTTGTGTTGTAATTGTACTGATAAATAGTCTCCTTTTATTTATTTATCAGTACAATTACAACATATATACATACATATATATAATGTTTGTGTTACAACCCCTGCTATGCCCAAATATGGGAGGAAGGTCACTACTCCCTCTTTCTGTCCTTCGGCTCATCACAGAAAACCATGCAGGCAGAAACCCATATTTTTATTTTTAATGTTGCCTTTTTATATTTGTGTTGTATTTGTGCTGATAAATATATATATATATATATATTTATTTATCAGTACAATTACAACACACACACACACACACACACACACACACACACACATCTTTTGAGAGCCTTCAAGATGCTGAGTGAAATTTTAAGTTACTGTAGACAAAAGGAGGTTTGAGGGAGAAAGGCAAGGCAAGGTTTGGTAGAACCTGGCAGAACTCCTAGTAATAGACCATAGGCATTAATTAAAACAATTGTAATAATCAAACTAGACTCCTAAATACTCGTGGAAGCTGCTGAATATCTAAACATCAAGACTTTGCTGATGGCAGGATTTATAATTTTAATTGCACTTTATAATTAGGGCCTAGGATAAGTATTACAGTAGCTCAGCTGAAAGGCTGGAGCCTATATTTTAGGGCTAGAGTCATACATATTTTTCCAAGTAAGTCACAGATTCCCCCCTATCTTTATCCCCCCCCCCCCCCCCCCGTGTTCCAAGAAACTCAGGAGTAACATCTGGAAAGTCTCCAGCAACTGAGTTCCCCAAAGATTTGGAAGCAGTTTTAATAGATTTTAAAAAGAGTAAAAAAAACCCACCCCCTTTTCTAAAGAAATCTCTGCAATTTAATATGCATATATATATATATATATATATATATATATATATATATATATATATATATATATATATATATATATATATATATATTTCCTTTTTGGCTGACATGGCATTTTCTTTCGTGCAGCCACAGATTATTTTTCTAAGCTGAACGGCCACCTGCAAGCAATTTCAGTGAGTCACTTTTTGGCACTCATGAAGGGGTGGTACAGGGCATCCATTCTCTTTAAATGTGTTTCCACATCAAGGCAATGTAATTGCATTTGCACAGGAGGCAAGAAGAAACAGGAACCGAAGGAAGGAGCTTCCGCTAGTGACCTTGCTGAAATCAGCACAATTTGACATGATGGCGCTTTGTGCCAGGTTTCTCGTAGCAACCTCGCTGCAGATCCATCTTCTAAACCTGAAGTAGGGTGGAGAAATCCAGGGGGGTCATCGTCTCTATTGCAGTCAGTTAAAGTAGTGGCCCTCAACTATGGCTCTGCATTCCTTATTCTAAGGCAGGGGTGTCCAAGCAGAGCTGGCTGGGGAATTCTGGGAGTTGAAGTCCACAAGTCTTAAAGTTGCCAAGTTTGGACAACCCTGTTCTAAGGTATCAAGCCTGGGGGTGGGAATCACCTATTTTTGGCATGGTTTTTTTTAATGCAAAAATCTGTATTTAACATCAAAGTTGAAGGAGTTAAACGGGACTTTTCCAGTCTAGTTCTCTGGTTGCTCTGGGATCTTTGAAAGGTATGGTTCAGTGGTTCTGGCATCACCTCTGCCAGCTCCTTCAGAACTCTGGGATGTAATCCATCTGGTTCAAGTGATTCAAATTCCTCTAGGGTAGACAGGTGTTCTCTTACCATTTTCTTGCTTATTTTAACTTGTATTCCTAGTCTGCCTTTTATGGTTCTGCATTTGGTAGGTTAGGCTATTTTTCTCCTTTTGCATGAAGACAGATGCAAAGAATGAATTTACCAGTTCTGCTTTCTCTCTGCAGACTGTCACTTCCTTACCATCTTCCGTGATCATTTCTTTGACCTTTTTCTTGCTTTTTATATGTTGAAAGAAACTTTTTAAAAATTATTTTTGACATTTGTTGCAAGTCTTAGTTAATTCTGAGTGTTAACCTTTCCAGATTTCATCTTTGCAGATTTGGGCTATTTGCTGGTATTCTGCCTTGGTTATGTGCGCCTCTTTCCACTTTTTATATTTGTTCTTTTCATCCTTAAGTTATTTAGTTATTTAGTTATACACTTACTGACTTATTTAAGTGATTTCTCATACTTGTATCCCTTTTTTTCATATCAGTCCATTGGCAGCAGCCACAATTTAGCATTTTCACATGAGGAAGCTGCATGTAGATTCAACAATTCCTGACATGGTCCAAACGTATAGTTGTTCAGAATTAAAAAATATATCCTCAAACTTTGGCTGTTATTTAATTAGCCCAAAGCACTTCTGTCTTCTTGACTCCCAAACTGTATAAAGGGACCATGCTTCAATGACATTAGAAGAGATGATGCACTAGAATAATTAAATCAGCCTTTTAGAGGTATCCTTGTTTAGTATTTTAGAATAGAGTTGGAATTCTACTACATTGACTCCTTCTCATTCTAATAGATAGGGAATTATTACATTCTAAAGTAGCTGTAACAATGCATCAGGATTCCCTAAGACTATTCACATATAGCTGAGACATGATTTGAATTTCAGAAGTACCAGGAAGTTACTGACCTTGTTGAAAGGGCACATCAGGTCATAATACCGGAATTCTTTTCCTAGTATAAGAGGAAGCCTATTCATGGTCCTGTGAGCTGACTGAGAAAATGCATTTATTTAATTTGGAGATATAAATGATCAGTAGTTTCTGCCACCAGTTTCAGTACAGTGAAATCAAGGGTGGGTTCCTGCCAGTTCTAACCTCTTCTATAGAAGAGGTTCCATAAATCTACAGTGCCGTTTAGAACCGGTTCCAGCTCCATCCCCCTCCCCATCCACACATCATCAAGATGAAGAGTGAGAGGAGGAATTCTGGGAGTTGAAGTCCACAAATCTTAAAGCTATCAAGTTTGAACACCCCTGGGGTTTTTTTTCTAAAGGGTTAGGGGTGCAAGGGTCTTGTAACTCGACAGCTTTAAGACTTAAACACTTCAATGCCAGAGTTCCTGAGCCAACGTGACGGGAGGAGGAATTCTGAGAGTTGAATCCACAAGTCTTAAAGCTATCAAGTTTGAACACCCCTGGGTTTTTTTTCTAAAGGGTTAGGGGTGCAAGGGTCTCGTAACTTGACAGCTTTAAAACTTGCGTGCTTCAAATGCCAGAGTTTCTGAGCCAACATTTTGGTTGCTAAGCAAGAGCGTTGTTAAGTGAGTCTCACCACATTTTACAAGTTGGCCACACCCACCCAGTCACATCTCTGGCAAGCCATTCCCACACGGTCACATGGCTGCAAGCCACTCCCACCCGGTCACATGGCCAGCAAGCCACTCCCACAAAGCAGGCCACACCTACAGAAGAGGTTCTAAAAAATTTTGAAGCCCACCACTGAGTGAAATGATTGCGCCCAAAGAACAAACATTTAGGAGACATTAGTCTTTTTGCTCTGGAGTTAATGTCATTTGCACCAATGATTCCAGGAGGAAAGTTTTCTTTCTTTCTCTCTTCTCCACTCCTCCCCTCTGCAAATCTTATGAATAGCAGTGCTGTTGGGAATGAATAAGTTACAGGATATTAAGTAGGTTATGAAAATTCCACTGTCTCCATCCAGGGGAGTGAAAGAATATGTTGGACTTATAGACCTTTGGTTGTTTGAGCACCTTGTAAGATTTACCCAGTCATCATGTCATCAACTTTCTGGGAGGAATTCTCATCATACATTCAGTGGTATTTTTCTTGCAGTTCTGGGAAATCTCCCTGTATCCCGTTTTGCATGAAAGGACTAGTATTCTTCCTTTAAAATGTGACTCCCTGCTAAGGAACATTATTCTACACCAACAGACAGATTGATGATTATAAAAATATGTGTTATTAAAAAAACAGGAAGAAAAGCATAGAATCTTTGTATCATGAACAAAATGTCTCCAGAAATATTTGACATGTTACTTTAACACCTACAATCTGGCTGAAAAAGAAACTAATTTAAAGCCCGATAAACCACATTTCAGACCTGGAAACCATCTTTTCCTTTTTGGATTTCAGGCCTGCCACACTTTCTATTGTGGGAAAATGGGAGGGATTATACAGAGTTGGGTGATGTGTAGCCATAATAACATTCTTTCTCAGAAAGTCGCTTTTGTCCCTGCACCTGGACGGATGTGGATGGGAGGAACCTTTCTTCGTAGCAAGGAAGGATTGGACCATGTGACAGACTTGTGGGCTTTGAACTTTCAACTGGGCAGGAAAACCTGGAAGCTTTCAGATTGGGGTTTTGCCAGATGTGTCAACATGACATCTCTAATGAAATGGAACTTTGAGGAAAAGCAAGCCTCGGAGTTTTCTTTCATTGGGGGTGTTTCTTGGAACCCTGACACCACATTTAAAAGCAGTCTACAGTTTTTCATGGTCCATGGCAATGCCTCAGACCATTTCCTTGTGAGAAGGGTTCTTGGTATCATGAAAAATTAATTAGAAAGGAAGCCAAGACTGTGTGGCTTTAACAAGCAGCAATTGTACTAATGTCAATTTGACAATTTACTTGTCATTTTAATGGCAGTAGGGAAACCATAGTTTGTCAGTACAATGAGCAGGTTGTAAAATCATGTTTGACTGTTAGACCAGCTTGGCTTTCTTATTGTGAGGTGAGTGATTTAACTCCCTTTTGTTAATCTATATGACCCAGATCATTCTCCCTTCAACCAGCCAAGTGTCAGCGTTCCGGAAAGACCCAACTCCAATGAAAAACTCCAAAACAGGCATTTCTCAAAGCTCCCATTTATTAGAGTAGGTATACAGGCACGTCTGGGAAAACCCGAGTTTGAGATTTCCGGGTTTTCCCTCAGTAAGTCAAAAGTCCAAACCCATCCCCTGCACCCATCAATCCATCATATGGTCCAATCCCAATCCATCCCAACTCGAAACATCACTTCAACCACTCCTCCTCTAGGTGCAGGAATACCATGACCTTGACCGAAAAGAAGAATGCTATTATGTCTAACTACATTCTCTCTACTCAATCCCCCCTCCTAATTTCCCAAAGCACAAGAATGTGGCAGTGTAGAAGCTTCCGGTGTTAACTATGGCTTCCAAAGCTGACACCAAGTTTATTACCCATTTACTAGGACTTTTTTCTCTTGTAGTTGAAGAAATTGAAAGAAAGAGACCCTTTCACTGAATAGTATTTCTTTATTTTCCTCCCGTCATTTTTCTCTTAATGCGATGTGTTTCTCTGCTTGTTGGAAAGTGACAGAGTGGAAAGGATAGATTCCCCACAGAAACAGGTTTGTTCTGTGGTGTGCTCTTGTCCATCTTTTCAGGATGCTTTTCAATGAATGACAGCTGAAATAAATCTAATATTGCAATATAGTATAAACACATCAATTTTAGAATTTCTCCTAAGGTAGGCAGTGAATTTCAGTTTAATATGCATAGTTGGTCAGGGACTACACTCAGACAGAGAGAACCTGTTTTTAGCACTTACTATGGCCAGATACATATGTGGAATCTCGGTTAAACAAAAGGATTAGGATAAACTTGTGATTTTGAGAATTCTTGATTTGAAAAAAGCAATGAAGCTTCATTGGTCTCTAATTACAGAGATGTCTAGGTGAATCTTTTTGAGTAGAATCTGAGAAGAACATAGGAGAGACTATAAGATAATTTTATGTTCCACTTTATCCATTACATCTCGTTATAATGCACAAAGATTTGGCTTAATACCTTAAGCAGAACCTTTTATAGAAGCCGCAAATTTTCCTCCTTATCCTTTCCATAATACTCTGGCAGCAGGATAAATGTGCATCAATTCATTTTATTGTAGAAGTAATTTTGCTTCCTGGATATTCACTATTTACAAAGCACAGATTCACTCCTGATTTGTTCAGTATGTCAGAATATTTGCAGCAAACACTCCTCAAAGGCTGCATTTTCTTTGCTGTTCCGATAAATGGAACTGCCTTGGAAAATTACATTACCAGAATTTTGTCCAGTAATACTGAGCAGTTATCCTTTTTTCAGGGTTTTTTTTCCAGATGACTCAGGCTGACTAGATTCCTTGAGACCACTTAGCAATTTTTTTCCAGTGACCTGGAATTTAGAATATTCAGTGTATCCAAAATTAGCTCTCAAATTACCTACCAACAAGCCTCTTTCCCTGGATGAGTTTAGGACACTGAACCAGCAAAGCCAACCCTATTTAATTCAGCTCCCTGAACTTAAACACTTGGTGCCTGTGGTTTTCAAGGAAGATAGAATGCCATTCTTTCCTCTGGTCCAAACAATACTGTGGAGAACACAGAATCCACACATTTGAGAGAAATAGAGCTGTACAAGAGGGATGACCACTAATTGGTTTCTTTTTCATATCCTAGTATTCTGGACAAGATGCTCACTGTCTGAATCCCAAAAGTATCCATTCAATTCAGATTAAAAGAATAATACCAAAATCTATATTGGAGTTCAAATATATCACATTTCCAATCATGGCCAACCCATAGATGTCCTTAAGTGGGGAATAGCCATCCTTCAACAACTGGCTTTCAGAGCTACATTGTCTCTGAATCTGTAGGCTTCACATTAGTTGCTACTAATAAAGAGAGAGAAATTATGTCTATGATATTGTCCCATCTTTATTTCAGCCATTAGAGACGACTGGCCTGTTTAGTTCAGCATTATTGAGGACCAGTGGCCACATTTTCTTGCGAATGGAACCATGAATGTGGCAAACCCAGTGTCCCAAATGGATCAGGATACCTATTATCTCTGATGCTACTTTTGCTTTCAGACACACTTTTTTCTTTCATCTCCCCCCCCACCCCCACCACTGTATGATGAAGGAAAGAAAATAATGCCCATGATACAGGCCTGAACTGATTTCTTGCAATTTACATGCTGCTACTTCTTAGTCTCTATTGACTGACAACAGTGTTCCAGAGTTTAGTTGGGCAGGGATTGAATTGGATTCCAAGACCTAGCTTGAGAACTAAGCCTGAAACCTAGAACTTCCATCTATTTCCTAGGCTATTCCTGGGATTCCAGTATTACAAGAGGCAAATAATTATTTCTATCCATTTCTGGCTCAACAGGCATATTCTGTTACACCTCTATTATGTTTACTTTTAAGTTGTTTGATTGGGCTTTTTTGGTCTCTTTGAGTTAATTTTTGACTTCTTATGATTGCCTGGACTAGTTTTTCTTGGCAAGGTTTTTCAGAAGTGGTTTGCTATTACCGCCTTCTTTTTACAGCTGAGAAAGGGTGACTGTCCCAAGGTCGCTCAGCTGACTTTAAAGTAGAACTCATCCTCTCCCAGTTTCTAGCTCGGTGCAATAACCACTATACTAAAATGGCTCTCAATTGGGCTTAATCAGAGTTTAGATACACAGAGACAATGTACTTTGGATTAGGAGGCATCTGAACCTGTTCTGTCCCGTGATTCTAATGAATATGCAGATACAGGCTTGGCTGTCTGCCACGACTAATTACAGAGATAAAGCCACCCCTTGGCTAGGAGACTAGAACGCTATCTTCAAGAACCAAGATTAGACTTACGGAATGCTTTCTCAACGGCTAGTAAAATGGACTGTTGTTTCCTGCAAAGATTCCCCTCCCGTCGCTCCACATATAAACTCTTTGGGAGGGGCCACAACCGTAACCAGCTGTCCCTATTTCCTTCTATGGCGTCTTCTCCACAGCTGCTCCCTTCTCCTCTCAGCTCTACGCGCACGCACATCATGGACAACCTCCCTCTGTTCCTCCTCACTGCTCCCTGACTCAGATGCCACCTGGTGGCCAACAGGCCTCTCTAGTCCCTGCTCTGACTCCAAACACTCTCCAGAGTCTTCCTCATCCTCCAGAGCAGTCCATAATGGTCAGCGCTGTCAGAGCACCAACAGCTCAGCTGGCTGCTGCTGGGCCACAACAGAACCATGACTGTTTATGACAAGGAGAGCCTAATCAAATCCAACAAAGCATTTCTTGTGTCCTTTTGGTTAACAGTCCTTAGACCTGAGAGCTCTTAGACTTGATCTCTTTAATTGTTTCACCATCATGGAATTGCTGAGCAAATGGAAATATATGTCTTATTTGTGATTTAGCAATGCATCATGATGTTACATGAGTCTAAATTATACATTTGTTCAGATGACTTCCCATCTTAGCCAAGAATAAGTAAAAACCATACTACTGAAGGTTTATAGAAATCAAATCATGCCTTCCAGATTACAGATGGGTTCCAATATGTCTGCTGTATTCCCCATAAAATAATTCTTAAATGATAAATCTGATTTCTACTTTCTATTAAAAATATATGTAGAAACATATAACATAGACATATATGGAAAATGCTTCTGTAAAACTTTCTATATTTTCCATATTTTATGTTACCTTAATATCTTTATATATGTAAATTTTAATAACATTATTATTAAAAATGAAGTATGGGACAAGACAAGATGACATAATTGCTGGACTGAAGATTGAAAGAGAAACTTTAAAATCATGAGGATTTCCTGATGACTTGGTGATAATTTTGGAAGATCCTCGGGAAGGATTCAGTTTTGGTCGCCACAATGTAGAAAAGATGTGGAGACTCTAGAAAGAGTGCAGAGAAGAGCAACAAAGATGATTAGGGGACTGGAGACTAAAACATACGAAGAACGGTTGCAGGAACTGGGTATGTCTAGTTTAATGAAAAGAAGGACTAGGGGAGACATGATAGCATTGTTCCGATATCCCAGGGGTTGCCACAAAGAAGAGGGAGTCAAACTATTCTCCAAAGCACCTGAGGGCAGAAGAAGAAGCAATGGATGGAAACTAATCAAGGAGAGAAGCAACCTAGAACTGAGGAGAAATTTCCTGACAGTTAGAACAATTAACCAGAGGAACAACTTGACTCCAGAAGTTGTGAATGCTCCAACACTGGAAGTTTTTAAGAAGATGTTGGATAACTATTTGTCTGGTGTAGGGTTTCCAGCCTAAGCAGGGGATTGAACTAGAAGACCTCCAAGGTCCCTTCCAACTCTGTTATTCTGTTCTATTCTATTCTATTCTTAAGGAATAGAAATATTGATGGAAAAACTATCAGACTTTGTGGTATTAGCTGGATTTAAAATTTAAAAAAACAAAAGATGTTAACAAACAATGTGAACATCGAAAAGCAAATGAAAAAAATGGTTTTAATATTGAAAAAAACTTAAAATACTTCTGTATTACAATGACTAATATGAATTGTATAGTACACAAAAATAATTATGTTAAGATATGGAATGAAATTAAAAAGGACATGTTAACATGGGATAAATTACATTATCAATGTTAAGAGAGAATTTATGTGATAAAAATGTTTTGCCAAGATGATGTTTTTGTTTCAAACAATAACTATTCTGACAACTGATGTACTATTTAGCAAAGTTAGTATTTTGTTTCCGGCTCTGTGGACCAGAAATTGTGCAAATGTAGGTTCAGTACCCGGCCATGGTCCTGAGTCTGAGGACTCATGATTTAAACAATGGCAGAAAGATATATCTACATTTGTATAGCAAGGAGTAAAACTATAAAATATTACCATATGCCAAGGAGGGAGAATATTGGAATTACCTAATCTGAAATTGGGTTTGCTGAGAAATAAAAGAATTTTAGAATTAGAAGAATATGATCTGAGGTTTGGATGACATGGTTTTCTATGGTATGATAAAGTTAAGATCAATGTAGATTTAGAAGTGCCTTATTGAGGATATGGAACAGATATAAATCCAGATTGTGCCTGAAAATGCCTTTAGACAGGAACATGGAAAAACCAAGATCAAAATAACAAGCTATTGTAGAGGGATTTAATTTACAATGGTTTTCATATGTACTGTTAAGAGAAAGATTTAAGGTATGCAATGGGACACTTGAAATTAAGCAGCAGAAAACACAATTTGAAATTGAACTATGGACAAATAATGAACATGTAATTGTAAAATGTGTAAACTTTAACCATAAACAGAAGGTGAACAAATGAAAGAAAGACTGTATGATAAAATGGGCACAACTTTGTCCAGTAAAACTTTGGACACAATATACTAATGGACAGTGGGAAAATATGTGGTTAAAGGGATTGAGTTTTACATTATGTTACAACCTAAAAGTGAATTTTTATAAAATGATATATCTCTAGCATATAATTCAAGAAAAAATATTTAGAACTTCACATTTATGCTAAAAGGAAGGGAAACATGAAGGGTCATTTTAACATGTCTATATGCCTTCTGGCATTAATTTATACTTCACTATTGTCAGCCTCTACTTTGTTTGCTTGCTATCGGCTGCCATAGTTTGATATGTACACGTTCGCACCTTTTTGCTTCAGATCTTGCTTTTCTTTAGCTGTTTTCATTTCATGTCCAGTAAAAGTATCTTTATCTCTATTCAAATGGAGTCGGGGGTTTTCTTTCTTGGATACTGAATGAGGCACACCTGACAACTATCTTAGGTTTCCTTTGAGGTCAACTGGTTCTTCATTACTTCTTTCTAAAAATGTTCATTTCTTTTTTCTTATTAGTTCTTTAATATTAACTTTTTCCCTTTATTATTCTGACATCCTTTCTGTAATGTTGTTTCCATCTTACAATCTCTTATTTCGTATCTTAACATCACTTTTTATTTTGAATTTTCCTGCTTAATTTTTGATTTCAACTCAGTATTACTTATATTTTTCTGTTCATTCGGATATATTTCCTTTTTGAAAATTATTACTTAGCTTAGCTTAAGATAAAATTCTCTTTACAAAATACTATTGCAGGATTTAGAGAAATCAGCAAGGATGTCCAATTGCTGTCATTATGTTATCTTTATTTACTTTTAATTTTCTAATATTGTATGAAGCTCAGGCTTTTCAAGCTTTGTTTGAATAATATAGGGAAGAGAGAAATCAGCAAGAATTCTAGTGAATGGTAGGATAGTGGATTAGGGTTTCTAGTTTTTCTGATTATGGTTTATTCAGATTTGGATGGATTTGATAGTCTACAAGGTCCCTCTAACTATATGACTATGCTATAATGGATTCAAGTTTGGTATATTTCTCTAGTGTACTTTCATTTAGAATACTGAGATTGTTGGTTTTTCTATATTGGCAGTAATTTCCATTTTCTGTTGAATTTCCATAACATTTGTGTAACTTCAGCACATGGGGAAATATTTATATAGTAACATTGTGTTTGAAACCTTTCTATGAACTAAGCAGCTGTGATTGGTGTGATCTATGATGGTGTTGATCTTGGATTTGTTGATTCATTTTAGTTGGTTCTGCCTCAGTTTACCACTGACAAACTGATGTGATAACAACAATAACTTTTACAGAGATCTGAAACTGGATAATGTGCTGCTGGATCATGAAGGCCACTGCAAGCTGGCAGATTTTGGAATGTGCAAAGAAGGAATCCATGATGGGATCGCTACCGCAACATTCTGTGGAACCCCTGACTACATTGCTCCAGAGGTACAGGAAAGTTTTCCATTTTCTTTTAATGGGTTTTAAACCCCAAATTTCCATCATATTAATGGAGTCCTAACAAACAAATATCTCTTTAAAATCTGCTTGGCTTGGTTGGTAAAATAAAATATTTAACATAAGAAAATATCTGAAGAATTTGTACACTTATCATCAACTTGTCCTGAAAATTGCTCTGTAAAGCATTTGGATATATGTTTGCATGAACCTATATGTCCGTGCTTATGCCTTATACGTATGTAGAACAGATGATGTACTCATGGGAGTCAGGAGTGGTATTCACTTACCTTCCCTACCAGTTCGCAAATGTGAGAGCGCTTGCATTCACACTTTGCTCGTACATGCCATGTCCGCACATGTTGCTCAGCCTTCCGCGCATGCGCTTTGGCTAAAAACAGTGCCTGAATGGATGCCATAGAGCCGGGGTGGGTGGGCGGGGCCAGCCACGATTTCCACTATTGGTTTGGCCGAAACGGTCCAAACCGGCAGAATGCCACCTCTGATGGGAGTACTCCTGTACATCTGAGTAGATAGCCCATACATGGCCAACTTATGATGACGTACCATAAAGGAATTGTTTTTCACATTTATAAGTGGAACTAAATCTCTTTGGGTATGGGAACAGGCAAACACAGTAATAATGCAGTGCAGAATAGGTGATTGCCCACTGGAAATAATATATATGTATATTAGCATATTAATCTTAAACAATACACTTTGATGTTTGGTTATCTCAAATTATACACTGGGTCAGTATGTTTTCTGATTTTGAAATCGGTTTTCTGATCCTTATAATGTGTCTCTTTCTCTTTTGGCCCACACATTCATATACTTCTTGATTTCCTTATATCTGATGTCCCATGAATTGACTTCTCTGAAAATTAAGTGATATAAAAATTCTTCCTGTGAAAATTAGAGTTGTAATGACTCTTTGATACAATATGTCATTGCTTCATGCTGCATTTATCAAATGAAGGCTAGGCAACAGTAAAATATATCTATATATATTTTGCAACCTTGGGATAAAATTGTCCCTGAGTCAATATGAAATGTTTATCTATTGTATTTGACACATAATACAAGTCGTAAGGTAACAAAGCAGTTATCAGGTGAAGAATAGTAAAGGCTCAGAAGAGCATTAATGATTTCTACCCTTTTCTTTAATTGCAGATTTTGCAGGAGATGCTTTATGGTCCTGAGGTTGACTGGTGGGCGATGGGGGTGCTCCTGTATGAGATGCTTTGTGGCCATGCTCCATTTGAAGCGGAAAACGAGGACGACCTATTTGAAGCTATCCTCAATGATGAAATTGCCTACCCAACATGGCTCCAGGAAGATGCCGTGACAATCTTGAAAGCTGTATGTATATCCTAATTTTTATTTTTGTTTGTAGTAGTTTCCTCTACTTAATGTGCTTTGTAAGACAGGCATGAAAACACTGAAGCCAGATTAGATTTTAACTCAATGCACACATATAAGAGAAAAACCAATGTGGTAGAAATGCAAAAATAGAATCTTTTAAAACCCTAGAAAAGAGACATATCTTAGCTGGATGGGGAGTAAAAATAATGGTAAAATCTCCAACTTGGCCTTAATTCCTAGTATCATCATAAAAATATCCATATAGTGTTGTTGGCCACAATAAGGAAAACAATTTGCTGTTGTTTTCTATTTTCCAGTCTATTTCACAACCCTGATATTTCCTGGTAATCTCCACCTAAGTTTAACTAGTCCCATCCAGAGGTGGGTTCCTACTGGTTCAGACTGGTTCGGCCAAACTGATAGTGGTTTGCCAGCCTGGGTCACTAGAACCGGCAGTGACCCAGACCTGCTATGCCTCCAAACCAGTTCCCTGGTCGGCATGGCATTTCCCCCCTCACCCATTTTTTAGTGTTCTGAGCATGCACAGACCTATTTATGGGCAACTGCGCATGCACACGAAGCAAGCCGAACCTGGAGTAATGCCGGCAGCAACCCACCCTTGGTCCCATCCTATTTAGCCAACATAGTTAAGTACGCTTGGCTGGGCAAAAGTAGAGAATGCTGGGACCAGTTTCCATTTCTGAAGAAATATATTCTGTAAGATGACGGCAATGGAGTTGAACAAAGGTTCTGTTCTATGTGTCCCTGAAATAACAGGCCATTTTTAAAAAGGTTTCTCCAGATGAACTTTTGTCCTGATAGGTTCGTAATCCCCTGCCTCAGTGGTGGGTTGTAGGCGGTACACCCCAGTACGGGTGTATTGGTGTCTTCCCAAAGCACCGGGTACCGTTCCGGTAGGGTGCTTTGGAGGGCCCACCCGCCCGAGCTCCTTACCTGTATTTGAGCTCTTTGGCGCTTCCGTGCATGCGCATGGCGCCTGTACGATGCTCCGCTGAGCAGCTGGAGCGTCGTGGAGGCTTGCGGAGGCATTGCAAGAGGTAAGGACGCATACTCGTGCTGCATGTGTTTGTGCAAGCGCTGCGCGTGTTCATGTGGTGGATGCTGGGCCCCGTTGCACCATACCGGTTGCACCGGGATCCGGAACCCACCACTGCCCTGCCTCCATTTGTCTGTGATTCCTTATTGTAGCTTATGAATAGTTGCTCCAAAGTGCTACCAAGAGGAGTTATATTTTATGTTTATAGAGATGAAATTGGGGAATCATGTCATCATCTTTGCTCCTCCCTATTTAACAAAAGGTGACACATATCTTGTTAAGAGAATAATTGTGTAACTGAACCACACTACCACCCTTCTTTAACTTTAGGGATGATGTGGCTTTAAACATACGCTTTGTACTCCCAAAAGGTTGTGTGCAAATCTTCAAAAGGAAAATAATATGCATAACAAAATGATGGAAATTTCATGGAACTATTGAAATCTATATATTTCATGAGACCTTGGTATTCTCTTAGGACTTAGGAGATCTCAATAATCTGATAAGAATGGTACTCAGGGTTTATGGAGGGGCTACCAATGCCTTCTTTAAAAGAATGTCTAGACCAGGGGTGTCCAAACTTGGGAACTTTAAGATTTGTGGACTTCTACTCCCAGAATTCCCCTGGACACCCCTGGTCTAGACCAGTGTTTCTCAAACTTGGCGACTTTAAGTCCTGTGGACTTCAACTCCCAGAATTCCCCTGGACACCCCTGGTCTAGACCAGTGTTTCTCAAACTTGGCGACTTTAAGTCCTGTGGACTTCAACTCCCAGAATTAGCTGGCTGGGGCATTCTGGGAGTTGAAGTCCACAGGACTTAAAGTCGCCAAGTTTGAGAAACACTGGTCTAGACTCTTATCAGGTCAAATTATGTTAAAGCTGGAAAAGTCAAATGCAAATCATGTAGTGCCACGAATATTATCTCATGAAAAACAAGAACTATACCAAAAACAAGACAGAGCAAGACAGGTGGTGTCTGTAATTCCTAGTTTTGTTCTTTGGAGGTGGCCTCTGAGACAAAATAGTAATTTTCTCCTTAGTACCAAATCCTTTGAATGAAAAGAATCAGGAGGAAAACAATAGTGATAACAAGGGGATGCTTGTTTGAATCTACAAAAACTCTTCTTTTGCTACCCCCCCCCCCCCAATAATTTATTTTAATGAACAAATTTGTAGTGGGCTTCCGAGGCCATTAATACTTCTGTGCAATAAGAAAGCCAGTAACACGTTATGTCCAAATACAAGTTGTTCATTTTTTAAAAACTTATATTTTAAAGACAGGGGCTTTTGCAAGTCTTTTCATCTAAATCTGGGGACTTTTCACTAGCAGGCAGAGGTTCTTCCTGCCCCCTCATTGCTCAAGCTGATGCAACTGTGGTGGGAAGGAATTAGCTCTGATCATGGGAAGCTTAGCTGCAATGCCCCCCTCCTATACCTCTATTATAAAATATAAAAGAGTCTTTTCCTTGTGGAGTTTTGCCAACGATATGTTAGTCTTTATCCTCAAATTTTCTATGTATGTCTGTATGTATCAGTGGTGGGATAGGTCCAGTGCGCCCTGGTACAGGGGTACTGGTGCCTGCTGGGAGCACCAGGTACCGTTCTGATATAGTGCTCTGGAGGGCCCACCCGCCCTCCTTACCAGTATTTGAACCGATTGGGGCTTCCGCGTACGGAGCGTATGGCGCCTGCACAACATTCCGCCAAGCAGCTGGAGCGTCGTAGGGCATCGCGGGCAGTAAGTACGCATGTTCACATTGCGTGCGTGCTGCATGCGTGCATGTCGTGAACGCCCGGCCCCATTGCACTGTACTGGTTGCAACGGGATCCGGAACCCACCACTGGTATGTATGTATGTAACATACTGTATGTTGGTTTGAGCTCCGAGCTTGGCGATTTGGGTGCGAATGTTTCATCGCCATTCGAGGAGACATCTTCAGTGCACTTTGGATTGTGCTTGTCTGGGAGCAAAATAAATTTCATTCTGGAACAAAATATTTTCACTTTGTTTTCTGAAATGACATATAAATTTTGCTCTATTGTGAAAGTATTTGATTGGGTATATAATCAGCCAGATGTTTAGACTGAAATTGGCCTTTTTGTTGATTCCGAGCGACAAGAAGTCACGCAAAAGCGCTTCTGGTTACATGATGTTCCTAAATGGTTGTCCTGTTTACTGGCAAGTGAGAAAACAGAGTTTTGTTTCATGTTCATCTACTGAAGCTGAATATGCTTGTGTTTCCGATGCTTGTAATTCTCTAACGTGGTTTGATGCTTTGATCACAGATATCTGGACACGTCCAATTCGACCAATCACCGTGATGGAAGATAATGTATCTGTTGTTTATATTTCTGAGTCACATTTTACAGGTTCTAGGTCCAGACACATTGACATTCGTTATCAAAACACAAAGCAATTAGTTAAGCAAGGTTTTGGAGGGCCAGAGATAGGGGTTGTTCCTCTATCCTGGTCCTATTAGATCTCTCGGCGGCGTTCGATACCATCGACCATGGTATCCTGTTGCACCGGCTAGAGGGGCTGGGAGTCAGGGGCACCGTTTTACGGTGGTTTGGCTCCTACCTCTCTGACCGGACGCAACGTGTGTTGGCAGGGGAGCAGAGTTCGACCCGGAGGTCACTCACATGTGGAGTGCCACAGGGATCGGTGCTCTCGCCTCTCCTGTTCAACACATACATGAAACCGCTGGGCGAGATCATCCGTGGTTTTGGGGTGGGATATCATCTGTATGCTGATGATACTCAGCTATACATTTCCACCCCGAACCACCCCAATGAGGCCGTCGAAATGATGTCCCGGTGTTTGGAGGCCGTACGGGTCTGGATGGATGGCAACCGACTAAAACTCAACCCTTCCAAGACGGAGTGGCTGTGGCTTCCGGCCCCCCGGTTCAACCAGGTGCTTCCATCTCTGGCCATTGGGGGCGTGCAACTAGCCCCCATGGAACAGGTGCGCAATTTGGGCGTCCTCCTAGATGCCCGGCTGTCCATGGATGACCATGTAACAGCCGTGGCAAAGGGGGCGTTCCATCAGGTCCGCCTGATGCGCCAATTGCGCCCCTTATTTGACCGGGATGCCCTACGCACAGTCACCCATGCGCTAGTGACGTCTCGCCTGGACTACTGCAATGCTGTCTACATGGGGCTTCCCTTGAGATGCACTCGGAGACTACAGTTGGTCCAGAATGCGGCCGCGCGGGTGATTATGGGGAGGACTAGATACTCCCCTGTAACACCTCTCCTGCGCGAGCTGCACTGGCTTCCTGTGGTCTACCGAGTGCGTTTCAAGGTTTTGATTATGATCTTTAAAGCGCTTCATGGCACAGGACCTAGTTACATGCAGGATCGCATCCTGCCCCACACATCCCTACGACCAATTCGCTCACACAGAGAGGGACTTCTCCGGGTGCCGTCCGCCAAACAGTGTCGGGGGGCGACACCCAGGAGCAGAGCCTTCTCTGTGATGGGCCCAGCCCTGTGGAATGACCTCCCCCGTGACATCAGGATTACTTCCGATCTCCGCTCCTTCCGTGTACAGTTGAAGACCCACCTCTTTCAATTATCTGGCCTGGCTCAACCGTAATTTTTCCTATTCCTCCTGACTGTCTTTTTTAAATTTTAAATTTTAATTGTACATTGGGTTTTTACTATTGGGGTATGTTAATGGTGATTTTTAATTGTCTAAATGTTGTAATTTGTTACCTCCTCCGTGCATGTATGTCTTTGTATATATGTATGTTTATGTGTTTGTACACATGTGTTATGTTCTATATGTTCCATTGTACGCCGCCCCGAGTCCTGCCTGGAAAGGGAGCGGCTAATAAATTCAATTTTATTATTATTATTATTATTATTATTATTATTATTATTATTATTATTATTATTATTATTATTATTATTATCCACCTATCAAGTCCTTTCCAAGGACCTGGGATAGGCAGGTGATGCTATCTGATGATGTTAAAGATATCCTCATAGGGTATAAGCTACTCCAGGTAAAGCTGCTTTTCACAATTGATTGATGGTAATGTTGTCAATGCTGATGGTATTCAAGCAATGCTCCAGATGTTTTGGAATTTCACCCAAGGCACCTACTAATTATTATTATTAATATTTGTTAATAGCTTATTTAAATGCCTAATAGTCCTCATCTGTTCTAATCACTTGAATGATTACATTATGAAATAGTGTAAATCAATTAAACATTAAATCAAAACAAAATTAGTATTATAAATCTGTCTCAGCTGTCATTGCCACTCTAATGTTTTGTTTACCCAAGCCATTTTGGAATGTGTTTGTCCTGCTTTCTCAAAGTTGCTCTTTATTCCCTTCTTAAGACCTTTGTGTTATAATTTTTATTTAAGCTTCTGGGAATAAGTTGAACTGAATTCCGTGAGGCTTGTTTTTGAGCAGGCAACTTGTTATGTTTCCAGACAAATGTTTGCAGCATTTTTAGCCTAATTAGGCTAAATTATCCATCCAGAAAGATAAAACAGAGGCCTTTGGAAACTAATAAGGATTTTCCTCTACAGAAATATATTTATGAGAATACTTCAGTAGTTTACATCATCAGAATTTCCAGTGATTCACAGGGGGCAATGCATATATATTGTTTCTGGAAATGTTCTTGCAATATTACATGTATTGTTTTGAGTTAGGAAATTTCTGGAGAACTCAGCCTGCCAGTTTCAGGGTTATGAATCTAGCACTCCCACAAGAGCCACCCAACCAAAAGAGACTTTATTCACTTCCCATTTCAGCCCAATTCTAAGGCTATGCTAGATCTCTTCAACTTCAGTTACCCATATTTCAACAGAAGAATGCCTCTCTCCCTGATCCATCACACTTCATGATAGGATAGCCCAATCATAGGCAACATGCTCTAAATCAGAGTTAAGGAGTTCATGGCCCCCTAAACTGGACTGAATTATAATAGTCCAAAAGTAATATTGCTGGGAATTGTACTTTCATAATATCGGGATCTCATCCCAGAAGGTGATTCATATTGCTGTTTCAAAGATGGGAAAAGATGCATCAGAGCAAAACATGTTCACTTGGTCTGTATTTCATATCTATTCAGTCCATTTTTTAAATTAATATTTTATGCCAGATAGAAGCCAATCCATTTATGAGGCCTTCACTTAGAAAGGTTTTCAGCAGTGGTGGGTTTCAAAAAAATTTGCCACCAATTTGGTGGCCTTGGCTAGGTGGGGGCATATGACGGCATGGGCATGGCCAACTTGACATCACTCATGCACACGTAGTCACTTGACCCCACAAGCCACGCCCACCAAACCGTTGGTGAAAATGTTTAGGACTTTTTGACACTTTTGGGGGGAGGGGACACTCCCGTTAGTCGCCGAAATCCAGGTCTGGGCACCATGGGGTGGGATTTCACAGATGGGACCCAGCAGGCCCGATGGCCCAGCTAAACGCACCAGCAGGAGCGAGGTGCTCCTGCTACAACCACGGGGAAGGCCCATCAGAGGCGAGAAGGGGTGCTCCTCACACGGCTGTCACAGCAGCTACCCAGGCGAGCCGCTCCCCACCTCCTCAGGCCAGGCCCACAGCTCGCGCCAGACCGAGGCCACAGCCGCCGCCCACTCCCTTTGTCTACCCAGCTGGTGGGAGCAGCGGTGGTCAGGCTGCCAGCTGTCAAATAGACAGCTGAGAGGCTTCTTTTTCAGCCAGCTGCTGGCCGCAGGGCACCAAAAAGTCCTGCTGCTATCTTCACGTACAGCAGGGGTGTCCAAACTTGGGAACTTTAAGACTTGTGGACTTCAACTCCCAGAATTCCCCAGCCAGCCATGCTGGCTGGGGAATTCTGGGAGTTGAAGTCCACAAGTCTTAAAGTTCCCAAGTTTGGACACCCCGACGTACAGTATGCACATTCTTTTGCGACTTCTAACAAGCAAAGTCAATGGGGAAGCCAGATTCACTTAACAACTATGTCACTAACTTAACAACTGCAGTGGTTCACTTAAAAAAATGTGGCTATAAAGGTCGAAAAATGGGGCAAAACTCACTTAACAAATGTCTTGCTTAGCAACAGAAATGTTGGGCTCAATTGTGGTCATAACTTGAAGACTACCTATACATGGCAATTATTTTTTTTAAATTGTAACTGGGGCCGATAATTTATTATTTAATGAACACAACTAGGAACTGGCTAGATAATTAAAGATTTTTATTATGCTTTTCAATAACCTTCCAGAGTAATTTAAAATCATTTAAAGCTATCCTCACCAGCCAGCAATAAAGCTGTAGACATAGCAACAGGTGAGACAATAAAACACATTTTTCCCCCCAAAGTTCATACGTTTATTTTCATAATAGGGCTGAGCCAAATGCTGTACTGTCTGATATTTTTAATGAAATGAGACTGGGCATGGAAAGAAATTTTCCCATCTGTGTCCTTTCTGCAGCCTATAAAAGAGGTTGTGAAACTGGGGAAGGCCTTCAATTCACCCCTAAATAAAACGAGTCCTTCAGTTCCCAGGTTGGAGGAAGCATGCAGGTATATACCATCATTTGCTGAAGGGAGGATGGGGGGATCATATGATACAAATCTAATGTACATTAATGCAATTACTAGGCTAGTTGTTTTGTACTTAATATTGCAAGGCAGGGAGTAATCCTGCCTTGATATTCTGGGAGCAGGGCACAATATAAATGAAACTATGAATGAATGGATTAAAAAATTAGCCTTCTGGCCCTAAGGCAACTTTCTCCATTCTTTTCATTTATTAACATTATAAAATGTTGATACCACTTTATAAGGCCTTGAAAAGCCACACTTGGATTACTGCATCCCATTTTCGTCTCCACGATGTCAAAAAGATGTGGAGACTCTAGAAAGTGCAGAGAAGAGCAGCAAAGATCATTAGAGGACTGGAGGCTAAAACATATGAAGAACGGTTGCAGGAACTGGGTATGTCTAGTTTGATAAAAAGAAGGATTAGGGGTGATATGACAGCAGTACTCCAATATCTCAGTGGCTTCCACCAAGAAGAGCGAGTCAAACTATTCTCCAAAGCACCTGAGGGTAGGACAAGAAGCAATGGGTAGAAACTAATCAAGGAGAGAAGCAACTTAGAACTGAGGAGAAATTTCCTGACAGAACAGTTAATCAGTGGAACAAGTTGTGAATGCTCCAACACTAGAAGTTTTTAAGAAGATGTTGGATAACCATTTATCTGAAGTGGTGTAGGGTTTCCAGCCTAAGCAGGGGGTTGGACTAGAAGACCTCCAAAGTCCGTTTCAACTGTGTTATTCTGTAAATTCTGTAAATTTTCTGTTTTTTTTTCCTTGTCAAGCAAGAGAAGTACAGTATCATCCATATCTTGCACCATAATGCCCCAACCTATTCCAGATACAGAACATATGAATAGTTTTTGGAACAATACATGGATTTGAATATGCAGTATTATAGATTATAGTACAATCTATAGATTCACTTTATTTTGGCACAGCTGGACTAGATCCAGGACCTGAACCAATAACCGAGACCATAACTGTGCGATTTGTGCTCAGGCCTGCCCTCTCATTCATAAATAACACCATTTTTTCCTCACAACCATCCAGAGAGGATTAGAAAAAGTAGCACTTTTGCAGATTAACACAATTTAACTGAATAAATTATATCTCAAGATTCTACAAACGTCCTAATTTGAGACTCAGTTCCCTCACAACATCAGCAACTCTGGTAATAAGTACTGAGGGGGAGAAACTTTCCTTGCGGTCAAGTAGAAATTTGATTACTATGTGCTGTTTCCATCTTTCAGTCTTTTTTCCATTTTCTAACATATGAACATTGAAGAACTATTTTTCTTTTCTTACAGCTCATTCGGCCACTAGTTTTAATGATAACCTTTGCTTTGTTTAAATAGCTATTCTATTTTTAAGAGCAAAGTTTTGAGGAAAAAATTCTCTGTTCTTGTTTTTAGTACTAGTTCCCTTTAGCTCTCTTAATCACTTTATTTATTTATTTTATTTATTTAAATTTATTATTAGACTTCTATGCCACCCATCTTGTCAAGGCGACTCTATTTAGAAGGGCAATTAGATTAAAAATTAATTTTCTTGTCTTATTCCTTACATCAATGTTTTTGTTTTGAGCAGTTTATCACATGTCATTACTTACAGAAAAGTTATATTTATCCTCCTTTTAACCCATAAGCCCATGTTATTTCCAATGCCATACCTTATCTTATCTAAAGTTGTCTTTATCATTTATTTTATGGTAATGGAAAATTCCATTTAAAGAATTTATTTTAAGAACAAGAACAATTTTAGATTTCATAAAAGGACAATATTATTGCAGTAAAACTCAAAAAGTCTACTCAATTCAAAATTCCCTTGACTCATGTTGGATCTTTAGTTATAATTTAAATTATCCTAAAGTACTGTAATAGGGTACTGAATGCTATAGGGTTAAAAATTGAATATCATATTTTTTTCAGGTTAGATTCTGCTGTAATAGGGTACTGAATGCTATAGGGTTAAAAATTGAATATCATATTTTTTTCAGGTTAGATTCTGCTATCTAGAGTTTTCTTTGTTCTGTTTCAATTTACTTTACTCAGCCAACAATAAAAATGTGTGTTTGTTTGCAATACAAAATGAGTAAGACTTATAATTATATGACATTAACTAGAAGGGTTGGGTGCAATAAAGTAGCACCATAAATTAAATCATTTTATGCTTGCAGGAATAGTAACTAAACCTTTTGTCTTCTTTTCTGGGGCACTATTTAATACAAAGGATAATGCCTGTTTTTCAAAAATATTAAAACAGGAAGAAAAAAAATTCTGTGATTAAACTTTGCCTCTTTCTTTCTAATCAATTCAAAACATATTCATTTCCTCCCTTTCTAAGAATTCTGAAAACTTTGGGAGATGTCTCATTGGTAGCTTAGATGACTCAGTGCCTGGGCATTACGGGAAGAGTTTAATTAAGCAAGATTAATTAATTAATATGCTCGATGTCAGGATACCTAAATCACACGTATTCATATGGTTCTGTGTGAGTATTGCTTAGTACAAATACATACCATTAGACTCTATTGATTATAAGTACGCGAGCCAAAGGTTGTGAAAGATCTTTGTTTTTGAAAACCGGTTTCATTCATGATCAAAACTGGCGATTATCTTTTACAGTATTCACTTTGAAGCACTTACAATCCACAGGTGATTACTTATGTTTTCCTTTTGGCTGCAACAACAGTCTAGGGTATTAGGGGAATAAAAAGCTCCTAAAAAGCTGGCTTTGTGCTAGAGTCTTGTACTAGGTCAAACAAACTATAGTTAAAGTGGTTAGCCAATTCCAGAGGCAGTTGCACCATTGGGACAAGGTAGACATCAAGGCAGAAAGGACTGAGTAAAAGGCAGAAAAAGCAAGCCAGTTTAAACTTTCATCTTAAGAGACAAAATCAGCAAATGAAACAGGTTTTTCTGGCACTCGCTGGACCAGGTTGGTCTTACAGTCATCAATAACGCCTAGCAGGCTTGTAGTGCAGACTAAAAGACAGCCTTAGATCACAGGGCTAAGAACTTGTAGGCTGGCAAAAAGTACTTATGGTGAGATCCTAATTGCCAGAAGCTTTTGAGAGTTCTGTGACAAAGGAGCACTCCCAGTTGTCCTTCACCAATCAAACTGTTATTATCAAGAGGTGGTAATTATGTAATACCTTGATGTATCCTCAATATTTATGTGGATGTGGAACTTCCCTTTCTGAGTAGAATAGAATTCTTTATTGGCCAAGTGTGATTGGACACACAAGAAAAAGAAAAAGCACAATTGTTATATAATATAATGCCTTGGTAAGGCCCCACTTGGAATACTGCATTCAGTTTTGGTCGCCATAATGTAGAAAAAATGTGGAGACTCTAGAAAGAGTGCAGAGAAGAGCAACAAAGATGATTAGGGGACTGGAGGCTAAAACATATGAAGAACGGTTGCAGGAACTGGGTATGTCTATTTTAATGAAAATAAGGACTAGGGGAGACATGATAGCAGTGTTCCAATATCTCAGGGGTTGCCACAAAGAAGAGGGAGTCAAACTATTTTCCAAGGCACCTGAGGGCAGAACAAGAAGCAATGGGTGGAAACTAATCAAGGAGAGATCCAGCCTAGAACTGAGGAGAAACTTCCTGACAGTTAGAACACTTAATCAGTGGAACAGCTTGCCTCCAGAAGTTGTGAATGCCCCAACACTGGAAGTCTTTAAGAAGATGTTGGATAGCCATTTGTCTGAAACGGTATAGGGTTTCCTGCCTAGGCAAGGGGTTGGACTAGAAGACTTCCAAGGTCCCTTCCATCTCTGCTATTGTATTTGTATTGTTTTTCTGAAACTTAGAAGCCATTAAAAAGAGAATGAATAGCACTACTTTGGATCACTGGACAAGGTTACCGTGACTTTTTCAATCTGAATTGCATGAGTTCTGAAAAAGGAAGATGGGCAATATATTTGGAAATAGTCAAATTTCATTCTGAGTCACATTTTATGCTGGAATCATCAGGACAGAGAGGTTGATTGTCTGGAAAATAGTTTTTTTTTAAAGAATTAAGTTTAGGACACTGTTTTGCTTCAGGGTTCTCTTTTGCAGACAGCAGGTGCCATGCGTCCTTTTTAATTATTAATTAATTAAATGACTTAGATGAGGGAATAGAAAAGGAACTTACCAAATTTGCAGATGATAGTAAGCTGGCAGGAATAGCTAACACCCTAGAAGATAGGCTCAAGATCCAGATGGATCTTGACAGACTTGAACACTGGGCCCTATCTAACAAAATGAAATTCAATGTAGAGAAAAGTAAAGTCCTACACTTAGGCAAGAAAAACCAAAAGTACACATATAGACTGGGTGAAACCAAGCTTAGTAGCAGTGACTATGAGAGGGATCTTGGAGTCTCAGTGGACAACCATTTAAATATGAGCAAGCAGTATGCAGCAGCAGCCAAAAAAGCCAATGCCATCCTAAATTCCATTAACAGAAGGATAAAATCAAGATCAAGTGAGGTACTAATAACACTCTATAAAGCCTTAGTAAGACCACACCTAGAGTACTGCATCCAGTTTTGGTCAGCACACTATAAAAAAGATGTTGAGACTCTAGAAAAAGTGCAGAAAAGATCAACCAGGATGATTAGGCGACTGGAGACTAAAACATACGATGAATGGTTACAAGAACTGGGCATGGCTAGTCTAGTGAAGAGAAGGAATAGGGGAGACATGATAGCAGTCTTCCAATGTTTGAGGGGCTGCCACAGAGAGGAAGGGGTCAAGCTATTTTCCAAGGCACCTGAAAGCCAGAGAAGGAATAATGGATGGAAACTGTTCAAGGAGAGATTCAATCTAGAAATAAGAAATTTTCTGACAGTGAGAGCAATCAATCAGTGGAACAGCTTGCCTTTGGAAGTTGCGG
This sequence comes from Natrix helvetica, assembly GCF_964273705.1. NCBI lineage: Eukaryota > Metazoa > Chordata > Lepidosauria > Squamata > Natricidae > Natrix > Natrix helvetica. Next base: position 32,958,424 of record NC_138548.1, read on the forward strand.
CAGCTTCATCACTTGAGACTTTCAAGAAGATATTGGACTGCCATTTGCCAGAAATGGTCTAGGGTCTCCTACTTGGGCGGGGGTGTTGGACTAGATGACCTACAAGGTCCCTTCCAACTTTGTTAATCTGTACTTATGAACAGTTCTGAAGGACTTCTCTTTGTAGATGATAATCTCCTGGAAGTTCTGTCCTATTCAGATGTTAACACCAAGAAGCACCTGAATAAAGAAAATCAGAGACCTGAAATTTCTTACCACATTTGGCACCCATTTCATACAATAAGCAGTAGGCACCCAGCTCTTCTGGTCACAGACTTTTCCACTAGGGCTTCCTTGCTGTTGTATGGTATGTATGTATGTATGTATGTATGTATGTATGTATGTATGTATGTACATATGTTTTTGTAGATTTTCACGGGTGTAGATATGCTGGTCTTGTTGTATTCTGGTCTTTTCCCGTGTAAGATTGAAATTGTCTTGGCAACGTTTCAGCGAGGTTTCACTCGCCATCTTTAGGCTGGGTTTTGGGCTTAAAGCGTGGTCGGAGCTGCCGTCTTTCTATAAATCTTGGTGGGGGTGTGTGGAGTGCTGGCTTTGTTTCAGTAAGTGGAATGATTGGTTGTGTGGTTGTATCATGATTGGTAGATTGGTGCTGATTGGTGCTGGCTGTGTGTCTGTTGTTGTTTCGTGTTGTAATGGCCTGGGTGGTGGGTGGGGCTTGTTTGTTGACTAGGGCTGGTTTCCAGATGTCTGGTAGGCAGGAGGTATCGTCACGTTTATTCATGTTGTGGGGGGGTGCAACTTGAGTGCACTAAGATTTCTAGAAAGACGGCAGCTCCGACCATGCTTTAAGCCCAAAACCCAGCCTGAAGATGGCGAGTGAGACCTCACTGAAACATTACCAAGACAATCTCAATCTTACATGGGAAAAGACCCGAATACAACAAGACCAGCATGCATACACACACACACACACAAACACACACACACAATTATAACTTCTAGATTAACCAACCCATTCACCAATGAGTAAGCTCTATAAGAAAATTTGTTTCTTCTTCTGTAGAAACTGCACAAACAGTTAAATGCAATGACATCAATGATAAGGAAAGGAGATGATTAATTGATAGCTTTCCTGAGAAATCCTTCAAAAGTAATGATTTGTTTATTCAAAACATCCTTTTGAATGATATTTTCAATTTGAGTGCAAACTACGAATGATGCTTAGAGACCAATGGACAGTATATACAGTATGTACTATATATATATGTATGGGTATAAGTATATGTATATATGTATATAGCATGTGTATATGTGTGTTATGTATGACAATGAGTAGATATGTATTTTCTTTTGAGAGCAGGCAACAGAATTTCATTTTTAATAAAGGTCATCTTATGTCTTATGATCTGCGTATGAGATAGCCCAATACAGGTAGTCCTTGACTTACAACATTTTCATTTAGTGACCGTTCAAAGTTACAATGGCACTGAAAAGTGTGATTTGTGACCAATTTTCACAGTTGCAGCATCTCTATGATCATGTGATCAAAATTCACATGCTTGGCAATTGGTTCATATTTTTGTCGTAAGGTCATGTGATCATCTTTTGCAGCCTTCTGACAAGCAAAGTTAATGGGGAAGCCAGCTTCACTTAAGAACTGGATTAACAATTGATCAACTGCAGTGATTCACTGAACGACTGTGGCAAGAAAGGTCGTAAAATGGAGGAAAACAAATGTTTCACTTAACAACAGAAATTTTGGGCTCAACTGTGATTGTAAATTGAGGACTACCTGCATTCAGATACTAGGTGAATATTAAACACATTGCACAGCTGAGAGTTAATCTCTCCCCTTTCCTCCTCCTTTTTTTAATAGTTCATGACAAAGAACCCTAAAATGCGACTCGGCAATAGTGCCTTGGGGGGAGAGAAGGCAATTCTCCTGCATCCATACTTTCAGGAACTGGATTGGGACCTGCTAAATCAACGCCAGATTCAGCCACCTTTCCGACCTCGAATTGTAAGTGTTTAAAACTGTGAGGTTTGTGTGTACATTGGTCCATACAAGGACAGATCACATCCAGTAAAGCAGGGGTGTCCAAACTTGGGAACTTTTAAGACTTGTAGATTTCAATTCCCAGAATTCTCCAGCCAGTTGGCTGGGGAATTCTGGGAGTTGATGTCTACATGTCTTAAAATTCCCAAGTTTGGACACCCCTGCAGTAAAGGAATACTTGCATTTAATGTAAAATATATATTGGTTCAACCTCAGTCCAATACATACTTGATCTGAGATGACTTCCTTGACATTTCTTTCTCTTTCTTTCTTTCTTTCTTTCTTTCTTTCTTTCTTTCTTTCTTTCTTTCTTTTTTCCTTTCCTTCCTTCCTTCCTTCTTTCCTTCCTTCTTCCTTTCTTTCTTTCTTCCTTCCTTCCTTTTTTTAATTGTGCTTATGTGCTTTTGCTGAGATGCTGCCCACATTCAGAATTCATATTGGCTACTTCCAAACTGAGAAATACCAGGTTTGCATTGGTTTGCCTGATCACCAGAATTGAACTAAAAGAGGAAACATTTGTGTTTATTTATTTGTTAGTTGTCAAAGGTCAGGTCAGGTCACAAGGGGTCCAGGTGCATCTGGTGCATCATTATCATCATCATCAGTTAGAAGGGACCTTGGAGATCTTCTAGTCTAATTCCTTGCTCAAGCTGGAGACTCTGTGCCATTTCTGAAAAATAGATGTCCAGTCTCTTCTTAAAAACCTCCAATGCTGGAGCGGCCACAACTTCTGAAGGCAAGCTGTTCCACTGATAAATTGTCTTTACTGTCAAGAAATTTCTCCTTAGTTCTAGGTTGCTTCTCTCCTTGTTTAGTTTCCATTTATTGCTTTTTGTCTTGCCTTCTGATGCTTTGCAAAATAAGTTGACCTCCTCTTCTTTGTGGCAGCCACTCAAATATTGGAAGCCTACTATATGTCACCCTTGGTCCTTCTTTTCACTAGACTACACATACTCAATTTCTGCAACAATTCTTCTGAGTTAAATTTATATCTTGCCTTTCTGCCAGAAGTTCAAGGCAGCCTAAATAGCAGTTCCTTCTCCAATTTACTTTTACGACAACAAGTTTATAAGGTAGATTGGGACTATGAGAGAATAATTGGCCCAAAGTGCCAGCAAAACGTATAGGTGAGACATCTGGATTTCACTGGTCCTAGACCAGTGGTCGGCAAGCTGTGGCTCGCGAGCCACATGCGGCTCTTTACACCCTTTAATGTGGCTCTTCTGTGTGCCGGGCGCCCGCTCCCCTCCCTCCTCTCGGGCGGCCGCCCCAAAAGTCACGAAGTCTCTGAGGCTGTAATTTTCTGAGCTGTGCGAGCGATGATTCTGGAGGCCATCAGTGGGGGGGGGCAGGGTCCCCCTCGCGTTCCTCATCTTCCCAGATGGCCCCCAGAATCATCGCTCGCTGCGCAGAATCTCGCCGCTGCTCTACGCTGTGGAAAACAGGTGCGCGCGCACAGCTCAGAAAATTACAGCCTCGGAGACTTCGTAACGGCGGGAACTTGTTGTCGCTCGCCTGGGCTTTTGCAGAAGCTTCCCTCCGAAGCGTTCCGAGGGAGGAAGGGCCAGTTGGGAAAGGGGCTTTGCTCCTGCTTCCCTCCAAAGTCTTGGGATGTTCTGAGGAGCCCCCCAAGGCAAAACGCCACTGCCAGGTAGTTAAAAGTACCTCTCTGATTCTGTCAGACTCTGTCAGTCTTTCTCTGATTCCCTCTCTCACTCCCTCTCTCTGTTCCTCTCTCTGTCTGTCTGTCTCACTCACACACACACGCACACACACACTGTGGTCACCTTGTTGAGTGTTCCAATCACATTTGAAACACTCAACAACTGGACTGCAGAATGCTGCAAAATACCATAAATGCAGGCCAGTTGTTGAGTGTTTCAAATGTGATTGGAACACTCAACAAGGTGACCACAGTGTGTGTGTTTGTGTGTGAGTGAGACAGACAGACAGAGAGAGGAACAGAGAGAGGGAGTGAGGGAGGGAATCAGAGAGAGACTGACAGACACACACACACACACAGACAGAGAGAGACAGAGAGGGGGAGGGAGGGAGATAAAGATAGACAGAAAGAGAGAGACACACACAGAGTGAGTGATTAAGTGAATGAGTGAGAGACAGACACACCCACATACACAGAGTGACAGAGAGAGAGGAAGGGAGGGGAGAGAGACAGAGGGAGAGACAGAGACAGACACACACACACACACACAGAGTGAGTGAGAGACAGACAGACAGACACACACACACAGAGTGACAGAGATGGGGGAAGGAGGAGAGAGAGACAGAGATACAGAGAGAGAGAGAGACAGATAGACACCCAGAGAAAATGACAGAGGGAGACAGAGAGGGAGGGAGGGAGAGAGAGACAAAGAGCCAGAGAGAGAGAGAGAAAGAAAAAGAAAAAAAGAAAGAAAGTGGGAGAGAGAGATGAAATTAAAAACAACAACATACAAACCTGACTTACTCAAACTATCCAAGGAAATGCAAGGCCAATGTTCACATTAGTGGTTGTGACTTTGTCAGTCATTGTCAGGATGTAATTTTCTCTACATTGTAAGGCAAATTTTACGGAATTTAACGTTATTGATAAATAATATCGTTCTAAAGTTTTTGTTTTATTAGTTGTGTTATTTGTATCCTCCCGACCTATGTGGATACTTGCATGCAGAATATTCTCAATAAAAACTTATTGAAACTAAAAACAGTGTACCATCCTATGTATTTTCGGTTTTAAAAATGTGGCTCTCAAAATAAATTTCAATCGTGGTTTTGGCGAGATTTGGCTTAGTTGAAAAAAAAGGTTGCCCACCACTGTCCTAGACCAATATTTTAAGCACTGCATCAATTCAGAACATATTCCATAAAATATACTGTCAGCAAGAGGAACTTTTCACATTTGTGTGTCAGGTCATATTTCCCGACTCCAGTGGGGAGATAAGAAGATATTATCTATAGCTCAAACTATGTGTCCTGCTAGCTTCTGCCAACATAAATATCCTCCAAGCAGGGGTGTTCACACGGGTTTGGGCGATCCTCTAGATAAGGATCTGCCCAGTTAGGTGAACCTGCAAATCCCACCCCTGGCTGGCCCTGCCCATCCCGCAGCTCCCACCCTGCCCCTCCCCTCCTACCCATCCCGCCCCTCTCAGGAGTCTTCACATGGTCCATTGGGATGCCAGATAAGTACAGGGCCTGTGCAGAGGCTTGAGGGAAGTGAAAAATGGGCCTCCCAGAAGGCTGGAAAAGGGCCCATTTCTGGCCTCCGGAGCCCACAGGGGGGGGTTCACCCTCCCAGAGGCTTGAGGAAAGCCTCCAGAGCCTAGGGAGGGTGAAAATTCCCCCCTCCTGTGATGCAGGAGGCTGACTAGGCTGACTAGGCCACACCCACCCAGCAACTGGCAGAGAACCCATTGCTAAAAATTTTGAAGCCCACACTGCCTCCAAGTAATTGTGTCATCTAATATTTATTTTGTTTTCATTTGCCAGAAATCAAAAGAAGATGTGAGTAACTTTGATCCTGAATTTTTAAAAGAAGAGCCAATCTTGACTCCCATTGAAGATGGAATACTATCCATGATCAACCAAGAGGAATTTAGAAACTTTTCTTATACAGATCCAGAATTAGAGTCTTAGCTCCATGTTGACTGGACTCTCTGTTCAGCAACAAAGAAGGATTGGAATACGGGATTGCCCAGACATTTGTTCAACTGGACCATCCGACAGGCAGACTTATACTATGCATCAGAGTAAAGAGGAGAAAAACGAAAGTGTGGAGCTCAGCAGGAACAAGTAAATGAATGATGCACAAAAGAGGAATGGGTAGAACTTGTTAGCTCTGAATGGCTACTGAAATAACTTTGTGATTACCGTGGGGAATTTCTAGAAAGACAAAATCAACTCTGAGCCAAAACTACCTTTTTTGCAGCACTGATTTCCCACAAAATAACTCGGTTGAACTACTTTCTGCAATCAAGGAAGCAAAAAAGAGACTAGGGCTGACTGGTTTGAACTGCATTAGGGAAAGGTTACACTTTGTTTAGAGGTTATAGGTTCCAGTTTCCTCACATTTGCGTGAGTACAGATCTCTTAGAAACATTTTGGATTTCCATTTATAAATATATGTAATTATACACATTGACAAGAAACAAAGAAAAGAGGGAGAGAGGAAGGGAGGGAGGGAGGGAGGGAGGGAGGGAGGAAGGAAGGAAGGGAGGGAGGAAGGAAGGGAGGGAGGGTTACATCATCTCTATCTTTATCATTATCCACCAGATACTGGCAATCAGGTAAAAAGGGAAACACCACAGCACACTCTCATTAAGGATATGTGTCCATGTGAAGGAACAGGAGAATCAATCCACCTGCTACCTCTGCATTAGTATGAGGGAAATGAGGGAAGTATGAGGCAAATTTGTAAAATACTCAGGTTTTGTATATTTTGGCTAATTTAGTTTTTAGGGGTTTCTTCTTTTTTATGACTTTTATTCTTTTCTCCTGAATTTGCAGATCAAAGTACAACTGATTCTGTCTTTTATCCAAAGACAATTTTACTTCAATTTCCTTTACAAACTGATGGCATTTCTGCTCGTTTTTTAAAAAGAATGAAATTTAAAAATGTAGCAGTTAAATTATTTGTCCACATATATGAAGGGCAATACATTGAAGCTGTTTGTAACTTAATTCATATACTAAGACTGAATCAAGAGAGCCCATAGAATGTTTGATATATTGTGATGTCTTTGCCTCAATAGTAACATGGAGCTAGGAGACTCACGGTGAAGTCAGGAAATTTAATCTGTTATTGTTACTATTTATATCCATTTTCAAAGCATGTAATAATGTATGCAAGTATTCTGGTGTTACCAGATTCTGTTTATACCTCTCCAATCCACACTTTAATTAGCACACATCAATCCAACTTTAATTGAACCAGATGTCAACTTTATTCATAAATCAATTTGAACTGTAAAGTAAATACAATGAATTCATCAAAATATTGAAAAGATGAGTGGGAGTTTGAAGCTGGATAAAATGCAAGAAATAATAAAGAGCAGGGTTCCCAAATTTCTGCAGAAAGTAAACATATAGTAACAGTTAGCATGTAGCATGCAGCAAGATGATACTAATGAAATCCTCAAATTGGATTATATTTAAGGATATTCAAATTTTCTCTTAGGGTATTATGCAATCCCTGCCCCCCTCATTATAAGGACCAATCTTGGGGAATAAAATATAAGGTTATATCCAACTTTAATTGAGAATACTTTGTCTTCTCAATGAGATTCCCCATTTCTTTCTACTTCCCACAATACATGTCCCATGTCTGCCCTGAACATTACTGAAATGGGAAGCATGAAATCACCCAAAACCAATGATATGAGGGAATTGTTTCATTCTATCTAATATTAGGACTCTCCTTAAATGGACTTGCATGTTCAGTTCAGTAAGTTATTTCATTATAAATTGTCGCCTGTAATGATCTATTGTTGGTGACCTCTGTACCCAAATCAATTATAGCAAATTTCAAACCTTTATCGTCAGTGCACAACATGTGTACAATGAGATTGGCTTAGCCTCCCTTAGTGCACCCCCCCAACACAATACAACTCACAGTGAAGACGAAAAATCCCTAACCCAATAAATCATATTAACAAACACACAGCCCTATTTCACCAATGTGAACATGTTGCACGTTGCCCTGGTCCCGCAAGTCCATCGTACGACGTAGTTGTTATGTTATTTCGCATTCAGGAATCTGACAGCCCATGGATTAAAACTGTTCTTCAGCCAGTTTGTTTCTATATCTCCTTCCCAATGGCAGGAGGATAAAGGGTGTGAGTCGTCCTGGAGGATTTTCCTCACTCCTCTAAGGCAATGTGCACTAGCGATCTCATCTAACGGTATAAGGGGACAACCCACAATGTTTTGTGCTGTGCTCACCACCACCTTCTGTAATGTCTTCCTATCCACGGCTGTCAAGCCCACATACTATACCGTGATGCAATAAGTGAGGACGCTTTCTGTTGTGGACCGGTAAAAGGAGGGCAGCCATTTCTCAAGGGCAAGCTTATGAAAATGTACAGCTAAAGTGTAAAGTTTAGTTAATTCATTATATTTGGTCAATTTGTACCACATTCCAAGTAAATTGTGAGACGAGAGCTGTTGGTTTCCTTATTTCCTCAGATATCTGACTGATTACAGGTCTCTAAACACTATCACTTGGCTGATTTAATTTACAAAAACAACTGTTTCCTGGAATATACCAATTCAGGCTACAGGGGGAGGATGTAGAGACTTCCTGCATAATGGGGGGGAGGGGAATCCAATAGCTAGCATTTCTGAGAATTATAGTAAACATTCAGTTTAATGGATTGTAAAGAAATGATTCATCTTCAATAGATACCATATTTTTCAGAGTATAAGACACACCTTCTCCCCCCTCCCCAAGGGTGAAAATCTGGGTGCGTCTTATACACTGAATACAACATTTTTAGCCTCCCGAAACCCCGTCCCCTTCACAAAAATGTGAAGAGGGTTTGGGAGGCCTGCAAAGTGCTCCTGGGGGCTGGGGAGGGCAAAAACGAGTAAAAAATGGGTCTTTTTGCCTGTTCCCCCCCCCCAGCCCCCTGGAGCACTCTACAAGCCTCCCAAAGCCTATGCATGCCCTGTATTTTTGCAAAAAACGGGCCTGTTTTTTGCTCATTTTTGCCCCAGGAGTACTTTGTAGGCCTCTCAAACTCTCTGCATGCCCTGTTTTTCACAGAAAATATCGCATGCAGATGGTTTGGGAGGCCTGCAGAGTGCAAAAGCTTTTTTAAAAAAATTACCTCTTCAAAATCTTGATACGTCTTATAGTCCGAAAAATATGGTACTTAGTTCACTAACATTGAAAAGTACATATTATTTGATCAAAATGAAAGAGGGTTATGAATATTTAACAGATGTTGACACCCAATATGGCAAATTCAAATGGACAGGAATGAAGTTTGGATTTACTAATTGCCCCTGGAGTCTTCTCCAGATTCATGAATTAAATCTTTTCTGGTACTTTGAACAAATAAGTAGAGGTGCACTGATGGTGAGTACAAACTGATTTTTCTCCACAAAAGTCCCATCTTTGCATGAGACTCTTATCACAAATATCTTAGAGCACTTCCCAAACTTTTTATGAAGTTGGAAACATGATTGGTTGATTTTCTCCAATGGGGATTATTTGGGTTAGTGAATATGTACAGGTGGAATACAAATGGATTCTACAGAAATAAGGTCCATGTTTTCTAGGTCCAAATGTGAAGGGTGTCCAAATCTTTCTGGTCTTTGCAATATCTGTAGAATTAGCCCCAATTTTGCTGAATACACAAGACCACACTCTCAACTTCAAAAGAAAGGACATAAATTTAAATTATCTACTGAACAGCAAGCCACTTATCAGGATTTTTTTTTTAAAAAATCTTCTCTCCCCAAGCCCCTGCTCAGACATTTGAATCCCTCTCGTCCCTTTGATGTGCAAACAGATGCCTCAGACTATCTTAGGGTTAATCTCCTTCAAGCTTCAACAAAGGGAAGACGGAATTTTTTGCCTTGTGTATTTTATTCCAGCTTTTATACCTGATTCCAGGTAAAAGGAATTATGGCATTTTTAAGAGAGCTGCTTGAGATAAAAGCAGCAGCATTCCATTAATGGAGATGTTCGTTGGAAGGAGCACCTATCGAGTGTAAGTACTCAAGTGCACCTAGATCTCAAAAATTTAGGGTACTTCCCAAAAACACAAGTGCTCACACCCTGTCAGATCAGATCAATGCAATTTTTCTTCCATTTCAGTGGTTCGTAGTGCCTATATTCCAGGGTCACAGAAGAAGCTACTGTGTAAACTTGAATGCAATCCCTCTTTCATAGTCTTGAAGCTGAACAACTTTGTCCCTCTTCTAACCATGCACCCTCCAGAAAGGTTGGAGCCAGGAATGCAGGATGGGGTTAGATTGCAACAATAGGATCTATATGTCAGGACTCAGATGTATCATCTCCAGGGCAACTTACAGCATGATTTGTTCCCCTTTTTTTTATAACTGACAGACAATTGTTTCATAATGGTATTTTATATGTTCTCCTTTGCATAAGAGAAGATATATTGCAACTTTGCTATGACAGTAGAAATGCTGGACAAGAGGAAGTGTTTGAAACTGCCATGGGGATTGACAGAGTCTGGCAGTCAAGAATTAGAGGTGAAGTCAAGGTCCATGTTTCATCCTGCCATGTCTGTTGATGGACCAAGGGGGCCTCGTTAAATCAAACAGTTTAATTTAGGGCCCTCCCCTCCCCCTCCTGAGACACAATATCCATGGATTTTTACTACCAGTCTTCTACATATAAAAGGGTATAAACTATTTTTGCTGTAGTGGATTTGTTTACCAAAAAGCTCGTTTCATTCTTGGCAAAGGCTTCCCTTTTACTCAGAAAACTATACAACTCTTTCTGCAGCCTGTTTTGAGTACGGGGACTTGGATCATGGCTCTCAACTTGCATCCAGGTTTTGCGGGGATCACCTTCGGTTGTGTTGTATCAATTTGTCGTTGTGTCATTAGCTAGGCACTATTGGATCACTGCAGAACACGAAGCAACCATCTATGTCTCTTAACCCCAGAACATTTGGAATAAACTGTTGCCTTTTGCACCTTTGTCTATAACTCAATTCACTCCTCCATAGGTATGTCTCCTTTTCAGGCAGTTTATGGCTATCTGTGTTTTGTTTGCAGGATAAGCCTCCTGTAGGGTTAAATAGCAACAGCACTTAGACTTATATGCTGCTCCATAGTGCTTCACAGCACTCTGATTTACAAATGTCAGCATATTGCCCCAACAAGCTGGATCCTAATTTTGCCGACCTCAGAAGGATGGAAGGCTGAGTCAACCTTGAGCTGACCAGGGTCGAACTCCAGGCTCTGGGCAGAGTTATCCTGCAATATTGCATTCTAACCACTGCACCACCATAGCTCCATCCTTAAATGCATCCATCGTATGTTACTGCTTGATTAGTGATCAGATACTACTGCTACCAACTGAGGATATGGGTTAAAGCAGCATGGCAGAACCTTTTTTTAAAAAATTGCACTGAGAGCTGTTCCTTATTTCCCTGGTCTGCTCCCTCCTGATTGAGTAAATTTCCTGTTAGCTGTGAAGCAAGTCCTCTCATGGTTGTTCCTTTTGGACTACTTGTTCACGTGACTTGGCCTAAGCACTATACCTATGTTAATAGTTGCTCAATCCAAAGGGCAACAGGAACTGCCCATTTTCTTAATAGCATACAACTCTCATAGCTGTATGCTTCCGTGACCCTTATTCCAAATTGAAAGCTCAGAAGAGTCATCTGACCAGCTCTTACTGAATCTTGCCATAAATATTACAACACCGCTTCTCACCGAACAGATTGTCTGCTGTCGCACACTGTGTGGTTTGAGAGCAGTAAAAGTTGAGTAAACATTGCAGCTAACAATGAGTCAGTGTTTTAAGTTCAGTTCCAGGCAGCGCATTAATCTACCATACCCTGAATGTAATCTTTCAAGCTCAGAACTATGCCTGTTAGCACTTTTTGTCACTATGAACTAAACTCTACATCCACTTTTATAAAAATTTTGGTACTTTCCTTGCTCCTTGCATATTTCCACACATTATTATCATGCTTCTTAATGCTCAGGAGAGGTCCCAGAGCTTTAGTTGAAACAAAGGAACACCAGGCCTGTGAACCATCCAGAACTGTGCTCAGAATTTTCCAGCTCTGGCACTCTCTAAATCAGGGATATCAAACTCGATTTCATTGAGTGCCACATCAAGGTTGTGTTTGACCTGGGTATGGGGGTGCATGCCCAGGGGTGGAGGGAATGCCCAGGATGGGCCTGGCCAGCTCGACTCAATGAAGCTCCGTTTTTGGCCACTATGGCCTTCTGCAGCCCTCTGCCAGCAAAAACGGAACTTGGGGAGGTTGCGTGTGGCTCTGGCAGAGGGCTGCAGGAGGCCATCACGGCCAAAAACAGCTCAGGTGAGCCGAGCGTGGCCCTCCCAAGCTCCATTTTCGATGGGAGAGGGTTGCAGGAGACTGTCATGGCTGAAAACAGAGCCTCAATGTGTGATGTCGAGTTGGGCACGCCCACCTGGCACGCCCACACACATCCTGGCTCCCCAGGTCAAATACAACCCTGATATGGCCCTCAATTAAATCGAGTTTAACACCGGTCCTTCACTGTTTCCAGGGTGGCTCCATGGGCCAGATCTAAGCACCATTTGGGCGGATCCAGCCCCTGGGCCTTGAGTTTGACACCCCCTGCTCTAAATTAATTGGATTATGAGTCTGATTGCCAGTTATTTAAAATTGGTGGGAACACTTCTAGAGCACATTACCCTAGGTAAGGTTGGGATACATAGATAGATAAGATCTATATATCCAGAAAGACAGCTTTTTTCGTATTTCATTGCTAGCATGATAATTAACAGACTAACATATTTGTAAGGGACTTTGGCGGTCTTCTAATCCAACCCCCTGCTCAAGCAGGAGATCCTATATCATTTGAGACAAATGGCTGCACATTTGCTTCTTAACAACCTGCAGTGATGGGGCATCCTCAAGTTCTGAAGACAAGTTGTTCCACTGATAAATTGTCTTTACTGTCAAGAAATTTGTCCTTACTTCTAGATGAGTTTTCTCCTTGATTAGTTTCCATCCATTGCATCTTGTCTTGCCTTCAGATGCTTTATAGAATAGGTTGACCTCCCTCTTTTTTCTGGTAGCCCTTTAGATATTGGAACACTGCTATTATGCCACCCCTAGTCCTTTTTTTATTAGACTAGACATAACCAATTCCTGCAATTGTCCTTCATATGTTTTAGCTTGCAGTCTCTTAGTCATCTTTGTTGCTCTTCTCTGCACTCTTTGTAGAGTTTAAACATATTTTTTAATATTGCAGGACCAAAACTGGATGCGATATTCCAAGTGTGGTCTTACAAAGGCATTATAAAGTGGAACTAACACTTCACATGATCTTGCTCAGATGTTGCAAAATTGACATGACACCTTGTTAGAATTCTGATCCAAAGATGAGGCAGAACCCAAAGAACCATAAACTAGGTTTCTTCAATGCTTGGGTCCTGGTAGCAGTATTTGTGTCAGAGGCTCAGACCTCAGCCAAGAACCTAAGGAGTTCAGGATCCAAAAGGGAGAAAACAGTGGTGGGAGTCAAATAATGTAACAACCAGTTCTCTGCCCTAATGATTTCTTCCAACAACTGGTTCTCCCAAAGTGGTGCGAACTGGCTGAACCCCACCACTGGGTAGAGATTCTTTGGAAGAAATGGATCTCCTGAGAAGAAAATCTAATGAACAATAGGATCCAGTCACAGAGGTATAAAAGTCTTTAGGATGGCCTCAAGCCATTAACTGGGGCAACATCTCCATCCCATTTGTATTGTATCCTGCTCATCATGAGCCACAGCGTGGCAGTGGTTAGAGTGCAGGACTGTAGGCCACTTCTGCTGACTGCCGGCTGCTTGCAATTTGGCCATTCAAATCTCACCAGACTGGAAGAGTTAAGATTGGAGGGGGGAGGGTTTCCACACCCCCCCTCGGAAAAGCGGCATTCGTAACATCTCTCTCGCTCGGAGGAGAGAGAGAGAGAGTTAAAAACCTACTTTCACTTCCTTTAAGTAATGGGAGAATGACTTTTTATTACAATTGCGAGAGAAAGGATGGCTGAGTTGAGTTTTTTAAACTATTTATGGGAACTTTTGACTTGTTGCTTTCTGACCTCCTGTGAAGGCTGAGCCAAGATGGCCAACTTCCTCCTTCTTCCTTGCCTTTACGAATGAAGTTCCTCTCTTGAAAGATTTTCTGGCTTTGTACTATTACACACCCCAGAGACCTCCAGGAGCCTCTGCTACCACATATTTCCCTTGGATTTGGAATATTTGATTCAATTATTTGGCTTGGAGCTGTACAAGAAGACTAACATTCTCTTCTGGACTTGCCTGCCTTGCGATCTCTCCCGGTTGTGCTTTTCCACAGATGCCATTTCTTTGTACAGACTTATAGCTATCTCTGAGTTTCATAATGGGCCCTAAAAAATTACCACCTGGTAAGGCATCCTCGGCCCCGACATCTTCTACGTCCAGCCCGATTACTCAACAGACACAATTGGTGTCATTTCTACAACCTAAAGCTCCCGAAGAGAGTCCAAAGGATTTATCTGTTCACCAAATGCTTCAAACTCTTTTAAAGGGACAGGATGAATTGAAAAAACAACTGACAGAACTAAATGACCAGCTCAGAGAAACGCAACAACAAGCTACACAAAATAAACAGAGAATAGGTGTACTGGAGGAGGGCGCGGCTGGGATGAGGGAGGAGGTTAAGACAATTCAGAAGGGGAATATAGAATTTGAAAACCATATGATAAAGATGGAATTTGAAAGGATATCTTTTTTCCTTAGATTCCAAAACTTGCCAGAAACGGAGAATGAAGATCTTAAAGAGATTATGACTACAATCTTAGCAGAATACATTAAAAGAGATAAACAACAGCTATGGTGGGATATTGATCTGATTTATAGGATCAATTCAGCATACGCTAGAACACACAATGTTCCAAGGGAAATCCATGTTAAATTTCTTAGAAAGACTACAAGAGATGAGATCCTATGAGCTCAAAGGGGGGAACCACTAAAATATAAAGACAAAGAAATAACCATTCTTAAACAGATTCTGAAGAAAGTAAGAGATAAGAGGAAAAAATATTCCTCTTTAGCAAAGAAATTATATAATAAAGGAGTCTGGTTTAGATGGTTATTGCCAGAAGGTATGCTGATTTTCTGGGAGGGCAGCAGAATTAGAATTAATACAGTTGTGGAGGCGGAGGCTTTCATTAAAAAACACAATGCCCTCCTAGACGAAACAGGGGACAGTACACAAGATATGAAGGAGGGAGGGGCCGAGGCTCTGCCAGCAGACAGGGGGGAGGATGCAACACTGAGAAGACTCAGGTCACAAAAATGAGCTGAAACATTATTGCAATTGTTGTTATAATGTAATTGTTGGAAGTGATACAAAAAATGATTGAAGATACTGATGATTTAATGTAAAATCAAAAACTGCCAATGTTTATTCAAATGTTGATGTTTTCCTATTTTTCTTTGTAAAAGTTGCGAGATTTGGGGGGATTACCACCTTCCGCATGATGTAGTTGTCAAAAAAATTTATACTTTTTTCTACCCCTTTTCCTTAAAACATTTGTATAAACCAATAAAAAAAATTTTTTAAAAAAAAAATCTCACCAGACTCAAGGTTTGCCCATCCTTCCATCCTTCCAAGGTGGGTAAAATGAGGACCCAGATTGTTGGGGGCAATAGGCTGACTCTGTAAACCTCTTAGAGAGGGCTGGAAAGTACTGTAAAGTCTAAGTGCTATTGCTATCTGGTTCCTTGCCTTGCACCTCTTTATCTCTGATTCAAACTATATGCATGTGATCATTCCCTATTTGCTTTGTGTGTTGTGTTACTTATTTTTGGGTTAGCTCCTGATTACATCCCTGGCTTCCCAGGATTAATATACTGCTTCAGTAATCTGATTACAGAAGCTATCCTTGCCTCTACATTTGCTGGATCTAGAACAGGACAGAACTCCTTAAAGTTGGTGCAATTGTACTTCCATTGCAGAAGTTTCTCTGCTGCTGACATAACAGCTGTAAAATAAAAAATGGCAGAAATGCCGTTCCCCCCCCCCCCACTTTAATTATTTACGGTATTTAGCATATGGCATATCATACATGGACTTGCAATATATATTAACATTTAAGCTAGATTTTTTTAAAAAACACAATAAAATATGAATGTTGCCAGTCTTTGAACTTTTCTTTTTCAAATCATATTGTATCAATATATATCAGTAGGATAGGTAATAAATTAAGAAGTAAAACAGGATAGGATTCGGGAGACAATAAGTCAATAAAAGTTGCTGGTATTGAAGTCAGGCGATTTGCATTATATCAACTATTAATCAACTTATTTTGCTGTTGGAAGGAATAAAATAAACACTTCTCAGAATAACTTAAATAAGTCTGCAGTTTAAACTTGTCCTGATAAAGGCAATATCAAAAACAGAAGAGAAGATATTAAAAAGTTTAAACTCTTTCTTGAATAAAAGGTCCATAATAAAAGTTAAGTTCAAAATCTGAAAAAGCTGTTTTTATGCATAATAGCAAAATGCTAATATGTCTTCCATTAAAAAAAAAACCTTCTCCAAAGATATTAGAAACTAAATCAGAAAAATGAAGAAATCTTACATGCAGTTCAGCACTTTTTCTGACTATTTCATTTAGTTTCCCAAAAGTAAACCATATTTACTATTACTAGGGAGGCTAGAGAAAAGAAAGTCCATATTATTAAGATCTAAAGATAAGAAGGTCAAAAATAAGAAATAAAATGATGACTATAAAGTTTTGCAAATAAATTTAATTTAAGATTAATTTTCACAGCGGTTCTTATAAATATAAATTAAGTCAGCCATGAACTTGCTCCCACGTATCTCTCCACACCTTCGTGACAGAAAGATGAAGCAACAGCTGGGGATCAACTTCATATCCCTTGAGTCACAATATGAAGAGGGCCCATGAATCATTTTAAAATAACGTGATGAAGGGTGTAACCTTTGTCTCATTTCTAGCCCAAAGTGAAGGTAGCTTAAACTTATATTTAACTATTCCTGTTTTAGAGTACCGTTTTCACTTTCCTCCTAATACAAGGGTGTCCAAACTTGGCATCTTTAAGACTTGTGGACGTCAACTCCCAGAATTCCCCAGCCAGCTGGCTGGGGAATTCTGGGAGTTGAAGTCCACAAGTCTTAAAGTTGCCAAGTTTGGACACCCCTGTCCTAATACATTTTTTTTTGGCCATGGATACTATCCTGCATACTTCCTTGACAACGTGCTTGATGACAGAGTAATGAGATCTGCCCAGTTTCTACTGGCTACATTAGACTGTTGTGAGCATGCTCCAGAGTTGCTCACTGGGTAATGTCTTGGGTTGTAGAATAGACTGGACACCTGGGCTTTTACAGAGGGATCTACCTGCTAGTGACTGATCACCCCTTTTGGAAGCACAGATTAGATTAGGCATTACGTGGGCTTCTTCTACATACAGATTTAGTGTTCTGATAAAACAATACTTGGCTTGTTTTTTAAACATGGGTCTAATGTTGAGAAGCTGTATTTAAAAAAAGCAAACAGGACAGTGTTATTCTAGGTTGCTTAGAAAGCTGTTTTAAACCAGAAAAGAAAACTGAGTTTGACCATCTGACTGTTACCCAAATGAATGCCTTATATGTTTTCATACAATCATAAAATGTAAGGTTGGAAGTTGATCTTGGAAATCCTTTAGTCCAAACTTGTCCACTGCAGGAATCTACCATGATACGTGGGCATCCATACTTTGTTTAATTCATTGCCTTCTCTATTCCATGGTTGAACAGCTTTTAACATAAGGAGTTATTTTTACCATCAGGAGTTATTCATCTGCATCTTTCCGTTCAACCCTATTGTCTCTTGTCCTGTATTCTGAGGAGGAATGTTCTATCTTCCACATGGCAGCCCTTTAGGTACTTCCGTGTCTCCTGAAGTTTTCTCTTCTCCAGAATAAAGCACAGCCTGTGCTTATAACCAATCTTTATATGATTCCCCCCCTCGAGCCCATTATCATGTTTATGGTTCTCTTCCGAACACATTTTAACTTATCAATATCTTTCCCAAAACGTGGCTTCCAGAATCGAATAAAATATTCTAGCTGTGACCTAAGCATCAGAGAATAGAGTACGTGGATGTTTGTTATTGTAGCCTAGAATTACAATTCCTTTGCCCACCACCTTATTTCGGCAGCTCCATCACTATTGGCTCTTGTGCTGTCAGTGATCCACCAAGACCTCCGGTACATTTTCACATGTATTGATGCACAAGATGCTTCCCCATCCCACATCCAGGCCTTTGATTGTTTTTCTTCCGAAATGTAGGGTCGTGGTGATTCATCATGAATCTTGAGACTTCCCTCAAGGGAGTTTGTTATTCTTCTATCTTTGTAACCCATGACTTCAGTTAATATTTTCTAGATCCTCAACCATATCCGTTTCCTGTGCTTCTGTTGACAATGAATTTTGCATACCACATGCTTGACTGTTTTCAGTGGGGTAGGGAACAGCAGCAACATTTTGCATACCCCATAGGCTATTTCCATTAGCTACATCCAACTGTTGCCAACCACAAATTGGAGTCTCTGATCACTTGGTGACAGCACTGCCATTCATTTGCAGCAAACCGCAGTTACAGTGCACTGCAGAATAAGCCGAGTGTTGCAAGTACGCATTCACACATCATTGTCAGTGACACAAGGTGCAGGACTGGGATGCTAGGTGAATTAAGAGGAAGCCCCTCTTTACAGTCTCTCCTCTGTGATCTGTCAGTCAGACTATTTTTTTAACACAAATCTAACCCACTTTCAAAAAACACTCAACTCATTTTTTAAAAAACAAATCTGTTATGTAGGACTTTACAGAGCTGACCTGTTTGTTTTGTGAAGTAGGACTCTGTCAGTATATGTGTGTGTGTGTGTGTGTGTGTGTGTATTTGTGTTACAACCCCTGGTATGCCCAGGTTCGAATCCCAGTAAGGGTATGGCTAGCTGATGAGAGCTAAATAGCTTGAAATAGATCTATACTAGTCTCCCTTTATTTATTTATCACCACAAATACAACATATATAAATAGGTTGAAATAGATCTATACTAGTCTCCCTTTATTTATTTATCAGCACAAATACAACACAAATATAAAAAGGCAACATTAAAAATAAAAATATGATTTTCTGCCTGGATGGTCCTCTTTAATGAGCCGAAGGACAGAAAGGGGGAGTAGTGAGCTCCCTCCCATATTTGAGCATACCAGGGATTGTAACACAAATACATACATACGTACGTACGTACGTACGTACGTACGTATGTATGTATCATAAAGGGCTGGTATGATTGAGTCTAGTCCATAGTCATGTAGATCAGCAAAAACTAGGTGTGCTTGACTCCAATCTCCCTGGCTGGATAATTATGGGGAATAAAATAATTATGGGTATGCACATACTCTTCTGCTTGGGTGGGAGATTGGTCTAGATGACCTACAAGGTCCCTTCCAACTCTGTTCATCTGTATCTTCAGAAAGAGACTCCACTTCCTAACATTCCTGCATAAATTAATGGTTAATTGTTAGGCATTTCAGCAGAGCTGTAACTTACTTAAATATAGTTGTAAAAATATACAAAAGATTAAAAAGCTATCCTGGCAATCTAAGGAGAGTCCAATAAGAGTTAAAAGAGGAGTGGTTTAGTCACCTATGCTTGAACTAGAGTCATTTGAAGGATATGATGTAAAACTGTAATCTCCAAACCACAAGTTGCCTTGGGGCAGTCCCTTAAACAGTGAAATTTCAGGAAGATTGTCTGGAAATTGTGGTTGAAAGCATGACATCTGAAGGTTAAGCACTGGAGCCACAGATTCTGTGCTGTATTTTTGGGAAAGGCTGACCTTTCTCTGCTTGCATGAGAGACTGACCGTCAGGGAGAATGCCACAACTGCTATCACGATAAGAAAGAAGACAGAGAAAACCAGAAGGCAATAGGTCATGCAACCCCCCACCCCCACCCCCCAACGAAAAAAAACCCCATGATTCAAGTGTGGAATTGGAGATGATAATTTTGTGGCTGCATTCATAGAATATGCTGAACCTATTTATTTATTTCAATGTATTTGATTTGATGATTTGATTTCCCAGTAGCTGAAGCACCCAAGATGGCTAAGAATCAATGAAATGTAAAGCATCAAATATACAGACAGACACAGAGACACTTCAAAGAAATAATTTAAAATCAAATATTAATAGATTAAGGCCAGGTGAAGCAGATAGATCTTAAGGACTCTTAAAGGCAGAGAATAAGTGTGCAACATAGTGTGTCTTTATACCGGTGTTTCTCTACTTTGGACACTTGAAAATGTCTGGACCAACTCTATGGCTGGATGGGGACATGGCTGGGAGTTGAAGTCCACATATTTCAATTGCAGAAAATACGACTTCAGCAACAGAGTGGACAATGCCTGGAATTCACTACCTGACTCTGTGGTTTCATCCCCAAACCCCCATAACTTTAACCTTAGACTGTCTACTGTTGACCTCACCCCATTCTTAAAAGGTCTGTAAGGGGCGTGCATAAGCACACCAAGGTGCCTACCATCCCTGTCCTACTGTCCTCACTTATTCATATCCATTTCCTCTATTCATAATCATGTTTATACTTATATCTGTAGGAAGTTATCACCCACCCCTCTCCTAGAAGAATGAAATATCCTGGGAAATATTGAAAAGGCAGAATATTATATTTCGCTGGATAAGAAATGGAGAAATATGTTTTTAGGCAGGAAACAGACTCACTCTTAATAGCCCCCCCCCCTTTGGCAATGGGCCATTAAAAAGCCTGAGCTAGTCTACACTGCATAACAAAGGTAGGATTAGCCTGCAACAGAAATTCACCACATGGCATCTGGGAACTCAACCAAGCTTGGGACTCAAAAGACACACAACCTACAAAGTTAGCTAAGATCCCCCGCCTCTGGGAGTCTGACAACCAATCAGAATACATTTCTTACGCAGGAACAGGAAACAGAGAGGTGAGGCCGATAGAGAGTATAAGAAACTCAAGAACTCTCAGCAAGCCCCTTTTTCTCTCCTTTCTTCTTCATCCAACATCTGAAAGCATGTGACCCACATTTTCTGTTCAAGAACTCAAGCCATGTGATCCTGTGTTCCATTAAACCATCTTTCCAAGCAGCCTCCATGTTTCCTGTGTCTTTTTCCCCACTTGGAACTGAATCCAGAAGGACATTTCTTCCAACATATCTGTTATACATGCTTGACAAAATAAATAAAATTTAATTTTAAAAATCTTCAAGGGGCCAAGGTTGGGAAACACTACTTTGTACTGTGCCTTTCTTAGCCTAGGTAGGAAATATCCTCTTCTGCTTGCCAAGGAAGTAAGCCTCTGTGACAGCAGGGACATCTTCAGTAGGACCTCTTCTGTAGATCTGAATGCCTGCGTGGGCTCATAATGACAGATGGGAAGGTGCTCTACTCTAAGCCATTTAGGTTTTAACACCAGCATCTTAAATGGAAAACTTTCAATGTTTTAATATACTTCATCGTGAGATACCTGTATCTTGTACCGATAAGCAGCCTAGCTATTATATTGTGCACTATTTTCGACCTAAGCTCAGTGCAGCTATTAGGCTGAGTATACATTTGGAATTATGCCAGGTAATCTGACTCATTTAACATTTGCCCTCTGTCTGCCTCCACCTTTCAGCAAAATTACCTTGGCCCTGTCTTTTTTTTTTTTAACCTCATGACTTTGTTTCCTTTCCCACAGAACCACTATAGCAGCTTCAGAAATAAGGTTGATTGCTAGATGGCTGCAAAATCTTTCTCTTGGCATCTATAGGGAGGTTGGCAGCCCTGTATGGTGCAGTAGCTCTACTCCTAATATCCTGTAGGATCTAACTGAGGGATAATAAGAATACAGCTAAGCTTCTGCCAGCTGCTCACAACTTAGGAAGCTGGATTCTCACAGTCTCATGTGTCAGATTTATGGAAGGGAAACATGAATTAGGTTACAGAATCCTGAAAACCACATATGCGTCATGTAGCTCCCATTTTATGTTGCATATGACTATGTTAAAGTGGGGTCTCTTCGATCCTTTTTTAAATTACCTCTTGACGCAGGGAAGGAAGGAAATCAAACCGATGGCCTTCAAGCTGTTCTTCCTCTTGACAGCTGCCAATGAAAGTTTTAAGAGTCTACTACATGGCTTTCTCACTTTATCCTAGGCAATGGTGGGTTCCTACTGGTTTGGACGAACCGGTAGTGGTTTGGCGGCCTGGGTCATTGAAACCGGCAGCGACCAAGGCCTGCCACGCCCCCAAACTGGTTCTCCAGGTGGAACCATCACTTCTGCACATGTGCAGAAAAATTTTTATTGCATTGGGCATGCGCACGCAATGCACACATGAGCAAACCGGCATTAGTACCTGCCGGAACCCACTCCTGATCCTAGGGTTACATTCCCCCAAAGCCTCATGTAAAGCAAGACACTGAACTAACGTAAAAAAGGGGGGCTGTGGAATTGATGTAAAATTTTAAACTCAAATGTGCTCATAATTTTTAGACTATTGTTCTTACACATTATGTTATTCACTCTGTCAAGGACCTAGGAGTACTCATCTCAAACGATCTAAGCCCCAAAGCTCACTGTAACAGCATTGCCAAAAAGTCATTAAGAGTTTTAATTTTGTGAAGTTTCTTCTCTGGTAACATTGTATTGCTAGCTAGGGCATACAAAACCTTTGCCAGACCAATTCTTGATTGCAGCTTGTCGGCTGGAATCCGCACTGCATAACGGACATTAATACGATTGAGCAAGTCCAGAAATATCACGAGAAGAGTACTTCACTCCTCTACTCACAATAGAATCCTTTATGCTACCAGGCTCAAACGTTTGGGCTTGGAAAACCTGGAATTGTGCCGCCTACGATCTGACCTAAGCACAGTACACAAAATTCTCTGCTACAACGTCCTACTTCAGCTTCCACCACAATAATACACGGGCAAACCATTGATACAAACTCAAGCTAAACCTGTCCAAACTCGATTGCCGAAAACACGACTTCAGCAACAGAGTGGTCAACACCCGGAATGCTCTACCTGACTCCATTGTTACATCCTCCAACCCTCACAGCTTCAACCTCAAATTATCTACCGTGGACCTCACCCCATACCTAGGAGGTCTGTAAAGGGGATGTGCATAAGCGCACCAGCATGCCTACTGTCTCTGTCCCACTGTCCCCATTTATTTGTATTCATTTCTTTCGTTCATGTCCATGTTTATATTTATACCTGCTATTTTGTATATGTTTGACAAACTGATAAATACAAATACCTGTTTTCCCCCCTTACGCTGTGTTCTACATATTGTGAAAACGTGTTCTCCATCTTTTCCGCAGCTGAATGTATAATTCATGTGTTTAGCACTGCAGACAAAGAGACAAAATGAATCACAGCACCGCAACGTTTATTCCCGTTATTATGTTGCACACAAGAGATTCACTCAGGTTGGAAGCTTGGCCTGGGGCTGAGAATGCTTCATTAGCTTCAATGTAGTATGTCCAAAGTAGTTTCTAGGTTATTTTCCTTTTTCCTTTTGAATAAGAGCATTGAACAAGATATTGATGGCCATTTTGACCCCAGAGTAGCAGCAATCGCAACTATTGCAAGAACAAAAGTAAGTGGAAGACAGGATGCAGAGGTAGAACACTGCATGATGATTAATGTGTGAGTGAGGACAAAAAGGGGTTTGGGTGGAAGTGGGCAAATGTTCAAGCAATTTTGGCAGGAAGAAGACTTGGCATGTTTCCGGACCTCAGGCACAAATGGATGATGCTAGCACAAATTGCATAATAATGATTCCCCCCCCCCACACACACACACACATAAAGCAAATAGTGTAGTAGCCAATTTGCATAAAGTGAGGGAAACCTTTCCTAGAGTAGCCGATGTTGCCAAGACCTGCTAATAAGAAAGCAAAAATTCTATATGTGTGTGTGTGTTTGTATATAGAGAAGAGAATAAAATACAATAGCAGAGTTGGAAGGGACCGTGGAGGTCTTCTAGTCCAACCCCCTGCCTAGGCAGGAAACCCTATACCATTTCAGACAAATGGCTATCCAACATCTTCTTAAAGACTTCCAGTGTTGGGCATTCACAACTTCTGGAGGCAAGCTGTTCCACTGATTAATTGTTCTAACTGTCAGGAAGTTTCTCCTCAGTTCTAAGTTGCTTCTCTCCTTGATTAGTTTCCACCCATTGCTTCTTCTTCTGCCCTCAGGTGCTTTGGAGAATAGTTTGACTCCCTCTTCTTTGTGGCAACCCCTGAGATATCGGAACACTGCTATCATGTCTCCCCTAGTCCTTCTTTCTATTAAACTAGACATACCCAGTTCCTGCAACCGTTCTTCATATGTTTTAGCCTCCAGTCCCCTAACCATCTTCGTTGCTCTTCTCTGAACTCTTTCTAGAGTCTCCACATCTTTTCTACATCGTGGAGACCAGAACTGAATGCAGTATTCCAAGTGTGGCCTTACCAAGGCATTATAAAGTGATATTAACACTTCACTTGATCTTGATTCTATCCCTCTATTTATGCAGCCTAGAACTGTGTTGGCTTTTTTGGGAACTGCAATATGTATGTATGTATGTATGTATGTATGTATGTATGTATGTATGTACGCATGCATGCATGCATGCATGTGCACACACACACGTTGAAGAAAATTCTACAATCAATAGTCCTTGATTTATGACCACAATTGAGCCCAAAATATCTATTGCTAAGTGAGACAGTTAAGAGAGTTTTTTGCTGTTTTACGACCTCTCTTGCCACTGTTGTTAAGTGAATCACTGCAGTTGTTAAATTAATGACACAGCTGTTAAGTGAATCTGGCTTCCCTATTGACTTTCCTTCTCAGAAGATCACAAAAAGTGACCACATAACCCCAAGGGCATTGCAACCATCCTAAGCATGAGTCAGTTGCCAAGAGTCTGAATTTTGATTACGGTACATGACCACTGGGATGCCACAATGGTCATAAATGTGAAAAATGATCATAAGTCATTTTGTCAGTACCATTGTTAACTTTGAATGGTCACCAAATGAACAGATGTAAGTCAAGGACTACCTATATATGCATGAGAGAACTGCGTGCGAGAGGTTTGTTTTACATCACTTTCATCACCAAAATAATATTTATTGGGAAGTCTTTGTACGTTGGATGCAGGGGGTGGGTTCCTGCCAGTTCTAACCTCTTCTATAGAAGAGGTTCCACAAATCTACCATGCCATTTAGAACCTGTTCCAGCTCCCACCCCCCGCCTGTCCACATCACACTTGCCCTGCCCGCCGCTCACTGATTGGCTGGCTCACCAATCGCCCCCCCCCCCGCCTCCAAGAGTCCTATCTAAACCTTAAAGTCTTAAAGCTGTCAAATTTGAACATCCCTGGGTTTTTTTCTAAAGGGTTAGAATAGAATAGAATAGAATATTTATTTCTAAGCCGCGCCCTCTCCCGAAGGATGCAAGGGTCTTGTAACTTGACAGCTTTAAGACTTGCACATTTCAATGCCAGAGTTCCTGAGCCAATATGACTGGAGGAGGAATTCTGGGAGTTGAAGTCCACAAGTCTTAAAGCTGTCAAGTTTGAACACCCCTGGGGTTTTTTTTTGTAAAGGTTTAGGGATGCAAGGGTCTTGTAACTTGGCAGCTTTAAGACTTGCACACTTCAAATGCCAGAGTTTCTGAGCCAACATTTTGGTTGCTAAGCAAGAGCGTTGTTAAGCGAATTTCACCACATTTTACAAGTTGGCCATGCCCACCCAGTCACATGACTGCCAAGCCACTCCCACTCGGTCACATGGCTGGCAAGCCACTCCCACAAAGCAGGTCACACCTACAGAAGAGGTTCTAAAAAAAATTGAAACCCACCACTGGTTGGATGGGTATATAGATAACACTCAAGCCATAAGAATTTTTCAGTTTGGTTTTAAAATCATCATTCCTCAATATATTCTTCCTTTTGGTAAGTCCTCCTTTCTGAAGGTATCTTAATAGAATTCTTGGCAACAACTGGCACTCAGGAACAGGACTTTTAAGTGATAGAGGTCGCCTTCCTGCCTTGGTTAGATTGGAAGTTGAAAGGAAGTGGACTCAGGAGTCATCTGCTTCCTTTCCTTGCGAAAAACAAGGGCTGGTCTTTTCGCCTGCACAGATACAATCTGCAAGAAGGTGAACAAAATGTGTATCATGACCCAAAGATACAAAAATATTTGCTGACGTTCCGGAGAGATAGTATTTTAGGTCAAAGCCTCAAGCAATTTAAGATGTGATTATTTAATAGCTTGCATTATGAAAGCAGTCAGTTTGCCCATTGCCTAAACCTGGCATTTGGATGTAAACACTTTCTATCTAAATGTAGGACTTCCCCAGCAGAAGACAGAATAACAGTCAAGACTGGTCAACTGATGCATGCAAAGTAGATTTTATTAACTTACGTATTTCTTTGAAAGATTGATGTAATCACTCATCTTACGTACCCCCACTCTGGACTGCTCATAAAATAATAAAAACATAAACTATAAAAACTCCTGATGTACCAAAGCAACAGCTTCCCATATGTACACATTCAATTATAGTGGGTACTAGCCTCACTCAGCTCCAAACCTTGTGGGAAGAGCCAGCTCTTCAAGGCCTTACCAAATCTCAGGGAGAAGAGTGTTCCATGGAGCAGAGTGTGAGGTTTCCAAAAGATGCCCTAATTAAATTGCGACACAGAGTCTACCTCAGAGAAGGTGCACTTCCTAGGTCCCCATGAGATCACAACATTTAAAGAAGGGACCTGGAGTGCACTCACACTATCAGACCTGGTGGAATGGGCAGATACTTTCCAGGAGAAGTCATCCTACCCATGAAAGATGCCATCCTACCCTTTGCATCTAGCTGCACAATGTATAAGGGCATGTCAGTATGTGACTCACTTCGGGCAGCAAATAACTGGTTCCATCACTCATGATACTCATTCTTCATCATGCTCTGGCAAGGGCTTGGTATTATGATAATAAATAAAATCAGTTTTTTACAGTCCTGAAATCTATCCATGCCTGCTGTAAAGGATGGGCAGATGCTACTGGGGGGGGGGGGGTTGTGAATAACAAGTTTAAAGAGAATTACTTACATTTATGTTTTGAGAACTTCCCAAACACAAACATCTGTCTGAGCCTGAGGCCTCATGGACAGACCAAGTGAAGAGACACTGCAAATAGTGGTGTATTATGTTTCTAGGATGATCATTGGGCAACAGATCTTTCAGCAATCTGCAAATCATAACAAACTGGGAAAACATTTGAGAAATGTTGCAACGATAGCACATTCTTGCAGCTTAACCCGATCACATATTGCTTTTGTGGACCAAGAGGAATTATACTGCTGGAGAGTTAGGCCAGCTCTATATTTATGTTCCTAGAGCCTTCTCAAGATCAAGCTGCCAAAATCTGACTGAAAATCACCAACTTTGGATAGCATGATTTTTGCCATTTGGACAGTGGGAGAAGCAAAAATTAGGATCTATTAGGGATGGCAGATTTAGCTTATTTAATTATTAGGTATTTTTTACTTTTCTTGTGGTAGTTCAAGGCAGCATATTAACCCTCTCTTCTCTAGTTGTCTCCACAATAATCTGATGAAATAAATTGGCTGGAGAAATAGTAACTGGTCCAAAGTTTCTCCCTCTCTCTTACCCTCCCTCCCCCCTCTCTTAATTTCCCCAACCCACAGAAAAGGGTTAAAAAGAGTCAATATGACATAGCAGGTATGATGTTGAACCAGAATTAGGGAGCTCCAGGTCAAGATTTCCGACAGGAAAACTCACTAGATGATTTCAAACTAGTCTCCCTCTCCCTCTCCTCAGAAGGTGATTGTACAGATAAAATAAATGTTTTTCTGTGAAATTATCTTGAGCTCCTGGAAAAAAAGGCAGACTATAGCTCAATCAATCAATCAATCAATCAATCAATCAATCAATCAAATAATATAGATAGTGTTAGATTGGGTAATGGATAGGCACACACAGGCTTAACGGTAACAACAGCTCTTTATTAAGTACAACAAGTGAGAACAATACAGTGAAGGTTGAGTCCGACAGCAGCCCTTTTATGGGGAGCTCTCAGACCCTTCGACCAATAGGATTAGACCTCTGTTCCCACCGGAACAGAGGACCTTGGTGGAAACCACTGTAGTTAGAACAAGTATCTAACACCCCTCCCCTCTTGGATGGAATAATCCTACTTGTTACATAGTTACGCAGGTAGACGGGCTTTTGAGTAGCTCTGCCTGACCTGCACAGTTCAGTAGGAGGGGTTTCCTTGGACAGGTCTGGCGGACCTGTTTGCTCCGCAGCTCCACTTGGTGGAAGCTCCTGGAAACTTTCACAGGCCGTGGCTGGAGCTTCTAGAGCCGGTTCCCTCGGAGCTCGCTGCGGGCCTGCAACATAACCAGATATGTTTCCCGGTACCCTCGGGCTTGAGCTGGCTGTGGAAGGAGTGAGTGTTTGCTCCATTTGGGTAGGGCTTTGGCTAACTCGTGCAGGAGTTATCTCTGGTTGTCTAAGAGTGGAGTTGGAGACGAGGCCACGGAGTTGGTCAATATGTCTTCTCCAATTCCTACCGCCCTCGAGCTCTAGGAGGTAAGAGCGAGGGCCGGTGATGCCTATCACTGTGGCAGGAATCCACAGAGTTCCCCCGGCGTAATTGTGGGTGTACACCGAATCCCCTATGCTAAATGTCCGATGAGGCAGAATAATTGGGGTGTAGCCGGTCTAAGTGGGACCTTAGCCGGTGACCCATGAGAAGCTCAGAGGGGCTTCTCCCTGTAGTGGCACTGGGTGTGATGCACTGAATTAGCAAATAGTGGTCGACCTGTGTTTGCCAATCTCCCGGGCCCATCCTAGAGAGGGCCTCTTTTGCAGATCTCACCATTCTCTCCGCCTGACCATTGGAGGCCAGATGGAATGGCGCAACCAGGGCATGCCTGATTCCCTGAGCTGCTAGAAAGGTCTCAAATTGCATGCCCGTGAATTGGGGTCCGTTGTCAGAGACCAAGACGTCGGGCAGGCCGTGTGTGGTGAAAAGTCTCAGTAGCACCTTGATGACCGCTTCTGCCATAGTGAAGGTCATCCAGACTACTTCTAACCATTTCAAGTAGGCATCCACAACTATGAGAAATGTCTGGCCCTGAACTGGGCCACCAAAGTCAATGTGCACCCTAAACCATGGTGCTTACGGTCGCTCCCACTCCTTAGCGGGCACCTCTGGGGGAGCTGGTCTGGACTCCTGGCACGGTGTGCAGGAAGCCACCCATTCTTTGATCTCCCTGTCCATGTTAGGCCACCACACATAACTCCTAGCCAAAGACTTCATCCTGACAATTCCAGGATGCCCTACGTATAAAGCCTCTAATACTGCAATGCGCAGTTTGGGTGGAACAACAACCCGGTCCCCCCACAGTAAACAGCCATTTACAACTGATATCTCATTGCGTTTGGCAAAATACATTTTGAAATCAGCTCATCCAGGTCTCGGAATTCGCAGTACGCTGCGGCCTTGCGAAGCGCTGCAACGTACTCATTAATCGATTCACCCTCTTTCTGGTTCCTGATGTTAAACTCATGCCAGCGAATGTGCATGGATGGCTTGGGGGCATAATGGGTCCTCAACGTTTGCTGGAGCACAGACCAGGCGACTAATTGCAGCGGTGTCGGCTCAGAGAGGTCTTTCACCGTCTCGAACACTTCCCGGCCACAGTATCCGAGAAACATGTTCTTCTTGCAGCCTTCAGAAAGGCCCATGAGGTCATTTGCCTCAAGGAAGCAGTCAAATCGTAGCATGTATGAGTCCCAGTGCTCAGTGACTGGGTCATACGGAGTCGGTGGGGCGTGCATGGCCATTTTGTGTTCAGGGGGCATTTTGACTTTGCTGCTCAAAAATGGTTGCTTGAAGTCACACTGAGCTCCAGGCTGGATGTACTTGCTGGATTGCTTCGCTCTTTTTGGTTCGCCTAGTTGCCTTCCAATCCCACCTTCGTCGCCAGTGTTAGATTGGGTAACGGATAGGCACACAAAGGCTTAACGGTAACAACAGCTCTTTATTAAGTATAACAAGTGAGAACAATCCAGCGAAGGTTGAGTCTGACAGCAGCCCTTTTATAGGGAGCTGTCAGACCCTTCAACCAATAGGTTAAACCTCTGTTCCCGCCGGAACAGAGGACCTTGGTGGAAACCACTGTAGTTAGAACAAGTATCTAATAGATAGCTTCTTGATGCTTTCACTATTTTGCTATTATGTTCCTTGTTCCTTTGGAGATATAATTAATTTAAAAATGTGTCCCATTTGTCCACCTCTCTTCTTGTAAACTATCTAATCCACTATTCACTTGATGGTATTTAGATTCTCCCAGAAGATAAGACTGGACCTGAAGACTTCTGGTCCATGCCTCTTTTTAGCCATTGGCTTAATTGTTTCCCATACACACAATCAAGAAGTTTCCATCCTTCAGTTTAATCTCTTTATTTTATTCTGTCTCCTAGCTACAAAGGTGGTGAGCTCCCTCTGTCCACCAGAACCTAACCTTTGCTCTGGTTCACAACTGCTTGAAGTGTAAGTACCTCTGAATATGAGTATAATATTCTCTGTTTCTCAATACATTTAACTTCTATTTCACAAACAGACAGCACAACACAAATAGATATGGTCTGTTGAAATGCGCTCTCCCAGACTCTAGAATTATCTCATTCCATCTTTTGTTTGTTTTGGTAACTGCAATTAAATAAAAAGTTTAGATGTATATAAAACCAAAAAAAGCGTATCAATATACTAAGTGTATTTTAAATCAAAATGGAGACATATCAAGTATTGCATTTCAATTGGTTAGCTGAAAGAGAATAACATGGTGTACATTTTAATTTCACTATTCTGACTAATTTCATGTCTCCACTTGAACTCTTTCATAATGTGTGTTTTGTGTGTGTGTGTGTGTGTGAGAGAGAGAGAGAGAGAGAGAGAGAGAGAGAGATAAAGAGAGAGAGAATATGTAATATAAAACACCCAACATTTTTCTGCTGGTGTACTGAGGTTTAAAATTAACCAAAGAGCCTCTTTTTTTATTGCTTATGCTTATTAGAAGGTAAACAATTATTTGGCCAGTGTATCAGCAATCAAGTCAGCTTTTGCATTGGCAGGCATTTAACGTGCCACATCCATGGTATTTTGGGAAGATGGGGGGGGGAGGGGGAAATAATATAAATGCACTTTATTTGGAGGAGAGTTTTATTTTGCAGTGAAGACAAAGAAAAGATGACTGAGAGGTAAAGAATATTGGCAGTATCAGTGCTGTAATACACAACAAAACTTTTGCATTGCTGGAAGCATAAAAGCTATGCAAAAAGTTTTTTAAAAAAAAAATAGGATCCTTTTCTTTCAAACCCAATATATCCTCAGGTTACAGCATAGTATCCCCACTCAGAAGAATACTTATTTAATCAATAAATAAAATATATAAAACTTTCACTGTGGGAAGAAATATCCATCTGGTTCAGTTCCAAGCTGCAAGAAAGATGCTGGAAACATCTTTGTTGGAAAGAAGGTTTAATGATGAACAGAACCACCAAGCCCATGTGATTCTTGGTAGCTGACCACATGGAGTTGAGGGGGAGGGAGTTATACCTTCTCTTGGGCTTTGCACTTGCGCTTCCTGTTCCTATGCAACACCATATATTCTACTGGCTGTTGTCAGACTCCCACGGGGCCATGTAGGGGTTATGAAGGGGTCATAGCTGGTTCTATAAGCAAAGTACAAACCCTAGGTGTTTGTCTGAGCTAAGTTTGGTTGAAGTTTGGACTGCTCTGAGGGTGATGCAATAATTCCTACTGTGGCTTAATGGCTCTGTCCTGTGTTGGATCTTGAGTGATGGCTGCTTTTAATCCTACCGTTCTGCCTTTGTTTCAAAATATCCTCTCTTGACTGGATTACCAAATCTGCATTTCTAAAAGCTGGCCTCAGTATTTGCTGGGACCATTAAGGAAAGGGAGGGGGGTTGTTTTCTGTCTCTAAAAAAACATGTTTCTCCATTTCTCCCTTTGGGAAATATAATAATCTGCCCTTTTAAAATATTCCTCAAAATATTTCATTCTTCTAGGAGGGAGGTGGCTTCCCACAGCACATACAGCATTTCATGATAACTCAATGTGATCAGAAGTAGGGCTGCTTTGCTCAAGTTGGAGCAGAAGGTATTAAGAAGCAAGGGACAACCAAGAAAGGGGCATTTTTTTCAAGAGAACCAACCCTATAGCTCCCATCCCAATAAGTGGCACGCCAAGTAACTTCACTCATGATGGATTGCTGTGCCATCAGAACTGAAATCCTTCAGCGGGTAACTGTTTCAGTCAGCTTCCAGAACAAAAGAGTTGCTTACTGAAGGACTCTTGGAGTTCTAGACGCACCTATTTCAAGTAGCTGGCCTGGCTCAACCATAGTTTGCGCACACTGCTCCTGACGGGTTTTTTAATTTTTGGTGACTTTTAGACTTTTATAAGGGGATTTTAAATTATGTTTTAATTTGTCTTTTTATCTTCATACCTCCTCCATGTACACGTGTTTGTTTATTCTTTGTGTGTATTGTCTTTTTCGTTTTATGTGTTTTATTGTACGCCGCCCCGAGTCCTTCGGGAGAGGGTGCGGCTTAGAAATAAATTTTTTATTTTTATTATTATTATTATTATTATTATTATTATTATTATTATTGGACAACCATTTAAATATGAGCCAGCAGTGTGCAGCAGCTGCCAAAAAAGCCAACACAGTCCTAGGCTGCATCAACAGAGGGATAGAATCAAGATCACGTGAAGTGTTAATACCACTTTATAATGCCTTGGTAAGGCCACACTTGGAATACTGCATTCAGTTCTGGTCGCCACGATGTAAAAAAGATGCGGAGACTCTAGAAAGAGTGCAGAGAAGAGCAACAAAGATGATTAGGGGGCTGGAGACTAAAACATATGAAGAACGGTTGCAGGAACTGAGTATGTCTAGCTTAAGAGAAAGAAGGACTAGGGGAGACATGATAGCAGTGTTCCAATATCTCAGGGGTTGCCACAAAGAAGAGGGAGTCAAATTATTTTCCAAGGCACCTGAGGGTAGAACAAGAAGCAATGGGTGGAAACTAATCAAGGAGACAAGCAACTTAGAACTGAGGAGAAATTTCTTGACAGTGAGAACAATTAATCAGTGGAACAGCTTGCCTCCAGAAGTTGTGAATGCCCAAACACTGGAAGTCTTTAAGAAGATGTTGGATAGCCATCTGTCTGAAACGGTATAGGGTTTCCTGCCTAGGCAGGGGGTTGGACTAGAAGACCTCCAAGGTCCCTTCCAACTCTACTATTGTATTGTATAAACTTCAGCTCTGTACCTGTTTGGATTGCTGAAATGAAACAGGAACAGAACTGAAATCCTTCGGCAGCAGCTCTTTCAGCTAGACCCCAGAGACCATAGGAGGTCCTTTCAGTAGGTAGCAGGAGCTTGCAACCTTCCCCAATGGTTTCCCTATTAACTCTCTGGAGAAGCCAGCAGAGAAAATTGCAAATTGTGGCCACATGGAGTCTGGAGTGCTCATAAGTGCAAACTGATTGCCAAGCATGCAGATCATAATGACCTAATAGTTGGGGAGTGGTGGCTTCTGATACTTTGCAACAATTAGAAGTGCTTTGCAGGATGTAAAGTACCCTTTCCAAAGCCAGTGATAAATCAAACTGTCATAAAGCAAATAGTCATAAGTTGAAGACTATCTGTACCATTACTTAATGCTTGTACCACCCTTAATTGATGATCTTTTTAGGAGGCAATGGTAGTGATGAAAAAGGCAATAGCAATAACTAAAGCTAATAGGAGTGGTACTTTCCTCAGAAGGGTCTAGCCAGATCTTCTGTAACTATACAACAAAGAGGTTTTTTTTAAAAAAAAAACCTCACATAATACCACAAGCTAAAATGCTCAGCCAATCAGCATGTGTGTCCTGCCAGATGTAAGTTACTTAATAAACTTTGTGCCTTACTATGTTATCTGAAATTGATATCATTGACATTACTGGATTGTGATACATTACTAGTATCGGTTTCCAGTCCTGTAGGCTGTTTTAAATTGGAATGATATAACACAAGGCTTCGTTAAACAACCATGTGAAATGGGAGGAAGTAAAGTAGTGACTAACTTGCTCATTGTATGAGCTTTACAATTTATCGTTTTATACAAACACAACCCAAACAAAGGGCGATTGGGTGGAAAAGAAACTTATCACTTTCTAATAAATTGTTTCCTGACAAATGAACAAGTGATGGAAATTGAATACGGTACATGTGCATGACAATTTTTACTACCCATGTAAGGCTTGATAGCTGTGTTTTTTGACTTCAAAAAGTAACTTTTTTTAGCCAGGTAGTGTAGGAAGTTATCACCCAGCCCTCTCCCAGGAAAATGAACAGTGACGTGCAGTCAGTGGAGGCAGGGGAGGCGGAGCCTCACCACTCTCATCATGAAAATAAAAAAGAATTACTCGAGGAAGCCGTGAAAGTGGCTGGGAGAGGCGCGCGGCTTGGTTTAGCCTCCCTGGACATCTCAGCAGCAGCCCCAAGTGTGCCGATCTCGCCATTTTTTACATCGGGCGAGCCCAGGATCCTTGCAAGGGGAATGGGACGTGTGCAGGAGGCTCCTCAGCTCCAGCCTCAATCAGCGCAGCCGCGGTCCCCTTCATCTTGCCTCAGGAAGGAGGGGAATGGGACCACGTGTGCAGGGGAAGGGGATCGCGGCTGCGCTGATTGAGGCTGGAGCTGAGAAGCCTCCTGCACACATCCCATTCCCCTTGCAAGGATCCTGGGCTCGCCCGATGTAAAAAATGGCGAGATCGGCACACTTGGGGCTGCAGGAGTTACAAGAGCCGGGGGTGGGGGGAGCGCTCACGTTGCTTGCCGCCTTCGGTATACCGCTAGGTTGGGGAGTGCCTGCTGCCGCCGCCCGCTGCCGCCGCCCGCTGCCACCACCCGCCGCCGCCCCGCGCCGCTCCGCGCATAACTTCCAAGCTCCAAAACTTCCAGCATCGGCCGCTCTAGGAGTGCTCTCTATGGTGGGCTGGCTGCTGGAAGACTCTGTCCAGAAAACTCTCTGTCCGGCAGCCGGCCCACCAGAGAGAGCACTCCTAGAGCGGCCGATGCTGGAAGTTTTGGAGTTTGGATGTTATGCACGGAGCGGAGCGGGGCAGCGGCGGCGGCGGCGGCGCGGGGCAGCGGCGGCGGTGGCGCGGGGCGGCGGTGGCGGGCGGCGGCAGCGGGCGGCGGCAGCGGGCACTCCCCAACGGTATACCGAAGGCGGCAAGCAACGTGAGCGCTCCCCCCACCCCCGGCTCCTGTAACTTGGCGCTTTCAGGATAACGCTAGGTCAGTGAGCGCGGGACAGGTTGTATTTTCGGGGAAACACGGTACCTAGGCATTTTTTACATCGGGCGAGCCCGGGATCCTTGCAAGGGGAATGGGACTATGTGTGCAGGCGGCTCCTCAGCGCACAGCCTCAGATTAGCAGAGCCGCGATCCCCTTCCCCTGCACACATGGTCCCATTCCCCTCCTTCCTGAGGCAAGATGAAGGGGACCGCGGCTGCGCTGATTGAGGCTGGAGCTGAAGAAACTTCTCCGTTTGGGCTGCGCCCCTGCGATCGGAGCAACCACGTGGTTTGATGACGTCACCAGCCTCACCAGTCATAAACGTCACCGCACGTCACTGAAAATGAAATATCCTAGGAAATATTGAAAAGGCAGAATATTTCTCTGGATGTGAAAAGGAAGAAACATGCTTTATAAAGAGAGAACAGGTCCCTGCAGCTTCCTGCCCCCACCCACTTTGTCAATGGGCCATTAAGAAGGCCAAGCCAGTCCCTTTCCATAATAAAGATTTCTCCCCTTCAGCTCCAGTGGGATGGGATTAAGGCATGTTAATATTGACCCTTTACCCAACTCACCACATGCCATCTGAGAATTCAACCAAACCTGGATTCAAAATGCAGCTTAGAGAATTGTCCCTGCATGGCCCCATGGGAGTCTGACAACCAATCAGAAGACAAGCTCAAGATTATGCCAGAGAGGGCATAAAACCAGGAACTCAGCTTCTCTTGCTTCCTTCTTTTTTTCTCCACCAACATTGAAGCATGTGATCACCTTTTCTGTTCAGGACTCAAGCCATGTGGTCCTGTCCACCATTAAAACCATCTTTCCAAGCAGCCTCCATGTCTCCAGTGTTTTTTCCCAACTTGGAGCCGAACCCAGAAGGACATTTCTTCCAACAGTAGCACCTGTGCAGTTTCTGATATTACTAAATGCAAGCTTGAATTTCATGAGGACTCATATTTATTGCTGCTGCTGATGTGAAATATGACAGAGTAGACAGGATCAACTCACAAGCTTTTCCACAATGGTGGGAAGTACTATAGTTCTATAGAAAGAACAGCAGTTGGTGCCTACAGTATTTAGAATCATAAAATATACAAAATAGATGCAAATCCTTGTCTTCTGAAGTGCTCAGAAGAGAGAAAGGAAAATACATACTAATAATGCAGTCTATTGTTTATTTCTACTGCCACAGTTTATGTGGGGGGGTGAAGCTGAAATAACAGCAGAAAATTCTGCCTCAGATACTAAACTGTTTCGACTTGTTTCTGCCTGTTTTTCCTTTCCACTTTAACTCCAGATGTCCCTTTTAAATTCAGTTAGAAAAATTGTTTAGTTTGGCCCTTGTTGTAACTTGCAATTCAAGCTTCCCAGAACATCATCTGACCATTCCTGTCTATGAATCACGTATGATCAAGTCTGTGCCAATTGCTTCATTTTTGGATGGTTAAGGCAATGCTTATGAAAAAAAAAGTAGCTGCTGGGAAAGATGATGCAAGCTGCAATTGCTTACCATGCTGTATTTACTCTTAATAAAAGCCCCCTCAACAGAGGCCTGTTGATTCTGCTGTTGGCTGTGAACATGCCTACATGGGAATATTTTGCACTTAAAAGTAATACCATTTTGTACAAAAGCTCACTGGCTTCTGAGATTTCATCACCCACCATCCACGTTCTCCATGTTTTAGGACTAGGATGTTGACTTTGTGTTTCTTGGTTGTAAGTTAGACTCCTCCCATGGAATGCAGATTCTGCTTTGGTTCTTGTTATGGGGTTGGGAGGCCAATAATTACAGAGGGTGATGATACATCAACAACTACTGAGAGAGCTGTACTGGGGTCAAATGTCCTGACACAAGTATGTAATTGGAGCCCTTATGTGATGATATGATTGAACATATTGTCAGCGTTCCAAATAGCATCCAAACGTAAATCAGAGTCCAAGGCAAAGTATTGCTCAAAGTTCCAATTTATTAAGAGAGCCATGTTGGCACATCTGGGAAAACCCGAATCTGAAAGTTTCCCGGTTTTCCCCACCTAGTTGAAAGTTCAAGAACTTGCCCCCACACCCACAAGTCCATCACATGGTCCAATCTCCCACTGCCATGCTGACAGTTCCACCCTTCCAATTCCAGTCAGGTGCAGAGGTGCAGAGACAAAGACCTTGGCTTTCTAGAAAGAATTTTGTTGTGGCTACATATCATCTAATACAATCCCCCCTCCTATTTTTCCACAATAGAAAATGCATAGTAGAATAATAAAAAGTGTGGCAGGCCAAAGATCCAAAAGAAAAGATGGCTGCAGGCCTGACACATATATTGTCAGTTTGGTGACATGGGCATCTCTGTTTAGCCTGCTGCACTTGGGATGCTACAACAAAACCTTTTGAATAGTTTAAACCAGTGTTTCTCAAACTTGGCGACTTTAAGTCCTATGGACTTCAACTCCCAGAATCCCCCAGCCAGCATAGCTGGCTGGGGAATTCTGGGAGTTGAAGTCCACAGGACTTAAAGTCGCCAAGTTTGAAAAACACTGGTTTAAACAGTTCATTTAGTAAGAAAGGCCTTGCTAGATTAGGAAATTTATGTCCAAGTGGTTACGTTTACTCAACATGATTAGCTTGGTTATTGAATTAATTCATTTTCTGGCCTTGTATAATACATTGCATCATAAACTCATCAAATGAGCTGAGTTTGCACAATATGATATGCTGCACATAATTTTACCAAGACTTTTTTTTCCTGTTCAGTTGTGACCAGTTAGAATATAGAATATAGGATAACAAGTTCGAAGTGACCTTGGAGGTCTTCTAGTTCAACCTCTTGCTTAGGCAGGAAACCCTACATCATTTCAGAAAAATGGTTATCCAATTCCTTCTAAAAAACTTCCAGTGTTGGAGCATTTACAACTTGTAGAGGCAAGTTATTCCACTGATTAACCGTTCTGTCAGGAAATTTCTTCTTAGTTCTAGGCTGGCTCTCCTTGATTAGTTTCCATTCCTTGTTTCTTGTCCTTCCCTCAGGTGCTTTGGAGAATAGCTTGACTTTCTTTATGGCAATCCCTGAGATATTGGAACTATTGTTCCAACAGTTCTCAGACATTGCCTGAACAAGTCCCTGCAGCTTTCTTGGCAAGGGTTTTTTTTTTCTTGGCAGGCTTTCTTTCTAAGGCTGAAAGGGTATCATTGGCTCTCTCCGTTTAGGAGTGACCCTGTAGGAGTGACGGTCCTCCTAGGTGGGCCTAGAACGCAAGGACTCCCTGTTTCTAGTCTGATGCCTTAACCACTATACCAAAGTAGCTGTTTAACCAATTTATTTCTTTGTTTAGCAAATATACTGTATTTTTCAGAGTATAAGACACACTGGAGTATAAGACGCACCAAGATTTTGAAGAGGCAAATTAAAAAAAAAAGTTTTTGCACTCTGCAGACATCCCAAAAAATTTTTTCTCAGAAAAAGGACATGCATAGCCGTTTGGAGGCTTGTAGAGTGTTCCTGGGGGCTGGGGGGGGGGGCAAAAAGGAGCAAGAAATGGCCCCATTTTTTGTTTTAAAAGGGGCATGCGTAGCATTTAGGAGGCTTATAGAGTGCTTCTGGGGGGCTGGGGGGGCAGCAAAAATGAGCAAAAAGTGCCTGTTTTTCACTCATTTTTGCCCTCTTCAGCCTCCAGGAACACCGGAAGCCTCCTAAAGTCTATGCACAACCATTTTGCAAAGGGGGTGGGGTTTTGGGGGCAAAAAAATGCTATATTCAGTGTATAAGACACACCCAGATTTTCACCCTCTTTTTTGAGGGAAAAGGGTGCATCTTATACTCCAAAAAATACAGTTACAGTGGGTAAGTATATAGCTACTCACCCACTGTAACCCCGAGTAGCTTACAAAACATAATAAAAATGTTATTTAAAAATGTTTTTCTTTACTAAAAAGAATGGTGTTTTAAAATGTACCTTTTATAAAGTCCTCCCCACTTACTGAATTATTGACACAGATATTTGTCCAATTTGGCAGTTGTTTTATTTTTATGATGTTTTATTTGTGAGACATTTGCTGGTTTTCTTTTTGGTTCTAAGCATATTTTCCTTGGTTGCCTTGAGCATTTTGATGTCAAAGCAGGTTAAGACTGATGTAACCAACCAAACAAACAGCCACTAATAAAGTCTGCAATTCACGATTCTATTTAAAAATCAGTGACAAAGTTCTTCGTGCTTAAAATGATTCTGGATTATAGCCAATATAAGCAACCTTTCTTTCCATGGATAACCTATAATTTTTTCTTTTGCTGGGAGCAAAAGATGATGAGAATGCAAGTATTTACAATGAAAACTGGGTGGAAATGAGAATGGAAAGAAATCATGGAGTTCATTTCAGTGGTATTTCACCCTGCAAATAGATTCTTTTGGCATTGCAGAAAAATCAACGCAACATGTTGGAGTTTGGTAATTTGCAAAATGTAGGCATTAATATAACCCCATTTTTTTAAAAAAAAAACCTTACTTAGCAAGGTGGAAAGCAATATAAAAGCACATCATCTATAAAATGTCAGCCTTATTCATTCTGGGCTTGAAACATTTTTCTGCTTACAAGGTTTTTCTATCAGAAAACTGTTCTAGCATAGAGATGCCATGGAAATCTGTTCGGTTAGTCCTGAATTTCATGTGAAAAAATTATGGATGGGAATTCTAATAAAATATTACAGCATGGGATATTCCTTCATAATCTTACTGCCAGTTGGCCATACCCTCCTCTATAAAATGACATTCAGTTGCTCCTTGACTTTCTAATTGCATGTCCAACTTGTTGGTTTCTCCAACATGTACTGGGTGGAAACACGTATTTAGGTTGGGGAGGAGAAATGTAGCAACCACTGATAAATCTCTGTTGGTTTAAGTTGAAAGCATTATTTATAGATTAAAGGCAGAAGTCAATGAATGTTTAATTGGATTTTTCTTCCAGACAGCGTTGGGTGGATCTTGTTGGAGCTTAGGTGGCATAAATTGTGAAGTGTGCAAATGAAGTTCAGTAACGTGTTCTATTAATCTCTCCTTGAATGTCCTAGTCTTTGGGATGACACACACTAAGCTTGCCCATGTGACCAACACATAACACCAAGTCACGTCCCAGCTGAACTGGCCTAGCACTGTCACTGAAATTCTGATGTGCAATTCTTGACTTCAGAACCCAACCAAGCCTAGAGGGAGGCAACTCATCTTCAGCATCTCCTTCTGTCATAGGGTCGGTGGGTGGGCGTTTACACCA
Organism: Natrix helvetica; assembly: GCF_964273705.1. NCBI lineage: Eukaryota > Metazoa > Chordata > Lepidosauria > Squamata > Natricidae > Natrix > Natrix helvetica. The sequence continues at coordinate 32,998,935 of NC_138548.1, forward strand.
GGGGTGTCCAAACTTGGGAACTTTTAGACTTGTGGACTTCAACTTCCAGAATTCCCCAGCCAGCATAGCTGGCTGGAGAATTCTGGGAGTTGAAGTCCACAAGTCTAAAAGTTCCCAAGTTTGGACACCCCTGGTTTACACTAACCCACCTTCCAGGACTACATGTGATTACAGGTATTCCTCAATTTACAACTTACAACAGAACATTTAGTGATCTTTTAAAGTTACAATGTCACTGAAAAAAGGAACTTATGTTCGTTTCCCACACTTATGACTATTGCAGTATCCCCATGTGACCAAAATTCAGACACTTGGTAACTTATTCATGTTTATGTTGGTTGCAGTGTCCCAGGGTCATGTGATCCCCTTTTGCGACCTTCTGACAAGCAAAGTCAGTGGGGAAGCAAGATTCACTTAATAACCATGTTGCTAACTTAACAACTGCAGTGATTCGCTTAACAATTGTAGCAAGAAAGGTCAAAAAATGGAACAAAAGTCACTTAACAAATATCTCACTTAGCAACATAACCTTTGGACTCAGTTGTGGTTGTAAGTCGAGGACTACCTGTACGGGATCTTCTTTGGGTCAGATTTAATTGCAATGTTTCATGGAACTAAAAAAATGCTGCCGAAGGCCTGCCCCAATATTAAACTCAAAGTTGTCAAAATGCTACATGTTGCGCACAGTTCTATTTTATGCTTTATTTTAAAATCCTTTTCTATTTGACACATAAAAGTTGTGCTTTCAATGTTAGGTAACCTTGTGGGTTCCTCATGCTTACTGGGAGTCTCCTGAGATTTGCTATGAAATGCAGGCTTTCAAACAAATGACCCAACTTTTTGATTCATCCAGTTTTATACATGTAGAGTTATGGAAGGAACACGTGCTCGAAAGTGACAAGAGCATTTATTTGGGGCAATGAGGTGGGAGGAGAGAGGGCCAATCAGCATTTCCTGAAACTGGATGGGATATACTGGACAAACCTGACCATCAAATTTATCTTAATTGCCGCATCAGTTAAAGCTATTAAGGTATGCTCATGGGAGGAAGAAAAGGGGAGAGGTGTTTCTGTTCAATTACTTTGTGTATACTTATTTCCTGCTCTCTTTCTTTCTGTTAAGAATCATGTTACAGGTGAAATGGATCTTAATGGTCATCTAGTCTATCCTTTGCTCATTGTAGAAATCGGGAAAATGAGAGAATCCCTGAGAAACGGCCACCCAGAGTCTGTTTAAATTACTCCAGAAAAAGAGAACAGAACACCTGAAACAATGGATTCCACTGCTAAAGTAGGAACTTCTTGTGATGTTTAGTTTCCATAGAGTTCTACCTAGTAGTTCTTCTTCTGCTTCCTGGAGAAGCAGATTAAAAGTTGGTGCGGTTTTATATAGCACTTATGTACTTGATCTTCAGTTCTCCAGAAATACTGTATCCAACAATATATCACATTGGTTGCCACAAAGACGGAGTCAAGTTATTCTCCAAAGCACCTGAGGGCAGGACAAGAAGCAATGGTTGGAAACTAATCAAGGAGAGACCACAGCAACCTAAAACTAAGGAGAAATTTCCTGACAGTTAGAACAATTAATCAATGGAACAATATGTCTTCAGAGGTTGTGAATGCTCCAATACTGGAAGTTTTTAAGAAGAGAGTAGACAAAAATTTGTCTGAAATGGTATACGGTTTCCTGCCTAAGCAAGAGGCTGGACTAGAAGACCTCCAAGGTCCCTTCCAACTCTGTTATTCTATGCCAGGGGTGTCAAACTGGATTTCTTGGAGGACTGGATCAGCATTGTAGTTTTCCTCTGCAGATGGCTGGGGGGAAGAGGGGAAGGGAGGCAGGACAGACGCCTCCTGCAGCACCCTGCCCCCCAAAACAGGCCATGGGGTTTCTGCACAAGGACCCCTGTGGCCATTTTTGGCCTCCACGGCCTTCTGTAGCACTCTAGCAGCCAAACACTGGCCACACCCAGCAAAGTCGCCATGGGCCGGTCATTTGATATTTCCAGGCCGGCCCCAAGGGCCAAATCTAAACACCCTGTGGGCTGGATTCAGCCCACGGACCTTGAGTTTGACACTTATTCTATGCTGTTCTAAAACATGTTTTTTCTTCTTCTTCATAGTAACAAAGGTTTAGTTGCAACGTCATTAGAAGCCTGACACATCAGGACAGCAATAATCAAGATGAGTACCGTAGATCCTTTGCTGCATCCGATTTTTGCAGGCCAGGTAATATTGCCAGGGACACAGAGAACTTTCTTTTTTCAAGTGGCAAGTCTGCGGTAGAATTTTCCAAGTGTTGTCAAATGCAAAATAAGCTCATGGTTTATTTTTGTGCCTTGGGTTTTCTAAATGGAAGCCACTTTCCTGGACCCCTCTGGATAGATGACCAAAAGAAAAATCCAACCAAGCAAATCAATAGATTATTTATTTATTTAAAAAAAAGTGGTTTGTGGCATGAGAGAGAGGCATCATTCTGGATTTTAATTTTAGCCTTGTAAGTGCTGTGGAGCCTTTTAGTCGCTCAGCAGAAAGGCTAAGTGGTATCATAAGGTTAATAGCAAGATTTAAAATATGTTCTTGAGAGTCATTGATGAAAACAATGGCACCCAGACCTGACTATGCAAGTGCTAGTTACAAGTGGTAGCCTCCCGTTCTCCAAGAACTGGATCGGTCTTTGGATAAGCTAAACTAGACCTTCATGATCTAGAACTCTTTTAATTTTTTGCTTGAAGTGTCAAGCCTAAAAGTACTATTGTGGAGTCAAGAATGGCCGGATGCTGCTGCATATTGTGGCCTCATCATTGGAAGAAAACCAGTGACACAGTTTTTTTTAAAAATGTAGTAAAACAGCAAAAAAGGTTAGAACTCTATATAAAGGTGAAAAGTCTCAGAGAAGAGATTGCTTTTTTTTTCTACTGGTGGAAGCTCATCTCCCGGGGAGATGAACGTTCCATCAAATGGATATTACCCCTCCCAAGAAGAAAGATAAAAGGTTTGTTTCATCTCTCCGTGAATATAATCTCTACAATGGATGGTACACACACAAGGCGGTCTGTTTGGAGTGAGCACAAATAGGCCACTTGCAACCAGGCAACCCCAGAAAGACAAAGTCTTGGATTCTTCCCAGTGACCCTTCTGAAGATCTCTGCTTCTCGGTTACTAATGAATGCAGAGAGACAATGCTTGGGAGCAAGGCTGCTGTAAGAGCAGGCTGGCTGAATTTTTATTTTATTTTATTTTATTTTATTTATTATTTTATTTTACTTTTCTTTTCTTTACTATTTTATTTTACTTTATTTTTTACTTTACTTTATTTGTTTTATTTGTTTTATTTATTATTTGATTTATTTTATTTATTATTTTATTTATTTTATTTATTTTATTTATTTTATTTATTTTATTATTTTACTTTTCTTTACTATTTTATTTTATTTTACTTTTTACTTTACTTTATTTTATTTATTTATTTTATTTATTTTATTTATTTTATTTATTTTATTTATTTTATTTATTTTATTTATTTTATTTATTTTATTTATTTTATTTATTTTATTTATTTTATTTATTTTATTTATTTTATTTATTTTACTTTTCTTTACCATTTTATTTTATTTTACTTTTTACTTTATTTTATTTACTTTATTTTATTTACTTTATTTTATTTTAAAAATACTTTATTTTATTTTTTTATTTTATTTTTATTTATTTATTTTATTTCTTGGATTTCTAAACCGCCCCCTCTCCCAAAAAGGATATTACTTTAATATCAAACTTATTTGCCGCCCATCTCTCAGTTTGTGTGACTGTGAGCAACTTTGTCTTGACTTTTCAGATGATGCTCTAAAGCTGTTTATGACTTGTGAGTTTCCGTGTGTGGAAGAGAGGGATCCCTCACGAGGATCCCTCCCTCCGAATGGAGTTCCCCTCGCAAACCTTTTGCCGTTTTTCCCTTTTAAGAAGAAATGCAGAATGACACTCTTATGCAGTTAGATCCAGGAAGTATTACTAGCAGGCACAGCACAGTTGTTGTCAGAAGATTGGGATGAGTTTTCCCACTGACAGCATGGGGTGGGGGTGGGGTGGGGAGCGTCTGGTTGGAAGGGAAGGAAAATCTGGCCTGGCCCTGTACAGGAAATGAAGTTCCCATTCAATACTAATTAGAAAGAGATTTTAAGAGGATCACGCAGGACAGAGCAGATATACAGTATAAGCTGCAGTTACCTCAAATGACCTTCCAGAGCAAACTCGGCTTTCATAAAATGCCAACAGCAGATTATCTCCTCTTAAGGGCATGTGGAAGATTGATCTCCATTCAGTTCACAATTGCATCATCATGGAAACATAGAAAACTGATGGCAGAAAAAGACCTAGCGGTCCACCGAAACAGTCTTGGTCAATTATTTGCGAATAAATGATGGATGGGCCATCCCAGGGCATACCTAAAGATGTATTGACATCATTAAAACATCCACTGTTCTATCTACAGGAGGAGAAATTGTAAGGCAATTCATTATAATGAACAATCTTTACTCGGGCATCTGTGTACAACAACTTTGTATACAATAGGGCTGCCAGTTTGGAACTGCAAAGATCTGGATGACGAGGAGATCACAGCAATGAGACACTGAGAATCTAACACTTTCTGCCTTTTAATGAGTGTCCAGCTTTGTTTTGTTTTTTAGATCTTAGGCGTGATAGCCCTAACCTCAGGGAACACTGATGTCCTTATTTCCTCCTGCTTAAATATTGAGCAAACTACCTGCATTGTTGTCAGTTTCTGGAGGGAAGAATTTCCAGGTTCTACAATATCATCCATCAGCTACTCATACAGGGGGCTGGATAGACATCGGTTGAGAATTCTGTAGCTTTGGGCTTACCAAATGTTAACATTAAATGACTTATCCTGTTTCCCATTGGAGGTGAATAAAATATTCAGAGTTTCAAATATTCGGTTATCTTAGAAGGCCTCTCTGTAACTGTAATCCTATGATTACGTTTGAAAATAATCTTAGCAAAAATGGTGCTCAAATTCAGAAATCCAACACTGAGTCAACCTTCCTATATTCAAATTGGTTTGAAAGTTCCATTACAGTTGTGTTACATTGGTTTTACAATCTTTGCAGTGCATATATTACACCACGTCATATTGTTCTGCGATGTTATGTGTGATCCTAGCCACTGTCAGAAAGTTTGTATCACACCTTCCTGATCGCTTGAAAATGAACACTATTTCCCATGCATCTCCAGATGGAAAAAAGAGAAGTCCAACCACTGAGTGTCTATGGAAATTCTCAGTCATCCAGGTCATGATAGACCCAAATATCCTTTTTAAAGAGGCAACTGGACTGTCTTTGTGTTTCCTTGAAGAAGTTTCGCTTCTCATCAAGAAGCTTCTTTACTTGTGACTGAATGACGGGGAATAGAAGGTTTAATATCCCTTCAGTTATCTGGCCATTAGTATTCTTTCTGAAAAAGAGAAAGCACTCAAAAAGAGTGCTAACAATCAGGTGACTGCAAGGAGTTTAAATCCTTCCATTCCCTACCATTCAGTCAGAATGGAAGAAGCTTCTTGGTTGAGAAGCAAAACATCCTCAAGGAAAAACAAAGGAATTCCATCTGCCATTTGAAAAATCACCTTTGGGATTAATCATTGAGAATAAACTGAGCATCTTTATATCAAGGTGGGAGACTAACAAGAACAATCACTTAGTTTAAGTGTTCCAGAATACTGGAGGGCATTGTGTTTATTTTAAAAACTGGAGCTTTAAAAAAAAACATGTTCTATTATGCAAGTAAACTAAGGTGTGGAATGATTAACAGAAATGAGAAATCCAGATCAAGGTGTTTGAAACCAGGTGAATGATGTGCAGCACACTGAGAATCAGAGCATGGCCACTCACCCCATCATTCTCCAGAAAAATATTGATCAGCCCTTTCCTGCTCATTCCTCAAGGATAGAATATCCCAAACAAATTTATTCTTTGCAAGAAAAAAATAATATTCCACAACATAAGCATTCATGTTCTCTCTTGCCAAGGAAACTGCTTTTCTGTCACTTACCAATAACAGATAAAATATATTCTGCCTTTCAGTTAACTTTCTTTCAGAGCATGTTTGTTTTACATGCCTTTCTAGATCTCAGTGATACAACTAAAATAAAAGACTTTGCAGTAATACATTGCATGTATTGCTCTCTTGGCTAATAAACTATGGTTTATGCCTTAATTGCATGTATCGGGCCATTGGGAGTTATTCAATTAATCAGAACAGAGATAAATCATGTTGTTTTCCATAATGTGTGAATTCAACCAATACTGGCCTTTTAGAAGATGGGAAATTTGTTGTCTGAATCTGTCTTCTCTTTCACAGTGAATGGTTGACTATGCACGGACTTAGTTATAGAACTAAGTTAAGCAAGAAATTCTTAGAGATTGCTCTGCCTAAAAAAGAAGGAATCTTAGGATAGACTCACTGCCAAAACACATGAGGGTAACAGCCATTTTTGATTACTTTAAAAGGGGAATAAACCAATTTTGTACGGGGGGGGGATGGTCAGTTCATGACTGTTCGCTCTAAAGTCTAATAAAAAAATCTGAACTATTAGTCGCAGCAAAGTTGAAAAATGTACTCCGTACTTTGAATCCTAGTTGCTGAAAAACAGCAGACGGAAAAGGAAATTTTCCTCCTATGTCCTGTCTGCAAGTTTTCTGGGAATATCTAATTAAACATTACCAGAAGCAGGAAGTGGGACTCAAGAGGCTTTACTGTGTTCCAGTAAGCCATACGTAATATAGATTTTATTATTTACATATTATTCAGGCTTATATGCCACTTCAATCATAACTGCAATCATGCATGCACATTTAGTAAAAGATTCAGCATCGCAATATAAACTTAAGAAAATAAATCAAATTACGTTATGCCAAGGAATAACCTTACCAAAATTGCTGAGCATTTCTTCCCAAACCTCCATTCCGACCCCAAAAGCTTCCTGGAGAAACAACAACAACTACCAGGTGTGAAGGGCTTTTCTAAATGTCTATTACAAGTGGACCTTGTTTAGCGTCAACAATTGGGACTGGCAATTTGGTCATTAAGCAGAGTGTTCACTAAGAGAAACCGCACCTGTGGTTACAATCTTTCTTCAGCTTTCCTTTGCTTTACAGTCCTGCAAAGATCATGAATATGAGGATTGGTCACAAAGTTACTTTTTCATTGTCATCATAATTGCAAATAGCTGCTAAAAGGGACTGTCACTAAATGAGAACTACTTAGATAGAGTTGGTGCTAAGCTGAGAGGTGGCAGCAACAGAAAAAACCTATCTTTAAGGCCCCTGTTGTTAATGAGGTTGTTTTTCTTTTGCAAGGGAACTTTCCTGCCATATTGTATGCGTAGATACCAAGGAAACCAATAGTACCAAAGACATTTAGATCCTGAGCCATAGCATTTTGCATTGCAGCCTTGCCAATATGCTGACCAAATCTTTTCCTTAGTACCCTTCCCTTGTCTTTCATGCTGTTGTGCCTCCATCTGTTGTCTGCCACATACAAAGGGAACTTCAGGCTCATTGCATTAAGAATAATAGCATGTCTGGTGATTTAAAATACCTTTGAATAAAAGGTATCCAAATGCACTGGGGGATACTGGGCCACAAGAGCCATGGTGGCACAGTGGTTAGAATGCAGAACTGCAGGCTTACTCTGCTCACTGCCAGGAGTTCAAGTCTGACTGGCTCAAGATTAACTCAGCCTTGCATCCTTCCAAAGTTGGTCAAATGAGAACCCAGGTTGTTGGGGACAACTTGCTGACTCTGTAAACCACTTAAAGAGATATATAAGTCTAACTGCTATTGCTAGTGTTTTGTCCTTTGACCATTCTGCCAAGCCATTGTTGGTTAACTACTGTACTTAATCACAATTGGCTAAATTCTCATGAGTGTCTAAGTCAACATCAAATAAACCATTATGACTTAAGTCATGTGTGAGCCCAGCCAAACTGATTCACAGAAGTGATGTCCACAAATTCATTAGCAAACAGTTTGGTTCAGCTTCACAATTCACCTTTCAAATTTGGATACATCTTTCCTCTAAATAGCCTAATCACATTGAGAAGTATTGAATTTGCTTTCTCTCTACCCTAACACATTAACTGGCCTATGGTCAAATAATTCCATGGACTTGCAAATCAATTTATCAGCTGAATTGTCTCTGCATAAGCTATGATCTTAACTCCCACCAAAGAGTTTCCTTGTGCATTTCAGAAATAATAAGCTTCCTGATATCTAGGTTGTCAACCACTTGGCAAAAATTGTAACCTTGTAAATTACTATCCCAAAGGATGAGATCGTTTACATTGACTAGGCCTTTTATGTAATATTAATCAATACCAAATGAGGTCAGTTCCATTACTGATGGAAAAGAAAAGCATTCTCAATCAAGCTGTGGAGATTGGAGGTTAGAGATGTCCCAGACAACATGGAATTTGGGAATTTATATAATCAATATCTATACTTTATACAAAAAGACACAATAAAGAAAAAAAATCAAAGAAATGATACATCCAAGATTAGCTGCTTACTGCTTCTTTCAAATTAATATATAGATAGCACAATACTTTGCCTTTGCAACACATGGCAATTCTATCTTTTAGGAAAGATAAAGGGCTTCATAGTCAAATCAGTGACTTTACTTCCCACTATTTCCAGTTCGTCAGAGATGAAATAGCAGGCATTGACACAGTACCGCCAGAAGAGAGCACTTCAGTCAATTGCAGCCATTGGACCCTTTTGGCAGCTTATTACCTTAGTCCTGAGCAGGAAGCTAAGCCAATCACGGCAGGATTACTGCAACCAGAAGATTTTGTGCAATGTTTCCTTCTCCCTGCCTTCGAACTTGTATCGTGGAATGCGCTGACTATGGGATATGATCTGTTGCTAATTTGGCAGATGCGTCAAAATCATGCGGGCAAAAAGAGAACATGACAAAAAAAGGAGAGATTCAGAACAGATTGTTCGAAAAGTAGGTGAAAAGGAATGAGGAAAAATGGATGATTTGATTAGATAGATTCATTTATTTTGGTCAGTAGGAGGGAATTTATTGGAAACTTACCAAATCACAATTAGGGACCAGAATTTCTATGGCTAAACAAGGTAGTTGTTAAATGCTTTGGGCCCATTTTTATGACCTTTTTTTTTTTGCCATAGCTGTTTAGTGAATCACTGGACTTTTTGAGAGAATCATATGGTTTTTAAGGGAATTCAGCTTTCTGCACTGACTTTGCTTTTTTGGAAGCCAGGTGGGAAGATTGCAAATGGAGATCACATAACCCATAAATACCTACCAGTTGTCAAGCACCCAAATTTTGATTACATGACCATGAGGATGCTGTGATGGTTGTAAGTGTAAAGATAGGTCAAAAGTTACTTTTTTCAATGCCATGGTAAGTTTAAACGGTCACTAACCAAACATTTGTAAGTCAAGGACTAACTGTATTGTGGAATGAGACAAGTCACCATGGCCAACTCGCCTTGGGACAATTCAACAATTCAATTTAATTATTTAAAATAATTTAAAAATTACTTAAATTTTTGTCATTTACATTTAATTTTGTCCCTCCTTTCTTTAGTGATTCTATTTCATGACTTGTTCAATATAAATGTAACTCTTGTCCCATGGTGAGTTGCCCCATGGCAAGTTGGCTGTGGCTCCTACACTGGATTGTTATAGAACAGAGGTGTCAAACTCAAGGCCTGGGGGCTGGATCCAGCCCAAGGAGTGCTTACATCTGATTCATGGGGCTGCCCTGGAAATAGTGAAGGACTGACCCGCGATGCCTCTACCAGTGAAAACGGAGCTCGGGTGGGATGCAGGCGGCTTTCCGGAGCTCCATTTTCGCTGGCAGAGGGTTGCAGGAGGCTGTCACAGCCGAAAATGGAGCTGGGGAGCCCGTTTTCGCTGGCAAAGTTTAGTTTAGTTTAGTTTATTTAATTTATAGACCGCCCCCTCTCCCCGTAGGGACTCGGGGCGGTGTACAGACCATTCATAATCAAAACAATAAAAATGACATAAGACATAAGACATGAAACATAAACAGCTCACACACACGGTCTGTTATAAAATCCCAAAACCAATTTAAATATTAAGAACAATTTTAAAACCCGTTAAAACCCCAATATAAAATTTAAAAAGCCATCCAGGAAGGTTTGAATAGATGTTAAATGCAGTTACGATTATGGTTGTAATTAGGCCAGACCTGCTACTCGAAACAGGCGGGTCTTGAGTTTCTTGCGGAAGGAGCGGAGATCAGAGGTGGTTCTAATATCGGGGGGGAGGTCGTTCCAGAGGGTTGGGCCCATCACAGAGAAGGCCCTACTCCTAGGCACCGCCCGCCCGCACTGTTTAGCGGATGGTACCCGGAGGAGGCCCTCTCTGTGAGAGCGGATTGGTCGCAGGGATGTATGGGGTAGAATGCGATCCCGCAAATAACTAGGTCCCGAGCCATGGAGCGCTTTGAAGATGATGATCAACACCTTGAAACGCACCCGAAAGGCCACAGGTAGCCAGTGCAGCTCGCGCAGGAGAGGTGTTACATGGGAGTACTTAGTACTCCCCATAATAACCCGCGCGGCTGCATTCTGGACCAGCTGGAGCCTTCGGGTGCATCTCAAGGGGAGCCCCATGTAGAGAGTGTTACAGTAATCAAGGCGAGAAGTCACTAGGGCATGAGTGACTGTGCAAAGGGCTTCCCGCTCCAGTAAGGGACGCAATTGGCGCATCAGGCGAACCTGATGGAACGCCCCCCTAGCCACGGCCGTCACATGATCATCTAGCGACAGCCGGGAATCTAGGAGGATGCCCAAATTGCGTACCCTATCCACCGGGGGCAGTTGTACCCCCCCAATGGCCAGAGATGGAACACATTGGCTAAAGCAGGGCGCCGGTAGCCACAGCCACTCCATCTTGGAAGGGTTGAGTTTGAGTCTGTTGTCGCCCATCCAGACCCGCACGGCTTCCAGACACCGGGACATCACCTCGACGGCTTCGTTGGGGTGGTTCGGGTGGTTCAGGTGGTTCAAAGTGCTCAGGCCACCACAGGTGCCCCCAACACGAGTGACATCGAGCTGGCCACACCCACCTTGACAACGCTCCCCACCCCGAGGTCAAACACAACCCTGTCGCGGCCTTCAATGAAATCGAGTTTGACACCCCCGTTATAGAATGTTCATTAACATTTGGAATCCGGGAGAGGAAAGCTCATTCAGATGATGATAAATATATGGACCTGCTTTTGTGACTACCAGATCTGGACTCAAACATTCACTTGGCATCTAACAAAGAAAATTGCCTTTGCTGCCATCTGTTGATTGTCTGGATTTTTGCAGTCTGGATCTCTTGCCTCTGTTTGTAAGAAACAGAGGGGTTTGACTGTGAAAAAGATTTAGATTCAACTTTGAAACTACATACAGTACACATTACCATTGACATGAAAACTGAAGATGGCCAATCCTGGTTCAAAAGATATAATCAGATAATAACATTAGTTTTAAACTATGGGATTGAGAATTACAATGTGCCCTTTTACACGCCTGAAGTCTCTTCTGTGAATGAGCTGAGAAACAATTGCTGCCTGTTTGGATCATAATACAAATTGACAGCTAAAAAAATTGCTCAGAGCTCATCTGCTGAGGTTATATAACTCTGGGACTTCAAGCAATGTTAGGGGGAGGGATTTATTGCACAAATAGTACAATTTCTCATTTTATCTCTCTCAGTAGATAAAATTACCATAAAAGGCCACTGTCTCTGCATGTACAAGTAAATTAAAAAAAAAAAAAAACAACTAGGCAAATACAGTGGTGACTCCCTGTTTGCTCATGCAAAGATTCTAGAAGAAAAACCCTGGGATTTTGCTGAGATAATATCATTTCTTAACTAATTAATGGGGGTGTGGAAAATGAAACGGTTAACTTCACTTTGATATCAGGCTCTGGATCATGAGGATTAAGAAACGTGATTCAGTTGTACTGTACACTTTGTATGGGAATGAATTTTTTTTTCCTCATTCTCAATTCCCCATTTTATTTGACTTTGAACAACTGCTAACACTGAGCAAATTCAGGTCATGAATGTCTTAAAACAACCTCTTCTACCCACATTTACAAAAATCACTATAAATAAGACATCCTCTAGGTTTCGGATTCTTTTTCATGCTATCCCATAGATATCCTTAGCACTTAGACTTATATACCGCTTCACAGTGCTTTTACAGGCCTCTCTAAGTGGTTTACAGATTTAACATATTGCCCCCAACCATCTGGGTCCGCATTTTACCAACCTCAGAAGGATGGAAGGCTGAGTTGACCTTGAGCCTGGTGAGATTCGACCTGCCAAACTGCTGGCAGCCAGTGATCAGCAGAAGTAGCCTGCAATACTGCACTCTAACCACTGCACCACCACCGGGGCTCTTGTATTTGGCAGGGTGGTCCATAAGAAAGAGGAATAGCGATGATGATGATGGCCATAACCAGGTGATCAAAGCCCCACCCTTTTTATACCTGTCATTTTGATCCCATGATTGTGGCTGCCATCATGATGTTTTGGATCCCCCTGTGGCTCTCCTTTTAAAGATATTGCAATTCACAAGAAGGTTATCATTGGAAAGTCTTATAAATATACCTGTTGAGTTTTTATTTGTATACCTTGGTGTTATTTTTGGCTTGTTTGTTTATACGTTGTTTAACTAGGCAGTACTTTGAACACATGGTACAAGGATGTTGGAAACTGTCAGGTCTGGCTTTGAAAGACTGATGGTATTCATCCTTGGAAAATTTGGCTGGTTTAAGCGGGCTATTTAGAAACTTCATAAACAGTTTTTTTGTGTGTGTGTGCTTTTTCGCATGACAGCTGCCACCTTGTCGATCTGCTTCTGCTGTTGTGCATTTAACAGAGACCTGCAAAGGTGGAACAATATCTGGATGGACTTTTTAACTGAAAAGGCTCTAAGACCAGGGGTGAAATCTTGCAAGTTCTGACAAGATCTGAAGAACTGGTAGCCAAAATTTTGAGTAGTTCAGAGAACCCCACAAATGCCACCTCTGGCTGATCCCAGAGTGGGGTGGGAATGGAGATTTTGCAGAATCCTTCCCATGGAATGGGGTGGGAATGGAGTATCCTTCCCCTGCCACACTCACCAAGCCATGCCCATGAAGACACAGCATGCCCACCAAGCCACGCCCACAGAATTGGCAATAAGAAAAATGAATTTCACCACTATCCAAGACATAGCAACATAAGTGGATTTGAGCTAGAAAGCGGCAATTTGTATCTCTTCCAAGAAGGATTTCAGTAAACAAGGCTATACTAGAAAAAGGCTTCAAGAATTACACAAGTAATTTTGGGAGGGTAGCTGTGAAGACAGTTGATATTTGGAAACTACGCCATGAAAACGCTCACACTATATGTGCCATTTTGGCCATGGAAAGCTGTGATGAGTGTGGCAGCCAGGAAAACCCATTTGCCAGAAGGCAGAATAGTGAGAGAGATTGTTCCCTACTATCACATCTAGCCATCTTCCCTCAAATATTCCTTATCACTCTAATGTATTTTTATTATAGTTCTGAAAATGTAGGCAACGTATCATGCTATAATCACCTATTATTTGTATTTAATTTTTTTTTAAAAATAGAGCCTGTGTGGGAACCAGAGACAAATTTATAAATAAAGCTTATACACCAATGATTGGTGCTTTGTATCATGCCAACTTCCATTTTTAAACAATTCAAACAAATGGCAGGCACTACAATACTGATCCATAGATTACAGCAATTAAATGCAAATTTGGAGATGCTTTTAATAATTGTATTGAAAAGAAACATTCAATGGAACCACTTTTCCCACACCCACACAAACCACACTAATTGAGCCGGTGCCAATTGCCTTACATGACACAAGTAATTTTGAAATCCTGCTGAAAATGCTGGCTGGCTTCAAATATGCTAAACTGGTATTTTTTAAAACATTGTTTTTAACTGTCCCAAATGATTTTATTCAAATAACTGAAGCTTATTGAATTGATACAGAGCTGTGATCATAATGTTATTACCCTTAATATGCATGGGGGAGACCCAACTAGTGGTAAACCTCCAGTGTAAGCAAGTGCAAAATAATGGTTGTTAGTGTAAAAAAAAACCAAACCACCTCCATACCGGTAGTACATCTAAGTTGAACTGGTAGTGACAGACTCAGAATCGGATGGTAGAATCACAGTGGAGAGCTCAATGCAAATGTCTACTCAATAAACAATTGCTTTTTTAAAAAAAAGGCAGACTCCATGCATGGTAACATTAAGAAGTAAAATGAAAATAGAACGAGTATATACTAAAGGCCATAAACAAATCTATGCTGATAGACATAGAGCCGTGATGGCGAACCTATGGCGCGTGTGCCACAAGTGGCACGCGGAGCCATTTGTCAGGGCACGCGAGGCGCTGCCCTGTCAGCTGGCCAGCGCGCATGTGCGCGCTGGCCAGCTGAATTCACCTTTTTAAAAGCTATTTTTCGCCTTCCCCAGGCTCCAGAGGCTTTATAGGAGTCTGGGGAGGGCGAAAAGAGCCCCCCTCGCCCCCCCGGAGGCTTCAGGGACCGACCCTGAAGCCTTCGGAACGCTTAAAACCACCCTCCGAGCAAACTGGAAGTGTCCTCCGGTTTGCTCGGAGGGTGGTTTTAAGCGTTCCGAAGGCTTCAGGGACCATCCGAGGCTTCCCTGATGCCTTTGGAGCGCTTAAAACCACCCTCCGAGCAACCCGGAAGTCACATCCAGTTTGCTCGGAGGGTGGTTTTAAGCGCTCCGAAGGCTTCAGGGAAGCCTCCGGACAGTCCCTGAAGCCTCCGGAGGGCCTCCAGGGGGTCGGGGGAGGCTCTTTTCGCCCTCCCCAGGCTCCTATAAAGCCCCTGGAGCCTGGGAAGGGCAAAAAAAATGTAAAAATGAGGGGGGTCTCGCGTTGTGCGCGCATGCGCACTGGGGGGGTCGCGCGTTGCATTATGGGTGCGGCACGCCCGCACTCGATCTCCCTGCGCTCCCCCCACTTGTGGCACGCGAGCCAAAAAAGGTTCGCCATCACTGACATAGAGCATTGAAGATAGTTGTGATTATCCCCAATCTTAACAAAGATATTTCAGAAGTTTAAAAAAAGGCGTAACCAAAATGACAGCAGATGATGCAGCTCTTTCACAAGGAAGGTTTAGAACAGAGGATAGTGAGAACAAGGGTGACAGAAGTACATAGAAGAATATGTGGATATATTAAATGGTCAGAGTGAGATTTCTCTCTTTTTCACAGTTGGCACTTCCCAGTTGTCTCTAACTATGCCACAAACAATCACTGTACCTGATTTGTTTTGTCAATCTTTTTTTTTTGGCAATTCAGATAAGTAACTGATAGAGCAGGGGTGTCAAACTGGATTTCTTCAAGGACTGGATCAGCATTGTAGTTTTCCTCCCTAGGCTGGCAGGGCGGTGCGGAGGGAATGAGACTGATGATTCCTGCAGCACCTGCCAGCCGAAACGCGGCTTGAGGGGGGCATGCGCTGTTCCCCCTCCCTTGCCCATGGCCTATTTTCAGCCTGGACAGCTTCCTTGCTGGCCAAAATGGGGTGCAGGGAGCTGTGTGCGCCCCCCCCCATGTCCCATTTTTGGCTGCCAGAAGCATGATGGGCCAGTCCTTTGCTATTTCTAGTCCATCCCTGCAGGTTAGATTTAAGAACCCCGCAGGCTGGATCTGGCCCGTGGGCCTTGAGTTTGACACTCCTGCCATAGAGGATTGAAATGGTCGAGAGGATACTGGTTAACCTCCTCCATATTTATCTATTAACAATTTAACTATTTAATTATTTAATTATTCATGTGATATATTTTTTGTATGGACTGTACACCGCCCCGAGTCCCTTTTGGGAGAGGGGGCGGTCTATAAGTGCAAATAAAAGTAAAGTAAAGTAAAGTACTTTAGACTGCTTTGGGTATACACATGTTCCCTGGCAATTTGCTACCATCTCCATTTTACCCTCCCTGCCAAACAAGCATATTCAGCAAGCTTGCAGATCTGGGAAGTTCTGAAAAGTGCTTAAGTCTGTGTTCTGGGAAGAGTGAATAAGCCAGAGAGGATGGATCTAGTCATCTCTCACAACTTTGGGAAGTTTAATCTTAATGTGGATGCTTAGGCTCCTCAGCTCACTTTGTGACTTAGGATCCACCCTGTTCACTTCTCTTTCTGATCCTGGTTAATCTTCACATTCTAACAGGAAGGGCACATAGCCTTAAAGATATCAGGCGTTGTATGTAAATTTTGTAGTTCAGGCTATTCTCTAAATAGTGAGCCATTATCTCATTAATTTTGGAACAATCAACTCCTGCATCACCATGCCAGCCGAAATGGGGCTTGAGGGGGCCATGCGCTCTTCCCCCCCCCCGTGGCCTATTTTCAGCCTGGGCAGCCTCCTGCTTATCTTGACACAAGAGATGTGGGTTGAGGCTAAGGGTAAGCAATGCTTATGAGTTATTTGGTAATGTAAGGCTTAGATTTAGTACTTGTGAGTCACATTAAGGGTCCCTGGTACTCTAATGGCCTTTCCAAATTAATCCCATGTACTGTATTTACTCATTAGGTTAACCATATACAATATGGGTGTTTTCCAGCCAGAGTAAAGGGTAACTTTCTGGCTTAATCATTTTGCTACCAGGATGAATGTCTATATACTGTATATTGTAAGCTCAAGTGGGGAGATACAGTACCTTTTCCGTACCTGCAGAAAATGAATTGCCTAGCTGTACACTTTGTACCTGAAAATAGTAGCTGAAAGACCTGAAGAAACATGCCTCTTTGTGTACCTGGGTTTTCCCCAGCCTGGGTTAACCATTATGCTAACTATATTGTAGGTGAAGATGGAAGTTAAACTTGTATCCACAATACAGTGCAAGTATTGGTAACATGCCAACTCCAGATGAGGCTTGGAATATGTTGAGGGAGGATTGTAGTGTTTGACCTTTCTACTTTAGCTGTCAGCATTTTGTTGTGCAAAATATTGTAACTCCCTGTAATCTTTTCCATGCTTGTGGAAAAAAAACTTGCTCAATTGGCGCTGGGCTAAGCAAGCAAAAGATTGCTTCCCTTTGCTTGGACCGAAGGAAGATGCTTCCTGGGCTGGGGAAAAAAAGGCCATCATCTCTTGTGTAGAAAGGTAGGATAGAAATCAAGTTAATAAACAACAACACGGAGCCATAAATCAACCACTCATATATTAGTTCAGCCCAGTGTGTGAGCCAAGGCATGTGATTAGATTGTAGCTCAGCATGTCACTGGAATCCAGAGAATTGGGTTAATTAAATAACTGACAGCAAATGTGCTGTGCAAACACAGTCAGTCAGCACAGTATGCCCACCCATGAACTGATTCCTTTACAATACAGTTAAGCCTTAAATCTAGACAGGGTTCGTTTCGTCTAGTGTTGAGTCTGCCTAGCATATGGATGAGAATCAGTATTTTTGAGACTGCTGGCAAAGAAGAAGCAGTTAAATCCCTACCACTTTGGAGAAATCTGTGTAAGTAAAGCATGAGAAATCTGGGAAGGGAGGCCCATTCTGTAATCAGGGATGGAGGAAATATCTTCTTATTCCTTTGATGGATCAGCACTCTGTTTGCTAGAGCCCATCATGTGATATAAAATAGGTTACTGTACACTGGTAATGTTCTGCCTGACCGATCACTGAAAGCGCTCGTTGCAATTTCTTTTGTTAAAGCAGTAGTAACCCATGGGGTTCTTTTTTTCCCTTTTTTCTTTTAACACACATACAAAAAATCCTTAATACTAGGATGGACTCTGAAGCCACCCAGAGTTCTGCTACTGAAATTTAGGGGCAAAGTGTTGAGTTATACTGGTATGGTTTCCAGCTGGTTTTTGGCAGGCAATGAAAGGAAATTGATTGTTAAGTCTCCAACAAACACTCATCCACCCGCCCCCATTCATCACACAAAAAAGGCAGGAAACTCCAGCCTTGACTCTTCTGGTGATATCATCACTTCACAATAAGGCTCCCTGCTTCCCTCATTCATACCAAGCAGTGCCAAAAACAAAAAAGGTGAGCTGATTTGCCTCTGCCCACCAATTTCATCACTTTTATCTGTACATCAATCAGGCTACCTATAACTCAGGCTTGACTGGTGTATAATTTCAGAATGAATTTGCCAAAGTGGGACTTAGAACAAAACTCTTTTTTTTTTTATTCCTGGCTGTAATTTGCCCAGGGTTGTTTTAAGATGGTTGCCTGTAAAAATGTTTCAAATGAAATATTTAATGAATAAAAGGCTCCTTTCCCACTAGCCAATTATAAAATTTTCCAGGAAACCCCGTTCTGTTCCCTTCTGTCCAAATTTGCTGTGACTCCTGAGAGCATTTTTCTCTCTCTATCACTGAGTTCTCCCTGAGAGTGAGATGGGTGGTCTATACATTTGATAAATAAAAATAAATGAAAATGTTTTTAAGGCTCATTCCTTAGTTTTGTTGTTGTTGTTGTGTCTCTGACTTAGATGCCTCTCTTGTTTATCAACAGTGGCGGATTAAGGCCAGTGGTGAAATTCAATTTTTTTTACTACCAGTTCTGTGGGCGTGGCTTGGTGGGCATGGTGTGGCTTGATGGGTGTGGCAGGGGAAGGATACTGCAAAATCTCCATTCTCACCCCACTGGATACTGCAAAATCTCCATTCTCACCCCACTGGCATTTGCCAGTTCTCCGAATTACTCAACATTTCCACTACTGGTTCTCCAGAACCTATCAGAACCTGCTGGATTTCACCCCTGATTAAGGCTCACTGGTGCCCTAAGCACTGACAAATCTTGGCGCCCCTCTCCTGTACAAATCTTCATTGGGGTTTTTCTTTTCTTTCTCAACTTTGTGGTGCCCCCTTGGGCCTGGTGCTCTCAGCACATGCTTAGTCTGCTTAATGGTTAATACACCACTGTTTATCAATTATGTTGTTTTGACGAAGTCGGACAATCAGAAAATAACAGTATAGAGTATAGAGCTAGGTGTTTACAAAGCTTTTGCAAGCTTTGCAGTCTTCAACACAGGCACAGGGCTACAGGCACAGACTCTGTTTGTTTATTTTATGGCCATCCTGAGCACCGTTTGATGATAGAGTTTATCTCTGTTGCTTCCTGTCTGCATTACAATTATAAATAGTTCAGTTTTCCTATCAAGGCTTTGGTTATTCTGGGGATGTTGGGCTTTGTTTGCAACATAGAACAGTGGCTTTATTTTTCTGTCTATTGTTAAAATGAAGTTTGGACATTCATCCCAAACAAGCTATATAGCTGGAGACAGAGGCAAGGGAAAGATTGATATAGATTTCACCTTTTTAAAAAAAATGTACACATGCAACAGCCATCCATTTGCAGATCTTGACAGCTTGCTTGCAAGCACCCAGCTACAATAAATAAAACCAGGCTAAGAAATTTCTTTTAAAACCCCTACAGGCCTAGGTCTAGATTCCTCTAACAAAGAGGGGACCACCATAGCTCCAGGGGCAAGTTATTTTGGAGAAAGCTAGAATTCTCCATATTGGGCTTACTTTTTGTCCAAGGAATTCCTATGGAAATCATAAAAATAAATGGTTATTAGCTTTGATAGCAATGCAATTGAAGACACATACACTATGGCTGACTAATGATTGGCTACTGGAAGAACAGGCTGCTAGACTAGATGGGCCAGTTGGCTGATCCAGCATAGCACAGCTTACATTCATATATCTTATGTACATCGTACCTGGGTGGTAGCAGCAAAGAGATTTAGAAATGCCTCTTTTCTTCCATCTAGTGATCGCCCAGACATTTGCATCTTAATAGTGGAAGCCCTAGGTTTCCTTCATCCCTTTTTATTCCCATCTGACTGGCTTCTACAGGTGAAACTCGAAAAATTAAAATATCGTGCAAAAGTTCATTTATTTCAATAATGCAACTTAAAAGGTGAAACTAATACAGTATATGAGATAAGACTCATTACATGCAAAGCAAGATAGTTCAAGCCGTGATTTGTCATAATTGTGATGATTATGGCTTACAGCTCATGAAAACCCCAAATCCATCATCTCAGAAAATTAGAATATTACATGCAATCAATAAAACAAGGATTGTACATAGAACAATATCGGACGTCTGAAAAGCATAAGCATGCATATGTACTCAATACTTGGTTTGGGCCCCTTTTGCAGCAATTACTGCCTCAATGCGGCGTGGCATGGAAGCTATCAGCCTATGGCACTGCTGAGGTGTTATGGAAGACCAGGATGCTTCAATAGTGGCCTTCAGCTCTTCGGCATTGTTCGGTCTCATGTCTCTCATCTTTCTCTTGGCAATGCCCCATAGATTCTCTATGGGGTTCAGGTCAGGCGAGTTTGCTGGCCAATCAAGCACAGTAATCCAACAGTCATTGATCCAGTTTTTGGTGCTTTGGGCAGCGTGGGCAGGTGCCAGGTCCTGCTGGAAAATGAAGTCAGCATCCCCATAAAGCTTGTCTGTGGAAGGAAGCATGAAGTGCTCCAAAATCTCCTGGTAGACGGCTGCATTGACTCTGGTCTTAATGAAGCACAGTGGTCCAAAGTCCTCTTTTCTGATGAGAGCAACTTTTGCCAAAAGCACTAAAACCTGGTTCAATGACCGTGGGATTACTGTGCTTGATTGGCCTCTCCATTCTTCCTCCATACTCTGGGTCCTTGGTTTCCAAATGAGATGCAAAAGTTGGTCTCATCAGAAAAGAGGACTTTGGACCACTGTGCTTCATTAAGACCAGAGTCAATGCAGCCGTCTACCAGGAGATTTTGGAGCACTTCATGCTTCCTTCCACAGACGAGTTTTATGGGGATGCTGACTTCATTTTCCAGCTGCCCACACTACCAAAAGCACCAAAACCTGGTTCAATGACCATGAGATTACTGTGTTTGATTGGCAAGCAAACTCGCCTGACCTGAACCCCATAGAACAGCGATGGCAAACCTTTTTTGGCTCGCGTGCCACAAGTGGGGGGAGCACAGGGGGGTCATGAATGGGCGTGCTGCACCCATAATGCAATGCACGACAACCCCAGTGTGCATGCGTGCACTACAGGTGCTCCCCCCCACTTTCTGCATGCTTCTTTTGCCCTCCCCAGGCTCCTATAAAGCCTCTGGAGCCTGGGGAGGGCGAAAACAGCCTCCCCCGCCCCCCGGAAGCCCTCCGGAGGCTTGAGGGACCTTCAGGATGCTTCCCTGAAGCCTCCTCTGGAGCAATCAAAATGAACCTCCGAGCAAACCGGAAGTGACTTCCGGTTTGCTCGGAGGGTCGTTTTGAACACTCCGAAGGCTTGAGGGACCTTCGGGACGCTTCCCTGAAGCCTCCAGAGCAGTCAAAACAAACCTCCAAGCAAACCGGAAGTCTGCTCCTGAACTTCCAGTTTGCCCGTAGGGCAGGTTTTTTGCACTCTGGAGGCTTCAGGGAAGCTCATGAAGCCTCCGGAGGGCCTCCGGGGGAGGAGGCTCTTTTCGCCCTCCCCAGGTTCCTATAAAGGCTCTGGAGCCTGGGGAGGGTGAAAAATGGGTTTAAAAAAGTGTGAACTCAGCTGGCCAGCGAGCACATACGCGCTGGCCAGCTGACAGGACAGCGCCTCGCATGCCCTGACAAATGGCTCTGCGTGCCACCTGTGGCACGCCTACCATAGGTTCGCCATCACTGCCATAGAGAATCTATGGGGCATTGCAAGAGAAAGATGAGAGACATGAGACCGAACAATGCAGAAGAACAGAAGCATCCTGGTCTTCCATAACACCTCATCAGTGCCACAGGCTGATAGCTTCTATGCCATGCCGCATTGAGCCAGTAATTGCTGCAAAAGGGGCCAAAACCAAGTACTGAGTACATATGCATGCTTATACTTTTCAGAGGTCCGATATTGTTTTATGTACAATCCTTGTTTTATTGATTGCATGTAATATTCTAATTTTCTGAGATGGTGGATTTGGGGTTTTCATGAGCTGTACACCATAATCATCACAATTATGATAAAACACAGCTTGAACTATCTTGCTTTGCATGTAATGAGTCTTATCTCATATATTAGTTTCACCTTTTAAGTTGCATTACTGAAATAAATGAACTTTTGCATGATATTCTAATTTTTTGAATTTCACCTGTACTGTTCAAAGGAGGAAGGAGCCAGACATGGCAACTCTATTGTGCTTGCTTTAACAGAAAAAACAGAGTTAGAGGGACCCTGGAGGTCTTCTAGTCCAACCCCCTTCTCAGGCAGGAAACCCTACACCATTTTAGACAAATGGTTGCCTTGTCTTTTTTTTTAAACCTCCAGTATTGGAGCACAACTTATGGAGGCAAATTGTTTCATGGATTAATTGTTCTAACTATCAGGAAATTTCTCCTTAGTTTTAGGTAGGTTTTCTCCTTGACAAGCCTCCATTTATTGCTTCTTTTTCTCCCTTCAACTGCTTTGGAGAATAGGTTGACTATCTCCCCCCACCTCCCGCCCCTTCTTTGTGGCAGCCCCTCAAATACTGGGATACTGCTATCATGTCACCTCTAGTCCTCCTTTCTTCTTTCTCCTTTCTTCTCTTGATCAAACAGACAAGCCATTAAGACGTTACAAAACCTGTGAACTGCTGCTGAGATAATTGTTGAAATGGAAGTGTGCTTTGTGATGTGTCTGTGTTTTCTGCCTTAAACTCTGTAAGGTGAATTGATTGTGCCCAGCGCAATTCTGCTTGTTTCTGACTGCATAATAACACTCAACATGTAAAGTACAATGCATTTTAACAATAAGATCTTTACGCTTACAAAAGAAGATTGTTTGCAGGGTGGAATCAAAATATCGAGAAGATAGTTGAGATCACACAGTTGAAACCCCGCTTTCCTTTTATGCGCATTGCGAGACACATAAGAAAAAAAAACCCAGGGTTTCAGTTGCATGGATGCAGATGCCATGCTAACTTTTTTGACTTGCCCACCCCCATCCGCCGTGGATGTCTGTAATTACAAAAAAATAATATCAATTAAAATTAATCTGCCCAAAGTGTCTCTGTCTTGATATTAAATTCACCTCCTCAATTTTCTCGTTTTTTCTTCCAGTTGATGTGAATGCTGTGCTCATATAATTTACATGAATCTTCTCCATTATGTTTTTCAATTGCCCTGTTTGGACTCATTATTATCCAAACTCACTGCTTCGGTCCATTTTAAAAATGTCTTGGCAAGATAAGTGATGAAGTAGCGAGCTGGCAGCAATTACCATTAACATCACTTTGTCTATTAATATAGTTTTAACTCTTTTTATAGTTTTCAATGCTTTAATCTTTGTAAATAATGGTTTTTGATATTCATTATTTTAGTTTTGTTGTACACCACCGGAACACACTTGTGAGACGGGCATCTATATAAATTAGATAAATAAATAACACACTGAACCATAAACTAGACCCACCTTAATCTAACATGATGGGCAAACTCACTTCCATGGGAATAATATGTAGCACTGTGTGAACCCAAGCATTTGAATTAACTTTAGTAGGGGACAGTTACATTAACCAAGGGCTGCAAGCATTGGGTGGGTACTCAGTGGAAGTAAACAAAGATATACTACTTTCTTTGTCTCCAACTAATAGTGAATGCCCCAACACTGGAAGTCTTTAAGAAGATGTTGGATAGCCATCTGTCTAAAACGGTATAGGGTTTCCTGCCTAGGCAGGGGGTTGGACTAGAAGACCTCCAAGGTCCCTTCCAAGTCTGCTATTGTATTGTATTGTATTAATAGCTGTCTGGATTTTTGCAGTCCAGATATTGCAGTCTTAACAGAAAGTGAGATAGTGTGTAGGATGAGCACAACCTAAGACAGAGAAATGTTCTGAGACCCAAAGAAAAAAACTGCTCTGAATTAAAGTTTCTCTTTCTACTTAAAACATTCTTTTATTAGGTGACCCTTGCCTTGCCATGGTTGTTTCTAATGTTCAAGTGACATATTTACCACGATTAATTTATCTTTTAGTCAACCCAGTAACCTAGTTATTGCACAGCTGACAGAATTATAAACCAACTACAAACCAGCTTTTTAAAAAGAAGTTTAAAGGAACATGTCAGTGATTAGTAGCCATGATGTGTGCTAAATGGCGTTTCTTGGATTTTAAAAGTAATATTTCTCCAGATGTATTAATTGCAGCTTGTAGCTGGGGACAGGAGATGAAATCTGATACAGTAGGACCCTCAAGTCCTGCTTTACTTGAGCAAAGAAATAAAAAGCATACAAAGTGAATCCCTCACTATGGGGACTATTCAACATGTTCCCCAGAAATTTTCATAAGCAAGCTTGCAATTAACTGTAGGAGTCACTGCTGTTTGGCCAGTGCATGCCAGGCACTTCTCTTAAAAATTAACCGCATTGAGGCAAAGGTTAGGCAACATGTAGTGGCTTGTATGCTGTGTGTGTATTTGTTGTGTGACTTTATCTGCATGAGGTGGAATGCCTCCAGCATCATGTGAGCAGATTGCATCATTCAAACCGCTTAGAGCCTGTTGCTTTCCGGGTCCGGGGAATTTGTACAGTGGAAAGTAGCTTCTTTTTGCCAAGGACAGATCTTTTGTTGTCCTTTGTTCTTCCTCTTTTTACATGCTCCTTTTCAGCAAAAGACAGAGAGAGCCATTCAAATAAGTGGCATTCAAATGTTGCTGATCAATAAATGATTAATAAATAAAACGATGGATGTCACAATGCAAAATCTCTCCAATGATATTTGTGTCAAGTGAAGTAATGTACATCAAGACATCACATTTTTTGTTTTTGTTTTTTCATCACTGGGATTGGTAACGGACACTTCTGCACCTATCTATGCATTATTTAAATGATGAATTCAGCTGCCTATGGTTGAAGTTGGTCAGTAGAAGCAGTAGCTGGGAAACAATTTGTATCCTACAATCCAAATCCCATGCCTGTCTTTTCATGATTTAGATGCTCTTTCTGCCACTAAGCCAATGACTGTTAAATGGTGGTGATGGAGGAGAGGCTGTTGCAAAAGCAATACAATACAATACAATGCAATACAATACAATACAATACAATACAATACAATAGTAGAGTTGGAAGGGACCTTGGAGGTCTTCTAGTCCAACCCCCTGCCTAGGCAGGAAACACTATACCGTTTCAGACAAATGGCTATCCAACATCTTCTTAAAGACTTCCAGTGTTGGGGCATTCACAACTTCTGGAGGCAAGCTGTTCCACTGGTTAATTGTTCTAACTGACAGGAAGTTTCTCCTCAGTTCTAAGTTGTTTCTCTCCTTGATTAGTTTCCACCCATTGCTTCTTGTTCTACCCTCAGTTGCCTTGGAGAATAGTTTGACTCCCTCTTCTTTGTGGCAACCCCTGAGATATTGGAACAATGCTATCATGTCTCCCCTGAGCAGTAGCACTTAGACTTATATACTGCTTCATAGTGCTTTTATAGCCCTCTCTAAGCAGTTTACAGAGTCAGCCTCTTGCCCCCAACAATCTGGGTCCTCATTTTACCCACTTCGGAAGGATGGAAAGCTGAGTCAACCTTGAGCCTGGTGAGATTTGAATTGCCAAACAGCAGCTAGCAGTCAGCCGAAGTAGCCTGCAGTACTGCACTCTAACCACTGCGCCACCTCGGCTCTCTAGATTGCAGACAGATACGTAGTGGTAGTTATGGAGCTGTAAGGTGGGCAGTTTCTCCTGTGTGAGAACTCTTGCTACACCCTTCTCCCTGGTTTCTTAGTTCTCTCCTCTCCCTGCTGAAGTCTTACTTCCATGGCATTTTGACATTTTTTCACAAGGCCTTTTAAATGAGGTTCACTTTTCTTGTTCTCTTACTCTGGGATACATGCAGTGAGATAACCATACAAATGGGCAGAGATGGGACCAAGAATGCTGAGTCCTGTTACTTTACTGGAAGAACCACTGATCAGTACATGGAGGGGATGAAGCATTGTAAGGATAGTAGCTAAGAGGGTGGACACATTTATTCTCAAGGTATATCAGCAATACAAGCCGGAGTATGGAAGTGCTCTCTGATTTCTGAACTTCTAAATGAATTTGCATTGGAAGTCAAACAGGTAAAAGAGTTAACAATGTCAGCCTTACTTTTTCTTTGTCATATTTCCTGTTTAATGTCTCCTGAACATTTGCCCTCTCCAAATGAGTCATTATCTTGCTCAAAACAACATCTAGAGTCAGGAAGGGGTTTTTTTTCATAAAATGCAAATTTAAGAGAATAAACTTTGTAGATCAATAGAAAGTAGGAAAAGTAAATGACTCATGATCTGCTCTTAACATGTTATGATACTTGCTTCATAAAAGGGAAGACTAAATAAGCAGCATATGATTTGGAGGTGTTTGTTTTAAAGTTAGGTAGTAGAACAAAATAAATAGTAAACTTATTCAAAAGAGCTCATGGTATGATCATAGAGTAATATAAGGACTGTACAAGAGCATATTTATAGTTTCAGACAGACTCAGAAAAAGAAAAAAAGGTACTGGTGGAAATCAAAGAAAAATCCTGCTTCAAGGCAGATCAAAGGCAAATCCAAGTAGAGAAATCAACTAGATTTTAGCACTTAAAACCTCCACCATGTTTCTTGGGGTTGTTGTAGTGACGGTGCAGGTAGGGAAGATAGCACAAAATGTCAATAGATACTCTAGGGCACATCTTCTTTGATATTGCAATAATTCTTCCATTCGCAGTATATTCTGCATTATGGTGGGACCAATCCTTCTTCTTTTGACAGAGAAAAGATTTATAAAACCCATCATATATGAAAATTAATTGTCTGGTTCTCATTTGTCATAATGTTGTTTCCACAAGGCAGCTACTGTATCTGAAACAAAACAGCTTATGGTGTCCTAAGTGAAAGTAGTAACACAAGAAAATGCTGCTCTTTTTCTCAACCTCTCCCATGTTCCTTTTTTTTTAGGTGGTTTCCATGTCCATCCATAACCTTTTTATACTAGAGTCAGATGAGCTGTTTAAAGTAGAACGCAGCTACACCAAGAAACAAATCACTTCACACTGTTTTATTTATATATCTATTTATTAAGTTTATATGGCCACCCATCTCATGGGAGGTGACACTGGACAGCATACAACAATCCAGTGAAAACAGATAAACAACAAGACGTTAAGCACTTGCTTTTGATCAGTGTTGAAACTCATGTCTTTCCTGCAGAAAGTTTTGAATTCAAGCAAGCAGCTCCTTATTTTGCCCCCTGAGAGAAAATATAAAGATTTGTTTCTGATTTAACTATTGTTATAATCTGTAATATGCTTTGTTTGGTTTTCATTCTTTGAGTTTTATAAACCTATAATTGTGAATGAACATTCTAGTTTATGGCTTCATGTGGTGCTTGAACTCAGTCCACTGAGATTTATTTTATGGTTTCATGGAATCACAGAATTGGAAGGGAGATTTGGGTGCACCTAATCCAATCTCAATGCAGGATCCAATGTCTCTGACATGACTGCTCATCCTCCATTTCAAGACTTTAAGTGAAGAACAATTCACCATTTCATGTGATTCCACTGACTGACGTGATATTCAGTCAGGATATTCTTTCTGTTGTCTAGCCTGAACTACTCCTTAGAGCAGGAGGTGTCAAACTTGATTTCATCAAGGTTGTGCTTGACCTCGGGCGGCTGGGGTGGGGATGGCCAGGGTGGGTGTAGCCAGCTTGACATCACTTGGAACAGGGGTGTCTGTGGTGGCCCGAGCACTCTGCCAGCAAGAACGGACTCCCAAGCTCTGTTTTCAGCTGCCACGGCCTCCTGCAACCCTCTGCCAGTGAAAACAGAGCCAGTCCTTCACTGTTTCCAGGATGCTCCATGGGCCAGATATAAGTACCCCTTGGGCCAGATCTGGCCCCTAGGCCTTGAGTTTGACACCCCTGACTTAGAGCATTAACCCATTGGTTCTGATCCTGCTCTCAGGGACAATATAGAAGTCCACTCTCTCTTCCATGTGGCATTCCTTCAGATTCTATCACATTTCCCCTCAGGTGTCTTCTGTCTAGAGCCTGGCTAAGCATTCCCAGGACTCTGCTCCTGAGTGCTGACATACCCTAAGATAGCATTTGCTTTTTTAGCAACCTAATCATACTGCTAGCTCATGTCTAACTTGTGGTTGACAAGGACAAACAGATTCTTTTCACGTGTCCTACTCTCCAGCCAGATCTTGCAATCCTAGACCCATATTTTTTATTTTTATTTTTCCTACCCCGATGCAGTTGTTTACATTTTCCTTGTTAAAATAGATCCTATTTTTGACGCATTCTCAATTCTAGCTAGGTTTTATTTAATTTCCTCACCTTTAGATTATACTAGCTGTCACTCCCAGTTTTGTGTCATCTGCAAAATTCATAATTCTCTTATCTAAGTCATTGATAAAATGGTAAACAGTACCAAGTCCAGGACAGAGCCCTGTGGCACTCCATTTAATAATACCCTAAAAGATAAGTAACTACATTATCTAGGTGCAATCATTCAGCCAATTGTAAATACATATGAAATAATATTATTTAAGCCATATTTCCATATTCCGTGGAAAGCTTTGCTAAGGTCCAAGTACACTAAACTAATCTGTCAAAGAAGAGAATATGGTTAGTTTAGCACGATCTGTTTGCAACAACTAATGCTGGCTCCTCTCAGTGGAAGCATGCCTTTCCACAAACATGTTGCTTGAAAATCTATTTGAAGACATGGTCCCATGTGTTGTAAAGCTGACAGATCTGTAGTTTCCCAGATCTTCTATCTTCCCAATTTCAAAGATGGGAACATTTTCTCTCTTCTGAGCCTTTGTCAGTTTTTTTAGGAGTTCTCCAAAAGTATTAAGAATGATTTTTGAGATCCTCCCTGTTAGTTCTTTTAATAACTTGTGATATAATTCATTTGAAACCAGAAATATTTTCAGTTAAATAAAGGAAAGCCCAATTTTCTTCCTCTTTTTTGGGGTTCAAGTCAATTTTGACTCTTATAGTTGACTTGGCAATATTTGCAGAAGTTGTTTGCCATGGTCTTCTTCTTAGGGCTGGGAGGGAGCAACTGGTCATCACTCAGCTGATTTTCATGCCTAGGGCTAGAACTCACAGATTTCTAGAATTCATTAGCATTTACTCTCCTGCCTTCAAGACCTGTGCCTTCATCAAAGTACTTTATCAAACTGTCTTTCTAATTATGTCTTACCTTCTCCTTTTTTGCCTTAAGCTACAACACCCCCCCCCCCAAGGCTGTATAATGACTAGTTATGTCTCCCATTTTCTTGTGAGAGAAAACAGATGCAAAATAGGATTTAAGGAGGCCTGTTTCTGCTCATTGCTCATTACCAAGTCACAATGTTTTGCTCTAGTCAATAATTGTTTTTAAGAAATAAGCTTTAAAGGAATGCAGACTATATTTATCATTCGGATAGCACCAAGAACCAAGCAAGTTATCTTAAACTATCGCATTGTATATAGTCATCTTGAGTGTGAAGGACTGTGTGTTCAATTTTTGGTAAAGGGTCTGAACCTCATAGCATAACATCTGCCTTCCCATGTTTGATTAATCTTAAAAACAATGAAAATAATAATGTAGTGCCTGCTTCCTGATAGCTAGTGTAACTTTTTAATCAATAGTAACTCCAACTTGATAAACATACTATTTGAAATATATTGCTGTTCTAATGTTTTTCAAAATGTAGGACACAGTACATTTCCTTTGATTGATAAAGAGTACCATGAATTCATGTAAATAATGTAACATGTAACCATAACACATAAGTTTTGATGTCCCTATGTCAGAAATAGTTTAAACAGACTAACATTTCTAGCGACATTGTTACTCTGGCTTAATATCATTGATGGTGCTACAGATTAAGTTTTGCTATAAGCTTGTTTCCTTGGAGTTTCATTGACATGAACAAAAGAACTACGATTATAGTTCATATAAGTTTTTACTGTGGCTTGAGCAACTAATTAACAGATCTTACTTTAATCCAAAGTAAGAAAGAAATGCATTGTGATTCTGTCGTATGACATTGATTCAAAGGAAAAACTGAATAAGCCAATAATTAATCCTTGAATCAGAAGCTGCAGTTTTCTTCCAAAGAGTAGTTTGTGCCTGTTTAGATGGATAAACAGGCATTATAATAAGGCAATATAATTGTATTATAATCCCTCTTACAACACCCTTTAAATGCTGCCCTTGTTTTAATTAAAAATCTAAAAGCAACTTTGTTTGAAGGATAGGTATGTTTTGTCAGTTGATGACTGAGGCTGCAGTCCTATGACCCATCAAATCAGAACTTACTTCACAATGTTTATTTGTTACTAAATGCTTATCCTTCAAAATAAAAGTTTTCACAGTGGGGTAACATTTACAATTATGAACTAGACATTTAAACAAAAAATGATAACTTAAATATAATTACTCAGACTAGTACTAAATAGCAAAGTAAAACACAATACAATACAATAGTAGAGTTGGAAGGAACCTTGGAGGTCTTCTAGTCCAACCCCCTGCCTAGGCAGGAAACCCTATACCGTTTCAGACAAATAGCTATCCAACATCTTCTTAAAGACTTCCAGTGTTGGGGCATTCACAACTTCTGGAGGCAAGATGTTCCACTGATTAATTGTTCTCACTGTCAGGAAATTTCTCCTAGTTCTAAGTTGCTTGTCTCCTTGATTAGTTTCCACCCATTGCTTCTTGTTCTACCCTCAGGTGCCTTGGAGAATAGTTTGACTCCCTCTTCTTTGTGGCAACCTCTGAGATATTGGAACAATGCTATCATGTCTCCCCTAGTCCTTCTTTCTCTTAAGCTAAACATACCCAGTTCCTGCAACCGTTCTTCATATGTTTTAGACTCCAGTCCCCTAATCATCTTTGTTGCTCTTCTCTGCACTCTTTCTAGAGTCTCCACATCCTTTTTACATCGTGGCGACCAGAACTGAATGCAGTATTCCAAGTGTGGCCTTACCAAGGCATTATAAAGTGGTATTAACACTTCACATGATCTTGATTCTATCCCTCTGTTGATGCAGCCTAGAACTGTGTTGGCTTTTTTGGCAGCTGCTGCACACTGCTGGCTCATATTTAAATGGTTGTCCACTAGGACTCCAAGATCCCTTTCACAGTTACTACTGAGCAAGGTATCACCTATACTGTACCTTTTTGTTGCCTAAATGTAGAACCTTACTCTTTTCACCATTGAATTTCATTTTATTAGATAGTGCCCAATGTTCACGTTTGTCAAGATCCTTCTGTATCTTAAGCCTATCTTCTGGAGTGTTGGCTATTCCTGCCAGCTTGGTATCATCTGCAAATTTGATTCTATTCTAAATTCTAAACAAGGTATTATTGCAATGTAACAGATAGAATTCATAAATTACACTGTGTAGCTGCCAGATTTGGCTGTAAAAAATGCTGATGGTCATTAGATACAAGTGACTTACTTGGACTTACAACCATTCTTTTAGTGACCATTTGAAGTTACAACAGTCCTGAAAAAAAGTGACTTATGACTGTTTTTCACATTACGACAATTGTAGCATCTCCATGGTCATACAATCAAAATCTGGATGCTTGGCAACTAGCGTCATATTTATGACGACTGCAGTGCCCAGGGGTCATGTGATCATCTTTTGTGACCTTCTGACAAGCAAAATCAGTGGGGAAATCAGATTCATTTTATAACCATGCTACTTACTTAACAACTGCATTGATTCACTTAACAACTGTGGCAAGGCATATTGTAAAATGGGGCAAAACTCACCTAATAACTATCTTGCTTAACTATGGAGATTTTGAGTTCAATTGTGATTTATAAGTCAAGGACTACTTAGAATAGTAACGAGATGTAGGAAAGTCTAACCCTGACTATCTTCGTTGATCTTTGCTGATCTTTGCAGTATCAGTTTGCTAGTCCTAGCACTTAGCCTTGATTTGTTTAGTCATGTTTTATTAAATACGTTATAAAAACACTAAGCTATAAACAAGTGTGACTTAGAAACCATCATGATTTGGGTTCATACAACATCTCAGACATAGCTTAGCGCAATGGGTTCATCTAACTTTTAAAATTCTGTGAAAACAAAAATATTTTTGCCTGGCTGGCATTTCACAATATAATCAAATAGGTATAGAGAAATCACTCATTATGTAACATAATATGATATAAGCTTATATATAGATACTAGCTGTACCCGGCCACGCGTTGCTGTGGCCCAGTCTGGTTAAATGGAAAAGAAAGAAAAGAGAAAGTGCAAGTCCCCCAGCAGAGGCGGCCCCCGCATGGAAGTGAGCCATGGTGGCCCCTGCAAGAGTCGCCACGGAGGATGGTCTCACAGGCCCTGGCCTGGCGGAGCTGAGGAGGAGAGGAGGAGGATGAGGCCGCCGCCCCCGACCTGGCTTCCCTCAGCAATGGCGGCGAGAGGAGGCGGACGGTGTCCCCTGAGGAGCAGGAGGAGGAGGAGGAGGAGGAAGGAGCCACCCCTGGCGACGCGGATGTGAGGCAGCCCCCACTGGCCATGGCCCCATCCAGAGACGCCGTCGCCGCTGCAATCGCCGCCTCACGGGGCATCCAGCGGCTGCCCCAGCCCCACTGCGCCTCAGCTGACACCACTGCTGCCCCGTCAGAGCCACCTTGGCGAGGCCGTAGCTGGCTCCCTGTGAGGGGGTGGAGAGCGTGTGCAGCCAGCAGGACTGAGGAGACACTCCGCCTCCACCTCCTCTGGAGCTCCACTGGGCTGGGTGGGGGGAGGCCGGCTTAAGGGTGGGAGGAGGCGGCGGAGGGATGGGGCAGGCGCCGGCCCGCTGCAGACAGCAAAGGCCTGGCGGGAGGGAAGGAGAGAGAGGGGAGAGGCAGGCCAAAAGGCTTCGGCTCCCCTTGGTGGAAATGGCAAAGCTCATCGGAGGAGGGTTGGAAAGGGGAAAGGGTGCAGTTGCAGCCCAGCCACATGTATAAAGGGACTGTTGGGACGAAGCTGGAGAGAGGCTGAACTGTTCCGAATGTATTATACTCAAGAAATGAACACCATGGTATAGCGTGTGTTGCTTTTACGTCCAGCAGATGGCGCTGGTTTTCAAAAAAGCATGTTTTTACAAAAAATCATGTTTTTACCTGTCACAGGTATGACATCTATATAGTATACATATATAAAAACATGCACGTAGTTGAATGCAACGTTGTGTCAAAATTTCAAAGCAATTGGTGAAGAACTTTTGGAGATTTGAGTTTTTGAATAAACAAACATTACATTTTTATTTATATAAGATTGGAAAACGACACACTAAAATATTGTTTGAATCTCTTGGAAGAAAATAATAGATGCATTGAGTCATGCTATACCCTGGTTCTACATTATTATCAACCATATAGAGATAATATCCACTAACTTTATAGAACTAATTTTCAATAAGATAATATGTGCAAATTGAACAGGAAACCTGGTATACCTCTATGTGTGAATGAGAAAGAAAATGAAAATAAGTATGTTATACACCTCTATACTGTTTTATGTAAATATGGTAGAAATCTTTTAATTCTTTAACAGTGATATTTGTTTGTTTGTTTGTTTGTTTGTTATTTAGTTATTTAGTTATTTAGTTATTTAGTTATTTAGTTATTTATTTACTTAATTATTTATTTATTTACTTATTTATTTATTAATCTGGAGCTGGGTGAAGGGCTGACAAAATTTGCTGGAGGGGTAAGTATTTGAAAATCTGGCTACAAAGTAGCTACAGAAAGAATAGGCAGTATGGTTTAAAACAGACTGTATGGGTGCCAGAGATTGTGTTATAATGTAAGATAGATGTGCCAGAGGGGAGGATTGGGGGCAGGGAAATAAAAAGAGGTAGAAAGAAAAGGATTATAGAGATGGGCAGAAGTACATATGATAGGAAGCATAGAGAAGGTTCCTCTATATTATTTTATAGGAACCATCTAATTGTATATTATAACAAGTTTTGTTTATAAGAGCAAAGTATGCCTTATTAAGAGGATTGTCTTGAATAGCAAATTTTTAAAAAGATGTAAATCATTATGCTAATATAAAGGAAGAACAATCTGTGTTGTAGTAAATTATAGATTAAAAACTTTAGCAAAACAGAATATAGTATAAACATTTCTCTTTCATAAAAACTGTAAATTCATGCTGTGAAATTTAAGAAGAGAGTTCGTTCTAGCCCCATTTATAGTGTGTATCTCTGTCTGCTTTTATGTCCCACTTAGGCTTCCAATAATATAGCAAGCAGTGGTGGGTTGCAGGCGGTACGCCCTGGTACGGGTGTACCAGAGCCTGCCTGAAGCACCGGGTACCTTTCCGGTACAGTGCTCCAGAGGGCCCACCTGCCCGCGCTCCTTACCTGTCTTTAAACCCTTTGGCGCTTCCGCACACGCGCATGGCGCATACAGCACCTGCTCAATACTCCACCAAGTAGCTGGAGCATCACGGAGGCATTGCTGGATGGTAAGATGCATGTATGTGTATGCGCATGCGCTGTGCGTGTTCATGTGGAGGACGCCGGGCCCCGTTGCAACTGTACCAGTTGCAACGGGATCCGGAACCCACCACTGATAGTAAACAAATGTATTTATACACGAATAACTGAAGATTAGATTTTCATTACTTCTGAGCGGATGAATTCACAGTAGCAAAAACAACCTAGACTCTGTTTGCAGTATGATTGGTATTTTCTGTTTCTGTTTCTCTCACTTTGAGTTTTCTTTTTCCCCAAAGTAAGTTTCCTTTGACATAATCCAGATCTCAGGTTAATCAGCTTTTCTCACAAATAGTCCACATGTTATCTGGCAGTGATGGGAATTGTAGTCCAACACACCTGGGCAGACAAAAGGAAAAAGCGATGGTGGAGTCAGAATATATAAGTCAGTAGCTGATTGATTTTTCTGACCCAATCGTTTGTTGCTGTTGCAAAGAAAGCATTTGTCAAGTAACACGTCAAGGCAAGTTTTTAAAATGTTTTCTAGAGAAGCTTGTTTCTAGAAAAACAAGTCTTTATTGATGATGGTGATGATTTATTACTTTTTTAACACTGCCCATCTCCCCTACAAGATAACTCCGGTCGAAATAATTTAGAATTCTGTGGTAGATAAATTAGGTCATCTTAATCTATACCATACTGGCACGAAAAAAAACCCCTATAATCGTTAGACAGAAGATTCCTATTCAAATATTTATTAATATTTCACATTTCTAAACAGCCTATCTCCCTTAGAGAGGGACTCTGGGTAGTGTACAATAAAATAGGATAATAGTGAAGCTCAACAAAGCAACTAGAGCAGGGGTGTCCAAACTTGGCAACTTTAAGACTTGTGGACTTCAACTCCCAGAATTCCCCAGCCAGCTGGGAATTGAAGTCCACAAGTCTTAAAGTTGCCAAGTTTGGACACCCCTGAACTAGAGCATTGAATTGTAGTCTGATTTCCCACAACATATCAAGCCAGCTGTGTAGTTTGACTGCCTTCTTGTTAATGCTTGTTATGTGAACTTCTTCTATCATGCTTTCTAAAAACAGTAAACCATTTGTTTAAAAACAGTTAAATAAACAATAATTTATGTGATGTGTTGCATCAATATGCTTGTATAGGAACACCATACCATACCATACCAAGTGATCAGTGATCATTCTTGAATCTATATGTTGGAATCAATGCGGGGTTTTAAAGAGATGGTCATTTTTTTCTTATGCCATAGAAGAGATTTGGGATATAATGCTGCAAACATATCAGTACAATACTTAATGTGTAATGTAATATTTGTTATTTTTAATATTAAGAGGACATTTTTAAATGATGTGCTATGCTAAGTTGTACTTGTTTATAAAGTGATCCATGCCCTGTCATTATGTATTATATAAACTTATAGACAGAAAAAAGTCTGTAGTTTTACAAGTGGAAAATGGTTGTTTAATCTCTAGCATACACAATTAAAAAGATCAGGTAGCAAATAATGGTAACAAATCCCTCTTATAACACATAAAGATACACATGGGAACAGATGGACAACTATGATAGATATACTCATTGTATTACAATGTACTGTTGAGGGACTTTAGTACAATTATTCCTATTTTTTGGGGGGAATATATATCCCCATTATTTATATTTGAATTTATGCTATACTAAATTTGGTGAATTTGATTAGCAATCAACTAATCAGAATAGAGCTGGAAGGGATCTTCGAGGTCTTCTAGTCCAACCTCCTGCTCAAGCAGGAGACCTTATACCAGCGATGGCGAACCTTTTTTGGCTCGCGTGCCACAAGTGGGGGGAGCGCGGGGGGGGTCATGTGTGGGCATGCCGCACCCATAATGCAATGTGCGATCCCCCAGTGTGCATGCGCGCACAACGCACCCCCCATTTTTACATGCTTTTTTCGCCCTCCCCAGGCTCCAGAGGCTTTATAGGAGCCTGGGGAGGGCAAAAAGAGCGCCCCCCCGCCCGCCCCTGAGGCCCTCCGGAGGCTTCAGGGACCATCCAGAGGCTTCCCTGACGCCTTCGGAGCGCTTAAAACCACCCTCCGAGCAAACCGGAAGTGACTTCCGGTTTGTTCGGAGGGTGGTTTTTAGCTTTCCGAAGGCTTCAGGGAAGTCTCGGGACGGTCCCTGAAGCCCCCGGGGGGGGCTGTTTTCGCCCTCCCCAGGCTCCTATAAAGCCTCTGGAGCCTGGGGAAGGCAAAAATAGCTTTTAAAAAGGTGAACTGAGCTGGCCAACGCGCGCATGCGCGCTGGCCAGCTGACAGGGCAGCGCCTCGTGTGCCCTGACAAATGGCTCCGCGTGCCACTTGTGGCACGCGTGCCATAGGTTCGCCATCACTGCCTTATACCATTTCAGACAAATGACTGTCCAGTCTTTTAAAACCTCAAGTGAAGGCTATTTATTAGAAGGGAAATCTCTACTGTATACTATAATATAACCCCTTGCTCTTATTTTAATGAAGAACAAGTGGGCCTATTTTTAAATGGTTGGAAAGTGACAAAAGCTTGTAGCATTAATTGGGGAACATTTCAAAAGACCTTGGGGTAGTGTAGAGCTTTTCATAGTTGGTTGAGAATATATTTGCACACTTTGTAGTTTACTATTTTTTCCTTTAGTTAATCTTTTTTTTTTACATTGTTTAATCATATCCTGCAATCTAGCTAGAGCAGCACTTCCCAAACCTGGGTAAAACTGAGTAAAAGTGTTTTTCATTGGGCAATGACATGATTCACTACCTAATCACAATAGGGGCATTTGAAAAAGGACTTTCTGATAAGCAGTTTTGGTTATGAAGGATAAAGCTTGGAAAGCACTGAGCTAGACTCATTTCCCAGCTTAGGTAGCATTTAGTAAGCTACATTTAGTCTCATTTGTCATATGAACCAAGCCTTTGTGATTAATTTACAGTATGGTCAATTTATTGGGTTGAGTAAATCAATAAAATTGTTTGAGTAAAATTATTTCTTAGAAACATGTTTCTGGTTTACATCAATTTGTGTTGAATCATTCCCCATTTTAAATTTTTTTGTCTGTAATATTGCTGTTACATTGGTCTTTTTCTATATTGCAAATAAATGAAACTGCATTCTAGACTGCTTTTTAAGGGTGAAATCGAAACAATTCAGATGGTGCAACAGCAGTCCCACTTTTCACCCAAGATAAGCATAAAGCACACTTGTGGCTGAGGTGATTAGTAAGTGTGAAATATACCAAGGGTGTGTGATCATAATACAACACACTCTTTGGGTGAGAGCAGGAGAACAGAATGCTGAGGCTTTCAAAAAAACATTTTTCTGATCAATAAAACAAGTATGTCCCAAAGGTGGTTTTTCAAGAGGAAACGGGATTTTCTAGTTTTTCCTCTGAAGACATTTCACTTCTCATCCAAGAAGCTTCCGCTGTTTTTCTTTGAAGATATTTCACTTCTCATCCAAGAAGCTTCAGCTGTTTTTCTTTGAAAACATTTTGCTACTCATTAAGAAGCTTCTACAGCTCTGTTTTTCTTTGAAGATGTTTCTCTTCTCATTCAAGAAGCTCCTTCAAACTCAGTTTTTCTTTGAAGATGTTTCACTTCTCATCCAAGAAGCTTCTTCGGCTCTGTTTTCCTTTGAAGACTTTATCCAAGAGGATCTCTTCAGCTTCTCTGAAGGAGCTTCTTGGATGAGATACGAAACGTCTGCAAAGAAAAACCTCTGGGGGGGGGGGGGAAGCACATTTGGGACAACGATGACCTGGATGATTGAGAATCTCCATAGACAATAAAGCAAATAAACCCGAAAAGCAGCGCCAAAGCGGACCAGGTTGCTCCTTCCTCCCGCATCCTTCCTAGGACACGTGAAGTCGGAAGCCGCGCCACGCCTTCCCCACGGAGGGCTCAGCCGAGAGGGGTTGTGAGGGGGGCCGGGCCGCTCAGGAGGCTTCTCATTGGGGCTGAGAGCGCTCGTGATGAGAAGGCGAGGCCGAGGCCGGCGGGTTTGGGCCTCCCTCCTCTTTTCCCCTCTGCCGCCCCCTTCAGCCAGCGCCACTTCACAAGTCGGGCAGCCGCCAGTCGCGAAGCGCCTCTGAGCCGCTCGGAGAGAATTTCCCCGCCTCTCGCACTTAGGTTGGGCTGCTTCTTCCCTTCGCCTTTGTAGGCCGCTGAAGCCCGCCGTCCTGTGAGAGCCTCTTTGGGCCAGCCTGAAGCTGGCCTCGGACGTCGCCATGGAGCCTTGCCCGACGACGGATGGCTCCTGCGAGAAGAAAAGGTAAGGAGGCGATTCTTTGCCCTTCACTGCCGGCCGCGGCCTGGGAGCCTTTTCCGGATCGCGACTGCCTGCCGTCGTTCTAAGGGGAACAGAGGCTTCCCACCCACCCCCCATTTTTTTTAAACAATATGTAATTCGGCGTGTGGAGTTTAAGGAAGGAAGGAGCGTCTGTATTGCGAGGAACAAGAGGGACTTCTCCTTCCCCATCTTTATAATCTCTCCGTCTTCACAGGCAAAGCCCACGTCAACCTAGCAGCGATTTATTCACCCCAGCCTGTGTGTCGCCGCAGACAGACTCGCCGAGCGAAATTCCGGTGGATGATGGGCATTGTAGTCTGCCGTGTGTCCGGGGGGGGGGGGGTGTTTGCCAAATTATGTAAAACTCCCGCCTTCTGACCTGATCTTCTTGTTCGAAATTTTGGGCCTCCTTTTTAAACACGGGTAGCCGCGGCGGTTCAGGTCAGAATGAAGTTGGAAGGTCTCTTCTTTTTCCAGGGGTTGGTTTAATTATCCCTTCCTACCTGCTTTTCGTGCCCATCTTTTGTTCGTAGCGAACTCCCCATCGCCGCCTTTGCTTCTCAGCTACCATTTTTCTTCCTATTTTCCCTAAATAGCTTTCCGTCCATTCAAATTTGTCTTCATCTTTTTTCCACCCCATGTCCTCTTATGCCCTTCCCTCTCCCCCTCTTCGTTTTGCTTAGGAAGATGTTTTCAGTCTTGTATTTCTTCTCCTCCCCCAATTGTCCACGTCGCCATTTTGTGCTGGGGGGGGGGGAATGTGTGAATCTGAGAAAGAGAGAGTGAAATCAGATTTCTCCCAAGATGTTCTTAGCTTGCTAAATATGCAACTTTTTTTTGCAAGATTATTGCTAATGTACAACATGGAGACTCCACATTTGAGTTTTTCTATTTTACTTTTTTGGGGGGTTCCTATTCATTAAGGCATAACAAAAAAAAAGATCTGGCATTTCAAAAGAGTTAGGAAATGTGATGATGGCTTTAATATAATGATTGTCTGGTTTTTGGAGTTGTCCACAGGAGTTATGTTAATGTATCTTGACTGTTTGTAAATAGATATGAAAAGGATGGGTCTGTCTTGGCTGGTTATGATTTGGAAGGAACAGCAGTTTGCCTGTGTACATTTTCAAATTCTTTGTAAGCAGACAATAAGAGAGATCGATTAGAAAGGCAGGTAGAATAACTGTTAATAGTACAGATGGATATATGCTGTCTTAAGTGGAAGAGTCAGTGATACTTTTTAAGATTTTCAATTTCTTTCAGTGCTGGGACAGATTACCTCGTAATTTTTAGTGAAATGACACCAAATAGGGCATTATCCTGCAAGATAGCCAGAAGTTGTTCTTAACTCCCCAACTTGTGCTTCTCTTATCTGAATCTTCCTGAAATAATGTCAACTTGAATTCCCTCCAAGCTACTCCTGCCAAAATATGGTTGCTACATATCAGTGAATTATTAGCAGTAATTTTTTGGGTTTGTGGTAAGGATTTGCATTCATGTGTTTTTGGAAGTTGCAGGTCCTTGGATGGTCTGTTTTATACTTCACTAACTCTAAACCTTTTATGTAGGGTTAAGTTTATCAATTTTACAGAATATGTAAACAATAGGATGAGCACTCTACTATGTTAAAACAGAGTGTTTTAATATCA
Organism: Natrix helvetica; assembly: GCF_964273705.1. NCBI lineage: Eukaryota > Metazoa > Chordata > Lepidosauria > Squamata > Natricidae > Natrix > Natrix helvetica. The sequence goes on from NC_138548.1 coordinate 33,039,417, forward strand.
TGGGGCTCCTTGATATGGTTAGCCATAAAAATGGCTTTACTGGTTCAAAATAAAGAATAATTTGCTCTGCAGGATTATCTTTTCCTTTACCAATTGTGAAATACACAACTTCTCCCATTTCATTTAATATTCAGTAATAGACCAGGTTGACTGACAAAACAGTGTCTTTTATTGGGGTGGGGGAACAGCTGATGTGACATGTAAAGGTTTGGATATCCCCACCTCTAGGATCTGTTTCGTCTCATTTTTTGTAATAGTAGGACAGTCTCCATTTTGAGAAACATTTAAGTTGTATGAAAAAGGTAATTATCCACTAAGTTTCAAAAATATCTCCCTGCTCTAAGAGGAACAATACAAATTCTCTTTGGATCAATTTATATGTTATTCCTTCTCTTGAATTTTAGTGTGAATACGTAGCAGTTTGTAACTAAATATTTAGTACTAGTGAACAGCTTCTATAAATCCTGTCTCCACCCCTAAATTATAAAACAATTAAAAATTCTTCAAAGGGGACTGGATTGCTTCATACATTTATAGACCTTGGGTAGAAAACAGGTGGATCTTATTACATTCCATTAAATGTGATTTTTTAAAATCGTTCATGATTTAAAATAGTCAACACTGTATATTTGATATTACATTTTTCAGAGTGAAAGCAGCTTGCAAAGATTATTGGTTTGTCTTTATTTTGTTTTATCTTTCTTTCAGAACTTGAATAGAATTTGGATTCTTAAATTTTTACATTGCAAATATTTTATGTATTTATCACCTCTTTACTCATCTGATATCCCAGGAAGTCTTCTAAAAGACTTAATAGAATTTTGTAGAGCTGTGGGATTAATATGACAGGTTTTTCCTCTCAGCCCCTATTTCACCTACATCATTCTAAATAACAAATAAACAACATTGTGATGAAATGATTCATGATTTGGTGTGAATACTTTTGTTAAAAAAGTATTATAAACTTAGTAGAGGAAGTTGCCTCTCAGAGAAGCTGAAACATGATTCTTTTAAAATCATGAAGTCAAGAAAGTTTTGCTTTCCCTCTAGCTGTTTTACCTTCCAAAGGGAGAATTGGAAAGCTTCTTTCTGCTTTGCAGAGGTTATATTTTACCATATTGTAACTGTAGCTTATATAGAACCTGCTTTTATTCTCCCAATTTAATTCTAATTGCCCCATTGCTTTCATTAGCCCAAGTCTTTTTTGGTTGAAAAATAAAAGTTTAAAATCAAAGATGAAGGGAGCTTTGCGCAGGAATATTTGATAATATTAACAAGCGCACAGAATAAGGGTGGTTTGATAGTGGTTTAGTTTGCTTTCTACACAAGACTAGTTTGCCACAATCTTTATGCTATTTAATATTCCTTGGAGTTTAGGAATCATCCATTGAAAGAAAAGGAAACATCACTTTCTTGCAATCTCAGAATATGTTGGATTCTGCCTTGCCAGCTGACTAAACCATTCTTCTACTCTCTAATTCTGAGAATATAAACATCTCCATAATGCTCCAAACCAAGTGTGTCTTAATTTCATGTTTTCCTTAATGAATGGAAATAGACAGACGTATGCTTCTGGAAACTTTATGCAGCTGTTAAAATGATCTTTCCTTTTTTCTAAAAAACTATTGTCTTCTTTAGGCTTAAGTCTCTTGAATAGATAGCAAAATACAGTTCAGACTCCTATTGTTTTGTTTAAACTTACAGTAACAGACAAACAGGGATCACAATAGAACTTTGTGAATTCAAAACAAGCTGTGTCTGTTGAAGATTGGCTGCTCAGCTCAATCTTAACACTGTTTGAAGGTCAGTCTACTGAATTCAGAGAGGGTTTTTAAAATTGCTTTTGTTTACAAAACAGAATACAAGACTAATAGAAAACTGTTTTTAAAGATATTATTACATATCTAAAGATTTGCATTTTTATTATGTCAATAAAGAGCAAGTTCATTAGTAGAGAATGAATTCAGAGAGGTTTAATTCCAAATAGATATAAGCATGGAATTGGTTTTCTAATCTTAAAATGTTAAAATAAAAACTGAAAAATATATTGGAATACATGAGATATCATTGGCTTCATTTTTAGGATCTTAAGACATTTAAGAAGTGAAAGTTTAGTGACACTCTAACTAGAGCATAATATTTAGGTCACCATTTAGTTTATGTTTTTATTGGACTTGATATAATAGTGACACTTTGTTAACCATAGCTAACTAATTTGGAACAAGGTTTAAGAATGGATACTTTGTTCACCAATTCGTGCATGCCATTAACTTTGTTGAGGGTTTTTATTAAGTAATAGGAATTTGTTATCTGTCAAATTGGTATGCTTTTTGGATATGCTTTTATGCTAGCAACTGAACCGATCTGTACTAGTTGTGAGATTGAGCCATGATTACGAACCCAAAAACGTACACTGAGAATGCCTCAAAAATGTGAACTTGTTTAATAAAGTTTTTAACCTTCACTGTGTTGAAGATATCCTTTCCAGAAATAGGACAATTCACATAAACTCTAAATGATAGTGGACCATTGTATTCATAGACGTCAGAGAACCATGTAACTGTGATAAATCTGGAAGTGTCCCTGTACTGCAAGATCATTCTTCCAACGCAACCTTATTCAGAATGAGTAATACTTATACTATTTGACTAGAAGAACTACTTATGCTATGGCCATCTTTTCAAATACAGCTTATTTACCTAAATCAGCTATTGCATTATTTAAGTGTTAACTATTAGTTTAGATTGGCTTCTCTTGATTACAGTGTTGTAGAAAAATACTGCTGAATGTCTTCAACACACCAGAACTTCAGGCAGATATTAAACAGCTAACCTGGAGACAAGAGGGTACTTTGAGAGAAAGACAAAGCATTTAATTTGCTAGTTGTCCTAACTTGTTTAAATTTAATAAAATAAATAAACATGAACTTGTTTAGCGACTGTTTGAAGTTATGACAGACCTCAGAAAAGCTACTTACAGCTCAATTTTGAAGTTGTGATAGCAACAGTACTTAGACTTACAATATATACTTCTTCATAATGTTCTACAGCCCTCTTTAAGTGGTTTCCAGAGTCAGCATATTGCCCCCAACAATCTGGATCCTCATTTTACTGACCTCAAAAGGATGGAAGGCTGAGTCAACCTTGAGCCAGTGAAAATCAAACTGATGGCAGCTGGCAGTCAGCAGAATTAGCCTGAATACTGCATTCTTAAAGTCACATGATCACATTTGGGAACTTAGCAACTAGGTCATCTTTGTGGACATTTGCAGCGACCCACAGTCATCATTAGGTAAATTGGATTCACTTAAGAACTGTGTTCACTTAATGTCTGCTGCTGCAAAAAGAAAATTCAGGTCCGGTCACATGATGCCTTGACTTATGACCACAATAATTTCTGGGCTTAATTACAGTCTCAATTCAAGGACTACTTGTATAAATCTCTCAAATACTGTTTCTTGAGACATGTCTCACCAATAAGAATAGAATCATTACATAACTACGGTATGCTCCAGCCCCTAAGGTACAGCTGGATCATGATGAATGGTTTGAAAAGATGCTGTCTCTCTTCCAGCAATGTAATCTGTTACGTTGACAAAATAATTCTGTCCATAGCAAGGCAGAAGCCTACATAGAATTGGATCTAGAAAAAGTTTTATCTAGAATCTTTGTAGTTAGGTTACGTTCATTCTCTTCATCATATTGCCCAAGAGAAAAAAATACTTTCCATTGGAGTACCGCTTTTGAGTGTTCACATCACTAACTCTTTAACAACAACGTATTATTCAATGATATGTTTTATGTAGCAAAATGTTCCTAATTCACTGTCGTAGCCATTGTGGTAGAACATGCCATCACAAACATCTTGCGCATGCTTTTAGACTGCAAAAACTAAATCTGATCTCATATAATTGCCACACTGGACATGGAATTGCATTTAGATAAGTTTATCGTATCAGGTCTCTAAGGATTGTAAAGCAGCATTTCCTGTAATGGATGCCATATATAGCTGTACAGCTTTACAGTGTAGAATCTGATCAGCTGAAAAGGAAGGATCCTGTACATCCTGGACGCTTGGTGTCCATACCAAGGCCAAGACTTGAAGTAACACTAGATGTAGTTATCGACAGATAACTGGAAATTAATTTGATGTCATGTTTCTCCAAAAGGACACTACTAATGTTTGGTCTACAGTCAATCAGATCAGACTTTTCTCTGTACTTGTAGAAATTGCAGTGAACAGAGGGGTTCAACCAAATGACCTGTGTGGGTAATTGACTACAGAAAAAAAGAAATTTGGGTACCAATTTGAATATAAGAAAATGAACTAGAAATAAGTTTTAAATACACGTTCTTTTCTACAGGACAGGTTTTGGGGAAAATCACAATTTTGTTGTGTTAGATTTATAGCATAAGTTCATTTGGGGCTACAGAAAAAACTAATTGATTGCAAAAGGTATTTGCTACATTTATGACAGTAAGAAAGCTTTTTTGTATTGGACAGCGGACTGGTTGTCTGAACTATTTGTTTTGAAGCGCTCCCCAGCAGTGCTCTGAAGCAACTATGAAGAATGCATTTGCCTACAATAATTGAAACTTGTTACACAACTTTCATTATCATGAGATCACTTTGTCCCTGTGGTTGACCTCAGTGAGGCTGTTTTGGAACAAATGTTTTGAGGATCCAATCCTAAATGTAGGATTACAGCACAAATTCACAGTAGTCAATTTAATTTTTATTTATGGTATGTCTCAACTCTCATTGGTTTATTCTACCATGTTTCCCCGAGAATAAGACAGGGACTTATTTTCTTTTGATCCCTGAAATAAACGCTTGGCCTTATTTTTGGGGAGATTGTATTATTTTTGAGGTGCAGGGGGCGGCAAGCATAGTCACCTCATGGCTGTTGTTGTGTTGCAATATTTTCAGGGAGGGCTTATTTTGCACATGCGCTCAAAAGCTCGATTGGGCTTATTATCATGGGAGGGCTTATTTTCAGGGAAACAGGGTACAAACCATGATTTATTTGATTCTGGTATAGTGTAATGATTAAAACAAAACTCAGTGCGATGTATAAACTAACCCAATCAGAATAACAACAATAGAAACAATTTAATAAACCAGTTTAAACATTTCAGAAAAATTAAAGAAGACACTGCAGATTATCTGCACCCAATGTTCTGGCACTTCTACCTTCCTTCTGTTGGACATTGATTTTTTTTGGGGGGAGGGAGGGTGCTGGAAAGTATTTTATGCATAAATGTGAAACATTTCCAATGAGCATGGAACAGCCTTTCTAAAATACAAATACGAAGAATTTTTAATTCAAAAAATTTAATAAAATTCTGGGAGGCTTGCAGAGTGTAATTTGCTTAATGTCTGCTTACTTTAATAATTAAAAAAGTAAAAGTAAACAAACTAGTAATAATAATCAGAATTGATTTATATCAGTTCCAGTCTATGAATACAAGTAGTCCTTGGCTTAGGACCACAATTGAGCCCAAAATTTCTGTTGCTAAGTGAGACATTTGTTGAGTGAGTTTTGTTTCATTTTATGACCTTTTTTTTGCCACAGGTCAGTGGATCACTGCAGTTGCTAAGTTAGGAACACGGTTGTTAAATGAATTGGGCTTCCCAATTGAGTTTGCTTATCTGAAGGTCACAAAAGGGAATCACATGACACTGCATTTGTCATAAATATGAGTCAGTTGCCAAGTGGCTGAATTTTGGTCACGTGATTATGGGAATGCTGCAATGATTGTGTGAAAAACAATCATGAATCACTTTTTCCGGGGCCGTTGTAACTTTGAAAAGTCACTAAATGGATTGTTGTAAGTTGAGGACTACCGGTAACCACACTGAATGAGTGAATGAGTTGGGTGGCCATATTTATTCTAATTGCTGCCTCTCTAGTTTTTGACTGTAATGTCCAGTTGGGTTGTCATATGTATAGACTTTTAGCCCTAGTGTTAAGACAGAATGTTGCCCGAGGTATACCATCTTGGAGGTAGCCTATACGTCGTACCCTGGTGGCCATATACATTTTCTTTATAGATAACAAGAAAAAGGTATTTCTCCTCTTGAAAAGTTCAGTAAGCAATAGTTTGGGCCTTTGCAAGCTCAGGCGCCCAATAGACTTCTAATGTTTTGTATTTCACAGTAGACATCTTACAATTAGCCGCTTGCCTCAAAAAGAAGGTACAACAAAGCAGAACAACTCATTGTAACCACAGAGTTCCATATAGTATAGCAATGAACTTATTCAGCAGGCAAGTAGTAATTTTCTTTTAAGTTGTAAGCAGATTTTAATACCTGAACATTGTTTAACCATTTTTTCTTCACCTCCACTCTCTCCTGCCTTCAATTAGCTTTGGCCATTGACAGCAAAAATGCTTTATTGACAAACATTTCTTCAAATATAAAAGGCTTGGAGGAATTTTTTTAAAAGAACAAACTGGTTGTAGATATTATGCCTCTCATATGTAATGAACTGTTCCCACCTTGTCTCCCACTTGGGATAAGGACAGACTCTTTTGTTCTGAGTTCAGAAGACTTAGAACAGTTTGGATAATTATAATAATTATTTTACCATTGAAGGAGATTAGTGTGGAATTTACTACAAGATAAAGTAATAGACATTGATTTGAATGATCAAATTGGAGTTTAAGGCTGACAGTTTTAAGCTATTTTTTTTTCTGGCATTATAATATTCCCCTGAAGCTATTTACAAAAGAACACAAGAGAAGAGGTGTCATTGATTCATGCCCTATTTAGTGGCTTTCTAGGTGGGCATTGTGAGACTGAACATTAAATGTTTCCCCGAGTTTGCCCAAATCCATGTTCGTTGTGTCAATTATACTATGTGATCAGTTCATTCCCAGCCATCTCCTTCTCATTTTGCCTTCAATCTTACCCAACATCTGGGTCTTTTCCATTGAATTCTCTCTTCTCATTGGGTCACCAAAGTATTTGAGCGTCAGCTTCAATATCTGCCCTTCCAAAGAACAATCAAGGTAGATTTCATTTAGGATTCTGAATATTTGCATATGTCATTGTTTTTTAAAAAATAACTTTTCCTATATTTTCAATTGGATCTTGTTTATTTTAACCACAGTTTGTACAATAAATCACCGTTGTTGGATTTACAAATTTACACAAATCTATAAATTTATCATTTACAATTATAACGGCCATGCTTGTACAACATGCCAAGTCAAAATGTCAAAATGAAATAAACTACATTGTGGTTCAACACGAAGGTTTCCAGACTCTTCATAGTAATACGTTGCTGATACTTTTGCAAAATGGGTGAGCTTACTCACCCATCAAATGGCTGCCCAAGAATATTCAACAGTTCTAAGTACCAGTTCTTAGTCACTCCCTCTATATCCCTTTCTGCAAAGTACTCCCTTAATCTTTGTCCTTAGAAGATTGTGATAGTTTTAAGAATCAGTACATCAGTCTATAAATGACAATTTCAAGGGAAATACATCAGAGATTAAGTTTGTAGGTGATTTGGTGAATTGCTTGCCAGTTCTGTGGGTTTATAATTTCACTTACTGCAAGTTTGTGAAAATATTTGGCTTCTTACAGCTATACTTGCATTTCTATATTTGCTATTAATCTTGTGCATGGGTTTCTAGACACACTTTTTAAAAAACTAGTTGAGATATGCAAACTAATGCAAGAGTCTCCGAGTCATTTTTTAATTTTTACATTCCTGATATATCTGAAATTTTAGGAATATTTTGTGGGCATTCTTACAAAATGACTGCCATTGGGAGTATAGCTAATCACAAAAAGTCAATCTGTAAACCAAAATTACTCTCTTCTGCTTCCCCAAAATATTTCACATCATATTTTAATGTACTTAGGGATTTTATTTTCTTGAAATACCTCCGTGAGGTTTAGAGGCACTTTTGGGAATAAAAATAATGTTGGAGTCTATCTTAACAGCTTTTTCATTTTCATTTTTAAAAAAATCATACAGAAGGATGGATGCTAAGGATACATATCCATGGGGATCTCTGATCTGAAATGTGAAATACTAGTGATCTGAAATGACAGCTAAGACAAATTACAGACAGAACAGCACTATAAATGTTTTACATAATTCATGATTTACACTAAGAATACAATTTTGTATTTTTGTTTTCAATTCTAATTTCTCTATTGAAGACTTCTGAAATCAGTACTTCTCTTGACAGAGTTCCAAATCTGTAGGAAGTTGTCCAAGTTCTATTGACCTAGTTCTTTATGTAACCTATATTGATTGGTTTTGTAGCATAATCTTGGTTCTAACTGCTATGACTAACATATAATGCAGAAGGTATTTAAATTATTTCCATGACAAACTTTCTCAAGTTCAAACACAAAAGTTGCCTAAAGATACGGGAATGGTTAGGTGGTAACCATTTCTCTCTCAGCAACATGTCTCTTTGTCATAATAGTGAATTATGCCCATTGTTTTTCTTCTCTTTTTTCCTCTTTTCTCCTGATTTTTCCAGTATTGCTATTGTTTCAAAATCTCCTACCTTCTCTTCTGCCTATTTTGTCTGCTATTCCCCAGCCTCCTCAATAAACCTCAGGCCCTTAGATAGAAGATTTAATCCAATGGCAACTATACTTTCTTTCTTGCCTTTATGACAATAAGATCTTTTTCTGAAGTTTCATTGGAATCTAAATGCGTGAATCAGTTCCTAGATTCCTACCAAAATATGGCAGGACCTCTCAAACTAGTGACAATATATACACAAAACATTATTATTACATTCATATATGATTAAATTAATTGTAGTCATTTTTTGCTGTTTTGAATAGTACATTTTATAGTTTTTTTTTAATTGTGACTGTTTTTTATGTATTTATTGGTTTTTAAATTAAGTGTTGTATGCTGCCCAGAGTCAGTCATATGTTAGATGGGCAGCTAAATAAATACATTCAAATAAAAGATTTGATATTTGGGAAAATATTTGCCCTGGAATGTTGGAAGCAATGTTGGGCAGTAGGCAATGCGATCATATGCAATTACAATATATATTTGGCACATCAAAGAATACTGCTTGAAAAGAGGCCATAAATGGCCACTGCTTTATTCTCTTCTATTGAAATATCATCAGCAATGAGATGATATGCTTCCCTTCCTCCCCCCAATTTAGGAATTACCAGATCCAAGTCCTTTTCACAATCAGGTCATCAGAGATGACCATTGCAAAGTCAGTATGGAGCATTGTGGAACTAACTTCTGGCCACTTCCAGTCTGTTTGCTTCACAGCAGGAAATCCACCATGCAGCACTGGCCACATGGGGGGCTAAGGGAAAGAACAAGAATGCTTTTCTCATTATTTTGCAAATTAAACCTCTCTCTGCTCTAATTTCCTATCTTAAAACCAGCCATGAAATACCAGTTTCTCACATATTTTTAAGAACATTCATCTATAAAACAAACATCATACAACTTTGAAACTTTCAAATCTGAAAGTTTTTTTTGAAAGTAGATTTTTTTCCCCCTGGCAGAAACTTTGGATATTCCCTTCCAGATTTATCAGTTTATATCTGTTCCCGGAAATGAATTACAAAATGCCCAACTTTATGTCTGCTATGATAGAATGATGAGTACACTATCACATTCGGTTCTGTTTTCTTCTTGTAAAATTATTTTTGCAAATCCATGTGAATTAAGTAATTTTATAGGGATTGTTAGGCATTTCTTATATTTTTAATTGTTGCAAAAGAGTAGGTAACTTTGTTTAAATTCAAACTAAACCTCCATCTTCATTTCAACTATGAAACTACTGTTTCAAGTGCAAAAAGGAAGTGTTCTACAAAACACAAGTAAAATGTTCATTTTTAGCTTAAAAGGAGAAGTTTCAGATTTGAAACAATGCAACTGATTTTCAACCCTTGTGCCGGCTGCCTTATGCCATAAAAAGTCTACATTTTGGTATCCCTAACTTCCCTTTTTACATTTTGCAAATGAATATATTCCTTTCATTTGGCAAAACAAATGGTGTGTTTCTTATTGTTCAACTGAACAAACTCAGGTTAAGCTTGTTTGAATTAATTTGGACATAATTCACATAAAGATACTATTCAACTGTACTCATTTGGCTTTCTCCATTTGCTCACAATAACAGATAAGACTGTATAGTTATAGAGGTGCATACTGTATTTGTCCTTTCTGTATATATGGGCCATAATAAGTGCTTCTCTTGGGTTAATCATCAACAGTCTGAAACATAATTCCCAAATTATTCTAGAAAGTCTACAAACTTGTTAGGGCAGATTTATCGTTTGTGTCTCTGGGATGGGGGATGGGAGCTGCAATATCAGGAAGAATTCAGTGGTATCTGTCCAGTGCATAAGTTTGATATCTACCAAATATTTGAAAGGGTTGAATAGAAACCTTTAAAAAGTAGACACTAATATACATTACCATAGAGATAATACTATTGTCTCAGTGTTAAAAAGTGTTTGATAATCATTAAAACAATATAGGACAGCGGTGGTTGCTTTCCAGCAATTGTCATACTGTAACTTCCAACAGTCCTAGGTAGCACCATCAATTTTAAATATGTTTGCGGTTTCAGGAACAGCTGTTCACCCAGGTCTTTGGTAAGGATGATTGAAGTCATCTTTTAACCTAGATTGTTTCTACCAAGTTTGTTATCCGATCACCTTTATCGTTTTTTAAATTATTTTTTTGGTTTGTTTCTTGGCATTGTTCATGTCTGCTTTTTCATATTTTAATTAATTTGTAACGTTCCCAGAGTTGCTGGAGTAAATTTAATAAATAATAATGACAAAATTTGGAGTCTAGTATTGGACTCCAAATTTTGGTTTTCTAGTATTGTTGCGAGTGGGGACTTTTAATGTGAATCACTTTGGAAGGTCATGATCAAAAATGAATGTGGTAGCAAATTTGTGGGGGTGTAAAGCCATATCACTATAACAATTTAATTCTGTTCTGTTTGGTCAAGCTGGACTAAGCTTTGAGTAGAAAGAAGAGAAAGAATCACTTTGAGGCTACACTGATACACTTAATATTATAAAGGAGGACATTGTTACTTTTATTTATGGATGAATTAGTTGGAAGTCAAACTAATATATAGCTTGAATAAAATATTTCTTATTTTGCTCTTAAATTACAGTGAGTATGAGTCTCTAGTTCTGTGGTTCCCAACCTTTTTTGGCCATGCCCTACCTAAGCATCTTTAAAATCCTATTCCCCCTCCCAATATAATTCTTACTTTACTCAAAAAGTGAACACGCAGAGGAAGTCTAAAAGGCCATTAACTTGGTTTAAACAAGATCCAAATTGCCCCCATTAAAAATCAAATTGTCCCCCTGTGGGGCTTGGGTCCCACATTGGGAACCACTGCTCTAGTTGCAAGAAGTTGGATGAATATATTGTAATACAAACAGCATGCCTACTTTAAGAAGCCTGAATTTGGTGCCATTTTGCCTTTGTCCGCTGAAAATCAGCAGTAATTTCTGGGTTCAGAGAGAAATATAAATGCTATGTATTAATTTCTTTTAAATCCAAACCTTCAGGTGGATATGGATGGTTATCTGGAAGCAATTATAGTAAGAGGAGAATAGGCAAGTGCTGAATTACAGCATTGAAATAGTTGTTTTTGGAAATTACAGGAAGACAATAATAAAATTAAGCTAGAAATAATTTTCACAGGAAAGATCTGTTTCCTCATTTTACAAGAAAACAGTTACTTTATCTTTCTGTGGTTATGTATATATTAAATGAGCAATTGTAGCCTAAGATACAGTGCTTAGATTGTTTCCATGAAACCATCAACCTAAATAAAAACAATACTTTAAAAAAGAACTGGCCCAATTCTCATGTTATTGTTATGTTCTTGCAAAGATTTTAGGAAAGTATACCAGACCTATATTTGCTATCATGATGACAAAATTGTGATTAAAAAAAAATAGAGTGTGACAACAATGATGCCTCCACAATTACATAAAATGTGTATGGATTGATCGATGGATCAATCATTTCAATTTATTTGTGTGCCACCCATCTTGTCTAGAGGCGTATCATTATCCGCCACCTCAAACAGTTGCAAAGTCCAACTACTACTATCATGGTAATTTGTAATCTGCATGAAAAACAATTTGTTGCAATATAATACAGATATAAAAAAGTAAGTTGATCTGTTTAATTTGACTCTTACAATTACATGTCTCTAATTGTCTCTGAGTTTTCTGAGCAACCTTATGGAAGGTCTATGATAAAGTAGTGTTTGTTTTAACTTCCCAGTTTAAGCTACAACTTTTATCATTTAAATATGAGCCAGCAGTGTGTAACAGCTGACAAAAAAGCCAACACAGTTCTAGGCTGCATCAACAGAGGGATAGAATCTAGGTCATGTGAAGTGCTAATACCACTTTATAATGCCTTGGTGTAAGGCCACACTTGGAATACTGCATCCAGTTTTGGTGACCGTGATGTAAAAAAGACATGGAGACTCTAGAAAGAGTGCAGAGAAGAGCAACAAAGATGATTGGGGGGCTGGAGGCTAAAATATGAAGAACGGTTGCAGGAACTGGGTATGTCTAGTTTAATGAAAAGAAGGACTAGGGGAGACATGATAGCAGTGTTCCAATATCTCAGGGGTTGCCACAAAGAAGAGGGAGTTCAAGCTATTCTCCAAAGCACCTGAGAGCAGTATAAGAAGCAATGGGTGGAAACTAATCAAGGAGTGAAGCAATCTAGAACTAAGGAAAAATTTCCTGACAGAACAATTAATCAGTGGAAGAACTTGCCTCCAGAAGTTGTATCTGCTCAAACACTAGAAGTTTGGAAGTTTCTTAAGAAGAGACTGGATAACCATTTGTCTGAAATGGTGTAAGCTTTCCTGCCTAAGAAGGGGGTTGGACTAGAAGACCTCCAAGGTCCCTTCCAACTCTGTTATTCTATCTTCTACCTTGGAATTTCTTGAATAGGTCTCCCATTCAAGTGGTAATTGGGCTTTTTGCTGCTTAATTTTCAAGTTAAGCTAATATGTGTTTTTAAACTGATGTGAAAATCCATAGTAGCGGCAGTGGAAGATATTCTGTAGACAAGTTACTGCCATATAGAATGTTATTTGCCTTTTTTCCACAGAATCTTTCTTGGTAGAGAGGCGAAGACAGACTGGTTCAAGGAGATATGATCTTTTCAGTCCTTGAGCATTTAGAATTTGATAGACCCAAATATAGGGCTTAAAATTGTATAATACTTTTAAATAAAAATTTAATTTTCACTGTTGCTCAGTCTTCATCCAGACATCCATGCAATTCTTGCACAACGTTGGATGACTCCAATGAGTGTGAGTTCATGTTAATGGATTGGTGTCATTTCACTCCAGCCTTCATGATTTCTTCAACCGGCAGCTTTCTGTTAAAATTTATGAAGATCAAGATAAAGTATCGGTGCCTTCAGTGGTACAGAATATCCCCAATGCTTATTTCTGAGGTGAATTCTGTAGGGAAGAAGAAATCACTGTGTCTTTGAACTACTTCCATTCCATCAAAATACCAAGGATTATATCATAGGAACAAAAGTCATTGAGAGGTCAAGAAGAATTGGCATGCCTACAATTGCTTACCAGAAACACAGAGGACACTTAATAGGCTATTGAATTAAAAAAAACTTGGATAGTTTGCAACTTCCATTTGTTTATAGGAGCCTGGGGAGGGCGAAAAGAGCTTCCCTGAAGCCTCCGGAGGACTAAAAAGGACCCTACGAGCAAACCAGAAGTCACTATAAAGCTATAGTCACTATAAAGCCTCTGGAGCCTGGGGACGGCAAAAAAGCATGCAAAAAATGGGGGGGGAGTGCCTCTCATGCGTGCATGCGCACTGGGGGGGTGTTGCGCATTGAATTATGGGTGCGGCACGCCCACGCATGACACCCCCCCCTGCGCTCCCCCCCCTATGGCACGCAAGCCAAAAAAGGTTCGCCATTGTTGGCCTAGAGGCTCTGCTGAATGGTACCAGGTTTAAGAGCTTTTGTGCAAACCTAGGCTGGTTTGGGGGGAGATAAATTGGAAGTATAATATTTTTTATTTAAAACCAGTTCAATTCTGGTTTAGACTTAAAAAAAACCTTTCTACAATTAAAAGTAGTTTGATTTACCTCAGGGTGCTTCTTAACTGTTTATTCGAGTTAATTTGAATTAATTTGCATGAATTTGCCCTTACGCTGGATTGGGAGCTATATGGATATCAAGGGAGATGTAGTTCCAGAAGGCAGGCACCATGACACAGATGACATGATCCCTAGGCTCAGATGACCTTGTTTAATTAGTTTATGAGTTGCAACCTTAGTATGATTTACTTTCAAACCCAATAGAAAGCTAGGCAATATTCTATATAGAGAGAACTGCAAATAGCTCAAAATGGACCTCAGGTAGTGTAATAGTATGTGGGAATGACCTTGGGACAGGGCAAAGAGATGCTGCCCAGGGAATGGTCAGATAAGAGTGAGCATACCTGATAGCTACATAGTGGGTGGATCGAGGGGCTCAGGAGGGACTCTCCATAGGTTATCAGGCTGTAAACATGGTGGCAGCAGAGAACTGTATTTTCAGACTTGGCAAGATTTGGTTAATGTAGTTTTACAATAAAGTAGAATTAGCATATCTGCTTGTGTTTCCTGTCTGGTCTACCTGGTAAGACTGGCAGGTAGAAATTGGGTGCTGGAAGGAGACATTGAGTCTACCAATCTTTCTTTACAGCAGCTATCTGCAAGTCCAATACTTCTGTTTAATTGTTGCTATATGGATCTTGCATTGGTGATTGATACATATTTAAGTTAAAATGTTTACAAACAGTACTCGATCTTGTTGAGGTTTTGTCTGAACTTGTTTCTCCTGATCCAGTTGCTTTCAGCCTCTAGATTCAAGAGGCTATTTATAATTATTTTCTTCAGAAATCAAAGAGAATTGACTAATAGGATTCTTTCAAAGACATTAGACTTATATGGAGGAAAGCGACTAGCCTGAACTTTGATTTGCTGTATGTAATATCAAACGAGAGCTGTTGTAATAGACTATTGATAGAAAACAATTTTTCAAGATTTGTGTAAGCTTCACTTTTGTGTTCAATTACTTGTTAAGAGACTGCATATGTATATATATGTATATATGTATATATGTTCTTGTCTCTGCAAATGGTAAATGAATAAAGGATATCTTAAAATTAAATTCAGGCAGGAGAGAGATGCTTATTGTGGTGATTTATAATTCCAGGAAATGTACTAGATGATTACACTTTTGCATGATTTATGGATGCTTTGAACTTGCTGTAATTTCCTAGATTAAAACTACAACCCAAAGCCTTTATATTACTTAAGATTTTTTATAGGCCAACTCTTATCACTTTCTGGAAAAAAATGACATTGTGAATGCTACTGATAACCTTAAAATTTGACTGCAGAAAAGGCCTCCACAAGGAATTGTATTTAGAAACTTTAATTAGTATAGGAAGTATTGGTTATTATCTTTAAAGTTCTTGTGATTTGGATCATCCTGCTCACTGAAGTAATCTGATAAAATTGACTTCCTGTTACAATGAGCTTATTGGGTCTTCTCTATAATTAACTCAGGACTGTCAAATGCACCCCTTCTGGGCTTTTTGAAAAGGTTCTAAAATGCACATTTCAAAACAAGGTTTTTGTTGCTGATTTTAATATTTCAGGTGTTAATATTTTAAAGTCATAAACTATTGATAGATTTATGGGTTGCAAGGACATGATGATGAATAGATACAGAAATGTGCATTGGGTACAAATATTTGTTTGTGAATCTTGATTAAGTAGTCTAAAAACTCATTTTCAATCAGTTGATACATGATTTTTTTTTAGCCACTTGAATATTGTGTTTATTTTTGTAGGATTAGCTCGGAACGTAGAAAAGAGAAGTCTAGAGATGCAGCCAGGTGTCGGAGGAGTAAAGAATCAGAAGTGTTCTATGAACTTGCTCACCAGTTGCCTCTTCCCCATCACGTGAGCGCACATCTTGATAAAGCCTCTGTTATGAGACTTACAATCAGCTACCTCCGTATGAGAAAGTTGCTTGACGCAGGTAAGCATTATTCTTGCAGATGCTTGCAGATGTGAAAATTTCTCAGTGGCTGGTGAATGAATACTTTGCTGTCTGTGGCACCATGATCCGAAACTCCCAACAGTTTCTTTTTATCTCCCAATCTCAAGAAGTCATTTCTTAGAATGGAAAAGTCAAGGGCCTATTTTTTAAATTTCACAAGCTCTTTCTCTATTATTTCCATTATTGCTACTGCTTCAAGGGAAAGGACATGCTGGTAAGTCTAGAATGTGTAGTAAAAATCATATCTCTTAGAACCTCTTTTAATCTTCTGTACATAACCTTATTTATGCATTAAAATTTTGCTTCATATACATTGCTTATTAGCATTTAATACTTGATTGAAGACTTAATTGGAACTATTGACCATGACAGGTATGGATCTAGAATTGATAAATAGTGATGCTTCCTTCAGACTTTGAAGCTCAATATGTGGATGAAGATTGAAACTGAGAACTTTGGTACAGGGACAAACTACTGTGTAGTATTCTGTCCACCTTTCCAGCAGTTTACTCAGGAAAAACCTGGGTTATAACAAAGATTGAATTTTGCTACCTAAAAGTAGAAGGTTTTCTGTTAGGCTGTAAGTCTAACAGGCTACATTACTTAAATGGATCCAAAGTTAGAGATATGTTAGTGCTTTTTTCTTGAAAGTCATGATTCTACTTTAGACAGCAAAGCCCAAGAGGCTAGCAACAGTTAATTTTGTGCTGTCCAGAAAAAAGCAGTACAACTTTTTCTAAATTTCCTGAGCCAAACATATATATGGTTTGAAGGGACATGATGTTTAAAATTTGCTGGACTAAATTTGGTAAAATGAGAGGGTCTTTGAAAGTTCCACAATCCATATACAGTTTTTAAAAAAAAAACAATCCCTGGAGGAAAAGCAGGAGATGCAAGTATAATATTATAAATCCTCTTACAATTGGTGACTTAGCCTCTTCTGTTTCTTCTTCTGAAAAATACTACTCATACCCAAATAAGACAAACTTTTAAAAAATTGGTGTCAAGGACAACGTGCTCACTACTAGACATGTAATATTAAAAGGACAGTAAAATAGATTGCTTTGAATATAATTAAATGTGTTTATGTCTTTCTGAAACTCAGTTTTCCAAGTTATTGGAACTCTATTCAATTCCATTTAGATGCTGCCCAATCCCAAAGGATTCTGGGCAGTTCATAGACAATAACATACAAACCAATACAAATAAGAAGTAGTCCCAGCAAAATATGCAGACCAAAAGCAAAAATGACAAATAAACAAACCAGAGGTGGGTTCCAGCAGGCACTACTGCCGGTTTGCTCGTGTGCACGTCCTGCACACTCACATGTGCAGTGCAATAAAAATTGTTTTGCGCATGCGCAGAAGTGAAAAACAAGATGGCTCCGCTTATGGCACTGCCTGGAGAACCAGTTCGGTGGTGTGGCAGGCCTGGGTCGCTGCATGTTACAGCGACCCAGGCCACCAAAACATTACTGGTTCGAGAGAACTGGTCCGAACCTGTAGGAACCCACCACTGAAACAAACCTATCATTTTCCTGTGCACCGCTTGGAGAGTCCAAGCAATGGTTAATTCACTCTGGTTGCCCTGGATACTGAGGAACTTTTTTTCTCCCTTTAACCACACCTCCTCGTGTGATCACAGCCAGAATAATTTTCCTCACTGCCCAGATCGGATGTATTTTTGAGTTCAGGCTATTAATCCTTGGCTTGGACTCTCCTAATAATTTGGAAAACCTTTTCCTCTTCAAAACCAACTTTTCTCCCTGTCTTTTATTCTTCTTCAATCAACACAGCTATCTAGGAGGCCAGGAGGTAAGCGTGTGTGGGGGAGGTTGTTTCTCCACAGCCTCGCACTTTTGCAGGCTTGGAAACTTGCCGCTTGCTCCCAGAGCGCGGCAACAGCGGCGAAGGGGTTTTTTTCTTTGTTTTTTGGTCGGTTCCCTCCCCGGTTGTTATTTTCCGGCCTAGTTTTTTCGTTTTTTTGACTTCCCTGCGTTTTTTTACACCCCTCAGCCCCCGCGGAGCTACGAGCGGCCCGGATTGATCCTGGCTGCCGCTCTCCTCTCCGCCCAGCTCCTCGCTGTTGCGGCGGCCATTTTTAGGCGCGAAAAGTTCGCGCCTTTAATTTTAGGCCTCTGCCGCTCAGCCACGCTCCTGCAGGAGGCCGCTTGGTGGCTACAGGGCCTCGCCGGGCCCGCCCAACGGACCCTCGGCCACCACCCACTGGACATCAGCGGCGCTGGTAATTTGGCCACCACGTGTCCTTTGCACCGGCACAGGGAAGGATTTCTTTATCCCTAAGATCTGGCCAGGCCTTCGCCTTTTTTTAAGCTCTAGTCTCCTGGCCTACTGACTTCCCTGCCTCTCCTGCTAGGGTTACTGCAGCCTGGGCTGCAGGCCCACCTCATAGCTCAGCCTCCTGGGTGTCCTCCTCCCATTTGGCTACTGGTGTTAGGCTGGAATGAATTTATTAATTTTCCTATACCTGTATTGTTAATCATAATTGTCTTTTTTCCTTAGGCCTTCAGTGTAGCCAGTCGAATTCCGCTGCAGCCCACCCGTTTGCCTGTGTTTTCTGCATCATCCTTGTGCGGTCATTGGCATGGAGCTCCCTCCATCAGGTTCCGTTGAGGCTAGATCCGGCCCCTCTCAGGCCCCTAGCAAGGATCCCCCTTCCAGTAGGGGTGGGAGTGTGGGCAAGGGCATCTCAGGGGACACCCATAGGCACCCTGTCAAGGCCCCGACTGCAGCCGAAACCAAGGACGCTGAGAGACGCCAGCGGGCCCTTGATAAACAATTTGAGAAGGCCCGGCGCCAGGCTGGGACAGGGTCCCCCCCAGAAGTGGCCCCCGTTCCCCCATCCAGAAGTGATATCTTGGCATTGCTGAATGAGGAGGTAGAGTCTCAGGATCTGTCCCCGGACAGATCACTGGCGGAGCCAACTTCTCCTGCCCCGTCCTGGTCATATGAGCAGGACCCAGTCCCAGAGGGTCACACCAGGGCTCCCCCGGCTGGGGGTTCTCCCTACCATCTCCAAGACCCCAGGGACCCGGGATCAGATTCTGATCAGGAGCCCGAGCTGTCACCGCGCGTGCAGGCTTTGGTCGATCGTGCTATCGCCAGAGGCATTGCTGAGGGCCTCCAAAAGCGCTCCCCTCCCCCTTCGGGGCCAGGGGCCTCTTCCAGGGGCCCGGCGGCCCCCCCTCCAGCCAAGCGTGCCCGCCATCCGTCCCTTGAGTCATCCGTGGTCAGCGAAACCTCCGCCATCGAGGACGCTGACCAGGACGGCCTGGAGCTATCTGAAGACGAGGGCCTCCCCCCGGAAGCCCCTGCCTTTTCCGGACTTTTCAAACCCACTCTTTTTAAGTCCATTCTCCGTAAGGCCAAACTAGCTACCAGGGTAGGGATTAAACCTAAGCCGGCCCAACCTTCGGCCGATGCTGTTCCCGAGAATCCCAATGCGGCCATGTTCGACGTCCCGGCCCCCCAACAGGAACTGGTCCCGGTTCCGGGCTTGTTCCTGGACGTGATCCAACGCCAGTGGGCCCAACCAGCCACCTTGTCTTCCTCCAGCGGGGCAGACAAGAAACTTTACTCTATGGACCCCACCTTGGAAGACCTTTTGGTTCTCCCGGCCGTGGAACCACCTATCACTGCCCTAACCTCCAACTCTTCCCTCCCAGCAGAACTGCTGGATGGACTCAAGGCGGAGGATAAGAAGGCGGAGAGGGTGTGCCATAAGGCCCACCTGGCGGCTGCCTGGGCCATCAAAGCCTCCTCTTCCGCCTCCTTTTTTAACAGGGCCTCCGTTATATGGCTAAGGGAACTGTTGACCAAACTCCCGGCAGGAGACTTGCGCCTCCACCAGGATATTTCAAAAATTATTGCGGCCTCCCAATATGCGGCCGACGCATCCCTTAACGCCTCTAAATTTGCTTCTAGAGCCTTGGCGGCCAACGTCACCTCACGCCGCCTGATCTGGCTCCGCCACTGGCAGGCGGACCAGAAGCACAAGTGGAAGCTGGCCTCAGCCCCCTTTAAGGGCGCCAAATTATTTGGGGAGGCGCTTGAGCCTCTCCTCATTGAATCCAAAGATAAAAGGAAGATCTTGCCTTCCACCACGAAAAAGCAGGACCGCAAGTCCGCTCCATACCCCAGGAGGCAGCCCTTTCGTGCCCCTGAACCCTCCACCTCTACTTCCTTCTCCCCGCCCTACCGACCGGCCGGTCAGTCAGGGGACAGGTTCCAGGACAGGTCCTCCTTTAAGGACAGAGGTAGACAACAATTCGGTTTTCGTAAATCCAACCGCGGAGGTGCCTCTAACAGGCCCTTCCGCAAATCTAAGTGACTGCCCGGGCCCGTCACCCATAGGGGGGCGCCTCCAGCTATTCGCCCACCATTGGGTCCAGACCACGGAGGACGCCTGGGTCCTCCAGATCGTGAGGGAGGGCCTATCCCTAGAATTCCTATCCCCCCCCCCCCCCCGGAACTTCATCCGGTGTCCCACTCCTTCCTGCCCTCTGAAGAGGGAGCTTATGAACCAGGAGATTCGCCATCTCCTGGAGATAGACGCGATAGAGCAGGTCCCCCCCGACCAGGAAAGGAGGGGGTTCTACTCCATCCTCTTCCTGGTACCAAAGAACTCGGGGGGCTGGAGGGCCATCTTGGACCTAAAGAACCTCAACAGGCACATTGCCTACCGGAGGTTCAAGATGCAGTCCCTCCAGTCCATCCTGTCGGGGATCCGTCAGGGAGACCTCCTTACCTCTATCGACCTCAAGGAGGCTTACCTACACATCCCCATCCGTCCCCAGCACAGGAGGTTCCTGCGCTTTTTTTATGCCGGCAGGCATTTTCAATACCGGGCCCTTCCCTTCGGCCTGTCGTCGGCCCCCAGGACCTTCACCAAGGTCCTGGCAGTTGTAGCAGCCCAGCTGAGGCGCAGACCCATAAGGCTCCAGTGCTACCTGGACGACATCCTGATCCAGTCGTCGTCCAGGCAGCAGGCCTTGCGGGACCTCCGCATCACAATGAGAACCCTGAGGAGCCACGGTTTTTCCCTAAATCTGAAGAAAAGCCATCTGGTTCCCACCACCAGACTTATCCACCTGGGGGCGGTCATAGACACTTCCCTATGCAGGGTCTTCCTATCCCAGGACAGGCTAGACAGCTTAGTGGCCATGACCCACAAGGTGATGCTCGCGAGACAGGTACCGATCGTCCTCCTGTCACAGCTGTTGGGAAAAATGATCTCTGCCATCTCGATCGTCCCATGGGCTCGCCTTCACTCCAGAGCTCTCCAATGGCTCCTCCTTCCTCACCAGAGGGCCTCAAGGAGCAACTCGAATCGACTGGTGAGCGTTCCCCCAGCAGTGAAGAGATCGCTCCGATGGTGGACGTCCCCTGCACTCCTCAAGGGCCACCTGTTCAAGGAGCCCAACCGGTTAGTGGTCACCACAGACGCAAGCCTCGCCGGCTGGGGGGCACACATGGGTCATCTAGTGGTGCAAGGCAAATGGTCACCCGCAGAGAGCTCCTGCAGCATCAATCTTCTGGAGCTGCGTGCGGCCCGCCTGGCACTCCGGCATTTTCGCCAAGACATTCTCCATCAACATGTCCTATTGATGACGGACAATGTGGCCACCAAGGCCCACATAAACCGCCAGGGGGGCACCAGATCCAAGACGTTGATGAAGGAAGCGGAATCCCTGGGGCGCTGGGCGGAGAGGCATTTGGCATCTCTTCGCTCCGACCACATTTTGGGAGTCGACAACACCCAGGCGGACTGGCTGAGCAGGACCACCATAGACCCGGCAGAGTGGAAACTGGATCCGGCTCTGTTTCACCAGCTGTCCCGCAGGTTCGGCGCTCCCGTGGTCGACCTATTCGCATCCAGGAAAAATGCTCAACTTCGCCGCTATTTCTCCCGCTTCCAGTCCCCGGGGGCGGAAGGAACGGATGCCCTTCGCTCTCCTTGGCCCCGGGGCCTACTTTATGCCTTTCCTCCGCTGCCCCTGATTCCACAAGTCATCCACAGGATCATTGCGGAGGAGGCGGAGGTACTCCTCGTGGCCCCGCACTGGCCCCGTCGTTCGTGGTTCGCCGACCTGGTCAGCCTCTCCCTGTCACCTCCGTGGAAGATTCCTCCAGACCAAGTCTCCCTCAGCCAGGGGGCCGTAACTCATCCAGAGCCCCAATGGCTACAATTGGCCGTCTGGCACTTGAGGGGGACCAGCTGAGGCGCGAGGGCTTCTCAGGGGAGGTAATACACACCATTCAAGCAGCTAGGCGGCCATCGACCACTCGAATCTACGATGCCTCGTGGGCCTCCTTCGCCAAATGGTGCGACGCCTTACGTTTGGACCCGGTGACGGCTCCGGTCTCCCGCGTCCTGGACTTCCTACAAGGGGGCCTTGCCAAGGGCCTCGCTCCAAATACCCTTCGACGACAGGTGGCGGCCCTCTCCACCGTTTGGGCCGGTGACCCGGTCTTGCCCCTTAGCAAGGTGCCCAGGGTCCGTTCCTTCCTCAAGGGAGCTTGTAACTTACGACCTCCCACGGTCCACCGCTACCCCACCTGGCAGCTGTCCGTGGTTCTGCAGGCGCTCACCGCTCCACCCTTCGAGCCTCTCAGCACTACGTCGCTGCGTCTTCTTACACTAAAAACGGCGTTCCTCATCGCCGTGACGTCAGCTCGTCGTATTTCAGAACTGGCAGCCCTGTCAGTTCGCCAGGACCTATGTACCGTCCACCCAGATAGGGTGGTGTTGAGACTGGACCCTACCTTTATTCCAAAGGTTAATACTTGGTTTCATAGAACGCAAGAAATTGTGATTCCTGATTTCTGTCCGAGACCGTCACATCCCAGGGAACGACAGTGGCACATGCTGGACGTGAGAAGGGCGCTGAAAACATACATCGCCCGCACCTCCGAATTCCGGAAGTCGGAGTCCTTATTCGTGTCATTTCATCCAGGTTCCCTGGGCAAGAAAATCTCCTCTTCCACTGTTGGCAGGTGGCTGCGCGCCTGCATCGCCCTGGCCTACGAAAGTCAGTCCAGATCGGTGCCCCGAGGCATCACTGCGCATTCCACTCGCAGCGCGGCTACCACGGCGGCCTGGGCCACCCAGGCATCAATACTAGACATTTGTAAGGCGGCTACGTGGTCCTCCCCGTCGCCCTTCATCCGTCATTACAAACTGGACGTTTACGCCTCGGCTGAGGCGTCCTTTGGCAGGAGGGTACTTCAAGGGGTCGTGTCTTCGACCGAATCCCGGGACTCTGACTCTGCCCACCCAATCGGACAATAACTTGGGTATGTCCCATTGCTTGGACTCTCCAAGCGGTGCACAGGAAAATGACCATTGGCTTACCTGAAGGGTCCTTTTCTGTGCACCGCGGGAGAGTCCAACCCACCCTGGTCTTCGGCCCGGGGATTCTTTCCTCTTTTCTTCAACTGGAAACTCCTTGGACGCCTTCGCTCCATCCTCTCGACAGATTGACTTTTCGGAAATTATTCTGGCTGTGATCACACGAGGAGGTGTGGTTAAAGGGAGAAAAAAAGTTCCTCAGTATCCAGGGCAACCAGAGTGAATTAACCATTGCTTGGACTCTCCCGCGGTGCACAGAAAAGGACCCTTCAGGTAAGCCAATGGTCAATCTCACCCTAAGACCTGGAAGAAAGCCAGGCCTTCAAGGCTTCATGCATCTATAATACGTTTCCTTTTTCAGAGAGAACATATGCTTAAACAGTCACTGAGCAGCTATATATGCACCGTTACAGAGTAAAGGTATTTATTCCAGACAGAACTTGATTAGCAGCCCTGAAAGTTTTTGTTGTATCAGTTCTGCCCATTGATTATTCAGGGTAGAGCATTACAAAACTGCCTTAAAAAGATTCCCAGGGCGACATCCATATGGCCTCAGCTAACTTGCACGCTTGATCCACAAAGCATGGTTTAAGGTTTCATCTGGTTTTGGTTTTATGGTAGTTGATACATTGTTTTTTATAGTGATGGTTACAGGCATTCAATATGTACTGATTCTTCTAGATGACTTAGAGGCAGAAGCTGAAATGGAGACCCAGTTGAATTGTTTTTACTTAAAAGCTCTGGATGGGTTTGTTATGGTCCTCTCTGAAGATGGTGACATGATCTATACTTCTGAAAATGTGAACAAGTGTATGGGACTCACTCAGGTATGGCATGAACCGATCTTTTTATTGTATAGAGTATTATTTATTTTTATTCATTTGTTGACTAGATCTGTAACCTTTCCCCTAGGAGTTCAAGACTGTGTGCATAAACTCCCTGCCATCAATTTTTCCAACTATAACAACCTTACGGAAAAATGACTAGCCTAACATTGCCTAGTTAGCTTCTGTGGCTGATAGTGGATTTGATAGCGGGTCACCATGGTCATAGTTCACTAGGCCACTAAACTACAATGACACAGATGTTAAAAATTATTGTTGTTACACTTATTGTAGTCAACTGGCATTTTCTGTGACTATTACAAAAGATTATAACTCTCAAATTAAAAAAATAAGTCAATAAAATGATTCATTGTAATGCTATAAATATATAAAATGCAGATAACAAAATACTAAGGAATATAAATATTTACTACTAAGGAATATAAGTTTTACTACTAAAACTAATTAAATGGATTTTAAATTAATTTATAAATAAGAAATAAAAATGCTCACTATATAAATACCAAGCTACAAATGCAAATTTGCATCCCCCCCTCCCCTCCTCAATTATCGTATTTTTTCGGTGTATAAGATGCACTCCCCCCCCCAAAAAAAAGTGGGTGCAAATGTCTGTGTGTCTTATAGAGTGAATGTTACTGAAGACCCACCCATCCACCAGCCCCCACCCTTTGGCTTCTGCCTCCCAGCAATTTCCCTCCTTACAGCAAACAGTCTGGTCAGCTTCAAAACAGCCTGATTTAGCACGAGCAGCAGAGGTGGTATTCAACAGGTTCTGACCAGTTCTGGAGAACTGATAGCAGAAATTTTGAGTAGTTCAGAGAATCGGTAAATATCTCCTCCGACTGGCCCTGCCCCCATCTATTCTCTGCCTCCCAAGTCCCAACTAATTGGGAGGGAATGGGAATTTTGCAGTATCCTTCCCCTGGAATGGGGTGGGAATGGAGATTTTATGGTATCCTTCCCCTGCTACACCAACCAAGCCACACCCACCAAGCCATGCCCACAGAACTGGTAGTAACATTTTTTGAATCCCACCACTGATGAGCAGCTAATTGGCGGTTGGATCTGTCTCCTGGAATACCAGCTGTTCCAGGCTTTGGGGATCGCTGCCACTGCCTATCGCCACCTCAGCACACCCCATTTTTGGCCTCTGCATGGCCAATTTTCAGCCCGTTCTAGGCGGTGGTGTTCCCTGCCCTCTGGAACGGACCAAAAATAAGTGGGGGGAGTTGGAAAATGAGCATATAGAGGCCAAAAATGGGGCGCATAGGGGTGGCGATAGGTGGTGGCAGCAATCCCCGCAGCCAAGAACAGCTGATAGTCAGTATTCTGGGAGCCAGATCCAACCGCCAATCAGCTGCTCGTGCTAAATCAGGCTGTGCTGAAGCTGACCAGGCTGTTTGCTGCAAGGAGACAAATTGCTCCGAGGCAGAGGCAGATTTTTTTTCTTGTTTTCCTCCCCAAAAGTTAGGTGTGTCTTATAGTCTGGAACATTTTATAGTCCCCAAAATACGGTAAATAGTTTTATGGCTACAAGCATATCCTTGCCTCCTTTGGTATGCAAGAAGTCTAGTAGGTTAATAACCTTACTAGATATAGATTTAATTTGTTTGTCCAGATTCATGAAGGTTGGAGCACTATGCCATAATATTTGAAGGCTGAAACCTGGTTTATATGATTGTTTGTCTTTGATTAGTGTTTATGGTGTTTCAATCCTTTCAAGCATCCAATCCCTTTGGATTTAGAATAAATTATTGTGGGCGTTTCTTATGTAGTATGCTAGGACTGTAGATTTCTTCTGCAATCAATTGAATTAGAGACAGTCTGGCTGCACCATTGGCATAGTGAATTTCTAGTGACTATGAACAGGGTAGTGAACTAGGATTATAACCAGTGTTTTTTCCTGCTATAAATATACAGTGCTAAATAGAGGTTTTTTTCCCTCCCTTTGACAGTTTGAGTTGACAGGACACAGTGTGTTTGATTTCACTCATCCATGTGATCATGAAGAGCTGAGAGAAATGCTCATCCATCGAAATGGTAAGAAAGAAAAGATAGTGGAAAATACATGTAGGTTGAAGTTGAATTGTTGGGTTATTGGTGTTCTCTTTTCTTGTTTTCTTACAGACATTTCATTATCAGATTGGGTAACATCAGTGCATCAGGGAATGAAATTTGTTGGCTGTTTATATATGGTTGACCTACCTGGGTATTTATTGTTATTTTTTGATGTCGTTTATCTGATGTTAGGCATTTTTTTGTTGTTGAAAATCAACGTTTGTGGGAGAAAAAAAGTTCACAAACGTCACTTCCTTAGGCTTGATGATTATTTTTATTCTTGAAATGAAACATCTGAAAGAAAAAAAGCAAGCTCAGAGAACACCAAGAACTCAATGAGAGCGAAACATTCACAGTTTTGCTATGAGACAGATGGCTTCTCCTTAAATATGTGCTTCATTAATGTTGCTAAGCAATCCCATAATTTATGTTAATTATAGCGAGTCCCCGCCAAATACAATCAAATACAAATTTTAAATTTGTAAAAATTGTAACTGCTATTTGTAAGCTGAATTTGAATTGATACTTAAAAATTTAAAAAGTTGAGATTTAAAAATTAAAATATAAAACTTTGTGTTTTCTTGTTGATATCTGAAACTTGTCTTGAATAGTTTGGATTAAGTAGAAATGTTCACCCAGTTCATATACAGATAGTCCTCGACTTAACGACAATTCATTCAGTAACATTCGAAGCAGTGGTGGGTTTCAAAAATTTTTTAGAACCTCTTCTATAGGTGTAGACTGCTTTGTGGGAGTAGCTTGCTGGCCATGTGACTGGGTGGGAGTGGCTTGCTGACCATGTGACTGGGTGGGCATGACCAACTTTTAAAATGTGGTGAAACTCACTTAACAACACTCTTGCTTAGCAACCAAATGTTGGCTCAGAAACTGGCATTTGAAGCACGCAAGTCTTAAAGCTGTCAAGTTACAAGACCCTTTCACCCCTAACCCTTTAGAAAAAAACCCCAGGGGTGTTCAAACTTGACAGCTTTAAGACTTGTGGACTTCAACTCCCAAAATTCCTCCTCTAGTCATGTTGCTCAGGTACTCTGGCATTGAAGTGTGCAAGTCTTAAAGCTGTCAAGTTACAAGACCCTTGCACTCCTAACCCTTTAGAAAAAAAAACCCAGGGGTGTTCAGACTTGACAACGTTAAGACTTGTGGACTTCAACTCCCAGAATTCCTCCTCTCGCTCTTCATCTTGATGATGTGTGGACGGGCGGGTGGGAGGGAGCTGGAACCGGTTCTAAACGGCACTGTAGATTTGTGGAACCTCTTCTATAGAAGAGGTTAGAACTGGCAGGAACCCACTCCTGATTCGAAGTTACAACAGCACTGAAAAAAGTGACTTATGACGTTTTATCACACATACAACTGTTGCAGCAATCCCATAGTCATGTGATCAAAATTCAGACGCTTGGCAACTGACTCATTTATGACGGTGCCAGTGTCTTGGGTCATGTGATCACTTTTTGCACCTTTCTGACAAGCATAGTCAACAGGGAAGCCAGATTCATTTAACAACCATGTTACTAACTTAACAATTGCAGTGATTCACTTAATAAAGCTTAATAAATGTCTCACTTATGCAACAAACATTTTGGGATCAAGTGTGGTCGTAAGTTGAGAACTACCTGTATATGCTCCTCTCTAAAGATTTTCTTGATGTGATATACTGTAGAGTGGGCTTTTACAGTATAACAAATCCTGTGTCCCATCCCAATTTTTTATGTATGCAACACATACAACAATGTACTTGATCTACAGTTGTCTTAATAACGAAGCATTTAAAAACAGTAAGTTATGACATAGTACAGATATGCAGTTGGAAGCAGTAGTTTCATGTGTTAAATTTCCTCCCAACACTCTAATCTCATCTCACACCTATTCACTAAACCAACAGCAGTAGGGACAAAGTTCATGGGAAAAGCAAGAAAGTAATTAGTAAATCTGTGCAAATACAGGTACTCTTCCATTTAAGAACACAATTGGGCCTGGGATCTTGATCGCCAAATGAAGTAGTCATTAAGCAAATCACTATGGAACTGTTTCACTCAACAACTGCAATCCTGGCTCTCCCAGTTGCAGTTGTTAACTAGAGCGCTGGGAGAGGTCCTCAACTGCCTGGGCATGGTGGGATTGCGGGGACCTCATATCCGGTGAATGTGTTGGTGAGCACCATTGTTGTGGAAGGTTCACAGTGAGTGCTGGGGTTCTGGCATTTTCCCCCTCAAAAGGGGTGGAATTATTGGCATTCATTGTGCTTTAGTTAGATTTGCAGTCCGTTTCTCCCATGCATCAGAGGATTTCTCCTCTCTGCAAGAAGGGAAGGGGAGGGGAAATCCTTTGGCATGCTGGTAGAATGGACTTAAAATCCAATGCTCCTTCTGCTTGCAACCTTCGCTGCCAGCTTCTCCATTGATTTTCTGGGGAAGCCAGCAGAGAAGATTGCAGTTGTTACTCAATGATTTCAGGGTACTTCCCAATTGGTTATAAATGTAAACAGATTGCCAAGCACCCCAAATGGAATCATGCAACATTTTATGACAGCTGGAAGTGCTTTATGGGCCATGGGAAGTGCTATTGTGACTGCAAATGGTTGTATGAAGGTACCTGTGTGGTCACTGTTTAAAGAAATTCATAGATGAAAGGCAATGCAAATTACACATAGTAGTTTGTATTGTGTAAATCTATTTCTGTATTTCAATTGTTGTCATCTGTTTTGTTTCATTCCCATTGTGTTCTTTTTGTATCAGGATCTGTTAAAAAGGGAAAGGATCAAAATACAGAACGGAGTTTTTTCCTCAGAATGAAATGTACACTGACCAGCAGAGGTAGAACTGTGAATATAAAATCAGCCACGTGGAAGGTAAAATTACCTTAAGCTCTGAAAGAAGTGTATAAATAAATGTTTCCAAGAGCATTTGAAGAACATATGTATTATAAGATGCTCCCTTGGCATCTCACATTGTTTGGATGCTCTATATTTTAAAGCTTTTTTTTTTTTAGTCACATTCTAGGCTGCATTCGTCTGTTCTGCAATTATAATGGCATTTTAAAGTGCTCTAAGTTAAGAGCAAAATTTCTTATAGTCTAGAATTTTGTTCAATGTTGGGACTAAATGAGGCACACTGTTCCCTGTTGCTACAGATGTTCATCCACAGAGAACAATGGTGCTTGAAACAAACCTTTTCTCAATGTTCATGTTGGGGCACAGAAATATGGGGGATGATAATCCATAGAGCTACCAGAAATCCAGTCTACAGGGGGGAAAACCCCAGAATGACATGGTTGCAACGGTCAGCCGATTATGCTGCAGAAATTATACTTTTTGCAGTTGTTAAGCATTATTATATCATTTTACTTATGTAGTCTGAAGTGGTAAGATTTCCAATCCAGTGCTCATCCAGCCTGAATAAAATAGAATACTTGATGTTATGTTTAAAGATTAAATAGAGTAGCTTTTTCTTCAATATCTTTAAGTAGTTAAGAAACCATGATGGCTATGAATGATGAGACGTTTCACTGAAAAGTAGCATTGTGTGAAATATTTTTGAAAACACGATAGTACATAAACGTTTTGGGACTGGTTTGTTTTGTTGTGTTGTTCAAGAACTTAAATCTAATATTTTAAGCATATTAAAATAATTTGAAGGATGGAGAGAGAGTCACAGTGTCAAATCTGTGAGAAAAATCTATGTGTTTTACATTAAAGGTTTCCTGATGACGCTTGGGGAGTTTCCCAGCGATCTGGAGGGCGACTCTGTTGAGCGCTTTGTTGACCTCTGGAATACGGTGGCGGCCAGGGCATTCCTCGGCAGCATTTACCCCTGAGCAGCCTCTTTCCCCTCTCCCTTCCCCTCCTCCTCCCCCAAATCAACCCCTCACAGCTCCTTGATTCATTGAGGAGCTCCAGGAAATGAAGGAAGTGAAGAACCGTCTAGAATGATGCTGGTGAAAAAACAAGAAGCGAATGTGACCGGACACGAGTAGGAGCCCAGATTCGAGCCTACTCTGTGGCGATAAGGGCAGTGAAGCATAATTAACTTTCCCTCCCTTATTGCGTCTGCGGAATGTTGGCCAACTACACTGTTCAGAGTGTCCTGGACCCCTTGGGAAAGAATGGAAAGGAAGATCCAGTTTATGTAAGTTGTGATCATCTGGCCAAGCATTTCGTGGATAAAATCTCTCACATTCACTCTGAATCACAAATTGGATGGACAGAATCCACTGAGATGATAGAGGTGATGTCTTGTGCGGTACCTGGGAGATTGTGATTTTGACGAAGTAAAGTCCTCTGCGGCCTGGAATTTGGATTCTGGCTGCAGACAGCAGTTTGTTAAGGGATGGGGAAGTAACAGAAGATACACTGGTCTGTCCTCTAGCGAAGAGGCCAGGCCTGGATCCAGCGAGATTGGACAACAGCAGCCTTATCATTCACCTTGTTTGTTCTCAGGGATTAAAATGATGGGGTTATAGTTGAAGAGGACTCTGGAGAATATGAATTATCTAGACACCTCACAGTCTAAATCTGGATGGAGAAAAACAGACTCAACCCAACCTAGGCATGATTGAATAGACTTTTTTGGTTCTTGATGTAGTCTGTTTCTCAGAAAAGAGTAGGGCCACAATCTGGGGCTCTTCCTGAACTCTTATTACACATTACACTTCAGCTGTGGGAGCTGCATTGGTTGCTAGTAGGTTTCTGAGTTCAATTCAAGCTGCTTGTCACTGCATATAAAGTACTGTATGGTGCAGGGCCTGGACGTCTTAGACCCCAGTGTTCCCCAATAGTTTCTGCACTTTCTACATGGAAAGATAGGAAGCATCTGCTAAGCATCCTTAGCTACTAAGGGGGTATGGCAGGAGGGGAGGGTGTTCTCTGTAAGAGCTCCCCTTTAGTTTGCCCCCACCCTCATGGCCTTCCACGAAGCAGATGAAAATCTGGCTCTTCCCAATGGCCTTTGAGAGAATTAATTATAACTATTGGCACCATACCAAACAAATATTAGCTCATTAATTTTAAGTTGTGGAAATAGATTTTGGATTTTGTAAGTTTTAATTAATTATAATATTGATTAACCAACTAGAATATATTAGGTTTCATAAACTGATAAATCTCATTAACAAATTAATTAACCTGGGATGAAATAGTTCATAGACATTGGTATGCTTTATGTATATTACAAACCCTCAACCTCACCCCAGTGCAAAAATTGTCTTCCTTACTCAGTCGTACATCTACAAGAGAGAAAACCGGAGCAACATGGATCTTTTTCTGTTGATTTGAGTTCTTTGCACAATATATAGGCAACCAGACCAAAACTATATAGCTCTGAACTTCATTTCGGCATTTGTTTTAAACAATTAAAATAGTTTTCAGTGAAACCTATTTGCTACTGCTGGCAGACATAATGGCTAATTTCACTTAGCTTCTTTAATATTTGAAGATGAAACAATCATCCTTTAGTGCTGCAGACTAATGATGCAAATGTAGGTCCAGAAAGAAAGGGAAAGGGGAGTGCTCTATTGGCTGTAGTGAGGAACAAGCTTCTGTTGGCTACTTTTGCCCAAACTCATCCCCAATTCAGCCGCCAGTTAAAGAAATGACTTTGTAATATGAATAAATGGTGTTTGAGATTGCTTCAGTGTTTTATGTATCAGGTCGCAGATAAACAAAATGTTTTCTTTCTTTTTAACACTCAGGTACTTCATTGTACAGGTCATATTCGCGTTTTTGAGAATTGCAACAATCCGACTGTGTGCGGCTATAAAAAGCCTCCCATGACGTGTTTGGTATTAATTTGTGAGCCTATACCTCATCCGTCAAATATTGAAGTCCCATTGGATAGTAAAACGTTCCTCAGCCGCCATAGCCTTGACATGAAATTTTCCTATTGTGATGAAAGGTAAAGCCTCTAGGCAGCAATGCCAATGCATACCTCATTCTCCTCCACTTCCAAAATGGGATTCCCTTTGAGTTGTTATACTCATCTGTTTGCCGATGGCCTGCTGTGCCATTTTACTGTACTGTGCATTTATTTGTTAAAAGTTGAGGAAGAGAATTATGATGTTGTAAATGATGATGCAAATTCATGTGCATCCTTCTGAAAATTCAGTTTTGTAATTTTCAATTCTCACCAACGAAGATGCAAAAGGATTTTTATTCTGCTTCTCATTTTCCAAAATGTTTTTAAAGATCATGTTTTAAATTTTTCCAGTTTTTAACCAAATTATTGGAAAAAAATTATTTCATTAGCTGGCATACGTTAAAGCTAAAGCAACAGTTACATTATGGTTATGGTTTCATTTTAGAAA
Organism: Natrix helvetica; assembly: GCF_964273705.1. Taxonomy (NCBI): domain Eukaryota; kingdom Metazoa; phylum Chordata; class Lepidosauria; order Squamata; family Natricidae; genus Natrix; species Natrix helvetica. Next base: position 33,072,117 of record NC_138548.1, read on the forward strand.
AAAACCACTTCTGCTTTCTCTTGAGTTCTGTGGTGTTTCATTTCCTTGCTCTGTGTAACACTGCCATCAAGTGGCTGAAATAATTTTAAATTTGGCATTCCCCAGTCTGGTGTTCTTTAGAGGTGGTGGACCACTTCTCCAACCTCGAGCAACAGTATTAGGCATGCTAGCTTGGAACAATAGGACTTACTCTTCAGCACATCTGGAGGCACCTGATTGGGGAACGGAACTAATAAGACAAAAAGATGGTATTCTTATATAGGAAAAGTATAATGTATAATTGGTGTAATGCTGAAATATTTTTTGTTTTTGTGCTTATGGTTTTTTTTCTTTGAGATAAGCAACAGTCCTCAAACCTTTATCTCTCTAATTAATTTTGTCTCTGAGCACAGGTCATATTGTAGCTACTAGTAAAGCTTGCATTGTGATCTGTGTTTGTCTAATTAATGCAATGTTTACTTCCATTTCATTCTGTGTTATTTCCATTGGAATTTTATTTATAACATCTCTCCATGCACTTGGGAAGAAGCATATTTTAAATCATTAAATGACACGATTCTATTGATCCCCAAAATGCAAAATAAAGCCAGTATGTAAATATTTTTTAATTTTGATTTTTTTTTCTAAGTTGCTTTGAATCAAGCAAAATCGCTAAATCGTGATCGTTCTAGCTTATTTTGGCTCCAAGCTGAGGTAATGTTATAGTTACTAGTGAAGCTTCTATTATGCTTTTTGTTTTATTTGAAACAGATAATAAATTGCAATAGTTTTTTTTCAATAAACTTTCAAATAAACTGTACACGTAATCTTTAAAGATATCATAAATTTATTTTTTTTCCTTTCCTTTTGCCTAAAGGATTACAGAACTAATAGGATATGATCCTGAAGAACTCCTGGGGCGTTCTGTATATGAATATTATCATGCACTGGACTCTGATCATCTGACCAAAACACATCATGACAGTAAGTTGATGAAGGCAGGACAGTTGCATGCTATTCAGGTTTCATTAACATATTCTGTGCTATTTATCATAGATCTTGTACACATTATGCCAGTGTTATGTCAGATTCTGTGTATGCTATTGTGCAATTCTAAGCAATTCAAAAGCTCTGAATCTTTTGAGAGGCTGATGAGTATATTTCAAATGTTGGAGAGCTAATCTTGGGCACAGATTTGCTGCCATAAAGAAATGGCAAATTTATAAGTGACTAATTGTAAAACAGCAATGCAGTTGCTGTCATTCTTTGCTAGATGGATGTAATTTGCCCAGTAACTGAAGAGGTAGAGGAAATGTCTGAGTCACAAATACCTAATTATCTATTTGTGACCATGTATATCAACTTTATTAAATGCAAACTGGTAATGCTCACAATGGTCCCTCAGCATATTACTCTGATTCATAAATACGCAGACCTAGGAAAAGGTCACACTAGAAACAAGCCATGTAATTATTCTCAAAAATAGTCAAGAACAAAGCATATATGTGGACATGGTGAATCAAAACTCCTATATTCCTTTGCCATCTCTTTTAGCTTACTCAGATGCCCTACATTGTTCCCGGCTCCCATCACCATTTAATTTTTAAAAAACAATTATTTATTTATTATTGTTAAAAATATGACTGCCCAGGTCAGGGTGAATCCAGCCAGCTTGCAAAAATAAAACCTGAATATAAACCCCAATAAGCACCAATCCCCATATTAATATTGAAAATATTAATGTTAAAAAACATAGTTGGGAATAAAGATGTTTTAAGAGGCTGGAACTTTATTTTGCAGTATTCTGGCCACCTATTATTTTCATTGAAAAGAATTGCTTTAAAAAATGACACGGCCAATTAGAGTTGAGTGAATGTCTGGCAACCTATTGGGCAACCCAGTCTTCAGTATATACATAATTTGGGTCTCTTTCTTCTTCCAGTGTTTGCCAAAGGGCAAGTCACCACCGGACAATATCGAATGCTTGCCAAGCAAGGGGGCTATGTCTGGGTAGAAACTCAAGCAACTGTTATATACAATACTAAGAATTCTCAACCACAATGTATAGTGTGTGTGAACTATGTCTTGAGGTAAGTTTTGTCTGTAAATGCTATTGGAGGGGGGGGGGGAGTGCAAATACTGTATTTTTCGGACTATAAGATGCACCGGAGTGTAAAACGCACCAAGATTTTGAAGAGGCAAATTTTAAAAAAACATTTTACACCCTGCAGACCTCCCCAAAACGGGTCCGTTTTTTGTCAAAAAAAGGGCGTGCCTTAAGGAGGCTTTATACTTCGAGAACCTGCATCAGAGTGTGATAATGGATGCAGTTATCGCAACAAATAAGAGTCTGCAGGTGTGCCACTCATAGGTTTTCTTTCTCCAGTACATGTATAGAATTTCTTGGCTTTTTCTAAAGCCAGCTTGAACCGTTGACATGTCCCTTTCCATGTTGGGTTCTAATCTGTATTGAATATCCTAAACATTTGCTTGTGTGCAAAGTTAAAAACATTGTGTAATATTTTGTGCATTATGTTAAGTCTCCTTTCTTTGGTACTTGTATATGAATTGACCTCTTCCCATTTTTGGTCCCTGTCATTCTCCAAACTAGATGGTTAGAACCTTTGCCTGAAATGTTGAATTTTCTGGATTAATACATTTTTCAACTACCGTATTTTTTGGAGTATAACATGCAACTTTTTCCCTCAAAAAAGAGGCTGAAAATCTGGGCGTGTCTTATACACTGAATACAGCATTTCTTGCCTCCCGAAATCCCACCCCCTTCACCAAAATGGCCGTGCAGAAGCTTTAGGAGGCTTGTAGAGTGCTCCTGGGGACTGGGGAGGGCAGAAACGAAGGAAAATGGGGCATTTTATGCTCAATTTTGCCTCCCCCAGCCCCCAAGAGCACTCTATAAGCCTCCTAAAGGCTATGCATGCTCCTTTTTTGACAGAAAAACAGGCTGTTTTTTGCTCGTTTGGGGGGGGGAGGCTCCACACCCCAGGAGCACTCTCAAGCCTCCTAAAGGCTATTCATGCCCCCTTTTTTAAAAAAACAACGGGCCTGTTTTGGCGAAAAACGGGCCATTTCTGGGAGGTCTGCAGAGTGCAAAAAAATTTTTTTAATTTGCCTCTTCAAAACTTTGGCGCATCTTATACTCCAGTGCATCTTAAACTCCGAAAAATACAGTACATTCTCACATTTATATTTTTGATTTTGACTCTTTTCAGGCTATTAATGGTGCACATTTCCCATTTTTTATAAGTTTGTGTACATGAACATATGCAATTGAATTCATGCCTATTCCCAAAGGAATGTTATGTTATTATTTTAAAAATGCATCTACAGAGTTATGCAGTTAGCCACAAAAGAAAAAAGAAAAACAATAGCAGAATCATTTTCTAGTGGACAGTTTGTTCATTACTATTTCCCTACAATATATAATTATGAAACATTTTTAGAAGTTATTTTAGGGTGCAAAGTGGTGGTAAAACCTAATAGTTTTGGATATTCCACCATCTATATTTACATCCAGAATTTTCTTCAGTAAGCAGACTATGATAAGTGCTCAAGGGCCCCGTTGCCTTGACAGAGCAGTATAAGCCCCAAATATATTACATATATGTTTCTTATGCAATAGACGTACATTGTAAATAAATGTGCATTATGCAGCTCTCAACATCTCTTTTATCCTCTCTGTCTTTATTCTTTTGCAGTGGAATTGTTCAGCGGGACTTGGTTTTTTCACTTCAGCAAACAGAGTGTATGTTGAAACCAGTGGATTCTCCTGAGATGGGAGTGGGGAAAGAACTCAACAAGAGTGATCTGGAAGATAGCAGCAGCCTCTTTGAGAAACTTAAGAAGGAACCTGATGCATTAGTCTATCTTGCTCCTGCTGCTGGAGATACCATCATTGCACTAGATTTCGACAACGATGGTGTGTGTATATTTAATCAAATATGTAAAGAAAAGGGCTAATTATCTATAAATGCTGACCATTAGAATTTCTTATAGAGATGTTCTTGGCATATACGGAATCATAATAAGGCTCTTAAATGGCGCCTCAATATTTCTTTGTTTGATGATGTCTTTTTAAAAAATTTTGTAGAGCCAGATGAACAACACCCATCTGATGACGTTCCTTTGTATAATGATGTAATGCTCCCCTCATCCAGTGAGAAACTGCAGAATATAAATTTGGCAATGTCCCCACTATCTGCTTCTGAAACAACAACAAAGCCCCTCTGTAGCAGTGCTGATCCAGCACTCAATAGAGAGGTGGTGGCCAAACTGGAACCCAGCACGGAGCCCTTAGATCTTACTTTCTCCAGCCGCCGGACCCAAGATCAACCAGCTACTCCTTCTGATGGAAGCACTAGCCAAAGCTCACCTGAGGTTTGTGATTTAATAATCTTTTGCAGCTTTACATTGTTTCTGTATTCAATTTTATGCACCATCGACCATTGTATGAGGTCATTTTGCTAGGAAACACCAGAAGAGGATAGTAGGGAGAAAATAAAAACTGGTTGAATCTTTGCTAGTGAACTCTGTGCTGCGTGAGAATTCCGACTAGAAACCTTTTATTAGAAATAATAAAACTATTATTTCACATTGTTCTTTTCCAAACAGTATAGTAACAGTTTTAAATTGTTTTGCTCAGCTAAAGATTAAAACAATTCATTTCCCTCCTCCTTTTGATTCGTTTGTTGACAGTTAAGAATTATTTTGAGATACAGAATTTGCATTTGACCATTTGCTTTTATTAGTATAGCCTTGTTTCCTAAGCCTTAAGAATGTTTTTAAATACAAATTTAAAATGTGAGGAGCTATGCGTCAAAATGATTGTGTGACCTTTATTATTCCAATCTATATATCTTTTGGGCCTCATCCTAATTATAGGAGCTTAGTGATTTAAAATTTCAATGAATAGACTTTTTTTCCATGACATTGGATTCATTATGATAGTGCACTTAAAATTTGGTCTCATTTTACTGAATAAAGTTGCTGATTATTTTTACAGCCTAATAGTCCTCCAAATGATTATTGCTTCAGCGTGGATAATGAGATATCAAGTGAGTTCAAGCTGGAATTGGTGGAAAAGCTCTTTGCAATAGACCCAGAATCAAAAAATCCATTTTCAATGCAGGTGAGCACATTAATTAAAACTTTTGGTTCATTCTATTTTAATATGTATACTTTCATGATGTGTTACAGTGCTTATTGTAATTTTTCAAATACCGAGGTAGAATACAAAGTTCATTACTATCTGACTAGATATAGGTGAGTGGGTGAGGGAATCGGCAAGATGGGTGGCACACTAGATGGATGGATGGATGGATGGATGTAATTTAGCTCTGCTGTAACTTCAAGTGGTTGCTGACTGAATTGTCATAAGTCAAAGACCACCTGCAATATCCATTTCTGAGGAATCAAAATACCGTATTTTTCGGAGTATAAGATGCACTGGAGTATAAGACACACCAAGGTTTTGAAGAGGCAAATAAAAAAGCAGGTAGGTAGATAGAGGGATATAGAGAAAGAGAGACAAATACAGTAGGTAGGTAGGGAGAGAGTGAGAGTAGTTAGGTAGATAAAGGAATAGAGAGAGAGAGAGAAATACAGTAGATAGGTAGGGAGAGAGAGAGAGTAGGGAGGGAGGGAGATCTTTCCAGGTGTATTTATCCATGGCCTGGAGTAGGAAATCGCTGACAATCTGCAGCACCTAAGACTTTGTTACTGTTGGCATAGCACTTGATCAATCTAATTCACATCAATCACACTTAACTAAAGAGCTTCCAAAAGGGGGAAAAAAGTTTTTGCACTCTGCAAACCTCCCCCAAACGCCCTGCTTTTTGTGAAAACGGGCCCGTTTTTGTTTAAAAGGCATGAATAGCCTTTGGGGGACTTGAAGAGTGCTTCTGGGGGGTGGGGCCAAAAACGAGTAAGAAATGGCCCATTTTTCACAAAATCGGGCTTGTTTTTTGTCAAGAAAATTGCCTGCATAGCCTTATGGAGGCTTATAGAGCGCTCCTGGGGGGGGGGGCGGGGGGGATTGAGCAAAAGACGGTCTGTTTTTTGCTCGTTTCTGCCCTCCCCAGCCCCCAGGAGCTCTCTGAAAGCCTCCTTCAACTTATGCACGGTCATTTTGGTGAAGGGGCGAGGCTTCAGGAGGCAAAAAATGCTATATTCGATGTATAAGACACACCCAGATTTTCAGCCTCTTTTTTGAGGAAAAAAGGTCCGTCTTATACTCCGAAAAATATGGTACTTTGACTAAAGTGATTGTAGTCTGAAAACCTCAGATGGTTTGTGTAGCACTTCAGATTTGTTCTCTAAAAAGATGCTTCTGAGTGCATGGCAGTCACCATGTACTTCTTATTTTCAGGATTTTCTGGCAATTCAGGAAAGGGCATGGCTACTATAAACTGTTATAGACAGGTAGTATATTTGTGCAACTCTGTGTTCTAGAACACCTGCTGGGGAAATAATTTGAAATGCCGCAGAATCCTAGTGTCTGCATGTTGTTTATAAAGATTATTTCTGGAACCCTCACATAGATAATACCTATATAAAGGAAGGATAAGGCCATTTTATCAGTCTAATGTAGCTGAACCCTATAAAACCCCCAAAATTACATTGCTCACCATCTCCATTTCAGTAGCCTTCCTAGCTAAGCCTTTTGGAAGCAGGAGGAAAAGGAGGGTTGATAGATTCTTGGAAGCTGAGAGGCTTGATAGCAGTTTAATCACAATCCTATGTCAGATTGTGCAATTATGTCATCATCATCTTCTTTCAGGAAACAGATTTAGATTTGGAAATGTTGGCACCTTATATACCCATGGACGATGATTTCCAGTTGCGCACCTTCGACCAGCTTTCTCCACTGGAGGGCAATACTGCAAGTTCTTCTTCTAATGTGACTCCTGTGACAGGGTTTCAGCAAACTCCAGTGCAGTCATCGGCCACTGACACGATAAAATCCACGACAATCAAACATGAAACTGCTCCGAAGATGCTTGTAACGCCTGCCCCTATTAACCCAAAAGTACTCACAGATCCTGCTCCCATAATCAGTGCCCCGGCATCACCTTATTATGCTAAGAATCAAAGTCGGACTTCCTCTCCAGTCAGAACCGGAAAAGGCACAATAGATCCGACAGACCAAATAAGTACAGGAGCACCGGACTTGTTGACGGTCACTTTTGGTAGCAGGTAAATGGGGTTATCTGTCAGATCTTAAAGGTGATCTATATTCTTAAACACAGAAAGGTGAATGAACTTGTGGATAGCCGTGCTTGCAGGCACTAGTAAGTTCACTGATCCTACTTGTCTTTTAGAGTTTGTCTTATTAAAAAATAAGGGCAAACCACTAACTTTTAGGCTGGAAACTATTTCTAGAAAAGTCTTTCTGAGGATCGAGAAAGGCTTTTCTGGAAATAGTTCTCAGCCTAAATGCTGAATTACTGGGGAGGAGATTAATTTATTTTTGTTAAAAATGTATCTTGCTATTGGCTTTGACAACTAATTTGTAAACAAGAAAATCTCCTCTGATACAGGTAGTCCTCAGTTAAGGATCCTTATTGGGACAGGAGTTTCCATTGCTAAGTGATGTTGAGACTCTAGAAAGAGTGCAGAGAAGAGCAACAAAGATCTTTAGGGAACCAGAGGCTAGAACATACGAAGAACGATTGCGGGAATTGGTATGTCTAGTTTAATTAAAAGAAGGACTAGGGATGATATGATACCAATGTTCCAGTATCTGAGGGGCTGCCACAAAGAAGAGGGGGTCGACCTATTCTCCAAAGCACCAAAGGGCGAAAAACCAGCCCTACAGGCAAACCAGAAGTTCAGGAACTGACTTCCGGTTTGCTCGTAGGACTATTTTTTTACCCTCCGGAGCCTTCAGGGAAGCCTCCTGAAGGCTCCGGAGGTCAAACATCAGCCCTACGAGGAACCCGGAAGTTCAAGAATGATTACTTCCGGTTTGTCCGTAGGGCTGATTTTCAACCTCAGGAGGCTTCCCTGAAGTCTCCGGAGGGTAAAAAAATAGTCCTACGAGCAAACCGGAAGTGACCGTAGGTCCGTTTTTTGCCCTCCGGAGCCTTCAGGGAAGCCGCCTGAAGGCTTTGGAGGTCAAAAATCAGGCCTCCGGAGAAACCAGAGGTCCCCATTCCCGAACTTCTGGGTTCCCCGTAGGTCTGTTTTTTGCACTCCGGAGGCTTCAGGGAAGTTGCTGAGGCATCTGGCGGGGGTGGGGGGAGAGGCTGTTTTCACCCTCCCCAGGCTCCTAGAAAGCCTTTGGAGCCTGGAGAAGGTGAAAAAAAACCACAGCAAAAGTGGGAGGGGTCATTGATTGCGCGCACGCTGAGGGGGATGCACACATAGCATTATGGGTGTGGCATGTCAGCGCACGACCGCCCTGTGCTCCCTCTGCTTTTCGCACGGCAGCCAAAAAAGGTTTGCCATCATTGGTATAGGATTTCTTGCTTGAACAGGGAGTTGGACTCAAAGATTTTTAAGTTCCTTTCCAACTTTGTCATTTTGTTATTCAGTCATTATGCAAAACATTAAATGACCATACAACTTAGCAACAACACTTCCAGTAATCCTGGTTGGGATCATTAACCAAGGATCTCACACTTCTATGTGCTATACTAGGGTATGCTTCTGTTTCCCACCCACCTATTTTCCTACACCTATACCCTTTTGGCTCTCTTGCACTCCCCTTTATACTCCTTCTCTGTTGCCTTCACTGTCTTCTTCCTCCCACTTCTGACAAAGTTACACTTGGCCTGGCCCTTCATGAGCAGCTGCTGGCTGCAAGTACCTTGTCAGCAGTGGGAAGAAGATGGCAAAGGTCGGCAAGGGGAAAAAGGTAGCAGATTGCACAGCAGCATGAGTGCAGAAGGCAGGGCGGCAGGGGCAGTGAATGGAGGGTGGCCAAAAAACAAAGATAGGGGAAAATAGGTATGTGGGGGGAGATGGAAGTGCATGCTTTGACTGGATGGTGGGGAATGGAAGGATTTTTTTTTAATAATTATTTTTTATTTTCAAAACAAACACAACACATCTTCCTTCTTTACATTCTATAGAAAGTGTATCAGTTGGTTACAAAAGACTTTCGTGCATCTCTTCCACAGCCATCAAGCATAATTCATATTAACTCAAGTATTTTAACTCAGATATTTATACATGTCACCATCATCATACCTCCATTTTCATTTGACTATAATTGTTTAAACGCCCTTCATCATAAAATATAGCAAGATTTAATACATAACCACATACTGGTTATTTATTTATCAGCACAAATACAACACACCACACACACACACACACACACATGTTATCATTATCCCTCCTTTATTTGATTATATCCTGTATCATAACATTCCCCCCCCCCCCAATAATCAAGACTTAACTGAATCTTAGTTCTTTTTTTATTAACCTTTATATATAATCAAAAAGGATTTCTAATCTTCTTTTCATGGGTACCATTCAATATTCATATCCAATTATTACTTAGCATAACACTACACATTGTATACATTATTACCACTATAACTTTAACCAGTTTTAAATTATACACTGCCATCTATCAACCTGTATCTTTGCAGTAGCAAAACAGTCTCATTCTTCTGCCATTTGTGGTGTCAGTCTTCTAATCATCTCCTTAATCAAATTTGTATGGATTCCTCTTAACAACTCCTTGCTTATAAAGTCTCTCATGTAATTTTGATGCCCTTCTTCTGTTTCCTTAATCAGCTTATCTGTGATTGTCAATAGTGTTATCAATGATGTTGCTAATAAAATCTCTCTCTTTAAATCCATAAATTCTTTTGTTTTTTCTTCTTCTGTATCTTGCCATCTGGGGTAGAGTTCCCCTCCATTTAATTCCTCTTTCAGTATTCCACTCTTTCCATTTCCAGAAACAAACCAATCACCATAAATATCAGCAAATTTAATTTCTTTATGGTCATTTTCCTCTTTGGTTTTTAGGATTTTAACCTCCACTTTTTCCACTTGATAAACATCTCCAACTTCTTCATCATATTTTACTGTTAGATGCTCCAAGTCTTCCAACTTCTTCTCTGTCCTCTCAAATGTGTTTGATAATTTTTGAATTTCTAAGAATATCTTTTTCAGACTTAAAGTTTCTTTCTGCTGTTGAAATCGTGCCATTATCTCCAGCTAACAAACACTGCTGCTCTAGCTTGGAAGGTTTTTACAAGATTAAGCATAGATTCACAATAAAGTTTTATTTTCACTATTCTCTGGTTGAAGATATACTTTAAAGGAACATCTGTATGCTTTTCTTCTTATCACTCTCTATAAACAAGCAGTGAAACCTTGGAGTGCTAAGCCAGGATAATCAGTAAGAAAAGTAAAAGTGTTTTGTTTCCAATACACAAACATCCAGCCTCCGAGTAGCAGTGTTATTGTTGCAATTTTCTTTGAAATACAAAAAAGATACAAAAAGAAACACATTTTTAAAAAGTCCAATTTTTGAATGAGTTAGAAAAACACCCACAGTAATGAAAGAGGAGAATTTTAGTCCATAGGTTACAAAGAATAATAAAAGAAAAAAAATAGAAGAAAACTTAATCCATTCGTTTTAAAAGGCTTGCCTAAATTCCATCCATGAACATAGCATTTCAAAAGTAAGATAACCCACTGTCCAAAATTCCATTCCAACCTTAATTCCGCCACTTATTTCTTCTGTTTTCCAATTTAAATTAATTTTAAGTTTTTTATAAGCAGTCTCTCTTAAAACGGTAAAAATTTCTCACCAGCTGGAAACACTTTCTCTTTCCGTATCCTTCCGTTTTGAAGCCGCCCCGACTTCATCAGCCTTGGCTGGATTTTTTGTCACCGGTTTGAAGAACTTCTCTTGCATTGATCAGCGACTTTGTGATGTCCCTGAGATCAGCAAGATGCATTCTTCCTGTTCACCATCTCTGTGGGACAGTTTAGGTTTGATTGGACCATCCAGCGACTAAAGTATTGGCCGCGGTCTCGGAGCATCGAGACCGCATGTCCGTATTGTCGCGATATTGGCTCCTCCCCCCGGGAATGGAATGGAAGGATTTATATTCCTTGCAGACAACTGGCCATTTGCAATCTTTTAGCAAGTCGTTAAGGCCACTTGGAGGTTTATCTGTGTCAGGGTCACCTAAATGGTGCAAAGTGTTGAAAGGACTCTGTGGTATACTGAAGATAGATGATGTTGTATCCCAGATGATGGTGTATCCCTCCCCCTCTGTTGAGGGAGGGTTGTTCAGTTTTGACATAGATGGCCTCTATGAGTTTGAAAGTCCTAAGTCCACTCCATCAAGCCCACATAAAATGCACATACATACACCTTGAGCTGAAAATTTCAGTCCTTTTCATTTAAGGATTCATCAGCAGTGTGTTCCAAGGACAGAAGGACAGTACAATTCCTGGCTGAAAAGAATTTCTCACATCTGGCCTAAACCCTGATGAGCTAATATTATTACAAAAGAAAAGAGTCTAGATTTTATTCTATCGAATTATTCATAAATTTAGTTTTAATTTATCTGGAAGACTTGTTAACCCTCTGGTTTTATATTCCACACTAGATCAACTGAAGTGAAGGAAGACATCAATCCAAGGATAATAGCTCTTCATAATATTCAGAGGAAACGAAAAATGGAGCAGGACGGCTTGCTTTTCCAGGCAGTAGGAATTGTACGTTTTTAAAGGATTCTCTCCTCCTTTCTTTTAATGTTGGGTATTGCATCTTTAAAAATGTATTTTTCTTGAGTCATCAGGTTGTTATTTCGCAAGAGCATTACAATTTTTAGCCCAGAGTTGTCAGCTGCATGAAAGGTCTGCTTAGCTCTAGTTTTCTACTTCTGCCCTTTAACAATATCTTTTATTACTTATGGCCTCAGAGTTGTAGACTACAACTATGTCCTTGATGTTTCAGCTAAACAGAGTGGGTCTTGTTTAATGGTGGGATAGGAGACCATCAGAACCTCTAAGGGTGTCGATGTGGAAGTAGGCAGGCTGTCTTGTTTTTTATGTTACATCCCATTTGTCACTGATCACAATAGGTTATACATACACACAAATGCACACTTAGTAGCTTAGTACAGTATGGTATTTTTTTATTCATAATGTAGTTTTATAATTTAGTTAACTGGCTTTTTCCATTTAGATTTTAAGTATTCTATTTTTTGTATTTAGTAATCTGCTATTTTATTTACTTCTTTTAGAACATATTTATGTATTTTAATTTGCACTCTGCAACTTCAAACAACAATCGTATAAAATTCTGATAGGTGATCCTACTACCAGTTCATCCAGGTCACTAGAGTAGGTTTGCTTTGCAAAAAGGGTACTGTTATATCCTCCCTTCAGAAGACAAATGGTAGTTTATCAGAATCTCTCTCTCTCTCTCTCTCTCTCTCTCTCTCTCTCTCTCTCTCTCTCATTCACTTACAAATCATAATCAGCAACAATAGTATACTTCAACTCATGAAAGAAATTATTCTACTCTATTGTTTTGTCAAAACTCACCTTGAATACTCTGTTCATTTATGAGCAAAATCATTTAAAAAATAATTCAGTGAAAGTGAAGCAGATTTGACAAAGTGAACAAAATTGAACAAGCAACTATAGACAGCCCCAGGAAGAGAAAAAGAAGATGGATTTGATTAGCTTTAAGAAAAGGCAAGATAGGACATGGACATATGGTTTGAATCTACTAGAAAACAGATTTTGCTTGAATGTTAAAAAAAAATGCAAGTGCAATTCAGTTATGCAATTAATCCCCTAGAAAAGTAGTATCCTTCCCTTTCAGATGTGTTCTAGATACATCTAGATAGTATCTAGAGCAGTGGTGTTAAACTCAAGGCCTATGGGCTGGATCTGGCCCACGTGGCGGGAGGGGGGGCTAGATCTGGCCCACGGGACCACCCTGGAAACAGCAAAGGACCTGCTTGCAGTGCCTCTGCCAGCAAAAATGAAGCTCACAATGGCTGTGCGCACACACACACACACAAGCTCTGTTTTTGCTGGCAGAGGGTTGCAGGAGGCCATCATTGCTGCAAATGGAAGTCAGGAGCCCATTTTGCTGGCAGGGTGCTTTGGTCACCACTGGCACCCCTGACATGACTGACATCAGGCTGGCCACACCCACCCCAGCCCCTACTCTCCAAGGTCAAACACAACCCTAATGTGGCCCTCAATGAAATCGAGTTTGACACCCCTGATCTAGAGATAGGTAGTCCTTGAGTTACAATTTACAGCATGCCCATTCATGTTGGAAGTTAAGGACAATGTCAAATGAAGTGCATAATTAATAACCTCCCTGTCTCTGCTTTTCTCAATGCGTTCATTAAACGAATGATAGAGCATGGGGTGATTCGTGTGGGGGAAAATGTGGGAGGCCTAGTGCAGACCTAGGCGCACCCAGGATTCCTCCCTGCTATTAGAGATCACGTTCGCTTCAGAACATCTGCTTTTAAATGAGTACATTTTTTTCATTTCAGTATTTTTGAGTAGAAGCTCTGGTTACATTTTTAAAAGTGTGTATATATTTTTAAGGGTACACTATTGGCACAATCGGGGCCTCCTGGAACAAATATATCACTTTGGAAACGTGTAAAAGGATGCAGATCAAATGGACAGAATGAGGTGGCGGAGAAGACTGTAATTTTATTACCGTCAGGTTAGTGTCTGTGTAATGCTAACATAATAAAAAATGTCAATCCCTTCTCCGTTTCTCATGTAAACTCCTTATATTATAAAATATTAAATTAATATTAATAAAAATTGAGGAGGGTATGAAGGCCCAAGCTATTAATATCGGGTTGGCTATTAGAGGAATTCTATTTTAATACATATATTGTGGAAAGGAATGAAATGGACTGGATCATAGGCTAAGGGGAACCTTGATAATGTGAAATTAACACTAACTAATATCCTTACAGCCAGCACCAATCAACACCAATCTACCAATCATGATACAGCCACACATCCAATCAATTCACTTATTGAAACAAAGCCAGCATCCTCACGCCACCACCAAGATTTATAGAAAGACGGCAGCTCCGGCCACGCTTTAAGCCCAAAACCCATCCTGAGGATGGCGAGTGAGACCTCACTGAAGCATTGCCAATACAATCTCAATCTTACACGGAAAAAGACCCGAATACAACGAGACCAGTATATACATTATCTAACCAATCATTCACACAGTGAGGAGAAAGGCTTTGTTCCACAAAATTGAATCATTCATTTAGCCTTGTTATCAGATACTCATAGCTAAATTCTCTCTAACAATGACAGGTAACATGTCTATTTATTCAGTTAGTTGCTCCAGAATGCTGTACAAATAACATTCATTTTCTTTTTCCTTGTAGATATAGCAAGTAAACTTCTAGGGCAGTCAATAGATGAGAAGGGACTGCCACAGCTTACCAGCTATGATTGTGAAGTCAATGCTCCTATACAAGGCAACCGAAACTTGTTACAAGGTGAAGAGTTGTTCAGAGCCCTGGATCAGATCAACTGAGCTTCTCTTCCTGCACCTCCCTCTTCATAATTGTTCTGATTTCTTGGACATTGGTGATTTACCACCTAAAAGCAGTGTATTTATATTTTCTATATCTGATTTTAGAAGCCTGGATACAAATACTGCACTAATTCAGTTAGTTTGTATCTGATCCCCTTTCTATTTTGGACAATTTCATACATAATGAGTTCGTTCTCTCTCTCTCTCTCTCTCTCCCTCCCTCCCTCTCTCTCTCTCTCTCTCTCTCTCTGCTAATGAATGCATTTTTGGTACATAAACAGTTCATGTCAGTTAAATTTAGAACATATTCATAATGACAGCTTTGAAGTAGGCACCTTTTCAAAAAGTATTTATTTTTTATTTTGACTAGGAGTTTTGTCACTGAAGAATTTTTATCTGATGATACATTGCCACAATAAATTTGTCTAAGCTTTCTATCATGTGGTTGTAGGCATACTTGAAGGCACATTGTGCTGTTATCTCTAATGTTTAAATAAATTTTTACTTTACTTTTTTTAAAAAAAAAGAAATATTGCTTTGCAGCAGTGCATATGTAGCCAGTCGCACAATCTATTTTCTTATGAAAATAAACAAAATACCAGCAGTTCCTCATGCAATATTGTGCATTTATACAACTAGTTTTTAATATGAACATTTTTCTTTTTTGTTTCTCTTTTATGTTAATTACATGTGAAATTATGTGGAAATTTTGGAGTAGTGCTATATTTTTGTTATGTTGTATTTCAAGATTCTCCTAAATACTGTGTTTTAATATTAAAGTTAATAATATAAATTGCATATGTGAGGCTAGCAACATCTGGAGACTTTCCGGTTAGGAAAAAAGATTATTGAAGTAGATAATGGGAATCTCATGCGAATATTTGTGGAACGGGCAGATAGAAGATTTGCCCCCCACCCCCTTCCTTTTGGATTTTTAAAAATTGGGCTACCTAAATAAGGTTGATCTTCAGACCCGTTGAAAATCATTTGTTTTCCTTTTTTAAGTTCTTATTTTTCTGCAAATGAATGAATTCACTGCCACAACACAGCCATTTTAGAAATGGTTTGCCAAAAGACGTCTTTTTCTAAAAAATAAAAAAAAGACATGGTCTTAGGGTCATCTGTGTTTAAAGGCAAGGTGTCTTCTAATAGTTTTCTGGGAGAGGGTTTTGTTTTCATACTTTGCTTATGAACTTTCTAGAAGCATCAGAGTAGGTTGGATGGACATTTGGTCTGATCCAGCAGGGCAGCTTGTTGTTATTTATATTAAAAAAAAATTCTTCCATTTGAAAAACAATCCATTTTTGATGTTGAAGTTTTTGACCAACTCAAAATTCTCCCTAGCTGATAGCTGTGAAAGTACATGCTAATACTAATACACCAACAACACCTTAAATGTTCCCATTACTTTGTTTAGTAGAGGTGATATTTCAGACAAAATCATATACCTTGTTGCTTTTTTAGTAAAGTTACCTAGTTTCGTCATTAAGTTGCTTGCTAATAATTCAGTATTTTGGATTTTAAGTACCTTGTTGCTATTAACATCAGACGTGCCCCCCCCCACTCCATTGAACATAGCTTTCAGTAATGCTGAATATACTTTAGATTTTTTTTTTAATTTAGGAAATAAGTCACAAAACATCTTTCTTTCTACATGCTGTACAGTAAATTCTACCTACTCATTCTTTTTTTTTCTTTTTGTGGTTGGATATGACACTAACTGTATTGTTTTATGACATCAATAAACTATGTGGACCAGGCCTGTAACAAAGGGTTGTATCTGCAGATGACAGTGAATTTCCAGTGTGTACTGTAATTTTTTTGCTCAGAAATCAAGCAATCATGCCATGAAAATTTTGATGAGCAGTATTGTAAGGGTGGGTGCTACAACTCTGATAAGCACATGTTCATCCCAGAATGTTAGAAAAATTCACAAGGCATACATGATTCTTACAGTGCAATCCTGAACATGTCTACTTCAACAGCATGCTGACAAATATGTGCCCATTCCCACCAGTAGTAGGTTGCCAATTATTTTACTACTGCTTTGGGCGTGTTCCTGCTCATGCTCATGATGTTTCTGCGCATGTGCAGAAGCATCCAGGTTGATGGGCAGAGCCTCCTGCCGCTGCTACTACCGGTTCGGCTGAACCGAGCTGAACCAGGAGCAACTTACCTCTGATTCCCACTCTGAAGCACCTTTTCAGTTTCTTAATTAAGGGGCTGGGGGAGATTATTGTAAAATTTTCAGGTGATAAAGAACTAGAAGGAATGTTTACTACAGTTAGTCTTTGACTTACAACAGTTCATTTGAAGAAGGCGTTGAACACAATGTAGCAATTAAAAGACATGATGAAAATTCCTTAATCTCACAATATATAAACAGACCCACCTGCAGTTTTAACTGGAAACAGCATTGTAGACAAATTAAATCCAAAATGCTAGAGAATCCCTGGAAGCTTGGCATTCAGATCTATCAACCATCAACGGACACATAGAAATAAACCGCATTTACACACCATTCAAATGACAATAAAAAAAACCTAGAAAGGAAACAGAACACATTCTCTTCAATAGCCTACATCCAGGTAAGCAGACAATCAAAAAATAAATCTCTATTCAAGGGAACTACCAAGGAGAAAACCCATAGCATCAATCCCAGCCCCAACATTAGCAGAGCAAGCTGTTGTATTTAAATGGGGAGCAAACCCCAAACTCATTAGCACTGATTATGCTACCTAGTTGGGTAATGAAACATCTGCAACAACCAACCAAGCTCAGAGAGCACCAAGGATTCTAACAGTTCAAACCTGAATTACATAAGTTCTCTCCTATTGGAAACTGTAAATGTATTTGTGGCCAGAAAACATTCGTTGTTAAGTTTTGTTTTGTTTTGTGAGGAATAAACCTAGGGTAGTTTGGGTGAAGCAAATTCCATATCCAAATTCTGATATTCATTTTGGATGTGAATATATACACTCACACAACATAGTGACAGACAAGCAAATGTAAAAACCTTTACTGCACCAATTGTGCTTACTGCTGGACACAGGCTTTGCTGCTATGACTTCTTCCTGTGCCATGTGTTTGGTTGCTGGCCCTTTTCTCTATGATGGCAAACCTATGGCACACATGCCCAAAGTGGCACGTGGAGCCATGTCGGATGTCATGCATGGTGTCACCCGTACCGTTTCTGGATTTCTGGCACATGTGTGCACACGATAATCAGCTGGCCTTTGTGTGTGCTGCAGTACCGGAAACCAGAAGAACTGTTCTGTTTTCCGGCATGAGCGTGTACATCGGCTGATCAATGCATGTGCATGCGTGGCAGTAACCGGAAGACTTGCTGACCAGCGCACATATGGATGCCGGAAACCAGAAGTTTCTTTTCCACTGTACACATGCCCCCTGGGCAGCTGCTCTTCCTGGTTGTGGCACAGCCAGGGGCGCACCCCACAAGGCGCTCCCTTTTTGGCACTTGGTGTCAGCCAGCCGACCGACCGGCCATCCGCACACTCCTTTTTCTGCACTCAGTGCTGAAAAGGTTCACCGTCACTGTTGTAAAGGCTACTTTATTTTCCCTGGATAACCCAAGAATAAGGAAGAGGACATGATCCATCTGCTAGGCCTACTATAGATTGAAGACTGATTCCTCCTGGGTGAGAACCAGAGGAGAATGGGAGTATGTGAATGGGAGCCCTCTATCAACTGGTGGGAGCAGCAGGCGATGGTTCCTGTATTAGTGAGTATTAGTAAGTGTGTGTTGCAATATGTGTGTGTTTTTAGTGGCCTGGGAGTTGGTGGCTAGGTATTCTGGTAATGCTGAGATAATGAAGCTAAGCCTTGGATGCTTGGCTTCCCTGATCAAGCATGGTTGCAGAAGACAGTAGGAGATTTCTAGTTTTGGGAATTGGGGGCTTGAATTTGGGTCTGGGGATGGTTATGGGAATGTAGGTGAGCCAGAATATTATGGTGGTGCTGAGCCTGGGAACCTGCTATTTCTAAGAAATGCAGGCTGTTAACTTACACTGGTTTTATGTTTCAGTTCCTTGGTTTCAGCCACAGATATTCAGTGACCCAGACTTTTGGCTGCTGCTGCTTTTAAATATTAACTTGTTTTTAATGTTATTTTACCTTCTGAAAAGAAAGCAGTATACAGTTTGATATAATAAGAATGTCTTACCCTGTATAATTTGTAAACAAGGTGGAACATATTTCTTTTTGAAATGATTTTACCTAGAAATCCCATCTTTATTTTTTAGTGAACTCACAAACCACCAATTAACAGAGAACAGAGGTATTGGTAGCTGTTCAGCATATTCTACAGCTACTAATCCATATAAATACCTGTTCCTCCATTATGCAGTGCTTCGTGGAGAGGGGGGCAATATAATAGGATCCTTGTAGTATGAACAGAAGCTGAATTAGGATGGGGATGGAGGGCAGTCAAATTATAAGACATGCAACTTGGTTCTATATCTTGTTAATCAAATCCAGGAAAAGAAGATGTTTCCCATCTTGAGTTGAAAATAATAATACGGTATGAGATCAAGCTTAAGAACAAATATATACAAAATCAGAATTGAGAATACAGCAACAAACAGCAAATTCCACCTCTGCGAAGAAGCTGAAGAAACAGTGAACCTTCTAGTTAGCTGCTGCAAGATTGCACAGACTGACTACAAACAACGGCATGACAAAATAGTAACAATAGTGCATTGGAATATCTGCAAAAAATACCATTTGCCTGCAAGTGACAATTGGTGAGATCACAAAATAGACAAAATAATGAATAATGGAGAAGCTGAAGTGTTTTGGGACTTTAGAATTTAAATAGACAACCACCTGCCATATAACATCCCAGAATTAACAATTGTAGATAAGAAAGACAAAAAAGTCTGGATTTTGGACGTGCTGAATCTGGAGCTAGCAGAATAGAAGAAAAAAGTAGAACCCAAGTGTGACAAAAGATGGCAAAGATAGTAGTAATAGGTTCCTTGGGTGCATCCCAAAACAACTAGAGCACCACTTGAACACCATCTGCATTAAAAAAAAACCACAAATCAATTACAAAAGGCAGCTTTACTCAGAATAGTTTACATCTTGTGACAATATCTTTAACAACAACATCTGCCTATCTCAGGTTCTTGGGAAGGACTCAATAGAATGGATGGATAAAAGGGGAAGGAGGAGGAGGAGGGAGGAGGAGGAGTAATGTTGGCGAACTGGGCTTATTTCTTGAAGATTTCCTTCAACTTTCAGAATGAATAACGATTAGTAGCTTTATGCCTCATGCAGTTATCTCCCACTTTTTATCAATTCTAGTCTTCCTAAAGTCACATATGTGCAGTTACTTAAAAAAAACACAAACCTTCCAATTTTCGGTACTTCATTATTATCAAAGCATTTCCAGTCCCCAAATCCATTATACTTACCCAGTTTGTCCAAAAAGTTATCTTAAATAATTCACCATCAGAACGTCTATTGGAATATGCTGTGGTGTGCTGTTCTAGTTTCAGCTGAGGATGCTTCTCCCGGATGCGGGAAGGAGATGCAAATGAGAGAATGTTCCGGATGCTCCCAGCCAATCCACTCAGTGGGGCTACGCCCACTGTACGTGCAGCTCAGCACTCTAGATAGAGCCAGGAGGTATTTCTCACCCTCCCCACCCTTCTTATAAGTATAATCTTTATTGTCATTGTACTTAAATACAACAACATTGGTTTCTCTGTATCAGAAAAGACAGCTCTTGTTTTTTTGGCAAGCAGCAATTGTACTGTATAGAATGAAATAGCAGGATAGAGTATTCTCTTACTAAGTGTCTCTCTCCAGCTTGTTCAGGATTTATTGGTGTTGCAGACTAAACCCATTGTAAAATTTTCCATTAGGCATAATGTTTTACATTAATTTTTGAAAAACAGTCAAAGAAACAATATGTGATAAGATGTTAAGACGTAAAGTATTTCTGGTTAGTTTGTTACATTAAAGGAAGTCCAAAAGCTAATAACCTGCAGAGAATAGAGGAAAGACAGAGGAAAGAGGAAAAGGATAATTAGGATATATAAAGAAGTAAAAGATGAGCTTGTGAAAAGTCATGTTATGTGACTTTTATGTAAGGTTACTGTTAAATCAATCTGTGATAGTTGGTAAATACTAGTGCTTTGAACAAATGAGAGCAAAATATAAATACTACTCATTCCATACACTCCATGCTAGTAAGAGAGCAGATAATTATCAATATATTTAATTAATAAATATTATATACTGCTTGTTTATATAAAATTATGTGAATGAAATAATTGTGAAGATGCATAATTTTTATTACGTAAGTTTTTTTAAGTAATAGGTGGTTGGACACTTATTAAGAAAAACATTAAGAGGTCGATTAAATAATAACAGGGAATTTCCAATGTTATTATTCAAACTACTTTGTGGCATACAATTAAAAAAAGACCATAACGTTTCTTTTAATGACTCTAAATACAATACAAATAGATTTGAAAACAGAGAAGAGTGGAAAGAGAAATAATTATTCCTTTCGCGTTTAGACGTTTAAAAAACCCAGTGTCGCTCTACGTAGGTTGCTTTTTGACCCCTTCATAAAATGTCGACTCTTACCGTCGCTTTTGTGTGCATGCACACGTGCAAACACAAATACGCTCCCCCTCCGCTGACAGTTAAAATTTTAATTTGGCAAAACACAGACAGAGAGCTGGAAAATTAACACAAGTGATGTTAAGGTAGGGCTTCTCTCTGTTTCTATTTTATTACTGAGGGAAGTAATAAATATTTATTTAAATAAATACATGAGGGCTCCTTGGTGCTCTCTGAGCTCGATTGTTTTCTTGCAGGCATTTCACTACCCAAACTAGGTGAGTAATGAAACGTCTGCAAGAAGACGACCAAGCTCAGAGAGCACCAAGGAGCGAAAAACCACCCAGTAATTGATATCTCCCCAGGACGCTTCATTCATTCCGATTCCAACACAAAAAAAATAAAACGACGCCCATTCCGCCTTCCGGGTCGGTGACGTCATCCTCCCAAAAGCCATCTTGAAAGGGAGGAAAAAGCTGTGGGCGGAGCGAAGAACCCAAAGTTAACCCGGATTGGTTTGATTCTTTTCCTCCGCCCCCTGATTGGATTAACTCTTTCGAAGGCCGCCTTGTTGAGAGTCGGCGTTTAAGTAGATTCGAAGTTTTCCTTCCTTGGCCGGAGAACGAGTTACGGCAGGCGTATTTGTTCGCCGTGTGCGCGTGCGCAGTCAACTCCCTCCGAGGCGGAGGGTCGGTGGTGTCGTCCGCGGGCTCTCCCGCACGGCGGATGGTCGTGCACTATGAACGGCTGGCCCGGGCTGAGGACGGACTGTGAGGCGATGCTGACTCGGTTCCAGCAAGCCGAGAGTGTCCGCTTCGAAGATTTCGCCTTGCTTTGGAGGCAGAACCGTTTCGACACCATTTTTTAGTGAGTCCCTTTTCCTGTTGCTGTGTGGTTTCAAGTCCCTCGTCCCAGGAGAGAGAGAGCGAGAGTGGCGGAGGGGCTTTCCCACCTGTGAGTGCTGAGCCTGCACGCCAAGACTTGTGAAAAGTTTATTTGGAGCACGGTTGGATTTCCCCTGCCTCCTCCCCCCCGCACTTTTTCACTTCCCCTCCCCGCCTTTAAATAGTGAATCAGAGATAAGGGAAACAGTGCAATCTTCCTGCACTTTTTTATATGGTGCTTTCCTAACGTTTTAGTTGCACATTCCCTAGTCACTGTAGTTAGGGATGAGAAAAGACAGGATGGAAAAGATGATGTTTTTGGAGCAGCCTTCCCCATTTAGATGCATTGGAATTGCAACTTGGAGAACTTCCAGATATAGAATAGAGTAGACTAGAATAGCAGAGTTGGGAAGGGCCTTGGAGATCTTCTAGTCCAACCCCCTGCTTAGGCAGGAAGCCTTACACCACTTCACACAAATGGCTATCCAACATCTTCTTAAAGACTTCCAGTGTTGGGGCATTCACAACTTCTGGAGGCAAGCTGTTCCACTGATTAATTGTTCTAACTGTCAGGAAATTTCTCCTCAGTTCTAAGTTGCTTCTCTCCTTGATTAGTTTCCACCCATTGCGGCTTGTCCTACCCTCAGGTGCTTTGGAGAATCAACATCACGTGAAGTGTTAATGCCACTTTATAATGCCTTGGTAAGGCCACACTTGGAGTACTGCATTCAGTTTTAGTTGGCATGATGTAAAAAAGATGTAGAGACTCAGGAGCAACAAAGATGATTAGGGGACTGGAGACTAAAACATATGGAGAACGGTTGCAGGAACTGGATACATCTAGTTTAATGAAAAGAAGGACTAGGGGAGACATGATAGCAGTGTTCCAATATCTCAGGGGCTGCCACAAAGAAGAGGGAGTCAAACTATTCTATCCCTCTGTTTATGCAGCCTAAAACTGGGTTGGCCTTTTTGGCAGGTGCTACATCCATATGAAAGATGTTGGCTTGGCATTCTGGCAGTTTAACCCTCTGTCTGCACCTTTATCGAATACAACTATATTTATATAATACTCTTAAATTGTTACCATTCAATTATTTAGAGCTGAGGAAGCTTCTTGGATAAGAAGGAAAATGTCTTCCAAGAAAAATCAGAAAGTCCAGTTGCCTATTGAAAAAAGCACCTTTGGGACAACCATGACCTGGATGACTGAGAATTTCCATAGACACTTTATTATTTAGATAGTAGGTGCACAGAGCGCTGTTACCTTCCCACCAAAGTGGTCCCTATTTTTCTACTTGCATTTTTACACTGCTAGGTTGGCAGAAGCTGAGACAAGTAACAAGCTCACTCCGTTACGCAGCGCTAGGGATTCAAACTGCTGAACTGCCGACCTTTCTGATTGACAAGCTCAGCGTTTTAGCCACTGAGCCACCACGTCCCTTAGTGAGTCACCACCTCCCTTAGGTGATAGTTACAACTGCAGGAAAAAAAACCCCCAATAGTTCTTGAAAAGTGTATTCCTGCTTTAAATAATTCTTAAGCTCAAATAAAGTAATTATCAATGCCAAGCATGTTATATAGAGAAATGTAATTTGTTCTACTTCTTATTCTATAAATGTTCCAGGTGTTAATGCAATAAACGAGTGAATAACGTTTATAGCAGAACTTCTGCAGATTTGATATGCAAATGGCATATTTCAATCTTTTCTTCTTGATGTAGGTAGTTGATAATTATATTTTTCTGGAACTTAGACCTTACAATTTGGTTGAGGTTGACATATATTGTATTTTTTATTTTTGTGTTGATCTTTTGTCTAGTGGTAAAATAAGGACTCCAGAGCAAATCAAATTCACTAAAGAAGCTTTAGCCCTGGTATGGCCCTACTTTTTGCCTCCTTACACTTTCCAGATCCGAGTTGGTGCTCTTTATCTTCTCTATGGTTTGTACAACACACAACTGTGTCAACCAAAACAAAAGGTAAACTTAAACTGCTTTTAATTCATTGTCCAGTAATCTTGCATTGTAATTGATATTCTTAGGAGGGGTGTCAAACTCAAGGTCCGCGGGCTGGATCTGGCCCATGGGGTGCTTAGATCTGGCCTGCGGGGCCACCCTGGAAACAGTGAAGTACTGACCCACAGTGCCTCTGCCAGTGAAAACACTGCCCGGAAGGGCTGAGCTCCGTTTTCACTGGTAGAGGCTGCAGGAGGCTGTCACAGCCGAAAACAGGAGCCCAGGAGGCTCGTGCACGGCCCTCATGAACTCTGTTTTTGCTGGAACAGTGCTAGCAAAACAAACTGCTAGCAAAAGTGGCATTTGATCACACGAGTAAGGTTGAGCTGGCCACGCCTACCCTGGCCATGCCCCCCCACCCGAGGTCAAACACAAGCGTGATGTGGCCCTCAATCAAGTCAAGTTTGACACCCCTGTTCTTTAGTCTTGGGGAGTTGAAATTTTATTTAATATAAAAGGTATGAGTGTGGAGGCTGACCTAGTGAATAGCATGCTCTGATTTTTTTGCCTCACAGCTGTCTCATATAGGGCTAAAAATGGGTTTCTTTACAGAACTGTGTTGAAGAGTGGCAATATACATGAAACATTGGATAAACTTAAAAAGCAGGATGTAGAAATGTGTACATACAAACTATCTCAATTTAAAAAAGTATTCAGATACTTTAGATTACTGGGATGGAAACCACCAGCAAATCCCTGGCCATAGGCTAGTGCAGCGATGGCGAACCTTTTTTGGCTCGCATGCCACAAGTGGGGGGAGCGCGGGGGGGATCGTGTGCGGGCATGCCGCACCCATAATGCAACGCGCCCCCAGCGCCCCCAGTGCGCATGCGCGCATAACGCGCCCATTTTTGCATGATTTTTTCACCCTCCCCAGGCTCCAGAGGCTTTATAGGAGCCTGGGGAGGGTGAAAAGAGCCTCCCCCGCCCCCCCGGAGGCTTCAGGGAATGTCCGGAGGCTTCCCTGAAGCCTTCAGAACACTTAAAACCACCCTCCGAGCAACCCGGAAGTGACTTCGGGACAGTCCCTGAACAGGCACGAGACGTGCATCACCATCGCCCGGGCCTGGATCGCCTCCGCCGCGCGGCGCCTCAGGCTCGCCGTCCTTGCGCCGCTCCGCCCAGCCTCTGCGCGCTTACCAGAGCCCGGCCTTCACATCGCTGCCGCCGCCACCGCCGCTAAGATGGGCTCGGCCGAAGGGAAGTCCGTCAGGCCTCGGCCGCACCGCCCTCGCCTCCTCCTCCTCCTCCTCTAGCCGCGCCATCGCAAGGATTAAAGCGAAAGGGGGGGGGACGGGGAAAGCGAAGGGGGCTTTGTTCTTCTCCTTCTCCTTCTCCTCCTTTCCCCCTCCGGCTCGAACGTGGCGCCGGGGCCCGGCAGTCAGAGCCTGCCGACTGGAGGAAGAGGGTGAGAGGCGGGTCGTGTGAACGGCGGCAGCAGCGGCGGCAATAGTCGCAACTCGGCTGCCTACCACCTTTCCCCTCCTTTGTCTCCCAGCCAGGGCGGCCCGCCGCCGAGTTGCGACTATTGCCGCCGCTGCTGCCGCCGTTCACAGGACCCGCCTCTCACCCTCTTCCTCCAGTCGGCAGGCTCCGACTCGTTCGCTGCCTGCCGGGCCCCAGCGCCGCGTTCGAGCCGGAGGGGGAAAGGAGGAGAAGGAGAAGGAGGACAACAAAGCCCCCTTCGCTTTCCCCGTCCCCCCCCTTTCGCCTTCCCCAGGCTCCAGAGGCTTTATAGGAGCCTGGGGAGGGCGAAAAGAGCCTCCCCCGCCCCCCCGGAGGCTTCAGGGAACGTCCGGAGGCTTCCCTGAAGCCTTCAGAGCGCTTAAAACGACCATCCGAGCAACCTGGAAGTCACTTCCGGGTTGCTCGGAGGGTGGTTTTAAGTGTTCCGAAGGCTTCAGGGAAGCCTCCGGACATTCCCTGAAGCCTCCGGAGGGCCTCCGGGGGCCGGGCGAGGCTCTTTTCGCCCTCCCCAGGCTCCTATAAAGCCTCTGGAGCCTGGGGAAGGCGAAAAATAGCTTTTAAAAAGGTGAATTCAGCTGACAGGGCAACGCCTCGCGTGCCCTGACAAATGGCTCCGTGTGCCACTTGTGGCACGCGTGCCATAGGTTCGCCATCACGGGGCTAGTGAGGTTTTTTAAAAAAAAATCCATAACAAGGCACTGCAAATTACTTCTGTATTGTTGCCAAGAAAATGACATCAGGAGTCAAACTCAAAGGAGGTATTTTCTTTTCTCTTTTAACCTGCTATCTATCATATAACAATGAAGTCTAGAAATAATTTTTCTATCTCCTACTGTTAAATATTCTGGGAATTAATTGTAAGAAGACCATGTAAACCCCCACTCCATGCATTCTGAATAAATTAAAGCACTCCAGATTGTTGCTTCAGTTAGAGCTAGTGATTTACTGTAGGTATCTGACTGTGCTGACATCCTTTGTAATATCTATTTCATTAGCCACATAGGTTGTTTAATTACTTCACACTGCAGAGTGTGTTGCTGACTTTTTTGATGACATTTTTGTTTGTTTTGTATTTCAGATTAGGGTTGCACTTAAAGATTGGGCTGAAGTCAGTAAATTCAAGCAGGAACTTTTAGATGCCCAGCACTATGATGCAGCATATATCTTCAGGAAACTTCAGATGGACAAAGCATTCTATTTCACAGCAATGCCCAAATTTGTGAGTTATTAAAACCATATTAACAGAAGTACTCATTGTACCGTCTCTATTTTCTGGCTGAATGGGTGGTCGTCTTATCATTTTGCTAACAAAGGCCGGCCCATGGAGGCGGGGTCCTTTTACAGTGCTGAATCTTCTGTCTTTGTCATTGCCTGTCTCTTTTCCGCAGTGTAGGAGTCAGTAGGCAGAGTTGGCACATAATGGGACACCTATCTGTGGTCCTCTTAGGCTCCGCCTGATATTTTTTTTTCTTGTTTTCCTCCTCTAAACCGTTTTACAGTCAAGTGCGTCTTATGGAGCGAAAAATACGGCACATTAGAAAGATTGAGCTGACAACTTGGTTTAGAATGCTTATTGTTTCTACAATGATTGGCTTTTCCCATAATCTTCAGCTATTTGCTGCAAAATTTGACCTGATTGGACCTGGTGGGATCTGCAGTAATTCTGATCTGCTATGGTTCTTTGGATTATGTGTAACAGAGTATGGATGTTATTTTGAAAAATGTGGCTCCACTTGGTGCCCCCCTCATTAAGAAGTTCTTTGGTTGATACTGGAATTTGTTCAGAGTTACTGCTATTGTGGCATTAACAAGGCCTGACATTTCATGTGTGTTGGGTGATTCAGATACATGCTTTTCCTATTGTTTTGATTCTGATGTGACCGTCTCTTTCTTAGCTTTCATTTAGAACTAAAAAGAACATGCATGCAAATACTGAGATGAAGAGAGAATTCAGAGATCCTACTGATCGTGTTGCCATGCTTTGCCATGAAAATTTCTTGGAGGTATACTTAACACCTTTTGCAACATGGTTATTTTTGTCTTATGCCCTATACACTGTAACAATGTTATCCATAAACAATTTTACAGAGAAATAGATATAACACTAAAAAAACCCTTATAATCCAAATATCTTTCTGTGAATCTAATCCATACTTTGTATGTATTATATTTGGTGCTTGAACCTCAAGTTGTTTGCTATAATCCAGGCCAGGCCATTTTCACATAGTACCCGAAGAAGAAGTACAACTGAATTTTGAGAGATCTCCAACTCCATCTGATCTCCCCCAGGAATTCCTTTGAAAAGTTAAAAAACATAGAAACAAAGGATATCTCTGTTAAGTTTTATATAAAATGATACTACGATCTCTTTTAATTTCTAAAGGCATATTCATAACTTGCACCTTCTGGTTAGCAAGTTTTTTTTCCTAACAATTCTATGATCTGACACAGATCCAAATCTTTTAACTTAGTTTTACCAGCATATATTCCTAATATGAATGCAGAACTGATCATGTTTTCTTTTTGGATGAAACATTAAGAGCAGGATGTACAGAAAAATATGACAACAATCTCAATTTTTACTGATGGGGATATTAAAATTTTTTGTTTTTTATCGTCTTCTCTTATAAGGAAACAAAAAATATTCATGAGCACTACAAAAAAATGAAATGTCTGATCTCTATGGATCAAAGTCAGCCAGATAAGGCTATCAGTTTGATTAAAGATGATTTCGCAGCCAAGTTCCAAGATATCATTCTGGATTATCAACAGTGGCAGAAAAAGAAAATGGTATATAATTACATTTTTCTTTATAAATTGGTGTATAAGTGCTATAAACTAATGAATTTTACTACATAGTATCAGAAAAATAATAATCAATGTAAGAACAAAATTCCAGCATCAATCCGATCACTTTATATAAGCTATTTATTTTTATAACCTTTTTATGAACTATTAAGCTTCAATAGCCCTGTGGGAAAAAAATCTGTCTTTGAGATCTTTTTGAAGGATTTTGAGATGGAGGCAACTCAAAACTCTTAATATTTAAAGACATGTTGCAAAGACATGTTGACAGAGGCAGACATAATCTTGCTTTTTGAGGCACGAAATTCCTAATGGATGATGTTGGAACTAGTTTACCATTTAAATGGAGTAGCAGTTCACCAGCTTTCTATGCACATGCATGGGTCCTCTTGTGATATTTCTGGGAGAGGAAAGTAACCTTTCATCTGTATAATGATTTAACTGTACAAATCCAATGTGTATCTAATGTAGTCTGGGATCTAAATAATATCTGTATTTTTTCAGGAATCCCCTTTATCTACTGTAGATGATGAAATAAGGAACAGAAAAGAAGGTTGTTCCCAAGAGTCTGATGTAAGGAAATCATCATCATCATGGTGGAATATTTAATTTATTTATAGGAATTCCTAATAGGATATAATTTACTGTAAAAGTCCCTTGCAGTCATTTCTAATTCAGCTCTGTAGTACAGAACCAAGAAGAGGCCAGGGGGTGGGGATGGATTATCCCTGGGTAACTATTCTTATTGTCCTCAAAGCTCAGTAGGTATTTGAAACAGTAATTTATTTACAAAAAATTGATACATTTCTAGCATATTTCAAGTTTTTTTGTGCATGATATGGAAAATTGTTAAAACATTAGAAGCCAAGAAGTAAAAAAAAGGTGGTGCAAACTGTATTGGCAATTTTCTCTTTTCAGGCATCTGGCAGAGCTCAAACATTAGCTGAAATCAAATCCAGATCATATTCTGCAGTTGCTCAGGTAAGTATGTAAAGGCTGGAGTTTTTTCTGTGCCAGTGACTCCCAGTGACTCCCTAGACCAGTGATGGCAGAGTGACTTCCTAGAGCAAAAACTCCCAGAGACCCCCTAGACCAAAAAAGGAGCTTTTGTGTGCGTACATGTGCGTCTGGGCCACAATCAGGAAGAAAAGTTGCCCAGGGAGCATGTGTGTCCTGAAAAACGTACTTCCAGTTTCCGGCAAGTCTTCTGGTAATTGCCATGCATGCGCATGTGCCGTTCAGCTGCCGGCCGCATGCTCACACCCGAAAATGGAAGACCAGCTCTTCCGGGTTCTGGCACTGCCGCACGCAAAAAGGCCAGTGATATGCGCATGCTTGCCAGAAACCCGGAAGAGGAATGGCTGATGCCGCATGTGCCAGGCAAAATGGCTCCGTGTGCCACATTGGGCACACATGCTATAGGTTCTCCATCACAGCCCTAGACGAATCCCTGTAGTTTTCTTCACAAGGTTTTTGGAAGTGGTTTGCCATTGCTTTCTTCCTATAGCTAAGAGAAAGTGACTGGCCTAAGGTTGTCTTTTGTGCCTAAGACAGAACTAGAATACATGGTGTCCCACTTTCTAACTTTATGCTTTTAACCACTACACCACACTGACTCTCTTAAAGGCCATAATTATCTGAACATAAGTGCTGAACTTCGTTTCAGTGTGTCTGTAAGAAAAGCCATTTGAAACAGACAAATTAAATTAGTGCTAAACAAGATGTCCTGCTGATAAGTAGAAATCTGCTTAGATAACATTGAATGTAAGCCTTAACATGCTTTCTTGGTATGTAAAGATAAAGTTGGCAAATTGCAATTTTTTAACAGCTTAATCCTGACTTAATGATTGCCATGACTTACAACTGTAATTCCAGGTTCAATTATAGTTGTATGTTGAAGACTGTCTGTAGCCATGGAGAGAAGAGGCAGCAAACCACCTCATTCCATGATTTTATTTAAGAAATTTATATAGCTGCCCAATTCACTATCAATAACTATCATAAAGATGAAAATCCAACATACAAATAGCAAAAGTATACCCCCCCCCAACAACAGTCAGTCAAATAAGCCATTTGGTGGGTTCCATCCCACTCTGGGGTCCGGGCCCATTGCCAAAGTCTTTAGGGCCTTGTCAGTGGGAACCAATCCTATTTCCATGGGATGATGGGCTGGAGGGAGCCAACATGGAGAAGGCCCTTCTTCTTGGTCCTGTTACATGAACCTCCTTAGTAAAGGCGATCCATAGAATCCCCTGCCTGTCCGCTCTAGTGGGTTGGGTAGAAGTTTCCTTTTTAAAATTGCATCCCCCCCCCCCCAATCTATCTTGGAAGCAGTACCGTAACAATATTCAAGCTTGTATCGCCAATTGCAGATAGTAGAGCCTAATAGTTAATAGAATGTATTTTTTCTCCATTGGTGCACTTTTAAACCTACCTATGCCATTTGTCTTAGTTTTGGATTTAATTTATGTTGTAAAGATGCTCTTGATGAACACGGCAATATGATCAGTTTACAAATACAGTGGCAGAATTAAATACCTTATGATAAATCCATTGGATCATCATCTTTGTTTTTCAGAGCAATATTATTGTGTATTCATTGCTTGGATATTTTTTTTTTGCACTTTCCCTGGCTGAAAATCTATTTAGGCTTCAAAGTCCAGGCGACATCGCCAAGTTAAGCTGGAATCTTCTGGATTGGGATCAAATTGTGGGAAAACCAGATTGCCTAGGAAAAGAAGTGTCAGGAAATGTTTACCAACAGCAAAGAAGTCAGAACATCTGGAAAAGAGAGGTAATTAGCATAGTAGGATTAATCTGGGGAAATTGCTGTTTTTACAATGCCCCTGTTGTATAGGCCCTCTAATCAGTGTGCATTGTGTGTGTTGTGAATGATGTACCATAACACAAGAGATGTAAATGTTTGATAATAAAGGTGGGTGATAAATCAATAAAAATAGCCTTGCATTGTGCTTGCCACTTTTAAATGTATTACTCATGAATGTCCTTCCTTGTCTGATAAAATAATCTGCCTGTAGTTTTGTGTATGTGTGTGTGTTTGTATGTTATTTCATAACAGTCTCATAACTGATGCAAAGGTCTGACGAAAGATAATTAGTTCATCTGTAAATCATTGTAACAGTCTCCTGTCTAGTGGGAAGGATTTTGCAATTATGATATGGGAAGAATTTAATTCAATTTACGCTTCGGACAATACAGAGGGAAAAAGTCCTTCAAGTAATCAGGTTCTAACATTCAAATATATGAGTAGGTTCTGTAACAAATAGGGGTGTCAAACTCAAGGCCTGCAGGCTGGATCCGGCCCATGGGATATTTAAATCTGACCCGTGGGGCCGGCCTGGAAATAGCAAAAGACCAGCCTGCAATGCCTCTGCTAGCAAAACCAGGCACATTCCCCTGTGCCCCGTTTTTGGCCTGTACGGCTTCCTGCAGCACCCTGCCAGCCAAAACACATCCCGTTTTGGCTGGCAGTGCTGCAGTAGGCAGTCCAGGCTGTAGTCCTCCCATGCCCCAATTTTGCTAGCAGGATGCTGCAGGAGGCGTCCGTCCTGTCTTCCCCTCTGGCTGGCCAGTGGAGGAGAACTACAGTGCTGATCCAGCCCTTGAAGAAATCCAGTTTGACAGTTTGCTGTAGATCTTCAAAGTTTATTATCTGACAACTTCACAATTGTATTTTGTTCTAGCCACAATTCTCAAATTGTCTCTTAGGAAATTGGGTAGTCCCGAGTTAGGACTATAATTGAGCCTGGCAATTATGGTTGTAAGGCATGATGGTTATAAAGTGGGTGACTGTGTGACCAGATCCCTTTTATGACCGTTTTTGTAGCTGCTGTTAAGTGATTTTTTCCCCATGGGTTTGGGTTTTTTGTTGTTGCCAGAAATGGATAGTAAATGCCAGTTTCTGGCAAAACTGTTCTGTTACTGCAGAGTGCGGCAAATGACTGTAAATGCAGATTGGTTGCCGAGTATCCAAAATGTGGTCACATGACAACAGGAGAGGTTGACATCAGAATTTTGAAAATGGATCGTAAGTCCCCTTTGAGGGGTCCATTGGGATTGAGGGATCCATTGGGATTGAGGGGTTCATTGTGGTGAACAGTCACTAGCAATCCGTTGTAAGTCAAAGACTCCCTGTACATAGTTTTATTGCAGCCTATAAAGTATTATAAGGGTGCTCTTTGTTAGGGGAAAATTTTCTTCTGTTATTTTTTTGGGGAAGTAATGGCTGGTTAAGCTATTAATCCAGGTTTAGAGGATATATTGAATCTATATAAACTACTCAACAACAATTTATAGATATGAATTGTGATCCTTTGTAACTACAGTTAATCTATGATATGGGTTCAGGTGACACAGTAAGCCAAGCCAGCTAGTGTGTTGTGCAAACTCAATATCACAATATTTTTGCCATGGGGTTTTAGATTATTGTTCTGGGCATATGAGAAGGAAATTATGGATATTTGCATGCTGGTATGCCAATCATTTCAACAGGGTGGCTCAGTGGCTAAGACACTGAACTTGCCGATCAGATCGGCAGTTCAGTGGTTTGTATCCCTAGCGCCGCGTAACGGAGTAAGCTCCTGTTACTTGTTCCAGCTTCTGCCAATTTAGCAGTTCAAAAGCATGTAAAAATGCAAGTAGAAAAATAGGGACCACCTTTGGTGGGAATGTAATAGCGTTCTGTGCGCCTTCGGCATTTAATCATGCTGGCCACATGACCACGGAGATGTCTTTGGACAGTGCTAGTTCTTCGGCTTTGAAACAGAGATGAGCACCACCCCTTAGAGTTGGGAACCACTAGTATATACACCGTATTTTTCGGAGTATAAGATGCACCTTTTTACTCCAAAAAAGAGGGTGAAAATCTGGGTGCATCTTATACTCCGAATGTAGCCACCTGGGTCATCTGAAAAAGAGGTAGGCGAAGCGGGCGCTGCAGATATAGTGATGGCTGGAAAGGAGAGAGGTTTCGCTTTCAGAGCTCCCACTCGGTTGTGCTCCTGGGAGGGCTTAGGCGGTGGTGGCTGTGGCTCCTCACATTGCTGGGGAGTGAAGTCATTGTGGCCATTGTCTCCCCTGAGCTGCCCGCCAAATCTCTGAGGCACCTTTCGCTTGCAGGAGAAGGAGGGCGAGGGCGGAGTATACCAAAGCCTCTGAGTAACTGGGAAAGAAAGCCGCGCTTGGAACCTGCCGAAAACTGCCGCCCAAAAAACACGCCTTTCTTTTCCAGTTACTCAGAGGCTTTGGTTTAAGGATGTACTGCTTTAAGTTGCCCTCCTTCTCCTCCTCCTGCAAACGAAAGGTGCCTCAAAGATGCTAGATTTCTCAGAACGCTCGATTGGGAAGTTAAAAACCTGAAATGGCTTTGGCTCCTGAGATCGGTGCGCTGCCATCCAAAACACTGGTACCACGATCTCTGCAGCGCCCACTTTATCTGCCCCTTCTCGGGCGGTTCCAGGCAGCAGAGATCGCGGTAATAGCATTTCCAGGTGGCAGCGCACCAATCTCAGGAGCCAAAGCCTTTGAATCAAGCGTGATTGTGTCCCATTCTAGGTTTTTAACTTCCCAATCTAGCATTCTCCACCCCCCCCCCCAAATCTCTCCGGATCTGCTTAATGCTATTGCTGCTATTGCGCCCAGCTACCTTATCTCTTTGCTGCATGACAGATCCTACCCTTTAGGAAGATTGAGCCCCCATGTGCCACATTTTTGCCCTGCCCCCAAAAAGCCAGAGTGCAGAATGCTCCTGGGGACCGGGGAGGGCAAAACCTTTAAAATAAATTACCCCTTCAAAATCTTGGTGCATCTTATTCTCCAGTGCATCTTATACTCCGAAAAATACGGTATGTGCGAGGGGAACCTTTATGTCTATCATTTATGTATTTTTGAATGCAAAGATGGAACATATATGTTATGAGATAACCCAAAATAATCATTCTGACTCAACTGCTGATCTTCAAAAGTTAACTAAAGGCACAGTCTGCATGTTTTTGTAGAAGTTTACAGCAATGAGGATCTATTAGAAAAACAAGTTCTGTAAATGGATGGCTGTCAAAAATTTATCTACAAATATCTACTTAGACTGCCTGCCCACCCACACCACAGATTGCCTATTGGCCTCCACCATGTACCATCTACTTTCCACCTATTTGCCATCTATCCACCATCTACCTATTATCCACGTACTGACTTACCATCTGATGTGGAACCTGGCTTGCTGACTTAATTAACATCTATAGCACCCTGGCCCTTGCTGCAGCTCCCCCCAGTATACACTCGAGGTCAGATTTGCTCCTGCTGCGGGAGTCCCCCCTCTCGCAGGTGTGGCCCTCCGCCCTTTCAAGGGCCCACCTTGATGACGGATTCATTAATCCCGAGAGGTGGAGGAAGCGGAGACTCAGGGGGTTTTTAGTCAAATGTTTTTTAAATTTTTTTTTTTTAGGGGTTCAGGGGTTGGGGGGTGGGTGGGTCAGATCAGGAGCGATGACGAAGCCAGGTCACCAGGTGGGGTCTTGAGCAGAAGGAGCAGAGAGGAGGAGGGGGGAGAGGATACCATTCCTATACAGGGCTCCTTGATTCCAACGGTCGTAGGGAGGGGCAGATATGAGGACAGATTAACAACTCGCAGTCGGTTGGGAGACCGTGGGTGCTGGTTACACCCGGTCGCTTGTACCAACCCCCGCGTTCTAGGTGGTCAGGATTTGCAGGCCCAGGGCCTGAGGCTGCTGTTATGCAATGCGAGGTCCGTTATCAATAAGGCCCCCCTCATTCATGATCTAATTTTGGAGGGGGAGCCGGACCTCGCGGGAATAACGGAAACCTGGTTGGGCCACGAGGGAGGGTTACCCCTCGTGGAGATGTGCCCACCAGGTTACCAAGCATTTCACCAGCCCCGGGCCCGGGGAAGGGGCGGTGGGGTAGCAGTGATTATCCGGGAGGACTTAGAGCCGAGGGAGTCCACTGTGCCACAGACATCCGGTTGTGAATCCCTTGTTGTGAAATGGGGCCCTGGGAGGCAGTTGGGCCTGCTGATAGTATACCTGGCTCCCCGCCATACATCAGCGACCCTGCCTGAGCTCCTCGAGCTAATCTCATCGGTGGCGGTTGAGACCCCCAAACTTTTAGTAATGGGGGACTTTAACCTGCCGTCAGTGGGAGAAGCTTCAGAGGGGGTTCGGGAGTTCATGGCTTCCATGACAGCCATGGACCTGACTCAAATGATTCAGGGCCCAACACACGAGGGAGGTCACACCTTGGACCTCGTTTTTGTCTCTCGCCAGTGGTTGAGTGATCTGGGAGGAGTGAATTTAACCATCACTCCTCTATCATGGTCAGATCACTCACTCCTCCGACTTGACTTCCCTGGTGCTACCCCTCGCTGCGGGGAGGCGGAACCGGAAAACACTAGATGGTTCCGCCCCAGGCGCTTAATGGAACCAGATAGGTTCCAGACGGAGCTTGGGCCACCTCCTGCAGCCCTGACCCGCCCTCGGGTAGAGGACCTGGTGGCCGCGTGGAATAATGCGACTACCGGGGCCTTGAACCGGGTGGCGCCTTTGCGGCCTCTCCGGCGGCAACGATCCACCCTGGCTCCTTGGTTCACCGAGGAGCTAAGGGTGATGAAGCGCCGCAAGAGATGCCTAGAGAGTCGTTGGAGATCCTCCCGATCCGAATTGGACCGAGCACAGGTACGAGCCCATTTAAGGACGTACCTAGTGGCATTGAGAACGGCTAAACGTCGATACTGCGCCGCTCTCATTGCATCCGCAGAGAACCGCCCTGCCGCCCTGTTTCGGGTGTCCCGCTCCCTTCTGTTTCAGAGGCCGCGGGAGGCCCCTCTACAGGGTAGAGCAGAGGAGTTTGGGAAATACCTGCTGGATAAAGTCGCTCAAATCCGGAAGGATTGGGTCCCCTTCAGTGGCCCAGTCGAGACGCCAGTGGCGAGTCTTGAGAAACCTTTTTGGGAGGAGTTTGACTTGGTTGCCATCGAGGATTTGGACAGATTGCGTGGACGACTGCGACCTACCACATGTTTGCTGGACCCGTGTCCCTCCTGGCTTGTACTGGCTTCCTGGGAGGTTACACGCGACTGGCTCCTGGGCCTAGTGAACGCTTCGTTGGGTGAGGGGTCTCTCCCGGCCGCCTTGAAAGAGGCGGTGGTGAGACCCTTGCTCAAGAAGCCTTCCCTGGACCCTACGGAGCTGGCCAATTATCGTCCTGTCTCCAACCTCCCCTTTTTGGCGAAGGTTGTAGAGAGTGTGGTGGCTTCTCAGTTCCCACGACATCTGGAGGAGAATGATTATCTAGACCCGTGCCAGTCCGGCTTTCGCCCTGGGCACAGCACTGAGACGGCCTTGGTCGCGTTGGTAGACGATCTCTGGAGGGCCAGAGATAGGGGTTGCTCCTCTATCCTGGTCCTATTAGACCTCTCGGCGGCTTTTGATACCATCGACCATGGTATCCTGTTGCACCGACTGGAGGGGTTGGGGGTCCGGGGCACCGTTTTGCGGTGGTTCGGCTCCTACCTCTCCGGCCGGACGCAACGTGTGTTGGCAGGGGGGCAGAGGTCGACCCTAAGCCCCCTTACTTGGGTGCCACAGGGGTCGGTCCTCTCGCCGCTCCTGTTCAACACATACATGAAGCCGCTGGGTGAGATCATCCGTGGTTTCGGGGTGGGATATCATCTGTACGCTGATGATACTCAGCTGTACATTTCCACCCCGAACCACCCCAACGAGGCCGTCGAAGTGATGTCCCGGTGTGTGGAAGCCGTACGGGTCTGGATGGATGAC
Organism: Natrix helvetica; assembly: GCF_964273705.1. Classification (NCBI taxonomy): domain Eukaryota; kingdom Metazoa; phylum Chordata; class Lepidosauria; order Squamata; family Natricidae; genus Natrix; species Natrix helvetica. Next base: position 33,109,218 of record NC_138548.1, read on the forward strand.
AACCGACTCAGGCTCAACCCTTCCAAGACGGAGTGGCTGTGGGTTCCGGCCCCCCGGTTCAACCAGATAATTCCATCTCTGGCCATTGGGGGCATTCAACTTGCCCCCGTGGAGCGGGCGCGCAATTTGGGCGTCCTCCTGGATGCCAGGCTGTCCATGGATGAACATGTGACAGCCGTGGCCAGGGGGGCGTTCCACCAGGTTCGCCTGGTGCGCCAATTGCGCCCCCTATTGGACCGGGACGCCTTACGCACAGTCACCCATGCGCTGGTGACGTCTCGCCTGGACTACTGTAACGCTCTCTACATGGGGCTCCCCTTGAAATGCACTCGGAGACTGCAGTTGGTCCAGAATGCGGCCGCGCGGGTGATTATGGGGAGTACCAAGTACTCCCATGTGACACCTCTCCTGCGCGAGCTGCACTGGCTCCCTGTGGTCTATCGAGTGCGTTTCAAGGTTTTGATTACGATCTTTAAAGCGCTCCATGGCTCAGGACCTAGTTACCTGCGGGATCGTATTCTGCCCCATACATCCCTACGACCCATCCGCTCGCACAGAGAGGGACTTCTCCAGGTGCCGTCTACCAGACAGTGCCATGGGGCGGCGCCTAGGAGCAGAGCCTTCTCTGTGGCGGGCCCAGCCCTGTGGAATGACCTCCCCCCGGATATTAGGACTACTACTGACCTCCGCTCCTTCCGTGTCAAGCTCAAGACCCACCTTTTCCAAATAGCTGGCCTGGCTCGACCATAACTTAGTAACGCTCCTGATGGGTTTTTAATTTGGTAATTTTATTAGGGGATTTTAAATTGCGTTTTTTAACTGTCTTTCACTTAAGTCCATCCTCCTCCATGCACATATGTATATGTCTCTGTTTTTGTATATATGTTTGTCTTATGTGTATTTTTTATCTGCTTGATTGTACGCCGCCCCGAGTCCTTCGGGAGAGGGGTGCGGCTAATCAAATAAAATTATTATTATTATTATTATTATTATTATTATTATTATTATTATTATTATTATTATTATTATTATTATTATTATTATTATTATTATTATCCTGCTTGTGAAAGTTGTCTATTCCAGAAGGCCTTTCAGATTTGTGTGTTATAGAGCTCTTAGAAACATTACAACTGTTTTTACAATTAATTGTAGTAATCTGTAATTGTTATTGTATGTTAATAATAATAATAATAATAAATTTGAATTTATTAGCCGCTCCCTTTCCAGGCAGGACTCGGGGCGGCGTACACTAGGACATATATAAACATACATATATACAAAGACATACATGCACGGAGGAGGTAATAGATTACAACATTTAGACAATTAAAACCATTAACATACCCCAATAATAAAAACCCAATATACAATAAAAATGTAAAATTTAAAAAAGACAGTCAGGAGGAATATGAAAAATTACGGTTGAGCCAGGCCAGATAATTGAAAGAGGTGGGTCTTCAACTGTACACGGAAGGAGCGGAGATCGGAAATAATCCTGATGTCACGGGGGAGGTCATTCCACAGGGCTGGGCCCATCACAGAGAAGGCTCTGCTCCTGGGTGTCGCCCCCCGACACTGTTTGGCGGACGGCACCCGGAGAAGTCCCTCTCTGTGTGAGCGAATTGGTCGTAGGGATGTATGGGGCAGGATGCGATCCTGCATGTTGACATTATTACAATAGTTGTTGCTTTTGTAGTTGCATAGAGTTGCTAACTGAAGTTTAAAAAAAACGTAGATAAGTATTATCTTTCAAAAGGAACAAAAATTTCAAGCACCCTTGCTTGATTACACCCTAACCATTTGATGCAGGTTTTGGAAATTTGGAAAGATGAATTAGGGTTCCAAATCCCTCAGAGGCTGCTTGTTCCAATGTAAGGGTATCCTATAAGATTGGCTATCAAAGATATAATCTAATTTCAGTAAAGCTGAAATGAAAATCTCTCTTTAATTTTGTTTGTTTTGCAGGAACTTTACTACTGACAGCACAGGAAAATATTGAGAGACTGAATATGCCTGTGATTGGAGATGGTGATGATGAAGAAGGAAATGATCACTCAAGTGATGAAGGTATATTGTAGTACACTTCTGCACAATAGTTCTGACCGAAAAGGAAAAATCCTTCTTAGCTATCTCCGACACAAACAGATATATGAGTAATCCTACTTAAGTACCACTTAAATCATAAAAACCCCCTGAGGCTATGCTTCGTCCACCTCTCTGGATTAATAAATCCCTCATCAAGGTGGGCCCTCGAAAGGGCAGAGGGCCATACTTGTGAGAGGGGGGACTCCCGCAGTAGGATCAGGTCTGCCCTCGAGTATATGATGGACCCGCAAGGCATCAATTGATCTTAGGGATGTTACAGGTAAAGGGGGTCGGGCGGCATCCCTGTTTTCAAAAGAGCCCCGCGGTCCGCGCGGAGCTCAAAGGCAGACCGCCATTGTCCTGGAAGCCATCTCCCATTTAGAAACCCAGCACCAAATTGTTGGAAACGTGACCATGAATTAGGCATGTACTACCACATGTGGTGGTCATGGCAAAAAACAAAAGAATATTGGCAGGAAATCCAAAAGTGGCTGATAAGAGATAACCGAAGAGGAAATAGAATTCACACCGGAACTATTTCTTTGGGGAATTATAAATAATAAATATAACAAGGGTGTGTGATTTACTTAACAATACATATTATTAGGGCAGCAAGAATGGTCTTTGCCCAAAACTGGAAAAACAGGGAAACTCACCCCAGGAGCAAAACAAATTAATGTTTAATTCGTGTGTATTTGCTAAATTGGCAAAATGGACTGCTAAATTGACCATGCCCACCCAGTCACAACCATCTAGTCACATGACTACCTAGCCACACACCCCCAGCCGGTCCGGCCCCAACAGTCTGAGGGACTGTGAATTGGCCCCCCATTTAAAAAGTTTGAGGATCCCTGATGTAAACAGTTAGCAAACCTCCCTCCCTCCTTTGGAGTCTATTTTTTCTTTTATTTCAAGGAACCCAAACCTTATACTTCTGAATACAGTTGTTTACAGAATTGTTAGGGTGCCCAGGTTATTTTTGATGCATTGATTCAGAATAAGGTATATAAGTAATCATTTGGTCATTTTCTCCCTAAGCACATGAAATATCTAACATTAAATTTACTAATGCATGTGAAATGTATTGAGAAAATCAGTACCGTATATTCCGCCGTATAAGGCGACTGGGCGCATAAGACGACCTCCTAATTTCAGGCACCCGTGAGCCGGCTGAAGGCCTTCGTGCTGCTGGGCTTTTGTAGTTTGAGCTCAGCGCTTTCCTCTCCAGACCGCCAACCAGACCTTACTAAGCCATCCCAGCGCTTATCCATCCACATGCCCACGAGAGGAGCGCCGAGGTTATTGATTGAAAGGCCGGCGTCTGTGCTGGTGGCGGCACGGCTTTTTGCTTGCCGGCGTTGCTTTTTCTTTTGTTTTGGTTTTTTGGTATGGCCTTTCTTATACCCAGCGTATAAGACGATCCACGATTTTTGAAATAATTTTTTGGGGTTAAAAAGTCATCTTATACACCGGAAAATACGGTATTTTATGTTGATTGAAAATAGTTGTTATTGGCCAATTTAAACCAAAAAACTGTTAAGAAAATAGGATTTGAATATAGAGTTCTTTTTGTTCATAGCTATAAGCTATGGTCTTGTTTCTTCTATTTTCAGATTTCATACCTACCAAGAGGAAAAAGGCTCATTAATGGTGCATCTTAAGGGAAACGGTGATAGATGAAACATCTGTCTGAATGAACCATGTTTTCCAGCCAGGGATGAGGCAATCTGAGTGACCCAGTGCTATGTTGTGAACTTGACACTTGTTAAGAAGGCACAGAAACAGAAAAGACATTATGTAATTACATAATGATTTACTTCATAGAAGATTATAATGGATTCTTTATTCATATTTAAAATAGATTTTGGTAAAAGTTAGTTTCATTTTTAAAAAGTCTTTAGCCACGTTAATTACATGAAAGAAGAAACACTTGTACTGGACAGTAACAGATTTGTAAAAGCAGTGCATATGTACGTTTTAGCTTTTTATGTACCTATATTACTCCTCCTTCCATTGGTTTATTTGTAATTGTAAGTTATTGTTAGAAGAACCTAGAACAAAACAACATTCTGAAGAATCAGAAGATTTAACATTTTTGCACTGTTGAAGGTTATGGACTTCAGCTCTGCTTTTTTTCTTGCAAAACTTTGGGGAATGCACTATGACTAGACTGAACTAGACTGAAAGATCCTTATGTGAGTCTAAATTTTTCACAAAGGAGAAGTTAGAAAACCAGATGTTTCCTAGCTTAAACTAAGAGTTGAAATTTACAGGCAGGCTGAAATGTGATGTATTATAAGAAGTTGAAAGAAATCATAGTTTTGTCCTGCTTGTTTCAATATTGTTTTGATAACAGCAGCAAAAGACAATGCAAACTAAACTCAGAAATTAAAAATTAATAAAGAATAAAAGTGCAAAGAAAAAGGAAGAAATAAGAAAACCATTTAAAGAAGCCATTTCAGATCTTCATCACAGCCTGTAAAAGCAAATGTAATAATTCTTCACTCCCATAAGGTTACATGCAAGCATCTCTTCTTCCCATAACCCATCCCTTATGCATGTGCAAATCCATAAATCATTAACATTTCATTCAGTCTTAATGCCAGCGAAAAAAATCCATAAATGTTTTTTTTTTAATGTTGAAACATTTGTTTTAAACCTTAAACAAATTTTGTAGTCTTTCCTTTTGCTACTAATCACCTTAGTCTTTATTTCATTGTAGGATTGTTGGAATATTTGTTTCATTATTTTCAAAATCTTATAGCAAAAGTTCTCCTATTCCAAATTTGCCTGATGACCAGACCCACAGGTAGAGATAGGAAAACCAAGCAACAGCTTTGGGAAAAAATGGGGAAAATTCATCTCTCCCTCCCCCCCAATTTTTCCATTTTTTAGGCCTTCCCATCTCTATCCACAGGTGAAGAATTCAAATTGCTAGTTTATTGTTCTATGCCTATTTCAGAGCAATCTTCCCAGTCTGGTAGTTTGCCCCTGGGAAAGACTACGTAAGGTTCAATGGCATTTAAGTGGGATGGTGATGGTGTCAGACTTTGCCTTCTTGTATCTTGGTAACGATTCCAGACTGATCCCGTTTGATACCCTCCTTCTGACTGGGACAGTCTCTCTCTGACACATAGTCCTTTGATTTACTTATAAATTGTCTTGTGTTAAAGTCTTTATTTAACTGGGAAACATAGCATTTCAGCTCATATTAATGCCCTAAATAATTGAACAATAAAATCTTTAGTATATTTTTAATGAGTTGTACTGCACAGGAAATCTTTTAAATTCACATTTGAAGATCTGCTCATGTTGCTGCAGATCTCAAGCTGAGGAGGTGGGTAAAGAAGTCTGCTACAGAACTGTTGAATAATAGCCCATGAAAGTTCAGTTCTACTAATTGGCAATCCTACTGATTGAAACCCCTTCATGGATTACTGCCCTGCCAACAAAAGTTTAGGTTTAGGTTTATTTGGATTTATATGCCGCCCTTCTCCAAAAGGACTCAGGCGGCGTACAACATTAAAAACACACATCACAAAAGTTAAAAAAAAGATTAAACCCATTTCCAAAAAGACCAAACCGATTTTTAAAAAAAGAAACAATACATTTAAAATAAATTAAAATTAACATTAACAGGCCAGGCCGGCTTGCTGGAAAAGCCAACTTTTTAGGGTGCGTCGGAAGGACCAGAGGTCAGGGATTATGCGGAGCTCTGGGGGCAGCTCATTCCAGAGGGAAGGCGCTCCCACAGAGAAGGCTCTCCCCCTGGGGGTCACCAGCCGACACTGCTTGGCCGACGGCACCCTGAGGAGGCCAGCTCTGGGATCGTACTGGACGGTGGGAGGCTACTGGTGGCAGTAGGTGGTCTCGCAGGTACCCTGGGCCTAAGCCATGGAGCGCTTTAAAGGTCATAATTAATACCTTGAATCGCACCCGGAAAACAACTGGCAACCAGTGCAGGCCGCCTAAAAGGGATGTAACATGGGAGCACCTAGGTACCCCATGACAACCCGCGCGGCCGCATTCTGGACCAGCTGAAGCCTCCGGGTGCTCTTCAAGGGCAGCCCCGTGTAGAGAGCATTGCAGTAGTCCAGGCGAGAAAGGACGAGGGCATGAGTGACTGTGCATAGAACATCCCGATCCAGGAAGGGGCGCAACTGGCGTACCAGGCAAGACTATGGTTTTTCCAGTTGCTATGTATGGCTGTGAAAGTTGGACCATAAGAAAGGCTGAGCGCCAAAAAATTGAGGCCTTTGACCTATGGGGCTGGAGAAGACTCCTACAAGTCCCTTGGACCACAAGGTTATCAAAGTGGTCAATCCTAGAAGAGGTCAACCCTGACTGCTCTTTAGAAGACCAGATCCTGAAGATGAAACTTAAATACTTTGGCTACCAAATGAGAAAAGTATTTTAAATATACTTTATAGGCGACAGAGAATGAGGTGGCTGGATGGAGTCACTGAAGCAGGAGGCGTGAAATTCAATGGACTCCAGAGGATGGTAGAGGACAGGAAGGCCTGGAGGAATGTTGTCCATGGGGTCGCAATGGGTCGGACATGACTTTGCAACTAACAACAACTGATTGAAAAGGCTACTAATTGAAAAAGCTACCTTTACAGAAAATGCTAAATCAGAATTCTTAACAATTCTGACTTTGAGCATGCAGCTACTGAATACCTAATAAATCTGGACGGCTCCATCCAGATTTATGTACTGTGTCATAGTTAACCACAAACTGGTTACATGATTCATTCCTTTATCACCACGATATGCTCTATGTGCGCAGTCTTTTTTAAAGACCACTCAGAAACTGCAGTTAGCGTAAAATGCCTGTTTGTTGCTAATTGCTATTATCTTAAGACAAAGGCTTATGTGGAAGGAAGCCTTATCAATATGCTTCCAGCTGCAATTAAAAATGATATTTTTAGCTTTTAAAGCTGGGTTGGCATCAAGGTACCTGCAAAGACTATCCAATCTAATCAGAGTTAAGATGTCTGAGGATGGCTTGCAGGAGAAACCACTGCTGTCATGGGCCAGGATTCTGATTCGGACACTGGCAATGTTGCTCCAGCTGAGACTGTAGATTATCAGACTTGGGAATCTTCAAGTCATGATTCATCTGAGGAGGCTGAGCAATCACAGGCATTTTCTGATCAGCTGGAGCCGTTGGCTGCTTAAGCACAATCTGCCAAGTCTGGATGCTTGCAGCAGTCAGCAGAGCAATGCCAGTCAATGAGGCTTCTTTCTAAGCAAAGGATGAGGCCTGAGTAATTGCAGCCAGCTGCCTTCAGTCTCTTGGAAACAACAATTCAGAATAATGGTTTATGATTCTTGGACCTACCGTCTACTTGATTGGCTTTCTGTGACTCTTGGACTTTATCGGCATTTTTTCAGGCAAGCATTCTCTGCCAGACATTTAAATTACATTTCCGTCTGCTTCTGAGTCTATGTGTGTATTCTTGCAACCTTGAAGCAGTACAACTGCCAGTTGGGTGAAAGGAGACCAGAAAGAGTAACTTTTGAATCTCTGCTTTTTTGGGATTCCAGAATTATGACCATTCAGAAGCTGGTGGCAATTGAGCTGTTCTAAAGAGTGCCTTTGAGATATGAATGGCCACTACTGCACTTCTAATTTGAACTATAGTTTTCACCTTTGTTTTTTCGTCTTTGTGTTGTGAAGTAATCTTTTCCCCCCACAATGACAGACATTTTATTGAGTTTGTTTTTCTTTTTATTACTATGGACGTTCTATTGCATTTTTATCTTTTAAACTGCTGGAAGTTTGTTTCAGTGGCATACACATTTCAATAATAAAAAAAACAGCTACCTGCTTTTGACAGTCCCAGCTACTGGATTCAATGCTTGTTTTTTTTTAAAAAAAAGCAATTCTGGTAAGTGAGAAATTAATGTGAACATGTTTGTTGCCTAGGAGTAAGTCAAATATCATAGGGAGGCCATAAACCTAATATTGCCACCTTCCTTTTGCAAGAAGAGATGTAAACTAATCTGGCTCTATTTCTCTGTGGAAAGCACAGCTCTGCAGCATAGAATGTGTTTTGTTCAGCATATAGTTTCCTTTTTGTCAGCTTCCCCAACCTGACATTCTCTGGACCAGTTTCCCCAACCTGACATTCTCTGGACCAGAAATCCAGAATTCCCAGGATTTATGATCTTATGCCATTACTGGAGCCGGTCCCAACCACCTTGAAAGTGAGAAGGATTGAGGATGCTATTCACATTCCTATTAATTGGGATACTGGCTTAAAAGCTGTCTACCAAGAAAAATATTTTTAATATACTTTATAGGATATTTATGTGGTTGAAGGAAAGCACCATTTAACAGGTTGGGAGTTGGAGAAGAAACATGCCCCTTCCCCTATCCAGAATCAAGGCAATGTTCTTGCTTGTTTCAAAACTTGTTGATAATAATGAAGCTAATCATTTTGTATGTGATCAGTTTTGCACCATTTTAAAGAAAATGTGGAGCCCGTTTGGTGCAGTGGTTAAGGCATCAGGCTAGAAATCAGGAGACCGCGCTCTAGTCCAGTCTGTTTAGGCATGAAGCCAGCTGAGTGAGGTTGGGCCAGTCACTTTCTCTCAGCCCTGGGAAGGAAGCAATGGCAAACCACTTCTGAAAATCCTGTCCAGGGAAGTCTCTAAACTGGACAGGACTGAAGGGTGGGGGGGTTTGAATAGGAAACGTTATTTTTTTTGTGTGGCTGATAATATAAATCGATCCAAGCAATTTGTTTCCCTATATGGGTCGATTTTCTATAGGATTTTCATTTTTACTTAGCGCATTCAATGCAAGCATTCCAGGAAACCTTTCCAATGACCGCGAGACGGAAGATCAGCAACAGCCACTAAAGAGGGGCGTCGGTACCTTCCAGCCTTCCGATTCCACCCGGATCTTTGAGCCGGAGGGAGGGGGAGGGACTCTGGAGCACGTGCCGAGTCTCCTGCAGAAGCTCGGCGTCTCGCAGGCCGCCCCTCCGGCACGCGCCTGCCGAGGTACCGAACCCCGGCGAGCGCGTGCGTAAAATCCGCTCCCTCCCCTCCTCCTCCTCCTCTTTTCCTGGAGGGAAGGGAGGGAAGTAAAGGATTAAAGGATGCGACCCCTTCCCGATTAATGGGAAAGCGGCGGCGGCGGCGGCGAGGTGGGAAAGCAGGTGGCTGAGAAGCGATTGTCACCGCCCCTCCGCAAGTCCTCGGTTGGAAAAGTGCGTCTCTTCAAACCGCTGCAGCAGCGATGGCGACCGATAGTAAGTGCCCTTCTTGCGGGCTTTCGCAGAACGCGGGATTCTCTGCGGGGATTTTCCACTCTGCGCTTGGTGTGTGTGTGTCTTGATCTCTGCTTCCTTTGCTTGGTGGAAGCTGTGTGTCTGCCAGTCTCCCTCCCCGGGTTTTGCTATCCATTCTGCATTTTTGCCATACTTCTCTCAGTTGGGAGACCTTTACAATGTTTGGGATGTCAAATCCCACCAGGCCTGGTACAGGCTGACATTTTTGGAAGCTCTTTTTTTTGGAGAAGGCGGGTGGGATGTCTGTGGATCCTCTCCTGCTCTTTGTCCTCATCTGTCCCCTCCCCATTTCCCCCCTCTCTGCATTTAGCTGCTGCAACCTGAGTTTTTCTTTCCAGATCTCTCAATCTGTCTTCAAATTGGTTTTAAAAGTTGTATGTAATTTGGGTCCCTTCCTCATCAATCCTGTCTTGTTCCCTGGAGTTGTTTCTGGCAGAAGAGACCATTGAAAATTTATTTGGGCCATCCGAGTTTTGATCTGACTTCTAAGGATCTGAGGCCCTGGGCTGGGCAGCTCTGTTTTAATCTAAGGCTGTGTCGATTCGATTATGTTATCACCATCATCTGCTAGCATAGGGCTGGGAAACATTCTAACCTAGTTAAGCCTGAACTCAGAACTGAGTGCAATTGCTGCTGCAGAATACAATGTGTGGCTTTCCAAATATTGCACAGCCATCATAGCCTGTCTTAGATGCTGATTGAAAAGCCAGCAATGAACTGTCAGATGCCATCATTCCTGGAAAGTTTGTTGTTCGGGTCTTGATCTCTGCAGTGGCAAAGGTTCATTTTCAAGTAGACTGCAGGACATGAATGAGGCCTTTAGCAAAGAAGCACCCTTGTCTGCTTTGATGAAATGGAGGAAGGAGATGGCCCAGGAACCAGCAGCCTCCTCTGTAAATTTCACAAGCAACTTAATTCCCCTAAAGCTGGTACAATATCGGTTTATAGTGAAGGTAAATAAATGGACAACTTGAGTTCTGGTTTGAGACTCTTCAAGAAAAGGCACAGTATGTAAAGCAGCTTTCACCAAATTTGATAGCCTCCCATAATCCCCTGACTGGTGATTATGGGAATTAAAGACAATTCCCATTCAATTAATTAAACAGATAGAAATCACATGGGGCTGTTGTTTAGACAGCTACATTCGTTGCTGTTTCTTTGAGGGCCTCATTTAAGATATTGATATAAACTTTAAGACTCAAATGGATTAGGGCAGAACTATCTTGTTCTGAACCTGGACATTTAGATCTGCAAGAGAGGGTCCTATAAAGATTTCTGTGGTTTGAAATGGGCAAGGTTGCTTTTGGTCTTTGCCTTTACAAAAATATTTCAGACACATATTTTTATAAGTAAAATCAAACCTTTTGTTTCTGATGGGTTTTCTATTTGCATGTTAGATGTTCTATTTTTCTTTTGAATGTTATGACTTTCTTTCATGCTATAAGTTGCTTTTCATGTCCCACTTGAACAGGACGTTTTAATATTACATAATTTGGGTGCTCAATTATTTGGGGTGGCAGATTTTTTTCATTACACATACAGGCTAACATAATAGATTGAATAATACTATTTAATTTTTTAAACTTTCTGTTGTCCATATTTTAAGAGAAGAGATAGAAGTATATGTTGTTTGCATTAAAAGACTTTCTCGATTTTTATATCTTTGTACATTGATTCTTAATATTTGTGAATACATGGTATGCATTTGTCAAATTGAAACATTGACAGAAAAATTTAGACAATAACTAAAATGTACCAGGCTAGGGATTTTCTCAGAATGCAGATGTTTATTATTATGGTTCATTGCACACAATCAGCCAGATGTTCAGGCTGGATTTGGCATTGTTGTCTACTTATCAAATCCTTTCCAAGGTTGATGTCTTATTGGTGGTGGTAGCAGTAGTAGTAGTAATAGTAATAGTAGTAGTAGTAGTAGTAGTATTTAATTAATAAGAAAGTTATAAATTTAAACTCCTCCAAAGAGTAAGACCTTTGCATAATGTATCTGAAGTATCATTTGAGCCTCGTTACTTGTGCCTGGAGTGAGAAATCTGGATTGATTTGTTCAATGATCCATTTGTTTGTTTTCTTTGCTATCTTCTCAAAGTTCAAAAACATCAACATTTCTATTTATTTCTCTCTTCTTCAAAATCCAATTTCCACTTGAATAGAGCACCATAAGGAAAACCATAGCTTGGAGAATTCTTTGTAGGTATGGACACACCATGACATCTGAATATCTTTAACAAAGCCTTTGTGGCTATTCTACCATATCCTTGTCCCGTGATGGCGAACCAATGGCAAGCATGCCACAGGTGGTACATGGAGCCATATCTGCTGGCAGGTGAGCTGTCAGTTCCAGTGCTCATGCGCGCGCTGGCCAGTTGATTTTTGGCCTTTTAGAGGGCTGGGGGCGGCATTTTTCACCCTCCCCGGGCTTCAGGAAAGCCTCCGGAGCTGGGGAGGATGAAAAATAGGCCCAATGGGCCAACCGGAAATTTGTTTAGAAAGCCAGGAGTTCTACAAAGATGTCTGACTGCCAGCTGTCGTTAACTGCCAATTCTTCTTTTTGGCACCAGCAACAAAAAGGTTAGCCATCAATGTCCTAGTCTATGGCATATTTCTCAACTGCTGATTCCTTTATTATTCAAAGTCAATCCAAAATAAGCAGAATCTGTCCAGCACTTCAGTATTTTCACTATTAGTTTTTAGACAGGTTGTTGCATCTGTTGACGTTAAGGCCTCGTCAAGTCGGCTTTTATTCTATTTTAGAGATTGCGATTTATTTATTTATTTAGTTTATGGCAAATACACATGGACTTTTAGTAGTTCAAATGCCAAAGTCCAGTCTACCCAGCCATCCAAGGACAGGGTGGTCCATGCTGAAAAAACCAGACATTGGGCTGATGTAACCTTTTGATGTTGTTCATTGCCATGTATTTAGAGAGCCAGGAGTTCTACAAAGATGCCTGACTGCCAACTGTCATTAACTGCCAATTCTTCAATGTAGTCTGGCTGCCAATTGTTGCTAATCGTTTGGTTCACACTTCCATGCTATCCAGGTGCACCACGAGGAGGCGAAGTAGCATCACACGCCAGAGATTGCAGTATTAAAAAGGAAAAGTTAATAAGTGCAAAATCCAATACTTTGGTCACTGAGTCCTCTTGACTTTTAATTTTAGAAGAGATTGGGAGGGGGGGTGAATTAAGCATGTTGAATGGGAATGAAAATTAACAAAGTAGATTAAAGGAAAACATCGGTATAAATAAATAGAAAAATAACCTTGAGCCAGAACTGATTCAATTAGCTATTTTCAAGTTGACAAGGATTTCAGCCCCTAAAATTAAGGTGTCATGGCTGTTTTGTTTTCTATTTTGGTTTGTACAGTGGTTGCTTAGTTACTGTACTGTTGGGGATCTTTGTATGCGTTAACATTTAATTTACAAGAGATATTTTCTGTTTCTAATTTTGATCATACTAGTCTTTAAAGATTGTATGAATGAACAACTACTGCTTCTAAGATCTCCTAGTTGTGCAGTGTTTTCATGTTTTCCTGACCTTAGGTGCTGAAACACATCTTTACATTTAATATTACATTTTTAAATATAACATTTTGAATAGTGTTAGTTTAGAAGGTTGGTCTTTTGTTTTTGTTTTTTGTTTTTAGCTTTTTCTTAACCCAGGACATTGATAAGAAAAGGGAAAAAACATGTTTGATGAGTAGATGGAAATGGGAGGGAGTGTGTCTTATGGCTCTTGTGTATCTTCCAGATTTGTCTTATAACATCCCTTGGTCATATTCAGATAGTACTTTAGATGCTTTTTTGCTGTGTGTGTGTGTGTGTGTGTGTAAGACAGATAGAGTTGCTAATACAGGTGAGAGAAGGCAAAATGAAATTAAGATTTTAAAATATTTATTGGCATTTTAAAAGCTACACTACACTGAATTAAACTACACTGCACTACACTGGCAGTCCTTGACTTATAACCATTTGTTTAGTGATTGTCCAAAGTTACAATGGCACTGAAAAAAACAACTTGTGACTGTTTTCATACGTATGGCTGTCAAATCCCCGTGATAATGTGATCAAAATTCAGACGCTTGGTAAATGGCATGTATTTATGATGGTTGCAGTGTCCTGGATCACCTTTTGTGACCTTCTAACAAGCAAAGTCAATGGAGAAGTCAGATTCAACTGTGTTACTAACTAAGATGCAGTGATTCATTTAACAACTGTGGATAGAAAAGTTGTAAAATGGGGCAAAACTAAAGTGCTTAACAATGGAAATTTTGGGCTCAGTTGTGATCGTAGGTCAGGGACTACCTGTACCATATACTACACTGCATGCATACACTACTTATATAGCTGATTAAGTTGTAGCTGACCTAATTAAGTCTATGAAGTATTATTCTGAGTTGGGAATATACAACTCCCCATCGTCATCAGGAACTGAATCTCTGATGGATTATAGCTTAAGTAGTCTGTTTTCAAATATTTTAATTTTTCTAAAGAACTACCAAATCTACATGTCTTGGGAGTTTATACAAACAAAAGAAACTTAAAATTTAGATAATCATTTCTGGGCTGTAAGAATCCAAATAACCACCAGGGGACTAACAAAAAACTTTAATTATTTTATTCCTCTTATAATTGCCTATTAAAATATATGATTTTTATGTTTTTAATAGTTGATGGTCTGAGACTGAGATGGTCTCTAAATGTTTTTTTAAAAATCCTAAATATTTTTTTTAAAGAGCCAAAAATCTCTCTTTGCTGCTAGAACTACAAATTATTTGTATTTTTGCAGCCCAGATGCAACTGTATTTGAAATTATAGATCAGTTTTTAGTTTTATTATTAAGACAGTATGTATGCGCTGCTGCTGTTTTATGAAGACAACTATGGTAGGAAAGAAGAGAACTGTCTCTTGAAAGAAGAGAAGAGTGGGAGAGATGGAATAAAAGTGTCAGGAAGTTCCCAACACCTGAGAAGAAGTTCAAGGTTTAAAAGGATCTTGACAGACTTGAACATTGGACCCTATTCAACAAAATATTCAGGGTAAGAAATATAAGGTTCTATACTTGGGAAACTGAGACGTACAGGTACAAAGCAGGTAGTACCTGGATTGGTAGTAATTACTTGTGAAAAGGATCTGTGCATTTTGGTAGATCATGGACTAAGCATGACGTGTGCTAGAGCTTCCATATGCTGTTCGAGCGCCCTTAACAAAGGCATGATGTTGAGATGTTAACATCGTGGAAAGTGGTATTCTTCATTTTGTTGCACTGGTCAGGTCACGCTTGGAATGCTTATTCAGTTGCCAAAGGCAGGAAGGATGCTGAGAAAGTGGAAAGAGTGCAGACAAGTGTTGGGCTTGGAGATTAAATCTTATGAAGAATGAGTAAAGGAACCAATTAGGTTTAAAGAAGAAAAAAAAAGAGAAAAACTTAGAGGATAAATGAGAATAGTTTCCCAATACTTGAAGGGCTATCACAGGGCACTATTCTCCATAACGCGCATGCATCATATTAGAACCAATGAATAGAAATCCCCAAAGTGCTTTTTCAAGAGGCAACTGGGCTTTCTGTTTATTATTTGAAGACGTTTTGCTTCTCATCCAAGAAGCTTCTTCTGTTCTTGTCTATGGAGATCCTCAGTCATCCAGGTCATGGTTGTCCCAAAAGTGCTTTTTCAAGTGGCAACTGGGCTTTCTGGTTTTTCTTTGAAGATGTGTGGCTTTTCATCAATAAGCTTTTTCAGCTCTTCAAAACGTCTTCAAAGAAAAACCAGAAAGTAAAGTTGCCTCTTAAAAAAGCACTTTTGGGACAACCATGACCTGGATGATGGAGACTCTCCAATGAATAGAAACTTTACAAAGAGAGAACCAAACATGAAATAAGGAGAAATTTCCTGACCATGAGACATGTTAAGCAGTGGAACTGCTGACATCCTGATGTCATGGATGTTGCATTACTTGAGGTTTTCAAAGGAAGGTTAGACAGCCATTGGTTGGAGGTTGATGGTGGTGGGTTAGGCTAAAACCATGACGGCGAACCTATGACACATGTGCCAGAGATGGCACACAGAGCCCTCTCTGGGCATGCGCGCTGTCGCCAGTAGCACTTCCAGGCTCTGTCACACTCATGTGCACTGGCCAGCTGGTCTTTGTGCATGTGCACGGAAGAACCCGTAAGTGCAGCTAGCGATTGTGCACAAAGTCAGCCACTCTCTTCCGGGTTCTGTCATGTGCATGCACATTGACCAGCTGCCCTGCACACATGCATGCAACAGAACCCAGAAGTGCAGCTGGCCACCGCACACATGCGCACCGGCCAGCTGCTTGCTTCCGGGTTTCGGTGCTCCTGCATGCACCCACACATGCGCTCCTGTTTTGGCACTTTGTGCCAAAAAGCTTAGCCACCATTGGACTAGGACATCTCCAAGGTTCCTCCCAACTGTATATTCTTTGATTCTAAAAGAAGGGGGACTAAAAAAGAGCTGAAGCGGGAAAGTAGCAGCAGCGGCAGCATGAATGAAGCAGTAAGCTGTGATGTCTCAGGGATGAGATGCTTTAAGACAGCAAATAACATGATTGGCAGTTAAGAACTTTGATATACAGTATAAACAAATATATACACACAGTTGACCTCCCAGAAGATTGAATCCATGTGTGACCTTGTGGGCAGCCTAAGTGCTGGCAAGCTTGCCCCACAGGGGCTGGCAAAGGGGTACCCAAGAGTTGACAGACTCACACAACTCAGACATGACAAAATGTTCATTACCCATTCTGGAAAAATAGAATAGCCCAAATCATGGACTGTACCGGAGTAGGGGGCATTAGATTAATCCACACCAGGTCTCTGTATAAACCCAGGGCATGCCAACTCTCACTACTAAAGGGAGCTGCAGGGAATGGGTGAGAAACTGGAGTCTATCTCAGAGCAGCTTCCAGCAACTTCAGCAGTACCCAGTGGATCAAACTTTGGGACAGTATGGACTGGAGGGCCCAGGCATGTGTCTACTAGAGCCAAGAGTTTAGCTGTCCTAAAGGAAAATAATAAATAAAATTATGGAATACAGTTACAAAATATGAAATTGTAGATTTGATAGAATAAAAGATATGCTGGAAAATAAACCAGAAAACCAACCAATAAAATACTTCCTGAAAATAAGGAAAGAGAGAGACAAACATTTTTGATTATAAATAAATGTTTATTTTTAAAATACCTGCATAATAGAATTCTCATTTAAGGGGCAGCGTGTATCTGACTAATACCAATGTCTGACAGGTTGAATTTACAATAGTAACAATTGTCCAGGACCAACCGGATAGTCCCACTTATTATATACTTTCATTTCTGAAATATTCTGCACTGAACCTGAATGAGCCCCATAAATAAATTCCTGTGAATGAAGCAGGTGTTGGATCAAACAACATAAATTGTGGTGAGTGCAGATGGTTGTCAGATGGCTGACACGTGAAGAAATTGTTTTGTTTTATTTTAAAAGATTTGTATGTTCTTGAGATCTTCCCAAGACCCTACACATTGTTTCATGTTCATCATTTCCATTTCCATTTACAGTCTGTTTACAGCTTGTATACATGAATGCACTTCATGCCCTTTCTCTCAATGTTAATTTTGCAAATTAAATTACTGGGTTGCTGGGATGTCATAAAGCAGCAGGCTCCAGCATATCAGACCCATAGGAATGCTTAGAATGGAAACAGAGGGTGATGCCAGTAGCAACAAAGTGCTTAGAAGAGTGCCCACACTTTGGTGGTTGAGAAACTGTCGTTGAATAACTTTATCCATTTCTCTTCAGGTAAATAGAAGTTTGTGACTGGCTAAAGCCATTTTGGAAATCGGTGAACATCCATCTCCATAATGACCTTGGATGGACAGCAGGGGTGGGTTCCTGCCAGTTCTAACCTCTTCTATAGAAGAGATTCCACAAATCTACAGTGCTGTTTAGAACCGGTTCCAGTTCCCTCCATGCCCGTCCGCACATCATCAAGATGAAGAGTGAGAGGAGGAATTCTGGGAGTTGAAGTCCACAAGTCTTAACGTTGTCAGATTTGAACACCCCGGGTTTTTTTTCCTAAAGGGTTAGGGTGCAAGAGTCTTGTAACTTGACAGCTTTAAGACTTGCGTGCTTCAAATGCCAGAGTTTCTGAGCCAACATTTTGGTTGCTAAGCAAGAGCGTTGTTAAGTGACTTTCACCACATTTTACAAGTTGGCCATGCCCACCCAGTCACATGGCTAGCAAGCCACTCCTACCCATCACATGGCGGGCAAGCCACTCCTACACGGTCACATGGCTGGCAAGCCACTCCCACAAAGCAGGCACACCTACAGAAGAGGTTCTAAAATTTTTTGAAACCCACCACTGATGGACAGCCTTATAAACCTTTAGGGATGTACAAAGCCTGATTTTGTGGTTTTTTCCATTTATTCGTATTGTTAAGATATGGAGTTGTCTCAGCCTGACTACATACATAAGTTTTTTTGGGTAATTAAGAAATTGGAACGCCTCCCCCCCCTCATACTCAAATTCAGTAATTAAAATTAGTTCAATTGCAAAGTTTTCACTTTCCTATCTTTTTTTTTTTGTGCTTCAATACGTTGAACTACATAGCCTTATCTTCTTTTATTTGAGTGTGTTGAGCAAATCTCTGAGGAAATATGAAATCACATATGACAAATCCCCCTAATCTCTGAAACAACTGTTCAGTGTTTTTATGAGAGCAGTGAGCAAGTAAACCTGAATTATTGAACCTTCTTGTTATTTTTCTTTTAAAAGTTTGGAGCCAAAAGAAGCTGACAAATAAACGGAACAACTAATGCAACCTGGCTGGGGAATTTTCAGAGTTGAAGTCCACACATATTAAGGCTGAGCTATGTGTCTCATTGAACTAGAGGCATGCCAGTTTGATGGGGTTGTATGTCAGTTATGTGGTCCTTCATATTGTTTATAATTAAATTCATACGGCTTGTTGGTCTTTCCCTCATTTGGCCACTAACCCAGCCTTTCTACCAGGATACTAGTTGTCCTCCTTTCTTTTGCTTTTAACAGAAGAAAACAACAGAGTGTTACAGTTCATGGTTTCTTCAGTTCTCTACGAGCATCCTTCATCTTGTATATACTGTATTTTCTCATATTTTTTAATTGTTCTGGCACTTCCCAATTTCTGAACAAATTATAGAATAGAATAATAGAATAAATTTAATTTGTTAGCCACTTCTCCCCTAGGGTTATACAGACTATCCAGGCAGCTTGTAGACCCTCCATGGAGCTCATTTATGGCGCTACAGGGCGGGCTTTTTCAACATGGTGCATCTCTAGGGGCCATGATCCGGTCCGGGCCACTGTTGCACAAGTTCTGGGGGGCTGGACAGAGGGTTGGCTCCCAACACAATTAGGAGACAGGTCTCGGTCATTTCATCGGTACTCCTATGCGGTAGATCTCAGACACTGATTCACCATCTGATGGTCAGGCGGTTCCTCAAGGGGGCCCACGGTGCACTGGTACCCTTCCTGGGACTTGCACAGGATGTTGGACGCTCTGACAGGCCCTCCGTTCGAACCATTACATACTGTCTCTCTGAACTTCCTGACACTCAAGGTGGCCTTTTTGGTGGACATCACCTCCTCCAGAAGGATATCCGAACTGCAGGCTCTGTCTACCAGGGAAGATCTCTGCGTGTTCCACCAGGACAGGGTAGTGTTAAGGTGGGACCCCTCCTTCATACCCAAGGTGTGTTCTTGCTTGCATCGCTCACAGGAGCTGATATTGCCCAATTTTTGCCCGGACCCTTCTTACCCATTAGAGAGGAAGTGGCACACCTTGGACGTGAGGAGGGCTCTGAGGATTTACCTCAGAAGAACCAGGCCGAACAGGAAGCTGGAAGCCCTATTTGTTTCCTTCCAGCCAGGGTCCCTGGGGAACAAGTTGACTTTGAGCACGATAGGCAGGTGGTTAAGAACCTGTATTGCTTCTGCCTGTCAAGCACGGGGTCTGCAAACATCGATCTCTATCACAATGTATTCTACATGAAGTACGGCCACTTCAGCGGGCTGGGCCATGCAGGCCTCACTATCTGAGATCTGTAGGGCAGCCACGGGGTCTCCCTCCTCACCATTCGTGAGGAATTACAAGTTGGACTCCTTTGCTTCCGCGGAAGCCTCATTCGGACATAGGGTGTTGCAAGCTGTTCGCAGGGTGGGGTAAACGCCTCACCAGGGATAAGTTTGGGATATACTCAAATGTGTAACCCTCCCTAGGGACATGTAGGCTTTGGTACATCCCATTCTGGATGCTCCTCCCCTCACTATGGAGAAAGGGCATTGGTACTTATCTGATACGCCTCTTCTCATAGTGGGGGAGGAGTATCCAGCCCCTCCCTGATATGGGTATGTTGCGAAATTATGTTGTTTGTTGAACTGTTCTGTTGAAATAATAAATAAAGGTTTGAAACTAAAATAAAGTCTAGCGTGGATGACACAACTAGTTGGATAGTGTTCTTCGCCGATAACTGGGTGGAGCCTGGTGACCAAGGAGTGGCTAAAAGAGCGTATCTGACTCAGTCGAATCAAGAGAGGATAAGGTCAACCCATCCTGGATACTCCTCCCCCACTAGAGAAGAGGCGTATCAGGTAAGTACCAGTGCCCTTTTTAGGGCGCGCCAGAAGGACCGGAGGTCGGGAATTATACGAAGCTCCGGGGGCAGCTCATTTCAAAGGGAAGGTGCTCCCACAGAGAAGGCTCTCCCCTTGGGAGTCGCCAGCCAGCACTGCCTGGCCGACGGCACCCTGAGGAGGCCAACTCTGTGGGATTGTACTAGATGGTGGGAGGCTACCGGTGGCAGTAGGTGGTCTCGCAAGTACCCTGGGCCTAAGCCATGGAGCGCTTTAAAGATCATAATTAACACCTTGAATCGCACCCAGAAAACAACCGACAACCAGTGCAGGCTGCCTAAAAGGGGTGTAACATGGGAGCACCTAGGTACCTCCATGACAACCCACGCGGCTGCATTCTGGACCAGCTGAAGCCTCCGGGTGCTCTTCAAGGGCAGCCCCATCTAGAGAGCATTACAGTAGTCCAGGCGAGAAAGGACGAGGGCGTGAGTGACTGTGCACAGGGCATCCCGATCCAGGAAGGAATGCAACTGGCGTACCAGGCGAATCTGGTAAAAGGCCCCCCTGGTCACGGACGTCAGGTGTTCTTCTAAACTAAGCCACGTATCCAGGAGCACTCCCAGATTGCGGGCCCTCTCTGAGGGGGCTAAAATTTCTCCCCCATCATCAAAGATGGTACAAGATACACAAATCGGGATGACGGGAACCACAGCCACTCAGTCTTGAAGGGATTGAGCTTGAGCCTGTTCATCCCCATCCAGATCTGTACAGCCTCCAGGCATCGGAACATCACGTTGAGGGCATCGTTTGGGTGGTTTGGTGTAGAGATGAAAAGTTGGGTATCAGCATATTGATGATACCGTACCCAAAATCATGGATGATCTCGCCCAGTGGTTTCATGTATATGTTGAACCAGGAGGGGTGAGAGAACTGACTCCTGGGGAACCCCACAAGTGAGGCGCCTCGGGGTTGATCTCTGCCCTCCAGTCAACAAGAACTGCGATCAATCTGACAGGTAGGAGGAGAACTACCGTAAAATGGTGCCCCTCACTCCCAACCCCCCTAGTCACAGTAGGATACCATGGTTGATGGTATCGAAAGCCGCTGAGAGGTCTAATAGGACCAGGACAGAGGAACAACCCCTGTTCCGGGCCCGCCAGCGATCATCAACCAATGTGACCAATGCTGTCTCCGTGCTGTACCCGGGCCTGAAACCCGATTGAAATGAATCCAGATAGGCAGCTTCATCCAGGTAATGGGGAAGGTGACGTGCTACCATGCTCTCAACAACCTTCGCTACGAAGCGAAGGTTGGAGACCGGACGATAGTTGGCTAAAGAGGCTGGGTCCAGGAAAGGCTTCTTAAGGAGGGGCCTTACCACCGCCTCCTTCAAGGCAGTGGGAAAGAACCCCTCTCTCAATGAAGCGTTGGCAATCGCCTGGAGCCAGCCTTGTGTCACCTCCTGGGAAGCCGAAACTAACCAAGAGGGACACGGGTCCAGCACACAAGTGGCAGCACTGAGTCTCCCCATAATCCTGTCCATGCCCTCAGGAGTCACAGGGCCAAACTCATCCCAGATAGTTTCCACAAGATTCATTCCCGTCGACTCGCCCGAATCTACCCAGTCAGAGTCCAAGCTTGTCCAAATCTGAGCGATTTTATCCTGCAGATACTGAACAAATTCCTCAGCCCAACCCTGCAAGGGGTCTTCCCCAGTTCCTTGATTAATTAAGGAGCGGGTCACCCTAAACAGGGCAACTGGGCAGTTATTTGCGGATGAGATAAGCACGGAAAAATAATGCCGTTTTGCCGCTTTTATTGCCACTAAGTAGGATTTAATATGAATTCTTATTAGTGTTCAGTCGGATTCGAACCGGCTGGCCCTCCAATCACTCTCTAGGCATCTTTTCCAACATTTCATCTCCCGGAGCTTCTCGGTAAACCAGGGAGCTACCCGGGATCGCCACTGGGTCAGAGGCCGCAAAGGCACAAATGAGGTCCAAGGCCCCAGTGGCCGCCCTATCCCAGGCTTCCACTCAGGCTTCGGTCGAACTGTGAGCAAGAGATTCAGGAAAAGTCCCAAGCTCCATCAGGAACCTTTCAGGGTCCATCAGGCACCTGGGGTGGAACCGCCTAATCGGTTCCGCCTCCCTGCGGCGAGGGGTGGCAGTATGGAAGTCAAGCCTAAGGAGGAAATGATCCGACCATGACAAGGGTTGGATAGAAATATCCCCTAAATCTAGATCATTCATCCACTGTCCAGAGACAAAAATCAGGTCGAGCATGTGTCCCCTGTTATGAGTGGGGTCTTGAATTAACTGAGTTAGGTCCATAGCCGTCATGGAAGCCATGAACTCCCGAGCTGACTTGGATGTCTCGCCAATGGAAGGCAGATTGAAATCCCCCAGGACCATAAACCTGGGGAAATCAACCGCCAATCCGACTAACAGATTTAGCAGCTCCGGCAGGACCGATGAAACGTAGCAGGGAGACAGGTACCTAACAAAAAGGCCCGCGTAGACTCCAAGGCTCCATTTCACAAAAAGGGACTCACACCCGCCTATCTGAGGCACGGTGACCTCCTGAGGTCCAAGACTTTCCCTAATAACCACCGCCACCCCCCTGCCCCTGTCCTGGGTTCTCGGCTGGTAAAACGCTCGGAAGCCTGGTGGGCATAATTCAGTGAGGGCAACACCCCTCTCATGGCCCAACCAGGTCTCCATAATACATGCCAGGTCCTCTCTCCCATCTTGTATGAGGTTGTAAATGAGGGGAGCCTTATGTACCACGGACCTGGCGTTAAGCAATACCAGCCGGAGACCCGGGTCCTGTAATCCCGAGCACACGGGTGCGAGAGGGGCAATGAGGGTCGGAGCGCATGATCACTCTTAAACAGCAAATCTGCGTCTCCCAGACATATTTGGCCCTAGGCCCCCACCGTTTCTGCCCCTCCCACATACAGTAGAGATGGCAAAACCCCCAATAGAATGGTTTAATGTCTCCCCCGGAATCCCAACCCTTTCCAGTACTCCCGACCCACGCCCATTAGCTCTGGCCTGTGTCCTGGCAGACTGCCCTCCAAGTCTGCCTGAGCCATCCAAATCAACCCCCCCACCTGTCCCTTAAAATTTGAGTTTAAAAACCCTGTAAAAACACCCCTAAGACCTCTTCTTTGCATGCCACCTCTCGGGATCCCAAGATCCATCAATAAGGAAGCGTCTTGATAAGCAAGAAGGCCATCGACGGGAAAGGGGGAGTTCCCAAAGGGAGTAAAGTTCTGTCGCAGTATAATATAGATGAGAGTGTGGCATCAACCAAAACGGAGTGACATCACAGGGAGATGGAATGGGGAGATGACATATCCACCGGGGGGGGGGGAGCTGACAGTGTTCAAGGGGGTAGCGGGAGGCTTGTGTCCATTATAGCCATAGTCGATGTTGAAGACAATATGTAAGGGTAACTGTCAGATATCAAAATCGCAGCAGATGATAAATTGCGGGTTGGTGAAGCGGCCAATGATGGCGGTGGTGAGGACAGCAGTGGCAGCAGTGGCTGCTCCAAAAACTCCAACAACTGAGCTCCGTCCATGTCAGCTGCACTCATATCCATCACCGGGGCCGCACTCCGTTAACCCAGTCCATAGTGTCACAAGGGGAATGGCCAAAATGGCACAGTACGGTGGCCCAGGCAAAGGCGGTGATAGCGTGGGGGGCACAACACAGAAGCCCCCCCACTCCAACCGCGACCACGCCAACTACCAAAGTCATCTTCCGCTGGCATCGATGCCCATGCCAGCCGCCTCAGCCACTCCCCCACTAATCCAGTCTATCACATCCATAAGCAGGGGGGAGCAACCGGGATAATACCATGGCATGGGCAATGGCAGTGAGGCAGCAGAAACCCCAAGTAGAGAGCTCCACCACCGCTGCCGTCGATCACACCCACGCTGGCAGCAGAAAAACGCTCTCCATTCACCGGCAACCGCCCAATTTCACTCACAACGTTCTGGCTACAGAGCAGGAAATCGCAGCTCAAGGGTACCCCTGAGGTCCCAGGAAGTTCCCATAGCTGCACCTGGAACCAACGATGGGATAGAGTACCCCATGCATACCCCGAGAAGGAAAATCATCTCCCCGAAGTTCTTCTCAAACGCGACAGGACACCATCTTGGGCATGCGCAGTAGGCTTAACCTACTTGTTATTGTAACCTTTAAACTACTGTGCCTTGTTAAAATTTCATTGAGGCTGCTGTCTCTACGTCAATATCATTTCCAGGGCTTAGTTCCACAAAAGCACTTTGAAGCTGGATTTAAACTCTTCATGGCCACAGACCCTGAAAATGCCGAGATCACCATGAACCAACTTTTCTAGTTGACCAACTGAAGAGTGCATAAACTGGCATTCAGTCAGTGCTCTGACTCTTCCATATCATGTTTTAAATTCATTTGTCTGCATTTGTTCAGTGATGTTCCTGTAGAATGGGAGTGAGAATAGAGAATGGGAATAGCATCCCATGGATGGTAGGACTCACTAGTACTTATTTCTTCACCTGGGGCAGGAAAACGCTGCATTGAATCCAGAAGCTGGAAAACCCGGGTGATGCAAGAGTTCTTGCTAATAGGAAACCAGCCCTCTTGAGGCTTGTAGCAAAAACAAAGTTTACTTTCGGATACACCACAACACAACTAGAAATAAAATCAGTTTTCAACCACTACTGATGCTGTGGGATCACAGAGATTTAGATCTGATTGCAGTCAGGCAGAATGTGGTGGTAATCGGTGAGTACAACTTTCTCTCCTCCACCTCTTGCCCAGTTATTCAGTTTGCTAGTAATTAGACATATAGTGCAGGCTTTGAATTGACTCATGGTGACTTCAGCATTTTGAGGGTCTGTGGCTTTGGCTCCAAACTGGAAATAAGAATTAGGAATGATAATGATGTGGAAAGTATTCACAAATAGGGTGTGCTTGTTGATAAAAGTCTGAGTAATGCCAGTTTTGCCAATGGCTCATGATAGAATCTGTTGATTGTTTCATAATTTATTTTATCTATGATCAACATTTTTTGAGATGCGATGGTGAGCATTTCTTACCCTTCTCTAACCTACTTTCAAAGCATCAAAAACCCCACCCTTCATTTTCTTTCTCCCCTCTCTATTTTGTTCGTTTTAAAATACTGTATATATTCTTGTTTCAGTATTTATTTCAGCCTCTTGCTTCGGATCCTGAACTGCAATTCATGGCAGGTTTCCAGATGGCAACCAGCTTGACAGTGGGTTGAAAGTATAGCCACATTGTCTTTCATCTCCACCCTCCCAAAAGCTTGAAGTCTGCTCTAAGGATCTTTGAACATCTTGAAGCACAGACTGAAAAGGATATCTAGCATTTTTTTTAAATCAGTGCTGGGATGACATGTCAGTTTCTTGCACAGTTCTAGGACTACAACTCCTGGCAGGAAAAGCTGTATTTTCAATGTGGAAAGCATCTACTTACTGCAGTCTCTCAAGTAAATTCCTGTGCTTTAGAAGAGAACTTGTAGGAGATGACCAGGCTGAGGCTGAGGGTGGGGTCAAATGTATCATCAGTTTGGAGTCCCTATGCCCCCAAAAGAGACCTGTCCAGCCCGTCTTGAAGTCCATTGACTCTTATCTGTCGCCAATTTGCCTTGACTGTTAGCAGGTCAGATTTTCGGGCATAGGTTGCCTGGAATAAATGTGCAGTGCTTTCTGAGCTCTATCCTGGCTCCTGGTTCCTTGTGCCTGACAGAACTTGTAATGCTCACAAGGATTGCAGCAATCAATATTATTTTAGCTTCTAATGGTATGTGGGAATGACTTTGGGAGATAGCAGGAAGAACTGGACAACTGTAAAAGGTGTCTCAGGTCACGAAAGGGGAGAGGAGCATGGGAAGCATTTTAGAAGGGACCCTCCTTGTTTCCCAGAGAGTCAAAGGAGAGCTGGGTTGAAATAGTTTTTTAAGTTTAGCATGATTCTATTAATGTAATCTTATAATAAATATAGAGTTACAGTTGTGATTTTTATCAAGGGCTAACAACCTCATAACATCAATAAACTTACAGGCTGGAATTGATGATTCTATGTCTATAAAGAGCAAACAGGTTTGGATCTTGGGATGGTTAATGCCATGAAAACAATGGTCTACATATATGGTCTTGGGTTCATGGCCTCCAGATATTTTCTCAGCATTCTAATCACCATTGGCCAAAATACTGTCTTGGGAAAAAAAAACCTGCAATCTTGCCTTTGCCAAGGCAGCAGCTTCAGACATGGTGACTGAACGATTGTTCTGATGGCTGTTACGAAAAGCAAACCTCACATTGGAATCTTATAAATCCACCAGCCAGTTTTGAACCCAAAACTTGAAGAAAGATATTCTAGAATTGGGAAAGATATAAAAAAAAAGGAGAGCAAGTGTGGCAAGTGGCTCAGGTGTTAAATTAGGACATGAGAGCTCCAAGTTACTTTTAGAAATGAAAGCTCACCAACAAATAATAAATGTGTCTAAAGGAAAATAGTACTTAGCAGCAATAGCACTTAGACTTATATACCGCTTCACAGTGCTTACAGCCCTCTAAACAATTTACAGAGTCAGCATATTCCCCCAACAATTCAGGTCCTCATTTTACCGATCTCGGAAGGATGAAAGGCTGAGTCAACCTTGAGCCTGGTGAGATTCGATCTGCCAAACTGCTGGAAGCCGGTGATCAGCAGAAGTAGCCTGCAGTCCTGCACTCTAACTACTGTGTCACTGCGGCTCTTAATAATAACAAATAAATAGTAAAAGGGCTACGAAATGATCAAGAAGTTAGAATAGCTGTTAGCAGGAAATATCACAGCATAAGTTTCTTAATTCAGAGGGGAGAAAATGATGGGAGACATGATAGACATGTTTCAAACCCTGGATGAAACTGGAAAGCAGAGGTTGTTTAGTAACAATCCTGGAATAGATGCTCTTTTACCAGATTCATCCCACTTCTTACTTTCTTATGATTCTTTTTGGGTGTTTCGAGAGAGACTTGAAAAACTGCCTTTGGGGATGTGTGGGAAACTTTTCCTGAGTGCTGTAGCCACATTGTGTTATGAGAGCACTTATGGACTGAATTATTTTGGTTTTCACCGTTTCTAATCATAATTTAATATATGACATTTTAGGCTACTCAAGAGTTTGGCATGCAGCAACATATAAACTAAGTAAAGTAAATGAATGAATATTTTTAAAAAATTGTAAAAGCTGAGATTTCATGTGTTGTTTGTTCTTACGTGAGTTCTCTTGAGTGGTTTTTTTTTTCTGTTTTAATTTTTGTAGTTTCATGTTCAAAACATGTTTTTTAAATTTGTTTTGGCATCTAAGACATCATGCAAAACCACGTGATAGTGCCTACTACCTTAAACGGTTGTTGAACCCTCTTCTAAGATAACATGTAAAGATTTGTTGCTTGTAAGAGAAGAGGATCTGTGGAATTGGAAGGGTTTCTTCTGTTCAGTTCAAGGAAGGAAGCACTTCAAGTAGTAGCTGTTCAGGAAAGAAAGCACTTCAGGAATCCCAGGCTGTTTCTCTGGAGTTCCTCAGATCTTCCCCTTTTGGAGAGCAGAGCAATATATGGCATATTATCTGTCCCAGGTCCCTGGAACTACCGTATTTTTCAGAGTATAAAACACACCCTTTTCTCCTCAAAAAAGGGGGTGAAAATCTAGTTGCATCTTATACACTGAATACAGCATTTTTGGCCTCCCGAAACCCTGCCCCCTTCACCAAAATGGCCATGCATAGCCTTTGGAGGCTTCCAGAGTGCTCCTGAGAGCTGGGGAGGGTGGAAATGAGCAAAAAACGGTGCGTTTTTTGCTCAATTTTGCCCCACCCAGACCCCAGGAGCACTCTATAAGCATCCTAAAGGCTATCCATGCCCTTTTTTTGGACAAAAAATGGGCCCGTTTTTTGCTCGTTTTTGCCCTCATCACCACCCAGGAGCACTGTACAAGCCTCCTAAAGGCTACTCATGCCCTTTTTTTTGGAAACAAAATGGGCCCGTTTTCGGGAGGTCTGCAGAGTGCAAAAACTTTTTTTTTAATTTGCCTCTTCAAAACCTTGGTGCGTCTTATACTCCATAAAATATGGTAGTCTTCTACCTCAGGTATGTCGAAGGATGGTATCTCATCACTTGTCAGTCCAGGCTGTTTGTGAACATGGAATGATTGGATTACCACCTTGTCTTCTTCCCTTGGTCTGACTGAACCCTCCCCTGGGAGTAAAGAAATCCATATTTGGAGTCCTTGATGTTCTCTGAGCTTTGTTGTTTTCCTGTAGGCAGCACCAAGGATGTTACCCAGTCAGCTAATGAAACATCTGCAGGCAAAGAACCAAACTCTGAGAGTACCAAAGTCTCCACAGTTCCACTCTGCAGCTACCTATATTCTCTCCTGCAGGAATCAATATTTGATGAGAATCTGCTGTTTTGGTTCTCTTTTTTACAGTGTGTTAAAACTAACCGATTCTGTACTGAAATAAAAATAATTCTATTTTAACAGGGACAGACTGGTATGTGAATGCAAAAATCTGTTCTTTTAATTGCACAGAAGGACAGCATTGGAATCAAACTGCCTTTGTAGAGAATAATACATATTTCTGTAAAATATATTTCACAGAATGTCACTTATATTATCTTTGATAAGTACATTGAAATCATACATATAGTTGATGGCTGTTGTTTTGTGCCATTTGTCATCTCTTAGTGACTACATATATATTTTCTCCAGAAGAGTACCCATATGCCTCTTCTTATTTTAATAATCCTAAAACTATTTGCAGTAACATTAAAAATACAGCAGGGTGAGGGTGAAGGTTTGTTCTCTGAGCTTGTGGGTTGGTTTCTGAATGTAACCAGAGAGAACACCGACCCTCAACCAATCCACGCAGCCTCCCCATCAGCAGTTCACTTCCCAATGACCCTGACCTGATGTAATCTCCTTATCACAAGACCCACTGATGACTCACACCTGACCCATTATAACACTTGACATACACATACATGAAGCCTATTCTGACCTAGGCTTCCCAAGAGCATGAAGCAAACTCCTCGTCCTGACAAAAACCCTTTTATTAATTTGCTGTGAATGCTGCTCATTCACATCCAGCAAAGTCTTTCAAGGGAGGATTTACAGTCACAGACCTTATCTGGCTTGGAGTGCTGGCAGCTGATATCTGCAAAACTTGGCAAGGGGTCTCAGAGAGTTGTGAATCGATTCAGCGAATTAATTGTCTCCTGCAACCTAAACTCCCCTTTCACTCCTCTTTTATTTCCTCTGGGAGGGGCCATTCATCATCCACCTGTGGCCTTACTCCCAAACTGACCCCTTTTCTTTAGCTGTTCCCTTCGTGACAACTCTGCGCATGCGCACACTGGGAACAAGCTCCAGCTGTTTGTCTGCCTCACTGATGTCTGACTGCCCCCCCCCCTCCAACACAAAGCCCTAATCAGAGCATTTTAGCAAACTGGGGGTAAATATAATTTTCTTTAAGGAAATGTACATATTAGATATTTTTTAAAAACATCATTTATTTTTTTCTGTTCAATTGTGTCTAATTCTTGGAGACTGCCTAGACAAGTTGTTGAAGTTTTCTTGGCAAGGTTTTTCAGAAGTGGTTGGAAGTCTCAAATAGATGATTTCATAGTGGGCCACTAGAGGTCAGTATAAGATCCTTCCACTTTAAACTAGCTGCCTTCCTTTAGTAAATAGTGCATTAAGAAGAATTAAAATCAGAGAACAAACCTCTAAGTGGAGTTTGTATTAGGCCAGTAGTTTACAATAGGAAATTTTGAATATGTTTTGGTGGATGAGTGTAATTAGCAGGGAAAATTTCTCCTGTGAAAATTACTGTCTCCAGAATTGATATTTGATTCTTAAGAATAATGAAATATTATTATGCAGGCTTTATTGTAGAGGACTGAATATATGATTGGCAGCACAAGAAAAATTATATTTTGTTTTGCAAATTTCTGTAGAAATAGACTACATGATTAAATTATAGTAACATTGCATAATTTTTAAATTTTGCATAATTTTGTTCCTTTCGCAATATGAGTCTGATTTCATTTAATTATGGGAAAGGATAAGAAACTGGACCATTGGTGCTTTTAAAAGCAAATATTATACATTTTATTTTAATCCAGCAGGGCAGTAGCTTTCCCTTTATGTGATGGGTGAATTTGTAAACACTGGCCAAATACAGGTAGTCCTTGACTTATGACCACAATAGAATTGTTCGGTTGGTAACACATTGTTGTTAAGTGAATTTGATTTTCCTTGTCACCAAAGGTGATCCCATGAGCCCAGGCAGTGATGGGTTGCAGGCAGTACGCCCCGGTACGGGCGTACTGGAGCCTGCCCGGAGCACCGGATACTGTTCTGGAGGGCCCATCTGCCTGCCCGAGCTCCTTACCTGTCTTTTAAGGCTTCCACCCTTCCACGCACGCACATGGCACATACAACGCCTACGTGATGCCCACTGAGCAACTGGATTGTCACGGAGGCTCTCGGAGGCGGTAAGGCGCATGCGTGCATGTGCGCGTCCATGTGGGTGTTGCCAGGCTCGTTCCAACCATACCAGTTGGAACGGGATCCGGAACCCACCACTGAGCCCAGGACACCGCAGTTGTCATAAACACATGCCAGTTTGCCAAGCATCTGAATGTCCTCTAAGTCAAGGACTACCTGCAATCTCACTTCTTAGTCAACTTTTGAGTTGGAAAGCTGTTTCAAAACAGAGATAGCAATCTAGCATTTAAGCCCCATTTTACATCCTGCCTTGCCACAGTTGCTAAGTGAATTACTGTAGTTGTTAAATTAGGTCCAACTGTTGTTAAGTGAATCTGGCTTCCCTATTGACTTTGCTGGCCAGAAGGTCACAAAAGGTGAATACATGACCCCAGGACACTGCAACCGTCATAAATATGAGTCAATAGCCAAGTGTCTGAATTTTCATCGCATATCCACTGGGATGCTTCAATGGTAAGTGTGAAAACTGGTCATAAGTCATTTTTTTCAGTGCCATTATAACTTTGAGCAGTCACCAAACGAACTGTTTAAGTTGAGGACTAGCTGTAGAGACAAGAGAAAAACAAAGGAAGAATGCAGAAGATGCAGAAAAAGAAAAGAAAAGGTAATGACCTGATTTTTTTTCAGTGTAGTGGAGTACAAGAAAAGTTATAGCTTCTATAACATTTTGCTTCACATTTCTATTATTTCAGATCATTTCTATAACAACAAAGTCAATTTAGTTGTCAAAATCTAAATTCAAAGTTTCATTTTCCATTTCAACAAAAGCAAATAAGTTCTCTTAATTAGGACAGTCAGTTTTGTCATATGTGCCAACTCCATCACTTTCGCCATCCATTTTTCCATTGTGGGTGAGGCTAGTCAAATGATTCTGAAATGGCACTATTAGGAGGGTGGGTGATTAACCAACGGGCAATAAGCTGTCCAAAGTTGCTTTTCAGAGTTGGCATTATATGTCAATGGAGATTCTCAGTCATCCAGGTCTCGGTTGTGCCAAAGGTGCTTTTTCAAAAGATAACTGGACTTTGGTTTTCTTTGAAGTCGTTTGCCTTTTCATCTAAGAAACTTCTTCAGTTCTGAACTTCTGTCACAAAGGAAGTCCAGTTGCCTCTTGAAAAAGCACAAAAATAGTTTGTTGCAAAAGCGACTGCCTGCGAAGGCTTCTGGATTGGAGCTGAAAGGCAAAAGCGGAAGCAGTATGCTCCGTCCCATATTTAGGTAGACTAGGTTGCCCTGATAGACCAATTTTACTGGGAAAACACTTAATCTCTCCCCTGGTATAGCCTATAAAGCAAGGAGAGCCCGTGGTTTAGAGGTTAATACATGTACCCAATATGCAAGTAGCCTGGGTTTGAATCCCAGAAAGGGTATGGCAAGCTGATGAGAGCTAAATAGCTTGAAATAGATCTGTACTAGTCTCCCTTTATTCCTTTGTCGGTAAAATATAAATTCAACACATTGATAGAGTTCCAAAATACTGTGTATGAACCAGTGAAACAGAGATGCCTTCAAGCATATACATAATGCAACGCGCCTGAAAACATCATGACCCAAGTGAGGCGGCTGATGTGGTGGCATCAGGCACTGGGATGCAAATATGGTTAGCATTCTTTTGGTGTCACTGAAGTTGGTTGTGGATGCCACTGATTGGACCCAATTCCTCCAATCCTATGCTAGCTGAAAATTCAGGGAGTTGAAGTCCATAAAAGCAGCTTAAAGTTGCCATGGTTAAGAAACACTCTTCTAGGCCAGCGATGACTAACCTTTTTTCGACCGAGTGACCAAAGCGCCCGTGCACATGCGTGAATGCGCATGTACGCACCCGAATCCCCAAAATGCAATGCGCACATGCCCCTGTGCATACACGTGCCCCCCACAGCGCTTCACCCCACACACATGCATGGGCACCCCCTGCATGCACCACATCCCTTTGCGCATGCGTGGCAGGGACCCAAAGACCAGCTGGCCGGTGGGTAGCGTGCACACATGCGTGGCAGAGCTAAACTCGTGCCATAGGTTTGCCATTACGGTTCTGGGCTATCCTTCTATTTCCAGTCTGGCTTACAGACATGTTGCTCTATGATCTTCAGTCGAAGTATTAACCATGGTCTAACCACCTTAGCTCTAGAAAAACTAGATAGATGACACTTACGTCAAAAAATAGAGTAGGGTGAGAATTATACAGAATTATACAGATCTTAAGATTTTCATTAAGGTGCTGATCAGCTGCACCTTATGTGAGTGGCCGTGAGCTATGATGTTATCTCTACAGGTAAACAATTCTCCCATTTCCAGCCCATAACTAAGAAGTAGCGGCAATCATATCCCGTACATATACAAAATTCAGCAATTTTCAAGTTTTAACAACTTACATTATGCTTCCACTAGAGGGGGATGCTCATGTTTCCTATTTCCCTAAGTCTCTTGAAGCTGTAACTGCTGCTTACTCGAGGTTGTGATTAGAATAGCTATGACCCTATACAAAGATATATAAAGCAGTCAGCAGGAAGCCGCTCTTTAATTTGAATCCTATAGGGATTTGAGACTTCTTCCTTGGTATATTTGGCGGTTATAGTCTAGCAGGCTGCTTGATCAAGATTGGCTGGTCTTTCCTGTAAATTGCAGAGTTACAGAATAAGAAATACATAATCCCACAACGTTGGCAATTATCGGCAACTTCCTTGCTGAGAGCAATTGTCTCTCTGTAGCAGAGAAAGCTTTTATGTGCCCAGCATAAACATCTTTGCATTGATTGGAAGCGGTAGAATGACTGTCTTGTATTGTTTAAAATAAAAATCAATGATGCATGGAGCAGGAGGGCCCTAAACGCAACATTAAATTGACTCGAGAAGATGTTACTCGCTGGTGGGGTGGAGGGAGAGGGAGGGGAATGCTATTCATTTAAGAGGTAAAGGAAATAGAGATGCTGGTTTTAAGTTCTGAAATCAGACCATCGATAGTTTGTATTTTCCACAGCTCGGAAGAGTGTAAGGTGCACTTTTATTGGGTTTCTTGAAAGAAAATAACTCTGGCTTTAAATTGTTTTATTGATGGGGGGGAAGGGTAAAGGTTGAGCCAGTAGCAAGGAAATTGTAATCCTTGAGGATTGTCAACCATGCAGTGAGGAAGAAGTCTTTTCCCTATTTAAATTGTAATCCCAACTCTCTTCATTTGTATCTTCCTAAACTAGGAACAAGTCTTGGGCCTCGCCGGGCTTCACTGATTGCCTTGGATTTTGCTGATATGATTATTGACCATTGTACGTGATTTACTGTGCCATGTGTTTATGAAGTGGTTGTTTTGTTTCCCCAATGTAAAGATCTGCACCTGGCTCACTGCATTGTATTGCATATACCAGGGGTGTCCAAACTTGGCAACTTTAAGACTTGTGGACTTCAACTCCCAGAATTCCCCAGCCAGCTGGCTAGGGAATTCTGGGAGTTGAAGTCCACAAGTCTTAAAGTTGCCAAGTTTGGACACCCCTGGCATATACCATGTTGTTCAATTTATGTCTGGGTGGTTGCCATCGAGGATTTGGACAGAATGCGTGGACGACTGCGACCCACCACATGTTTATTGGACCCGTGCCCCTCCTGGCTTGTACTGGCATCCTGGGAGGTTACACGAGACTGGCTCCTGGGCCTAGTGAATGCTTCGTTGAGCGAGGGGTCTCTCCCGGCCGCCTTGGAAGAGGCGGTGGTGAGACCCTTGCTCAAGAAGCCTTCCCTGGACCCTTTGGAGCTGGCCAATTATCGTCCTGTCTCCAACCTTCCCTTTTTGGCGAAGGTTGTAGAGAGTGTGGTGGCCTACCAGTTTCCACGTCATCTGGAGGAAAATGATTATCTAGACCCACGCCAGTCCGGCTTCCGCCCCGGTCACAGCACTGAGACGGCCTTGGTCGCGTTGGTGGATGATCTCTGGAGGGCCAGAGATAGAGGTTGTTCCTCTATCCTGGTCCTATTAGACCTCTCGGCGGCTTTTGATACCATCGACCATGGTATCCTGCTGCGCCGGCTGGAGGGGTTGGGGGTCCGGGGCACCGTTTTGCGGTGGTTCGGCTCCTACCTTTCTGGCCGGACGCAGCGTGTGTTGGCAGGAGAAGAGAGGTTGACCCTACGCCCCCTTACTTGTGGGGTGCCACAGGGGTCGGTCCTCTCGCCACTCCTGTTCAACACATATATGAAGCCGCTGGGTGAGATCATCCGTGGTTTCGGGGTGGGATACCACCTGTACGCTGATGATACTCAGCTGTACTTTTCCACCCCGAACCACCCCAACGAGGCCATCGAAGTGATGTCCCGGTGTGTGGAAGCCGTACGGATCTGGATGGATGACAACCGACTCAAGCTCAACCCCTCCAAGACGGAGTGGCTGTGGGTACCAGCTCCCCGGTTCAGCCAATTAACTCCATCATTGGCCATTGGGGGCATTCAACTTGCCCCCGTGGAGCGGGCGCGCAATTTGGGCGTCCTCCTGGATGCCCGGCTGTCCATGGATGACCATGTGACAGCTGTGGCAAGGGGGGCGTTCCACCAGGTTCGCCTGGTGCGCCAATTGCGCCCCCTACTGGACCGGGACGCCTTACGCACAGTCACTCATGCGCTGGTGACGTCTCGCTTGGACTACTGTAACGCTCTCTACATGGGGCTTCCCTTGAAATGCACCCGGAGGCTACAGTTGGTCCAGAACGCAGCCGCGCGGGTAATTATGGGGAGTACTAGGTACTCCCATGTGACACCGTTCCTGCGCGAGCTGCACTGGCTTCCTGTGGTCTATCGGGTGCGTTTCAAGGTTTTGATAACAATCTTTAAAGCGCTCCATGGCTCAGGACCTAGTTACTTGCGGGATCGTATTCTGCCCCATACATCCCTGCGACCAATCCGTTCACACAGAGAGGGCCTCCTCCAGGTGCCGTCCACTAGACAGTGTTGGGGGGCGGCGCCTAGGAGTAGAGCCTTCTCTGTGGCGGGCCCAGCCCTGTGGAATGACCTCCCTCCGGATATTAGGAATACCTCTGACCTCCGCTCCTTTCGTATTAAGCTTAAGACCCACCTATTCCAAGTAGCTGGCCTGGCTCAACTTTGATCTAACCATATCGCTCCTGACGGGTTTTTAATTGGGTATTTTAATTATATTTAATTATTTAGGGGTTTTTTAATCACTGTATTCTAATTGTTTTTTATTCATCAGCCGACCTCCTCCTTGTGTATGTCTCGGTATATGTCTCTGTTATATGTTTGTTTTGTCCACGTATTTATTTCATATGTTTCATTGTACGCCGCCCCGAGTCCTTCGGGAGAGGGTGCGGCTAAGAAATAAATATTTATTTATTTATTATTATTATCCTTGGGGTTGACAACCTTGTGCCTTAGTGTATTCTTAGGTTTGAAGTGCGTATGTATGTTATGTTGGCTGAAGATTCCCCTGAGCTTTTCCAATATGCCTCGAACCTACAGAATGACAACGTTGCTTCATTTATTGTTCTCGTCATTGCCTGTTATGGAGGAGCTCCCGTGGAGTCTTTTTTGAGATTTGATGATGGCCCACTTGGAACAGCCACACATTCGGAGAGCTTCCTTGATATGTTTTCATTCTTTTTCTTTCCCATCTTTGCTGGTAGGTAGGCTTTCAGCTTGGTGGTGTAAGGTTCGGATGACTTCCATTTCGTGCTCCGGTGGGTGTTGAAAATCAAAATGTAAATATTGATCTGTGTGAGTGGATTTTCTGTAAACTTCAATGTTAAGGCGTCTGTCTTCCTTAATGTGTACTGTACAGTCCAGGAAACCTAGACTATTTTTCTCAACATCTTCCCATGTGAATTTGAATTGATACGTTTGGTGAATGCTTCCAATTACTGTATTTTGATCTTGACCCAAGTATTATCCATGTGCATCTTGACAAAAAGCATCTTTGGAACAAACATGACCTGGATTACTGAGAATCCCCATAGACTTATCGCTGGGTGTCCTCCCTAAAGAACGTGTTTTGTATAAAACTCATAATTTCATGTAGCAAATTCTTCTATGGGTGAACATCTGAGGGATGCCAAGATCTGGATATTTAGCCTGATGCTGCCAGTGGTCAGCACCACTAGGTAGACCAGACCCCAAAAAATCAGTTCTCCCAGGAAGACTAGCGCTATACTTTATTGAGAAGGGTTATAATAGTGATGGCTAACCTTTTCAGGAGCGAGTGCCCAAAGAGTGCATGTGTGCACACAAATGCATGCCTAAACCCCCCAAATGCAGTGCATGCACTCACGTGCATTCACGTGTAGCCCCCCATACCCCCCAACCCCCATACATGTTCACACCCCTTGCCCCCACTCATGCACAGCAGAGATCCAAAAACCAGCTGGCCAGCAAGAGGCATGCCATAGGTTCGCCATCACGGGGCTATAATAACAGAATCTTGAAAATCTTATTAGGTTTCTTCTCCACTCTTTCTTATATCCTACCAAATCAGGGAGCCATTTGCCTCATCTACTTCCAAATATTATTTTGCTCCCCAAGTTGTAAAGTATGCTTCATCCTTTGTTTCCTAAGTGATGCTTCTTATTACTTTTTGTAAAGGTCCATGGACACTAATGTCTTCATAGAGTTGGTATTATCTGTTAGCCCTGTTATAGTCACTGGTGTTTGGTTATCTTCCCCCCACCCTCTGGATAGCCTCTACTCACTTTACTTACACACTCACTTTACACACTCAAACAATTTGTGCTTGATGCAATTTAGTGTTGCACAAATATTTGAAAGGGATGCTTCATGCAACATGCCAGTATTGACCCAGTGCTATTCCTCAAACATTAAAGCAGTCATGTGCTCTGTTTTATGGACATGACTGGCTTGGCTTGTGGAAAAACCCTCCCCAGTTGTCTATACTATATGTATGTGTGTCTGTGCGCTTAGACCAGACTTCTACTGCAATACTGCAATGAAGAGGCGGTGCAATTCTGGGACATACATGGACCACTAGGAACAGCCTTTGAAGAAGCTTTTGAACCTTCCTAAAGATCTATATTCCCTCTCTAACCCTTTGAAAAAAAGCTTTGCTCATATTGATACCAATGTGTTTGTGTGTGTGTCGGTGGGTTCCTGATCCCGGTGCAAATGGTACGGTGCAACGGGGCCCAGCGTCCACCACATGAATGTGTGCAGCTCGTGCGCACACACCCGCAGTGCACACATGCGTCCTTACCTCTTGCGACGCCTCCATGAGCCTCCACGATGCTCCAGCTGCTTGGCGGAGTGTTGTGCAGGCGCTGTGCTCTCCGTGTGTGGAAGCGCTGAAGAGCTCAAATACAGGTAAGGAGCTTGGGCAGGCGGGTGGGCAGGTAAGGAGCTTGGGCAGGCGGGTGGGCAGGCCCTCCGGAGCTCCGTACTGGAACGGTACCCAGTGCTCCGGGCAGGCACCGGTATGCCCGTATTGTGGCATACCGCCTGTAACCCACCACTGGTGTGTGTGTATCTTCAACACTTTGAAAGAAACTTTGTTTATGTTGATACCCTGCAGTATATTTCTTTTCTTTTGGAAAGGAACATGTGATTGCCTCTGAAGGTTGGAATGTTTCAATAGAAACTTTCGTATGCCAAATACATACTTTTTGGGAAGTAAGTTCCATTGAAAGCTAATAGAAATATGCGTTCTACTCATGGAGAATGGAGCAGAATCACCTGAAATGTAGCTCAGAATGCTGAAGACTATACAGAAATAGAGAATTCCGAAGAGATTATAGAATCACCGGCTTCTGTTATATCGTTTCTTTCTTCTGTTTTATAGTTCTCCAACTGTCTCTTCCTGCTCCTCATCTTAAAACCTCAAGGTTTTAGGATGAGAAGGATAAAGGCAAACGGATAAAGGAGAATTAAATTCCTGTACACCTATCAAGGAAATTGTTCTTCATTAATGAATTGAATGAGTGAGTGGAATTCTCATCCAGGTTTATTTTTATACTTTTCATTTTGAATTGTCTTCTGGGACCAGTTGAAACCACCTACATTTGTGTCAAAGGGCCTCTTGGTGCTAATGTATATGTCAACCATTAACTAAATAGTAAAATCTGCCTCTTTTCTCTGTTACTGCTTTCAAATGTCAAGCTGTTATTGTTTAAAAAATCTTTATGGCAATTGTCTCATGAATCTTTGCCCTTTTCACTATTGAGCTTATTATTATTACTTTAAAAAAAAAATCAAACATCCTTTCACGAAAGCCATGGTTACCCAGGTAACATCATTCTGTTTCCCGTTTAACAGAAGAGTTAGAATTTCATAGGTTCAGTTCACTTGTCAACCCATCTGAGCCCAGAAAAAGCAGCGAGTTTGCCTTCAAAGCACTATAAAAAGGTCTGTTGCCAAGGTGCATCTGTAAGATTAAATGAATGTCTTGTGGATTGATTTCCTATTCGTTCTTATGAAGGTATTGAAGGCTCACTCTGGCCTTCCTCCAAAAGAGACAGATGTGTTGTATAAACGGTTGCATTTATCTTTCCTTGCTTTCTGAAATTTGAAAGAAAGCCAAATCCCTCGGTGAACATGCCAGTTTTTTTTTCCCTTATTAATTTCAGTAGTTAAAAGCTGGCCAAAGAAGTATAACTCCCACAGTCTGTATGATTTTGTTTATGTATTTTTACTTCTATGCTCAACTTGTTCCTTCAGAGAAAGTTCCCATGTCGTCTTCTTTTCAGGCAGCTTACTTAGGAGCTGACTTACTGTGGTTTCAGCATCTAGATTTTTTTTATGTAACCTGAAGAAGATAACATGGTGAGCTGATGAAGCCTCTGACGGCGAACCATTAAGTAGGTTCTTGCTTACTGTATCTGCATGCTGGTTGCTCTCTCAGCCATTCGGGGTTAATATTTGGTCTCAGCATCTTTTTGTAAAGGACGTTAGAAGCAGTGGCTTGACATTTGTAATGGAACACATGCTTGCACACACAGGTAGGGATGTGGTAGGTTGGCTCCTCTGATTCCCTCAAGCAGTGTTTCTAAGCCCACCTCCATAATAACCACAGTGACACTTTAACAAAATAACAGAGTTAAAAATAACCTTGGAGGTCTTCTAGTCTAACCCCCTGCAAAAGCAGGAGACCCTGTACCCATGATGGCACGTATGTCAGAGGTGGCATGCAGAGCTCTCTCTGGGCATGTGCACTGTACCAGCTGGTAGTGAGCATGCGCACCAGCCAGCTGCTCTCTTCCGGGTTCTGGTTCTCTGGCGCACATGTGCTTGCGCTCCAGTTTTGGCAGTCGGTGCTGAAAAGGTTAACCATCACTGCCCTATACCAGTGATGGCAAACCTATGGCACATGTGCCACAGGTGGCACGCGGAGCCATTTGTCATGCGCGCGCTGGCCAACTGAGTTCACCATTTTTAAAAGCCATTTTTTGCCCTCCCCAGGCTCCAGAGCCTGGGAAGGCGAAAAGAGCCTCCCCCGCCCCCCGGAGGCCCTCCGGAGGCTTCAGGGACCATCCGGAGGCTTCCCTGAAGCCTTCGGAGCGCTTAAAACGACCCTCCGAGCAAACCGGAAATGACTTCCGGTTTGCTCGGAGGGTTGTTTTAAGCGTTCCGGAGGCTTCAGGGACCGTCCGGAGGCTTCCCTGACGCCTTCGGAGCACTCAAAACGACCCTCCGAGCAAACCGGAAGTGACTTCCGGTTTGCTCGGAGGGTTGTTTTAAGCGTTCTGGAGGCTTCAGGGACCGTCCGGAGGTTTCCCTGACGCCTTCGGAGCACTCAAAACGACCCTCCGAGAAAACCGGAAGTGACTTCCGGTTTGCTCGGAGGGTCGTTTTAAGCGTTCCGGAGGCTTCAGGGACAGTCTGGAGGCTTCCCTGATGCCTTCGGAGCACTCAAAACGACCCTCCGAGAAAACTAGAAGTGACTTCCAGTTTGCACGGAGGGTCGTTTTAAGCGTTCCGAAGGCTTCAGGGAAGCCTCCGGACAGTCCATGAAGCCTCTAGAGGGCCTCCGG
This sequence comes from Natrix helvetica, assembly GCF_964273705.1. Classification (NCBI taxonomy): domain Eukaryota; kingdom Metazoa; phylum Chordata; class Lepidosauria; order Squamata; family Natricidae; genus Natrix; species Natrix helvetica. The sequence goes on from NC_138548.1 coordinate 33,149,789, forward strand.
GTTGGCGGGGAGGCTCTTTTCGCCCTCCCCAGGCTCCTATAAAGCCTCTGGAGCCTGGGGAGGGCGAAAAAAGCCTCCCCCGCCCCCCCGGAGGCCCTCTGGATGCTTCATGGACTGTCCGGAGGCTTCCCTGAAGCCTTCGGAACGCTTAAAACGACCCTCCGAGAAAACCGGAAGTGACTTCCGGTTTGCTCGGAGGGTCGTTTTAAGCGTTCCGGAGGCTTCAGGGACCGTCCGGAGGCTTCCCTGACGCCTTCGGAGCACTCAAAACGACCCTCCGAGAAAACCGGAAGTGACTTCCGGTTTGCTCGGAGGGTCGTTTTAAGCGTTCCGGAGGCTTCAGGGACCGTCCGGAGGCTTCCCTGACGCCTTTGGAACGCTTAAAACAACCCTCCAAGAAAGCCAGAAGTGACTTCCAGTTTGCACGGAGGGTCGTTTTAAGCGTTCCGAAGGCTTCAGGGAAGCCTCTGGACAGTCCATGAAGCCTCCAGAGGGCCTCCGGGGGGGGCGGGGGAGGCTCATTTCGCCCTCCCCAGGCTCCTATAAAGCTTCTGGAGCCTGGGGAGGGCGAAAAAAGCATGTAAAAATGGGGGGGGGGGTCATGCCTTTTGTGCGCGCATGCACACGGGGGGGTCGTGCATTGCATTATGGGTGCGGCACTCCCACACTTGACCCCCCTGCGCTCCCCCCACCTGTGGCACGCGAGCCAAAAAATGTTCGCCATCGCTGCCCTATACCTTTCCAGACCAGTGGCTGTCCAGCCTCGTAAAAGCCTCCAGTGATGGGGCACCTACAACTCTGAAGGCAAGCCGTTCCACTGGTTAATTGTCCTCACTCTTAGGAAGTTTCTCCTTAGTTCTAGGTTGATTCTTTCCTTGACTAGTTTCCATTAATTGATTCTTGCCTTGCCTTCTGGTGCTTAGGAAAATAGGTTGACCCTCTCTTCTTTGGGGCAGCCCCTCAAATATTACAACACAACTATCATGTCACTCCTAGCCCTTCTTCTCACTAGACTAGATAAACCCAATTCCTGCAACTGTTCTTCTTATGTTTTAGCCTCCAGCCCCTAATCAGTTGTGAGGGAGGATTTGTTTGGGCAGTAATATCATCTTTGTAGAGAACATGCCCCTTTGTATCATTATTCTAGTGGGACGTCGTGGCTCAATGGCTAAAACGCTGAGCTTGTCGATCAGAAGGTCGGCAGTTCAGTGGTTCGAATCCCTAGTGCCGCGTAACAGCTCCCGTTACTTGTCCCAGCTTCTTCTAGTTCGAAAGCACGTAAAAATGCAAGTAGAAAAATAGGGATCACTTTGGTGGGAAGGTAACAGCGCTCTTTGCACCTTTGGCATTTAGTCATGCCAGCCACATGACCATGGAGACGTCTCCGAACAGGCTGGCTCTTCGGCTTAGAACCAACGATGAGCACCACCCGTAGAACTGGAAATGATTAGCACACGTGTGCAGGGGAACCTTTACCTTACCATTATTCTAGAGCAGTGGTTCTCAACCTGTGGGTCGGGACCCATTTGGGGGTCGAACAACCCTTTCACAGGGGTCGCCTAAGTCCATCAGAAAACACATATTTTCGATGGTCTTAGGAACTGAGACACCAGTTTTATGGTTGGGGGCCACCACAACATGAGGAACTGTATTAAAGGGTCGCGGCATTGGGAAGGTTGAGAACCACTAGAGGAAGGGAATGGGAAAAATTCCCATATTGTAGACCTGTGTTTGGGGAATTCTGGGAGTTGGAGTCCACGTATCCTAAAGTTGCTAAGATGGACAAACTCCACTCTAGATTTTCTTTCTGAAGCTAACAGGAAGGCTGAGATGTGCGTAGCTTCTTTTCATTATGAGACTGCTGCTTTCATACTGCAAAGTAAGATTGGAAGTTAATTGAAAATGGAAGGCTGTGGGAGAAAAGGAAATGAAAATCTCATGATTCATGTACACTTTAACCTTACAGGAGTGAAAACATGTCTAAATATACTCATAATAAAGATAAAACAAAGACTAAGAATGCCAAGAAATAGCCCAAATTAACCCATACTTATTTCAATTTTTTAAAAAAGATCTTAATTCTCATGTAGCTCTGCCTTCCCTCAGATGCCTATTTTCTTCTGGTTCTCCAACTCTTGTCTATCGTGGACTTCTGACTGGATAGAAATCAATATGAAAAGCTAGCTAGCTGGTTATGATAGAAGGGAAAAGAACAAATACCAAAATTGAGCACCTCTCCTAATTTTAAAGCTCACCTGAAAGAGAGGAATGCCTTAGTGCAGTGATGGCGAACCGTTTTTGGCTCGTGTGCCACAAGTGGGGGGAGCGCAGGGGGGTCGAGTGCGGGCGTGCCGCACCCATAATGCAACGCGCGAACCCCCCCAGTGCACATGCGCGCACAATGCGCGACCCCCCCATTTTTACATTTGTTTTGCCCTCCCCAGGCTCCAGGGGCTTTATAGGAGCCTGGGGAGGGTGAAAAGAGCCTCCCCTGACCCCCCGGAGGCCCCCCGGAGGCTTCAGGGACTGTCCGGAGGCTTCCCTGAAGCCTTCGGAGCGCTTAAAACCACCTTCCGAGCAAACCGGAAGTGACTTCCGGGTTGCTCGGAGGGTCGTTTTAAGCGCTCCAAAGGCATCAGGGAAGCCTCGGACGGTCCCTGAAGCCTTCGGAGCACTTAAAACCACCCTCCGAGCAAACCGGAAGTGACTTCCGGGTTGCTCGGAGGGTCGTTTTAAGCGCTCCAAAGGCATCAGGGAAGCCTCGGACGGTCCCTGAAGCCTTCGGAGCGCTTAAAACCACCCTCCGAGCAAACCGGAAGTGACTTCCGGGTTGCTCGGAGGGTCGTTTTAAGCGCTCCAAAGGCATCAGGGAAGCCTCGGACGGTCCCTGAAGCCTTCGGAGCGCTTAAAACCACCCTCCGAGCAAACCGGAAGTGACTTCCGGGTTGCTCGGAGGGTCGTTTTAAGCGCTCCGAAGGCATCAGGGAACCCTCGGTCCCTGAAGCCTTCGGAGCGCTTAAAACCACCCTCCGAGCAAACCGGAAGTGACTTCCGGTTTACTCGGAGGGTCGTTTTAAGCGCTCCGAAGGCATCAGGGAAGCCTCGGACGGTCCCTGAAGCCTTCAGAACGCTTAAAATGACCCTCCGAGCAACCCTGAACTTCCGGTTTGCTTGGAGGGTGGTTTTAAGCGTTCCGAAGGCTTCAAGGACGGTCCCTGAAGCCTCCAGGGGCGCGGGGGAGGCTCTTTTCGCCCTCCCCAGGCTCCTATAAAGCGTCTGGAGCCTGGGGAAGGCGAAAAATAGCTTTTAAAAAGGTGAACTCAGCTGGCCATCGCGCGCATGCGCGCTGGCCAGCTGACAGGGCAGCGCCTCGCGTGCCCTGACAAATGGCTCCGCGTGCCACTTGTGGCACACGTGCCATAGGTTCGCCATCACGGCCTTAGTGGTTCTGATTAGTCACTCGTGTTGAGTTTCCTGAGCTTTGCTTCTGCTCCACCAGCTAGAGTGGCAAATTTAGTTTTGATTAACTCTTGAGGTACCTTCTTTCCCTTTAATATATTCTCCTTGTCACGTAATAATAATAATAATAATAATAATAATAATAATAATAATAATAATAATAATAATAATAATAATAATAATAATAATAATAATTTTATTTGATTAGCCGCAACCCTCTCCCGAAGGACTCGGGGCGGCGTACAATCAAACAGATAAAAAATACACATAAGACAAACATATATACAAAAGAACAGAGACATATACATATGTGCATGGAGGAGGATGGACTTAAGTGAAAGACAGTTAAAAATACAATTTAAAATCCCCTAATAAAATTACCAAATTAAAAAAACCCATCAGGAGCGTTACTAAGTTATGGTCGAGCCAGGCCAGCTATTTGGAAAAGGTGGGTCTTGAGCTTGACACGGAAGGAGCGGAGGTCAGTAGTAGTCCTAATATCCGGGGGGAGGTCATTCCACAGGGCTGGGCCCGCCACAGAGAAGGCTCTGCTCCTAGGCGCCGCCCCATGGCACTGTCTGGTAGACGGCACCTGGAGAAGTCCCTCTCTGTGCGAGCGGATGGGTCGTAGGGATGTATGGGGCAGAATACGATCCCGCAGGTAACTAGGTCCTGAGCCATGGAGCGCTTTAAAGATCGTAATCAAAACCTTGAAACGCAGTCGATAGACCACAGGAAGCCAGTGCAGCTCGCGCAGGAGAGGTGTTATATGGGAGTATCTCGTACTCCCCATAATCACCCGCGCTGCCGCATTCTGGACCAACTGCAGTCTCCGAGTGCATTTCAAGGGAAGCCCCATGTAGAGAGCGTTACAGTAGTCCAGGCGAGACGTCACCAGCGCATGGGTGACTGTGCGTAAGGCGTCCCGGTCCAATAGGGGGCGCAATTGGCGCACCAGGCGAACCTGGTGGAACGCCCCCCTGGCCACGGCTGTCACATGTTCATCCATGGACAGCCTGGCATCCAGGAGGACGCCCAAATTGCGCACCCGCTCCACGGGGGCAAGTTGAATGCCCCCAATGGCCAGAGATGGAATTATCTGGTTGAACCGGGGGGCCGGAACCCACAGCCACTCCGTCTTGGAAGGGTTGAGCCTGAGTCGGTTGTCATCCATCCAGACCCGTACGGCTTCCACACACCGGGACATCACTTCGATGGCCTCGTTGGGGTGGTTCGGGGTGGAAATGTACAGCTGAGTATCATCAGCGTACAGATGATATCCCACCCCGAAACCACGGATGATCTCACCCAGCGGCTTCATGTATGTGTTGAACAGGAGCGGCGAGAGGACCGACCCCTGTGGCACCGCACAAGTAAGGGGGCTTAGGGTCGACCTCTGCCCCCCTGCCAACACACGTTGCGTCCGGCCGGAGAGGTAGGAGCCGAACCACCGCAAAACGGTGCCCCGGACCCCCAACCCCTCCAGTCGGTGCAACAGGATACCATGGTCGATGGTATCAAAAGCCGCCGAGAGGTCTAATAGGACCAGGATAGAGGAGCAACCCCTATCTCTGGCCCTCCAGAGATCGTCAATAAATAAAACACAGAAAAAAAGCAGTGATTCTTGTATTGATCTAAGGGCATTCTATTATTGCTGTCAACTATTAGGGATCTGAAATATACTTATGCATGTGGAAGGCATGGAAGGCTGAAGCAAAGAAGGCATGATACAATAAATGCAGACATGAAAAATGTCCGACCTGAATGCTGCATTTGCTCATGCAAGATGGTGCTTTGTTGACCCAAAAAGCAGACCCTGCCCCTGTGGGGAAAATGCTATGATGATGACAATGATGATGAAATAATTACTTACGTGTGTAATGATGAGTGAAGCTTGAAATCATTTCCCCTTGAATCTTATGTTCCATTTTGATTTCTTTCACACTTGCTGTTTTCAAATGGAATTAATCTATCTGAAAACCATATTTCTGTAGTTGAACATCCAGGATTTTCACTTTCTTCCTTTATTCTGGTTTTGGATTAACCCTGATGCCCTATGTAGCTGATAAACCAAAAAATCAAGAACCACATGGATATCACAAGCATTTTTAAAGCTAGTCTTGGCTACAACTAAAAACTCTTAAGGGTAAATTCTCAGCCACAATTACAGTGAATTAATTAAGGCAAGTTCTTTTTTTAATTTCCCATGGCTCCCAAATCTGGACTATGTTGCCTCTTTTCACATAAACTACATTCTTCTGATCCTTTCTGATAGTTTTTCTTATGTAAGCAAAGAGCAAAGGGGAAGAACTCAAGACACAAGTGTGGTACTGCCTGTAAGCTAATAGCGACATCATGGGACAACATCAAGTCCCAGTTATTACAGTATTCATTAATGCATTTGCTAATCATAGTTCCCAAAGTTCCATTAAACTTTTCAGCAAGGCCATTTGTCTCATGATTCTAAGTGACAGATACTAGATACCCAACCCCTTGTTCAACCTATATCTTTGTCATTATTCCTGACAGTGAAATATGTGCCAGCATCTATAGGAACCTCAGTTGGCTAGCCTGTTTCAGAACTCTGAAGAGCTGACTTACAGGTTTGGCAATATTTAATTCAAGGCCTCTTCCTCTGACCACAATTCCCTCCTTCCCATACAAATCTTTTTAAATCAATAAATCCTGAAATCAGCAGTTCATTTTTATCCATTTTCAGCAAAAAGTCTATAAAGGATTTCCAGGTTTTTTTTTTATAAAAGTAATTGTAGTTCTCTCCTTGATCAAACCAGTCAATTTAACCATTTCTGCAAACTCAGCCATCTTCACAATCCTTTCTCCCATTACTGTTATTTCTGCAGACATCCATCTTTGGGCTTATAATATCCTCTCTGCAGTTGCCATACATAAAACCGATCTTTGCATCACCACATTTTGTATTTCTATCCAGTATGTTTTTGCTTTTTCACAAGCCTATAAATGTCCCTTGATGTTTTGCAATTTTCAACTTTAGTGATTAGAAGCACCTTTATATATCAACCATTTAAAACAAGTTTTCTTTTAAATTGCGAGACAATGTGAATTTCAGATTTGTTAACCACATTAATCTGAGACAGATTTGGACTTCAGGAATGTACTTGCTACCTACATGTTTTGTGTTCATAAACCCACGTTTTCTGTTCAAAATAATGCACTTCTCTACCTCTCACAAAATTTGTAGATTGTTCAGGTGTATTTATATATCTCCTTTGATATTACATGATGCTACATGTGATTAGTTTAATACTGAAGGGTAGAAAATGGATACGATTATGAAAGCAAATAGCTTTCCCCATTGTATGCAATATTTCAAGCAAATAAGCTCAAAGTTGCATTTGAACAGTGGTGGAGGAAGTTGTAGCATCATATTGAGGGTTTCCTTTCACGTTGAAGAGTGTGATAGGATGCACGTTTTAGTTTAAATTGTCTTGTCTGGTTTTGGCATTTTGAGGGGGACTGGGGTTTCTGGGATTCACATGCTTCTAGCTTTCCGCCATCTTGAACCTGAAGAGTGAGCCTTGCTTCTAAATTGCCCCACTCAGAAAAATTTTGTGACTAAGAAAGATTTGTAAGAAGGTAAAGTCTGTTGTGAAATGTTGTAAGTCCCCCCTCCCCCCGCAGGTTCTCTCTTAAATATAGATACAATAATACAATAATACAATAGTAGAGTTGGAAGGGACCTTGGAGGTCTTCTAGTCCAACCCCCTGCCTAGGCAGGAAACCCTATACCGTTTCAGACAAATAGCTATCCAACATCTTCTTAAAGACTTCCAGTGTTGGGGCATTCACAACTTCTGGAGGCAAGCTGTTCCACTGATTAATTGTTCTCACTGTCAGGAAATTTCTCCTCAGTTCTAATTTGCTTCTCTCCTTGATTAGTTTCCACCCATTGTTCTTGTTCTACCCTCAGGTGCTTTGGAGAATAGTTTGACTCCCTCTTCTTTGTGGCAACCTCTGAGATATTGGAATAATGCTATCATGTCTCCCCTAGTCCTTCTTTCTCTTAAGCTAAACATACCCAGTTCCTGCAACCGTTCTTCATATGTTTTAGTCTCCAGTCCCCTAATCATCTTTGTTGCTCTTCTCTGCACTCTTTCTAGAGTCTCCACATCTTTTTTACATCGTGGCGACCAGAACTGAATGCAGTATTCCAAGTGTGGCCTTACCAAGGCATTATAAAGTGGTATTAACACTTCACGTGATCTTGATTCTATCCCTCTGTTGATGCAGCCTAGAACTGTGTTGGCTTTTTTGGCAGCTGCTGCACACTGCTGGCTCATATTTAAATGGTTGTCCACTAGGACTCCAAGATCCCTTTCACAGTTACTACTACTGAGTAAGGTATCACCTATACTGTACCTGTGCATTCCGTTTTTGTTGCCTAAATGTAGAACCTTACTCTTTTCACCATTGAATTTCATTTTATTAGATAGTGCCCAATGTTCAAGTTTGTCAAGATCCTTCTGTATCTTAAGCCTATCTTCTGGAGTGTTGGCTATTCCTGCCAGCTTGGTATCATCTGCAAATTTGATGAGTTCCCCATTTATTCCCTCATCCAAATCATTGATGAAGATGTTGAAGAGTACTGGGCCTAAAACAGAGCCTTGGGGTACTCCACTGCATACTTCCCTCCATGTAGATGCAGTTCCATTGAGAACTACACGTTGAGTGCGGTTGGTCAGCCAGTTACCAATCCATCTGGTGGTGATGCTGTCTAACCCACATTCTTCTACTTTATCTAGTAGTAGGTTATGGTCTACCTTATCAAAAGCCTTACTGAAGTCCAAGTAAACTATATCAACGGCATTCCTCTGGTCCACTAATTTTGTCACATTATCAAAGAATGCAATAAGATTAGTCTGGCATGATCTGTTTTTGACAAATCCATGTTGGCTTTTGGCTATTACTTTGTTTGCTTCTAGGTGTTCGCAAATTCGTTGCTTGATTATTTTTTCCAGAATCTTTCCTGGTATTGAGGTTAGGCTGATAGGTCTGTAGTTTCCTGGATCTAGTTTTTTCCCTTTTTTGAAGATGGGAACCACATCAGCTCTTTTCCAGTCCTCTGGTAGTTCCCCGGTGTTCCAGGATCTCTGAAAGATATAATTCAGTGGTTCTGAGATCTCGTCTGCTAGTTCCTTCAGAACCCTGGGGTGTAATCCATCCGGTCCTGGTGATTTGAACTCATCTAGGGTAGACAGGTGCTCACTTACCATTTTCTTCCCTATTTCAATTTGTGTTCCTAATTTTGTGGTGCTGCTTTTGATAGGTTGGACTGTTTTATCCCTTTGTGTAAAGACAGATGCAAAACATGAGTTAAATAGTTCTGCTTTCTCCCTGTTGCTTGTCACCTTCTTGCCACTTTCTCCTAGCAATGGACCAATTGTTTCCTTAACTTTTTTCTTGTTTTTAACATGTTGGAAGAAGCTTTTTTTGTTAATTTTTACTTTTGTAGCAAGCCTTTCTTCATTGTGAGCCTTAGCTTTCCTCACTTCATCTTTACAGGCTCGGGCTATTTGCTGATATTCTGCCTTAGTTATGTCCCCCTCCTTCCACTTTTTATACTTACTTTTTTTGTCTTTCAGTTTGTCAGATAGCTGTTTATGCAGCCATGCTGGTTTCTTTTGGGAGCTGTTATTTTTCTTCTTCATTGGTATTGTGTTAGACTGGGCTTTTGTAATCTCATTTTTCAAAATTTCCCAAGCTTCTTGAGTTGTTTTCCCCTCGAGGATTCTCATCCATGGAATTTTTCCCAAGCTCTAAGTTTATTGAAATTAGCTTTCTTAAAGTCCAAGACTCTAGTTTGACTTTGTTCTACTACTTGTGTTTGGATAATGTTGAATTCCAATATTGCATGGTCACTTGCCCCCAGGGTTCCTATGGCTTCAACATCTTCTATCATTTCCTCTCTGTTAGTGAGAATTAAGTCCAGTATGGCTGATCCCCTTGTTTCCTTCTCTACTTTTTGGAAAACAAAGTTGTCTGCTAGGTTTGTTAGGAACCTGTTGGATCTACCACTTGGTGCAGAGTTTGTTTCCCAGTTGATGTCAGGGTAGTTAAAATTTCCCATTACTATTGTGGTGTGCTTCCTACATACCTTAGTTAGCTGACTAGCAAAAAGTTCATCTTCTTCCTCTGCTTGGTTGGGTGGCCTGTAGTATAGACCTATGGCAATGTCATTTCCCCCACAACCTTTAATATTGACCCAAATGCATTCAAGATAGTTCTCATTATTGTTGTGCTCTATTTCTGTAGAGACGTAGTTATTTCTTATATATAGATAGACCAGATGTCTTTTGTAAGTGATACTCGTGGGAGGAAAAGAAACTAAATCTTTGCAAAAGTAATTTAGCCTTTTCCTGTTATTGTAAAGACAGCAGCCAGACTGGGTATGCTCTGTCCATTAACCAATCGGACTGAGTCTACACTTACGATGTCATCGGGGCCTTGTCGCTCCTCCCCAGTTTTCAGACTCAGTCCAACCTGGACTGGCTGTGAGAATTGATCTCTCCTCCAAATTATTTAATTATATCTTTAATTGGTGATTTTTTTCCCAAAAAAATTGTTCCTTTAAATTGGTTTCTTAAATAATCCTTTATTCTACAAATTGGAGGGAAATTCGAAACTGATCTCTGGCTGCCTCTCCTCAGCCGTCTGATTGCCTGTGGCCACGAGTTCGCTCAGGAAGCCTGCCTTGCAATCAGATTGGCCAGCTCACGAGCTACGGCTCCACGGCTGTTTCCCCGCGGTGCTCCTTGATTCTGGGCACTCGGACGCACGACCAGCCGTTTCGTGCGCAGTGGTTCCGGACAAGTCCGGTGGCCATTCTACAGATCGCCTGGCCACACTTAGTATCGGTGGCCATTTTGCGGGTCAGAAAAGCCCGCGAGGATAGCGGTGGCCATTTTGAGGCTCAGAAAAGCCTCGGAAAAGAGAAAAAAATCTCAGCCATTTTGGACGCTTTAAAAAAGGCGCGAACTCTACAGCAGCCATTTGGAGTGCCCAGCAATGCGGGATCACCCCAGGTGGACCGGATCAGGAGTGCTTGGCCAGCAAACGGGTGAGACTGTTGCCTATCTTATTGGGGTACTGATTTATGTTTGGGGAAATGGCTGATCCAGCTATGGATACGAATGCAGGACTAGAGGAGGCAGGGCCATCAGGGGCAAAGAACAGCAGGAAGAGGCAAGCCAAAGAGGCCCCTTCCTCAGGAGTAAACCCCAAGGTCTCTAAAGCGACTACCAGGGCAGAAGAGCGCAGGTAGAAGGCCCTCGAGAAAGAATTTCAGAGGGCCCAAAAACAACAACATATTCTAACTGCCCAGCCCTCTCTCCCTCCCTCCGAGGATCACCAAGTGACGTCCCCAGCTCCATCTGTCTTGCCTCCCATGGGCCCTGACCTCCCACCTCCTGGCCTATTCAGAAGGGGAATTGTCTCCTTCGGAGTCCTCGTCTTCGATGGAACCTGACAACAGAGGCAATTTCTTTGCTGTCCCTCTCAATAGGGAGTACACCTTTGACCAGGTTTCCCTCCTGGTTACACATGGCTCTGGGCCCCCCCTCACCATGTACACCTCTCCTGCTGATACGGCAACCATCATTGCTGAAACCATTAAACAGGTCATGGCTGCTGGCCTACAACAGCAACCCCAACCTGCTCCATCACATGGCCTTCTGCTGCGGCTCAGCAACCTGATCCCTCTGCCTCTACTTCTCAGGCCTCAATTGGCGGGGACCAAGATAACTTGTGGGACTTAGGCCTGTCTGATGACGAGGTGGTCACCCCAGATACCCCTGCCTTTATCGGATTATTCGAAACTGATTGTTTCAAGTCTCTTCTTCTTAAGGCCATTAAAGCTGCTAACTTACCATCTTCTGCTTCAGCTTCTACTTCACAGGATAAATCGGCAGAACTGGCTTCAACTGAGGGCCCCAGTACCCCATTCACCGAACCGACGGTGGAAAAAAAGGTGATCCCTGTTCCCAAGATATTCCTGAACGTCATCCAGAAGCAGTGGGAGCCTCCAGGCACGAGCCCACAGCCGACCAACCTTGACAAACGTCTCTACAACATTGCACCAGACCTCACCAACTTCTTCGAGACTCCCCCAGTGGACGCACTGGTTGCAGCCCTGTCTTCACCTATTGTGGTCTCTGGAGCCCCTGAGGAGGTTCTCAAGCCTGAGGAGAAAAGGTCAGGTCAAACCTAAGTCAAAAACTATCAGGCTGGGGCCTGGGCTGTTAGGGCCTCTACGGCCACTTCCTTTTTTTCCAGGGCATCCCTGGTTTGGATTGAACAGCTTCAGGAGCGCATTGCTCCTACTGACACTAGATCACATAGGGATCTCAACAAGATCAGGGCTGTGGTTGAATTTGCGGCTGATTCTTCCCTTAATGCTGCTAGATTTGCTTCTAAAGCCATGGCCTCTTCGGTCACAGCCAGGCGTCTGTTTGGGCTCAAGCCATGGCAGGCGGATGTCCATACCAAGTGGCGCCTAGCAGCCTCCCCATTCAGTGGCACCCAATTATTTGGTAATCCCTTAGACCCGTACCTCACAGAATCTAAAGTCAAGCGCAAGGTCCTTTCATCCATCTACAAGAAACAGGACAGTCGGCGCGCTCCCTTCTATAGGAGGTCGCCCTTTCAACTGCGGACGTGGGACCTTCCTTCCCCCATCCACAACGCCAATCCTACACTCCCAGACAGGGATCTCACCAGGACAGGTCCAAAGGAAACACACAGCATTTCCCCTCCAAGAAATCTTACCATGGAGGAGGCAACCACCATTTTTCATGTAGGAAATGACTATCTGGATTCTCTTCCAATCGGAGGCCGCCTGGCGTTCTTTGCCCACCGCTGGAAGGAGACCACAACAGACAATTGGGTACTCAAAACTGCAGAGTCGTAGGGTCCTACAGCGGGTGGCAGCTGACTCTCCCCCTAGGCCCTAGTTCCCCTCCCTGGGACTAAGCTTGGGTATGTCCCATGCGTAACCCCTTCCTCGATTCCACTGGAAAAAGAACGTTGGTCTTACTTGAACGTGCCTTTTCAGTGGAAGAGAGGGAGGGGTTATGACCCACCCTAGTTAGTATAGGGTAGGGCCAGGGGGAGGGCTGGGAGGTTCTTGGGTCTTCTTGTATTTTCTTACAGGTGCAGTCCTTGACATCGAGGAAACTGGGAGCCAATGGGAAAGGAGGAGTATTAAAGAAGTTCACCTCAGTCTATGGACCAATCAGGCTGTGACAAAACCCACGTGTAACCCCTCCCTCTCTTCCACTGAAAAGACATGTTCAGGTAAGACCAACATTCTTTCTCAACCCTTGATCCGGAGATTTCTCTGTGGAGCGTCCAACCTGCATCCCCCTGCCATACATAGATATCCGACTTGGGACTTACCTCGTGTCTTAGAGGCTTTGACCTCTGCGCCTTTTGAACCTATGTGATCCACTTCTTTGAAACTGTTGTCCTTCAAAACACTGTTTTTGGTGGCTGTAACCTCAGCCAGACATATTTCTGATTTGGCTGCTCTTTCAGTCAGGCATGACTTGTGCGTGTTCCATCCAGACCGAGTTGTCTTAAGACTGGACCCGACATTCATACCGAAGGTCAATAGCTGTTTCCACTAAGGTCAGGAGTTGACCTTACCTGATTTCTGTCCGTCTCCCCGTCACGAGAGGGAGCGCAAGTGGCACACTCTTGACGTACGTCGTGCTCTCAAGATCTACATTGACCGCACCACCTCGTTCCGCCACTCGGAAGCTCTCTTCATCTCCTTTCTCCAGGCCTCCTTGGGTACCAAGGCTTCATCGTCTAGTCTGGGGCGCTGGATAAGAGCCTGTATTAAACTGTCTTATGAACTTCAATCCATACAGGTACCTGCAAACATTACAGCTCACTCTACACACAGCTCTGCGACATCTGCGGCTTGGTCTTCATACGTCATTACAACTTCAATCCATACAGGTACCTGCAAACATTACAGCTCACTCTACACGCAGCTCTGCGACATCTGCGGCTTGATCTTCATACGTCATTACAACTTCAATCCATACAGGTACCTGCAAACATTACAGCTCACTCTACACGCAGCTCTGCGACATCTGCGGCTTGGTCTTCATACGTCATTACAACTTCAATCCATACAGGTACCTGCAAACATTACAGCTCACTCTACACGCAGTGCTGTGACATCTGCGGCTTGGTCTTCATACGTCATTACAAGTTGGACAAGTATGCGTCAGCTGATGCGGCCTTTGGGCGCAGGGTGCTGCAACAAGTGCTTGTGCCCTAACGGACCTTTTTTTTTTTACAATTTCCCACCCTAGTGGACAGCCCAGTCTTTGGTACATCCCAGTCTGGCTGCTGCCTCTATGATAACAGGAAAATAGATGTTGGTCCTTACCTGATACTCTCATTTTCTGGTAGAAATAGCAGCCAGCCCCGCCCTGGTATGGGTCACGCGAGGGGATTCTTTGTGCGGAGGAGAGAGAGAGATACAGTGACTATGGACTTTCACTTTTTGCTCACAATTCTCACTTGAGTCTACAGTTTTTCTTCATCTGAAATTGGGGAGGAGCCACAAGGGCCCAATGACATCATAAGTGTAGACTCAGTCCGATTGGTTAATGGATGGAGCATACCCAGTCTGGCTGCTGTCTCTACCAGAAAATGAGTGTATCAGGTAAGGACCAACCCCTATTCTGTACTTTTTCTTCTGCATGGAAAATCAATGATCAGATAATAAATACCCTGATTTGAGAATGACATTGTTCTGTGCATAACGAGCAGGGCACAGCTGTCATTTCTTTTAGAACACATTGTCCCAAATGCGTAATAACACGCTGAAAATGTGTGTAGTTCCTTGGCCTTAGAACCTCAGAAGTAAGAAATAATACATCTTTTGGGTGAAGTAATGATCGATGAAGGTCTGGCCAATTATATTCGCAAGTGAAAGCCTTTCGTTTTACCTTTTTCTGTTGTAAATGTTGAACTTTAGCTACAGGAAGTCTCTCTGGTGGCTGAAGCATATTTCTGGTGACGGCAGAGTCTAAGCAAGGAGGAAAATTATACTTCTGCTATGGAAGACTTTAGTAAACAATAATTTACAGTTCTTTCCACTGGGCAAATTTTGTCAGCAAAAACAATCCCTCTAGTACAGAAACAGGTAATAATTTGACCAACAGCAGGCTGTGTCAATGCTCTTCCAAAACACTTCGTTACTTGGATTAGGGCTATTGTGAATAGCTATCTTGTAACGGAGAAACATGTTAGGCCAGTTTTTCTGCTGTCCGTTGGGCTAACATTCCTTGGCTGTTTGTCATATGTTTATAGACCCAGAAGCTTCCTCCTTCTTCTGGATAAATTGCCGCTCCCAGTTCTAAACTTTGCCATTCAAGGTTTGCAAAGAACTCCAAAATATCTCACAGGTGTGAACCTATCATGGAAACCCGGACTTGTAATCCAATAAAAGTTTCCTTAATCACACAACCAGCGCTGGGATGATAAAGTGAAACATCTGTATTAATTAATTAATTAATTAATTAATTAATTAAAGTTTGGAGTTTGGAGCTTAACTTTCGTATGGGGCCTAAGGGAAATCAGGTAAGTTGTTCTGGTCTGTATGATTCTATGGTCAAAATTTGGTTTTCCTACCATGCTATCCTCATTTTGTGATTTCTTTTGAAAACAAAACATTTGGCAAGAGTGTTTTGTACCTCTTTGTATTAGGTGATATTCAGAGACTTGCAGTAGGGTCTGTGGTTATTAGTGAAGATAAGTGAGAATGTGGTTCTTTTGATTCCCATGGTCTGTTGCAGCTCCAGGGTTTTCACTTTTATTATCTAGTAAAGAAAAAGAAAACGGCATCTGTCTGGCTTTTTTGCTTTGAAATATCGCATTGGTCTTCTTCGAATTTCATTAGCTTTTTCACCATTAGAACATTTTACTTCGGGGAGATAAAAGATGGAGGGGTACTATTAATCCCCTGGATACATTTTTCCAGCTAATGTGTCAATTTAATTTCTATATCTTTTCCCCTGTTGTCCTATTTGTCCTCTCATTTGGTCAGACATCAACTCAAATTCTCTCTCAGTTGGTTGGGACCTTTCCTCCTCCTCCTCTTTGTACTCAATTTGAGAAGCAAAGATGGAGAACATTTTTTTTTATATGAGAAAGATTATAGTAGCTTCATACAATGGGTGCCAAGGAGGTGCAGGTCATACCGTAGTATGGTATATATTTTTGTGCAGTTGAAGTCCACAAGTCTTAAAGTTTCTTCCAAGGTTGGATATCCCTGTTCTAAACCAAGGCAAACAAATATTTTGTTTGTGAAATTTTGTGTTCATCCATCTCAAAACAGGGGGTAACGGTATTGGAATAGATCCTTGCTGAACTCTGTCTCAAAGTTTTTCAAGGCTCCACCTCCACTGTATTTTTAATGTTGCCTAACTTCACCCTGAGTAGAAGAACTTCAAGTAATAGCTTTTGGCACATTGGGCAAGGAAATCATTAGGTAAGACCTAAAAAAATAATGCCTAGTGATAGGTTTTGACAGAAAGCTTTAAAATTAAGGAGGCGCAAAATCTATGAAAATGCATATAAATAATGTTATTTTCCCTACCTGCTTCTCCCAAAATAACTGTTGTAGTTGGTGTGCAGTCCCTGCCAAAACAAAACAAATCAAAATCCAGAGAACAGAAAGAGTGCCTGGAGTGCAAGTGTTAAGTACATGTTGGCCTACTTTGTTTTATGTCACTGTTGATTAAGCGTGTGTCCTGAAGGGAGACATAAATAATTGTAGGTCAAGGGGAAACAAGATCTGCAAGATGCCCTGTTTCATCTGGGCATGTGGCCTGCGCATGGAAGCTGAATAACTGTTAAAAATAGAGGGTTGATTAAATATCAGACTCTCGTTGGCAGCACATTGTAGCTCCCTGGAGTTATGGAGGTTCGGTGGGTTGCCAAGGAAACGCACATAACCTTGAGAGGAAAGGTTTAGACTTAATATCACCTGGAGAAGCATTTGGATCAATCTTCAGGGCTAACTTGTGTGATTGCAAGTTGAATGAACGAAGATGAAAAACTGCAGTATTTTACTCTCTAGAGGCATTTTGTTATCTAATAGAAGAACAGCGTTGCAAATAAGCCCAGCTATTGTTGCCTATTTCTTTCGTCAGTTTACTAATTGCAGATAAGCCAACGTAAAAAAATGACTCAAAAAGATTATACCCATGCTTATTTTTTGAGGAAAATGATCCAAAGCTACATATTTTTAGCGTTCAGTGCATTACTGTGTATGTTTGTTTATTTCTATTTTGAAAGTTACATTGGGAATCAAAATGTATGAAAAGTTTTTTTTTAAACTACAGTCATAGAAAAAGACCAAAGACTGTGTTGAAATGGACAAACTAACTAAAGAAATTCAGGGAAAAGAAGAATCAGAATTCTACCAAATATGGGATAAATGGTATAGGTGGATGGAGGAAAGAAACAAGAATCAATGAAGGAATGTAACAAAACTCAAAAATAATAGTTATGAGTAAAATAAGAAAGTTAAGAATGGTGAAACTCAAATGAAATACAATTGAATGGGAAATAATATAAGGTGAGCGCTATCGATTGATAACTGCTATTAGAAAGAACAGGAAGCTCCTGTTTGTATTGTATTGTGTAAATGTGTGGTACGTCTAAGTTTTGTGTGTGTGTATTTTATATGCTTGTTAATAAAATTTAAAAAAAAGACCAAAGAAAGACTCTGCATTGGCCTTATGTTTCCTGCTCAAATCTATTATTATCCAATTAATGTATTAATTTATAGCTTTTCAATACAATACAATACAATACAATAGTAGAGTTGGAAGGGACCTTGGAGGTCTTCTAATCCAACCCCCTGCCTAGGCAGGAAACCCTATACCATTTCAGACAGATGGCTATCCAACATCTTCTTAAAGACTTCCAGTGTTGGGGCATTCACAACTTCTGGAGGCAAGCTGTTCCACTGATTAATTGTTCTAACTGTCAGGAAATTTCTCCTCAGTTCTAAGTTGCTTCTCTCCTTGATTAGTTTCCACCCATTTTTCACATTATATAATAATAATCACATTATATAATAAGCACACACATCAAATTTATATCCCAATGTAGACTTCTTGTGCCATGTATTTGTGTGAAAGGATCAAAGATGGAATATTAATTTAGGCTCAGTCAAAGCAGGCCATCCAGTAAGGAGTTGTTGTTCTGGCAGCATGTGGAAATTGCGTGTTTAGCATGCAATAGGTGGAAAAATATCCAGACTTTTAAGAAGGCAAAATAAAATATGGGTTGCAAGAGATGAAGTAGTTTTCAGATCAAGATGCAGACCCTTTGTGAACTGAATTAGTAAATGCACTCAATTGAAAATAGGAGGCACGAGAAGAAAACTAAGATAGTACTGGCCTAGATCAGGGGTGTCAAACTCGTCGTGTCATGTTGTCATGTCACGTGTCATGACTTTTCACCTTTGCTAACCCCCCTTTGCTAAACCAGGCATGGGTGTGGCCAGCGTATGCCACATCTGGACTGCGGACTACGAGTTTTACACCCCTGCCCTAGATTGTTGCAAATTGCAAAATTGACCAGAACTGTAATATTTTATATTCACCACAAAGAATGAGTAACTATGCAACTGGTATTTGGAGACAAAATACCTGATTTCCCCATCACAGAGGAAACATTAACACTAATCACCCTCAGAATACTTGACCTGTATGAATTTATTCAGATACTTCTTAAATCCATCAGCTAGATCCCACAAATTAATTACGGGATTTTGGACACTTAAAAGCGTGCATGCTACTTTGTAGATTTTCAGTTGATGTACCAGTTCAGTGCAGATTTTTGATTGTTGCTTTTGGGTTCAAAATCTATTACCATTATTTAGTGTACTAACCATGAAAGGGAACCAAAAGTCTGGTGTATGTTTGCTTTGCGTCTTTGAAATTCCAAACATCATATAAGTGGCTAATTCTTTTCTAAGCTAGAGAATTGCTTTCTGGAATTTATTTCTTTAAAGGGAAAGCAGAGAGCAGCTATTACTCTAAACTGCAGATGAAGGACCTGTCTGGATTCTATAGCTATCTCAGGAGAATGTAAGGGCTATTTTACTTGAGCAGAAGGCAGCGATGCGGAAGCTTCCTAGCAATGATGTGCGTAATTTTCATTAAGTCAAAATATTTCATCAGTATGTTGTCATAGGAACAAAGATATTGCACTCATGTCTCTTTGAGGGAAAAAATGTAAGAAACGTTCCAGATGGATGTTGGAGTTGGCTGGCTGCCAGGATGTACCTCACAATCTTAATTTTGAGAAGGAGCAAAATA
The DNA here is from genome assembly GCF_964273705.1 of Natrix helvetica. Classification (NCBI taxonomy): domain Eukaryota; kingdom Metazoa; phylum Chordata; class Lepidosauria; order Squamata; family Natricidae; genus Natrix; species Natrix helvetica. Next base: position 33,168,640 of record NC_138548.1, read on the forward strand.
CATGGATGGGCCAAGAGGGATCTGAAAGTTGATCAGGGGAGTGTATCTGGGGGTGGGTGGGGGGAAAATCCATTTTCAGATGAATGGAACAACTGATTCCCCCCCCCCCCCCAGCTATATCTGCTTTATGCTCTTGCAGCAAACACAACCAAGATCTTGTGATACTTTGAAAGGCTAAACAGATTTATTTATTGTGACATAAGCTTTTGTGGACTGGAGCTTGTTTTGGCAGATGCACAGTGTTAAAGTCAGTTAGCAGAGTGCTATGCGTGTTACATATCTCACTCCTGTTCTCTCTCCCTCTGTGTGTGTGTATGTGAGAGGTTCTATAAAGAGAGCAAAAGGCCATCGGATATAAAAGGCAGCTGTCACTTCCTAGAGCCCAAATGTGTGCAAAATAAAACAAGTGATTGTTCATATTGGCAGGAAGCAACGATGGAACTCGGGGTCCAATTTAAACCCAAACTAAATATAATGTGAGTAAATGGAAAACGTTGTAGTTAATGGATTGTGGTGGGCTAAGTGGTGAGAGCTAAGCATTCATCCCCCGCAATAAACCTGAGGCAGCTGAAGCTTCTCTACATTCTGTGTTTTTCCTCCAATGTGATGATTGCAGTTAAACACAGGAAAAAAAGGGAGAAAAAAATACAGTAAAAATAAAAACTATCCAGAATCCAGAGATTGTTAAAGTTAGTATAAAAGAGCAATTTATAATTCAACAGACTTTCTGACATAAGAAGAGTTGGGGTAAGGAGCTGCATACTTCTAAACCTGGATTTTAAAAATGCAAATAACTGTTTGCCTAACACACAGGGGTGTCAAACTCAGTTTTATTGAGGGCCACATCAGGATTGTGTTTGACCTGGGGGGGGGGCATGGCAAGGGTGGGTGTGGCCAGCTCAACATCACTCATGTTGGGAGCACCTGTGGTAGCCTGGGCAGGGCTGGGGGAATCCATTGTCTCCAGCAGAGGAAGGCAAGACCAGGGAGAGCTCAGTTTTGGGGCTCCGTTTTCGACTGCAATGGCCTCCTGCAGCCCTCTCCCGAGCTCCGGTTTTGCTGGCAGAGACACTGCTGGCTAGTCCTTCACTGTTTCCAGGGTGGTCCCACAGGCCAGATCTAAGCACCCTGGCCCGCGAGTCTTGAGTTTGACACCCCTGATCTAACATGTGGTGTTCAAAGAAGCAACCTACTGTAGCTTAGTATAGAGAGCCAATTTAGTATGGTGAATAAGGCATCAGCCTAGAGCCTGGAAAACTGTTGAGTTCTACTCCTGCCTAAGACACATAGTCAGCTGGGTGATTCTGGGCCAGGCAATGTTTCTTGGCCCTAGGAAGAAGGCGGCAATGGCAAGCTATTTGGGTAGGAAATTGGCAAGAAAATTGCAGGGATTAGTCTAGGCCCGTGATGGCGAACCTATGGCACGCGTGCCACAAGTGGCACGCGGAGCCATTTGTCAGGGCACACGAGGCGCTGCCCTGTCAGCTGGCCAGCGCGCATGCGCGCGCTGGCCAGCTGAGTTCACCTTTTTAAAAGCCATTTTTTGCCCTCCAGAGGCTTTATAGGAGCCTGGGGAGGGCAAAAAGAGCCCCCCCGCCCCCCCTGAGGCCCTCTGGAGGCCTCAGAGACCGTCCGGAGGCTTCCCTGACGCCTTCGGAGTGCTTAAAACCACCCTCCAGCAAACCCGAAGTGACTTCCGGTTTGCTCGGAGGGTGGTTTTAAGCGTTCTGAACGCTTCAGGGAAGCCTCCGGAAGGTCCCTGAGGCCTCCGGAGAGCCTCCGGGGGTCAGGGGAGGCTCCTTTCGCCCTCCCCAGGCTCCTATAAAGCCTCTAGCCCTGGGGAGGGCGAAAAAAGCATGTAAAAAGGGGGGGGTCGCGTTGTGCGCGCATGCACACTGGGGGGGGGCGCGCATTGCATTATGGTGCAGCACGCCCGCACACGACCCCCCTGCACTCCCCCCACTTGTGGCACGCGAGCCAAAAAAGGTTTGCCATCGCTGGTCTAGGCATTTGCCAAGAGTCAAGACATTACAACAAAATATGGAAGAAATAATAGTTGCAATAAAATATGTCAATTCATCAGTTAAAAACCAATTATTTTTTATCATCCAGTATTTGGATATAGAATTTAATTTGGGAATTCTTCTTGGTAACTAAATTTAACAAATAAAAAAATAAATAAAAACACTGAATTGAAGGCACACACACACACACACACACAAACACACACACACACAAGGGGGAAAATTTATTCTAACAACTCTCACAGCACAATAAGGCAGCGGTTGAAACTATTCCAAGAGGCTATTCATCTATGAATTTGATATTGCCTTAGGAAAGTTGGTAAATATTCTATGAACCAATGTTCCTATAGTAATTGGTGAGTTTTATTTTCTGTTTAACAGGATTTTGACTTCTACCTCTTTAGCATAGAAAATATAGGAGAAAAAAGGTTATAATTCTTGTAATCCTATTCAGAATCCCAGTGGAATCTTCGCGACAGGAGGAACTTAACATATTGGCATGAGTTTTTGTAGTATCTTCCTTCACCTTGTGCATGAAATCAATACTGAAGATTAGAAGGCTCTGCATATTCATGAACATAGCCAATGTTGTAGGGGAAAGAAACATTTGGATCTGTAAAACAGATATTTAAATGCATCTTCCTGTTTTTCTGGCCTGAGCAAGAGAGGACTGTAGGCCGTAATATTTTTTCCCCCAATTTTTATTTCAATGGTTTGCAGTTTCTGATCTGTCTTTTTCTGCAAAAAACATCTCTACTCCATGTTTTGTATTTGCCTAATAATTAGTTCCCCTGAAATTGCTTCTAGACTCAATCCTGTATGCTTTTTACTCTGTCGTCCATGGAAATGGATCAGAAATAATAAGCAAGTTAATTGCTGTTTTCCGGTTTATGATCTAGAAACCATAAAAGAAAAGGAAGGAAAGCACATGTAAAACTTGCAGCTGTTTATTCAATAGATTTAAATCCTAAATTTCCAACAAAAATGGCACGTGAGAGACAGCTTACAACAAAATTACAGAAGAGATAAGTTGCAATAAAATATGTCCCTTTATACGATTGCAGAATAACAGAGTTGAACGGGAACTGGGAGTTCTTCTAGTCCAGCGTTGGCGAACCTTTTCAGCACGGGAATGTGTGCGGTCACTGCCGGAAACCGGAAGAGCAGCCCCCTGGCACACATGCACATACCGGGAAGATGATCGCCCGGTTTCTGGCATGCGCACAGCCCAGCTGGTCTTTGTGTGTGCATGCGTGTCAGAAACTGGAAGACTAGGTGGTTGGCGTGTGTGTTTCTGACCCTCCCGTGCGCATGAAGACAAGCTGGCCGGCACACCAGAACCCGGATTCCCCAGATTCCCTAAGGAGATTTTTTGGGGGAAAGTCGTCTTCTCCCTTTTCCATGGAAGACCAGGACATGGACTTGGAAGATTCCTGCACCCACATAGGGAGGATCAGGCCCTACCCATGTCCACACTAGCTCCCCAAGCTGGGGTAGCTCAGGATCCAGAGAATTCCGGCTGGGATTCTCTTGGTGTAGATAATCTGCCAAGAGGGCTTCAAAATCTCATCGAAAGAGCAATTGCTTCCGGAATTGCGCATGGATTGCAACAGCAGACTGCTCAGTCCTTAGCACCAGATCAAGGTGGGAATCCTAGGGCCAGCTCGTCCCAGGCTCGTCCTCTATCCGATCCCATTAGCCGCCCTGCCTCTCCTTCCCTGATTAATGAAGGCTCAGTAGCAGGGGACAGCCCCAGAGAGATCCTGACCTATCTGTGGATGAGGAGGATGACAAGCCGGAGCCTCCGGCATTTACTGGACTTATTTCCCCCAAATTTATTCCGATCTCTTCTACGCAAAGCACGTGCTACTGCACAGGTAGAAGAGGAGGGGGGATAGATGGAGGGGACTAAGGAGGGCGCTTCAGACGGGCCTGCAGCAAAAAAGCCCCGGGGCCCAGTTTTTTCTAAACTGGGTAGTGAAGGAGGAGATTCCTGCCTCTCACCTCTTTCTGGAAGTCATGAAGAAACAATGGGAGAAGCCCACTGCCTTCCCAAACCCTGGCAGTAATGACGTTTTTATAATATTGAGCCAGATTTCTCCCAAGCATTACAGCTACCTGTCGTGGACCTACCTGTGGTGGCCCTGGCGTCTCCTGCATCTCTGGTGGCTAAGGACGTAGCAGACAACCTTAAGGCAGATGACAGGAAGGCGGAGACGACCCTGAGGAAGACATTCCAGTCTGCGGCCTGGGTCCATCAAGGCAGCAGCATCAGCCTCATTCTCAATCGCACGGCTATCCTGTGGATGGAGAAGATCCAGAAACGCATTCCCCCAGAAGATGTGCGACTGCATCAGGATTTAAACAAGTTAGTGGCAGTGGCACAGTTTTCGGCTGATGTCAAACTAAACGCGATGAAGTTTGCCTCCAGGGCTATGGCGGCATCCGTCACCTCCTGTCGCCTCCTCTGGCTCAGGGGGTGGCAGGTGGACAGCAAGTCCAAATGGCAGCTGGGATCGGCCGACTACACGGGGGGCTCCCTCTTCGGGGCAGCCCTGGAACTGCTCCTCTTGGAGGACAAAAATAAGAAAAAATTCTTATTCACCTCGGCGAAGAAGACGGAGCAAAGGTCAACCCCATTTTATCGCAAGCCCTCGTACCAATTCCCGGAACAGGAGGTACTCTTTTCCCAGATCAGAGAGGCCATCTGACCGCAACTTCAATAGGGGCAGATCCCGCTTCCAGTCTCAGAGTAAGTGGCCCTTTTGAGGGGGAGGTAGGTGCCCCTACCGCCAGGGCAAATAGGTCAAACCCGACCCCATACATTGGCGGTCGCCTGGCCCTTTTCTCCGAGGCCTGGGCGAGGATTTCCTCTGACACCTGGGCAATCAGCACGGTCTCACACAGCTTCGGCTTGAGTTCCTCTCCATTCCCCCGAACTACTTTCGCACATTTCCCCCGGCACAAAATCTAAACAAGCGCAGGCGGATGCGTCAGGCTATTAAGCATCTGGTTGACATTGCCGCGATAGAACCGGTCCCCTCGGACCAGGTGGGCGGGGGGTTCTATTCAAACCTGTTCCTTGTGCTGAAAGCCCGGGGGGGGGGGGGTTGTAGAGCTATTCTCGACTTGAAGCTCTTGAACCAATATCTAGTTTACCGCAAGTTCAAGATGGCCTTGCTTAAATCCATTCTAGCAGGCATACGGGAGGGGGACTACATGGCATCTATAGACCTCACGGAGGCTTATCTCCATATTCCCATCCTCCCACAACACAGGCGGTTCCTCCGGTTCTCCTATCTGGGTCGCCATTATCAATACACGGCCTTACACTTTGGGTTATCCTCTGCACCTAGGTCATTCACCAAGGTACTGGCAGTGGTGGCAGCCTACCTAAGGGGTTTCCCCACTAGGCTGTATTGCTACCTGGATGACATCCTCATCCAGGGGGCATCCCCGGGTCAGATGAGGGCGGATCTCTTGCAGGTCATGGACACCCTACAGGGGCTAGGTTTTCTGTCAGCTTTGAAAAGAATTCCCTCACCCCGTCAACTAGAATTCTCCAATTAGGGGCGGTTATAGACTCCCATGCAGGGAAGGTTTTTCTCTCCCCGGACCGCAGGGCTAGTTTGGTTAAGGTGGTTAAGCAGATCCGTAGGGACTGTTATGTTCCCATAGCCCTTCTATCCAGCTTGTTGGGGAAACTCATATCCTGCATTGAGGTAGTACCGTGGGCACGGTTGCACACTAGGACTTCTGCAGTGGCGACTCCTACCATTCCAGAGGGCCAACACCAGCAGCTCGCCGGCCAAGATCGAGGCCACTCCTCAGGTACAATTTCCCTCAAGTGGTGGCTGTCCCCAGCCTTGCTCAAGGGGTGCGAGTTCAGGGACCAGGAGCGCCTCGTTCTCACCACGGACACCAGCCTGTTCGGCTGGGGGGGCGACCCTGGGATCCCAGTTGGCGCAGGGCCGGTGGTCCTGGCAGGAGCTCTGACACAACATCAACTCGCTGGAGCTCCGGGCGATCCATCTGGCGCTTTGACTTTTCCGGACCGCCATCGAGGGTCATCATGTCCTGCTCCTCACCGACAACAGGGCGGCCAAGGCCCATATCAATCAGCAGGGTGGCACACGTTCCAGGGCACTGCACACCGAAGCGATGTCACTGGGCAGAGAGACACCTGCAGTCGATCCAGGCGGACCACATCATGGGGATCGACAACCATCAGGCCGACTGGTTCAGTCGAGAGACGGTGGACAACAGAGAGTGGAGCCTGTCCCAGGAGCTGTTCCAGAACATTTACTGGAGGTTCGGACAGCCAGTAATGGACCTCTTCACCATTCCGGCCAACGCCCAGCTTCTGAGGCTCTTCTCTATGTTCCCAGCTTGGGGAATGGAAGGGTCGACGCCCTTCACACAAGGTGCCAAGGGAGCTACTGTACGCTTTTCCTCCTCCTGTGTGAATGCCCCATCTTCCATTGCACAATTCTCTCTCTATTGAGCCATGGTGGTGCGGTGGTTAGAATGCAGTATTGCATGCTACTTTTGCCAACTGCCAGCTTCCTGCAGTTTGGCAGTTCAAATCTCACCAGTCTCAAGGTTGATTCAGCCTTCCATCTTTCCGAGGTGGGTAAAATGAGGACCCAGATTGTGGGCAATATGCTGACTCTATAAAGCTCTTACAGAGGGCTGTAAAGCACTGTAAAGTGGTATACAAGTCTTAAGTGCTATTGCTATTGATCTGCACCCTTTCTGACTTCTCCTGCTTCCATCAATCTGAAGAGGAGATATTAGGAGAGACTTCCTCTTTCTGGCTTTTTTCAGATAGGACACTGTGGGCAGCCAAGGAGAATGCAGAATAATGGAATATAGATAGATAGATGATAGATAGATAGATAGATAGATAGATAGATAGATAGATAGATAGATAGATAGATAGATAGATAGATAGATGATAGATAGATGATAGATAGATGATAGATAGATAGATAGATAGATAGATAGATAGATAGATAGATAGATAGATAGATAGATAGATGTTGTATTTGTGCTGATAAATAGATAAAGGGAGAGTATATGGATCCATTTCAAGCTATTTAGCTCTCATCAGCTAGCCATACCCTTACTGGGATTTGAATCTGGGCTGTGTTACATATTAGGCAGATTTGTTAGCCACTAAGCCACAGGCTCTCCTCCTTTATCAGCTGAGCCAGGGAAATAGGTATGTATTTGTGTTACAACCGCTGGTACGTACGTATGTACGTACGTATGTATGTATGTATGTAGTCCTCAACTTACTACAGTTCATTTACTGATTGCTGTAAATTACAACAGCACTGAAAAAAAATCATGAGTTTTTTACTCCTACAACTGTTGCAGCATCCCCATGGTCACATGACCAAAATTCAGATGTTTGGCAACTGACTCATATTATAATATAATAGCAGAGTTGGAAGGGACCTTGGAGGTCTTCTAGTCCAACCCCCTGCCTAGGCAGGAAACCCTATACCATTTCAGACAGATGGCTATCCAACATCTTCTTAAATACTTCCAGTGTTTATGATGGTCGCAGTGTCCTGGGGTCATGTAATCAATTTTTGTGACCTTCTTGCAAGCAAAGTCAATGGGGAAGACACACTCACTTAACAACCAGGTTGCTAATTTAACAACTGCAGTGATTCACTTTATAACTGTCTCAAGAAATTCACTTAAGAATTGTCTTGTTTAGCAGCAGAAATTTTAGCCGCAATTGAGGTCTTAAGTCAAGGATTACCTATATAGCTAAAGGTAAAGGTTCCCCTCGCACATATGTGCTACCGTATTTTCCTGTACACCGCTTGGAGAGTCCAAGCAATGGTTAATTCAGTCTGCTTGCCCTTAGGACTGAGGAACTTTTTTTCCTTTAGCCACACCTCCTGGTGTGATCAATCCCCAGAATTCTTCCTCAGTCAGTCCGTTTGGACGTAATTAGCTAGAGCTCTGAGCTGAATTAATCCTTTTTTTGGCTTGGACTCTCTATTTGCGTTTTTTCTTCTTCTTTCCTGACATTCCCCAACATTGTGAGACGTTTTTCTCCTCATTGCTGCGTTTCTCTCCAGCAGAATCTTCATTTGTAGGCCAGGAGGTAAGCTGGAAGGTGGTGGTGGGGGTGCCCCTCAGCCGATCTCTATGGGACGGCTTCGGAGGCCTGCCGCTTGTCGTTTAAAACGGCGCGGCTGCAGCGGCGAGGTTCCAACGTTCCCAGGCCCCTCGTTTGTTATTTTAGACGTAGTTTTTTCGTTCCCCGGCCTGCTAGAGGACCTCTGCCGCAGGGAGGAGTGAGCGATCGGCGCCATTTAAGGCGCGTTCGCTCCTCGCTCTCCCTTCGCCCCCACGCTGTTGCGGCGGCCATTTTAGGCGCGAAAAAAGCGCGCCCCTTTATGGCTGCCATTTTGCATCAGCCTCGTTATCAGGAGACCGCTGGAGGTGGCAGGGCCTGGCAAGGGTTTCCCAGGCTGGGGTCACCACCTTCGTCTTTTTGCCTATTTTTGCGAGCGGTGCTGGTTCCTGGGCCATACAAACGGTCATTATACCGGCTCAGGGAGGAGGCCTAAGTAAAGCGCAGGCCAAAGCCTTTTTCTAGTCATTCTCCTCCCTGTCTCTCCTGCGGGGACTTGCGCCTAGGTGCAGGCCCCAATCCTACCCCTGGGCCTCTGACTGGTATTAAGCATGGGATCTTTTAATATGTATCGACTCATTTACTGTGCATATAGCAATTTTGACAAATCTTTTTGTTTTGTTCCCCTTGCAGCAACCAGTCTCTCTCTCTACCTTCTGCCTTGTCATAGCCTTGCTCCATCTTGTGTGGTCTTGTGTGACTATGGACCTGCCCAGTCCCCCTGATTCCCAAGATACTAGGCCGAGCCTCTCTCAGGCCCCTAGCAAGGGTTCCTCCTCATCGGGGAGTGGGGGTGCGGGCAAGAGTGGTGGGGGAAGTTCTGGGAAACAGCGTTCCAGAACCCCTTCTGTGGCTGAGGCCAAGGATGCTGAAAGGCGCCAGCGGGCCCTTGACAAGCAGTTTGAGAAGGCCAGACGCCAGGCAGGCAGGGAGCAGTCCCATTCAGGAATCCCTCCCTCCCGGGAGGATCTCCAAATGGTCCTTGCCGAGGAGGTGGAGTCCCAGGACCTATCCCCAAACAGGTCATTTGCGGAGCCGGCTTCCCCGGTCCCCTCTTGGGCCTGCGAGCAGGCCCCTCCCCCTGGGGATGCTAGCATAGATGACATGCCGGGTGAGGTTCAACCCCCCCCTAGAGGAGGGCCTAGATCCTGATTCTGACTCAGAGGAGTTATCTCCCCGCATGCAGGAACTGATGGCCCGTGCCATTGCCAAGGGCATCACGGAGGCCATGAAATTTAAGAATCCCACTGCAGTGGCCCCTAGGGGTCCCAAATCCGATCAGGCAGCTCCCCCTCCTAGCAAACGTGCTCGCCACCCTTCCTTGGAATCCTCGGTGGTCAGCGAGGTCTCTGCCATTGAGGACCCTGACCCAGAGGTGCTAGGTCTCTCGGACGACGAGGACCTTCCTCCTGAAGCGCCCGCCTTTGCGGGTCTGTTCAAGCCCAGCCTTTTCAAATCTGTCCTCCACAAGGTTAAGGCTGCCACCAGGGTGGGGATCAAGCCCAAACCGGCCGCGCCGGCGGCGGATGCCACTCCGGCTAATCCCAATGCGGTCATGTTTGATGTCCCAACACCCCAACAGGAGTTGGTTCCGGTCCCGGGACTGTTTCTCGACCTCATCCAGCGCCAGTGGGCTCAACCAGCCACGCAGTCCTCTCCCAGCGGGATAGATAGGAAGCTTTGCACCATGGAGCCAGTGCTGGAGGACCTTCTGGCCCTTCCCACTGTCGACCCGTCCATTGCTGCCCTCACCTCTAACTCCTCCCTACCGGCCGACCTTCTGGAAGGCCTCAAGGCGGAGGACAAGAAGGCGGAAAAGGCGTGCCACAAAACCCATCTGGCGGCTGCCTGGGCCATTAGGGCTTCTTCATCCGCGTCCTTCTTCAATAGGGCCTCGGTGATCTGGCTGCGCGAGCTTCTGACCAAGCTCCAGGCGGGAGACGTCCGTCTCCATCAGGATGTGTCTAAAATAATCGCAGCCTCCCAATACGCCGCTGACGCATCCCTCAACGCCACTAAATTCGCCTCCAGGGCGCTCGGCTCTAATATCACATCTCGCCGCCTGATCTGGCTCCGCCATTGGCAAGCGGACCAGAAAAACAAATGGAAACTGGCTTCCGCCCCCTTTAAGGGGTCCAAATTATTTGGCGAGTCCCTGGAACCTCTCCTCATTGAGTCCAAGGACAAGAGGAAGATCCTCCCTTCTTTAAACAAGAAGCAGGAACGCAAGACCGCTCCCTATTCCAGGAGGCAGTCCTTTCGTGCCTCTGAGCCTTCCACCTCTGCCTCTTCCTTCTCTCCCTCCAATAGGTCCTTCGGTCAGCAGGGCGACAGGTCCTAAGACAGGGCGCCCTTCCGGGACAGAGGCAGACAGCAGTTCAGCTTCCGCAAGTATAACTGCGGTCGGGCCTCCAACAGGCCGTTCCGTAAGTCAGAGTGACTGCCCGAACTCGGCACCCATCGGGGGTCGGCTCCAGCTGTTTGCCTCCCATTGGGCCCAGACAACCGAGGATGCCTGGGTTCTGCAAATAGTCAGGGAAGGCCTCTCCCTGGAGTTCCTATCCCTCCCCCCCCCCGGAACTTCATCCGGTGCCCCGTCCCAACCTGCCCTCAAAAGAGGGAGCGCATGGACCAGGAGGTCAGGCATCTCCTAGACATCAGGGCCGTGGAACCCGTTCCCCCGGACGAGGAGGGGAGGGGGTTTTACTCCATCCTCTTCCTGGTACCAAAGAGCTTGGGGGGGTGGAGGGCCATCTTGGACCTCAAAAACCTCAACAGGCACATTGCCTACCGGAGGTTCAAGATGCAGTCCCTGCAGACCATTCTGGCAGGGATTCGACAGGGAGATCTCCTCACATCTATAGATCTCAAAGAGGCATACCTCCACATTCCCATCCGTCCCCAGCACAGGAAGTTCCTGCGCTTCTATTATGCCGGTCGCCACTTCCAGTACAAAGCTCTCCCATTCGGCCTCTCGTCCGCTCCTCGGACGTTTACCAAAGTTCTGGCGGTAGTGGTGGCCCAGCTAAGACGCAGGCCTATAAGGCTCCAGTGCTACCTGGACGACATCCTTATCCAGTCGTCGTCCAGGCAGCAGGCCTTGCGGGATCTTCAGACCACCATGAGATCCCTCAGGAATCACGGCTTCTCTCTAAACATAGAGAAGAGCCACCTCACTCCAACAACCAGACTTGTACACCTGGGGGCGATGATAGATACCAGCTTGTGCAGGGTTTTCCTCTCCCAAGACAGGTTGGACGGTCTAAGGTCCATGACCCACAAGGTGATGCGCTTGAGGCAGGCTCCAGTGGTCCTTCTGTCGCAGCTGCTGGGGAAAATGATCTCCTGCATCTCCATCGTGCCGTGGGCCCACCTGCATTCCAGGGCGCTTCAGTGGCTGCTGCGGCCACACCAGAGGGCATCCAGGAGCAACTCTCCCAGGCCGATTCGCGTCCCGCCGGAGGTGAAGAGGTCTCTCCGCTGGTGGGTGTCTCCGGCCGTCCTCAAGGGCCACCTATTCAAGGAGCCCGAGAGGTTGATCATCGCCACAGACGCCAGCCTCTCCGGCTGGGGAGCCCACATGGGTTCCCTTGTTGTCCAGGGCAAGTGGTCCCAAGTGGAATCCAGTTACAGCATCAACCTACTGGAACTGAGAGCTGCTCGCCTGGCCCTGCGCCATTTCTGCCTGTCCATCCATCGTCAACATGTGCTTCTGATGACGGACAATGTGGCCACCAAGGCGCACATCAACCGCCAGGGTGGCACCAGATCCAGAGCACTGATGAGAGAGGCGGAGTCCCTGGGCCGCTGGGCGGAGCGCCATCTGGAATCTCTCCCCTCCGACCACATCTCCGGAGTGGACAACACCCAGGCGGACTGGTTGAGCAGGACAACCATAGATCCTGCGGAGTGGAAACTGGACCCCTGCCTGTTCCACCAGCTGTCCAACAGATTCGGAGTTCCGACTGTAGACCTGTTCGCGTCCAGGGACAACAAGCAGCTCAACCGCTTTTACTCCCGGTTCTTCACCCCGGGGGCGGAGGGGACAGATGCACTGCGTTGCAGGTGGCTCCGCGAGCTACTGTATGCCTTCCCTCCTCTACCCCTCCTCCCTCAATTCATCTCCAAAGTCATCGCAGAGGGGGCAGAAGTTCTTCTCGTGGCTCCACACTGGCCCCGCAGGTTGTGGTTCGCCGACTTTGTCCACCTGTCGGTGTCTCCTCCGTGGCGCATCCCTCTGGACCAAATCTCCCTCAGCCAGGGGGCCGTAGTTCATCCAGAGCCCCAGTGGCTCCAGTTGGCCGTCTGGCACTTGAGGGGGACCAACTGAAAGGCGAAGGCCTGTCAGAGGAGGTAGTGTGCACCATTCAGGCGGCTAGACGTCCTTCAACCACCAGAATTTATGACGCATCTTGGGCCGCTTTCGCGAAGTGGTGTGAGGAGCTACTCATCGAACCGACGACCGCGCCTGTTTCCAGAGTCCTCGACTTTCTTCAAGCGGGGCTCAACAAGGGCCTGGCCCCAAACACTCTTCGACGCCAAGTGGCGGCCTTGTCCACCGTCTGGTCGGGCGACCCCCTTTTGCCTCTCAGCAAAATTCCGAGGGTGCGCCTCTTCCTCAAAGGCGCCTCTAACCTTCGCCCTCCCACCTACGGGCCATCGCTACCCCACTTGGCAGCTGTCCGTGGTCCTACGGGCCATGTCTGGCCCCCCATTCGAACCTCTACGCACAACGTCTCTTCGGTTCCTGACGCTGAAGACGGCCTTCTTGATTGCCATCACATCCGCTCGTCGGATTTCAGAACTGGCGGCCCTGTCTGTTCGCCAGGACCTGTGCGTCATCCACCCTGACAGGGTCATATTGAGGCTGGACCTGACCTTTACCCCTAAGATAAATTCATGGTTTCACAGAGCGCAACACATTGTTTTGCCAAATTTCTGTCCACATCCGTCGCATCCCAGAGAGCGTTCCTGGCATAATCTTGATGTCAGGAGGGCCCTGAAGGTCTACATCGCTCGCACTGCGGAGTTCAGGAAGTCATTTTCCTGAAATTCCGTCTTATTTTCTTTTGACCTCCGAAATAAGGACTTGGCCTTATTTTCGGGGAGGTCTTATTATTTTTGACGTGCAGGAGGCGGCGAGCGTGGTCACCTCATGGCTGTTGCTGTTGCAATATTTTGGGGGAGGGGTTATTTTTTGGGGAAGGATTATTTTAGGCCAGGTGCTCAAAAGCCATATTAGGTTTATTATCTGAGGAGGTCTTATTTTGGGGTAAGTAGTTTAGTTGTTCCCGGCTCTAGGGGGCGGTGCTCATCTACGTTTCAAAGCCAAAGAGCCAGTGCTGTCTGAAGATGTCTCTGTGGTCATGTGGCCGGCATGACTAAGCGCCGAAGAAGCACGGAACGCTGTTACCTTCCTACCAAAGGTGGTTCCTATTCTTCTACTTGCATTTTTACATGCTTTCGAACTGCTAGGTTGGCAAAAGCTGGGACAAGTAATGGGAGACCACTCTGTTACGCGGTGCTAGGCATTCGAACCGCCAAACTGCCTTTCTGATCAACATACTCAGAGATTTAGCCACTGAGCCACCATGTCCCAACCCCTATATAGTAGAATCAAAACACCAGCAGCAGCACTCTTCCCACATCCAAGTATAATGTGTTGAAAACGTCTCAAGAAAAAAAAAATCAAAAGTTCTTCTCCAACACCTTGAGGCGAACAGAGAAAAACAGACACTCAGGAGAACATTCCCTAGAAATTATAAGGCTGATTTTGGCACAGTAATAATTAAAACCTCCAGCTGCTTAAGAGTTATTGAATAAAAGCTGCTTGTTGCTTGTCAACCAAAAATCAGCAGAGATGAGGCTTTGAGCTTGTGGGTTGGTTTTCGAACACTCAGAGAACGAACCTTCACCCTCTTACATCTGAGCTACAGATACTTGCCACTATTGCTAAGATGAGGCTTTACTTAGAGATCTTCATTGGCTTTTTTCGATACAGAAGGGCCAGTCTAGAGATGGTATTCAGCCAGTTCTGACCGGTTCTAGTGAACCGGTACGGACATTTTGAGTAGTTCGGAGAACCGGCAAATACCACCTCCGGCTGGCTCAGCTCCAGCCCCAGCCCCAGCTGATCAGAGTCCCAGCTGATCTGCTGTGTCTTCTTCTGATGCCATGCACAGGAGAATGGAAGTGGAAAGCAGATGGGTGGGGAGGGGATTTTACGGTATCGTCTCCCTGGAGTAGGGTAGAAATGGAGATTTTACAGTATCCTTGCCTGGAGTGGGGTGGAAATGGAGATTTTACAGTATCCTTCCCCTGGAGTAGGGTAGAAATGGAGATTTTACAGTATCCTTGCCCTGGAGTGGGGTGGAAATGGAGATTTTACAGTATCCTTGCCCTGGAGTGGGGTGGAAATGGAGATTTTACAGTATCCTTGCCCTGGAGTGGGGTAGAAATGGAGATTTTACAGTATCCTTGCCCTGGAGTGGGGTGGAAATGGAGATTTTACAGTATCCTTGCCCTGGAGTGGGGTGGAAATGGAGATTTTACAGTATCCTTCCCCTGGAGTAGGGTAGAAATGGAGATTTTACAGTATCCTTGCCCTGGAGTGGGGTGGAAATGGAGATTTTACAGTATCCTTGCCCTGGAGTGGGGTGGAAATGGAGATTTTACAGTATCCTTGCCTGGAGTGGGGTGGAAATGGAGATTTTACAGTATCCTTCCCCTGGAGTAGGGTAGAAATGGAGATTTTACAGTATCCTTGCCCTGGAGTGGGGTGGAAATGGAGATTTTACAGTATCCTTCCCCTGGAGTGGGGTGGAAATGGAGATTTTACAGTATCCTTGCCCTGGAGTGGGGTAGAAATGGAGATTTTACAGTATCCTTGCCCTGGAGTGGGGTGGAAATGGAGATTTTACAGTATCCTTGCCCTGGAGTGGGGTGGAAATGGAGATTTTACAGTATCCTTCCCCTGGAGTGGGGTGGAAATGGAGATTTTACAGTATCCTTGCCCTGGAGTGGGGTAGAAATGGAGATTTTACAGTATCCTTGCCCTGGAGTGGGGTAGAAATGGAGATTTTACAGTATCCTTGCCCTGGAGTGGGGTGGAAATGGAGATTTTACAGTATCCTTCCCTTGGAGTGGGGTGGAAATGGAGATTTTACAGTATCCTTGCCCTGGAGTGGGGTAGAAATGGAGATTTTACAGTATCCTTGCCCTGGAGTGGGGTGGAAATGGAGATTTTACAGTATCCTTGCCCTGGAGTGGGGTGGAAATGGAGATTTTACAGTATCCTTCCCCTGGAGTAGGGTAGAAATGGAGATTTTACAGTATCCTTGCCCTGGAGTGGGGTGGAAATGGAGATTTTACAGTATCCTTGCCCTGGAGTGGGGTGGAAATGGAGATTTTACAGTATCCTTGCCTGGAGTGGGGTGGAAATGGAGATTTTACAGTATCCTTATCCTGGAGTAGGGTAGAAATTGAGATTTTACAGTATCCTTGCCCTGGAGTGGGGTGGAAATAGAGATTGTACAGTATCCTTGTCCCTGGAGTGGGGAGGGAATGGGATTTTGCAGTATCCTTCCCCTGCCATGCCTGCCACGCCACACCCATAGAACTGATATTAAAAAATTTGAATCCCACCACTGGGCCAGTCCTAAGGATCTTAAAAAGTCCTGCACGGGATAATATTTGTTCATGGAGGGGAACAGAGCCTGTTCTAAACATGTGACATTTCATGCTGGATACATGAAAATCCAAAAGGGGGGAGTTTGTGGAATCCTAAAAATGGCTGTTCTTCAGCAAGTAGTAGGCCCGGTACAGTCTGAATTTCAAGCTAATGCTCAGCATGTTGAACTAAGGTCTACAAGCAGTTTACAGAACAGTTCCTTTGAGTAAGAACTACAGCAAAGATGCTGAATCCCTAGTTCCATTTTGTTTTGCAATTCCTCTAGCTATCTATAACAATGAATCATTAAAAGAGCCAGGGATCATGATAGCATCACGCTATGGCCATGTCCGCACAGCCCTTGGAGACTGAAAAATGTGCAGACGGAAAGTTCCTGCCCACCCCTGAACTGCTGCTTGCTTCTGTTCCAGGCTGACAAACCTCCCACTCCCTCCCATTCCACTCCAGGTGATTGATGATTAGTGTCACCTTTGGGACAGTGGATGCGTTACACAATTGTTTTATTCCTTGCAGCATACAAGCAGTTGCAATAATTCATTCTCTAGCTTGTTTGAAATAATCAGCAGAGACCTGCTGTCCTGCGAAAACACACACATTTTATTTCTGGAGTGTTTGCACATTGTGTGAGCCTCACACATGAATAAAAGCACCACCTGTTTGTGGCTGATAACTATGGCTCATAGTGCACATATCAGTTTGTCTTGCTGTAGCAATAAGCAGAAGTGGCTCTAGCAGTTCTGGTGTGACCCGCATTTTGCTAAAACAGCTGCCCGCTGTTCAGTTTGCTTTAATAAATCTCTGGGCTTTCAAAGTTTGCACAAAAACAGTTTCTTATATGTTTCCTGCTACAGAGATAAGCTTGAAAATGATTGTCAGCATCTGGAGGAAAGAAGTTGGAGAGATGAAGATTCTTGAGTAGATTGGAGAGAAGCTGCTAATTCCCAATAAGTGCAGGCAAAGGGATTTTAGAACTACGCCTGTATCACAGATGGCATCTGTGATACTATTGGGTACATATCTTAACAATTTGCGATGTCTCTGCAAGATGCTTACCATAAGATGGAGAACTTGTGGTCTTCCCAATGATGCTGAAACATCATCCTAGGGACCTTCACCATTGGCCAAATGCTTGCTAGGAAATGTGATTCAGATGTGACCACAAGTTTTTTCATTCTCTCCAAGATTCTTGCACTTACCGCTTTTAATAGTGGTGGGGTATAGGTAGGAGAATAAATAGAAGTGTATTTCCTTTTCCAGCTACTAACCGTTTGTATTAATGCTTGTGTAAAGTTTGAATTAATGCTTGTGTAAAGTTTATTCATGGGTAACTGTACTTTGCTAACCTCCCTTGTACAATCGGTAACCTGCATAAGTGGATTTCCCATCTCCTTGAAATATAGTTTGTATTTGTTGCTTGTATAAATAATTTATATTGAACTCATGGTGGTAGAAGACTGGGTTGGAGTATCCAAATTTAATTTGTTCAAAAGGATGTTGGAGTTCAGAAAGTTGATAAAATCAGGTTTTCACATTTTTGCCTATTCTGCAGCTCTCTGATAACCAAAACATTCTCTCATCCATGGAAGTTGGAAAAATGGGTAAAATTGTCTGCTCGACTCTTCCCCAATTTTAATTTTGGGAAGTAAAATGCAAATATTGTATGCTAAAACCCACGATGAACCGAATCATGGTTTACTTCAGGAGTTCTCAATCTTTGTGGTGTCACCATCCTTTAAAAGTACAACTATCCCAACCCACTTTCAAGTATCCCTGGCTGGTTTGAGGCTTTAGCTTACTGTGACTTATTTCAGAGTTAGCTCTTCTTGGTCTTCTTTCTAGGAAGGCATCACACTGGATCTAGTTGCTATGTTCATAGGTTTGTTGTATACATCCTTGGTAGTTGGAGAAGATCTTTGAGAGTCCCTTGGTCTGCAAAGAGATCAAATCATTCAATCCTAAAGGAAATCAACCCTGATTATTCTTTGGTAGGGCAGATACTGAAACTCAAATACTTCAGCCACTAAATGAAGAGATAATTCATTGGAAATACCCTGATTTGGGGAAAGATTGAAGGCGAAAGGAGAAGGGGATGGCAGAGAATGAGATGGTTAGAAAGTATCATCGACTCAATGAACATGAATTTGGGCAAACTCTGAGAGGCAAGGAAGGATTGGGGGGGGGTATGCTATGGTCCATGCAATCTTGAAGACCCAACTTAGCAACTGAACACAACAACAAAACATCCTGCGTACACTGGTTTCTTTTATTGAAGAATGGATCGTCTGCAAGAAGACACACTGTTTGGGCTGCTCAAGAAACAAAAATATAGTATTTATAATGCAAAGATTTGATACTGCCTATGGTTAGGGTTAGGACCCTTCATTTAGTAGATTAATCCAGTGGTCTGACATTGTACATACTGAACTGTAAACTTATCACACTGTTTAGATTCATTTAGTACCCAGTGTGACAACTAACTAGCTATGTTTTAGTCTAATTGCAGTGATTGAACCCAGATGTAGAGGCAACTTGGAAACAGAATAACAGAATTGGAAGGGACCTTGGAGATCTTCTAGTCCAATCCTCTGCTCATGCAGAAGTTCCTATACCATTTCTGTCAAATGGCTGTCTAGTCTCTTTTTAAAAGTCTCCAGTGATGAGACACCCACAGCTTCTGAAGGCAAGTCCCGTTGGTTGATTATTCTCACTGTCAAGAAATGTTCCCTTAGTTCTAGGCTGAATCTCTCAATTAGTTTTCCATCCATTGCTTCTTGTCTTGCCTTCAGATGCTTGGGAAATCTCTCTTCAGAAAACAAAAAATATTTGGCTATTGTCTGTGACTTCGCCTAAATCAGATTTTTTTCCCAAGGAGAGTTGTTGGACTACAGCGTCCATCATATGAGCCATGGTGGTGCAGTGGTTAGAATTCAGTATCGCAGGCTACTTCTGCTGACTGCCGGCTGCCTGCAATTTGACAGATCGAATCTCACCAGGCTCAAGGTCGACTCAGCCTTCCATCCTTCCAAGGAAATATGCTGACTCTGTAAAATCGCTTAGAGAGGGCTGTAAAGCACTGTAAAGCGATATATAAATCTAAGTGCTACTGCTATCATCCCTAGGCAATATCTCCAAATATTGACAAGGTTCTTCCAAAATCCAATACCTTCTTTGGAGAAGGGTGTGTGTGTGTGTTGCTCAAATGCTGCCTTTTGAGGATAGCACTGGGGTAGGCTATGCAAAAGTTCCAGCCTTGCCACACTCTCAAGCAGTGGGAGAGAAGCAGAGTAATTGCCTTCAGCAGGCAACTTTCCTGGCTATATTTTTCCACCTCAGAAATACTTTTTGTGAAGCACTTTGGGCCTTCTTGTGGGAGGTAATCTTCTAATGCTCCAGCCCATAGCAATGTCGTACAAGTCTGACACATGCAGCTTTCCTCCGAGCTCCTGCCCACGCACCAGCTCTCTTGGTGCGATGTCTTCTGTGTCTGTGTGCGTGTACGTGCGGTATAATTAGCCGTTGGTTAGAAAGGGTGCCGCAGGAATCGGTTGGAAAACAACACATTGCTACAAATGTATAATGAAGTTCAATTAGCACAAATGGTTATAACAGAGGCAGTTTATGGACTACTGGTTGGGAGGTGGCAGAATTATAATTGGAAAAGTACCAGTGACTCTTTCCTTATTATTCTCTGGCCCCACCTCCCACCCAAATGTCAGGAATAAATTAGAATTAAAGCAATTGCTGAGAACAGTGCTGTCTCTGACAAGTAGCAGTTTAAGAGGCCACTTTGCAACGAATCCTCCCTTCTAGTTTGGTGATGCTAAGAAATTGCTCTGTTTAGTAAGCAAATGCTGGGGAATAGTCAATGTCTGGGATTAGGTGACCGATGCTTTTAACTTGCATGCCTTAGACAACATACCTTTTGCTGTTTATATGCTAGCACTCTTGGACATGATTACTTGCTAATTGCTGTAGCATATACTTTTCTACAGTCTTATTTTATACCAGTCTGAGGTTGAATTGCAAAGCCTTCTAATGACTCTAGAGCAGTGGTTCTCAACCTGTGGGTCGGGACCCCTTTGAGGGTCGAACGACCCTTTCACAGGGGTCGCCCAAGACCATCGGAAAACACATTTTTTTTAAAAAAATGCAGAAAACATAAAATAATGTTATGGTTGGGGGTCACCACAACATGAGGAACTGTATTAAAGGGTCGCGGCATTCGGAAGGTTGAGACCCACTACTCTAGAGTCTAGCTGATGGCCCTAAGAGACTGTTTTAAATCTGAAAGAAATGTAAATTTAACCTTTACTGTTAAGTGTTCTTATTTTCTCACTTTCTCCAATTCAGTTGATACAGTTTCTCAGATTTTCAGTATTTTATAGTAGCCAAGAATTCGGTAGCTGACAATAAAAGTCATAAAATGGGGCAAAACTCCCTTAACAAATGTATCACTTAGCAACATAAATTCTGGGCTCAATTGTGGTCATAGGTGGAGGACTATCTGTATGCTGGGGTGCCTTCTGCTGGTCTTCAGTGTGGACGGCAGGAACTGTTATAACTGTCAGTAGCTAGCTATTTTCTAAAGTTCCTTTTCAATGGAAGCCATGGTGGGCTTGTTCCCCAAATCAGTTGCTATTTTTGTAGCAATACTGACAATAGCTGCTGATTATATTGTCCTTGAAGTCTCCTCACGAAAGTCCACGTGCAGTAATATTACCGTGCTTCATTGACAGTCTTAGCAGAAGTGTCTCCATTTACACACAGGTGGCTGAAGATTAGTTCCTGGTGAAAGACCCACCAGCTTTATGTAGCTGAAGTGAGATGTTCTGTTTGCCTTAATGTATATTGTAAAACATTTCTTTCAGGAGCTTCCCTGTTATGAAAATAGAGTGAGGGTGCTTGGTCATTCGCCAAAGCTGTATCTTAGGATTGCCATGGAAACAGGGCACTGATTAGAAAAATAAAGCTAACTTGTACACGTTTTACAGATATTGTTCAGTTTCAGCTTCTAGTAGCTCAGATCAGCACTACCGGTGTTAAAACATTTGGAGAGACGCATTTCTCATCTCCAGACCAAAGCAAGGTAATGCAGCTGAGTGGAGTTTTAAATGTGGTTTAGTTTAACGTGGCTAAATCAGTTGCATACGTAGCCCCTGTACCTGAACAGATTTAAGGAAAACTATAAAATAAGATGGGAAAGAAAATAAAAAATCCCAGAAGAAGGCAACGGCAAACAATTTCTGTACTGCTGCCCCTCAAAAGAACATGGACATAGCCAGCAGCTCTACTTGATGTTGCCTTTTTACTGTGATTAGTCATTTTAACATGCCTCTTGCTGAAGTTCAAGTAATTCCCCAGCTACTACAGGTAGTCCTCAACTTATGACCACAGTTGAGCCCAAATTTTCCATTAAGTGAAAGATTTGCTAAGTATATCTCTAATTTCATTTAGGACCTCGTAGCATCCTCCCTTCCTATTTCCCCCCGTAGGAATTACATTGTTAGTTGAGCTGGCTTGAAAGGGAGTCAACATCCTTGGGGTCCTTGAGCCTCTATGGATGATGAGGATGGACTAGAACCTTTGCTCCTAAGCCAGCATCATAACTGCCACCACGCTCTCATTCCCCCTTCCTGGTGATCCCTGTGAACATCCCCAATATCTGCATGCTCATAACGTAGCAAATGCAGCTCATGCATTTCTGCCGTTTTTTTGGTACAACCTCTATTTATTCTATTTGCTTTTTCTCATTTTATTCCCAGTTACTCCTGAAGCAATTGGGTTCCTCTCTGCTGTTGGGGTCTTTATAGTTCTCCTTGCAGTCCTCTCCCTCTTCATCAACAAGAAGCTCTGTTTTGAAAAGATTGGAGGCCTTCCCTGCTTGGAGAAACAAACGAAGCACAAGCACTACAAAGAGAAATCTGGGGTTCGGGAGGGTCTTGGTAAGTAATATGCAATATTCTGGCAACAAGCGCATCAGCAGCAGGAACAATAACCTCTTGTAGATGTTAATAACTTATTTCTGTTTTGATATTGATTGCATGCAAATTGCAAAACTTTAGCTTAGCCAGAACAGCTGCCTTAATGTTTCCCTAGCCCTATGATCTTTGCACTATAATCAATCTTTTCTCTTTCCAAAAATAAATCATAGCGTAACATTGTATTGCAGCTTATCTTTTTTTTAACCTGCAAGAATTTGGACACAAGGCATGAGCCACCTGGGTGATTCACAATTTTTCTTTCTGTGTGCTTTCTGCTTGGTGATAGATACTCAGTTCCTTTCAAATTAAGATATATGTTTGTTTATTCATTCAGAAGCATTACAATTAAAACAAGGCATATTACATGACATAACATTTAAAATATAAAATTAAGATATATGCAAAGGATATAGTGTCTGTCTCTGTCTGTCTGTCTATCATCTATCTATCTATCTACCTACCTACCTACCTACCTACCTACCTACCTACCTACCTACCTACCTACCTACTTTCTATAGCTGGGCAGTTGGGATGATTTGGGTAATCCTGCTGGGATTATATACCAGTAAAGATACTTACTGGTGTCCTTTACTCCCTACTCCCACGGACAGACCTTACCACGATGAAGCAACACAGCAGGATTTGAGATGAAGTTCCCTTTTAAAACCATCTAAATTGGTGTCTTCATTTCTCAAGGCAGAAAAATTTACAAGTTAATTGTATATTGTATTAAAGGAACCGTTCCTGTGAATTTCCACTTGAAGATGAAGTGGTGGGTATGTCAAAACTAGGCAGGTGGTAAGGAAGGGAAAAGGGAGAGAAATGGCATAAAAGCACAGGCAGATTCAGGCATGCCACAATAAATGAGGAATTGTGTTGAGGTGGGGAATCCAGGTAATAGAGTGAATTTAGAACTGAAAGATGTTCTATTCTCAATATTGGGATTCTTTGGTGCTCTTGACTGAAAATGCATTACTCAAGCTGAGCTCACTGTCTATTAGTGGTTAGATGATTCTGTGAGTTTTATCTCCATTTTTATCTGGGTTCTTTTTCTGCCATTTACAGAACTTCCTCATTGGTTGTTTATGATATCATAGCACAATAAAGTGTTTTTTTCATCATTAAAAAGGTGAGATGCTGATCCCCAATCAATAGAACATACTGTAAATTTATTAATTAAAAACAAGGAAGAGTTTGCTTGCAGATTGTGTGTGTGGGGGAGGGATGGACGATTACGACAAACCAGTTGAGCTTGAGTTACATGAATTGCATGTGTTGATGGGGCAAGTCAAGTGGTTTATTGATACATATAAGACCTTTGTTGATATATAATGGCATACTTAGGTATTCTTGTCAATTAATGAACCACAGTGGTGGAGTACTGCAGGCTACTTCTGCTGATCACCAGCTTTCAGCAGTTTTGCAGTTTGAATCTCATCAGGCTCAAGGTTGACTCAGCCTTCCATCCTTCCAAGGTCAGGAAAATGAGGACCCAGATTGTTGGGGGCAAGATGCTGACTCTGTAAACTGCTTAGAGAGGGCTGTGAAGCACTGTGAAGTGGTGTGTAAGTGTAAGTGCTATTGCTATTGCTAAATGACCTTAATTCATCCCTGAACTTGGAGCAATAGTTAATTGTTGATTTCAGGTTTTCACTAATGCTATCCTGAAATGATTATTGCTCTGGACTCTACAGTAATGGCTTAGTTTTATTGTGTCAGGGTCATATACATATATTCATATAGATATTCAAATGAGATACAGAACATAAAACATTTTAGTTTTCCTCGGAGTGACAAACAGGAAGAATCATGAGAAAAGTACACCTTTATGTTCTATAGGTAACTAGTGGGAAATGATTTTTGTTTCATTGCGTCTGTTCCTGTGCCTCAATAAGAAGATGGAAACAAATCTAGGATTAGCTGTGTTCCTATAATAATTTTTTTTATTTTAATTTATTAGTTCAATTTTGAGGCTGCTCAATGTCTTAGCGACTTAAGCAGATGAAAGTTAAAAAGAAACATGTACAAAAAGAAGATAAGTGATTAGAAACCAACCTCCAATCCCCCAAAGTCAACCAAAGGGGCTCAACCCCTGTCCTAGCTCAGGAATAGGAATGAGGTCTTGAGCAGTTTGTGAAAAGTCAAGAAAATGGGAGTAGTATAAGGCATAATTTATCAAATACATAACCCTTAAATCCTCACAATTGCAACCCAGAAGCTTCTAATTAATCATTGTTTCCTGTTATTTCAGAACCAATAAGCATTTATTACTAAATTTGCCACATGCTAGGATCCTAAATCTGCTTCAGAGCCTTAAGATTATTAACTTGTTCTATCTTATCAGTAATGGAAGTCTATTAATAATAGATAAGGCAAAATGGAAAGCTATAGTTACCGTATTTTTGGACTATAAGCCACACTGGTATATAAGATGCACCAAGATTTCAAAGAAGTAAGTAAGAAAAAAAGGTTTTTGCCTTCCCTCAGCCCTTCTGAAGCCTGCAGAGGGCTGCTGAGGGCTGAGGGAAGGCAAAAAAAGCCCATTTTCTTTTTTGCAAAAATGGGATGCAGGGGTGGGGCTTTGGGAGGCCAAAAATGGCTGTATTCGGTGTATAAGACACACCAACATTTCCATGTTCTTTTAGGGGGGGAAAGGTGCATCTTATACTCCGAATACAGTAGTTGGATTTCTAAGCAATGTGCAAACAGCATAACAGATTGACCATTTTTTCTGAATCTTCCTGATTGGAAACACTTTCAAGAAGTATAGATGTTTGCTTCTGGAAAGCGTAGTGGGATTGGTTGAACTGCAGCTAGATTCTGCAAAGCAGATTGTCTGCTTTGCACATGCGTGCTAAAAATAGTGTATTTAAAGTGTAACATATGCAGTCCTGATAAATATAAAACTGGGTATACATGTTTAACAGTGCATGAAAGAGGCACTTTCCATGCATTGTAGATGTGTACATATTGAGCTGTGTGTGTGTGAGAGAGAGAGGGGGGGAGGGAGAGAGAGAGAGAACAGATTAACAGAGTTGGAAGGGACCCTGCAGGTCATCTAGTCCAACCCCCTCCAAAGCAGGAGACCCTATAATCTGCCTCTACCGAGGATCCAACTCACCACCTCCTGATTGTGAAGCGAGAGCTCCACCTCTAGCACAAAGCAAACGTTTGTTATAATCCTGGTCTTCGCCACCCATAGCTTTAAACTTCTTTCCACAGTACATTTTTTTTTAATTTTCTTCTCTGCCATAGTTCCAGTGTTACATAAACACTGATATTCTTCTGTTAAAATTTTCTTTTGTGTGAGTATTGCAAAATCTTTCTTCTTCTTGACAAATAGCACGATGGAGGGGCCTTTCTAAATGACAACATCTCTCCTTCCCTTTATGTGGGTGTTGACAGTTTTTTGGAGCTGCCAGAGATGATCTTGCAAACATATATTTACTGAAGCTTAAAAAGTGAATGATTAATAAACGGGAAGTTTTAAACCGGAGTAAAGTGGGAAGGAGGAGGGGAATTTGCATTTGAAAGTGATTTGCATTTGAAAGTGATTCTTTCACTTACATGTGATTGACAGGTAAAACCTTGGAAATATGGTACTTACAATGGAAAGATTTGTATTGATTCTAACCACAGCTTTTGAAAGCAGGTGGATTACTCTAGCTGGGAGTTGGGACAAACACAACTCCAATTGGGATGCAACTAATGTAGGCACAGCAAAAGGAAAGTTGGCTGAAAAAGTAGGTGTGAGTGGGCTGCATTATTTTGAAAGGGGTTTTGGACTTTTGAAATTCTAACTCAAATCTATCAACGGGGCAGTCAAGTTTTCCTGTACACCGCTTGGAGAGTCCAAGCAATGGGTTAATTCAGTCTGCTTGCCCTTAGGACTGAGGAACTATTTTTCCTTAAGCCACACCTCCTCCTGGTGTGCTCAATCCCCCAGAATTCTTCCTCAGTCAGCCCGTTTGGACGTATTTAGTTAGAGCTCTGAGCTAAATTGATCCTTTTTTTGGCTTGGACTCTCTAATTGCGTTTAAAGTTTTTTCTCTAATATTCCCCAACCTCGTGAGACGTTTCTCTCTTCAATTCTGCGACTTTCTTCAGTAGAATCTGCACTTGAAGGCCAGGAGGTAAGCTGGAAGGTGGTGGGGGGTGCCCCTCAGCCGATCCCCTTGGGACGGCTTCGGAGGCCTGCCGCTTGTCGTTTAAAACGGCGCGGCTGCAGCGGCGAGGTTCCTAAGTCCCCAGGCCCCTCGTTTGTTATTTTCGTCGAAGTTTTTTCGCTCCCCGGCCTGCTAGAGGACCTCTGCCGCAGGGAGGAGTGGGCGATCGTCGCCATTGCGAGGCGCGTTCGCCCCTCGCTCTCCCTTAGCCCCACGCTGTTGCGGCGGCCATTTTTAGGCGCGAAAATAGCGCGCCCAGCCATGGCCGCCATTTTGCATCAGCCTCGTTGTCAGGAGGCCGCTGGAGGTGGCAGGGCCTAGCAAGGGTTTCTCGGGCTAGGATCGCCACCTTCGCCCTTTGTCTATTTTTGCGAGCGGCGCTGGTTCCTGTGCCATTCCAACGGTCATCATACCGGCTCAGGGAGGAGGCCTTAAGTAAGCGCAGGCCTAAAGATTTTTTCTATAGTCATTCTCCTCCCTGCTTCTCCTGCGGAGCCTTGCACCTCGGTGCAGGCCCCAATCCTACCCCTGGGCCTCCGACTGGTGTGAAACATGGGATGTTTTCATAGTATTGATTCGATTAATTGTATATATGGCAATTTTAACGATCATTTCGTTTTGTTTCCCATTACAGCACCCAGTCTATATCTATCCTTCTGCCTTATCATAGCCTTGCTCCATCTTGTGTGGTCATTGACTATGGACCTGCCCAGTCCTCCCGATTCCCAAGACGCTAGGCCGAGCCTCTCGCAGGCCCCTAGCAAGGGTTCCTCCTCTTCGGGGAGTGGGGGTGCGGGCAAGAGTGGTGGGGGTAGCTCTGGGAAACAGCGTTCCAGAACCCCTTCGGTAGCTGAGGCCAAGGATGCTGAAAGGCGCCAGCGGGCCCTTGACAAGCAATTCGAGAAGGCCAGACGCCAGGCAGACAGGGTGCAGTCCCTTTCAGGAGCCCCTCCCTCCCGGGAAGATCTCCAGTCGGTCCTCGCCGAGGAGGTGGAATCCCAGGACCTATCCCCTAATAGGTCATTTGCAGAGCCGGCTTCCCCGGCCCCTTCTTGGGCCTGTGAACAGGTTCCTCCCCCTGGGGATGCTAGCATAGACGATATGCAGGGTGAGGCTTCACCCCCCCTAGAAGAGGGCTTGGATCCCGATTCTGACTCTGAGGAGTTATCGCCCCGCATGCAGGAGCTAATGGCCCGCGCCATTGCCAAGGGCATCACGGAGGCCATGAAATTTAAAAGCCCTACCGCAGCGGCCCCTAGGGGTCCCAAACCCGATCAGGCAGCTCCGCCCCCAAGCAAGCGTGCTCGCCATCCTTCCCTGGAATCCTCGGTGGTCAGCGAGGCCTCTGCCATTGAGGACCCTGACCCGGAGGTGCTCGGCCTCTCGGACGACGAGGACCTTCCCCCCGAAGCGCCCGCCTTTGCGGGTCTCTTCAAGCCCAGCCTTTTTAAATCGGTCCTTCACAAGGTCAAGGCTGCCACCAGGGTGGGGATCAAGCCCAAGCCGACCGCGCCGGCGGATGATGCCCCTCCGGCTAATCCCAATGCGGTCATGTTTGATGTGCCAGCGCCCCAGCAAGAGCTGGTTCCGGTCCCGGGGCTGTTCCTCGACTTAATCCAGCGCCAGTGGGCTCAGCCAGCCACGCAATCCTCTCCCAGTGGGGTAGATAGGAAGCTTTATACTATGGAGCCAGTGTTGGAGGACCTTCTGGCCCTTCCCACTGTCGACACGCCCATCGCTGCGCTCACTTCCAACTCCTCGCTACCGGCCGACCTCCTGGAAGGCCTTAAGGCGGAGGACAAGAAGGCGGAAAAGGCGTGCCACAAGACCCATCTGGCGGCTGCCTGGGCCATCAGGGCCTCTTCTTCCGCTTCCTTTTTTAATAGGGCCTCTGTGATCTGGCTGCGCGAGCTCCTAAACAAGCTCCCGGCGGGAGACATCCGTCTCCACCAGGACGTGTCAAAAATAATCGCGGCCTCCCAGTATGCCGCTGACGCATCCCTCAATGCCACCAAATTTGCCTCCAGGGCCCTCGGTTCTAACATAACTTCCCGTCGACTGATCTGGCTCCGACATTGGCAAGCGGACCAGAAAAACAAATGGAAACTGGCTTCCGCCCCCTTTAAGGGGTCCAAATTGTTTGGCGAGTCCCTGGATCCTCTCCTCATTGAGTCCAAGGACAAGAGGAAGATCCTACCTTCTCTAAATAAAAAGCAGGAACGTAAGGCCGCTCCCTACTCTAGGAGGCAGTCCTTTCGTGCCTCCGAGCCTTCCACCTCTGCCTCTTCCTTCTCTCCCTCTAATAGGTCCTTCGGCCAGCAGGGCGACAGGTCCCAAGACAGAGCGCCTTTTCGGGACAGAGGCAGGCAGCAGTTCGGCTTCCGCAAGTATAACCGCGGTGGGGCCTCCAACAGGCCGTTCCGTAAGTCAAAGTGACTGCCAGGGCTTGGCGCCCATCGGGGGTCGCCTCCAGCTGTTCGCCTCCCATTGGGCCCAGAACACCGAGGATGCTTGGGTTCTGCAGACAGTCAGGGAAGGCCTCTCCCTGGAATTCCTGTCCCTTCCCCCTCGGACCTTCATCCGGTGCCCTGTCCCGTCCTGCCCCCAAAAGAGGCAGCGTATGGACCAGGAAGTCCGTCATCTCCTAGACATCAGGGCCGTGGAACCAGTTCCCCAAGGCGAAGAGGGGAAGGGGTTTTACTCCATCCTCTTCCTGGTACCAAAGAACTCGGGGGGGTGGAGAGCCATCTTGGACCTCAAGAACCTCAACAGGCATATCGCCTACCGGAGGTTCAAGATGCAGTCTCTGCAGTCCATTCTGGCGGGGATTCGACAGGGAGATCTTCTCACATCTATAGATCTCAAAGAGGCATACCTCCACATCCCCATCCGTCCTCAGCACAGGAAGTTCCTGCGCTTCTATTATGCGGGTCGCCACTTCCAGTACAAAGCTCTTCCATTCGGCCTCTCGTCCGCTCCTCGGACGTTTACCAAAGTGCTGGCGGTAGTGGCGGCTCAGCTAAGACGCAGGCCCATAAGGCTCCAGTGCTACCTGGACGACATCCTGATCCAGTCGTCGTCCAGGCAGCAGGCCCTTCGGGATCTCCAAACCACTATGAGATCCCTCAGAAATCACGGCTTCTCTCTAAACATAGAGAAGAGCCATCTCACTCCAACCAACAGACTTGTACACCTGGGGGCGGTGATAGATACCAACTTGTGCAGGGTTTTCCTTTCCCGAGACAGGTTGACCGGTCTAAGGTCCATGACCCACAAGGTGTTGAGCTTGAGGCAGGCTCCAGTGGTCCTTCTGTCGCAGCTGCTGGGAAAAATGATCTCCTGCATTTCCATCGTGCCGTGGGCCCGCCTGCATTCCAGGTCTCTTCAGTGGCTGCTGCTGCCGCACCAGAGGGCATCCAGGAGCAACTCTACCAGGCCGATTCGAGTTCCCCCGGACGTGAAGAGGTCTCTCCGCTGGTGGGTGTCTCCGGCCATCCTCAAGGGCCACCTATTCAAGGAACCCGAGAGGTTGATCATCACCACAGACGCCAGCCTCTCCGGCTGGGGAGCCCACATGGGGTCCCTGGTTGTTCAGGGCAAGTGGTCCCAAGTGGAATCCAGCTACAGCATCAACCTGCTGGAACTGAGAGCTGCTCGCCTGGCCCTGCGCCATTTCAGCCGGTCCATCCATCGTCAACATGTGCTTCTGATGACGGACAATGTGGCCACCAAGGCCCACATCAACCGCCAGGGCGGCACCAGATCCAGAGCACTGATGAGAGAGGCGGAGTCCCTGGGACGCTGGGCGGAGCGCCATCTGGAATCCCTTCGCTCCGACCATATCTCCGGAGTGGACAACACACAGGCCGACTGGCTGAGCAGGACGACCATAGATCCTGCGGAGTGGAAACTGGACCCTCGCCTGTTCCACCAGATGTCCGACAGATTCGGGACTCCGGCCGTAGACCTGTTTACGTCCAGGGACAACAAGCAGCTCGACCGCTTCTACTCCCGGTTCTTCACCCCGGGGGCGGAGGGGACAGACGCACTGCGTTGCAAGTGGCCCCGCGAGCTACTGTATGCCTTCCCTCCCCTGCCTCTCCTTCCTCAATTCATCTCCAAAGTCATCGCAGAGGGAGCAGAGGTCCTTCTCGTGGCCCCGCATTGGCCCCGCAGGTCGTGGTTTGCCGACCTTGTCCACCTGTCGGTGTCCCCTCCGTGGCGCATTCCTCCGGACCAGATCTCCCTCAGCCAGGGGGCCGTGATTCACCCAGAGCCCCAGTGGCTCCAGTTGGCCGTCTGGCACTTGAGGGGGACCAACTAAAAGACCAAGGCCTGTCGGAGGAGGTAGTGAACACCATTCAGGCGGCTAGACGCCCTTCAACCACTAGGATTTATGATGCGTCCTGGGCCGCCTTCGCCAAGTGGTGTGAGGAGCTGCTCATCGAGCCGACGACCGCGCCTGTTCCCAGAGTGCTTGACTTCCTTCAAGCGGGACTCAACAAGGGCCTGGCCCCGAACACCCTTCGACGCCAAGTGGCGGCTTTGTCTACTGTCTGGTCGGGCGACCACCTTTTGCCTCTCAGCAAAATCCCGAAGGTGCGTCTTTTCCTCAAGGGCGCTTCTAACCTTCGCCCTCCCACCGTTCATCGCTATCCTACTTGGCAGCTGTCCGTGGTCCTGCGGGCCCTCTCTGGCCCTCCATTCGAGCCTTTACGCACTACTTCTCTTCGATTCCTGACGCTGAAGACGGCCTTCTTGATTGCCATCACGTCAGCTCGCCGGATTTCGGAGCTGGCGGCTCTCTCTGTTCGCCAGGATCTGTGCGTCATCCACCCTGACAGGGTCATTTGAGGCTGGACCCGACCTTTACCCCCAAAGTAAACTCATGGTTCCATAGAGCGCAAGACATTGTGTTGCCAAATTTTTGTCCTCATCCGTCGCATCCCAGAGAGCGATCCTGGCACAATCTTGATGTCAGGAGGGCCCTGAAGGTCTACATCGCTCGTACTGCGGAATTCAGGAAGTCAGAGGCTCTTTTCCTCTCCTTCCAGCCCGGTTCCCTAGGGAAGAAGGTCACTTCCTCCACAATTGGCAGGTGGCTTCGCGCTTGCATTGCGACTGCCTATGAAAGTCAATCCAAGGCCGTTCCGCGCGGCATCACTGCACACTCCACACGAAGTGCTGCTACTTCAGCGGCCTGGGCCACCCAGGCCTCGATCCTGGACATCTGCAGGGCCGCTACGTGGTCCTCTCCTTCTCCATTTGTGCGACACTATAAACTGGACATTTTCGCCTCGGCTGAGGCGCCTTTCGGCAGGCGTGTGCTCCAGGCGGTTGTGTCAGAGACCGAATCCCGGGAGCCTTCTTCTGCCCACCCAGATGGACAATAACTTTGGTATGTCCCATTGCTTGGACTCTCCAAGCGGTGTACAGGAAAATGACCATTGGCTTACCTGAAGGGTCCTTTTCTGTACACCGCGGGAGAGTCCAACCCACCCTGGCTCTCAAGGCCGGGATTCGGGTTCCTCGTGTCAACAGTACATCATCTTGGACGCTTCGCTCCGTCCGCACGAACTGACTCCTTCTAAGAATTCTGGGGGATTGAGCACACCAGGAGGAGGTGTGGCTTAAGGAAAAATAGTTCCTCAGTCCTAAGGGCAAGCAGACTGAATTAACCCATTGCTTGGACTCTCCCGCGGTGTACAGAAAAGGACCCTTCAGGTAAGCCAATGGTCATTTTATTTGTTCACATTCCTGCCAACGCACTAAAACCAAAACGAAGAGAATTTTCTGTCAAAAGCAGGATGATTTCTGCGGAGCCACCACTTCTCTGCCTTAACTGTGCCATGTTCCATTTCCCCCATTACTTTGACTGGTTTCGGGTATGGATGCCCTCCAGATGTCTTTGATATCAATTCATAAAAACTCTTGCCAGGTCCCATTACTATGAATAACAATTAAGTGAATAGAAAGATGTTCAAACTTTATAAGTCATGAAAATAGCAAATGAGTAGGATAAATGCATCCTAGCTTGACTCCT
Organism: Natrix helvetica; assembly: GCF_964273705.1. Taxonomy (NCBI): domain Eukaryota; kingdom Metazoa; phylum Chordata; class Lepidosauria; order Squamata; family Natricidae; genus Natrix; species Natrix helvetica. The sequence goes on from NC_138548.1 coordinate 33,200,704, forward strand.
GGTGACTAGATAAATATGCCTGTGTAGGTTTAGGGACAACATTATGAAAGGTAATTGTTGTGGCCCACCAGCAGAGCTGGCAGTAGATTTGGACAGTGAGGAAGTTGGAGAGGAACATGGTCCAGTCCTGGAGTCTGGGGAAGGCTCTGATGAGGGCTTTGTGTCGAAGGCATAGAAGGGGCCAAAGCCATATGCCAGTTATCAGCGGCCTTCAGAGTCAGACATCAGTGAGGCAGGCGAAGAGCTGGAGCCTGTTTCCAATGTGCGCATACGGAGATTTGCCAGACAAAGGGAACAGCTAAAGAACGGGTTGACTTGGGAATAAGGCCACAGGCGGACAATGAATGGCCCCTCCCAGGGGAAATAAAAGAGGAGCGAAAGGGGAGTGGAGTTTGCAGGAGACAATTGGTTCGCTTAATTGGTTCGTGACTCTCCGAGACTCCTTGCCGAGTTTTGCAGATATCGGCCTGGCAGCTCTCCAAGCCAGATAAGGTCTGTGACGGTAAATTCTCCCTCGAAAGACTTTGTTGGATGTGAATGAGCAGAATTCACAATAAATTAATAAAAGGGTCTTTTGTCAGGACAAGGAGTTTGCTTCATGCTGTTGGGAAGCCTACGTCAGAACAGTACTGTCCTCTTAACAAGATTCTTCTTTTCCTTTCCAATCTTGCCTATAGCCCTAGGACAGTGATGGCTAACCTTTTTGTTGTTGGGTGCCAAAAATATGAGCACGCATGTGCCAGCACCGATAATGCAAAGTTTGTCCCCACATGCGCATGCGTATACAAAAAGCCCTCCTCCATGCCCTCCCCACTTGCGCCGCATTGCTCGCCTCCCAGCTGAGCTTCATATTTCCTCTGGGGGGGCCAGGAGAGGCCACTTTTGCCCTCCCCAGGCTTCAGGAAAGCCTCCGGAGCATGGGGAGGGTTAAAATGGGCCCAATGGGCCTACCAGAGCCTGGGGAGGGCAGAATGACCTACCCTGACTCCCCGGAGGCCCTCCAGAAGCCAGAAATGGATCATTTGTAGTCCCATTGGACCCATTTTTCGCCCTCTCCAAGCTATGGAGGCTTTCCTGAAGCCTAAGGAGGGCAAAAATGGCCTCCTCCGGTCCTCCGGAAGACTGAAAACCAGCTGTCTGATGCACGCATGCGCGCTGGAGCTCACGTTCCAGCAGATATGGCTCCGCGTGCCATCTGTGGCATATGTGTCATAGGTTTGCCATCACGGCCATGGATTTTCTATTAATGTCCCAATCTAGATCTACTGTAGCTCTGCAATGCTTTTGAACTTGGCAAAGGTTACTAGGTGCCAGTATCTGCTGTGACTGTTTATGAGGTAGAATGTTAAACTGTATGTAACTGAAGAAAAGGCACTTTGTTCTTCCATATTTTTATTAATGACTTGATGAAGAGGTAGAAGGTATATCAATTGTCTCAAAATTGTGTGGGATGGCTAATGTACTAGAAGACAGAAATAAATTTCAAAGTGATCTAGAGAAATGGGCTGAAAGTAACACAATAATATTTAAAGAGATAAATGCAAATGGCTTCTCGGAACCAGCAACCATCCAGATATAGAATGAGGCTCATTTTCATTTTGGTAATGGTATATATTGAAAAGGTCTCGGAATAGTTGGTACAAACGGAATCACCTCTGTAATTTGGCAACATTTTTGTTGCTGTTATCATTCATTTTGCTGATTTCTTTCCATGGTTTCAGCTTAAGATCTTCCAGAACCTTGACACTTTTCTTTAAAGTTGTTGCTATTCCCCATTTTGTGTTGACAACAAAATTTATAATAACTCTGTTTTCAATGAAACCATTTGTAAATATTTTGAACAACACAGCATCTAGAATGAAGCCCTGCAGTAGAGCACTCAATACTTCCTTTCGGTTTGTTGTGAGGCAGTTAATGTGCACTCTTTGGGTATAGTGGTTTAACCAGCTATGTAGTCTGCTCCAGCCCATATCTTTTATCCTAGTTTCCCATGGGAAACATAATCAAATAGTTTGCTGAAATTAAGATACACTCCTTTCAGAAGATTACTGATGCAAAAATAGAAGCTGTAGAGTTCTGTCCTCTTTATGTCAGCTGTTACTATCCTACCATCTTCTTGTATGACCTCTTCTTTTTTTCTTCCTCTAAATACCGAAAGACTAAAAGCCCATTCTAGTGTGTCCTGTCTTTTGTGTTTTAAATTTTCTAATTTTCTTTCTGCAGGTAATTTCTATTTGCTCTGATACACTTTGACAATTATACCCATCCGTATATGTATCTCGTTAAACTTGTTAAGTTGCTTTCCCCAATCCCCATTTTTATCATTAGACTTGTGTGCAGCTATATTTTCAGTCCTGGCTTTTCTCTTTTCACTTGACCTGAGGATTTCTGCACATGGGTTTTATACCTAGTATTAAAGGATTAAAGTTGACCTCTTAGAATGCATAAATGAGTATGCCAAACCCCAGGATGATATGATTACTTTCTACCAAAGTAATCTGCTGCTTTTACGTCTTCAACCAAGTCTTCTGTAGTTGTTCAGATCAAATCTAGAGCAATTTATCCTTTTTAATCTTTCATTGTTCTCTCTAAAAATTGAACAAGTGTGAAATAATTGTTGGGATCTTGGATTCTTGCCTGACTTGGTTTTCAAGGAAGGGTGCAAGTAGTTGGGGGGGGGGCTGTTATTATTATTGCATCTTACATCGCAATCAAGGAGGGCAATATCTAGATTGTTCACCGTATCAATTAACAACATATATCAGAAAAATATATTTGCTGTTTCCTCTTCTTTGTATTCTTATTCAGATGCTTTCACCTGGACCCTCAAATTGCATTGAGATTCCTGGATCTTAATAGATAACATTTATTTCCTTCGCATATAATACCAATCTTCCTCACCTTCCTTTTGTCTGGCTTGTTTCTTTTGTATAAATTGTATTCATCAGTCTTTTTAGTCTATTAGTGAGTTTCATCCTACCAGTTATCAGTGAAGTGTGAACTTCTTAATCCATAAACACATATCATGTGAATCCAGCTGTTTATAAACCATCATTAAATAAATCATGACTTAATATAAAATATGAGTCTGTTCAGTATCAATTGTTAATGTCAGTTGAATTACATCTGTCTGAGGGCAGCTGCTGCTTTCTTGGCTGCAAAAAACTTTGTTCTACAAATGCTGCAGGCAAGCTGGATTCATAATAGCAGTTTGACAGCTTAGGTGACTTAATAGGTTGTATCCATAAGGGTAGGCGTAGCAAGAAATAGTTCGATGCTTGGAAGTTTTGTTATGTTCCTCATGCAAGGTTTTAACAACATATCGATATAGGTATTTAGTCTTTTTTTTTTAACCAAATAGCGATACAAAACTATTCAATGTTCCATTGATTTGTATTCAGGATTTATTCCAGCTGTTTTGATTTAGCTTAGGATGAATCTGCCTTATCTGATCATAAGTGCTTCCTGTCTCCTTATTATATACACAGACTTGCAATAACCCATCCTGATAGGTTTCTTTTAGCCCTTTGTGAATTTGCTAGGGTTTGAATCTAGAACCTTTCATATGAATAAACGTGTGCAGTGAGACTTAATTAAGACCTTTCCAATTACATATTCATAATCATTTTCTACTTTGATGCATTTAGGGTAAAATCAAATACTGCCCGGGTTCTTCTTTTTCTTGGGTTCTATCTTCTGAGCTAGATTTAGTGCATAATAAAAACCATTGTTAAGAAGAACAGATGATTCAAACTAACTTCTTGTAATGCTTATTCTGTAGCTCACAGAGCACTGAATCTGATACACGGGCAAAGAGGAACAGCTGGAATTTATGACCATCACAGGTTTTGCTCATTAAATATATAAGTATGGCTTCAGAGGATGTCTTAAACTTCTTCCAGCCTTTTTCCTCCTGGATATCTCGAGTCTATGAGGCTTTCCAGCAAGCAGGAGAATCCTTATCTTCTTCGTTGAATCATCTGGGAAGCAAACCAGATCAAAATGGATTTGATGGGGAAGATGATTTTGAAGACAGTGATGGGCTTTATGAACGCTACTCTGTAGGTTCCGATGATGACAGTACTTCAAGTCAGGAGAGTGAGAAATCTCATCATTCTTCATCATCCTTTCAAGATCTTGCTTCACCTGAATCTTCAGATCTTGATTTGTATTGGCCCGAGCAGAAAGGAACCATTCCCCATACCTCCGAGGAATACTTTGAGGATGCCTCCCATGGAGTCTACCAAAGTTACAAGAGTTATCAAGCTATGGAAGCTCTCCCCACAATTCCTGAGGAGGAGGAACATCTCCACTGCAAGCAAATTAAGAACCTTTCATGTAGCTGGGATGGTGAGTTTTATTCTCCTTTGACAGCATTAACATTTGCTTGTGTAGATGATCTTCCATTTGCAAGGCTGGTCATCTGTACATTTAGACAGGCTTCATATTCTGAATTTTGAGAAGCAGAAGTTTGATTTTTCAGTGCACCTTACACCCTACATTTTGAAACTATTCAAGAAATGGGTAAATTCTTCAGAAACTCTTTGGGCTACCTTGGAAAATGTTTATGATCCAAAAATAGTTGGAAGATCTTATATACTCTTTGAGCCATTTTAAGGGTTTGAAAGAAAGTTCCCATTTGTTGTAAAGGAAATTACTACAGACCAAACCATATGGCTCGTCTCCTCTTGGAACATTCAGTGCAGATCAGGTTATCCTATGCATAAGTCTCACAGCAGACAACTACTTCACATTAGATGCTTTACGATGGGTCCTGAGGAGTTTTAATTTCTACTTTCCTATCTTAACCAAGGCTTGGGGCGGGGAGGGGGGATCTAAGCTGGGAATGGCTTAGATTTTGATTGGTCCTCACCTAATGATCTGCGTAATTCAGTTGATGGCAACTGGGTTTACCAGGATTGTCATCACTTAGCAATGCAAATTACAGTCCAATTTACCATTGTATCTGAATACACATAATCTTACTGATTTCAGGAGCATAGCTTGGATGATAAACTGAGAAATATGTTCTCTGGGTTGCCCTCTATATTGGGTGTAAATATGCATACATTATACATGTATGCCTTATAAGCTAGATGGTCAATGATAACTAAGGAAAACACCTTCGGAGAACCTTTCCTAAAACAGTTTTAGAGGGCACAAAAAATCAGGCTTCACCAGTTCATGCAACTCCATATCTAATCAGATAATATGTTCTTAGCTAGATGTTATCAGAGCTAAGGATAGGTGACAGTTCATAATATTCCATTAGCACCTCCCCCCCATTTTTTTAAAGTTAGCATCTCTCTCCCACCCTCCTTCCTCCCTCCCTCCCTCCCTCCCTCCCTCCCTCCCTCTCTCTCTCTCTCACACACACACACACACACACACAAACACACACTTGTAGGTTCCTAACATAGGTATCAGCAATTAAAGTTCAAAGGCAAATCAAGTTCAAAGGCCAATAATTCTTTACCAGAATTTATATTTTACTCATCGAAGAATTTGGGATTTTTTTGAAATCAATTTCTCTTTTTGAGATAGGCTTGAATAAACTAACATTCTTTTTCTGGTTTTGACTTTGAACAACTTTGCTAATGTTTTCTTGCTTTCTCTGTATCATCGCTGTCAGCTGTCATGGACTGCCAGCCGTCAGAAATGCTGAAAGGTCTCCTACTTGGGCAGGGGTGGGGGTGGGGGTTTGGACAAAATGGACTAGATGACCTACAAGGTCTCTTTCTTCCAATTCTGTTATTCTGTTAATTATCAATTTCTGTTCCATGTTTGTAGTTCTAGAGACTGGACTTTCTTTTATAACTCATGTGTCTCAGATGTTATTTCAACTATTGAAAGTATTGGCAAAATTGTATCTCTTCACATGAAGCTTGAAATACTCCTTGAACTTCACATCACTTCATCAGATGGAATTGCCTTGTACCTTGAGAGAAGACATTTTCACTTTTGACCAAATCTCTTTTCCCGACATAAATTAAAAAAAATTGTTTTCAGGGATCTGTGCTCTAAACAGATTCTATTGAAACAGTGTACTGTAAATACTTTTCATTATGTTAATTTCTCATCTAACCTATGCCAGGTTGATTAAACCACTTGCTTTATCCACTGTTGTTAAATCAGACTTTTATTTCTTCAAATCCATTCCCCAAACTGCAAATCTTTGGTGCGGCTGAAATAGTATTTCTGATTAAATTTCCGACAGTGGCTGCCATTTGCCATTGGAGAAAAATTGCTACTAAAGTAGTCATTGGTATGTGTATATTGAGTACATGCATACACTTAATCTATATCCTTCCTTGCTTGCTTGCTTGCTTGCTTGCTTGCTTGCTTCCTTCTTTCCTTCCTTCCTTCCTTCCTTCCTTCCTTCCTTCCTTCCTTCCTTCCTTCCTTCCTATATATATAAATGGCTGTATGTATGTATTTATGTATGTGTGTCCAAGCATAACTCAGGAGCTCCTTGAGCAATTTCAACCAAACTTGGTACACAGATGACTTACCCTCTGGGAACAAGTACTGGGGGTGGGGTGGGGGGTGGGGATGGTGTGTGTGTGTGTGTGTATGTTCCAGTATAACTCTGGAACGCCTGGCCTGTTATGGAGAGCAAGGATGGCATCCTAGAGCGGCTATTGATTGTGATGTCATGGGAGGAAGAAGGAAGAGCCTGGCCCCTTAAGGAGAGAGTGTGTGGCATCCTAGAGCGGCAATTGTTGGTGATGTCAGTTCCTTCGTAGCTTCCTCTGGAAAGCCAGCAATGACGTTCACCCTCCAGTGGACCAATGGGGAAGAGCCTGATGGATTTGGGGCAAAGTGCCAGGATCGTAGACAAGGTGGGAAAGAGGAGTGCATGGGAGAGGGAAAGGGAGAAGGCAGGGATGATGGGCATGGGAGTAGGGGGAAGAAAGGCCCTCTCAATGGCTTCCTGTCAGACAAATGCTTTGAGGTCTCTAAATACCTGGGCAACTCCAGGTTATCATCTAGTATCTAACATATTTTGTTCCTAAACACAGAAGGAATGACTCTAAAAATGAAGCTTCTATCTCCTCTATCTTTCCCAACCTGATGTTTTTGAGATGTGTGAGATTTCAAATTTGACCAGGGAATGGCTAGGGAATTAAAGGTGTTGATACCCCTCCTCATCTGGAGAGAACAGGGTTGGGGAAGGCTATCTTTAATGTTTAATCTTTACTCTTCAAGTGCTCTTTCAAGCACCAAACATATGAAAACTGAGTAGAAGAGGGCTGACACTGTCTTGATGATTATCCAAGCTGAGGTGGTCTGGTACATAACATTTTGTAATGGAAGATAGATTATTTTTAAAAGCCTTCTCCTGTATCCCTGGCCCATAAATGTGTTCTCCTGCCTCAAAATTGTAAACACTTGTCTTGGGGTTTTTTCAGTGGAGTTTCTTGTGTATCTGTTTTCTCTCTTTTATTGCTGTTTTTGGGGGGCAGGGGGATGTTGTTTTCTCCAGTTTTATTTATTCTTAATGTACCATCTTTCACCTAGCTCCCAAAAGTATAATCGAGGCTTTGAATGATAAATTGACACAAAACAAGAGCAATACTTGAATGCTTTTTGTTGCCATAGAAGCACTTCTGGCAGATCACAGAAGGACCCTTTTGCTAATAGTAAAGTATGAGAAGAAAATAGACACGCTCTTCATCAAGTAATTGCTGTTGATGAAAAAGCAAACAAGCCTTATGTTCTTAGTCCAGAATAGTCTCTACTGAATGTACACGAGTTTCATTTTGGGAAGGGGCAGGAAGCAACAGGAGAATTAATATCTTATTATGACAATTATCATCCTGTCCTTGAATAAAAGAGCATAAAATCAAGAATATTTGGAGATAGCTTAGAAGTGCCAATGCTATGTTTAACTCCACATCTTTTCTGTCTTGCTGAGCTCAGAAAAATCATCTTGCAGTTTTCAAGGGTGCTTCCTTTTAAAGAGAGATAAGTAATATTTCTCTGCCATCTCTCAGGAAAATGATTGCACTAAAAAATTACTAGTGATCTGTATTTGGATATGGGCATACAGACACATCAAAGCACGAAGATCTCACATGCAGGTGTTGAGTTAAAATAGTAAAAGAGTTCACAGTCCATCTAAGCATAGATGTGAGACCAAACAACATTTACATTGTCATGCACATATGCAAAGCAAAGTGTAGTCTTGGGCTAATGCCAAGCTTGCACTGTACACTCAAAAGTCCTTGTGATCACTGATGGTATTACACTAGCTTTCAGTTGCAATTGAAGCTGGAAATGCAATTGTACTATCTGGCCCTGTGATATATGAGCCATAAAATCACTGGCGTCCATAGCATTCTGCAAATGGATATACAAGTGTAGTAGTTGCTAAAGCTGTCTGAGTGCCCATAAACTGAAGACTTGTTGAAGACCAGCTTGGACTCCTGATTATGACATTGAAAAATCGTCACACTTTTCATCGCAACAACAATACTGGGGTTCATCATTGCATTCTTCCTATTTTTTTGAAACTTCCCAAGGTAGACATAGTGATATTTAGCAGAACAACAGGATAAACAGAACTGGAAGGGACTTTGGAGATCGTCTAGTGCAGGGGTGGGGAACTGTGGCTCTTTTGCGACTTGTGGACTTCAACTCCCAGAATTCCTGAGGTAGCTATGTTGGTTCTGGAATTCTGGGAGTTGAAGTCCACAAGTCGCAAAAGAGCCACAGTTCCCCACCCCTGGTCTAGTGGCTCTCCAGTCTCCTCTTAAAAGCCTCCAGTGACGGGGCATCCACATCCTCTGAAGGCAAACCACTCCATTGGTTAATTGTTCTCACTGTTAGGAAATTTTTCCTTAGTTCTGCATTGCTTCTCTCCTTGATTAGTTTACATCCATTGTTTCCTAGGGGTTTCCAGCCAAATACTAGCCAAATCCAAATCTTCCAAGCTTTCTGTGGGTTGCCAAGGTCAGCCAGATGCTACCATCTAGTTGATCTTGAGAGTCTAAGCACACATTTTACCATCAGGAGATGGTTTCCATAAACACTCATACATTACAACCTATTACAACGCTAAGAGGCAAACTTCAATATAGAGAGAGTTATATAGCTCAGGTTCAAATAGTACATTTCCTCCTGTGTTTCCTAAATGAGCAAGAACCAATAATTTCTTGTGCATTGTTGTAATGGCCTGTCTGTTCTCACCTTCTTTGCACCAGATCTTGGTTTCTCTAATCTTCATACTTGCTTTAGATTTATGAGATCCCAAGTTCAGTTTGTGGTATCTCTGATAGGATTGGGAGAGCTCACTGGGTATGAAATCCAGGAGAAGTGCTCCCAATTCCTGCAGATTCATCGTCTACTTACCTATTGCAGACTGATTGTCCCAGATTCATGGCTGACATCATTAATTCTGAAAGCAGCAGGTGTGAATTCTTTAGTTTTTAATTTCTACCTTATCAGTTTCTGTAATTTCTTCATAGCATCTGAAAGGATTTGTTTAGTACTGCTACCATCCATCAGAAGTATATGATAATTCTGGGATTCCACAGAATTGTCAACTGCTTCTTTAAAATTCTTATATGGAAGCAGAAAATACAATTGGCTTGACAGATGGTTCGGAGCTATTAAGCAAGAAGCAAACAATCTTTTGTACTTTTGATATTTACAGGCTTCTTGGGATTGCCAGTACAATGTTACTTCAAAGTTTACTTCGCTTGACGGGAATAACTTAATAATGTTTTGTTATGGTTATGGCTTCATTATATTTGTTAACAATGTTTTCTTGGTTAGTGTATCTTGCTAATTGACATAGAGCTGCTTGTTAATCCAAGCTTTTTCTACATTCTTTCTCTGAATTAGACCAGGACCAAAAACTCTTCCATTCTTTTGAACATTTCTGATTTTATACATTCTTTAAAAAAAAATCGTTCCATTCTCTTTACTGAATGACTTCACTAGTTACACTAGTGGTTCTCTTAGAATAAACCTTCTTAATGCCCTTTCAGCAACTTGCAAGCAATGCTGCATCTCTATTGTTTAAAATACGTTTTCTCTTGCCAACTACCCCCTGCCCAGGACAATTGCTTCTCCAGTAGACGCATGCATGCTATATGGAAAATACTTAATAAAAGGCTGGAACAATACAATTCACAATCAAACCAACTGTTAAGAGACGGAATTGCAGTTTCCAGAATGCTGAAGGATTGGACAAAGACAATTACAGTTATTACTGAGATAGTAGATTCATGGTACAAAGCAGAATAAAGTAAACCATCTTCCTTCCTTCCCCCCTCCCTCCCTATAAACCGATTGCTTTCCTTTGTCTTCAAGCATACACAACCTTTTTCACAGGATACACAGAATATCTCATTCTCTTTCTCTCTCTCCCTCTCTCCCTCTCTCTCTCTCTCTCTCTCCCTCCCTCCCTCTCCCTCCCTCCCTCCCCCTCCCTCTCTCTCTTCCCCTACCTTTCTCTTTCATCTTCTACCTACCTACCAACTGCCTACCTTCCTATCGCCTTGTATCTCAGCCAAGGGACTCTGGGAGGCTTAACAATTCTAAATTATAACATGTTCTGCCCAGATCATGGTCACTGATTGATGCATTCCCCTAATCCAGGGGTGTCCAAACTTGGGAACTTTAAGACTTGTGGACTTCAGCTCCCAGAATTCCCCAGCCAGCCATGCTGGCTGGGGAATTCTGGGAGTTGAAGTCCACAAGTCTTAAAGTTCTCAAGTTTGGACACCCCTGCCCTAATCCTTTACCTTCCAGCCATGCATACCAAGAAGCCCTCAGTTGTTTGCCATTCTTACAGCCATGTACCTTCAATAAAAAGCCTTCTCAGAGACACACCTCCTTGAAATAGCCAGCACACACCTATAGTAAAGCAATTATAATCTTTTTAGCTTTAATTAGTTATATGCATTTTTTTTAAAAAAATTACATGCCACTTACAGAGTTACTGCATGAAACGCACACTACGTGCCCACACAGCAACTAGTTTTACAGCAAAAAAACCTTTCTTAACTTTTTCCAAGTTTAATGACTTAATTCTGAGGCTTTTGTTGTGATAGAATTCCAGTAGCATAGTTGTTCCTTGCCATTATCTTTACACTCCACTCCAGATGCTCCATCTACCCAACTTATCCTGCTCTTTCTTTTCATAGGAAGGGACATACTTGTAAACAAAAAGTAATAGATTATTGCCATTTACTATGTTTAGTTTCCAAGATCGTTCCTATGGATCCCAAGAAATAAAATCTATACTGGGTGCTGTGATGTGCAATACTATACGTCAAAGTCAGGACAGAAAGTCATCTGTGCACTAAAGGTAGCCAAGGTAATGATGACAGAATTTGATGGAAATAAGTGCCTGTGTGTGAAGTATGGCTTCAGAATACGCATTTGTGCTCTAAGGAAGTGAATTCTTTGGTAGATTGTTCATCTCAAGAGGTAAACATTTACTTGCAAGCTGTGAACAAAGAAGATTGTTCTGTGCAGCAGCTGAAAATATGACATTTAAGAAAGAGGGATAAAAGTATGGCAAATGGGAATGAGAAGTAGCTTCACCTTGAATAGTTTAGATGACAAAGTATCCCCTGTACTTTAATTCTTGTGTGTGTGATTAAAGAATCAGTCCAGCCTCTTGGTCTGACACTGTGATTCTTGTTCTGAAATATAATTGAGCCTGACACATATGGCAGAGTTAAAATAACTAAAATTGAAGGTATCCGTGGGACTAGAATGAGATCTGTGCTAGCTAATGACTGTGTTCAGATTGGAAGAGAAAGTGTTAGATTTTAGCATCTCAATTACAGTAAGAAACAAAGAGACTTTTGCATTTTGGTTAACCGTTTTGCATTCTTCACCATCCAACAGCATGTGGTTATTTTGATTAAGCTAGGCAGGTCTTGAATTCTTTTAATGGAAAAATTGTGGCTATAATGAATTAAATAAATGGTTTTCCCCATTAAAATAATATGCTGTTAGTTGCAAAGTCATGATCCCCATGGACAACATTACTCCAGGCCTTCCTGTCCTCTACCATCCTTGGAGTCCGTTTAAGCTCATGCCAACTGCTTCAGTGACTCCATCCAGCCACCTCATTCTCTGTCACCCCCTTCTTCTTTTGCCCTCAATCTTTCCCAGCATTAGGCTCTTCTCCAGTGAGTCCTTCCTTCTCATTAGGTGGCCAAAGTATTTAAGTTTCATCTTCAGAATGTGGCCTTCTAAAGAGAAGTCAGGATTGATCTCCTCTAGGACTGACCGGTTTGATCACTTTGCAATCCAAGGGACTCGCAGGAGTCTTCTCCAGCACCATAGTTCAAAGGCCTCAAAAATAATATGGACTAGTATAAACATACAAAATTGTAGAAAGAATGTCTTACAGCAGATATGATCAGTATTTCTTGGACCAATAAACACTCCCAAAAGTAAATTTGATCCATGACCTTCTGCTTGGGATGCTGATGACAGTATGGAATCTTTAAAAGAACAATTTTTATAAGGAATATTTGGTGGACCACTTTTCTGCTTTGCTTCTGTCATATTGGAGATGTACTGTTAGGGTATATGAAGACATACGGTTTGACAACGTGAACAGAACTGGGGGCTTCTCTTAGTAAAAACAGCAGTTAGTTGTATGATATAATATGACTTCTCCACAGGGAAGTAAAGAGAGCTTGTTAAACATTCCCAAAGAGTTGGAAGTGAAATGATTGACCATGTTTATTTATTGTCAGAATGAACAACAAATCTCATTTATGCCATAGTGGTAATATTTTCAATGGTTCTGTAAGGAAGCTTATATTACTGCAAGGAACCCTGTTGTTTTCATCTGCAATCTTTTGAGTGAACATTAGGTTCATGGCCATGTGGTAGGTACTTCTTAAGAGTGAAAGAAAAGCCTTTTTAGATAAGACAAAAGAATAAAGTAACCTACCACCCTGTTTCTTCCAGTGACTAATTGTAGGAAACTGGAGTCTTTACTTTAAGCACCATGTTTATTCCCAGGTTTGTTTTTTTTAATTCACCGAGACAAAACAAAATCCAAGAAATGAAGGAATGGAAATGTGTTCCCATTTTAACTAACAACTGTTGAACACCTTGTGTCATTCATCATTCACATTAACCCACAGTGTATTTAACATAATGTGCTGAATAAGTCATAGTGGTTAAGGTTGCCCATTATAGGCAGCCAGAAAGTGTATGCAATGTTTTTATTTATTTTCTTCATTAATTTATATTCTATTCAGTTGCATAAACTTGAATCACCTAAATGTAGATGCTTAGCTCTCTGTATGAACTAATTTGGTTTAGTGGTTAAGGCACCGGGCTTGAAAGTAGGAAACCATGAGTTCAAGTTTCACCTTAACCATGAAAGCCAACTAGGTGACCTTGGGCCAGTCACACACACTCAGCCTACCTCACATGGTTGTTGTTGTTGTTGTAGGGAAAATAGGAGGAGAAATGTGTCTTGGATCTGTTTGTTGCCTTGAGTTACTTCGAAAGTTAACAAAGGTGGAATGCAGATAAATGTAAAAAATCCCTGTTCTTTGGATCTTTTTTATATACAGTGTGAAACACAATAACTAGTATTACAGTAATTATTTATAAATTTGACCTCTGTCTGCGGAGAAAGGAGATTAGTTACATAAAGGAGTGCCAAGACAACAATATTATCTAGCATTATGGATAGAGAAAAACAAAGCGAAAAGAAAGGGAGATTGAAATCTTCATGCTGTGTATGCTCACAGCTACACATAGTATGCAGATACATGAAATGCATGGGTATGAAAGTTAGAAATAGGCATTCTCAGTTAATAGATAGAGACTATTTATTCGTGTGCCTAGTTAGTATAAGACCAGTTCTATGACTTTGACATTGAATCATTTGCTACATTATTTTAGGCAAATAATGCAAATGCTTGACTTGTCTATGCCTACAGACTTATCACAAAGCTTTGGGGTATTTCTAGAGTGAGTTTGAGGTATGAGCTAAGTTTACAAATTTGGCTATGAAAGAGCAGGTGTTTCAACACCATCATCTACTAATTGATACAAAAAAAATAGTGTGCTGCTTCTTGACTTTTAATTTAATTTTTTTCCCCATCTGCATCCAGGCAAACAACAGGAGGAATCTTTCCTTCGGGAACTGCTGGGGTGGAGGGGTGTTGGATATAAGTGATAATTTGTGTGTGTGCTTGTGCGCGCACTCATTCTCTCTCATTTTCTCTCACACAAATACACAAGCATAGTCAGATGCATTCGAATATACCAGCTGTCTAGTGTGTTACTATGTTGTACTGCTTTTTTTTTAAGGATAAAGGAATACAGCTCTGGCAACACAGATTTTTTTTCCGTATTGCCAAAAATATATGCAAAGAATATGGAGTGCATGTCTTTGAGTGCTAGTTATTCTTTTGCATAAATATGTTGTTAGCCTTACTCTATTTTGTATCCAGCATAGGAGATGGCCTTCTCTTTGGTGCGACTTGGAGATCGGTCAGACATGCTTCCTTCACAATCCCATCAGTTCTGCTACCTTAATCAACAGTAGCACAAGACTTCATGTGTCAGAGTTTTCGTAGAGCTTTTGACTGATGACTATATTTAAAAAGCAAATCTTGTTTGACGAAGTAGCAAAGAAGTTGGGACTTTTAGTGGCATTTTCTATGCAGGAATTCTCTGTACTCAATACATGGATAGCAGAGAGAAATAATTGATATGGAGTATTGCAGCTGATTTTGAAACGCTATCCATGCTCTTTTATGACATGAGTATACCTTATCCTTCAGGGTAGAAAGGAAATTGGAATAGTTGGGGAGGCTTTTTCATTTGTAATTAAGTTCAGATGGTAATCATGGATCTCTAATAAATATTCCCTTTCCCATTCCTACAGCAGTTTGTAAACTATGCTTAAAATTATTAATATCGGTGATGCATAAATAAGTGTCTAAGCCAAATAGCATTTTAAGTATCTACTCATCATGTACGGCTCATATAACATGGTGGAGGATATGGGGAGCAAGGTTGAGCAGTGTCTGATTTACAGTTACTAGGTTTGCTTTTTCAGCTGCAGGGTTAATTCCATTGCTCGTTTGAGGAAGATAATGTGAATGCTTCCTCTTTGCTGTAGCATTTGACATCTTCATTCAGAATAAAGTTGATTGGTAGAAAACCCTTGAAAGTACATTTATTATTGAGTTATTAGAAAATCAATTATTTCAAGTAAAACAAATGAAACAAAAAATATTAAACATCTTCTTAAAGCAGGGGTGTCAAACTCGATTTCATTGAGGGCCACATCAGGGTTGTGTTTGATCTTGGTGGGCCAAGGTGGGTGTGGCCAGGGTGGGCCTGGCCAGCTCAATGTCACTCCTATTGGGGGCACCTGTGGTGGCCCGAGCGCTCTGCCAGTGAAAACGAGCTCCCAAGCTCTGTTTTCGACTGCCGCGGCCTCCTGCAACCCCTTTCCAGTGAAAAAGGAGCTTGGGAGGAGCTCGTTTTCACTGGCAGAAGCACCGTGGGTTGGTCCTTTGCTGTTTCCATGGTGGCCCCATGGGCCAGATCTAAGTAGCCCATGATCGAGGACCCGGACCTTGAGTTTGACACCCCTGTCTTAAAGGAAAGAAAAAAATGAAATGATGACTAGGGAGAGGAGTAAAAAAACCAAACATTCATTGTTGTTACGAAGATCACTAGCAGAAAGATGGCACACCTCTTGGTAAAACACCAATAGCTCATTGGAGATTGTGTATCCCGTGGCTCCTGCCTTGTTTTGTCTTTCTGAGTTTGTATGATGATTCCGCCTCCTGGGCTGTCAAAATCTTCTGTGTGTCTCTTTTTCTCTCAGTGAACAGTTATGGGGATGATGAAGATCTAACAACATCCTCAGACAGTGATGAAGAGGTGATTAAACAGTTTGAGATCTCAGTTTCTCGTTCGCAGAGCTTTCGATCAGGAGTTCCTGAAAAAGGAATCCAAGCAGGTTTGGAGCACAGGCCAAAATTTAACTGCTTGTTGTCAAATCATGAAGAATACAGTACTGAGGCCTCTGAAAGTGAAGGTATTTTATAACTCTTTCAAAAAAAAACACACCCAACAATGAATGGAAATTGCAGAGATAAACAAAAAATGCATCCAATTTGGCTTAGTCAAGGGACACACAAGTGGTCAACAATATGTCTAAAATTTGCTCCAGGGTTGAAGGACTATGGACATCATTTTATACTAGCTCCGCTTCTGCTAAGCCTCTTTTAAAATCAGTCAAAGTTTGACAGTAAAGACATAAAATCAAAAGCTTATACTGTTAATCTAAAATCAACACATCACTTCAAAAATGAAATGGGGAAAAAAATAAGAATAAAATATTTTTAGTAGAACTTGGAAAACAGGTGTGCACTCCCAAGCTTCTTAACTTCTCCCATAATGTCTACATCTAACACCTTAATAGGTTGATATAATAAATATTTGACTTGGGTAAACTATAATAAAGGTTGCTGTAGCCATCACTCTTGTTTCCTTAAGAAAGCACAATTAATACCATTTTATGATAAGACAAACTTACAGGTAGTTCTCAATCTACAACCATTTGTTTAGTGGCCATTCAAAGTTACGACACTGAAAAAAGTGACTTATGACCATTTTCACACTTAACAGCATTCACTGTGATAACATGACCAAAATTCAGACACTGGCATATATTTTATGAGGGTTGCAGTGTCCTGGGGTCATGTAATCAACTTTTCTGGCCTCCTGAGAAGCACCTAGCCTGAGAAAGTGGCTCATTGGCTAAGACACTGAGCTTGTTGATCAGAAAGGTCGGCAGTTCGGCGGTTCGAATCCCCAGTATAGGTCTCCTGCATGAGCAGAGGGTTGGACTAGATGACCTCCAAGGTCCCTTCCAACTCTGTTTCTGTTACAGTGTTACAGTGAAAGTCAACAGGGAAGCCAGACTCGTTTAACAATCGTCTTATTAACTTAACAACTGTGGCAAGAAAGGTCATAAAATTGAGGCAAATCCCACTTAACAACTGTCTTATTTAGCAACAGGAAATTTCGGCTCAGTTGTGATCATAAGTTGTATGTACATAATTTTGTATTTATCAAGATGTGTTTGCTGATGACAGCTCTGTGAGTGGCACAGGCTCCGAAGATATAACTTCAGAAAGGGAGTCAAGGTGGATTTTAACCAGGTTGCTTGGTCTAAATCATCACTCTTTCTCAACTGCAACTTTAAGATGGGTAGACTTCAACTCCCAGAATTGGAGTTGCATGCTGAGGTTGAGGTTGCTGAAGCTGATGAACACTGGTTTAGATCAAACTTCTCCAATTAGCACCTTCCAGAGACAGAATGCCAAATTGGAAAAAAGCTGGAGTTGGTGTGTAATGCACTTTGGAATATATTTCACCGACTGTTTCTAGTATAGCTAGTTCAACCTTTGGAAAGTCTTTATGAGGAATCCTGCAATAAATTTCTAAGTGAACTCCACAGCAACATTTTCAGAAGAAACTGAATTATTTGTATTCTGAAATAGGCCCCATTTGTTTCAGTAAGGCTTGGCTCCCAAGATTCCCTTGAATTATATTTCTTAACCTTCAAATAGATTTTAACGCTTAACTGATACTCTGGCTGCAAGCCAGCTTTGCAAAGCACTGAATATGTGTGCTGGGGGAGGCTGTGTGTGGGAAGTGTGTAAAATAATTTCTCACTAGAGAAGCACTTCTATTCTGAAAGCTTATGGCATTTTATTTATTTATTTTAAATTTTAAAACCTGTCTTCCAGCCTACTGCTCTGGTGTGTGCCATGTGTATATCAAACATGTACTGCTTATGTTAGAGCTACAATCTGTGATGTACACCGTGTTCTGTTCAACATCAGCGGTGCCCGGAGCCTTCGTAGTGGAATGAAAAACATCCCAAAACATTCTTGTAGGAAGGAAATCCCAGTGGCCTTCCAAGCAGACAGATTCTGGACAAACGCACAGGGAATCGTATGCAAGATGCCAGTCTGTTTGCTTGCTTACCTGGGAATTGGTTGGAGTTGATTTTCAGTTAATGAAATCAAAGGATAAGCAGTGGTGACTTCAGGAAGACTTGAATGAGGGAGAAATGCTCTATAAATGTTTGGAAATCTCAGCAGCACCTCTCAACTTTCATGAAACGATTTCTATTATTCCTGATTCTGCCAATTCTGCTTCCATTTCCCTTTTATTCCTCTACTAGATTATAGGGTTGCAGTGTAGAAGGAATCATTCTTAGCCTTGACTTGTGGTGCTCCAGAAGTCCTTTAAAGGTTGTAATTTCTAATAAAAGAAGGGGAAAGCATTACACTAATTACCCTCGTACAGTTAATTAAACTTCTTCAACATTAGTTTGATTACAGTGGCAATGGGTGCACAGTTGAAAGACTTGAAAAGACATACTGGGGAAAAATTGTTGTGAAGAAGGTCTATCTATGAGGTTACTAAAAGTAAACTCTGATTTGGTGGCACATAATCACTCACAATTCTTAATAATTTGGAGAAAGATCATGTCAGTAGCATTTCATTACTGTGGCTCCCTTAATTTTGGAACAGTTTACTGTCAAAGTTTCCTAAAGCTTTCATTATAGAAGTTATTGAAGATGGTTCAGTTCCACCAAGCCTTCCATTGTATTTTGTTGCTAGTGGTATCTGATCTGGAAAAAAAATAGTTTATATTTCATTGTTTTATATATTTAGTGTTGTAATCTGCCCAGGGCCTTTGGGTCTAACTACAGCATTACCTTTAAATGATAACAGTGTCTTGTCATTCATAACTAAATCTAGAATCCTCAGAACCTGTTTTTGAACTGGAATAGTTTTATTTCATGCTAATAACTCAGAATCTGAATAATTTTGGGGCCCTGAATTGGAGTGTGTATATCTATCTAAATATAATTTTTTTTTGTTTGAAATGAATTAGATTTAGATGGGTTCAGCCACCTGAGTTACCAGGACAACCTGTCTTCTCATGAAGATGACCTTCTATCCATCAGTTCGAGGGTGGTGGAGAGCAGGGGCTCTGGGCAGCCAAAAGACTCTGAGGTGGATGTTAGTGCAACACCCAGCCTCAGCCGACAAGAAACCGAAGGGAGTTTGGAAATGGAGACAGCTTTCAGCAACCAAGGATTTGAAGGGAATGACGAAACTGACAGCTCATCAGCTTGGAGTCCAGAGGTAAGAAAAGGTCTTTTTATATAAGAGCCTGCGTGGTTCTCTCAAGTCTTGTTAGCAACGGCTGCGTTTGCATGCACTATGTTAAGACTACATATTGAGTCACAACGTTTGGATATTTGTGTTTTCAGCATCTTTGGACTGTGGATATTCTCTTAACCCCGTGATGGTAAACCTATGGCACGCGTGCCTAAAGTGGACCATGCGGCCTTGCCTGTTTGTCTTCCAGGTTTCTGGCGTGCATGGATGCATGACAATCAGCTGTCCTTCGTACGCACACCAGTGTGCGCATGCATGCCGCCCAGCTGATTGTTGGGTGTGCCTGCGCTCTGGAACCCGGACATTCAGCTTTTCCAGAGTGCGATCCTTTCGCGCACATGGCAGTGCCGAAAACCAGCCTGCACATGCTCTCGTCAACTGATTGTAGGGCGTGCATGCATGCTAGAACCCAAAAGTTTGGCTTTTCTGGAGTGTGGCCCTGACAACACACACGCGCGACGTTTCCACACGACGTTTCCACACTCACTGCCGAAAAGGTTCGCCATCATTGTCTTAACCTATTGAGTAGGATGGTTTTCATATGATCATGTCCAAGGTAAAGTGGCAAATATAAAAGGTTCATATTTCAAAGCTTTATATGATCATCTCATCATCTAAACACATGGTTTGTAGTCTAGGCAATAATTGGTGCTCAGATAGATGAATAACTTCACTACTTGAGTATGTCTGAACAGATAATTTAAATCAACTGTCGCATCCCTTTCTCTAGTTACCATTGCAAACTGTACTATGCTACTATACTTCTAGTGGGAGTTGTTAAAGATCATGACAAGTTGCAATCCCTTGGACTATGTACAGGAAATATGAAACTTGGCTCTTCTCTACAATGAGTGATTGATATTATTCCCACTGTACAAATTGTAAATTGAAATGGAAAACTAAGATTTTATTTTAGAGGGTCTCCTCTAAGTTTCAAAAATCCATCTCTCTGTCCTGCGGTGGTTTCCGCTCCACTTATTGCTAACAGAGCAATTTTGCTTCCTAGAATTTAAGAGATCAGGATGTTGTTGTAATTCCTGTCAGGGGCACTGAGAGTTGAGTCCAGAGGTGGGTTCCTGCCAGTTCTAACCTCTTCTATAGAAGAGGTTCCACAAATCTACAGTGCCGTTTAGAAGCAGTTCCAGCTCCCTCCCCCCGCCCATCCGCACATCATCAAGATGAAGAACGAGAGGAGGAATTCTGGGAGTTGAAGTCCACAAGTCTTAAAGCTGTCAGGTTTGAACACCCCTGGGTTTTTTTTTCTAAATTGTTAGGGGTGCAAGGGACAGCTTTAAGACTTGCTTTTAAGAAGGCGTGCTTCAAATGTCAGAGTTTCTGAGCCAACATTTTGGTTGCTAAGCAAGAGCGTTGTTAAGTGAGTTTCACCACATTTTACATGTTGGCCATGCCCACCCAGCCACATGGCTGGCAAGCCACTCCTACCTGTCACATGGCCGGCAAGCCACTCCCACAAAACAGGCCACACCTACAGAAGAGGTTCTAAAAAAAATTGAAACTCGCCACTGGTTGAGTCCTACATAGCCACAGGGGCAATCCATGCAGGGAATCTGCTAAATTACATTTGAAGTTTCTCCCACCTCCAAACAGTGTTTATAGTTCTTGATTTGCCTTCGTATGGTAGCCTCTAGGTCAGTGATGGCAAAACTTTTCGGCACCAAGTGCCCAAACTGGAACACACATGCATGCATGTTCATGTGCACATGCTTGCCAAGAACCCAAAGACCAGCTGGCAGCGTGCGTGTGCACGCCAGCCAGCTGGTCTTTGGGTTTCCGGCACGTGTATGCGTGCCAGCCAGCTGGTCTTTGTGCGCATCAGAGCACTGGAAATCCGTAGACCAGCTGGCCGGTGCACGCATGCCTGTTATTTGGCTTTTTTTGTGCCATTTTTGGGCTGTTTTGGGGGACAAAATGGCCTGAAAACGGTGTGGGTTTTGCCCGTTTTGGGGGCTGTTTTCAGGTCATTTTCCGATGCTGCGGCGCCCACGAAGATCAGCTGGCCAGTGTGCATGTGCACTCCAGAAACCAGAAGAGCAGCTGGTGACGGCACACATGCCCCACAGAGAGGACTCTGCATGCCACCTCTGGCACGCATGCCATAGGTTCGCCATCATGGCTCTAGGGATGCTTCCTTGCAGATCTTGGAAGTTGCTTTCTACTGCCTTTAAATTACTTTATAAAGTAGGACAGGGAGTGCCATATAATAGTCTTGTACCTTCTTTCTCTCCCCTGCATATTGCACAGGCATCTTGTTGTAAACAAAATTGTGGTAGCCATTCTGCCTGAATTGTTCAAGTAGGTTCTCCAGTTGGTTTGCTTGCTGGATACTGCAGTGTATTTTTACCCTGCCTTACAGTGTTTTGACGCAACTCTTTTTATGTGACCCATTGTTTGTGACAGTGCAAAAAACCTGGGTCAAGGATCTGACTAGTAAGCCCCTTCCTATGTTTGGAGCACTGAACATAACAGGTCTGGATCTCTGTATGCTTTGCAGCCATTACATTCCTATCATATAGTTGCACGATCTCGGATGCTTTTGTTTTTAGATCTAGTTTTGTAGGACCTTGAATTACTCATCAGGCAGCTGATTGGTTAGTCACCTCAAGTCTCTCCACTCTGAATGCCACTTCCAGAATCAGTCTGTTGATTTACAAAAAGGCTTTACACACTTTTTTTTCCTTTTATTAGCTCCTCTTTTATCATTCCTTCTGAGCCTACAAGGAATTGATCACTTGGTCCCTATTGAGTTCTTCATCTACATCTTCTTCCTATTTTTTAGAAAAAGTAATGCCTGAGCTTTTATCTGAGCTGAAATGAAGGAGACTTTAGTCATTCATTATGAACCCCTCCTCTATGATTCATACAAAGATACCTCCTGCTGCTCCTCTTCTTCCTCGGTCTTATCCCTCTCTTGATCTCTGTGTCTTCTGATCATGTCCATTGGTTGTGGAATTAAGATGACACAGTTTCTCCCATCCCACTCCATGAATATACATGTCCTTCTTTTAGGAATAGTAAGATTTGGTGTTGGGGCTGTCCCAACTCGGTCAACAGAAGAGCCTTTGGCTGCATCATTAGTGAAAGGTGTAGCTTTACTAAGGGCAAGTGGTTACAAGCCAGGTAAAAACCAGATCCAAGGTTTGTAGGCAAAATCTGCCTACTTATTTTCCCCTTTCCCCCTCCCCTGTTATCTGTTTAGTGCCCAATGGGATTCAAATAAAATGTTTAGGTAACAGTCCTGATTTTTGATAGGCTCGGTGATGGATTTTGTAATTATTACCCACATTTATCTTTGCCTATATTGTGTTGAAGTGCAAATATTTCTAGAATGACTCCAACTCCAATAGAGATGGACAAACTTAAAACACCATTCTCTATTCTGGTACCTCTTGCTGAAAGACAGAATAGTTGATTGTGTTTAAAAGCTGGCATTGAGCAAGGTGGCATCTTGTTTTGGAGGCCTTAGGTACCCTCTGATCGTAAGGCTGGAAGGGACCTCTTGGGTCTTCCAGTCCAACGCCCTGCTCAAGGCAAGAGACCTTATACCATCCTGGTCAAATGATTGCCCAGTTTATTTTTCAAAACCTCCAGTGAGGAAGCCACCACAACTCCGGGAGGCAAGCTGTTGCATGTGACATTTGTAGCTGAATGTAGCCAGCCCCCTTTGCAGGGTAGCGACCAAGGATGTAAGAAACCTTATGTTCCTTATTAGAGAATCAACAGAATACTGGGCACCAGGCAGAATACAAGGCATGGTGAGTGACCTGTCTCTGGCGAGGTGATTAACAAGTAGTTGTCATGGTCATCATCAACATCATTGTTATTATTTCTTTCTGGCACTTCCATACCATTTTCCAAATAAAAATATAATCGGGGCAATTGAAAGGAGAAATAGTGACCAGCAGCAAAAGAGTAATATATAAAATATTCTGCATCAGTGCGCTAGAAGGGTTCTGAAATACAGCTGTAGGAGTAAATCCTTAAATTCCTTCTGAAGACCTGCTCTGCTCCCTGAATATCCTGTTCTTTCACAGCATGTTCATGTTTAAATAGAAAGGAAAGGTCTCTATGGCAACCCATTTTAATCTGAGATTAAAAAGCACCTTTGAACAGAAAACACACACCCAGGAAACCAAGCACCTGACTCTCCCTCTTCACAGGCTTTTCTTTTATCAAAAGTAAATTTTGTATTTAAAAAGAAGAAGAAAAAGGATTAGACGAAAGGTAGA
The DNA here is from genome assembly GCF_964273705.1 of Natrix helvetica. NCBI lineage: Eukaryota > Metazoa > Chordata > Lepidosauria > Squamata > Natricidae > Natrix > Natrix helvetica. Next base: position 33,224,178 of record NC_138548.1, read on the forward strand.
TGAATCTGTCTGGAGAAACGCATTGAAAAATAGGAAAAAAAACGTTTTGTGTGGTTTGATGTCGTCTGTAGGCATGAAAAGGCTTAGATTTAGTGCCCAGAGAAGACTAAAATATATGTTTATACCTTCACAAGGGATGAAGACATAAGTGGGATATTCTGCTTTTTATGATAGGGGAAAGCTCTTTGCAGAACAAGAACCAGTAATGCATTCTGTTTTGTACAGATAATAAAATGGCATTCAAGAATTTGTCCCAAAATCTTTTTGTCAAATGTAATTCTTATCTTTTATACTTATCTTTTCAGTAATGGAGGGTTTTCTTCTTAGATCTGAACTTCTCTTCTGTATTCAATCCTTTGCTCTTAATATGTAACTCCTCTGTATGGATCCCACCTCTCCATTCTGTTTGGCCTCCTGTCTTTCACAAATAATCATCCAACCATATTTCCCTGAAGCTCCTGATTCTTACTTATTCTTCACTGATTTCCAAGCCATGCTATGCTCCCCTGTCCATTATCTGTTATTCCTTTTGAAGTCCTAGACCTTGTCTCTTTTTCTCTTATTTTCTCCACTACCAAAAAAGGCAGAAGTGTCCTCTTGACTTCTGTCTTCTTCCAACTCAACATGCTTTCCCCCCATTTCTTGTTGGCAATTAGACAAAACCCAGAATCACTGATCTGCAACTGTTATTTAATTGCTATATATTAGTAAATAACAGGGTTTTTCAATTCCAATGTTTTTTCCTGTTAAAGGAACATGAAGAAGCAAGTGTTCTTCCAGCTCATACTAGTGCCTACGAGCCAATTTCAAGATGTGGTGACTTAGACGTCATCTTTGATTACAAACCATCGAGCCAGAAATTGGTGGTGACTATTGTCGAAGCTAAAGATATCCCAGACAAGGACCGCAGTGGAGCAAGTACCTGGCAGGTACACACAGTCCTGATGCCCAGCAAGAAACAGCGAGGGAAGACAAGTGTCCAGAAAGGGCCTAACCCATTGTTCAAGGACAAAGTGACCTTCACTAAGCTGGCGCCTGAAATGCTGTGCAGTTACGCCCTCCGGTTCCGTCTCTATTCTGTGCGCAAAATGATGAAGGAGAGAATGATGGGCGAGCAGTTGTTTTATCTTAGCCATCTCAACCAAGAGGGGGAAATGAAGACCACGCTAGTTCTGGAACCAAGGAGCAACTTATGTGTAAGTAGAATTAAATTGGGGACAAATTACTAAAGTTCTTATTGCATTTCCTTTCTCTGGGATAAAAGAGGATAGTTTACAGCCATGAACTACATACTGTTCATAAACTGAATGGTCAAAATTGACCTATAAAATAATTCTCACGAATTTGACTCAGAAAAGCTATAAATAGTTAATGGTATGAAATCTAGTTCCCACCCTCAGATGTTTTAGACTTCCCTTCAAACATTTGAAATCCAAAAACCTAGTGGTATCAAAACCTGCAATAGTAAAATGGCATGCATAGACTGACCGTACATACAAGCTGGTATGAAACTATGGGTACATGCAAAGACTTCATACAAAAAATGGGTATTGAGGAGATTTTCAGGATGGGCAAAACAGAATGAAAAAGGTGATGGATCCTTGATGCTCTTTGAGCTTGGTTGTTTTCTTGCAGATGTTTCATTACCCAAACTATCACTGATGACGATACCTAGTTTGGGTAATAAAACATCTGCAAGAAAACAAGAGCACCCCGTTTCAACCATAAGCCCCAAATATTCTCCTTTATTGGTAAGGAAAAAAGTGAATGATTATTAATAAACTAGGGAACTTATTTCTCTGAAGGCATATTGTGCATGTTGAGAACATGTTGGGTACTCACATGATGGCTATGGGGAACTACAGGGTTCCTATGGCAAATGGAACCAATTACAAAGTATTGATTCACTATAATGTAATCTGCCTGGCCTTTCTGATTTAAAAAGTTGTTTGTGGTCTGCCATGCTGTATGAATCCAGCTATTGCAATTTACCAAATATGCATTCCATTGTAATAAAATGATGGGTGCCTCTTGCCACCTAAATAAACATGTAAGGTCAACCTGGTAGATGGCATCTGTGAACTGAGGTATTTAACTGTGAAAGATTATGCTGCCGTTTTTTTTTTCTGTTTTAAATTTATGCCAGACACACATATCACAGTTGCAATAGAATGACCAGGGTAGTTTTCTATATTTTTAATTTTAACTGCCTGTTTTAGTGGATATCTCTGTATAATACTGAAGAATTTTAATTTCTAATTAATACTTTTTGTTGTTGGCTTTTTTTAAAAAAAATCTCCTCATCCACAGAGTGGAGGCTCCCAACTGAGTCTCTCGGCCATCTCTCACAGTGACAGTGCTTCTTCAACCCAGTCTCTGTCCCATGGAGGAGTTCCAGAATTGCTAGTAGGACTATCCTACAATGCTACAACAGGCAGACTGTCGGTTGAGATGATCAAAGGCAGCCACTTCCGGAACCTTGCCATTAACAGACCACCAGGTACATAAAAAATATGACCTCCTGGGCTCATGGATGTAGAACGTGGACTATCATTGCCTTGCTTCTTTGATAAGAAAAAAGAACCACCCTACAAACACTGGGAGGCATTTTGAAAGAAAGGCCTAACCTTGGGGTGTGTATGTCCCATTTGTGAATCCAAATAGGACAGGGGTGGGGGGGCGGGGGCGGTGTTGCCTAAAAAATCTGAAATGTAATTAGAAATAATAGAAATGTGCCTGTTTGTGGGAAGCAAGTCCTTTCTTTTCCTGAACTCTAGCATGAAATATTTAGGATTGGGTTTGCTCTGCTCCTCAAGACCAGTTTAGGTTCGAGAAGGAAGGAAGGACACAACTTCTCTATTGTAAACCCTAAACGCTTTGGTTTTCCAGGATCTAGTCATATATTTTCTTCCAAACCACAAAAAACATCTTCTGCCATTTGCGCTTCTCTTTTGGCATTTCAGTACAGAATTTTTGAGGAATGTGATTTCACCCTTCAGTTTCCAGTTTGGTCATTCAGAGCTGCCTATGCTTCAGTAGAGTCAGGTTGGGTGTTTAGGGTAATTTTGGCATTTCTGAGTAATGAGTTGCTTTAGCAGCTATAGAGCTAGACCAGAATTGGTGGTTACATTAGACCAGGTAGGAATGTTTTTACCTGACGTCTTGGGCTAAAGGCTCCAGGACAATGTTTTTCAACTTCCTCTGGCTGGGAGCTGTGGGAGTTGAGGTCCACACATTTGAATTTGCTGAAGTTGAGAAACACTGGCCCAGGGACATCAGAAATTTGGCTATGGACTAGAATGGCCTTGGACTAAAAGCTGCTTTGGAGAAGGTCAGCTAAAGGATAGAGAAGTTGGCATGGTATGTTGGCTCGCTAGTTTTTCAAGTATTTTGAAAGAATGCTTGATTTCTTGGAAATCTTTCTTCAGCTTGCCAGGCACCTTTAAGCACAATCTGTTACATTAGATCCAGACACATGTTATTTTTCTTCTCTTTCCCAGTTGTCTCTTCTGATATATATTTTTTTTGAAATTGATTAGGCCAAGAGAAAGAGAAGACCAAGAATGTATCTCTGTGAGGATTTTAAACATTTGTTTCTCTTTTTCTTTTTGCTTGAATTACTCGATTTTTTTTTCTCTTCCACTTTTCCTAAGGAATACACACAAATGCAGGAACAGTATTTCTTAGTATGATTTCACTTTCCCCCACTACTTAGTTTGTTTCAGCTTGCATTTTTAAATTATTTTGTTTCTCCTAAAAAGAATGTACAATAGTGCACAGTATAGGATTGGAATGAGATGATTTCGTGCATTGCTAATTAATGCTTACGGAAAGGTGCTGTGAAAATGCTTTCTTTTAAAACCATAGATTTAACTGTGAAATAACAAACAGACAACAAAAAGGTGTGTGCCTAACAGTGCACAAGACACTGACTAAGGCAAAAAAAAAATCTGCCAAGAGAGTGAAACAAAACCAAGCCCCAGGCATTACAACTCTTCAAAAGAAAAAGAAAATCCAGGTTTCATATGATAATTAGAGCCTTGCTTGCCTGTGTTGATATCCCCAGCTTATTATCTCTACTGTGCAAATATAATAACAATAATATGCAAAAGAGCACATTTCTGCAGTGAAAAACACCAATCTGAAATGCTGGCTTAGACTAAGGATGGGACTTCCTCTGAAAAAAACCAAATATAATTGAGATGTAACCTTTGTCTGCAGAAGATATTATCAAACATGTTTCACATGGCAAAAGGTTGGAAGCGTAGGAGATATAAATGAGTCAAACTTCCATTGCAGCAAGTACTGTAGCTTGTTATAGTGAAGCCATTGTCTTCTGGGATGTGAACAATGGAAAGATAAGCTAGTTTGAGTCATAGGAGATTGGCTTGCTGCCTTCCAAATTGAGCTCATTATTTTTTTAAAAAAAATCTTATAAAAACTGTAGTTCACATTTTTAGAAGTCGGAATAAAGCCTGCCTGCCTGCCAAGTAAATTTTTGGATTAGAGGATGGCCTTTTTTTGAATATGTTGTAACACTGCCATGGAATAAAGTCTATCTCAACCCAGCTTGGTGTTTAATTACTTGTCTGGTTGCCATAGGCTAGAAGGAGTTCAAAATTGGCAATTGTACTGTGCCGGTTGAGAAGGATCTTCTCTTAGTTGGCTCAGAGGAGGAAGGCAGTTTCTTCTCACAAATTTGCTAGGAGACCAGTGGCCTAAATGTCCATGGTTGTCACAGGAAAGCCAACCCAAATAGAAATACCAGGATAAATATTGTTGCAGGACGTAATGAAAAGGATCAACCTATTACGTTTTTGACATGCTGTCAAGGGTGAATCCTAAGCCTCAGGGTCAGGTCTACGTTATTGATACGTTTTCTAGGGCTTATAGTGAGGCGATTTGCTAGAATTTTTTTGCCCAGCACTTGATGTATTCTAGATGTGTCCAGTTTGATAAATACAGAGAATATATATTTCAGAATGAATAAAGTTGTGGTGGACAGACAGCTGTATTGTGTTTTCAGGCAAGGCTTCCTGGTGGAGCATGGAAAATAAAGACCAACGCCTTGTCCCAAGTACTGAGATAGTCATATAGATTTAATAACACTTACTGGCCCAGCCCTGCAAAGCAAATTCAGTTTCTTCAGTGCATCATATAAAACTGTTTTATTTCCTATATTTAGCTTCTGTTCTGTTTGCTTTCTGCTGAAGCATGTGATGTTATGAGGAGCTGATTGAGTCAGCAATATGAGGGCCAAAGTTCTTGTGTTCGCTAAACAAGCAGTGGGTGTTCTACTGAGCCCCAGCTGAAGATTTCTGCCCCGTTCCCAGTGAGGAAGATCAACCTCCATCATGGTGTGCCTTCATGTTCATCATGGCAAGTCCCATCATGGCAATCATATTCCTTTAAATTGGAATTTCCAGCCAGGGATAATCTGTTTTTTTTTTTTTTCTGAACCGATAAATTACTTCTGCACAGAATAGATTCTATAGAGTTGTTCCAAAGGTGTTTTTTTTTCCCAAAAGGCAACAGACTTTCTTATTTTGTTTTTTTTTCCTTTGAAAAAGTTTTGCTTCTCATCCAAGAAGCTTCTTCAGTTCTAAATGACTGGAGGGGAATTCTGTCAAGTTGAGCAATACATTATTTTGGTTAAATTGCCTACTGGAAAGTAGAAGGCTTTTTTTAAGTTTAGGCTCACCTTTGGCTCACTGGGACTAACCCTCTTTTGTTTTATGGTGCTTGTGGAATGTTCTCCATGAGAAACTCATTTGGTGCTACTATTTAGGGGCTAGTGAAACATCTATATTTGTTTTATTTCTTTTTTTTATTTTTATTTTTATTTTTAATTTTCAAAACAGACACAACACAAAGAATCCTCCTTCTTTACATGCTGTAGAAAGTGTATCAATTGGTTACAAAAGACTTTCGTGCATCTCTTCCACAGTCATCAACCATAATTCATATTAACTCAAGTACTTTAACTCAGATATATTTATACATATTACCATCATCATGCCTCCATTTTCATTGTTTAAACGTCCTTCATTATAAAATATATCAAGATTTAAAACATAGCCACATACTGGCATTTCATTTGCTATTTCTAAAATCCTCCAATAACACTGAATCCTTATGACCTATTCTAGCTAAACATATATAATATTTAGTAACAAAAAATTCTAATCCTCCTTTCCAAATCACTGTTTACAATTTACATCTACTTTCCTTATGTTGTACCCATGCATATATATATACATTGTTATCATTATCCTTCCTTTATTTGACTGTGTCCTTTATCATAACATTTCCCCCCAATAAACAAATCTTAACTAAATTTAACTTAATTATTTTTATTAAGCTTTATATATAACAAAAAAAATATAGTCTTCCTTTCATAGGTAGCATTCAATATTCATATCCAATTATTACTTATCATAGTAATACACATGTATACATTATTATCACTATCAACTATTTATTTAACTATATCTATTGTCACTAAGTCTAACTAGTTTTAGATTGTACCCTTTCATCTATCAACCTATATCTTTCCAGTAGCAAAACAATCTCATGTCTTCTGCCATTTGTAGTATCAGTCCTCTAATCATCTCCTTAATCAAATTTGTATGGACTCCTCTTTGCAACTCATTGCTTATTAAATATCTCATGTAGTTTCAATGCCCTTCTTCTGTTTCCTTAATTAGCTTATCTTTAATTGTCAGTGGCGTTTTCAACAATGTTGCTAACAAAATTTCTCTCTTTAAATCCATAAATTCTTTTATTTTTTCTTCTTCTGTATCTTGCCATCTGGGGTAGAGTTCCCCTCCATTTAATTCCTCTTTCCGTGTTCCACTCTTTCCATTTCCAGACACAAGCCAATCACCATAGGTATCAGCGGATTTAATTTCTTTATAGTCATTTTTCTCTTCGGTTTTTAAGACTCTGACCTCCACTTTTTCCACTTGATAAACATCTCCAACTTCTTCATCATATTTTACTGTTAGATGCTCTAGATTTTCCAACTTCTTCTCTGTCCTCTCAAATGTGTTTGATAATTTCTGAATTTCTAACAGTATCTTTTGAAAACTTAAAGTTTCTTTCTACTGTTGAGATTGTGCCATTATCTCAAGCTGACAAACACTGCTGCTCTGGCTTGTAAGGTTTTTACAAGATTAAGCATAAATTCACAATAAGGTCTTATTTTCACTTTTTCTGGTTAAAGGCATACTTCAAAGGAACATCTGTATGCTTTTCTTCTGATATCACTTTCTATGGACAAAACAGTGAGACCTTGAAGTGCCAAGCCAGAATAATCAGTGAGGAAAGTAAAAGTGTTCTGTTTCCAATACACAAACTTCCAGCCTCCGAGTAGCAGTGTCGTCTTTCCCTCTGTTGTTACAATTTTCTTTGTTGCTTTATGCTTTATCCTCCTCCTCTATATTTGTTTTATTTCTGTTGTATCACAACTTTTTCTCCTGTAAATAACAGTCTTGTAAAATGAGAGGTGTGCTGAGAGAGGAGAATAAGTGACAATGAGTTTCCATGGCTGATGTGGACTTGAACCTGTTTTTTTTCCAGTCTTTAACCAATATACCATACTGGCCTTTACTGAGTATAAAATTTCTCTGCTGTATTTCTATTTTTTGGGGTTTATTTCCAGAAACTTTATGCCATCCTTCAGGAGAAGCCTCCAGAGAATGCGCCAGGCATGATTAAAAATAATATTTTATGTATTTAATATGATACGTGTATGTGCTTGCCTAGGGTGTTCTGTTCTGAAAGTTGAAAGATAGCATGTATGTATGTATGTATGTATGTATGTATGTATGTATGTATGTATGTATGTATGTGTATGTGTATATATAGAAGAAGATGTTGGATAGCCATTTGTCTGAAACAGTATAGGGTTTCCTGCCTAGGCAGGGGGTTGGACTAGAAGACCTCCAAGGTCCCTTCCAACTCTGCTATTGTATTGTATTATGTATGTATGTATGTATGTATGTATGTATGTATACATGCATGCATGCATGCATGCATGTACATACATACATTGAGCAGAGAGGATTGCTCAAATCATCACATGGCTTCATTAGAAGAGAAGAAGATGGTCATTCCCCAATACACATATTTGTGGTTCGAAAGAAGCTGGTGACCATGCATATCTCAACAGGCTACAATTGATTGAAGCTTCAGTATTTTGGACATCTTGTCTGGGAATTTATTTCCGAAACATAAATTGTAATCCTGAACATATATTAAATTCTTTTTTCCCTAAATGGCTTCATTTCTTTCTCATACAATATATACACAGGGCTATGTATGCATATAAGGGACGCGGTGGCTCAGGGGCTAAGATGCTGACTTGTCAATCAGAAAGGTCAGCAGTTCAGAGGTTCGATTCCCTAGCGCCGTGCAACAGAGTGTGCTCCAGTTACTTGTCCCAGCTTCTGCCAACCCAGCAGTTCGAAATTCAAGTAGAAAACTATGAACACCTCTGGTGGGAAGGTAACTGCATTCCGTGCACCTTCGGCATTTAGTCATGCCGGCCACATGACCACGGATACATCTTCGGACAGTGCTGGCTCTTCGGCTTTGAAATGGAGATGAGCACCGCCCTCCTAATTTGGGAATGACTAGCACATATATGCGAGGGGAACCTTTACCTTTACCTATTTATGCATATATACCTTAAAGTACAGATGGCCCTTGTTCTTATGGCATAAATGCATACAATAAGTAATGAGAGAGGACAAAACTCTTTGAAAAGAAGCAGGATATCCTTGGTTTTAAAGTGTGCCTGCCTGTTCATACCTGAAATGAAATTTCATGCCTTATCTTCAGTATTTATTTGTTTGTTTGTTTGTTTGTTTGTTTGTTTATTTATTTATTTATTTATTTATTTATTTATTTATTTATTTATTTTACTGTGCTTCTAGACCGCCCCCTCTCCCAAAAGGGAGTCCATGAAAAGAATATAACAAAATACAATAAATAGAATTGAATATGTACAGTTAGAATGGAGGAGGTTAAAAATGGAATTAAAAAGAACTGTACAGAGCCAATATATATAAATATAATTATAAACCCCTAAAATACATACAGATTAAATTAAAAACAATACCCTTAAAATAACCAGTTAATAGTACATTTACCAGGAGGAACAGTTGTAGTTATGCCAGGCCTGCTAATCGGAACAGGTGAGTCTTCAATTTTTGCCGGAAGGAGCGGAGGTCAGTAGTGGTTCTGATGTCGGGGGGGAGGTCATTCCAGAGGGTTGGGCCCATCACAGAGAAGGACCTACTCCTTGGTGTCGCCCGTTGGCATTGCCTGGTGGACGGCACCAGGAGAAGCCCCTCCCTGTGTGAGCGAATTGGCCGCAGGGATGTATGTGGGAGGATGCGATCCCGAGAGTAGAATACTAAAAAAAAAAGACCCAATCCATAAAGAAAAATGTAGGCTTTTCATATGATGTAATGAAAAGCCTACAGGCTGCATTTTAAGAGGACATCCTAGGATAAGCTTGTAAGAAAATTGCTGCATATTCCTAAGCATTAATGTTTGATTTATTTGCTTTTTGTATGATGCCATGATTTCAATCAGCTAAAGCAAAATGCTTTAGGCAACCTGGTGGCTTCTCTGTATGATATATTAAAAAGAGAAACAAGCAGGCATATTTTCTCTAAATAAACAGCAGGGTGACTTTGGGGCCAGTCACTCGCTATCCATCCAACCCACTTCATAGGGTTTTTGTTGGGAATATAGGAGGAGGAAGGTGGGAGTTTGCCGTCTTGAGTTATTTGTGAAAAGAATAAACACAGGACAGAAATAAATAAATAAACTTTTACCACTTTAATGTTGCCTGCAGATAGTTATGGGAAACTCTGCCTTCTGAACTCTGTCGGTCAAGAAATGTCTCGTTGCAAGACATCTGTTCGACGAGGACAGCCCAATCCTATCTACAAAGAGACGTTCATCTTCCAAGTTGCCTTGTTCCAGCTCTCGGACGTCACCCTGATGATCTCCATTTACAATCGCCGCAGTATAAAGCGCAAAGAGATGATTGGCTGGATTTCTATGGGTCAGAACAGTAGTGGAGAAGAAGAGTTAAGTCATTGGCAGGAGATGAAGGAATCTAAAACACAGCAAGTGTGTAGGTGGCATATGCTCCTGGAGTCTTAATGGAAATCTCAGCAGTTTCAATAGGTGCAGGGCATCCGTCTTCCTACCATTTGACACACAAAGGACTATATCATCAGTTTCTATTATAACTGGACTTCTGATGCTCTTCACTAATGGAAGAGCATTAGTGAATGCTCTTCATTCTGTTAGGTTATTGCCCTTGTATTTTAGTTATACAAAATTGCTTGAAGTAACAGGTGAGCAAATTGGGTTAGAACTGTATGCTCTCCCTTCGCCCGTCAAGAATTGAGATTGAGTGTTCAATATCATCCCGGTATCTTCACTGGTAATGAGATTTGCTCTTGGCCATGTCACTGTAAAGAGCCAAATTTGGTTGGGTGAGGTATGTGCCTTTGTTGTGAGGAAAGCCTGCAAAAATGATCATGAAATAGTGATCATGAAAATGGTATACAGTGGTACCTCGGTATTCATCGTTAATTGTTTCCGGGTGGTGCGATAAGTACGAAAAATGATGACTACCAAACAATTTTCCCCCTAAGGAATCATGTAAATAAATGTAATGCATTCCCAAACCAAAGACAATGCACATATTAAGGCAGTATGTAAAAAGACAGGGTTCTATATCATTACTTTCCATAAGAAATAACCCCCAAAATAAACACTTAGATTAAATAAAATAAAAACTTCACTTTACCTGTACTGATGGTGAGGGAGCTCAAAAATTCAGACCACACAAGTTAGCATAACACTGCAAAGGGATGTGCACAGGACAAGAGCATGCTTAACACATCACCCTTTGTTTCACCTGGAAAAGGTAGTGAGTCATGAGGCAACTGACACCAACAACAGTTCTAGTTTTTGCATTGAGTACTAAACAAACGATGAGTACTGGGACAAAAATTATCTCGTTAAAATGTGTTGAGCACCAAATTCAATGAGCTTCAAAGCAGTTGAGTACCAAGGTTCCACTGTATTTGGACAGTTTTGTGGGATGGTTTCTGGCCTAACCCACTCAGTCCTAATTCTCTGACTGCAATAAATAAGATGAATTTTGATTCCTGACAAATAGTCATTTAAAATTTTCTCTTTAGAAAAAGAGACTTCCCAAAGGCTTAGCTTGAACCATGTGCACATATATCCAAGATATACCAGATATGTGTATATTATCATTAATGCAACTTAATCATAAAATAACATTGAACTTGGAGTGTCCAGTGTGCTGCTTTTACTGTATTTGTTCCCCCCCCCCCCAGAAAGATAGCTGTATTTCAACCTGGCTGTTGTGGCTTTTAATGTCCATGACAGCAATGAAATAACATGTGGATGTGGGATATTCCTTTTAATATATAATGTTCTTTTCTCTTAGGAGCAACCAAACACTTGTGCTTTATATTAGGTTCTCCATAGGCATGCATGTGTTATTACTGTTATCACCATGGAAGCCAGTTCTTAGCAGTTCTAGCTATATGAATGCTAAAAAAAAAGAAATCAAGAGACTGGATGCCTGCAGTATTGATAGCAACTCTCTTGAATCTAGTGCCATCCGAATGTGCAGAACTTTAATTACGATGTTCTTGACTAGGAAGACGTCTGATTGGGAAAGGTTGATTTTAGGAAAATATAGAGCTTCAGGGATTATTTACATAGATGATAGTGGTAAAAAAAGACACTTTCCTTTCAGAGGTGGCATTCAGCCGGTTCTCTCCGGTTCGGGTAGCGGCGGCTGCGGGGGTCTCCACCCACCCGCCCCGACGTAATGCGCGAGCACTACACATGCACAGAAGGTGGTGTACATGCGCAGACACAACACGTGTGAGCAAAGTGAGCACACGTGTGTGCGTTCACATTAGTGAACCGGTAGGGAAGGTAAGTGAATCCCACCACTGCTTCCTTTTGTTAGGAGACTCTGGAATGTACTCAGATACCTTTCGACCACTCCTGAAAATTGACTTCTCTGGGAGGCAACATAGGAGCTTTTGCAGCATGCAAAAAAAAAAAAAAGTTTTGAGAAACAGACTATTTTAATGAACTTGTAAATAAACTTCAAAACCATCTTAGAAATGGACCAGCGTGTATATTTATAATATGATGCTGGTGATGGGAACTTCCTTATTAAAACAATTGGGGGGGGGGGGAACCTGTTACAGAACACTAATTCACCATACTACTGCCTGTCCTCCTAGGTATCCCATCCTACTGGACACCATTTAGGGTCCTCAATTATCTTTGTCTTTTGGGGGATCCGCTTGGCACATTTTCTAATTCTACAGGGGTTTTGCAGCTGCTTATTGTTTCTATATTATAAGGAAGCTTAAAGGGCCATTTGAATCTCAAAGGCATTGTTAGAAAAGAAAAATGAGGGTTGGAGGCTGGTACTTGGTTTTATAGCATAGCTTGTCATATTTTCCTGATATTTTTATTTTCCTACATTTTATATTGTTCCCATGTTTTAATAAAATAATTGTTCTTAAATGTAAAAAGTCCAATGGGACAGGGAGCCTGAGAAATACCAAGGAAAGTGAAGTATCTGTGGATACTTTACCTCAGTACTTCACCTCAGTAGGTGCCGTGTTGGGAACAACGAAAATAGGCTGTCTGGATATAAAGCTTTCCTGTCCAAGTTCCAAGCTCTTTTCTAAAGTGCTGGAGATCGAATTCAGCATCTTCTGCTTGGAAAAAATTTACAGTAGACGGCCACTAAGTGATGGGCTTTCTAGAGGAATGTCCCTTTTAGGTTTTTGCGCAAACATTTTACAAAGTGATACGTCGTTATGGCTGGTTTCTCTTTCAAGAACAAAAATTAAAATAGGTTGATTGAAGAACTGCATACCCATGTATGAGAACAGAGGAATCTCTTTCAAAAGGCATACTGTGGATTATACTTTTATTATCTAAAAATTTAGAAGGCTTCTTTGCTTCATAAATATTCTTTTCCTTACATGGAAACGTGCAGATTTTATTGGCGGAAACTCAAAAAAATCAATTGCTTCTGAGAGAAGAGAGAGATCAAGTTTTCTTGATAATGCAGATGAGATCAAGAGCCTAGTACTGCATGCTGCTCATCTTTTTTTCTTTTTAAAAATCTGTTTATTCAATGGGGAAAAAAATCGCTTGCTACCATTCCGGAACCGGGGTTAGAGAGGACATCTCACCAATGTCTCCTTTTTCAAGCTGCATGCCAAAAATGTATAGGTTGCATTTTTTCACCCTCTGGAAATCACCCAGGGGCCCATAAGCTATGAGTAATCTGTGTTGCACTCTGTTAAATAGGAAATAATAATGTATCCCAAAGCATCAAAGAGTTCATCTTTTAACAACAGCAGATACAGCATGTTAAGGCAGCTTCTCTTTCCCTGCATTGTTCCAAAGGTTGCACAGGAAAGTTCCTGTTTGGCACCCATCTCACGGAAACAGCTTGTGCAATCCATCTCTGAGGACCTCCTGTTTTAATTGCCTGCCAAATTCACTAGGGAGAGTGCCAACGCCAGGGTGGATGAAGGGGGCTTCTGTTGGAACACATGATGAATCCCTGCTAATTTGTGATGCCAAAAGCCCACCTTTTCATTCAGTGATGGATCTGTGTAAAAGCAGACAAGTCTGCAGTGAGATCCTTCAAATGCCTCTCTCAATAATTTTGCCATGCACGTGGATCTATAATTCTCCAGGCTGTGCAGGATGGCTATGTATCACCCTAATTGAATTCAGCTATAGTGAGTTGCAGAAAAGCCGGCCAACTGAGATTTATAAACCATCATTTATGGCTTTAGGGTGAATCCAGCCAATTATGACCTAAGAAACCATGGACAAACAGTGTTTGACGATAACCAGTGAAATGAGTTGAGTTTGGAGCTGCTTAGGAAGTAACTTGGCCCAGGAACAGAAATTACTTTAAATTTCATTTCTAGGAAGAAGGTAAAGGTTCCCCTTGCGCATATGTGCTAGTCATTCCTGACTCTAGGAGGCGGTGCTCATCTCTGTTTCAAAGCCAAAGAGCCAGCACTATCTGAAGATGTCTCCATGGTCATGTGGTCAGCATGATTAAACGCTGAAGGCGCACGCACCACTATTACCTTCCCAGCAAAAGTGGTTCCTATTTTTCTACTCGCATTTTTACATGCTTTTGAACTGCTAGGTTGGTAGAAGCTGGGACAAGTAACGGGAGCTCACTCCGTTACACAGTGCTAGGAAGAAACTGGAACTTAATAATGGCCCTTGTAAGTCTTTTTTTTAATTAGGAAGGCATCTGTTGGGGGGGGGTCAAAATGAGCAAGATGATGATTGTGGCATTGCAATGGATGTCTCAGCCTGTTTATACTTGCATTGACATTAGCAGACACCCACAAAACGGATTTGATTTGCATTAGGACAACTGACTTGCCCTCTTGCTCTTTTTGACCTACAGAAAGATGCTGCTAGATGCAGAAGAAAATAAATAGTATGAAGTAGGGCAGAGATGGAAAATTCAGAAGAAATTGCCAGACAGTTGAGTTACCTAAAAGCACAGGGGAAAAAGTAGACACTTAAACTGCATGGGGCCACCTGACTAATCTCAAAAAAATAAGCAAGATTGATTCCAGCTACTACTTGTATGAGAGAACACCCCAGGAAATTCCTGGGCTGTAGGTCAAACTAGAAGCTTTTTTTAAAAAAAAAAATCTAGGAAGAAGGGATTAGTAAACTGATTTTGGTTTTTGCCAAAAATTCTGATTCCTCCCACAAAGCGTCTTCAGTCTCCATTTAAGCACTATAGAGATAAAAAAGGATGGACAATTTTTTAATGCTTCCACTCAGTTGGATACGTTTTCAAGACTTAAAGGTTTTTCAAAGGAGTTTTGAGCAAAAAAAAAATTAAAGGCAGGCAGAGAGAGAACACTATGAAGGTCTTAGGAGATTTCCAGAATTGCAAACTATATTAAACATAGTTCTTTGAGCTTAATTCTGAGACTGCATACCACCTACAGTGAAGAGCAGAAAATAGTTCATGGTTTTCTCAGAGAACCAGCATGCCATCTTGCCATGCTATTCTTCCACTAGAGAATGATTTGCCAGGCAATTATGTCTCAGCCCGCCTTACAGGCAATCCTCGAATTACAACAGTTTGCTTAGGTTACTAACTTATCAACCGCAGTGATTCACTTAACACAGCGGTGGGTTCCTGCCTGTTCTAATCTCTTCTATAGAATAGGTTCCACAAATCTACAGTGCCGTTTACAACCGGTTCTAGCTCCCTCCCCCCGCCCGTCCGCACATCATCAAGATGAAGAGCGAGAGGAGGAATTCTGGGAGTTGAAGTCCACAAGTCTTAAAGCTGTCAAGTTTGAACACCCTTGGGTTTTTTTTTCTAAAGGGTTAGGGGTGCAAGGGTCTTGTAACTTGACAGCTTTAAGACTTTTGTGCTTCAAATGCCAGAGTTCCTGAGCCAACATTTTGGTTGCTAAGCAAGAGCGTTGTTAAGTGAGTCTCACCACATTTTATATGTTGGCCACGCCCACCCAGTCATATGACTGCCAAGTGACTCCCACTCGGTCACATGGCTGGAAAGCCACTCTCACCCAGTAACATGGCCAGCAAGCCACTCCCACAAATCAGGCCACACCTACAGAAGAGGTTCTAACAAAATTTGAAACAGACCACTGACAACTGCAGCAAGAAAAGTCATAAAATGGGGCAAAACTCAACAAATGTCTGTCTTAACAACAGAAATGTTGGGCTCAATTGCAGTCATAAGTAAAGGACTACCTATATTTTGTGTGCTTCCAAGGAACTGCCATGTTTGGTTCCCAGATTAAGATCTTGTAATCTAAGAGTAAGAGACTGTTCTGCTAGAATCTTTTAATACAGAAAATGTGACCACAACAAAACCAGATATTGAGCTCATCTTTCTGCCTAAATTTTGTAATTCCATATAAACCCCTTTGCTGCTTCTTGGAACAGCAGATCTTTACATGCCATATTTTTTGGACTATGAGACGCACCTGTGTATAAGATGCACCAAGATTTTGAAGAGATAAGTAATAAAAAAAAGTTTTTGTCCTCCCCGGCCCTCAGGAGCACTCTGCAGGCTTCAGCAGGGCTGGGGGAAGGCCAAAAAGCCCCCGTTTTGCAAAACAATGGCCCGTTTTTCACAAAAATGGGGGCATTCCTGCCTTCCCTCAGTCCTGCTGAAACCTGCAGAGTGCTTCTGGGGTCTGGGGGAAGGTAAAAATGCAAGTTTTTCGCAAAAGTTGGATACGGGGGCATGGCTTCAGGCGGCCAAAAATGGTTGTATTCAATGTATAAGACACATTTTCACACTCTTTTGGAGGGAGGGGGAAGGTGCATCTTCTACTCCGAAAAATACGGTACTTGCTTAGGAGTAAGCCCCATTTTTCAACTCCTTACCATCTGTTCCTAATAATATCTGCATAAGATTTGCTGTACATGTACTTCTGCCATTGGGGAAGGTCTGAATAGAGGCATTTTTTAGGTTATCATAATTCAGGTCTGTGCCAAAAGGGCTTTACATTTCATACTCTTTCCAAGAGCAACTATATAGAATATTTTGAAAACAAATCTCCCCAAATACTGGGTATTCTGTCTATATATACGGTATGAAAGACACAATGGCATATTGAAGGTTGAAGTACGTTAAATATTGGATCCCATGCAAGTCTACATATGGTGCTCCCTCAATTCAGGTAGAATGAGAGTAAGGGGATGTTGAACGCTTGCAAAGGCAGTTGCTTAAATATCCTTCCTGTTTCTGTTGATCCCTGTGCAAGAGTGGTCTAAATGGATCGTATATAGATTCAACCTCTTCTCATTCAACTTTTTTTAAAGACTTGCTAAAGCACAGTAGAGCTGAGCAGTGGATTTATAGAATAGAAGCCTCGGTTATTACAAGATCATTTCTTTAGGATTAATAAAAGCACAGTTTATAGGCAATATCTACATTTTAAAAAACAAAACAAAATTTACTTGTGTTCTGGCATATACAACTAACCTTGATTAAATGTTATATTACTTTTTATTGATGAAAATTAAATGTACATTTCATGTTTTTTTTAATTTTTGCCTTGTGAAAGATGTATCTAAATGTGCAGTATTAAACTTACAACATTTCTGTTAATTGTCTAGTGGAAGTGTCACTTTTTTTATCTGTTACACCATTCTCAAACCTTCATAAAATGCTGTGAAGTTCAGAAATTCACCAGAATTGCAAGATGTTTTAGGCCTTGGAGTGTAGAGAGGGGGAACTAATCAGCGAGAATGTCAGACCAATGTTTGTTCAATGGGAGGAGAGCCTTGACTTCAGTCTGTTTATTCATGTACACGTTGAACTCAATGATGTAGAAAAGAACAGAAACAACCTCCCAGTCAAGCAATACTGACATTGAACTGATACCTGCAGCTTAAAATTATATTCCAGTGAATTAAAAAAATCTTGTTGGATAATAACTGGGGTGATGAGTGATAAGACCACAAGAAGCCATGTATGTATGTATGTATCTTATCAGTAGTTGGTTACGACCGGTATGCCCAGATACCATTCCGTTCCGGTGCTCTGGAGGGCCCACTCACCCACCCACACTTCTTACCAGTATTTGAAGTTTTCGGAGTTCATGCGCATGGAGCATACAGTGCTTGCGCGACGCTCCACCGAGCAACTGGAGCGTCGCAGAGGCATCGCGGAGCATCACGGGCGGTAAGTACACATGTACACATGTGGTGGGCGCCTTTCCCCATTGCACCATACCGGTTGCACCAGGATCCGGAACCCACCACTGGTATGTATTTATGTGACTTCTATGGCTCCCTATATCATATTAAGACTCTAGGAAGCTCACAGTATACTTCTGCATATTTTAATAATATTAATTTGTTACATTTATGCTGCCCAATTCCCAGCAATTCTGGGCGCTTTACAACTGTTAAATTTTTTTTACAAATGAAGAACAACACAAAGAGCACAAAAGTAGTGTCAGCTTTGCTGCTAGCACAAAACACAGGAAAAACAACAGCAAAGAAAACAAACCTGGATGGGAATAAAAAGAGGAAAGGGTTGATTGTCTTTGCCAAAGGCCTAAGTGAAGGGTTAGGTCTTTAGGGTGCTTCAAAATGGGGGAGGAGCAGTGGGAGGTTAAATCTTGCAAGGGGAAATCTCATTTTAGAGACATTATTATTTAGTTAGTTAGTTTGTCACTCATGTACAAGATAACAGGAATAAGAATAAACATGAATAAGAACACGGGAAATGGGTACAAATAAATGGAGAAATTTGAACAGGGGCATTAGGCACGTTGGTGCACTTATACATGCCCCTACTGACTTCTCAGGAATGGGGTGAAGTCAACAGTAGACAATTGAAGGTTAAAGTTATGGGGGTTTGGGGATGTAACAACAGTCAGGTAGTGCATTCCAGGCATTGACCACTCTGTTGCTGAAGTCATATTTTCTGCAATTTGTTGAGTTTTACCTTGAGTTTGTATCTATTGTGTGCTCGTGTATTATTGCAGTTGAAGCTGAAGTAGTCATTGACAGGTAGGACATTGTAGCAGATAATTTTGTGTACTACGCTTAGGTCAGACCGTAGGCGGCATAGTTCTAGGTTGTCCAAGGCCAAAATTTCGAGCCTGGTGGCATAAGGTATTCTGTTGAGAGTAGAGGATTGGAGAACTCTTCTCGTGAAAGTCCTCTATTATATATTTATTATAGTATATTATATAATATCTATTATAGAGATGATACCCTCTTGTAGTCTCGATAGATGACATTGCTTAATTGAAAGCACCCAGAGTACAAATAGTTTTTACTGTTGTAATCAAAGTCCTTAAAAAAAGTTATATTAGAAAAAACTCTAGTATGGAAATTGTTAGGTAAAAATAAGAGATGTTTTCTATCTAACACCAAATTACAAATACAGGCAATCCTCAACTTACGACCATAATTGAGACCAATTTTTTGTTGCTAAATGAGACATTTGTTAAATGAGTTTTGCCCCACTTTTCTTGTCACCGTTGTTAAGTGAATCATTGCCCTTGTTAATAACCCAGTTGTTAAGTGAATCTGGCTTCCCCATTGACTTTGCTTGTCAGAAAGTCACAGGAGGGAATCGCATGATGTGGGGACCCTGCAACTGTCATAAATATGAACCAGTTGCCAAGCATCCAAGCCTTTGTCATGTGACCATAAGGATGGTCATAAGTGAAAAATGGTCATAACCCACTTTTTTCAGTGATGTAATTTCAAATGAACTGTTGTAACTCGAGGATTACCTGTATCACCCTTGATAGCCACACGTAAGCAGAAAACAATGGTGTCCCCGAGAGGAATGGCAATGCCCGCACATTTGTGGGGTTATAAGTTTATGTGGTATCTCACACATGCATTTAAGGGGTGCAACACTGCCTCTCATGTTGCAGATTTCGTATTTCTCTTCATCTGGACGTATAAAGCAAAAAGAGCTGGGTTAGGCATCCCATTTGCTATGCTGCAAAGGTGGTGGGTGTCAGGGTTCCAAGAAACACCCCCAACAAAAGAAGACTCCGAGGCTTGAGTTTCCTCAAAGTCCCATTTTATTAGAGGTGTCATATTGGCACATCTGGAAAAACCCAAATCTGAAAGTTTCCAGGTTTTCCCCACCCAAAAGAAAGTTCAAGCCCCTGCCCAGCACCCACATGTCCATCACATGATCCAATCAGGCACCATCCAAAACTGGAGATGCCTCTTAGTCACCTCATCACAGCTGCAGGGCAAGGTGACCTTGACTCTCTGAGAAAAGAAGGTTGTTTTGACTATATATCACCGACACTCTGTATAATCCCCCCTTCCATTTTCCCACAGTAGAAAATGTGGCAGGCCTGAAGTCCGAAAGGTAAAAGATGGCTTCCAGGTCTGACAATGGGGGCATCTCACAAATAAGGTTATTGCAAATGCACGGATGATTAATCAAGGAGAGAATGATAGCGTTGTCGCAGGTGACCTCACAGTGAACTGGCTGACCATGGACTTGACCATTCTGTTTTTTATACTACAGCCATAAACAATCCTCGTGCTATTCCCTTTCTATAAGACTTTTCATTATGCTGGGGCATTTGACCATGATTCTTCCTGCTCCCTATTTCGTGCATTTGCAAAAAAAAAAAAAGGGATACTAAACAACAGTTCTGGTTTGGATGCATGGAGTGGCAATACAATATTCTGCAAGTAAGGAAGTTCTCTGTATTAATTTCTTCTGTTTAATTTATAATTGTATGCATTCTGTATCACGCTTCAACATTTAACATCAGAATAAAAATAGGAAGGATAGGAATATAGGGGTCTCTACAGATGAGCCAAAATTGTGTAATCTGTCTAATGGACACTCAGAAATAAATGTTTCTTATTAATTGCTGCTTGACATCATAGGTTAACTTTGGGGTGTCCAGCAGGTGATGTTCTGAATTTTTAATACACGTTTTGCAAAATACGAATAAAATATATATTAACTCTTTTACAAAATAAGATTGGTGGGATATCCAATAACATATTGAGAATTAGTTATGTAATACTAATGACCAGCATTTATTATAAAAAAATGTAACAGTGACATTTTAGTCGCTTTTAGGTAAGCAGGCATCAATTATATGACATGTCCTGTTCCCAGTGGTGGGCTGCTACCAGTTTGTACCGGTTCGGCCAAACCGGTAGTTCCGAGCACTCGTTGGATCCCCATCCACTCCCACCCCAACGCTGTCCAGTCCTAGATATCTCACTTTCTGGATTGCTCACCCCACTCCGCAGCTAAGCTGATTAGCGCGCCTCTCCCGTTCTACTAACCATGGCTGACATAGCAGGTGTGCAGGAAGCTGTCCCTATAGAAAAAGCCTTGTTTTAGGTGTTGCACATAAGTGCGGAAGGCACGCGCACCCCGCGCGGCATGAAGAAGCCGGATGCGCACTTTCTCATTTTTAGCAAACTGGTTGTTAAAGTATGTGCAGCCCACCTCTGCCTGTTCCAAATACCAATTTAAAAAGAGAGATTTCTCAAAAGCTGTTATAAAAATATACTCAGATGTTAGTTACAAATACCAAAGCAGCATGTTTTGAAGTGTTTGGGACAAGCAATAAGCATAAAGCAGGCTTACTTTTTCAAAGTGTGGAAATGAAAATTTATTTGTATTTACTTATTAAATTTGTTTGCCTATCCTGCCTCTGGGGGACTCTGACTAAATAGGTCTCTGGTTTGATCTCCCAGGTGATTCATAACTGTTTAATAAAATCCAAATACAAGATGCAAATTAAATGGGGAAAGCAAATATTTATTTTGTATTTATCAAATTTAAACAAATTTAAATTCAGATCCTCAATGTTCCTTGCTGAAAGGGAAGGCGAGATTCCTAAGAATCAGCAGGAATGGAGTTGTCAGTGTAATAGGGGAGTGAATATGTTAAAACTACAAAGAATATGAGGCAGTTCAAGGAAATGAGAAAAGAGGCTAGTAGGACAGGTCCATTAATGTTTTAAAGATGGGTGTAGACCACAAGCTCAATAGACCAAAAAAATAAATAAATACACCCCTCATTTTTAGCTGGGAAAAGAAAAGAAGGCTTTCTTCTATAAAGCCAACTGTTTTGCCCCCCCCCCCCCAAACCTTCTGAAACATCCTTGTAACACCAAGTGTGTGCTCTCACTCTTGAGCAGTGTTTCTCAAACTTGGCAACTAAGTCCTGTGGACTTCAACTCCCAGAATCCCCCAGCCAGCATAGCTGGCTGGGGAATTCTGGGAGTTGAAGTCCACAGGACTTAAAGTCGCCAAGTTTGAGAAACACTGCTCTTGAGACTAGTGAATCCACCGAAGTTCCTCCCAGCTAACAAATGGGAAAGTGCAAAACAATCTGTCCATTTCAGTCCTCTTTATCCTATCCTTAACTATCTTTGTTTCCACTATGACGCGGGTATCAAACTGACAGCATCACGTTGCCGTCACATGACATATCGTAATGGGTATTTTTCCTTCCTCCTTGGTTTGATGTATTCTGCTTTTCATATGCGCATATGAAAATCAGAATGTCAGGGTTCGAAATAGCATCCAAAAGTAAATCGGAGTCCAAGGCAAAGAATTGCTCACAGTTCCAATTTATTAAGAGAGCCATGTTGGCACATCTGGGAAAACACGAATCTGAAAGCTTCCCAGTTTTCTCCACCCAGTTGAAAGTTCAAGATCTTTCCCCACACCCACAAGTCCATCACATGGTCCAATCTCCCACTGCCATGCTGGCAGTTCCACCCATCCTGTTCCGTGCAGGTGCAGAGGTGCAAAGACAAAGAATGACCTTGGCTTTCTAGAAATAATTTTGTTATGGCTACATAGCATCTAACTCTGTACAATCCCCCTCCCATTTTCCTACAATAGAAAATGCATATTAGAATAATAGAAAGCATGGCAGGCCAAAGATCTAAAAGAAAAGACGGCTGCAGTCTGACACAGAATACATCAAACCGGAGATTCATATAAAGAAGAACAGCCATATAGAAGGACACAGAGAACATAAAAATCAATAAAAATCAAGTCCATTCAGTAGTCAGATAAGTCCGTGAGAAGGATACTAGTTTTCCCAGTGAATATCATCTCCCATCCTGAAGCCACGCTATTTTAATATTTTTCATGTGTCATATAGAAGTGAAGAGGAAATTTGCTTGATTCCTCCAGCAGTTTCAATCCTTCTGTTTATGTTTCTTTTCATCTGTGTCGTTACCAGTATTTTCCCTGCTCCCAATGTTTCACTTCACCCAATTGACTATTGATGAGGCTTTTTTGGGGGTGAGGATGTGCGTGTGATTATTCAACAGCTGCTTCCTACCACCTGCTCCTCATGGAAATTGTACATCTCTTTTGAAACTGGTAATGGCTGCCACTTGTAAAATCAAGCCTTGCAATCATCCTTCAGTCCTGATGTAAAGGAAACTGCAGATTTACACAAATTTTGTTCTTGGCCATCATGCTTTGGGAGAATGTAGGGTGGGTTTTTTTTAACGTTCTGAGTGGCAGACAACCTTCAAAGATCTTCTTCCATGCCTCCCACCCCTGTGACTTAGCTACCACTCCGTCTGGCTGGTATTCTGTGCACATATTCATGACAGTATTGATCTGTTGTGGAGGCATAAATTTCAGGCTTTCAAAGCTGTGAAAGACTGCGAGCTCTTAGGAGGAAGAGAGAAAGGGGCTGTTATTGATTTCATTGGATGGAAGGTCATAAGAAGAGATGCAGAAGTAATTGCAGGGAGGTATCAGGCATGTCTGTGTTTTGAAGTTATTGGTCCTATGTTTTCCAGTTCTTTGAATTTGACCTGAATCTTTGACGCCAAAAAGAAGCAATTCAAAGGATTGGACCAAGTAACCAGTCCTTCCAATGTCAGCAAGTTCCATATAACTGAGAACTACCTTCTACTGACATCAGACCTCACTAGTCTTGGCTCCCAATTAAATTAGATTACTAAAAATGGTTTTGTTTACTTCTAGACTCTTCCTTTGATTTAAAATCTGCTCCTCAGGAGCCTACTGGAGAGTGTCTGAGGAGAACTTCTTCAAGAAGGAAATGTGTTGTGGCTTGCCAGTGGAGCTGGCAGCAGATTCAGACAGTGAGGAGGTTGGGGAGGAACATGGGTCAGTCCTGGAGTCCGAGGAAGGCTCTGATGAGGGCTCTGTGTTGGAGGCAGAGAGGGGGCCAGAGCCATATGCCAGTTATCAGCTGCCTTCAGAGTCAGACAGCAGCGAGGCAGACGAACAGCCGGAGCTTATTCCCAGTGTGTGCATACGCAGAGTTGCCAGACAAAGGGAACAACTAAAGAGCAGGAATCGACTTGGGAGTAAGGCCAGATGATGAATGGCCCCTCCCAGAGAAATAAAAGAGGAGTGAATGGGGAATGGAGTTTGCAGGAGATAATTACTTTGCTAATTGGTTAGTGACTCTCCGAGACTCCTTGCCAAGTTCTGCAGATATCGGCCTTTCAGGTCTCCAAGCCAGATAAGGTGACAGTAAATCCTCCTCTGAAAGACTTTGCTGACTGTGAATGAGCAGAATTCACTGTAAATTAATAAAAGAGGTTTTTGTCAGGACAAGGAGTTTGCCTCATGCTCTTGGGTTTGGTTTGGTTTGGTTTGGTTTATTTGGATTTATATGCCACCCTTCTCCAAAAGGACTCAGGGCGGCGTACAACATTAAAAAAAAACACATCCCAAAAGTTTAAAAAAAACCCAAAAAATTAAATACATATCCAAAAAACAAATTGAATTTAAAAGACAATACATTTAAAATAAGTTAAAATTAACAGGCCAGGCTGGCTTGCTGGAAAAGCCAACTTTTTAGGGCGCGTCGGAAGGACTGGAGGTCAGGGATTATGCGAAGCTCCAAGGGCAGCTCATTCCAGAGGGAAGGCGCTCCCACAGAGAAGGCTCTCTCCCTGGGGGTCACCAGCCAACACTGTCTGGCCGACGGCACCCTGAGGAGGCCAACCCTGTGGGATCGTACTGGACGGTGGGAGGCTACTGGTGGCAGTAGGTGGTCTCGCAGGTACCCTGGGCCTAAGCCATGGAGTGCTTTAAAAGTCATAATTAGTACCTTGAATCGCACCCGTAAAACAACCGGCAACCAGTGCAGGCCGCCTAAAAAGGGTGTAACATGGGAGCACCTAGGTACCCCCATGACAACCCGCGCGGCCGCATTCTGGACCAGCTGAAGCCTCCGGGTGCTCTTCAAGGGCAACCCCATGTAGAGAGCATTGCAGTAGTCCAGGCGAGAAAGGACGAGGGCATGAGTGACTGTGCACAGAGCATTCCGATCCAGGAAGGGGCGCAACTGATGTACCAGGCGAACCTGGTAAAAGGCCCCCCTGGTCACGGCCGTCAAGTGTTCTTCTAAACTAAGCCGCATATCCAGGAGGACTCCCAGATTGCGAGCCTTCTCTGAGGGAGCTAAAATTTCTCCCCCTATCGTCAAAGATGGAACAAGATATACAAATTGGGATGACAGAAACCACAGGAGGGATTGAGCTTGAGCCTGTTCCTCCCCATCCAGATCCGCACAGCCTCCAGGCATCAGGACATCACGTCGAGGGCATCGTATGGGTGGTTTGGGGTAGAGATGAAAAGTTGGGTATCATCGCATATTGATGATACCATACCCCAAAACCACGGATGATCTCGCCCAGCGGTTTCATGTATATGTTGAACAGGAGAGGTGAGAGAACCGACCCCTGCGGCACCTCACAAGTGACGCACCTGGGGGTTGATCTCTGCCCTCCAGTCAACACAAACTGCAACCGATCCGATAGGTAGGAGGAGAACCACCGTAAAACGGTGCCCCCCACTCCCAACTCCCCGAGTCGTCGCAGTAGGATACCATGGTCGATGGTATTGAAAGCTGCCGAGAGGTCTAATAGGACCAGGACAGAGGAGCAGCCCCTGTCCTGGGCCCGCCAGAGATCATCGACCAACATGACCAATGCCATCTCCGTGCTGTACCCGGGCCTGAAACCCGACTGAAACAGATCCAGGTAGACAGCTTCATTCAGGTACTGGGGAAGCTGACATGCTACCACACTCTCGACAACCTTTGCTACAAAGCGAAGGTTGGAGACCAGACGATAGTTGGCTAAAGAAACTGGGTCCAGGGAAGGCTTCTTAAGGAGGGGCCTCACCACCGCCTCCTTCAAGGCAGTGGGAAAGAACCCCTCTCTCAATGAAGCGTTGGTAATCGCCTGGAGCCAGCCTCGTGTCACCTCCCGGGAAGCTGAAACTAACCAAGAGGGACACGGGTCCAGCATACAAGTGGCAGCACTGAGTCTCCCCATAATCCTGTCCATGCCTTCAGGGGTCACAGGGTCAAACCCATCCCAGATTGTCTCCTCAAGATTCATCCCCATCGGCTCGCCCGAATGTACCCAGTCAGAGTCCAAGCCTGTCCGGATCTGAGC
The DNA here is from genome assembly GCF_964273705.1 of Natrix helvetica. Classification (NCBI taxonomy): domain Eukaryota; kingdom Metazoa; phylum Chordata; class Lepidosauria; order Squamata; family Natricidae; genus Natrix; species Natrix helvetica. Next base: position 33,250,253 of record NC_138548.1, read on the forward strand.
GATTTTATCCTGTAGATACTGAACAAATTCTTCAGCCCTATCCTGCAAGGGGTCTTCCCCAGTTCCTTGGTTAAGTAAGGAGTGGGTCACCCTAAACAGGGCGGCTGGGCGGTTATCTGCGGATGTGATAAGAGCAGAGAAATATTGCCGTTTTGCCGCTTCTATCGCCACTAAGTAGGATTTAATATGAATTCTTACTAGTGTTCGATCAGATTCGGACCGGCTGGCCCTCCAACCACTCTCTATGTGTCTTTTCCGGCGTTTCATCTCCCGGAGCTCCTCGGTAAACCAGGGAGCCATCTGGGATCGACACCAGGTCAGAGGCCGCAAAGGCACAATGATCCAGGGAAGCCTGGATCACACAAAATGTGGCCCTGAGCAGAGAAAGCCTGGGCATTTTTCCATCGGTTAGCCCTAATGGCAATTGCTGAAGGCCCAATATTCAACCATCATTGGCATTGCCTTTATCTAATCAGTTTTTCGTTTTGCTTTTGGGAATCACTGGATGTTGGCATAAATTAACAAGCATTTTGTATTTTTATTTTTCATTTTCTAAAAACAGAACAAAGAAATTAACACAGAGAGGGGGGGAAACAAGATGGATGTTTTCTAAGTTAAGAGAAGGCACATTACTACAGATCTGTTCTTTCAGATTCTGACATGATAGAATAAACCACATTTTAGTGATCCAGGTTGTCTTTTTCAGCCCTTGTCCCACATGGTTACAAAGTTTGCTTGCGTTTGCAATGCTCTCACCTGGTTCTTATAGCAAAACAATGTGTGATGCAAGAAGAGGTTTTATTTATTAATACTTATTTATCACCCAGATTGTTGCAGAGTCTGATGCTGAATTTACAGGATAAAAGCAAAGATACTGCATCCTTGTATATCTGCTTGGCTATGTTTTCCAACTCCATTTTTTTGGGTTCAGACATTTTAAATATGTTGCTACTTGTACCTTTCCTTCAGGTGTGTCTGCTCAAGTCTCAAGATATCTTTTTCCTTGAGTCTTTTATCCAAACAACATGGTAGTTTGTGATGGGCCAACTACCCTTTTTTTTCTCATTACTCAGATCTGGATCGTTCCATGTCAAGTGGTCTGGGGATCCCTGCTTGACCATCACGAATTTTAATCTTTTTTCGAGCCACAGTAATTTTTGGCCCACTTTGCTCCAAATTATCTAGATGGAGATCGCTCATGAGAATGTTTTCATTATTTTGTTTAATAAAGCACAAAAGATTGTACAAGTTGGCCAAGTTTTGTTTCTCTCAACAAAATATTGCTGGAGATATTATGTCTCCAAGTTGCTGGAACCTCAGAGTCGTATTGTTTGAAGGCTGCGGTATGGGGTCAAACAAATGAAAGTATTGCATCAACACACGTAACACTTTACCAATGTTCATTGGGGACATGTGTGCATGTTCACACAACATTTCATTGCAATCCATGATGGTTGAGCAGGGCACTTTTCTGAAGTCAGACCACAATATTCTTAGTGAAATGTTGTTTTCTGAAGGAGCTGAAAGTCTTGGACGTTGTTGAAGCTGTGTTATTGGGAATAGCATATCTACTCTTAGTGCGCACTGAACGTGCAGGGTTTAAAGGAATAAAGAAGCACAGCCTGCTTGTTTTCAGGGTACTTTTTTTGGAAACAGCGATTCCCCCCCGCCAGTTCCCATAGTTTCCACTTCTAAATTTGTTGATACCATCTGGCACAGATTTCAATCATGTCCTCAATGCAGCCAATAGAAAGGATAAGATTAAAGGACTCCTTATCCAATGTCTCTTCAAACCTGGAACCAGACTTACAAACAGAAGTGCATTGTCAATGGAAGTTGAATCACTCAATGGCAGTGAGGCAATTTCATAGGTAGAAATTCTTAGCTTTATCCATAACATAAAAAGAGCAGCTATTTTGTCTAATGGGAGTAGCACACTGGCCCATAAGGTGACAGAGAAAGAGTTCTAAAGTGTGATTTGTCCTTTCTTTTGCTTTAAAGTGCCTCCCTCCTAATTATCTGATAAAACCTAATGAGAATATTCTGAATATCATCCACTGCACAATCCCTCTCATTTCCTCATTTATATTTTTCATTTTTTTATTACAAATGTTTATACTCCGCCTGCTTATAGAATTGGAGGTGGCTACATCTCAAAGGCATGCTAAAGATAATATCAAAGAATTGGTCATATATTTTTAGAAATTATTTCTGTAGCCCTTCTGATTTTGCAGAGTTCTTTATAAGAGCCTTGGTTCTAATTTTAATCTACTCAGCTTCTCTTATTGGTGGTTCTGGTAGTGCACGATCCCACAAACAAAACCAAAAGTTAACCTTTTGAGAAAGCAGTTTCCTATTCCTTTTCTCCAGAAAGGAGCTAGTATTCCGTGAGTCCTTGAATGAGGAAAGAATAGGCAGGAGATGATTAGTCTTTCCATCTTAAATAGGTAGATGTGGCTTGCCATTGCAATCAGTCAGAACTTGAGACTTGGGTTTTTTTTTTTGCTACCATTTCTTTTCAGGCTGTTTTTTGGGGGGGAGGGGGGCAAAAGAGTGGTCCGAATTGGTTAGCTGACTGGGTTTAGAAGTTTGCACAGGACAACTGAATGATTGAATTTAATTTAACTCAATATGTATTGGGTCTGTTTAATTTCGGTATATGGATTGATTGGGCCACCACATGATACTACCTCCTCCCCACTGACCCAGTATCACATTCCACTTGACTACAAGGTGAGTAATTTGATAATGAAGAACATAGCTTGGGAGATGTCCAAGACGTTCAAAAACTGTATCTAAAGTGCTGGGCATAGATTTAAACCTAGAGAAAATCAGGAAGTAGACCAAGTTTGCAGAGCTTAATAGCTCTTTCCCTTTTAATGCTATGTTCTTTCTTCATACACTCACCCCTACTGTGAAAAACTTTGTGATTGTTAGAACAATGAATCAGTGGAATAACTTGCCTCCAGAAGTTGTGAGTACACCAAGACTGGAAGTTTTCAAGAAGAAGTTGGACAACCATTTGTCCAGGATAGAATAAAGACTTCTGCCTTGAGTAGGGGGCTGGACTAGAAGACCTCCAAGGTCCCTTCCAAGTCTGTTATTCTATTATTCTGTCTATTGTCTATTTAGTCATTGATTGCATTGTAACCCAATACTGGTTTTGCTATACCTTTCTTAACTATGGAAGCAATGCTGTTATTTTATTGTTTTTGATGTCCTGGATAGTAAACTCTGATATCTGACTGAAAGGATCCAGTGCCAATCAATTTACCGATGCCTAAGATGACAATGTGTAGTGGATTCATTTAATTGCGTACCTGTGTTGGGCTTTCCTATGTTTAAACTCATGCTGTTTTATGTTTCCAGTGTAATTTTGTATTTGTCGTTTTGGATTTTCTTCTCATGCAAGGCAACATTGCAGCAACTAGATATTCCGAAGGGTTTAATCTAACAACATAAAAAACACGATTAGTATTCTAAAAGACTTGATGTTGTTGAATGCCATTTGTCCTGAAGAAGCCCTTATCAGACTCTAGTTTTACTCAAAATTATATATTATACCCCTATGATTTTCTTGGTAAAATACAGAAATGGTTTAGTGTTGCCTTATCCTATGAAGTATGAAATAATAGTAAAATGATCATCCATCACCAGCAACTTTCTAGATTGCTCTCTCTCTCCCCTACTCTCTGTCACACACATCATGTATACACACACACACTCACACACTCAACCCCTCTATCTATTTACTTATTTTCTATAGCTGGGCAATTGGGATGACTTGGGTAATCCTGCTGGGATTATATACTCTTACTAGTGTCCTTGGCTCCCTACTCCCACAGACAGACCTTACCATGAAGCAACACAGCAGGATTTGAGATGAAGTTCCCTTTTAAAATCATCTAAATTGGGGTCTTCATTTCTCAAGGCAGAAAATTTGACAAGTTAATTGTATATTGCATTAAAGGAACCGTTCCTGTGAATTTCTACTTGAAGATGAAGTGGTGAGTATGTCAAAACTAGGCAGGGGGTAAGGAAGGGAAAAGGGAGAGAAATGGCATAAAAGCACAGGCAGATTCAGGCATGCCACAACAAATGAGGAATTGTGTTGAGGTGGGGAATCCAGGTAATAGAGTGATTTTAGAACTGAAATATGTTCTATTCTCAACATTGGGATTCTTTGGTGCTCTTGACTGAAAATGCATTACTCAAGCTGAGCTCAATGTCTATTAGTGGTTAGATGATTCTGTGAGTTTTATCTCCATGGCAACCGAACATCTCCCTGGTAAGTACACAATAAAAAATGTGAAAGAGGTGGATGCCAAGCCACAGACAGCTTTGATTGTATGGCGTATTCTTATTTGGGAAGGGTTTTTTCTTATTGGAAAAAAAGAAAAATGCAAACTTTAACAGCAACTCATAGCAGGCCTTGGATCCATTGGGGGCTAAATATGTGATGGTAGTGAATTTCACATAACACAGTTGCTAAACACCCAGTGCAGCTGCATGGTCAACCATAATCCCTTTGAACTGGTGCCGCAATTTCCCTGGAATTGTAAGTTGCTACTTTACCCTAAGTAACACCAACTGTTCCCCCTAGTCAATACTGTTTATCCCAATGGGAAATGCACAATCTCTTTCCTGTTAAAAGCCTCACTTGGCCTTTGAACTGTCTGCCAGAGGCCATACTCCAAAAAACGGATAGCCAGGACAAAAGTAAATGTTAATTTTACTTCACCTAAAATGAGATTGCATTCATTCAATACTTTACTCCTCACATTTTTTTGATAACATTGTCCCTTGTCTACATTGTCCTATTTAGATAGATGACAACTTTTGGATGGCCCCTTGAGAAATGGTTGATTGCACAATTAAAGGAGCTGCTGCAAGAACCCCAGGGTGACCCTTAACAGAATAACAGAGCTGGAAGGGACCTTGAAAATACAAAGGGTTGAACCTGGAGATAGGTCATACGCAAAGCAGAGGTGGTATTCAGGAGGTTCTGACCAGTTCCGAAGAACCAGTAGCGGAAATTTTGAGTAGTTCAGAGAACTGGTAGATACCACCTCTGACTGACTTCATCCCCATCTATTCTCTGCCTCAGGAGGAAATGGGGATTTTGCAGTAACCTTTCCCTGGATTGGGGAGGGACTGGAGATCTTACAGTATCCTCCCCCTGCCATGCCCACCAACCACGCCCACAGAACCAGTAATACATTGTTTTGAATCCCACCACTGATGCAAAGCCTTTGTTCTACCACTGAGTTGCAATCATTCTCAGTGAGAATATAAGCAGCTCTTCATACCGGCTCAGAAATGCGGCTCATTTAATACATTGTTCTTTAACTGTACTGCACTAATAATGGCTTTTCATGATTTCTGATTGACCATTATTTGGAAACCCTGGAGACTAAATCTGGAATGTTCTACCTGCACAGCATGCATTTTACTATTTGTAGCAACCAACAAGGAGTTTACAGGGTAGGGAGGTGGTGGGAGAGATTGGGGTCAGGATGATGCTTTTTGCATGGCAACATGATAACAATCAGAGTCACCATGTAATGACTGAATATGCTGGCAAGACTTAGAGGTGACGCAAGAAGAACAACTAGCCTAGTTTCAAATCTATGCAAGAGATCAATACAGATGTCTGGAAAGAGCTGACTAGGGGCTTTTTTGTTTGTTTGTTTGCAGTCTAATCGTTGGGATAAAGAGGGTGAGTGATAATTGGTATTATTACTATTTATTGCATGTATATGCTCCCCAAAGCCCGGGGAGGTATTTGTTTATTTATTTAGCATATGGCATATTATACATAAACTCAGTAATATTAACTAACATTTCAACTAGATTAATAGAATCCAATAAAATATAAATGTCCAAAAGGTCTATGTTCAAATATTAATGTCTAGGCACGTGATGGCGAGCCTATGGTATGTGTGCCACAGGTGGCGCGTGGAGCCATATCTGCTGGCACGCGAGCTGTCAGCTCCAGCTGATTTTCAGCCTTCCAGAGGGCCGGGGGAGACCGTTTTCACCCTCCCCAGGCTCCAGGAAAGCCTCTGGAGCCTGGGGAGGCCGTTGGGCTCGTTTTTTACCCTCCCCAGGCTCTAGAGGCTTTCCTGGAGCCTGAGGAGGGCAAAAATGGCCTCCCCTGATCCCCCCCCCCCGAGGAAATACCAAGCTCAACTTGGAGGTAGTTGGTGCGCGTGGGGGGAGGGAGCATGGGGGGGGGTTGCACGCATGCTTTGCATTATGGGTGCCGGCACTATCACACACACACTTCCATTTTTGGCACCCAACAACAAAAATGTTAGACATCACTGGTCTAGGCCATCCAACCATTGAAGTGCAGCTTTGTTTATATTAAAACCGGATACTGGGCTTGCAAATGCCCTGAGCTTACAGCCAGTCACAATACGATCTATCCTTTGATATGGGACCCCACAGTCACGCTGAGGGGAGGATTCTATACCCCATTTACATAGAAGAATCCCAGCAAATGCCATATGAGGTGCGAATCCTATTCAGGATTGTCCATTGTTGATGTGGTTGGTCAAAGACTGAAACCTTTTTTGTGGGTTCATTTATATGTCTTCCTATAACTGGGCATTCAGTGACCCATTTGGCTTTCCATTGGGAATTAATATTAAAGCTGTTGGCAGCTGATCGGGGGATATTTGGATCTTGGAGAACCTCATTCCAGAAGGCAGGGACTAAGAGAGAGAAGCTCCATTTCCAGGGTCTGGATAGATGGTCCTGTTTAATTGAAGGAACCTGGAGTACGCCAGCCATGTCATATACACTAGAATTGGCCACACAAATATTTTAGGAGATAGACAATCCCTCAAGTGGCCAAACCCTATGGTTTATAGATGGTATTGAACACCTCAAATCACATCTACAAGCAAGCTGACAACCAGTACATCGGTTGTACATAGATGTTGAAATGTATTTCTGTTTTCCTTAGTCTTGATCCTCATTTCCTCTGAGGAACTAAAATATGAATAGACAAAGGTTGCCCATCCTGGTCTAAATGAATACAGATTCATTTAGACACCAGGATACACACCATTTTCACTGGTGGATAAATTTGGAGAGAGTGAAAATTGCTTGCTGAGGGTGACTTGCCTATTCACAAAATGGCTTCCATGGGGGTATAGCCAGTTACAAAACATTGGTTTATCTGAATATTACATCACCCTGCTAGTTTTCCCCTTTAACATCCTTCTTTCATCCCCTAAGGGGGCAAGTAGAAACACCTCCAAACAAAGGTATGTTTTGCCATCAGCCAACATTTCAAAGAAAGCTTAGGGGGCTGATTATGTTTGCTTTATTATACTAGAAATAAAATAACACTGCTGCTGCTGCTGCTGCTGCTGCTGCTACTACTACTACTACTACTACTACTACTACTACTACTACTACTACTACTTGGCAAATTCAAAATACAATTATGAAATATTTAAAACAATTTCAACCAGCCATTAAAAATCTGCTTGTGTTTTAGGACCTTGTTAAAAGTTTCAACTTAATTGAGAATACTTGTCCCTCCCCCCTCCCAAAAAGGGGACAGTGTTTAAGAAAAGTCTTGACCTTCCAACCACTACATGAGCCTGCAAAAGTTGGACCATCAATTCTTCCTGATGACCTGGAATGGAGGTGGGGGCAGGAGAGGAATTGTAGATAATGGGAACTTTTCTCTCATAAACTGCGCTCTAGCTATACGCTTTAAAAGTCAATACCAGCCTTCTGTATTTCACCCAGAAAAAAAAAAATGCTTGTGAGTGCTTCTAGCTTAAGTGTAATGTGGACGCTGATTTTCTCTAAAGACCAGACTGGTTGCTGAATTTTGTTTGATTTGACATTTAGGCATTAGCGATAAAGGCAGCATTGCAAATAATGTATTGCAGTAAACATACCTGAGTGTTATCTGTAGATGCAGATTTTTAAGCAAACTGGAGTTAGGGATGATATTGGAAATAAAAATGATGCACTCTGATTTGCAATAAACCATAATACTGGAGGTTATTTTTCTTTTTAATTGAAAAACTCATTTTACTTTTTTCTTTTTAATTGAAAAATTCAAATGGGTCAGGGATCCAGATGGGTGGCCAATGAAGTGTTGACAATCTCACTGTTGCTATTAGCCATCTGTTTGGGACTCCAGTATTATCCTGACAGGCACTGTCATACATACCCATCAAAGAAAATCTGTTTGTATTTCTTCAATTCCATCAGTCATTCCTGGAGCATTTTGAGATAGATGAGAAGAACATCAGAGGTCAGTGGAGCTGAGGAGCCATTCAGTATCAAGTGCCCTTCTATATTCAGGCTGCATGCCCCTCCTGTTTAATAAAGAATTGTTCCTTCTCTCTTGAAGGAAAAGCCCAGGAAGTACCAGAGAAAGAGAAGCACCTTTAATTTAAACCATGAAATAACAAAAGCTAGAATAGAACAGACCAGTTTTGAATCTGGAGTCGCCTGCTTTTGGGAACCCATTCCCCACTTCACCTCAAACAAGGAAATGTCCTTGAAATTCTTGCTAATCTTGTTTTGGAAATTTCTAGCTAGTATTGAACTATGTACGGTATCAACTACTATCTTTAATTGGAGGCTGAGAAGCATTGGGGGGGGGGGGGAGATAGGAAATGTGATTTCCTGCTATAACAGATTCTTGAACTTACGTGATTTATAAATGCCCATACATATTTGCAGCTTCCTACAGTTCCATTGATCTGGAACCAGCCTCTGCATGCATGTCCTTCGCTGCAGCAAAGACTGATGGCATCCTAATTTGGACTGCACTACGCACCTTACTCAGAAATTGCTTCCCCTTTGAGATGTGGTTGCATAATCCAGAATCACTCTGTCAGTCAATCTTCCCTGGGTGGGCACAATCGGCATCTTTCTGCAGGCAGTTTTATCAGCTGCTCCCTGAGCAATTCTTCAGGTGGATTTATCTATGTTGTGCAGGGAATCTCGAAAATAAACATAGCAGACAGCCCGGTTGATAAATCTCTCTCCCCTTGCCTTCCCTGATGCCCGTCCACCTCCTCGCCCTGCTCCTTGCTTTCCACCTTGCCCTCACCTCTTTCCACTTCCACTTTTCCTCAGGACATGGAGCCGCTCTGGAGATGCTGAAAAGAGCGTCACCGGCTCTTAGCAACGCGCCTAGCAACAAGCTAACATCTTTTCCCTCTGGACCAATCCGGGAAGGAAGGGAACATCTGGACGCCCGCCTCTCTGCTTGCTGAAGAGAGGAGGCGATGAGCTCGCCAGTGACCGCAGGGACCCGCAGAAAGCTGGCCGACGGGAGCGGGAAGAGATCAACAGAGCCATCTCATCAGCATTCCCCTGGGGCATGTGCACCGTTGGGAAGGTAAGCAGGATTGAACAGGGCAGGGCACGGCATCCTCCCACAGGCCGCTTGGTCTTCCGCGCTTTGGAGGTGCTTTGAGCAGCAAGTAGAGGGCTGAGAGGCGCGGAAGCCGTGCGCTTCCAACGCCGGACCTCCTCCAAGGCTGAGCCCCGCGCAATGCCCTTCTGATCCGCTGCAATGGGTTTCTGAGCATACCCCAAGTTACCCCCCTCAGCCTTCGCCGAATAGTTCCGCGATGAGGGTCTCCGTGGGTACAAACCGATCGCGGCACTAGAAAGGCACGACAATGGTGTCCACCCCCCCCCCCCCCAATTACCTTTGAGAAGACAAACAGCAGAAAGGAAGCTATTCTGATTACGGGCCTTTCAACATTTCAGGGCTGTTTTCTTTGGCAGCGGAGATCTCTCTCTGTGTGTGCGTGCGTGTGTTGGGGAGGGTGTGTGTGTCTGTGTGTGTCTGTGTGTTCACGTTTCCTCCCCCCCCCCCCGTAAAAGGTATTTTATCCATCCATTTAACACCTAAGCTCCCAGAACCACCAATCTCTTTACAGGAATGGCCTCTCTCCCTCCCGTCCCCTTTTCCTGCATGGAAGATTAGCATCCTTCTGAGAAGTTCTTGACGCTGCTGTTCTTTTCATTCAGCTTGTTGCTGTCAAGTGTTCGTTTTGATGGCTTGCAGGAAATCACCTCTCTACTCCTGCTTCTGCCCTTGAGGGAGATGCAGAGAAGAGAGATACACAGAGAAAAAAAATTGGTTCAAGATTTCTTCCACACTGATATGTGTGTGTGTGTGTGTGTGTGTGTGTGTGTGTGTGTGTGTGAGAGAGAGAGAGAGAGAGAGAGAGAGAGAGAGAGAGAGAGAGAGAGAGAGAGAGAGAGAGAGAGAGATATGATATTGGGGGAATCAAGCCATGTTCTTCCTCAACCTAGCAACCTCCAGATGTATCAGACCACTTCTCTCATGATCCCTGGGTTATGATGGGGAATGGGATCCAGTATGTCTGGAGGGCACCACATTGGAGAAATATTGAATTCTAGGATAGGAATAATAACCATCTGAAAAATAACCATCATAAGGTTCTGGCATGTATGAGAAATAGCCTGCCTATAAGATCAAGCAACATATGGAACATACATGCCAACATGGAACATCGTATTGGCCCATATATATTCTCTCAATATCAGGGCAAATTTCCCTGACATTGTTTAAAGATGTCATCTTAGGACTTAGCTATGTATGAAATGCTGTAAGTTTTTATAACTTTGTAACACCGTTCTTTTCATGGTCCATGCCAATAAATGTCATTACAGTGACATAATGGTTTAAATTTAGCTCTCAAGGAGCATGTTACTAGAATATTTTCATTGCCTCTTTATAGGTCCCATACTGGCAACTAAGCTTCCTCCATGTCGCTTCATTCAAATCACACAATCGATATCCAGATAACTCTATCTTCTATCCATCTACATAGACAAGAGAAATAATTTACATACCTTAGTGAATATATTTTTTTGTGATTAAAGTCCACATCTATCATTTGGGAGGGAAGTTGAGAGTCACAGTTTAGAGGAACCTGCATTACATACAGGAGTGGGTCTTGGCTGCGGGGGAGGGAATATTTGGCAATCTCTCTCTCTCTCTTTGAACTATATCTAGGGCTTACATTATACTTGTCAACTGTTTCCCAATAAAATGGAAGGAAATTATGCCACAATTTTTCAAGGGATAGGATGAGAAGGACTCCTAAGGATTAGAAAAGGGCACCCTGCTCCACACATAGCTACCCATGGTTTAGTGCCTGTTGACTATTGTATTAAGGGAATCTTTGCCAAGTCACATCCTCAGATGTGTCACATCTACAATCCCCAGATTTCCCATCTGCCATGATGGGCTGGTTGGGGATTTTGGATATTGTAGTTCCAATACTTTATTGGGAAAAGCTGAACTAAGGGGTCTTTCTTGGCATTGAACCTGGTATGCAAACCATCACCCCATAGGACCGATTGCAACAAGCAACAATCTTGACCTGCTTCAAACAGTTGTTTTAAAGATTATGACATCCTTAACTAACCTGATGCCCTGGAGATGTATTGGGGTTCCAAATCCTAGAATTCCTGGCTAGGAACGGCATAAAATTAAACTAAACATAATGCATACCCATGTGAAATATTATATACAAGCATTCAGTTTAAAGCTTTGATGGGGTGAAATGGAAATTAAAGAACCAATACCTGAGACTGCAAGATATATAGCATGTAACAATATCCCAGCAAAATCCTGAATGCTACCATTCTATTTAAATGTTTACTGTATTTGAAATTCAAGCTGAGAATGCCTCACTCTTTTAATTGGGGCAGGGATCAAATGTGAACTTTCACAAACTGTCAGAAACTGAGAAAGATTCCATGTCTTGTGTCAGATAGTCTAATTCCCACTGCAAATGAACCATCAAAGTCAACCAAATGCTACAGAAGATAGGAAAGAAGTCTAATCCAGAAGACTGTAATATCAACTAGGCTTCCCCATCCAATTTCAAATGGTGAATTAAAAATACTATATTATATTCAAAAATGAAGATTTTGGTCTGATCCAGCTAGGAACATAACAGATCCAGCTAGGAACCATTCATTGCATGAATGAGCAGCTGCATGCAAAATTAGGTGCTGAATGGTTTTTTTCTAAGCTCATTTGCCAGCTCAATGCATTTCTTTAAAGCTGGTATCTAGTATTCCAGCAGCAAGGATAGGGAAATAACACCTGGATTCAACCCGCTCCCTTCCAAGAACCAACTGATGGAAGAATTTAGAATGTGAAATTCTGCTGCCCACATACTTATTTTGTCCATGTTCTGATTGGAATAATTAAGTTTCCTTTGAATAGTCAGCACATTCAGAAAGAGTAGGAGACTATCCAGCATGCCCTGTCACAGTTTATTGAAGAACCTTTTTAGGAGTCAGTTTGGAAGGAAATTCATGTTGACTACCAACCTTAAAGAACAAGCAACTTTGCTGTGTATTGTGATTGTACACGTAATACAGTCAAACTCTGCTGGGAGGTAATCGCATGTTGAGAGAAAATACATTATGAGTTTGGGATTGTTATTTTTTTGCATAGCATCAGCATGGCTGCATAAAGCTATTCAATCGACCCTATCAACAACTCTAGGATGGGGTAATACAATGAGAATTTGCCTATGGAGGCAAGATTCCGACCAATATTAGCTGCAGGGACAATAACAAGACAATTTGCTTTAGATACAGTAAGTGGCAGACCATTATTGCAAGCAGTGGTTATTGGGGGGGGGGGTGTTGGATTAGGAGGAACTTTGGTCTAATGCATTTGGCAAAGTGCCATTGGACCATATCATATCTTGGAGCGTTAACGAGAAGACCAGAATGTCTCCTAAAAATATAAGGGGCTTCACTGTATTAAATATGTATTAAATATGTGTTAATCACTTTGGAAGGGTTTCATAGACTTTTCCAAGTCTCCAGATGATAGATTGTGATGTCACATCCAAGGCTCTTTGCAATTTATATTAATTATGTATAGGGAACATTTTCCTGCTTACTGATCTCCTAACCTCATTTTTAAGTGGTGCTATTAAAATCAATGGGAGTTACTTCTCAATCAATACGTTTCAGGTTGAAGAGTTCACGAGCCTATTGATTTGGCAAATCTTTCCTCATTCATTCTCAGAGCTGCCCTCTTCAGGACTAGATACACAGCCATGGCTTTGTTTCCCTGTAACGTTCTTCAAGAGAATGAACTACCCTTTGTGGCTGAAGCCAAGGAACTGAATCCAAACCCCAAGCCAAAAATAAATTACTAGCCCTGAAAAAGAGTAGCTAGAATAAAAAGAGTGAGTAATTACTTCGGAACCATTCCACACAGATGGTGGCTTCTATCAAATGAAACCCACTGATCATAAGTTTATCAACAACCCACACTCCTATTTTCCATTCTCTTAGCTCTTCAGATTTTTGAAGCACCTCTTTGGCTGTAGAGATGTCATAAAACATTCTATTCATCATTAAGGAATATCCCATTCATCACACTGATTTCATTCTCTCTCTCTTTTGTGCATGACCTTAGCTCCTTGGTTTCCATGTTTGGCAAGCCAGACTTCTTATTCAGTCCATATTGTCTTTTGTGGAGAGATCTAAAAGTACCTTTTAAAAATTCAAAACTTAAACCTCTGACTGCTGGTTTCTCAGGGTTTTCTGAGCAAGCAAAAATTTAATGACTTCATGATTTGCTTGTTTCAAGTCAAGAAGCTTATTTTTTTGCATTGAACATGCAATCCAGCCCTTGACTTTAGTTCCAAAATCATAATCAGAACAGCGCCAAAACTACCCAGCAAAGGCTAGATTTTTAAAGGTGAGAAGCAGTCCATCAAGCTTTAGCTAGATGCTTGAAATTTCCACCACCTGAAGAAGCTGCGTTTTTTCTCAGTCTTGCCTGAGCAAGCTTGGGAAATCTCCCGATCTCCCTGAACTCCACTTCCTGGCTTCAGAGCTGGGCTATGTTCATATCTTTTAATGTCCTTTTAGCATAGACTGTGATATCAGTGATTGCCTTTCCTGATCATTCTCGGCCTAGATTTATAATCCACTCTCTCAACCAGCTGCCATTGATCAGATGTGTTGCATTGTAAATAGGGTGGATGTTATGAACAGGAAGGCAATGTGGAGGGGAGGAGGGGGGAGCAACTGCAGCTGTTCCACACTGGCTGAGACTGCTTACTGGCTTGGAATAATGAATCCTGGATTGACAATCCTTTCCTTTACTTCCACTCCAAAAGCCTTTTGCTTAATCTGAGACCAGAACAGATACTGCCAATGAACTGCAAAAGCCATGGCTATAGAAATAGGAATAATTTTAGAAGCATGCCAGAAATGGCGCATAGCAATCTATTGCAAAATACAAGATCCTAGAATACAGAGGTCCCCAGTCCCTGGGTCAGAGAATTTAGGAACATGGCTGCACAGCTGGAGATGAGTGGCAGGTGAGCAAGTGAAGTTTCATTTGTATTTGCAGCCACTTCCCAGTGCTAGCGTCATTGCCTCGGCTCACCTCAGATCATCAGGCATTACATTCTCATAGGAGTGAAAACCCTACTGTAAACTACTCATGTGAGGGATCTAGATGGCATGCTCCTCTTCCCCACCACAGTCCATGGAAAAATTGTCTTCTATGAAACTGGTCCTTGGTGCCAAAAAGATTGGGGACGGTTGCTAGAATAGGCAGAGAAGAAGCCTTGACTATGGAAACTTGGGTGAATTCAGATGAAAAAAAATGTACTTTTGTTATCAAGAAAGTTAGAAATATGTGTGTCTATTTTATGCCTGTGAGATGTTGGTCTATTTAGACAAGCATTATTTGCTGACCAGCATTACTTTTCAAGAGTTTCAGATGCTGGGCCATCTGTTGGGGTGATGGGGTATTTAAAAGTCAATATGGATGCATTAATTATATGGTTGCAGCTGCCTTTTCTAATTTTGCACATCACTTCCTTCTTCTCCCCCATAAATGACCCTGCTCAGAATGATGGGGAGTTTACTATCGCTTGCTGTCTGAAATTAAGATTTAGGAAGATTAAGAAAACTGCTTAGAAAATAATTCTAGTTTGGCTGTTCCCAAGAGGAAGTGAACAGCTTGTGTCCCAATCTTGACCTGGTGTTTATGATGTTGGTTGCAATTGGATGAGGTAGTAGAACTTTTGCACTAAAACCATATTTCCCGGTTTCTCATTTGTTTGTTTGTTTGTTTTATTGGATTTATATGCCACCCTTCTCCCAAAGGACTCACACATCCCGAAAGTTAAAAAGAAATTAAATACTTTGTATAAGTTTGGTTTGTAAAAACTAAATGTTTTTGTTAAAAAATTGCACTAGCTTATCTGCATTAGAGTACACATTTCCCTAAACATTTGCCCAATGTACAAAGCTTTATTTTTTAAATTGCAAAGTGCTTTGAAAAAAATACCCCAATGTACCAGTTCTGAATAACTAATTTTTCATTTCTGTATCAATCTGAAAATATGTTATTAGTTAGATACATATTCAAAAGCAAACTAATCAAATTATTCCTTCTCCTCTAATCAGTATTGACTCTCCTGCCCAGGAAAAAAAATTCAGAATGGGCATTGCTGATTGTAATCTTTAGTGTCATGGAGCACCAAAGATCAGCTGGAGCACCAACATCAGTTGAAGGTGCCATCCATCCATCCATCCATCCATCCATCTTGAGTTTCTTTGAAGGAAAGATTATTTGAACATTTGATGAGCAATAAATGTTTCAATAAGATAGGTTGGTTAGAATAAGTGGAATAAGAACAGAGGAATAAGGACCTTAAGCTTATGTCCTTGGTTTAAGCACAGGATTTGTTTAAATCAGTAGTAAATTTTGTCTTCTTTTTGAAAGGGAATTGCATTGTCCTTGAAACCGGAATCTTCCTTGTTACCATTTGCCATTTTATCCAGGTTTTTTAGAGCCTTTATGAAATTTATGAAGCTGCTTTTTCAACATTTATGTATTTCAACTATAAATTTGCCAAGAACCATTTTGAAATGGAAGGTATACAAACTGGAAAAATGAACTAGACAAGTCTAAAGTGACATGTCTTTCAAGCAAGAAAAGAAAAAAGTGTTGTGTGCCTGAATGAGTGGCCCTTGAATTTTAAACCTTCCATCTCAGAAAGGCCTACCTTGATATATGAATATGTAACTGGGTTAAAAGACTGGTCTTGTGACATCAACAAGACCAATCTTTTAACCTAAGACAAAGGGCTGCAACATTTCTGAGACAAAAAAATCCTCTTTGTAGGTTAATAAAGTTATAATTCTAGTTTAGCAACTTATCGGACTTCTTTGTTCTTGAGGGCACCCACAACAATGAATTTTCATATGGTTTGTTTTATTCCAGAAATTAAACAGAACAGACTGATACAATACACACAACACTGACTGACTGCCGAAAAAGCAAAAGCACTAAGCTCTACTATAGCCTTCCCTTCTTATAGTTAGATGGATCAGAAAACATCTCAAAATATATCACTTCTCTTGTAATGGTCAAACTTATCTCAAATACGTCAACCGAACTGACCCCAAAATAAACCACAAGGCTTAGCTTGCAATTCAATAATTTCTTTCTTTTTTTCATTAGAGTCTTTGGTTGTCATCAGCAGCCTAGCAAACTAAAAAAAAGATACAGTCAAGGATATCTGATTTATAGTTTTGCCTTGCATACATTTACTGATCTATCACTGATAAACATGATTTGTCTTCTCTTAAAGGTATCATCAATAACCTTGGATATGACCTTTTCCCATTTCCTAGTACACAAGTAAGCAGTAAGCAAGGTCTAGGATAGCAAATACTTTCAGGATATTCCACCCCCCACCCAAAAAGTTTGCTTTAAGGTGCTTGTATACTTTACTTTCTCTAACTCTCTTTTCCCTCTTTCCTCTCTTCCTCCTCCCTTGATTCATTTTAACAGGTGTTTGTTCAGCAAAACTGTGTGGGAAGCAATGCTAGCTAAGCCTTTCCGAAGACAGAAACTCATTAGAACCACTGAAAGCACAGCAAGAAGTCACTTTGTGGATTGATTTGGCACGACAAGGTACAACATATTGTTTGGGTTTAATTAAAGTGAGAAACAACAAAGCACTGGCGTTGTAAGTCTCTGAAGGAGTCTGGAGGTTCAATTTCAAGATACTGGCATCAGCAATCAGATGTTTTACTCCTTATCACAGCCTTCTCCAGCCAGATTCTCTCCAGATGTGGTGTATTGCATTTTCTGATCTCTGATCACTCATCTTTCTGGTTGGAGAATATGTAAATTGTGATTAGAAATATGCAGAGTGTCAGATAGGGGAAGATAGTTCTACATTGTGTTTCATAGAACTCATATCATGGTTAGCCTGCCCTGAACTCTGGTGCCGCTATAGATAGCCAAAGGGGTCCCTAACTTTGTGCTGCAGAAAAACTAGTATGCCTTTCATGTTCCTTTAAATCTGTTGATTCTGGACTGAATTCTTAGTCTAAGCTTAGAGAGAAGCAGCTCTCTACTTTCTTGGCTTCCTGCTTGATTCTCACAGAAGCATAGAACAGAGGACGCCAGTTATATCAGCAGGTATAACTTTCTATTAAATGCAAGGGTCCAAATTTAAGCATTCCTTGCAAATGTTTGTCCATTTTGCTATCTATTTTCAAAATATCCAACTGGTCACTTTATGAGATCCATCCAACTTGTTGTCTATCACAACCTCACTATCCTAGCCTTCTTTTGTTGGTCAGCTTTAGGGCCATACCACAATTCAAGACTAGTATATAAGCACATGGGTTGAGAAGGTTGAACAGTTCCATATAAGCCACTGGTGGCTTCATCACACCCCACAACCTCAATGTGATAATAATACACTAAATTATCCTTCATATTTTGAGTGAACTTTTGATTGCATCTGTATATATTACACACCCCAAAACCTCAATGTGATAATAATACACTAAATTATCCTTCATATTTTGAGTGAACTTTTGATTGCATCTGTATATATTACAGTGGTTTGGAACCAATCTGTACAACTCATGAAACTTATGTGGCATCTATGAAGTAGCTGAAAACATTCTCCATAATTAAATAATCCTTGTTATTCTAGAAGAATGGTATCACAGAATTTTTGGGGAGCAAAATAAATCATTTCAATCCTGCTGGACTGTACAGAAGGATAGACACTCATAACATATGAAATCTGGTTTTGTGTGTGTTGTTTAAACCAATGGAAAACTACACAAGCTACATTACTGAAAGTTGGATACATTGGTGGCAGATATATGTACAGATTACAGAGATATTAAACATTATACACCAAGGAAAAAGGCAAGGAAATGTATAATTTTACATGACTCATATACATCTGTAATGCCAGTGCAGTCTTAGTTAGTAGGCTACTACTACTAACTTTCATGTCAGAAGCAACTACCAAGGGGCTTACAGGTTGATAGAATTATCTGATGACATCGCTGTTGCTTAGTGGATGCCTCTTATTTTCCTATTGAAGTGGTACCTATTTATCTACTTGCCTTTGTATGCTTTCAAACTGCTAGGTTGGCAAGAGCTGGGACAAATTGATGGGAGTTCATTCCATCAGGTGGGTTTTCGAAGTGTTGAGCTATCAACATTTATCTAGTTAGTAGATAAATATATTTTAACTTCCCAGATGAAGGCTGAGAGAGAGAGAGAGCATTGGCCCGAAATCAGCCATTTGGTTTTTGTTTCAAGTGAGGACTACCACCTGAGTCTCTCCATTTCTACTCCAGCACCTGAACCACTACAAGACACTGATTCTTATATAGATATGTGAGGCTCTGTATGTTAGGAAATGGAAATACAAGGGACAATGACAGTTTCAATTGATTTTTTAATCCATAAAAATATGCAGCAAATTGCCCACTGAAATGAAAATAAAGTGATTTTTTTGTTTTAAAAAAATGATGATTTGTACATCACCAGATAGTTTATCTTCTCCAGAAAATCTCCAGCAGAAAATGACACAAGACAGCCAACAAAATCTTCCACACTTTGATGCTCTCATCATCCACAAGACATCCTCATCTTGTTATTTCTACCTGCTATACAGAAGGCAGAATGCTATGTAGCTCTTATGGTTCAACAGTGACGTGTAGGATTCCTCATTAAAAATGCATGTAATCCCTTACAAATAAGCATCTACATTTTTAGTGGCAGGGATTTAAAACAACGGCAGCAACAGTGAATGAAGTAGGTCTTCTGGGAAGCTGGATTAAAACAGACAAAATGAGCAAATCTAGAGAAGAGTAAATCTGATATGATATAAAGTTTTATAATAGCAATTGTAATGGGACTGTTGCAGAGAGACATTGAGGCTCATTGACAGGAGGTCCCAGACAAAATTCTAGACAGTTCTATCCCTGTCTGGAAAATCCTAGAAAACCTTTTTGCTAGCTTCAATGGATAATGTTGATCTAGATCAGGGGTGTCAAACTCATGTCGTCACGGTGGCATGTCAAACGTATCTCATTACAGCGGCATCACCTGACGTATTGGGACTCCCCCCCCTTTGCTAAACCGGGCGTGGGCATGACCATTGCATGATGCATCCAGCACGCGGGCTTTGAGTTTGACACCCCTGATCTAGATGGAGCGGCAGTCATTTTATAGATTGGGCCACTAGGACGATGCACATCCTTTTAAAGCAATAGTAAGATGTCCCATAGATATAGTCTGCCTGTTGAAGAGCTCAAAGGTTTCCACGTTCACCAACAGATGTTGGTTTAAGGAACAGATGTCACTTCACAAATTTCATATTTCCACATTAGCTTCTATATAAGGTTGAGCTGAAGGAGAATGACCAGGCTCTTTCTGTGATTGAGGATGGACTTGAACCTGGATTTTTAGTCCAACACCAAGAATTACTACACAAACTGCTTTTTTTATTTAATGTCTCTCAATGTCCTGTAAATTAAATTTACAGGAGCCCTTAAACTTACCTCTTGAATAAGAAGAGTAGTATTAGGGCATGTCATTAAAACTTTCTGAAGGGATGTTTATATATATATGTTTTATATCTGTTCTTATCTTCCCCTTGTCACAGAGATTTAACCCAAGGTAAGTGCATGAAGAATTGTGGCCTTTGGTCCCCATTTGTAAATCCACTGACCTGATTCAAACATTCTGGGCTAATATGCAGCTTAGAATGCAATTACCAGCCAGTAATTATTGGATCCAGAATCTGCACAAAACATTCACAATGACATATAATGTTTGTTCGGGTAAATCACAATGTGACCTTTTCTAAGGACAATGGCTATAGAAGTATACCATTTAGGAAACATCTGATACTTTTAAAAGTACATTTTCATGCAGTTGTTAAATTAACATTTGCCAAAGCCATATTGAATTCATTATATCTGAGTAGTGATGAAGCTGTCATGAGCCAGAAATAAACCATCCATCCCAGTGGTGGGATTCAAAATTTTTTACTACTGGTTCTGTGGCCAGGTTCTGACCAGTTCTGGAGAACTGGTAGCAGAAATTTTGAGTAGTTCAGAGAACTGATAAATACTACCTCTGACTGCCCCCCACCTCCATTTATTTTCTGCCTCCTGGGTCCCAGCTGATTGGGAGGAAATGGGGATTTTGCAGTATCCTTCCTCTGGAATGGGGTGGGAATGGAGATTTTACAGTATCCTTCCCCTGCCACTCCCACCAAGCCACGCCCACCAAGCCATGCCACCCCCCACCAAGCCATGCCACCACCCTCCACCAAGCCATGCCCACAGAACCAGTAGTAAATGTTTTTGAATCCCACCACATTACATAAATGACAAGATTTATGGTCTTGGTATTAAGTTCGCTGGTCTCCAATCAAACAAAAGAAGGATCTTAATGCACCCTTTGATGGTTCTGAGATTGCAGGCTATGGCTCATAGCCAGCCTCTATTAATGGTGGGTAGGCTTGATGTATATTCCATCTTCAATCTACACAGCTGACATGGGAAGTGCCATGTTCTTCTGGACATGAGAAATCCCTACATTTGACATCCAGTCAGGTGCAATCTAAGAAATCAAAACAATTATGTTGATACGCATGTGTGAGAGACGTACATACAAGCATGTGAATACTCAGTTTTGTGTATAGAGAAGCAATTAACCCATTTTCCCTGCGGGAGAAAAGGTGATTTTTGTCTTGATGATTTATTAATCTGACTGGGCAGCTATTGAAATAAGAGACGACATTTCATCCTTGCTTTTCCCCAGCGGAACGTTGCAAATGCAAAGAGTAACACAGTTGGATCATTGCCAACTAATTAGATAGCAAGGACACCCATGAGATTTAACCTTCACTTGGGTTATGAAGTGAAGGATTCATGCTGCCAAGAATATATAGTAATTGTATAGTCCATAAGGTCAACATGTCTACTTCTTAGGAACCAGTTTCAGCTTTGGCTCCAAATTTTCCCTTTGCATTTGCAAGAAATGTTTGGAATTGACCATTGCTTCTGGTTCATAACTTCTTTTATGTCTTTTTTTTGGTCAGATAACCAAGGGCAACATTTTAGATTGGTTGCCATATAAAGGAATTTAGCAGTTGGGAACTGATTGCAAAAAAGCAATTGAAACATTTTTCAGTTGACTAGAAATTTCTCTTCAGAAACTTTGAAAATGTTTCTATATGTAGACATTCAAAGAAAAATTACAAATTAGATTATAATGGTGGTGATCCTCCCAATGTCTCTATTCCTGGTTTTAGTAACCCTTTCCCCTGAAAATAAGACCTCCCAGATAATAAGCCCAATCAGGCTTTTGAGTGCATGTGCTAAAATAAGCCCTCCCTCAAAATAACCCCGCCCCTGAACATATTGCAACACTGCAGCAGCCATCAGGCGACCCTGCTTGCCGCCTCCTGCACCTAATAAGATCGCTCCAAAAATAAGGCCAAGTGCTTATTTCGGGTGTCAAAAGAAAATAAGATCCTGTCTTATTTTGGGGGAAACATGGTATTTATTATTATTAAATAATCCAGGAAAAAAATAGTCATGATTGCAATATGTTGATGAAAGTTTTCAAATATCCAGGCAGAGATATCTGAAGGTTGTCTGAAGTTGTCTGAAGGTTACTCCGATTAGTCCAGTTGCAATGATTCAACTTTCAGTCAACTTCAGACGGCCTTCAGTTATGATTGCCATATAGTGAATTCCTTAAAAGATGAATATATAAAGTAGCTATTTTTCCCAGTTACTTTAAGCCACCTATTTATCAGGTGAGCACTGAATCTTAAAATATTCAGTGTTACAATAATTTCAGAACCAAACACTATCTTGTCCCAAAGGTGCTTTTTTCAAGAACTTTCTGGCTTTTCTTTCAAAATGTTTCACTTCTCATCCAAGAAGCTGAAGAATCCAAGAAGGTGAAGAAGCTTCTTGGATGAGAAGTGAAACGTCTTCAATGAAAAACCAGAAAGTTCTGTTGCCTCTTGAAAAAAGCACCTTTGGGACAACCATGACTTGGATGACAGAGAATCTCCGTAGACAAACACTATCTTCTTTTTGCAAGTGTCTTTGTAATGCAGCTGATAGTGATTACTTGTAATAAAGGGAATTCATTTTTGGCCACAAAGACTTGCATTTATTTTAAAACAAGACATCATTTTCTAAGAAGCTGTCAGATTCATGTTGCAAAACTTAATTGGTCAAATAAAAAAAGGGTAAAAAATATCCAAGTAGACTAAAGCAGGAGTCTCCACCTTGGCAACTTTAAGACTTGTGGACTTCAACTCCCAGAATTCCTCAGCCAGCAAAGCTTTGGGAGTTGAAGTACACAAGTCTTAAAGTTGCCAAGGTTGGAGACCTCTGGACTAAAGGATTGCAGAATTTTCTGGAAAGCTTTATGGCTTTTGGGAAGGCAGAGGAGAGTATATTGAAACTGGGAAGAAAGAAAAGGAAAAAAAACCCAAATGAGTAGACTGCACAATTTTTACTAGCTGATCAGTTTGGTCTGAACATGGGAGAAAGCTGCTTGAATTTCCAGTGTGGCACCACTGCCATCTTGTGTTAAGTGTATAAAGTACTCCAAAAATACATATCTGTATTTTTGAAAATGAAGCTGCAACAGCTGTGCAGGCTTAGAATGACAGAGGCAGGCTTTTGAAGTATATAAAGGTTGCATTTCACATGCAAAAACATAAATAATAATGGACAATCATAGGGAGAAGCATGGGAAGTAATAGATTTGATCCCCATAGACATTAATCTTTGTACAAATGATGCCAACACAATGAAGTGCATAATGTCATTGTGGTGTCAATTTATGATTTATTATAATGTGATGGTTGGCACCCTCTTTTCCAAGATCATATTGCACAGTACAATTGACTTTTCGTTAAAGCTTAAGTGTTAGAAAACTTTAAACAACAGTGAAATCAATCTGATTATGCACCATTAGGTTTTGTTAAAAGTAGAAAATAAGTATTAAGGACAAACAGCTTAGGACCCATCACTCTGATCAACAACAAATCTGTACCATGAAAAGCAGGAACCTTTTAGAATTTCCCCAGTGCCTAAGATTCAGCAGAAATACAAATGTGCGTGGGCAGCTTATGTAGTTTTGGTGCAGTCATAAATGATTTAGAACATGTGAATTACAACTCCTGTTGCTCTGAGACTGCATAAAGAACCACAGTCACTTGGAAAACTGTACCCCACCAAGAGGAAGGGAAAGATCTACCCTCTTATACATCAACTGCTGGATTGCTTGAATAGTATCTGTGGGTTTATCTGTGTCTATTAGTATAGTAAGGGTGGCTCAGTGGCTAAGACGCTGAGCTTGTCAATCAGAATGATCGGCTGTTCAAATCCCTAGTGTCGCATAACAGGGTGAGCTCCTGTTACTTGTCCCAACTTCTGCCAACCTAGTAGTTCGAAAGCATGTAAAAATGCAAGTAGAAAAATAGGGACCACTTTGGTGGGAAGGTAACAATGTTCCAGGCGCCTTTGGCATTTAGTCATGCCAGCCACATGACCAGGGAGACATCTTTGGACAGTGCTGGCTCTTCAGCTTTGAAATGATGAACACCACTCCCTAGAGATGGGGACGACTAGCACAGATGTGTGACCTTGACCTTTACCTTTATTAGTATAGTCTTTAGATTTCCCTTTTCTGTGAAAACAAAATACAAATAATTGATTAGGGGCCACAGGTAAAGTTGAGCACCATGTTGTACTTTCCTTTTTAATGAACTTGTAATGAACTTCCTTAACCTTCTTGCTATGTATATATTGTATGCTTTTTAAAGATCTCAAGCTGTTGGGGGGATTGCCAGCTAGGCTGGAGGGAGGAGAGGGGGTCAAGCAAGGGGCTAGTTTGAAGTTGTTGGGCAGTCTCACTTGGCATATGTTGACCTTCCCCCAAATTCAGGAAGCCTTATCTAGCCGTTTCCAAGGGAAGGCAAGCAGCCAGGTGAGATTCTCGTAACATAGGTATAAACAATAAAGTTACTGCCGAAGGCTATTCACAAATGGTTTTTGCTTGCTTGCACCTAACACAATCACAATATTAGAACCAATTCCTTCTAACATTCAAATCGGTGCAAACAACATGACTTGTGATTTGAAGGAAGTAATTGTAAAATGCTACAGTGCCATGAAGTTGTTGGGCTGCTAAAATAACGCTGAATCCCTCTTGTTTGCATATTGAAGCCAAGTATTGACAAATACCTTAACAACGTCGAAAGTAGCCTACTTTAAGAGGAAATATGCAGAAGAAGAAGATTTACATCAAGATTACCCAGGGTATTTTCCAAAAGTGAGTATGTTTTGGTTAATATAACAAAGCTGAAATTAATATGGATGCATTTCCTAACTTGCAGCGCGTAGATACTTGTTAAAAGCAATAATTTTAACATGAATCTGATCTTAATTGCGAGGCAGATAAATTACATTCACAGTATATGGTACATGCCAGTTGTACTTGGGTTTATATTTGAAGAACTAATGACTGATGAAATAAAACTATCTTGAGATGGTAAGAAAGAGGAAAAGAGGCCATGAAGATCTCCTATGTAAATGAAGCTCGCAAAGTCTCCTGGTTCACAATGCCCAGCTCTACCCATAGACAGTGATAGCCAACCTTTGCAGCACCGGGCGTTGAAAAGGGAGCATGCGCATGTGCACGCTTGTCTGGGATGCGACCTGAAAGAGGAGCTGCCCAGGGGGCATGTGTGTGCTGGAAAATGTACTTCCAGTTTCTGGCAGGTGCATATGCCCCGGCCAGCTAGACGTTTGGTTACTGGTGCGCATGCTCGTGCGACGATCACTTGGCTGGCACGGATGTTCATGCCGGAAAATGGAAGACCTGTTCTTCCCGTTTCTGGCACTGCTGCATGCATGAAGGCCAGCTGATCTTCATGCACACATGTGCGCCAGAAACCAAGAAGAGGAATGGGTGACCCCACCTGTGCCAGGTGATATGGCTCCGTTGCCACTTTGGGCACACGTGCTATAGGTTCACCAGCACGGCCATAGGCTCTTTGGGCACTCTTGGGGCTTCTCTTTTCATAGTGCACCCACTCTACTATGCAATTTCCCCCTCCCCCTGGGATGAGGCTGGTGACCCAATTCATGGGAAAGGACTTGTATTCTTGGTTGTCAGAAGTTGCAAGTCTGCTGGTGGTAGTGGCTAAGTAAATAGGGACAACATCTTTCAACCCTTCCACATTACAGAAAAATATAACATAAGAAAAAAAAAACACACAAACACACAAGAAAGCTGTTATAACTCTCCTTACCAATTTTCACACAAGCTCCATAAAATATTTTCAGTGTCCAATCAACCATATTTTCTAAAATAATAACCCTTTAAAAAAAGAGGTAAAAATAGGTGCCAAACCATGCCACAGCAGCAAATTGGAGTGTTGAATTTCAGCAGTTCATTACAGAACAGATCAGATCACGGAGGCATTGGGAAGCAACAAAGGAGGAGAGAAACATTGCCCGCTCTCACAAGAGATAATGATAGATTCGGATGATGGACATTTCTGTGTGGTTATCTTGCTGTTCTTCAACATCAATGAAGACCCCAACTTAATTTTGTCCCTGGGTTAGAAGTGTGGGCTGCAAAAATTTGAATCACTAGATGGCAGAAAACGTTAAACATTGTTAAGTTTAAGCAACCTGGTCTACCCAAATATGGGATGGCTTCCACTTTTGCCTTTCAGCCCCAATCCAGGAGCCTTTGCAGGCAGTCGCTTTTGCGACAAACTATTTTTGTGTTAAATTTATATTTACCGACAAAGAAATAAAAGAAGACTAGTATAGATTTATTTCAAGCTGTCTAGCTCTCACCAGCTAGCCATACCCTTGCTGGGATTCCCTGGGTTCGAATCCCAGAAGGGTAAGGCTGGCTGTTGAGAGCTAAATAGCTTGAAATAGATCTATACTAGTCTTCCTGTATTTCTTTGTCGGTAAATATAAATTTAACCTTAAACATCTCTTTGGTGCCATCTAGTGGTCAACTATATATTTGCAGTGCAGCTCTGCTAGGCCTATTCTGTGCTACCTGTATTTTCTCCTATCCTTGACGATTGCCACTTTTTTCTTTTTGCTCAGCACCTGATATTACCTGAAGATCGGACTTGTATTTTGAAACTGTCTCTGCAGAAGCTCCAGTTTCTTGAAGATCCTGAGCTCTATCTCCGCCGCTCAGTCCTGATTAATAACTTGTTGCGGAAAATTCATCTGGAAACTGAGCGCGAACGCTATGAGTATCTTAAGGAAAGCTCATGCTGCCGGACTGCCTATTCGGAGACAAGAAAACGGCTGAAGTTTATGGTACAAGAATGTCATTCTCAGTCCCTTTATTACAAAGAACTGCATTCGTATCATATTGTGCCTTATTCTCCGGAGAATGCCATTTATGGAGTGGGCTATTCAAGTGGCCACTTGGAGCAAAATTCTCAATTGCTTATTTATAAAATGAAATGAGGGGTTATTGTTGTTTTTAAAAGACATGGATTAATTTGTTTCTGGATGCCTGGATACTAAAGGGATGCATTATTGTGCAAGCATGGGCGAGATCAATGGCTCAAGTCACTTTCAGCTATATTTCAGAATGCTTTGGTGGTAGCATTTAAGACTTGAGGCTGCTTGGTTGCACAACGATGGTGCCCATATGAAAAGAGTGCAACCTAGAATTTCTAATAAGCTGTGAGCCCTAAGGGTGAAGTGCTTGTTGGCTGTCCAGTTTTCTATATGTATATATTCAGACTAACTTTAACTGCTAAGTTATACCACCTTTCCTTAGAAATGTAGACTGATAATAAGGGGATAATACGCTGGCAAGTCTAAAGTGAAGGTTAAAGAGGGTGGATAGCTACTTCTCAAAAAATCTAAAAAGACTCATAGTCATTAAAAATATTGATTCATTTATATCACCCCTCTTTTTGAAATATTCAACAGCATTACTCATCTAGATTTAATCATATATTTGCTAGCATGTTTGGTTTCTGTTTAAGACAGTGGTGATTTTAATAAAATTCAGTGATATTGACAGCTAGAAATTAATAATTGGGATGAGCTGGGGAGCCACATTCATTTACTCTCTTAGACTTGGCCAGAATCCTCTCTCTGGATCTCTGTTATACTGATTTGGCTCTAGGAATGCAGAATACCCATCATAAAGGTGGAAACAGCATCTTAAAAAAAAAAAAAAACTACCACCCCAGTGTAATTGTAAGAAAGTTTTATGATTTAGCACTCATAGCCAGGAGCAAAATATCAATAAAACAAGTGGGACCAAAATATACATTTAAAAAAATGTTTATATGTATATGTTGACCTGGGGCATGTTTTTTTGGTATCAGATTATAGTCTTTTGGATTTCATTCCTTGGGAGATGAATATTCACATTTGTGGTCCCTCTTCCTATCCTTTCTTCATTGAGCAGCCTAATTTCATTGGTAGAAAATATTCTGGTGGCACACTTTGGTTAAACCATTAGTTGTTCAGAAATCCACCAGCAGATCTATTGAAATATCTCCATCTAAGGTCTGTTTGTCCCTGGCCTAACACAATCAGTATTAATTTTTTTTTTAGTCTATTGTTATGTGTATGTCAGGTGTTATATGATTTGGGAAGATCAGATGTCGAACTTATCAGAGACAACAAATCAGTTCATGTTGTCCCGATTAACACAGGAATGGCAAAGGAGTCTGTGAAATGTCTTCAATTAGTTTTGAAGGTACCTTATAAGGAGGAGAGATGATGGCTTGATGAAGATCACTGAAAAAATTGCAGGTGCCAATGTTCTCTTCAAAAAATGCCAAAGAGAAATACTAGGCAGGTGTGTGTGCAAAAAAAGAACCTGCTTCCAAAGCTAAGATGTTGTCTGTTATGGAAAGCTCTTTTATTGCAAGTCGTGGTCATTTCCCACCAAGAATTCTTAGGAACTACATTCAGTGTGATATTTTACTAATGGATCCCGTTCCATGGCTAAACCACAATTTTCAGAGTTTCAAGAGAAGAGTGTGTCACTGTGGAAGCCTGTTACAACCTAAGTGAGCTTTGCTCTTAGACATTGAGTTTTGCATTACAGTACTGTGACATTATTAATAGATTAATATTCTTATGGAGAATGGCCCAGCCTAGAAAGAGAAGTACCTGTCCAGTACTGAATATCTTGTTTTCCTTTCATACGCCTTTAAAATGCTATCTAAAGTGGCAGACTTTTACCCATCAGATCCTGAAAAAGGGAAATGGATAGATGGAAAACAATTCTAGATAATAGCTTCTCATTTGTCTTGTTATCACTTGATAACTTTTCATGTCAGTATACTAGTCCTTCTTAACAAACAGCATCCCTCTTCTTTCAGGGCAGGAGCTTCCAATTTGTTCACATAATCACTTTACGCCAGTGGTGGGATTCAGCCAGTTTGCACCTATACGGGAGAACCGGTTGTTAACTTTCTAAGCAGTTTGGAGAACCGGTTGTGGGAAGAGATCTGATTTTGTTTTTTTCTACTTTACAGGCCTAATCCTGTAAGGAAGGCAGGAAGGAAACATTCTGGTGTTGTTTCTAGCCTAATCTTTATTGCCCTGCTTACAGAAACTGCCTCTCCGGTTAACCCTTATTAAATTGCAACAGCTAAGGCGAAGTGCCCATCGACATGAGTGATGTTAAGTTGGCCACGCCCACATGGTCACATGACCACCGAGCCCCCCCTTACCCAGTTGGTCATTAGGGCAGAGAAATGGTTATTAGATTATTTGAATCCCACCACTGCTTCACATCCTTACTCAATGTGGACACATGCAACCCTTCTTGTAGTTCTATTCCTATAGCCAGTTCCCCGAGTATAAGCTCTTGAAACCAAGGAGTTTTACTTCCACCTAAAAATGCACAAAGTTACCCTAGTGTTATTGTAACTAAAAAGGTTGAATTGCTGGGAACTGTTGAGTCATTTCACTTAACCTTTTTTTGTATACATTTGGCAAAATTTCCAATGTTACATTCCCAGTAGCTTGTTTGTTTTGTTTGCTTGATAACATGTCGATTTGTTGATTGTAAAAAAAAAAAAAACCCAGTATTTGTTGTTATTATTTATTTATACTGAACCTTATGCTCTAAGCAGAACAGTTTGAAAATATCTGGCCATATTTGAAAATCCAAAGAATGTGATCTGTTAAAGTAGCGATAAGATCATAGAAGTGATTGATCATCCTTAAATATCTTTAGTTAAACTATGCTCCTTCTCTAGCATAGTATTTTATGTATGTGTATATATATATATATATATATATGCGCGTTGAGTCCAAGTTTGGTTGAGCCTTGGTGGGCGGTGATGCAATGAAAGGGCTTTGGGATTCCTATTATGGCTCTGCCTGTAGATCTTTGTTATTTAGAAGAGGCTGCCTCAGGCCTTAATGGGCTGTTGAGAAAGGTGGAGGGAGCTATTAAGACTGAGTCTATTCCCTGCCAAAAAACATATTGCATTTCTCTGGCTCAGGCCTTAATGGCTCATTGACAGAGGTGGAAGGAAGGAATATATATATATATATATATATATATATATATATATATATATATATATATATATATATATATATATATATATATATATATATATATATATATATATATATATATATATATATATATATATATATATATATATATATCTTTTATTAAAAGTTTTAAAAACAATTATAAGAATGCAGCTAAATTAGTACATAGAAAATGAAAAAAGGATAGAAATGCCAATAATTTTAGAAAAATTAAAAGTGCAATACAGAAAAAAATTAGAAGGAAATAGAAAAAAGAGAAAGATATGAAAGTATAAAATATTCTGATATTCCTCACAGCAGTTATAAGTTCAATTTTATTTTAACCTCTCTCTTTAAAGTTAAATCATGACCCTCTTCTTTTTATATCTTGTGTAATGATGAAAATCATAAATCACATATTTTTTTTGCCCATTTAAGTCCATTTGGGCTTCCTGATTACCAATAAATGTACATATTGCCCTTTCTTTAATTGAAGGCCACTTTTCCATCTCAGAAAACCATTCCTCCATGTTAGCTAGCACTGAATCTTTCCATCTATGTATATACAGTAGTATCACCACAGTAATCATATATTGAAATAATCAGTCGTAGTTTTTTCCCTAACCACTAAATGGGAAAATTCTGACTTCAATTGAATATTGATCTAACATCCTCTTTATCAATGTATGTATTTCAATCCAATTTTTAAAGCTTTTCAAAATGTTTCTTCATATTTTTCACATTTTTAACATACTGCATATCTGGAATGCCTTTATATCTTGTAGATAATTTCTCTCGTGTCATGTACCAACAGCATCTAGTATTTTAGATGTCCCACTTAAAAAGAAGAGACAGAAAAAGGCAAAAAAAAAATTGTGTGCCTGCCCGTTTGAGTCACATTAGGTCCATTGCTTTGCATCATAATTTCACCTCTCACAGATCTCAACTTTTCCAAAACTTTTAAGTACAGCCCATGGTCAGCTAACTTGTCCTCCTTTAGATGGCAATATGTAATCTGTCATTTATTTACAAATGTGTTTTAAAAATAGCCATTCCCAGCTGAGAGCTAATTCTTCTGAACCAAGATCTGGTTTATCCAAAAAAAATCCTCTCTAGTTGGCACCATGGTAAGTGTTTTAAACTAGATATGATAATAACTTGAAAGATGCTTTTAATTTTGGGAAAGTGGCAAATGTTACCATTATAATGAACAAGGCCGTATACCATGACTGCTTTATATTGAGACATATAAAAGGCATTTTTAAAAAATGAAGTAGTGTCAGCTGTGACTAGTAATAACTTTCTGGTACAGCGTCTCGTACAAGTGTCATCCAAGACTGTTTGAACTGGACATCCCGTCAGTTAAAGCAGGGAACTTCTTGCATGACAAACACATTCCTTATCCCAGTGATATGCCCCCCTCCTTCAAACTATTTTAATTCCTTTGAAGCCTACATGTGATGGGTTTCTTTTTATCCCTTTTTTGCTTAATTATAATTAACAAGTTTTAAATTCCTTGTGGCTTTGCATGCTGAGCTTTGTGCACAGGTCTGAGTTCATACAACCAGATACAGTTAGAATTATATTTCAGTATTCCATCTCAGCTGGTGAGATCAGAAACTGAAACCTTTTTAAAGAAAAAGTGGCATCAGATATTTAATACTCAATAGAACATTGCATGCATTTGCTAGCATTTTTTTAAAAAAATATGTAAATAAATCAGCTATGGACACCAACTTTTTGCCTGTCCACCTTCAGAGATTGGGGTATTACAAGGACTTAACTTAGTCAGAGTCAGTAATCAATCTCAGCTTGGCTTCAATCAAATCAACCTCAGTGCTTTTTTGTAATCACTGAATGTATCCGTTAGCACTTTAATCTGTCCAAGAAAAATGAAAAAAAAAAATAGCAGGGTACAAGTTATTGTAGCTGACCTTAGTTGTGTAAAAAAGTGTACTGATTTACCAACCATTTTTAAAATCAAGTCAAAGCCACCATAGCTATAGAAACATTTGGATTATTCAAGCTAATGTCAAGTTTTTGCCCATTTGGAAATGTGAATTGTATCAACATTTCAGCCTTAGTTTGTATTAATTCTAAAATAGTGAGATGAATTTTGTATGCGTCATTTTCAGGTTGAAAGACTGCATAAACTATGTAACAACTGTTAGAAATACAGCCCTACTTCATTCAATGGAAACTATGGATGAGATATTGCTTCTAGAATACATGTACAGTATTCTGCACTTTTCTTTCTGTATTTTTGTGGCTGACGAATGTGCGGTTGAGTATATGAAATATTGTGCCTTAAAGTTCCCTTATTATGTGATCCTTCATTTTTTGTGAAAATTATACAACATGTATTATATAGCTAAGGATGGTTGGATGGTCTACAAAGATCTGGTCATAGTATTTGGCTCTCTCACAAAAAGCCATTGTTTGTAACAATTTTGCTGGAACTTGAAACTTTAAATGGTAGAGACCTGAACATAATATCCACATCTGCACTCCAAGGTTTATGCTGTTTCCCTATTCTTACCATCAGTTTGTAAATTTAATTTTACCTATGGTGGAATTGTATGCACAATGACAATTATGCAAGATGGTTTCAGGTCAAGAAATACAGAAATTGCTCCAGACGCTCTTCATTCAGATGCCCTTTGTACACATGGACATATGTTAAAGATAATATGCCCATGCACACATGAATTTAAGCCATTGGTTCCTGGAATATCATAATTTGGTAAACACAAAAGCCAGAAGATTTTTTGGAAAATATTCTATTTATATAAATTGGATTTTACTTCTATAACTCAGAGCTATAGAAGAAACGGGTTACAATACAGAGCGCTGTCCATGGTACTGATCCCTCTCCCTCTCCCTCCCTCCCCCCCCTCTCTCTTTCATGATTGCTGTCCACAAGATGATCCCTTAGCCTGCCTGTTGCCGAATCTTAAAACAATTTTTGTACCCTGGACAGGCATTCAGAATTTAGTGATGAGACTGCAAACTCATCTACAGAGTGTGCGTGGTGTGTGTGTATGAGAGAGAGGGGAGAAGGAAGGAGGGAAAGAGAGAGAAACCAGTTGCATTTTGCCTTTGTGATAATAAATTTGGAAAAAGGTAGATTGGGCAGAAAGGTCCTGGAGTTTAATTTGGAGCATTCTACTTAAAATACTTCCTCACGCTGTTCCCTCCTGCACTTCTAATGCCTGCATTAAAATGAGAGCTGCAGCGTTTGCTTATATGTCTTTCCATACAATTAAGCCATCTGTGCCTAAGGAAATACACAATGAGGATGGAGCAATTGTATGGACCCAATAAGGTCCTGTCTTCAGGCCATTTTCCCAGTGACCCAATCCATCATACACCTCCCTACTTAGCAAACACTGATGCAGAGGATGGTCTCTGCACTAAGCCACGTCTAAAATAGCCCCCCAAATTTGGCTCTTCTCCAGGAATGATACCAATGCAGAGGATGGATCCTGTCTGTTTTATTTTTTAAATAGCAGTTCTTCCTCTGGACCTTGGAATTTTTAACTGCACTTTACAATGTTTTGTGTCACTCAGAGTCATTATAGATTGGAGCAGATATAAACATGTACAAGTAGTCCGCGGGTTACAACAGTGTATTTAGTGATTGTTTGAAGTTACAACAGCACTGAAAAAAGTGGCTTATGACCATTTTTCACACTTACCAGTATGACTTATGACCATTGCAACATCCCCATGGTCATGTGATTTACATTCAGATGCTTGACAACTGGCTTACATCTTTGACAGTTCCAGTGTCCTGGGCTCATGCGATCACCTTTTGCAAACTTCTGACAAGCAAAATCAATGGGGAACCCAGCTTCACTTAACAAACGTGTTGCTAATTTAACAATTGCAGTGAATCCCTTAACAACTGTGGCAAGAAAAGTCACAAATGGGGCAAGACTCACTTAACAAATTTCTCAGTTCACAATATAAATTTTGGGTTCCTTTGTGGTCATACGTTGAGAACTACCTGTATTAAAATAAAAATAAAAATCAAGTATATTCTAAGGGTGAGAGGAACTGATTGTCAATCAACTTAATCAATCCTTTTTTAAAACCCAAGTTACTATACTTACTACATTTTGGGGGCAAGTAATGGACTATATACATATAGTTGTGAGACAAAAGCTAAAATTTTCAGAGGATAATATTTTCTTGCCCTATGTGCATAGTACATGAATTTAGACAACTGACAAAATAAATGAATTCTCTGTAACTTTACTGTAACCCAAAACATTCAACATTAGGAAGATATGGCCCATTTCACTCAGTAGTCTGAAGACCCGATTGCACTTGTCAAACTATAAGCTAATTGCTTATAGATTAGTCTTTGTACAGACAAGTATAATGAAATATGGGACTCATTTAAACAAAATACAGTAGGTTAAAAACAGTTATGTAAGCGCATTAGAAATATATATGTACGTGAATAATATTCACATTAGATAAGTATATATAGAATTTATGTTTACTGTGAAAATGATTTATCATACCATTTTTTTTTACTTTGTCACATCTCTTTCAGTTTTTGTTTAAGCACTTTTTGTTGTTGATTAAAAAGCAGTAAAAAGTTAAGTTTAAAAATCAGCTGAATCAACCCATAGTTCTATCCGCACAAATCTTATAATGACAATCTTTGACATTGTTCGTCTACTTGAATGCTTTTCGCTTGTTTCAATGAAATGCTTTGTGTTGCAACGACATAATGATGCACTTTGGGATGATATGCCTGTTCTGAATTAAATAATTTGCATTGGCTCACAACCTCTTTTGGCAGTTGCATAGCCAGAGGCTTCTGTGTATGCTCTGCACACATGCCACATGCCCTGTTCTAATAATAACAACAATTATTGTAAGCGTGGATGTGATGATTTATTACTGACATTTCAAAAATGTTAGTTTTTTGTCAAATCCAGGATCCTAGGGCATGTTAAAATATAAAAACTATAATATTATACATTATGCAGTTATTTCCTTTTCTAAGAAGTGTGGAAGCTCAGCTTTTTTTTTTTAAAAAAAGGTAAATAAGGGCAAAGAGCTTTAAAAAAAGCCAAAACGTATATTTCCCTTCTATTTTGTGTGGTTCTAATATATGTCTGCAGAGACATGAAGGAAAATGCTGACTTGATTTCTTACTCTCCCTCCCGCACTAAAAAGACAGAAGTTTTAGCTGGGCTATATAAAAAAGGCAGCAAATATAATACTAGATATTCCAGGAATTACAGAACTTGATTTCAGATGTGGAGGTGGGGGATTTTATGCTTCTAGGTTGGAATGACTTGCTTTGTGTTGTATAATAAACAGAATATTTTGGACCTGCTTGAGACCTATCTGAAAGGTTTTTATGATTTTTTTAAAAAGTTACTATTAGAATATGTATCACTCTCATACACACATACAGACATGTATATGCATGGTATTACTAATAAAATGCCATTTCTATTGAAAGAAGTGTGTTTTCATTAATGCTGTTAGAAACCCATAAGATACACACACTCTTCCAATTTTTGGGGCCTTATCTAACACTTTTTGTACACAGGAAATTCCTGCATGTACAAGTTGCCACCATTGAAATGAAAGTAGGTCTGCAAATTTTTCAGATATCCCCTAGAAATACTACATCCTCAGTTCAAGTGAAGGGGAAAAGCTTTATCAATTGGCTATAAAAATACATAATTATTCAACAGATCTCAATCTAGGGAATATATTATGGGAACTTTCTTATGCAGAAAGAAAGAAAAGGAAAGAAGAAAAGAACTTCACACTTAACACAGTTGTGGAAGGAAGGAAGGAAGGAAGGAAGGAAGGAAGGAAGGAAGGAAGGAAGGAAGAAAGAATTCACAGCCTGTTTTTTTGAGATAATTTATTTTTGAAGGTTATCAATTTGCATAGGCTTATGGAATTCCACTTCCAAACAAAGAATTCTTTCTCACTTTTGGATGATCTTGTGACCTCAGGGATTGCAGCTTTAAAGTTTTGAGCTGATTCATCATATTTAGCAATGACTATTTAATTCTATTCTGTGAAATCATAGCAGAAAAACAAGTTCAGGTTTCAATTTACTTAATTTGCTACAAGTTTGTCTCCCCCTAAAAGGTTACATTGGACTTTTATTTAACAAAGAAACTACTAGAGAAGACAGGAATATCACTAAATGAACTGTCGTAAATTTAGGACTACTTGCATTCATACTATAATCCACAGTCAGATTAAATGAATAGTTTGGGGCCTAGAAGGCCTCCTGCACCAACCTAAAAGCCAAAATGCACCCCGTTTTGGGCCTGGAAGCCAAAATGGGCCCCTTGAAGGGCTCCTGCACCAACCTGAAAGCCAAAATGGGGCATGGCGGTGCTGCACAAGATCCTAAAGCAATGTGAATGCCCCAGAGTGCATGCGCCCTGCCCACTGCATGCGCTCTACCCCCACGCATGTGCGTGCACATCCCCTGCATGCCCCCTGCCCCCTCTGCATGCGTGGCAGAGACCCAAAGACCAGCTGGCTGGCAGGAGACGCACATGCTTGCACGGTGGGCCTAGACTGGGGTGACAGCTGGCATGCCCGCAGAGAGGGCTCTGCATACCACCTGTGGCATCATGGGTATGCGATATGTAAGGAGCAAGGGGGTTTGTGTAGTTAGGACACTGAGTAGGAGGTTAGCAAGTCCATTTTTGAGACCCAAGTGCTGCCATGGGGCAGGGTGAGCCCCCATCCTTCGCTCCAGCTCCTGCTGGGGACATGAAAGGAGCACCCAACTGGTTTTCCCCCAGGGCAACAGTGATGTCAGTTAATCCTTTTACCCAAGAAGCACCTTGGTACTTAAGTCACGAGTGCGATGCGATGTGATACACATACATATATGTACAATCAAGTCATATTCTAAAATTCAGGTGATTCCTATTCGATTAGAAAAATCTAAAGTCACGCAAATAAATAAAGATGATGATGATGAGGAGTTGCAAATAATGAATTGGAAAATTTGAAAACAAACCTGGAAATTCTTCCTGAAACGAGAACATCTTAATATATGCTTTTGGGATACAAAATGGAGTTGAAAGAGATGCTGTAGGAAGGTTAGTATACTGTGTAGTATATAGTAGAAAGGGTAAGACCTGTCCCCATGCCTTCTGTATTAAGTAAAATGAAAAAGAAAAGCATTCTTCTTCTCAAAACAGCACATACTTCTTTTACAGCAGATGGTGCTATTGGACAAATAGGCTTAAGGAATCCAGCCTGTTAATATTGTCCTACATAGCAATGGCAACAGTAGCACTTAGACTTATATACCATCTCACAGTGTTTTACAGCCCTCTCTAAGTGGTTTACAGAGTCAGCCTTTTGCCCCAAACAATCTGCGTCCAAATAAGAGTGTTTTCATTTTATCTAGAGGATAATAGCATCAGTTCAGGTCTGGAATATTCAGAGAATGTAAGAATACGAATGGCCATCATTTGTTAACATTAAAGCATAATTGCACTGTTAGATGGTTGTTTCATCTTTATATTTTCATTTGCAAGGTATTGCACAACAGCAGGACCAACAAGGACTGATGTTCTGTAATGTCAAACCCTTCCTTTATGGCAGGAAACAGAACGATTATCATGCTTAGTCCTCAACTTATGACCCGAATTGAGCCCAATTTCTGTTGCTAAGTGAAGCATTTGTTAAATGGATTTTACCCTGTTTTACGACCTTTCTTATCACAGTTGTTAAGTCAATCACTGCAGTTGTTAAGTTAGTCATACGGTTATTAAGTGAATCCAGCTTCCCCTCTGACTTTGCTTGCCAGAAGGTTGCAAAAGGGGATTACAGACCCCAGGACACTGCAAACGACACAAATATGAGTCAGTTACCAAACGTCCCAATTTTGATCATGTGATCACAGGGATGCTACAATGGTTATAAATGTGAAAAACAGTCTTAAGTCCCTTTTTTTCAGTGTGGTTATAACTTTGGTCATAGTTTGACACCCCTGCGCTAACTAATCAAAAAGAATCTGCAGCAGCCTCACTAGAAACAGCATCCAGCAGTGCCCTTCCTCAAAGACAAGATCCATAAGGAACTGGTTGTCTTGGAATTCCTTCAAAATGAAATCCCTACCTAGGTGAGGATCCAGCTTTCTTGGACTCCCATGACACAGAGCTATCCCAGATCAGCTTCCAGGTTCAAATGCAAGAGCTCCATTGGTCCCTGTTCAGCTGCCTGGGAGCTGTTGTGAAGAAGCACATCACAAAGCAGCTTTACGCTGCATCTGAAGAGGATGACCACAGCTGTTGGAGAAATGTCAGGACAGCAGTAAACTGAACAATGACAATTCAGCTTGAAAGCTCATCTCTGCTTCAAAACCAAAACAGTTCTGCAATCCTAAATTGCATTAATAGAGGGATACAATCAAGATCAAGTGAGGTACTAATACCACTCTATAAAGCCTTAGTGAGACCACACCTAGAGTACTGCATCCAATTTTGGTCACCACCCTATAAAAAAGACTCTAGAGAAAGTGCAGAGGAGAGCAACCAGGATGATTAGGGGACTGGAGACTAAAACATGAAGAACAGTTACAGGAACTGGGCATGGCTAGTCTAGTGAAGAGAAGGACCAGGGGAGACATGATAGCAGCATTCCAATATTCGAGGGGCTGCCACAGAGAGGAAGGAGTCAAGCTATTTTCCAAAGCACCTGAAGGCCAGACAAGGAATAATGGATGGAAATTGACCAAGGAAAGATTCAACCTAGAAATAAGGAACTTTCTGACAGTGAGAACAATCAGCCAATGGGACAGAAATCGCCTTCAGAAGTTGTGGGAGCTTCATCACTTGAGACTTTCAAGAAGAGATTGGACTGCCATTTGTCAAAAATAGTGTAGGGTCTCCTGCTTGAGGAGGGGGTTGGACTAGATGACCTATAAGGTCCCTTCCAACTCTGTTACTGTTATCTATTACCCTCTATCTGTTGGCTAACTTTGGGTGGCATGGGAGCTAAAGCTCAGATTTTGTCTGTGCAAGAACTGAAGAATTAATACAGAAGATGTCAGGGTGCACACAGTGTGACTATGCAAGACAATCCAGGAGCAAATACAGTAAACAGAGGTTTGTATTTAAATAGTGGTTTTATCTACAGAATATATACATACACATTCTTTAGTCAGACAATCAGCAATCAGCAATTTACAGCATGGAAGCACACACAGAGAGACATAAGGCCTCTCTTATAATACAGACCTTTAAAGTGATAACAGTCAAGTAACCCTGCTAACTCAATCCTACCATTTCATCATCATTACAGCATTACAGTATTGCAATATTACAGCCGCTGGTCAGCTATTAAATCATCATTACCCTGACAGAAGATACGAAGGAAACAAAAATACATCTTAGTTTCACTGCTTTTTGCAGTGAATTGGTGATGGTGGCAAAGGACGCTTGAAGCTTCATAGCAGATCTTCATGAAAACCTTCTGCCATGCATATTTGAAATAAAGCACTGATCAGTATAGAGGAGAAAACTAACCTTTTACTTATTTGGTTTTATTGTTCACATTTGCATGGCTGTCCAACTCACATAGTAATTCTGGATGGTGCATATAATAAACTAAATACATAAAAACCATTAAAAACCACAATTTAAAATAAAATAAATTAGAAAAAAAGACAAGATGACAGAACATTTTCTAATTTATTTTATTTTAATGGTTTCTATTTTATTTATTTAATTACTAAATTAGAAAAACCTATCCTGAACATGGGCCAAACAATCAAAGTTTTTGCTTAATCTGTGGAACAACTCCCCACCCCTCCAGTAAAAAATGTCTAAGTCTCACGATCTTCTGTACTGTTAAAATTGGGTATTTAAAAACAGGCTTTGAAGTCTGAGAGAGTGTAATTTTTTAATTCCCTCCTAGCAGATGAATGTCTTCTATGTGGAGGTTATTCCTGCATGATGGGAAATTTATCTTAATATTGCTGTATTTTTTAAAATCCTTATTACTGGTGGTAGCTCAGTCAAAGACTCAGTGTAAGTTATGACCAGAGCAGCACATGCTATAAAGCTTGGGAAAAAATCAATAAACACAATTTAGTTTTGCTAGTATACAAAAACTTTAACAAGCAATCTCACAATAAATAGAACATGATCATTATTACGGTGGTTATCAATTATAAAGGATAAGATGCTGTGGATTAAAGTTGGCTATGCTATAAAATCATAGATGATGTTAACTTCAATTCTTCTCGAAAATGCAAATTCCTCTAATCTAGTAATTTAATACAGATCCATGTAAAATGCAACTTCCATCCCACATGACTGATTTCCATCACTTTGGAACAATGAGGTTGCAGGATAGCTAAGTTTTATTTGATCCTCACTGCTATTTATCATTTAATACTATAGCTACTTATGGAATATCCTGTTGCACTTGAATTCATATTCTGAGTGGCATAAAATGTTAAAACATTTTCATGACAACAGAGAAACATTTTAGATTTCTGCATTCCTCCCCCTCCCCCATTAGTCCAATTCCCCAACCTCTTCAGCATACAAATTTATTTATTTATTTATTTATTTATTTATTTATTTATTTATTTATTTATTTATTTATTTATTCTTAGCGCTTATAGACCACCCCCTCTCCCGAAAGGGACTCGGGGCGGTGTACAGTCCATCTCAGAAATACAACATGAATAACTATAAAATTTACACAATTAAAATTATTAAGTAGATAGATAAATAAATAAGAGGAGGATAAAAAGATATACAGAACTGTACTGCTAAGTAAATAATTTAAAATTTAAAAATTTAAAACCCCAACAAATATCCTATAAAATTAAATTTAAAAGAACAATCCCCCTAAAAAACCAGTAAGAAATATGTATGCCAGGAGGTAGACGTTATCATTATGCCAGGCCAGCCAGTCGGAACAGGTGCGTCTTCAATTTCTGTCGGAAGGAGCGGAAGTCGGTGGTGGTTCTAATGTCGGGGGGGGGGGAGGTCATTCCAGAGGGTTGGGCCCATCACAGAGAAGGCCCTACTCCTTGGTGTCGCCCGTTGGCATTGCCTAGTGGACGGCACCAGGAGCAGCCCCTCCCTGTGAGAGTGAATTGGCCGCATAATCATGAAAACTTAACAACAAGGGGCGGGGCTTCACGTCGCAGTGATACGATGACTTTTCCGGCTTCTCCGAATAGCCTTCGAATTCGGATCATCTGGACGGTCCAATCCGGACCAAAACTGTCCTGAAGAGACGGTGAAAGGTAGGGGAAGATCCTGTGGTCCCAGAGATACCCTCAAAGTCTCGGGTGACCCGGAAAAAGCCCTCTTTGCCAGAGATCGCGAGTCAGCCTCCAGGCTGCTGAAACTGCTGACAGCTCCTATATGCAAGTGCAGGAGAGAAGCATGTCATTTTGGTGAGCGTTTTTAAATCCTTTTTTCTATTGGAGAGAGAACACCATAAATTTGGAAATTAAATTTAAAATAAAGGCTGACTAGAGAGAAAGCAGCGGATTTAAGTTGGCCAAGAATTTTTTCTTTTTTCCCTTTTTACTTTC
This sequence comes from Natrix helvetica, assembly GCF_964273705.1. Classification (NCBI taxonomy): domain Eukaryota; kingdom Metazoa; phylum Chordata; class Lepidosauria; order Squamata; family Natricidae; genus Natrix; species Natrix helvetica. The sequence continues at coordinate 33,291,795 of NC_138548.1, forward strand.
GGAAGCCAGGCTGGACTTCCAATCACAATTCAATGTGGATTGGCTTATTGCACTTTTTTATACTTTTACTTTTGGACTTTGTGGGGACACTGAATATATTTAAATCTTAATTGCTTTGGAGATTCTTTTTTCTCTTTTTTTTCTGTTGGCTTTTCTTTTTGTATTTCCGATTTTCTGTTTTTTGAAGTTAAAAATAGAGCCAGGAAAAAAATAAGCATTGAGAGTTGATACAATTAACACTGCCACCTAGTGGATTTGAAACATTGTTACTAAGTTTTATTATCTGAACTGTTTAGAGAGAAGCTGTTCCCTTGAAGGCTATTTGGTTAAGAACTGATAGGGGCAGGAATACAGTTGTTTACACAGCTGTTTCCTGTGGAACTTTCAGTATCTGGAAACCTACTTTGGACTAAACAGAAGCTCTAAGGAAAAGCTCAGAGTGACCTTGGAAAGACTTTCATCTTAAAAAAAATACTTTGAATCTTTTTCTTCTAGCTTTGTGGCAGTGCTTATACTATCTTGCTGGGGAGGTGGTGATTATTTTTCTTCCTTGGCTCCTTGACTCCTTTTTTGTTTTTGTTTTTTGAAGCTTTGAAGTATTGATTCTTGTTTTTTCTCTTCTCTCTTTTCCTTTTGAAGATATTGGAAAGAAATGGATGGCTTGCTCTGAAATTTGAGTAAAATGGACTGAATAATTTTTTCTCTCTCTTTCTTTTCTCTCTTTTATTTTTCTTTTTAAGTAAGAGATCTTCACTTTTTCCTCTTTCTTCTCTCTCTTTTTTCTCCTTTCATTTTATCTATAATTTTGCATTTTTATAAGCTGATGCTTAAATTTTTGTGATACTAATTGGACTAGAATACAAAAGAAAAAATTTAGAAGATGAGTAGAAAGACACCTGTTGGTTCTACAACAACAACCCCTGCCTCCTCACCTGCAGGAGGACAAAGATCAATACAGTCGATGCTTCAACAAGAAAAAGAGAAGGGAGTAACCTTAGAATTATGCAAGCGATACAGAAATTACAAGCAGGAGCTGATAGCAAGGATGAAAAGTTAGATACCATTGTAAAGAAGACTGAGAGTATAGAAAAAAGAATTGAGACAATAGAGCAACGAACTGAAAGCATAGAACAAAAAACAGCTAAAACAGAAGGAAAGATAGAAGATATGCAACATTGGATGGTGAAATACAAGGATAGTATCCAAAAAATTGAAGAAAAGTTTCAACAAGAAGAGAAGTAGGTTGAGGAGTTTGACAGCAGATTGAGAGATGTGGAAAGGGAGAGCAGTGGAATATTAGGATGGGAGATGGATAGGTCTGAATTTTTCTTAAGATTTCAAAACATAGAAGAAGAAAGAGGAGAGAACCTAGTACAAATAATATCTGAAATTTTGACAAACATATTAGATATGTCCCAAGAGAAGATGATGGATGGCATAGATGAAGCGTCCTGAGTACATACAAGATATGCAATGAGAAATTCCCTTCCAAGGGAAGTCCACATAAGATTTACTAAGAAAGCAACTAAACTACAAATATTACAGAAAACGAGAGATAGAAAATTAGAATATAAAGACAAGGAGATTGTAGTTCTGAAACAAATTCCGAGAAGAGTGAGAGAGAAGAGAAGAGAATATCAAGAGAACTTTGACTAAGGTTCTGATTAAAAAAGATGTTAATTATAGATGGCTCATACTGGAAGGTCTATTATTTGCATGGCAAGGACAAAGATATAGAATAGATACAATCGATAAGGCAGAAGCTTTCTATGCAGAACACTTTACAGAAATGGCTGAGAAAACTGGAAAACAAGAACTATTGGCATAACTACTGGAGGCACCCATAATTGAGATTGAAATCTCAATTAGGTGGAATTGATAAAGAAGGCGTGGTGGGTAGCGTAAATCCCAGAGAACAATGAGAACCCAGATCAACTAGAGCTATAAATCCTGTATATAAAGTATAAACATGGAGGAAAAAAGTGGTCACAATCAATATAAATGAACTTAACTCAGCAATTAAAAGAAGGAACATATTTCACAAATTAGAAAAGCTAAAACTTGACATAATCTGCCTACAAGAAATGCATATTCAAAAGAGACATACTTATTAGCACAACCAAAGCTTGGAAAAATGTTTAGCACACTGGTGAACTGTAAGAAAAGAGGAGTGATCTTCTATATTAAAGATAATATTCCAGTGAAACTAATCTATGCAGATGAAGAGGGAAGAATCTTGATAGTGGAAATTATGGATAATATTAAAAAAATATTCTTAATCATAATTTATGCTCCTAATGAAAAACAAGATGAATTTTACAAAAAACTCCACAAAAACATTTCTGATTTGGACTAGGTTGATATTTGTATGATGAGAGATTTCAATAGCATTGTAAACCAGAACATGGACTACAAAACACAGAAAACAACAAAGTTAAATAGAAAATTGCTTCCGAAATCCTTTTTCAGGATGATAGATGAAATAAATCTAAAAGATATTTGGAGAGAAAGAAATCCTACAAAAGAACAATATACTTTTTACTCAAATAGACGTTCATAATTTTCCAGAATTGATATGATATGGGCCTCAACGGAACTGATTTGTAACATACAATAAATTGAGATTGAAACAAGCACTTGGGCTGATCATAATCCAATTATAATCAAATGGAAAGGCCAAAGGACATATCTAGATGGACACTACAGAAAATGGAAAAAGAACTGGCCTTTTTCTTTAAAAAAAATAGAAAAGAAGATACATCAATGCAGAATCTTTGGGATACAATGAAGGCTGTTACTAGAGGTCTGATAATAGACTACATAAGGAAGAGTGCTATGGAATAACACGCACAAACCAGCATGCAGAGACACTGAATAGTATAAAAATATAGTAGTTTACTATGTAGAAATATAGAGGTATTCAAAGTCTGGTTAACAGTCCAAGTTATACATGATTCAGTAATTCAGTTATCAAAATAGTCAGTCTAACACACAAAATAGAGCTAAACAATAGCAAACCACAATACCTCAGTATACACCGATCAGCTTCTAACAAAACAGAGAGCTAACAGCCATTCTGGCTCCCTCTTATAGCTGCATGAGGTAACAAACCAATTACATCTCTGAATCATTTAAAGTAACAGTCAAGTAATCATAGCTTATATACATTGCCAAGCCAAGCCTAGGGTTATATCCCTAACACTCTCCCCCTTGGGTTGTCAATGTATTTACACACAACTTCACCTTCTTAATCCATAAACATCACAGTAATGATTTATGTTCTTTTCTTTAACACACAATACATAATGTAGGTTCAAGATACAATTCATAATGCATCCCTTATCAAACATAGAACCTTTTATATCAACATCATCTAACTCATCGGGGTTTACATGATTTCCATCCATAATGGTTTACATAATTCCCATTCATTCCAGTTTTACGCTTATATACTCGTTTGCTTCCCCTTGCATATTTACTTGAAGGTAAATCAGTCTTGTCAAGCACTCCCAAATCCTGCAATGACTTATACTCTCTATTCATTGCGGCTTGCTCTACCTTTTTATCCTCAGTTGGATACGTTGTCAGTTCGTGGTATGTTGCAGGTACCTTATCCACCTTACATGCAACAGATGCCTGATACCTACCAGGTGGCCGCGTTACACGGGTTGACCTTCTGGGTAACTCAGGGCTTATAGGTGGACTATCCTGAACATCCTCCTGCTTTATCACTTCATCCTGACTTTTCACTTCCTCCTCCTGAGTAGACTCCTTCCCTTCATCACACATTTCTGGTATTCCTGATACATTCTTTTGATCTACTTGGGTTTCAGTTACTACCTCATCATTGCTTATTTCCAGTTTATCCCAACCAACATGCTCTAAAAACTTAGCATTTGTACTGTGACGGATCTTAATTGTCCCTAGTTCCCAGAACCTATAAGATCTATGGTTTGAGTCATAACCAACAAATATTAACTGCCTTGCACGAGTTTGTCCCTTTAATCTAATCTGTGCAGGAATATGCACCCATGCAAATAGCTCAAATCAGGTTTCCTACCATGCCAACGAGTAAATGGTACCTCTCCAGTAGAAGCATTTACAACGTTGTTCAGTAAATGATTAGCACACATCATGGCTTCACCCCATAATGTTTCAGGTAATTCTGAATCAGCTAACATGGTTCTAGTCATAGCTTGTAACGTTTGCCCTCTTCATTCTACAAATGAATTATGTTGAGGTCCATAAGGAGCAGAACATTTATGCTCAATGCCAGCTGTTTTTAACATAGTTTGGAACTTATAATTTGTAAACTCCGTCCCATTATCAGTAACTACAGTAATAACCTTGGCTTTTATCTTTCTTTCCCCAAATCTCAGCCAATTAAAAAATTGTTGAAATGTTTCTGTCTTGTCTTTCATTAAGTAGCAGAAACCATATCTTGAGTAATGATCCATGATACTCAAAACATAACAGGCACCTCCCAAACTGGGTTTTATAGGTCCAATTAGATCAGCAAAAACAACTTCTAAAAGTTCCTTTGTTTTAAACCTATTATATCTGTTTGCTGGTGTAACCCTGCTCTTTTTCTTACTACATATATTACAATTCAAATACTTACTGCAAGGTTTTAATTTCACTCCCTCTGACAACTTTACAGTTTGTTGCAGCGTTTTGAAATTAATGTGCCCCATACACCTATGTAGCAGATGTATGCATTCATCATGTGGCTTAGCATTTGTATACACAGAATTAACTACACTTTCATCAGACATTACATACAAACCATTCTTTAAATTAGCAGTAACCATTTTACCTGCTTTCTCTATGAGACATTTATCTCCCCTAAAGGTTACTACGTAGCCAATCTTGACTAGAGCTCTTACTGATAACAAATTAAATTTCAGTTTAGGTATATACAACATGGATAAATGCTCATTTACAAATGAACACCTTGCCATACCTTCACCAGATGCTTTCACCTTCCATCCATTTGCCAAAGATACATGTTGCTTGCTGGCAGACATTTTTATAAAATAATTCTTATTTCTAGTAATGCACTGTGATGCTCCACTATCAACAACCCATGAATCATTTACATTTTTACAGAATCTAGCTATATGCCCCTTTGCCCCACAAGAAAAACATTTTCTAACAGTATAGGCAGTTGAAGGTGACTCTTCATGTTGAGGTGATTTCTCTCTCAGTTGCTCTCTTTCCAACCTTCTCCTGGACTCTTCCAACAGGTGTGCAGTTATGTCAGTCAATGTTAGTTCATTTCGGGTTAGGAGCTCAAGGGACGATACAAAATCATCATAACTCTCATCCAGTGATGACAGAATGATGTAAATTTGATGTAACTCTGAGAAAATAAGTTCTTTTTCATGTAGCTCTTGGAAAACTCCTTTCGTAAAGTTTAAATGAGCTAACATATCTCCACCCTTCAGAAGACGTGCCCTAAACAGTTTTCAGGTAAGATGTATATGTGCACCTACAGTGTCACATACATATATCTTCTTAAATTTCTCCCAACATCTTGCTGCAGAATTCTCCCCACGAATATGAACTAACTGTTGGTCAGTCAACATTAGACTAATTATACACAATGCTCGTTCGTTGCATCTTTGAAACTCTGCTATCTTCTTGGCATCATCCTCGTTATCTGGATACCAAGAAGTCACATCCGGTGGATTCTGTACAGCATCCCACAATCCTTCAGTATGCATAAGTAAGCTGCACTTCATTGACCAGAAAACATAGTTTGTTCCATCCCACCGGGTTATCAGTGATAAATTTGCTGATGGTGCGTGTGCCATCTTCTCCATAATAATAAACACTTATAAACTAAACAGCTATCTGTATACGGTATTGCATATCAACACCAACTCTCTTTTTAGCTATGTCTGGTACACTCTGGGCCCATAACCAGTGTTAAGCAATTAAGCTCCCCGTTAGAAGAGCGAGTATGCAGAGAAGCGTAATGAGAGTGATATGGAATAACACGCACAAAACAGCATGCAGAGACACTGAATAGTATAAAAATATAGTAGTTTACTATGTAGAAATATAGAGGTATTCAGAGTCCGGTTAACAGTCCAAGTCATACACGGTTCAGTAATTCAGTTATCAAAATAGTCAGTCTAACACACAAAATATAGCTAAACAGTAGCAAACCACAATACCTCAGTATGCACCGATCAGTTTCTAACAAAACAGAGAGCTAACAGCCATTCTGGCTCCCTCTTATAGCTGCATGAAGTAACAAACCAATTACATCTCTGAATCATTTAAAGTAACAGTCAAGTAATCATAGCTTATATACATTGCCAAGCCAAGCCTAGGGTTACATCCCTAACACAGATGATTGGCATATAAACTGAAAAAAGAGAGAGAAGCAAAGAAAAGATTGCAGCTAAGAGATGAGCAAGGACAAATTCAGTATGGAAATGCTGAGAAGAAGAAAATTATACAAGACTACAATGCTAAGCTGTATGAACAAGAGAAAATAGAAGAGGGAGGAGTCAAAAAATATTTACAGGACGCTAATCTTCCTCAGATATCAGACGAAACTAGAACAATGTTGGAAGGTAAAATAACGATGATGGAGCTAACAGAAGCACTTAAAAAACAAAATAATGGAAAGGCCCTGGGACGGGATGGATTACCAGTGGAATTCTACAAAACATTTGAAGAATCCTTGTCTCTCCCACTCTTAGAAGTCATGAATGAAGTGATGTCTGAGAGTAGAATACCTAATTTATGGTCAGAAGCATACATTGCATTGCTACTTAAAGAGGAGACTGATTTAACACAAACCAAGAACTATAGACCAATCTCTTTATTAAATTCAGATTATATGTTATTTGCAACTATATTAGCAGAGAGACTTAAAAAGTACCTAAATAGTTTTATCCACTCTGATTAAAATGGTTTTTTTTACCAAAGAGACAAAGACAATATGAGAATGATTTGGAATACTTTGGAATATTATGAGGCCCATCCTGAAAAACAAATGGCTTTGATGTTTCTTGATGCACAGAAGGCTTTTGATAATGTGAATTGGCAATTTATGTTCTTACAATTGGAAAGGATGAATTTTGGTAAGAAATTTATTCAAACTATACAAATGGTATAACACAAACAAACAGCAAAGATAATGGTAAATGGAGAACTGACAGACTCTATTGAAATAAAGAGAGGTACGAGACAAGGTTGCCCACTATCACCATTACTTTTTGTCTTAACATTAGAAGTTTTAAACAGAAAGATTAGAGAAGAAGAAGAAATAAAAGGAATGAAAATTAAAAAAGAAGAATACAAGCTACAAGCGTTTGCAGATGATTTGGTTTTTATCCTTGAAGACCCACTAGAGACAGCACTCAAATTGTTAGAAAGAATAGAGGGGTATGGAAAAGTAGCAGGCTTGAAAAAAAGACAAAACAAGGATTTTGACAAAGAACATACCATTAAGACAAAAGGAAGAGTTGGCGGAAACTTTGCAGATTCAAGTCACAAACAAGGTTAAATACTTAGGGATATACCTATCAGCTAGATGCGGCACTCTTAAGGAGGACGATTATACTAGACCAGGGGTGGGGAACTGTGGCTCTTTTGCGACTTGTGGACTTCAACTCCCAGAATTCCTAAGGCAGCTATGTTGGTTCTGGAATTCTGGGAGTTGAAGTCCACAAGTCGCAAAAGAGCCACAGTTCCCCACCCCTGTACTAGACTAAAGCAATAAATTGCGACTGACTTGATGAAATGGGAAAATCTACAACTATCAATGATAGGAAGACTCTCTACAATTAAAATGAACATTTTACCCAGAATCTTATACCTGTTCCAGACAATCCCAATCAGATTGGGCAAGGACTTTTTTGAAGATCTAAACAAAAAAGTTTTGAAGTTTATCTGGCAAGGGAAAAAAGCAAGAATAAAACTCAAATTGCTACAAGATGCTAGAACAAGAGGAGGATTGGGCTTACCTGACTGGGAGTTATATTATCAAGCAACAAACCTGATATGGATTAAGGAGTGGATAACACTAAAAAACTCTAGATTATTGAATGTAGAGGGTCATGATTTACTGTTGGGATGGCATGCTTTTTTATGGTATAAGGGAACTAAAGCACATGGTTATTTTAGAAGACATTATATAAGGGAGGCTTTGCTATTAAATTGGGAAAGGTTAAAAGATTACACTACTTAAAAACTCCAGTCTGGATATCAACCATTGAAGCATTTTCATATCCAATAATATATAAAAAGGAACAAACAGTTAGATATGTTGAAATACTGAATGCAGAGGGTGAACTCAAATCTATGCAAGAGTTGAAACAAGAAGGAATAGAAATGAATTGGTATTCATACGTGCAGATACACTCTAGATATAATGAAGATAGAAAATCAAAAGGTCTTTACAAAATAACTGAGCTAGACAAAATTTTAACAGGTACTGATGAAAAAGTAATTAAAAAACTATATGGATATTTATTAGAGATCAAACTACAAGAGGAACAAGTTAACAAAACTATGATAACTTGGGGGAAAATTTTGGACATGGAATTGATTTAGAGAAATGGCAGAAATTGTGGTCTCAAAATTATAAAATGACAATGTCAACTGCATATAGAGAAAATTTGTATAAGATGTTTTACAGGTGGCATCTACCCACAACGGGAATTGCAAGAATGTCCAAGAATAAATTGGAAAAGTGTTGGAAATGTCATCAGACACCGGGCTCATATTACCACATGTGGTTGACTTGCATTGAAGCTAAAAGATACTGGACTAACATTCACATGTGGTTGGAGAAAATGATGCGCAAACACATAGACCTTAAACCAGAGATTTTTTTATTGGGAATCATACCAGAAATTTACAATAAAGACTTGAAATATTTGATTGTAAACATTTTAACAGCAGCTAGAATCGTATTTGCAAAAAATTGGAAAAATGAAACAATACCAAAACAAGAGGAAGTTATTTGAAAGATAATGGAGTGTGCTGAAATGAGTAAATTGACATTTGAAATTAGAGAACAAGAAGATGAGCAATTTTATAAGATATGGGATTTGTTTTATCAGTGGCTGGACAAAAAAAACTGGAAATGAAAAATGTTTTATTTATGTTTTAATTGAAGGAGATAAGTGATAATACAATTATGTTGTTAAATAGATTAATAACGATACAATGACTGACATATATGAATTGAATAATTTAGAATATTTTGTTTTAAAATGAAGGATAAGGATAATAATGAATCTATGTACATTTGATAGATGATTGGTGATACTGTGCATAACTCTAAGTAGTGATGTATATTATAAAGATATCTTGTTGTTGATAAATAGTTTAATAAGGAAGTAATGAAAGATTGGTATATATATGAAGTGAGTATTTAGAATACTTTGTTTAAAAATGAAGGAATAACATTTTTGCTTGAATGTATGATATACAAGGACAACAATGAACATAAGCATACTTGATGGATGATTGGCGGGATTATGCATAATTGAAAGTAGTGATGTATAAACATAAACAGTTGGTAAATTCTTTTACACTGTAAAAATATTCAGAATGAGATAAGTGATTACATAAAGGTATATTGTTATTAAATAGACAATCAAGAATGCAAGAGAATTAGGTTCGCTGAAAAGAAAGAAATATTAACCGTAATTGAATATATGATGTACAATGAAAGTGAGGTACCTAGTTTTATTAGACGGAAAATTTGTGATTGTATAGGTAATTGAAAATATGGACGCACAAACGCTTGTAACCAAATGACATGCTGTATGTAATGGATGAGAATTTTTTATGTTGTCTTTTATGTTTAAAAATAAAAAAAAACCTTAACAACAGCTACTTAATCAGCATTGGACATGAGTGTCAAATACCCACAGAAGAAGAAGAATCTTGGTTTTCACCCAAGAACAAAAAGGGACAAACACCATAGGAAAGAAACATCTCCTGCTACCTAGGATTGAACTCCCAACCTTCAGAGTAAGAGGGGAGTGTCTTTACCTCTAGGCCACCATGCCACTCCTGCACCTTGCCAAAAGAAAGCAAAATAATAAGATGTCACTTCATGTGTGTGACATTTTCCTGACGTGCATGTATATTTCTACATATTAATAAAATACCGACGATCCCCTTCCCCCACTCAAATATTACTTTTTCTAACAGTCTGACAACCTGCTTGAGGTAAAACCTCTCCAACAAATAATATTGAAAATAGTGATGTTTAAAAAGCAGGAAGTATAAATCCCTCCATTCCCCACCATCCAGCCAGAGCTGAAGAAGCTTCTTGGATGAGAAGAGGAAAGTCTTCAAAGTGCCAAAGGTGCTTTTTTCAGGAGGCAACTGGACTTCCTTGGTTTTTCTTTTGAAGAAGTTTCCCTTCTCATCCAAGAAGCTTCTTCAGCTCTGACAGGATAGTGGGGAACGGAAGGATTTATATTCCTTGCAGGCAGCTGGTCATTTGGATTCTTTTTAGAGGGTCGTTGAAGCACTTGGAGGTTTGTCTGTGTCCTCAGGGTCACCTGAGTAGTTCCTGGTTCCTGTCTTTAAAGAAAAAACAGAAAGTCCAGTTGCCTCTTGAAAAAGCAGCTTTGGGTCTTAAGTTTCTAAGCTGCTGACTAATTTTCATCCCCTGTTTTCCGTCTCATTTGGTTCTAGTTCCTCTTATTTTTATGTATAATTTTATATCATTTTAGCCGCTTACGCCATTTTTACTCCTTGCTGCACTTGATCTGTGATACAGTAGTGTACAGTTAACTGGCCAGGTCTGTAGAGATTCTCAGTCATCCAGGTCATGGCTGTCCCAAAGCAGTGGTGGGTTCCTACTGGTTCGGATGAACCAGTAGTGGTTTGGTGGCCTGGGTCACTGGAACTGGCAACAACCCAGGCCTGCCATACCCCTGGATTGGGGTATTTTTTGCTTTTGTGCATGTGCAGAGCCATTTTTATTGCACTGTGGCCATGAATGAACCATGACTTGTATGATTGAGAATCTCTACAGATGTTTAGCTCTACAATTTGGGATGAACACCCTTTGAATAGTGTGGGAGTAGGAATGGATTTCCAGAGAAAAATTGAAGACTACAGGAGCCAGAAGCACCACTCAGGTGACCCCGAGGACACAGATAAACCACCAAGTGCTTCAATGACCTTCTAAAAGGATGGAGATGACCAGCTGTCTGCAAGGAATATAAATCCTTCCATTCCCAACTATCCTGTCAGAGCTGAAAAAGTTTCTTGGATGAGAAACGAAACATCTTCAAAAAACAAGAAAGCCCAGTTACCTCCCGAAAAAGCATCTTTGGGTTAACTAGCCAGGCTTCATGTACTTCCCAGACACACGAATTCTTTCTAGTCATGTTGCTGACACTTCCCCCTCCCCTTTTAAGTGAATAGCTCTCTAAAGATTTTGGATATGGCTCTTTTGCCATTCTACACATTTTCTTCTGTTCTTACAGTATGTTTTTAGACCTTTTAGAAAAATTCTGTAATAATCTCATGATATTCTTCAAGAGGATATTCACCTTTTGGGTAGGGCTCATCCCTTTGGATCTGGAGATCCTGCCTGGCACTTTTATTTCCAAGATGAAAAGTTTCTGTGCGTTTCTTCCGCTTGCAAATATCCATGAAAAGGAGAAATATGTATGATTGTGCTTTAAGAAATTAAAAGACACTTGCTCCTGGGGAGGAAAGCTATGGCAAATCTAGACAACATACTAAAAACCAGAGACATCACCCTGCCAATAAAAGTGCGTATAGTGAAGGCTATGGTTTTTCCAGTTGCTATATATGGCTGTGAAAGTTGGACCATAAAGAAGGCTGAGCGCCAAAGAATTGAGAACTTTGGTGCTGGAGAAGACTCCTGTGAGTTCCTTGGACTGCAAGGCGATCAAACCGGTCAGTTCTAGAGGAGATCAACCCCGACTGCTCTTAGAAGACCAGATCCTGAAGAGGAAACTTAAATACTTTGGTCACCTAATAGAAGGAAGGACTCTCTGGAGAAGAGCCTAATGCTGGGAAAGATTGAGGGCAAAAGAAGAAGGGGATGACAGAGAATGAGGTGGCTGGATGGAGTCACCGAATCAGTAGGTGTGAGTTTAAATGGACTCCAGAGGATGGTAGAGGACAGGAAGACCTGGAGGAACATTGTCCTTGGGGTCGCAATGGGTCGGACATGACTTCGCAACTAAGAACAAAATATAGTGCTATCATCCATTGCACGAATATTGGCGTTTCAGATCAAAGAGTACAATAGGATGGCAACCAGCAAGAAGGACTGTGTATTAGTAATACCACTTAGACTTATATACTGCCCCATAATGTTTTACAGAATTCTTTGGGCAGTTTACAAATGTCAGCGTATTGCCCCCATAACAATTTGGGTCCTCATTTTACCAACCTTGGAAGGATGGAAGATTGAGTCAACCTTGACTTTTGCCAGGATGGATTTCCAGGCTATTGGCAGAGTTTGCCTGCAATGCTGCACTCTAACCACTGCGCCACCAGGGTCTACAAAATTCTTCTACAAAAGGAACTTTGCACAGGGCTCCTTGGAGCATCATTAAAATGTCTGTGTTATTTAACATTTTGATAGCATTTTATAATCCCATTTACTATTTATCATTTGAAGACACGTTAAGTCTTTCAGAAGTAGATGATTCCCAGTAACCTCACTGCTGACCAAACAATCTACAGCTGCTAAGATTTATAGCTGAGTAACTTCTGAAAGGCCAAAATTCCCTATTCTTGCTTTATAGTTAGCAAAGGGATTGTTTCCCTATTTTTCCCAAGTTGAGAAATGGATTGTTCAAAGGATGAAGGAAAATGCTATCTGATACTTGACTGTGTCTGTTTCCCATGAAAGAGGAAAATATTGGAGAATCTTTTTTTATAGGTGAGATAGTAACTGCTAAAAGGATAACTTATAACAACATGAAGGCATCTAAATTTTTATTTATTAAATTGATATGCCATCCATCACATTGTTGAGCAATTTCTATACTCTCAACATGAAGACTCTCATAACAATTTTACATTTTAAAAAAATAGTTATACTTTTTTCTGTAACATCCGTAAGTGCTTAGTAAACAGAGCATTGTCCAGGTCAAATTGTTTTATATATAATAAAGATACTAACAAATCCATTTGCACATACATAGTAATATTCTATCAATGTCTAATGTTTACCTATACCTATTGATAATAATGTATTATATTATATATCAGTATACTTAGTAATATTTTCCCAATTTCTAATTTCTATCTCTACTTTCTAATCATGAATAAAGCAAGTCCTGTATTAAAAAAAATATTCTGCTATCTATCCATCAACTCTTGCCCATTTTATAGTTTATTTATTTATATTCAATTTATTATTATTATTATTATTTTAGTATTTCAATTCTGATTGAGTTTTATTTATTAAATGTATATGCAATCCACCTCATTGTTGAGAACTTCTAAACCCATGATGGCAAACCTATGGCAAGCATGCCCAAAGTGGCACATGGAACCATGTTGCCTGGCATGTGGGGTATAGAGCAGTGATGGCAAAACTTTTTTGCACCGAGTGCCGAAAAGGGTGCACTCGTGCTCATCTGGGATGCAACCCAGAAGAGGAGCTGCAGAGGAGGGGGATACGCGTGCTGGAAAATGAACTTCCAGTTTCTGGTGCATACATGTGCAATGGCCAGCTAGTCTTCTGGTCACTGGCATACATGCTCATGTGACGATTATCTGGCCAGCGCGCATGCTCACACTGGAAAATGGAAGAGCAGCTCTTCCAGTTTCCAACACTGCCATGCACATGAAGGCCAACTGATCATTGTGTGCACATGTATGCCAGAGACCCAGAAGAGGAACAGGCAATACCCCACGTGCCAGGCAACATAGCTCCACATGCCACTTTGGGCACGCGTGACATAGGTTCGCCATCATGGCTCTATACTCTCAACATGAGGACACTCACAACAATTTTACATTTTTTAAAAGGTAAGTATGATGATCATACAATTGCATATTTGTCTCATAAATTTGTTCCAACCCATTTCTTTGTTCTTCAATGAATAAAAATGTGCATGAAAGTACCAAGCAGGTCTGGCATGTATCTTGTACAGTATATGCATTTTACTTGAGACTTAGTTTAGATTTTTTTGCACAATTTTAAAGCAGAAAAATATTTGGACAATTGGGAAAAATATTCTGATATAACATTTAGACTTTACAGCCTTCTCTAAGTGGTTTACAGAGTCAGCGTATTGTCTCCAACAATCTGGGTCCTCATTTTACCCACATTAGAAGCAGTGACGTGTGGTGAGGTTTATGGCTGGTGAGGCTGGTGACGTCATCAGGAAGGCGGGGAATGGGACCACGTGTGCAGGAAGCTGAGGCAGTCTCAGCCTTCTGCACACCTGGCCCCATTCCCCGCCTTCCTGAGTCAACATGAAGGGGACCGCGAAGCGTGAGCCGCGGGACCGCGGAGCGCACTCCTCCTACACACGTCCCATTCCCCGCCTTCCTGAGTCAACATGAAGGGGACCGCGAAGTGTGAGCCGGCGGAACGTGCTCCGCGGTCCACTTCATGTTGACTCAGGAAGGCAGGGAATCGGACCACGTGTGCCTTTTCCATTTTCCCTTTTTTTTTCTTTTCGTGATGAGAGCGGTGAGGCTCTGCCTCCCCTGCCTCCCCTGACCGCACATCCCTGATTAGAAGGATGGAAGGCTGAGTCAACCCTGAGCCAAGTTGGATTTGAACTGCCAAATTGCAGGCAGCCAGCAATCAGCAGACGTAGCCTGCAGTACTGCACTCTAACCACTGCACCACTGAGGCTCATCTAGGTGTGTTGCTAGGCCACAGATTAAGCATGTGCCAATAATGTGTTGTAGCTGCCAAATGAGCAATATAGTTTTGGGCTGTATCAATAGAAGTGTAGTGTTAAAATTATGGGAAGGGATAATATTGCTTTGTGTTCCAATGGCTAAAGGAGAGATGATGAGGGACTTGACGGTTAAATCCTACAAAGAGTGGTTAAAGGAATTTAGTATGTTCAGCCTAAAGAAGAGAACGCCAAGAGGAGACATTATAGCAGTCTTCCAATACTGTACATACATAGATGGATATCACAGGGCAGAGGTAGTATTCAGGAGTTTCTGACCAGTTCTGGAAAACTGGTAGCAGAAATTTTGAGTAGTTTAGGGAACCGGTGAATACCACCTCTGACTGGCCCTGCCCCAATCTATTCTCTGCCTCCTGAGTCCCAGAGGAAATGGGGATTTTGCAGTAACCTTCCTATGGAATGGGGAGGGAATGGAGATTTTACAGTATCCTGTCCCTGAAGAGGGGTGAGAATCAGAGGTGGGTTGCTGCCGATTTGGCCCGGATTGGCAGAACCAGTAGTAGTGGCAGTAGGAGGCTCCACCCACCTGCCTGGACGCATGTGCAGAAGCATCACACACGTGTGTGATCACGCATAGGAGCACGGCTGAACTAGTGGTAAAAAAATTAGCAAGCCACCTCTGGTGGGAATGGAGTTTTTACTGTATCCTTCTCCTGCCATGCCTACCAAGCCATGCCCACCAAGCCTTGCCATGCTCACCAAGCCACATCCATAGAACCGGTAGTAAAAATTTTTTGAATCCCACCATTGGAAGAGGGTGTGCATTTATTTTCCAGAGGACCCAAGTGAAAGACAGGAACCAGTAAGTAGAAACGTAACAATGAGAAATTGTATATTGAAATAAGCAGGATTTTTCCAACTTCGAGTAGTATTAAGTAGAGAAATAGCCTGCCTCCTGTGGGTTGTGGGTACTTCATCAGTGGACAGCATCAAAAAAAGATTGAACCATCATTTGTCCACGATGGCATAAAGGTTCTCACCCTATCAGAAGGTTGGGTTACAACAGGGGTGTCCAAACTTGGGAACTTTAAGACTTGTGGACTTCAACTCCTAGAATTCCCCAGCCAGCATGGCTGGCTGGGGAATTCTGGGAGTTGAAGTCCACAAGTCTTAAAGTTCCCAAGTTTGGACACCCCCGGATTACAAGAATTTTAGGGTCCCTTCCAATATTATGATTCAATGTTCAACTGATTTGTCCAAGAAATTGGATGAGTACAATTGATTAGAAAATGTAGTTCAGGTGAAATGTTTATTCTGAAGAAACATGATGTGGAGGCATCAAGTGTGTTTATAATTTTTTCACCTTTTTTCTTGACCCCCCCCCTCTTCCTAAGGAAAGAAGGAAATGTACTGAGTAGTATAAAAGGGGAATATTTTAGGTCACTGAATAAGCAGTTCAGTTCCTATCTATATCAGTAATTCAACTGTCTTGCTTTTTCTGATGGCAAGTAGAGAGCCTTGATTTTACAAAACATTCCAACAGATGGGCTTAATATTGTGGCTGCTTTTGTGCAGAAGATTGGAGGGGGTCTGAAAAATGGCTTTGACAATAAAAAAGAGAAATTCTGCTTTCTTTTTCTTTTAAATTGCAAGCTGCTTTTTCTTCACCAAAATAACAAAAAACAGTTTAGTTAAGCAGGAGTCCCATTCAATCTTGCTAATAGGATTTAAGTGTGGACATTTATTTATATTTATTAATTCACTTTTCTCTTTTTAATAAAAAATTTTATTGGTTTTTCAACATTTATAGGGAAAAGGGTAAATGGACAGGTATACAAATTTTGGCAGTTGCAAAATGTGGCAGGCGTCCCTCCCTCCATACTCATAGTATACATTTATATATAATGCATTGGTATATAATTGATTACAATCAGCATATTAGTTCTATTACTAAATTCAATCAGATTAGACATTACAGTATAAAATCCAGATATAATTCCATTATCACTTTCGGTCAGTTTATAATAATATGATTTTCTTGTTTATTTTTGTGATCTGAGTCTTCTTGCTATTGCCCCATCTCCCTCCACTGGCAGAGCTCTGGCACCTCCCGTGTCCTGTGTGTCCGTTGTAGTGTCTTGTGTTTTTTCTAGGAGTGTTTTGTTTTTTTCCATAAAGGCCTGAGCCTCTATGGGTGAATTGATTCTGATTCTTGTCTCCTCCCAGAATATCAGCATACCTTCAGGCATCAACCATCTAAACCACACCCCTTTCTGGTATAATTTATTCGCTAATTGCGAATAATTCTTCCTTTTTTCTCTAATATTCTTAGGGATCTGCTTCAGAATGGTTATCTCCATATCATGGTATGTCAATGCTTGCCCCCTTTGTACACCCAGAATTTCATCTCTTGTGCTTTTTCTAAGAAATTTAATGTGAAGCTCCCTAGGTACATTGTGTGTTCTAGCATAAGCTGAGTTCACTCTATAAACCAGGTCTATATCCCACCCCATCTGTTGTTTTTCTTTGTGTGTGTAGTCAGCCAGGATGTTTGTCATGATGTCCTTTATGTTTTCCCCATCTTCTTCTATAACATTTTGAAATCTAAGGTAATAGGACATTCTCTCAAATTCTATTTTCATCTGTTGGATGTCAAGATCTTTGTTCCCTTTCTGCACAGCTTCTACCCCCCCTCACCTCCTCCACCCCCCCTTCCACAAGATTCAGTCTTTGTGAGTTCTTATATATTTGGGCTTGGTTTTCTTTAATTTCATCTTTCATTTCCCTTAGCTGTTTCTTAATTTCCTCCTGGCCCTGTAGAATTTGTTGAAGCATTTGTTGAAAGTCCATCTCTGTAGTCTTAGGTTGCATCAGTTCTGATATCTTTGACTGTGTGGCTGGACTGGATGTTGCGGATGTTGGAGCAGAAGTGGCAAAGCCAGGTTTTCCAGGAGGTGGTCTTTTAGATGTCATCCTTTATAACGTTAGAAGTTCAGTCCATATATAAGATAGACAGTTAGAAAAGAAGGGTAGCCAGGTGAGTCTTGGGAGCAGAAGAGCCAGGCAGAAGAGAGTCTCTCTAATAAATCTGGCAGTAGATAGAAAATTTCCCCTAGGAAGTTTAAAAAATACCAATCCACAAGAGATTCCTCTGGGAGACACGGAGACAAGGACCGGAAGCCTGAATTTTAAAGGTGGAGTCAGGTTTCACAGTTCATAAAGACAACGGAAGTGTGCCATCTTGCCCTGCCAGTTTTGGGCACAGAGGTATAACAAAGTTTTAAAAAGTTCCAAAAGTCCTCAAATCACAGTAATATGTAGAAATAAGTTGAAGAGAAAATCATCTCAGCCTGGATGAGGCTTCATTCGTTGGCTCTCCCCCATCCTCCTTCCCCGGGGGCTGAGAGCAGAATTGTTCCTCGCCGCTTGTCCAAGGGGGGGGAAACCCCCCTCCCTCCAGCCACGCCTCCAAAATGCTCCGAAAGTAAAAATCTTTTTAAAAAAGCTGAATAGTTCTTCATGCAAAGTAGGGAATGAAGAGAGAAGCAACCTCACCGCCCTGCAGCCGCTTCCTTCTATTGTTGCATTCTCCAGTCGGCTTATAGCAAGGCGCGAGGCGCAGAAACGCGAAGCGCCCTCCGAGCTTGCTCCCCGGTGCCTTGGGCGCGCGAGAGACCTCCCACCGGCCGCCGCCGCTGCAGGAGTCCTCCGCGATGCTGCCCCTCCGGCAGGACCCCTCTGCGGGGTGTCCTGTGCCCCCCAAGGAGTGGGGAAGCCCACCGGGGAGCCGGAGCGGGCAAAGAGCTGCCCGTCGCCGCCGCCGCCGGAACCGGAACTCCCTTATTAATTCACTTTTCTAAAGCTGCCCAACTTTGCTAACAACCCTGACAAAGTTAACCTATGAATGATTACAAATAAATATATAAAACAACAAATCTAACCAGAAAAAAAAGATAGTCAATGGAGAAATGAAATGGACAGGCATTTGTCTGAATGATATAAGATTTTCTCCTTGAGCAGAGTTGTGCTAGAAGAACTTCAAGGTCCCTTACAACTCTGATCGTCTGTTGTTCTATCATTGCATTGGAACAGAGATCTGCTCATTGTTGTTAGTTGCGAAGTCATGTCCAACCCATTGTGACACCATGGACAATGTTCCTCCAGGCCTTCCTGTCCTCTACCATCCTCTGGAGTCCTACTGCTTCAGTGACTTCATCCAGCCACCTCATTCTCTGGCGTCCCTTTCTTCTTTTGCCCTCAAATCATTTCCCAGCATTAGGCTCTTCTCCAGTGAGTCCTTCCTTCTCATTAGGTGGCCAAAGTATTTGAGTTTCATCTTCAGGATCTGGCCTTCTAAAGAGCAGTCAGGGTTGATTTCCTCTAGGACTGATCGGTTTGATCACCTTGCAGTCCAAGGGACTTGCAGGGACTCATACATCTCTTACAACACAACAGCCTGCATCTCACCTATGCTAGAGCTGCTGCAAGGGACCATGTCTTGAAGACATATTTAAAGGAAAGTAAGATTGGAATCATTCAAATCCTGTCGGGATAGTGTTTCTTACAGCAAACATTGCAACAGAGTTTACTGGGATTGAATGATTTATTAATATTATTATATTTAGAAGGCAGCTCAACTCCCAAATGGTTTATCAGATAACATTACCTAATGGATGTGACATCCTAATTGTCTGGTCTCATAGGATGGGCAGAAACAATGGGAGAAGGATAATTACTCAACTACTGTACAATGTTTTATACTGTTGCTTGCCATTAGTGAATTGCGGGTGCATAGAAGAGTTAGGGGAAGATTTAATGGATGACATTCTGATTAGTAAGCTAATTAAATGTGCACTAGAAGACCCTTTGCAAAGAATACTTATGAATAGTTCTTCATCAGAATGAAGTAAAGTATCTATCACATTAGGAAGCACAAGATTTTATCCTAGTCCTCTTCAACAGTTTCATTAATTATGTGGATGAATAGATGGATAGATTTATCAAGTTTTCATATGATGTAAAATTGGGTTAATTAATACTCTAAAAAATAGAAACAAAATCCAAAATGAACTTTTTGAATTAGAGATCAGATCAAGCATTAAAGATCAAAATTTAATACAGAAATACAAAATAAAATCCTTTGGGGAAAAAATAAAATGTATATCTATATATAATCTGATTAGCTATTAACATAATTATAGATCACTGAACCATTTCTTACATCACTGGAACCATATTAGTAAGACCATCCTGACTATAAAAATAACAAGTAAGTTTTAATTATATAAAAATTTGGAATCAGATTAAAATAAAACATAATAATTATTATGGCATTTCATTAGAACTGCATTGTTTTTAAAAAGTCAACAAGTAGAACTTTAGTTTTTGTCCTAGTCTTAAGCAAGAAGTGATTTTCCAGCTGTGACTTAATTACAGGGGTTGTTTTTCTACATTTCATGTATGGAAGACTGAAGGGATTTTATGGACCCCAAAATTTGAACTATTTGATTGCATTCAGGTGGATGTATTCAAATGACTGTAGCATGAATCTCACAAAATTGCAGGATATCAGGACCATGGAGAGCTCACAATCAAACCATAGAAAGTTTGGAATATTGTTCAAGTAATGCCTAGTAGGGACCGGCAATTAATTTTCCCCAGGGGTCACATGAGAAACTGGGACTGCCTGCAGGCCAGATATGGCCCATGGACTGCAAAATGCAAGATCTGGCCTAGACCCAACTAAAAGCCTAAATCAGGAGTGGAGAACCATTCCACTTGGTTCATATATAAGAATCTCTAGTGGAAAAATTACCATATCAGAGCTGCAAAAATTAGATAACCAGGACACATCATTAACATTTTGTTTGTATGTGGTAGTTATTCCAATTTTTGCATCTCTCCTATAGCAGCTTGATTACTTCAAAGACCTCATTTTTTTCATCATCTATGTGTTTCTTGGATCATGAATCACTGTGAATTTGATCAGAGAAATCAAAAGCACAAATGGAGTTCTTTTTTTTCTTACAAGATCATTTAGTACATAACCCTACATGCTACTGTAGCAAAATGACTTATTCTTTTGTTATTCTCACATTTTTCTCTCCATGTATTAGAGAATTAATCTGTCCCACCTGGCAGGAGTGTAGTAGTTCAGCAAAATGTGGAGGGTTACACGTTCTCCACTTTGACAGTTGCTGTATCACTGTTGCTGAGTTTGAGCATTTATTTCGCTTGCTATAACTGCAGAAAATAAGTTCCCGAGTGCCTTTTCCTTCCAGCTGTCCTGAAACCATCTTGTCAGAAGCAATTTGGAACAGAAGGTGGGGAGAACTGCAGAAACCTTCTAAACACTACAATAAGCTTGATGCTTTCATTTATTCCAGCAGCAGGCTCCCCTCATCCATGAAATAAGCCCAAGTGCATCTGCTTTGATCTGACACAATAAAACAATAAAAAGGAAATGATCGAGTGTTCTAATTCAGTGTTCTATAACAAAGGCTGAAATCCTCCATGGGCTTATCTCCGAGTAAATTGCACTGAATTCAGTGTGAGTTATTTCACACAAATTGGGGTTGTGCTAGGAATCGCTAGTCCTTGGGCATAAGCTGCATTATTTTCTACTGATCAAACCAACCCCCAACCTGTCCCCCCAAAAGAATTGAGTGAGAGGGTTGCATTGTTTTAAACAATTACCTGGAAGCAAATGCCATTGTGCCCAGTAGACTCCTGAGTAAATGTACATAAAATCGGTCTTCAGAAAAATACCTTAAAGGCCCCATCAATCCACTGTTACCTCCAATCAAGTTTGGAGGTAACAGCTGATTTTTCAGAGCTGAAAGCAATTGTAAAAAAAGAATGAATTGGCATAGTAGAGCATCAGCAGCAGAAAAGTACATCGGCCACTGGGCCCTTTGCATCTGTCAGATCACCTTGGCTGCTTCCTACCATTCTTGTTTAATGCTAAAACATACAGTATGTATCTTAATAAGAAGCCTCTGCTTACTTACAGCCTCACATTTTATATCCAAGTTCACACCTCTGGTTGGCAGTAAAAGTTAAGATTGCATTCATTTTGTTTGCTTCCTGTGGCACCATCACTTCAGGGCTAGTATGATTTGTACTATTTTAAGAGTTTAAAATAGACCCTTAAGAAAAACAATTATGCAGCCTAAGTGTAGCTAAAATGTAGGATGAGGCAGTTGCTTAATCTCATTAGTTGAGGCTTCCAGGTAAATTTAGTCATTCTGTTTTAATTTGTATGGGATGGATGAGAATACATGTTATTAAACTTACCAATAAAGCTACATCCATCCATCCTTCCATCCATCCATCTATTGTATTTTTTACAGCTGACCAGCTAAACAACAGATCTTAAACAATTAAAAACATCTACAATTAAAAACATCCGGCTAATCTGGTAAAAGATTAGCAGAAGGGTTTACTATTAAAGGCAATGCAACCACCTCACTAATTCTTCAGATATCTAAATCTGTTGACACAATCATGTTTTGAGGGTCTTCTGGAAGGATGTTAAGGATGGGGGTGGATTTATACTTTTTGAATTGCTGCTTATTGTTGCAAGTAATATTATACACTCTTGTGGTTTGATATTGGACTTTCAGACTTTAATTCACAATTTATAAGCAAAAGGCTAAATAAAATAAGTAAAACCAAGTAAAACAAATAGCTGATTAAAAATACCCAATAATAACCATAGATGGTGTGGGGAGAAGGATATGGTTAGGCAATAATTGAAGTGGCTCAGTTCAAAATTATCTATCTATTGGCCTTCTTCCTTCTTCTTCTTCACACTCATAAATGAAGTCTGCCTTTTGAAACTACCTTTGAAGAAAGTCTGGCTTTATATTACCCCCCCCTGAAGAACTCTTGGAGCCTCTCCTGTTACGTGGTCTTTCTGGATTTGGACTATTTGATTTCCTTTTTTTTTCTGAGTGACTTCTTGGCTTGGAACTGTGACAGAGGGTTAATTTTCACTTTTGGATTTGCCTGTCTTCTCGGACTCACCCAGCTGCGCGCTTCACAGACGCCATTTCTTTTGCAAAAGATCTTTACTCTTTCTGAACTTAGACAATGGGGCCCAGAAAACCACTTACAGGCAAAGCAGCCTCAGCACCAACTTCTACTGTATCCAGTCCAACGATTCAACAGACAAAAATTTCATCATTTTTACAAGAAAAGACTGGAGAAAGTTCAAAGGATTTATCTGTTACTCAAATGTTTCAAGCTATTATGCAGGGACAAAATGAGTTGAAAAAGGAGGTAGCAGATTTTAGAGATGAGCTTAAAAGTGTGCAGCAACAAATAACGGAAAATAAACAGAGAATAGGTGTGCTAGAGGATGACGTGGCTGGGCTGGGGGAGGAAGTTAAGACAGTCCAGAAGGGAAATACAGAATTGGAAAATTTTATGGCAAAGATAGAACTTGAAAGAATGTCCTTCTTTCTCTGATTCCAGAACCTACTGGAGACAGAAGATGAAGATCTTAAGGATATTATGAGTACAATTTTAGCAGAATATATTAAAAGAGATAAAGAACAGTTGTGGTGGGATATGGATCTGGTTTATAGGATTAATTCAGCATATGCCAGAACACATAATGTTCCAAGGGAAGTACATGTTCAATTTCTTAGGAAGACCACGAGGGATGAGATTCTAGGGGCTCAGAGGGGGGGGGGACCACTAAAATATAAAGACATTGCCATTCTTAAGCAAATTCCAAAAAAAAAAAGAGATAAGAGGAGGAAGTATTCCTCCTTATCAAAGAAATTATATAATAAGGGAATTTGGTTTAGATGGTTATTGCCAGAAGGAATGCTGATCTGGGAAGGAAACAGAATTAGAATTAACACAGTCGTGGAGGCAGAGGCCTTCATTAAAAAACATAGTGCCCTCCTAGAGGACAGAAATATAAGAAGTAGTGAAAAAGGCGACAAAACACAAGACATGAAGGAGGGAGGGGCTGCGGCTTCGCCTGGGGACAGGGGGGAGGGAACAATAACGGAAAGACTCGGGTCACAAAAAATAAATATATCTGGAATATCATTTTAATTGTTGATATATTAGAAAGTGGCAAAAGAGATGATTGAACACATGGTTGATACAATGTATAATAAGATGCTGTTTCTGCTTATCTTTTATCTTTTGTTTTTTTTTTTCTGTAAAAAGTTGTGAGAATTGGAGAGATTCCTACCTCTAGCACGATGGAGCTGCCAAAATATATATATTTTTTTGTATATCCACCTACCCTTTTCCACCAAAAATTTTAAAAACCAATAAAATTCTCTCAGGAAAAAAAATTATCTATCTATAATAACTACATTCCACAGTGGCACTGGGAACCTGTCTCCCAGTTCAATCCAGCCACTTCCTCCTTCCCACACATATTCAGATGTACTAAGGCTGGCATTCCAGGGCTGAAAAATCAAAGCAACCACTGAACGACAACAAAACTTTAGAGTTATTAATCTCTATTTGCCACTCTGACAATCTTCCACAGTTTTGCAGCTCAGAGATGGTAGTTTTAATATACACAAAAAAGTCAGGTTGCTTGAATACACATGCAGAAACCGCTTCTGTCACACTAGCTGATTCCCTTCTGAAAGTGTGGTATTGATTTTCTGGAAGGCCCTTTTTTTTTGCAAAGCTCAGTGGGGCCTCTCCAGGGAGAGCACCAGATGTTCCAGTTCCTGGTCTTAGTCTCTTTCATCTCTGTAATTTCTAGAAAAGGCTGTTTTTATGAAAGACCAGTTCCTTGCAAAGGGCAGTCCTAATGGAGCCCATGTGTGAGAGCATCTGATGTGCAGAGGAGAGTTTATGATTCCTGGCTCTTGTCGTTCAGCTACCAGAAATCCAGGGTGGCTAAAATATTGGTAAGTATGGAGGGGGTAGGTTTGCTAATGCTGAAAGGCTGCAAGTGCCCTGCAGAAATACAGATTGCAAAAAGTATGGAAACCAAGGTGTAGTGCTTTTGTTAAAAGTACTTTGCATATCTGTGATATCATCTTCTTCTTGTGCCATATCCATCATCATATGTTGGCAATTGTGTTGGCAATTCTTTTTTTCTCAACAGCCCCATGAAAAGTGCTGCTTTGTCCAAACCAGTCCCTCAGGTTTTGAAGCCATGATGTTCTTCTTTTGCCTGGACCTCGCTTGCCTTCAATTTTTCCCTGGAGGATTAAGTGAAGGATGCCGTATTTTTCTGGGTGTCGCATCACATGTCCAAAATATTCTTTCACATTTTAATGGCTTTGATGATTTCCCTTGGCTTTCTGGGGCGACTTATCACCTCTTCATTTGTGATTTGGTCAACCCAGCTTATACATAACAGCCGTCTGTAAAT
Source organism: Natrix helvetica (assembly GCF_964273705.1). Lineage (NCBI taxonomy): Eukaryota > Metazoa > Chordata > Lepidosauria > Squamata > Natricidae > Natrix > Natrix helvetica. The sequence continues at coordinate 33,317,016 of NC_138548.1, forward strand.
CCACATTTCAAATGTTTCTAGTTTCTTCAAGTGATTTTCTGTCAGAGACCAACACTCTACTCCGTAGGACAGGATAGAAAAGATCTGACAAGCCTGATTTTCAGTCCTACGCTTATATCATGACTGTAGAAGTCCTGTTTCATTTTGAAGGATGCTGTTCTAGCTTTCCTTGTCTTTACTCCACTGATCATGTCCCAGCTTTCATGTAAATTAAAACCGAGGTACGTGATCCTTTTAACTTTTTCTAGTGGCATTCCGTCCGAATTCCTTCCAAATCTGTGATATAGTATGATATAATTAATCCTTAGTTTGCCTGGCTCACTCCCTTAGTCATTAGGAATTGATGGGATACATTTTGATACACACTGTCGTACACGTACACACTTTTAAGCCATTGCAAGCCACTTGGTTTCTATTTCACATCCCAGTCCTTTTTTTTTTTGCTAGGCACCATTAGCAATATCTTCTGCAGAGAGAAGCCTTGTTGCTTGACATTTTGTCTGATAACTGAAGAATGCTATGGAGACCTAAGATTAAAAGGTTTGCAGTGGCTTCCTGTCAGTAACTCAGAATGGCTTTCTTGGAATCAAGTATTCTTGGCTCATTATTTTTGGTTTGCTACAGTACTTCTTTTCATAATATTGCATCCAAGGAATCTCTTAATCCCAGGACTGCCAATCTATTACAGATCACTGGCTTTCATCTTCAGTGTGTTCTTCAGGTGGTGGTGTCCATTTGGAAAAAAGGGTCCATTATACCTTTATAGTTAAATACTTGCATTTTGCTAGTTTCATTTAGAGAATCGTCCTTCAGTTTTAAATTGGTCCTGGGAGAACAAATTTTGCATTTCAGCCTTCCAGTGAATTAAATCAGTGGTCCATAGTATTCTGCTGAAGAGTTTTGTGATTGTGTCTCCTAGCACAGTTGCACAAGTACACCTCCCCCAAATAGAAAGTACTCATAAAAATAACATTATTTTCAATTTAATTTATATTCCATCTTTCTGCATGTTCTAGCAGTCAAGGCAACTTATGCAGCGCATAAACTAAAACAAAAATAATACAACAAAACTACAGCCAGTCATTAATATAACCAACAGTTAAATGTTTGGCAAAGATGTCTCTCATTATTTCCCTACATATTTGGATAGTAGAAGCCAAACACACCTGCTTATGGTATGTGTTCCATCTCCTGGGAGCTGCATAAGTCATTTTCTCCTAGTAGCCAAACTCATGGCAGCAGAGACATCTTCAGAAAGACTCTGCTCTTTCATTGATTTAAAGCAGGGGTCACCAACCTTTTGGGACATCAAGGACCACTAAATTCATAATTTTAAATTCCATGAACCACTAATATGATTTGCCTAATGATTGGCTGGAGGTCATGTGACTGGGTGGGCATGGCCAATTCAATGTCACTCTTGTCAAGGGGCACCTTACCAGCCTCTACTGACCCCTCCCTTCCCAGCAATTCCTCGCCTGCCCACCTGGGCTCCTTAGGGCCCCAACAGGAAGCAGTTCTTGGAATTAAGCAGCCACCATGAGAAAGAGTTGGCAAAACAGCTGGTTTAGTTCAAATTGGATCTGATTGAGAAGGAGGCTCAGCAGAAGTTCTCACTGAGGACTATGAGCATTGGTTTTCCAAGCGGAGGGAAGACCTGTGGGAGACCGGTACCTGGAGGCTCAGCGAGATGAGATGGTCAGCCAGTTCCAGGCCATGATGCAGTCCCACTAGAACAAAGCCCTCCAGCTCTTCGCCACCAGCGGCACTTCCCTCCAGCCTTTGTCCAAAGCCCTGCACCAGGAGGCTGAAGCAGACCCCAAGTCAGAATTTCTCCATCCCTCTGATCTGCACAAAAAGACTCCAAAGGAGGAGACTCTGCAGCAACATAAAATTCATTGCACGTATATGGCCCAGGGTTTAGTGCAATATAAAAAAAATGCAAATAATTTTTCTGCAGACCACCAAAATTTTCTCCCAGACCACCAGTTGGTGATTGCTGATTTAAAGAACTAGATAAGTCCTAGAAGGAGAGGCAGTCCCACTGATTACCATGCCTGAAGCCACTCAGGGCTTTATAAGATCAATATCAATATCTTCTACTTCACTACGCATGCCCAAGGTGGTGTCCTGTCGCGTTTGAGGAGAGCTTTGGGGAGATGATTGTCCTTCTTGGGGCTTTGCAGGGGTACCCTATTCCATCGTTGTTTCCAGGTCCAGTTATGAGAACTTCCTGGTACCTTGGGGATACCCTTGAGCTGCGATGTCCTGCCTTATAGCTGGACTATCGTGAGTGAAATGGGGCGGTTAGCGGTGAAAGGAGAATGGAGAGCATCAGCGGCTGCCGGCGTGGGTGTGGTCAGCAGCTGGGGTGGGATGCCCAGCCTGGGGTCTCTGCAGCCAGTGTAGGTATGGTCGGCAGTGGCAGCGGGATGCCCGGTCTGGGGTCTCTACAGCTGCTGCTCCCCACACCGTGGTGTTATCCTGGTTGCTCCCCCCTCCTCCTTGCTTATGAACATGATAAATTAGATCAGCGGGAAGGGGCTGAGGCAGCTGGCATGGATACTAATGCCAGCGGAAGATGGCTTCGGGAGTTGGCGTGGGCGCAGTTGGAGTGTGGGGGGGTCTTCGTTGCCCCCCCGGTATTACCGCCATTGCCTGGGCCACCGTACTGTGCCATTTGGCCATTTGGCCTCCCCTCCTGTGATATTATGGACTGGGTCAACGGAGTGCGGCCCTGGCGATGGATGTGAGTGCAGCTGGTGTGGGCGGAGCTTAGCTGTTGGAGTCGGAGTTGGAGCAGCCGCCGATGCCGCCGCTGTCTTCGTTGCCGCCATCATTGGCCACTTCACCACCTCGCAAGCTAGCATCTGCTGCGATTTTGGACAGCTGTCCGTTACCCTTACATAGTGTCCCCAACACTGACTATTTTTATGATGGACATAGCTTCCTGCTACCCCCTTGAACACTGCCGGCTGCCCCCCCCCCCCTGTGAACATGTCATCTCCTCGTTCCATCTCCCCATGATGTCATCCCGTTTGGTTGATGCCACACTCTCCTCTATGTTATACTGCGACAGAACTTTATTCCCTCCGGGAACTCCCCCTTTCCCAGGGATGGCCTTCTGACCTATCAAGATGCTTCCTTAATGACGGATCTTGGGATCCCAAGAGGTGGCATGCGAAGAAGAGACTTCTTAAGGGTTTTTTACAGGGGCTTTTAAACCAAATTTTAAGGAGGGGGGGGGTTGATTCGGATGGCTCAGATAGGCTTGGGGAGGAGTCTGCCACGGCACAGGCCAGAGCTAGCTAATGGGCGCGGGTTGGGAGGGCTAGGAACATTGGGATTCCGGGGGAGACATTAAGCCATTCCATTGGGGGGTTCACCATCTCTACTGTTTGTGGGAGAGGCAGATATGGTGGGGGCCGAGGGACAAATGATGTTCAGAGGACGCGGGTTTGCTGTTTAAGAGCGATCGGGCGTTCTGACCCTCATCACCCTTCTCACACCCCCGGGTGCTCGGGATTACAGGACCCTGGTCTCCGGCTGGTGTCGCTTAATGCCAGGTCCGTGGTACATAAGGCTCCCCTCATTTACGACCTCATACAAGAGGGTAGAGTGGACCTGGCGTGCATTACGGAGACCTGGTTGGGCCATGAGGGGTGTGTGCCCCTTAGCGAACTATGCCCACCAGGCTTCCGGGCATTTCACCAGCTGAGAGCCCAGGGCAGGGGCGGGGGGGGGGGTGGCGGTGGTTATTAGGGAAAGTCTCAGACCTCAGGAGGTCACTGTGCCTCAGATGGGTGTGAGTCCCTCTTTGTGAAGTGGGGCCTTGGAGCTCAGGTGGGCCTTTTTGTTACGTACCTGTCTCCCTGCTACATTTCATTGGCCCTGCCGGAGCTGCTGGATGTCTTAGCTGGATTGGTGGTTGATTTTCCCAGGCTCATGGTCCTGGGGGATTTCAATCTGCCTTCCATTGGCGAGACATCTGAGTCAGCTCGGGAGTTCATGGCTTCCATGACAGCTATGGACCTAACTCAGTTAATTCAAAACCCCACCCATAATGGGGGATACACGCTCGACCTGATTTTTGTCTATGGGCAGTGGATGAATGATCTAGATTTAGGGGATATTTCTATTCAATCCTTGTCATGGTCTGATCATTTCCTCATCAGGCTTGACTTCCATACCGCTACCCCTCGCCGCAGGGAGGCGGAACCGACTAGATGGTTGTCGAGAATGTGGTAGCACGTCAGCTTCCCCAGTACCTGGATGAAGCTGTCTACCTGGATCCGTTTCAGTCGGGTTTCAGGCCCGGGTACAGCATGGAGACGACATTGGTCGCGTTGGTCGATGATCTCTGGCGGGCACGGGACAGGGGCTGCTCCTCTGTCCTGGTCCTATTAGACCTCTCGGCGGCTTTCGATACCATCGATCATGGTATCCTACTGTGACGACTCGGGGGGTTGGGAGTGGGGGGCACCGTTTTATGGTGGTTCTCCTCCTACCTGTCGGATCGGTCACAGTTTCTGTTGACTGGAGGGCAGAGATCAACCCCCAAGTGCATCACTTGTGGTGTGCCCCAGGGGTTGGTTCTCTCACCCCTCCTGTTTAACATATACATGAAACCGCTGGGCAAGATCATCTGTGGTTTTGGGGTACGGTATCATCAATATGCCGATGATACCCAACTTTTCATCTCTACCCCAAACCACCCAAATGATGCCCTCGACGTGATGTCCCGATGCCTGGAGGCTGTGCGGATCTGGATGGGGAGGAACAGGCTCAAGCTCAATCCCTCCAAGACTGAGTGGCTGTGGTTTCCGTCATCCTGATTTGTACATCTTGTTCCATCTTTGACGATAGGGGGAGAAATTTTAGCCCCCTCAGAGAGGGCCCACAATCTGGGAGTCCTCCTGGATATGCGGCTTAGTTTAGAAGAACACCTGATGGCCGTGACCAGGGGGGCCTTTTATCAGGTTCGCCTGGTACGTCAGTTGCGTCTCTTCCTGGATCGGGATGCTCTGTGCACAGTCACTCATGCCCTCGTCCTTTCTCGCCTGGACTACTGCAATGCTCTCTGCCCTTGAAGAGCACCCAGAGGCTTCAGCTGGTCCAGAATGCGGCCGCGTGGGTTGTCATGGGGGTACCTAGGTGCTCCCATGTTACACCCCTTTTAGGTGGCCTGCACTGGTTGCGGGTTGTTTTCCAGGTGCGATTTAAGGTATTAATTTTGACCTTTAAAGCGCTCCATGGCTTAGGCCCAGGGTACCTGCAAGACCACCTACTGCCACCAGTAGCCTCCCACCGTCCAGTATGATCCCACAGAGTTGGCCTCCTCAAGGTGCCGTCGGCCAGACAGTGTCGGCTGGTGACCCCCAGGGGGAGAGCATTCTCTGTGGGAGCGCCTTCCCTCTGGAATGAACTGCCCCCAGAGCTTCGCATAATCCCTGACCTCCAGTCCTTCCGACGCGCCCTAAAAAGTTGGCTTTTCCAGCAAGCCGGCCTGGCCTGTTAATGTTAACTCATTTTTAAATGTATTGTCTTATAAATTCGGGGTTTTTTTGGGGATATGTATTTAATTTCTTTTTAACTTTTGGGATTTGTGTTTTTTTAATGTTGTACGCTGCCCTGAGTCCTTTGGGGGAAGGGTGGCATATAAATCCAATAAAAACAAACAAACAAACAAACAAACAAACAAACAAACAAACAAACATCAGCACCTGAAATTGGTAGCTTGGATAGATCTTTTATTCATATTATCCTGCTACCTTACTCTGCTCAGCAATTTGGCCACCACATTTTGCACCAAATGCAGTTTAGTATAGTTTTCAAGGGTAACCTCAAATGTTGAAATTAAGGTATTTTGCATGCAGCATGTATACTTTACTATGAATTAAGACTTAATATGACCGATAGGAACACATACAGGTTATCTTATAACTAGCAAGACTCTTGGTCTATCCAGCGTTGTAGAAGACTCCAGAAGCCTTTACTATTTTGAGAAGGAAGGGAGATGCAAGGGACTGAACATGCCACTTCTATGTGCAAGGAGTTGCTTACCACTTAACTATAGCTCATCATTTTAAAAGTGGAGACAGATCCTTGGCATATAAAAGGTAACTATTTTGCAACAGATATTTTATTTCTTGTTAAATCAAGTTGAAAGACACATGCCTGTTTGCTCGGTAAATGTATTATTGTGGTGGAATGTAGACTGGATTCCCGGGAGGAGCTGCATTCCAGAGGATCAAGAGGCAATGTCTAGGTAGTTTGATTATGAGAGAGAGAGTTAAGCAATGGATGAAAACTAATCAAGGAGAGAAGCCACTTAGAACTAAGGAGAAATTTCCTGACAGTTAGAACACTTAATCAGTGGAACGATTTGCCTCCAGAAGTTGTAGAAGCTCCACCACTGGATGTTGTTAAGAAGAAATTGGACAACCATTTGTCTTATATGGTATAGGGTTTCCTGCCTGAGCAGGGAGACTAGAAGACTTCCAAGGTCCCTGCCAACTTTGTTATTCTGTTATATTTTTGATGACGCAAGTAGTTGCTTTGGTTTGGCAATAATTCTGTTTACATGTGAGGAAAAATAAAGGAAACTGCTTAGAAGTAACTCTACATGTCTTTCTTGGTTTGTGTGGCGGGGGGAGGATGACGGTTATTTGTCCTTCCTCTAGTTTCTTCTGCTGTGGCAATCAGGTAGTTATGAAACAGGTGAAAAATGGAATAGACAATAATCTATGGAATAAATGAAACAGAAGATGACTGTTTTGTCTCCTGCTTTAGCAAGAGACCGAAATAGCTATATATGGTATCTGAAGAAGTGATTAAAATACATTTGTTGAATAGGTAGATTTTAAAAATTTAAACATAAACAGCAGGACTGGTAAGATCCTTTAATTATTTCACAAAGTATTATTTTCATTTGAGGAAACTTAGAAATGGATGGTGACAAGGTGCATCATGAAACATGGATTGTAAAACTATGCAGAGAAAATCAGCTACTTTGTATATTTGCTGGGAAATTTCTTACTTTGTCTAGAACTAGTTTGCACAATATCATCAAGGCTACTTTGGGAGAGCGATTTATTGCATGTAATCAGCTAATTGGAGATGAAAATATAAATAAAGCATCTTGGGATTTGTTTCAAGATAATATATTGGACAAAATATAATTTTGGTTTAGGCAAGTGTACATGTGCTTTGTTCAGCCAAGAGTAAATAAAAGGGGACTATTGATGTCTTATACCAGGGCTAAGTTTTCTTGGCAATCCTTATTACAGTACTAATTAGATTCTATATTGTCTAACTCAGTGACGTGTGGTGAGGTTTGTGGCTGGTGAGGCTGGTGACATCATCAGGAAGGCGGGGAATGGGACCACGTGTGCAGGAGGCTGAGGCTGCCTCAGCCTCCTGCACACATGGTCCCATTCCCCGCCTTCCTAAGTCAACATGAAGGGGACCGCGGAGCGCGAGCCAGCGGAGCATGCTCCGCGGTCCCCTTCATGTTGACTCAGGAAGGCAGGGAATTAGACCACGTGTGCCTTTTCCCTTTTCCCTTTTTTTTCTTGTCATGATGAGAGCGGTGAGACTCTGCCTCCCCTGCCTCCCCTGACCGCACGTCCCTGGTCTAACTTTACAAGATTGATGAAAGTCAGCTAGGTGTTGTTGCTAGAGGCCATGAAGGAGTTATTTACAGAAGTAATTTTTCCCCATTTAAGAAGCAATAAAGAAAATCAAATAGGCACTGGTGCATATCAAGAGTTTATAGCTCTTTTGAATGATTTTAGGGACTTCCTGCTCAATATTTGAGGTGTATTTTGACTCATACCAATCTTAAATATAGAGCAGATAAGTGCAACTTAAGATCAGTGCAATTTCACTCTAGGTGAAATGAATGGCTCTGATTTGCTTTGTCTTTGATTCAAAATATTCCCTAAGGGTCTCTTCTGATAAAGCATAGTTCATCTAAATCATAACAAAATTTAACACTGCTACAAAATGCTTTGGTGGAAAGAGGTAAAGAAACGGTGTGTGTGGCAATATTAGATACATTGATTGTGAGATTTACTTTTCAAATCATGGTCCTTGTGATTGGATTTCTATTTTGGTTCAATTTAACCATTTGTTCACCTCAGTGGTTTCTCATTTCCTGTCTATAGTCCGAGAACAATTTGTGTCTTCCTAAGCTTACTAACAAGCTTAAGTGATGTGTTTTATTTTAAGAAAAAGGAATGACTGAGTTAGGGCAACTCGGCACAGCAGCCTGATTTTTGTTCTAAGACACAAACGAATTGGGCTGAAATAGCATTGGATTGATGCAAAGCACATTGTGCTCCTCTCACAGATAGCAATCTGTTGGCAAAGTGGCTTAAGCAGCCCTTATGTCCCACTATTCATATATCTTTTTATACAAGTAGAAAATTAAAACACAAAGTTTGACAGGATAGTTTATATCAAGCTGGACTTTTGGTGTTATTTATTCATTTAGATCAGGGCTGTCAAAGTCGCAGTCCATGGGCCGGATGTGTCATGCGCTGGCTATGCCCATGTCCAATTTAGCAAAGGGGAAAAAGTTGTGATACGTCACATGACACAGGTGTGATGCCCCTGATTTAGATGAATTATTTTTCCTCCAGTGAAAGTGGCTAGCATGAAAAAAAAGTAAAATTGAAATTGAATTATATATATATAATTTGTGTTGTAATTGTACTGATAAATAAATAAAGGGAGACTAGGATAGATCTATTTCGAGCTAATTAGCTCTCATCAGCTAGCCATACCCTTACTGGGATTAGAACCCGGGCTGTATATATCTTAGGCAGGAGTCTTAACCACTAAGCCACGGGTTCTCTTCCTTATCAGTTGAGCCAGGGAAATAGGTATGTATTTATGTTACAACCCCTGGTATGACTAAATATGGGAGGAAGGTCACTACTCCCTCTTTCTGTCCTTCGGCTTATCACAAAGACCATGCAGGCAGAAAACCATATTTTTTTATTTTTACTGTTGCCTTTTTTTTTATATTTGTGTTGTAATTGTACTGATAAATAAATAAAGGGAGACTAGGATAGATCTATTTCGAGCTAATTAGCTCTCATCAGCTAGCCATACCCTTACTGGGATTAGAATATATATATATATATATATATATACATACATACATACATACATACATACATACATACATACATACATACATACATACATACATATATATATATATATATATATATATATATATATATATATGGAGAATGAGGAGGATCTTGGGCAGGGTTCTGACTCTGAGCAGGGATCGGAGAGTCTGGTTGGCCACCAGGAGGCGCCTGAGGCATGGAGCAGCGGTGAAAGCCAGAGGAGGGGGGCTCCTGATGCCATGCCTTGGAGCAGTGGGGAGGAGTCACAAGACAGTGAATCAGAGATCAGCAGGGAGTTCCTGGACGCCCGTTATCGCCGCGCCCATAGACGCAAGGAGCGAGGGCGCAATTATCGGCGGTAAGGGCTCTCAGCTGCTGATAAGTAGACTCCTCTTCAGGCTATAAAAGGGTTGACTGAGCATATGCCCCTTGCAGCAGTCAACAAAGAAATCCTGCAAGAAGTTTTGGTCTTGGAAACATAGCAGGCTGGATAGTTGCTTTCATGTCTTTTTTTTTATAATAAAGTTTTTTATTAGTTTTACAAAAAATTTGAGGAAAAGGGTAATGGATATGGTTACAAATTTTGACAGCTACATTATGCAGGAAATGGTACTCCCCCCCAATTCTCATAACTTTTACATATTAATAAACAAAATGATTATTGCTTAGCTAAATTTTGACAGCTTATTTTTACCTTATATCTTTCAAGAATTTCAATCTATTTTGTATTGAACAGAAAAAATTCCCTATATCAGCAATTGCATTATTTTTCTAACTCACTTCTCTGATCTGAGTTTTCTCAATGTTGCCTCCTCCCCCCCGCTTGCCAGCAAAGCCTCGGCACCTCCCGTGTCTTGTGTAGTATTGTCAGCTTTATCTAGGAGAGCTTTGTTTTTTTCCATGAAGGCCTCCGCCTCCATAGTTGTATTAATTCTAACTCTACCACCCTCCCAGAATATCAGCATACCTTCTGGCAAAAGCCACCAAAACCAAAATCCTTTTTCAAATAGTTTTTTCTCTAACAGCACATATTTTTTTCTTTTTCGAGTCCCTTCTGGGAGAGGGGGCGGTCTAGAAGCACCAAATATAAATAAATAAATAAAATATAAATCTCTTACTTTCTTCGGGATTTGTTTCAGGATGGCTATCTCTCTATCCTTGTATTTTAACATTTGCTCTCTTTGTGTACCCAGAATCTCATCTCTTGTAGCCTTTCTAAGAAATTTAATGTGAACCTCTCTTAAACATTGTGTGTTCTAGCATAAGCTGAATTAACTCTATAGACCAGGTCAATATCCCATCCTAACTGCTGTCTGTCTTTTTTAATATATTCAGCCAACACTTTTGTTATGATCTCCCTCAGATCTTCATTGTCAGTCTCAATTACGTTTTGAAATCTAAGGAAAAAAGACATCCTTTCAAATTCGATTTTTATCATGTAATTCTCAAGTTCTAGATTTCCTCTCTACACCCCCCTCACCTCCCTCACCTCCCCCCTCATCTCAGCCATCCCCTGGATGGAAGTGTGCTTCGCCAGCACCGGGATCAGAAAGCAACAAACCAAAAGTTTTCAAAGTTTTCTTTAAAAAAATCAGATAATCACTTTTCTCTCACAATTGCAGCAAGGCATTCATCTGCTTGCCTATAATGAGTGTGATTTCATTTTAAAACTCTTTTCTCTCCTCCGAGAGTGGAGAGCAGTCCAAAGCCGCTTTTCCGAGGGGGGGGGAAATCCCCCTCCCTCCAATCACACTTCCCAGGAAGGGATCAAAAATCCTCCAGAAAGCTGACAATCCTTCATTTAAATGTCAAAAAGGGAATCGGGGAGAGTTCCCATTTCACCACATTGCAGCTGTAGCCTTCAAATTGTCAGGATTGTCCAGCCGTCTCGATGCGAAAGCACACGGGAGCATAAAAGCTCGGTCGTGCCCTTTCGCCTCCCGGCTCCTAGGGCAATGCAAGGAGCCCCCCGCGGCTGCCGCCGATGCAGGGGACCCCCAGCTAGCCGCCCATACGGCAGGGTGCCCCTTCAAGGCACCCTGTGCCCCCCCCAGCCAAGAGGAGCCCACCAAGAGCGCGCAGGGCGGATGAAACACGTCCGTCGCTCTCAACAACCGGAACCGGAAGTCTGCTTTCGTGTCTTGTGTTTGTGAGCCTTGTCGTGGTGGTTTACTGCCATGGATCTGTCTGTCTGTCTGTGAAATAAACCCTGTTAAATAGTATTGTTCCGGAGCATGTTCTGTGTGGGCAAACGAGGAAGGGGGGTCAGAACACACACACACACACACACACACACTATATATATATATATATATATATATACTTAAAATATACTATATATATAAAAGAACACTCCTTTTCTTTTAAAATATAAAAAGCGATGAATGAATGAATGAATGAATGAATAAGTAAAAGTGTGATTGTATAATGCATGATTACAATACAATCACAATTTTAAGAAAACATCTTTAGCTAGGAATTTGTAATCAGAGAGTGCTTTTCTTGCTTCCGCTCACAAACATATGTTCTTTTTTTTGTGTCATTTAATGGTAATCACCTTGTTTGGGAAGAAATCCCAGCTTTGAATCAGTGCTGATTCTGCAATGCACTTTTATTCAAGACAGAAGGCCTGCAGAGCGAACAGGCTGGAAACTGTTATTTACAATCAATAGATATTTTTCTCTCACCACACAAAATTGTCAGTACCAATTCAGCTGTTGGAAATGATCATTAGTGTGCCATGCTCTTTTTACAGGTTTCTTGTTATTTGTCAAACAGGAAAAGTGTTTTCTTCAAAATTGATTAGCTCCTCTTGGTGGACAGCAATAATGCCAGTTGATGACACGAAAAATCCTAATCTACCGAAGCTCCTTTGGTTGATGTGACGATACCCTAACCTAAAGGTTAAATGCTTATTTAAAAATGAAAAAGATTCATGCTCAATTTAGTTAACAAGGTATAAGTATAGCGTGGGTAGATGCAGGCTTAATTTAAAAAATAAAAATAGAATAAATATTTTTTTTGATTTTTGTGGGGTTGAGGGATTATATTATGTTTCGTCTGGAACAGAAAAATTACTGAATATATCAGTCAGGCTATTTGAATTATGTTTTGAAAATATGAATGGTTATTTCCAATGCCTAAAGTAGAAAGCCATCTGTGTGAAGGGAGGGGGATGAAGGCCCTCTCCCAGCTTTCTAATTCTGAATTTTAAATATTTTATTGTTTTAATTTGCAGTATGATATTTATACATGTTTCTTATGTGTTGATGTCTAAGCTGTAGACTGCCCAGAGTTGCTCTGTGGTGGAGATAGGCAGTTTCTAAGTGGGATAGATAGACAGACAGACAGACAGACAGACAGACAGACAGACAGACAGACAGACGGACGGACGGAAGGAAAGACAGACAGACAGACAGACAGACAGACAGACAGACAGACAGACAGACAGACAAGCATGTAGCAACACCATGGGAGACAGAAGAGGAATGCAGATCAAAATAGGTAAGGAAATTTTAGAGAACTAAAATTTTAGGTAAGGAAATTTTAGAGGAGTTCATGTCTCCTGGACAGGATGGCTTACCCCTATTGAATGAGCTGGTGAATGTGATTTCAGAACCACTGAATGAAATCTTTGAGAGCTCCTGGAGCATTGGAGAATTGACAGAAGGTGGGAAAAGAGCTGATGTGCTTCCAATCTATTTTTTTAAAAAGGTGCCAGGAGTGGATACAAGAAACTATAGACCATGGGTGTCAAACTCAACCAGTGATGTTATGTGACGTACCATGATGTTTTTGCCTTTGTGGAGTATGGCCTGTGTGTGACACATCCAGCCCATGGGTCGACAGTTTGACATCCTTGCTTCTAGCTTGACATCTATACATGGGAAAATCCTGGAAAAGGTAATCAGTGGATTCTGAACACTTTGAAATGAACAAGGTGATTAAGAGCCACGCTAGTGCAGTGGTTACAATGCAGTATTGCAGGCTAATTCTGCCAACTGCCAGGAGTTTGATTCTCAACTGGCTCAAGGTTGACTCAACCTTCCTTCTAAGGTCGGTAAAATGAGGACCCAGATTGTTGGGGTCAATATGCTGACTCTGTAAACCTCCTAGAGAGGGCTGTAAAGCATTGTGAAGCGGTATATAAGTCTAAGTGCTATTGCTATTAGAAACCAGCATGGGTTTGTTAAGAACAGGTAATACCAAATATATGTTACTACTTTCTTTGATAAAGAGACTTAATTAATGGACCGAGGAAATGCTGTGGTTAAACTATACAGCAGGATTCCTCAAACATTTTAAACAGGGGGCTGATTCACGGTCCCGCAGACTGTTGAGGAGCAGGACTGGCTAGGTGGTCATGTGACTGGGTGGGTGTGGCCAATTTAGCAGTCCATTTTGCCTTTGTACTTGCTATACCTGCCCCTCCCCTACTCACACACCGACCCAGGATCACATGGCTGTGAAAAACATCTTGAAAGGCTGTTTTTAAAGCATTTTTAAAGACTTTTAAAGCACTACTTTACAAGCTGGCAGCAGAGCTGCTTTTCAAGCCAACAGCAGCCCTTCCCCTACTCACCCACAAGCTCTGGATCATGTGGCTGCACTGGCTAGATCACCCCTCAGTCAGCACCCTCTGCACCCTTGGACCTTACCTTCGGCAGTAGCAGTGTGATCAGAAGTGCAGCTCAACCAGTGAAATAACTAACCGGAAGTGCAGCTGGAGTGAATGCTCCAGGGATGGGTTCCTGCCAGTTCTAACCTCTTCTATAGAAGAGGTTCCACAAATCTACAGTGCTGTTTAGAACCGGTTCCAGGTGTCCCCCCCCTGTCCGTCTGCACATCATCAAGATGAAGAACGAGAGGAGGAATTCCTGGCATAATTATAACGTCTACCTCCTGGCAAACATATTTCTTAACTGGTTTTTTAGGGGGATTGTTTTTTAAATTTAATTTTATGGGATATTTGTTGGGGTTTTAAATTATTTACTTAGCTGTACAGTTCTTTAAACCTTTTTATCCTCCTCTTATCTATTTATCTATTTAATAATTTTAATTGTTTAATTTTATAGCTATTTATGATGTATTTCTGATATGGACTGTACACCGCCCCGAGTCCCTTTCGGGAGAGGGGGCGGTCTATAAGCGCTCAGTAAATAAATAAATAAATAAATAAAATAAAATAAAATTCTGGGAGTTGAAGTCCACAAGTCTTAAAGCTGTCAAGTTTGAACACCCCTGGGTTTTTTTTCTAAAGGGTTAGGGGTGCAAGGGTCTTGTAACTTGACAGCTTTAAGACTTGCACACTTCAATGCCAGAGTTTCTAAGCCAACATTTTGGTTGCTAAGCAAGAGCATTGTTAAGTGAGTTTCACCACATTTTACAAGTTGGCCACGCCCAACCAGTCACATGGCTGGCAAGCCACTCCCACTCGGTCACATAGCCGGCAATCTACTCCCACCCAGTCACATGGCCAGCAAGCATTTAAATTATTATTATATTCAAAAGAGACATACCTACTAGCACAACCAAAGCTTGGAAAATGTTTAGCACATTGGTGAACTGTAAGAAAAGAGGAGTGACATATTGTGTTGTATTTCTGCTGATAAATAAATAAATGGAGACTAGTATAGATCTATTTCAAGCTATTTAACTGAAAAGGTTTGCCAACACTGGTATATAAACTAAAGGACAGAAAGAGGGAGTAGTGACCTTCCTCCCATATTTAGGCATACCAGGGGTTGTAACACAAATACATACCTATTTCCCTGGCTCAACTGATAAGGAGGAGAACCTGTGGCTTAGTGGCTAAGACTCCTGCCTAAAATATAATACAGCCCAGGTTCAAATCCCAGTAAGGGTATGGCTAGCTGATGACAGCTAATTAGCTCGAAATAGATCTATACTAGTCTCCCTTTATTTATTTATCAGTAGAAATACAACACAAATATAAAAAGGCAACATTAAAAATAAAAATATGGTTTTCTGCCTGCATGGTCTTTGTGATAAGCCGAAGGACAGAAAGAGGGAGTAGTGACCTTCCTCCCATATTTAGGCATACCAGGAGTTGTAACACACATACATACATACATACATACATACATACATACATACCAGTGGAAAAAGTCTTTTCAGGCGCTCCGCTCCGCTGAGGAAACATCTCCGTTCCCAGCCGAGCTGGTGGAGCGCAGACAGGCGTCGTTGCTTCGCCAGGGGCGGGGCAAGACTGTACTTCCGGTTTCAGCGCTGGAAGGGAGCGCGAGAGCCAGGTGGAGCGCTGAAAGGGAGCGCGCAAGCCAGGTGGAGCGCTGAAAGGGAGCGCGCAAGCCAGGTGGAGCGCTGAAAGGGAGCGCGCGCGATCCGGTGCGATCCAGCAGGAACCCACCACTGATACATACATACATACATACATATATGTACGTCTTTGGTTGTTCGGGTTTTTCCCCGCGTAGAATTGGAAGTATCTTCACGATGTTTCGATGAAATCTCATTCATCATCTTCAGGTTGGTGCTTCCGGCTTGGTGCTTCTAGGAGCAATGTGAGGTCTCGGCCGGTTTCTCTTTTTAACTGCCAGTGGGGATTTGAACTGATTGGGTGGGAGCTTGGCTGCATTCTGATTGGGAGGAGGTGTATTCTGATTGGTAGGGGGCTTGGCTGTGCTCTGATTGGATGGGAATTTGGCTGTGCTCTGATTGGATGGGGGGGGGGTGTTCTGTATGGGTGGGGGCTTGGTTGTGCTTGTGTTAGTCTGAGTTGCAGAGGGATTTGAGTTGGTGAGTTGCGTTACTGTTGTTTGGCTTCGCGTTTGTGGTAGTGACACATCTCTGTGGTGGGCATCAGTTTGCTTCATGTATGGATTGGAGGGGTTTAAAGTGGCTAATAATGCAGCTGTGGTCTGGATTCTGGTTTGTGGTCAGGCTTCTGGTTTGAGGTCATCCTCGGTGTGGGTTTGGGCTTGCTTTTTGCGTGGATGTGTGATAGTGACATCCTGTGTGGTTTTCGTGAGTGTGGGTCTGGTATCATTTTTTGTGTTAGGGACTTGTTTGTTAGTGAGGGCGGGTTTCCAAATGGCTGGTAGACGGGAGGTAGATCATGGCTTACATCATCATCGTGCCTTACATCAAGGGCACCACAGATAAAATCAGCAAAATTCTCCACAAGCACAATATCAGGACAGCCTTCACCACTGACCAAAAAATAGCCAACATCTTAAGAAACCCCAAAGACAAAATCCAGCTGGAAAACCAAGGAGTCTACAAAATACCATGTAAAATTTGCCCGACAATATATATAGGACAAACAAACAGGAGGGTAAATGCACGCATCACAGAACACAAGAACGCAGTAAGAAAAAAAGAAAAAACTTCCTCCCTTTTCCAGCACCTTAAAGCTACAGGACATGAAATCAACTTTGAAGGAGCCAGGTTAATCTCCAAAACAGAACACCTCAACAAAAGAATAATTATGGAAGCCATCGAAATAGAGAAACACCCCCACAATATGAATAAACGTGATGATACCTCCCACCTACCAAACATCTGGAAACCAGCCCTAGCCAACAAACGAACACCACCCACCACCCAAGCCGTTACAATACAAAACAACAATGCACATACAGCCAGCACCAATCAGCACCAATCTACCAATCATGATACAACCATACAACCAATCACTCCACTTACTGAAACAAAGCCAGTACCCCACCCCCTCCCACCAAGATTTACAGAAAGACGGTAGCTCCGTTCCCATTTTAAGCCCAAGCTTGAAGATGGCAGGTGAGATCCTGCCGAAACGTTGCAAAGACAATCTCAATCCTACACGGGAAATATATATATAGGCATACCAGGGGTTGTAACACAAATACATACATGCATACATGCACACACACACACACACACACACACACACACACACATATGTGTGCCTGGAGAGATGGCTCTGTGTGCCACTTCTGGCACTCGTGCCATAGGTTCACCATCACAGTTATATACTAGTTTTATAATATGCTTAGTAGTGAAATCTTGTAAAGGAGCAAAATAACCTACTGAAATGGTCATAAATACTTCAGTTCTTGTTTGACTTTATGTGTCTTCTTGTCTGATTATTAGCATACACAATATTTTCTATTTTATTTACTGTTGTTTTATCAAAATTCCATATTGGGTGTCCGGAATATAATTGTAGTTACAAAACTGTTGCTTTAGTCCCCTGTGGTCTGACATTATCCAACTCTGCTATTTTCCCCCCACTTTCATCTGAAATCTTCCTTGCTTCTTTCATTTGGTGCATCTACATAGCAAACTTTATACACTATCATTGCCTCAAGGAAGGAAGGAAGGAAGGAAATAAGTCTTTGTTTTTTGGAGATACTCTCCACGATAGGGGAACTAATTAGAACTGATAGCAAGCAAATGATTTGTTTTTCTTATATTACATTTAACAGCATGAAGTCTCAGCAATTTAAGTTCCCTTGCATAAAGTCTCTGAAATGCTTTGCTTGTTCAAACACAAGATGACTTTATTAAATTTACATTAACAATTATGCAACTCTCCTTACACCAAATCTCTGCTATTTTAGCGCAGTAAAAAGAAAGATTTTCATTCTAATTACTTCCAGTGGGTAGTTTGGTTTAGTGAGGATAGACACTTCTCCACTTCTGTCCATAAATCTGTAATAATGTATTGCATTTTTATTACTGGAAATAATTGCTCACACATTTTAGGTTGCTTATTGGATTCAGATGTCAGCTTTTCCCTCCCTCCCTTATTCTGTACTGCTCTGTGCCACATTTTCTTAAAAAACTTTTGTTTTCTTATTATATCTTATAAACCACGTCCCATTGCTTTATAAATTACTATGCAGGAATACTACATAAATGTATTTGCATTTTTTAGTAATTGGATTTGGTTTAATTTTGTTAAGGATTATTTTTTATTACAATTTCTCTGCTTTGTTCCACTGGTGATTTTCATAGATACCGAACATGCATTGCCTTCTTAATTTGGAATGAAAAGATAGGTTTTAAATATTTTACATTCCCACAGTTGAGTACCAGTGTCTAAACAAACTTCCAATAATTTTTAGCAAGGCATGCAGAAGAAATGTACAGAAATGAATCTTGTGGCTATGAAAAATTGTTTATGAATATGAGTGAGAAGACAAACAGCATTATAGAAAGATATGTGCCTGGCAGTGCTAAAACAGCTTTTACATATGGGAGGAACAGACAGGAGGAAAAATATAAAAGTAATAAGAGCCTCCAAGGGCTTCCTCCTTGAGATTGTGAATGAAGTTAGATAAGATTATACATAAATAATAAGAAGCTTCTTGTGCTGGTGCTAAATTATGGGGGGGGGGGGGGGGAGAAACAGGTTTGCTCCTGAAATAGCAGCTAATTTGCTTTAGATCAAGTCCATTTTTTCTTTTCCTCCATATCATTTGTTATGAAAGAACAGGGAGGAATGCTCAACCTCCTCACCCATTTTATTTCAGATGACAGAGTAAAAATAAAGCAACATTGCTGTTTTCACCACAGCCATCTACCTTGATTTCCATTCACAGATTTTTGTGTAAGAAAACAGAACAATCACTACATTTGTAAAGAAATGATTTCTGCTTCTAAAAAATGTCCTTCTGGGTTCAGCTCCAAGTAGGGAAAAAGACACCGGAAACACGGCAGCTGCTTGGAAAGATGGTTTAATGGTGGACAGATCACATGGTTTGAGTTCCTGACCAGAAAAGGGGGATCACATGCTTCCAGATGTTGGGTGAAGAAGAAAAAGAGACCGCGGTGCCGAGAGTGCCTTGGTTTTATGCCCGCTGTTGGGCCCCACCCCAGAGCTTCCCGTTGCTGTGTAAGAAATGCATTCTGATTGGTGATGAGACTCCCAGAGGACGGTGCAGGGGCAACTCTGTAGGCTGTGCTGAGACCCAAGCCTGTTTGTCCTGCTGGCTGATGCAATCCTCCCAGGTGCCATGTGGTGAGATGGATAGAAGGCTAATCCTACCTTTGTTATGTACAGTAGACTAGATCAGGCTTTTTAATGGCCCTTGGCAAAGGTGCGGGCTATTAAGAGTGAGTTGATTTCTTATCCAGGGAAATATAATAGTCTGCCTTTTCAATATTTCCCAGGATATTTTACTTTTATAGGAGAGGGGTGGGTGCTAACTTCCTACACCTTTTTAACCATAAAATATGAGATCTAAACAAACAACCCCCCCCCCCAAAGCTTAACATGAATACCCTTTGTGCCCAGTCTCAAACAATGACACTATTTTCCCAAAGGTGCTTTTCCAAAAGGTAAATGGGACTTTCTTGGTTTCCCCTCCCCACCCCTTGAAAACAGTTTCTTCAGTTCTGAACTGAAAAAAAAACTCTTGGATGAGAAGTGAAATGTTTTCAAGAAGAAAAACAAAACCCAAGCAACATAAGCAGTTGCCAGTTTTGGAAAAGCACCTTGGGACAACCATGGAAACTGTATTGATTGATTGATGCTCTTGGACTAGCAATAATTGCAGGCACCAACTGATCATTTTTTTTTGCAGGCTCCTACCTGTCAACTGCACAAAGAGCTTTGATTGCAGTTTGGCATTTTGAGATTGGAAGGAGTTGAAACAATTGTTTTTCTACTTTCAGCTGCCTGGCGTGACGAAACCCTACAATGTGTGGAGGTGTCCTTTGTGACCCAGTAGATCTCCAAATCAAATGAAAGGCAAAGGATAAGTTTTTTTCTAAGGCATGCAGCTATGCCAAAACTATTCTTTAGTGACAAGAGCTAGGAATGCAGATGTCCTCCAGTTAAAGGGATCAGTTGTATCACTTGAGTCTCTCAGCTCTGAAATAGGAATAATAATAGTGTTGAGATTTACTTACAAGGCAGTTGTGAAGATTATGGAGAAAATTACCTGTGAAATCTGCGGGATCTGCGGGATCGTGTCCTGCCCCATACATCCCTGCGACCCATTCGCTCACACAGAGAGGGACTCCTCCGGGTGCCGTCCTCCAGAGAGTGTCAGAGGGCGGTGCCCAGGAGTAGGGCCTTCTCTGTGGTGGGCCCTACCCTTTGGAATGACCTCCCCCCAGACATTAGGACAACAACCGACCTCCGCTCCTTCCGTATGAAACTGAAGACCTACCTGTTTCGACTAGCCGGCCTGGCATAACTCTACAGCTTCTCCACCCCTTGGTCATTTTTTAACTGTTAATTTTAGTTTTTAAATTTTTAATGTTATTGGGGTTTTAACTTTTTCTAAGCACTGTAATTTATTTATTTATTTTTACCTCCTCTATATGATACTGTTTTGATTGTTGCTTTTGTACGTCGCCCCGAGTCCCTGTGGGGAGAGGGGGTGACTAACAAGTTCAAATAAATAAATAAATAAATAAATAAATAAATAAATAAATAAATAAATAAATAAATAAATAAATAAATAAATAAATAAATAAATAAATAAATAAATAAATAAATAAATAAATAAATAAATAAATAATAAATAAATAAATAAATAAATAAATAAATAAATAAATAAATAAATAAATAAATAAATAAATAAATAATAAAATGGTTTGAATGACCGAATATGCTCCATAAACAGCAAGTACAATTATGCCTGATTATAGTCAAGCTCTCTTTTCAAGGGGCTGTGTCATTTGGCCTCCCCTTTTTTTCCCTCCTGCCATACCTGAGGTTCATCATTTCTTATTTCCTAATTGCACTGCCTGAGGCAGTCCTGATTTTAACAATACCTCCCCCCCCCAGCTGAAATGCATCTTTAATCTTATCAGAACAAATGCATCTGGGAGCCAAGCATGAAACTTGAACCAACCTGTCCGTTTGTTTCCCTAATGAACTGGGGGCTTCAGTCAATTGAGCTGGTTCTTTGTGAATTATTTTAGTATTTAGGATATTAATTCTCATTAGGACTAACTGTACATGCAACGTAGTGTTTAGTATGAATTTGGGAGGGATAAAAAGTCTTCTATGTTGCAGTGAGTTTTCAAGATCCCATATTAAAATGGCCTCTTACTTGTTTCATGTGCCCTCCCTTGCTCTCTTTCTCCACCACTCTCACTTCCTTTTCTCAACTAGCCTAATAAGGTGAGCTATGTAGCCCAGTCATTGCATGGTCCCTCACATGTGACTAATTCAAGAAGACAGTAGCGCACTAAAGATTTTTCTGCATTCAAAGGAGAAGGAGGAAAGCGTCACTGAAATAAGGCCAGTAAATAAATTGGATTTAGAAAGCCACAACCTCAGCTATTCCTCTTCATCCTCTTATTCTCCTAACCAAGGCTAATAAAGGAGGTGCTGGCTTTATAATTTTGTTTGTAAGGCAGATTTCATGTATCAGCAGCTGTTCTCTGCAGAGAGATTTTCCACATTCAGCTTCTTTTATTTAATGCACTTTTGCCACATAGAAAATATACATTCATTTTTAAACTTGCACATTCTCATGGGGTCTTGTTCAGTTGATTAGAATTGCACATTGCTGCTTTGCTGCTTGTTTCACCTCAATCCTACCTAAGGATTAGGAAAGTTAGGCGGCCACTTTCAAGGGTCAGAATTAAACAGTCTGCCACATCCAAGCACTGGTCTTCTGCAATTTTCATATCTGTGCTTCATTGGCAATTCCCTCTCATCCGCAGTCCACCAAGAGTCACATAGCCAACAGCTCATACTTAAGTGGGGAGATAGTCACATTAATTTTTCATAAATGACAATATAGCTGCATGAAGTTTCTTGCAATTAAATGAAACATGTTCCTCTAGAAGGTTGGATAAGCACAGTAAAGTCTATTCCTGCCTTCCATTTAGTAGTGGCAAATGTAGTTAGCTTCATAATCCAGCATATGTGCATTGTAAGAACAGTTGTGGGATCCCTTCCCACGTATTCCTAGTAAACAACCCATTCTGGTTGAAATCAGTCCCTGTACTGATGACAGGAAGGAAGCTCTACCCAAATCCCTTCATTTTTGTTTGTAACACATAAAAGACCAATCCAATAAACCTTAATGTGCAGTTTTCACTTAAACATATCACATCATCATGGAAACAACTTCTCCTCCTTCTTATTTAATTGTAAGCTCAGATTGTTTTCCTCTTTTTCACAAAGAAGAGGCAAATAATGAGATGTGATAAAACCTGTTTCTTGGAAGATATCCTCTGATTGAAGACCATAGGCCTAAACATCAAGAATCAAAGGGAGGAAGAGGCACTTGGGTAGACTCAACCAGCCAATCAACAGATGTTAGCCTCTAGGAAGGAGATTGAGGAGCTGGTCAATCTTCCTCATATTGCTGAGAATGTAGAATATCTATTTAAACTACTATAGAAATAGTCTGTTGAGATTCTCAGTCATCCAGGTCATGGTTGGGCCAAGGGCAACTGGACTTTCTTGTTTTTTTTTCCTTTGAAGACGTTTAGCTTCTCATCCAAGAAGCGTCTTCAGCCCTGAGAGGATAGTGGGGAATGGAGGGATTTATATTCCTTGAAGACAGCTGGTCATTTGCATCCTTTTAGAGGGTGGTTGAAGCACTTGGAGGTTTATCTGTGTCCTCGGGGTCTGAGGCCTGAGTAGTGCTCCTGTAGTCTGCAATTTTTCTCTGTAAATCCATTTCTACTCCCACACCATTCGAAGAACGGTTGCAGGAACTGGGTATGTCTAGTTTAATAGAAAGAAGGACTAGGGGAGACATGATAGCATTGTTCCAATATCTCAGGGGTTGCCACAAAGAAGAGGGAGTCAAGCTATTCTCCAAGGCACCTGAGGGTAGAACAAGAAGCAATGGGTGGAAACTAATCAAGGAGAGAAGCAACTTAGAACTGAGGAGAAATTTCCTGACAGTTAGAACAATTAATCAGTGGAACAGCTTGCCTCCAGAAGTTGTGAATGCCCCAACACTGGAAGTCTTTAAGAAGATGTTGGATAGCCATTTGCCTGAAATGGTATAGGGTTTCCTGCCTAGGCAGGGGGTTGGACTAGAAGACCTCCAAGGTCCCTTCCAACTCTACTATTGTATTATTTGTATTAAATGGTGTTAATCCCAAATTGTATAACTAAAAGCTCAATATAAACCTTTCCATTCCACACTATCCGGTCAGAGCTAAAGAAGCTTCTTGGATGAGAAGCAAAATATCTTCAAAATACAAAAACAAGAGAGTCCAGTTGCCTCCTTTGTTATTATTATTATTTATAACAATAATAATTTATAATAATTATTACTATAGAAATAATTTTCAAAAGGACATCTGAGCATATACCTGAGCATGCAAAGCTTTCATGTCCTGTTTTGGGGTGAAGTAATTCCATGTTTGGTAATGAGTGGGTGGTTTATCTCTTTGTTGGCATTGAGAGATGACTCGGGCCTTTGAAAACTCAGCTGCAAGGGACCTATTTTATCCTCCTCCTATGCATACATGTATTTTATTTGGTGTTTTTTAATATGGACTGTACACCGCCCCGAGTCCCTTTCGGGAGAGGGGGCGGTATATAAGTGCTAATAAATGAAATGAAATGAAATTTGTCTATTTGTGCCCAATTTTCTTCCAGTAATTTCAAGGCAGCCCACCTAAGATGACACACTATACTTACTGAAGTTCATGAGGTGAATCTCTGGCATTTCCAAGCAAGACTGGGGGGGGGGGGGATGCTTGAAACCATGGATACCTTCTTTGTTGATAATATGAGGTGAGATGGACCAATTAACTTATTATAAATAGCTTTGAGATACAGTTATATGGCAATAGAGGCACAATAAGCATGCAAATACACTATAAAAGCAAACATTATAAGAGGTTTTATTTCACTAGGTTAAGCTGCCTAGAAATCTTTAAGACATGAAGGATACGTTAGATGTAAATCCCACAAAGACTTTTCTATTTCATGTTTCTGGAATAAAAGCAACAATAATGTTTGTTTTTTTAATAGCCAATAGTAGAAAAACACACAATTTTCATAATTTGTAGGTTGAATACATTTGTTATTTATAATTATTCAGAGAACCTTTAAAACAACTAAAACTGAAACACATACACCCATCTGTTTCCAGTCATCCTGGATTCAGAATAGCTATAAATATTTACTCTTAGACATTATTATTTTATAAAGAACTGAGTAGTGTATTTTGAAAATGCAATTTATTATTGATGTTTGTCAGGGAAAAAGAGACTTATTGGGTTCTGACTGAAAATGAATATTTGAAGAATTGGGCTAATGCATTTGCTTGAAAATGATTGCTTTTCTGTTTAAATAAAGTTTAAACTTCATAATCAAGTTTAAGCCAAATCAGTTTGCCCATTTTGGATATAGAGAACTGTCATATCCACAAGGATATTCAGTGGTATATTAACCACTAAGCAGACTAAGTACATGCTTTAGGGCACCAGACGCAAAGGGGGCACCACAAAGTTGAGGAAGAAAAAAAAACCAATGAAGATTTGTACAGTATGTACAAGGAGGGGGGCACCAAGATTTGCCAGTGCTTAGGGCACCAGTGAGCCTTAATCCGCCACTGAGGATACCAGTGATGTGTTTGCAATAGCCCTACTCTATCTGAAGTCCTCTAAATGGGTTGAACTACAACATCCATCATATCTGAGCAGCATGTTGATTGGGATTGTTGGAAGTTGTATTCTAGCACATTTAGAAAGTGCCAAATTGAGACGGGATAAAGGCACAGTTCTTAAATATTTAAGTATCTATTTTCCATTGGATTCATGGAAAGATCCATGTTCATGTTTCTTTTACTGGAAAAAAAAATCCAAAATGGATAGAGAAGGGAAATATTTTCTAGATGTTACCAAGGAAGGGAAAAATGGTTGAATTTAAACTGATCTCTTTGGAACTAAACTTCATTTTTAAAAATTATTTTTAATGTTTTTTTAAAAAAATGATTGGGAAAATCTGCTGAAATCAGGCCTGAAACCTGTAAGTTAAATAGAAGAAATTGCTTCTGATCTGTCACCTCTAAACCTGTGAAGCAGGGCAAAAACAGTAAATAAACAGCTCTAGCAGCTGAGTCTCTAGGATGGAAGGTTGGAGATTAGGTCCTCTTAGATTTTACATTTTGGCAATGCCTCCTATGTTGTCTTTGCAGCTTGGCCATTCCCAAGGGCACCAGCTATATTTGCCCTACTAGCTTCAGTGTGTGAAAAAGCTAGGATGCTGCCTCTCTGGTGATTAAAAGATCGAAAATGCAATCGTAGAAATAATTTCTATATTGCAGTTTTCTGAGTGGGAAGCCCCAAGGTGTGTGTCTAAAGGTTTTAGCCTTTCTTTCATGGTCACTAATAATAATCAAAGTAACTGGATGAAATGATTAATAGAACATTGAATTATCCCTGTGGTGAGTTGGCCATGACAAGTTGTCCTAGACCCGTGATGGCAAACCTGTGGCACGCAGAGCCCTCCACAGTGCATGTGCGTGTGCCTTCCATAGGCCAGCTGGTCTTCGGGTCTCTGTCGCGTATGTGCAGAGTCAGGGCCTTCACTGATCTCCGCAGATTGGGGAAGGCACGGAAGGCAGGAATGCAGGAGAAAGCCTGGGCGTGCGGTGGGGGGAGGGGCTGGAAAGCCTCCTACACCAACCTGGAAGCCAAAATGGGGGCGGAGAGGGGGAGGGCTGATGCACAGGGAATGTGTGGGGGCGTTCACATTGCATTTTGGGGATTGGGGCATGCACACATGCATTCGTGTGTGCACGCCCGTGCTTTGGACACTCGGCACCAAAAAGGTTAACCATCACTGCCCTAGACCCTTGAAGGCCCCAGCACCTACAACCTGATTATGGCCCAGAATAGAACCACAAGCTCAGCAAAGGCTGCTTGCATCCGGGCAGAGCAGAAGCAACCTTCCAAATTCGCTTGTGTCTCTAGATTCCTGCACCCCCCTGATAGTTGAGGAGTCTTGCTTTCTGATTTGAGGGATGCTCCTCTTGCTCTCATATTGTTGCTGAAAGATGCCATGCAAACTCTGGCATTCTACTCCATGGAAGACTATTCCAGTTTTGCTGAGGTCCCTCTTACTCTGCCTCACCTTCCCAATTGCAATATTGTCGGCTGGGGTAAACTAGAGAAGAATTACAACCAGATCATAATCTTACTTTATCATAAAGCTATATTGACAGAATCGTTCAAGTTTGAAAGTACAATAGTCTCTTGGCCCATCTCCTTTACAGCCAGTTAAATTAGAGAGAGTTTCTTGCCTTTTCCACACCTAGTGGCAGGCTATGCTGTCTCTTATCAAATGATGCCATTAGCAGCATTTCTTTGCTCTGTCTCCTACATAAAAGGATATTTCCGACTTTTTTTCCCCTGAGGTTGATTTTTCCATCATCATGATTTAGTCTCAATCCTTTCTAGGAACATTGCAGGTTGCAAAGTGAAGAGCTTGGATGCCTCCTCCTCCAGTTATTTTAGTACTTTTGATATTCCCCTCTTTAAAAACACCTAGACCAGTGGTGGGCAACCTTTTTTTTCAACTGAGCCAAATCTCGCCAAAACCACGATTGAAATTTATTTTGAGAGCCACATTTTTAAAACCGAAAATACATAGGATGGTACACTGATTTTAGTTTCAATAAGTTTTTATTGAGAATATTCTGCATGCAAGTATCCACATAGGTCGGGAGGATACAAATACCACAACTAATAAAACAAAAACTTTAGAACGATATTATTTATCGATAACGTTAAATTCCGTAAAATTTGCCTTACAATGTAGAGAAAATTACATCCTGACAATGACTGACAAAGTCACAACCACTAATGTGAACATTGGCCTTGCATTTCCTTGGATAGTTTGAGTAAGTCAGGTTTGTATGTTGTTGTTTTTAATTTCATCTCTCTCTCCCACTTTCTTTCTTTTTTTCTTTTTCTTTCTCTCTCTCTCTCTCTGGCTCTTTGTCTCTCTCTCCCTCCCTCCCTCTCTGTCTCCCTCTGTCATTTTCTCTGGGTGTCTATCTGTCTCTCTCTGTATCTCTGTCTCTCTCTCCTCCTTCCCCCATCTCTGTCACTCTCTCTCTCTGTGTGTGTGTGTCTGTCTGTCTCTCACTCTCTCTCTGTGTGTGTGTGTCTGTCTCTGTCTCTCCCTCTGTCTCTCTCCCCTCCCTTCCTCTCTCTCTGTCACTCTGTGTATGTGGGTGTGTCTGTCTCTCACTCATTCACTTAATCACTCACTCTGTGTGTGTGTGTCTCTCTGTCTGTCTATCTTTCTCTCCCTCCCTCCCCCCCTCTCTCTGTGTGTGTGTGTGTGTCTGTCAGTCTCTCTCTGATTCCCTCCCTCACTCCCTCTCTCTGTTCCTCTCTCTCTCTCTCTGTCTCACTCACACACACACACACACATTGTGGTCACCTTGTTGAGTGTTCCAATCACATTTGAAACACTCAACAACTGGCCTGCATTTATGGTATTTTGCAGCATTCTGCAGTCATAGGACCAAAATTGTGCGCGCCTGTTTTCCACGGCGTAGAGCAGCGGCGAGATTCTGCGCGGCGAGCGATGATTCCGGGGGCCATCCGGGAAGATGAGGAACGCGAGGGGGGACCCTGCCCCCCCCACTGATGGCCTCCGGAATCATCGCTCGCCGCTGCTCCACGCCGTGGAAAACAGGCGCGCGCGCACAGCTCAGAAAATTACAGCCTCGGAGACTTCGTGACTTTTGGGGCGGCCGCCCGAGAGGAGGGAGGGCAGCGGGCGCCCGGCACACAGAAGAGCCGCATTAAAGGGTGTAAAGAGCTGCATGTGGCTCGCGAGCCGCGGCTTGCCGACCACTGACCTAGACTAATAAATAATATTTTACAACTTAGTTTTCAACAGTGTTTGCAATCAGGGTTGTTTTTGTTTTTGGCTTCAGAGAAATTTGATGTCAGGGTCACCAGACATGGGGGTCATTTAGCAGGTATGAGAGCATTTTCTAAACAGAAAAAAACCAAACTGACCAATCAATAAATTCTTTGGATTATCTGATCAAGTATCTTTCATGTGATTTTACACGTTGAGTTTAAAATGGGTCATGTGGCTTTGGTAACCATGTTGATCTTTTTCTGCCTGCCAAAATCTGTATATACAGTATATTTATGTATATATTCTTTATTTGCCTAATAAGAGCAACAATGGATTCTATACAGATAAGTCCTTAGGTACCAAAAGGCAAAGAGGAAAGCATTTTGCATTAGCCTGCATTCTTTTAAAGCTGCTGTGTCAGTCTGGCACATGAGCCATGTAATCCCATATGCTAAACTGGTAGAATCTGATCTCTCACCAAGCCTATTTGTGCTAGGCTGCAAAGCATTGTTCTGCCAACAATCTGATAGCCAGAGAAATTGAATTATAGCCAAGAACTTGGCAGAACTTGGAATTGCCATCCAATACCCGAAATGTTAGATGCACTCTTAATATTTCAAGGATGGCAGTCATCCAGAGTATCATCAGCAATGTCAGGAATAGAACTGCCACCGTGTTGAATGAAATCCTCCTGAGTGTGTGTCTGTGTGATTGTGAAAGTTTCATGTGAACGCCTGCCAAGAACTACTTGTACCTCAAGGGGATATCCATTGGCAGTTTCCCACACTCTTTTAAGCATGTGTTTCTTTGTTGAAGAAAAAAAATAAACTTATTTGGATCTCTCTGTTTAAGGTATCAGCCTTGTGTCTATTTCCTTTTAAGTCTAAGTTCATTTGGTCCACATCAGGCTTTTGTTTCAAACAGGAGGGCTGTTGAATTTTTTAGTATAAATATTTGTTTACTGGTTTAGCTGTTATGCTGTGAATGTCTATGGAGATTCAAATAGGATGGTTGTTGAATTTAGCTTGCTAGTATAAATATTTGTTTACTGGTTTAGCTGTTAAGCTTTGAATATCTATGGAGATTCTCAGTCATGCAGATTATTGCTGTCCCAAGATGCTTCCCCCACCTCCCTCCAAGAGGCAACTGGACTCTGGTTTTTCTTTG
This sequence comes from Natrix helvetica, assembly GCF_964273705.1. NCBI lineage: Eukaryota > Metazoa > Chordata > Lepidosauria > Squamata > Natricidae > Natrix > Natrix helvetica. The sequence continues at coordinate 33,346,116 of NC_138548.1, forward strand.
AAGATGTTTCACTTCTCATCCAAGAAGCTTCTCCAGCTCTGACTGGATTGTGAATCCTTTCATTTCTCACCATCCAGTCAGAGCTGAAAAAGCTTCTTGGATGAGAGCGAAACATCTTCAAAGAAAACCAAAAAGTCTAGTTGCCTCTTGGGAAAAAAAAAGCACCTTTGTTATGTTGGGAACTAATTTTGTAATTGCTCAGCTTTTCTGTATTATACTGCATCTTTATAGAGGGGCATAATAAATGTTATTCTATACTCTATGTAACAAACTCAAGGTAAACTGTTCCAAACCCAATTGCAGAAATACTCAAATGCCTGGAATGCTTTACCTGACTCCATTGTTACATCCTCAAACCCTCAAAGCTTCAACCTTAAACTGTCTACCGTGGACCTCACCCCATTCCTAAGAGGTCCATAAAGGGGGCGTCATAAGCGCACCAGTGTGCCTACGTCCCTGTCCTACCATCCCCATTTATTTCTATTCATTCCTTTCATTCATGTCCATGTTTATATTTATACCTGCTATCTTGTACATGTTTGACAAACTAATAAATACAAATGCAAATGCAAATATTACTACTATCCTGTGGCCACCATTTCAAGAGCACTTGAACTTCCATAAGCATAAAGCATGAATAAATCATCACTATCTAGCAAAGTTGCTTTTTGTTCAGGAGATATATATTTGCGAGATATTAAAACTTTGGGTGTATAATGCACATGATCCCAATTTTCTTGGAATCATTAATATTTTCAGGCAAAAACCTTATGAAGAGAAACGTTTCTGGATACACAATGTGTTGTCTTTGACATATTGCTAATATCTTCTAATAGTCTGAGCCAGCATGGCCAAGAGTGAGGGATGCTGGGAGAGGTAGTCCAGCAATATTTGGGACATCTGTTATGCATCCATGCTTTATAGCAGGATATCTGACTGTGAAATAGAGCGGCATATTAAAAACTAATGTTAAATTTAATATTGATATTAATATTGTTTTGGTTCTTCAGGGCAAGCTAACACAGTTATGCATTTCTTGACTGAAGAAGCAAAGCAATGCTTGATTCAGAGTTTGTTTGGTTTTTCTTTTATATTGTGTCCATGTGCTTTAAAACAAAAGTTTGTTCTCCTGGGCTTTAATAGATTAGTGAGCTATTTTTCACTAAAGTAGCTATTGCCCAATTCCTCGAAATATAGCACACGGATTTACCGTGCCCTGGCACACTTGTGGAAGTGCTCCCTGTAATCGTTCTTGACACATATACACCAGAGGTGGTATTCAGCAGGTTCTGACCAGTTCTGGAGAACCGGTAGCGGAAATTTTGAGTAGTTCGGAAAACAGGTAAATACCACCTCTAATTGACTCCGCCCCTATTTATTCTCTGCCTCTGAGTCCCAGCTGGTTGGGAGATTTTGCAGTAACCTTCCCATGAGTAGGGAGGGAATGGAGATTTTACAGTATCCTTCTCCTGCCATGCCCACCAAGCCATGCCCACAGAACTGGTACACATTCTCTATGCAAATTGGCGTATGACCTGGGATCTCCTATGACATGAGCCATCGATTGTTTACTTCTGGCTCAGCTTTATGAGCCTTTCCTTTCTTTCTATTTATTTTCTATTTCTATTTACATTCTCCCCCCTTCAATATTCCCTAGGAGACTTTAGTTGCCTTTGGAAGTACTTATAGCACATACTAATCTGTTTCCCTATGGATGCTCACAGAAAAAAAACCTTAGTGTTAAAACTCATTATTGACATCCCAGATGATTTATAGTATTGAAGAAGGGAATTAGTCATTTGCTGACTCAGTGAAACCAAGGTCTTTCCTGTGTGTACAGGAGTGGGTGTACGTGTCTGTATTTAATACTTCCCCCCCCCAAGAACCCAACTGGCATTAGCTGTTGAAATTCAGCAAAATGACCTCACTTTCTTTTTTTCATCCCTTCTCAACTAGAGAAAAAGAAACTCTGATAATGGAGAAGACTCTTGAGAATACCAAGGGCAACCAAGAAAACAAACTGATGGATCATCAAATAAATCAACCCAGAGTTCTCACTCAAGGCACAATTGATAATTATCCTACTTTATATGAAGACCTAGCTCTCTAGAAAACGCTATAGTTCTGGGTAAGGTGAAAGGAAAGATAAGAGGATAGATTCAATGAGGTAAATGGACTCAGTTACAGTGGCAATGTTGACCAGGGATCTAATGTTTCTATTGAAAGTCTTGAGGGAGCATAGGGGGCAATGTCAACATTGCCTCTGCAGGCCTTCAAGGTTTTTTGGAAAGTTCCTCAGTAAACACTCAAAGTCCCTAAGATGACATCCAATATCCATGGAGGACCTCCTTGGATGGCTATTTCTGTACTTTTTTATCTTATCTAAATTATGCCATCTTGTCTGAAAACAGAACAGAAAACAGAATAATAGAGTTGGAATGGACCTTGGAGGTCTTCTAGTCTAACCCACTGCTTAGGCAGGAAACCCTACAGCACTTCAGACAAATGGTTATCCAATATCTTCTTAAAAACTACCAGTGTTGGACTAGTCACAACTTCTGAGGTCAAGTGGTTCTGTCAAGCTGGCCTCCCTTAGTAACCAAGAAAGAAACCACTTAACTCCATTTTTCAGAATTAAGAGTACTTTTACTGGTTATGAAAAGATAGTAGCTAAGCAAAGCAAGATCTGAGGCATAAGCGGGCGAAATCATACATATCTATATGTGACCAACCCCCTCCCCCGGCAACCCTTATCTCACTGTCCAAACTGCAAATCCCTTACGTGTCATGTGAGTCCCATCTTCAAGGAGCATCATCAGGAAGGTATACGGACGGTTGGCCTTGACCGACACCAACCACTAATCTTCAGCATGTGCAGTAGACGGTTTGACCAATACTCCCACTTTACAATCTCTCCTGTACAAAAGCTTCTCCTCCCAAATACCAGCCCCCGCTCCCCGTTTCAATGGCAGCCGAAAGCAAATGCGAAGCAGATGCTGACAGGTTCCACTGATTAATTGTTCTAACTGTCAGGAAATTTCTCCTTAGTTCTAGGTTGCTTCTCTCCTTGATTAGTTTCTACGCATCTTCCCTCAGATGCTTTGGAGAACAGCTTGACTCCCTCTTCTTTATGGCAACCCCTGAGATATTGGAATACTGCTATCATGTCTCCCCTAGTCCTTCTTTTAATTAAACTAGACATACCCAGTTCCTGCAACCGTTCTTCATATGTTTTAGTCTCCAGTCCCCTAATCATCTTTGTTGCTCTTCTCTGCACTCTTTCTAGAGTCTCCACATCTCTCTTACATTGTGGTGACCAGAACTGAATGCAGTATTCCAAGTGTGGCCTTACCAAGGCATTATAAAGTGGTCTGGATGGAGTGTGCCAGTGCTTCTGGGTGGAGAAGTGGACAATGTAGTAAACATATAAATATGAGTGTCAAAGTGTGTTCAGTGTTCTCCCTTCCTAAGTAAGGCCCATTTTTATTCAGCTGAATAAACTTGTAAAGCTTATTGAGGTAAATACCTGGACTCTCTTTGTCTTTCCCTATACAAAGCCACACCTGAAACCAGCAAAACAGCAATAAGTGCCCCATTGGGAGACCTGAAAGACCAGGTTGGGGACAGATCATTATAGAGAAAATTTATGTGTGTGGCTACTATGAGCTCAAATGACATATTTGGCACATAATCAATCAAAATTTATAAAAAGGAGTGATAAAAATTAAGAATAAAATTATTTTCTCATCTTTATGGAAGGTATGTATATGCCTCAATCTCGAGTCCTCTACCAAAGGCCTAGGAGTTTGAGGACTCTGTGCTGTATCTTAGACGTTCCTAACGTTGCACTCTTTGTATGATATGAAAATAAAGGCAAAAATAAGAAAAGAAAACAACCACACAGTCACTGCTATGGGGAACAAATATCACTGTGCAGAAATACTTGACTTCAGTGCTGAATCTCTCTTGAATGAAACTTGTCTCCACAGACAAGTTTCAATTAATGTTTCTATGATAGGTTTGGTCTGGAGAGCCTTGGCCCAAAATTCTTCATGCAGACAACCTAACCAAGAAATGGTGATTCAAATCTAGGACTTCCTTCCTCAGAGTGGTTTAAAACAGCAGTGTTGAAAACACTGTTTTATCAATTACTTCATTTGGAGCAGGGAATTAAGAAATGTAACTTTTTTTTAAATCTTGGGTTTGACATGAATATTCTGGGAATTTTAATTTTCTCTTGGTCTTGCCTGTTGTCCTGTGACATGGGTTTTGTATGAGTTCACATATTCTTCTTATCTTGTTATCCTTTCATTTAATTCTGCAAGTCATCCAGAGTCCTTCGGGAGTTGGGTGATTATCTAAATATAATAAGAACAACAACAATAATAATGACTGACACAATAAAGCAAAGATAGTGCCAGTAGTGGTAGGCACCTTGAATGCAATTCCAAAATATATTGATCACTGCTTGAATGCCATCACTGTTGACAAATTCACCATTAGTCAATTGCAATGGCAGCTTTACTTGGAACAGTTCCTATAGGTGGATAAAATGACAAATGCAATCTAAACATCTGGCTCATAGTGTGACCAGTCACAGTAATAGTCTCTCCCATATATACAAGAGTCCTGAATGTAAAATAGGGGCAAAGTGTTGCTAAACCCTTCAACCCCTCAAGTCAAGTTCACCTCTGATGAGTCATTTCCCTGTCAATTCAACAGCTGACATTTGCTGGCAGTGTCCCACCCAAATACTAATAAAGCTTAAGCCAGCCTAGACAGCTATTGTGTTAAGGCATCAGGATAGAAACCAGGAGACTGGGAATTCTAGTCCTACCTTAAGGCCAAAGCCAGCGGGGTGACCTTGGGCCAGAAACTCTCTTGTCAGTTTTAGGAAGGCAAACCATCTTGGAAAAGCCTTACCATGAAAATTGCCCAGGAGTCAAAATTGGATTTGTAGGCACAAACCACAACAAAAACCCTGCCTAGATTCTGAAACCGCAAAAGGTCAGCAAAGAGCTACTAACTTCAGAAATTATGCAAGCCCCATGCCCACCCCACTCCCAGCAAAAGACAGCCCAAATCAACCTAATCATCTAATGCCTCTCTCCTTTAGAAGAGTATCCTTCAGTCAGGGGAACATTACATTATTAACCTGCTATTGGACTCTACCTTTTATTTAAGCCATGCCATCTTTGAACATATTTATTGTCTTAAAAAGCTGGGAAAGTGCATTAAAAGAACCTGAAAAGTGCCCTCATGCTTTTGCAGCAACATTAAAAATACATCAAAGTACATTCACTCTTTAGTCTTATAGCCATTCACTAGGTTTGCACAGCTCAGCAAAAAATTGCCAATGGAGGACCCACAGCTTACAGGTGAAACTCGAAAAATTAGAATATCGTGCAAAAGTTCATTTATTTCAGTAATGCAACTTAAAAGGTGAAACTAATATATGAGATAAGACTCATTACATGCAAAGCAAGATAGTTCAAGCCGTGATTTGTCATCATTGTGATGATTATGGCTTACAGCTCATGAAAAGCCCAAATCTATCATCTCAGAAAATTAGAATATTACATGCAATCAATAAAACAACGATTGTACATAGAACAATATCGGACCTCTGAAAAGTATAAGCATGCATATGTACTCAGTACTTGGTTTGGGTCCCTTTTGCAGCAATTACTGCCTCAATGTGGCATGGCATGGAAGCTATCAGCCTGTGGCACTGCTGAGGTGTTATGGACGACCAGGATGCTTCAATAGCGGCCTTCAGCTCTTCTGCATTGTTCGGTCTCATGTCTCTCATCTTTCTCTTGGCAATGCCCCATAGATTCTCTATGGGGTTCAGGTCAGGTGAGTTTGCTGGCCAATCAAGCACAGTAATCCCATGGTCATTGAACCAGGTTTTGGTGCTTTTGGCAGTGTGGGCAGGTGCCAAGTCCTGCTGGAAAATGAAGTCAGCATCCCCATAAAGCTCGTGTGCGGAAGGAAGCATGAAGTGCTCCAAATCTCCTGGTAGATGGCTGCATTGGCCCTGGACTTAATGAAGCACAGTGGACCAACACCAGCATATGACATGACTCCCCAAATCAACACAGACTGTGGAAACTTCACACTGGACTTCAAGCATCTTGCAGTGTGTGCCTCTCCATTCTTCCTCCATACTCTGGGTCCTTGATTTCCAAATGAGATGCAAAAGTTGCTCTCATCAAAAAAGAGGACTTTGGACCACTGAGCAACAGACCAGGTCTGTTTTTCTTTAGCCCAGGTAAGACGTTTCTGACGTTTATTGTTCAGGAGCGGCTTGACAAGAGGAATACGACATTTGAAGCCCATGTCCAGGATCTGTCTGTGAGTGGTGGCTCTTGATGCACTGACTCCAGCCTCAGTCCACTCCAAGTGTTGAAAGTCCCCAACACTTTTGAATGGCCTTTTCCTGACAATCCTCTACAGGCCGCGGTCATCCCTGCTGCTTGTGCACCTTTTTCTTCCACACTTTTCCCTTCCACATAACTTTCTATTAATGTGCTTTGATACAGCACTTTGGGAACACCCAACTTATTTTGCAATTACCTTTTGAGGCTTTCCCTCCTTATGGAGGGTGTCAATGATGGTTTTCTGCACAACTGTCAGGTCAGCAGTCTTTCCCATGATTGTGATTCCTACTGAACCAAACCTCATGAATCATTTTTGTAAATTGTGCCTTAGCTACTTCAAAACTATTAGAGAAGAGATTTAAGAAGGGTGGAACTGTCACGATGTTAAAAAGTTTGCTAGGCCTGAACTGCCTAAACTGACATTCAAGAGTTAAACTAAGAAAGCTTTATTGCGCAGGTCATAAAACAAAATGTTATCTGAAAGTGATTTATTGCGCACGCGTTACACATTCCAAAATTCCTCTCTTCTTTGTTCGGCAGCCAACTTTGGCAGACGTAGCTTTCATTATCAAAATGTAACAATTAGTTATTTTCTGTTTCATTTACTTTTATTATTTTATTATTAAAGTTTGTTTATTAATTAGAATATTTTAAAAGACTTTTATTTTTTCTCAATATCTCAAAAGATATGCAGAAGGGAATCAGCCACGGTCCATTGATCTCAGATTTCCCAGGGCATTTTTTTTCCCCTGACAACTTGGTAGCAGAGTTGGTCCAATGATACAAGCTGAGATGGCTACAATTTATGGCTGTATTTTCTCTTCGTGCTATCTAAAGATAACCGACTAAGCCTAATTAGCAATGTCGGAGAAAAAGAAAAAAAAGAAAAGGAAAGATGGGGCGAGCACAGATGAATCAGCTTCCTCTGACGAGGAGGCTTCCTCGGACACAGAGAAGCAAAAACCTTCAAACGTACTCCAGGAGCAACAAAGTGCCGAGCCAAATATGGGGGAAGGAGCTACAGGACGCGACATCCACGAAACGAGGTCAGTGGTTCCTCCTTCTAAAATATCTCCAGGAGATTATGAATTTTTGGGGGCCAAGCCAAAACTTCCCACTCTGCCAGAGCCACTCCATTCCCAGACCCTCGCAGATTATCAAACGATTGATGAATGGCAACTGCCGGCACAAAAAAAATCCTCCCACGCAGAAAGCAAAGTTTATGAAATCTCCCCAGATGATGAGCAAGAAATGCAAAGCTATCTTGATCAAATAAAGCTGTTTGAAAAATATGCCAGGGAGGCGAGAGCGTGTTTTGAAGAGATAAGGCGAAGTAGGAGAAGCTCCCCCACTCCCAAAATGTCTGAGGACGCCATCTTGTCTTCAAAACAACAGCCTAAGACACACCCCACAGAGTTCATTGGTCAATTAGAACAAAGAGACATGTACACGTCACCGAGATCACGTGGTCCTTTTGAGTCAACTGAACTTCCGCATACGTATAGAAAGGAGAGGCAGCCAAAAAGTGAAGCTGCACTGCCATCTGCTGGCGGAGAAAAATTATTACAGCAAAAGATGAAGCAATTGGACCAGATTTTTAGAGATCTGTCTATGAGTTTTACAGAAGCCCAAACTTTGCCCCCAAAGGTTAAGTCTTCAACACCCCCTGGCGGCGTTGAATCCTCCCTAGATGGAAAAAGGCAAAGCCAAAGGCGAATTCGAGGAAGCCAATTTGATATTGCCACGCAAAGGCCAATGATGCAACCCCAGCATCCCCTGGTTCAACAACCAGATTTGCAACCAGAGCAACAAATTGTTCCTCAGCAGGTATTCACAGTCACCCCCTTGACTGGTGAGTCCAAATTAAAGGAGTCAGGAGAGAATTATAAAGCCTGGGTCAGTGAAATTGCGCTCTTGCTTCGAAGAGAAGGCACATATTCCATGGTTTTTAATCCTCCTCCTCCACCGTGGACGCCTGCAATAAGAGACCTCGAAAACAGAGCAATCACGACTTTACTCATGTCAATGGAAATTGAGATCCAAGGTATCTTTCCACCTGATGCAACTGCCCAAGAAATATGGGCTATTTTGGAAGATTGCTACAGGCCCGTTTCAATTGAATCTTCATGTTTGCTCATGTCCGAGTTCCATGGTTCGAAGTTGAAACCTGGTGAACGAATTGGTGGACATTTGACCAAACTGAAAAGAATGAGAAGTGAATTGAGACAAAATGGCCATGTAATCGATGATATCCAAATGATTAGCATCATCATTAACTCATTGAATTATGAATGGAAAGATGCTGTTGCAAAGATTAACTACGTGCCTATTGCTCAACGCACAGTTAACCACGTTTGCAGACTTTTAGTGGAAGACGAAGCTATCAGGTTAGCTACCCCACATCTGCAACGACCTCCAGCGTCAAAGGCTCCAGCCAGACGTCCCTTCCGAGGAAGAGGCTACGCTCCAAGGATGCCAAAATGCTACACCTGCAACCGTGTGGGACATGACACCCGGGATTGTCCCCAACGAGTTCCAGCTCCCGCCACGTACCAGCCCAGAGGAACAGATTCCAGAGGCAGAGGTAGAGGCGGAAGACAAGGTCGTCGTTGTCCAAGGCGTGATTCACAAGCTCCACTTGTGACACTGGCCATAACCAACGTTCCACAACCTGATCCAAAGTTCGACAGACGTCTTTTGTGGACTTTAGATAGTGGAGCAGCTGTGCACGTTACCCACAGAAGGGAACTTTTCACAGAGATGGGTGAACCAGAGCCCGAGTATCGAGAACTGTATTCCTTCACCAACCACACTTGCAAGGTCATGGGAAAAGGAACTGTTTACATTGAAGAACTCGATACACACATCCCTGATGTTTATTACATACCTTCAGCAACCAGTAATTTGCTTAGTCAAAGTCACTTGTCTAGAGATTTAAAGTTCCAGGTTCACCACCTCGAAAAAGCAAGTTTTGAAATGCACTCGGAGACTACAGTTGGTCCAGAATGCGGCCGCGCGGGTGATTATGGGGAGCACCAGGTACTCCCATGTGACACCACACCTGCGCGAGCTGCACTGGCTTCCTGTGGTCTATCGAGTGCGTTTCAAGGTTTTGATTACGATCTTTAAAGCGCTCCATGGCTCAGGACCTAGTTACCTGCGGGACTGTATTCTGCCCCATACATCCCTACGACCTATTCGCTCGCACAGAGAGGGACTTCTCCAGGTGCCGTCCACTAGACAATGCCATGGGGCGGCGCCTAGGAGCAGAGCCTTCTCTGTGGCGGGCCCAGCCCTGTGGAATGACCTCCCCCCGGATATTAGGACCACTACAGACCTCCGCTCCTTCCGTGTTAAGCTCAAGACCCACCTTTTTCAAATATCTGGCCTGGCCCAACCATAACTTCGTTACGCTCCTGAGGGGTTTTTAATTTAGCAATTTTATTTAGGGGATTTTAAACTGTGTTTTAACTGTGTTTTTAGCTGTGTTTATTGTCTTTCACTTACAAGTCTACTCTCCTCCATGCACAAATGTAATTGTCCTTGTTTTTTCGTATGTATGTGTGTCCTATGTGTATTTTATCCTTTTGATTGTACGCCGCCCCGAGTCCTTCGGGAGAGGGTTGCGGCTAATCAAATAAAATTTGATTTGATTTGATTTGAAGTTACTTAGTTAAAGATGGTGATATTGTTGCTGAAACTATGCTGATTGGTGGTGTTTATTACTTAAAGCCAAAGCCTAAAGGGCAAGCACAGGCAAGTATGCAAACTCCAAAAAGGCACAATGCAAACCCAGAGAGAGTTGTCCCAGAGAGAGAAAGCGTTACTGTGCCAAAGGCTCCTAAAGCCAACAAACAAAGAAAACAAAAACAGATTGCTCAGAGCAAGCCTGAGGGTCCTCATGAAACTGTTAATGTTGAGAATTCACTAACTGGTAAACCTTTGCATTCCAGGTGTATTCACAAGTGGCACAGAAGATTGGGGCATGCCAGTTTCCGTGTTCTTAGAAAGATGCCGGAGTTCGCAAAAGGTTTGGATCTAAAGGGGTGTAAGGTGTTTTTGGATTGTGCGGTTTGCAAAAAGGCTAAATCCAAGACGGCTGCAATTCCCAAACACGCTACACGCCGGTCAACACGCATTTTTGATTTGGTACACACTGACATAGTGGGTCCTTTCCCACCAACACTTGGTGGCAGAAAGTATTTTTTAACAATTGTAGATAATCATTCTAGATATGGATTTGTATATCCTATGAGAGAGAAATCTGAGACCTTTCAGATCTTTAAAGACTTTGCAGCGTTTGTTTCTACACAATACCAAGTTCGCATCGCCAGAATCCAGAGTGACCGTGGTGCAGAATTCATGTCTCAGCGTTTCCAGGACTGGATGCGTAAGAATGGAATTCTTCATCAGACATCTGCTCCATATACACCGGCTCATAACGGAGTCGTAGAAAGAAGACAAGGGGTTCTACAAACCATGATGCGTTGTCTTCTAGAAGATGCCAATCTCAGTAACGCATACTGGGGTGAAGCAATCAAATATGCAAATTACATTGTCAACCGTACTTGGAGCAGTGTAATCAATCAAACTCCTTTCTACATGCTGTATGGCTACAAGCCTAATCTCAAGAACCTCCATATTTTTGGTTCATATGCTATGGTGAACACTCCCTTAAGTCAAAGAAGAAAGGGAGGTACAGTAGCAAAGAGACTGAGATTTATGGGTATTGATGATAATTCAAAATGGTACAAATTCATTGATACTAAACATGTGATTGTCATTTCACAATCTGCTAATTTTGAGGAAGACATTGACTGGTCCAGGATTCATTCCAATGATCCTGAAGTTTATTTTCCTAGAGATGGTGTTCCAGATGCCACGCAGCCTGATGACAATTTGCAGGCAGATGTTCCTTCTACCAGCTCTTCACAACCTGATGTTCCGTCTTTGCAAGCCGCGGATGCTGATGCTAGAGACGAACGTGAGGACGAGGATGATGATGAAGAAGAAGAAGACTGGACTGATGTTCCTAGACGCTCCAAGAGGGCCACAAAAGGAATCCCTCCACAACGTTATTCATGGCAACTGACAAAAACACCAGTACCTTTGATTTGCAACGTTACTCTTCCTCCTGAGACATTCACACAAATCAAACAGCTTCCTGATTCAGAACAAGACAAATGGTATGATGCAATGCAGGATGAAATGGACAGTTTAAAGAAACTTAATGTATTCACACCTGCAAAACCTCCAGCAAATAAGAAAGTCATTGGCACCCAATGGGTCTACAGAATCAAGAAGAAACTGAATGGTGAGTCTTTATACAAAGCCAGACTTGTAGCTCAGGGTTTCGCTCAACGTTATCCTGAGGACTACACAAACACTTACTCACCAACAGTCAGAACCGAAAGTGTAAAAATTGCTTTAACCACTGCAACTATTCTTGGTTTAGAAGTTTTTCAATTTGATGTGGACACAGCTTATCTACATGCAGACCTAGATGAAGAGATCTATGTGAGAAGCCCTCCAGGATTCCGAAAGCAAGAAGGGGATACCTGGTTCCTGAACAAAAGTCTTTATGGTCTGAAACAGTCAGGTTTAATGTGGTATTTATGTCTTACTGACAAACTAAATTCAATGGGCTTTATTAAGTCCGAAACTGATGAATGCGTGTTCACAAAAAGATCTAACAATGCATATGAGATAATTCTTGTTTATGTTGATGATATTGTTTATATTGGTCCAAATAAGAAAATGAGCGAGATTTTTGCCAAAAGTTTGCAGAGATACTTCACACTAAAATCTTTAGGACACATTAGCACTTATTTAGGTGTTCAAATTGAAAAGACACAGAAGGGGTTTAGTCTTTCACAAGAGGAGAAAATTGACCACATTCTACATCATTGCAACATGAAAGATGCTAGCACAACAAAGACACCCATGCAAATAGATTTTCACAACTTAACACATGAACCAAGTCCTGAGTTCGAGGATCAAACACTCTATCGTTCAGTCATTGGTTCACTATTATACATTAGTAGTTGGACCAGACCTGACATCGCACTTAGTGTTAATCTTTTATCACGACACATAGGTAAGGCAACACAATTTCATTGGTCATGCATTAAGAAGTTGTTGAAATACCTGAAACACACTAAGCACATGAAGTTATTGCTAGAACCAACACACACTGATCAACCAAAGTTGATTTGTTTTGTTGATTCCGACTGGGCGAGCGACAAGAAGTCACGCAAAAGCACTTCTGGTTACATGATGTTCCTAAATGGTTGTCCTGTTTACTGGCAAGTGAGAAAACAGAGTTTTGTTTCATGTTCATCTACTGAAGCTGAATATGCTTGTGTTTCAGATGCTTGTAATTCTCTAACGTGGTTTGATGCTTTGATCACAGATATCTGGACACGTCCGATTCGACCAATCACCGTGATGGAAGATAATGTATCTGTTGTTTATATTTCTGAGTCACATTTTACAGGTTCTAGGTCCAGACACATTGACATTCGTTATCAAAACACAAAGCAATTAGTTAAGCAAGGTTTTGTTAAATTGCAATATGTTTCTACACATGATCAGATTGCAGACATGCTTAACAAACCACTTGCCGCAAATCAGCACGAATATCTGCGAAAGAAGATGTGCCTTAATTGATGATTTGATGATGTCAGCCCAGACTAGCAAAAGAAGGGGTGTCACGATGTTAAAAAGTTTGCTAGGCCTGAACTGCCTAAACTGACATTCAAGAGTTAAACTAAGAAAGCTTTATTGCGCAGGTCATAAAACAAAATGTTATCTGAAAGCGCACGCGTTACACATTCCAAAATTCCTCTCTTCTTTGTTCGGCAGCCAACTTTGGCAGACGTAGCTTTCATTATCAAAATGTAACAATTAGTTATTTTCTGTTTCATTTACTTTTATTATTTTATTATTAAAGTTTGTTTATTAATTAGAATATTTTAAAAGACTTTTATTTTTTCTCAATATCTCAAAAGATATGCGGAAGGGAATCAGCCACGGTCCATTGATCTCAGATTTCCCAGGGCATTTTTTTTTTCCCTGACAGGAACAACCATATGTTATAGGGTTTCCTGCTTCACCGTGGGCTGGATGAGAAGACCTCTAAGGTCCCTTCCAACTCTCTTCTGAGACTTTCAGAATAACAAATTTCAAAATGCTGAGTGAGTCTGCTTTTAGCCTTGAATGAAAGATTTTAATTCTAAGCAAAAAAAGAATTTAAAATAAAGAGTAAAAATCTAAGATTTTGATATCAAAAAGCCAAAAATAGAATATTGAAACTTTTACAAGATTTTGGAATGAATTATAAAGATCAAGCAGCTTCTCCTGGGAAATAGATCCAACAAAAAAAAAACTGGACAGTAGAGGGGATTGAAGATGTTAGGAAGATTTTATTGTTTTAATCATCTGCAAGATCATGATAATAATAAAAATACTAAAGATCTCTGAAGAATTGAATCAGAAAATAGACACAATATCAACAGTATCAGTACACCAGTGGTGGGGTATGACCAGTACGCCCTGGTACAGGCATACCGGTGCCTGCTGGGAGCACCATTCTGGTATGGTGCTCGGGAGGGCCCACCTGCCCACCTGCCCTCCTTACCTGTATTTGAGCTGATCGGGGCTTTCGCGCACAGGCACAGAGCGTACGGTGCCTGCGCGACACTCTGCTGAACAGCTGGAGCACCGAGGGCAATAAGTATCCATGCGCATGCTGCGTGCGTGCGCATGGTGGACGCCCGGCCCTGTTGCAGCGTATCGGTTGCAAAGGGACCCGGGAACCCACCACTGCAGTACACACATGTCTGCTTCTGTGAGTAGGCAATATTCAAAAGATATTATTGAAGAAATGTCATATGTAAAACAAATTTTACCTGACAAAGTAGAGATGACATTGGAAGTGGATTTACAAGTGACAAGAGTATGATTTAGAAAAGTGTGTTTCACTGAATGTTGGGCAATTTCCTGCTAGGATGAGTCAAGCAAGGGCCTAGTTTAGTCTCATTGCACAACCACAATTGCATAAGCATGACCTCCCCCAAAATCTATGAAGCTTTATGTGGTCATTGCCAGGGGAAGGTACATAGTCTGACAAAATTCTTGTAATATAGATGATAAACAATAAAGTTATTGCCTGAGCCTATTCATGGTTGCTTGTGTCTGATAGTGGATCAACAACAAGAACAACAAAAATTGGCTGAGGTTTAAAAAATTAAAAAGGAAGTACAAATGACAAACCAAGAGAGTGACCTGTACAATTTCTTCCTACAGTTTCCTACATCATCCTACAAATGATGTAACAGCAGAAGAAGAGTAGATTGAGACACACATAGAACTTAATGTAATAAACCTTTGGATGATCTCACCATTACTGATTCCAGTTGATGTTGGCAGTTTACGGAGATTCTTTTTTAGCTGATATACATTAAGCTTGAAATGGCAACGTTTATGCCCAGTGGTTCAGTTACAGAGGTGGGTTGCTGCTGGTTCGGCCCAGTTTGACCAAACTGGTAGTGGAATTTAGGGCTGGGTGACAGAACTGGCAGTGACCCAGGCCTGCTACGTCCTTGAACCGATTCCCTCACTGCCGCTGGGCCACCACCATTTTGAATTTTAGTGACTGCGTGTTGCGCATGGGTTGAAACTTTCATGCCTAAGGTGGGACTAGATCCCGGTCTTCTGATTTCTAGCCTGGTACCTTAATCACTAAACCAGCAATTCGCAACATTTTTTTTTCACCCCATGCTTTTTGTGGCCACAGATCATGGGCATGGACTCCCAAGACCTAACTCAAGATTTAAAACATAACATTTCTTCAAGCCTTCATGGATGCCTTGTGATGACTTTGTGGGGCCCCAGTGGTCCACAGAACACAAGTTGAGAACCAACACACTAAACCAAAGTGTCTGTCATCTCCCTTGTGTTGACTGTTTCTCCGAAGCAAGGCATGCTCATCCACCTCAATGATTCAATGATGGGATTCTTCCCACTATGTTGCTTTACTTCCCATTATATCACCTTTGTTTTTGTGCTTCATGGCTTTCAGTATGTTTTGTTTGTGACCCATGTTTTGTGCATTAATGTAGAGTCATTTAAGATATTGAAATAGGCTTCCTATGATTCAGTCTTCCTTTTCCTTTATGCCTGCCTTTTCTTTGTTTCTCTGTTAAACCAGTAACTTCCAAAACACTTCACTATACTGCTGCATACAATTCATTACTCATTAATTTGTTATTTCCCAATGGTCTTTCAACACTCACCTCTTGTATTCTAGTTTATAGCCCTCCTAATCAGGTTTTCCTCCTTAGTGAGGTGAATTCTACAAAGCAGCAGCCCTTCTTCCCTGAAATTTGTATGCATATTGAAAAAAAACAAACCTCTGTGATTTCCTTCAATATTATAAGCAGGAGCTGAGCACAAAAAAAGGTTATTTTCTCTTGCTGGGCCTTTGTCTTCAATGGGAAGTACTGATGAAGATATCACTTGGTCCCCCCAAATCTTTTATCTTTGCCCCCAAAGCTATGAAGTCAATTATTTGACTTTATAAATAATTGTTATTTTAATTACATTAAAATAATTGATTGATTAAAATAAATTATTTTATTTAAGAAAATTATGAAATTCTATTGCTGCCCACCTCAAATCCAATGACTCTGGGCAACTTACAGTATAAAGAGATTAAAGTATTAAAAAAAGATTAAAAATAAACAAACATAGAACACATTGGATAAAATAATCAACAAATAAAATCATTCATACCAGGTGGTAAAGAACAGAGCTGAACACAAAGGGGTAAGGAGGTGGGATTAAGCTTTAATTAGTCAACTACTTCCAGTATGAAGCTCTCCCATTGGCTCAGGAGAGTGAGAGCCACCTCAGAAGGTAAGATGTTACATATGGCATGGTAGGGAAGGCTGTTCTCCTGGATCCTGCTAGCTGAAATTCCTTGGCTGATGGGATGTGTAGAATGCCCCATTGCCCGTGTGGGTGGGATGGACCAGTACGATTGTGGTGAGATGATTCCTCAAGTAGATTGGACCCATGCCATGTGGGGCTTTAAAGGTGATAACCAACACCTGGAATTACACCTGGAAGCAAACCAGAAACCAGTGCAGCTCATGAAGCTTTGGTGTAATGTGGGCAAATCTTAGAACTGCCCATACCACAGACAATAAGGATTATGCGTAGAGGTATCATTTTGTGTCTGTGAAATAATAGAAGGCTCAGTGATCCTTGTCAATCTTTCCATCTTTCTGTCATGACGATAACGTGATGGTGTCTAACATAACATTTGCATAAATGTGTGATGACATAATGATGCCTCTGCTACCGCTTCCTTGTCCTAACTCCTTGCTGTGCACACCCACGGTCAAGCATAAACAACACAACACTGGGGTTTCTTCCACTGAGTGTACTGAAACCAAAGTCTTTCCTGTGCTGTGCAGGTGTGTGTATGAGAAAGAAAGAAAGAGTTTAATAAGTTTTCCCCCCAGTTTCCAAGAACCCAATTGATATTAACTGTTGAAGTTCAGCAAAATGACATCGTTTTCCTTTTTCACACCTTGTCAGTCAGAGAAAAAAAAGGAACTAATTTTTTTATGCAAATACTTTACTTCTTGTAAAAAGCAGATGAGCATTTAAGAAACTGGACTGGTACATGTAACCTGGATTATATTTTCTTTTAAATACAATAATTACAACCGATTTTACTACAAAATAAGATAAATTTTACTGGAGCAGACTAAAGACCCGTCTCCCATAGTGCCCCAAACAGGTACATTGGGGAAGCACAAAAGGACCAAATGAGGACTTGACTGCTGTAGCTCCCTTGCTGTGTGCAAGTTAAGCTGAAACAACACAATATTGGAATCTCTTTCACTTCAAAGGAAGTTTAAACAGGCCCGTGGAAACTAATCTTTGGCCAAAAGTGAATGTAGAGTGTTCCCAAACTCAACCTACCCCTTCAGTACATTGATGGAAGGGCAGCTGTCATTTTACAAAACTTATGCAGTGTTGCTGATTTTCTATCTAAGAATCCTCTGAGAAGCTTTGGAGGGCTCTGTCTTCCCTAAAACTGATTCTGAAATCTACAAATCTCGTTAAAACTAGAGAAAGGCAACACATCCTATTCATTTTTGTAATTCTGAATGCTGAAACCACTATTTAAATCTGAAATCATATATGCCCATATTATTTCCATCCCTAGAGCAGAGGTTGACATTTTTTTTGCCTGAAAACATTGTTACATGTTTGAGAACATGTGATAAATGCATTTTCAAAATGGCTACTGTTGGGGACATGCCCAAACACAAAGCCCTTATTTAACAGAATACAAATAAATTCCATAGAAAATCTCTATAATATCGATGAGACCTCTACAGGGACAATAGAAATTGCAGTGAATAAACATTACATGTTTTTTTAACACACTTCTGATTCAATTTTTTAAATTCAACCTATTTTTTTTAGGGGCAGAGAATTTGGAAAGATGTCCCATGTTTATCTGTATTGCATTGCCTATCATTGCGTTGTTTACATTCTGTCTTTTGATCTGTGGCTTTGCCGCAGTACCTCAGAATTCAAACATATATGCACAAGGATGGAGGCATATACACAGGTGCTCTGCTCTATGGTCCACCTAATAAATGCGTATGTTGCATTTGACCCCTTTAAATCTGTTTTTCCTAGTCTAGGTGCCCTACAAATGTGTGGACTTCAACTCCCAGAATTCCTCACCCAGTGTGACTTCTGCTGAGAATTCTAGAGACTGAAATGTGTACATTGTGTGAGCAGCTAGATAAGGAAGTCTGCATTAAATGTCTGTATTACTGAAAGATTACCAATGTATTCCAGATTAAGTTATCTGCTTCCAACACACAGCAAACAACTGAAGTTGGAAGAAAACTCCAAAAGAATCATGGTTTCCTGCCAATCATCAGAGCTGCAGGAACTTTGCAAATGAAATGGCAGCAGCATCTGATTATTCAAGCGATCGTAGTTCCCCTCAATATTTCAGTATTTCAGTGCTTACTTTACAATGAAGAAATTCATCTTAATAATAAAAAAGTTTAGATTTATGGAAGAAAGAGGCAAAAGATGAGAGAGGAAGGGAGAGACAAGGAAGACAAGAGGATATGCCACTGTATTTGTTTCTGTGGAATTGTGTTTGTGCTTTAATCACAAAGTAACAGTCCCTTTGGCGGTAAAATGATTGTTATTGAGATGCTCACCCTTAGTTTCTGATTCCTTCCAATTCTTTTGGCAAATTCTATGCAAAAGTACAAAGGCAACAGCTGAGTTATTAATCAAGTCTGTCAAACAAGGACTGCAATAATTTTCTGTCTGGAAGCAATTCAAAATACTGTCTCACACAGTTTTAAGATGCTGTGATTATTTTTCAGTAACTTTGAGGATGCTGCGTGGTAGGCAGGGGGTAAGCCTTTTTCTCAGTATGTAACTCCAAGTTGGGAGGAGAAAAACAAACTCTTGCAAGCTGATCCCAAATGGATCCCAAGTGTCAGAACTCTATTTCACAGGATACATTTACTGGGATCTTTGATTTGTTTGATTTTCGATATGATTATGATTGATAAAGTGCCATCTTTGTGATTACATGGACAGATTTTATCTGTAATGATCTGTCCCTAATCTGGTCTTTCAAGTCCTTCAACAGTGCATCTCGTTCCACTATAACTGAGTCCATCCACCTTTCTGCTGTCCCAAAGATGCTTTTCCAAAGGCAACTGGATTTTCTTTATTATTTTGAATTGAAGAAGCTTCTTGGATGACAGGTGAATCATCTTCAAGAAGAACAAAGAAAGTCCAGTTGCCTTTGGAAAAGCACCTATGGGACAACCATGATCTGATGACTGAGAATGTCCATCAATACTGTTAGATTGGGTAAAGGAAAGGCACACTCAGGCTTAGGCAGCAACAGCTTTTTATTAACAGAAGTCAACTATGTACAATCCAGCGAAGGTTCAGTCCGACAGCAGCCCTTTTATAGGGAGCTGTCAGACCCTTTGACCAATCAGGTTGAATCTCTGTTCCCGTCGGAACAGAAGACCTTGGTGTAAACCACTGTAACTGATTCTGGTATCTAACACCCCTCCCCTCTTAGATGGGATCAACCGGCTTGTGACATAGTCACACAGGTAGGCGGGCTTTCTGGTGGCTCGCCCAGATCTGCGCAGTTCAGTTGGTGGGTGTTCTTCAGTCAGGTCGGACTAACCTGTTGACTCTGCGGCTTCGCCTGATGGAAACTCCTGGAACTGTTCCCAGGCCGCAGCTGGAGCTTCTAGAGCCAGTTTGCTCGGAGCTTGCTGCGGGCCTGCAACACTACTGGATGAGTATCCCAGTACCATCGGGCTTGAGTTGTCTGTGGAAAGAGTGACTTTGTATTGCTTTTGGGTAGAACTTTGGCTAACTCGTGCAGGAGTTACCTCTGGTTGCCTAAGATTGGAGTTGGAGAGGCGGCCACGGAGTTGGTCAACGTGCCTTCTCCAATAAGTAAGAGCGAGGTCCAGTGATGCCTATCACTGTGGCAGGAATCCACAGAGTTCCCCCAGCATAGTTGTGGGTGTAAACTGAATCCCTTATGCTAAAGTTCCTTATTTTTCTTGTCGAATTGGGGGGCAATGCGGCAGAGTAGATTGGGTGTAGCTGGTCTAAGTGGGACCTTAGCCGGGGACCCATTAGAAACTTGGAGGAGCTTCTCCCAGTGGTAGCACTTGGCATGATGTGCTGTATGAGGAGGAACTGATCAACCCTTGTTTGCCAATCTCCCAGGCACATCCTTGATAGGGCCTCTTTTGCAGATCTCACCATTCTCTCCACCTGACCATTGGAGGCCGGATGGAATGGAGCAACCAGGGCATGTTTGATTCCCTGTGCTGTTAAGTAGGTCTCAAACTTCATGGCTATAAATTTGGGCCTGTTGTCAGAGACCAAGACATCGGGCAGGCTGTGAGCAGAGAAGTCTCCGTAGTGCCTTGATGACCGCTTCTGCCGTGGTAGAGGTCATCAGGACTACTTCTATCCATTTCGAGTAGCGTCCCCAACTACCATGAAAGTCTGGCCATGAACTGGGCCAGCGGAATGTATGTGCACCCTAGACCTACGTGCAAAGCCTCTAATACTGCAATGCGCAGTTTGGGTGGAACAACGACCCGGTCCCCCCACAGTAGACAACCGTTTATTACAGACAGCTCATCGCGTTTGCAGTAAAACATTTTAAACTCAGACCCAACTGGCCCCTTGGTCCACCCCCCCCACACCCAGTTCAAAACTTGTTTGAGCATGGAGTCTCTTGCAGAGTGGTGGGCAACATCACTAGACGAGACAGGACCAGTCTCTAAGCAGTCAATGAGGAGGATTGGTGTCTCGGGGGTAGGGTCTGCTAGCAGTTAAGGCAGTGGGCATCGACTCAAGGCGTTGGCATGCCCCAAGGTAGAGCCAAGTTGATGGACGAGGCTATAGCTGTAGGCCACAAGGAAGATTGTCCACCTGGTCATTCGCAGTGACAAAGAGGCAGGAGTAGGCCGGTCCCCAGCCAGCAAGCCCAGTAGTGGTTTGTGGTTCGTGATGAGTTCGAAGTCACGGCCGTAGAGGTATTTGTGGAACCTTTTAACGCCAGGGACTGCAGCCAGAGCCTCACGGTCCAGTTGGCTGTAGTTCCTCTCGGCTGCAGACAAGGTTCACGAATAATAGGTGATGGGTGCCTCGGTTCCATTGGGCATGTGGTGGTTGAGGACGTCTCCGACTCCAAACGGGGAAGCATCGCATGTTAGAATGAGTGGCAGGGTCTGGCTGTATTGGACCAAAAACGTGTTCGCTGACAGCAGTCTCTTTACCGCGGCAAATGCGACTGCCTTGGCTTTTCCCCAGGACCACCTTGCATTCTTTGTGAGAAGACGATGTAAAGGTTCAGCAATGGTGGCTTTCTATTTGAGAAAGACACTGTAGAAGTTAAAGAGTCCGAGGAACGCCTGTAGCTCAGTCTGATTGCGAGGTATAGGGGCATCCTGGATTGCCTTAATTTTTAATCAGTCAGGTGAACCCCAGAGCGTTGATGAGGTACCCTAGGAATTTAACCCTTGGCATGTTAATTTTGCATTTTTCCTTTTTGAGGTGGAGGCCTTTGTCTCTGATTCTGGCCAGAACAGATCTCAATCTTTTGTGCCTTATTTGCAGCTGATATCAAGATGTCGTCAAAATAGGGGACGACTCCTGGAATCCCCTGTAAAAGCCATTTCATGATGCTTTGGAACAGTCCAGGGGCGATACTAACTCCGAATTGCAGGCAGTTGCATTTGAATGCACCCCTGTGTGCCACAATGGTTTGGGCCTCCGCCGTGGCACCATCTACAGGAAACTGCTGGTATGCCTGTGTCATGTCCAATTTTGCAAAAACTTTTCCGGGGCCTAATGAATATAGTAAATACTGTACAATGGGTACAGAATAAGTGCTTTGTTGTAAAGCTTTATTTATTGTGCACTTGTAGTCCTCGCAGATGCGGACAGACCCATCAGATTTGACAGGTGTCACTATAGGGGTCTCCCAGCGTGCGTGATCTACCGGCTCTAGGATTCCCTGGCCTATTAATTTGTCCAGTTCCAAATCAATTTTAGGGCGGAGAGCGAAAGGTACTCTCCTGGGTTTTAGCCTGATGGGGGACATTGGGGTCCAAGCTAAAGGATATTGAAATCCCCACATACTTACCTAGACCAGTGCTGAAGACATCCTCAAACTCCTTAAGAAATTCCTCAGTGCTTTCGTCTCATATGGTGTTGATTCCGGTCACTTCTAGGCCCAGGGCTTCAAACCAGTCAAGCCCCAGGAGGCTCTGCAGATCTCTGTTGACTACCGTCACTGGTAGCTGGCCACAGAAAGTCTTGATTTGCACCCAGAAGGTGCCCTGGTAGTCGCAAAGGCGGATGTCCGGAACCCGTAGATGCTGCTTCTTGAGGCTAGGGATAGCCTGCTTGACTACTGCCCAAAGCATTATGGTCAGGGATGACCCAGTGTCAATCTCCATTTCACATGGAGAGTCCTCGATGAGGACTGTGACCTTCAGCTTTTTTGGCCGCTTCATGCGGACTTGGCCTATGGAGGTGTGGTAGGTGACTCTGGTGACACCTTCTGTTCACCATGGTGGTGGCTGCCATGCCCCTTGGTTGGGCCTCTGCTGGTGGTTAGGTCAGCTTCTGGGCTGCCAGGTTGTAGCGGGATGATCGCTTCTACATACTTATTTATTTATTTATTTATTATTCACACTTATAGACCGCCCCCTCTCCCGGAGTACAGTCACTAAAATACGTTGTAAAATACATACATAAAACAATTAAATTAAATACGTAGGTGAAGGAGGTTGATGAGACTGTAATAGAATAATAAATATAATACGTTAAAAACCTATTAAAACCCCAAACCCAATTAAAATAAATAAATCCCGGGAGGTAAAACTAAGAAAGTGCCAGGCCAGCTGATTGAAATAGGTGAGTCTTTAACTTTTGCCGGAAGGAACGGAGGTCGGTGGTAGTTCGAATGTCTGGGGGGAGGTCATTCCAGAGGGTTGGGCCCATCACAGAGAAGGATCTACTCCTAGGTGTCGCCCGCTGACATTGCCTAGCAGACGGCACCAGGAGGAGCCCCTCCCTGTGTGAGTGGATAGGTCGCAGGGACGTGTGTGGTAGGATGCGATCCTGCAGATAACTAGGTCACTAACATACCTTGGCGATGTGTCCTTTCCAATCACAACGTTTGCAGGTTGCGTTGCGGAAATGGAAATTTGCTCTGAGATGGTCTCCTCCGCAGTCGGCGCAAGGCGGGAAACACGGTTTGAATTTTGGCACCGGCTTGGTGCATGCGGTAGCTGTCATCTTCGCTCTCTGAGCCTTCAGTCTCTGTAGCCTCACGATGCATGCCTGCGTTCTTCCATGCGCTTTTAGGACTGTTTTGGTGCTGCAGGGTTTCCGTCAATTTAACGACAGATTCAGTGGCCCTGGCTTCATCTAAGGCAATTTGAAGCATCAGGTTAGATTTGGCTAATAGCCTTCTCTGCAGGCCAATGTCTCTCACACCGCATATAATGAGGTCAAGTATCAGTTCATCGAGATCTCTAAACTCACAGTATGCTGCGGCCTTTCTAAGTGCCACAACGCATTCATTGATGGATTCACCCTCTTTCTGGTTGTGGATGTTAAACTCGTGCCTTCTGACATATTTAGATGGTCTGGGAGCGTAGTGTGTCCTCAGAGTCTGTTGTAACACTGACCAAGTGACTGATTGGAATGGCGTTGGCTTGGACAAGTCTTTTGCAGTCTCAAACACTTCCTGTCTGCAGTAGCTCAGGAACATGTTCTTCTTTCGGCCTTCAGAAAGGCCCATGAGGTCATTGGCTTCAAGGAAGCAGTCGAACCTCCGCATGTAGGATTCCCAGTGCTCCGTGACTGGGTTGTACAGAGTTGGTGGTGCATGCGTGGCCATCTTGTGTCTCTGAGGGCTTTTGAATTAGCCACTCAAAGATGGCTGCTTGAAGCTGCGCTGAGCTCCAGACCGGATTTACTTGCTGGATTGTTGTGCTCTTTTTGTATGCCTAGTTGCCTTCCAATCCTACCTTCGTCGCCATTGTTAGATTGGGTAAAGGAAAGACACACTCAGGCTTAGGCAGCAACAGCTCTTTATTAACAGAAGTTAACTATGTATAATCCAGCGAAGGTTCAGTCTGACAGCAGCCCTTTTATAGGGAGTTGTCAGACCCTTTGACCAATCAGGTTGAATGTCTGTTCCCGCCAGAACAGAGGACTTTGGTGTAAACCACTGTAACTGATTCTGGTATCGCTACTGCTTGACCTGAGCCAGATCTTCAACTAATGCAGGGGTCCCTAACCCTTGCTCCATGGATTTGCACTGGTCTGCAGCATGCCATAAACTGGGCCATGCAAACAAAGGAAGCCATGTTTGCAGGATGCAGGCAGCATGTGAAACCATGCCTCCTCTGGTCCACAGAAAAACCTTTCTCCACAGAACTTTCTCCCTGATGCCCAAAAGGTTGGAGGCTGCTGACCTAATATGTCTGAAATAGGATCATTTGATCCTAGTCATCTGTACCTCAAGTAAGAATTCTCAGTTGATTTCTTCAGTGATTGATTGGTTTATTTTATAGACTGTCCACAATATTCTTATGATACACACACAGACACATGCACACAGACACATGCACACACTTCCTGCATATATGTATACATATATCTATATATACACATACATAATGCATACTTAGACTATCTATCTACAGTATATCAATACATCTAGGAGCCCTGGTGGCACAGTGGTTAAAGGTAATATTACAAACAAACTCTGTCCACAGCCTGGAGTTCGATTCTGATGGTTGACTTTCATCCTTCTGAGGTCAGTAAAATGAGAACCCAGATTGTTGTGGACAATATGGAAATAATGCTTTCATTGTAAGCCACCGAGACAATGCTGTAAAATGCTATGGAGCGGTATAAGAAGTTTAAACTTATGTATCCTGTCCCATAAATTTTGGTCTTTTCAACATCAAAGTTCAAAAGCATCAATATTCTCCTTATCCTGCTTCTTAAAGTCCATCTTTCATACCTATTACTAACAATTAAGCTTTTTCTTGACTGTAATGATAAAAATACTGAATAAATGACTGTTTCTCTCATGGTTTACTCTGGGATCCAGATCCCATACTTTACCTCTCAAAAGCAAATAGTTTTTATCCGTAGGGGAAGGAGGGGAGTTAAAACTATGTAACCTAGAGTATGTAGCCACAAACACATTAGCCCACCTTGAATGCCATTGAACCTTACCTAACTTTTAACAGAATATTCCTGTGTGCATGGGCAATAAATCTGCTTAATTGGAATTTCACAAATGGTCTTGGTTTTTCACACCTGATATCCTCTTAACATTGTAACTATCACTGTCATCTCTATCATTTCTTTATATGTTTGAAAATAATTATACTTCATGCGTCCCAGGCTTTTGCCAAGTTGTCACCTTCCTCTGCACACATCCATTGTATTAATGGTAGGAAGATCCCATCCAGACCTATAGGAAATATCTAATCAAGAGCATAGAAATGCAGGTAATGTAAACCTGCAACCTACTTTGCAAGATAGGATATGTGTAGGCGAGAAGAAGAAGACCAAGGCTTCTTTTCAAAATGTAATACTGTAAGCAGGTGTGCAGGCTTTGAAGTATAAATTCTGTAGCCTTTTCATCACTAGGGACTGGCTGTCCACTGTCTGGCAGGTGTATTGTTCTATAAAATTACTTTCAAGTCAAGTAGTCCTGTCTCTGTAAGAAACTATTTGTACATTTTTCTATCAGAACTGAACACATTAACTCAATGGAGGTGGATTACTGAAATAAAGGTATAAAGAATCATGGAACATTTTTTATGCTTTGTCTGCAATCTTGTGCAATGCATGAATAATTTTGATATTTAATATGAATACATATACTCACCCATAATTTGAAATTCCAAAATTGACCTTAAAGTCGGTGTGAATTTATTTGCAGCCATTTATTAATTAATTAAAAGGTTTAACAGCTTGTGGCAAACATATTATCCCCCATTCAGCATTAAAATATTAGCTGTAGCAACTTTGTCTCTGAACAAAGTTTCAGGACAAGCATTTACCTAACCTAACGATACTGTGCCTATAACAACATGTTCACTGGCTTCCATGGGGGGGGGGGGAAACGGGACCAAACTCTACACAAAGACTTTCTCAGTACAGACAAACATGGTGGTACTTGAAAATGCCTGGCATCACAAATGAAACATCTTATGGAGACACTATATCATTGCTAAGATCCTTATTGGAATTGTAATCCATTTTGTAATTCCTAAATGGGCTGGCAAAAAACTTTTAAAAATTCTACAAGAACATATATTTTTTTTAAAAATCAAAAATTATTGACAACATTTTTGGAATGGCTAACAATTCTCCTCCTCCTCCCCCCTCCTCCTCCTCCTCCTCCCCCCTTCTCCTCCTCCCCCTCCCCCTCCCCCTCCCCCTCCTCCTCCTCCTCCTCCTCCTCCTCCTCCTCCTCCTCCTGGCTTGCTTATTGTAATATATACAAAAAGAGAGAAAAGGACAATGTTGGAGAAGATGAGTAAACCTGAGTAAATTCTTATGTCTTTTTCTGTAAAACTGGGTACTAATCTAGCAACTTGTTCCTTTCTGCTCATGCTTATGATGTTGCCACCTTTCAGGCATTGCAAAAATGTTTCTATATCCTTTCCATGTTAATGCAGGGAGGGGTGTATTTATTTATTTATGCAATTTATATGACTGCCCAATTCTCATATTACGACTCTGGGTGGCCAACATAGGATTAAAACACAAAAGAAGGTAGGCAATCATCATTTAAAAAATCACAAACATATGGAATTAAAGAACACAAGTTGAGGTAAAAAAAACCTTCAAACCATTTACCAAACAGACTCATCCAATGTTGAAGCTCAATGCCTAGAGAAACCTCCCCCCCCACAGTTTTTTATACTCTACGGAAGACCAACAAGGTCAGGGCTATCCAAATCTCAGAGGCCATGCTTTCCAAAGGGCAGTTGTCACAACAGAGAAGATACACCTCCTGGGTCTCATTAGATGATATTGTGTTATAGAGGAAATTGGGGCATGACCACACTGGGCATGGAATGGCCAGACTTAATTGAAAATAAATGTTTCTGCAAATGATTTGGTGGTGTGCTATGAAGGGCCTTATACAATAGGTATGATCACTACTATGAGTTGCACTCAAATAACTATAAGAAGGTCATGATTGTTTTCAAGGACATGTTTATGTTGAGTACATTGCAATAGTTCAGGCAAGAAGTGAATCTGAGTAACCATGACAACAGCCTTCCAATGCGGGAAAGGCTACAAATGGTGCACAAGATGGCACTGTGCAAAGGCTGTTCCACTTGCTCTTCAAGAAGGTCTGCCAGTTATGGGTTAAGAAACTCTAAAAAAAAGCTCTACATGGAAATGTATTTACAGTTTGTTAAACTAAAGTCACTGCATGTTTATTTTATTTTATTTAGTTTGTCAAACATGTACAAGATAATAGGCATAAGTATAAACATGGACATTAACAAGGGAAATGAGTACAAATAAATGGGGACAGTAGGGCAGGGACGGTAGGCACACTGGTGCACTTATGCATGCCCCCCTTTACGGACCTCTTAGGAATGGAGTGAGGTCCATGATAGTCAATTTAAGGTTGAAGCTGTGGTAGTTTGAGGATGTAACAATGGAGTCAGGTAGAGCATTCCAGGCGTTGACCACTCTGTTGCTGAAGTCGTATTTTCTAGATATGTTAGAAATAAGTATATATATATCTCCTGGAAGCACCAAGCCGGAAGCACCAGCCTGAAGATGATGAATGAGACTTCATCGAAACGTTGTGAAGATACTTCCAATTCTACGCGGGAGAAAACCCGAACAACCAAAGACGCGTATATATCTTAGGCAACAGTAAAAATAAAAATATGGTTTTCTGCCTGCATGGTCTTCTGTGATAAGCCGAAGGACAGAAAGAGGGAGTAGTGACCTTCCTCCCATATTTAGTCATACCAGGGGTTGTAACATAAATACACACACACACACACACACACACACACACACACACACACATATATATATACACATATATATATACATATATACATACATACATACATACATACATACATACATACATACATACATACATACATACATATATATATATATATATATATATATATATATATATATATATATAATATGTGTGTGTGTGTTGTATTTGTGCTGATAAATAAATAAAGGGAGACTAGTATAGATCTATTTCAAGCTATTTAGCTCTCATCAGCTAGCCATACCCTTACTGGGATTTGAACCTGGGCTATATTACATATTAGGCAGATATCTTAGCCACTAAGCCACAGGCTCTCCTCCTTATCAGCTGAGCCAGAAAAATAGGTATGTATTTATGTTACAACCCCTGGTATGCCCAAATATGGGAGGGAGCTCCCTACTCCCCCTTTCTGTCCTTTGGCTCATTACAGAAGACCATCCAGACAGAAAACCATATTTTTATTTTTAATATTGCCTTTGCTATGTTTGTGTAGTATTTGTGCTGATAAATAAATAAAGGGAGACTAGTATAGATCTATTTCAAGCTATTTAGCTCTCATCAGCTAGCCATACCCTTACTGGGATTTGAATCTGGGCTGTATTACATATTAGGCAGAAAAGACCCGAGTACAAGACCAGCATACATACATACATACATACATACATACATACATACATACATACATACATACATACATACATACATACAAAATAAGCACAAATTCTTTACTTAAAGCACATTTTTTAAACTTTACTTTGGCAATAAAAATTACTCAATTTAGACAAAAATAGCATATATTTACATCCTGAAAGTTTTTCTCCCTTCCTCCACCTTTCAACAGCAAGGAAAGGAAAAAATCAGGTCATATACAGTCTGAAAGATATGTGCTTCATTGCTGGATATGAAACCAAGAAAGAAGCAAATACTTTTTGGGAGGGAAACCTCCCATGTTAAACTATAAGATGACCAGAGAGCTGATGTTTCTCCAGGTATTGTTGAACATAACTCCTGTTAGACAATTATGAGATACATGTAGTCACAATGAAGGAACTATGGATTATCATTACATCCACAGAATCAATTTATTTCCTTTTATAAGAAATGTAAAGGCAATGTATTTATTGCTATAATCTTAATTTATAACAATATTTGATGCAATCCAAGCCTTTAATCCATAGGCTTCAAAAGCTGCATATATTTCAAGGAACAGAAACAGGACAAATCCAGATAAATTTACCTTAAAGACAAACTATTTCATTTCACTCTGAATTATTTGATCTCATTTTAATGAGCATGAATCTCTCCTCAATTTGCACACTTTTGCAAAAAGCGAGATCACTTGTTTGCAACCATCCTAAGGGAAAATACAGTTTTGATATTTCAGGAACATAAACATTTCAGCTCACGACCTCTTTCCAAATGTGTTGGCATATTAGATGACCTGTTGCTTTCCCATTGCACTTCACAGTTGTCAAAGTATTTGTACACTGTGATTGTATTCATATCACAAGTTTAACAAGGGCAGTTACAAATTTAGCAGTTTCATTTGCAAAACACTTTTAATTTTGTTCAGCTGTGTCTAATTTAGTATATTGTATGAACATAGACAATTGAATTAAAGAGTCAATCTGTTTGTAAATTTAGAAAAAAATAATTTCTGTAAATTTTCATTCAGTTTTGGTATAACAGGCAGCCCGGCTAATTTGTGTAATCTTTGGAGTTTGCATCAAGTTAGGTCATTTGCATGGTTGCATAATTGATATATTTATGTCACTTTGTCACATTTAATTCATTTGCACATCAAGTGATATAATTTTATGTAAATCAATATAAAATATAAAAATACATATGTAATTAGAAAAATGAGTAAATTAATGGAATTTGCATAAATTTGGATTTAAGAGTTATTCAGATTTAATGGACATCCCTTTCCTACATATGTTCCTAAACTGAGGTTTACTGTAAATCAGCAGTTAGATTAAATGTACAGTATACACATTCAGCCAGTATGTTATTATAAAATTACCATATTTTTCAGACTATAAAATGCTCCAGACTATAAGACACACCTAGCTTTTGGGGAGCAAAACCAGAAAAAAAATCTGCCTCTGCCTCCCAGCTATTTGCCTCCTTGTAGCAAACAGCAAACAGCGTGGTCAGCTTTAGGACAGCCTAATTGAGCACAAGCAGCTGATTGGCGATTGGATCTGCCTCCTGCAATACTGCCTATCAGCTGTTCCAGGCTGCGGGGATTGCCATCGCCCATCAACACTGTCACCACCCATCACCACTACTGCCTATTGCCACCTTTGCACTCCCCATTTTCGGCCTCTGCACATCCTGTTTTTGGCCTCTGCACACCCCATTTTTGGCTCGTTCCAGATGGTGGGGATAGGTGGCAGCAGTGGCAATCTCCACAGCCTGGAACAGCTGATAGGCGGCAGATCCAACTGCCAATTAGCTGCTTGTGCTAAATCAGGCTCTGCTGAAGCTGACCAGGCTGTTTGCTGCAAGGAGGCAAATTGCTGGGAAGCAGAAGCCAAAGGGTGGGAACGGGCAGGTGGGCAGGGCTTAGGCAACATTCATTCTATAAGAAACACAGACATTTCCACCCACTTTTTTTTGGGGGGGGGGGACTGCATCTTATACACTGGAAAATACGGTAATTAAAAATTACTCTTACTTGGGCAACAGGATCTCTTGATTTGGCTATTGTTTTCTCTATAGTTTCAGGACATGTAAGGGACATCTAGTTACCAATCCCAAATGATTGGTCGTGACTTTTTCAGGTTGCAGGCTGGAGTTTTTTCCAATTCTACTTGGAGATGCTTAGGATATGACCTTTGGAATATAACATTTTGACTATTATTTCTGCATAAATATATCCTGAAAGGTTTGCTAATGAGCTTTATTCATCCCATTATATTGCCTCAGTATAATTGAGTTTAGTTTATGTAATTCTGATGTTGTTTTCCCTTGTTGCCCACAATTCCACATGAACAAAAAGATGCTATTTTAATTTCAAGAAGGGAAAGAGAAATTTTCTGTTACAAGGCTTTGTAAATTGCTTGTCCCACTTATTAAATATGCCACCACTTTTCGTTAAGTCTATTATCTGCCTAATACTTTGCATTTCTATCTATCACTTACTTGTTTAATTTTCTTCCATAGAAGCACTCTGACCTGAAATAGATTAACAACTATCCAGTATGCAAGTATGCTATGGTCTTTACCATTTTAGAAAAGCTGAATCTATTGAATCATTTTCTAGAATATTTTTGTGGTGACGGCGTTGGAGGTGCCTCTATGTTTGTTTGTATACATATGGAAGCAAGACCTATATTCTCACTTTTTAATAAAACAGAGATTATCATGGTCTACAATGGTGGGGAAAAAATCTGATTTTCCAACTTTTAATTACAGAGATATCTTTGGATAATTACTTCTCTGCCACTGGACTGTCATACATTGCAAACTGTCCTGGAAAAAAAATTACCCAAGAAATTCCAATAACTGGACAGGATCCAATCATTTTATTTAAACTAACAAATGACCATGAGTCATTTGGTCTCTTGTTATTAAAAGTATTAAAAGTGACCAGCTGGGGAACTCGTCAACTAAACTGAACATGAATATATATATATATACACACAATACAATAGAATACAATAATACAATACAATAGTAGAGTTGGAAGGGACCTTGGAGGTCTTCTAGTCCAACCCCCTGCCTAGGCAGGAAACCCTATACCGTTTCAGACAAATAGCGATCCAACATCTTCTTAAAGACTTCCAGTGTTGAGGCATTCACAATTTCTGGAGGCAAGCTGTTCCACTGATTAATTGTTCTAACTGTCAGGAAATTTCTCCTCAGTTCTAAGTTGCTTCTCTCCTTGATTAGTTTCCACCCATTGCTTCTTGTTCTACCCTCAGGTGCCTTGGAGAATAGTTTGATTCCGTCTTCTTTGTGGCAACCCCTGAGATATTGGAACAATGCTATCATGTCTCCCCTAGTCCTTCTTTCTCTTAAGCTAAACATACCCAGTTTCTGCAACCGTTTGAACACTGATAAAGAATGGTTTACTAGAAATAGTACACAGGAATCTGCACTTCCCTTTGTCTGGAAAGAGAACACTTAGTCATGCAATGTACTTAATCTGGGAGAAGAATGCTAATCAGGTTTAGTGATGTTTAACAGTTTGTGCCCTCTAGGTAAAGGTAAAGGTTCCCCTCGCACATATGTGCTAATTGTTCCCGACTCTAGGGGGTGGTGCTCATCTCCGTTTCAAAGCTGAAGATCCAGCGTTGACCAAAGATGTTTCAGTGTTCATGTGGTTGGCATGACTAAATGCTGAAGGCACATGGAACACTGTTACCTTCCCACCAAAGGTGGTCTCTATTTTTGTACTTGCATTTTGTACGTGCTTTCAAACTGCTAGGTTGGCAGAAGCTGGGACAAGTAACGAGAGCTCACTCCATTACGCGGTGTTAGGGAATCGAACCGTTGACCTTTCTGATCGACCAGCTCAGTGTCTTAGCCACTGAGCCACCATGTCTCATTTGTGTCCACTACCCACTTGGAAAGAGAGAGTTTCAATCACACTCAACCTCCAAACTCTTAAGAATGTTAAAGTGGTAAGGAATGTTATAGTGGAGAGTTTATCATGAGCAGGAATACAAAAAAGATGGTTCAATTGTTAAGCTATTGTGATTAGATACATTGACTTTTACATTTAACAATCAAGCATAGACATAGATACTCAGGGCTCAGTGGTGACCTAGGTACAAGCATGTAGGAAACATACCAAACAATATTAAACATCTCTATTACATAAAGAATTCTGGAACTATTTAATATGCACTTGTTTTTCATGATGCTTTCATAAAGTAAAAGTGCCCCATTGAACAAACTGCATTCGCAAATAAGGATGGCATTTAAGAAGAGATGTGAGTTGTAGCTGCACAATATTGGCTTGAGAGCCAGTTTGTTGTAGTGGCTAGAAAGTAGGAGACCATGAGTTCTAGCCCTGACTTAGGCACAAAGCCAGTTGAGTTACAATAGGGCCAGTCCCTCTCTCTCGGTCATAGGAAAGAAGCAATGGCAAACCACTTCTGAACTCTTGTCAAGAAAACTGCATGGACTAATTCAGGCAATTGCCGGAAGTCAATACTGACTTAAAGGCACTAGAAAAAAAGTCAGTCTCTGGGGAAACCCTGGCTTACAACAGTCTTTTTGATCTTGAGTGTCCTCCAGATATATTGGCCTTCAGCTTCCATAGGAACTGTGTGAACTTCAGTTAAATACAGATGACATCAGATTGAACTGGCTGCTCAAACATTCTATTTCTCAGGCAAAAGAAATCATCTCTATCACAAAGCTATTGTTGAAACAAATGCTCTTTGTTATTTTGTTAGAATAACATGGTTGGCATAATCCTTCATGCAGAATCAAATTGCAGAGATATTGCTCGAAAATATGCCAAAGGCAATAAATTGTAACATTTCTAATAATAAAAAGCGTAGCAAGGCGATAGTGGTACCAGAAAAATCAATATACAGTATGTTCATTTGCAGCATTATGAGTGAGAGATAAAAGTCACATAAATCCCAAACAATTGTCAGACAAAACCCGGGCTTGTCATTTTAAAGCAAAGAAATAGGACAAGGTTGGTCAAATGGTATCAAAACTCTCTTTGGAATTTCTATGAGAAATTTTCCTCATCCCATTCGCTCGAGCCTCAGCTGCCTTTTTTAGTTTCATAAGCTCTTCATTTTATTTCATTTTAGGTCTTTCATGCAACCAGCCTTGCACAACGTATAGCTGCATTAGCAGACGGCTTGGAAAGCTACAGAACTGCAAAACACATTTCACTCTATTAAAAAAAAATATTGCTTTTCCCCCTTCTCATCCTCGCAACTTGCTTTTTTCCCCCATTCCTCTGAAATGTCATAAAAGTATATCTTGCCCATCCATAAAGTGCCTATACAAGAAATGTTTTTTTTTTTTAAAAAAAAACCACTCAGAACACTTTTGGTTTGTTTGTTATAAAGGTTATTGCTATTGAATTGTATCTGTTCCAGAATCTGTCTGCAGATTCTGCAAACACACACACACACACACAGCCCTTTTCAGATGACAAGCAACAATTAAAAAAGAAACTTGTAACATCAACACAGCACTCAAATTACAAGAGTAATTGATTCAATTCATGGCCAGCAAGCTGATGTTGACAGCAGAAATTCTTGCTATTTAAGAAAGCATTCCCAAAGCCATATTTATATTAATAGCAGCACCCAGATCCTGGGACAGCTAGCACATCTAGCTTGACTGGAAGCTATGGTTGTTATTTCTCCATCGCAAACTCTGCGTAGAACCAAAGATATCATAAAAACCTAGAGTGAAAAGGGTTGTTTTTGTCCCACATCCAACCCTCTACTCAGTGCAAGAATCTAAATTAAAACATCTCTGACAGATGGTTTTATAGCTTCTGCCTGAATATATACAGTGAAAGGGAACCTATCATTTCTCTGGGTAATTAGTTTCACTGTCAAACTGGATTTTCTCCCTCTAGCATTCAATTGGAATCTGCCTTCTACAATTTAAATCCATTTTTCTGTGTCCTGTGCTCTGGAACAAGAGAGAACAGATCTTGTTCTTATCCTTCCATGTGACATCCTTTCAAGTATTTGAAGAATGCTACCAGATCCACACCGCACATCATTGCTCAAGGTTAAACAGCCAGTTTCTAGTCCCTGATCATCTCTGCCATCTTTCTTGGAAACCGTTCAAATTTCCCAGCATCCTTCTTGGTATCCTGAAGTAGATGCAGGGTTCAAAATGGGATCTGATCAAAGGAGAACAAAGTGAAATAATCTCTCTTGATCGTTTGGAAGTTATAAGTATCTTAAAATTATATCTGGATTTTGTGGAGCCAATCATCCAACTGGCTGGAACCATTCGGTTTTCATGCACCTATTACTCCAAGGTCATTTTCAAAAGAGTTAGTGATCATCTCTTTGATAGCAGGAATGGAGAAACTTTACTCTCTGGGACTAATCCTGCCTATTTAACTAGATCCAGGATTACTAGAATCATAGCACTGGAATCGATATTAGAGGTCTTCTGGTCCAATCCCTTGGCCAAGGCAGGAGTCCTCATACCATCTTGTCCAATTTGTTTGTGTTGAAAACCTTCAGTGATGTCTTCAGGAGATTGCTCTTCTATTGCTTAGCATCACAGTAGTAGAAGTCTGGAAATTCCCCTTATTTTAGCTTTGGGTCCCTCACTGTAAAGCTTGCAACCATTGCTTCTTAAGATGTCCTGGAGAATAAATCCATTTATTTATTATATAAATAAACCCCAATTCAACAGAATAACTCCAGACAGCTTACAACTCTCTTCTCTGTCATTGCATTTCAGGTTGTTCAGCCAACTGTGAATCCATTTAAACATGAAACTACCTGTCCCACATTATTCCAGTATACCAAGAAAGAGATTGTGGTTTACCTTATCAAATGCCTTAAAAGTCTAAGCACAGTATATCCACAGCATACCCCTGGGTGCTCTGAAAGAAGAATCTAACATCCCTCCACAATCAAAAAAATATTTTTCTGGATTTTAGCTTCTTTTCTAACTTTGTCCCTTCTTTTTACTATTTTTCCCTCTGTATTGCCTGTAGTTTTATTTCTACTCTGCCAGGAGTAATATCCAAGCATGCTGCAAGTGAAAACAGTGGTTAGGCAATGTTTGTGTAGCTACAATTACTTTCAGAACAGTCTCTTTCTTGTGCTTTGATTTTGAAAGCTTGAGAGATATTGGACAGAGGGATAGGATTGGTTAGCCACATGGCAGGATGAAACAAGGTGCTTCATATGGAACTGGGGAGAAATGGAGTCTAATAGGGCCAGACGAGGGGACCTGTCTTGGCAGCCGCATTTTGGAGCTGACACTCATTTGGGGATTCATAAAGAAAAGATGCCAACTACCGCAGCAGCCACTGAATCAAGGGTGGGATTTGCCTATTCCATACTCTTGCAAACGTGTATTTTTGCAGATTGCAAGTGAAAACAGTGGTGGGACAATGTTTATGTAGCTATAATTACTTTCAGAGGAGATGATCATAACATTTATTACATTGGAAAAGCAAAAAGGGGGGACTGTCTACTGCTCACCAGATGTGATTAGATCCTCAAGTCAGGCTTCACACTTAGTGATTACAATGACACATCCATACATCTTCTTGGTGATGGTACAGAGATGGTTTGTCATTACTTCCTTCCAGGATTTTTAAAAAATTCTGTGTCAAATCTACTCTCCTAAGATTTCTTAATGATCTGTCATTCAAGAATTAACCAGATCTGACCATATTTAGCATCCAAGATCAGCAAGATCGACTGTTTGCAGTCACATGCCTAATATAGGTAGTCCTTGACTTACAACAGTTCATTTAGTCACTGTTCAAAGTCACAACATCACTGAAAACAGTGACATAACTCTTTTTCATGCTTACAACTGTTGCAGCCATGTGATCAAAAGTCAGATGCTTGGCAACTGACTCATATTTATGACGGTTGCAGTGTCCTGGGATCATGTGATCCCCTTTTGCAACCTTCCTACAAGCAAAGTCAAGGGGGAAGCCAGATTCACTTAACAACCAATGATTCACTAACGACCGTGAGAAGAATAGTCACGGGGCACACTCACTTAGCACATGTTTCACTTAGCAACATACATTTTGGGCTCAATTGTGGTCATTAATTGCATTATTGGATTACAATTTCTAACAGCCAACTATCATACCCAACGCTCAGCTGTTCATAGCTACAGTACCTTAGTATCTGGAAACCGCAGCTTCCTTCCTTCTTCCTAGTCTTAAATCTTCCAGTTTTGCATGCATTTTTTTCTTAATAGATTTACATTAGGCAATTCAGGTTATTCTTTTAAAAAAGACCAAAAGTGGCTGAAATGAGGAACATTCAGCTCCCACTGTAGTATTCTGTTTCCCTGTCAAAGAACTCCAATCTTTAAGCCTTGTGTAGGTGGTGAAAGAAATAAGTCGCAGGACTGCAAGCAAGTTCTTAGGTATTGCATTCTGCCAATTTTCCCTTTAACTCTAGAATTTTTTTCTTTTTGCTTTACTGCTATTAGCAGTGCACTTAGTATATTGAAATGCCTGGCACCCTTGCTTTTAGAGATATTTGTGCATTGGCTCCCACTCAGACTTCAAATGGATTTAAGAGTTTCGAAGTTTATTTGAATTTGCTTGCACATGGCATTTAACACAAGCAGTTTCTGTATATACAAACCATTAGTCTAATGCCGATCTTGGGCCTGAAATACAATTCACTCAAAAAATAGCACTTTTGGGGAAGTTCAACAGGTAAAATGTCATTAAATTTACATATATTGTCTTTTAATTTTTTTTAGTTCCTTCTTTAGTTTAGGTAAAGGTTCTGCAGAATTTGAAAAGTTAAGAGCAAAAATCAACAAAAACAACAAAAGCCAAGAAAAATAACAGCCAGGTTCACTTAAACGTAGCTTATTATCTATTATTAAGTTTTGCTTCTTGAGCAAGACTTCTGGGATTTTTTAAAACTTCCTGAAAATGTTTGTGATCTATATTAGTACAATTTAAGTTGCCATCATGGAAAAAAGAAGGCTAAGGCCAAGAGCAGCCATGGGGAGATAGGCAAATCTGCAAAGTGGTTTGTGTGGCATTGTAACCAAAGCTCTACTCCTTTTATATTCCTATTTATTTCAAAATCATATGATAATTTGACTTGATGAAAGGAAAAGGGAAAATTTGCTTTTCCTAATATGAGGAAGCGGTGTGATGTAGTGGCTCAGTGATTAGGCCTCACAACAGGATGAACTCCTGTCCTCACCCCAGCTCCTGCCAACCTAGCAGTTTGAAAACATGCAAATGTGAATAGATAAATAGGTACCACTTTGGTGGGAAGGTAACAGTATTCCATGGTGGTGCAGTGGTGAGAATGCAGTACTGCAGGCTACTTCTGCTGACTGCAGTTCAATTCTCACTGGCTCAAGGTTGACTCAGCCTTTCATCCTTCTGAGGTGGGTAAAATGAGGACCCAGATTGTTGGGAGCAATATGCTGACTCTGAAAAACTGCTTAGGGAGGGCTGTAAAAGCACTATGAAGCAGTATATAAGTCTATTGCTGTTGCTATTCCATGATGTCATGATGGCCACATCACCATAGAAATATCTTCGGGCAGCATTAGCTCAATGGCCTTGACATGGAGATGACCACTGCCCCTTATAGTTGGCAACAACTAGTGGAGTAAAATCCATATTAGGAAAGGACTCCTTCTTTCCTAATATGAATTAGAATTGAATGCAAGTGGCTTTTCAGAATTCCCTCTGGAAGTCTGGAAGAATTGACACATTTCCATGGAACAGTTCCCATAGTTTCTAATAGAGAGTAAGACTCTCTATTAGCAGCCTGATAGCATCACTACTAAAATCTCCCACAGAGAGGAATTCCCTTGACGATAAAAAAACAAGACTTCTACATTTACTAAAACTTCACCCATGCTTTTGTTACCTTACAATAATGTGCAAGAATATCATGTTCTATTCATGAGAACATGGCATTCTTATTTTTTTCTCTTCCTCTGAATGAATTCCATGTCTTTGAATTGAATGAGGAAAAAACATAGGAGACCTGGTTGTTTCATTACATTGGCATGCAGTTAAACAAACACTGCTTCTGTCAGTCTTTGGAATAATCAAATCCAATGTTTCTGTGAGACTAAACTGACTAGTACATCAATATTTTCGTACATCGTACATCACTTCGTACATCACTACCCTAAGGGGACCTAACATCTTTTAAACAAATAAGGAAATAAATAAAGAGTATGCAGACACATAAGAACAGATTTGCAATACTTTTCTAAAGAAACAAACAAACTGGGCTCCTCACATAGAATGTGTTGTACAGTTTTGGTCTCCAGGTATTTCAGGACTTTAAATTAGTCAATACATCTGTCTGTTTCTTGGTTTGTGTCTCTGTATATTGCTTGATCTGTTCTAAATAAAACCTTGTACCTTGCACAAATAACAACTTTCATCCAACTGAATAGCATCATCAGCTTCATGACATGATGTCACTGAGGAATAATGACACGTGGTAGCTATTATTTTGTGCATGTATTTATTTCAAATACCATTCTTTCTTAGCGATTGGACAGCTGGTATGTTCTTCCATATGAAAACTGGAGGGCCATCAATGTGCAAATGTGCCTGTAACCATGGACATTTTTACAGGTGTGAAAAAACAGGCTGCCATTTACTTCAATCTACAAACAAACCCTTAGCTGTCTTTGTATTTTTGTAAAATAAATGGAAAATTCTGGCACCACTCCTATGTGGTAGTCTTAGAATCCTTTAGCTGGAAGGGGCAAATCATGAATTTTATTTTGTTGCTTTTGATATTCTTGGAGATTCTGGAAGTGATCTCCTGATCAATGGATTGGCGAATACATAGCTATGGCTCCTTGTAATCAACTTTTAAGTCATTCCTCCTGAACTTGTGTGTTAAATAGTAACATGTTATAAAAGATCCCAGATACTGCAGATATACCACCCCCCAATGTGAATAATAAAACTTTATGACACTCTTTTTCACTTATAGAAATAGGATTGTAATAGCCTAGAGGAAGAAAAGAAGAAATAACCAATTAAATGATACAGTCCTGAAAAAAATAAGGCTTGCTGGGGTAGATGAAAAGATGTTGGAATCAATACAGTAAGAAGAAATCATTCAAGGAGACATTCTGAATAATAGATAATTGGAAGAAGAGTAGACAAGGGCAGGTTTAGGACAAATCCAGGATAAATATAGAATTTAAGTGAACAATATAAAACATGGGATATAGTGATTTTACTAAAATATGCTCTAATTTGTTAACCTGACCATAGTGAGGTCAGGACTTCTTGCAACCAACATAACACAACCATGTGAGCCGTTTTCAAGTGGCCAGTCATGTATCTGAATTTCTGTCAGTAAAATGTCATTTATTTGAAGTCATCTTCTACTTCAAGAATGGCAATCTGTATCGCCACTTTAAGCCTGGTTTAAAGATTTTTAAATACATGAGACTAGAAGCTTGAAAGATATCCATTCCGGAATAATTATAATCTTCCTTCCATCTCCCCGACAGCAGATGTTGGAGGAAAGAATGGTATACATCACAAAGTTTGTCTTATATTCATGAAGATTGCATGTTTCCTAAATTGGATAGGGATATTATATTGCAGTCTGTTTCTAAAATGAACCAACAGGTTCCATTCTTTTATTTTTGTTTGTTGATTTATGTGCAGTCTGTCTCACTAACCAAAGGGACTCTGCAAAGCTTACAATGGCATAAAAAAATAAAATCATTACAATTAATAATTAAATAAACACTAAAAACCAAGATAAAGGATGACATGTGGGTGGACTTTTATCTCTTGCTTAACAACCACGTCCAGACTAGCATGCTCCCATCAGAACCCCAAACTAACTGACATAAGCAGGTTTAAAGGAAGGTGGAAAGGGCAGAGATGGATCACATATCAGGGATAGACACATTTCCTTGGGTTGGGGTTACAATATGTTGTAAATCGTTGGATTTTGATCATAAGATTCAGGCTGTTTCCTGAAATGAGAAAATGTATGGGTAGAAATAAGAGAAGATTGCTAAAAAGTTCAGGATCATACTGGGGAATGCTGAATAAGGCAGTTCTTGGGGACAAGTAAGAGAAAGAATTGAAGACCATAAAGTACAAAGATTGGCAAACAGAAGTAGAACAAAAGAAGGTAACTTTAGTATAAATAGTAATGATGTCCTTTGGTGCAATCCCAAAACATTTGGAGCATCATCATCATCAAACAATAATAAATTCCTATTCCAGGTTAGGATTCAATAGTCTCAAAAGTGCTAAATCTAGTCTAAACATCTGGCTGACTGCAATCAAACATAAGTATACCTGCTTGGAAGAAATGGAGAAGTGAAACAAACTTCAAAGGAGAAAAGTATGAAATGGCTGATTATATAACAACCAAGAATCAGCATTACTGCAAGTTAAAAATTGGAATTTACTGAAGGTACAGGCAAGAATACACGAATATTGAAATAATTAATAAAAACAAGAACAGAATGCTGACATGGAAATCCATGACATGGTCAGTTTCTACAAAAATCAGTGGGAAAGTGGATTAAACTAAAACCTGGCAATGGTTTGCAACTGGAACATTAAAAAAAGAAACTGAAGGCTTGATTTTGCCTGTGTAAGAGCAAGCTATTCAAACTAATGCAATCAGGGCCAGAACTGATAAATCATCAAATGATTCAAAGTGCAGATCATGAAAAGAAGATGAAGAGACAGTAGATCATATATTCAGCTAATGCAAGAACATAGCACAGACTGAGCATAAACAACAACATAACACAATCACCAACATGATTCACTGGAACATCTGTAAAAATGATCATGTACCAGTAATGAAAAAACCATATAGCTGAAAAAAAGTAGTTAAAATGATGAAAATATTATGGGAATTCCAAATATAAACTGATAAAACCTCATAACAAGCTAGATTTCATTGTGGCTGAAAAGAAGAAATTGTGGATAACCGATGTAGCAAAACCAATAGATAGCAGAAGACAAAGAATCTGAGAACATCAGAAAGTATCAAGATCAGAAAACTGAACGATTATGACATAAACTAGCCATGATGACATTCTAGATGCTTGAAGACTTAACACCAGCTAAAAAACTGGCAACTATGACTTCACATTATTGTGAACAAATAATAATTTAACTTAATTTTGTGTGCACGCATTCTTTTACCAGGGTTTGATGAATAGTGTATGTACACATACCTTAGAGCCAGTTTAGATACTAAAGAAGTACAGCTATAGACTAATTCACATGTAAAAAACATGCAGAGTAAAGAAATATTTACTGTCCTCAGCATAAGAGCAATTTGGGATCCAACATATCATTGTTACAGTTGAAAAGATTTTGTAAGCTATTTCAAAGACAGCAATAAACTAAAAATGAAAATGCAGTAAGCCAATATTTAAAAGTTGCCTAGCATGTAACCAAACCATTCTAGAAGGATGTAATTTTCAGGCTCATGTCAGTCTTTCCAATACTGATTGGATCTCAATCTAAAGATTTTTTTTCTTGAGTTCATAATATAAATACCACCAAGACAGAACTTTAAATGTTAATGTTGTCTTCTCGTGCATGAAATTCATCACATCTCTCTCTCCCTCCCCCCCTCTCTCCCTCCCTCTCTTTCCCTCCTCACTTTCTTTCTGGAGGCTGATGCACAATCGCTGGTGTCTGTTTCTCAATAGAGATACTCGGCTTCAGATAAGCAATGTTAATCAAAATTTCATATAATAGAGTAAGTAAACCATTCTTAAAATAATAGGTCATTGTAAAAAGAGAGAGTGAGAGAGTGAGCAATCTGTCAGAATTAGTGACTTATTTGAGTCTGAATATTATGCATAAGGGAAAAAAGCCCAGAAATATCTTTTTTCTTGGGCTGCCTAGTTTAAAAATAACTCTTGTGCTTTTTTTTCTTTAAAAAAAATCATGATAGACACATGTTTGCTGATGCTGAGGAATATTTTTAGAAATCGTGAATTATAATCATAGGATGGATCTCCTTCTTTGACTATACATAGGAGCAGGGATGTGCGGTCAGGGGAGGCAGGGGAGGCAGAGCCTCACTGCTCTCATCATGGAAATTAAAAAAAAAAGGAAAAAGGAAAAGGTGCTGAGGAGCCTTCTGCACATGTGGTCGGGAATGGGAGCGCTCCGTGGTCCCCTTCATGTTGACAGGAGTCAGGAAGGAGGGGAATGGGACCACGTGTGCAGGAGGCTCCTCTAGCCTCAGCCTCCCTCCTGCACACTTCCCATTCCCCGCCTTCCTAAGTCAACATGAAGGGGATCGCGGAGCGTGAGCAGGAGGGAGGCTGAGGAATTCCCCTCCTTCCTGACTCCTGAGTCAACATGAAGGGGACCGTGGAGCATGAGCCGCGGAACCGCGACTCACGCTCCGCGGTCCCCTTCATGTTGACTTAGGAAGGCGGGGAATGGGACGTGCGCAGGAGGGAGGCTGACATGGTCCCATTCCCCTCCTTCCTGAGTCAACATGAAGGGGACCGCGGCTCACGCTGATGACGTCACCAGCCTCACCAGCTATAAACCTCACTGCACGTCACTGCATAGGAGAAGGGTTTCAGGTAGACATGTAGGCCTCAAAAAATGCTGAACCCTCTCTCCCCATTTCCCCCACCAGAGAGAGAGAGAGAGAGAGAGAGAGAGAGAGAGAGAGAGAGAGAGAGAGAGAGAGAGAGAGAGAGAGAGAGAGAGAGAGAGAGAGAGAGAGAGAGAGATTAGGGTTTTGCATAATTTTAAATGTGTGCTTTTCTAAAAAAAAGCCAGGAGTGCTGCAACCTCCTGATGCCACTTTGTGAAGCAATCTTCTCCCTTGGTTGTAACGGGTCTTTCTGCAGCTCATTTCAAGTGCTATGCTTTATGCTCATGGAAAATGATCCTGGCACATTTGCAGCCCTGATAGCCAACCTCTATTTTGCAATGGGCATAATGCTGCTAACTGGCAGCTTCCTTATTTGCTGGGTATTTTGGAAAGCAACTGGTAGATTCTCCCTGCCCTGGATTCCTCCTTCCCCATCATCAGCTGGTAAGAAAATGTTTACTGATCGCTCTCCTTAACTGCTCTCAACTCTCCTTAATTGAGCTGGGTCTAGGGAAGAGATGAGTTTTCACAGATGGCTTGATGTCAGTCCCACCAGATGGCACAAACCAGGAAGTGTAAGCTGTCCAGAGTCATTGTCATGGGCAGCTATAGAAATGGATTGAAGAAATAAATAAATGATAAAGAAAATCAATTCCACAGGAATGTTAAAAAGGCAGGTTCTGATACAGAATTTTGCAAGTCTGATTGTTCAGTCTGATTGTTCTGTCCCTCCTCTTTCTTATAGATCAGTTAATTAGGAAGCCATCTGTCTGAGCTCCATCTGACTATTATCTGACTCATCTGGACTTAAACAATGCTTCAGCCCCTTTTGTCTAGACAGCAGCTCCTGCATAGCTCTGTCACAGTCGTCTTCCTTACTCTGTGCATTAGATGAGTGGCTGCACTACATGGTTTAGGCATTTGTCAAAATGTGTTCCAAGTTCACCTGGTAAAAGCTGACATCTGATAAGGAGGGTCCATAATGAAATGCCAGGAGTTCTCTTACTGAATCAGGCAACCATCACCCCGTGCCTGGATCTGTCAAGAACTGCTCCTTTAAAACATGAATTCAGTATTTTTTCAGAGTCCTGCTGAGAAGTGCAAAGCCCTAAAGGAAGAGCCATGGATGTGGTGAGATGTCTACCCCAGTACACCCTGAAATTTTCCATGCAACATGAGCTGCTACAAATGACAGGTATGCAGGGAGTTGTATTCTACAGCAGAGGTGCAACCTGTCCACATGCCTATAATAATTGACAGGTGTGGGGAATGTTGTGCTGTGCAACCTCCTCTCCCAGCCTGCCAGTTATTCAACCAGGCTATTTTTAAACACAGATTTAGCACTCTTCTGAAAAAGAAGTAAAGCCATGTTGAAAAGTGAGACTCATTGCATGGTGTCTGTCACTTAGTGCCTATAACCTGTTAGTCAGACTGATTTGTTACTCATAGACAGCTCTTTGAAGCTGGGGAATCAATTTGCACAATTAGAAAGATAC
The DNA here is from genome assembly GCF_964273705.1 of Natrix helvetica. Lineage (NCBI taxonomy): Eukaryota > Metazoa > Chordata > Lepidosauria > Squamata > Natricidae > Natrix > Natrix helvetica. The sequence goes on from NC_138548.1 coordinate 33,390,976, forward strand.
ATGGGAGAGGCTAATTTGAAATATCTGGACTTAAAAAAATATTTTATTTAGTTTGTCAAACTTGCATGAGATAACAGGTATAAGTATGAGCATGGACATGAATGAAAGAAATAAGTACAAATAAATGGAGACAGTAGGACAGGGACAGTAGGCACACTGGTGCGCTTATGCACACCCCCTTACAGACCTCTTAGGAATGGGGTGAGGTCCACAGTAGACAGTTTAAGGTTGAAGCTGTGGGGGTTTGAAGAAGTAACAACACAGTCAGGTAAAGCAATCTAGGCATTGACCACTCTATTGCTGAAGTCATATTTTCTGCAATCTAGTTTGGAGCGGTTTACCTTGACTTTGTATCTATTATTTGGCCATGTATTATTGCGGTTGAAGCTGAAGTAGTCAATGACAGGTAGGACAGTGTAGTAGACAATTTTGTGTACTAAGCTTAGGTCAGACCATAGGTGGTGTAGTTCAAAGTTGTCCAAGCCCAAAATTTCAATCCTGGTGGCATAAGATATTCTATTGTGAGCAGAGGAGTGGAATACTCTTCTCATAGTTGGAGAGATATTGTCTAAGGCAGAGGGATAAATTCACACCAACCTAAAGTAGTCAACAGAGTGGACCCAACCCTAAGTGGACCCAATCTAAAGATTATCTGACTGTGGCCCTAATAGAATGGTCAAGTACTACATGTTAGATTGTACTCAAGGCAAAACAAATGTCTTAGGATAAGATGGAAAATGTAAACAGTTGTCTTAGGGGGTGCATCAGATTAAGACTAGGAAACAGATGAAGGCAAAGGTCAAGAGGACAAAGGAGAAAAATGTGGTTGCTAGAGCATGTTTGTAGTGTTGTTGGTTGCCAAGCATCTCACAGAAAGGGTGAACAGAGGCAAGTGGTTGCCTTACTTCACTCTGCCTTGTAATCCTCCAGCCCTCCTCCAGTACTTGCAAAAGCTGGAGGAGGCTTTTGTTCAGCTTCTTCTTCCTTTCACAAGTGTTATCTGATGCGAAGAGGAGACTGCAAGGCAATGCTTTTAATTCTTGTAAAGTGTAGAAGTGTGGATCCTATGAAGAAGCCCCTTCTGAATTTGCAAATGATAAATGAGACTTGGAGCAGAGGGAAAAGACAAGGGGACTGCAAGAGACTGTTTGCTGCTTTGCTAAGACACATGGTATCACCTCTTTGCCTTGAAATTTTAATTATTTCTTTATTTCACAGGTTTTGGAACTTGTCCCAATCTGCAGCCCATGCAACAGAGCCAAAATATAGTCTAAAAACAAAAAGACATACAATTAGCAATTAGCAAACATCCAATTCTAGTTAAAACAGTGGGATTTTAATAGCTTTATGAAATGTCAAGAGAGAAAGAGAAAGGGCTGCTGAAACATCCTAAGACAGGCAGTTCCAAAGAAAAATAGAGGCAACAGAAAAGATTTATCATTGGTCCATGTTCCCTCAAATTTATGTAGACTATGAACTATAGCAGGTCTTTTTACAGTGTTCTTACTAGATGGGCACATTCAATCTTGGTAAGGCAATACTTGAGTAATCTGTTGCTATACCACAGAGGTAATGGTGAAATTCATTTTTTTTACTACCAGTTCTGGAGGCGTGGTTTGGTGGGCATGGCAGGGGAAGGATACTGCAAAATCCCCATTCCCACCCCACTCTTGGGGAAAGGATATTGTAAAATCTCCATTCCCACCCTCTGGGGCCAGCCAGAGATGGTATTTGCCAGTTCTCCAAACTACTCAAAATTTCCGCTACCAGTTCTCTAGAACCTGCTAAATTTCACCCCTGCACAGAGGTGTCAGCGTTCCAAATATCATGCAGAATTAAATCATTGTCCAAGGCAAAGTGATCCTTAAAACTCCAATTTAATAAGACAGACATTTTGGCATTATGCTTTGAAATTTCAACTCTAACATACATCCTGTGAGTTCACCCAGTTAAAAGTTCATCATCTATCCCCACACCCCATAATTTATCACATGGTCCAATCTTCATCTTCCACGCTGGCATGTACACCCCTCTTCTTCCGGCCAGGTGTCGAGGTGCGGAGACAAAAGACGACCTTGAGCTTCTAAGAAAATCCATAACAATACATTCCACAATCCTACTCCTTTCTATTCCCCCCTCCCAACTACTACACTATTGAAACAGCATAGAAAATTATAAGAAAGTGTGGCAGGCCAAAGATCCTAAAGAGAACATAACTACAGGCCTGACAGGCGGCCTCTCCTCAAAAGAAAAACGTTTCCTGAAAAGAGAATAACATAAAAGTTAACTTATTAAAATTTAACCACCTCTTCCTCCCCCAGGGGGACCCTTTGGCTTATCAGGGAACTTCTCGTGGAATTGTTTCACTAATTTATCTGCTTTCAGATCCCAACTTTTCACCCACGTAGCTTCTGACACAGGTCTTTGTAGTTCATTGACAGGGTTTTTCCTTTGGGTCCAGCAGCCTATTGATAACTGTTGTCTGTCTTTGCGTCAGTTTTGTTTTCTGGAAACTACATGACAAATCCATGCATGGTAACTTTTTCAGGCATGGGTTGCCATGGCCTCCTTCCTAGGACTTAGAGAGACTGGCTGGCCCAATGTCACCCAGCTAGCTCTGTGCCACAGGCAGGACTAGAACTCACAGTGTCTCAATTTTTAACCTAGTGCCTTTAACCACTATACCATACTAATTCTCATTGATAACCAATAGAGCTGTTTTAGTTGGATGTTACTCTGCTCTTATTCTATTGATTGTCTCATCAACAGGATCACCACCTATTTTGAACCAGCTACACCTACCTAATCATCTCCAAATTCTGGTCCACTTGGAGTGATTTCAGCAATCCAATCAAGAGGCTATCCAAGTCTGTGTTATTCTCACTTGGTCCATAAGTGGCATAATAGCTAGGGAAGATGAGAAATTATATCTTAAAAATTGGAATTATGAGGAATAGCATGAACTGCTTTGTAGCAGAAACTTTGGTGCCAACGAAAATTGCTAGATATATTTTATGACAGATCAGTGGTGGATGGAGTCTGCTCTTTTCCCACTCTGTAGCATAAACATGACAAAAAGGTTTTTCATCCTTCTGTATTCCAGTACAGGATAACCTAAATATCTATTGTCACCTAACCTATGCTTTTTGACTGTAGTTAGAAAAGTGTGAAATTTGCATTATTATCAAACCATGAGGTGATGAAACAAGCCATATTTCATAACTATCAATGCAGGAGAACTGAGTTGTATTACTTTAAGTTGGGTTTATTACAATATGCATGACTTTTTATTTACTAGTGCAAGATTTATGGAGAATAAGCCATTATGATGGCACGAAGATTGAAGCAATAAAAGATCATAGCGGAGTGCGGGTGCCATGATGCAGTGGTGGGTTATGACCGGTACACCCTGGTACGGGCATACCGGTGCCTGCCGGGAGCACCGGGTACCGTTCCAGTAAGGTGCTTCAGAGGAGCCCCCTGCCCCCCTGAGCTACTTACTGGTAATTGAACTCTTTGGCGCTTCTGTGCACGCGCTTGGAGCGTACGACACCTGCGCGATGCTCCGCTGAGCAGCTGGAACGTCACGGAACATCACAGGAGGTAAGGACGCATTTGCATGCTGTGTGCATGTGCGCGTGTGCTGCACACATTCATGTGGTGGATGGCGAGCCCCGTTGCACCGTACCAGTTGCAATGGGATCCAGAACCCACCACTGCCATGATGTTACTCCATCTTTGGACTGCAACATCCACTTCTCAGGCCTGCTTGAAGCATTCTGTCCTAGAATACATTGACTGATCTCTCCAATAATGCTGCCTAGTATGTTAACACATATCTATCTATTTAAGGTATGTATGTATCTGTCAGATGCGGTTGTGTCAGAGATGTGTTTTCTGATTTGGGTTATATATTAAAAAGATGAGATAAAAAATCTAATCATCTTCATTATCACCATCAATTCTACATAATAACAAAAAAAGAAAACCAAGTTAAAGAAGGGGAAAGACCTAAGTAAAATTATTTTATTGTTTTAGAAATACTTGCTCAACAGGAGAAAGAGTTGATGTTTTGCAAGGCATGTAGATTGAAGGAAATATCACCTTCCTAACATTAACAGATTAGGTGTTCTCCAAAACACCTGAGGGCAGGGTATGAAGCAATGGATAGAAACTAATCAAGAAGAGAAGTAACTTAGAACTAAGGAGAAATTTCCTGACAACAATTAATAAATGGAACAACTTGCCTCCAGAAGTTGTGAATATTCCAAGACTGGAAGTTTTAAAGAAGAGATTGGGCAACCATTTGTCTGAAATGGTATAGGGTTTCCTAGCACAGCAGTGGGTTGGGCTAGACCAGGTCACTTCCAACCCTGTTATTCTATTCTATTCTATTCTATTCTGTTCTGTTCTGTTCTGTTCTGTTCTGTTCTGTTCTATTCTATTCTATTCTATTCTATTCTATTCTATTCTATTCTATTCTATTCTATTCTATTCTATTCTATTCTATTCTATTCTATTCTATTCTATTCTATTCTATTCTATTTTTTGTTTCAAAAGCTGACATGTTTTCTCTCCCCATACTTTTCCTTAGACCATGATTCATCTTGAGTGATAGAAAAACAGAGCAGTTCATTTATTTTCTTCTTCCCATGCTCTTCAGAAATATCTGCCAAAGATACCATTACTAAAAAACACAGCAATGATACCTATGTTGGGTATCATTTAACCAAAATAATTATCCATTTACCTTTTTTATTTTAATGTCCTATTTTTATCTCAAGGAGAGATCTCATTTTTTCACTCTTCATAATTTCTCCATTAGGAAAAGTGCCATTCATTCTGAAATTAATGAGTCCTTACTTGCATCAGTGTCAGAAAATCACTAAAAAAGTAACGGCACATATTTTTTTCCCATTTCCCTCAAAGAATATGGAACTCTAATATTAAACCTACCAAAGGGACAGAAATATTATATAGTGTAAGCACAGAACAAAAAGAACAAACAAAATTAAGTAATGAAAAAATGCTACAAAGTGTTGATGCAAACACTGATGCTGGGACCTACTATAAATAGAGAAATATATCAATTCACTGTGAAAAGAAGAGTGCTTGAAAAAGAAGTGCAATATTTGAAAATAGAGAACTAAATACCAAACAAAAATATGGCCACCTGAAAAAACAGGTACAGCTGCATGGCCTTGAGGGCTCTTTCCCAAACATGTGCCTTCCAAAAGCTTTGCTCTACAAATTCAGTATTTACACCGAACTGCAAATACAGTGATTGCATTATCTGAATAATTCATTACAGTCAAACAGTTTCCTGGGGGCTTCCAGCAATTTATATCACTGGACTGCCTTTCCCTAGCAGTCTATTTTATAAAAGAAAGAGAAGTGGACTTAACAAATGAAAAACAGAGGATTGGAACAACAAAGAAGTAAACCACTAGTGGGATTCAATTTCTTTTACTACCAGTTCTGTGGGAGTGGCATGGCTTGGTGGGAATGGCTTGGTGGGTGTGGCAGGGGAAGGTTACTGCAAAATCTCCATTCCTTCCCAATCAGCTGGGACTCGGGAGGCAGAGAATAGATGGGGGTGAAGCCAGTCAAAGGTGGTATTTACTGGTTCTCTGAACTACTCTACATTTCTACTACCGGTTCTCCAGAACTGGTCAGGACCTGCTGAATAACACCTCTGAAGCAGACATCATAAATAAGACGTCCCCAACCTTTTTGGTTCCATGGATTGGCAGTAGCAGTTTAAGCAGTTTTGGTAGTGGTGTGTTGTCATCTACGATCTAATTTTGGAGGGGGAGCCGGACCTCGCGGGAATAACGGAGACCTGGTTGGGCCACGAGGGAGGTTTACCCCTCGTGGAAATGTGCCCACCAGGCTACCTAGCATTTCACCAGCCCCGGGCCCAGGGAAGGGGTGGTGGGGTAGCAGCGATTATTCGGGAGGATTTAGAGCCAAGGGAGTCCACTGTGCCACAGACGTCCGGGTGTGAATCCCTTGTTGTGAAATGGGGCCCTGGGAGACAGTTGGGCCTGCTGATAGTATACCTGGCTCCTCGCTATACATCAGCGGCCCTGCCTGAACTCCTCGAGCTGATCGCATCGGTGGCGGTTGAGACCCCCAAACTCTTAGTGATGGGGGATTTTAACCTGCCATCGGTGGGAGAAGCATCTGAGGGGGTTCGGGAGTTCATGGCTTCCATGACAGCCATGGACCTGACTCAATTGATTCAGGGCCCGACACACGAGGGAGGACACACCCTGGACCTTGTTTTTGTCTCTGGCCAGTGGTTGAGTGATCTGGGAGGAGGGGACGTAATCATCACTCCCCTGTCATGGTCAGATCACTCACTCCTCAGACTCGACTTCCCTGGTGCTACCCCCCGCTGTGGGGAGGCGGAACCTGAAAACACTAGATGGTTCCGCTCCAGGCGCCTGATGGAACCAGATAGGTTCCAGACGGAGCTTGGGCCACCTCCTGCAACCCTGACCCGCCCCCGGGTAGAGGACCTGGTGGTCGCGTGGAATAATGCGACTACCGGGGCCTTGAATCGGGTGGCGCCTTTGCGGCCTCTCTGGCAGCAACGATCCACCCTGGCCCCTTGGTTTACTGAGGAGCTAAGGGCTTCCGGTGGTAACGTGGAGGCGAGTGGGGGGAAGAAAGCAGGGCTCTGCTCTTCGAACCCCGATATACACGCCTGGAGGATCCCCCAGGGGGATACGCTGAGCTTGTAGGGTGAAGCGGAGAAGTAGGGATACCCCAGAATGAACAAGGCGGAAGGCGATCGCCCGTTACGACTGGGGATACCCTTTTTAACCCAGTGTGTAAACGTTCGCCGCTTGCTGCACTGAATGGTGGACCGGAAGCCTCGGCAAACCACCAAATAGAAGAAGGAAGGAAGAAAATTAAATCAACTTTTGCTACATTGTTGCAACGCCCGATACAAGTGAACACAGCGGAGAGCTACAGGCTGGGAAAAGACGCACCTAAACTATAGAGGAGAACGGGCAAACAGGGAGACTCCAGAGATCTGGCGTGAAAACCCCATCAAAAAGGCCACTGAAAGAGGTGAGAGCGACACTTTAAAGATTAAAAGGAGCCCGAACAGAAACGAGGGGAAAGAAATACAATCTGGCTGAGGCTACTGTGGACTCGGGTAGCAGGAGAAAGGAGACAGAAGGAGACTTTGAAAGATCGTGCTAGACCGGGGAACAGCAGCAGACAGCCATTAATTATAGAGCAACAAAGTATCAAGGCGGAAGAGAAAGCCGACGAAATCACAACATTGTAACAACTTAGAAGAGCCGGAGTATCTGAGCAAAGTTGAAAGAAAGGACTTGAAAAGAACTTAAAAGAATTTAAAGAAGCTCTAAACTTAAAGAAACACAGAGGAAAAAGTGGTGAATGAACTGTCTATATTAACTTTATACAATTGTTATAATCTTTATAATCAAATATCTAAATTAATCAATATTTAAGACAAATAGCGTTATTTATATATATATTTATTGCTACATTGCTATAACCATAAATAAGTAAGTGTGAATTCTGGTGGCAATTACTAGCTATATATGCCACAACCATTTAAATAAGTTTAAATTTGACATTATCAAGAAACAATCTAAGCATTTAAGTACTTAAATATAGCACTGTAAATGTTAAAATGAACAAATATTGAGACTCTCCCCAGTCCTCCCTCCCTGCCTATATAACCCCTTCTCCCAACACCTCTAGATATTATTGTATAATTATTATTATTATTATACTGTATTACTTAAAATTTATATAGTATACTAAGATTAATGCGGATATACTAAGACAAAAAAAAAAAAGAAGGTGGGGGGAAAGATTGAATGCCAGTTTGGGACAATATATACAAGATACTTTCAGAACAAGATAAAACTATAAGAGAAATGGCAAATATAACATCAACAGCACTTAGAAGTGGAAAAAAGATGAACATCAACCCTGCAATAAACCCAACAACAAGGGGTTCGCCGGCCCCCCCAACATCCAAAGGGCCAACAGAAGAAAGGAATGAAACAGAAAAAACAAATGTGGGGTCGAATACTGAAAATATACAGACAGTGCTGCAAACCATTCAAGAAACTATGCTAAAATTTCAAGAAATAGCAACAAAAAACCATGATGAAATGAAAAAAGATATGAATGAAATGAAAATAGATATGAATGAAATGAAAGCAGAGATGTGTGAAATGAAAAATGAAGTCAAGAAAGATATACAGAAATTAGATGATAAAATGGAAACTATACAACAAGCTCTGGGAAAGAATGAACAATTAATAAAAGAAGTAGAAAAAAGAACAGAACAGACAGAAACAAAAATAAACCAGGTTGAACAACAAATGAAAGCATCAAATAAAAAGCTAGAGGAATCACTTATTCACATGGAGATGGACCGTGCAGCTTTCTACCTCCGCTTTCAGAATGTGACAGAGGTAAAAGGTGAAGACCTAACTACGATAATGTCTGGCTTAATTGCAAAAACTTTAAACACAGACAAGCAAGAGATCATAAATGAACTCGACGACATTTATAGAGTTACCACCAATTATGCGAGGAAACATCGACTACCCAGAGAAGTGCACATCAGGTTCGCGAGGAAAAAAGTAAGAGACATACTATATAAGATAACAAGAGAAGAACCGATGATGTACGAGGGGAAGGAGATACTAATATTAAAACAAATCCCACGAAGAGTGAGGGAACAGAGAAGAGACTACCAATTTTTGGCCACGCAATTAATTAAGAGGGAGATACTATTTAGATGGTTAATACCAAAAGGGATGTTAGTAACATGGCAGGAGAAGAGAATTAAAATTGACAACCTTGAAAAAGCACAGGAATTATACGAGCAATTAATGTATCCAGAAGAGAAACAAAACACAGAAGAGGAAATAGAATATAGAAGAAGGGAAGAAAGACAACAAAAGGCAAGGGAGGGAAGACAGGGAGGACGTAGCAGGGAAGAGGAAGAACAACAGAAAGAAGAAGAAGTAAGACCAAAAACAAGAAGTCAAAAAGAAACTAGAGACAAATAAAAATAAGGACAAGCAGAGATCTAGGAAAATGGAGGAAGAAATCCAATTACTATCTGTAAATGTCAATGGTTTAAATTCACTAACAAAAAGAAAACACATCTGGGCAAAATTAATAAAACAAAAAGCAGACATAATATGTCTACAGGAAACACATATCAAACAACAAGACATAAAATACTTAGAATGTCCGAAATTGGGGAAATTATATACAGCATCGGCAGAAGAAAAAAGAAAAGGATTAGCAATTTATGTTAAAGAGAGAATAAAGGCAAGCTTAATCTATGCAGATCCAAGGGGAAGAATATTAATTTTAGAGATATGGATAAACCAAAAACCAATATTGCTGGTAGCAATTTATGCCCCAAACGAAGACCAGAAAAATTTCTATAAAAAACTACATGAAAAAATCAGAGAAATTGGAGGGGAAAACATCTGTATAATAGGAGACTATAATGCCATAGTAGATAGCAAAGTAGACTATGTAAGTGACAAAAAAACCAAAAACAAAAAAAAAGTATTACCAACAACATGTATGGAGATGATGGAAGAGCTAAATCTAATAGACATCTGGAGAAAAATGGAACCAAATAAAAAACAATTTACCTTTTACTCAAATCCACACCAATCTTGGTCACGGATCGACATGGCATGGATGAATAAGGAAATCGGGGCAGAAATATATAAAATTGAAATACTACCAAACACCTGGGCAGACCATAACCCCATTAAAATAATCTGGAAAGGGGAAAAAAAACTAGACGAAGATGGACATTAAACCTGCAAATATTAAAAGAAAAAGAATTTATCCAAAAGTGTAAGAGTGAGTTGGGACTATTTCTCAAAGAAAACACAAAAGAACAGACATCAATACAAAATCTATGGGATACCATGAAAGCCTACATACGAGGAATCATTATAGCTTATGCAGCAAAAAGAAATAAAGAAAAATGGGCACAACAGAAAGCATTAGAGAAGGAAATTGAGAACCTAGAAAAAGAACTCCAAAACAAACCACAAAGCGACAAAATTAGAAAAGATTGGATGCTAGCGAAACACAAATTAAACATACTAGTCCAGGAAGAAATAGTAAAACACTTAAAACTAACGAAACAAAATTTTTTTGAACAAGCAAATAAACCAGGAAGGTGGTTATCTTATAGATTGAGAAAAGAAAGAGAAAAAAGACTAATATATCAACTCCAAGAGGGAACGGGTGAATTACAACACACAATGGAAGGGAAAAAAAAGATTGTACATAAATATTTCGAGAAGTTATACAAGGGGGAACAAGTAGATGACAAACAAATACAAGAATATTTGAACAAAGAAGAACCCCCAGTAATACCGGAAGAGATGAAAGAAATGCTAACGAAACAAATAACAAATATTGAACTGAAACAGGCAATTCAAAAACAGAAAAATAATAAAACACCAGGTCCAGATGGATTCCCAGCAGAATGGTACAAAACGATAAACGATCTGAATGAATCAATAGAACCCCTAATGTTGGAGATGTACAACGAAACATTGACGAAAGCAAAAATACCAAACACATGGAGGGAAGCATACATTACGTTAATATATAAAGAAGGTACAGACCACAACCAAATTCAAAATTACAGGCCAATCTCGTTGCTGAATGTGGACTACAAAATATTTGCAACAATAATAGCGGAGAGACTAAAAAGATTACTAAATGATTACATACACCCAGATCAAAATGGATTTCTCCCAACAAGACAAATTAGAAATAATACCAGAATAATTGCTAATATCTTGGAGTACTATGAGGTGCATACAGAGAAACAAGTGGCACTTGTATTCCTGGATGCACAGAAGGCATTCGATAATTTAAATTGGCAATACATGAAACAACAAATTAAAAATATGAATCTAGGAAATAAATTTGAAAAATTAATAGAAACAATATACTCCACCCAAAAGGCAAGCATACTATTGAATGGGGAGAAGACAGAGTCTTTTGAAATAACGAAAGGAGTGAGACAAGGCTGCCCACTATCACCTCTGCTTTTTATTCTGACGCTAGAAAGCCTTCTGATACGAATTAGAAAAAACCAGGAAATAAGAGGAACCAAAACTAAAAAGGAAGAATACAAAATACAGGCCTTTGCGGATGACCTAGTATTTATCATAGAAGATCCATTAGAAACAGGGAACAGGTTAATGCAAGAACTAGAAAAATATGGAGATGTGGCAGGACTAAAAATTAATAGAGAAAAGACTAAAATAATAACCAAAAATTTGAAGGAAAAACAGAACAAAGAATTAGAAAAAACAATAGGACTCCAGGTAGAAAAGAAAGTCAAGTATTTAGGAATATGGCTAACTGCTCAACCATAAAAGAAAATAATTACACAAAATTAGTGCAACAAATAAAAAAAGACCTAGAATTATGGGGGAAACTACAACTATCGCTATTAGGGAAAATAGCAACTATAAAAATGAACATACTACCAAGAGTCCTATATCTATTTCAAACGATTCCCATAAAACTAGAGAAAACTTTTTTTACTGAATTGAATAAAATAATACTAAAATTCATCTGGCAAGGGAAAAAAGCTAGGATAAAACTGAAAGCATTACAGGACGATAGAAGCAGAGGTGGTATGGGACTACCTGACTGGGAACTCTACTACAATGCAGCAGCACTAATTTGGATTAAAGATTGGATAAATCTAAAAAACAAAAGAATATTAGCAATAGAAGGCCACGACCTACAAACAGGATGGCACTTTTTCTTATGGGAAGAGAGTAAAAAGAAGCAAAAATATTTCCATAGACATTACATTAGAGAAGCATTAATTCAAGTCTGGAATAAAATTAAAGCAAAACACTATATGAAAATACCGGCATGGCTTTCCACCATGGAAGCCATGATACACCCCAATACGCTAGATTTATCAAAAATGGTTAGATATAGTGAAATATTAGATAACCAGGGGAATTTGAAAACGAACCAAGAACTAAAAGAGAATAATATCAATATAGATTGGTGGCCATACCTCCAAATGCAATCAAGATATAAAAAAGATATAAAAGAATGTGGAATATATACGGAATTGCAACAAATAGACAAAATCTTAACTGGCCCAGAAAATAAATTTATAACGAAAATGTATAAATATTTGTTAGAAATAAACTTAGAAGAAGAAATAGTTAAAGGATGTATGATAGCATGGGCCAAAAATTTTGGTTATAACATAGATCTAGCGGATTGGGAAAAAATTTGGAATATAAATTATAAATTAACGAGATCAGCGACACTGAAAGATAATATATATAAAATGTTTTATCGTTGGCACCTACCACCAACAAGATTAGCAAAAATGTACCCAACACTGAAATCGATATGCTGGAAATGTAAAAAAGAAGAAGGGACCTACTACCACATGTGGTGGACATGCCCGGAATCGCAAAAATACTGGAAAAGAATCTGGAAGTGGGCACAAGAAATTACAGGGGAACAAGTAAAGTATAAACCTGAAACCTTTTTATTAGGAATAATTAAAGGGAACTATACAAAAAAAATTAAATATTTACTAACACATATATTAACTATAGCTAGAATTGCCTTCGCCCAATGCTGGAAGCAAAACAATACACCGCCAGACGAATTAGTGATAAAAAAAACTTTGGAGTGCGCAGAGATGGACAAACTAACTCAAAAATTACAGGACAAAGAAGAATCAGAATACTACGAAATTTGGAATAAGTGGTATGAATGGTTGGATAATAAGAAAAACATTTAAGCCGAAAACAATATACATAAATAAACATAGAACTGTATATAAAAATAGGTAAATATGTTAAATATCATAAAAATGTATAGATAAAATGACATAAGGATTGTAATATATGGTAAAGAGAGGAAAACATACATAGATACGACGATGTAACATTGTACAAACTGTTGATATAAAGAGTGTAATATGTGATAAAAAGACAAAAACAATAAAAAAATTATTCTAAAAAAAAAAAAAGGGTGATGAAACGCCGTAAGAGATGCCTAGAGAGTCGTTGGAGATCCTCCCGTTCCGAATTTGACCGAACACAGATACGAGCCCATTTAAGGACGTACCTTGTGGCACTGAGAGCGGCCAAACGTCAATATTGTGCCGCTCTCATTGCATCCGCAGAGAACCGCCCTGCCGCCCTGTTTCGGGTGTCCCGCTCCCTCTTGTTCCAGAGGTCGCGGGAGGCCCCTTTACAGGGTAGGGCAGAGGAGTTTGGGAAATACCTGCAGGATAAAATCGCTCAAATTCGGAAGGATTGGGTCCCTGTCAGTGGTCCTATGGAGACGTCCGTGGCGAGTCTTGAGACTTCGATCTGGGAGGAGTTTGACTTGGTTGCCATCGAGGATTTGGACAGAGTGCGTAGACGACTGTGACCCACCACATGTTTATTGGACCCGTGCCCCTCCTGGCTTGTACTGGCATCCTGGGAGGTTACACATGACTGGCTCCTGGGCCTAGTGAACGCTTCGCTGAGTGAGGGGTCTCTCCCGGCCTCTTTGAAAGAGGCGGTGGTGAGACCCTTGCTCAAGAAGCCTTCCCTGGACCCTATGGAGCTGGCCAATTATCGTCCTGTCTCCAACCTTCCCTTCTTGGCGAAGGTTATTTATTTTATTTATTTCTTAGATTTTTAGACCGCCCCTCTCCCAAAAAGGGACTCGGGGCGGTTGTAGAGAGTGTGGTGGCTTATCAGTTTCCACGGCATCTGGAGGAAGATGATTATCTAGATCCGCGCCAGTCCGGCTTCCGTCCCGGGCACAGCACGGAGACGGCCTTGGTCGCATTGGTAGATGATCTCTGGAGGGCCAGAGATAGGGGTTGTTCCTCTATCCTGGTCCTATTAGACCTCTCGGCGGCTTTTGATACCATCGACCATGGTATCCTGTTGCGCCGGCTGGAGGGGCTGGGGGTCCGGGGCACCGTTTTGCGGTGGTTCGGCTCCTACCTTTCCGGTCGGATGCAACGTGTGTTGGCAGGGGAGCAGAGGTCGACCCTAAGCCCCCTTACATGTGGGGTGCCACAGGGGTCGGTCCTCTCGCCACTCCTGTTCAACACATATATGAAGCCGTTGGGTGAGATCATCCGTGGTTTTGGGGTGGGATATCATCTGTATGCTGATGATACTCAGCTGTACATTTCCACCCCGAACCACCCCAACGAGGCCTTCGAAGTGATGTCCCGGTGTGTGGAGGCCGTACGGGTCTGGATGGATGACAACCGACTCAAACTCAACCCCTCCAAGACGGAGTGGCTGTGGGTACCGGCTCCCCGGTTCAGCCAATTAATTCCATCCTTGGCCATCGGGGGCGTTCAACTTGCCCCCGTGGAGCGGGCGCGCAATTTGGGCGTCTTCCTGGATGCCCGGCTGTCCATGGATGACCATGTGATAGCCGTGGCAAGGGGGGCGTTCCACCAGGTTCGCCTGGTGCGCCAATTGCACCCCCTACTGGACCGGGACGCCTTACGCACAGTTACTCACGCCCTGGTGACGTCCCGCTTGGACTACTGTAACGCTCTTTACATGGGGCTTCCCTTGAAATGCACCCGGAGGCTACAGCTGGTCCAGAACGCAGCCGCGCGGGTAATTATGGGGAGTACTAGGTACTCCCATGTGACACCTTTCCTGCGCGAGCTGCACTGGCTTCCTGTGGTCTATCGGGTGCGTTTCAAGGTTTTGATAACTATCTTTAAAGCGCTCCATGGCTCAGGACCTAGTTACTTGCGGGATCGTATTCTGCCCCATACATCCCTGCGACCAATTCGCTCGCACAGAGAAGGACTCCTCCAGGTACCGTCCACTAGACAGTGTCGAGTGGCGGCGCCTAGGAGTAGAGCCTTCTCTGTGGCGGGCCCAGCCCTGTGGAATGACCTCCCTCCGGATATCAGGACTACGTCTGACCTCCGTTCCTTCCGAGTTAAGCTCAAGACCCACCTATTCCAAGTAGCTGGCCTGGCTCAACCATGATCTAACTATATCGCTCCTGACGGGTTTTTATTAGTATAATTCAATTGAATTTATTTATTGGGATTTTTAAATATTGTGACTTTTTAATTGTTTTGGTCCTATAAGCGACCTCAGCCCAGGGGTTGGGTGTTCTAGCTAGGAGAATGAGGGTGGACAAACAGAGGTGAGCCAGGAGTTCAAAAGGCTAACAGTTTTAATGCTAACAGGTTGCCAAACGCAGCACTTCACAATTCGCGCATCTCAGCTAACTGGCAACAGCTGAACCCTGTTTGACAGCTCTTTATATATACCGGCTGTCAAACAGCTAACCAATCAGGAGCGAGGACAGCACCCCCTAGTCAACGGACCAGAGGGAAAACTATAGAATATAGCATTGGGGACCTCTGTTATAATTTTTTTTAAAAAATAGAAAGCCTACTTACTTGGGTATTTTAGCCCGCCTATGTCTTATTTCAGCCCACCCAATATTCTTGAAAAAATGCTACCAAGTTTTGATCTACACAGTCAATCTGCAAAGGTCAGAAGTCCAGCAGTGACACTCCAGGATTTCAAAGGGAAAATACACTTTTGCATACAAACTAGCTGTTCTTTTACAAAGTTATATCTCTTTATGTTTGGAAGAAAATGAGTCCTTTGGTCTAGTAATAAGTTACCTGTCCTCCTCTCCTCAAAAATAAGCACAATGAGAAGGGCCTTTCTGTTTACATATCCCCTTGAATGTTATAGTAATTGTCAGAATGCTATGGTATTTGTTTGGAAATATTTATACAGTAAATTACTGAGTTCCCGGACTTGGAGTATGTTGGTCAAAAAACAGATGACAGTGTTCTCAGTAAATAAATAGCATATGTTCTGAAGAAGAAGAATATGTGCAAATTAAAAAAAAACAGACATAAACAAACAAATTATTATACTTACATTACAAAGGGCAGCTTAATTGTAAAAATAAATTAATAAATACAGCATTATTATATACAGCATTAAGTCCTTGTCTTTATGCATATCATAGGGAAAAGTGGCATAAATGAAATATCTTTCAACTAAATGCAAAGATAAAATCCTTAAACTGAGGTTGATTACTAGTGACTTGTGGACACAGCTGTGCAGTTTTATTCTGGATGAGATTTTCTATTTTAAGTTTTAGCCTAAAGCAAACATTTCAGGCAGTAAAACCTGTTAGTTAAAAAAAGAGAAATTCCCAGAATCCCTGATCAAGAGAGAAAGCTCTCATGATAGAAAATTGGCTACAGTGAATTTGGAATACAGTGAATTTCTTTTTCCTTTGCCCTTAGCTTTGCATGGAACCCAATTTAAAAACCAAAGGGTGGGCCGGTGTTTCCCATCCTCCACAGCTTTAGCATGTATGGACTTCAATTCCCAGAATTCCCTAGCCAGCATGGAAGACTGCCCTTGAATACTCTAATCCCTCATTGTTTCTATACAATAGTTATCAGGCCCATCAATGGTGTTCCTATGTATTTAACAATTGGAACAGATTACTTTTCAATATTCCTCTCCTACATAGTTGTACTCTGACATCAACTGTTAAATACCTGCAGCAGAAACTCAACTCCATTCCTCCAGCCTCTTTGTCATCTTCAAATTTCAATAGAAGAAAATATTTCTGGTTCAGGGTTAAACTATGGGGCCCTTGGTGCTCTCTGAGCTTGGTGGTGGTTTTCTTTCAGACGTTTCATTACCAATTGAGGTAACATCATTAGGGCATCTCCAAGAGGTCAGATGATGCACCTGCTTATTGCAGTGTTCCAGTATCTGAGGGGCTGCCACAAAGAAGAGGGGTTGAATAGGTTGAAGACGGGACAAGAAGCAATGGATGGAAACTAATCAAGGAGAGAAGCAACCTAGAATTAAGGAGAAATTTCCTGACAGTCAAAACAATCTGTGGAACAACTTGCATCCAATGTTCTAACACTAGAAATTTTAAAGAAGGGATTGGTCAATCATTTGTCTGAAATGGTATAAGATTTCTTGCCTGAGCCAGGGGGTTGGACTAGAAGACATCCAAGGTCCCTTCCAACTCTGTTGTTTTGTTATTGCCTGAACCTAAGGTGGACTGTCCTCCTTGCTTTGCCCTTGGTATGTCACGGTATGCTTAGTTTAAAAAACAACAACAACCCAGTTCATCTGGATGCTGCCCTCTGGCTAGGTATCTCTTTCATATGTGTCTGTACTGAAAACATGCTAACAACAAATTGATGAAATGGGCATTGTGATACCACAGTGCAAGCCCCGCCTTTCACATTTGCTTGGTAATATTTACATGGCATTTCTTTAACTTTCCATCAATTCCATCTATTTGCACCCATCCAGCAGCTGAAGCCGCACAACTGGTGGATGAAATCCTCTTTCCCCTTTGCAACTCTCTATAGCCCTCTGGAGAGCTGGAGAATCCCCTGGAGCTGATCTGAGTGGCACGAGGGAATAAAGATAAGGACAGCGAAAGTACAGTAGATCCTATTGCCTAATTGGTAAAATGCTTGTGTGGTGGAGCACACTGAGTGGATGAGCAAAGGCTGCTAAACTCTGTAGCTTTGGGATTTGATATGCAATTTAAATATAATCCTTGATACTATTATTATGAGTCAGATTTCAAAGCAGAGTATTTTACTTAACCGAAGCCCTCAATTAGACTATATTTCAACTTTAATCTAATATGATTTATTGATGCATTAAGGTTGATCTTCCATGGTCCTTTTTCCATTATTCTAGAAAGCAAGCAATTTAATAGTTGAGCAACTGTTTTCACAATGGTTTTTGTGACAATACCATGATGTTAAATCAAAGCAATTAAAGGAAACGTGTAAACATTTCCTCCTGATTATGGGCATTAACACGCTTTATAATCTCATTAAGCTAATTGTATTGCTTTAGAACAGGCCTTTTAGATACTAAATGTGAAAGCACAGCTAAATTAAACAAATTAGATATTTGATCCAATAAGAATTAAATTAAAACATTGAGTATGAGTATGTTGTCTTTCTACACACTTCATGTTTATCCAAATGGTGAGACATTCCAGAAGTCACACAGTTTTGGTATTCCGTTGAGGAGAAAGCACTGAGAATTTATTATGGCATTTCTGCTGTTTTGGTTTTATTTCCAGATCTATAAATGGAACAGAGCATAGGAAGATATAAATGGCATTCATGCAATACCAGATGGCAGGTGTGTTTCTTCATTTCAGGTTTCAGCAGATGAACTCTATCTAAGATTATATGTAATCCAAGGAGGGTCAGATGATATACCTGATCGCTTGTTCTGTCATTCTCAGGATTTAAAATGATTTTGGGAATTGAACTTCAGGTAAGCAACAATCTGCTTGCATATGCTCTGCTCAATGTTACTTTAGAGATTTCCAAAGGGAAGCAAAGTTCTGGATTCCCATAGCAGGCACAGAATGTCTACTTAATCCAGAGCAGCCTAAAAGCCCAGTTTGCATCACTAAGCCTCTCGCTAGGTTAACAGTGAGTTTGCAGGCAAACTCTGTTTTCTGCTGTCCAGATGTATAGAAATGGAGCTGCAATATGCATCCATGCATACAAAAGCACCTCAAAGTACGCAATACTTGTCACAGTCAGGACCATTGAAAAGGCAACTTTCTTCATCAGGAAGAGTTGTCATTGTGCATATACTCAGGAGCACTTACTCAAACAGCACTGCCGAAAATCTTTGTATGCAGCCACAGACCTACAATCTTGGACACTGGATTGCCAAGGATAATAAACTGCTTTAGCAAGGTCTATGTGTGACAAGCCCTGCCACCGAAGATGGCAAACAGCCATTTAATTTTTTGTTTTACAACAACTCTACCACTGGGGGTTTGTAGAGATTCTCAGTCATCCAGGGCATGGTTATCCCAAAGGTGCCAAGCATTTTTCGGACAACCATGACCTGGTTGACGGAGAATCTCTACAGGCTTTTAGCTAAACAATTTGAGATAAACATCCTTTGAATGGTGTGGGAGTAGGAATGGATTTCCAGAGAAAAAATTGCAGACTACAGGAACCAGGAGCACTGCTCAGGTGACCCTGAGGACACAGCTAAAGCACTCCATGTGCTTCAAGGAGCCTCTAAAAGGATACAGATTACCAGCTGTCTGCAAGAAGTATGCTGTAAAGCCTTCCATTCCCCATCATCCTGTCAGAGCTGAGGAAGCTTCTTGGATGAGGAGTGTCTTCAAAAGAAAAAAAAACAAGAAAGTCCAGTTGCCTGCTGAAAAAGCATCTTTGGGACATCTCTACCATTGCATCGCTACACATGATGTCTTGAGATTAAAACAATTCCCACTAATTAAACCCAACCCTTAACCATGCTAATAGAAATGTATCTCTCCAAAGATCTTTGCTGAATAATCCCCCAAGCTTGTTCCCAGATACAGGACCTAATCAATCAAATACAAGAAAATGGGATTAATTTACTTTTTAAATGGTTACATTTTCTTACTTAATAATGCAGAAGCTAAAAAGAGAACAAGCACAGTGTAGTTATGCAGAGAAAGAATAGTCACACATCTTTCCCCACAGTGAAAAGTTTCATCTTTAATTATCAGAGAAATCAAAAGACAAAGGCCTAACCAACTAAAAACAAATGATGCTTTTAAAAAGTAATTTTTGGAATCACATCCCCTTTTAACACAATAAAGACATCACAATAGAACTCTTTAGAATACGATTTTTTTCATAACAACTTCTTTTGTTATAAACAGTTAATAATAATATATTTAAAAGCATCCCAACAATAAATGGAATTATATAAAAAGACTGCATAATTAGTAGTTACCATCTTGACAATGCTTTGCAAAAATAGCTGTGAGGCCTGTTAAAGTGAGCATAGCTTGTGTATAGCTAGGGAGGAAAAGAAACAATGGAGCATTGAAAAACAAGAGGCTTAAGTTACCCCAAGCAGTAGAATTTCTGTATGGCTTAAAGGGCAGCTCCCCAACACAGCTTCTTGAAGCAAATCACATGAACACACAATGCATAAAATGTTGGATTTGCTCCCCAGCCTTGCACACTACATCTTATATTAAAGACACAATTACTTTTAAAATGTTTGTGGATGTGCACTGTGTGAACTAAAAGTAGCTATGGGGAGAACCGATTAGGGGACAAAGCTTCCAGTCCAACAATTATTTGCACAAGAGAGAAGATGCAGCATCCATTTCAATGTCTCTTCCCTCCTGGGTCAAACCCAGCTTTCAGAGAAGATGGATGGAAAGGGGGATGAGTTAAATCCACAACAGTGTGCACACTGGGGTTGGTTCTGATCAGCTGTTCTCCTACAATATGTCTGATATACAATAGTGGTGAATATCTATAGTTCGGGTGTAGGATGCGGGTGAAGGTTCCTTCTCCACGCTTGTGGGTTGGTTTCTGAACATTTTGTTACGAGGCTAGGTAACTTTTTCAGTTGACCTAAACTCATGTTTGATATTTTAGAATAGAAATACATCTAATGGAATAGGTTCTTTGGTGGTTAGACATCAAGTCTTTCTCATGAGATCCATGATGTTACTTTCACCCCATTTTAAGCCCAAGAGTGAGGTAGACTTAAATCATCCTTAATGTCTGTAGCATTAACATAGTGTTTTCTCTTCTCACTTGATAGTATCCAATGACAGTCACAAGTATTAAAAATCTATCATATTTCATCATTCATTATATCAAAGGCAATGTCAGATAAATGATAGGCAGTTGGATTCCATAAGTATTTTGCTGGATATTTCAGGCTGATGTGGTCACACCCTTCCTCCCCTCTCTCTCCTTCTTTTTTCCTCCCTTTCCTCTCTCCCTGTCATTCTGTCAATCTGTTTTTTCCAGTCCTCTTGGACCTGTAGCCCAATCACCTTCCCCAAGGTGGTCCAGGATTGTTAAATCTAGTGATGGCTTCTTGAGATGGGGATGTACCACCACTTCCTTTAAACTTGGAGATACAGGCAAGAGTATAGGTTGGAAAGTGCATATAAGGCATTTTGTCTAGTAAATGTATTTATGGAGGCTGTGACAAATTTATCTTCAGTGGTAAAACTGTTTCTAGGTTTGCATTCACATCTTTCACTGATCCATACTGCAAGGCAAATATTTCTCAAGCTGTTTAAAAATACCAAATGCTATTTATTGGTGTTCTTTATTGTTTCAGTGTTTGTGATATCCACATTTTCCCCTCTTTCCAGACAGTGGCTTGTTTATTTATTTTGCTTTGCTTTTTGTTCAGTTTTGAAACCTAAAACGTCCATCTGGTTCAACAGAATGCTGTCTGAATAATACAGTAAGTACAGTTGTGCTCACATCCTTCAGAAGTCTTCAATTTGAGCTTTGCTGCATAGAACCTCTTATGTAGAATAGGAAATTCCCTCCCAACTGTTTTCATATAAAGATAACACTCCTTGGCAGCTAAAAGTATCAAAGGACTCAGTTTAAGACAAGCTGAGATTCCCAGATCTTTGAAAATTTTGGTGGCAGGTTTGTTGCAGTTGACAATATTTGATAGGTCTCTGATGCCAATTCTTCATTCAGCACCAATGTTATCTACCAAACAACAAGCATAGGCCTGATAGCTGTGTCAAATTTAGGGAATTAATGTCTAGCCACAAACCTACAATTCAAATGAATACTGAGATTAATAAAAGCATCTAGGGTGGTGTTCCTCAATCTTGGTCACTTGAAGTGGTGTGGACTTCAACTCCCAGAATTCCCCATGCTGGTTGGGGTATTCTGGGAGTTGAAGTCTACACCTCTTCAAGTGGCCAAGACTGAGAAATATGGATCTTGTATGGCAGATATGTCAAATATAGCGTATTCCAGAGGTGATATTCAGCAGGTTCTGACCAGTTCTAGAGAACTGGTAGTGGAAATTTTGAGTAGTTTGGAAAACCGGTAAATACCACCTCTGACTGGCCCCGCCCCCATCTATTCTCTGCCTCCCGAGTCCCAGCTGATCAGGAGGAAATGGGGATTTTGCAGTAACCTTCCCCTGGAGTGGGGTGGGAATGGAGATTTTACAATATCCTTCCCCTGCCATGCCCATCAAGCCACGCCCACCAAGCCATGCCATGTGTACCAAGCCATGCTCACAGAACCAGTCGTAAATTTTTTTGAATCCCACCACTGGCGTATTCCCTTATATCCAAACTCTAGAATATGTAGAATTCCAAATATTTCTGACCTATAGCTCTCAACATACCGGTAGGTATTATTTTGGGTTTCTTGAAATTTATTGCATTTGGTTAAATAAGTGAAATGAAATTTAAGGGGAAAATTACATCTACTTTTTTCACCTTTATAATTAATTTTGCTTTTGAATAACTGAATCCAGTCACAGAGGGTATCTATCCTGGGATGCATCTTGTTGGCTAGGAAATGCATTCAAGGAGAAGCATCTGTGTGAGTGGTTCACACCTTAAAATAATTAGAAACAAGGGGAAAAATGGAAAGGTTATCGGCCCCCTTGCAAGCATGAATGAAATAAAGATTGGGTAGAAGACAAAACGAATAAGAAAATTGAGTCCCATTTTCACTATGCAGTATTTGTAAGAGATTTTGACACAGACAAATGAGAAGGATCTAAAACTAATCAGCCAACTAGAAGTTTCTTGCATTTAAAATATTAACAAGATCCTATGAAAAGACTTGTTGAATAGCCATTTAAAATCTTGAATGTGTGGGATTTTCCATATATTTATCTCAGTGATCAAAAGGCATACTAATCAATTTTCAGGATTTTTACATTCTAAATATTCAGGTCCAACACTATTTCATAGGTGTGTAAGCATCTCTGTAATATTTAGGATCAAAGTAGCATTGATCCTTTCAATTCTTATAAAATATGTTAGACTGGAGCTATCACATGGAACATGAAAGGGTTGGATGGAGGATTTTCAATGTTTGTTCATTTCTGCAGTCTTCTCAACCTTCAGCTCATATTGCCAAAATTATTCCACAATAACAAATCAATTAGGCAATCTTCAATTGCCAGCAGCACCTAGTAGTACCTTAGCCACTATTGATAGCACCTGGCTGACTTCTAAAGTTCAGCAAAGTGATTGGATAGGCTGCAGGCTACACTGGGAGGCTAAATAGTATCTTAGAAGAAGATAATGGAAAACTATTTCCATATTATTATCAGGAAAACTGAATGACTTTGTCTCTGCAGTCTTTACCTGGGGTTAGGGTCTTTACCACAATTGGTGTACATTTGGAGTCTCCAATATAGTATAAAAAACTCAAAAACTTTGGCACAAAATGAGAAGAGAAGACTCATTGGACAAGATCCTGATATTGGGAAAGACTGAAGAAAAAAGAGAAGACGACGGTAGAGGATGAAATGGTTAGATAGTGTCATTGATGCAGTTATCATGATTCATGGGATCACAAAACATTGACATGACAGTGCTTGGACAAAAACAAAATATAGTATGGATTCAGTGGGCTCCAAAGTAACCATCTTTTGCTGACTTTAAGGCAGCTTTTTGTTTTACCACCAGTCATGCCACTGGTACCGTACCATACCAATCACAAAGCTATTTTGTAAATAAGAAGGGTCCCTACTGTCAGCATCCTGAGTAATGTACCCATCGAAAGCAGAACTCAGAGGCAGGTAGATTCCTCAAAGAACATGTTTATTGGATACATCATATTGGCACAGCCAGTGAAAACCAACTCTAACAATTCCCACAGTTTTCACCTAATTAAAAGAGTAAAATCCCCTCTCCCAGGTGTCATTGGTCACATTGTCCAATTAGGATGGATGGCAGGCTCATCTCCTCCTTCAACAGCCACCTCTTACAATGACCTTGTTTCCCACAGGAAAACTTTTTGTTTTGACTGCTAGCCCGGCTATCTACTTCCCCCCTCCCTTCTCCCTCTCAGGATTTGTGGCAACTATGGGTTCAGCCAGGTTCGCTTCAGAGTCAGCACCTACAAGGTAACCAAATGTTTCATGATTTACTCTCAAAAGTCCAAGATATTGTTCTAAGAAACAATACAGCAGATACAGAACAACATACAGGCTCTGCTACGAGGCAGACACGAATCAAAGGCTTTTTTGTCTACAGCTCAGACCAGACTGTTGTTCCTTCCGACTCAGTCTACCCTAGGAAAAGCCAAAGAAGAATGTGCAATCTTGATGAGAAAAGTAAGAAAAAGAGTTGAACAATCCCTCCCCAAGTTGCAGATTCCTGCAGAGCTTTTGGTAGGGGGAAAAAAAGAATAGAAGAAAAACACTTTGGGGAAAACATTCAAGTGAGATATCATAATGTGTGGTCAAAAGCTCTCTCTATGGATCTGGTTTCCCGCAGGCAGAGAACAGTTTTTACATGGGAGGAATTCAGACAATGCTAAAGCGTTAAAAGTCCAAAATTCTATGACCTCAATATAGCTCCTTGTTATGTGTGATACACAGATCAATACCTGCTGTTAATTCCACTGAAATAGTTACTTTGGCTATATCTTCAGCAAAGATGAGCTTTTGCAACAGAGACAAAGCTTTTCTTTCTCACCTTCCAGATTAGTTGCCTAGCAGAGAATCCACCCAAAGCCAAATGAATGAAAATGTAATTTACTTTGCATAAGGCACAAAAGAGACTATAACAATAACATAGAAGAGAACCTCTCCTTTGGAAAATTATTCTGACCTTTTATTTTTTTCCCCTCCCCTCTGGATGAATGCTGCAAGATTGATGGAAGGTGTATTGGTGCAAAATTGCGTTAGCACCCCATGCTATCAATCATTTCCCTTCCCACATTGGAACACAACAATATCTCTAACAAGCACGGAACTGTGGAGATGGCCTGCATTCCCTCGTTCCCTCCTTCCTCTAGGTAATGATTTGTTTTACTGATCCAAATATTATGAAATCAGAAGTAGGTCGAAACTTTTATAACTTGCAACAGAAAATTCACTGCCTTCTGATAGATACACCCTGCTTTTACAGCACAGCTGTCAAGCACAATTCAGGCTAACCAGGTTTGAATTTGGAAGCTAAGCAAAATCAGACCCCTGGGGATATTTGACAACTGGGGCCTTGAAAAACATCCAAGCTGAACTTGTCCCAGAAGACCTGGCTCTTAGCCCAGCCCTTTGGTCGGGATGAGTGTAGCTCTACTTTGGACTAGATGAGTTTGGGGTTTTTTTCATTCCAGTCTGGGTTTTTGTGCTCACTCTTCATTTTTGTCCAGCTTGTTTTTTTGTTTTTTTTTAAAGATTTTATTGGTTTTTAAAAACATTTATGGGGAAAGGGTACAAAGGTGCATAAATTTTTTTGGCAGCTCCCATGCTAGTGGTGGAAATCCGTCCAAATCTCAATTTTTTTTCAATTTTGAAAACAACATTTAAAAGATAAGCATATACAGAATTCTTACATTATATCAATCATGTGTTCAATCATCTCATTCTTTGTCACTTTCTAGTATATCAACAATTGCAATAATATTTCAAATACATTTATTTTTGTGATCTGAGCCTTTTTGATATTGCTCCCTCCTCCCTGTCCTCAGATGGAGCCACCCCCCCATCTTGTACATTGCTGCATTTTTCACCACCTCCCTTATTTTCATCCTCTAGGAGAGAAAAATGTTTTTTTAGTGAAGGCTTCAGCTTCTTCCACTGTGTTAATTCTAATTCTGTTTCCCTCCCAGAAAATCAGCATTCCCTCTGGCAATAACCATCTAAACCAAACTTCTTTATTGTATAGTTTCTTTGCTAAGGAGGAATACTTCCTCCTTCTTTCTCTATTTTTTTTTCGGAATTTGCTTAAGAATGGTAATTTCTTTATCTTGATATTTTAATGGTCCCTCCCTTTGGGCCCCTAGCACCTCATCCCTCGTGGTCCTCCTAAGAAATTTAATATGTACCTCCCTTGGAACATTATGGGTTCTAGAATATGCTGAGTTAATCCTATAGACCAGATCCATGTCCCACCACAACTGTTCTTTATTTGTCTTGATATATTCTGCTAAAATTGTACTCATAATATTTTTAAGATTTTCATTCTCTGTTTCTGGTAGGTTCTGGAATCTGAGAAAAAAGGACATTCTTTCAAATTCTATTTTTTCCATAAGGTTATCCAGGTCTAAATTTCCCTTCTGGACTGCCTTAACCTCCTTTTCCAGCCCAGCCATCCCCTCCTCCAACATCACAATTCTCTGTTTATTTTCTGTAATATGATGTTGTACCCCTCTGAGTTCGTCTTTGAGATCTGCCACCTCCTTCTTCAGCTCATTTTGACTCCTCATAATTTCCTGAAACATTTGGTTGACAGATAATTCTTTTGGGCACTCTCCAGCCCCTTCTTTTTGTAACAATGAAGTAATTTTGGTCTGCTGCATGGTTGGACTGGAGACTGCAGAGGCAGGAGCTGAAAATGACTTGCCCGTTGGTGGCTTTTTAGGTCCCATGTGTCTGAATTCAGAGATGATAAGTCTTTTACAAAGAAAATGGCGTCAGCGGAGCGGGCAGCCGGGCCGATTCAAGGTGGCAGGCAAAACCGAAAGTGAGAAGTTAGTTCTCCTTCACTGTTCCAAGGCACGGAGATACCCCAAAAAAGAGAAAGTCAAATAATCAAAGTCCAGGAAGACTACGCAATAGGAGAAGCCCAGAGCACCTTCAGGGGAGGTTTTAAGACAATACCAGAGGCTTTTTTTCCCCTCCGAAGGTGGTTTCAAAAGGCAGACTTTATTTATAAGTACAAAAACAAAGACTGGGGGGGGGGAGCCATCTTGACGCCTCCTTTCGCAGGGAGAAGAGGAAAAGTTTCAATTCTTTAAGAAAACAGTTCAGCAATCCCCTCTTGCAACTGTGATTTCGATCTTTCTCCCATTGTTAATTCAAGTGGCAAGTCAGCCTTTGTTGTCTCTCCATTCCAATGTAGAGAGAGATAGTTTAAATGCCGCTTTGTCCGAGGGGGGGGGAACACCCCCCTCTAATCTTCGGTTTCAAATAAGTTGAACACGAACTTACAATTGTCTGCTGCTTATCCTTTAAGGGCTATTAAAGAGATCGGGATGGGTCCCCCTCTGCCAGCATTCAGCCGCTCCTAGATTAACTCCTTCCTCCCGGGAATCCATTTGGCAAAAAGGCAGACAGCCCGAAGCTGTGCCATGCCCCCCCTCCACTCCTCTGCTCCTAGGGGAGGCTGAAAACACCACCGTTGGCTGCTGCCGAGTCTGGGGGGGGGTTCAGCAAACCGCCCTTCAGTAGGAAAACCCCTCCAAGGCTCCCTGTGCTCCCTAGGGAGCCAGCCAAGGAGACGAGTGGTGGACAACACATCCGTTGCCAGCAGGAACCGGAAGTGATCTCCTGTCCAGCTTGTTTTTAATGTGTTTATTTGTAATTGCTCAGACTTGTTCGGAGTTCGGCAGCATATAGAATACATTTAAATAATAATAATTGAGAAGGCAGCAACAGGCAATGAATGCTATCTCTGCAAAGGAGCTGAAGAAACAGTGGACCATCTAGTTAGCTGCTGCTAAAAAGATCTCACAGGCTGACTACAAACAACAGCATGACAAGGTAGCAACAATGGTACATTGGAAGATCTGCTAGAAATACCATTGTCTGCAAGCAATGCGAACCACAACATAGATAAAATAATTGAAAATGAAGAAGCTAAAGTGCTCCTGGACTTTAGAATTTAAACAGACACGCATCTGCAGATAACATTCCAGACATAACAACTCTTGAGGAGAAAGAAGAAAAAAAAGACTGGATAGTAGAGTACCTGGAGACAGCAAAATAGAAGAAAAAGAACTGAAGAAGAGAAGAAAATGCAAAGACCTGCAACTAGAAATAGAATGACTGTGGCAAAATGAAGTAATGATAGCCCCAATAGTAATAAGTCCTTAAGTGAAAGGCCAGAACATCTGGAGCAGCATTAAATATCATTGGCACTGACAAAATCACACTCAATTGCAAAAGGCAGTTTTAATAGGAACGGTTTACATCCTGCAATGATGCCTTTAACACCATCAAGCAACACCATCTGCATATCTCATATTTGATTACCCTAGATCAAGAATTGCTGTTTCCAATCTTTTTAGGTGTCCTACTCCTCTATGTTGAATGGGAATGTAATTAAAATACATTTAAGAGGTGACACTTTTCTTGGCATGCAGAAAAAGTGGAAGGGTTCAAGAAAAGCTTTACCTACATATTATACTGCTGTTACCAGATCAAAACCTTTATCCTACTAGCTGCATGACATTGCTGATAGCAAGAAGCTATTCAGTGTAGGTATCAATCCTATTCATACCTCTTAAAAGTAAAAATAAAGGTTCCCCTGGCACATATGTGTTCGTTGTTCCCGACTCTAGGGGGCGGTGCTCATCTCCGTTTCAAAGCCGAAGAGCCAGTGCTGTCTGAAGACATCTCTGTGGTCATGTGGCCGGCATGACAAAACGCCGAAGGAATGCTGTTACCTTCTCACCAAAGTTGGTTCCTATTTTTCTAATTGTACTTTTACATGCTTTCGAACTGCTAGGTTGGCAGAAGCTGGGACAAGTAATGGGAGCTCACTCCTTTAGGCAGCGCTAGGGATTCAAACCACTGAACTGCCGACCTTTTTGGTCGACAAGCTCAGCATTTTAGCCACTGAGCCACCGCGTCCCATCATGCCTGTTACTTTGCTCAATGTTTAAGTCATAGCAACCTGATCTTCTCTTGAATTATGCCATCAAATTTACACCTGAGAGAGAGCTCTTTTGAAATTCTTGTTTTCACAACCCTGGATCATAGTTCAATTTATATACTTACGTAAACATATTATTCCAAAGAAGTCCTTAAGACTTCAGCTATCCTATCACTTCCCAAAACAGCAAATGTCTGTAACATCCACTGTAGACTTCCAACCAATTAATTTAGTTAACAGGTTTGATGTTAACTACTATTTAAAAGTTAATTGTTAACTAAATTTCTTTTAGCTCACTTTTGAAGTTAACAAAATTTCTTTTTAGCCTACTTAGAAGAAAAGGACCACAAACCTGAACACAGAGCAAAGCTTAGAATTCAGCCTGATTAGGAAAACTATTCTTTCCAGGCATTTTCTTTTCTTTCTTTTAGCAACATTTAGTTCTTAATCATAATTCCAAAGCCTTTTTCACATGCAAAGTCAAGTCATCTATGCCAAACCATCCGTGTAAATACTGATAAGCTGCTTCTTTTAGTAAATGAAAAAACCAATTTTCTGTTAGAAAATTAACAGCAACTTAATTTTTCTTTGCCACAGGGCTTCTGGCAAGCTCTATATTTAGGCGACTGGATCATTTAGTTATAAAAATGTTAAATGGCAATTAGAGCAGGTTGAATGGCTCATAAAAAATAATATATTATCAGAATTTCTCCCACATTAGGATCAAGCATTATTTAATGCTTAGCACATGTTCAACTCTGATAATCAACTTCCCCGAAACAAATTAGACATCATCTTAAGATGTGTGTCCTTTATTTTCATCTTCATTTTATTCTCCATGAAATTAGTAGGAATCCTTTTAGAAAATGGAAGAAGGTTTTGAAATTCTTTTTTAAATTTTTCTATCTGATTACATTGCCATAAAGTGATCCTCTGCTTTTCTTTTTGTCTAAATCCAATGGAATGGGAAAATATGGAATAGAACATCCTTCAAAAAGACACTGGTTTGAAGGCCCTGACAACTGACTAGGGCAGTGATGGCGAACCTATGGAACGCATGCCACAGGTGGCACACGGAGCCATTTGTCAGGGCACGCGAGGTGTGAGAACATTTAAAACGACCCTCCGAGCAAACCAGAAGTGACTTCCGGGTTGCTCGGAGGGTCATTTTGAGCACTCCGAAGGCTTCAGGGACCGTCCGGAGGCTTCCCTGATGCCTCCAAAGGGCGTCCGGGGGGGGCGGGGGAGGCTGTTTTTGCCCTCCCCAGGCTCCTATAAAGCCTTGAGCCTGGGGAGGGCGAAAAAAGTATGTAAAAATGGGGGGGAGCACTGTAGTGCACTGGGGGTGTCGCGCATTGCATTATGGGTGCGGCACGCCTGCACACGACCCCCCTGTGCTCCCCCCACTTATGGCACGCGAGCCAAAAAAGGTTTGCCATCGCTGGACTAGGGCATTCAGTCCCTTAAAACCTGGTTGTGTTATCAGGAGTGGGGCTTCCAAATAATTGGAGTCCTGCTTAGATGGCACATTGGTGCAATTGCTTAAATGGCTATTTTTAATCCTCTTTCTGCCTAAGGTCTGTTTTATAACGTTGAACTTTAAATAGGGTTTACATACTTTTACATTGGTTGTTTTATATATGTGCTGTTTTACTGGATTGTTGTACACCATCCACAGTAATTTTTTTGTGAGATGGGTAGCTATACAAATTTAATCAATATATAACTACACACCGCCCTACTCGTTTTCATATGTTGAGTTCAGTTATTACCATGACTTTAAAGCAGGGTTTCAGAATCTGCCAATACTGATCTTCCTAATCTTTGGATTAATTTTCATCCAATTCCTATTATATCTCCACATTTTTATAATTTATAAATACTGGATATTCTATGTGCAATTAATAAA
This sequence comes from Natrix helvetica, assembly GCF_964273705.1. Lineage (NCBI taxonomy): Eukaryota > Metazoa > Chordata > Lepidosauria > Squamata > Natricidae > Natrix > Natrix helvetica. The sequence continues at coordinate 33,421,601 of NC_138548.1, forward strand.
ATGCACATTAATTTTCATATGCAACTATATCTGTGCATAGCAGTGGTGGGTTGCAGGCAGTACGCCCCGGTACGGGCATACCGGTGCCTGCCGGGAACACTGGGTACCCTTCCAGTGCAGTGCTCTGGAGGGCCCACACGCCCATCCGAGCTCCTTACCTGTATTTGAGCTCTTCAGCGCTACCGCGCACATGCCCAAAGTGTACGGCGCCTGCGTGATGCTCCGCCAAGCAGCTGGAGCATTGCGGAGGCATCACGGAGGCTTCGCGGAGGTAAGGATGCATGTGGGAGACGCCGGGCCCCGTTGCACCATACCGGTTGCACCGGGATCTGGAACCCACTACTGGTACATAGAGACAGATATACAGATGCACATAAATATGGGTTTCATTTGCATCTTCCCCTAAGTTACACATGTTTTTCTGCATCTTATTCTTTAAGTTATTCATTTTTGGATAAATAGATTTGAGCTAGGAATGCTATCACAGTATCTGGAGAAATACAGAATCTGACAGCTCTCTGTGCTTGCTCTGCAGAGCATACTTTAAAAATGCAGACTTAAACAAAATCACCAGCATCTCAAGGCCCTGTTTGCTGTATTTTGTAACTATAATAACTCACATTTCATTTACCATGAGATTCAAGACAACTTGATACGGATTGCTAGCAATGTTTTATTCTGGCACTGACCAGTCTCATCCTCTTGGTAGCCTATCTTTGAACTCAAAAGAAAATATGTAGTGAGGACAACTCATGAAAAACAGATCCAAGCTTTGGAGTCTCAAACTAGTCTTCTAGAGATGCAGCTGAACCCCCAAACTAGAGGAGCTCACAAGATTTGGTCAGTTCAGTTCAATTTTACTTTCAATGCTTGCTTAATTAATTAATTACTTGGGTTTATTTGGCTACCCATCTCACAATACTTGAATCTAGGTGGCATAGCACCAGCACTAGCAATAGCATTTAGACTTATATACTGCTTCACAGTGCTTTTTACAGCTCTCTCTAAGCAGTTTACAGAGTCAGCCTATTGCCCCCAAGGATCTGGGTCCTCATTTTACCCACCTTGGAAGGATGGAAGGTTGAGTCAACCTTGAGCCTGGTGAGATTCAATCTGCCAAATAGCAGTCAGCTGGCAGTCAGCAGACGTATCCTGCCGTATTGCATTCTAACCACTGCGCCACCATGGCATACAATAAAAGGTCCATAAAAGCTAGATAACATGGCTACGTTTCCCCTTTGTAACTTTACTACTTCCCTGATGTTTTTCCTCACTGTCAGCAGACCCTGCCATGGCAGGTGGTGTTATGATTTTCTCCAATATGACAAGTTGGAGGTCATTTATGGAAGGCTCTAAAATGGCAGGTGGTATTCTTCTAACTCAGAGTTTGAAAGGGTTGCTGAGTGAACAAGTTGAAGTGAAACCAAATGGCTCTCACAGCACATGCAATGCTTTGTCTGTCTGACAAAGTTAAATCCTCAGGGCCATGAAAGTCTGTACTACAGTATATTTATTAGGCAAGAAAACCATGTCCCACTTCCCTTGTGTTTACTTGTTTCTCCTTCTCCCTTCATAAATAAGAGTTGCTTTGAAAAAAATAAAAGCTTGATTCTTATTTTTTTTAAAGTGAAAATATATGAGCAAGAGTGCTGTTCGAGATGAATCAAAAAATGTTCCCTTTCATTATCCTAAGACTTTGAGGATGCTATTCTTAGAATCATAAAATTACACTGTGGGGATTCTTTGAAGGTGAAGTAGTTGAAGAAGCCCTGATGCAGGGATTAACAAATTTTCCAAATAAGAGTTGCACATTGTCTTTGTACCTTGGTTGAGCACTGCATAGGGTGTGATTGATGACACTAGAACACGAAATATGACATTTCCAGGGTTTTTGTCCATGTTAAGGAAAGAAATGATAAGCATTTTCATTCTTAGCAAAATACAAAAAAAAAGGTTAAAAAGTTAGGCTCACCAGCAATGGAGAGTTCTGGGATTCATTCCTGTCCTAAAACTATGCAGAACAGGAAAATTAAAAGAATAACCATTGAAAGAGACTCTGGCCATTTAGGGGAGGACATGGAAGAGCTGTTAAAGAGCTGCACTCAATGTGCAAGAAAATTTGGAAAACTCAACAATGGCCACAGAATTGGAAAAGATCAGTTTATGTTCCAATTCCAAAGAAGAGCAATGTCAAAGAATGTTCAAACTACTGTACAATTGAGCTCATTTCACACACTAGTAAGGCTATTCTCAAAATCCTACAAGCTAGACTTCAGCTGTATGTGAACTGAAGATGACCACAAATATAAGATAGATTAAAAAATAACAGAAACACTAGAGATCAAACTGCCAACATTTGCTAAATTATGAAAAAAGCAAGAGACTTCCAGAAAAAAATCTACTTCTGCTTCATTCACTAAATTAAAGCCTTTGATTGTGTGGATCACAACAAACTGTGGCAAGTTTTAAAGTGATGGGATACTGAAACTGAAGCTCAAATACTTGGGCCACCTAAGGAGAGGTCCTATTGGAAAATGCCCAATATTGGGAAAGACTGAAGTCAAAAGGAGGTGGGGATAGCAAAAGTTGAAATGGTCAGATAATAGAATAGGATAGAATTCTTTATTGGCTAAGTGTGATTGGACATACAAGGAATTTGCCTTTGGTGCATATGCTCTCAGTGTACATAAATGTCACCAATGAACTCAAATTTGGGCAAAGTCTGGAAGAAGCAGAGGACAGGAGAGCCTGTCTTGCTATGGTTCATGGTATCATGAAAAATCTGACATGACTTTCTGACTGAACAACAAATGGAAGAGTGCTATTCTCATTGTAACACTAATAGGCTTTGAGAATAACTTTAGGAGAAAGGAGAAAGATTTGCAGATTAGACAGTGGTCTGGTAAATGACATCTCAGTCCAAAGGAGGGATGGGAATGGATAAAAGATCTCAAAATGACCTTCTCTAGTTCTCTGAAAAGCAGGGAAGAGGGAAGTGCTTTCAAACTTGCAAGCTTTCAAACTGAAACCTTATAATAAAGATAGCATTAGTACTCATAGTTTTGGTTTCCTATGTGGACTACATGAAGATTTCACACTAATTTATGGTGTCCCATGTTGAGGCTTTACAAGCAATAAAAGATTTTTTTTACTGTGAGTACAGAGTAAGGATATTATCTCCCATGATATGTTGTTCTTAGGGAACTTTGTTCCTCAGATGTAGGTATCATTGAACTTCACCATGTAGACACTTGCATTTTGTGGGACTTTGCAGTTTCTCAATCTACTCCTCTTCTGATTTTGGTGCGGAGTCTTCTGACTCAAGTGTCTCAATCTGACTTGAGCTACGTGCCCCCATAACCTCTATTTCATTTGTAAACCAATGCTGTGAAATGTCTATATTGTCTTCCTTTTGCCTGAGGATAATGTTTTACGAATGAAGTACTGACAAAAGGAATATTATACCTTCAGCTATGACCGACCTTACTTCTGAAGCTATGTTTGACTGGACAGATGGTTTTTATTCTTCTGCTTTCCTTTCCTTAAAGATAAGGGGACAATAGTCCTTCAAATATCCATTTGATGCTTTAAAATGAAACTTGTTTCAAGCCTCTTAACCATCCTTCTGATCAAGGCTCTAATATATCAGCAACTATCTCAGACACAAGTTAGCAGTCCCTATAAAAGGAAGCTAGTATACACTGAACATGTAGGTCAAGGCTGCTTTTCACATTCATCCTCACTTCTGCAGGGAACTTCTAATCTCAGCACATGTGCTAGGTTTTTGTGATAGCTTATGAAAGAGGCTACTGTCCTATTCTTAATGACCTTCATACTGAGTTCCCAGAGGGCAAAGTGATAAGGAATGTAGAATTTGAATTTTAAGAGGGATTCAACCATTTATATTCATCTCTGACATTTCATATTCATCTTTCCTGTTCATGCAAAATCCCCCACTTTCTGAATCTACCCTGTTTTAGTTATAAAGCTTAGAGTGCTGTTTTCTTCCAGTTCATTGGCAAACCGTAAGTCAGGACAGGTGCCAACAGTAAGGAAAAATCTCTTTCTCACCTCATGAGACTTCTCCTTCTGGAAAGCTATGAGGATCTAACTGGCTTGCTAAGTGGAGGAAGATTTACTGCAGTAAATCCAATAAACCCAGCCTTGATACCTGATACCAGCCCGTGAATGAAGAGACATTTGCCTATTTTGCATAATGGCCAACTACCGAATACACAAATGAAATGTTTGTCCACATGGCATGAGGATTATATAGGAAGCCAGACTGTGAAAAGCAGTGATATCACTTCTTCAAAACCATATACTGCAGCTGGTTTGCAACAGAACTGGAAAGTAGAAAATAATCATTCTATTAGCCATGGGAAAGATGAGGGGAAAAACTGCCAAATTTGAACTTCAGTGGGTGTAAGAATGAACAATAATCCCAGGGTGAGAAGTCAATTAATTAGTTTTAGTGATTTCATTTTAAAATGTAATAAAGATTCTTTTCTTTGTTGTGATGAATGTTTGGGAAGCTTCTGCTGGGTTCAAAAAATTCTGGAGATGTCTGGTAGCATCTTTCCAACTAATCCTTATTTTTAAAAGACATAGGTTTTCACCGGCTGCAGTTTATGAACATGTATGCCTTTCAATACAATGTGTTAATTGAATAAGATGCTGTTGAAATCTTTCTGAATTTTACCATGGTAGATTAACATCCATCCATGCATCCATGCATCCATGCATCCATGCATCCATGCATCCATGCATCCATCCATCCATCCATCCATCCATCCATCCATCCATCCATCTATCTATCTATCTATCTATCTATCTATCTATCTATCTATCTATCTATCATCTACCTATCTATCTCTCCCATCCATCCATCCATCCATCCATCCATGCATCCATCCATGCATCCATCCATGCATCCATCCATCCATGCATCCATCCATCCATCCATCCATCCATCCATCCATCCATCCATCCATCCATCCATCCATCCATCCATCCATCCATCCATCTATCTATCTATCTATCTATCTATCTATCTATCTATCTATCTCTTGGCACAGGGAATTAACTTCCATAAAGATTCCTGGAGCTGTTTAATTATTGGGAGAATTATTGTGAGATAGTGAGCAGCATCTGTAGAAGGCTTAAGCTAGAGGAGGAGAGAATATTTGGACTGAGTACCCCAAAACATAAGAATAGTCAAGGGACTTTGTAAATGGATCCTAATGCAAGGTTTCTGATGCTGAGTAATGCAGTTGGTTCTCCTAGTTCTGCATGGTCTACCGTGATCTGCAGCAGATCTTTCCCTGCTATCATTTTATGTGGAGATTCTAGGAAACAGACTTACAACTATGTATGTGGAATACCTATGCTCTCATCTTGATATAAAGCCTTCACATGCCTCACACAAAAATGACAGCAAGTAATTGCACATTCATACATGCAAGGCAACAATAAAAGCTAAGAAATCAACTTTGTTTTTGAAAAGGAAGGAAGGAAGGAAAGAAGGATATTGTTTCAAAGTATCTTTCCTGGTTTTTAATACTTTCACTACAACAAAACTGAATCCTTGTCTACAGTCTAGCGCACCCAAAAAAAGAAAGAAGAATCTTTATGTTACTGAAAAACAGATTCCAACTGAGCATTAGAAAAACCTTCCTAACAGTAAGAATTGTTCAACAGTGAAACCAATTACTCAGAAAGGTGGTAAGCAGATCTTTGTTGCATTGTTCAAACCAGGCTAAACTGTCTTCTGCTACAGATGCTTTAATTTGGATTCCCGTAAGAAGCAGGGGTTGGAACTGATGGTCCAAGGAGCCCTTCCAACTTGGTATCCCTATAAGGAGAGCACTGTATGGATAAAGATAATAAACAGAAGCAAATCTGCTTTAAGTTCATATAGATCATGCTGGTTGAGGAATTCTGGGAGATAAGTCCACGTATTTTAAAGTTGCTGAGATTGAGAAACACTGATATAGATGGCAGGTTTTTTTGAGACACAGGTTGGTTCTCACAGCAGAAATAAATCCAGCTCTTTAATTCAAACATTTTCACCAGGAAGTAGAAAATATTCAAGAATTATCTCCTATTTTTCTCTCCTTAGTTCAACTCTCTCCCTATAAAGGTTAAACCTGATATGGTAATTTTGATAGAGGAAAAGTTCTTAGAATAGCTAACAAAAACAAACTTGGTATTTATCTTCCAATATCCTTTTAGGAGAGTTACTGTTTAAATCAGCAGTAGTGTGAAAGCTTCAGGCCCAGTATATAACTTTAATGATATGCAAATTTAGCATCAGCATTTCCAACCATGAAAAATGCCATTATTTCAAGTTCTCTTCTCATCATCCAGTGAACTAGAGCAGCATTTCTTAAACTTTTCAGTCAATTTTCTTTTAATGAAGAATATTTATCTGTTCCCTGAAAAAAACATATTTGCATGTGGCAGCATGTTACTCTGGTGTTTGGAGCGAGATTTATTTTTAAAAGGTTTAGGGTCAGTATAATTTCCAGCTTATTTGATTATTTGGTTTTGATTTTAGCCAGAGCTGAAAATCTACCTTCATAAAGGGATGTGGAAGGAAAAGGCAGCAAAATATTAAGTGCTCCTTCACTTAAAAGCCCATATTCTCATCTAGCAAGTGCTGTATTTTACCTTCTGATGAGAAATGATGTACAAGTAGTCCTTATTTATTGTCCATCCCTTTTGGCCTTTCATAAAATCTTGAAAATATGGCTTTGCGCTCAAACCTGGGGCCCTGGATGTGGGTTAGAATCAGTCTCCTGGCTGTAAGGTTGATAGGTTAGAACATGTCAAGCTGCCCTGTGTCTCTATCTTTTGTTTTATATTATGTAGTTTGTGAATTTTTTTTGGTAAGCTGCTTAAACTCACATAAAATTGAGATGGGCAACTATATAAATTGAGTAAATGAATAATTTTAGTGATCATAATTGCAATCAGCAAAACTTGCTTGTTAAGCAAAGCAGACACTAAGTGAAATTGCCACTGTGTTTATGATCTTACATCAGTTTTCCTTTGCTTTACCAATCCATGTAGGTTGTAAATGCGAGGATTGGTCATAAAGTTATTCCTAAACCCAAATGGTTGTTAAATAAGGCAGTTGCTAAACGAGGACTACAAATACAGGCAAATCATGGCAGCAAGGTTTATTATTTCCTGCCTTTTTGGTGTAAAGGAGAAGAAAGTCTGGTGAAAGAAGAGCAAACTGGATGGCTGGTTGTTTCAGAAAGAGATACTAGAGTTGTTATCAAAGCGAGAACCAGTTCCCAAAGGATATTTGAATTTACAGATCAGTGCTTCCTTCCTTCTTCCTTCCTTTCTTTTATTTATTTATTAGTTTGTCAAACATGTACATGATAGCAGGTATAAGTATGAACATGGACATGAACAAAGGAAATGAATACAAGTAAATGGGGACAGTAGGACAGGGACAGTAGGCACACTTCTGTCTTATTCGTAGATCAAAGCCAAGAAAAACAAAGCAAAATCCAATCAGACCTTGGGAAGAAGGTTCTCCATGAGATTCACCACCCAGATGGTGGAAGATCTGACTCTTTTCCAGGCATTGGTTTAAGGTGGGTGGAGCCCCTTATGGGTCTGTGACATGTTTGATATGTGACACAAACAGATTCACCATGTTGCTACTGTTAGACACTATTTTTGATCTTCTATTTATTTGTGTTTTTGCTGTGAACCACCCAGAGTCAACTGGATCTGGGTGGTACCCAAGTGAAATAAAATAAACAAACAACACTTTTTAAAAAATTTGTCCCCTTTTAAAAAATAGTATACAGTGCTGTATTGTATTGGGATTCTTTCTTTCATTATTCTTCCCGATTTAGACTTTGGTTCATAATTTTTTGTTTGGACTCTATCTGGCCATTTATTTTCTTTTTTCTTTTTGCATAGAGTCCTTTAGACTAAAGCTGTTTGTTATATTTCTGTATATGGAGCAAATGTTAACTATCAAGAGCCAACCAATTTCTTGATGAAAAAGTGATTTGTGAAAATATATGGAGTTCCCCATCTCCCCCTGCCATCATTTCATCTAACTTTAATGCATAGGGGGCATTTGGTGAAAATCTTTATCATCTACAAATCATGGAGTTTAATGAAAAAAAAATCTGCACAGAAACAAGCTAGTTTGAAATTAATTCAACACAGGAGAGAATGCAAAACAAGTGGCTTTTTCTTGAATACTACAACCCAAAAAGCATCCATAAAATAATATTTAGTTTGGAAGATGCCTGATTGAAAGATGGAAGATGCTGTCAGAAGCCCCTCCCTTCTAGGAGAATGAAATATTTTCAGAATTATTAAAAAGGCAGAATGTTATATTTCCCTAAATGAGAAATAGAGAAACATGTTTTTAAAGACAGAAAGCAAACTTTCTTAATAGCCTCCAGCAGATATTTTGTGCCCATTAAGAAAGATTGGGCCAGCCTATTCAGAAACCAGTCCCAGTTTCCCTGTCCCAAGCAGAAACTGAGGAGGGCAGCTTTTAGAAATTGGTAATCCATTTAGAAAGACTGGGTCAAGACAGAAACTCAGATAAACAACAAAGAAAAGAAAAGGTTGACAAAATTAGCCCAGACAAACATCTAGGACTTGCATTTCCTCTTTTGCCTATAGAGCCAGCTGCGACCCTTACATAACCCCTACATGACCCCATAGGAATCTGACAACAACCAATAGAATATTAAATGACATGTTCTTGCACAACAGGAAGCTCAAATACAAAACCCAAAGAAGGTATAAAAACCCACCTACTCTCAACTCCATTTTGTTAGCTGCCCAGAATCACATGTGGTTTTGCTTCATCAATAAACCATCTTCCCCATCAGTCTCCATGTTTCCAGTTTCTTTCACCCAGCTTGGAACTGAACCAGATGGATTTTTCTACCAACAATGCCATGAAAAATTTGGTCACTATAACTTACCTAAAATCTTATTTTAGTCACTATATGTCTCCCATTCATGTTACCTGAGTCTCAGTTTCTACTAGCTTCAATGGTTAATTTGAGAACATATCTTTTATATAGTTTATTACACTAGGGAAGAGATCATTTACAGGGACACATTTTATCAATTCATCAGAGGCTTCATTTCAAAGCAAGCTGGCCAAAAACCTTCTGTGACAGCATGAAATTACAGACTGACTTAGAACAAGTAATTGCTTTTGCATTAATGACCTAAATGTGACATTTTGAGGATATATTGTTAAAACCAATGTGAAAGAACTCACATTAAAAGCAAACATCTGGTTCCCTCCTTAAAGAGTTCATAAAAAGCTTCAACTAAATAATGTTTCGTGAGGTAATCTTTCATTATTTCCAGAGATTAACATTATCAACATGGAAAAAGAGATTATCATTAAGGGCTGAATAATTTACTTGGCTTGAATGGAAAATGTAAAAAATTGACTTTAATTGTGAGAAATACAGTGAAAGCCGGGCTCTCCCTGAGTATGAATGCTGATAATATAAACAAGCAGTTACCACCTAACAATATGTAAGGCATATTGTGTCCATTAAGTGTGTTAAAATCAGGGAAAAGAAACACCAGACTTACATTGCCAAGGAATAAGATGGCTCTCATTTTAACAGGGAGCAAAGCAGGGGTGAAATGCTACCAGTTGAGACTGGTTCACCCAAACTGGTAGTAAAAAAAAATGCTACTGGTTCAGATGAACTGGTATTTCTGATGATCAGCTGTGACGTGCAATTTATAGAGTAAGGTTCTACATTTAGGCAACAAAAACGGAATGCACAGGTACAGTATAGGTGGTACCGTGCTCAATAGTAGTAACTGTGAGAGGGATCTTGGAGTTCTAGTGGACAACCATTTAAATATGAGCCGTCAGTGTGCAGCAGCTTCCAAAACAGCCAACACAGTTCTAGGCTGCATCAACAGAGGGATAGAATCAAGATCACGTGAAGTGTTAATACCACTTTATAATGCCTTGGTAAGGCCACACTTGGAATACTGCATTCAGTTCTGGTCGCCACGATGTAAAAAAGATGTGGAGACTCTAGAAAGGGGGCAGAGAAGAGCAACAAAGATGATTAGGGGACTGGAGGACTAAAACATATGAAGAACGGTTGCAGGAACTAGGTATGTCTAGCTTAAGAGAAAGAAGGACTAGGGGAGACATGATAGCAGTGTTCCAATATCTCAGGGGTTGCCACAAAGAAGAGGGAGTCAAACTATTCTCCAAGGCACCTGAGGACAGAACAAGAAGCAATGGGTGGAAACTAATCAAGGAGAGAAGCAACTTAGAACTGAGGAGAAACTTCCTGACAGTTAGAACAATTAATCAGTGGAACAGCTTGCCTCCAGAAGTTGTGAATGCCCCAACACTGGAAGTCTTTAAGAAGATGTTGGATAGCCATTTGTCTGGAATGGTATAGGGTTTCCTGCCTAGGCAGGGGATTGGACTAGAAGACCTCCAAGGTCCCTTCCAACTCTACTATTGTATTGTATTATATTAGCTAGAAAGCAGGATTTCCTGCTTTCTAGCTAATCTAATTCATGTGGCAAAGCAGATTCTCCTCCCTCGCTGTTCTACTTACCTTTGCAGGTGCGCTCGATAGCAGGCTCCACCCCCACCCCCCCCGACTTCATCACGTCCAGTTCTGCGCATGCGCGTGCCTTCACATTTGTGAACCGGTAGCGAAGGTAAGTAGATTTCACCCCTGGAGCAACCAACTGCTGTGGTTTTGGTCTAGCATTCAATAGCTATCCATCTAGCTGTGCTGTACTGAGTTCTACCAAGTTTGAGCGAGCTAAGGAAAGAAATCTAACATTAATGATTTAATCCTAAAATAGAAATCTTATCCAGTAGAGATAAAGGCTGTGATTCCCAAATGGACTTTGGAGTGTTCAGACTACAATTCTCAATTCTCAAACTTTGTGAGTCTAGAGTAGTTTTTCTTTCTTTTTCCTTCAATTCTTTTTTGGCGCATTGTAGAACAAAGCTGCAATTATGGCTGGGGGAAAGAGGATGAAGAACAGCAGGTTCAGCATCTCTGCTGGTATGGATGTGTGTTTTAGACAGAGGTTACAAACTCTGTCTAAACTTCCCACTGTGCTTGCAGCTCTTTTGCCGACTGGGGGAGGGAAGGGGCTGACTGTTTGTATGTCAATGGTTCCAGGTCTCATCTCCAGCGTTAGATGTGATAATGAGGCAGATCTGAGACAGTCTGAAGCGCTAAAGAACTCTTGTCAGTTACAGTAAACAGAACTGAGGATAAAATGGTCTCCAGTTCAGACAGTGAGTTACTTCTGAGTAAATTTGATGAAGTATGAGTTGAAGTGAAACTGAAAGAAAAGCAAAAAAGAAAAATTTCCAAAAATCATTTCCCTTTAGGGTGATTTCATGATGTTTTAACTGAGTTGGTATTTTCTTTTATTCCCTTCACTCCCTTATGTGGGTGATCCTAAGATGTTCCCATTTCTGCAGAAATGGAAATATGCCTTTAATGACTTAATGCTTCTATATTTCCTTTAAATGTAGCAACCAATAACAGAGGGCACTCAGACTCCCTAGACTCCCTAACTATGGAAGCCTGCGGGGTTCAAAATATGATGCCTTTTTAAAAAACTTTTTAAAAATGTTGAATGGGAATTGCATAAATAATCTGTGTTGGCATCAAGCCAACTGATCGCCAGGAACAAAGCAGATTTTCCACCTTTAATGAAACACATACAGGTTATTCATGAGTGCACCTAATATTTTCCCTTTTGACTCAACTGTGGCAAACATCTTCTTCAGAATGATAAATGATGCTGTTGCTCTTAATTAGAACAGTTTCTCTTGAGAAACCAAAGTGTGGATATCGAATCCTTAATTGTTTGGGTTTACAAGTGATGGGAATTTAGATAATGTAGCCTTGTGGCTCATTGTAGTATGAAGACATATTGAAAACTTGGTGAAACGATGAAATCATAAACCCGCTTCTTTGGAAACCATATAAATAATAATAAAAGGACATATACGGTATGACTGCAGGATGTCTACAGGATATATATATATATAGCATATAAAAAGGGATTGCAACCACAATGTTTTTTTTAAACTGTTGGACCCCCTGTGAATGCCTCTGGTGGTTAGTTACTTTTTAACAATAAAGACCAGGTTGCAGATTCCAGCCATTTCATCTGAATTTCAATCCTATTGCTCCTTTGCAGTGATATTTAATAGCATGACGCTTCTGAACATGGAAGTTTTCCATTCTTTTAGTCATGATGTTGAGTAATCATCAGTAGCCTTATGCTCCATGAATTAGTCTAACCTCCCGTTAAAACTGTATTAGTTGACACAATTAGCACTATGCAAAGCTTTGAAACACTGCTGTGATTCATTTAATCGCTTCTTTGAAGCCACTTTGTAAAAGGAAGCAAAGCAGCAAAAACAATCAAGAGGCCTTGAAGAACTTTATGCTTATGGAAACACTATAGAGGTTCAATGGTTTTCTGCGGCATCTGATATTATGATAGTCACTCTACAATGTGGCAAAATCAGAATGATGAACAAGCATTATGGTCCACATTCACAGTCCTGCTTTGCCATATTCTCCCTATAGCACTTATATCACTTAGACTTACATACCCCTTCACAGTGCTTTACAGCCCTCTCTAAGTGGTTTACAGAGTTAGCATATTGCCCCCAACAATCTGGGTCCTCATTTTACTCATCTCGGAAGGATGGAAGGCTGAGTCAACCTTGAGCCTGGTGAGATTCGATCTGCCAAACTGCTGGCAGCTGGTGATCAGCAGAAGTAGCCTGAAGTGCTGCACTCTAACCACTGCAGCACCATGGCTCTTGTTGCAACCAGGAGGAAATTATGTTGTCCTAAATCTTGTTGCCCTCAAGGTGCATCCTTGATATTCATCTGGCACAAGTCTACGCTATGATGCTTTCCATACAGTTTTAGCTCACAAGACCCTAAGAACTGAAACTGGTGGTTAGCTTGGCTGAAATTCTAGCCCTGTCCATCGCCATCCAACATATGAAAAAGCTCTTCCAGTTTGCATGTGTGCAGCAGTCTGGTTGCTGCAATTTTATTCTTTTTCTTTCTCTTTGTCCCGAACGTCTCTTTTTATTCTTTGAAACAGAAGATTGACTGTTTGTCTATTCAGCCACTCAACTGCTTGGTGTCAACAAATGTTTGAGTTCTTAATGTCAAAGCCTTGGAAGAGATATTCAGATGCCATGATGTCTCTATAACTACAAAGTTCAGAATCATGCAAGCCAAGGTATTCCCTGTGAAACTCTGTGGAAGCAAAAGTTGGACTTTAAAGAAGCAGGGTAAGACTATTGATGCTTTTTAACTTTGGTGCTGAGGAAGACTACTGATAATACTATGGGCAGCCAAGAAAACAAACTGATGGATCATTGAATAAAGCAACCCAGAGTTCTCACTTGAAGTGCAAATCACCAGGCTCGACGTATCCTATTTCAGACATATTATACAAAGATCCAAGTCTTTAGAAAAGGGTTTAATGTTGGGAAAGGTGGAAGGAAAGAGGAGAAAAAGAGGATCAGCAGGAAGGTGGTTGGATAACTATACTCAGTTATAATATAAGTGCACTGTTTGGAGATTTAAAGAACAAGTTAGTGATAGATCACAATGGAGAAGGTCTATGTGGTTGCTTAAAATCAAAAACAACTTGATGGTACATAATCAATCAATCAATATCTTGGATAGCCTATAATGGTTCTCTAGATGTGTACAGGTGCTGGGTAAGTCCTGTTGAACAGCTGGACTCTGAAAAAGGGGTCCAACTGTGGAAGCTATACACTGATTTAAGAATATTATATGAAGAGAGGAAGTGAGCAGCCAGAGGAGAACTGGGCAATGGAAAGGAAATTCCCTGCCAGGCAGACTAGACAAGAGATGAGGCCTTTCAATAATTTTGAGGGACAGATTAATTTGGTCTAGTGGTTAAAGCATCAGGCTAGAAAGGGGAGGGCATGAGTTCAAATCCTGCCTTAAGCATGAAATACCAATGGTATGGCTCTCTCTCTCAGTCCAACCCACTTCACAGGGCTATTGTTGCAGGGAAATAGGAAGAGGAAGATGTGTCGGATATGTTCGCTTTCTTGAGTTATTTGTAAAAATAATAAAGGCAAGGAATAAAATTAAATAAATAAATAAATAAATAAATAAATAAATAAATAATTGCAGACATTCTACTCTCTAGATGAATCAGTTGACTGGTTGGCCAACCCTTTAAGAAAGACAGAAAATAGTTATGGAAGCCAAATTGTCAGTCTCCCTCATAGCCAAAAGAGGACAGAATGGTTAGATAACAGGTGAGAGACCAAAGGAAGGAGGCAGTCCCTCTGGAAACCAAAAGAACCAATTGGAGTATGTCAGTCTGGACCCCATCATGTAAGACACTTCTATAACATATATCAACCTTCCAGCATTGCCTATATAGGATAGAAAACATAACGTCCATAGTGGAGAACCTAAAGCCGGATTCAGGTTGCCTCAGTTTCAGCTGGTTGATAAACAACAAGTAGCGGCATGCACATTTCCTTTAAAAAAAAGGCTAAAGGGCCATCTTGGATTGGGCTGGAGACTGTAGGCAGCTATTCATTTGTTTTATTCATTGCCTTTATATTCTGACACCATCCAATGTGCCTAGGTAGCTTTTATGATACATAACAGTGGGTGGGTGGGTTGCAGGTGGTCAGTGACGTGCGGTGAGGTTTATGGCTGGTGAGGCTGGTGACGTCATCAGGAAGGCAGGGAATGGGAGCACATGTGCAGGAGGCTGAGGCAGCCTCAGCCTCCTGCACACGTGCTCCCATTCTCCGCCTTCCTGAGTCAACATGAAGGGCACCGCGGAGCGCGAGCCGGTGGAGTGCGAGCCGGCGGAGCGCGAGCCGGCAGAGCGCGCTCCGCAGTCCCCTTCATGTTGATTCAGGAAGGGAGGGAATCGGATCACGTGTGCCTTTTTCCTTTTCCCTTTTTTTTTCTTTTCATGATGAGAGCGCTGAAGCTCTGCCTCCCCTGCCTCCCCTGACCGCATGTCCCTGCAGGTGGTACACCCCGGTAAAGGTGTACCGGAGCCTGCCCAGAGCATCGGTTACCATTCCGGTACGGTGCTCTGGAGGGCTCACCCACCTGCCCGAGCTCCTTACCTGTCCTTTAAAGCCTTCGAGGCTTCTGAGCATGTGCATGGCGCATAGAGCGCCTGCGTGATGCTCCACCGAGCAGCTGGAACATCGCGGAGGCTTGCAGAGGCATCGCTGGAAGGTAAGATTCATGCGCGCGCTGCATGCGTTCATGTGGAGGACGCCGAGCCTGACGGATCCGGAACCCACCACTGATACATAATATAGAAAAAATATTAAAACATATTATGGTACGATTATGTATATATTAATGCAGTAGCGTTTGTAAAAGCCCAAACTGAAAGGCACAAAATATCAAAACAAAATGGCAGAAAAGTAGAAGAAAATAGATTGAAATAAAAGATGACACACATTCACTCAAACACTCTCTAAAAATAATTCTGTTTTTAACATCTTCTTGAAAACCAACCAAGGAGGGGGAGATTTCTAGAGCACTGGCAGAAAAGTAGAACCTTCTGGCTTCAGCTCAATTCAGTAGCAGGGGACAACAAACAACAAAGAGTTTTTCTCCAGGCGATCGAATAGGTCAGGCTGACTCCTTTTGGAGAAGGTAGACTCAGCAGATATCCTGGTGCCAAGCCAGAAAGAATCTGTAGAGCAAAACCAGCATTTTAAATCATACCTGGATTCCAATCAGCAGCCAGTGTAGGGTCTCAAAATCAGTGTCTTTTATGGCTAGCCTACCAACACAACAGGGAGTTTGGTTTATGTCTTGGATACTGTGAATATGAATTTAAAATGTTTTGTACAGTTGGAATAGATTTATCTCCTTCAACTTTGACTGCCAACTTTGCCAGCTTAACACTAATGTTGGCCCAAACTTTTGCTGCTTTAAATTAACATAGCTACAATTGCCATTTTGTTCTATGGCTTTCCTATATCTGTGATGTATCTTGTTCTGCTGCTGCTATTTTCATTAACTAATTAACTAATATAGATTATTGCCAGCAAGACACAAACTTGCTGCAACTGAGTCCTGCAGATGATAAAGAGGTTTTTTTTCCAGAAGAAGCCATGTTGCCCAGCCAGCTATACCATTCCCCTGGCACCCTAGAGATCCCATTGATAAGAGGCAAGAAGCAATATCATCTCACAAGGGAAAATAAATGGACATTCTTCAGAGTTGTTCCAAGCTGGCACCCTAAAAATCAGAAGAATTGTAGAAGAATTCGAGCTTATTTTTGAAACAGTTGTTGAAAGTTTATACTTTTTGAGTGAACCCCTTTTCAGCATTTCTTCAGCCTATTTCTTTGAGACTGTCTACTAGAGAATTTGGAGGTTATTGTGTGGTCCTTTCCTCATGCCAATATCTTTTCCTAAATGTGATTCAGAAGAGAGAATAGTTCTTTAAAGAGTTACTATCTCTGCTATTAGGTAAAAACTGAAAATTCAGGCATTCAGAAGCTTCCTCATTAGAGCATATAGATGAATCTTTCTTTCTCCTGAATCAAATCTTGAATCTCAAAGCAGCTCAGATCAAATCAATTGCCCTCAAATCTTGAGGCACAAAACTGAATTGAATCATACACTTTTTAAATTTCAACTCTCCCATTTGAATTGAATCAGATTGATTTGCAGAGACCACCATAACCCGAGGCATAGATCTTTATGAGTTCATTATTATTTTTCCCTTCTTCCTGTCTTGAATCATGCACCAGTTAAGTTCCTGGACTGGTTTTAGGGTGAAAAATACCCAACAATCCAGTTTTTGGACTTTCACAAAGTTACTTCTGACAATTCCTAACATGATACGCCTGACTGCATTTCATGGCCACTGTCTGGAAATTGCTCTAGGCTTTGAGAGAGAAGGTGAGGCTATGACTGCTTATGTAACAGTTTTATGCTGTAAATTATAGCTCAGAGTTGTACAGTTTATGACTGATGTGATATAATGGCAAAATGTTCTTTGCAGTGCAGGGGGAAACAGGGTTTCTGGATTCCTGAACCTTGGAACAACTTAATATCAGGTTATCGAGACACCACCTTTTTATATTTGTAATTGCACCTTTTATTTACAAGGTATTTCATGATATCTAACTGACCTTGGCTGGTTTTGAAAAGTATCATTATACCTCATGTACTTGACTGAGAGACAACTAGAAATGTGAGATCTACAAAGTGGAATGAAAAGTTAAAAACTATCTCAGAAGAAGATAATGGAAATTGTTTTCTTGCCAAAATAGTTCGATGGATCTGCCTCCCCAAATCAGGAGAAATCTGGCAGCATCTTTTCCATCACCATTTTTAAAAGGTATTTCTTGAGCTGCAGCTCATTTCTTCAGATACAAAGAGTGGCTAGACTTGTTGTGGTCCGCCAGCGGAGCTGGCAGCAGAGTCAGACAGTGAGGAGGTTGGGGAAGAACATGAGCCAGTCCTGGAGGCTGGGGAAGGCTCAGACGAGGGCTCTGTGTCAGAGGCAGAAGTAAGGCCAAGGCCGTCTGGCAGTTCTCAGCTGCCTTCTGAGCTAGACAGCAGTGAGGCAGAGGAACAGCTGGAGCCTGTTCCTAGTGTGCGCATGCGAAGAGTTGCCAGAAGAGAAGAACAGCTAAGAAATCAGGGTTGACTTGGGAGTAAAGGCACAGGTAGACAGTGATTAGCCCCTCCCATAGGCAATAAAAGAGGAGCAAAAGGGGAGTGGGCTTTTGTAGGGAACAATTCATTTGTTAGTTCGTTTCAGGAGTGTGAAGTTCTATCTGTGAATCTCAGAGACTCTGTGCCAAATCTTTCTTTGCACAACACTGCGTTTGGAAAATATTTACATGGCAGCTTTCCAAGCTAGATAAGGTCTGTGGTCATAAATTCACCTTTGAAAGACTGTTTACCAGGTCTTTGGTGAATGTGAATGAGAGGAATTCACATTCATTTAATAAAAGGGGTTTTGTCGTGACCAGAAATCTGTTTTGTGCTTTTTGGGGAAGCCTAGGTCAGAACTACACTGATATAGCATTTAAATTGGGGTAAAGCTGGGCTGGGGAGGGTGAGGGAGGGAAAAGCAACATTGATGCAATGACAGGTTACTTGTGAGAGTGAAAGTACCTTATTAATTGACAACCTTAACTAATTACAGGTTAAAGCGTCCTGGATGGCCTACCATATGGTAGTAAGAGCAAAATGACAGTATTTCTCCATTTACTGCATCTGCAGAGTGTCACTCAAAGGCCCTGTTCAACGTCACCTTGTCCCTTCTTTGGAACAAGGGCTCAGATGATCCTATTCAGGGATGCATGAAAAAGTTTGTGCAACACCTGATAGAAGAAAATCATTCAGGTTCGCTCTCGGTTGGAGTCCAAGTATGGTGCAAAGTCCATTAGAGATGCCCAGGGAATGGACTTATCTGTTATCTGGGATAAGTTTGATCCTGTTGGACCTGAGGAAGTGGACAGGGTCCTTCGGGCTGTTCGCAGAACTTCTTCCTTATTAGATCCCTATCCCTCCTTGTTATTGAAAGCTTCCAGGATGGTAACTTCTGAGTGGGTGCACTGCAGGAGGGAGTGTTCCCAACACCCTTTAAGGAGGCTGTGGTCTGCCCCTTCCTTCAGAAGCCAACCTACTAGACAATTTTCATCCAGTTTCCCAGTTTCACATAAGGTTTTCTGGAGAACAATTGATTGAAAAAGAGTATACACATTAGAAATAGTTCAAATAAAAAGGGACACTTTAAAAATATAGGGGAAAATACAGTATATGCAAAGTTTAGTGCCAACATTTTTTTTGTCAGTGTGACTAACAATAAAGTTAAGCAAGACCTGCAAAGAATGAAATGAGGTATTTTGTGAGAGGAGAAGTGGCAGAATCACTTTCTGGATGCCTTCCAAAGCCAACTAAGCCTCAGTACTGCAGCCACAACTCCTATTTGGGAGAAGCAATCCTTTGTTTTCTTTCCTAAATCAAATGTTGCAAAGGATAACAGGCCAATGCCATGCAAAGGTTTGTATTAAGACGGTTCAACCTTCTGTTCTAATCAGCTAT
This sequence comes from Natrix helvetica, assembly GCF_964273705.1. Lineage (NCBI taxonomy): Eukaryota > Metazoa > Chordata > Lepidosauria > Squamata > Natricidae > Natrix > Natrix helvetica. Next base: position 33,440,757 of record NC_138548.1, read on the forward strand.
GAGCTGCCTCTAGAGCTGGCTGACATGCTTCATTTAATTTTCCCTTTCCTTGTTGAATAAATTTAATTATGAAGCTAATTTTAAACCCCTTCTAGAAAATAGGAAAGGGACATGAGACATTACTGAGGTTTGGAACTGTCTGTTCTGTATCTGTGAGCCAATGGAAATTCATAGGATTTCCAAAATAAATACAAAATTGCATCTTCTATGTTTTTATAACCATTTTGTGAATGAAATCACTTATGTTCATTAACCGTGTAGAATCCCATAAATTGACAAAGGGGCGATCTTATAATGTCATTGGGCTTGATTTTAACACCCTTTGTCTTGAGTAAATTTAATTTCACCTTATTCAATGAAATTATCCATCCGTCCCTTTATTGGATTTGGACATTGCTCAAGGAAATCAACTTCTTCCTTGGGGTTAGATAGTAACAAGTAGTACAGCTGGGAATCAGAGCCTGGAGAGGTTCTCTTCCAGAGGTTTCCTAGCCTATAGAAGAGGGTGGAGCTCTACGGTGTCCTGCAGGTTCCAAACAGTAGCCCCCTGTGCATAGGCAAAGTACAACAGAAACTAGTAGAATTATTATAAAATAATATCTACAAGGATAGAACGTCTGGCTTTTGAGTCTTTTCTACCTCAAAATGGCTTGTGAACCAAACTTTTACTATGTCTCTGGATTCATATGACATACTAAAATGCTGATTAGTTCCTTAAATTTAATACAAACACCCCCTCCCCCCTTATTTTCAATGTATTAACCATTATTGTGAAGGCTTTTCAAGTGGATTCTGACCACCTCTTAACAAGCTGTGTTACAATTGACTATAGTGTTCCATATTGCAGTGCTGGAGAAGACTCTTGAGAGTCCCTTGGACCACAAAGAGATCAAATCTGTCAATTCTAAAGGAAACCCAACCCTGGCTGTTCTTGGGAAGGACAGCTATGGAAGCTGAAGGTCAAATACAGTACTTTGGCCACCTAATGAGAAGAGAGGACTCACTGGAAAAGACTCTGATGTTGGGAAAGAATGAAGGCAAAAGGAGAAGGGGACAAAAGAGGGTGAGATGGTTAGAAAGTGTCACCAACACAATGAATGTGAATTTGGCCAAACTCCGGGAGATAATGGAGGATAGGAAAGCCTGTTGTGCTATGGTCCATGGGGTTGTGAAGGATTGGACATGATTTAGCAACTGAACAACAACAGTAGTATTCCATAAGTACCAGGTTTCCAGGGGGATATTTCAAAAGTTACTTTGCTGGTAGCACAATCGGTGGTGAATTTCAAGTCTGTAAACTTTGAAGACTGTTGTGTAAACTACAGATAAAAGATTGGACAAAACTTCTAACAGGACTGTCTCAAAATGCTTAGCCATAGTGTGGACAGCTCACATTAAGAAAACATGACAGTGCTTTTGCTCAATGTGAATAGATAAATAGGTACCACTTTGGTGGGAAGGTAACAGTATTCCATGGTGGTACAGTGGTTAGAATGCAGTACTGCGGGCTGCTTCTGCTGGTTGCTTGCTCGAATCTCACCAGACTCAAGGTGAACTCAGCCTTCCATCCTTCTGAGGTCAGTTAAATGAGGACCCACATTGTTGAGGGCAATATGCTGACTCTGTAAATTGCTTAGAGAGGGCTGTAAAGCACTGTGAAGCAGTATATAAGTCTAAGTGCTATTGCTGTCTGTATTTCCTTTGCAAAAAAGATCCTAAATTTGACTTCAGAAACCTGATTTCAGGTTTCTTGATGGGTTGCTTTTCTTTTCTTTTATGATTAAAGTCATGCCAGTTCTGCACCTTTGGAACCAAAATATGCTTTGCAAGAGTTGTTCTGTTCTGTTCTGTTCTGTTTTTGATACCAGATCTACCTCTCCTTCCTAAGATCACAGTGGTTCTGAATAGAAGGTGGCTTTATACCATTAGCTATCAAAGCACCCTGACCATGTTTTCATCTGTCATACATTAATCCTAGGTCATTCAATAGATATCCAGGGGAAACACATTTTAGCTTTTTATGATTTACCTGTGACAGTTCTGAGCCATTAGTCTGAAGATTTGCTGGAGTTTGGCAGATATAATGAGCCATCCCCTAAGGACTAATCCAGGAAAGAGTTTTACTGATTTTTGGTCAGAAGAAGTGGGGGGAAGACTCTTCTTATTCCTGAAGAAGCTGAAGAAATTTAACTTCCACGCTTGATTATCTGTACCATCTCTGATGCCAAGTTCAGAAAACAAGTAGCTATTTAATAAATAAATTGTTCCTTCAATCCTGCTGCTTTTAAAATGGCAAAAGACACGTGACCATTCTAAGATTGGATTTTGGATTTTTTTAAAAAGAATATCAAATTGTGCCACAGCACACATCTTTACACAGTGTCATCATTGCACTTAATGAGTAGTTTGATGGAGTGATAGACACTGGAAATTTGGCTTCTAAAGGGTTCTGTTTAAAGAAAGATCTGCCTTCATATTACACTCACATATTTGCTTCTAATTGTGTGAAATTTTAGTTTTATTACTATATGAGATTCATAGGACAAAGAGTGTACTTAGGTATAGTAGCCATATTAATACAATACAATAGCAGAGTTGGAAGGGACCTTGGAGGTCTTCTAGTTCAATCCCCTGCTTAGGCTGGAAACCCTACACCAGACAAATGGTTATCCAACATCTTCTTAAAACCCTACACCAGACAAATGGTTATCCAACATCTTCTTAAAACCCTACACCAGACAAATGGTTATCCAACATCTTCTTAAAAACTTCCAGTGTTGGAGCATTCACAACTTCTGGAGGCAAGCTGTTCCACTGAGTAATTGTTCTAACTGTCAGGAAATTTCTCCTCAGTTCTAGGTTGCTTCTCTCCTTGATTAGTTTCCACCCATTGCTTCTTGTTCTGTCCTCAGGTGCCTTAGAAAATAGTTTGACTCCCTCTTCTTTGTGGCAACCCCTGAGATATTGGAACACTGCTATCATGTCTGCCCTAGTCCTTCTGTTCATTAAACTAGACATACCCAGTTCCTGCAACCGTTCTTCATATGTTTTAGCCTCCAGTCCCCTAATCATCTTTGTTGCTCTTCTCTGCACTCTTTCTAGAGTCTCCACATCTTTTTTACATTGTGGTGACCAAAACTGAATGCAGTATTCCAATATTGGTGTGTCACAATTCATTGTTAGTAAAGTGTTGTGACCAGCAGGATCCTTTGCAGCTACTGAGCGACTCAGATAGCGATGAACTCTATGAGTCGACTATGGAGGAGGTGGAGGACCCTGACCAGGGTTCAGACACAGAGCAGGGACCAGAGAGGCCGGTTGGCCACCAGGAAGCGCCTGAGGCATGGAGCAGTGGGGAGGATTGGAAGGAGTTTGTCCCTGACAACCGGCAGAGATGGGCGGAGAAACGAAGGCAACAGCTGCTCCGGAGACAAGCTCCTAAGAGATAATGAAGCTCAGGTGGTTGTGGCGTGGCCCCTCCCAAGACCTTATATAAACAGAGATTTTGGGACGAGACTTCTTGCAGGACACAACTGTTCATATTATTCCAGAGAACTCTTTGTCTGATCTGCCTTTTGTGTCTGTTTGTAATCCAGCTGGAGAAGCTCTTGTTTGTATCTGTTGGAGTCTGGGTTGCTGCCAACATCTTGTCTGTGAGTCGGGTTTGGGCTTTCAACCTCCCCTTCTCTGTTTTCTCTTTTTCGGAGTTGGAGACTTGACAATTCTGAACAATAGTGCATGTGGTAAGCAATTCCAACTGATGAAACATCATGTCTTGAAGTATTTCATGGGAAACACGAATGGGAAAATTTGATTGCTTTCATGTCCTGCTTGGAAGTACCGCAACATTTTTTGTTGGAACAAAACGGTGGAGTATCTTGCAGGAGTCTTTTCATAGTGGACAAGGTATTTGGAATTTGGAACAATTTTTTTTTTTAGGAATTTGTTTCTTCTGACAGACACCTTTTTAAAAACATCAGATTGAAATCGGAAAGGAATTTTGAATGAATCTTCCCCTTGCTAACTTTGTTCACTGTTGAACTAGATGGCAGCTCTTTTTACCTCTAATATACTGAATAATGTAATACTGTTAGGAGTTTTTGTTCATCTTTTCATAAATACATGTAAGAGTTATATCATTAAGAAAGAGATGGCATTTTTTTTAAAACAAAGTTTTATTGGTTTTTTTAAAATTTACAAGGAAAAAGGTAGTGGAAAGGTATACAAATTTTGGCAGTTGCAAAGTGTGGTAGGCGCCCCCTCCCTCCAAACTCATAGTATACATCTGAATATAGGTCATTAATACATAGTCATATATAATCAGCATATTAATTCTATTGGTACTTTCAATCAATTTAATACATAGTAATATATAATCCACATGTTAATTCCATTATTACTTTCGGTTAGTTTATATCAACAAGATTTTCTTATTCATTTTTGTGATCTGAGTTTTCTTGGTATTGCCCCATCTCCCCCCGTCGACAGAGCTCCGGCCCCTCCCGTGTCCTGCATATCCATTGTAGGATCTTCTGTTTTTTCTAGGTGTATTTTGTTTTTTTCCATAAAGGCCTGTGCCTCTATGGGTGTGTTAATTCTAAACCATCTAAACCACACCCCCTTCTGGTATAATTTATTCGCTAATTGCGAATAATTTTTCCTTTTTTCCCTAATTTTCTTGGGGATCTGCTTCAAGATAGTTATTTCCCTGTCATGGTATGTCAGGGCTTGCCCCCTTTGTACATCCAGAATTTCGTCTCTTGTGCTTTTTCTAAGAAATTTAATATGTACCTCCCTGGGTACATTGTGTGTTCTAGCATAGGCTGAATTCACTCTATAAACCAGATCTATCTCCCATTCCATCTGTTGTTTTTCTTTGTGGGTATATTCAGCCAAGATGTTTATCATAATGTCCCTTATGTTTTCATCATCTGCTTCCATCACATTTTGAAATCTAAGATAAAAGGACATTCTCTCAAATTCTGTTTTCATTTGTTGGGTATCAAGTTCTTTGTTTCCCTTCTGCACCGCCTCTACCCCCCCCTCACCTCCGCCACCCCACCCTCCACAAGGTCCAGTCTCTGTGAGTTCTTATGAATTTGGGCTTGGTTCTCTTTAATTTCTTCTTTCATTTCCTTTAATTGTTTCTTAATTTCCTCTTGTCCCTGTAAGAGTTGTTGAAGCATTTGTTGCAAATCCATCTCTGTACTTTTAGGTTGCATCAGGTCTGTTATCTTTGATTGTGTAGCAGGACTGGAAGTTGCTGATGTCGGGGCAGAGGTAGCAAAACCGGGCTTTCCAGGGGGTGGTCTTTTAGGAGACATTGTTTATAGAATAAAGAGTTCAGTTAGTGTAGAGAATGGACAGCTAGAGCGGCAGAGCAGCCGGATGAGTCCAGGAGGCAGAGGATCCAAGCAGGAGAGAGTTTCTCTAATCAGCCTGGCAATAGAGTAAAGTTTTTCACCCCAGAGAGATCAAAGAGTAGCAATCCACAAGAGATTCATCTGGGTAGCACGGAGACAAAGACCGGAAGCCTGAATTTTTAAAGGTGGAGTCAGGTTTCACAGTTCATGAAGACAACGGAAGTGTGCCATCTTGCCCTGCCAGCTTCGGGTTTAGAGGCATAACAAAGTTTTCAAAGTTCCCAAAGTCCTGAAATCATCAGTAAAGTATGGAGTTAAGTTCAATGAAAGTCACTTTAAGCAAGGGTGTGGCATCATTGGTTGGCTCTCCCCCCTCCTCCTTCCCCTGGGGCTGAGAGCAAAATTGTTCCAAGCCGCCTGTCCAAGGGGGGGGGGAAATCCCCCTCCCTCCAGCCACGCCTCCCAAGTTAGCCGAAAGAGAAAGTTTTAAGCTGCTGTAAAGTTCTTCAAATCAACAAAGGGAGTGAAGGGGGGTATGCGCCTCACCACACCGCCGCTGCTTCCTTCTATTTTTTCATTCTCCGTGCAGCCTGTTGCGAAGACGCTTTACGCGCCCTCCGATATTGCTCCCTGGTGCCTTGAGCATGCAGGGGACCTCCTGCCGGCCGCCGCCGATGCAGGGATCCCCTGCGATGCCGCCCCTCCGGCAGGACGCCTCTTCGGGGCGTCCTGTGCCCCCCAAGGAGTGGGGAAGCCCACCGGGGTGCCGGAGCGAGCAAACGAGTTGCCCGTTGCCGTCAGCCACCGGAACCGGAAGTCAAGAAAGAGATGGCATTGAATCCCTTGCTAACACAAGGTATACTACATCCACTGTGTTTCCCCAATCTATTAAGCTAGTAATTCTATCAAAAGAGAAATCAGGTTAGATTGGTGTGAGTTGTTTCTGACAAGCCCATGCTGACTCTTTTTAATTTCTACATTCTTCTCCAAGTTCACTTTTCCTTTCTCCGTTTTAGTCCCAACTCAAAGTAAGGACTGTCTGATTTTTAAACTGCTTTGAAAGTAAAATCTATAAATGTGTTAAATAATAAATATGTGAATTGCCCATTAATTCCTATTCTTAGTGTCTTAGTTATTAGCTATTTACTGATTTATAAGAGAACATTTTCTTTCCCATGAACTGCAAAATTTCTTTGGGAGATTTTGATGAAAAACTGTCAAAAGCCTTTTCCAAGTCCAAGTATACAATTTCTGTTAGATGCCCGCAGAGTCATCATTAATTTTTATAAGCAAAAACATATCATGGCAGGGGATCCACATATATGCAGGATATCTAGAGATATAATTGGACTGACGCTTTGGGAAATTCAAGCTGTTTTGGCCTTTGCTTATGCAAAATCAGTGTAACAAAGGTTGCAAATTCCTGCGGTGATGGAAATTATCCTTTCTTCATTCTAGGGCACCTGACTATTAAGGAAACCATTTTATCATATCCATCTTTAATAGCAAGATAGATAAAATAATATTATTAGTACTGTACACTTGTTACTTCTTTTTATTACTAATTTCAGGCAAGCTCATTGATAATTAACTGCTTGGTTTATCCATAAATTTAGTAAAAAGAAAAAGCCTAGAATTAATTAGAACAAAATTTTTTTAAATTTTCCCCAGTAATTTTTAGTGAGCAATATATATTCAATAAACCTAATTTGATTAATGCCGGCTGCTATTTGTTCTCTTAGTGGTTGTTTTTATGATTAGCTAATATGCAGAGACTTAAACCATTAGACTTACAGTATGTGGACCAGAGGTGGCTTACTGCATGTGCAGAAGCATTGCGTGCATGAGTGCATAGGAGCGCGAGAGCAAACCGGTAGTAAAAAATTTGGAAACCCACCACTGATGTGGACTATTTGCTTGATCTGGTGGTGGAAAGCTTTTCACAAAAAACCAACATTCTTTATATTAATTAATTCCTTATTTATTGATTTTCATACCTGTTGCTGTTTTGGTATCAAATTCATTGATATCTGTTGCTATTTTATTGAGCCATTCACATTATTGCAATTACACCGAAGTCATCATACTCTGTATCTGCACATCTCTGTATATGAAGCCAATTCAGAGTGAAGGCTTTGCATCCTCTCTGTCTAAATGGATGAATACTTTTAAAAATATTCTTCCAGTGACATTCCCAACAATCCACCAGAGGAAAAGTCACATTTGTTGTCATCAGCTGTTTAAAGCTGTCACTCTACTCTCATTCTAACATTAGGAATTAGGAATTGCTTCAAAGAAAATAGCATGCCATTGTTTACAAAGGGTAATCTTAAGAGTTTATATCAGTGGTGCAATTCAGCCGGTTCTATCCAGTTTGGTTGAACTGGTAGCGATGGCGGCAGGACGTTCTGCCCATCTACCCGGATGTCATCACATCCCATTTTTTGCGTTCTGCGCATGCGTGGAAGGTCCTGTGCATTAGGGGTGGGTTCCTGCCAGTTCTAACCTCTTCTATAGAAGAGGTTACACAAATCTACAGTGCCGTTTAGATTTGGTTCCAGCTCTCTCCCCCTGCCCGTCCGCATATCATCAAGATGAAGAGCGAGAGGAGGAATTCTGGGAGTTGAAGTCCACAAGTCTTAAAGCTGTCAAGTTTGAACACCCCTGGGTTTTTTTTCTAAAGGGGTAGGGATGCAAGGGTCTTGTAACTTGACAGCTTTAAGACTTGCGTGCTTCAAATAACAGAGTTCCTGAGCCAACATTTTGGTTGCTAAGCAAGAGCGTTGTTAAGTGAGTTTCACCACATTTTACAAGTTGGTCACACCCACCCAGTCATGTGGCCGGCAAGCCACTCCCACCCGATCACATGGCTGGCAAGCCACTCCCACCTGGTCACATGGCCAGCAAGCCACTCCCACAAAGCAGGCCACACCTACAGAAGAGGTTCTAAAAAATTTTGAAACCCACCACTGCTGTGCATGCATGGAAGTGGCGCGCTCACATTTGCAAACTGGTAGCGAAGGTAAGTTGATTTCACCCCTGGTTTACATCAAGCAGGGATTCAATGACCATCTGGTTTGGAGTACTTCCTTTCACATGGCCCCAAAAGCACATTGTTCCTGAGCTGATGTACTTCAGTTCCTTACCTTTCCTAGAGTTAGGAAAATAAACTTCCTATGCACACCCAGGCAACACATGATGATCATGATCTTGCTTTTAAGAGGTAATTTTCCACTGCACCTGTGGTCAGTCAATAGTTGTTCGACTTGAAAGACTGTAAAATCAATGTTCACTTCAAAGAAGTTAAAATGTGTAGTGAGGGAGAGCAGGAAGCCTGAAGACCCAGCTCATCACACTCTAAAGCCATTGTTACATTTCTATTATTTTTATTTAAACTATACTTTAGTGTGTTAAAAAGCTGCTTCTGTATTAGGAATTGTCAAATATTTGCTAGTTGGGGTTATATTTTATGATTTTATGAGTTCATGAGGTAAAAGTGTTCTATTTTCCCCTGAGGAGTATTTGGAACAAGGGAAGATGGTATTAGTTAAAATGATGCTTAACCCTGTTTTAGAGTTTTCATAAGGGACACAGTGGCTCAGTGGCTAAGATGCTGAGCTTGTTGGTCAGAAAGGTAGGCAGTTCGACGGTTCGAATCCCTAGCACCGCATAACAGAGTGAGCTCCCGTTATTTGTCCCAGCTTCTGCCAACCTAGCAGTTCGAAAGCATGTAAAAATGCAAGTAGAAAAAATATGGGCCACCTATTTGGTGGGAAGGTAACAGCGTTCCGTGCACCTTCGGTGTTTAGTCATGCCGGCCACATGACCACGGAGACGTTTTTGGACAGCACTGGCTCTTCGGCTTTGAAACGGAGATGAGCACCACCCCCTAGAGTCAGAAACAACTAGCACATATGTGTGAGGAGAACCTTTACCTTTACAGTTTTCACGTTTTTCCTGCTTCCAAATGATAAGAAACTATAATTTAACAGCGCAGCCTGGGATCTCGTGGGGCCTTAAGGCTACCTGAGGTTCATAGGTCACAAGCTGCTAATTTCAATCAAGGCTTCTAAGTAGGCATGTTGTATGTAAATTTTCTCCATTTGGCAATGGAGAAGTGGATATTTTTCCATCAGAGCTATGTAATCCAAGCGGCCTGTGCAAAATGTGATTCTTAGGACTGTTGGTTATGGCCCCCACAGTTACTTCTTTTGCCAGAAAGAGAATTATTAAATATATGAATCATAATCCCTGACACAGCTTCTCCTATAAAAGGTGGACACAACCAGAGGAGACATAAGGTTGTTGCTACAAAACAGGGCTAATACAGGTAGTCCTTGACTTATGACCACAATTGAGCTCAAAAATTCCATTGCTAAGGGAAACATTTGTTAAGTGAGTTTTACCCCATTTGATGGCCATCCTTGCCACAGTTGTTAAGTGAATCACTGCGGTTAAGGTCGTAACACGATTGTTAAGTGAATCTGCCTTTCCCATTGACTTTGCTTGTCAGAAGGTTATAAAAGATGATCACATGAACTTCAAGACACTGCAACCGTCTTAAAGATGAGTCAGTTGCCAAGTGTCTGGATTTTGATCACATGACCATGAGGATGCTTCACCGGTCGTAAGTGTGAAAAATGGTTATGTCATTAAGAAGCATTTTCCCCTCCCAGAGGACGAACACAGCGAAGGTAGCAGAAGGGACAGTAAGGTGCAAGACAAGAAGGGGGGGGGGCTGAGGCTTCCTCTGGGGACAGGGAGGAAGGAGCAATATCGAAAAGGCTCAGATCATAAAAATAAAAGTATTTGAAATGATAGCAATTGGTGATATTCTAGAAAGTGACAAAGGAAAATAAATGAACACATGGTTGACAATATAGAATAAGATCTTGTTTTCTGCTTATATCTTATATTTTGTTTTTAAGATTGTAAAAATTGTGAGTTTTGGATGGATTTCTATCACTAGTATGGGAGCTGCCAAAATGTTTTGTATATCCCCTTACCTCTCCCCATATATGTATAAAGACCAATAAATTTTTTTGGAAAAAAAATGGTTATGTCACTTTTTTCAGTGTCATTGTAATTTTGAACCCTAAATGAACTGCTGTTAAATCAAGGACTACCTATTGTATATTGCATATACAAAACTCACTGAATGCTCTCATGCGATGGACAATAATTTCTTACTGGTGTCAACTTTTAACTCTCTCTCTCTCTCTATTTCTTTAAATTTGTTCCTCTTATATTTATTTCCTATTGTTAAATTTCAGAGTCCCCCCCCCCACTATTAATTGCCATTGTATTTTTACTTCAGTGGTATTATTGGTGCTTGATCACATATTGAATAATGTTCATATACTCTTGTATTATAAATGAAGTTTTGGTAAAAACTGTTGGAAATCTCAGAAAGAAGCATACAAACCTTTGGGGGGGGGCTGCATGCAATCTTCCTTGGGACAGTTAAGAAAGAGGGCAAGGGAGAGTAATGAAAATGAATAAGAGCATAATTTTGCAAGGTGTAATCCAAGTGGTCGAAATAAATTCAGTTTTGTTTTGCTTTAATATACTCTTTTACTTGTTATGAAACAGAAGCTCTTGTTGACTCAACAGATTTAGATCAGATATGAATTCTGTGCCATAGTGGATCCCCCCCCCCCCAAATTAAAATTGAATATTTTTTGTCAAATCTGCTTTTAATAGGTTTTTTAAAAAAATAAATCCATTTATAACATCCAGCATGCATATGGTCAAAAGGTGGGGGTTAAAACTCAATATCTCCATTTTATTCCTATTTTTAAACTACTACCTCTTTAAATTTGGCAGGTTTACAGGCAAGTTTGAAGAGGTATTTACAGGCTTTTTCATGATATCAGATCAATGGTGGGATTAGGGATGATAAATCTTGGGAGATTTTTGGTACAAGAAGGCATCAAATTAATTTTGAGATGCACCAGGATATTTAAAACAAGGATAGGGACCTCTGTATTGCAATTAAAAAAATAACTTTATGAAGTTGCTCTTAGTTGCATGACCAATTACCCTACATAACTAACTTTTTAGAATGTTGCAATCAGCATTTTAGAGATCGGCTTCTGCTAGCTATTCAAGACCAGCTTTGAAAAATGTTGCCTTTTTTGACCTTGCGTCTTTCAGAGAGAAAAAGACCAACACCTCCTTCCACTCTTTTTATTTCGCTCTTCATGCAAACCTGAAAACCTATTAGTAATGACTTTCCCCGCCTTTCTTTAGCTTTTATGCCAAAAATATAGATTTAATCTGACATGAAACTTGCTAATGAATTTGGACAAGGCTGTCTCATTAGCTCTTTGTGCCTTTCCAAGCTTGCAAACTAGTGTTTTATAAATTCTCAAGTCTTGGTCTCAACGCAGCCTAATTGTGAGGGAAGCTCTGATAGGGCATCACGGAAGGACTCAGAGTGGTCTTGTCTAAAGGACATATAAGGTGAGATATTTGCCTCACCACACTGCTTTTTGGGCAGTATTTATTCCACTGCCTCTCACACTTGCAGGAGAAGGTAGGGCTATAATGTCAAGAATATTAGTAGAGATGATGATCCAAAGAGAAATAAATGGAGCAAGATTTTTTTCCCCATTTAGCAAGAGTTATTTTCAATGGCCTTGAGTAATAATCATGCACATGTTTAAGTATGTATATCAGGGGTGGGTTTCAACTGGTATGGCCGTACCAGATGGTGAAATTTAGCATGCCTTCCCATACCTGTTGGTCAGGAGGCCCCGTACCGGAACGCTCCCTCCCCTCATTCGCTCTTTCACTCACCCCGCTCATCCGCACCATGCTGCTGAAAAGTTCTCAGAAGAAGAACCAGAAGAAGAAAGAACTGGTGAGTGGCTCATTGGGTGGGTTGGGTGGGGTGGAAGGATGTTGGGGAAGAGGGAAGAGGCAGAGGGGCTGGAAGTGTGTGCGTATGCACAGGCTATAAGTTTTAAAAATGTCTGAGTGAATCCAGGAAGAGGGAAGAGGCAGAGGGGCTGGAAGAGGGAAGAGGCAGAGGGGCTGGAAGTGTGTGTGCTGTGCACAGGCTGTGAGTTTTAAAAATGTCTGAATGAATCCAGGAAGAGGGAAGAGGCAGAGGGGCTGGAAGAGTGTGTGTAAGGTGGTCAGTAATGTTGAAGACTGGCAAGGACAGCCATATTTCCTCTGTAAGTAGCTGTTTTATTGTTTTGTGTACTTATTTTATTCTTATTTAAGTAGTAAGTGCACAAAATAATAAATTTCCTTTTTTATATCTTCTTTTTGTAGGTCATTCTTTGGGGCAAAGAATTTAGTCACATCGACTTTGCCACTCCCAACCAGTCACATGACTGCCAAGCTACTCCCACCCAGTCACATGATCACCAAGCCACTCCCACCTGGTCACATGACCACCAAGCCACTCCCACAAAACAGATCACACCTACATAATAGGTTCTAAAAAAATTTGAAACCCACCACTAATGTATATGTATATGTATATTTGAAAAGACAGAAAACATGATTATATTTTCTTAGGTAGATCTGGGTATCTTGAGAAGAGGGATCCAAGAATTCTCCCAAGTTTTCAGGGCTTGAATTGGGATATTTTGAGTTTAATTTGCAAACAAAACTCATACAAACATTCCAAACTGTAGGAAATGACCAGGCTGAGCCCAAGGGAGGGGTCAAAGGCATCATAAGTCATGAGTTCCTGCATGCCCACAAGAGATCTAAGTCCCAGCTCATTTCCCTTGACTGTTAGATTGTTGCAGAGACCCTTAAGCTTGCAATAAATCTTTATATAGGAAAGTGACTCTTCATCACAGTTATAACAGAGAAATAAAAATATACAAGACAATGAGAGTTTGAGACTTAATACCATACTAAAAATATAAATTCAAAAATTGAGTTTACTTTCTTGTTAGAACATTTTATTTTTTCAGAAAAATCAACTGCCTGTATCATCAGTTCCCGTGTTTCAATTTTCTAAAATTCCCAACTTCTTAAAATTCCAGGTTTTCATCGGAAGCTGTACTACATGAGTTCTGCTCCTAGTTTCAAGAAGATCAAATTTTACCTCAGCAAGGGCATCTTGTGGCATCTGATTCTCTCTGTAGGTGACAAATGGCACTTTTTCCTCGTGGAAATGCGTCTTCTGCATCTAGCAAGAGTTTGTAGTATTATGTGAGCCTAATGAAGATGCCTCATTTTCAAGAATCTCATATGTTTAGAAGGAATTATGCCATCTCTAATGATATAAGGTTGGATTTGTCATGGGTACTATCACAAGCATAAGGAAATTTGAGTGAGAAAAGATAGTTTATGGAATTCTCCTAGGGAATATTTGCCACTGTCCACCATCACTCAATCTGCCTGAAATTTCAGGCTGAGGAAGATGTCTGATGCAATGTATATAATGCTCACAAAAGTCTGAAAAATAATCTTAGATAAAACTACATATGCTTCCTGCAGGTATGTCACTTGGTCATATTTTATATAACTAAGGCAATCATTTTTTTCATCATATTTATGGTTAACTATAAATGAAGTGTATAAAATGAAGCAACAAAAATTAAATTACAATGATTTAGTTATGTCGTGCTGTGCACATTTGAATTTGTAAAATCCTCCCTTAGTGCTTGCAATTTTTATCAGCAGTGGTTTTTTTGTGTGCAACGGACAAGTTCCAGATATTCTTTTTTAAAAAAACTTCCAGCTTTCAGTTACTTAACTAGTATTGAATCATATCTGCAACTATGCATTTAGCCATAAAATATCTATTTTGCTTTTTCATCATGAAAAAAGGCCCAAAGTAGGGAATATTGTTTATTAAACTCTGGCATTCACTAAACATATTCTTCATACAAATTCTAATTAAAGTTCTCAGGATCTTCTTCTATTCAAATCCTCAGATCTGGACTCCTAGATTTGGGAGCATTGCTCATAGGGAGATGTTGCAAGGCCACCCTAGAGTGACAGCTGCTTCCCACAATTGGGGTTACAAATCCCATGGCTCACCAGGAACTTCTTGAGGACAACAAAAGGAGAGGTTCTCTCCCCATAACTGCTTCCTCTCCAGGCAGACATTTTCCAAACTTCAGGCAATTTTTCAAGAAAAAAGAGAAGCATAAAGCTGAATCCCAGGGCTAGGAAGCAATAGTAAGCCATGGTGATTTTAAAAAAGCTACAAACTATAAGAGGCTGGAAAAATGTCCATGGTAGAAAGAAGGGGCTTTATCACCGGGCATTAGGTCAATCTAGGAAATATGTATCAAATTTAACTAGAAATATTGGATAAGATAATTTCTATTTTGGTTATGTATATAAAGAGACATCTTTGTGCTTTATGCTGTTTCTGGTCCCTACACAACTCTAGTAAATGCTGTGTCTCCTGGCCATCTCTGTAGAGCATAATTGCCTCTAAATAACAGCAGACTATCATAATTTTATGATCCTCAAGAGCTTTCTATTTCCCTATGGACTTTTATTTATATTAACATGCTGTCTAATTGTGACAACTCTGTTTTTATCTCTTTTACTATTTTTTTTTCCTTTCTGCAGGTGGCCACTTCAAATCAAAGAGAAATTTGTACCAGGTCAGGAGGTAGTGCTACATATTTTTTTTCATATATTACCCTTGTGATTTGCCAGAAAAATAACAGCATCTGTGTCAAATAGAGGTATACCTCACCTGTCGTCTTCCTCCAATATTAGCTATGTGAGGGAAGTGTTCTCTCTCTTGCCAAGATTAGAGGGACGCATCAAGTGAGGCATCTCTCAGATGGTAGTAGTAAGTCAAATTATATCGAGCAAAAATCAGAGTTACAGTGTGTAGAGCCAGTGTGTAGAGCCCTTACCTGGAAGGGAAGTTGGAGGAAAGATATGGAGGGATGTGTTACATATTAAAATGAGTAGCTGAAACTACTTGCTGAAGTTCTCACTCAAATCCGCTATTGAAGTGGGAAAATACTTTAATCCTATTGTTAACTGGCTGACAGCCTCCTATAAAAGGAGCCATGTCAGCCAGGCTGTTATTTGTGTTGTTTTGATAACTAATAAAAGAGCTTTGCTTAAACGTCATTTGGCCTCTCTCCATTCTCGCTCAGAATCTAATAGGAGAACTGGGGGAGACAGGAGAAAGAACCACAGCCTAGGGTTCGAATGTGAGCCCAAAGGTGGGATGGAAGTAGAGAAAGCATCTCAGAAGGGACCCTCTTTAGTTTTTAAGAGAATAAAAGTGAGGAAATTTTCAAACTTCAGTTTGATGTCAGACCTTTGAGGTAATCCAGATAAGAAGCACCAAATATTAGCATTACATTTATGAAAAGTTAGAATAATAGAATTTTACAAGTTCTCCCCTTACTTTTACTCTCCCCAAAACTAAGAGAGTTCCTTCTGAGATGCTTTTTCTATCCCATGCCTCCTTTGGGCTCAGATTTTGTTTATCAGACTGTTGTTTAGGCTGTGGCTCTTCTTCCTGGTTTCTGAGGTCATTCCCATGTACCATTATCATTTTAGACCTCAAAAATTTCACATTATGGACTCTGTGAAGTTGCTACAGGAACTGAATCACAATCACTAAAGAGATAGGGTTAGATACAAACGCTTCACCCAACTACCTCGGTGCTAGATGCGACATTTTTTCAGGCAAACCAAAAGGTTTCACTAAATCTTCTGGAATGAAAGGAAGAACTGCTCCCATGGATAAACCCAAGTTTTTAATGTAGTTAGTAACTTAAAAAAAAATCAAATGCAGATATAACTGTTTATCCAGTGAGAAACAAACATGCTCAATTCTAGCTAGTTGATTGACTTCATGTATATGAGTAAGTGCACATTCACCTTTGACTCAGTTTTTGATTCTGGCAACTACCCGAATAAGTCTCAGCAGGTTTCTTGGTAAGATATTTCAGACATTGTTTGCCATTGTTTCTTTCTTAGAGTTGAGGGCATGGCAGGGGAAGGATACTGCAAAATCTGCATTCCCTCCCCATTCCAGGGGAAGGATACTGCAAAATCCCCATTCCCTCCACACTCTGGGGCCAGCCAGAGGTGATATTTGCCAGTTCTCTGAACTATCCAAAATTTCCGCAACCGGTTCTCCAGAACCTGTCAGAACCTGATGAATTTCATCCCTGGTTGAGGGCGTATGAGTGGCTCAAGGTCACCCAGACTAGAACTCACTGGCGCCTTGTTTCTATCTTGATGCCTTAACCCCTACACCAAACTTATATTTGATTGGCCATTGGAGAAATGTAGTGAAAGAGAAGGGACTGATTCATCAAAAAAAATTGAGGCAAAACCACTCTACTATCTAGCATTTTAGTATGAAACTAAATTGAGGTTTCAATTTTTTAAAAAAGTGGAGAGGTTTGAAAGTTGAAAGTGTTGAGAATACAGTTATTTTTCTGCAAAATAATGAAATGTAAAAGACTGGCCTCCCACATTGCTGGCTCAGCTGTATACAGTTACTATAAGTGAAGAACTCTTAGCTAGGTCAATATTTTAATTAGATCTATGTAAAAGCATACCAAGAAAAAGAAAAAAAGAAAATCTCAAGCAGTTTAAAAAAATTATTTACCTTGGTAAGCTTTACATTTTTCACACACGAAGCACATAAAAGGAAGACCTTTAGTGTAATTAATGACACTCCTTGAAGGGATTGAGGCTTTGTTAAATAATTAACAAGTAGCCTTGTTTCATTTTAGAATATGCCAGTATAACTGAGTGCTTCATGTCCCTAAATGTTCCAGAAACTAATAAATGTTAAAGAATGAGAAAGAATAATTTTAACAAGGAGAATGAGCCAAATCTTCTTGTAGTCAGACCACTAATCCATTCTAAAAGAAGTTAATAAGGCAGAAGATAAGAAAAATATTTCCTATTTCCTCCAAAGGTTTCAACCCATCCCTGACCCATGGAACCACCTTCTATTTCTCTCCTTCATTCCCTGGATTCTTTAGAATACATTTTCATCTTATTTGGTGGACTTGGTTTAGCTGATTTTATCTTTCTGGGATCTCTGTGGGCCAAGTGTATCTCTCTCTCTCTCTTACTTATTTCTTCAGCTTTGGTAACTTATTGTTCCTGGTCTGAAAAACCTCCTAGAGTTCAGGGCATGAGAAACAGCTGACTTCCAGGGAGATGATTGAATAATGGAGGACATTTACACGCACTGTTTATCACCCTGTAATTAACATAAGTATACAAAAAAACCTGCACTACAAGAATATTAATATGCTATCCTTTGGCAAAAGGAATGTGGTTCTATGGTGTATCTTTTTTCTGACTTGACCATTTGTACACTTTAAATTTGAGAAAAAACATGAGCTGGAGTTCATTCATTTGTGTCATGGTAGAGCAGGTGAAGATACTGGGATCCAGGGTGGCATTCTATTTTTTTATATTATTTAGTTTGTCAAACATGTAAAATATAACACAAATATATGAGTACAAATAAATGGTGACAGTAGGGCAGGGACAGTAGCAGGGGTGAAGTTCAGCAGGTTCTGGAGAACCTGTAGCGGAAATTTTGGATGGTTAAGAGAACTGTTAAATACCACTTCTGGCTGGCCCCAGAGTGGGGTGAGAATGGAGATTTTGCAGTATCCTTCCCCTGCCATGCCCACCAAGCTACACTTACAGAACAGGTAGTAAAAATGTTTGAATTCATCAATGGATGGTAGGGACACTGGTGCACTTATGCACACCCTCTTACGGACCTGTTAGGAATGGGGTGAGATAGACAGTTTGAGATTGAAGCTGTGGGAGTTTGAGGATGTAACAACGGAGACGGGTAGAGCATTCCAGGCGTTGACCGCTCTGTTGCTGAAGTCGTATTTTCTGCAATCGAGTTTGGAGCGGTTTACCTTGAATTCGTATCAATTGTTTGCCCATGTATTATTACGGTTGAAGCTGAAGTAGTCATTGACAAGTAGGATGTTGTAGCAGACAATTTTGTGTACTATGCTTAGGTCCGACTGTAGGCAGCTTTAGTATGAATAGGGAGAAAACCAGTGTCAGTTAGAACAATTTGTCGATGGTCAATGAGGCATTGGAGAGAGAATTGGTTAAGCTGCATAAACAGATGTGTGCCCCCTAAACTCCCCTCTGCTTTGAAAAGTAGTGAAAGATGCTTCCCCCAGCCAGTGTAGTGTAATGACTAACCTCCCAAAGGTGTTTTTTTTTCAAGAGACAACTGAACTTTCTGTTTTTTTCTTTGACGACATTTCGCTTCTCATCCAAGAAGCTTCTTCAGCTTCTTGGATGGGAAGCGAAACATCTCCAAAGAAAAACCAGAAGTTCCCATTGCCTCTTGAAAAAAGCACCTTTGGGACAACCATGATCTGGATGACTGAGACTCTCCGTAGACATGTAATGACTAAGGTGCTTGACAATGAGGGAGAGATCCAGGTACTCATGAGGAAGTTTATTAGGTCACTCTCTCTTAGCCCATTCTATCTCACGCGGTCATTTTTATGGGGGAAAAGAGGATAAAGGAACAGTTTGTATGTTGCCTTGTGTTCCTGAACAAAACGTGAAATATGAATGTAATAAAAATGTAACCCTTGAAATCAGAATTGATATTCCCTCCAAATTAGCATTTAATTCTTAGCCTAAAAGGAGGAGCTGTGATATGTCATCCAAAGGTGACTAAAATTGTCCACTAAAACAAATCATTCTTTCCTATTAATTTAATTCTATTTAATTGGAAATATGATTATATATAAAGTTATATATGAATGTTCTCTTCATTAATCATGTTCATTGTCAGGAAACTCCCTCTTATTTCCAGGTTGAATCTCCCTCTCATGAGCTTCCATCCATTGCTTCTTGTCTTGCCCTCAGGCGCTAATGGAGAATAAATCGATGCCCTCTTCCCTGTGACAGCCCTTCAAATATTGGAAGACTGTTATCATGTCTCCCCTGAGCTTTCTCTTCATTAGGCTAAACATGCCTGGTACCCTATTTCTTGGGGTCTCTAAGATCATATTTCTAAAACTGGAGATATTTTTGGATTCTCTAATATTGGTATATGGGAGAAGGAGGAACAGCATCACCTTCATACATAATGAAGCATGGTGGTGCAGTGGTTAGAGTACAGTACTGCAGACTACTTCTGCTGACTGACAGCTGCCTGCAATTTGGCAGTAGAAATCTCACCAGGCTCAAGGTTGACTCAACCTTCCATCCTTCTGAGGTGGGTAAAATGAGGACCCAGATTGTTGGGGGCAACATGCTGACTCCATAAACTGCTTAGAGAGGGCTGTAAAGCACTGTAAAGTGGTATATAAGTCTAAATGCTACTGTTATTGCTATACAATATTACCCTAAAATGGATTTTAACATAGAAGACTATGGCCAAGGGGCTAAGTGCCTGTTTTAACACTCACTTTTTAAAAGTTACTGGATGGCTTGTTTTGTCTTAGGTTTCAGAAGATTTAAAGTGAAAGCAATAGAAGGAACTTGGTAGCCAGTTCTTTTTACATTGAAGTCACCGTTTTAGAGCACTAAGTAAAACAAAATTAATTGTAACTTTTGTTTTATTTCAACTTTTGTAATCTTATATAATTATTTATGTGTGTGTGTTCTGTCTGGTGGTTACCAAAGCACAAGCAGAGTACAGAGGGATTAGAATATTTTTTAATTACTTTACAAATTTTGTAAACTTTAGAATGTATCGTTTTTACTCATTCATTTATATTGTTTTATTATGTTGTTGTAAATCACCCAGAGACACTTAGATGAGATGGTGATATAAAAACTGAATAAATAAAATGACTATTATTTCAGCACTGAAGAGGCTTTTGAGGGTTGTGTGGGAGAGAGGAATTGATGGTGGGATTTTAATGAAGGTGTTTGAAGCCCATATGAATCTTAACATTCCTTGATACCATGTTTCTCCAAAAATAAGACAGGGTCTTATTTTCTTTTGACCCCCGAAATAAGCACCTGGACTTATTTTCAGGGAGGTCTTATTATTTTTGAGGTGCAGGAGGCGGTGAGCATAGTCACCTCATGGCTGTTGCTGTGTTGCAATATTTTTGAGGAGGGCTTATTTTGGGGGGAGGGCTTATGCGCATGCACTGAAAAACCCAATTGAATATATTAACCAGGGAGGTCTTATTTTGGGGAAAACAGGGTATTTATGAATGCAACTAATTCAAAGGCTGCCCCTTCATTATGTATGATGACCTTAGAGTGGCCTGTTTGCCCAAATAATTTCTGACAATGAGAGAGCTTAGCTCCATTGATCTCAGCAGTTCAAAGAAGAATCAGTCCATCCTGCTAAGATCTATTTTAGGATTTATAATTAAGCCCAACAAAAACCTCTGTCATTTTCCCCTCCAGGAGTGCCTTGCTGAAAACACTTCAGGTACGAAAGGGAACAGTTATCCCAGCAGTGGGGATTGTATTCCATTCCATTCTGCTGAGATTGCTCAGTGGCTCATGTTAGATTAAAAGGAGGGGGTGAAAAGTGAGCAGAATGCTATTAGGAAACAAGGAGGAAAAGAGGGGATTAAAGAGCATTTAATATATGCAAGGAATTTGACTGAGTCAATGTGAATATTCTTTTACCTAGAAAAATACAATTAAGGGCTCTTGCTGACCCAGAAGAGTAGTCATGTGTGGTTACTATTAAAGGGAAAAGTTGGTAGAGCTGACTAAGACATTTCCCTCACTAATTTTATTTATTTATTTACACACAAAGACACAGAGACATGCCATACATAGCAATTTTATTAAGAATTATATTTATAGCTGAAGAAATGAATACATTTTTTTTGAAAAACTAAAACAATAAAAAGTAAAAAGTGCAGAAGAGGAAAAAAGAGAAGTAAAAATAGAAAAGGAAAAAGAAAATTGTAAAGAAATATATGTTAATAAGGGAACTCCCACCTTCTTCATATGTATAAGCAATTTTAGTAACTTATCACATTCTCTTAAAAGATAATAAAACAGAATAACTGAGTTAGAAGGCGTCTTGGAGATCTTCTAGTCCACCCCCTGCTCAAGCAGGAGACCATGTAACATTCCAGATCCTTCTTAAAATCCTCCAGTGACAGACATTATTAAACTGAACTTCTAGAACCATTCTTCAAAAATATTTATTTATTCAATGTATATAAATGTCAAACAAGTGATTTTTGGCAGCAAACAATCCTAAAACAATTAAAAACAATATACAATATAGTACAAAATTAAATATATTTTCCAGCCAAGAAAAAAAAAGTTATCATAGATGTCAATATACCAGGAAATGAAGCTCCTTCATGGGCCTGGGCACAAAGCCAGGTCTTCAAGGCTAAGTGCTCCCATCAGTTCTGAAGAGAGAATGTTCCAGAAGACAAGCACTACAGCAGAGAAGGCACATCTCCTAGCAAATCCCCGAACATTGCATGACTGACAGGACCAGTAGTGGGATTCAATTTTTTTTACTATCCGTTCTGTGGGCATGGCATGGCTTGGTGGGTGTGGCTTGGTGGGCATGGCAGGAGAAGAATACTGCAAAATCCCCATTCCCTCCCCATTCCAGGGCAAGGATACTGTAAAATCTCTATTCCCTCTCCACCCCACTAACCTGCTTTCCAGCTCCGTTCTCCTGTGCAGGGCAACAGAAGAAATCCCAGCCAATCAGCTGGGACTTGAAAGGCAGCAAATAGATGGGGGTGGGGCCAGCCAGAGGTGGTATTTACTGGTTCTCAGAACTACTAAAAAATTACGCTCCCTGTTTACTAGCATCGGTCAGAACTGGTTGAATACCACCTCTGGACAAGACCCATAGCATGCCCAACCTGCCAGACTGAATTGGATGGGTAGAATTATTGGGAGAAAAAGCTTCCTCAGATAATCCAAGCCATTGAGGGATTTAACTGTGACAACCAGAACCCTAAATTGCACTTGGAAACAAACAGGCAACAAATGCAGCTCACACAATAGTGGTGTACGTCCAGCACCATTTACCACCCATGCAGCAACATCTGTTGATCCAAAGGTTATTAACAGCTCAAAAGCAGTTAACAAGCAATTTCTAAAAGAATACAAACTTTCAAAGGTACTGACTATAACTTGAGCAATATGGCTATTTCTTCATATTCCAGAGCTTTAAACCCACTGGAAACTGCTGTCTTGTCATCACCCCATGATGAGCAACAGTCTGGAGCACTTGTGGGCAATCTCAAGTCCTCTTCTTTTTCAGAGAGGAGTTTGAAAAATCAGTCTAACTGCCAGCTCTTCATTCAACCATAGGTGACAGATCCCTTTTTGCGAAGCTCTCTTGCTTGCCATTTCTGCCTCAGAAGTCTGTTAATTCCCTCAATAGTCAATGTACAGCATCTTCTAGCATAATCCATTACTGAGGAAATAAAATGCTTGTCTTTATCACTGCTGCAATATTGTAACAAAAGCTGAATGATTCCAGGAGATTTGGTGTTATAAGTCACTAATGGGATGCTACATGTCAAGCAGAGTTGTTTTCCTATCAGGAACAGTTCTCCAGTTAGCAAACTCAAATATTCTCAGTTGGAAATCCCATCACCTGAGAATCTGCCATAGTGACGTAAAGTATGTTGATTCCAGTTTTCCACATTCCTACTCCATTAGCTGTAGGACTTTGATTCTGTTTTTATGGTATGATGAACGTTCTGTATTAGGATCAACAAGATCCAAACACATATGTAAATAGTGGCTGACAGGGGTACATTCCTTCTAAGCAAAATTATATCCATAGGAACAAGAAAAGAGAGGAATTATACCTAGATACTAGGGATGAAACTGTACATGGCAAAAACTGTTTCTGTTTCTTTTTAATTAAGCCGTGGAAGGATCAGAGATGTTTTACCTGAATTCTGAAACTAGAGCAACATTAAATGAAATCAGGGGCCACAATGGACCCTAAAGCTTCAAATACATATTCCTATTTTAGAAACCAGATGTATGATATGACATGATGTGATGTGATATGATATATATGTAGGGGACGCAGTGGCTGAGTGGCTAAGATGCTGAGCTTGTTGATCAGAAAGGTCAGCAGTTCAACGGTTTGAATCCCTAGCACCACATAACGGAGTGAGCTCCCATTACTTGTCCCAGCTTCTGCCAATGAAAGTACTGCAGTTCGAAAGCACGTAAAAATGCAAGTAGAAAAATAGGGACCACCCTTGATGGGTAGGTAACAGCATTCCGTGCACCTTTGCCATTTAGTCATGCTGGCCACATGATGACAGAGACATCTTCAGACAGCACTGGCTCTTCGGCTTTGAAACAGAGATGAGCACCGCTCCCTAGAGTCAGGAACGACTAGCACATATGTGTAAGGAAAATCTTTATACATATACATATACTGTAGATGTATAAATATGTATATATACATATGTGCATATGTATGTATGTGTATGAATGTATATATATATATATATATATATATATATATATATATATATATATATATATATATGTGTGTGTGTGTGTGTGTGTGTGTGTGTGTGTGTGTGTGTGTGTGTGTGTGTGTGTGTGTGTGTGTGTGTGTGTGTGTGTGTGTTTATTTGTGTGTTTGTGTGTTTGTTTGTGTGTATGTTTCTTAAACTGGGCAACTTTAAAATGTGTGAACTTCAACTCCCCAATTCAGGGAGTCAAAGTCCACACATCTTAAAGTTTCCCAGTTTGAGAAACATTGCTATATGTTGAGAAACATTGCTATACTTATGAGAGATGGTGTATTGTGCTGCAGCTATAAGCACAGGCATTGAATAATGTAAATGGATATTTATGGTAATCCCAATGTCAGTTCCTAAGATGCATGCATGATGTCCCCATAGTAACTCTGCAACAACAGCTTCAATTTGGTTACAGGTGAGTAGAGTCACAAACTGAAACAAAGGCACTTGGACTCTTGATGACTCACATTTTATTTTTAAACCCTATTTGGAAAGGGACACTAGAAAAAGTAGCAGGCCTTTCAGCTCTTTAATGAGATTTTCATAAGATAAAAAGAACCAGGTCTTAACTAGCTACCTTATCGCTAACTCCTGGAGTATTTTTAGCATTACTGAATCTCTTTCAACTCTCTCTGTAAAGCCTACCTTGCATTCAAAGATATATAAAAGAGGTAGCTTCAAAGATGCCAGCTGTATAAAATGTCATCATTAGCATTTATGATATTTTTAGAGGATTTTTGATTTAGGCAAGGATGATTTCATTTCAGCATTGTTAAAAATTAATGATAAAAAGTAGCCCTCCTCCTTTCTCTCAACTTCCTAGGAGAGAGGCATTTTCTCTCTCTCTCTCTCTCTCTCTCTCTCTCTCTCTCTCTCTCTCTCTCTCTCTCTCTCTCTCTCCCTCCCTCCCTCCCTCCCTCCCTCCCTCCCTCTCTCTCTCTCTCTCTCTCTCTCTGCTATTATTAGCACTAGGGAAGTAAAAGAGAACATTGGTTAAATGGCAGTTCACCTGCATACATACAGTGTTTCCTAAACCCCTTTAAAGTAAAGCAGTTTCTGATTTCAGATCTCAGGAAGGAAGAAAAGAAGGTCCTTAAAAGGAGTTGTCATGGTTATAAAATCCCAAAAGAAATGATAGGTCTCACTAACTCCTTGGGGAAAATAATGGCATTCTACAGAAGGAGCCCAAATCTATTTGCAGACACAGTGAAGATTATTATGACAATGTGAAGCACTATTCCATAAACACAAAATTATACTCATATCTCCATCTGTCTTCATTCTATGTCGCCAACATTTGCATGTTGTAGAGGATTGGTCTCTTACTATGAAGTTCTTATGGCATCTCTGGATCCTTGCACAAATGGATAGCTGCGTTCCTGTCAAACAGACAACAAATAGTCAAAATAGGGAGCATCCTATCAAATCCGGCACCAGTTAATAGCGGTGTCCCCCAACACGGTGTTCTAGGACCCACACTCTTTCTGCTTTACATCAATGAGCTATGCAATCATGTTAAAAGCAGCTGCGTCCTATTTGCTGATGATGTAAAATTATTTAACACCACTGACAATGCTGCTGCCCTACAAAGCAACTTTGACTTTGTGTCAGAATGGTTGCGCAATTGGCAACTCCAAATTTCAACTAATAAATGCTCTATACTTCACATTGGCAATAAAAAATCAGAACACCAAATACAAGTTGGGTGGAAATGGACTTGTAAACGACCCTCGCTCTGTCAAGGACCTAGGAGTACTCATCTCAAACGATCTAAGTCCCAGAGCTCACTGTAACAGCATTGCCAAAAAGGCATTAAGAGTTGTTAAAATAATTTTGTGACGCTTCTTCTCCAGTAATATTGTATTGCTAACTAGGGCATACAAAACCTTTGCCAGACCAATTCTTGAATACAGCTCATCTGCCTGGGACCCACACTGTATAACAGACATGAACACGATTGAGCGGGTTCAGAGGTATTTCATGAGACGGGTACTCCACTCCTCTACTCACAATAGAATTCCCTATGCCACCAGGCTTGAAATTTTGGACTTGGGCAATCTGGAACTATGCCGCCTGCGGTCTGATCTAAGCATAGTACACAAAATTGTCTGCTACAATGTCTTGCCTGTCAATGACCTCTTCAGCTTCAACCACAATAATACATGGACAAGCAATTGATACAAACTCAAGGTAAACCTTTTCAAACTTGATTGCAGAAAATACGACTTCAGCAACAGTGTGGTCAATGCCTGGAATGCTCTACCTGACTCGGTTGTTACACCTCAAAACTTCACAGCCTCAATCTCAAACTATCTACTGTGGATCTCAATCTCAAACTATCTACTGTGGATCTCACCTCATTCTTAGGAGGTCTGTAAAGGGGATGTCCATAAGTGCACCAGTGTGCCTACCTTCCTTTCCTATTGTCACCATTTATCTGTATTTACTTCCTTTGTTCATGCTTATGTTCATACCCATACTTGTTATTTTGTACGTGTTTGACAAACAAACAAGCAAGCAAACAAATTCTCCTGAAAGTCAAAAGCTTTTTATATAAAGTTTTAATTATGCAGACAAGAGATGTTATTTAACACATTTTCTCCAACTATTACTCCAGTTATGACAGATCTGTAGAAAAATTATAGACCTACAGAAGAGTTCTCAAATTGGAATACCCTTTCGAGAAGGAGGAGGAGCTAAAATGATAAATTGGAGTGGGTCCTACTTTTGGTCTAACTCATAATGAGACAGATCCAGTATATATGGCCCCTTTCTTCATTCTACTAGTGCCACCATTTAAATTTTTGACAAGATTAATAAACAGATTGTTTTAGTGCATTCTGGGTAATTAAAATAGCAGTTTCCAGAATAATCATTCTCATTTCCCAGATGGACTAGAGAAGGGCTGTAAATAATAATTTAGTTCTTTACATGATAATATGTAATAGATTATATACTCTATAAATCAGTGATGGCGAACCTATGGCACGTGTGCCACAGGTGGCACGTGGAGCCATTTGTCAGGGCACTCAAGGCGCTGCTCTGTCAGCTGGCCAGCACGCATGCGTGCGCTGGCCAGCTGAGTTCACCCTTTTTAAAGCCATTTTTCACCTTCCCCAGGCTCCAGAGGCTTTATAGGAGCCTGGGGTGGACGAAAAGAGCATCCCCTGCCTCCCAGAGGCTCTCCGGAGGCTTCATGAGCTTCCCTGAAGCCTCTGGAGAGCAAGAAAAACGGCCCTAAGGGCAAATCGAAAGTTCGGGAATGGACTTCCTGTTTGCTCGCAGGGTCGTTTGCACTGCTCTGTAGGCTTCAGGGAAGCCTCTTGAAGGTTCCTGAAGCCTTCGGAGCACTTAAAACAACCCTCCAAGCAAACAGGAAGTGGCTTGCTTTGAAGGTCCCTGAAGCCTTCAGAGTGCTTAAAACGACCCTCCGAGCAAACCAAAAGTGACTTCCAGTTTGTTCAGAGGATCGTTTTGACTGTTTCAGAGGCTTCAGGAAAGCCTCCTGAAGGTCGCTGAAGCCTCTGGAGGGCCTCTGGGGGGGGTGGGGAGGCCTGTTTTCGCCCTCCCCAGGCTCCTATAAAGCATCTGGAGCCTGGGGAGGGCGAAAAAAGCATGTAAAAATGGAGGGGTCGCGCCTGTAGTGCACGCATTTGCACTGGGGGGGTTGCGCATTGCATTATGGGTGCAGCATGTCTGCACATGACCCCCCTGCCCTCCTCCCACTTATGGCATATGAGCCAAAAATGGTTCGCCATCGCTGATATAGATGTAGATAGATATACATCAATATTTATCTATCATCCATCATCCATCATCCACCCACCCACCCACCCACCCACCCACCCACCCACCCACCCACCCACCCACCCACCCACCCACCCATCTATCTATCTATCTATCTATCTATCTATCTATCTATCTATCTATCTATCTATCTATCTATCTATCGATTATACAGATATATAAAATAACACATTGCTTTCTAGATAAATAGATGCAGGGTAGATAATTAAGTCTTAAAGTTTAATTATTCTACCATGGTATTTTTACCATGTTGAAGAGAATCTTCCTGAAAGAAAAATTATTATAAGAAGAAAATGAAGTTCGTTCCTCTAATAAAGGAACATTTCCCTTGCCCAATCTCTTCCCCAATAGAGAGAGAGAGGGGGGGGGGAGGGAGGGAGAGAGGGAGGAGGGAGATGGAGATTAAGAATGGAACCACTCTACATTGGCTTCATTATTGATAGATTTTCATCTTTGTGCTTTCATTTCATTTTGCTCAGATGCAATAACTTTGTTCATTTCTGCTTTCTTTGCAGACACAATCTGCTTGTAATTGGCAGTCCATTTACTTCAAGGAGGTCAAATGATTTAAAATGCCTCTCTTCTGGTATACCAGGGCAGTTGTAATTCTAAGTGATTTTTTCAGCTGAAGCAAAAGGACAAAGAGGCAAACAAAACTGTTTAGTCCAGTACTGACCTTTTTCAAGGGAAACCATAATTATTTAATAATCCCCAGCATTTTCTAGGTAAATGGCCTACTTACTTTTAATTACATAACCAGCAGAATGCTATTGTGTTTCCCCAAAAATAAGACAGGGTCTCATTTTCTTTTGACTCCTGAAATAAGCACTTGGCCTTATTTTCAGGGAGGTCTTATTATTTTTGAGGTGTAGGAGGCAGTGAGCATGGTAACCTCATGGCTGCTGCTGTGCTGCAATATTTTTGCGAAGGGCTTATTTTCAGGGAGGACTTATTTTCGGGGAAACAAGGTATTGTTAATACAATAGATGATAGACAGACAGACAGACAGACAGACAGAGAGAATCATAAAAAATGTGTGCTGAAGTGCTGTTTTGTTTAGTTCAGAATGAAAGGGGGGATTTCAATGGTACCAGTACAGAAATTACCCTGTTCTCCCAGCCCACAGGGAGACACACACCCCCCTGGTCCCTCTATTATAAGCTATCCAGGGCACCTAGATGGATTTGAGGGGGTTATTGTGAGCTCACAGAATTCTATTCTATTCTATTCTATTCTATTCTATTCTATTCTATTCTAATAGATAGATAGATAGACAAACAGACAGAGAAACAAACAAACAAACATGTTGTCCCAAAAGTATTTTTTCAAGAGGCAATTGGACTTTTTGGTTTTTCTTTGAAGACATTGCACTTCTCATCCAAGAAGCTTCTTCAGAGCTGAAGAACAACCTTGACCTGGATGTCCAAGAATCTCTATAGACAATTTAACATTATCTTGACAAATTTGCCCTCACTAGGCAGTAAAGCTTATTGTATAGCTCAAAGCCCCTCTTATATACCAAAAAAGACTCAAGAGATATTAACTTTAGCTCTTTTTCACTGGGGAAGTGTGCATGCATTCCCTTTCCCATCCCTCCGTCACCGATATTTGCACAGCTGGGTCAACAACAGGCCAGAATTGAGCACAAAAGATAGGGTAGCTTCCAACAGATTTTTGTCAAGAAAGGCATTCATTTTCAGCTCAGAAAAATAAGGGTGGTGTGGTAGCTGGGGACAGGACTCTTCTTGTCCCTGGCCTTTTGTTGGCCTAACAGCAGCCTTTCACCATTCAGGAAAGCAGCGGTGGGCGGCCTACAGGATATTTCATAAGCAATCATCACTCTTTGTTATGTAGCTCTGAATTTGTCATTCAGCTCTGAAAAGGCAAGTTTAAGGCCAAGTCAGTCTAAAGAAGGCTGGTAATAGTGGCTGATGAGTCTTCGCCGGTCATTAGTTCCTGTCACAGAGTATTTATATAATATCTGGCTCCCTGTCCATTTGACCATAGACTAATCCTGGCCCAAATTTACATTTTGGTTTCTCAAAGACTCTCTTGCCCCACAAAAGAGGATTCTGTTTTTTCCCTGTGTTTTGTCACAGCTTGAAATTTTACAGGATCATCTGTAAAGGGGTCCAGTAAATCCAAGATGATAGCCGTGCTTTCGGTTTTCATCATACAGCTGCCAACTTGACTTTTCTTTTAAATGTCCTCCCTCATTCACCCAACAGGCACCCTGCTTGAGAATGTATTTTTTCAAAATTCCTCTTGGTAGGAACTCTCAGCATTTCCTTATTGTTGAATTTGGAGCCAACCTCCTCTTCTTTGGCTACCATTAAACTCCTTTAGCAGGGAAGTGGAAAGAAAGATGCCATTTTTAATTGATCTGGTTGTTTCATTTCCTTTATATTGATCTCATTGGTGCATTGCATTTACTAGTGCTGATTATTGGCTTGATGGAACCGTATGCCTGTAAAAATAATATGCATCAGATGCAGCTGAATACCAAATGTAAAATTGAACTGGAAGTCTTTGGATCAGGTTTTTGATCCCATGAAGCAAAACTGGATACTTTATGAAATGACCAAAACTGAACTGGGATCTGTAGTGAAATATAATCCTAATCAGTATTTAACAAAAAGGAAGAGACGATCCCTAATATAGTGAGGAAATATTCAGAAAGAACTAATGTTTGGGACTGAGCCCATCAACTTGTAAAAACAAATGAGCAAACGTTAAGTATTCTAAATACACTGTCATCGCTGTCTAAAGGAAAGCCTCAGATCACAATCTGCATTTTGGTGAGCTGCAGATATACCTGCAGATAAGAAAAAAGAACCTCAAGATGCAGAAGAGAAAGAAAGGGAAAATTGGGGCCTAACAGATTTTCTTTCCATAGATCAGGATGAATTCCTATACGGATTGTCTGGGGAAAGACAATTTACAGGTAATCCTTGACTTACGACCACAATTGAGCTCAAAACTGCTAAATGAGACATTTGTTGAGTGAGTTTTGCCTCATTTTATGACCTTTTGTGCCACAGTTGCTAAGCAAATCATTTGCCAGGAAGAGAATTATTAAATATATGGAGAATAATCCCTGACATAGCTTCTACTGTAAAAGGTGGACCCAACCAGAGAAGACATAAATAAGATTGTTATTACCAAAAAAAAAAGGCTAATACAGGGACTCCCTGTTCCGGCTGTTGAGAGCAACGGGCATGTTTCGCTCGCCCTGCGCATTCTTGGTGGGCTCCCCTCGATCGGGGGGGCACAGGGAGCCTTGAAGGGGCGTCCTGCCGAAGGGGCAGCAAGCTGGGGGTCCCCTGCACTGGCGGCGGCTGCGGGGGGCTCCTGGCATTGCACTAGGAGCCAGGAGGTGAAAGGGGGTGCACTTCTGAGTGCTTTGCGTCGAGGCGGCTGGACGAACTTGATGATCTGAAGGCTACAGCTGCAATGTGGTGAGATGGAAACTCTCCCCGATTCCCATTCTGATTCTCTAATGAAGGATTGGCAGCGTTTTAAAGGTCTTCAATCTGTTCCTGGGAAGTGTGATTGGAGGGAGGGGGATTCCCCCCCCCTTGGAAAAGTGGCTTTGGATTGCTCTCTGCCCTCGGAGGAGGAGAGGGGAGAGTGTTAGAATGAAATCACACTCATAGCAAGCAAGCAGATGAATCCCCTGCTGCAATTGTGAAAGAGAAGTGATGATCTGATTGTTTTGAAAACTTCGAAAACTTTGGTCTGTTGCCTTCCGATCCTGGTGCTGGCGAGGCAAGATGGCACACTTCCGTTGTCTTTATGCACTTTGAAATTTGACTCCACCCATGGAAATTGCTGGCATTTTGTCTTTGTCTCCGTGACACTCAGAAATATCTCTTGAGGTATCGTATCCTGGACTTGGAATAATGGATTTTATTGTCTGGATTTGAACTATAGAAAAGGTCTCTATTACTGTCTGGACTGCCTGCCTCGTGATCTCTATTGATTATCCCCTTCCATAACTGCCAATTCATTGTATGGACACAGGCACCTCTGAGTTCTCCTTATTAAAATGGCACCGAAGAGACCGCCACCTGGGAAACCAGGCTTTGCTGGCTCTGCCCCAACATCTTCAACGTCCAGCCCCAGTGGACAACAGACATTAACATCCCTATTACAATCCAAAGCCCCCGAGGAGGACTTAACTCAGCAGATGTTTCAAAAGATCTTAAAGGAGCAGGAGGACTTGAAAAATCAACTGAAAGAAATGAATGAACAGCTCAGAGAGAACCAAAACTGAACGGCTCAAAATACACAAAGACTGGAAGTCTTGGAGGAGGGGACGGCTGAGATGAGGGGGGAGGTGAGGGGGGTCCAGAGAGGAAACCAAGAACTGGAGAACCATCAGATAAAAATGGAATTTGAAAGGATGTCTTTTTTCCTTAGATTTCAAAATGTAATTGAGGCTGATGATGAAGACTTGAGGGAGATTATGACAAAATTATTGGCTGAATATATTAAAAAAGACAGACAACAGCTGGGATGGGATATTGACCTGGTCTATAGAGTTAATTCAGCTTATGCTAGAACACACAATGTTCCAAGAGAGGTTCACATTAAATTTCTTAGAAAGACTACAAGAGATGAGATTCTGAATGCACAAAGGGGGCAAATGTTAAAATACAAGGATAGAGAGATAGTCATTCTGAAACAAATCCCAAAGAAAGTTAGAGATGAAAGAAAAAAATATTGGCTTTTAGCTGATATTCTGGGAGGGCAGTAGGGTTAGAATTAATACAACTATGGAGGCAGAGGCCTTCATGGAAAAAAATTAAGCCCTCCTAGATAAAGCTGATGATACCACACGAGACACACAAGACACGGGAGGTGCCGGAGCCTCGCTGGTGATGGGGGGGGGGGAGGAAGAGGCAACAGTGAGAAAACTTAGATCGCAAAAGTGAGTTAGAAAAATAATGCAATTGCTAATACAGGGAACTTTTTCTGTTTGATATAAAATAGATTGAAATTATTGGAAGATATAAGGTAAAAATATGCTGTCAAAATATTGCTAAGTAGTAATTATCTAATGTATTAACAAGTGAAAGTTATGAGAACCAGGGGGAGTACCATTTCCTGCATAATGTAGCTGTCAAAATTTGTAACCTTATCCATTACCCTTTTTCCTCAAAATTCTGTAAAACTAATAAAAAAATTTGTTTTTTTTTTAAAAAAAAGGCTAATACAGGTAGTCCATGACTTATGACCACAATTTCCATTGCTAAGGGAAACATTTGTTAAGCGAGTTTTACCCCATTTTATGGCCTTCCTTGCCACAGTTGTGAAGTGAATCACCGCGATTCTTGAGTTAGTAACATGATTGTTAAGTGAATCTGGCTTCTCCATGGATTTTGCTTGTCAGAAGGTCATAAAAGAGGATCATGTGACTCATGGACACCGCAATTTCATAAATAGGAATTAGTTGCCTAGCGTCTAAATTTCGATCACATGACCATGGGGCTGCCATAATGGTTGTAAATGTGAAAAACAGTTTTTCGGTGATGGTGTAACTTCAAATGGCCACTAAATGAATTGTTGTAAGTACCTGTATATGTCTACATTAGACTGTTGGAAAGAAACCTCACTAGGATTATTTCTGAGCTGGGAATAAATGATTCAGGCAGTTACATCTTCATCAATGATTTGGATGAAATATTTTAACTCAGATATTTATACATGTTACTGTCATCATACCTCCATTTACACTTGACTATAATATCTGAGTTAAAATACTTGAGTTAATATGAATTATGCTTGATGACTGTGGAAGAAATGCACGAAATTCCTTTGTAACCAACTGATACACTTTCTACAGTATGTTAAGAAGGAAGATTTTATGTGTTGTGTTTGTTTTGAAAATAAAAAAAAACTTTCATTAAAAAATGACTTGGATGAGGGGATAAATGGGGAACTCATCAAATTTGCAGATGACACCAAGCTGGCAGGAATAGCCAACACTCCAGAAGATAGGCTAAATATACAGAAGGATCTTGACAAACTTGAACATTGGGCACTATCTAATAAAATGAAATTCAATGGTGAAAAGAGTAAGGTTTTACATTTAGGCAACAAAAACGAAATGCACAGGTACAGTATAGGTGGTACCTAGCTCAACAGTAGTAACTGTGAGAGGGATCTTGGAATCCTAGTGGACAACCATTTAAATATGAGCCAGCAGTGTGCAGCAGCTGCCAAAAAAGCCAACACAGTTCTAGGCTACATAAACAGAGTGATAGAATCAAGATCACGTGAAGTGTTAATAACACTTTATAATGCCTTGGTAAGGCCACACTTGGAATACTGCATTCAGTTTTGGTCGCCATGATGTAGAAGAGATGTAGAGATTCTAGAAAGAGTGCAGAGAAGAGCAACAAAGATGATTAGGGGACTGGAGACTAAAACATATGAAGAACGGTTGCAGGAACTGGGTATGTTTAGCTTAAGAGAAAGAAGGACTAGGGGAGACATGATAGCAGTGTTCCAATATCTTAGGGGTTGCCACAAAGAAGAGGGAGTCAAACTATTTTCCAAGGCACCTGAGGGTACAACAAGAAGCAATGAGTAGAGACTAATCAAGGAGAGAAGCAACCTAGAACTGAGGAGAAATTTCCTGACAGTTAGAACAATTAATCAGTAGAACAGCTTGCCTCCAGAAGTTGTGAATGAATGCCCCAACACTGAAAGTCTTTAAGAAGATGTTGGATAGCCATTTGTCTGGAACGATATAGGGTTTCCTGCCTAGGCAGGGGGTTGGACTAGAAGACCTCCAAGGTCCTTTCCAACTCTGGTATTGTATTGTACATATGAATTAGAAGTAGGGTTTATGTTTGAGAGCGTAGTGTACAATGTACAGAGAGCATAATCTACCTCAGCTTTTGGAAATACCAAGTCCTCCTTGAACACACATTATATGGGGAAACCACACTTTTTCACAAAGTGTTTGAAAGTGGACCCTTGAGGAATTGCAGGAAAGTGCACTTAGCCAGTGTGCTGAGAGGGGGCGCTCTGCTGTCAGGCACCCTCCTGAGTCACAGTTTCTGCATATTTAGTAGCATTGCTAATTTGAAACAGTAATCTCTTCGGGGAAAGGATCTTTTCTTATTTAATCAAAGCTAAGCTTAGCCTGGAAGGAATATTTGCCCAATTAAATTGGTGTTTCCTGATGCATTTTAATCTTTGTGCCAAACCCACTCTCATTGTGATTTTTAACCTTTTGTTCTGATTACAGTGGGGGAGGCTGTATGGCAGGAGGACGCAGTTTCCTTCCCACGAGACAAACAAGTGGAAGAAATATTAATGAAACCTTGGTGGTTTTGTTCAGCTTTCTAAAAATAGCTGAGGTTAAACGGCTTCATAGGCTGAGGGTAAAAGGGATGAAATGAATTTAAAAGGGTGAATATAAAATTAACAAAAATGGAAATAAGTTGATGTTAAGGAGAGTGTGGCCTAGTGGGGAGGTTAAAATGTCCCCAGGATGGTTGCAGCGATGTGATTGAAGCCCTGATGCTTTTTCCATGGGCTCTTTAATCATGCAATTGTGGCTGTTTGATTACCCCCTTGGACACCTCCACAGACAATGATGAGGGCTAGACTTGGGCCCCCCATTTATAAGGTGACCAACTTTTTTACAATGAAGAGGAGGACAAATAAATTGGAAAAAATATATCGTAAATAAAAGAAATATTTTATTCATTGCAACAATAATACACTAAAATATGATATATGCATAATAAAAACATTTGCAACATTTTATATTGTAATTATACTTACATGCCTGTTAATTATTATTTAAATGAGTACTTTTCCATTGAATTAATATTTTTTGTCAATGTATCATCTTCTAACAATATATTGGAAATATCTGAACAAGAAATATCCTTCATATTGAATTTTACGGCAAGTGCTGCAGCTAGAGTATCAACATTCAATCTCGATTTCTCATTTGTCCAAAAATCATTGGCAATTGAAAAAACTCTTTCAACTGCTGCTAAATTAGTTCCAGGGCAGCACAATGTAAATTGAACAAGTATAAATAAATTTTCACATGGAATATGTTCATTTTTTAAATGGCTGAAAATAACCACCCATCTTTTATCAATTTCAACATATTGATTTTCCCATTGTATTAATTTTTCAGAATTTAAATATACATTCAGTCTTCTAATTTCTTCAAAGAGACAATTGTCGTCTATTTTAATGTCTAGCATTTCTTTAGATAAAAATTCAACACAAGATTCAATATCTGTTCAATATACTTGCGATGAAGTAAAAAAAACACAATTAAAAACTATTTAATAAAACGTGAATTGTACTTACCTCTGTATAATTGAATATTCACTGAGAAAGAAATAATTACCGTGAGTCATTCAATTGCCGACATGCCGTGAGTCTACTGCGTGCGTATGTGCCATGTTGCGTTTCGGTAAGAAGTAAACAAAGCCACTTGCATGCGGCGCTCTCTCTCAAGGTCTCCCGTGCGGAGCGCATGCGTCTAATAATTGCGTCTTATACCGCACTATATCGAGTCTTGATGAATTGTCATGTCAAATACAAATACGTCACATAACGCGCAACAGATTAGTCTTCAAATATCGAAAAGGAGGACATGTAGGAGGACACTTTTCGAGGGAGGACAGAACTTACAAAAGAAGGACTGTCCTCCCCAAAGGAGGACGGTTGGTCACCTTACCATTTAGCACCATTGGACCCACCATTTAAAACACTCCTTAGTTCCTAGTAGCCTCCATATGCCTTGAGTCACAAGGACGTCCACACACTTGTTCAATTTTCAAGGCAGTTTCTGAGGGACACCATAGTGAGTCCAGCACTGAACCTTCACACTTGGCCTAAGATCTGCTCCTCCTGTGTCTTTTCTATTTCTTACAGTTTGTAGTCATTAGACTTTGATTTGGTTTCAAAAGAGCTTGCAGTCTCAGCAATGGTTGGCTCCAAATTTTTTAACAACCGGTTCTATGCCCTAATGACTGGCTGGCTAGGTCATGTAACTGAGTGGGCATGGCCAACTCTATGTCACTTGTGTGGGTGGTACCTGTATGGGACAGGCAGGGTTGGGGAGGGAAACCAGGGGTCTCCGGTGGGTGGGAGGAAACAAGGATCCAACCTGTTTGGTGTGTGTGTGTGTGTGTGAGAGAGAGAGAGAGAGAGAGAGAGAGGTGTGTGGGGGGGTAGATTACATCAAGCTAAACTGGGAAAGCTGGCTGCAGAAGGAAGAGAAGCTGGGTAAAGTGTTTTTTGGGCATTTTTGGGCATTTGGGTGGCCATTTTCAGGCTGACTTTGGGACTGACTTTGGCCAGAAAAATGTCCTAAAAATGTCCTGCTTTTGGCCACTTTTTGTGTGTTTTTCAGGCTGTTTTCAGGTTGTTTTTCAGGCTGGTTTTCAGGCTGTTTCCGGGCCAATTTTCAGGCCAATTCTGGCCTGAAAACGGCTTGTTTTTTGGTCGTTTTGGGGTCATTTCGAGGCTGTTTTTGGGGCCATTTTCAGGCCATTTTTGAGCAGAAAAATGGCATGAAAATGCCCCCAAAATAGCCCCTAAATGGCCCAAAAATAGGTGGGGCGGTGCCAGCTGGTTCTCTGAACCGTGTAGAATCAGAACAACCTGTTTGGGCAAACCAGTCCGAACCAGCAGCAGCCCACCTCTGAGTTTCATTGTAAGGTGGAGAGAATAGCAGGGCTGCTGCTATTCTGTGCTTGGGAGTGTCTTGGGAGAGGAGCAAAACTGCTTTCATTGATTTCGTTCAATGTTTCAGAAGAGAAGCAACCAGTTCCACAGCCCCTTGTGCAACAACACTTATGACTTTTCTCAAAGTAATAAAAAGAACACCAATAGAAGAGAATATGTGTAGCTCAGGATTGAACTGTGGGATCCTTGGTGCTTTCTGGGATTGGTGATTTTCTTGCAGATATTTCATTACCAAACTAGGTAACACCATCAATACTAGAAGGGTGTGGAGTTTGCTCTTATTTTTATATTCTAATGGCTCGCCCTGTCAGTTGTGGTGAGAGTGGTCTGGATGGTTCTTGATTAGGCTATTGTTTACTGTTTACTGGCTGCAATACATAAAAAAAAATCTCAGAAGCCCACCAACAGACTATTACAACCATGTGGCATCACTGAAGCACACAAACCAACCAAAGACCTCCAAAACATCCTAAGTAAACCAAAAGACCCAGCAGCCCAAGAACAAAAAACAGGAATTGTTTCTTCATACAGGACTATAACAACCACTTTACAGATTTCTCTTTATAGCACTTTGAAAGGCCAGCATGCCTAACTATATCAGAAAATATATTTTTTCAATTCACCAAAATTCTATAACTGACTTGCAAATCAAAACCAGAGACAGCTCAAATTGCATGCATAAGATTCTGTTTTCTAAAAGGCTTCCCAATAATAACCGATTAACTGTTGCTTAAATCAATGGCTGTTCTTGGAGATGTGGACTGCATAATGCCACTGAGCAGTACATTCAATTTATTGAATGGGCCAGCGCAGCGGTTGGTTATCAGAAGGGCTTTTAGTTGTTAAAAATATCCAGTTGCTCAACAGCAGAAAGACGTTTTAAGTCTGCAAAAGATATTCTCAGAAATACAGAAATTATCAAATTCACGTGAGAGGATAGAGAAGAAGTTGGAAGACTTAGTGCATCTAACAGCAAAATATGATGAAGAAGTTGAAGATGTTTATCAAATGGAAAAAGTGGCGGTTAAAATCCTAAAAATCGAAGAGGAAAATGAATATAAAGAAATTAGAATTGATGATATTTATGGTGATTGGTTTGTCTCTGAAAATGGAAAGAGTGGAAAGAGGTATTAAATGGAGGGGAAATCTACCCCAGGTGGCAAGATACAGAAGAAGAAAAAACAAAAGAATTTATGGATTTAAAGAGAGAAATTTTAATAGCAATATCATTGATAACACTACCGACAATCAAAGATAAGCTGATTAAGGAAACAGAAGAAGGGCATCGAAATTGCATGAGATATTTTATAAGCAAAGAGTTGCTAAGAGGAGTCCATACAAAGTTGATTAAGGAGATGATTAGACTGACACCACAAATGGCAGAAGATATGAGACTGTTTTGCTACTGGAAAGATACAGGTTGATAGATGGAAAAGTATAATTTAAAACTAGCTAAACTTAGTGAAATTTAGTGTCAATAGATATAGTTAAATAAATAATTGATAATGATAATAATGTATACAATGTGTAGTGTTATGATAAGTAATAATGGGATATGAATATTGAATGGTACCCATGAAAGGAAGATTAGAAATCCTTTTGGATTATATATAAAGGTTAATAAAAAAGAACTAAGTTAGATACAGTTAAGTCTTGAATATTAGGGGGAAAAGGTTATGATACAGAATATAGTTAAATAAAGGAGGTATAATGATAACAACGTATATATAGATATATGGTAACATGTATAAATATCTGAGATAAAATATTTGAGTTATTATGAATCATGTTTGTTGACTGTGGAAGAGATGCACATAAGCCTTTTTGTAATCAACTGATACACTTTCTACAGTATGTAAAGAAGGATGCGTTGTGTTTGTTTGGAAAAAAAAAACTTTTATAAAAAAAATATCCACTTGCTGAGGCTTTTGGCTCAGTACCAGTAAAACAATAAACAAATGTCTGTAGATCGACATCCTTGACAAGGCTGTTAAACATACAGAGCCTTACATTTATTGATTGCTGTGAAATTGGAGACTTAATACTAAAATGCAAAAGTGGCTATGTAAGGTGAGCAGTCTTCCCTATTCCACTGAAAAGTTGCAGAAAATCTTGATACCAATTATCACAGGGGGAGGGCAAAAGGAAGGATGCCATCTAGCAGCAAGCACTATTGTGAATATACTTCTAACTATGGCAAAGTTTTTTCTCCTTTTGGCTGCTTATTAAAAATAAATTTGATGGCCTTGAAGACTCATGTCCGATCACCATCTTTCCTCTTGATCATCTTCCCTTTTGTAGTAGTTCTGATGAATGGCAAATGCAAGAATCTTCTTGAATGGATATGCAGATGCCCTGAAAAAGTGGAAAGAAAAAGGATGTTTGTTTGAAAGTAAAACTCAATGGATGAAGACAGCATTAGGAAAGATGATGATGCTCAGTGGTAGATCTCGTCCTTTAGAGACCCTTTGTCAATATAAGTTAGGGGTATCAAATATGCACTGCACCGAATGTTAGGCAGTAACAGGGACCAAACGCTCTCTCCAAGCCATGGAAATGTGAATGCTCCGTTGGATATCGAGCATCTCCCTTCTTGACCAATTACAAATGATACCATTTGACAACATTTTGGTATGACACCACTTATAGAGAAGATGAGAGAAGGCTCACTCCGCTGATATGGACATGTCCAGAGAGCAGCACCTTCCACTTTGGCCAAGACTGCCTACCAATCAGAAGTCAATTCAACCTAGAAATAAGGGGAAATTTTCTGACAGTGAGAACAATCAACCAATGGAACAGCTTGCCTTTGGAAGTTGTGGG
Source organism: Natrix helvetica (assembly GCF_964273705.1). Classification (NCBI taxonomy): domain Eukaryota; kingdom Metazoa; phylum Chordata; class Lepidosauria; order Squamata; family Natricidae; genus Natrix; species Natrix helvetica. The sequence goes on from NC_138548.1 coordinate 33,480,919, forward strand.
AGCTTCATCACTGGAGGCTTTCAAGAAGAGATTGGACTGCCATTTGTCAGAAATGGTGTAAGGTCTCCTGCTTGGGCAGGGGGATTGGACTAGATGACCTACAAGGCATCGGGCCTGCACCCTGGAGATGCAGCTGACCATGCAAATTGGCATTCAATGGCATTCAATAACCCAAAAAGCAGGTCCTGCACATGTGGGAATATGCTAGGAAGAAGAAGTATCAAATATGTACTGCAAAATTCTTGATGACCATTAGATAACAGCAAAGAGAACCAGAAAAGTAGCACTTCTGGATTGAATGTACATATTCTTGCATGGATCACATAGATCTAGCTACTGTCATTGATCATTCAGATTAGACTAGTACAGTGTGCTTGTATGTGATTGTTCTAGAAAACTTCAGAAACTCCAGTTGTTGCAAAAAGTAGCTGCCAGGCAGATTTCTTTTTGCTTTGCTTTAACCAGAGCATACTGCGCAAATTCAGAACATATCGCAGCCATTTGCATTGGCTTGTTATTCAATACAATACAATACAATACAATAGTAGAGTTGGAAGGGACCTTGGAGGTCTTCTAGTCCAACCCCCTGCCTAGGCAGGAAACCCTATACCGTTTCAGACAAATAGCTATCCAACATCTTCTTAAAGACTTTCGTTGCTGGATATTATTCAAAATGCTGGTTGTTACACATAAAAGCATTCATAGCTTTGGATTGGTGAATCTGAAAAAAGTTCTCCATTGCAAATGTGCCCATGCACCAAAACTCCTCTGCCGTTTCCAGCAATTTGGAAATGATGCTTGATAAACATTGCAAGCAATCATTCCAGGAGTTAAACTCAACTTTATGTGTGTGTGGAATAGACAGGAAGGGCATTTGTGGGGGAAATGGTTGGATCTATCCATTTAATGTCTCTCTATTATTTTTCAATCTTAAATTGGTGCATCCCATTTCTATATCATAATAAGGGCATACTGGAAGGAATATTTTACAGTTTTGTACGGAGATAATGAAGATTTATCAAAGAGTGGAATTGTTACAAATGCTACAAATACTAATATTCAAGGGGAAATGTTGAAAAAGAAGCATTAAGAAATATGGCTGCAAGTACATAGAGTGAAGCTGGGGAAAAATGTGAAAATATGAATATGATATAGTCTATCTGTGTTTAATGTTTGTGAAGACTAAAGGTGAACTTTGGAAGAATATTGTTAGGTTCCACTTTTATCCTTTCTCCATCCCTGAGGGAAGAATAAGCTTTTTGTAGCTTTTCAGATTGCTAAAAGGGTGGAGACAGTAGTGGGATTCAAATAATTTAACAACTGGTTCTCTGCCCTAAAGACCAGCTAGGTAGGCGTAGCTCGGTGCTCATGTGACCGTGTGGGAGTGGCCAACTCAACATCACTCACATCGATGGGCGCTTCACCTTAGCTGTTACAATGTAATAAGGGTTAACAGGAGAGGCAATTTCTGTAAGCAATAAAGATTAGGCTAGAAACAACACCAGAATGTTTCCTTCCTGACTTCCTTACAAGATTAGTCCTGTAATGTGAGAAAAAACAAAATGAGATTTCTTCTAACAACTGGTTCTCCGAACTGCTTAGAAAGTTAACAACCGGTTCTCCCGAATAGATGCGAACTGGCTAAATCCCACCACTGGATGGAGACCTGTTGGATAATATTGGGGGCAGGATGTTCCAGAGGGCAGGAGCTACTATGGGAAAAGGCTGCTAAGCACCCAGAGTGAGCCCATTAAATGGTAGGAATTCAACGAAAGGTATTCCCACAAATTTTGCTTTATGTATGCATTTTTATATGCATTTTAAAGCAATAGAATGCCTGCATGTATTTAACAAATGTCAGCAATTTTAGCTTATGTTTCCCTACTGTAAAGTACTATGCTCACTTTGGTGTTCCAGTTTAAAAAGTTATAAAAATATAACTTTTTATACTGGAACACCAAAGTGAGCACAGTACAAAACCTAATGCATTTCACCTCACATGTGGATAAATTCACATGCAAATATTGATGTAATTTTCTCTGGCTTATCTATTTATGTCAGAAGCATCATTATTCAATTTTTGTGCATAGGTATAAAATAAGACCATAACAGTTAAAATATATGAAAGACTAACTTAGACTTGCCCAGAAGCGCGCAATATTGATTGCATTCTGTTGCACAGTTATAAAGGTCCTCAAGAGTACATTGGGGGCAAGTGTACATGTATGTGTGTGTGGTAGTCTGCAGATCGCCACATTCACAATAGACAGAAGTCATCAAGTATCGCCATTTATTCAACCTATTTCTTGAGCTACCCCTGCACAGTCTATTTAGCAATTTCCACACTTCCCACTTTTCTTTGTGGCTGGGTGCCAACTCCTCTACAGGAACCAGAGGTGGGTTCCTACCAGTGGTGGGTTCTGGATCCCTTTGCAACCAGTACGGTTCAACGGGGCCCAGCGTTCTTACCCCCTGCGATGCTCCAAGATGCTTCCACAATGCTCCAGCTGCTCTGTGCCATACTCTCTGCGCGCAGAAGCGCCAAAAAGCTCAAATACAGGTAAGGAGGGCAGGCGGGAAGGTGAGCCCTCTGGAGCACCGTACTGGAATGGTACCCAGTGCTCCAGGCAGGCACCAGTATGCCCGTACCAGGGCATACCGCCTGCAACCCACCACTGGTTCCTACTGGTTCAGACCAGTTCAGCCGAGTAGGTAGTAACTTGGGTGCCCACGCACCCAAGCCAGTTCTATTGTCGGCAACACCATCTTTATTTTTGCTTCTGCGCATGTGCAGAACACACCCTGCACATGTGCAGAAATGTAATTTTCCCCTTTTCTTTTTAGGTGTAAATATGCACGCTCATTGAGTATGCGTTTGGCGCGCGCAAAAAGTTTTGTCCGCCAAACCGGTAGTAATGCTGGTAGCAACACACCCCTGACAGGAATGTTAATTTTTTTTGTAGCTTTCCAGAATTCCACTCTACTTTTAAATTTATCAATGCCTTCTGTCAATCTAAGGAAGCTTTTCCTAAATTTTAATCTCCGAGGAGCTGCTTAGTGGCTATAAAGAGGGCACCGTTAGGAAGATAATGATTTAAGCCTCCTCATGTAGGAAGATTCTAGCCAAATTCGTATAACTTAAATTCTAGAAGGAAGTTAGAATTTGTATCATTGATTTGCAAATAGATTCTTCCTTCCCTTACACTAACCTTTGTATTACATTGGCAGAAAAATAAATGTTTAATTAATGTTCAAAGAAGAAGAAAACTCCCTAATGTGTGATAGGGCACATACTATTTTCCTAGTCACAAAGAAGCCAAAGCATCTGTCTGAATAGCTTAACGTTTGTGGCACTATCATCCCTTTGTGATATTTAACTTTCTTAGCTTTTCAAACTTTAAACAAAGTGAAGGGAAGATGCAATTTAGGGGCTCTTTCCATGAGGTTTATATGAAAAACAAGATGAGTGAACAACTGGGGACTCTGAAGATCAACACAATTATATATGAACGACAGTATCTCATGTATGAGATCATGCACAAACACACACATACTCTTATTTTAAAAGGGAAAATGAGAGAGAGAGAAAAATATAAGTGATACTCTAGAGAGAGCTATCATTTTAGTAAGTTATATTTTAATGCTCTGCTAAAATCTAACTTGCAATTTCACACATTTTAAAAAACTTCTTGCAAATATAACATTTGTTTTAATGTTTTTTTTTCTCATAATGTTTGAAAATGTCTTTGACATTTCTTCTGGGGGTATTTTCAAGCTTCTGCCAACCTAGCAGTTCGAAAGCATGTAAAAATGCAGGTAGAAAAATAGAGACCCCCTTTGGTGGGAAGGTATCAGTGTTCCTTCAGCATTTAGTCATGCTGGTCACATGACCACGGAGATGTCTTCAGACAGACCTGACTCTTCGGCTTTCAAATGGAGATGAGCACCACCCCCTACAGTCGGGAATGACTAGAACATATGCATGAGGGGAACCTTTATCTTCAAACTTATGTTACAACTGGAGGTGGAGAAAGTGTACTGCTGGCATTGTCTTCTGTGACACATCTCCCATCATTCTGGAGCTTTTCTGACTGACCATCATTTCTGATCTATAAGCAAAAAAAAGTCTCTGAAGGCTCTCAGGTTTCTGTATGCAAGCAGAAACCTTGGTTTGATTTTGATTTCACATCAAAACCCTCCAGTGGAGGTACTTTGGGTTCTAAATGATTCCAGATTAGCACTACCTTTGGTTTTCTATAGGTTTGCTCTACCCCATTCAAAACTGGTCTGCAGTTGACAGCTGTGGATGGGGAATATGGACAGAACAGTCACATCTTCTGCATCAGTTGCAGCTGCTTCTGAATTGGGAATCCCAATTCACAATCACTGATATCCTAAAAGGTAAAGGTTCCCCTTACACATATGTACCAGTCATTCCTGACTCGAAGGGGTGGTTCTCATCTCTGTTTCAAAGTCGAACAGCCAGCGCTGTCCAAAGACATCTCCATGGTCATGTGGCCGGCATGACTAAATGCTAAAGGTGCACAGATTGCTGTTACCTTCCCATCAAAGGTGGTTCCTATTTTTCTACTTGCATTTTACATGCTTTTGAACTGCTAGGTTGGCAGAAGCTGGGACAAGTAATGGGAGCTCACTCCATTACATGACGCTAGGGATTTGAACCGCCAAACTGCTGACCTTTCTAATTGACAAGCTCAGCGTCTAAGTCATTGAGCCACCACATCCTACTTTACCTCATTTAGGTTATGGTAACGTACCCTGCAAGGGGGCTGGCCTTGAAAAGTATTTGGATGTTACAGCTGGTGCAAATTGTGGTGGCACTCTCTTAATGCTTAAACAATGTGTCTGATCTTAAATACCTGATCATTATTAGCAGAAACCACTGGACAGCACAAATGTTATGAGATCAACATCTTTCCTACAGTATATAAGTGTCAATTTACACTGCTATATAAGAATCAAATGTGTATAATTCCTAGCTCACATGGTCACAGAGATTAAGTGGGGAAGCTGCCAAAAATGCCAATGCAGTCCTAGACCCCATCAACAGACGTATCAAGGTGACACAAAGGGTTACTATCACTTTATACTGCACTAGTAACATCACACTTGGAATACTGCATTTAGTTATGGTTGCCACATTATAAAGAAGTTGAGAGTCTAGAAAGATTGCAGAGAAAAGTAACAAAGATAATAAGGGAACTGGAGGCTGGCTAAAATATAAATATGTTTAGGATAACGAAGAGAAGGTCTAGGAGTGACATTATAGTAGTCAGTCTTCCAAAATTTGAGGGGCTGTCACAGAGAGGAAGGGGTCAACCTATTCTCCAAAGCACCTGAGGGTAGGACAAGAAGTAATGGATAGAAGCTTATCAAACATAATAATGTTTCCCCTTAACCTTGAATTAAGAAGAATTTTTCTGTCAGTGAGAACAATTAGTAGAATGGCTTATCTCCAGAAGTTGTTGATGCTCCATCACTACAGGCTTTTAAGAAGAGATTGAACAACCATTGGTCTGAAATGGTATAGGATGGGTTCCTACCAGTTGGGACCAATTCAGCCGAACCAGTAATGGCTTTGCGACCTGGGTCACAAACCAGCAATGGGCCTGGTTTATTTCTCTGCACATTTTGCTAGAATCACAAATAATATTATCCTAACTTGGAAAATATTAATATTTGTAAAATACAAAGGCAATTTATCTAAGCCTTGTATTCACTTTTTGGCACTTACTTTGCTTTGATATCTGAATTGCTTCAAGTTGTTCCTTAAGCCAGTGCTCACTAATTTATTTATATGCTACTGTTACAGAAGTTGCCAATTTTCTATAAGCAACTTTGTGATACGCATCAGCTCCCTGGTGCCAAAATAGCATCAGATTCCTTGGCTGATTATATGACATGCCATGAAACTTTTAGATATGGAGAGAATCATCTATGAAACACTTCCCATTTCTATTTGTTATATAACCATAATTTATTCTTAGTAGAATTGTGGTATTATATCTATTTAAAGAAAAAGAAAAGGAATAATCTAACATTTAATGAAAACATGCAACGGAATTGATCCAGTAATATTAGGAATGAATCTGCAATGCGAGGCCAGCAAATGAATTCCCTCTACTGCCATCATGTAGCTCTCCCTGTCATGTTACATCCTAATTCTATAGTTTTAATTTAATTTAATTTAATTGGAAGTAACATTCTGTGTGTGTTTGTGTAAAACAATCTATCCTACAATTTCACTAACCTTATACCCTCCCCCACCATTTTTGTCTAATTGCTGCATAATGAGGAGATAAAATAATCCAAATTAGCATGTTTAGTAGAAGGTCATGCCAATGTATAGCGTAGAGTAGAGTAGAGTAGAGTGGAGTGGAGTGGAGTGGAGTGGAGTGGAGTGGAGTGGAGTAGAGTAGAGTAGAGTAGAGTAGAGTAGAGTAGAGTAGAGTAGAGTAGAGTAATAGAATAGCAGAGTTGGAAGGGACCTTGGAGGTTCTTTACTCCAACCCCCTGCTCAGGCACGAAACCCTATACTATTTCAGACAAATAGTTGTCCAATCTCTTCTTAAAAACGTCCAGTTTTGGAGCATTTACAACTTCTGGAGGCAAGCTGTTCCAGTGATTAATTGTGCTAACTGTCAGACTGTTATGAAAGTCAGAAACATCTGATTAAGCCATAGCCAATTCCAGTAAATAGCCTTGAGCTAAATAACTAATGCTCTTATATTGTATTCTCTGCATTTTGAGACATATTCATAGGTCAGCAATAGTGCTTATATTTTGAAAGCAGAGCTCCTGCCAATAAAAACTGACAATATTGGGCCAGACAGACCAATGACCTGGGTTAGTGTATGACAGGATCATATATATTTATTTGACATTGGGTCTATTTGATTATTAAACAATTTCCTCATCTGAAATATTTATGTACACACACACACACACACACACACACACGTTAAAAAAGGATGAGAAAGTTTATAATTATTTGTAGACCTATTATGTAATGGGAGGAGAATCAATCAGGTTTTTTTAAATTATTATTTTCTTTCCGGTCTTTAGCCCGGGTGGATTATTTTTTGTATGTTCAATGTTAGATTTGTTTGATGTTGGGGAGGGGGGTTGTACACATTTTTTTTTGTTACTATTGGATATACCTGTTTCTGTTTCCTTTGTTCTGCATTTTACTCTTGTTGATAAAACATAATACATATTTAGAAAAAAAAACAGAAGCAGCAAACATAACATCTTCCATTCTCCTGCCTTTCCTGAGCTGTTTCTATTTCTTGGAATTAATGTAGCATCAGTCAAGAAACAAAATTAATTGCATTGCTGGCATCAGCTAAGCTTCTTTTTTAGAGGCATTAGCAGCTTCAGAAGAGAAGAGCTTCTCCACACAGCTGAGCATGGTGGTTTTGCTTCCCTCAATATTTTTTTATTTTAAAAATTCTTTTCAATTCAGACCAATTTGGGACACATGTCAGTGGATGGAGAGAGAAGCTGGTAAAAGAAAAGCTGAAATTGAAAATAGGCTTGATCAGATCTGGGTTGAATATTAAAAAATATTATAGAAAATTTTCCTCAAGTTGTCCTTACGAGGTAGACAATTGAGCAGAGTGTTTCACTTCAAGCCCTCTTCTTCCAGTTCATGTCTATGAAAGAGCATTAGCAGCCTACCCTCTGCTTCTCAGTGTGTGTTTGTGTGTGTGTACGCATACCACAAAGATACAACGTGAAGGAGAGTTCAAAAATACACAGAGAGATGAAACATGTTACTTTCTCAGGAAGAAGAAAATACAAATACCTCCCATGGATGCTGCTGGTAAAGGGGGGAAAAAAAGCAAAAACCCATGCTCAGCATGTATTCCTTCCTTTGTTTTAAAAAGTAAGTGCAATGCAGGCTACAAACTTCTTACAAAGTTTGACAGGTGGAAAATTCAGGACATATAAGGTAAAGGTAAATGTTCCCCTCGCACATATGTGCTAGTCATTCCCGACTCTAGGGGGTGGTGCTCATCTCCGTTTCAAAGCCAAAAAGCCAGCACTGTCTGAAGACGTCTCCATGGTCATGTGGTTGCCATGACTAAATGCCGAAGGTGCACAGAACGCTGTTACCTTCTCACCAAGGTGGTCCCTATTTTTCTACTTGCATTTTTACAAGCTTCCGAACTGCTAGGTTGGCAGAAGCTGGGACAAGTAACGGGAGCTCACTCCATTATGCGTCGCTAGGGATTCGAACCTCTGAACTGCTGACCTTTCTGATCGACAAACTCAGCGTCTTAGTCACTGAGCCACCGTGTCTCTTCAGGGCATATCATAGGAACTAAATCAATCTTATGTAAGTCTGCTTAGAACTAAATCCACTATAATCATACCTAGAGCTGCACCCAACAAAGAAATGGTTATAATATATAGAAAAATAGCTATAAGTTCTAAAAAAATTCACTTTCCATTCCAAACCTTGGCTACCTGCGTATCAGAACACTGGAGCAAAATGAAATCCCTCAACCCAGCAAAATATCTTCATGATTATGAGCACTATCCCAGATCATTCATATCAAAAAGAATTTCCCTTTTGTCCAGTAACAGATCGACAAGGATTCTGATTAATTTAACAGTAAGTCCTCTTTTTCACCTTCACCTTTATTTCAGAAATAAAGAAATCATTGGGATGAAAATGGAAAGGTGTGGGCATATTCTAAATCTGGTCCAGAAAACAAACTCCTGGGTTGAGCAAAGACTTATATTCCACAATTTTATTTATATAATCTTCCTAAATCACAATCTCTACATGGTTTCAGTTGCAGAGGCTTAGGAGATCTATGTGAAAACTAAGCAGATTGATGTTGCAAGTCTAAATTTCTCCATGCCAAAAATAGAAGAACCATGCTGTCATCAACTAGGCAATGGTCCAAGTGTCAAACTGCCTTCATTTCAGAAAATCTTATTTTGGAAGAATGCCCATCTTTTAGCCAGGATGTCTTTCTTATTCAGTCACCTGAACTATAATTGGAATGGTAGAATTTAAGGGGGGGGGAAATGATTCCCGATTCATTTTGGAACAAGCATGCATCTTGTAAAGAGTCTGGTGTAATGGTTAAGGCAACAGGCTGGAAATGAAGAGACTGTGAGTTCTAGTCACACCTTAAACACAAAGCCAGCTGGGTGATTTTGGGCCAATCACCAGGAGGGCATGAGTTCTGATTCCTCTTTAGGTATGGAAGTTGGCTTAGTGACTTTGGGCCAGTCACTCACTCTCAGCCCAAGGCAGAAAAAAGCAATGGCAAATCACTTTCTTCCAAAAAAAAAAAAAAATCTTGCCAGGAAAACAACAGGAATTTGTCCAAGCAATCAACAATGATTTGAAAGCATTTTTAAAGCACCTTGTAAAATGCAATTTGTTTAATTCTATTTACATTCTAGGATGTACCACAACTGCAAAGAAAAACAAAGAGCCTTTTGCCTGTGGTCCCAAAGCCTCCCCCCCCCCCATTTCCACATAGCAAGATGAACAGAGTGGATAGTATACAACTGCAGTGCAATATAAATAAATATTATGACAGCTTAGAATAGGGGTGTCAAACTTAATTTAATTGAGGGCTGCATTAGGGTTACATTTGACCTTGAGGGCCAAGGTGGGTGTGACTGTTGTGAACGTGGCTGGGGTGGGCATGGCCAACTTGACATCACTTGTGTCGAGGGCACCTGTGGAAGCCACATACCAAGGCAGGACTTCCCTCAGACCCTCCGTCCTTCTCATTATAATCTCTTCCTTCCTTCCTTCCTTCCTTCCTTCCTTCCTTCCTTCCTTCCTTCCTTCCTTCCTTCCTTCCTTCCTCCCTCCCTCCCTCCTCCCTTCCTTCCTTTTCTTTTCCCTCCTCTTCATTCTTCTTTCTTCTTCCTTCCCCCCCTTTTCTTCCTTGTTCTCTTCCCATCTTCCCATCTTTTTCTTTGTTTTTCCTCTTTCCCTTTCTCCTTCCTGGTCCCTTCTTGGATGCTCAAATGCAAAAGGGGAAACATTTCTCCTTTTGTTTTGTTTTTAGCTCGTTTTGCTAGCCTCTGCCAGTGAAAATGAAGGCCCACCCCGAAAGCTCAATTTTTGCTGGCAGTGGGCTGAAGGAAACTGTTGCGGTCGAAAACTGAACCTGAGAGGGCTGTGCGCACCGCAGACCAGTCCTTCTCTGTTTCCAGGGTGGCCTTGCAGGCCACATTTAAGCACCCGTGGGCCAGATGCATCCCACAGGCCTTGAATTTGACACTCCTGGCTTAGAACAACTGCACAACTTTCTTATTTTTCATTTTCCAGATCAGAAATGAAGCAGTGGTTTGCAAAATCTCCCATAGATCTCAGGCTGCAACGAGAATTAAATTTATTGAAGTTTCTTCTTTAGACTTCCTACTACGCCCAATCAAGCATCATATAGAATCAAACTCCCGAGTCCCTTTCGGGAGAGGGGGCGGTATATAAGCGCTAAGAAATAATAATAATAATAATAATAATAATAATAATAATAATAATAATAATAATAATAATAATCTGCAGGGATATCATTTGACTTTGTACATGTTTAGGCAGACAATTAATTGACCATTTCTGTTTCCAATCACAAAGTAAAACCCAAGTTAAAGCAGGTTCCTGAAGATTGTCATCTTTGATAATCACAAATCACTTCTCTAATGGTGCAAAATAACTTTAGTCTTGAATTTCACCCAAAGAATTGTGTTATTACTTTGGTTCATAACACTCAGCCATAGACCCAAAGAGGGGTGGAATTCAGCCAGTTTGGAGCAGTTCAGATGAACTAGTAGCTCTGACAATCAGCTGGGGAGCGAACTGGTTCGCTCTGACAATCAGGTTAGTCCTCCCACCTGTCCCTCCGCTTCACTTACCTATATCCTCTCAGCTGATTTGCGTGGCAGAGTGGATTGCCACGCCATAGCTGTGTTACTCCCCAGAAGTAACATGGAAGGTAAGTTTTGTTAAAACTGGTGACACACGTGGAGTGATCACTGAACCGGTAGTTAAACTGGCAGGATCCCATCATTGGACGCAAGTACTCAAACACACATATGCAGACCCACCCATGGGATGCATTATCTTTCCCACAGATATTAGATTAACTGTTAAATACTTTTTCGGAGTCCCAACCCTGAAGCTAAAATGTTACCATCCTAAACATGAAGTAGGAAGAAGTAGACATTCAGGGCATTCCACTTGTCCCTTTTGAGCCCAGAAAAGTTCTTCTGAATGTTTCATAGTATTTAAGAAAGAAATATCACACTGACATATAGAACAATCTACTCTACTTGTGTTGGACTTCAAATGCTAGTTGGGCATGATAGAAAGTCCAGCATAAGGCAATAATAGGGAAAGGCCACTAAAGTACACTTCATTTCACATTTAAACATTTTACATATTCAAAAAGCCATAGGAAATATTGTAACATTATAGGAATACATTTGAAGAATGGTATGAAAATAAATAATTGAGTATATTTAAATATGAAGGACCTCCTGGAAAGCTGCTACTGGTCATATCAAATAATCATGAGATTAGGAAAAGGACACAAAATTCAACCTCCAGTGTTCCTTTGGGAATAGAGATAGCAAAATGAGTTTGAACTCATGTATTCAGGATTAATGTTTGAGTATTAGTAAGATCTGAGCTGATTTTATAATGGAAAGAGGCAGAAGAATCTTTTATGAAAATATGAGGCAAGCTTGGAGGAAATGGTCTAAGAAAACCACATGATGATTTCGATTAGCTGGCCTGGCATAATTATAAATGTTACAACTGCTACCTCCTGGAAGTATACTCTCAACTGGTTATTTTAATGGTAGTGTTTTAATTCTAATTGATTTTAGGGCTTTTAGAGCCATATTTTATTCTTCTGTACAGTGCTCTTAATTTTAACCTCCTCCATATATATACGTATATTTATAGTTATACTTATATTTGTATTTTTATCTGTTATTTGTTGTGTGGACTGTACACCGCCCCGAGTCCCTTTTTGGGAGAGGGGGCGGTTTAGAAGTGCGAAGAATAAATAAATAAAATAAATAAATTTATGAAACAGTAGGTCCTATGTCAGTCACAAGAACAACAATCTCTGGAACAAAAAATAAAAATAAAACTGTATTTTGGAGAAGTAGCCCTATGATCATTGGTGGATTAAGATGAGTGGTATATTGAATTGGATTATGGGCTGGGCAAAGCCTTCATCCTGGCACATTATCTGCCACCACAATCACTGCTTCATTGGCTGTTTGGAGCAGCTTAATTTCCAGCTTTCTGTGCTAGCCATCTGTCTTAGGTGTTACCACGAGGAGACCTCAGAGCTGGGGTGGGCTTCAAAAATTTTAACAAGGGATTCTCTGCCCGGTTGCTGGGTGGGCATGACCATAGTGGGCGTGGCCTAGTCGGCCTCCTGCACCATGGCGGTGTGTGTGTGTTTTTCCCTCCCCGGGCTCTGGAGGCTTTCCTCAAGCCTCCAGGAGGGCGGAAATGGCCTCCCCAGGTTCTGAAGACTATCTAGAAGCTAGAAACAGGCCCATTTCTGGCCTTCCCGAAATTCTGGTAGGCCCATTTTTCACCCTCATCCCACTTACCTGCATCCAAAACGGGCCATGTGGGGACTCCTGGGAGGGGAGGGGTGGGCGGGGCCAGCCAGGAGTGGGATTTTGGGGTTCTCTGAACTGCGCAGAATCTTAGCTAGAGGTTCTCCTGAACCCCTGCGAACCCCCAGCAGCCCACCACTGCCTCAGAGTAGCAATAGTGATTTGCCTGTGCCATGATTTTGCTTTGGTCAGCCTTATTTAAGTCAAGATTGTCTGTATTGACTGGCAACAGTTTTTCAGGGTTTCTGATTGGAGTCCCTCCCAACCTTACCTGGGGCTGCTTGAAATCTAGCCTGGAACATTCTATAAATGAAGCTGATGATTTGCATTGAGTTATGCAACATTCTCTTCTTTTTGCTATGGATTTCTACCATTTTGATACAAAAGATAGTAGGACCTGTTGAAATCTAACAGAGAAATCTTTGTGATTAAGAACAGAGAGCAATATACTCCCGTGAGAGTAGATTGTGAGTCTACTTAATTCAGGGTGCAGAGCTTTGAGGAAAACAAGCCATCCCCAGCAAGCAATGCTTTTGAGAAGATAACATTGCCTGAAATATGAACTAGGAATCTGTGAGAGATGCTTATATATAACATTTATGTACATACATACAGGTTAAGATGTATCATTAGTTCCATCAAGTATATTGAAGAAGCGTGCACAAGAACTATCCCTGCAAAACAATATTGCTTGAATTCATGATTTTTTTTTTAAAAAAAGTATTTTAAGACCATGTTTATAAGAAAAAAAAGTGCTCTTCTGCTATTTGCTATTCGCACCAGATATTTCTTATATGGTAAATGTACCTTGGGAATCTTTTTAGAGGATGGGCATCATTATATAATCATTGTATGTTGATGCCAACACCAAAATTAAATAGGGGAAATGTATAAGGAAGTTTTTTTTTCAATTTTTAATCTGTTATGCAGTATTATATATATATATAATACTGCACACACACGCACACACACACACACGTATGTATGTGTGTGTGTGTGTGTGTTTGTGTGCGCCCACACTGTATATATGGAACAGTGACCAGTAATACAGTTGTCTTCATACTTACCCGAGGACAGATTTCACTGTATTTAATAGGACTTAGATGCATCAGATTGTGTTTCAAATAAACAACTTTCGATGAATGAGTATGTGATTACATAACACTAATAGCAAGCATTTTCCTGGAGTAGATTCTTTCTTGTTTTTACCAACAATTTAAAAACCTTTCATCCAGGTATTATAAGACGACTGTTGTTCTTTAAGCAATATAATGCCTTTTTTCTCTTTTTTTAAAACAAAATTCATCCTTTTATTTTATAATAGATTATAAATAATTGAAAGTGTGCATGCAGTCAACTGCATATTATACAAGCAATATCTATGTTAATAACTGTTTTCTTTGGCAGGCCAGAATCCAGCTGGACATGCAATATTTACATATCAAAATCCATTGTTCATATTCAAGTCATATTGAATGCAATGAAAATATATTTTTATATTTATAATTTATATATACACCTACACAAACTACAACTCTGCATTTATCTCTTTTTCTTTGGGTCTGTATCTATAAAGACAAACAGAAACTCTTACAAACACTCTCACACAGACATGTGTTTGTATATCTGTGTAGGAGTACGCGTGCATGCCCATTTCACAGCATACGCTTGGTATACAAAGAAAAATAGGAATATATTAAAAGTGAATTTCATCCTTTTCTGATTCAGGTGACACAGGTCTCGAGACACTAAAAATGTCCTGACAAGGTATTTGTGATGGTAGCTGAGGAGATAAATGTGATTTTGAAGATGGTGTCTGCAATGTGTTCTTTTCAGACAAGATTTTTAAAATGTCCGCCACCTGCTTCTCCAGGATGGCCATCCGGTTGCTTATCAGCTGGATGTCTTCCTTGAGTTCGTATTTGATCTCCTGGAGTGTAGTTTGTAAGGCTTGTTCTGGGATAGGGTAAAAGGGGTGCTTTGTATCTGGTTGACTAGGGCTGTGCTCTAGGGGGCTACGGTTCTCCCCAGCTTTGTCCAAACGAAGGTCACTTTTTGTGATCCCACTGTCACAGGAGTCTGTTTTCCTCAGTGGGTTTTTTGTTACATTTTCTGAGTCAATGCTCTTGGGGTCCTCTGACAACAGCCCCATGGACTCTGCCTTGGTGACGTTATTCCACTCTTCCTTTTTCTCTTCCTGGCCTGCTATGTTGTTCTTTAATCGAAGCCACCCTTTCCCATTGCCGTTTTTCATCCTGACAGGGCTGGTAACTTTGAGACATTTGGGGTCACCATTGCTATTAGGTTTGAGCTCTGTGGCATCCCTGTTGTTTGGTTTGACCACCTCATTGGTTTTCACATAGGACAATGATGTCTGGATGGGTGTAATTTGAGATACTGTGACCACACTTGTGCCAGTGATGGCAGCACCGTTCTGCATGGTTCGGGTGTCCACCTGGAGGGTATTCCTCTCAGGATCAATGATTGTCGTCCCTTGGTTCCGCATTTCCTTCTGCTGTTTGAATTTCTGGAAGAGCTTCCTGACCGGATGGTCCACCGGGATGCTCAAGGTCACTTCGTTCTTTTGTCGTAGGCGCTCCTCCTCTTCTTTCTTGACGTCACTGATTTTTCGGAAAATAATCTGCAATGAAGGGAAATAAACAAGTTATGTGATAAGAAGGAAACCAACTTTTGTGAGTGAAGCAGCTATATTTTCAACATGAACATGAATATATTACAAGTTTAATAAGAGTAATGCTTCCTTACTTTTTAAAAAAAACAATTCTTGAAAGTGAATTTAAAGATATTTGGCCAACACAAAATGGATGTTGGAGACGGATATCTAAATTTAGCTTATCCATTGTTTGTAACTGTATAACCCCCCAACTTTATGTACTGCACCATACTCTATTATTTTATAACCTTTCCTGGGGAAAGTTAGAGCTTATTTCCCTTAATGATGACATTCACACAAAAGCATAACAATAAAAATATCAATTTATTTGGGACAAGTTCCAATGAAGACAGAAGAATATAAGCCAAAAACATATAGGATTCTGCAGCAGGGATTTTGTAAATAGGTTGTGGTGCAGGTGCACTATAATTACAGCTCTCTTGAGCATGGCCCAAAATAAACTCACCGTAGTAATTCCAAAAGCTAATGAAATACCTCCCTTTAATACAAGGATGTATGATAAATGGATAAATTATAAACAACCTTACAAAGGTTTACCAGGAAGAAACTATATCTGAAGCTGGTAAGACGTTAGGCCCTGCTTACAATATATTATAAAGGTTCTTACAGCAATTAAATCTATTGGCATTTCAATAAAGTTGTACAGAAGGCAAGAGTGTTTTTGACGAGACCACAATGAATGAGTAGGATAGGAATCTGATATGCTGAAAGTTAATCCAGAATATCAGTTCAGTGATCAAAGTTGCCTTTGTTCTAAATAAAAGAATGAAAGCGTATCAAATATAATAAGGACGCAATGACAGCCTGCAGTTACTGCAATTGTTCGCAATAATTTAGGACTTCAAATTATGCCAGTTAGAATCTATCAAGGAGGAGGAGGAGGGGAAGGAGGAGGAGGAAGAGGGGAAGGGGGAGGAGGAGGAAAAACAGGTTGATGCTTTTATCTCTTTGATATGACCCAAATAGAGAATAGACAGATATTCATTTAAGAGCTGCGTGTTCCTTCCTTTGACTGCTGTTTTCTGTAGTCCAAGCTGCAGGGGATAGCAAATAAAAATTTTTAATTATATGTCACTCTCTCTCTCTCTCTTGCTACAGCTGGTGCTCTGGACACGTTACAAAACACAGTCATGTACTCGGCAATGCTAGAGTTTGCAAAAATAATATCAACAAAAATAACATGACACAAAAACATTGAAGTAATTTTAGAAAAAAATGGTGGTGAGGTTGAGGAGAATTAAGAAAATGAGCAGAGGATAAAGAGACTGCACAAATTTTACATGTCTCTGGAGATTCTCAGTCATCCAGGTCAAGCTTGTCCCAAAGGTGCTTTTTCAAGAGACAACTGGAGTTTTTTCTTTTTCGTTGAAGACATTTTGCTTCTCATCCAAAAAGCTTCTTCAGCTCTGAGTGGATGGTGGGGAATAGGAGGATTTATATTCCTTGCAGGCAGTTGGTCATTTACATTCTTTTAGAGAGTTGTTGATGATACCTGGAGGTTTATTGGTGTCCTCAGGATCACCTGAGTGGTGCAAATGGGTGGAGTCTTATTGGAACTGCTGAAAGGACTGTGTTGTAGACTGAAGATAGATGATGCCGTACCCCTCCTCTTTGTTGAGAGAGCACCGTTCAATTTTGATATTTATTTATTTATTTAGTTTGTCGAACATGTACAAGATAACAGGTATAAGTATAAACATGGACATGAGCAAGGAAATGAATACAAATAAATGGGGACAATGAGACAGGGACGGTAGGTACGCTGGTGCGCTTATGCACACCCCCCTTTACGGACCTCTTAGGAATGGGGTGACGTCCACAGTAGACAATTTAAGGTTGAAGCTGTGGGGGATAGAGGATGTAACAATGGAGTTAGGTAGAGTAATCCAGGCATTGACCACTCTGTTGTTGAAGTCATCTTTTCTGCAATCCAGTTTGGAGTGGTTTACCTTGAGTTTGTATCTATTGTTTGCCCATGTACTATAGAGGTTGAAGCTGAAGTAGTCATTGACAGGTAAGACATTGTAGCAGATGATTTTGTGTACTATGCTTAAGTCAGACTGTAGGCGGCATAGTTCCAGGTTGTCCAAGCCCAAAATCTCAAGCCTGGTGGCATAAGGGATTCTATTGTGAGCAGAGAAGTGGAGTAATCTTCTCGTGAAATACCTCTGGACCCGTTCTATTGTATTAATGTCCGATATACAGCGTGGATTCCAGGCAGATGAGCTATATTCAAGAATTGGTCTGGCAAAGGTTTTGTATGCCCGAGTTTGCAGTATAATGTTATGAGAGAAGAAGCTTCACAAGATTAGGTTAACAACTCTTAGTGCCTTTTTGGCAATGTTACATTGAGCTCTGGGGCTTAGATCGTTTGAAATGAGTACTCCTAGGTCCTTTACAAAGTGAGAGTCGTCTACAAGGTCATATCCATCCAGCTTGTATTTGATGTTCTGATTTTTGTTGCCAATGTGTGGGTCAGAGCATTTGTTAGTTGAGATTTGGAGTTGCCAACTGTGCGACCATTCTGACACATAGTCAAGATCGCTTTGTAGGATAGCAGCATTGTTGGTGGTGTTAAATAGTTTTACGACATCAGCGAAGAGGATGCAGCTGCTTGTTATATGATTGCAATAGGTCATTTATGTAAAGCAAAAAGAATGTGGGTCCTAAAACTTTGCCTTGGGGGACCCCGCTATTAACTGGTGCCAGGTTTGATAGGATGCTCCCTATTTTGACTACTTGTTGCTTGTTTGACAGGAACGCTACTTTCCACTTGTGCAGTGATCTGGAAATGCCATAAGAGCTTAGTTTTAACAGTAGTTTGTCATGTACCACTAAATCAAAGGCTTTGCAAAAGTCTATGTAAATTGCGTCTATTGCTTTACCCTGGTCAAGTAGTGTGGTCCAAATGTTTCTGCAGTGTAGGAGTTGCAGATTAAAGGACAATTTTTTCCTGAAACCAAACTGCTTGTTAGAAAGTAGATTGTATGTCTCTAAATGGAGGGTGATGGGTTGGTTTATAATCCAATATAGATTATAATTGGTTTATAATCCAATATAGATATAGATGAGCTTTGACCCCTCTTTCAAACTATCAGTCTTCTCTTTCCAAAATGTGAACTTTGCTGTCTTCAAGAGTGGCCTTTTTAAATGTAGTTGGAGTGCTGAATCTTGTCTTGATATGTTTGTTCTATTGTGTGCCATGCGTTTATGAAGTGGTTGTTTTATTTTTCCAGTGTACAGAACTGCAAAACAACCACTTCATAAACGCACAGCACAAAATAGGAGAACAAACCAATAATATGTGCCATTGAGCAGTACTTGTCCTCAGCTTTGAGCTGTGAAAAGCAGACTTTAGGCACTTGGATACACAACCAAGCATAGGATATATCAGTAAACAATGATATTTCCTGAGGCTTCACCTGTTACTGTATGGATTGCAGTGCCAGGGACAATACTAATTTCACTAAATGGAATTTTTTGCCACAGAGGTCTTCAGTCAACTCTCGACTTAGAACACATAGATTTTTAGAATATCTTTCACTTAAAATATGCAAGACTTCTGGATAGCAGAAGGTTGTGAATGGTAATCACATTACCCAGGGCACTGCAACAGTCACAATAGATGTCTCTTGCCAAGCATCCAAATTTTGATCATGTGATTCTCCAAGGCACCTGAGGGTAGAACAAGAAGCAATGGATGGGTGGAAACTAATCAAGGAGAGAAGCAACTTAGAACTGAGGAGAAATTTCCTGACAATTAGAACAATTAATCAGTGGAACAGCTTGCCTCCAGAAGTTGTGAATGCCCCAACACTGGAAGTCTTTAAGAAGATGTTGGATAGCTATTTGTCTGAAGCAGGATAGGGTTTCCTGCCTAGGCAGGGGGTTGGACTAGAAGACCTCCAAGGTCCCTTCCAACTCTACTATTGTATTATTGTATTGTATTGATTCCAGGGATGCTGCACCAGCTAAAAATGTGAAAAATAGTTATAATTCCCTTTTTCCCCCAGTGACATTGTAACTTTGAACTTTCAATTAGATGTAAGTTGAGAACTACCTGTATCCATGGTGTTCTTAGGACTCATCTCTAACACCAAAGTTCAAAAGGACCAATAGTCTTTCTATTTAACTTTTACTTCCATAAAATGTCACAGAAAACACCATTGGCTACACGATTCTGATCTTTGTGGACATCGACTTATTACAACATCTGAATATTTTTCAAAAGTCCTTCAACACTACTCTCTCAAATGCTAGCCTACAACAAATTACTTGACTACGGATTCATTAACTGTTGATGGATGATCCTGAAAGACAGAAGCCACCTACCATTTCAATATCTCCATTGTCAGCTGGCTATGGTACTTGTCATTACTTTAGTCTTTGTTATATTTTCTTTGAATCCCATTTTTCACCGTACTAGTTAATTGCTATTACTAGAGCTTGCAGTTCGTTTGCATTTTTGGCTACCAGAGTAGTGACATCAGCATAGTGCCCATTATTGATAGTTCTTCCTCCAGTTTTAAAACCATGTTCATTTTCTCTCAATCCAACATCCCTTAATACAGTATATATTCAGTATAAAAATTAAATAAATATGAGAGAGAATACTTGTCTCATTCTTTTGCCAATTTGAACTCAGGTTTTTTTTCACCATGTTCTGTCGGTACTGTAGCTTCCTGACCTGTCTATATGTTTCGCATGACAACAATGAAATTTTGTGGGATTTTACAGCTTGATGTGATTGACACATAAAAAAGCCTTTGTAGAATCAATGAAGCACATACTGTCTTCTTTTTGATTCTCTGACTTTCAATCATCCAGTATGCATCAGCAATAATGTCACATGTTCCTCTTCTTTTTTTTAACACCAGATTGAGCATTTGGCATCTCATTTTCATATAGGGCTGTAATCTGCATTGAATTATTGTAAACATTATTTTGCTAGCATGTGAAATTAAGGATATTGTACAATACTTCGTAGTCCATCAATTCCTATAACCTTCTGATTTGGTAATTGCTGATTTAACGTAATCATTTAGTGCTAGAGGTTCTTGTAGATAAGAAACACCTTTTAAAATACCTTGGATATTAGCCTCTCTAATGCACAGTATTTCAGCATACTCCTTCCATCTTTCTTTGAACTTCTTTAAATTGGTTACTATCTATCCTTTAGCATACCAATTCAAGGTTGGACACTCCTCCTCAGTTAAAGACTTGTCTGTTTCCATCTTCAATATCTTTAGAGATATTGTTGTAATACTGTTTTTTTGTCTCTTCTAACAGCTCTTTGAAACTCTTTCTCAAGTTGCTTCCCAAACTTTTTGTCTTTTATGACTTATCTTCTTGGAAATTTCCATGGTTTGTTCTGACATCCAGTTTGCTTTTTTCTGTTTCTTCATCTTGTGTAGCTTTTCAGTTCATTCCACAGTTTATCCGGTCTTCTATCAATGAGGTTCAGACTTTGAAGTAATTCCTGATGTTCTCATTGAAAATTATGGTTATAATATGCTCAGGATCATATTGTAGAAACTGATTTCTTTTCTTCTTTCTTCTTGCATATGAGAAGTTGATGATCTGTTCTACAGTCACTACCTGGCCATCTCTTCCTCACATATTTTAGATAAATGAAAACTAATTCAACCTCAACTTTAAATCCAGCCTAGCACCAGTCTCATTTCAAGCAAACGTTGGATAACCTGTAAGAACTATGTGAAAAAAGCAGCTTGTCCCTAACACAGGATGGTTCAATGGAGTTCAATTTGGGTGCTCAGTGTAGTCCTGATAATTTATTTATTTATTTATTATTAGCGTTTATATACCGCCCCCTCTCCCGAAAGGGACTCGGGGCGGTGTACAGTCCGTATTAAAATACAACAGATTAAAACATAGAAATAACTACAGAAATACATGTATAAGAGGAGGATAAAATATGCCAAACTGTACTGCTAATAAATCAATCAATACAAAAGTTTAAAATATCAGATTAAATTTAAAACACTATTCCTCTAAAAACCAGTAGGAATGTGTATGCTAGGAGGTAGACGTTATAAATTATGCCAAACCAGCCAGTCGGAACAGGTGTGTCTTCAGTTTCTGTCGGAAGGAGCGGAGGTCAGTAGTGGTTCTAATGTCGGGGGGGAGGTCATTCCAGAGGGTTGGGCCCATCACAGAGAAGGCCCTACTCCTCGGTGTCGCCCGTTGGCATTGCCTCGTGGACGGCACCAGGAGAAGGCCCTCCCTGTGAGAGCGGATTGGCCGCAGGGATGTATGTGGGAGGATGCGATCCCTCAGGTAACTAGGCCCTATGCCATGGAGCGCTTTAAAAATGGTGATCAGAACCTTGAAACGCACCCGAAAGACCACAGGTAGCCAGTGCAGCTCGCGCAGGAGAGGTGTTACGTGGGAGTACCTAGTACTCCCCATGACTACCCGCGCGGCTGCGTTCTGGACTAGCTGCAGTCTTCGGGCGCGTCCCAAGGGAAGCCCCATGTAGAGAGCATTACAGTAGTCCAGGCGAGACATCACCAGTGCGTGAGTGACTGTGCGTAGGGCATCACGGTCCAGAAGGGGGCACAATTGGCGCACCAGGCGAACCTGGTGGAACGCCCCCCTTGCCACGGCTGCCACATGATCATCCATTGACAGCCGGGCATCTAGGAGGACGCCCAAATTGCACGCCCGTTCCACAGGGGGCAATTGTTCGCCCCCTATGGCCAGTGATGGAATCAGCTGGCTGAACCGAGGTGCCGGTAGCCACAGCCACTCAGTCTTGGAGGGGTTGAGTTTGAGTCTGTTGTCCCCCATCCAGACCCCAACGGCTTCCAAACACCGGGACATTACTTCGACAGCCTCGTTGGGGTGGCTTGGGTTTGAGATGTACAACTGAGTATCATCAGCGTACAGATGGTACTCAACCCCAAAACCACGGATGATCTCACCCAGCGGCTTCACATATGCATTGAACAAAAGGGGCGAGAGGACCGACCCCTGCGGCACCCCACAAGATTGTGGCCTCGGGGTCGACCTCTGCCCCCCAGTCAACACATATTGCATCCGGCCGGAGAGGTAGGAGCCGAACCACCGTAAAACGGTGCCTCCGACTCCCATCCCCTCCAGTCGGCGCAATAGGATACCATGGTCGATGGTATCAAAAGCCGCTGAGAGGTCTAATAGGACCAGGATAGAGGAGCAACCTCTATCTCTGGCCCTCCAGAGATCATCCACCAACGCGACCAAGGCTGTCTCGGTGCTGTGCCCGGGTCGGAAGCCGGACTGGTGTGGGTCTAGATATACGGATTCGTCGAGGTGACGTGGAAATTGCTGCGCCACCACATTCTCAACAACCTTCGCTAAAAAGGGGAGGTTGGAGACTGGACGATAACTAGCTAGCTCCGTTGGGTCAAGTGAAGGCCTCTTGAGTAGGGGCCTCACCACCGCCTCTTTCAAGGCAGTCGGTAAGGAACCTCGCTCAATGAGGCGTTCACCAGGCCCAGAAGCCAGCCTCGCGTCACCTCCCAGGATGCCAGTACCAACCAGGAGGGGCACGGGTCCATTGAACATGTGGTGGGTCGCAGCCGTCCACGCAACCCGTCTAAATCCTCGGGGGCAACAGAGTCAAACTCCTCCCAGAGTGGGCTCACAAGACTCACTGATGTCGGCTCGTCCGGTCCACTGGGGGGGGGCCCATCCGCTCCGGATCTGAGCGACTAATAAAATAAATAATAACTAATAATAAAACAACAAAAGCACTAATTAAAGATATAACAGAGAAAGTCAGCTCTAGAAACTGGCATAGCACATAAAATATATTTTGGGCTTTTTATCTAGTTGTTGGTCAGCCTTTTCGTTTAATTGTTGGTCAGCATTTAAAAAATGCCTTAGAACAAGGTAGACAGACGGCTCTGCTTCCACCATTGACCAACCAGCTATTTCTGTACTTCAAAAAAATAATCCAGCAGCAGACATACATCCTCTGCGGAAGGAAGAAATGGATACGATTAGGGGCCTGGAAATCTATACTTCAAACCTCAAGAGTTGAGATGAATAAGTGGGTGGGATCCTGATATGTCATTTACTATGTCAGTCCCTTTGTCATTTAATGTGCATAGGGACTTCTCTGATCCCCAAATAATCTTTTCCATATCATTGTTTCCAAAATTCTTACTTAGTCTTCAATTGCCTTAGTCTACTAACTCTTTGGGTCCTGTTGTTAGGCCAGACCTGATAGTAGATTAGTTAATTACATGAGACCTTGTTGGGTTGTCTTTGAGGATAGTGTAGCCTCATACTTTCATTCATGCTTCAGAATTCAAAACTATGTGTCTTGGAACCAGGTTATTTGAAGAATTGTCTTATCCCAGTTAATGCACTTGTCCCAGCAGAGCAGTGAGGTGGAGTATGTTAAGGAAGTCGATCTAGTAGGACCAAGAAAAAGAACCTTCTCCGTGGTGACTCCTTGCCTATGGTACATCATCCTCAAGGAAATAAGATTGGCCTGTATCTTGGTACTCTTTCAAAAGGCCATGAACACGTGATTTTGCTAATGGGCCTGAGAACCCCAGGGTGGTATGGAGCCCATCAAATTTGATTGTTGTTGCCAGGAATGGGGTTCATTGGGTCTTGTATTTGAGATATTACTCTCATAAGCTATAGAGTCATCATGACTAAGTTGGGCAGTGATATAATTTTTCTAAATAAAATAATTTTAAAAATTGGCTTGGACAAGCTTCCCAAGAGGATAACACAAAGTAGATTGTCCTCCTTTCCAAATTCATACATTCTTACATGGTCTTACTTAACATTTAGCACATACCCCCTTTTTAGCTCCAACCTATATTTCTAGAGAACCTTTGAGGTACATCTTTTTATTATGCAGTTTGTAAGGTTTTAAAGATTAAGTCTTACAAAAATTTAATTGCACACAAACAGGCATCCACAAATTGATCTATAATCAAGATGGTTTTGCACTTAAAACATTACAGTCATGATTGATTTCCAAAATTCAATTGTTGTTCAGTAGACAATTGATGAGCATTTATATTGCAATTTCTGCTGTGTTGATAATGTGATCTTGAGACCCACAACTCCATAACTGTGGGAGAAAAAAGATTTACTTAAAAGGCCACATGCTTTTAGTTGCTGCTGGATATGTCGGTTTCGTTTCATTTTCTGTCTGCAAATGAACACACATTTGAGTCATCCATCTTTTGTAACTATTCATTTGAGGCTTTAAAAATAACAATAATAAGAGAAGTCAGTTCACTCCTGTTCACAAATCTCTTGGATGATGTTTAGGGGAATAAGCACCATTGCCTGATACTGTAAAAATTGTCTATCTTTGCTCTACCAATAGGTCTCATCAATATCACCAGAAATTCAACTTGAACCCCACTGTGCCAGCAGCACGTAGAAGCCATGGTTTCTGAAAGAAATGCCATCAAAATAATAAGAGGCATAAGAAAGAGATTTTGTGGATCAAAAATAGAATAAAGGCTCAAGTATATACTATGTTTTGAATACTGTGTTAGCTGGTATAGTGCTGTGTAGGACCTATCAAAGAACTATCATTGATTCTATCATTTCATATATTGGTGGTTCTAACTAAATATGTTCTGTTTAAATCTTTGTAAGTGTTATTTCAACTAAGTGTCATAGGGTCTATGTAGGCCAAGGTGACATGCACTATCCACTCTAACACCATGATTGCATTAGAAATATACATCAGTTTTATAATGTTTACATAAAGGGTCAATACATTTCCATGCAGTGTGGACAACTGTGTGATCTTGGGGAATGTAAAGGAAAGCAAGGGAGGGGCATTTTTAACACGCGTAATTTTACAAGAATCTCATGTAGGATTATACAGGTGATTGTTTAACATATACTGTTCCCCCAAATATTATTTGTACAATTACATTGGTTGAAAAAAAAACTTCTGTTGAGATGTTTCCAGCTAAGAAACTGTGCAAATGCAAGTTGTGAGAGAAAACCTCATTTGTAATGTATTATTCAAATAGTGAACTGAGCACGGTTTTGCTTTTGCAAATGAAATGCTAACTTTTCTGGACAAAAATAAGTAATCCCCATTATGTAACACGGATTATTGATGTACAGCATCAATCAACAGTTAGCATGCAGGACTGTTTAAAAGGTCTGGGCATTTCAGTTTTACAAAATGTACCAATGCTTAAACATAATGTGTTATATAAAATTATTTAGAAATGTAGGCACAGAACTGCTAGATACTGGTTTAAATAAAGATAAGGGGATTTCAAAATAGCATGTCAAAATTGAAAAAAATTAAAGAGATACATTTTTAAAAAAATGTATATAAGATTGAGATCAGATTTGCATAAGCTAAAGTTGAAATTCATCACATCCCCATGTTGAGCATTTTTACTGAGGCCAAATGGAAAAAGTTGTTGACAAAGGCATACACAGAAGCAAGATAAAAGCTTCTTCTTATTTTCCAGTCCTCTATTTCAGAGTCAAACTACAACGGTGAGTACAAGATTGTCTAGAAAACTTTCATTCTTGGCTGCTACAACTTTTTCTGTTCTCTGTTCTACCCACATCATTGCAAGCCATGCATGTGCCACACCCTGGATTATCTACAGAAGATGATAAAAAGAAAAATGGTGATCGCAATTTATTTATTATGAAATTTATTTACCACCCATCTCATTTCAAAGCAATTCTGGGCAGCTTACAACAATGGTGCAATAGAAATGCTGAATGTTTTTTATGTGCATTAAAAAATTGGTGGAGGATTGATTGTATTGTCATGGCTGTCATCTTGATTTTTTTGATCATCCCTGTCAGAGGTGAAAAGGAGAATTTCTATGTGGTTAATGAAAAAAAGTTACCAATTAATTCAGACATCTTCTGTCCAGGCAGCTGATATGTGTGCAATTTTAAACCTTACATCTGTGTGCATTGTGGCTGAAAAATAGCCTCATCTTTATTTGACAGAAAATTGGTCCGGCATACTTTGCCTTGCCTATCAGCAATCTAATTCCTTTTATGCAATCAAAGATAACTGTGTGTGGGATGACTATGCCCAGAGCTATAAAGCTCAACAACAACAACAAAAATAATATGAGAAGTAAGTAAACAAGTCTAATGATGCCATTAAGTGAGGCAATAATGATGGGCTTGGTGGACTGGTTTGGATTCTTTTTTTCTTGTTATATTTTGTTTCATTATGCTTCTGTAAAAATTGGAGAACATTATAAAATGCTATTGGGAGATGCTGAAGAGGCTGAATAAAAAAAGCAATTTTACATAGAGCCTCTGGCGTTAGAAATGGCTAGGAACGGTGAGAGGAAATTTGGTTAATTATGCCACAGTTTCATTGTCTGCTGCTGTACACAGATCGACACAAAAGAAATGTTTTCCAAGTACCTAGGATTTGCCCAGAAAGAGGACAATACTTAATCAACCTTGTCGGGTTGAAAAAGCTAAGCAAGGATGAATCCAGGGAATATTTGTATGACAAAGAGCCATGAAACACCAGCACAGCACTCCATGCTGGGAAATCAGTAGGACATCCCCCCAAAAGGCAAGAACAAACCAGTTATGTAGTGCTAGCAAGAAAACTATCCAGTTCGGTCCGTGAATATAATTGTCAGGAGTTGATCTCAACTCAAGGGAGTCATTCCACTTTTGAATCAGGATTTATCATCCATGGAGCAATAATAACTGTAAGAAAAAGTCTTCCAGTAATATTGTAATGGGTATTACGACAAACCTGCCTTTAATCGTGGCTTCTTGCTGACTTATCTCTATACCTCTACTATTAGTTCAATTTATCCATTGTTTAAAATACAAGAAGTTAGGGACTCTTAAATAAAACTGAATGATGGCGGATCTCATGGCTTTTTTAAAAAAAACACCCAACCTAAACAGCTTGAGTTTGCTTTTCTGACATTTGGTAATAGTTGAGATTCTCATAGATCAAGTGGCAGTATCCAAAGAAGCTTGCTAAAGAACAAAAGAGGAAGAAGGATACTACAGAGCATTCACACACCAATAAAGAAGGCACAGTTGGGATGCTCTGAGTTGAGGGCAAAAGATACAAAGATCAAAGGTTTACTTGCTTTCTTAAGAAAGGTGAGGCTGCAAATGACAAGTCTTGGTGTTGTATGCCCACTGGAGAGATTGATGGCAGAATACTGGGAAGGAAAAGAACTGGATGGAGGTTTGGAAGTTGCTTAGCAATTAACTGGATGTAGATAGCAAATGACTGCTGCTGATGTGTCGTTAGACTTAGTAAGAATAACAGGGCTGGCAGAGCTAAATTGGATTGAAGAGAATTGTTTGGCACTATCCAAAGCCTAATAAAGAACAAAAGAGGAAGAAGAATACTGTGGATTATTCAAACACCAATGCAGAAGGCACAGTGGGGATGCTATGAGTGGAGAGCAAAAGATGCGAAGAGCAACGGTTCACCTGCTGGAAGAAATCCAGCAGACAACAAACTGTCAGCCATAATGAAGAAAAAGAATCACGACTAGTCTCCCTAAGCTCATCCTTAACTTTACCCTCATATCCTTACCTATATGTACATGTTCATATTTTTAATAAGCATTCTGGAATGCCTGCATTTTCTTATGAAATATTTGACCTGGGAAGAACTCAATCAACAAATTCAGGGAATATATAAACTGATATATTGGATGTAGGAACTGATGTAGGAATACTATAATCTGCGTGCCACTATAAGAACTAAGAATTATCTCAGCTTGTTTAATCAAATTCTCTAGCAAAACCTAGTACCATGCAATTCTATGAAAATAAGTCCTCTAATATTCAGTAGAGCTTATTTCAGGGATGTATGAATAAATTTACAGCTGCTGTGTTTAACTGGATTTAACTGGATTTTCTAGAAGTATATTTCCATTGTCTCAATATTTTGTTTTTCAATCAGATGTACATTGCTTTATGTTAATCAGAAATTATTTTAACACTGTACTGTAGGCTTCTGTTTTGCAGATGAGAGCTAGGAAATGGAAGCTGGTACGCTGATATGCAAATGATATACATGATGCATTCATGGCAAAATTTGCACTTTCTGAACTTCCTATTTTCAGCTATAGTATAATTGCATTTTCACCAGCAAATTGGCTGAGGGACCATAAAAATGGTGTGAGGTTATTCCAATTATGGAGAAGAAAGCCTACTAGCTCAACAAAATAATCACATAAGTGGCAGATTTTTAAAAAGGGAATAATTTGCATGGAATTAGATTAATGAGATTGGCTATCAAAGACTAATGGTAATTAAATATTATCTCCTGCATTAGAGGCAATATTATCTGAACACCAGCTGCTAGGAAACTTGTCCAAGAGATTGATATTGCATTCGTGTTTTGCTTGTAAGCTTCTTATAAGCCACTGTAGCCTCTAGATTATTA
Organism: Natrix helvetica; assembly: GCF_964273705.1. Classification (NCBI taxonomy): domain Eukaryota; kingdom Metazoa; phylum Chordata; class Lepidosauria; order Squamata; family Natricidae; genus Natrix; species Natrix helvetica. The sequence continues at coordinate 33,509,676 of NC_138548.1, forward strand.
GGTGAGAAAAAGTTTAGATAATAAACATATGCTAGTATTTAAGGCGCTTTTCCTTTAATTTCCTCACAAAATGATCACACAATTACTTGAGTTGATGCACTGATGATGTTACCTAATTTGGTAATGAATGATCTGCAAGAAAACCACCAAGTTCAGAGACCACCAAGGACACCAAGTTCAGCCCTGAGCTACAAACATTCTCTTCTATCTGTACCTGAGTTCAGTTGGAAGTGTATACCTGGAAGTTGCACTGACTCTTCAGCACCTGATAATTTATTGACTCAAAGGGATGGAAAGTTAGGGTTTCATTCTATCTCTCCACCTCTTCCAATTTCTTTGTGAACTTCTTGCTAAAGCAGTGATGGTGAACCTTTTCAGCACCAAGTACCCAAACCGGAACACATGTTCATGTGCGCATGCCATAGCACTAGAAGCCCAAAGACCAGCTGGCTGGCATGTGCATGCCAGATTTTTGGCCATTTTGGGGGCTGTTTTCATGCCATTTTTGGACCATTTTCAGGCCATTTGTGGCCCTGAAAACGGCCGGGAAAACACCCTTCTTTTAGGCCATTTTTCAGACCATTTTCCGGTGCTCCAGTGCCCTCAAAGAGCAGCTGGCAAGGGCACACGTTCTCACAGAGAGGGCTCTGCATGCCACCTCTGGCACACCTGCCATAGGTTCGCCATCACGGTGCTAAAGAGAGTGAGCTTTTTGCTTTTATCTTCACAGATGTAGAATTATAGAACCATAGAAATGGAAGGTAGATGTGTGATAGCTCAGTAAAGATGCTGAACTTGTCAGTTGGAAAGCTGATGGCTGGGTTCAAGATCCAAGTGCCATGTGATGGGGTGAGCTCCCATTACTTGCCCAGCTCTAGCAGTTTGAAAGCATGCAAATGCGAGTAGATAAATAAATACCATTTCAGTGGGAAGGTAACAGCATCCCATGCATTAAAATCATAGCAACAATGCCAATCACAGCAATCTCTCCCCCAACCATCCCCCAAGAGAGAATGTCCTTCTCCTCTGACTATATTTTATCTTCCAGTTACAACATTTGGCCCTATGTCTATATGGTATTGCCAACCACCTATTTCTAAAATCACTAAATGGAAATTATTTGGCGATCAGAATGAGGAGATGCAAATAATTGAAAGGCCTCTGGCATGCTATATTCTAAGTTCCTTCTGCTTTGTTTTACCTATTTCTCATCCCATTAAGTAAAAAAACTATAATGGAAGAACTAAAGTGTTACATTTTTTGTTCCTATTAAACTCTGTTTCAAATTGCTTTGCTTTTCAATTTGGTCTCTAAAGCAAACTATTCCATTATATGTTCCAATTGTTCCCTCAGATAAATTGAGTGCAATCCTCCTTGTTTGATACACCATATTTTTGCCATTAGATAAGTCGTATTAAATTATACAGCAACTTGGGTAGATAAGAGACTTGCTCTTGGTTATACAATGAAAATGGATGACAGCACAATCAGGCAACCTTCCAAATCTGAACATTTTATTAAACATCTGCAGTCTTTCATGTTACCATTTTTGTAGGCAAAAAATTGATTCTTGCAACATATTCCTCCATGGATCATTAAAACGAATTGTATATGGAAAAAATCTGGGACATTTTTTTCCTCTAGAGTTGTAATAAACTTGCTTATTCCACCCCTTGTTTGGTCATGCCACAACTGTGCATTTGTACACATCAGAACACAATAAGACGGCACTGCCCTGCTCAATTAAAGAGAGAAGGCCAGCTCTCTGTGTTCAACATAGTAAGATAGACTTCCGTAGACTTTGCTACCATCCAGAAGGGTGCAAATTCAACTGATCCAAAGTCATTTTATCTTTTTGTTTGGAAATTATTTCTGAAGTTCTCCAGATGTTGGTCTCAAGGCTTTCAATGACTCCAAGCAGCTTTGCCTTCTCACCATTTGTTTTCAAAGGTCCAAACATAACTTCAGCCACCAAAGATTTTTTTTACGTCTGTAATACAATGTTAGTATTTATTCCCCTGATCTGGATCCCTTGGAAACATGAATGGGATCAAGAAGCAGCCATATCCACTCTCACTGGACAAGAAGAATGAGTTTTCAAGACCTACCTAATTTTCAAGGCATGAAAGCATGCTGATGGATTAACACCATGGTTAATTTCATACCCAACCTATAAGATAGAGAAACACAAATGTACAATAGGGGGGGAAATCTGACTTTTTACAGAGTGTGAAGTCTTCTTTCTATGCCTTTTGTCACAGTATTAATGCTTCTTGCCTTGGAAACTAGCCAATTTTTGAAGATGAGTTTAAACTTATTATACTCAAAATTCTCCCTTTTCTTTCCCCATCTATTTTTCCCAGCAAAGTTGATGCACAAAATGTTTCCCTTAGGATCCAATTATACTGTGGTAAAAAAAAAATATTGTTTTTCAAAGCCATTGTTTCTTACAGTACTTTGCAGCTGACATTTGGATTATATTCAACATTATCTCTGATGAATGCTCACATTTTAAGAAGCCTATTGTTTGAAAGTTGTTCCCAATGTAAGGGTTTAGCCTTTCTTGCTACTAAGGTCATAATGTTACCGAGTCTTTTATTCACTAACTTTGGCAATATACATGATGGCAGTTTGTTTTGTTTATCCCAAATGCAACCTGATTATCATACCCTGAAATTTCTTCTCTAAATTGGAATAGAAAACTAGTAGTCATGAACTTTTCATCTGAAATTGTTCTGTGATTGTGAGTTGGATGAAGAAAGGGAAAATATTTTTTATGGGGAAGGAGATAACAAAAATGAAAACTTTACAGAGGCAAAATGACAATGTTTTTATATTATTATTTTCAATGCATCGATCCCAGATTTATTTCAGTGCTGCTAACAGTTTATTTATTTCTTTGCACTTCTAGACCGCCCCCTCTCCCAAAAGGGTTAACATTAATAGCAGTCTGTACCTATTTATGTTACTATGCACACCCATAATTTTGCCTTTGCCTTTGGTGAGATGGGTGACTATATAATTTGATTAATAAAAATAAATAAATAAATAACCTGGAACTACTGTGCTGATTGAAAAGCATGTTGCATCCCTAGGCTACAGAGACTGATGGTGAAACCTCCCACCAATGTAAATATTTGCGTTGTTAGAATGATTTAGAAGAATGCTCTTAAGCTATGGTGCCCAGACCAGTAGCTATACAACTTTAACTTTTACGGGCAATTTTAGAAATACTCATTCCATGCCTTTAATTGATAGATGCCCCTAAAATCTTGCATTATCCTAAGCACAATTTGTTAGAGAAATAACCACAATGAATCTAGTCAACACTCTTTTTAAAATTTTATTTAGTTGAACTTCCTTTTTTTAAATCATGCAATTCTTGTTATTGTTGGTGAAAATGGAAAATTATATCTATTTTTTTTACCAAAAAAGGCACCTAGTATATCTCAGCTTCTTTTATCACTGTACAATTATTACGATGATTTACAGCTTCACAAGGATGCTTCATAATGGAGAAGAGATGCTTGAGACGAGTGGTTATCAGTTTCACCTATTTAAAGCACGTTGTGTCAGTTTGGGAGCCTCCTTGGTCCTTTCATTGTCTTCAGAAGCCTATTTAAGTCTCATAAAGTTCTGAAGGACATAGTTGGAACAATATGAAGTTAAGCAGTGCATATTTTTCTTTTTAGAAGAGGGTGGGTGAGATATTTCTTCACAAAGCAGGATCAAAGTCCTTTTTGCTTCCTCCATCATCAATCAGGCGTCATGCATCCAGACCAAGCCATGACAGCTGGTCTCTTCCATGCTGATTTCAGGGATTCCACCCTTCCACTCTTCTCCCCCATCATCCCTGGATTTTTCCCTCTCTATCGCTGCCCCTCCAAGGCCCAGCTTTGCCATTGCCAGCCTCCAGACAGGAAAATTCAGACAGGAAGAACCGAGTCTCATTCTCCTGTAACTGTACCAACGTGACGTCACCCCGGAAGTCCCTCCTTGGTCCTTCCATTGACTTCAGAAGCCTATTCAGGTCTCAGAAAGTTTTGAAGAACATAGTTGGAGCAATATGAAGTTAAGCAGTGCAGATTTTTCTCTTTAGAAGAGGGTGGGTGAGGTATTTCTTCACGAAGCAGGATCAAAGTCCTGTTTCAGTTCAATCAGCATCAAAGCAAAGAACCCCTTTAAAGTTCAGCAAAGACCAAATTACTGCCAAATTAGCCAAATTCCTTCATTAGTTGCTCTTATATCATAATCTGACCCTGAGCTTCCCCTACATATATTACAGAATTCAGCTGCCTGAACACAATTATTATTGTCTAGTAGATAATTTTTCCCCCTTTGATTTATTGCTTCATTTTAATGGTCCCTGTAAAGAGAGTCTATAAGCACAAAATTTAATCAAATGGAAGCCTTTTAGTAAATCAAGAGCTGAGTTTTACTGATTTGTTTTAGCTTAATGCTTTATATTTAAGTTGGTATCAATTATTGAAATTAATTCTATTCCTTTACTCAGCACCGGGAATGACTAGTTTCTTCAGTGTGGAATTTACATTGGAAATCTCTCACAAAGTTGGTTAAGGCTAGAGGTCTAAGAGATGGATCTTATGTTATCTTGTATGAATCAATTCTGAAAACATTTCAGAAAAATCATAAGTAAGTCTAACCTCAATTGAAGGAAGAATTGTGAATAATTAATGAGTCTTTTTCAAATGCCAGTAAAAGTAGCAGAAGTGCTTTGCTATATCTGTATCTGCTTAGAAGGGTTATCTGTGGAAATTTCAGCACATTGGTGAAAAACCATGTTCTCGAAATGTGATTTCCAAATCTGGATCAGTTCCATGTGGATTGGATCTCTTTGAGATAAGTTTGCAATAGCCATCTGATCAGACAATAATGTCAGCTTTCTGTCTATCTAAGAATGCAAAGAATACTCAAAAAGAAACTTAGGATCACTGGGCCTCTTGATCAGATCCTTGAAATCCTTCCTCCAGCATCTCTTTCTCTGCAACTGGGCTAAAATGAGAATGGAGAGAAGCATCTGACAAATAATTTTTGCTTTTTATACCAAGGATGCTCTGAGAAGAGGAGCTGAGCACTGCATTTTTAAAACTCCTCTTAGAAAAGCTGCCTCACAATTTCTGAAATGAGTTTTATTCCTGATTTAAAAAAAAACATTTTAATAAATTGTATTCTCATGGTACTTGCAAATTTCTTGTTTACTTTCTCCTGGTGTTTTTGTTCAACTTATTTAACTATTAATGAGGGACAATGTTACTGCTGAGGTTGTTGAATTTCTGATAGATGTATTTCTATCACCTTGAGGTATTTCCACTAGAAATACTTTGGCCTTCACCCTTCTGAACATAAAGTAGTCAAATGGGAGGAGTCCTACTTTGAAGATGAATAGAAGTCAATGTGGCTGTGAAATACTGAAAAGCAGAGAGGACTGTGTAATACAAGAAGGTAACGACCTAAGAAATATGATGTCAATTCTCCTGCATCAAATTTAATAAGAAGGGATACAAAAATGCAATTTTGTTTTCTGTATTGTACTAGTTTTGTGTGCAGCAATAAGCTGGAAAAATTGCAACAAAATATAGGAAGAGAAACTTGATAGAGGGCAGATAGAATTCTTCACTTCTTCTTTAAGAGATTGATAAAAAAATTGTGAAGCTTGCTGCTTGAACAAAGGAATGGCAACCCCTTTCTACTTTGCTAATAGTGGAAGGCTGCTACCATGTCTCCCCTGGTCCTTCTCTTCACTAGACTAGCCATGCCCAGTTCCTGCAACGGTTCATCATATGTTTTAGTCTTCAGTCCCCTACTCATCCTGGTTGCTCTTCTTTGCACTTTTTCTAGAGCCTCAACATTTTTTTTATAATGTGAGGACCAAAACTGGATGCAGTGTTCTAGGTGTGGTCTTACTTTTTACTAAGTATGTATTACTTTTTCCTGTATACTTTTCCTAATATATACATTTTACATGCATGTTTTCATAGTGTGCAAGCATAGTGCAATGGCTTAAGCATTTGCATTTTTTTTTGCAATATACTTAATGGTATGAATGGTATATTTTCCTATCAGGTATTGTATACATTTTTGTACATTATACATAGATGTGTGTTTGTGTACATACATACATGCATACATACCAGTGCTGGGATTCAAATTTTTTTTACTACCAGTTCTGTCGGCATGGCTTGGCTTGGTGGGTGTAGCAGGGGAAGGATACTGCAAAATCCCCATTCCCTCCCAATCAACTGGGACTCAGGGGCAGAGAATAGATGGGGGCGGGGCGAGTCAGAAGTGGTATTTACTGGTTCTCCAAACTACTCAAAATTTCTGCTACCAATTCTCCAGAACTGGTCAGAACCTGCTGAATATCACCTCTGATACGTACACTCATACATACATACCGTACATACATACATACATACATACATACATACATACATACATACCGTACATACATACATACATACTTGCACATTATCAGTATAGTTATCTTCCAAATGGAACATATTCTCTATCAACCATTTATACCTAGTTGTTCCTCTGGAATAAAAGGGTTCCCTAGAGGACTTTTTCTCTGGCACTCCCATGTTCCTTATCACTTAACACCTGAGTAACAAAATAATGTCAAATGTCAGTTCCTTAACCTTCCCCCTCCAAAATATACTTTTGTAATAAAATTAGTTTCCTCTTCTTAATCAGTGAAAAACATTGGATCTTTCAACTTCAACTTCAACTCTCAAAAGCTCTAAATTATATAGTGTTGATATAGAAAAGGTTTTTTTCCTCATACAAAAGACCTCTTTTAGCAGTATGCCCTGAAAAGTTTCTCTGTGAATAATTTAGTTAAAGTTGGGCATCATGAAAAAAACATCAAATCAGTTCAATAAATATATAACAATTCCCAACCTGATTATTTTAGTAGCAAACACTCTTTTCCCTCCTTTGCTTTGCAAAGGTTAATTGTGAGGGCCAAATTAAACAGCAGAGAAGGTATTTAGAAATAACCAAAATACCCCAAAAGACAACCCAAAAAGGAATGTATAATAAAGACAGTGGGAATTTATAAAGAATGCTGCAAGGGCTTGTGATGGGAAAAATGAAACAATACTGATTTTTGTCATGTATAACTCCTTCATAATTTAGCTAGATTGCATCAACAGTTTATTACTTCCTTGAAAAAGACACATTCTGGGGTGGAGAAAATTAATGGAGAAAATAAGAGAAGAAAAAGAGTCTATCATGGCAGTTTGGAATCTTTTTAAGCTTCTAATAACTCTTGACCATACATCTTGTTTAGTATTTGATATAGTATAATGACCATGAGTTTGCAGCCTTGGAGTATTAGAAAGGAATTTCCAGTGCAATCCTAATATCAGTAGTGATGCTCCAGTAACTTTTTCCAGAATTTCCCATCCATAAATCACCTACACATGATAGGTTTGACCTTGTCAAACAGTCAAACAATTGCTTATAACAGCCGACTTCCTGCAAGAGAAAGTCTCTATAAATGCTGAAGATCATATCCATCCAAACAGGCACCCTCACTATAATTTTCCCTTAAGAAGGAAGCAGAAATGAAAGAAATATGAGAAAATGCCTATTAATCACTTAACAGATTGTCCCTTTCTTCACATTAAGAATTCTTCCAGAAAAGTAATTTTCTTGTGTCTTTGTTTTGGTGTATAGTAAATGGCAAGATCATAAAGTATATAAAGAGGAGCTATATTTATTTTGCTGGGATGCAGGTTGTGATTTCTTGTTTTCAAATCTAACTAAAGCCTTCTGAAATGAAATTATTTGGCTATATCTAATGGAACAGAGATGAAAATAAATGAAATTTCTTTTCTTTTAGAAGTGCTATATTCTAAGCCCCAAGATCCGTCATCAATGGACATGGTGGAAAGGTTGGTAGGAAGTCCAAAGGCTACAGGTTCCTTTATTATTATTTAAATAATGCTAGATAGAGTATACTCATATATATATATATATTCTGCTAGTTCTACTGCTATACTTATGGGGAAACAAAAATATGAACAATTTCCAGGGCAATGAAATCACAGTGGAGTGAGAAAATATTTGGACAGCAGCCCATGCAAGCAGCATCCATGTATTAATTGTGACTTGAACAAGAATAAAAATAAGGTATTTTCAATTGATAGAATGACGCCACTGGTACTCACTACATTCTTCAGCAAGAATATACCACTGATCAAAAACAGTCTTGCTGTAAAACTAGAGCAGCAGAGAAAATTTTCCTGCCATATGAACAGAAACCCATTTTCATTAAAAAAAAAAAAAGTCTTCAAAGGAACCAAACATTTTAAAAATGCATTCAGGATCTTTAAAATTGGAATAAAATAGAAAAGCAAAACACAAATGGTGTTCAGAGCTAAAAGATGGCAGGAATGTTTGATTAGTCTACTACCTGTTCTCAGTTCTGACTATACAATTTTTCCAAAAATACAACATCTGCAATGAACTGTTTGTTTGAAAGGAACAGGCCATATTTTTCAAAGATTAGAGAAGCCCTTTTCAGCAAATTTGGGGAAATCAATAGAAACAGTGAAAAGTACTTTAAATGTTGATCAGAAAATAAAACAGTGGCCGACACAAAGTTCTATGAAGTTCATCTTCATTAACTAATCCATTTACAACTTTGGAATCTGAAACTTGATTTTTTTCTTTACAAAAGGTAATGTTTTTGGTCTTTTTCTTTAAAGACAAAGAAAAACTGAAAACCAAGGCTATACTCTCTCTGGAGTTTCTATTGTTAACCAGAACTTGCAGAACATATACTTAGCAGCCAGAAGGCCATGAATAAACCCAAGTTTCAGAGCAATTTGTGTTCTACCAAACTGGCGGAATTTACAATTCATATATTTATATAGTGAAAAATACATTCCTAGCATGAGGATAAGTATGCATCAGATTTCAGTTTTAAATTGCATATGGAATAATGGATGATACATGCATGCTACTGGACATCTTCATATCGCTCGTAGTGTTCCATATGCTGAAATAGAGATGGTCTTCTGAGACCATACAACAGCCACACATGCTTTACTATGTGGATTTGCTTACAAATTTTCATAAGTGGAGATCTTTTGTGCCTACAAATGTCTAATCCCATGATAAAATAGGGTTATAGAAAATAAATAAATAAATCTATTCTAGCAGTAAACTGTTGGCATCAATGCTCCATAAATCTGTTCATCGGTCTTATGAGAATTGCTCATGCAGACAATTTTTATATGGCAATTATTACTCTGTTTTTGAAACACCAACATAAAAAAGAGAACATTTTTTTTCTTCAGTGACATAAAGCTAAGACGTCTCCCCAAGCAACCTTAATAAATATTTTTAATAGATAATTCATGGATAGAACATTATTTCCAACTGATAGAGAGATCTGTTGCTTGATAAAGTATGAAGATATTTTTTGCAGTTGCTATTTTATTATTTTTGCCATATCTACTCATAGTTACTCTTAAGAGCACAATTTTTATTGCTTATACCAGTAACACTTGAGTTCTTTAAGATGAGATGGAGGAAGCTTACCCTTTGAGTGAACTAAATGTACAATTAAAAAAAAAAAACAGAAGCCATGCCAAAAAATTCAGTTTGATTTAGTTTGCAGTCACATTTGATTAAAAATATGTTACACTAATTCAGGGAACTGAATAAGTATGCATGAAGGGAGGAAGAAGATGTTAGATATTAGCATAAACCGCTGTAAGTCTCCACTCAGGTCCGCCACTAGGGCGGGAACTAGGGGGTGTTCTGATTGGACGGGAGGTCTACCAGATCCCTATAAAAGGGAAGCTACTCGACCCCAAAGCAAGCTGGATCACTACTACTACTAAATAAAGAGCTGTTGTTGTCACTATCGTCTGGAGTCTGTTCTCTCATTGCCCGAATCTAACAGAAGAGGAAGATGAATTAAATGAGACAACATTTTAATTCCAACCTGATGTTCTCCCTGCATCTTCTTTCTCCAGATTTCCTACATTTTCTCTCTTTCCTTCTTGCGTTGTTATATTGTTATAGACCACTCACTCTAAAACATTCCAGAATCTTCTGCTTACTCCATTCTTGTATTTGCTTGCCCAGAAATTTTCTAGTAATAGCATAGTTCATCCAGTTATAAGCACAGGCCTTTCTACCTACTCAGTCTCCTTGTAACTAACAAAGGACATGAAGCAACCCCCACAGATGCTTCTTCAACATTTCATATTCCTTCAGGAAGGATGTGAACTTTCTGACCTGCAAATCTAAATCAGTGCATTATACAATGCCTTTCCTTCTCCTGCAGTTTCACTACCTCTTTATCATTAATTTTCTCTGGTTTAGTCTCAACATTCTCAACATTCATGAAAAAGCTTTTACTGTACTTTTGAGCTAAATACATAGCTGACAAACTAGTCCCTAGGAGAGAAGCTTCTGACTTGAAAATTAGATCACTACTGTACAAAAAACCTTCCATGTAAAATTCGATTAAAGAGATCTTACCCGTTTCCTTAGATTGCAGGTTAGAGTGAGGTTCCTTGAGAAAGAGTTTGCAAAAGCTGTATAAAAGTCCAGAACTTTCAGCAAAGCTTCCCGTTTGATAATGTGCAAATCGCAATAGGTTAGGGCCCGTACGTTGGCACACGCATGAGCCAGAGTGGTCTCTTTCCAGAAGATGTCACCAAAAACATCCCCTTTACCTGGTAAAGGAATGTAAAAGGCAATTAAAAACCAAAGTTTATAGAAAATAAACAAATGAATAAAAATCAACACTGTCATTTCTTAAAAGTAGCAATTCAACCTGCAGCAAGAAAAAGTGGCTGTCATCTAGAATCACTATAGATAAATGAGAAGTGAAATTTCTGGAGAAGGGGAGGCATCATCTAGTTAGCTTTATTCTTTTATCATGAGGAAACTGTGAATAGTTTATTTGATAAGTCATGATTTTTATGGTTACTCCCATTAAAGCTCACAGGTTCTAAAGTAGTTCTTCAGAATCAAAGGTTTGGGCTACAGCAATCAGTATTTGCTCTTTCATAAGTCTTCATGCCTAAATTAGTGTTTACAATAGGAAATCTAAGTCTTCATCATAACGACTGGTGGTGCTCATGTCTGTGCAATGAAATTACAAATTTCACAAATCCCTGCAATTTAAATAAAAGTTAAGGAATGCCTCTGCGGGTTCTACCATTCAGACCACTGTAGCCCAAACTCTCTCTTGCAAGGAAACACTTGGTGTGGTGCCTCACAGCAACCCTATTTGTCTGCTTTTTGGGCATGCCCCTTCTTAAAACACCAATAAGTTGAAACCTTTTGCTTAGTGTGTGTGTGTGTGTGTGTGTGTATGTGCGCGCGCACATGCGCGCTTGAATCTGTGTGCACCTGCATTATTGTTTTCTTGGAATTTCTTTGAAACTGGTTTGTTGTTGCCCTCTTCTTCCTAGGGCTGAGAGAGAGTGATTGGCGCAAGATCAGTCAGCTGGCTTCTGCCCTAAGTGGGACTAGAACTTCTGGTCTCTAGCTGGTACCTTAACCACTACACCAAACTGGCTCTCAGTGAAACAGCAATAGTTAATGGCATTGCACTGGCTTTCTATGTTTCTCCACATAGGGATAATTGATGTAGCAATACCTTGTTTTCCAAAAAATAATACCTAACCGGAAAATAAGTCCTAGCATGATTTTTCACAATGCTCGTAATATAAGCCCTAACCCCAAAATAAGCTCCAGTTAAGATTGTCAGCCAGATGGATGCATTTAGTGCCGTATTTCCCCCCAAATAAGACCTAATCGGAAAATAAGTCCTAATGCATCTTTTGGAGCACAAATTAATATAAGACCCAGTTTTATTTTCTGGAAAACATGATAGAGACTTTGCATATTTCTGTGCAAAATACTTACCTTGCATATACTATTAGCTAGATTGATATTCTCAAACATTTCATAGCATCCTTCCTCTCTCAGCTCAGTTTTTCTTTGTCTACCATCTCTGGCCTCATATCTGTAGCTGGCTCACTCACTTTCCAATAGCACGCACACAGCTTTTGATAAACTTGAGTCAATCAGACTGTCTTATTATTACATTATTTATTAAATAATGTTTATCTTTCAGGTTGTTGTTTTTTTCATACACATGAGCACCCACCTCTAAAATATTTTCTTTAAAATGCTATCATCTTAATTCGGTGTTTCTCAACCTTGCCAGTTCTAAATGTATGGACATCATTATCAGACTGGTTAGAGAATTCTGGGAATTGAAATCCACACTTTTTAAAGTTGCCGAGCTTGAGGAGCATTGTTCTAAGTGTTTCTCTCTGAGTATGCATTCTTTCTGCTGCATTAAGCTATCTCCTATCCAACAATGCTCCTTCTCCAAGACTACAACTGAGAAGCTTTGCCTCATTTCTTCCTGAACGCTGTGTGCTGCTATCCCGATCTGAGCTATTTCAGGGAGAATTTTTTTCTTCTCAGCTTCCAGAGGGTCACTTGGGAAATACCAGATGGATGGCAATCTGACACTCTCAGTGGCAGGATGGAAAGCAGCCTCCAAAGCAAATTTTGCAGCTTCTGAATTATAAAATGAAACAGATTATTTCCCCCTTTACTATAAGAAGAAATGTGCCCCCTGAATTTATACCACAGATATTCTGAGCTATAACTGACCACTATATTTCCTGATTGATAACTATCTTATCTTAAAGAGCTGTGGTTAGAATGCAGTACTGCAGGCTGCTACTGCTGCCTGCCAGCTGCCTGCAATTTAGCAGTTCAATTCTCACCAGGCTCAAGATTGACTCAGCCTTCCATCCTTCTGAGGTGGGTAAAATAAGGACCCATATTATTGAGGGCAATATGCTGACTCTGTAAACCACTTAGAGAGGGCTGTAAAGCACTGTGAAGCAGTATGTAACTCTAAGCGCTATTGCTATTGTTATTGCTATCTTCTGAAGCTTCTTGAGGTCACCTTGGAAAAAGCCTGAATGACAGTATGATGTACCATTAGTACAGATAGTCCTTGTTTGCCAACCATTCATTCAGAGACCAATTAAAGTTACAGCAATGCTAATCAAGATGAACTTATAACCATCCTTAAAGTTGCAGCCATCACAGTGCTCTTGCAACCATATGATCACCATTTGTGATCTTCACAGCCACCTTCTGACAAGCAAAGTTCTGGTAGGAAGTTGCAGGACAGTCACAGGACATTTAACAACACTTCATGGTGATTTGCTTAATGACCTCAGTCAGAATTGCCAGAACTTCTATTGTAAATCAGGTGCAGTTGCATGCTTGTTTTTAATATATATAGTTAATACATCATTAAGGACTAAGAAAACTTATTGGCATTTTTTCCTACATTAAAGATCTGACAGATACTAGATTTCATACTTGTATGATTCTCCTGAAGATGCATGGAAATATTGGTCATAGAAAATACATAATCCTTTATGAGAGACTGCCAGAGAAACCCAAACAGGTTTCGTTTCTTTTGATTCAATGGCTCTGTTAAAAATAACTATAATCCCAAATGCCGCCAATTGGTCAGCTGCAAAAGAGGCATTTGCTTAATCCTTTTTTAATTAGAAGCCTACCAAAATGAAATTATGAGTTCATGTTTGAACACAAGAAAAAAGTGTCACCATGCTGCAAAAAATGATAAAATAGTCACCTGTGTCTGTGTTTTCTAAACACTGAAGGTGAAATTATCAAAGAGAACATTATCCACTGAGGCTTTTTTTTTTTTGAAGTACTGGGTTTTGAGTAAATTAGTTACATGGAATTTTTAGTGCAAGAAAAGAACTTCAGGGGTTTTATGGTGTGTGTCTCTGTCAGAAACTGGGTCTTGTTATTGCTCTCCAAGGCTGATTCTTTTAAAACTTTCTGCCCTTCAAAGAAACAATAACTTCCACTTTTTAAAAAAGAAGACAAATCCAATGAAATTTTCACATATAGAATGTGTTCTGCAAATGGTGGGAAAACAAATTATGTTTAAACCAGAAACTTTTCTCCTAGGCATAATACCGGAGGGGTTTAAGAAAGATACACTTTATTTAATTATACATATACTAACTGCAGCGCCATAACCTATGCACAGTATTGGAAAAAAGAAAATATACCATCAGAGCTAGATATAATCAGAAAAGTGTTAGCCTGTGCAGAAGCAGATAGGCTCACTCTTGAACTTAAAAATAAAGGGGAATCAGAATATTTTGAAGTATGGAACAGATTTTATGATTGGTATAAGACAAGATGACAAGACTGGAACAAATGTATATATTGTGATTGAACAGAAGGACAGACAATGTATTAAGTAGATTGATTGTTAATGGTTAAAACTAGCTGTACATAATGTGAATGTACGGTCACTCCGACTCCGCGATATTGCATTGTTTTAAATGTAAAAATAATAAAAATATATTTTTTAAAAAAGAATGTGTTCTGGCAGTGAATTCAATTCGAAGGTGGCCAAGGACTGCTTGTTTGTGTCCTGCCATTCATCGAATACTCAGTTCCCCAGTGTTCTGCAGCTTCTCTGGCTTCCAGGAGAGGACATCATGAAAGAATGCCTCTGATTGGTTTTTATTTTTATTATTTTATTTTTTTTGCTATCCAAGCTACCGGGGAAAGTCCAATGAATAAGATATTATTGGAAAACTATTTCTTCAAAAAGGTTAAGTTTGGAAAAATTATCCATCCAATTGCTCTGCCCAGAAATCTGATGGTTTCCAAAGGATATTAATATCTAGCTTTAACTCCCCCATAACTTCATGACGTGGAATGTGGCTTTCCATCTTGAATTTCCCTTTGGGCTAAAGATACTATAAGTCTTCAACTCTTTTCTTTCTCTGTGTTTGTTAGCAGCTCCCAAAGCAGATCATTTCTCTGTTTCCTCTTTCTACTTTTAGAGCAGGGGTGTCAAACTCATTTTCACTGAGGGCTGCATCAGAGCTGTGGTTGACCTCGGGGGGCCAGCTGGGCATGGCTGACTGGATGGGTGTGGCCATCTGGGTGGGCGTGGCCATCTTGATGTCACTCCCCAAACTACTAGCATGTTTCCTCTGGCTTGATCTTTCCTCTTCATATTGAGTAGACCAGGCTGAAGCTACATTGGCCTGATCTTTCCTCTTGATACTGGGTAGACTGGCATGAAGCCATGCTGGCCCAATGTTTTCTCTTCACATTGGGTAGACGAGGATGTCCCTATGGGCCGGATCCGACCACATCATGGGCTGCATCCAACCCATGGGCCTTGAGTTTGACATCCGTATTAGAAGCTGCTGTGGTGAAAGTAGGGAGGTAAGAGCAGATGCAGAGAAGGGAAGAGGAACAAGGAGAATGAAGGTTCCTTGTCTCTCTGGTTTCTTTTCTCCAGCATGTTTCCTTTTCCTTTCTATCCAGCTTTTGTATTTGCTGGGGAGGTGAAAAAACAAGCAGCAGAAGTTACTGATAATTGGGGAAGTGGTTTATGGAAGTTATTCCATAAATTTGCTATTCCTACATCAGTGGAGGGATACCTGGTATGGGTGTACCAGTGCCTGCTTGGAGCACCAGGTACTGTTCTGGTATAGTGCTCTGGAGGGCCCACCCGTCCCTGCTCCTTACCTGTATTTGAGCCGATCGGGGCTTCTGCACATGGGCCTGTACGATGCTCCGCTGAGCAGCTGGAGCATCGCAGAGACATCGCGGATGGTAAGTACACATGAGCGTGCTGCACACATGCTGCGCATGTGCATGTGGTGGAGGCATGGCCCCGTTGCACCGCATCGGTTGCAACAGGATCCGGAACCCATCACTGCCCTACATGAACCTTTAAAAAAAGGGAGGGGAGAGGTCCTGTACTCTCTAGCACCCAAAGAGAAATGGCAAGAGAAGCACAGTGTCCTATGTTCAGATGTTGAAGGGTGGAGATGATTCTGCAGAGAGCCAACTAGAGTCCTGCAGATCATCAACCTTCTTCAGAATCCTTCTTCCGTGTGAATCAGAACCTTCATATTGGGGGTTGTGTTCTGTTTTCTAATAGAAAATGCCATTTTCCTGATGGTTCACTTGGATCCTGCTTTGGTTTGCCTCAGGGACACACTGGAACTGCAATAGAGTCTCTATTGTGAGGCAATGCCCTCAACAAATGGTTAACAGGCTACCTCTGCACTAGGCAAGAAGAGTATGTGGATGAAAGCCTTATCTTTCTCTCTCCTGAACTAAAGGTGTACTTCTGAACTGGCCCTACTAACCCGGTAATCTCAGTGTTTGCTCAACCTTGGCAACTTTAAGATATGTGGACTTCAGTTTCCAGAATTCAACTCTCATGCTGGCTAGAGAATTCTGGCATCTTAAAGTTGGCAAGTTTGAGAAATACTGTATTAAAACACTCAATTCTCAGTATTCTGTGTATAAGTCAGTGCAAACCTACTGTATCTCAAACTTTATCTCCAAACTCTGCCTGATTGAGACAGCCATCTCAAAAATGAATGAATGGGTGCCAAACGACACTATAGGTACTAGCTCAAATGCTTGGGAAGCTGCCAAGACAATGAATATCACTTTCTCTGTTGCCTGTCTATCTCATTCCACCAGTCTGCTTCTATTTTATCTACTAAATGAAATAGAGTATAGTAGCAAGGGACTATCACACTGTACTCTTACGCAACCAAATCCTGCCCAGAAGTCACGTTAAAACAAATTAAAGTATTATAATACACTTGATATAATTAATGTATTTAATAATTTCCCCCTCTGTTACAGTTCAGCAGCAACTTTTTAGATGCTCTTGAGGCTGCACATAAGTCTTTAGCAGAAGAGGGTCACATCCCCAGGGCCAGAAAATGTGCTAGAAGCACAGACGCTGCTTTGCTCTAGTCCCCAAAAAGCGGGACAAGAAAAGAATTAAAAGGATTTATTGAAGGATACTTGGGATATTAACTTTCAAGGCTGCATCTGAGTCCCCCCCTTTTTTTCAAAAGAGATCTAACCAATAGACCAAGGGCAATTTAATAAGACACAAGAAATGTACTATTAGCACTTTAAAGTACCGCTTATCAGGATGGGTGGGGAGCCGGGGGGGGGGGGACTGGAGGATATGGGTCATGCTGATCTGCCCTGCAGAGGACATTTCTTTAACCTGCCATGGTGGCACTTCTGATCAGCCTCTACTGGACACTACATTTTAATAATGCTGACTTCTGCCACTCCACCTCAACAACCAGAAAATGAGTGTCACTTCTTTTCATGGCTTCTCTTTTCTGCCAAGTTTCAACAACCTGCACAACACTGTGTGTAGAAAGGACTCCAGGGAAAACAGAGCTATAGGCTCTTACAGAAATTTGAAAATCAGCCCACAAGGTAGTCATTGGGAGTTGAAAGAGACTTGTTTGATTTAATTTTTCAACCATTTTTGTCTACATTTTCATGCATAACAAACATCAAATAAAAAAAATATGTCATGTAGAATAAACTATATAGATTATAGTGAGTATAGTAGGATTCTATGGGTTAATAAAAATGAAGGGTTTTTTTTCCCTCCTCCTGGTGTTGAAATAGATTGTAAAATCTTAATGAGAAGAAAAAATGTTCTAAAATGGAGCTACCACTGCTGAGAAAGCTCATTTGTTGTAGTTGAGTAACATATTACTCAATTTAGGAAGCAATTGCAAGAAATACCTTGGGAGAAAAAATTGAAGAACAGGCAGATTCGTATGTTGCTATTAAACTAACTTCTAAAACTGAAAGTTTTAGAAACTGAGCTCAGGAGCTCAGGATAAGTCACATTCAAATATAGATCTTTTTTTAAAAAACAATATATATACAGTTCTATTGTTATAGCGCTCCCCCAGTGATACACCAGCATTAATATATTTTAGATTCTTCTACTAGGTGCAGCCCATAACATGTTTTGACAAACAGACTATTTTGTTTAAAGTACAATCTGCATATTTGTATTAAGGTAAATATATGATTCGTGTAAAATAGGACAGATTTTAGTGTCCTCTTTTATGCACATTACTGTCAAGTGTTTTCACATATCTCTATCAAGTAAAGATATAAAAAGATGTTTATCAGGGGGCCACCGAAGCATACCTCCACTTGCACGAGCTCCATTTGTGTGTGTGGTGGGTGCCCACTGCTTACGTATGTGCACACACTCGCCCACTATTCCCTCCCCACCCCACCCCACCCCGCCCATCCACAAAGCCAGAAAGGTTGGGGAACGCTGATATATGCAGATGTATCTAGCATGGCCTTCAAATTACCAGCATACTACATAATGCCATAGAGCAGGGGTGTCAAACTTGATTTCATTGAGGGCTGCATCAGGGTTGTGTTTGACCTTGGGGCACCAAATGGGTGTGGCTGGGGTGGGCATGTCCAGACTGGGCATAGGCAGCTTGTCACCCTGAAACCTTCTGCCAGTGAAAATGGAGCCCGGGAGTCTCCTGGGCTCTATTTCCGCTGGCAAAAGACTGCAGGAGGCTGTTGCAGTGAAAACAGAGCCCCTCCATTTTTTTCTGGCAGAGGCACTGCGGGTCAGTCCTTCACTGTTTCCAGGGTAGCCCCACAGACCAGATCTAAGCACTCCGCAGGCCGGATTTGGCCCACGGGCCTTGAGTCCCTGCCATAGAGGTTCAAGAGAAGAATGGTGGCAGTCTACAAGACGGAATGTTTGCTGTTGACATTTGGTCATATCTTTAAAATTGTCTTTAATGCCCAAAACATGAAGGAAAGAAGGTAGTTTTGTCCCCCACCCCCACCCATTTAGCTAAAAGTCAAATGTGGGACGATTATAGGCTACTTGACTGACTAAATCAGGGCTGTCAAACTCCCAGCTCATGGGCCAGATGTGCCATGTGCTGACTATGCCCACACCTGGTTTAGCAAAGGGGGAAAAGGGGGGATATATCACATGATGCCACCATAATGACGTGAGTTTGACACTCCTGCACTAGGTCCTACAGATCAAGCAATGTCTTCAAAGTATTTTGGATCAAATTGCATGAAAGAACAGGAGAGCTGTCCTTGCCTCTATCAAGGTCTAGCAGTGGAAACAGGCCTGCTTCTTGTTGTCAACTTCCTTACATCTTACCACCATTGTTTAGAAGAGTAACATGGCAGAGCGAGTAGACTCTCAACCCTAGCACATAATGAGGTTGTAAATCTGATGCAATCTGTTTGAATTTGCCTGAACTTTTTATTTGGGTCAGGCAGCTACCTCTTGTAATACAATTTATAGGAGGACTCTAAATGGATATTTCAGAATGGATTTAATAGCTTTACTAAGAAGAACATGATGGATTGGGAATAACATAATTCCGCTAATGATTTTTAGATAACACCATGGCAGAAAGTAAATGATTGTCCTGCTGAGTTTGCTGCTAGACACATGTTTTATGTACTGCTTTAAAATTTATTTATTTATTTATGATAGTTAAATGTAGTTATTCAGGAATTAGCTGTTCTTCCTGTTCATAACCACAGCATAAAAAACTTGTTAAAATGTCCTTGTTTTCAGTGTACTATTTCTAGATGTGCTTGCTTGATAATTAAATATTATTCAAAACCTAAAACAACAAATTTATAAAATGTTGGTGTGCTGCAGCATGTTCATTTTCTCACTGAAATGCACCACTCTCCTACTTGTCTGCATATCCTAGGATACTTTCTAAGCATAGAAATGAATAATAATTATTTATTACATTACTACTCCATCTCACCTAAGTGATTGCAGATGATTTGCAACACCATAATAAAATATAAATACATGAAAATTACTAAATAATTAATGTGATTTATTAAAAGAATTAATTGAATAAGCATAATATGAAATTAGCCTGGAAACAGCTGCTTGTCTGCCCATTTATGATATATAAGAAATCAGTAGTGTTGATCTAAACCAGGGGTGTGAAACTTGTGTTGTCACAGTGGCATCACGTGACGTATTGTGACTTTTGCCGCCTTTGCTAAACTGAGCGTGGTGTGGCCGGCATATGACGCATCCGGCCCATGGGCCACAAGTTTGACACTACTGATCTAAAGTATTCCCAAGATGGTGCCTGGTACCTATTCTTTACACAGAAAATTACTGGCCTTAGAAGCAATATCTTTCTTAACTAGCGGTGACAAAGTAAAGGCAATTAACAGCAAAAGAGCGATTAGAGCCGTGATGGCGAACCTATGGCATACATGCCAGAAATGGCACACAGAGCCATCTCTCCGGGCATGCCAGCCATTGCCCGTTCCTCTTCCAGGTTCTGGTGCGCATGTGGTCTTCACACATGTGGGAGTGCCAGATGCCAGAAGACGAGGTGACCAATGCACATGTGCGCACATCGTAAACCGGAAGTTCAGCTTCCTGACATGCACATGCTCTTTTGGTTTTTGGCGTTCCCACACATGCATCGGAGAGATGCTCTTCTGGTTTACGGTGCTCCCCTGCGCGCCCCCACATGCTCCCGTTTCAGCACTCATTGCCGAAAAGGTTCACCAACACTGAATTAAAGTGTTGATTTTAGCTAATGGACTAGATGTATTTAATAACACATTAAATATAAGAATCCTTCCCATGGGTAAGCACACATAACTTTGCATTTGGAAGAAAAGCAATATAAGATGGAACTTTGAAGACTGGGCACTTAAAGGAAGGAACAGAGAGAAATGAAGTTTATAATTAAGGGGAAAGAATTTAATTGAACTGATTGGGAACAATGCAAGAGAAATTATAAATGCAGCTCCCGTGTATTTTGAATGCAATTTGCAAAGTGAGAACTTTCTATGGAATTGAGATACATTGAAATACATTGAGACATAGTACATCTTGACTACAGTAAAACAAAAATTGCAGGATAGAAAAATAACAGAGATAAGCAGTAGACATTTCCATGTGGAAATACACTGTTAATGAAGTGAATAAATAATTTAATATAAAAATTAATGCTAAAACAACCTTATCCTTTAGACTGGGATTATAAATCCCAGAATTTTCACTATGCACTAGTTACTAGATTGGGGAAAGCTATGTTAGATCAATAAACATTCTTACTGACTGTCATACGAAGTCAAATAAGATTGGCTTAAAGGTCTTATAAATGTCTAGCATATATAGAAGCTACACAACCTTTTGATTTCAATAAGGGTGTGACATCTTTAAGCAAAGCAAGATCAAAAGAATTAGACTGACATCTAGAGCCATGTCACCGTCACATATGACAGGAAAACTTTTCTGAAGCAGGAGGATTCTTCAAAATTGTCTGGTAGCACAGTAGGCTTTTTTGTTTAAGAAACATGTGAATAAGCAGTTCAAAGCTCTTTTCAACATGGCAGCTTTCAAATATCTTTGACTATACAGTAAAAAAAAAAAAACAATTCTACGTACATTTTCCATAAAAAATATCTGCACAAAAGCAGTTGAGATGCAAACGAGCTGCATGAAATTGATCCCTCCACAGTTATCCCATCAACCTCTTTCCCGGGTTTTGCTGTCCACATTTTGCAAGGATGGCTCTGGCATTTTATGCACAGAAAATAGGCATGGCATTTATGTGACATTGGCATGCACTCAGGGGTGAAATCCTCTTGGTTTGGCCCAGTTTGGCGAAACTGGTAGGGATGATTGTCCTTGGTTCTGTGAACCAGCAGTAAAAAAAAAGAGCTCCGATAGGAACAGAGGCTTAATCTCATGGTCGAAGGGTCTGACAGCTCCTTATAAAAGGGCTGCTGTCAGACTCAACCTTCGCTGGATTGTACATACTTGTTCTGTTACAATAAAGAGCTGTTGTTGCCTTAGCCCAGTGCTTCTCAAATAGTGGGGCGTGCCCCCCAGGGGGGGCGCGAGGCTCCTTAAGGGGGGCTTCAGGGACCGTCCGGAGGCTTTCCTGAAGCCTTCGGAACGCTTAAAACCACCCTTCGAGCAAACCGAAAGTTGCTTGGAGGGTCGTTTTAAGAGCTCCGAAGGCGTCAGGGAAGCCTCCGGATGGTCCCTGAAGCCTTCGGAACGCTTAAAACCACCCTCTGAGCAAACCGGAAGTCACTTCCGGTTTGCTTGGAGGGTGGTTTTAAGCGTTCTGAAGGCTTCAGGGACCTCACTTCCGGTTTGCTCGGAGGGTGGTTTTAAGCACTCCGGACAGTCCCTGAAGCCTCTGGAGGGTCTCCGGGGGGGGGGAGGCTCTTTTCACCCTCCCCAGGTTCCTATAAAGCCTCTGGATCCTGGGGAGGGCAAAAAATGGCTTTTAAAAAGGTGAACTCAGCTGGCCACTGCGCGCATGCGTGCTGGCCAGCTGACAGGGCAGCGCCTTGCATGCCCTGAAAAATGGCTACGCGTGCCACCTGTGGCATAGGCTCGCCATCACTGCTATAGGTACTAGCTCAAATGCTTGGGAAGATGCCAAGACAATGAATATCACTTTCTCTGTTGCCTGCCTATCTCATTCCACCAGCCTGCTTCTATTTTATCTACTAAATGAAATAGAGTATAGTAGCAAGGGACTATCACACTGTACTCTTACGCAACCGAATCCTGCCCAGAAGTCACGTTAAAACAAATTAAAGTATTATAATACACTTGATATAATTAATGTATTTAATAATTTCCCCCTCTGTTACAGTTCAGCAGCAACTTTTTAGATGCTCTTGAGGCTGCACATAAGTCTTTAGCAGAAGAGGGTCACATCCCCAGGGCCAGAAAATGTGCTAGAAGCACAGACGCTGCTTTGCTCTAGTCCCCAAAAAGCGGGACAAGAAAAGAATTAAAAGGATGGATTGAAGCATACTTGGGATATTAACTTTCAAGGCTGCATCTGAGTCCCCCCTTTTTTTTCAAAAGAGATCTAACCAATAGACCAAGGGCAATTTAATAAGACACAAGAAATGTACTATCAGCACTTTAAAGTACCGCTTATCAGGATGGGTGGGGAGCCGGTGGGGGGGGACTGGAGGATATGGGGGGCTCATTTGCCCGTCAGGATCGCTGAGCCCGCCCGCGTCTCTCTTCCCTCAGCTGCCCCTTCTCTTTCTCCTTCTTCCGACTGGCCCTCACAGTCGCGACTCAAGCCTATCCATCTTGGGCAGCCACAACAAGGCGACTGCTCCTCCCGCGGCCAGCGGCGGCGCCCATTTATCAGGCCTCCGACCCGGAACCTTTATCGGCCGCTGGAGCCGTACGGGAACCGGATCTAGTGCCGGCTAAATGGGTGGGGAGTAAGGCGGGGCCCCGGTGGAGAGAAGCGAAACCCGGGCTTCAAGGATGCGTCTCTGTCTGGAGAGTTTCCAAGGCTCCGTGGTAAGGAAAGGCGAGAGTTTCCAAAGCTTAGAGCGCTCCGGTGTTTTATCCCGCTCTCCTTCCCTTTGAGCCCCGCTGCAGAGAAGCTCATTGAGGGAGCCAATCGGCGAGCATTTGGTTGGCATAAAAGTCAAAAGCCTCTGCGGCTCCCTCCCCCCCTAAGTCGGCGGTCATCTTAATGACCACTTGGACAGTCTTCGCATCTGGGATGCGTGGGTCTTTCCCACTGAGATGAGCAGGTGTTGTTTCTAGAAATCACTGCGTGCAGGATATATATGTGTGTGTTTGTGTGTGTATACATGCACATACAAGTGTCATTTCTTCAGTGTTATCACAGAAGTGAGTACACCCCTTAACATTTTGTAAATATTTAAGTATACTTAAATATTTACAAAATGTTAAGGGGTGTACTCACTTCTGTGATACTCTATATATAAATATATGTATGTATATGTTCTAGCTGTGCTCCTTTAAATCTTTTCTGCTACAGTTAATAAAGCTATTCTTTGTTGTAAATTGATCCACATTTCTTTCTTTTTTTATTCTTTTATACGTTAATAAGGATACAGTGTTATGCAGAGGTGTACTTATAACAATTTTATAGACAAATGATACTATTTACAGTCGTGCGGGGGGCGCAAAATGTTTTCTTCTTCCTAGGGGGGCATGACAGAAAATAATTGAGAAGCACTGCCTTAGCCTAAGTGTGCCTTTCCATTACCCGATCTAACAGTATAGGTGGTACTGTGCTCAATAGTAGTAACTTTGAGAGGGATCTTGGAGTCCTAGTGGACAACCATTTAAATATGAGCCAGCAGTGTGCAGCAGCTGACAAAAAAGCCAACACACTTCTAGGCTACATAAACAGAGGGATAGAATCAAGATCACATGAAGTGTTAATACCACTTTATAATGTCTTGGTAAAGCCACACTTGGAATACTTCATTCAGTTTTGGTCGCCACGATGTAGAAAAGATGTGGAGACTCTAGAAAGAGTGCAGAGAAGAGCAACAAAGATGATTAGGGGACTGGAGACTAAAACGTATGAAGAACGGTTGCAGAAACTGAGTATGTCTAGTTTAATTAAAATAAGGACTAGGGCAGACATGATAGGGCAGTATCTCAGGGGCTGTCACAAAGAAGAGGGAGTCAAACTATTCTCCAAGGCACCTGAGTGTAGAACAAGAAGCAATGAGTAGAAACTAATCAAGGAAAGAAGCAACTTAGAACTGAGGAGAAATTTCCTGACAGTTAGAAAAATTAATCAGTGGAACAGCTTGCCTCCAGAAGTTGTGAATGCCCCAACACTGGAAGTCTTTAAGAAGATGTTGGATAGCCATTTGTCTGAAATGGTATAAGGTTTCCTGCCTAGGCAGGGGGGTGGACTAGAAGACCTCCAAGATCCCTTCCAACTCTACTATTGTATTGTATTAAGAACTGTTCAACCCTTTGTATTATAACCAAAATTCCATTTCTTCATTATCATTGAATCCATTCCTTCTTGCTTTGTCTGCTTTTTATGCTGCTGTTGAAACAAATAATGGAGTTGAAGAAAGCAAACCCACAGAGTGGGCCCCATTCATAGCTACTCAGCTCCAGTTTTACGTATCGTACAGCTCTCTGAGACTGCACAACTAATATCCACCGTTTTCTATTACAAAATTTTATAGAATTAAAAGTAAGTTTTAAAGGGCAAATTAAGCTTCTGTGGATAAGGAAGTCTGTTTTTTAATCTGGGGTGCTGCTTTGAAAAGGTAATTCAACTGAAATATCATCAAACGTATTATCTGTGCAGCCCACTTTTGACATGCATCTGTTGTAACAGAAAGATCTCAGGGCAGTTAAAACAGTGGAAGCATTTGTGCAACACAGTATGAATTGTTTTTACTCTCAAAAGCTGATATCCAAATCCTAGCAAACCAGCCCTATACCAGTTAGCCACCCAAAACTATGGGTGCTTAAGGTCCCTTTGCATTTTAAGCATTTATTTCTTCAATATGCAGATTAAAATTTTCATATTCCTCTAAATGCAGTAATAAGTTTTTTTTTAATTTAAATGCAAACATATCTGAGAGTAAACTTATAGTGAATTATTACTTTTGAAAAGGATTGTAAAAAGAATATGAAGTATTGTGTGCCTAAAAGAAAATTTCAGATTTATGCAGAAACAGGAGGGATCAGACATATAAAAGAACATGGAATAAAAAGTCAACTAATCCATACATCACTTTTCAGCACAGAAAATAATTGTGTATTTAAGATTAGTAGTTACAGCAATAGTAATAGCACTTATATATTGTTCCATAGTACTTTACAACATTCTCTGAATGATTTACAAATGTCAGCATAGTGCTCCCAACAATCTGGGCCCTCATTTTACCGACGTCAGAAGGATTGAAGGTTGAGTCAATCTTGAACTGGTCAGGATCAAACTTCTGGCAATAGGCAAAATTGGCCTCCAATACTGCATTGTAACCATTGTACCTGTTTTCTAATGTCATTCAGATCTTAGTATTTGGATCACAACAACATTTTCTGAAGATTGATTCATTGGTAGTTTTGTTCCCAAGTTAGAAAAACAATGGATAATACATTCAAGATTTTGTTTGTAATCAATAATGCTCTTGGCAATCCTGCCCTTTTAGATTATTACCTCTTTCAGGCATGTGTTAAACATTTTTAAACAATATTAAAGTTTTATTTCCATTGCTGATTACGATATCCCTTATGTAGGCCATGGTCAGAAGGGGTCATTGCAAGTTTTCAGGCAAATACAGTAATTATGTAGAATATACGGATGGGCATTAGATGCAAAAGACAAATAGACTTGTGAAGAAACACAGAGAGAGATTATAGAAAAGCACTGCACAGCTTTCCAAGCATTTGAAGATGAAGACTGATGCTAATGATGTTCAAGAGGTAATCAAATCCTATCTGATGAGACTGCATTAGTAACAGCACAGTTTGCCAAGGTGGTCCCCAATGCCCTATGCTTCTTGAGGGACAGACAAAGGAATGGACATGTTATAGAGCTATACAAAGAGAAAAAAGCCCATCAAATAAGGAAGACTGATGAGCCTGAACATTCCACTTTGGCAGTTTCCTCAATATTTTTGCTATCCACTGTAGGAAGTTAGCACCCACCTCTCCTAGAAAAATGATATATCCTAGAAAATATTTGTTAGATATTAGCATATATCGTAGCAAGTCTCCTCTCTGGTCCGCTGCTACAGCGGGAAACAGGTATCGCTCTGATTGGTCGAGAGGCGTACCCGATCCCTATAAAAGGGGAACCCTCCGGCCACAGAGTAAGCTGGATCACTACTACTACTAATAAAGAGCTGTTAAGTCACTTCGCGTCCGCAGTCTGTTCTCTCGTTGCCCAGATCTAACATTGGTGACGAGGGTGGGATCGAGAGACAGATAGGACGAAGAACGCTACTTCAGAATCTCCAGATTTGATCCAGCCCAGGAATTCCGCAGAAATTCCGGCAGCCATCTCAGGACACCGCAGCGCGGCAAATTCAAACGAAAGAAGATGGCGATGCACACTCCCCCCGCTCCATTCGACCCAGCGAACGACGAATGGGAGGCATTCATGATTCGTTTCAAGTGTTTTCTCGAAGCGAACGATTACACGGGGATAGCCGACGCCCGAAAGAAAAACATCTTCCTCGGCTACTGTGGGAAAGAAGTCTTCAACACAGCCAGAGACCTCACCGCGCCTACTCCGATACAAGCGGTATCATGGACGGCGTTGCAACAGGCCCTACAGACTCATTACGCGCCAAAACCTTCCCGCCACGTTTGCCGCCAGGAATTCAAGACGCGGAACCAGAAGGCGGGAGAATCAATCAACCAATATGTTGCAGCCCTACGTAAAGCAGCAACTCACTGCGAGTTCAGGGATCTGGACGAGCATATCCTGGCACAATTTGTTTGTGGGTTAAGAGACATTTCGTTACAAAAAAAGCTGTTGGCAAACCCAAATTTAACCCTACAGATAGCACTAAACGAAGCAAGGGCATCCGAGTCAGCGGAGAGATCATCGGTAACCATACAACGCGGTTTCAACGTAAGCCAGCCAGCACCCAGGCACACCAGAGTCCACTACGAGGACACCAACCCCGACTACGAGGATCCCGAGTTCGAGGACAGTCACCTGATGCGGAGCAGTCACATGAGGCCTGGGGGGAGACCCGGATTCCATTTGCCGCCCTGCGCAAGCTGCGGAGGGAATCACCCCCGGTCTACCTGCAGGTTCAGGAACGTTGTTTGTTCACACTGCAACAAATTTGGACACATCGCACGAGTGTGCCGGAGCGAAGTCCCTGCCTCACGGCAGCCACCTACGTACCGCCAACAGAAGCCCAACCCAGGGGCTTGGCGAAATCAAAAAGGGCGCCCAGAGAGAAATCCACAAGTGTTTACCCAGAGAGAAAATCCCCAAAGAGCTGAGCGAGCGTATTCCCAGAGAGATTATACACAAAGAGCTGAGAGAGCGTTCTATCAAGACGCTCAACGAGAGTATTTTCAGGATACAGATGCTGAGATAGAGTTGACCCAGAGAGAGGAATTGCGAACCTATCTCACCACAATAAGTCAGGTCCGCACCAAGCGGCCTAAAAAGCTGAAAGTCACAGTCCTCTTGGAGGGCTCACCTTGCGAGCTGGAAGTTGACACAGGATCGTCCCTGACAATCATTTCATGGGCATCCATGAAACAGGCTATCCCTAGCCTCAAAAAGAGCCAACTACGCGCTCCAGACATCCTGCTACGAGACTACCAGGGGAACCGAGTCCCCATCGTGGGCCAAGGCACATTCCAGATCCGCTTCAAGGACATCATAGCCCAGCTGCCCGTGACCATCGCCAGCGCACCGTTACAGAACCTTCTAGGACTAGATTGGTTTGAAGCCTTGGGGCTAGAAGTCACCGGGATCAACACCGTGGAGAACAGCAGTGCTGAACAGATTTTTAAGGAGTTCGAGGATGTGTTCAGCCCCTGTCTTGGTAAGTATGTGGGTAAACCAATCTCATTCAATTTAGACCCCAAAGTGGCGCCAATCCGACTTAAACCGAGACGAGTGCCTTTTGCACTCCGCCCAAAAATAGATAAGGAGATAGATAAGTTAGTGGAGCAAGGAATCCTTGAGCCGGTGGATCACGCGCGCTGGGAAACTCCCATTGTGACCCCAGTCAAGCCAGACGGGTCAGTCCGCATCTGCGCGGACTATAAATGCACAATTAATGTCGCGCTACAACAAAGCGCATATCCTGTGCCAGTAGTACAACACTTATTGCACTCGTTGGGGCCAGGAAAGATATTTGCTAAATTAGACATGGCACAAGCTTACCAGCAGTTGCCTGTGGATAGCGCCACAGCAGAGGCCCAAACTATAGTGACGCATAGAGGGGCATTCAAATGCAACCGGCTACAATTCGGTGTGAGCATTGCAACAGGTCTGTTCCAGAGCGTCATGGAATGGCTTTTGCAAGGGATACCGGGAGTCGTCCCCTATTTCGACGACATCTTGGTGTCCGCTGCAAACGAGGAGCAATTATTAAAAAGAGTCAGAACTGTTTTGGCCAGAATCAGAGAAAAGGGTCTCCGCCTCAAAAAGGAAAAATGCCAAATTAACGTGCCTAGCGTAGAATTCCTGGGATATAGAATCGATGGTCAGGGAATACACCCCACTTCAAAGAAAATTAAGGCGATCCAGGACGCCCCCACACCACGAAATCAGACCGAGTTGCAGGCCTTCCTCGGACTACTTAACTTCTACAGCGTTTTTCTGAGACAGAAGGCGACCGTTGCTGAGCCATTACATCGACTACTCCAGAGGAACGCAACATGGAGATGGGGACGATCCGAAGCAGCAGCTTTTGCCGCAGTAAAGCACCTGCTCACCACTGACTTGCTGTTAATCCAATACAGCCAAACGCTACCGCTGGTATTGACCTGCGACGCATCACCTTTTGGAGTTGGCGCAGTCCTTAGCCACAGGATGCCAAACGGAAACGAAGCACCCATCGCCTTCTACTCCAGGACTCTTTCATCGGCCGAGAGGAATTACAGCCAGATGGACAGGGAAGTGTTAGCTGCTGTAGCTGGAGTAAAACGTTTCCACGAATACCTCTACGGCCGCGACTTTGAACTGATTACAGATCACAAACCGCTGTTGGGACTTTTGGCAGGAAACCGCCCCACACCAGTCTCCCTTTCTCCACGCATGACCAGGTGGACTGTTTTCCTGGCCGGGTACTCATACAAGTTAATTCATCGACCGGGTTCCACTCTAGGACACGCAGACGCACTCAGCCGTTGCCCACTCCCGGACCTTTTGCCAGACCCCACTCCTGAAGTACCGGTGCTGCTCATTGACTGTTTGGACTCAGGACCGGTTTCTTCCTGTGACGTTGCCAGGTTCTCCTTGAAGGACAATTTAATAAAGCAAGTTCAAACATGGGTTTGGAGGGGGTGGCCGAAGGGAAACGTGGGCCCGGAATTCAAAGTGTTTTGGTCAAAACGGGACGAACTCTCAGTGTTGCAAGGCTGTTTATTGTGGGGGGATCGAGTTGTCATTCCTTATGCATTGCGTACAAATGTGTTAGATGCGTTACATGTCGGGCATCCGGGGATCGTTAGAATGAAGGCATTAGCTAGAAGTTACGTGTGGTGGCCAAACATGGACAAAGAGATAGAGGAATGGGTGGCCACTTGCGATCCATGCCAGGAATCGAGACCAGCACCCCCGGAAGCGCCCGCCACAGAATGGGAGAAGCCTAAAGCACCCTGGTCGTGAATACACATTGACTTCACAGGGCCAGTCCAAGGTCAGACTTTCCTTATAGTTGTGGATGCATACTCCAAATGGCTAGAAGTAGTCCTAATGACTTCAACCACGGCAGAGGCAGTCATTAAGGTTCTACGGTGACTTTTCGCCACTCATGGCCTGCCCGACCTCCTGGTCTCCAATAACGGGCCCCAGTTCACGGCCATGCAATTCGAAACGTACTTAGCAGGTCAGGGAATTCGGCATGCCCTCGTCGCGCCATTCCATCCGGCATCAAACGGACAGGCGGAGAGAATGGTGCGATCCACAAAAGAGGCCCTCGCTAGGATGGGTCCAGGTGATTGGCAAACACGCATTGACCATTACCTATTAATCCAACACATTACCCCCAGCGCAACGACGGGTAGGAGCCCCGCTGAGCTACTCATGGGCCGCCGTCTACGGTCTCACCTGGACCGTCTTCACCCAAATTACTCTGCCACAGCACCCCCAGACTCCACAAGCAAAATTCGGAGTTTTAGCATAGGGGATTCAGTATATGCCCACAACTATGCAGGGGGGACATTGTGGATGCCAGCAAGGGTCATTGGCATCACGGGTCCACGATCATATCTGTTGGAACTGGAAGATGGGCGGAACTGGAAAAGGCACATCGATCAACTACGGGGTCGCCTGGCGCACTCAGACCTACGGACCGAGAACGAGAGCTATCTGCCAATGCAAAGTCAGCCACTCGAGAGCCCCAACACAGAGAACTACGACACCTGCGAGCCCAGGACAGAACAAGAGGTCGAGCGCGAAACGGAACAACCCCAAAGTAACGAAAGCGAGCAGACCCCCGAACGCCAAAGCAATGAAAGCCTGCAAACGCCCGAACACGAAACAGAGAAAGCGACCGATCCTGCAATTACTTCTGACCAACCTGAACTGCGACGCTCCACCCGAGTAAGGCAAACACCAACGTACCTTAAGGACTATATAACTAACCGCAATGTTCCGTCTAAGAGGGGAGGGGTGTTAGATATTAGCATATATCATAGCAAGTCTCCTCTCTGGTCCGCTGCTACAGCGGGAAACAGGTATCGCTCTGATTGGTCGAGAGGCGTACCCCATCCCTATAAAAGGGGAACCCTCCGGCCACAGAGTAAGCTGGATCACTACTACTACTAATAAAGAGCTGTTAAGTCACTTCGCGTCTGCAGTCTGTTCTCTCGTTGCCCAGATCTAACAATATTGAAAAGGCAGAATATTATATTTCCCTGGATAAGAAGTGGAGAAACATGTTTTTAGGCAGGAAACAGACTCACTCTTAATAGCCCCCACTTTCCTTAATGGCCCATTAAAATGCCCAAGCCAGTCTATTCTACATAATAAAGAGTTCTCCCCTTCAACTCCAGGGTGATTGGATTAAGGCATGATAGCATTAGCCTTCCACAGAAACTCACCAACACAAGGCATCTGGAAACTCAAACTTGGCCCCAAGGAAGTCTGACAACCAATCAGAATACACTTCTTACACAGGAACTGGAAACAGAGAGTATAAAGCCAAGAACTTTCAGCCCCTTTTTCTCTTTCTTCTTCACCCAACATTGAAGCATGTGGTCACCTTTTCTGTTCAGGACTCAAGCCATGTGGTCCTATCCACCATTAAAAACCATCTTTCCAAGCAGCCTCCATGTCTCCAGTGTCTTTTTGCCCACTTGGAGCTGAACCCAGAAGGACATTTCTTCCAACATTTCTTCTCTCCTTCTTTCTTATCCAGTAATTAAGTCATTAAACCTCTGTACTTTCAGGTATTGCACATATACATTGTTTTGGGTAGGGTAGGCAATTCTAATGTATGCAAAGATTGACTTATGCAAAGCTTTGCAAAATATTTACAGCAGTGTAATACATTCCTAACTTGAGAAATGTTATATAAAGATTTTGGAGAGGGTTTATTTTTTAAAATAATGGTTTTGTTATTTTACCCAGATGACAAGGTTGGAACTGACCAACTATTAAGATATTTAAATCTGTATGATAGACATTATGGATTCTATTCCAAATAGGTTAAATTATTTTAAATTGTCCTGAATTAAATCCAGCACTTCCACATTCTCCTATACACAGCTGTTTTTGTGCCTCTAATTTGTTTTAATAACTTATAACTTAAAACTTTAGGAATTGTACTGTATTGCAACATATATAGTACTCCATTGTACTATTGTATAACAGTTTGGCTTTATGCTTTTTATATATCACTCTAGTACACTAGGACAAAGGATAAGTTAAAATATACTTAATAGATAAAAATAAATGTATAAAATTTATAATTTTAAAAAATTCATACACCAAAATAAACTCTACTTTTCCAATGCTTTAAAGATTTTTAAGGAGATATAAACATGTACGATATGTCTACCACATTCCAGCCTTCTTGATATCTAAATCAACAAGTTTTGTTGTCTTATTCCTATGTTTTTCTCGCCAACAGTGCCCAACCTATGTGAGTTTTGCTCTCTAACTTAAACTAATCTGTCATTAGTCCCACTAAAGCCATTCCTGTTCTTTTATGCTTTGGGGTTTTCCTGTAATATTGTGCAATTTAGAAAAGGCCCAGAAAGTGTATTTTAAAGATAACAGCCAGTTTTAATCTATTATCCCATTTATGTTTTAAGGGTGAATGACAACATCATAGATATATAATGAAAACTGTCTTATGAAGGCTATAATAAGGCCTGATGGGAGTTTTTCTTCATATTGATATAACAAGGGGATTTTTAAAAATTGATTTGTATTACTGTTTACTTGCATTCACCTCTGGTGGTTGTCTTAATATAAAGTTAGGAGTGCAAGTGAGGGCTGTTGCTAATGCACATTTATCATGAATTTATTATTGGCTGAATTCAGAGTCTGCTGCTTGCTACAATTTTATTATTTAAGACCAAGAAATTGGGTTACATGAGCACAGAATAGCATGATAATGGATAAAATTGTCAGTAAAAAAACATACAGGGAGGAAAATGCATGAGCTGACCTTAGGATCTTGGTAAGTTTATGTCTGAGATCAAGATAGCTAAGAACTGCAATACATATTTGACTGTGTAGGCTACACAAATCAATCCTGTGGTGGAGAGTTGGTTGGCATATGAATCAGGGACTTCCACAATGCTCATAAAAAGGAATGGGACTTTGATCATACACAATCATGGCTTCCATCCTTTTTCTTTTGACACATAGACACACCCGTGGACACACCAATGCTACTGAAAAGCATTTATGAGAACAGCTAATTGTATAATCCCAATAAAGTATTGGTATTCATGTTAATCTCATAGGTGGTCTTTCTGAATTTCTTAGTACAAATTTATTATGCAATATAGTCATACTTAAGTGGCAGATATAGCAGTGATTTTTGATTTGTTGTCATTTACTACCCTGTCACAAAAAAAAGGAATTTAACAGATTATTATTATTATTATTGCATCAACAGAATTGTATCACAGCGGCCAGTTGTTTCGCCGGATTTGGCATTAATTACTAGTCGGGCCCCACCCAGGGGCCTAGGACGTCGTAACGTATTTTCGTAATATGTGTGCAGATCCAAGCAGTGCGGCCTGTTGCATTTGACTGATGGTGATTTTGTCAATTTTTAACTGTTTTAAATGTAATTCCAGTGCTTTTGGAATAGCACCCAGTGTGCCGATTACCACTGGAATTACCACTGCTGGTTTGTGCCATAATCATTGGATTTCGATTTTTAAGTCCTGGTATTTCACGATTTTTTCATATTCCTTCTCGGCGACCCTGCTATCACCTGGTATTGCGATGTCTATGATTATGACCTTATTTTTCTCAACCAGTGTGATGTCTGGTGTATTATGCGCCAGTATTTTATCCGTTTGTATGCGAAAATCCCACAAGATCTTGACCATCTGACCCTCGACGACTTTTTCAGGCTTATGTTCCCACCAGTTTGTTGCTGTTTTAATATTATAATTTTTGCACAAATTCCAGTGGATCATTTGTGCCACTGAATTGTGCCACATTTTATAGTCAGTCTGCGCATTTTTTTAACAGCAGCTGAGTATGTGGTCAACAGTTTCATCAGCCTCTTTGCAAAGTCTACATTTGGCATCATCAGAGGATTTTTTGATTTTGGCCTTAATGGCATTTGTGCGGATAGCTTGTTCTTGCGCAGCCAGGATTAGTGACTCTGTTTCTTTCTTTAATGTACCTGCTGTTAACCATAACCAAGTTTTTTCACTGTCCACTTTATCTTTTATGTTTTCCAGAAATTGGCCATGCAATGCTTTGTTCTGCCAACTCTCCATTCTTAATAATAATAATAATAATAATTTATTAGATTTCTAGACCACCCCCTCTCCCCGGAGGGACTCGGGGAGTCTTAATTTTATCAGATCTTTTCTGTATTCTTGTTTCGTCTGTTGGGCCCTCAATAGATTTTTATTCTTTACTTCGATTAATAGATGTTCTTGACTTTCTTTTAAATAATCAGCCAGTGCATGTTTTTCTTCTTCAACTATTTGCTTCACTTGTAATAATCCTCTGCCACCTGATTTTCGGGGTAGGTATAGTCTATCAATATCACCACGTGGATGTAAACTGTAGAGCATTGTCATTAGTTTCCTGGTTTTTCGGTCCAAAATGTCCAAATCAGCTTGTGTCCAGTTAACTATACCAGCTGTGTATCTTATAACTGGTATTGCCCAGGTGTTTATGGCCTTGATTGTATTTCCACCATTCAATTTAGATTTCAAAATTTTCCTAACCCTATTGGTGTACTCTCCCCTGACAATAATTTTTACTTCTCCATGCTTGATGTTATCCAACTGCAGAATGCCTAAGTATTTGTAGGCTTCATTTTCATTGCATTTAATTAGTTGGCCATTGGGCATTTCAATTTCCTCATATGTAGTGATTTTGCCCCTTTTTATGGATACAGTGGCACATTTTTCCATGCCAAACTGCATTGAAATATCAGTGCTGAATACTCGGACTGTGTTTGTCAATGATTGGATTTCTATTTCTGACTTTCCATAGAGTTTCAAATCATCCATATATAATAAATGCGAATTTTTTTTGGCTTCTTTGGCTGTTTGGTAGCCTAATTTCATTTTTTAAAAGATTACTGATATTGCGATCATCGCGATGATGAAGAGAAGAGGTGAAAGTGAATCACCCTGGAAAATTCCTCGCTTGATATTAACCATTCCGTAGTTCTCATTCCCTACTGCCAACTCGGTTCTCCATTGTTTCATCGCCTTTTCAGTAAAGGATGTAATATTTTTGCTAATGCCAGTTGTTTCTAAGCATTTTATGATCCAACTATATGGCAATGAGTCGAATGCCTTTTTGTAATCAATCCAGACCCTATTCAAGTTCGTTTTTCTGTTCTTACAATTTTCTAATATCATTTTATCAATTAGGAGCTGATCTTTTGTGCCCCTGCTCCTTCTTTTGTTGCCTTTCTGCTCTACTGGCAAGATGTTGTTTGTTTCCTATTATTATTATTGTTATTATTATTATTATTATTATTATTGTTGTTGTTGTTGTTGTTGTTGTTATTATTATTATTATTATTATTATTATTATTATTATTATTATTATTATTATTATGTTAATCTTTGGTGAGATTCACAGTCTTTGGGGCTGGTTGATAGCCTAACAGCTCGAGTCCTAACCAAGGACCTAGGAACTGTTAAGGTAACTTCGGAGGATATAAGTTGTTCCAAGTAGGGTGGTTTTTTGTAGAGTCAGAATGTTCAATTCAGGTAAATTTAGAATTTCCAAATAGCGAGGTAGCCCTTTAGATATTGCTCCAAGGGCTCCAATTACAATTGGGACAACACATGATTTCTTTTTCCATAGTCTCTCAACCTCAATTTGCAAGTCCCGGTATTTTGTGATTTTTTCTTGCTGTTTATCTTCAATTCGTGCATCACCAGGTATTGCAATGTCAATGAACCGTACTTTTTTTCTTTTCAATAATTATTGTTATGTCAGGTGTGTTGTAGGCCAAGTGCCTGTCAGTCTGGATTCTGAAGTCCCACAAGATCTTGACTTTCTCATTCCTAAAACCTCCTCAACCTGATGGTCCCAGTGGTTTTTGCTGTACTCAAATCCAAACTTTTGGCACAATTTCAGTGAATAATCTTAACAACACGGTCATGGCATTGTAGGTAGTCAGTTTGTGAAATTTTGCTGCACCCGCTGATCAAGTGGTCGACTGTCTCATCTTTCTCATTACAGAGGCAACATTTGCTGTTGGTGGTAACATGTTGAATTTTTGCCTTTATGCAGTTTGTAGCTAAGGCTTGTTCTTGAGCTGCCTAAATAAAGCCTTCTGTTTCTTTTTTCAGTATTCCTGATCTTAACCAGTTCCAAGTTAGTTTTTGGTCAGCTTTGACTTCAATACT
The DNA here is from genome assembly GCF_964273705.1 of Natrix helvetica. Lineage (NCBI taxonomy): Eukaryota > Metazoa > Chordata > Lepidosauria > Squamata > Natricidae > Natrix > Natrix helvetica. The sequence goes on from NC_138548.1 coordinate 33,546,181, forward strand.
TTTCAAGTATTGGCCATGCATAGCTTTGCTTTTCCAATTTTCAGCTCGATGATGATGATGATTATTATTATTCCTAAGAAAGTTGAAAAGAAGTGTACTGGAAACTGATGACAGACTTTCTTGGCTACAGCCCTAATAATGTACTTGATATAACCAAATATATCTGAACAATAATCTGGGCCCAAGAAGCATCTAGTAAGATCTAACTGCCTTGTGCTATATGATCGAGCTTTGGATGTTAAGACCAGCATCTTGTCTCAACTAGCAAGAAAAAGGTAATCTTTGACCACAAGATGTCTGAGTTAACTTGACTATCCAGGCTTGTGAGACCACAAACTTCTGAGATGGTTTGATCTACTGGGCTGTCCATCCTAATAACCTACATAGAGCCACATGCCCAACCTAACAAATTATTAGGTTTTGAAGTATAAGGAAACTGAATAAAGACTGAGCATTTGGAAGTCACTCCTGGGATTTAATAACTATTAGAAAGAGAAACAGATGGTCTGGTTGATTAACATCAGTTTTTAAAGAGCTGAAAGTGATTGCTCTTCAAACACAAACACACATAGATATTTGCTACTGTTTCTGGTCAAACAGATTTTCTAGGTTTCATGACATTACAAACAAAAAAAAAGAGACCTGAAAGAGACACTTTGATGAATATTTTCAGAGGATTACAATTCCTTTCAATAATTTTCAGGGATTTTTTAGGGCAAAAGTTCACAAATCCTTGATTTTATTCACCACGGGTCTCTGACTGGTTTGGATTATACATCTGATCAGTCGGCAAAACACAGAAGCAAAGAGAGGAAACCATAAATAGAAAATTTGTGACTGTGCTAATGTACAGTATTATAGGGCTGTTATTGTCCTATAACCAGGTAGGAACAAACAGATGTACACATGCAAAATTCAAGCTAACTACTTTATTATGTTCTGCCTATAATAAAGGAATCTCCCCAGTCTGGCAACTGTCCCTTGGGAACAATTAGACTTAACAGCCATCAGCACCCCAATCAACCAATAAGAAATCACACCCAATCAGGCACCACATACTGTAAATACTATGCATCAAGTAGCTCACATCCCAGTGGAGAGAAGTTCCCTGAGGATGGGCTCCAGCATGAGTCTGAAAGCTTTAGTCCCCATGACTGACTCAGATTGGATCCTGCAACATTATCCTGGGACATGTATATTTGCTTTAATTTGTGACAATTAGTAAACGATGATTAGACAATTGGTGACTAATCAAGAAGAGAAGCAATTTAGAACTAAGGAGAAATTTCCTGACAGTTAGAACAATTGATCAGTGGAACAACTTGCCTCCAGAAGTTATGAATGCTCCAAACACTGGAAGTTTTAAAGAAGAGATTAGATAACTATTTGTCTGAAGTGGTGCATGGTTTCCTGCTTAAGCAGGGGGTTGGACTAAAAGACCTCTAAGATCCCTTCCAACTCTGTTATTCTGTATTCTATTCTGATAAGTTTACAATTAGATAAGGATCCAAGGAATTCGGGGAAGGCTGTTTCTAGCCCTTTTGGAGTTGTGCAGTGACTCTAGATTAGCTCTAGACTTTATTTTTTATCCTTCACCTGTCAGGCTGGGTGCTTCCCAATAAGTTTTTTTTTTTTACTTTGTCAATGGGTTATTTATATGAGTTAGGTATAGCGTTAACAATATATGCATATAGGTGGTTATAGCTTCAGTACTTGCCATCTCCATATTAAAGCTCTCACAGGGAGGGGCTTCATCAGGTGCCGTCCACTAGGCAATGCCAGCGGGCGGCGCCAAGGAGTAGGGCCTTCTCTGTGATGGGCCCAACCCTCTGGAATGACCTCCCCCCCGACATCAGAACCACCACGGACCTCCGCTCCTTCCGACAAAAATTGAAGACTCACCTGTTTCGATTAGCTGGCCTGGCATAATTTTAATTGTTACAACTGTTACCTCCTGGAAATATACTCTCAACTGGTATTTTAATGGGTATGGTTTTAAATCTAATTGATTTTAGGGCTTTCAGAACCATATTTATGTTCTTCTGTACAGTTCTTTTAATTTTTTAACCTCCTCCATATGTATATTTATATCTATATTTATATTTGTATTTATTATTTGTTATTTGTTGTGTGGACTGTACACCGCCCCGAGTCCTTTTTTGGGAGAGGGGGCGGTCTAGAAATGCGAAGAATAAATAAATAAATAAAGCAAATAAAAGACACAATAGAACAAATTAGGAAAAGAACTCATTAGGAAACAATATTGTTGGTAATGGAAGTAACCCTGATTTATAGGGAATCATTTAAGTGCAATTCAAAATGTTCCCAAAATTTAAGAATAAGTATTTAGTACAGCTGTATCTATAACAATCTGCTTAACAAAATTGAGGGTTGAGTAAAACACATCACCATTTATAGGTGTCACCCTATTTAGAGCTAAAAATGAAACTTCCCTGATACCAGTAAGCCTCTGCACGATGAGAAACTTCATCATGCTAGATGAGTTTATTCTATTCTGTTCATCCCTTAGAGCTCCTAATCTCAATTGCATTTCTTGTTTGGCCTTAACTGGAGATATATAGTTGGGTGTCATCAGCATATGAATTTCTATGTGTTTCTAAGTGTCTATTATTGTTGAATCCTGATAACTGTCTGAATAAGTTCCTACAATTTTTCTAGGCAAGATTTCATACATGGTTTGCCATTGCAAACCGTTGCCACAAAGAAGAGGGAGTCAAACTATTCTCCAAGGCACCTGAGGGTAGAACAAGAAGCAATGGTTGGAAACTAATCAAGGAAAAAAGCAACTTAGAACTGAGGAGAAACTTCCTGACAGTTAGAACAATTAATCAGTGGAACAGCTTGCCTCCAGAAGTTGTGAATGCCCCAACACTGGAAGTCTTTAAGAAGACGTTGGATAACCATTTGTCTGAATCAGTATAGGGTTTCCTGCCTAGGCAGGGGGTTGGACTAGAAGACCTCCAAGGTCCCTTCCAACTCTACTATTGTATTGTATTGCCTTCCTCTTCTTGGGCTGAGAGAGAATGACTGGCTTAGATCACCCAGCTGACTTTGTACCTAAGGAGTGACTAGAATTCATGATGTCTCACTTCTAGTCTGATGTCTTAACCACTGCACTAATTTGGATCTTTTATATTAATGATACCTCATCCCAAATCAATGGTTGACTTTACCAAGTGGCTTCATGTAACTGTTAAAAAAACAGGGGGGGAGGGGGAAGCATTGAGACACCTGAGATTGGAGTGCCAATGAACTCAAATTATCCATCCTTAACACTGTGGAACATTCTGGAAGGAGAAGGCCTACGGTAGAATGGTGCATACAACAGTCCAAAAGGATGCCATAATCGATAAGGTTGAATGCTGCTGAGACAAAAAAGTCTCAATACTTAGGGGAGAATGGGGGAGCCATTTCTTCTGAATCCAAGATATGGTTCCCCCATCCACTTCTATTGCAGTTCATCCATAAGAAGGTGTTCTGGCCTAGGCTTCCTGAGAAAGCATAAATCACAATCTTAGTCCCAAAAACCCTCTTTTATTTATACGGTTGTAAATTATGGTCATTAACAGTCTGCAAGTCTTCACAAACAGTCTGTGAAGGTTCTGACAGACATCTGCTCGAGTTGCTACAATCTTTCAGGGGGATGTTGTTAAACACCCACCTTATCTCCCTTTGAATGCTGCCAGAGACCTGATTACCAAATGCAGAGCAATGCCAAACGTAGCACACAGTCAAACAGAACTTTTCAGTTGGAACTGACCAGATGAACTAATTGCTTCCTGTGAAAGCTCACATCCCATTTGCTCCTCTTTTATTTCTTATGGGAGGGGCCAATCATCTACAAGCCTTACTCCCAAGTTGACCCTGTTTTCTTAATTGTTCTTGCCTTCTGGCAGCTCTGCATGTACACACTGGGAACAGGCTCCTGTGGTTCTTCTGCCTCGCTGATGTCAGACTCCGGAGGCAGCAAATAACTACCAGATGGCCTTGGTCGCTTCTCTGCCTCCGATGCAGAGCCCTCGTCTGAGCCTTCCCCAGACTCCAGGGCTACTCCATTTTCCTCCCCAACCTCCTCACTGTCCGAATCTGCTGCCAGCTCTGCTAGCCACTAGCGGGCCCCAACAGAAGGACCAGTGCAGTTTCTGTCTCATGCTCAGGTTTGAACCCAGTCAGGAAGGATTCAACCATGACTTTTAATAGATGACTATGTCTACAATATACTCACTATGCTAACTATGCAGTAGTTCGCAGCTAGTACCTAGAAAGGCAATTCCACCAAAGGAATGTTTAGTATATTTAAGATATTAAGCAAACTGAGGCGGAACTTAGCCAGAACTGAAGACCTGTCCTGAATGAAAAGCGAAACTACTTCAAAGAAAAATACCAAGAAAGCCCAGCTGCGTTTTGAAAAGCACCTTTGGGACAACCATGACTTGGATGATTGAGAATCTTCATTGGCAGATACTAAGCAAAATACAGGGAGTCCTCGAAACAGTTTGTTTAGTGACCATTCAAAGTTACGATGGCACTGGAAAAATATAACTTATGACCAGTTTTCACACTTATGACTATTAAAGTCTCCCGGTGTCACATGATCAAAATTCAGATGCTTGGCAGGTGGTTCATATTTATGACGGTTGCAGTGTCTCTGGGGTTATATGATCCCCTTTTGCGACCTTCTGACAAGCAAAGTCAATGGGGAAGCCAGGTTCATTTAACAACCTTGTTACTAACTTAACAACTGCAGTGATTCACTTAATAAATGTGTCAAGAAAGTGCATAAAATGGGTCAAACCTCACTTAACAAATATCTCGCTTAACAACAGAAATTTTGAGCTCAATTGCGGGTGTAAGTCGAGGACTACCTGTATCTCAAAATCAACTTTACCACTGGCAAATGGCTTTTCTTGTCTCTGAAAAGTAACACTTCAGGAATAAAAGGTGCCATTATTTGATCTCTTCTCTGCCATTTCATGCAGCGTAACTCAAGGATGGGAGGAGGTTTTCCTCATACATCTGGCACAGATTCTTCCATCTCTGCAGCTATTCCACTGGTTGTTGTTTGAAAGACAAACCAGCTTCATGAATCACTGCAGCTAAGCAATTTGACAACGTACGATAGGAAAAGGCCTAGTCAAACTCTTTATTGCGCAATTCCCTTTGAGATCAATTTATATTTTCTATCAGAATTCTTGGTGACATAATAAGTAATTCACAGGATGGTTTACCCAGGATGATGAAAAGAGTGAAAGGTAATTAAAGCTGCTCCTATTGAAGCTAGGATGGACTGAAATTCTTACCAGTCACTGATCAAATAAAGGTTGAAATGTTGAAATACATGGGAGAAAAGTAAAATTATTACTGTTAAACATCAATATACACTATTTGCTCTTCGATTTGTTTCACTTAAGATTACTTAATAAATCATGCCATATGCTTTCTGCAAGGATATCAAGGTGCCAAACCAAAATAGTCTACTGCCGTGATGGCAAACCTATGGCATGGGTGCCACAGGTGGCATGTGAGGTCATATCTGCTGGCATACAAGCTGCCAGCTCCAGCACACATGCGTGTGCCAGCTACCTGATTTTCTGCCTTTCGGAGGACCAGGGGAAGCCATTTTTGCCCTCCACAGGCTTCCCGGAAAGCCTCCAGAACCTGGGGAGGGCGAAAAGGGCCTCCCCCAGCCCCCCGGAGGAAATACCAAGCTCAGCTTGGAGGTGAGCAGTGCGGCTCACATGGGGGGGTGCGCACATGCACATGTGGGGTCATGCTTTGCATTTTGGTTGCTGGCACGCACATGTGCTATCGCATGCGTGCGCTTGCATTTTTGGCACCCAACATCAAAAAGATTAGCCATCACTGGTCTACTGTATCTTTAAAAATAGTTTGTCCTTGTTAAATTGAGCTCTTGCTAAGCTTGGGAGAGCAGGAAGCCATGGCGCTACGTAAAATTTTACATCTGAATCTTGAGTCCACAGGTGTCAAACTTGCACCATCACATTGCTGTCACATGACATATTTGCGGAGCTGAGGTGGGCATGGCCTGCGTGTGACACATCTGGCCTGTGGGCCGCCAGTTTGACTCTCTTTGACTATGCTTTAGGAAGTCACTGGCTGTTTTGCTTCATTATCGCTAAAGGGCTTTTCTTGTCACAATAGATCCAGTACCACAGAAGGTCTGGTCTATCCAAGAACAAGACACAAAAGTGTTATGGAAGACCCAGGCTATATGGAACTTTGAGGACATAATCAATATGGAAGCAAAGGTGAATGTGGACATGCTAAAGGTATGACAACCATGCATAGTTTGGGTGTAGCCGGTCTCAGTGGGACCTTAGCCGGGGACCCATGAGAAGCTCGGAGGGGCTTTTCCCTGTAGTGGCACTTGGTGTGATGTGTTGGATTAACAAATGGTGATCAACCCGTGTTTGCCAATCCCCCGGGCCCATCCTAGCGAGGGCCTCTTTTGCAGATCACACCATTCTCTTCGCCTGACCATTGGAACCGGATGGAATGGCGTGACCAGGGCATGCCTGATTCCCTGTCTTGCTAAGAAGGTCTCGAATTGTATGGCCGTGAATTGAGGCCCGTTGTCAGAGACCAAGATGTCATGGGCCGTGCATGGAGAAAAGTCTCCGTAGCACCTTGATGATCCCTTCTGCCATGGTGGAGCATCAGGAGTACCTCTAACCACTTCAAGTAAGCATCCACAACTATGAGGAATATCTGGCCATGAACTGGGCCAGCAAAGTCAATGTGCACCCTAGATCAGAGTGCTTGAGGTTGCTCCCATGCTTTACCGGACGCCTCTGGGGGAGCTGGTTTGGATTCCTGACAGGGTGTGCAGGTAGCCACCCATTCTTCTATCTCCCTGTCCATGTTAGGCCACCACACGTAACTCCTAGCCAAAGACTTCATCCTGACAATTCCAGGATGCCCCACGTGTAAAGCGTCCAATACTGCAATGCACAGTTTGTTTGGAACAACCACCCGCTCCCCCCACAGTAAACAGATGTTGATTACCGACAACTCATCGCGTTTTGTTAAGTACATTTTAAAATCAGCCCCAACAGGCCCCTTGGGCCACCCCCTCCACACCTAGTTCAAAATTTGTTTGATAGTGGAGTCCTTTGCAGAATGATGGGCAACGTCGTTGGAAGAGACAGGTCCAGTGTCCAGGCAGTCAATGAGTAGGACCGGTGTCTCGGGAGTGGGGTCAGCAAGATGTTCTGGTAGGGGGCAACGGTTCAATGCATCTGCGTGTCCCAACGTGGAGCCAGGTCGGTGGATCAGTATGTAGGATTGGGCAGCCAGGAAAACAGTCTACCTGGTCATGCGAGGTGATAACGACAACAGGGTAGGCCGGTCCCCAGCCAGTAACCCCACCAATGGCTTGTGGTCAGTCACAAGCTCGAAATCCCGGCCGTAAAGGTACTCATGGAACCATTCTACTCCCACCACTGCAGCCAAAGCCTCACGGTCCATTTGGCTGTAGTTCCATTCAGCAGTGGATAAGGTTCTCGAGTAAAAGGCAATAGGGGCTTCTGTGCCATTTGGCATGCAGTGGCTGAGGACAGCACTGACGCCGAATGGAGATGCGTCGCAGGTTAACACCAATGGCAGGGTTTGGCTGTACTGTACTAGAAGGAAGTCAGCTGTCAGGAGTCGTTTGACCGCGGCAAATGTGGTAGTCTTGGCTCTGCCCCAGGACCACTTTGTGTTCTTGGCCAGTAGACGGTGTAATGGTTCAGCAACGGTGGCTTTCTGTTTAAGAAAGACACTGTAGAAAGTCCCTGCAGGGAGAGGGGGGCGGTATATAAATTTAATAAAACTCAAAACTCAAAAGAAGCCAGAGGAACACCTGCAGCTCGGTTTGAGTGAGGGGTGTGGGGGTGTCCTGAATTGCTTTTACTTTTTGTGATGTCAGGTGAATCCCAGAGCCATCGATCATGTACCCAAGGAATTCAACCGTTGGTACATTAATTTTGCATTTTTCTTTTTGAGATGGAGGCTGTTTTCTCTAATTCTGGTCAAAACCATTCTTACTCATTTTAAAAGTTGCGTCTCGTTTGCAGTCGATACCAAGATGTCGTCGAAATAGGGGACAATTCCTGGTATCCCTTGCAAAAGCCATTCCATGATGCTTTGGAACAGTCCAGGGGCGATACTAACACCAAATAGCAGGAGGTGGCATTTGAATGCACCCCTCTACAAGCAATTGTTGGTATGCCTGCACCATGTCCAATTTCGCAAAAAAATTTCCTGGGCCTAGCAAATGTAGTAAGTGCTGTAAAATGGGTACAGGGTATGCACTTTAATACAATACAATACAATAGTAGAGTTGGAAGGGACCTTGGAGGTCTTCTAGTCCAACCCCCTGCCTAGGCAGGAAACCCTATACCGTTTCAGACAAATAGCTATCCAACATCTTCTTAAAGACTTCCAGTGTTGGGGCATTCACAACTTCTGGAGGCAAGCTGTTCCACTGATTAATTGTTCTTTGTTGTAGTGCATTGTTAATTGTACATTTATAGTCCACGCAGATGTGGACTGACCCATCAGGCTTGACTGGGGTGACAATAGGGGTCTCCCAGCGTGCATGGTCGACTGGTTCTAGGATTCCCTGGCTCACAAGCTTGTCAATTTCCCTGTCAATTTTAGGGTGAAGAGCAAAAGGTATTCTCCTGTTGGTTTTAGCCTAATTGGCGCTATGTTGGGGTCCAAACTAAAAGAGATTGGCATCCCCACATACTTACTGAGACCAGTACCGAAGACGTCCTCGAACTCCTTAAAGATTGCTTCAGCGCCGTCGTCTTTAACGGAGTTGATCCTGGTCACTTCCAACCCCAGGGCTTGGAACCAATCAAGCCCTAGGAGGTTCTACAGGTTGGCGCTGGCCACGGTCACGGGGAGTTTGCCTGAGAATTGTTTGAAACTCACCCGGAAGGTGCCTTGGCCCACAATGGGAACTTGGTTGCCCTGGTAGTCTCGCAGGCTGATGTCAGGGGTGAGAAGGTGCTGCTTCTTCAAGCTCAGAATGGCTTGCTTCAGGGTCAACCATGACATGATTGTTAATGATGATCCAGTGTCTATCTCCAACTCACATGGAGTGTCCTCTATGAGGACAGTGACCTTCAGTTTTTTGGCCGCCTGGTGCGGACTTGTCCTATCGAAGTGTGATAGGTAACCTTGGCTTCTCTCTCTGGGCACCCTTGCTGTTTCTGCCAGGCCCCTGGGTTGGGCCTCTCTTGGTGGCTCGGTGTAGGTTTAGGCTGCCATGTGGTGGCAGGGAATTCACTCCAGCACACTTTGGCAATGTGTCCCTTTCGCTCACAACACTGACAGGTTGCGTCGCGGAAATGGCAAGTAGACCAGGCATGGTCTCCTCCACAGCTAGCGCAATTCGTTTTTAGCGAAAAAACTATTTGAAAAAGGGGTTTGGTTTCGATGGCTTCTGCCAGAAGGGATGTTGATATTCTGGTAGGGTGGCAGAGTTAGAATTAATACAATCACGGAGGCGGAGGCCTTCATGGAAAAAAGCAATGCTCTCCTAGATAAAGCTGTTGATACTACACAGGACATGCAGGACACGGGAGGTGCCAGAGCCTTGCTGGTGGGGGGGGGGGGGGGGAAGAGGCAGCATCGAGAAAACTTAATTACAAAAGTGAGCTAGAAAAACACTGCAATTGCTGATACAGGGAATTTTTCTGTTGGATATAAAATAGATTGAAAATACTGGAAGATATAAGGCAAAATATGCTGTCAAAAAAATTGTTAAGTAGTATTTTACTTAATGTATTAATGTATTAACAAGTGAAAACTATGAGAGTCGGGGGGGGGTGCCATTCTCTCACAATGTAGCTGCCATAATTTGTACCCCTTTCCACTACCCTTTTTCCTGAAAATTTTGTAAAACCAATAAAATTTTTGTTCAAAATGGTCGCTCGATGCCGCGCCAAAAGCTCCAGGCTGGATCTACTTGCTGGATTTCGCTGCTCTTTTTTCCACCTATTTGCCTTCCAATCCCATCCTCGTCGCCAGTGTTAGATTGGGTATTGAGAAGGCAGACACAGGCTTTATTGTAACCACAGCTCTTTATTAAAAAGTGACAAGTGTGAACATGCATATTCTGCAAAAAATGAATTTATGGATTTTGCCTTCATAAGATAAAAGATTGGCCAGTAGCTTAGATGTCTTTAGCAAGAACCACTAACTTAAATGCAATTGGGTGGTAGCTAATTACAGACTGCTGTGCAATCACTGCAACTAAAATCCTTTTCTTTTTCTTCCAAGTGCCTGTGTAACAGAAGGAAAGTGTTACAAGTGTATATTTGTCTCCAATCCTTTGTTTTGCAATAGTAAAGTGTTGTGCTTGGCCTCCTGGCTTCATTTCACAACACAGAAGAACATGAATTGCAGCCAAAGGAGGAAGGCTTCTGGGATTGGGTTTAAGGCATGTTTGGGTAGGCTAGGAAGCATAACTGAACACTATTTAATCAAGACAATGGTGGAGCTATTGACTTTTCCTTTAACAGCAATTAATTGGTAAGAGGTTACCTAGTGATGTTGAAAAATAATAATCTGGTCTCTAACAAGTCCCAACACTGTACTCTATGTCACTTTCTCTATCTTTAGGATGTACATAGTTAATGCTTGCTAACTGTTAAATTATTCCATATTTCAAAAGCAGACACCTTTATTCAATATTTTCTAAAATTTACTAGTCTTAATATGTTCCCATATCAAACTGTAGCAAAGGAATTAATAGTAATTGGTTAAAAGTCAGCATTTAATTGGCAAAAGACCTTTAGCTGGTTGATAGTAAATCATTCCCCCTTAAAGTATAGGCATTAGTTGGCTGTTATCCCCAGAAAGCAACAACTATCTAATATATCAAATCAATATAAACCAGTAGTGGACAATTTTGTCTAATTTTGATCTTAGTTGGTTTTACTCCAACTTTACTTTATCCAATTTCCACATCGATCTGTGATTTAACATACACACTCAAATTTATTCCTTTCTGTTAAGTTTCCCTTTTTGTGCACATTTTAACACAATTTGCCCTAATAGACACTTTTTAAAAAGAAATTTCTGCTTCTGCAGATATATTCCATTCATTCTTTGCTAATTGCTTGTAGATAAATGGGAGTCTAAGAAGGATGTGACACCGTTCTGATGCCATTTTAGAAAGAAGGATATGTACTTGAAAGCTTTAGATCTCCACATTCTATCCAAAGCATTTTATTTGAGAGAGAGAGAGAGAGAGAGAGAGGGAGGGAGGGAGGGAGGGAGAGGGAGAGGGAGAGGGAGAGGGAGAGGGAGAGGGAGAGGGAGAGGGAGAGGGAGAGAGAGAGAGAGAGAGAGAGAGAGAGAGAGAGAGAGGCTTTATCGTAACCACAGCTCTTTATTAACAAGTGACAAGTGTGAACAATCCAACAACTATTCGGTCTGACAGCAGCCCTTTTATAGGGAGCTCTCAGACCTCTCAACCAATAGGATTAAACCTCTGTTCCCGCCGGAACAGAGGACCTTGGTGGAAACCATAGTAGACAGGTGAATATCTAACACCTATCATGGCCTGAGGGCCATGTCTTAATCCCATCACCTTGGAGCTGAAGGGGGGGCAGGGAACTGCTTTGTCTTTAAAATCATTTTTCTCCTTTTCTCATCCAGGGAAATATAATATTCTGCCTTTTTAATATTTCCCAGAATATTTCATTCTTCTAGGAGGGTGGGTGGGTGCTAACTTGGGTGGGTGCTAACATTTATAACTTCCTATAAATGTGACATTATATATATATAGCAGAAAATGTATCTAAACAGTCCAGCTCTGCTTGCTCTTGTACAGATTATACTCTTACTCTTATAATATACTCATTCTTTTTTTTGTTTTTTTTAGATGAGTTTCATGTACAGAAATTACAGCATAGTAAATGACAGTAACTGTAAGAAACAGGGTGTAATCCATCAATGGACTCTTGGGAAATAATAGGGCTAAAACAGTTCTAAGAACTAGTTTCTATGATTATCTGAAGAACATGAGTGAAGAGCATTCTTGTAAGACCAGACACTAAAGTGTTTACAGCCATGATTCCTTTCCACATTTTTTCCCACATTTTCTTCCATTCTTTTTTCAATTTCTTTCATTTTCTCATCATTTCTCCCTTCCCTCTCATCTGTTCCACCTCTTCTTTGTTGTCATCAGAATGACAGAAAAAAAGAGAAGGATCTTTCTGGAGGGAAGATTGATTGATTCCTTGCAGATGGTTAAAAGTATATTGAGGACCACCAAGTTTACTAAAAGAGAAACCAAAACACCTCAGAACACAGACTGACTTTGCTCGCACAACTAATTTTAAAAATGAGAAGATCAGCTAAGGATGATTCCTGAATCCCACCTGAAATCAGCTTCATGAGGGAGAAACAGCACCATGTGAGAGAACTACATCCTTAAGTAAATATTTTGGTGCTCCCTGTTTTGAAAAAATGTTTTACCAGGACAGTTAACATTAGGATGATTCTGCATAATGTTAGATCCCAGGATCACATGGCCTCTGAAGTCTTGAATGCAGCCATCAAAGGTTTTCCAAATTCCTCGTCAAATTGTAAGTTTTGAAATGAGGAAATGGGATATTTATTTAATATGTAGGGTTATTTAACACTTACCGTATTTTTCGGAGTATAAGACGCACCTTTTTTCCCTCAAAAAAGAGGCTGAAAATTTGGGTGCTTCTTATACACTGAATATAGCATTTTTTGCCTCCCAAAGCCCCACCCCTTCACCAAAATGGCTGTGCATAGCTTTATGGAGGCTTTCAGAGAGCTCCTAAGGGTTGGGGAGGGCAGAAATGAGCAAAAAACCAGCCCGTTTTTGCTCCCCCAACCCCCAGCAGCACTCTATAAGCCTCCACAAGGCTATGCATGAAATTTTTTTGACAAAAACAGGCCCGTTTTCACAAAAATCGGGCAGTTTTTTGCTCATTTCTGCTTTCACCCCACCCCCAGGAGCACTCTGCAAGCCCCCCCGGCTTTTCATGCCTTCTTTTTGTAAAAAAAAAAGAAAAGGCGGGGCCATTTTCGTGAAAAACGCGCCATTTTGGGGAGGTTTGCAGAGTGCAAAAACGTTTTTTTCTTTTTGGAAAGCTCTTTAACTGATTGATGAGAATTACATTGATCAAGTGCTGTGCCAGCAGAAACAATGTCTTAGGTGCTGCAGATTGTCAATGATTTCCTTCTCCAGCATGTGGATAAATACACCTGGAAACATCTACCTACCTACTCTCTCTCTCCCTACCTACCTACTGTATTTCTCTCTCTCTCTATCCCTCTATCTACCTACCTATCTACTCTCTCTCTCTCTCTCTCTCTCTCTCCCTATCTATCTACTAAATGCATGTAACATAGATGTGTGTGTAGGTAAGATAATCACTCCTGCTGTCAAGCAAAACCAAGCATGTAATAGTGATTGTCATACCATGTGCATGAATCACACAAGTGGCAAGAAAATAGGGGCAGTCAGGCATAATACAGGTTATGTAGACAGTAAACACAAGGTCAATCAAAATGGACTCAAATGTCTATATACCAATGCACAGAGTATGAGGAATAAACAGGGAGAATTAGAAATTCAAGTAAAAGAGGGCAGATATGATATTATTGCCATTACAGAAACTTGGTGGGATGAAACTGACAAATGGAACATACAGCTAGAAGGATTTAAATTATTTAAAAGAAATAGACCAAATAAAAGAGGAGGTGGAGTTGCACTATATATAAGAAATAACTATGTCTCTACAGAAATAGAGCACAACAATAATGAGAACTATCTTGAATGCATTTGGGTCAATATTAAAGGTTGTGGGGGAAATGACATTGTCATAGGTCTATACTACAGGCCACCCAACCAAGCAGAGGAAGAAGATGAACTTTTTGCTAGTCAGCTAACTAAGGTATGTAGGAAGCACACCACAATAGTAATGGGAGATTTTAACTACCCTGACATCAACTGGGAAACAAACTCTGCACCAAGTGGAAGATCCAACAGGTTCCTAACAAACCTAGCAGACAACTTTGTTTTCCAAAAAGTAGAGAAGGAAACAAGGGGATCAGCCATACTGGACTTAATTCTCACTAACAGAGAGGAAATGATAGAAGGTGTTGAAGCCATAGGAACCCTGGGGGCAAGTGACCATGCAATATTGGAATTCAACATTATCCAAACACAAGTAGTAGAACAAAGTCAAACTAGAGTCTTGGACTTTAAGAAAGCTAATTTCAATAAACTTAGAGAGAGCTTGGGAAAAATTCCATGGATGAGAATCCTCGAGGGGAAAACAACTCAAGAAGCTTGGGAAATTTTGAAAAATGAGATTAGAAAAGCCCAGTCTAACACAATACCAATGAAGAAGAAAAACAACAGCTCCCAAAAGAAACCAGCATGGCTGCATAAACAACTATCTGAAAGACAAAAAAAGTAAGTATAAAAAGTGGAAGGAGGGGGACATAACTAAGGCAGAATATCAGCAAATAGCCCGAGCCTGTAAAGATGAAGTGAGGAAAGCTAAGGCTCACAATGAAGAAAGGCTTGCCACAAAAGTAAAAATTAACAAAAAAAGCTTCTTCCAACATGTTAAAAACAAGAAAAAAGTTAAGGAAACAATTGGTCCATTGCTAGGAGAAAGTGGCAAGAAGGTGACAAGCAACAGGGAGAAAGCAGAACTATTTAACTCATGTTTTGCATCTGTCTTTACACAAAGGGATAAAACAGTCCAACCTATCAAAAGCAGCACCACAAAATTAGGAACACAAATTGAAATAGGGAAGAAAATGGTAAGTGAGCACCTGTCTACCCTAGATGAGTTCAAATCACCAGGACCGGATGGATTACACCCCAGAGTTCTGAAGGAACTAGCAGACGAGATCTCAGAACCACTGAATTATATCTTTCAGAGATCCTGGAACACCGGGGAACTACCAGAGGACTGGAAAAGAGCTGATGTGGTTCCCATCTTCAAAAAAGGGAAAAAATTAGATCCAGGAAACTACAGACCTATCAGCCTAACCTCAATACCAGGAAAGATTCTGGAAAAAATAATCAAGCAACGAATTTGCGAACACCTAGAAGCAAACAAAGTAATAGCCAAAAGCCAACATGGATTTGTCAAAAACAGATCATGCCAGACTAATCTTATTGCATTCTTTGATAATGTGACAAAATTAGTGGACCAGAGGAATGCCGTTGATATAGTTTACTTGGACTTCAGTAAGGCTTTTGATAAGGTAGACCATAACCTACTACTAGATAAAGTAGAAGAATGTGGGTTAGACAGCATCACCACCAGATGGATTGGTAACTGGCTGACCAACCGCACTCAACGTGTAGTTCTCAATGGAACTGCATCTACATGGAGGGAAGTATGCAGTGGAGTACCCCAAGGCTCTGTTTTAGGCCCAGTACTCTTCAACATCTTCATCAATGATTTGGATGAGGGAATAAATGGGGAACTCATCAAATTTGCAGATGATACCAAGCTGGCAGGAATAGCCAACACTCCAGAAGATAGGCTTAAGATACAGAAGGATCTTGACAAACTTGAACATTGGGCACTATCTAATAAAATGAAATTCAATGGTGAAAAGAGTAAGGTTCTACATTTAGGCAACAAAAATGGAATGCACAGGTACAGTATAGGTGATACCTTACTCAGTAGTAGTAACTGTGAAAGGGATCTTGGAGTCCTAGTGGACAACCATTTAAATATGAGCCAGCAGTGTGCAGCAGCTGCCAAAAAAGCCAACACAGTTCTAGGCTGCATCAACAGAGGGATAGAATCAAGATCACGTGAAGTGTTAATACCACTTTATAATGCCTTGGTAAGGCCACACTTGGAATACTGCATTCAGTTCTGGTCGCCACGATGTAAAAAAGATGTGGAGACTCTAGAAAGAGTGCAGAGAAGAGCAACAAAGATGATTAGGGGACTGGAGACTAAAACATATGAAGAACGGTTGCAGGAACTGGGTATGTTTAGCTTAAGAGAAAGAAGGACTAGGGGAGACATGATAGCATTATTCCAATATCTCAGAGGTTGCCACAAAGAAGAGGGAGTCAAACTATTCTCCAAAGCACCTGAGGGTAGAACAAGAAGCAATGGGTGGAAACTAATCAAGGAGAGAAGCAACTTAGAACTGAGGAGAAATTTCCTGACAGTGAGAACAATTAATCAGTGGAACAGCTTGCCTCCAGAAGTTGTGAATGCCCCAACACTGGAAGTCTTTAAGAAGATGTTGGATAGCTATTTGTCTGAAACGGTATAGGGTTTCCTGCCTAGGCAGGGGGTTGGACTAGAAGACCTCCAAGGTCCCTTCCAACTCTACTATTGTATTGTATTGTATTGTATTACTTTATTTCTCTATTTCTCTCTCTATCCCTCTACCTACCAACCTACCTACCCCCTCTCTCCCTCCCTCCCTATTGTATTTCTCTATCTCTCTTTATTTCTCTCTTTATCTCTCTATCCCTCTATCTACCTACCTACCTACCTAATTACTCTCTCTCTCTTCCTACCTACCTACTGTATTTCTCTCTCTTTCTCTCCCTCTCTATACCTCTATCTACCTACCTACTTTTTTAAAAAAAAAATTGCCTCTTCAAAACCTTGGTGCATCTTAAACTCCAGTGTGTCTTATATTCTGAAAAATATGGTAGGTTTTAAGCATAGATCTCCACATTCTATCCAAAGCATTTTATTCTATAACCATCTTAATTCATATATTATCTAATAGGATGGAGTATTCTCTCCCCTCCCAAATAAGAATGAGTTGGAAGAAATGTATTTAACTGTATTTAATTGATCCATCTAGTTTAAGCTAATAGTTAAACTGAATTAAATCAATCTCAATATTTATTCTTGGCTCCTTACTTTGGGAAACAGGTAATCAAATGTGGCCTTGGCCCAAAGAAAGTTATGGTCTAAAGTTTCATTCCGCATGGGTGGGATTTAGCCAGTTTGAACCAGTCCGGGTGAACTGCTAGCTCCTATGATCAGCTGAGAGTGAACTGGTTCACTCCAACAATCAGGTGGGCCTGCCTGCCCGCCCCTGCGCTATACTGACCTATATTTGTTTGAAGCCCAGCTGATAGGCACGACAGAGCGGATTGCCATGTCTCAGCTGTATTACTCACCAGGGTTGCAGGAGAAGGTAAGTTTTTGAGCTGTTTTCAAACGCACTGTGAGCTCACGGAGTGCACTCAGCAAACTGGTTGTTACACCGGTTGAATTCCACCACTGCCATCAACAGTAAATAAAGACTATCTCATTTTACCCATTGTTAAATCTAAATGGGGTGGGTGTGTTTATTTTTCCCAATATTATGCCAAGCAAACAATTCACAGTTTTTATGAATGAGTTATTTCTGTTCTGATGGATGTAGTTTTAGAATGATGTCTCTCATTTTGATGGGATGTGCAGCACACTTTGTGATGTTTCCTTGGGGAGGCTGTTATTATATTACACACACTTCATTACCACAGTATTAGCAAGCTCATACAATAGCCAAGCCTGTTACATTTCTAGCTAATTACTGTATTAGAGCAAGTCATGGGCAAGAGAAAAATAACATGTATTCCTTTTTTCCCCTTAATTGCAATTAATATTGCACATAATATAAACAAGAATAGAAAATTATATGCAGCTCCTAACAGTCAGCAATTAATATTTACATCTAGGTGACCTTGTGCCCATTATTTAGCTTGAAATAATTATGCTCTCACAACCTACTCTCAAAATGTATGAGGGCACAAAGAAGGGTTTAAGTCATTAAAAAAATGACTCTTACTAATAGAATAAACAAATTTGGGATGAACAGAACAGAATGACTGAGTTAGAAGGAACCTTGGAGGTCTTCTAGTCCAACCCTATGCTCAGGCAGGAAACTCTATACCATTTCAGACAAATGGTTGTCCAATTTTTTCTTTAAAATGTCCAGTATTGGAGCATTCACAACTTCTGGAGGCAAGTTATTCCACTAATTAATTGTTCTAACTATCAGGAAATTTCTCCTTAGTTCTAAGTTGCTTCTCTCCTTGATTAGTTTCCAACCACTGCTTCTTGTCCAGGTGCTTTGGAGAATAGGCTGACTCCCACTTTTTTGTGGCAACCCCTTAGATCAGGGGTGTCCAAACTTGGGAACTTTAAGACTTGTGGACTTCAACTCCCAGAATTCCCCAGTCTTAAAGTTCCCAAGTTTGGACACCCCTGCCTTAGATATTGAATCACCACTATCATGTCACCCATGGGTATGGTGTGGGAAGTCCCTTTTGGGAGAGGGGGCGGTCTAGAAATACGAAATAAAGTAAAGTAAAGTAAAGTAAAGTAAAGAAGTAGGCTGATCAATTTTTGTTCCTAGTTTCTAATGGCTGTTTCAGCCCAAACCCTTACAGAATTCTTGTGGTTAAAAATCAAGGGAGAAAATTCAATGTATGCATTCATGAGCTTTCAGGGAAAAGGGAAGATATGAATATTTATGTTATATAAAAAATAAATAAGAATTAAGCACAATAGCTAAGTGGGAGAAATAGATTCAAACACCGTCTAAACTTTTGTAGTTTGTAATTTTGTCAAAAAATAAACTCATCAATGGAGTTTACCAATAACAACATTTCTAAATAGAAATTGCTAAACAACAAGAACTGGGCAATAGTACCGCCTTGACATTTTAAACAATTACCTCAGAGGTGGGTTCCTACCAGTTTGGACCGGTTGGGTCAAGTAGGTAGTAACTTGGCCTGCCACACTTCTGAACCAGTTCTCTCGGCGGCGCTGTAGATGCTGCCATCTTGTTTTTTGCTTCTGCCCACGCTCAGAAGCATTTTTAGTACTATGCATGCGCACATATCGCGCATTAAGTGCGCACACACACAGTGCGTCCCTGAGCGAACCGGCAGTAGCAGCAGCTGGAACCCATCCCTGAATTACCTTATCACATTACATTAAAGTGTACCAAAATGCCCCATTGGTATCAGAGTAATAGTGGCCATACAAGATGGCCACCACATCTTTATCCTACCTAAGATGGCCACCACCTCCTCATCCTGTATGACTTCTAATGATCCTGAGACAACAAAGCAGAGGGCATCTACGCTTTCACCAGCATGATAGATAAGGTCTCCGGGAGCACAATGGATCGTCTGGAATTCCACTGCAAGTGCTCTCAGGCAGCCATCGCTAGCTAGCCGAAAAGCTGGATGTTCGTTAAAAACCTTCCGATTGAGATGTACACAAATATCCGCTCTCATGTCCTTGGGACATATTGAAAGGACCTGGAGGGAGAGGAAAAACATGACAATGAGTGAAATTTAAACAGACAGTATGAAGCTTAACATACATACATACATACCTACTTTAATACATTATCTTTGTGATAGTGGCAAATATCTGTAGCTCGGGTGTAGAAGCCAACCCACAAGCTCGGAGAATGAACCGCCACCCTCATACATTTATATTGTTTAAAGCGCTCTAAAATACTTACTTAGTCAAATCTTTTTAAGGCAAGCCTGTATTACCTGAACATATTGTAAATGTATAATTTAGAGAGACTACAATAGGTGATAATAATTTTTCTAAATGCTTCCAGAAAATTATTAGAAAAGAAATGTTGGAACCAAGAATTTGAATCATTGGGCATATATTTTGCAGAAAGTACAGTTCTTTCCCATATACTGATATATAATCAGTGTGAAACTTGTTATAATTTAGGATATACCAAGGTTCACATTGATTTTGAATCCCCATTGTTTTATTTTATAGTTGAATTGCTTTTGTTGTAAGTTGCTCAGAATACTTTGTTTTTGGCGGTGCCATACACAAGTTTTAAATGAAACAAATGAAAACATTTAACACTTATTTGAATTCAGCAGGACTAATTTTCATATAATACATACAGTAAATATTTGGATAAATAACTCTCTATTCCCTAAATCTCCCAAGCCAATTTGTTTTTAATTATTTTCTTTCTTTCTTTTTGTATAATGGATTTCTTTTTAAGAATGACTTCAGAGAAAATTGCAATTAATCAAGAGCAGATTAATAGCACCAAAACAATCTAAGAGATGATTAAAAACAGAAACAGCAGGAGTAGGCTCTTAAAGGAATGCCTGAAAAACAGTGTTTCAATTAATAGAATAGAATCTACAACTTAATTTATTCACCGATCCTAGGATTTGGGATAGACACAGAAAGAAACAATTGTCCAGTAGTAGCCAGAAGCTGCTTTGAGGGTTCTTCATTCTTAGATCTATGATCCTCTGCCTATTGTGCTTTTCATTGTAAACCCATCCCTTACTGACATCACTCTGCAGATGTCTGCAGATGTAACATTTTTTTCTTCCTCCAGATGGTTAGGTGCCATCATATTGGGCTTGGCTCCTAATGGCTTCATAGCTAAATGCTGTGTTAAATGTTAAAATTCACTTCTGCAGATAACCATACTTAATTCCTGACATAAAGAAGCCAATGTCATTTGAGTGAAATTGGCAAGAGTGGGGACTATCTAGAGCAGAGGTCTTCAAACTTGGCAACTTTAAGACTTGTGCACTTCAACTCCCAGAATACTCCAGCCAGCACAGCTGGGAGAGTTGTGGGAGTTGAAGTCCACAAGTCTTAAAGTTGCCAAGTTTGGGGACCCCTGATCTAGATGGTAAGTAGTACTGAAAACTTAATGCCTACACTAGGCTTTAATATAAACCCAAAATATAGGGCTATAGTAGTATTTTTTTAAAAAAAATCTATCTTTTGAAAAATCTATGGTTTCTTCCCTTAGAAGGAACCACACAATGTCAGTGCACTGCAATGAATTCTGGGGAAAATCTGGATTTCTAGTGTTCCATGTCAATGAAGAGAATGACCTAGAATAATCCCTTACTCTTCATACTTTTAAAGAAGATTGAGCAATTGTAGACTAATGAATTAATTTCTCTTTAAGCAAAGTTAGCTACTTCTATGAAGAACTTCATCATGGACATGAACGTTTATTTCATGTCTTATTTCCTTTAGAATAGGCGTGTCAAATTCTATTTTATTGAGAGCCACATCAGGATTGTGTTTGATCTCGGGGAGGGGGGGGCAGAGTAGGCAATGCTAGGGTGGGTGTGGCCAACTTGACATCACTTGTGTTGGGGGCACCTGTGGTGGCCCGAATGCTCTGCCAGAGAAAACGGGCTTCCGAGCTCCTTTTTCGGCTGCGACAGCCTCCTGCAACCCTCTGCCAGAGAAAGTTCCATTTTCACCAGCAGAGACACCATGGGCCAGTCCTTCACTGTTTCCAGGGTGGCCCTGTGGGCCAGATCTAAGCACCCTGCAGACCAGTAAAGTCTCCCCTCGCACATATGTGCTAATCATTCCCAACTCTAGGGAGCGATGCTCATTCCGGTTTCAAAGCCAAAGAGCCAGCGCTGTCTGAAGGCGTCTCCGTGGTCATGTGGCCAGCATGACTAAACGCCGAAGGCGCATGGAACACTGTTACCTTCCCACCAAAGGTGGTTCCTATTTTTCTACTTGCATTTTTACATGCTTTCAAACTGCTAGGTTGGCAGAAGCTGGGACAAATGGGAGCTCACCCCATTACGCAGCACTAGGGATTCGAACCGCCGAACTGCCAACCTTTCTGATCAACAAGCTTAGCGTCTTAGCCACTGAGCCTCCACATCCCTTATATAGGACAATATAGAGGACAGTGTAACAATTAGCCTGGTGTTATGTCACATCAAATTGCTGCTGGAGCAGAAAACCTGGGGTGAATATAGGGATTGTATTAGTCATCAGCCACCACGTATACACAGGGACAGATCTGTCTATTTCCAATTTGTATGTTTTCTCATTTTTGAAACTTTGAGTTAATTCTGTTCCATTTCTGTGTATTTTAATAGGTAATGACCATTCACACCCTAATACTAACATAATTTCCCCAATTATACCGTATTTATACATTTTTCGTAAGCATGCAATCTTCTCCATTGTCAATTCTTGAATTTGAAATGGCCTGCTAGAAGCTACACTGAACTCTCTGTGGCTGTAGTAGACTTTAAGAAGGTACGAATGGAGTCTTGCTCAGTTTTGATTTCAGTGAACAATTCCATTTTCCACCTCTCTGAAAAATTTAGATTCTGACTTCACTGTTCTATGATGTGGGAGAGGAATTGATGTCTGACGTGGATCCATGCTTTTTTTTTTCTGTTCTTGCACAAAAAGCTAGAGTTGTTAAATAGGAAGGAAGACGCGGGTAGGATAGAAACATACAGTGTGCTGCAGGGGCTAAAATCTTGGAAGACTCATATTTCAGTCCAACCTCACCATAAAAAAGCCTTGGGGCAAGAGTGGGCAAATCATCACCTCTCAGCTTTATAGAGCTCTTGTTGTGGGTGAAGTAAGGGAGTGCTATAACTGTCCCTTTCAATAGGGAGGCAGAGCAAGCGGAGGAAAAGAAGACTAAGAGGCAGAATGCAGGAAGGATGGTTTTTCAATCTCCAAAAAGTCATTTCCAAAATTGTCATTTGCACATTACCAAAGGAAAACAACAGTGGCAAAGATTTCCATTAGAATGCGCATTTGAATTAATCTATAAATTCTAATTATGGTTTGATTTGAAATATAATGCACATTATTGCAATAGAGCAGGCTTTGTTCGTGTCAATGAAATGACTGCTGTTCTAACCCTTTTGACAGATAATTTAAAAGGCTCTGCTGTCTATTCTAGGTATATAAGTTTGAAAATGAATTTGGACTAGACAGCCCTGCAAATAAAGAATGTCTTCAAACAGAAGTTCTATTAATTAGAGAATGGCTGGTCAGTTAGGTATCATAAGACAATAGTAGGATTCACTTTGTCCATTTTGGGGACAGAGTTCAATCTATCATTCAGAGTTCTATATTTCATTCAGATTTTAAATTATTTTTTTAAAAAAACAAGCAAACAATTAGACTTGAGGGTGGACAGAAGTTGCATTGTATTATCTTTAAAAATGGCAAAAAGATCCCTTATTTTGTATGTTTCTGAAGAGCAGACGCACTTTTTTGAATTCAGTTTCTGATTTCTGTATAATCATCTCATTTGGTAATATGTTTAAAGTAAGAGCAGTAACAATTTGGAGTAACAGCTTGCAGATTTCCTTCCTGCCTTTGATTAAGTTGCAGTGAAATCCCCAGACTTGCTCCCACTTGGACTCAGTCAAAAATAGTTTTAATCTCTACATTCAACATTTGCTTACAGCAGCTCTCAAAATCACAAGGCCATCTAGCATTCCTTTCTCTTCATCCTACTGACATTTCAACCTTATGTACTGTATGGAGGCTAAAAGGGAATTGTCAATCCTCTTTAAAGTTCGCAAACAGCTTTTTCCTTCTTGATGTTCAGTTTTCTTTCCAATCCACCATTGACAAGGTATATGTTTCAAATTAATCTCAGCAAATTCTGCTTCAATTCCCAGTCAGTCTGGGAGATACACAGCAAGACAGAGCACAGAAACTAAGATTGACATTGGTTTTGAATGTATGCCTTGCAGTGTTGTTTGGATTGTTCTGCTCTGTTTCACTCTCCAGTGGTTTCATGTCTATATGAGGCTGGAATTGGTATGAAACTAATTAGTTGCTGGATAAATGTTATCCATGGTCCACCCCAATGTATTAAGCATGCTGCCTCATAATTTTTCCCTCCAGGGGAACCCATTTCACCTCCAAAAGTCAAGCAAGCTGCCATGTTCACTTCTCAAAGCCAGGTACAGTGTACTATTCAAAGGCCAGTTATAATTGCTATCAAAAAGGCTGTTGTGTAAATAATTTGGTGCATAAACATAGTTTTGCACTCAGAAGGGGTAGAGATTTTAAAAAAAAGCAGACCTAAATTCAGATGGAGAAGTTTTGAGCTTTTATATCAGATTCTGTTTTTTTCCTAATCTTTCACATTAGTTGGTGACTTGTAACCTGTAAGAAAACTCCTGTTTTTTCAGATACATTATTTCTCTCATGAATATATTGCATGCGTTTTGATCCAATCATCTTTGTAAATTATTCTTCCTTATTCAATTATATGTTGTATATTTTTTTCACTATTATCTTCCTTTTTCTACTTCTTTTCCCTAATAGACATGCTTGCAGTTTATCAAACATTACAAAAATGAATATTTGTTTGCACAGTATGGGTTTTGCTTTATCTCTGCTGGTCTCCCTTATATTTATCCCCCAAATCTGTTCTTCAGAAGCAGGTAGGAATTCATAAGTAGCTGTAAAGGGCAGGGTTAAAATTAAAAACCAAATCATTTTTGGTGTCCTCTTCAGAGCATAGATTATATGTAATCCTTTTTATTCATTCTATTTAGGATAACACTACAAAATTCTGAAATATGTATATGCTGAAAGCATATGCATATTGAGTTCTGCTATGAATTTTCTCTTGATCTTCATATGACTATTTCATCACTGTATCAATTTTAACAATTAAGTGTAATATACTAACCAGTATGTTAAAATCAACATCTTCCAGTACCTGTATTCTTCTATCTCTGTATGATTGAAACAATTCAGATAAAGAAGTGCAGTACACAGCTAAAATCATAGACATTCTACTGTTCAACTAGTGTGAGTGTGTGTTTGTGTGTGTGTAGTTATTCTTGACTTATGAAGATTGGGATTGGAATGTCCGTCATAAGTCATCATGGTCATAAACTGAGGCAGATCAGATTTTACAATGATATTTACGATGGTCATTTAAGTGAATCACTGCAGTTGTTAAGTGAACCTTGTGGTTGTAAGTGTGAACCCATTCTTCTGAATGACCATTTTTTGTGGTGACAACAAAAAGGTCACAAATTTGACTGCAGGACTTTGACTGCAACATAAATGTGAGTCAGTTGCCAAGCACCAAAAATAGAAATAATGTGACCTTAGGGTAATGTAGACCTTATGGTGGTAGTTTAATAGTCATAAGTGGAAGGACCATTCATAAGTGCAAAGACTGGAGTTTTTTCAGCAACAATCACTAATCAAATGGTTGTAAGTCAAAGACTACCTGTAATTTAAGTTGATTACAAATCTTCTTAATTTTACAGAGGACAATCCTCTATTCAAAGAGTTGTTAAATGAAAATCTCGGTTTAAAAATATTCTGTTTTTGAATAAATTAGTTTTAAACACACCTAAATGGAGAAAGATCAGAAGCTTTGCAATACCTGGATAGCTGAATGAAGAGGCACACAGAGCAACTAGCTGCAGTTTCCAAATTACTAAATTACTGTGATTGAAATAGATATATACTGAGGCATCCTGTATTTCTGTCTAAAATATGGTAATTGTAAGTTTTGCTCTTGTTTTGACAATGACGACGATCATGATCATTATCCTGAATCAATCAACTGCCGGATGAAAGCCTCCAGGGCATATTGTTAGGGATAGATTTTTTCTTCTTCTTCCCAGCCTAGGGCTAAGGGACAGCCACCCAAATAATTTCTATGCTAAGAGAAGGATAGCTCCTATCTCTCATCTCTCCACTCACAGTCCAGGACCTTGTCTACTATCCCATGCTGGCTCTCAGATAGAGAGAGATAGAGATAGACAGATGTCAATTCATATTTTCTTCTATTCTCTTTGTTTGATGATGCAGAAGTAGCTCTTATAAATACGTGACATTCAGAGGGAAAAAACTAGGAACAATCCAGGGGGGTGGGGGTGGAAATCACTTCTTTGCTTCTTCATCTATGTTCCCCTTGAGATTGAGAAAGCAAGCTTCTTATCCCAGAGGAAATGAATCCAATATTGTTTTTCCTTTCCTTCAGCATTTTCTAAACCCAGCCCAGCAGTTTAAGATAAGTGGCTGGAATAGCTGAGAAACACCCAAAGAGAGCAGGGACAATAAAAACTGAAAAGGAAAAGTGGACAGTAATGACAACCTACATAACGAGATGCTGTAGTTAGGGTGGGACATAGCTGACAAAAGTATGTTAAAATGTATTATTATTATTATTATTATTATTATTATTATTATTATTATTATTATTATTATTATTATTATTATTATTATTGTTATTATTAGTAATAGTATTCTAAACATATATAATGCATTGTATTATTTCAATACAATGCTACTTGTAGAGTATTGACTAAAGATTATTAATCTTTTGACTTCCGGTTCCGGCTGCGGTTCGCGACAGGCAGGTTCTGCTCGCCCCGCGCACTCCTGGTGGGCTCCCCACTGATCCAGGGGGCACAGGACGCCCTGGAGGGGCTCCTGCCAAGGGGGCAGCATAGCGGGGGACACCCTGAGTCGGCGGCGGCCGGGGGGGCTCCCTGCATCGCCCTAGGCACCGGGAGGCAAGAGGAGAGGCGCCGCGGCGTCTTCGTGATGAGGCAGCTGGAAGAAAGCAAGATTTGAAGGACGCAGTTGCTGTGTGGTGAGGTGGAAACTTTCCCCCGTTCCCTTACTTGGCTGAAAGGAAAAAAAATTGCCAGCTTTTTAAAACTGACTTTCAACTTGTTTTGGAGAAGCGTGACTGGAGGGAGGGGGATTTCCCCCCCTTGGACAAGCGGCTTTAAACGCTTTTGCTCTCTGCCCCCAGAGGAGGAGGAGGGAGGGAGCCATGCAACGAAATCACGCTCATAGCAAAGGCAGATTTTGGACTGCAATTGTGTAAATGAGGTGATGATCTGAAAACTTTGAAAACTTTTGGTCTTTGCCTTCTGATCCCGGAGCTGGCAGGGCAAGATGGCACACTTCCGTCGTCTTCATAGACACTGAAACGTGACTCCACCCATAGAAGCTTCAGCCATCTTGTCTTTGTCTCCGTGGCACTCAGACAAATCTCTTGTTACATTGGACTCTGGGCTTGGAACAAAGGACTTTATTACTTTATTGCCAGGAGCTGAATACAGAAAAGGTTCCTATCTGCTTGGACTCTCTGCCTTGTAACCTCCTTGGTGGTTTTCCTCCCTAATTGTTTCCTCTCTGTATTGACATTGTTATCTCTGCTCATTATAATGCCACCCAAAAGACCACCCCCGGGGAAGCCAGGCTTTGCAGTCTCTGCCCCGACATCCTCAGCGTCCAGCCCCAGCAGACAACAGACTTTAACCTCCCTGCTTCAGCCCAAGCCTTCTGAGGTGGACTTTCAGCAGATGTTTCAACAGATTTTAAAGGGACAGGAGGATTTAAAAAATCAATTTAAGGAGATGAATGAGCAGCTTAGAGAGAACCAAGACCGGGCGATTAATAATTCACAGAGACTGGATCTTTTGGAGGAGGAGACGGCTGAGATGAGAGGGGAGGTGGGGGGAGTGCAGAAAGGGAACCAAGAGCTAGAGAACCACCAGTAAAAATGGAATTTGAAAGAATGTCCTTTTTCCTTAGGTTTCAAAATGTGATTGAGGCAGATGATGAAGATTTAAGGGACATTATGACAAACCTTTTGGCTGAATACATTAAAAAAGACAAACAACAGATGGGGTGGGACATGGACCTGGTTTATAGAGTAAACTCAGCAAACGCTAGAACACATAATGTTCCAAGGGAGGTACACATTAAATTCCTTAGAAAGACTACAAGAGATGAGATTCTGAGTGCACAAAGGGGGCAAGCACTAAAATACCAGGATAGAGAAATAGCCATTCTGAAACAGATCCCTAAGAAAGTGAGAGAGAGAAGAAAAAACTATTCGCTACTAGTGAAGAAATTATACCAGAAAGGGGTGTGGTTCAGATGGCTGATGCCTGAAGGTATGCTAATTTTCTGGGAAGACACAAGAGTCAGAATTAATACAACCATAGAGGCTCAGGCCTTTATGGAAAAAAATAGAGCCCTCCTAGATAAGCCTGATGACACTACACTAGACACACAAGACACAGGAGGGGCCGGAGCTCTGCTGGCGGGGGGAGAAGGGGCAACATCGAGAAAACTCAGATCACAAAAATGAACAAGAAAATCTGTTTGATGTAAAGTGATTGAAATTATTTGAAGATAAAAGTTTATATGCTGACAAAATACCATCAATTTGTAATAATCTAATGTATTAATAAATGAAATGTATGAGTACGGGGGGAGGGACCACCTCCTGCATATTGTAACTGCCAAAATTTGTAACTTATTCCACTACCCCTTTCCTTGTTTATTTTTTAAAAAACCAATAAAATTTTGTTTTTTAAAAAAAGATTATTAATCTTTTAATGTTTAGGTACCTTACCCCAGAGGTCACCAACTGGTAGTCTGCGGATAACTGGTGGTCCACAAGATAATTTTGGTGGTTTGTAGAAAAATTATTTCCATTTTTTATATTATACTAAATACTATTTATCTTTTTTAAAAAATCATATTAGTTGTCAGTGGGATTTAAAATTATGAATTTAGTGGTCCCTGAGATCCAAAAGGTTGGTGACCTCTGGCTTAGGCCATTAAAGGAAACACACATTCTGGTAGAGAGCAGTTCCCTGAGGATAGGTTCCAGCATGAATCCGAAAGCTAGGAAGATTTAAAACTCTGGTCCCGGTGACTGAACCAGATAGGATCCTTCAACCTTATCAGGAGACACATATATTTGTCTTCATTCATTAAAGGAAATGTTTGAAATGTTCACAATATTATTTTCTTTGTTTGATTGTCCCAGGTGGCTAAGAAAAGGTTTAAAATCAATTAAGGGTGACTAGTAAGAAAACAAACTGTACAATTAAGACCACACAAATCCTTCTAAGGCTTTGGTCTTGCAGAGTTTATGAAACTGGCTGCCTTAAAAGCAAGGCTATAAAAAGAGCCATTTCTCTTTTGGTATGTGGTTTAGGCATGACCGCAAGCAAACAAAACTCTTCTAAAAAGTATTTGTTCTTGTTAAAAGAATTGTGGTTTCTCATTTGGAAAAAAAATAGATCTTTTACATTGATATAAGCCTGTGGGACCAGAATGCAAGTATCATAAAGTAGTTAGAACTGCTGAGTTTAATAGAAACATTTTGTGTTTACAAGGAGACAGAGTCTTTTTTGAAATTATATTTGCACTAATTTAAGGAAAAATCCATTCCTAAATACTGTGGTTTTCTAATTGTTTCCTTGGCAATGAGAATTTAGAAAGGATAGGACATTGATTTCATTTAATTTTTAATAGTTTTTATATACAGCTTCAATTTTTTGCTACAGTTGCCTCTTCTCAAACTATAAAAGAATAGCGAGACATATCGAGATCCATACTGATATAGGGTTAGGAAAATAAAACAATATACAATATACAATGGAAAGAAGAAAGACTTGTTGAAAAAATACATACTTAGAACCAATAATGGACAAAAAAAATAGAGAGAAAACTGCTTCCCAACGGCTGCACATTCAAAAAAGTATGAACAAAAATGCATACATCGGCACTACAGAAGGACATTGATACAAATATTATGAAGATATCTTATTATCAAATTCATAAACTGATGAAGAATCTGAACTGAACAAAATGTTTAAATAGTAAATGAGACCTACAAAATGGAATTGACAGGTTTGTCCATCCCTTAGTTAAACGATGGAAGAATCTGATCTCTGCCTGGGAACACACTCAGTGCCAATTACAACAAAGCTAAATGGACAATAGTGAGATCCGATTTAAGGTCACATCTAATGTTGCTCATATTATTTTTTCTATACTCCATCCCCATCCTGGAGGCAATAATATCAGATCTGTTAGATATCTACAATAGCAGCTATGGTTTCCACCAAGGTCTTCTGTACCAGCGGGAACAGAGGTTTGATTCTAATGGTTGAGAGTCTGACAGCTCCCTATAAAAGGGCTGCTGTCAGACCCAGATTTTGTTGGATTGTTCACATTTGTTGCTGTTAATAAAGAGCTGTTGCACTGTTAGCCTGTATCTGCCTATCCATTGCCCAATCTAACACTGGCGACAAGGATGGGATTGAAAGGCAACAAGGCGAACCAAAAAAGAGCGCAGAAAATTCAGCAAGTACATCCAGCACGGAGCTCAGCACGGTGTCAAGCGGCCATTTGTGAGTGGCAAGTTCGAATCGCCCTCTATACGAAAAAATGACTATGCACTCCCCATCAATTCCGTATGATCCAGTCACCGAGCACTGAGAGTCGTATATGCTCCAATTTGACTGTTTCCTAGAGGCCAACAACCTCGTGGGCATACTGGACGGCCGAAAAAAGAACATGTTCCTCGGGTACTGTGGCCGGGAAGTGTTCGAGATGGCAAAGAACCTGTCAGAGCTGACACAGCTGCAATCGGTTGCCTGGTACGTACTCCAGCAAATGCTAAAAACTCATTCCGTGCCGAAGCCGTCCAAATACGTTCGCCGGCATGAGTTTAATATCAGAAACCAGAGAGAGGGCGAAATGATAAATGAGTATGTGGCGCACTCCGTAAGGCTGCGGGTCGTTGTTCCACCCAAACTGCACATTGCAGTATTAGAGGCTTTACATGTAGGACATCCTGGAATTGTCAGGATGAAGTCCTTGGCTAGGAGTTACATTTGGTGGCCTAACATGCACAGGGAGATCGAAGAATGGGTGGCTACCTGCACACAGTGCCAGGAGTCCAGACCAGCTCCCCATGAGGTGCCCGCTAAGGAGTGAGAGCATCCTCAAGCACCATGGTCTAGGGTGCACATTGACTTTGTTGTCCCAGTTCATGGCCAGACTTTCTTAGTAGTTGTGGACACCTACTCGAAGTGGTTAGAAGTAGTCCTGATAACCTCCATAATGGCAGAAACGGTCATCAAGGTATTACAGAGACTTTTCTCCATGCACGGCTTGCCCAATGTCTTGGTCTCTGACAACGGGCCCCAATTCACGGCCATGCCATTCGAGACCTTCCTAGCAGCCCAGGGAATTCAGCATGCCCTGATCGCGCCATTCCATCCGGCCTCCAATGGTCAGGCTGAGAGAATGGTGAGATCTGCAAAAGAGGCCCTCTCTAGGATGGGCCCGGGAGATTGGCAAACACGGGTTGACCATTACCTACTAATTCAACACATCACACCCAGTGCCACCACTGGGAGAAGCCCCTCCGACCTTCTAATGGGTCACCGGCTAAGATCCCACTTAGACCGGCTACACCTGAATTATTCTGCCTCATCGCCCCTAGACTTCACAAGCAAAATTCGGAATTTTAGCATAGGGGACTCAGTATACGCCCACAACTACGCCGGAGAAACACTGTGGATTCCTGCCACAGTGATAGGCATCACTGGCCCTCGCTCTTACATTCTAGAGCTCGAGGACGGTAGAAACTGGAGAAGGCATATTGACCCACTCTACAACTCTACACCCACTCTACACTCTACACCCACTCTACAACTCCACACTTAGACCACCAGAGGTAACTCCTGCATGAGTTAGCCAAAGCCCTACCCAAACGGAGCAACCTCTCACTCCGCTTACCATCAGCTCAAGCTCGAGGTTTTCAGAATACTTATCTGGTGGTGTTGCAGGCCCGCAGCGAGCTCCAAGCGAACCGGCTCTAGAAGCTCCAACCACGGCCTGTGGAAGATTCCAGGAGCTTCCACCGAGCGGAGCTGTGGAGCAAACAGGTCCATCTGACCTGTCTAAGGAAACCCCTCCTACTGAACTGCGCAGGTCAGGCAGAGCTACACAAAAACCCGCCTACCTGTGTGACTACGTCACCAGTAGGATTGTTCCATCTAAGAGGGGAGGGGTGTTAGATATCTACAATAGCAGCTATGGTTTCCACCAAGTTCTGTTCCGGCAGGAACAGAGGTTTGATTCTATTGGTTGAGAGTCTGACAGCTCCCTATAAAAGGGCTGCTGTCAGACCCAGATTTTGCTGGATTGTTCACACTTGTTGTTGCTGTTAATGAAGAGCTATTGTACTGTTAGCCTGTGTCTGCCTATCCATTGCCCAATCTAACAAAATCTATGGCTGCACTAAAATAAAATGGTAAATTGCTTACCATGTAACAAAGGGCTGATCCACACGATCAACTTTCCCGTGTTCCAATACAGGCCACTGATAATTTCTTGAGGACAGTACAGCATAACACTGTACTTCATCCCATGCATCCCAAAAGGAAAACAACTCATTTTCTACTTTAAAAAAAAGACTTTTTCACATTGCAACCTCAAGCTGCTTATCTCTCATGGATAACTGCAAATGAAGCCTCCTTAAAAAAAAAAACCTTCTTTCTAGGATTTCATCTCATTCTTTCACTTTGGCCATAAGGAAAAAATAGGTCTGTCTTTTCTTTTTCTCTTTAAAAAAAAAAGCCACATGAAAGCTCTAATGTTCTCTTTCTCCTTCCTTCCTTCCATCCATCATCTATCCATCCATTGAAATCCATCAAGGGAGGACTACGAAAAAGGGGTTCAATCAGATATTATTAAAGCTGTTCCATACTTCCTTTCTCTCTGGACCTTTCCATCACGATAACTCAACTGTAATCAAGAAGCACGCAGACTATTTTTTTCCTTACCAGCTACCTTAATTGTTACTCTCATCTGAGCACACAGAGTCCTCAGTTCTCTGTCTTATGACCTATTTTTTCCATAGTTAGAGATGTTGCCTATTAATATTTCACTTGCTGTCAAGCGTGTTTCAATTAAAGTTAAGAAGTTCATAGCCAAGGAAAGTGTTTTCACTGAATTAAGAATACGGTAAACATTATTATAGCCATTTAAGATATGTTATTTGAAGAGCGTGTTTGGCCATTTCGCCAGTTTTTGGTGGACTACTTCAGACATTTTAATTTATTTTAATTTTTTTATTTAGTTATATCTCACCTTTATTATTATTTTACAAATAACCTTTATTATTTATTATTTTACAAATAACTCAAAGCAACAAACATATCCAATACACCCTCCTCCTCCTATCTTCTGTATAACCACAACCCTGTGAGGTGAGTTAAGCCAAGAGAGAGTGACTGGCGCAAGATCACTAAACTGACTTTCATAGTTAGGGCAAGACTTGAACTCACAATCTCCTGTCTTCTAACCTGGTACCTTAACCACTAGACCAAACTGATTCTTAAGATAGGGTTGGATTAAAAACAAAAAAAACACATTAAATTCACCACATTCAAGATATGGGTGTCTGAAAACGGAAAAGCAGTGGAACTTTTCAATTTAATTTTGGTTTCCAAATAAATATTTAGATGGAAATGCAGATTGACTGCTGTCTTAGATCTTCCATGAAGCTTATTGGATGACATTTGCCCATCTACTATTTCGTAGCCTAGCTTTCCATGCTGGTTTGGTGTAAAAATGAAATAAAAATGATTTACTTTGAGGCAAGATGGGAAATGTATGCATCCACTAATGGTCTTCTTAAGATTTTATTTATTTATTTAAGGTCTATGTCTTGATTGTTCTGGATAGGATCAAAATATTAAAATAAATAGAAAAGAATCAAACATTGGCAGCATCATTAGAAAATAGATATGTTATCTATGAGAAGTGCTTGACTAGATGAACATCTGTTAACTACCATATTCCCTGAGAAACTCAACATTAAAAACAGAGAAGACTTGAGACATATAACAAAAATGCATCCATTATTCTCAGTTTTTAACTTTTCACATCTCCAATTTATTCTACTCATTTTATCAGCCTGCAGCTATTTAATATGTGCTTGCCTAATATAGAATCTACATATTTATTGCAACCAATTTTTCATAATAATTTTCCATATTTTCCACAAATATAGACATATAGACATTGCATGCAAACACACACACACACACACACACACACACACACCACACACACGTTTCTTCATTTTATAAAACAATGCAAAGAAAATAAACTTCAAGCATCTGATAGTAGAAAACCATATCATGGTAACTTAAGTAAAAAGTTGAAGCAGAAAGCTCAAATGCAAACCTCTGAGAAGTTCAGACATGAAATGATAATTTCATTTCAGTAAATTAATTGAACTAAGAACTGCAAAATTATTCAAGTATCAATAAAATTGTTCTCTATAGCTACTACAAAAAATGACCTACAATTATGGTCACCAATTATGTAAGGAGCTTCCTCGGATGGCCCAAGAATTATAAAAGACAGCCTCCATGATATTTGTCCAAGACCTAAGTGGTTATCAACAACAGTATGAACATCTATTCAAACAGAGGTCTTTCACACTATATGTGATCTTTGTTTTTTTCTTTTAAGTAAAGATTCCCAAGATAGGAACTGAGGAATGTATTCCTTTCTACTGATTTAGCTGAACCGCCATAAAACAATAATTTCATTTCTGGTAATTGGAGAATGCAGAAAAAAAAATCCCAGAATTGTAGTTGAAGACATTATGTCTTATCTAAGAAATCTTGTTAGATTGCTTTGATTGTAGCATCTAACTAACAGTTCATTGTAAAATAATAGATTTTCTAGGACTTGTAACTCATGACTAAATATGATTAGTCATGAGGTACAAGATCTGACTATGTAAGCTTGAGTTAAATTGGGAAACAATAGAGAATGAAAGGTTAATTTACCACCCCATGTATTCACACCTAAATCCAAATCACTTTCTCTTTTACACATACACACACAATCACACACCCAATACATTGCTGCTATTATTTGCAAAAAGGTATTAGAAAGCAGTTTGTTTTGTATAGTACTCCATTTTCCATGACAGAATCACAGATGTGGAAAATCATCTATCATATGATTCACAAGATATACTGTACTAAAACCAAAGAATCAAGCGTAGACTCCATATTAAATAGTTATTCTGTATTTATTTATCAAACTAAAAAGCAATAGTAGAAGTCTTGGACAAAATTCTCTTTCTCTTTTACAGGGTTCAAAGATTGAGTCCACTATCTCATTGCTTATCTCATTTTTTGGAGTGTAACTGTTGGTGTTTTAAACAAAACTTGAATGTAGCACTTGGCTTAGAACAGTTTGCTCACTTCTGATTTAGAGTAACCCTAAAGCTACAATCATTTCTTCATAAAATTTGATTTGTTTTATTGGCCAACAATTGTTTTTAAACTCTCACAATATATGATTATCATTTTTCTGTCACCATAGGAACCCTGCTGCAAAAAAGTTTAAATATAGTTTTTTTTCTATTTAAGGTACATGTGATTGCTCCCTAATCCTTTTATTATTTGAATTGTAAAGAATGGAATTAAATTTGTAATAACTGAGCAATGTGCTGCTGAAATGTATTATCTGAAGCAGCATTAGATAATACTGTAATGTAATGAATTTCACTATAAAGAATGAGCTTACTTTTGAAATAGAGATTGGCTGTGAAGGTAGCAGGACTTGTTTTCATGGCTCACCGAAATAAATTCCAGCTAAATATTGCATTGCATTACTTTTCCTATGCAGCTATGGAGAAAGAATAAGCATGCAATTATATTTGCTTCATGCAATGACTTTGGGAACGGATAGTGAATGAATGGAAATGCCACACAGAATGCATACTATATGAATTTACAAAAAAAAAAAAAACCCACCAAAAAAACCATGAACAAACAGCCAAAAGCATCACATATCTATTGCCAATAATTGAGATAGAAGCTTGAAGGAAAAGTTATGCAAAATAATTTTATAACAAAGAAGTTATGGGAAAGGATAAATAAATATGTATTTTGGTCCTGTTCATCCCACGCTTCATCTCTTCATGTTCCCAGGAAAAGTTTGAAAGAAAATTGTAGTCTGTAACTGTATTGGATTGATGGCATTGAGTACCTGATACCAGTAGTGTGAATCAATTTCTTTTTTTAAAAAAAATTTTAAATTTTTATTCTCTTATATATAGTTACAAGTATATATTCACATAGTTATTATTCTTATTTATCTTTATCACTTTTACATATTTGTTTTTCCATATAAAAGGTTAAAGTGCTAAAGGTGACATCTTTGGGTTTGTAAAAAGCAATAGCAATAGCACTTAGACGTATATACCACTTCATAGTGCTTTTACAGCCCTCTCTAAGTGGTTTACAGAGTCAGCATATTGCCCCCAACAATCTGGGTTCTCATTTTACCGACCTCAGAAAGAGGGAAGGCTGAATTAACCTTGAGCCTGTGAGATTCAAACTGCCAAATTGCAGTCAGCCGGCAGTCAGCAGAAGTAGCCTGCAGTACTGCACTCTAACCACTGTGCCACCACAGCTCTTGAATGTTAATGCAAGGCTACTCATTTTTGTCTACATTTTCACTTTGAGGCAAATATGCAGAAGATACCAAAGAAGTAGTTAAAACAAGGCAGGGCGGCTGCTCCCAGTATGTACTGTACAGGTGTCACTCTCTACCACTTTGCTTCATGAATCTGGCCTGTCTGTAGGAGTCAATCAAACCATCTTGGTTTGAGCAGCAAAACCATAAGAATTCAATACTATTTTAAATGTCTTATATTGCTTCTCAACCCCTTGTTTTTGAGTCATGCATTCATCATAATAAAAAGATTTCAAGAATAGAAATGAAAATTGCATGTTTACACCATTCCCTTTGTGTTTAGTATATTATCTAATGTTCAAATGTTCTACCGCTGGAGTTTCACTCACACATTCGTACCTTCTCTGTATCGATCCCTTTCGACATTGACCATGTGGAGACAATATAATCCATGACACGTTCACTAAGGCCTTTGGGGACTTGGTATAACTTTAAGAAATCCCTCACATTGTTCAACATCTCATGGTACCGATTGGTGTTGGCGTACATTTGTTGGAAAATTGTAGTGACGTTTCCAAAAATAGTTGCATAAAGAAGAGCTGGAAGAGATCCAAAAGAGTAATTAAAAACCAGCAAAGAGACACAAACTGCCAGCAGTTTAATCAATGCTAAAGCTTCCTTCATTGTTTCATCGAATATTTTGGTTGCAGTCAATTTGCTGCTGAGCTGAGCTAGGAAAATATATTAATGGCAATTCTGGAGCAAGATGCAAGTGGAGATAGTAGATTAAGAAAACACATGAGGAAAGTTATTTAGAGTGCCACAAGTTCGCAACAGAGCCATCAGATATCTATAGCTCTCAGATCGAATGAGACCTAAAAGATAGAGCTTGGCAGGCCAAGGACTTAGATCTGATAGGCTAAGACAGAAGTAAATGATGTTCAGATCAATGGGAGAACATAATGGGGCTTACTCATTCAGTGGTAGAAACAGATAAACATGGTAAAACAGAATAAATGACACAATTTCTCCGTCCAAATTGAGCTTCCTGCCATTCACACTGGCTTTCCATTCTGAGGTGATGTTTCATTTTCTGGAACTTCAGGTCAGAGGAAGAGTTATTTTGTGCAAATCTTTCTGGTTTATTTAATATTATTGTTCCTTCTCACCTCCACTCTCTCCCTGTCATACAGGAAGATACAGTGAATAGTTTACTATAAATATTTTACCACTGTAGTGAACTTATATGTATTACAAGTAAATAGTATAAAAATAAAATCTGAACGTAACCAACCATGTCTGAAGGTACATATTGAACTAGTTTACACATCTATGATCTCTCCTTGAAATAATAGCATTGTTTAATTGAATGGATTGTTATATTTCTAACACTGTAAAAAGGATATTGTTATCATTTAAAGTTAGGAAGTTGCTCATTGATTCAGAGGTCCCTGTCATCAGGTTTCAGATAGGCATCAACTTATGATTGGTCACTTAACAATCAGCAGACTTCCACAAAAGATACTTAGGATTTGAATTCAAAGTTCCAACAGCTGGCCCCCTCCTAATGGTCATGTGACTGCATTTGGGGCACTTGGCAACCCGCTCACATTTATAGCCAATTGCAGCATCCCATAATCAGATGACCAAGAGCTGTGGTAGAGCAGTGGTTAGAATGCAACTACTTCTGCTGACTGCTGGCTGCCAGCAGCTTGGCAGTTTGAGTCTCACCAGCTCAAGGTTGACTCAGATTTCCATCCTTCTGAGGTTGGTAAAATGTTGTTGGGGCCAATATGCTGACTCTGTAAACTGCTTAGAGAGGGCTGGAAAGCACTTAGTGGTAAGTGAGTCTATGTCCTTTGCTATTTACATTTTTTGCTTGAAACCAGCATTTATTTCAAGTTTCTAGCAAAAAAAAATCCCAAGCCATAGCGAACAATGGATTCACTTAACAACTGCAGAATTCACTTAACAAACATAGCATTTACTATACAACCACCAAGTTCACTTAATGACTGCTGAAAAAAGGCTGTAAACTTGAGTGTGATCACATGATGACCTGCTCATGACCTCCATGAATTGTGGTGGCACAGTGGTTAGAGTGCTGTACTGCAGGCTACTTCTGCTGACTGCCAGCTGCCTGTAATTTGGCAGATCACTAGGCTCAAGGTAGACTCAGCCTTCCATCCTTCCGAGGTCAGTAAAAGGAGGACCCAGATTGTTGGGGGCAATATGCCGCTTAGAAAGGGCTGTAAAGCACCGTGAAGCGGTATATAAGTCTAAGTGCTATTGCTAAGTTCTATTAATGACCAACACAACTTACGATTGTAAGTGAAGACTCAATTATGGTCCTACGTCAAGGACTACTATAATAAAGTACTGTTGAATATAAAGTTTAAGAGCCACAAAAAGGGAAACACGTTCTTTTTTTCTTCTTTGTAGTCTCATAATTTTAATTTCTGCATTTGAATTGGCAATAAATTGTTTTTTTTCCTGGCTCATGCCACTAGATCACAAAAGACAGTTATGCGAGGGTCATGCTACCTGAATACCCAGGGTTCACCAGGACTTCTGGAGAAAGAAGAACAGTCATTACTGGAAAGTTTCCTCATCTGAGATTGTATCATCTGGGAAATAAAGTGAGCTATTTTTCAGATATATAAACTTCACCTTTGTCCAAAAATACTGAGGTTTTCTTCTCTACTCTCTTAAAGATTTTATGTGCTGCTTGGGGTATGTTAATTGCAATTGATCCCTAGGAAATGTAATTTTTCAAGAACTGCTGCCACTTTAGACAAATTAAAGTCTTCTCCATTCCCCATGCTTTCTACCTTTGCATCTAAATATTGAATTCTTGGGATATCATTAATTGGTACCAAGTACAGAAAAACCAACAGATTGCATGCATGCAACAATCTTTAAGATCTCCTAAACAGCTCAGTGGCTAAGACGCTGAGCTTGTCGATCAGAAAGGTCAGCAATTCGACAGTTCGAATCTCTAGCACTGCGTAACGGAGTGAGCTCCCATTATTTGTTCCAGCTTCTGCCAACCTAGCAATTCTACTTGCATAAAAATGCAAGTAGAAAAATAGGGACCCACCTTGGTGGGAAGGTAACAGTGTTCCATGCACCTTTGGCTTTTAGTCATACCGGCCACATGACCATGGAGACGTCTTTCGACAGTGCTGGCTCTTTGGCTTTGAAACGTAGATGAGTACTGCCCCCTAGAGTTGGGAATGACTAGCACATATGTGCGAGGGGAACCTTTACCTTTAAACATCTTTAGTAACTCCTGGACTTTTTCCAGCCTGGGTCTAATTCCAAAGCAGCATTGATCTCACTTGTCAATGACCTGTAGTAGGATAGGAATGGAGTGTTGTAACATTCCTAGTCCTGCTTGATTTCTCAATCTTACTGGTTGTGATATCACTAATCATGGATTGCCTCATGTTGGGAGTGAGAGTTTCTCCTTCTTCCTTCATGATCAATTCTAGCTGCTACTGGTGGGGGAGACAGACGGAGCCCAAAGCTCTACTTTGTGGTCACTAGGTGAGGCCACCCGGTGAGAACATTCATAATTTAGTCACCTACCTTTCCAATGACTACACTACAAGGAACTGTACTAAAAGACTACTTGGAAGCTACCGCTAGTTTAGAATACAATGGCATGAATCATTACTGGTCTTTTTTGGTTTCTTAATGTAATAACCATAATTTGTAAGTTGTGCTTGTTGCCATTTGGCTTTTGGGTGCCATCTAAGTTGCTGGTGATGCACATAAATACCTCTATGGTTTAGAATCTGGATACCTTGGTTGTGTCTTTCTCTGGCTATTTCTGCCCATCCAGTAAGATGGCTCACCCTTGGTCCCATAGTAAGGCAACATCATCTATGTCTGTTCCTGCCCTCTGAAACATGCTTCCATCCTATGTCCCTATAGACACAACTTTACTGTGCTTTTGTAAAGCCTTAAAATTGAAGGCTGAAGTAGTTTTATACCGCTTTGTAATAGGTTTTACTGGTTTCCTAATTAGGACTTCTGAAAATGATAATTTTTGGCACTATTGAGGGGTTTTGGGGGGTGAGGATCCTTGCTTTATTTTATTTGATATAATCTGCCTAGGATTGCAAATTGTGTTTAAAGGAATCTCTCTAAACTTGATGTTTAAACCAATAGCAAATATATGAATAAAGCTCCTAAAATCTATGAGCCTTTATTAAATATAATGGCTGATTTCACATACGATTAAACAGTTCTGTCAAAGACACAACTATTAGCATTCCCATAACATTCTAATCTTAATTAGTCTATCTATAGCTTAGCATACCATGCAAAAACAGCTCATTTAACTAGGTTACACACCTGGAACGAGAAGTAGAAACTAAAAATTACTTTAATACAGTAGCTAAATCAGCATGCTAGATGAATCCACCTCCCGAGTCAAAGTCTATACAATCATATAAAAATAAAATCACGGGGAGGTAGATATCCAAAAATGACAGAGGCCATGTATCACTGTAGCCAATTTAAAACATTTGTGACTGTCATTTTTGTCTCTCCTCATTAAATTTACTAATGCACTTTATATCAAATTGACACCGGCATGCTAATTTCATTCTGTCAATCCACTTGTCATGTTTCATGAGTTAAAGATATAAATATTGCAGTGCTTCCTGTATTATCTAAAGTCATGGATATAAAAGAAAGTTGGTCAGTTCACATTTGAATATGAACTTGGCAGATCTACATTTCCTGAACTCACTGAATCAGCAGTACCAGTTATCATATGATCTATATTTTTTAATTAGTCAAAATTTCACAACATTGAAAATATTATCAGTCTTACCCAGAAATCTCATAATGACTTTTGTGAGATTATGTGCTTAAATCACTGAAGATGCTTACATGGAAATTCAGATCTGATGAATCTGGGGATCTTACAAGATACAGTTTTCACACTTAAATTTAATTTAACTGGGGAGGCTACATGGTTTTTTGTTCTTGTTTTAGGAAAGGAGTCAATTGATCTCTGATGCCTTATGTAATTATTTATTACTTTTACAGCTGGAAATTTCCCCCACCCCTAAGATGTTTATTTAAACGAGAGGTCAAACTACACTGAAGAACATTTATTTTGCAGTCAGTCACTGGGACCAGATATTTAGTCTTTGGAGCTGGTCCGGTGACCAACCCAGATTGGATCATACAACGTTATCCTGAGATAGTTGCCTTCATTTCTGAAAATTCATTTTATTGACAAATGTTGGTATTGGAGGCCCAAGGACAAAGTCTGGGGAGGGATTGGATTACAATAAGCCCTCTTTATTGACATAGGCAAATGAATCCCTCCATTTAATTGGTTATGTTTTTTTAATAAATGTAATTAAAGATCTTATAGAACATGTAAAAGCTAACACAAGCTAATACAGAGAAGGAGGGAGGGAGGGGCAAATATAAGTACACTATAAAATATAACTGTTTTTTTTCTATTATCAATTTTTTTTCTAATCATCAAAAACAATTTTTCTCCATTTATGCAAAAAAAAAGTCTATAAGGGTTTTCCAGTCATTCCAGTAATGCAGACATTATTTTTCACTGATCGAAAAATGTTAATTTAGCCATCCATGCAAATGCCATCATCTTTACAAGCCATTTCTCTATTGTAGATCTAATCGGCTATCTTACATTGGTTAATTGGTTTGATTAATACCATTTTGATATTCTATTAAGGGACAAGGTAAGTGAAATAATATTTTTCTACACAATAGATGTCTTTACTAAGACAATAATCTTTTATAATATATCTTAAATTGGTTAGTTTCCTGAGCTGCTATCTATAAATCCTTGGCTCCCAGCTTTAGCAAATAACCATTCTTAGCCATCTACTATTTCCAGTGGCCATTTGGCTACTTGGCATTCTTGTGGTTAACACCTTCACTTATCATGCTACTGCCTTGCTTTTACTGCTACAGTTGCTTTTTCTGAATCCACAAAACATTCTAGTAACTTATTATGTATTATGTTATCTAATATTTATTTATTGTTAACTCATTCCTACC
Organism: Natrix helvetica; assembly: GCF_964273705.1. Taxonomy (NCBI): domain Eukaryota; kingdom Metazoa; phylum Chordata; class Lepidosauria; order Squamata; family Natricidae; genus Natrix; species Natrix helvetica. The sequence goes on from NC_138548.1 coordinate 33,588,387, forward strand.
AGTGCATGCTGACCAGTGGTTGGCTTCAATTTTTTTTTACTATCGGTTCTGTGGGCACGGCTTGGAGGGCATGGCAGGGGAAGGATACTGTAAAATCTCCATTCCCACCCCACTCCAGGGGAAGGTTACTTCAAAATCTCCATTTCCTCCTGATCAGCTGGGACTCGGGAGGCAGAGAATAGATGGGGGTGGGGCCATTCAGAAGTGGTATTTGCCGGTTCTCCAAACTACTCAAAATTTCCATTACTGGTTCTCCAGAACTGGTCAGAACCTGCTGAATACCACCTCTGATACTGACCTTCCTCATCTATCAACAGGAAGACTCAAATCCAGGAAGTCCCCACAGGCATTTGCGCAACATATAAATGACCCCACAAAAAAAGTGCAGGGCTTTGAACTACCACATCAGCAATGGACAATCCTGAATAGGATTTGCACCTCACGTAGCATCTGCCAGGACTCTCTATATAAATGGGGCATAGTACCCTCCCCTCAGTATGATTGCAAGGTCCCACATCAAACTGTAAAGCACATTGTGATCAGCTTTAATCTCTGAGGGTATATACCGGTCCAGTATCTGATTTTTTTTAATATAAACAATGCTGTGCTTCAATGGTTAGATGGCCTAGAAGACATTGCCATTTGAACATAGATCTTTCTAACATTTATATTTTATTGTGTTCCACTAATCTAGATGAAATATTAATATGTATTGCTAGTCCATGTATGTGATGTGTCATACAATATATGTATGTACGTATGTATGTATGTATGTATGTATGTATGATGTATGTATGTATGTATGTATGTTGGTTAGTTGGTTGGTTGGTTGGTTGGTTGGTTGGTTGGTTGGTTAATTGGTTGGTTGGTTGGTTGGTTGGTTGGGGTTTTCCTAAAATCTCCCACTCCCATGTATTTCACAAGTGTATCCCTCCATGTGGATATTCAACTTGTACTCTCATGTTGCCAAAATTGTGGTTCATTATTCGAAATAAAATTATTCTTCAGTATTTGCACTTTTTTGAATATAGAGAATCAAGCAACATAGAGGGAAAGGTATGAATTTACAACATCTAAAGATTCCACAGAATTGTACAACAAACATTAGGAACCTTAACAATTCAGCATCTAAATGGGGAGCTTTTTAAAAAGTCTGATTTGATTAAAACCTTTACACATCTGTTCAAATTCTGTAATTAGTACCCACTCTTAGGGATTAAAGGAGTCAACATACTGGATTGAATCAGATTAAAGGTCCAACTCTGAGGCCACTTAGCTGTTCTCTGCCGTAAGCTGTTTACTTTTGGAACAGAGTTCAATTAGAGTTGTTTTATCAATTACAAAGTAGCCATAACATCAATGGCTATTAAAAAGATATTTGCTGTTTCAGCAACTTTAAATCGGTTCTTCAGAAAGGAAATAGGAAATATTTTTGTTGAAATCACTGTCTTTTGTTATTTTCAAGAAAAGCCCATAAACAAATTTATACAACAATCATTTAAAAGCTGTGTGGTTCCTAAATTGTGCCCTGTAGCAAAGTCACAGGGACACTGTGGACAATTTTAAATTTTTGAGGGAAACACAGTGGTAGCCGACATTGTGAAAACATTACTAAGACACTAAGAGTACCATGAATCAGGAAAGGTTGAAAACATATATTTATGAGGAAACATTTTTGCTTCTTGGAATAAAAATTACATACAGATCAATCCTACATTTACCTGGACATATGAACCATTGCATTTCATAGGTACTTTAACAGGAAAGTGTGTAATATTCCCTTTCCTCTTTTTAAATGTCTTACTTGCTATGACTTTTTCTTTACCAGCTTCTCTGCTGAATCATCCATGGGGGGGGGGGTGTTCTGCCAAACCAAAGTATAATGCAAAGGATTGTGGGAAATCTTTTAGAGCAATATGCCCAATGCTGGTCTCAAACAAAATAATTTAACCTCAAGATTTCGCCAAGCAATGTAAAATGGAAACCAAGAATATATATGGAGTAGAAGAGAAGATGAAGGAAAATTTGAGTATCCACACCATCACAGCAAGAGTAGTTGAAGACTGGCTCCACGGTGTTTGTGTCCTAATTAGAGTTGATCCAGTGAAATCAATAAGCCTTCAGTAAAGGATGATTAACTTAAGCCTCATTGATTTCAGTTAGATTATTCTAAGTAGGATGCTATCTGTATCAATGAACACCATGGCCTTATTTTTAAACTCCATAAAATTAAGATATATTGAATTAATATTTATGCAGCTAAACAGTTTGGACTGCTAATATTTAATTTGCAAATGTTCTGCACTGACATCTCTGCTCTCTAATCTGGTCCATTTATCGTTTTCTTTTGATTCAAAGTTTTCAAGCAAGTTACAGTTTGTCTCATCAAGAAAATGTCTTTTGGATGGCTACAGTCTCTCTCATGACAGGTCTGCAAAGTGTTAGCAGATTTAGCATTGTATGTATAACTCCAAGGAAAGGTGTTCCTTGGATTCTCTGTTTTGTTGACTGTGGATGGAAGTAGAAAACTAAGAGAGATCCTGATAAATATCCTCTGATAATGTTTGAGTTTTTGAACAAGAAAACTGAAAAGATTGCAATTAGAATCCGGGGAAATTTACCTTCCAAATTCTTTGTGCTTGAAAAATTTTGGGATCTAGTATGAAAATTAAAATATTATATTTTCTCTGTTTTTGGAGTTTCCTCCTTGGGCCTTTCAAATATTTATGATGATAAATATTTGCTCCCTGACAGTAGACCCCAATTAATTCATTAATTTTTAAGGCAAAAGAAAAGGAATATTTGGCAACTTTAATCATTCTTGGAGTAGTAGATTTCAGAAAGGCTTCTTTAAAATCCATATGCCTTTCAATAACCCATGTGTCTAAAAACGTCAAATAATATTAAAGTTTATTCCTGTAGCAGGGCTAAGGATGTGTAAATCTTCAAAGGGAGGCTTCACTTTGATATAAGTTCACTTGAGTAAAGCAGCCCCTTGAAGCTGCTCCATGAATTAACCTGTCTTCTTCATTTCTAAAAGCCAAAAGGGGCAGTTGCTTTGCTTCCAAGCCCCACCTCATTCTCCTCTGAATTTAGCAAAAGCCAAAAATGGCTTCAGCTTTCAAAACCAATGCTCTCATCTGCAATTGCCTCTCAAAATCTCCCAGTGCTTGCAAAAGCCAGAACAGGCTTCTGTGGATTCAAAGCACCTGCACTTGAGATTTTATAAATGACAGGGGGCACCAGTGGGGAGGCAATTCAGGGATGGGCTGCTGGGGTGTGTGTGTCGCAGGGGTTTGGGAGAACCTCTAGCTAAGATTCTGTGAAGTTTGGAGAACCTCCAAATCCCACTCCTGGCTGTCCTCCCCTCTCAGAAGTCCCCATGCGGCCTGTTTTGGGTGCAGATAACTGCAGGGTGCACGTGGAGGCTAGAGGAGAGCAAAAAATGGGCCTACCCAAAGTTTGGGAAGGCCAGAGAGGGCCTCTGGAGCCTGGGGAAGCTCCAGAGGGCTTCTGGAAGCTGTTTTTGCCCCCCACCCAAGAGGCTCAAGGAAAGCCTCCGGAGCCCTGGGAGGGCAAAAACACCCCTCCCCCAGTGCAGGAGGCCGACTAGGCTATGCCCACCATGGCCATGCCCACCCTGCAACCAGGCAGAGTTGAACCAGAGGCAGGTTGATAATTTTTTACTACTGATTTGGGCAGGCTCCCGCGTGCCTGCGACACTTCTATGTATTTGCAGAAGCATCTGGGTGGGTGGGCGAGCCTCTCACCGCCGCTACTACTGGTTCGCCTGATCAGCAGCAACCCATCTCTGATCAGAACATCCATCACTAAGCAATGCCATTGATATGTGAGCTGCACCTGATCTTATGACCTTTTTTGGGGTCATAGATGTTAAGTGGATTCAGCTTCCCCCATTGACTTCGTTTGTCAGAAGTCCCCAGGAAGATTACAAACGGTAATCACATGACCTCATGATGCTGCAGCCATTGTAAATAAATGTCAAATGGCCAAATTTTGATCACATAATCATGGGGACTTTGCAACAATCGTAAGTATGAGGACCAATCACAAATCACTCTTTTCAGTGCTGTTGTAACATTGAACAGAATGGTTATAAGTTGAGGACTATCTGTTGGGGCATTGCTGTGATCACAGGCCTCTTTCTTGGCTCCTTTTAGATTCACTGCTTTAAGCTTCTTACAATTGAAAAAAAAACCTTGGAGGGGGAGCTTGCATGCTATCAAGTAAACAATTCTGTAATATCATCTTGACTTTCAGTAATGGCTCTCTGTTCTACATCCTTAGAAAATAAAAATAAGTTAGTAAATGTGCCCCATTTCCCCCCAAAATGTATTCACCTTCCCAGAACAATTACATTTAAACAGTGATGAAATTTTAAAAAAAATTACTAAAGGTTCTGTGAGAATGGCTTGGTGGGTGTGGCAGGGGAAGGATACTGCAAAATCTCCATTCCCAACCCACTCCAGGGGAAGGATATTGCAAAATCTATATGCTGGCCAGAGGTGGTATTTGCTGATGGTATTTACCGGTTCTTCAAACTATTCAAAATGTCTGACTACCGGTTCTCCAGAACCTGTCAGAACCTGCTGAATTTCAACCCTGCATTTAACCATTTGCCTTCTGGGAAAAGAGTGTTTTGTGTTTGGGTACAAATGCAAGATGACACATGTTGTGACAGGGACACCACCTACCTATGACATTTGCTTTGTGAATATCCCCACAGTATGAATTCTAAATATGTTCATTGATCCCAAAAGCTTGTGTACATAAAATAAAATAAAAACCTACTGATTAGATAGCAATTCCATAAAACATTGATGGTGATGGTGGCTTCCAAAGATATAGACAGGCTAGGCAATGACAAAACTCTTACCGCTAAGTACTAATTAATCAGAAAATTAATATTTCATCACTGTTGCTGGCATTTGAAAAGAAAAGGTTTTGCTCAGGATTCGTTCTGCAGTACTGCTTTAAATAGGGTAATAATATGATTTTTTTAAAGATTCCAGTTGTGTATAAAGCAAGCAAATTGCTTTCAGTAGTAAGTGTATCATCATAACACTCAAGGATCTCCTTATGTTTTGATGCTCTGAAATGTGCACTCTAAATTAATACTATTAATATGAAAAACCAAATAGCACCAAGTTTAATATTCTCAAATGTGCAGTTAGTTTCATTTGAGGTATTTTGAGCTGAACCATACATAAGAGGTGCCGATTAACAAAATGTCCCTGCTAGTGCAAAAAACAGAAGGGGGCAGAGGTGGGTTACTAATTTTTTTACTACCAGGTCAGGTGCACTTGCATGCATGCATGACACTTCTGCACAAGCACAGAAGCATCCGGGTGGGTAGGCAGAGCCTCCCACCGCCGCTACTACTGGTCGGCTGATCTGGGCCCAACTGACAGCAACCCACCTCTGAGGGGACCTCAACAGATTCCTAAGATTCTTAAAACTATGATTCTATAACTCTTTTAGCCAAGAGTTAAGTGAGAGTGAATTCTATTAATGCTTACCGTACTTCCAGATAAACATGTATGATTACACTCTAAAGAATAAAAATCAGGATGCAAAATTAGTTCACTAAAAGTAGAATTTGCAATTCAGATCCTATGCTGCATGGGTGTCAAACTCGCCACGTCATATGATGTTTTGTGACATTTTCCCCATTCGCGGAGCTGGAGTGGGAGTGACCTGCACGTGACGCATCTGGCCTGCGGGCCGCCAGTAAGCGGGACAACCCTGCTTACTGTATGTCAGTGTTTCTCAACAAGTTTAAGATATGTGGACTTCAACTCCCAGAATTTCCAAAGCCAGTTTTGCACTGAAAGAACTCCTTATGTTTAGATGCCCTGAAATCATCATCATCATCTTTTTACGACCCCATAATCCCTTGCAGGGTGGAATCTGGGCAACTGAATGTAGCTGAGAGTTTACTGGCCTGTATGCCCTTCTTGTTGCCAGTGCGGAGAAGATATATTCTCAATGTGCCCAAAGGGAGAAACTTCTGCCTCTACCTAGGCTCTAACTCACAGCCTCTAAATTAATCCTATTAATATTAAAAGCCAAATAGCACCAGGTTTGAGTTGAGAAACACAGACGTATGTAACAACTAATCTTGCCTGATTTCCTTCAAAAATATCTCTGTCCATCTCAGCATGGTATGAATTCAAAGATATTAGTCGTTATTTAATCCCAGACTATTCTACAAATTGTTCCTTGTTGAACTCTCTAGGGTTTTTTTTTTTTTAAATATAGGTGGTTGGAAACTTTTATGAAAATCAATCAATCACCAACTTGGGCCAAAGAAAAGATATGCCACAGACAGTATAAGCCACTCATTGACTCTCCATATTTCACCTAAATGTGCCACACATTTCAATTGTTGGATAAAGCCACTTTTCTAAAACCACAACAAAAAATTGTATGTGTAAAAATGATTCTAAATGATTGAACCTTTTCAGAAAGATGAATTTATTATAAATGATATGTACAAGACAAGATCCTTCACAAAATTAACCCCAGGTTACGTCTAATAATAGCTTATTCAGTGTATTTAGGAATGAGTTAGTTTGTCTAAAAATGTTATAGTGGGTAAAAGTTTAGGATTAACAGCATACATACCCATATTTTTCAGAGTATAAGACACACTGGAGTATAAGACGCAGCAAGGTTTTGAAGAGGACATTTAAAAAAAAAAAGTTTTTCCACTCTGCAAACCTCCCAAAAACAGCTGGTTTTTTTTTTTTTTTTTGTGAAAATGTGCCCATTAAAAACGGGCATGAATAGCCCTTAGGAGTCTTGTAGAGTGCTCCTGGGAGGTGGGGGGCCAAAATGAGCAAAAAATGGCCCGTTTTTTGTCAAAAAAAAAAGGCATAGATAGCCTTTAGGAAGCTTATAGAGTGCTGCTGGCGGCTGGGGGGGGGGCAAAGGGGCTGTTTTCTGCTCATTTCAGTCCTCCCCAGCCCCCAGGAACTATCTGAAAGCCTCCTTAAAGCTATGCACGGCAATTTTGGTGAAGGGGTGGAGTTTCAGGAGGCAGAAAATGCTGGATTCAGTGTATAAGACGCACCCAGATTTTCAGCCTCTTTTTTGTGGGAAAAGGGAGCGTCTTATACTCTGAAAATATGGTATTTGTAGCTTTTTAACAATATAGCTGTAGCCAGTTTGTTCTTTAGATGAAACATACCAAGTTTTTTTAAAAAAATCATTCTTCATAGGCTTTAAGGTTCCAAGCTTTTTACATTCTTTGCCACACTTCTCTGAATCTTTTTTTTTACCTGTGGTGACAGAAATGGACAAAATGGGGATAGGTGTTAGCCAATGAGAAACTTACACACCAAGTAGACAACCAAACACTGAGTAATTATGTAGATCAGTGATGTGCGGTGAGGTTTATGGCTGGTGAGGCTGGTGATGTCATCAGGAAGGCATGGAATGGGACCACGTGTGCTGGAGGCTGAGGCTGCCTCAGCCTTCAGCACACGAGATCCCATTCCCCGCCTTCCTGAGCGCGCTCCGCCGGCTCGCGCTCCACAGTCCCCAACAGCAGCTGCTTTTCAGTGCTTTTCTGAGTGTCTGGCGTTTAGGACATCCAGCTATCTACCTAAACGCCAGACGCACAGAAAAGCACTGAAAAGTACTTCGCCTCCAAGCCACTTTGTCTTGATGATGTCGCCGCAGCGGCTGGGCGTGGCCAGACCTCCAGAGCGGCGCCGAGGTGGTCCGGGCAGACAAAAGAGTGAGCAAGCGAGCGAGCGATGGAGGATCAGGCAGCCTGATCCTCGTTCGCTCGCCCGCCAGACTGCCTCGACGCCACTCTGGCTACCTCCGTCCATCCCGGGAGCTGCGGCGACATCATCAAGACGAACTCCAGCGGAGGCAGAAATGTTGTTGGCGCTCCTGGACTTCATCTTGATGACGAAGCAACGAAAGCGACTGGAGAACGACGAGAACCTTCCTGCCTCTGCTGGACTTTGCGCGCTCCTTGCGACTGCAATATACGTCCAGAAGCGGCTTTTGTGGCTAATGGGGTTTGGGCTTCCAGCCCAACAGCCCCTGCCACTTCTGGACGTCTATTGCAGTCGCAAGGAGTGCGCAAAGTACAGCAGAGGCAGGAAGGTTATTGGCGCTTCCGAGAACCCTCCTGCCTCCGCCGGTTGCCCAGCTGGCACCGCCCCGCACGCGCTCCTCCTCCTCCCTCCTCCTCCCTCCTCTTCCTCTTCACTCCCCAAAAGCTCTTCTCCTTACCGGAGCTTAGCGGGAACCGTGTAAAAGGGATGGGAGGAAATATATATTATAATTTATTATTATATATTATTTCATGATGAGAGGTGAGGCTCTGCCTCCCCTGCCTCCCCTGACCGCATGTCCCTGATGAATCTTTGCTCCTTGTCACAGAGATACAATGATCATAAGGGACTCATATGCTTACATCTTCTCTTATTGCAATGGATATTAAAGGCAGAGGAAGAAAGAAAAGAAAAGAAAAATTCCCAAGGCAGACTTGGTGCTGGGGGATTCTGTGTATATATGTTTCGAAGGTTATGGAGGAAAGACAGGCAAACAACTCTGAAATAGACAATTAAATGATTCAAAACATTACAACATAACTGTATCCAGTGGAACTTCATTCAGTTGATTGGCTATTTTCCCTAAAATTGGTGGTGAGCTACCTTCTAGCTGGAAAGGGGTGATTAGCATCACTTGAGCATTTCAATTCTTCCCTCATTAAAGCAGCACAAGAGCTACTATAGTGTAGTTTCAGATTGGCTTATGGGGTACTTTATAAGGAATGCATTTCTTCTGTTAAGTTTCTTCCTCCTTATTCAATTTGTGTAACAGGTAAGCATGAAAAATACATTTGCAACCACAAGATCAATGACTCAAATAACTCTGTGCCTCATTTCTAGCTTCTTTTCCGGCTCCCGATCTTACTACAATTATACATGTTCAATTTTCCTTGCCAAAACAGTTGCTCTATATCACATTACACCCAAACAGCACTTTAGAAATAATACGCACAAAAATATTTAAATAACCGTGTCTGACTGTTCCCACTCGCCGGAAAGAAAGAGCTAAGCTCAGTTCTGAGCTCCAGGTCTGCATATGCTTTCACTTCACCAAGATGGGAAAGTCCACACTGGCATCTTCTAGTGCCTCATGGCAGCTGCTACTGCTATTGAATTAAATAGCCCTCACGTCTATATACAATACAATAAAATACAATACAATAGCAGAGTTGGAAAGGACCTTGGAGGTCTTCTAGTCCAACCCCCTGCCTAGGCAGGAAACCCTATACCGTTTCAGACAAATGGCTATCCAACATCTTCTTAAAGACTTCCAGTGTTGGGGCATTCACAACTTCTGGAGGCAAGCTGTTCCACTGATTAATTGTTCTATCAGGAAGTTTCTCCTCAGTTCTAAGTTGCTTCTCTCCTTGATTAGTTTCCACCCATTGCTTCTTGTTCTACCCTCAGGTGCCTTGGAGAATAGTTTGACTCCCTCTTCTTTATGGCAACCCCTGAGATATTGGAACACTGCTATCATGTCTCCCCTAGTCCTTCTTTCTATTAAACTAGACATACCCAGTTCCTGCAACCGTTCTTCATATGTTTTAGTCTCCAGTCCCCTAATCATCTTTGTTGCTCTTCTCTGCACTCTTTCTGGAGTCTCCACATCTTTTTTACATCGTGGTGACCAAAACTGAATGCAGTATTCCAGGTGGGGCCTTACCAAGGCATTGTAAAGTGGTATTAACACTTCATGTGATCTTGATTCTATCCCTCTGTTTATGTAGCCTAGAACTGTGTTGGCTTTTTTGGCAGTTGTGGCACACTGCTGGCTCATATTTAAATGGCTGTCCACTAGGACTCCAGGATCCCTTTCACAGTTACTACTACTGAGCAAGGTATCACCTATACTGTACCTGTACATTTTGTTTTTATTGCCTAAATGTAGAACCTTACTCTTTTCACCATTGAATTTCATTTTGTTAGATAGTGCCCAATGTTCAAGTTTGTCAAGATCCTTCTGTATCTTAAGCCTATCATCTGGAGTGTTGGCTATTCCTGCCAACTTGGTGTCATCTGCAAATTTGATGAGTTCCCCATTTATTCCCTCATCCAAATCATTGATGAAGATATTGAAGAGTACAGGGCCCAAAACAGAGCCTTGGGGTACTCCACTGCATACCTCCCTCCATGTAGATGCAGTTCCATTGAGGACTACATGTTGAGTGCGGTTGGTCAGCCAGTTACAAATCCATCTGGTGGTGATGCTGTCTAACCCACATTCTTCTACTTTATCTAGTAGTAGGTTATGGTCTACCTTATCAAATGCCTTACTGAAGTCCAAGTAAACTATATCGACGGCATTCCTCTGGTCCACTAATTTTGTCACTTTGTCAAAGAATGCAATAAGATTAGTCTGGCATGATCTGTTTTTGACAAACTCATGTTGGCTTTTGGCTATTACTTTGTTTGCTTGTAGGTGTTCGCTAATTCGTTGCTTGAATATCTTTTCCAGAATCTTTCCTGGTATTGGGGTCAGGCTGATAGGTCTGTAGTTTCCTGGATCTGTTTTTTTCCCCTTTTTTGAATATGGGAACTATATCAGCTCTTTTCCAGTCCTCTGGTAGTTCCCTGGTCTCCAGGGTCTCTGAAAGATATACTTCAGTGGTTCTGAGATCTTGTCTGCCAACTCCTTCAGAACCCTGGGGTGTAATCCATCCGGTCCTGGGGATTTGAACTCGTCTAGGGTAGACAGGTGCTCACTTACCATTTTCTTCCCTATTTCAATTTGTGTTCCTAATCTGATTTTTGTGGTGCTGCTTTTGATAGGTTGGACTGTTTTATCCCTTTGTGTAAAGACAGATGCAAAACATGAGTTAAATAGTTCTGCTTTCTCCCTGTTGCTTGTCACCTTCTTGCCACTTTCTCCCAGCAATGGACCAATTGTTTCCTTAACTTTTTCTTGTTTTTAACATGTTGGAAGAAGCTTTTTTGTTATTTTTTACTTTTACTTTCTTCATTGTGAGCCTTAGCTTTCCTCACTTCATCTTTACATGCTCGGGCTATTTGCTGATATTCTGCCTTAGTTATGCCCCCCCCCCCTTCCACTTTTTGTACTTATCTTTTTTGTCTTTCAATTTGTCAGAGAGTTCTTTATGCAGCCATGCTGGTTTCTTTTGGGAGCTGTTATTTTTCTTCTTCATTGGTATTGTGCTAGACTCGGCTTTTGTAATCTCATTTTTCAAAATTTCCCAAGCTTCTTGAGTTGTTTTCCCCTTGAGGATTCTCATCCATGGAATTTTTCCCAAGCTCTCTCTAAGTTTATTGAAATTAGCTCTCTTAAAGTCCAAGACTCTAGTTTCACTTTGTTCTACTACAATGATCATACTTAGAGCAGCAGCCATTGGGTAGTATTTATACTTACATTTAATGTAGAGACTGATTCATTCTGTAAATGTTGCAATGGGGCAACATTGCATCTAGTAATCATAGTCAAAATGATGGCAATTCAGCATCCTACCTGAAATTTCCCCACCCTTTACTGCCTGATCTTCAAAACATTATAGATTAAAGACCTGAGAAAGTCTTTCAAAATTAAGGCTTGGACTTGCAGTGTCTGCAAAATCCATAATTAGGAGTGAGAGAGACCAACCAACCAGTAAGAATTCTTTCATTCTGAAACATGGCACCAATCCATAAGATTAAGGTCATGAATCCCCACTTCAATACAGCAAATCAGAATGGGTGCCTTCCAAATACTTTATAGCCTTGCAAAGTGCTCACAGAGTCACAGACTTTCTCTTACTTCTCAGGTTGTCATAAGCAATGTAGAATCCTACAACTCAACACCCACGTTTGAAGAAACATCGGAAAGAAATGTATGTAGAATGGGCCAACTGCCACTATTATGAATAGAGAGCTGACCATCATTTTTATCTTATGAAACTCTGCCTACCAGAGCAATTTTAAATGGAATGACTATATTCTCTTTCTCCAATTTACTTCTTTAACTAGTCAACTGTAGTGTTCCTCTATTTTATTCTAACGTTTGCTGTCATACTTCTATATTGGTTCCATCAACACAACTATGAGTTCAGTTGAGAGCTTCCAATACTCTGAATGTGGGATCAATTCTTTAAATTTTTCAGAATTGGAACAGATTTCAGTCCTGAGAATATGCAGATTCCTGCCCTACATCTTTCACCTGCTGGCCCAAATCTTTAAGTTCGTTTTTTTAAAAAAGGTGCGCTGTGAGGCAATTCACTGTTTGCCTTTTTCCCCTTTAGTGTGACTATCCCTTTAGCAAGAGGCACAGTGGTTCAGTGGTTTAAAGTCAGTGGAGAAAGTCTTTGTTCTGGCAGTTCAAGTCCTAGCACCATGTGGCAGACTGAGGTCCTGTCACTTGCCTCAGCTTGTGCCCACCTAGCAGTTCGAATACATGCAACATATAAATAAGTACTACTTTGGTGGAAAGAATAGTAGCATATGAAATTGGTGAGAGAGGACTATTTCTATAGAATCTATGCTGATTCTCCTTCAATGAGGCTCTATTCCTTATGTGCCTAGGGGTTTTTGTAATCTTCTTTTTATCATTTCCATCAATTGGCCTACAATAAGCATTAAGCTGACTGGTATACAGCTTTCTTAATGTCTCCTAGAGACCTTTGTAAAACATTGATGTCATACTGGCTCCCTTCCAGTCCTACTGAACTGTACCAATCTAAGTGGGTACACTTAGTGGGTACCCCTTCCGCACTGGGCAGGGGGTTATCTATCAGCAAATTCACATTTAAATTCTTTGGAAACAGTGGCTTCTTGAAATTTGGTCTCTCAAAATATCCTAGAATATCTTCTCTTGCTAGACCAATTTGCTACGATTGTTTCAATGACATCCCAGAGAAAGTCAATACAAGGTCATATCTTACAACTTCTGGGGTAGGATGGGCTTAGGACACCTGGGCTCCAAGAAATCCAAATTATTTGTCAACTTATGTTAAAAACTAAAACAGTATTAAAATCCCATCAAACAGTCCTTGGAAGTGGTAATGGCATCACTTTTGTCAATTTTAATTTTTAATAGAGTAAATATCAATAAATATAACCCATCCAAGCAAAAGCAATTTTGAGGTCCTCCATATATATATTTTAAAGTGGGATGTGGTCCTAAGAGAAGAAAAATGTAAAAATTACTATGATTTTCTATAACTATTGAGCATTATGTAGATATTTTAAAGGGTCTTTTTCCATCATCCTCAATCACCCATTGGGTATATTCTAAATATAAAAATATTTCTATTGATTACTGATTACTATTAGTACCATAAAACTTACATCAGATCGTGATCACTATGTAGGATTAAATGTAGCATTGTGTGCTATCTGGGTGGTTCCAGTACCAAGTTTTCCAAAAGACTGTCATTTAAACTATCTAAAATATGGGATTCTCTGCCATGGCCTGAATGTAAATGCTCCCATTTTATATGAAGGTAATTTAAGTTCCCTATTATTGCTTCTCCTTGACATGCATGCCTGATCTCTTTCAATTTCTCAATATAGCCTTCGGTGTTTTTTGTGGGAGACAGATTATTCCTAGATCTAATTTACATTTGCAGTCAGATATTCCCACTCATAATAATTCTATAGAGAAATCTTTTCTTCTAAAGTTTTTTTATACGTTAGAATTTTTATTCTCCTTGTCAAAGAAGAGCAATTTATCCTCCCAGTAAACCCTTTCATGTCCTTTTTATAAACTTTATATCCAGGTATGATTATTGCCAATTCATTATTTTCATTCTTCAAGGTTTCTGTTTTACTTCCTATGTCTGTGTTAACTTTCATAACCAAGTACCCTAATTCCCATTTAATTGGGTCAGAGACTACTAGCACAGTAATAGAAACATATAGGCTATTCTTGCCCCAAAATTATTGGCACCAGCCCTTTTCATAGCCTTTTGACTCTCTTTTTTTTCTTAACAGATATGGCCACCCATGAGCCCATTTTCTTTTTTCTTTTTTGCAGTAGATTTTTTATTATTTTTCTCCTTCTACCACACATTACAATCATTATATCAACATTGTTTACATTGTTATATCATCATATCTGTATATATAATATATATATATTATTTATTTATCAGTACAAATACAACACAAATATAAAAGGCAACATTAAAAATAAGAATATGGTTTTCTGCCTGCATGGTCTTCTGTGATGAACCCGAAGGACAGAAAGAGGGAGTAGTGACCTTCCTCCCATATTTAGGCATACCAAGGGTTGTAACACAAATATGTAACACAAATATATATATATATATATATATATATATATATATATATATATATATATATATATATATATATATATATATATATATATATATATATATATATATATATATATATATATATATATATATATATATATATATATATATATATATATATATATATATATATATATATATATATATATATATATATATATATATATATATATATATATATAACATTCCGCTTCTATATTTACATACTTTTATACACAGTTCTATAAATATTTATATATATTGTTTTTCGGCTTAATTATTTTTCTTGTTTTGTAGCCATTTATACCAATTGTTCCAAATTTCATAATATTCCGATTCTTCCTTATCCTTTAATTTCAGTGTTAATTTATCCATCTCTGCACAGTCTAAAGTTTTTTTTATCACTAATTCATCCGAGGGGGTATTATTTTGTTTCCTGCATTGGGCAAATGCTATTCTAGCTATAGTTAAAAGATGTGTTAATAAATATTTAATTTTCTCTGTATATTTCCCTTTGATTATTCCCAGCAGAAAGATTTCGGGTTTGTATTTTATTTGTTCTCCTATAATTTCTTGCACCCATTTCCAGATTTTTGTCCAATATTTTTGTGTTTCCGGGCAGGTCCACCATATATGATAAAAAGTCCCTTGTACTTTTTTGCATTTCCAACAGGTCGGTTTCACATTTGGGTACATTTTGGCCAGTCTTGTTGGTGGTAGGTGCCAACGATAAAACATTTTGTACGTATTTTCTTTAAGTGTTGCTGATCTTGTTAATTTGTAATTTATGTTCCAAATTCTTTCCCAATATGCTAGATCTATGTTATAACCAAAACTTTTGGCCCACGCTATCATACAACCTTTAACTTTTTCTTCTTCTAATGTTACTTCTAGTAAATATTTATACATTTTCGTTATGAATTTATTTTCAGGGCCAATTAAGATTTTATCTATTTGCTGTAATTCTGTATATATTCCATATTCTTTTACGTCTTTTTTGTACCTTGATTGTAGTTGGAGATATGTCCACCAATCTATATTTATATTATTCTCCTTTAGTTCTTGATTTGTTTTCATTCCCTTGACTGTCTAGAATTTCACTATATCTAACCATTTTTGATAGATCTAGCATATTGGGATGTACCATGGCTTCCATAGTAGAAAGCCATGTCGGTATTTTCATATAATGTTTTTCTTTAATTTTATTCCAGACCTGTATTTTATTTTTATTTATTTCTTAGATTTTTAGACCGCCCCCTCTCCCAAAAAGGGACTCGGGGCGGTGATATCAATGCATCTCTAATATAGTGTCTATGAAAATATTTTTTGTTTCTTTTTGCTCTCTTCCCATAAGAAAAAATGCCATCCTGTTTGCAAATCGTGGCCCTCTATTGTTAGTATTCTTTTATTTTTTAATTTATCCAATCTCTAATCCATGTTAATGCTGCTGCTTTGTAGTAGAGTTCCCAGTCAGGGAGTCCCAAACCACCTCTGCTTCTATCATCCTGTAATGCTTTCAATTTTATCCTGGCTTTCTTCCCTTGCCATATAAATTTTAATATAATCTTATTCAATTCAATTAAAAAAAAATTATCTAATTTTATGGGGATTGTTTGAAATAAGTATAAAATTCTCGGTAGTACATTCATTTTTATCGTCGCTATTTTCCCTAATATTCATAATTGTAATTTCCCCCAAATTTCTAGATCATTTTTTATTTGTTGCACTAATTTTGTATAATTATTTTCTTTTATAGCTGAGCATTTTGCAGTTAACTATATTCCAAGATATTTAACTTTCTTTGTCACTTGCAGTCCTATTATTCTTTCTAATTCTTTATTTTGTTCTTCTTTCAGATTTTTAGTTATCATTTTAGTTTTTTCTCTATTGATCTTTAATCCTGCTACATCTCCATATTTTCCTATTTTTCTCATTAGGCTATTTCCTGTTTCTAGTGGGTCTTCTATAATAAATACCAGATCATCTGCAAAGGCCTGAATTTTATACTCCTCTTTTTTAATTTTGGTTCCTCTTATCTCCGAATTTTGTCTAATTCTTATTAAGAGACTTTCAAGCGTCAGAATAAAGAGCAGAGGTGATAATGGGCAACCCTGCCTTACTCCCTTCGTTATTTTAAAGAACTCTGTACTTTCCCTGTTTAATAGTATATTTGCCCTTTGGGTGGAGTATATTGTTTCTATTAATCTTTCAAATTTGGTCTCCTAGATTCATATTCTTAATTTGTTGTTTCATAAATTCCCAATTTAGATTGTCAAATGCCTTCTGTGCATCCAGAAAGACAAGTGCCACTTGTTTCTCTGGATGCACTTCATAATATTCTAGGAAGTTTGCTATTATTCTAGTATTATTTCTGATTTGTCTTGTTGGGAGAAATCCGTTTTGGTCTGGATGTATATACTCATTTAATATTCTTTTCAGTCTCTCTGCTATTATTGTTGTAAATATTTTATAGTCGGCATTCAACAATGAGATTGCTCTATAATTTTGAATCTGTTTTTTATCTGTACCTTCTTTAAATATTAATGTAATGTGTGCTTCCCTCCATGAATGCGGTATTTTGGCTTTTGTCAATGCCTCATTGTACATTTCCAACATCAAGGGTTCTATTGATTCATTCAAATCATCTATTATTTTATACCATTCTGCTGGGAATCCATCTGGGCCTGGTGTTTTATTATTTTTCTGTTTCTGGATCGCTTGTTTCATTTCCATTTTTGTTATTTTTTTTGACAGCATTTCTTTCATATCTTCTGTTATTGGTGAGATTTCTTCTCTATTTAAATATTCTTTTATTTGTTTTCCATCTACTTGTTCTCCTTTCTATAGCTTCTCAAAATACTTATATGCTATCTTTTTCTTCCCTTCCATTGTGTGTTGTAGTTCACCAGTTTCCTCTTGAAGTTGATATATTAATCTTTTTTCTCTTTCCTTTCTCAATCTGTATGACAGCCACCTCCCTGGTTCATTTGCTTGCTCAAAGAAGTTTTGTTTTGTTAGTTTTAGATCCTTTACCATTTCTTCCTGAACTAATATATTTAATTTATGTTTTGCTAACATCCAATCCTTTCTAATTTTGTGATTTTGTGGCTTATTTTGTAGTTCTATTTCTAAATGTTTAATTTCCTTCTCTAATATCTTCTGTTGTGCCCATTTTTCTTTGTTTCTTTTTGCGGAATATGCTATAATAATTCCACGGGAGTAAGCTTTCATAGTGTCCCATAAATTTTGTATTGATGTCTGTTCTTTTGTGTTTTCCTTAAGAAATAGCTCGAATTCATTTCTACATTTTTGAATAAATTCTTTTTCTTTTAATATTTGCAAATTTAACGTCCACCTTCGTCTAGTTTTTTTCCCCCTTTCCAAATTATTTTAATGGGATTGTGGTCTGCCCAAGTATTTGGTAGTATTTCAATTGTCTGTATTTCTGCCTCAATTTCCCCATTCATCCATGCCATATCGATCCGTGACCAAGATTGGTGTGGGTTAGAGTAGAAAGTAAATTGTTTTTTTTCTGGTTCCATTTTTCTCCAAATATCTATCAAGTTTAACTCCTCCATCATCTCAAAACAGGTTGTTGGTAGTATTTTTTTTAAGGTTTTTTTTGTCACTTACGTAATCTTTTTTGCTGTCTACTATGGCATTATAATCTCCTATTATGCAGATATTTCTCACTCCAATTTCTCTAATTTTTTCATGTATTTTTTAATAAAAGTTCTTCTGGTTTTCGTTTGGGGCATATATTGCTACCAGTAATATTGATTTTTGATTTATCCATATCTCTATCATTAATATTCTTCCCTTTGGGTCTGCATAAATTAAATTTGTCTTTATCCCATCTTTAACATATATTGCTATCCCTTATCTCTTTTCTTCTGCTGATGCTGTATATAATTTTCCTAATTTTGGACATTCCAGATATTTTGTATCTTGTTGTTTAATGTGTGTTTCCTGTAAGCATATTATGTCTACTTTTTGTTTTGTTAATTTTGCCCAGATATGTTTTCTTTTTGTTGGCGAATTTAATCCATTAATATTTACCGATAATAATTGGATTTCTTCTTCCATCCTCCTGATTCTCTACCTGTCTTTGTTTTTCTGTTAACTCTAGTTCCTTTTTTGGCTTCTTGTTTTTGGTCTTGCTTCCTCCTCTTTCTGTTGTTCTTCCTCCTCGCTGCTACTTCCTCCCTGTTTTCCTTCCATTACCCTTTGTTGTCTTTCCTCCTGGCTTCTATATTCCATCTCCTCTTTACTACTCTGTTTCTCTTCCGGGTCTATTAGTTGTTCATATAATTCCTGTGCCTTCTCCAAATTGTCAATTTTAATTCTTTTCTCCTGCCAGGTTACTAGCATCCCTTCAGGTACTAACCACCTAAATAGTATGTCTCGTTTAATTAATTGTGTTGCCAGAAATTGGTATTCTCTCCTTTGCTCCCTCACTCTTCGTGGAATTTGTTTTAGTATTTGTATCTCTTTCCCTTTGCACATCATCGGCTTGCCTCTTGTTATTTTATAAATTATATCTCTTACTTTTTTCCTCGCGAATCTGATGTGTACTTCTCTAGGTAGTCGGTGTTTTCTGGCATAATTGGCACTTACTCTATATATGTCGTCCAATTCATTTAAAATCTCTTGTCTATCTCTTTTTAGTATCTCTGCTATTAATCCCGACATTATCATTGTTAAATCTTCCTCTTTTGTCTCCATTACATTCTGAAATCGAAGGTAAAATGCTGCATGGTCCATTTCCATGTGGATGAGAGCGTCCTCTAAGTTTTTGCTTGATGTTTTCATTTGCTGTTCAACTAAGTTTAACTTCTTCTCTGTTTGTTCTGTTCTTTTTTATACTGCTTTTATTGACTGCTTATTTTTTTCCAGTGTTTGTTGTATAATTCACATTTTGTCATCTAATTTCTGTATGTCATTTTTGACTTCATTTTTCATTTCACTCATCTCTGATTTCATTTCATTCATATCTGTTTTCATTTCACCATGGTTTTTAGCAACTGCTTCTTGAAGTTTAATCATAGTTTCTTGAATAGCTTGTAGTGCTGCCTGCACATTTTCGGTGTTCGATCCAGAGTTTGATTTTTCTGTTGTAGTCATTTCTTTTGTTGACCCTTGGGGTGCTGGAGAGGCCGTCAATACCTTTGTCGTTGGATTTGTCACTGGATTTACAATTGTCTTTTTCCTGGTTCTTAATACTGTTGTTGTGATATTTGCTATTTCTCTTAAGGTTTTATCTTGTTCTTTTAGTATCTTATATATGTTGTCCCAGATTAGCATCCAATATCTTTCCTTTTTTTAGCCCCCTTTTTTAAATACTTAATTAATAATTCCTTAACTTAGCTATATTAATATACAAACAATAATCCTAAAGCAATATAAGAAACTTAAATAATATATATAGGTTATTCAATAATACCTAGAAATAGTAGAAAGAGGGATTATACAGACAGAGAGGAGGGACAGAGAGGGAAAATCTCAATGTTCATTCATATCAGCAATGCTATACATTAAAATTATAGATATTTCACTGTATCCTTCACTACATCCTTAATATTGCTAAAATTTAACTTAGATATGTGTTTGTAGCATAGACATATATATGTAGGAGTAGCCACAAGTTTTCTACTTATTTATAAATATAAATATAGATATTAATTTAAATACTTATTTATAAATACTTATTTATAGCTATTATAGATATTATGTATAGATATATATTATTAATGCAGTCAGTTCATTCACCACTTTTTCTTTAAATTCTTTAAGTTACTTTCTTTCAGTCTTTATAAAGTTGTCCACGTTCTTCTAAATGATTTCAGTACAGCTGTTGCATCAGCCTCCTCTTCCATTTTGTTGTTCTCTTCTCTTCCTAATTAATGGCCGTCAGCTGCTGCTCACCAGTATAATATAATTCTCCAAGACCTCCCTCTAACTCGATTTCTTTCACTGCTTGAGTCTATAAGACCTCGATCAGTTCGTATTCTTCTTTCTTTCTTTCTTTCTTTCTTTCTTTCTTTCTTTCTTTCTTTCTTTCTTTCTTTGTTGTCTTCCCTCTGATCGCTTACTTACTCCAAACAGTTCTTCGGGCTGGTCTTTATCTCTAGAATCCGCCAATCTCACTTCTCCAAGTGGCCTCTCATTTATAGGGCTCTCTCGCCCAGTCTCTGGAGACTCCCTGTTTTGCCCGTTCTCCTCAGCGATCTTTCCTTTTCAGCCCACACTCTCCTCTGTTTCCACTCGCAAATTGGTCTGTTAGTCCACCCGACGATATAACAACAAGTTGATTTAAATCTTCCTTCCCCTTTTAGATGGTTTGCCGAGACTTCAAGTCCGCCATTGAAAAAAAGGCAGACGCTTGCACGTTGGATTAAAAGAGTATCCCCACGTTGTAATGGGCAGTCGCCCTCCGCCTCATTAGTTCTAGGGTATCCCTACTCCTCCGTGTCTCTCTTCAAGATTAGCATATCCCCTAAGGGACCCTCCAAACGTGTAAATCGGGATAAGAAGACAGCCCTGTTTTCTTCACCGCACTTGCCTCGACGTCACCACCGGAAGCCCCCATGAGCCCATTTTCAACCTTGATTTTATTCCTTATAGCATTTCCTAAAATATCTATTTTTTGTTTTTTCCATTCAATTGTGTCCATTCAAATATGTCAGATATTACCTGGACAAGTTCCTGAGGTTTTCTTGGCAAGGATTTTCAGAATTGGTTTGCCATTGCCCCCCCCCCCCCTTTCTAGGGCTGAGAGAGAATGACTGGCCCAAGTTGGCTTTGTGCCTCAGGTGGAACTAGAACTCACAGTCTCCCAGTTTCTAGCCTCATATTTTAACCATTACATCAAACTGGCTCTCAAAATAGCTAAACCCTTCCAAATTAGATGCTTTTCAGTACCTATTGCCTTTGTGGCAGGAATCCACAATTTAAAAGCTGATCTGCTATATTTTGATTTTTTCCATTTTATTGGAGTCTTGGAAAGAGATAATGCACAAAGGATTGGGAGTTTGTCAATCAGTAGGATGATAGGATAGAATAGGGTTAGGATGGGATAGGATTGGATAGGGTTAGGGTTGGGTTAAGGTTAGGGTTAGGTTTAGCATCCTCATTTTACCAATCTCGGAAAGATGGAAGGCTGAGTCAACCTTGAGCCATTCAGGATTGAACTCCTGGCTATGGACAGAGTCAGTCTGCAATATTGCACTCTAACCATTGTGCCAGCACAGTTCATTAATGGAGTGCAGAGTGCCGAGTGTGGAGGAGAGGAGAGGGGAGGGGAGGGCAGAAGAGAAGAGAAGGTTAGGGTGAAAGAAGATAGCAAAAGAAAGCTTGAGCTACAAATGGACAAATTTTGCTGGTGCCTATGAAGAAAAACTTTCTGAAAAATGTGGGAGAAGCAGCTGAGTAGCAGATTGCAATACTGCTTGCTGTTCCAATCTAAACTCCCCTTCCTTCTCCTGTTTGGTCATCTGATCAAGAGGGGAATATATACATATATAGATTATATATGGATTTTGACCTCTATAAATCTTCATACCAAGCAGACAAGACCACCTTGCAATCTACACACCCATCATAAACCCATCTGTCTCTATTTCTCATGACTGAGTTACCCATAACTAAAAAAAACCCTTCCATCCTTCAGAGGAAAATCTATTTTCAAAGAGAAACTAGATTCATCGACTAAAAACTGGGCCTCTCCTCTCCCTTATCCTTGAAATGATGTCCTCCTCCCACTCATTCTCCCCAGCAGGAATTATCACGAAAGGTCTTATCTGTATACCTCTCTATCTAAGCCACTTCGGTTTCAAGGGAATAGATTTGCTTGCTGAGAATCAGGATGTTATTGCACTGTAGCACAGAACCACAAATTATGCCCAACAGGCAGACAGTCATATATCAGACAATGTATGTAATATTCTTCAGAACCTTCTGAAGAAATCTCTGGAGATGTTTCACCAAGGAAAGAAACCTCACTGCAGGTAAATTTTTGTGAGAGTGCTGACATTAATTTTCCAGGTATGAATTTCCCGATTCATCGGGGTTTCAGCAGAAATAACAACACTGAAAATAAATATAGAAAACATGTCTGCCACTGTGCCAAGTGTGAACACAAATTTACAATGCTATTTATTGTGGGTCAACTAAAATGCCTAGCACAAATTTCACTGATTTCCCCTTGTATTAAAATATAAACCATATGCTTTATATTTCATTGAATATACTGGTAAACGCTAGTTCAGTGATGGCTAACCTTTTTGCCATCGCGTGCCAAAAGTGGGGGAAGCACAGGGGGGTCGTGCGCAGACATGCCCACACCCATAATTCTATGCATGTGAGCCCCTGCACACATGCACAAGTGACCCCCCCCAGGCATGCGCACACAACCCCTGCCCTCCCCCCGCTATTGGCTCACGATGGACCCGATTTTCGCCAGCCCCAGGCTCCAGAGGCTTTCTAGGAGCCTGGGGAGGGCAAAAACATCCCCCCACCCCCTTCCATGAAGCCTCTGGAGGGCAAAAAATGGCCCTATGAGCAACCCGGAAGTCTGTTCACGAACTTCTGATTTGCACATTGGGTTGTTTTTCACCCTCTGGAGGCTTCAGAGAAGTCTCCGGAGGGCGAAAAACGGGCAAAAATGGCTGAAGTCAGCTGGCCAGTGCATGCATGCGCACTGGAGCTGACAGGGCAATGCCTTGCGTGCCCTAACAAATGGCTCCATGTGCCATCTGTGGCACACATGCCATAGGTTCGCCATCACGACACTAGTTTGTTTTTCAAAAGTGCACAGCCTATAACAGATTTGCATGCAGGTTCAAGAGTCTTCTGCAGATTGTCACCACATTGTGATTTTATTGTGGCATAATAAACAGAAATTTAATACATGACTGGAGAATAATTCTTATTTAACTGCATTAGAATACAGCTCCAAATGAAAATAAAATTAGTTTCAATGTTAGTTCCGATGAAGCTCATTATTTTTGGCCATTGCAGACTTCAGTACCAGAGGTGGGTTGTTCCCGGTTCGGCTGAACCGGTAGTGGCGTTCAGGCTTGGGTCACAGAACCAGCAGCAACCCAGGCCTGCCATGCTCCAAACCGGCTCCCTTGCCATTGCTGGGACGCCGCCATTTTGGCTTCTACTGACTGTGCATGCACAGTTCACTGTAAATTGTTCTGCGCAATGCAGCAGGTTGCGAACCAGTAGTAAAACTGGCAGCAACCCACCCTGTTCAGTATGCTACTCAAAAGTCAAGTGCAACATTTGGATTGGGAAAAGTAGATTGTACACCTTTCTCTTGAATAATCAATATGGCTACTAGTGACTGATGGACATCCCAGAATGCTAAATACATCTGACGTTGTTCAGCAACAGCAGCAAAGCTCTTGATACATGACATTTTTCTTCTCCTATTCCTTCTTCCCCAGTATACACATTTTTAGAGCCTTTCAAATACTGGTGTACCTGGTCAAAGTTGAGCATTTTTGGGGGGGAAAAAACACTTGCTAAGTAACACTGGTCTACAGGGGGAAAGCCTGTAAGTAACTTAATTTTACTAGAATTGGGTCACTAATAAAGAAAAATTAAGCCTGATATTAATTGGCTCCAGTTTCCAAGCTACAACTTCAGATTTAAATTCCATCAAAATAATTCAAAATTACAGGGGGGAATGTGCGATTATACTGCATAACTTTTCTGCAAAATGTGACATAGCAATGAGAATGGTGGCACACCAATCATTATAAATTTATATTTTTATTGATTCCATTAACATACCTTTCCATTCAGTTATTGGTTTTTTTATGTAACATATTCATGCTTTAGCTCTAACATCAGATTAAAGCTCTAACATCAGATTAACAAACTCTAACATCAGATTGAATGACAAGGTTCGGTATCTAAACTGTGCTTTTTGGCTTTTCTCTTGTGAACTGCAGTAGAATCATCCCTGGGGAGATTCCAGCAGTAATTGGCAAACATGGACAGACTCCATTTCCCTTGGTATCTTTTCTCCATTCCTGTGATATCCTGGTGGAATCTCTCCCCATGCTCATCACTCACTGTCCCACAGTTCAAAGGGAAATAGTCTAAACACAAATGTAAGAACTGAATTTTCAGTGACACCTTTGCACCAAGTGCTTTATAGGACCTAAGCAAATTTTTGTCGTGTTTTTCATAGTCATCTGCCTTGTTGTTCTCAAAGTGAAGATAGATTTATACACTTCCATGTGGTACCATTTTCATTGTTGTACCGCATTTTGTCCAGAATGTACATGGCATCATGATCATTAGACACCTTCCTCCCTTGTAGGCAAAAATACTCGCCTCTGTATAAATCTTTATTGTGAAATATCCTGAAAACTTTAGCTAGCCAGCACCTTTATACCTGTTTTCTAATTCATCTAATGGAAATATATAAAATTAACACATTTTATCTCAGAGTTCAATAATTTCCCAAAATTTGTAGATCAGTGTAATCAGTAGAATTATGTATTGAGCTTAGCCTCTCTCTCTCTCTCCCTCCCTCAACCTCCCTTCCTCCCCTCCCTCTCCCCCCCTCTCTCGTATATAGGATACATGAGCACATTTATTTTATATATAAAAGCATAGCTTATTTATTTGTTCTGCCATGTGGCTTATTGTGTCAAGAATGTCACAAATAATAAGTTTGGCACACAAAAAGATACTTGGTGCTTTTCTTGTTAGATAGCTCCAAAGCCAATGGGGTCAGTATGAACAATTTTCATAAAAATGTCCAAGTGAGCAGTTCCATCAATGCAACCATCATTAACCAACTGTTGGGTTCAAGTAGAATTTTGTGCTTAATTTCTTAATTTCTTCCAGCAAATACTCCACATTAACTTCAAGATGTTTATTTTTTAAGAAACATTGGTAGGAAAGAAATTTCCTTCAGGCAGTCATTAAAAACCAACAACAACTGCCTTATTTTAAAATAGGCATAAATTATGCTTATTAAAAGCAACTGGGATACCAATACACATTATATGTAAACATTTTATCAATAGGCTTCTACTCACAATAAAATCTATGATGTGTGGCCTGGAATTTCAGTAAGAAATACTTTGCTAAGAGATTTCTGGTTTGACTTTTCAGAACTTTCAATGTTGGAAGAATCCCATTTTTTTAAAAAAAATCTTCCTAGGTTAACAATTAATCAGTGGAACAGCTTGCCTCCAGAAGTTGTGAATGCCCCAACACTGGAAGTCTTTAAGAAGATGTTGGATAGCTATTTGTCTGAAACGGTATAGGGTTTCCTGCCTAGGCAGGGGGTTGGACTAGAAGACCTCCAAGGTCCCTTCCAACTCTACTATTGTATTATTGTATAACTTCTATACTTATATCAAACACACAAAACATATTAATTAATAGATGATGCTTCAGGGTCAAAAAGATTTGTAATGAAGGTGAAAAAAAACCCCAAATAAATATTTGATAGTGAAGGTAAAGCTTTTTAAAAAATATTCATTGAACTGATGCATCTACCCAGTAGGAAGCAAGTTCTGGATTAGTCTGATTTCATAATGCTATATTGATAATCATGCTTAGCTACTAATAACATTGCTGAAGCCAGTAAAGCTTGTTAAACATTTTTTATAAATGAACAGGGACGTGCGGTCAGGGGAGGCAGGGGAGGCAGAGCCTCACCTCTTATTATGAAATAATAATATATAATAATAATATCCACGAGGGAGTTTCATATATATAAGAGGAAGAGGAGGGAGGAGGAGGAGCGAGCGCGGGACGGTGCCAGCTGGGCAACTGGCAGAGGCAGGAGGGTTCTCAGAAGCGCCAATAACCTTCCTGCCTCCGCTGTACTTTGCGCGATCCTCGCGACTGCAATAGACGTCCAGAAGTTGCAGGGGCTTGATGATGTTGCCGCAGCTGCCATGCGCGGACGGACGGAGGTAGCCAGAGTGGCGCTGAGGCAGTCCGGCGGACGAGCGACTGAGGATCAGGCTGCCTGATCCTCCATCACTCGTTTGCTCGCTCTTTCGTCCGCCCGGACCCCTCGGCGCCACTCTGGTTACCTCTGTCCGGCCGCGCCCAGCAGCAACGTCGGCAACGTCATCAAGACGAAGTGGCTTGGAGGCGAAGTGCTTTTCAGTGCTTTCTGCGCATCTTGCATTTAGGTAGATAGCCGGATGTCCTAAACGCCAGACGCACAGAAAAGCACTGAAAAGCAACTGCTGTTGGGGATCGCGGAGCACGAGCCGATGGAGCGCGCTCAGGAAGGTGGGGAATGGGATCACGTGTGCTGGAGGATGAGGCAGCCTCAGCCTCCAGCACACGTGGTCCCATCCCCCGCCTTCCTGATGACATCACCAGCCTCACCAGCCATAAACCTCACAGCACGTCACTGTAAATCAGTGTTTCTCAAATAGTGGGGCACGCTCCCCAGGGGGGGCCCGAGGCTCTGTAAAGGGGGGCTCGTTCGACCTCGTTTGACTGTCAGGAGCGAAGCTGCCATGAGGTGACCACGCTCACGAGGATAACTTCTTCTCCGCCTTCCAAACTTCAAAACTCGGCTGCCGAGTCTTCCAGCAGTGGCTGCTCTAGGAGTGCGCTCTATGGTTGTGGGCTGGCTGCTGGACAGAGAGTCTTTTGGATATAGAGTCTTCCAGACAGAGAGTCTTCCAGCAGCCAGCCCACAACCATAAAGCAGCCTCCTAGAGCCACCGCTGCTGGAAGACTCTCTGCAGCTGAGTTTTGGAGTTTGGAAGCCAGAGAACTTTGTCCTTGAAAGTGGTAATGTCTTTCTATCAGAGCATATGTAACTATTTGAACAAAACTGAAAGTTCATTCTTTTCCCTTTGTTTTATATCTGCAATCCTAAGCGTATTCAAGTTCCACTTTTTAGGCCTTATCAAAACAGTGCTAAACTAACTACGCTTGGACACAAAGCTATAGTAATTCTGCAAAGAGCAATCATCTATAGTGGATAGATTCTTCTGAATATTTATTCAGAGAGATATAATCTCTCTCTCTCTCTTTTCTGCTACAGTTAATAAAGCTATTCTTTGTTGTAAATTGATCCACATTTCTTTCTTTTTTTATTCTCTTATACGTTAATAAGGATACAGTGTTATGCAGAGGTGTACTTATAACAATTTTATAGACAAATGATACTATTTACAGTCGTGCGGGGCGCGCGAAAAGTTTTCTTCTTCCTAGGGGTGGCATGACAGAAAATAATTGAGAAGCACTGCTGTAAATGAAGATACTTTTTTGGATACTGATTAAAATGCTTGTAAATGCTTGTAAAAATTGAAGCTCTAATAGGTGCGCATGATTTATATGGCTGACCTAGAGTGGGAAGCATGCTCATTTTTATTTATGTGTTTGCTTATTGTGTAGAGAACATCTTGTCTGATAATAAATCATTTTCATCAAGCCGGAGAACAGATAATTTTGCAACAACAAAACAATCATGATTATGAGATGTAAGTATGGCTAATTACTGCTCTGATGAGCTTTAAAGGGATCAAAAAAAGGTTGCACTGGGGAAAAAAATACCACAAAAGCATCTTCACAGAAGTTGTCTTTTTTGTGTGTGTATTTCATATTTAATGTCTAAGAGGTGGCAGATGATTGTTCTTGCTTTTGATTGCTTAGATGCATGAACATATGGCAGCTGCCTCTAGTAACAATAACAACAACAACAAAAAAAAAACAGGTAGCCAAACTCCAGTGCTCATGAAACTGTTCCAGGAATGCACTTTATATAAACAAACGGATATTTATAGACACTCTTTAAAAGCACATTCTCTTGCATGTGAGGAGAGCTAGGAAACAGAGGTGAAGTCTCCAGCAGGAGTTATATAAAGCTGGATATGTGGGAACTGCTTGGCCACCAATTAAAGCAGTGAGCAATTTGTTCTTTCTTCACCAGCAAGAAGATGGAGGGAGAAGGAAAGAATCCCAAAACTTCTCTGGAGGCAGTTATGATGGAGGGACTCTGTTGTAGGTAGACTCTGTTGTGGATAACATGCAAGTATATTGCTGAGAGATGGGCAGAAAATTTTGCCTAGTCGACAATCACATGCTTGCATAATGCTGTGTAAATGCTGACCTTTGCCTGGAGTGCCATCTCATAATGATAAGAGCCTGATAATCCAAATTTTATATAACTCTCTTTTGCATAATCTGCAGAATTACAACTGAAATCTGTTCTCCCTTTTATCTTTTCTCATAATGCACTTCCATTTTTTTTAGGTGTATCTTTTGCAGTTTTTGATGACGTCGATATATAAACGGGGTCTTTACTGAAAAGTGATTGAATTTAGTAGCATACCAAGCCTTTTGAAATAGGAAGGAATTTTGCTCATCTGATGAACGCAGGATCCACAATTGAACCCTGAGGATTTTCCAAATATTAAACTATTTCTCATAAAGGATATATCTTAGCGTTCCTTCCAAATGCCTTTAAGTGGTTTGGCATTCTTCTTCTCATCCTGCTGACCAAAGAAAGAGGTGGCAACATGGAAAAAAACAAAAGAAGTGGCCACTTTGATATCAAGCAGAAAGGTCACTTATTTTTGATATCCCTGGATTGTTTTTTGGCTGCAATAATTTTTGAAATGGGATGCGATGGCTCAGTGGCTAAGATGCTGAGCTTGTCGATCAGAAAGGTTGGGCAGTTTGGCTGTTCGAATCCCTGGCACCATCTAACTGAGTGAGCTCCCGTTACTTGTCCCACTTTCTGCCAACCTAGCACATAAAAATGCAAGTAGAAAAATAAGAACCACCTTTGGTGGGAAGGTAACAGTGTTCCGTTCGCCTTTGGAATTTAGTCATGCCAGCCACATGACCACAGAGACATCAACGGACAGTGCTGGCTCTTTGGCTTTGAAACGATATGAGCCCTGCCCCCTAGAGTAAGGAACGACTAGCACATATGTGCAAGAAGAACCTTTATCTTTACTAATCTTTGAAAGGTGACATCCCAGTTGATAGTTCAAAAAGTTTGCATTACTATTTGCTAAACACCACCACAGGACCTCATAACAGGATTTCTTCCATGTTTTAAAAGTTATTCTAAAGTAACTCACCAACATGCTTGGCTTGTATCTATGTTTGCAAGCCAAGTTAACCACCTACTAATTAGCAGGTCACATTATTTTGGGATTATTATTTTTATATTCAAGATTTTCTTACTATTACTCTCAGTACTCTCATTACTTTAATTATTCATTAACAGCCTTGGTGATGCAGTGGTTAGAAAGCAGTCCTGCAGGCTACTTCTGCTGACTGCCACCTGCCAGCAATTCAGCAGTTCGATTCTCACTGCCTCAAGGTTGACTCAGCCTTCCATCCTTCTGAGGTCAGTAAAATGAGGATTCAGATTGTTGAGGGCAATATGCTGACTCTGTACACCACTTAAAGCACTGTGAAGTAGTATATAAGTCTAAGTGCTATTGCTATTAGCTTTATATTTCAGCTTTCTTCCAAGAGTTCAGCTCATATTTCATGGGTTCTCCCTTCACTTGATCCTCACAACAGAAGCCCTGTGAGGAAAGTTAAGAGAGAATGGATTTTCATAGATGAGTCTGGACATGGATCTGGGTGTCTCTAGCCCGTGGTTCCCAAACTTTTTCAGTCCATCGCCCCCTTGGTGCTACAAACTGATCCTCAGTGCCCCCCACCCAGTGGTGGAATTCAATTTCTTTTACTACCGGTTCTGTGGGCGTGGCTTGGTGGGCATAGCTTGGGGGGGGTCATGTGACTGGGCAGTTTGCACAATGGAAGGAAGACAGTAACAGTAAAATTCAAAACTGTAACAATTAATTGCACATTTATTCAAAAACCAATTTAAAAACCTTTTTAGTTAGTGTTAATTCAACAAAATTGTTGAACATGATCCAGTGATACCAGGTTTTCAATCTGATAGTCATTTATCAAGAACCTTAGTAACTAGTAACTTAGTAAACTCAGTAAAATTTAGTAACCACTGTTCAGTACATTCTTAATGTGATGGGTGGGCTTGATGAAGTGATACCAGTTTCCCAATGTCTGGTTTTAAGTCACTTAGCAGGAGTCTTAAATCACCACTTTCAGTAATCTGGAGTCGATTTCTTTGCTTGGAGAGAAGTTGGATGACCACACTGAAGCCACGTTCCACCAAATATGATGTTGGAAATGCAACAAGGAGCTTCTTAACCACTGTCCATAGTGCAGGACAGCGATCATAAATTTCTTTCTGTAACCAAAATTCTTGGTACGATTTCTTAAACTTTGGCTTCAGCTCAATGTCATTTTGCAGCTCTATGAGTTGTTCCTCCACTTCCCCATCTTCCTCAGTATCTGAAAATTGATTTATCATCCAATCTGGAATTTCAATCAAAAGAAGATCCTGATATCGCTCAGACATATCTTTATGAAGCATGTCCAAATGGTCACAAAAAACTTGAAGATCATCATCTTGTATCCCATCTCTCTCTTCTAGCTCAGACAAGCTCGGAAATTGGTATAGCTCCCGACAGCCAATATTGCACTTGAATAGAGTTAACTTTGAAATAAACGTAGAGATGAACAAATTTGGCCTTGATAAGATTGACCTCATTTCCTTGCAACTGCAAATTCACTTCATTGAACTTTGCAAATAGTTCTGATAAATAAGCAATGTCATGTCTGATCTCTTTGAGTTCAACACTGAGCAAAGCATTCTTGTCTTCAAAAAACTCCATAACAGTGTCAAAAAGATTGTAAAAGAGTCTCACACCGTTGCCTTTTGATAGCCAATGAACGTCTGTATGAAGCAGCAAACGATCAAAATCTTCATCATTCTCAACACAGAGCTCTCTGAATAGTCGATCATTGAGAGCATGTACTTTAATTTTGTTAACTGCAGTAATGACAGTGTGTAATGACTTGTGCAAGCGATCACTAAGGTTTTTTGCAACCAGATGTTGGCGATGAATGACACAGTAAAGACACTTGGCACTGCTTTTTTCAAGTAAGCAACGCATCCACAGTAGCGACCAGTCATTGATGGTGCTCCATCAGTTGCACAAGCTAGTATGTTGGTAAGTGGAATTTCCTTGTCTTTGAAAAGCTGCTCAACAACATGAAATATTGACTCTCCTTTAGTATCTGTTTTTAGTTGCCTCGCAAACAACAACTCTTGAGTCAAACTTTCATCTTTAGTAAAGCGCACATAAGCAAGAAGCAAAGATTCATTGCCTGGCAAAATTGATTCATCCAGCTGTAACGCAAAGTCTGTTGTCCGTAGTCTGCTGCACAATACATCTTCCACATTCTCAGCCATTTCATCTATGCGTCTGTGCACTGAATTGTTGCTGAGAGGAATTGTCTTAATTATATCATATGGTGACTTATGCAAAACAGTACTCAGAACCTCACTAATGGCTGGTAGGATGAGCTCTTCACCAATAGTATGTGGCTTTCCAGACTTAGCAATCAGCAATGAAATGTTGTATGATGCACGGAAAGCATCAGTGTTTTGTTGGAAAGCATTGTAAAACATGCATGACAGTGTTGGGCGCTTTTGCAAGTTGTCACGAAGTGATTGGAAAAAAGTTAGGTTCTTGTCTGCCTTGTCAGGATGTGCCTTCTTCAAATGTTCATTCAGTCTGGAAGGCTCCATTGCCTCATTAGAAAATATTTTTCACATAGTAGGCACTGGGGCAGCTGCTGGTTTGATGGTGCTGGTATAAATCCATACTTCAGATATTCCACACTATATTGTCTACATTTCTTCTTTGATTTTTCTGCTTCTGCCATTTCTGCTCTGAAAATCAGAATACTTACAATATGTGTGTGTTCACATCTGGCTTAAGGCTTTGCAAAGTGAATAAATAAACCCTACCAACTCCCTGCCTGCCTTCTCTGTGCAAATAAACCAGGATGTTGCTCTTTACTCTGCAGCAAAGCAAGGATTCTGGAGCTTGATGTCTACAGGGAGATTCTCAGTCATCCAGGTCATGGTTGTCCCAAAGGTCCCTTTTCAAGAGGCAACTGTACTTTCTGGTTTTTCTTTGAAGAGGTTTTGCTTCTCATACAAAAAGTTTCTTCAAAGAAAAACCAGAAAGTATACAGTTGCCTCTTGAAAAAGCACCTTTGGGATTCTGAAGCAGGATGAGATGACCAATTAAATAAAATTTCGCTGTACAAAGTGGGCACATGGTTTGCATTGGTGTAATTAAGAAAGCACCAACATTTGCTTGAATTATTTGATGAGATTATTGCATGGTACCTAGGGATTCCCAATATGGAAAGTGAGAATAGGAACATTTTAACAGATCTATATGTTCTTTGGTTATAATTTTCACTAAAGAACCATGGGGATGGAAAGGGAAATATAGACAATGGAGTCCAATCCTCTTCCTCAACAGATTGGAAGCAAGAATAACTCTAGCAAAATGTAGCCTTTTACTTCTTTGGGGAATCATTTTCTTTTTAAAATTATTATTATTATACATTTTTTTATTTTTCCCAATACAACTCATGCAAAGGGTCATCCACACATACATTACATTTTCCACACTTTTAACTTACATATTTGTGATTCCTTATAACTTCTTTAACCTAAACATTTTAGTACAAATCAATGCATTGACATATATATCACTAATGCAGTTTCCTATCTCTTCCATTGACATAATTAACACCTTAGCTCCCCCACCCTGGATTTTAAACTGAATGCTAGGCTCAGCTCTGCAAGGGAGAGCTCAGACAGAGGGAAATAATTTAGAAAAAAAGAAAACTTTTTCCCCTCCTCCTGGCTGCTCTGTTACCCCCCCCCTCCCCCGCCCTGGATTTTAAACTGAATGCTAGGCTCATCTCTGCAAGGGAGAGCCCAGACGGAGGGAAATAGCTTGGGAAAAGAATAGATACCTTGGCTGGGACATGGGGGAGGTAGCTAGAATAGAAGCAAAGGAACACTCACCGGGCAGAGATCTGCTGGGCTGTGTGGTTGAGATAAGCGAGGGCGGAGCCAGTAAGTGGTGCATTTTACTGGTTCTCTGAACTGCCCATAATTTGTCCTACCATTCAGGAGAACTGGTCAGAACTGGCTGAATTTCACCCCTGCCAGAAGTGCTCAGCTGACTAGCGGCCAACAGAACCCCAGGCAGAATTGCGCCCTGCGAGGGGGCCACCTCCAGCACTCCTCTGACACCTCCCTTGCCTGTTAGTGCCCCCTAAGTCATCCCACCCCACCCAGAGGGCAGTACCACCCACTTTGGGAACCACTGCTCTAGCCCTAAAGGCAACATCTTGGCCACTAAGCCACACTGTGAGTCCATGTCTCAAGTTCTAATGAACATTAATGGTTGGGATTTATTACAGAGTCATGCATCATAAAGCACAGATGTCTGTCAATTTAGAACTAAAAACAGAAAGTATCATTCATAAGTTAGTGCAAATATTGGCTGGATGTTTACAAACAGTTTGTCAGGCCTGCAGTCATATTCCTTTTAGGATCTTTGGCCTGCCACACTCTCTATTATTTTCTATGCTGTTTCATTAGTGGGGTAATTGGGAGGGAGAATAGTAAGGAGTAGAATGTGTTGTTGTCAAAATAAAACATTCTTTTCTAGAAGCCCAAGGTCATTCTTTGTCTCCGCACCTCTGCACCTGACCGGAACTAGATGGGTGGAAATGCCAGCGTGGCAGTGGAAGATTTGACCAATACAATACAATACAATACAATACAATAGTAGAGTTGGAAGGGACCTTGGAGGTCTTCTAGTCCAACCCCCTGCCTAGGCAGGAAACCCTATACTGTTTCAGACAGATGGCTATCCAACATCTTCTTAAAGACTTCCAGTGTTGGGGCATTCACAACTTCTGGAGGCAAGATGTTCCACTGATTAATTGTTCTAACTGTCAGGAAATTTCTCCTCAGTTCTAAGTTGCTTAGACCATGTGATGGACTTGTGGGTGTGAGGCAAGATCATGAACTTTCAACTGGGTGGAAAACCCAGGAAGCTTTCAGATTCGGGTTTCCCACAGATGTACTAACATGTCCCTCTTATTAAATTGGAACTTTGAGGAAAACTCTGCCTTGAAGTCTGATTTAATTCTGGATGATATTTGGAACGCTGACACAGTTACTGTTTTCTAATGGCCATCAAGATTTTGAACTCCAGATTTAGTCATTGTAGGTAGCTCCCTTCAAAGAGTTTGCTTTTGAAATAGGTACCAGAAACTTTCATTGTCATTGAATCCATCCTGTTCACTAGAGATCCCTTCAATAATTGCTGGTTATGGGTTGGCATCTAAAAGAAAAAAAAACTAAGAAGAGATATTTGTGGAACCCTGAATTAACTGCCACCTCTGAATCAGGATGCACCCCAACAGTTTCTTAGCTTATGACTCATTTTCCAAGCTCAGCTCATTTCCAGCAATGGGAAAAGGTGGGGGAGCAGTAAACAATGGGCTACGGAGAGACAAATCAAAGGGAAACAGCTTCCCTCATCAGCAGATACCTTTTAATCAGACACCTGGAATATTGATCTAATAGAAAAGTGAGGAAATAATAAATGATACCTTAGCCGAATTCATGAATGAAACTGACTATAATTACATGAAAATCACTACAATGTGTCCCACCTATTTTGGTCATGTTATGTGGGGGAATTCCCTGAAGAAAGCAATTATGTTTGGAAGAGTTGGCAATAAAAGAAAACCAGGCCACCAAAGAACATGGTAATAGACACCAGTCAAAAGCATAGAAAACCTCGTTGCAAGATTGGAGGATGTGGAGAGTCTGGGTCTGTAGAATTGCCAAGAGTCAGACACAACTGAATGGAAAACATCATCATCACCATCATCATCACCGCCACCACATTAAACAAATCTAGGTGTCTGTCACACATTATATTTGTCTAGAGATAAATCATCCACAAATAGCGATAACAATAGCAATAACCACAGAGAAGTTCCAACAATTCTACACCACCAGTGTGGTCCTGCCTTTTGTTGAGTGAATTGACTAGATTAACTTTCGTCCCAGTTGCAAAAGTTGGGGTGGGAAAGCTGCAAAGGTGGACATAGCTACAATTCTAAAAAAGAAGAAGAATTGCTACTGTTCAAAGAAATCTGGAGTAGCCAGTGGACTCATTGCAAATTGCCCAAAATCAAGAATGACCTGTGGCATTTTATTTCAAATGGAGTTCTTTATTGTTTCACACTTATAGACAAAATCTTATCAGACTGAAAGCTTTACTATCCACATCTACAATATATTCTATGAAGAATTAAGATGGGACTGTCTCCATCCTCTTTCTCTCACACATCTGGATTATGTTGCCTCTTACTCCTCTGCAATGCATCCATTTACTCCTGGGATCTACCTGCTCACTACTTTCCATCACAGTGTCAGACATTCCTTTAGAACAGATTGGCATATTAAATGTTGGGCACCTTCAAACAATTTTGTCAGTTGGGTGCATTCCCCTTGCAACATTTGTTTCCAGAGAGGCTAGGCTAGTCCTGCCTAGTCCATAAGGGTTTAGTCATTGTACTTATTAACTGGATGCCCAGCAAAAATTCCAGAAACTTGTCGTTTTTCTAACACCAAAGGAAGAAAGTCAAGATGAGATCAAATGTTTAAGTCTAAGGAGAAGGATTAATTCTATTGGGAAATTTTTAATTGGTTTTCAGGACCTCTGTCTGCTAGGCTAGAGCAAATTGCACAATTAATATGCAAGTATGATTTAATTACAAAGCAGTTCTGAAACCATCTCAGTTAATTACTTAGCATGAAGATTGAATGAAAACTGTTGACTTTTCCTCCACAGTTAATAAATAAATATCTTTGACATTTTCCCACTAACTCAAAAATACTTCTGCATGTTGGGAATTTTGCTGAAAGATGCTGGAATACTCTTGCTGGAAGCTTCATTTTCTCTCCATCTCAGATGCTGTGCTACTTTATGGCTGCACACACAATACAGAGAGAGGGGAGATAAATAAAAGCCTTTTGACAGTTCTGCTAAACTTATCACTCATCTGTTATCTAAATGGCTTTAAACATATCACTTAAACAGCAGGAGAGAAGAGGAAGCCCAGGATAATGTCTCGAGTCAAACTTTGGTCATCTGGGTCCAGAAGCAGCCACATTTTTCATGCCCTGTCATCTCCTATGTCATCTATAATAATCCATCTTCCAAATTTACTCCATAACATCAGCCTCATGGAATAGATTGGGCTGAGAAAAAGAAAGTAGACTGGTATTTCTATCAGTAAATTCATAGCTGCTTGCTGGCTTTGCATTGTCCATTGTTTTTCATCTCCACGTGTTTACACTTGATTGTTCTCATTTACAAATGACACTCTCATTCTCTGCAATTTCACAAGTAATAGGTTGTGAACTTGGTTACTATTGATTCGGCTTAGTTATTTTCAAATGTTCTTCTGCAAGACCTCTATCCATCTGCCCCTTCTTACAGAAGCAGTTACTGTTGAAAAATAAGAAAGCTTATCATTCACTCCCAATTCTGAAACTGCAAATATCACAAAGATTGTAGCTCTTGCCTTGCATAGGTTTACCTTACTTAAAAAAGGGTGGGTGGGGGGAAGTACAATAATACAATAGTAGAGTTGGAAGGGACCTTGGAGGTCTTCTAGTCCAACCCCCTGCCTAGGCAGGAAACCCTATACCATTTCAGACAGGTGGCTATCCAACATCTTCTTAAAGACTTCCAGTGTTGGGGCATTCACAACTTCTGGAGGCAAGCTGTTCCACTGATTAATTGTTCTCACTGTCAGGAAGTTTCTCCTCAGTTCTAAGTTGCTTCTCTCCTTGATTAGTTTCCACCCATTGCTTCTTGTTCTGTCCTCAGGTGCCTTGGAGAATAGCTTGACACCCTCTTCTTTGTGGCAACCCCTGAGATATTGGAACACTGCTATCATGTCTCCCCTAGTCCTTCTTTCTCTTAAGCTAAACATACCCAGTTCCTGCAACCGTTCTTCATATGTTTTAGTCTCCAGTCCCCTAATCATCTTTGTTGCTCTTCTCTGCACTCTTTCTAGAGTCTCCACATCTTTTTTACATTGTGGCGACCAAAACTGAACATAGTATTCCAAGTGTGGCCTTACCAAGGCATTATAAAGTGGTATTAACACTTCACGTGATCTTGATTCTATCCCTCTGTTGATGCAGCCTAGAACTGTGTTGGCTTTTTTGGCAGCTGCTGCACACTGCTGGCTCATATTTAAATGGTTGTCCATTAGAACTCCAAGATCCCTCTCACAGTTACTACTATTGAGCACGGTACCATCTATACTGTACCTGTGCATTCCGTTAAGTAGTAAACAAAATAAATAAAACCTTGTCTTTCCCCATATGATTGATATAGTCCTGCCCTTTAAAAATAAATAATAAACTGATGGAAGATTCTGTAACAAGATAAGGCACTGGAAAAAAGGGGGGGAAAGGAGAAATCCACTTTATCTATCATGCAGTTTCCAAAGCAGAATATCAAAGCTTCACCTTGTCAATCTAAACCCTGCCCACTGTTAGCCTCAGGTGTATCTGCAGGGTATAGTCAAAAAAAGTCAAGAAGTGTGATTGACATACGGTGGCTATATGTATGGCTCTTCACAATAACACAGATAAAAACAGATTATCATGGCCATCATGTTTTTGGAGGCTGTACCCATAGCCCTCTGGTTGGCATGGAAGCTTCCAAAATGTTATCCACGTGCCATTTAGATTTTCAGACTGAAGGGAAAAAAACTCCCCTCTCCTCTGTTTTACAGGATCAGGATACAATCCAGGGGTGAAATGCAGCAGGTTGTGACAGATTCTAGAGAACCGGTAGCAGAAATTTTGAGTAGTTCATAGAACCGGCAAATGCCACCTCTGGCTGGCCCCCAGAGTGGGGTGGGAATGGAGATTTTGCAGTATCCTTCCCCTGCCATGCCACCAAGCCACATCACGCCTACCAAGGCATGCCCACAGAAACGCTAGTAAAAAAAAATGAATTTCACCACTGATACAATCTCCATTTTATGGGCAGCATCATGTGAAGCAGAAACCTTCAGTCCCATTGCATCACTTGACCAAATCTTTTTAAATTATGCAATCACTTCAGTGATCCACAAACACAGAAATTTCAGCTGCCAGGCTCTATAACAAATCTAATTAGAGGGAACCCAAAATAGGCAGTTAATCAGAGAGGTGAAAATTTCAAAATGCTGCCATTTTGGGAAATCTTTAGAAGATAATTTTCCACTGCAAAGCAGGTTGAATTATCTTTCCTAGAGATAGTTCCTCTCATTGTTATGTTGTTGGCTCTTTTTTGTTATTTCCCTTATTCCCACTGTAAATATGAACTCAAATGGATTGTGCTTCATACTCTCCATTTTTAAAAAGTAATCTTGCTGGAGGGTTTGGTTTAATGAGTTTAATAAAATATTCCTTTTGGGGGGGTTGTGGTTATACTGTGCCTAAATTGCAGCAAAAGGAAGCTTAGATAGGCAGTCTCATGACTCACATCCACTCTAGCTATTAAGACTTAGTAAGCTTTCTCCCAGGATAATTCCACTCTGGTTCTTTTTCTCCCCTCCCTTTTTCTTTTCAGGCCTGTCAAAGTACATTAAGGACACCTACCTGAGTGAAAGCTGTTATGTCTTTCACAAATTGCTTGATCAGTCATATTCCTCCCAGACCTAAGTGGCTGTTAAAGTTAAATATTCACATGATGTTTGTATATTTAATATTTTAATAGCTCTAAGAATTTCCTGGCTCCACACAATGTTTTATGCTTCATCAGTCGCAAGACATAGAAAGCTGAGAATAGAAAATTTCAAATTTTCCACAATGCTCTGCCAGTTATGCTTAATTAATCATTGCAAGGTAATTAAATTGGTTTCTTGGCTGCCACCTCTTAATGTAGAAAGGCATTCTTTACTAAGGGCTTCCTCAATCTAGATTCAACTCTGCCATATATACTACAGTTTTATAAACGTCCCCTTTTACCTGTCTAGTCCAATTATAACTTGAGCAAGGTACTCGATATCTGTTGTTGATTTGTAAGTAGAGATGTACACCAGGATTAATACCAAACCTACAATTAAATGGTAAACAGTACCACAATCGAGAAACCATGAACACAGAAAAACAATCAAACAGTAATCAGCCTAATCAAGGAAGAACCAAGAAGAAAACAAACTCCCACCAACCCTGAAAGGTCAAGGAACTAGTGAAGATGTCACCTACAGTAGTTGGGTAATGAAATGCCGAGCTCAGACACCACCAAAGACGCCACAGTTCAACCCTGAGCTACAAATATACTCTTCTATTCATATCCCACACACATCAGAACAGTCTAAATTGATACCTTAGGCATACTTCCAGGGCGTATGCATTTTTGTGTCCTGCAGCTGCCAAAAAGGCCAATGCAGTCCTAGGCTGCATTAACAGAGGGATAGACTCAAGATCAGGTGAAATGTTACCACTTTATAATGCCTTGGTAAAACCACACTTGGAATCTAGTTTTGATTGCCATGATATTAAAAAAAAATCTTGAGATTCTAGAAAGAGTGCAGAGAAGAGCAACAAAGATAATTAGGGGACTGGAGGCTAAATCATATAAAGAGTGGTTGCAGGAATTGGATATGTCTAGTTTAATAAAAAGAAGGACTGATGGCAATGTTCCAATATTTGAAGGACTGTCACAAACTAGAAGGATTCAAACTATTCTCCAAAGCCCCTGAAGGCAGGATAAGAAGCAATGGATGGAAATTAATCAAGAAGAGAAATAACCTAGAACTAAGGAGAAAGTTAGAACAATTAATTAGTGGAATGAATTGCCACCAGAAGTTGTGGGGACTCCAACACTGGAGTTTTTAAGAAGAGATTGGACAACCATTTGTCTGAAGAGTTTCCTGCCTGAGCTAGGAGACCTCCAAGGTTCCTTCCATTTTGTGCAGTTTCAGCTTAGCATTCTGTACAATTGCACTCATGTTTTATGACTAAAGGCAAACTTAACGGGTTATTGCTTTTCCATTAGAATATATTTTAGAATATACTGCAGTTTTACAGCATTTTACCCTTTAATTAAGACTCTGGAACCACGACCCATTAGATTTTGTTGGCCTTCTTAGTTTCATTTTTCACAGGCCTTGAAGATAGTTTACCTATGGGATAAACTGTGCATTTCAGGAATAGCTCCTCTTTAGATAAATGTATCCTCACAAAAGTTAAAGATCCCAACAAAGGAGGAAAGAAGTCCCATATATGCAATCATGCTGATATGGGAAGTGGATGACTAGTGGGTAAGGGAGTGGTATTCCATTGGAGGGGCTGACTGTAATGTATATAATATATGATAGGTGATGGGAGGGCTCTCTGTAGTTATCTACCTTGTAGCTTGCTGACATTGCTCTTGGATAGATAATAAAGCACTTAATTTCATGCAATTGCCTGTTTTTATTTTTTATTTTAATTCCAGCTCAGAACAAATTTGGTTAAGTAATAAAGTTCCTACAAAACCATGGTTCAAACCATTAAACCATGATCAAGTCAACTCTAAAGACAATTCTCTTTCTTTATGCAAAGAGTTCTAATTAAGCTGCGTTAGGATATATTAAGCAGCTGTCTTTCCTCTAGGTTCTGTCTACACATTCAAGGGGTGAATACATTTGCTAAAAAGACACAAAGCCTATTTTAATGCCTAGAGTTTTGCAGCAAGTCTCAAAGAGGATAATTTTTCCAGGCATTTGGATACGATGCAGCAAATCCATTATCTTTCTTCTCAGAAAATATAAAGGCTTAAAAGGGAAAATGAACACGCTGGCATTGCCTTCTTCGCTGCAGGATGAATTAAATAGTTCAGTTGAGCATTTCCTTGAATATGAATAGCACATTTGCTTGAATGCTTGTTGTGCAATCCAGATCTAGAGACTGTGATTAAGCAGGACTAACACTTGTCACACAAATAAGCATTTGAATTTTCATTCAGACACCCATGCTGAACTTAAAGTAGAATAAAATATGGATTAAAATATAAGAATGAAGACGTGGCATAAAAGGGACAGTTGGAAGCTTGCTTAAAGGGACAGGGAAATGTCATCAGCCTTCAACCACAACATGTTCCAGCAAATGTCCCTATGTCAAAAGTCCAAAACCACAAGGTTCAAATAAAGTTCGTTAATGGCACGTAGTCCATACCTGTAACAAAAGGAGAAGCAAGACCCCCATCTCCTTATAAGGCTTTTTCCTCAAGGTAACCAATAAGAAATGAGTAAAGTGTTTCCGTGTTACGCTGTCTTTGAGAATGTATAAGAATGCGTGCATCAATAATAAAGATTGTTCAGAACTTGCAATGTTGGCCATGGGCTAACGTTTCTGAACCTGGCTGCCAAATAAACTTTTCCTGTATCCTGAGAAGTCTAAGCCTGTCATTTTCTGCAACAAACTTAGAGTATGCAAAGGGTAGGCCAGAACTACTATAGCATCTTCGATTTCATCCATTTAACTTATATTCTATCAGGCAATCTATAGAATGTTCTAAGCATGAAACTCACCCCTGAAGAGGTCTTTTACAACGTCTTGAAACCTTGTAAAAATTGTTGCAAGTTGCAATTTTTAACCTGCCAGAAAATAGTTTATTAGTAAAAATACGTAGAACAATCATTTTGACTGTATTATTTTAAAAGATTTTTGCTTAATGGAACATTTAAAATTAAGATCAAATATAGTTTTTCTAGATCTTAACAATTTATATATCATGGCTTTGCCTACTTTTCAATTTGACCTCTCAAAGGCCATTCAAAGGCCAAGTGTGGTCACTAATCCCTATGGTAGAGAATTGCCAATATGGCATGGAAGTCTAAACTATACTCAATCGAGTAATACAAAAGCAGAAACTCATACAAAATGTAAAGAAAGCTGAAGAGAAGAGATTACATCCTATTTTATAGAGGATATAAACCATGATCAATTTTGCTGGCTAAATGCATTCTTGATTTTTCTTCACTATTCTGGCCTCACACTCTGTTGAGGAAAATGCAACAGGGCACATCCCTCTTCTGGGTGGGGCAGATCAAAGTGGAAGAGAGTAGGATAAGGAAATCTGTTATGGGCCAAAATATTTCTACTAATTTGTAGCTGTGTGTATCACCTATCATTTTCGAATGGATTCTTTACATATTACATATTTTATAAATTATTAATAAACTGAGTGCTCAAATGTAGTGTCTTTTCTATCCATTTTAAATCTTAAATTTGTCCTACGGTGGAAAAAAAAAAACCACACAAGACAAAGTATAAAACCCTTTTCCATGTCTGATATGGGATGAATACATTGATATCCACTTAATAGAATCTATATATACTGGTAAGTATCTTCTCAATATAGTACATCCATATCTCTGATAAATATAGAGATACCATGAAAGGTCCATGTTTGACTATAACTGAACAACAATCAGTTTTTGTGCTATTTCCTTTACTTGAGTGTAAAAACAAAGTTATCTTAATTCAAAGAAATCTATCTGCAAAGTATAGGTTTTTTTTTCAAATGTATATAAAACCATTGAACTCAAAACCATGGTTTAAAATTATGTAGGACTCAGCTATTAAGTGATACCCAAGCTAAAAGCTTATCATAAATGATAAACCTAGCAACAATTTGGCTAGAAATGTCATTCTTGGGATGTGTGGTCTTGAACAAGAGGAGATTGATGGGATCTAAGTCACAACAGGTTGAGAACCATTCTTCTGTAAAATAGTACTTAGGTTGATCACAGTGACATTACACCTTTGCTCAATCATTTGTGTACGTGCACAAACATGATGATCCAACACAAATATAAATACACACAATTGAATCCAATGAAGAATACTTAAGACATCGAAAAAAAAATTCTGAGCAAATTTTTTTGTTAAAACATTTTGTTAAATCTAAATCTGTTCGTTGTAATTCTTATATGGAACCCTCTAAACTTCATGGATGCATTTCCTTATTTATCTTCATTTGTTACTAGTCATGCATAACTACTTCATATGGAGGAGTGGAGGGGGGGAGGAGAGGGAAGATAGCATTCCAATACAGGGCTCTTTGATACCAACGGTCGTAGGGAGGGGCAGGTGCGAGGACAGATTAAGAACACGTAGTCGGTTGGGAGACCGTGGTTATTGGTCATACCCGGTCGCTTGCACCAACCCCCGCATACTAGGTGGTCAGGATCTACAGACCCAGGGCCTGAGGCTGTTGTTATGCAATGCGAGGTCCGTTGTCAACAAGGCCCCTCTCATCAATGATCTGATTCTGGAGGGGGAGCAGGACCTCGCAGGAATAACTGAGACCTGGTTGGGCCACGAGGGAGGTCTACCCCTTGTGGAAATGTGCCCACCAGGTTATCGAGCATTCCACCAGCCTCGGGCCCAGGGAAGGGGCGGTGGGGTAGCAGTGATTATCCGGGAAGACCTAGAGCCGAGGGAGTTCACTGTGCCGCAGACATCCGGGTGTGAGTCTCTTGTCATGAGATGGGGCCCAGGGAGACAGTTGGGCCTGCTGATAGTATACCTGGCTCCTCGCTATACATCAGCGGCCCTGCCTGAACTCCTCGAGCTGATCGCATCGGTGGCGGTTGAGACCCCCAAACTTTTAGTGATGGGGGATTTCAACCTGCCGTCGATGGGAGAAGCGTCCGAGGGGGTTCGGGAGTTCATGGCTTCCATGACAGCCATGGACCTGACTCAATTAATTCAGGGCCCTACACACGAGGGAGGCCACACGCTGGACCTCGTTTTTGTCTCAGGCCAGTGGACGAGTGATCTGGGAATAGGGGATTTAACTATCACTCCCCTGTTATGGTCAGATCACTCACTTCTCCGACTTGACTTCCCTGTTGCTACCCCCCGCTGCGGGGAGGCGGAACTGGAAGGCATTAGATGGTTCCGCCCCAAGCGCCTGATGGAACCGGATAAGTTCCAGACGGAGCTTGGGCCACCTCCTGTAGACCTGACCCGCCCCCGGGTAGAGGACCTGGTAGCCGCATGGAATAGTGCGACTGCCGGGGCCCTAGACCGAGTGGCGCCTTTGCGGCCTCTCCTGCGGCAACGAACCACCCTGGCCCCTTGGTTTACCCAGGAGCTAAGGGTGATGAAACGCCACAAGAGACGCCTAGAGAGTCATTGGAGATCCTCCCACTCCGAATTTGACTGAGCACAGGTACAAATCTACTTAAGGACGTACCTTGTGGCATTAAGAGCAGCCAAACGTCGACATTGTGCCGCTCTTATTGCGTCCACAGATAACCGCCCTGCCGCCCTGTTCCGGGTGACCCGCTCCCTTCTGTCTCAGAGGCCGCGGGAAGCCTCTCTACAGGGCAGGGCAGAGGAATTTGGGAAATATCTGCAGGATAAAATCGCTCAAATCCGGAGGGAATGGGTCCCTTTCAGTGGCCTAGTGGAGACGCCCGAGGCGAGTCTTGAGAGACCATTCTGGGAGGAGTTTGACTCGGTTGCCATCGAGGATTTGGACAGGTTACGTGGACGTCTGTGACCTACCACATGTTTATTGGACCCGTGTCCCTCCTGGCTTGTACTGGCATCCTGGGAGGTTACACGCGACTGGCTCCTGGGC
The DNA here is from genome assembly GCF_964273705.1 of Natrix helvetica. Classification (NCBI taxonomy): domain Eukaryota; kingdom Metazoa; phylum Chordata; class Lepidosauria; order Squamata; family Natricidae; genus Natrix; species Natrix helvetica. Next base: position 33,633,333 of record NC_138548.1, read on the forward strand.
CTAGTGAATGCTTCGTTGGGCGAGGGGTCTCTGCCGGCCGCCTTGAAAGAGGTGGTTGTGAGACCCTTACTCAAGAAGCCTTCCCTGGACCCAACGGAGCTAGCCAATTATCGTCCAGTCTCCAACCTTCCCTTCTTAGCGAAGGTTGTAGAGAGTGTGGTGGCCCAACAGTTTCCACGTCACCTGGAGGAAAATGATTATCTAGACCTGCGCCAGTCCGGCTTCCGACCCGGGCACAGCACGGAGACGGCCTTGGTCGCGTTGGTTGATGATCTCTGGAGGGCCAGAGATAGGGGTTGTTCCTCTATCCTGGTCCTATTAGATCTCTCGGCGGCTTTTGATACCATCGACCATGGTATCCTGTTGCACCGGCTGGAGGGGTTGGGGGTTAGGGGCACCGTTTTACGGTGGTTTGGCTCCTACCTCTCCGGCCGGACGCAACGTGTGTTGGCAGGGGAGCAGAGTTCGACCCTGAGCCCCCACACTTGTGGGGTGCCACAGGGGTCGGTCCTCTTGCCACTCCTGTTCAACACATACATGAAACCGCTGGGCGAGATCATCCGTGGTTTTGGGGTGGGATATCATCTGTATGCTGATGATACTCAGCTGTACATTTCCACCCCGAACCACCCCAACGAGGCCGTCGAAATGATGTCCCGGTGCTTGGAAGCCGTACGGGTCTGGATGGATGACAACCGACTCAAACTCAACCCCTCCAAGACGGAGTGGCTGTGGCTTCCGGCCCCCCGGTTCAACCAGTTGTCTCCATCTCTGGCCATCGGGGGCGAGCAACTGGCCCCCATGGAACGGGTGCGCAGTTTGGGCGTCCTCCTGGATGCCCGGCTGTCCATGGATGACCATGTAACAGCCGTGGCAAGGGGGGCATTCCACCAGGTTCGCCTGGTGCGCCAATTGCACCTCCTATTGGACTGGGATGCCTTACGCACAGTCACCCATGCGCTGGTGACGTCTCGCCTAGACTACTGCAATGCTCTCTACATGGGGCTTCCCTTGAGATGCACTCGGAGACTACAGTTGGTCCAGAATGCGGCCGCGCGGGTGATTACGGGGAGTACTAGGTACTCCCATGTAACACCTCTCCTGCGCAAGCTGCACTGGCTTCCTGTGGTCTTTCTGGTGCGTTTCAAGGTTTTGATTACGATCTTCAAAGCGCTCCATGGCACAGGACCTAGTTACCTGCGGGATCGCATCCTGCCCCATACATCCCTACGACCAATCTGCTCGCACAGAGAGGGACTTCTCCGGGTGCCGTCCACTAAACAGTGTCGGGGGGCGACACCCAGGAGCAGGGCCTTCTCTGTGATGGGCCCAGCCCTTTGGAATGACCTCCCCGCTGACATCAGGATTACTTCCGATCTTCGCTCCTTCCGTGTAAAGCTCAAGACCCACCTTTTTCAATTATCTGGCCTGGCTCAACCGCAATTTCATCCTATTCCTCCTGACAGTCTTTTTTAAATTTGTAATTTTAAATTTGGGGTATTTTTAATTGCTAATTTTATTTCTATTATGTATTTAAAGACTGTTACCTCCTCCGTGTATGTGTATGTGTGTATGTGTATGTTTATATGTATATATGTATGTGCTTTTATTGTACGCCGCCCCGAGTCCCTTGTGGAGAGGGAGCGGCTAACAAATAAAAATTATTATTATTATTATTATTATTATTATTATTATTATTATTATTATTATTATTATTATTATTATTATTATTATTATTATTATTATTATTATTATATGCATTTGAATGAAGCTTAATCAGAGCCATAATATATACAAAAAAGGATATGTATTAAACTTCCCCTTGCCAGAAACGAACAGTTAGAAAACCAATGTATTATTCTATTAAATTATATCTTATATGCTTTCCCACTTAATTAAACAATGGGAGCTATAATTTAAGATGGCCTTGGGAATCAATATGCATATTAGGGAAGTATGACTCATATGTTCTATGTTCACATACAGTATATTGCTTATCATTCTAGAATATTCTTGCTAATCTCCAGAAGTTGGTACAATGCCCATATTGTGCAATATTGCCCATGATGTGCATTCTCTGGTTCCCTAGAAGATCTGCATGAAGCAATGCCAGAGACAATTGCCTGGATAGCTGAATTGGACATCCAGATATGAGGCTACTGCCATACCCTCAGAGGCATTTTGTATGAAATTACATGGGTTGTGGGTTTATGTTTACTTCTCTTCTGTCATGTTCTCATAATATGCTAAATAATAAAAATAGGTACCATACATTCAGTGCCATTCCAAGCTTGAACGGTTGCTAAACAAAATGATCATTAAACAAGGATGACCTGTAAAACATTATTCAGAGGTATTTGTGTTAAAGTTGTAACTAACATAGAGTCTACATCAGGGGTGTCCAAACTTGGGAACTTTAAGACTTGTGGACTTCAACTCCCAGAATTCCCCAGCCAGCCATGGCTGGGGAATTCTGGGAGTTGAAGTCCTCAAGTCTTAAAGTTCCCAAGTTTGGACACCCCTGGTCTACATCCTCTATTGTCTGTTTTCACTTTCATGTCAGGTCGATGGGAATATTGGCCCAAAAATCATAGAATCCAAGGGTTGGAAGTGTCATGTAAGGCCATCCCATCCAAACTCCGTTCAATGCAGATTAAAGCATCCCAAACAGATGGCTGCTTAGACCCTGCTTGAATTGATCCAGTAAAACAAGCCATCACCTCTCTGGCTAATTGTTCCATTTCCAAACCGCTCTTCGTGTTTGGAAGCTAGAAAACTAGCACAGGTATCCTGGACTGCTAAATTGTAATATTGCTAAATTGCATTATATGAGCAACTTCCTGGTACATTAGATTGCTGATTACATACTCCGATCTTCTAGAACTAGCTCTCTCCTTGCCAAAGGCTCACAGAACTCTTACTTCATAAAAGAGAACGACACTGGTTTCATATCTTTTTCTGTTGCAGCAGCAGCCTGCTGTGTTGACAGAATAATCTGAGGCCTATAATTGAAGTGCAACAGTGCAAAGCTGAGATAGAGTGGATAGAAAGAATCCTTTGAACAGCTCTTTCTCTATTTGCAAACTGAGGCAGATACAGGGAGTCCCATGATTGTGTAAGCCCCGATTTATGTAATTTTGCCATTATGTAGAATCCAATATGCATAGAAATGGGCTAATACAAAGATTCCAGGAAGGAAATCTTTGCATAATGCTGGAACTGACTGCAAGTTCAGGATGGTGATTGCAAATGAAACTGTGGAGTGGTCCGATCCTTACAATAAAGTAAAAGCATTTCTTTAACCCACATTTGCCTGCCCTGAAGCAACAACAGATGATACAGAACAGGGAAAGTGCGGTGAGTAACTTGACAATCATGAGTGGAAAGCAAGGGATTGTGGAAGCAGATCCACAAGAAACTCAATAAAATGCTCCTTTGACTTCACTGTTCTCCAAATCACTGACTCTGCAAAGACAGATTCAGGTAAGAGATACATGTACTTGTAATTACTTCTTAACTTTTGTAACAAGGTCTCAAATTCCCACATGCCTACCTACACACATCTCAGTCCACATATTCTTGAAATTCACAAAGAGCTATGTAAGTCTAGCTAACCCCTCTGGAAACCAAAAGGCAGGAGAAATATCTCAGCCTGAAAAAACTCCCAATTTAGGCATAACTGTCTAGATCCTGAGCTGCTCTGGGGAATCCATTAGGAATACATTTGGAAAGTCATTAGAATGATCCTTTCAGATGCCCTGCCTGTCTGGTTTCTGGAGATGATTGAAGATCAACTGCATAAGGAAAAAGGAAAATAGACCCTAGCAAGTACTGGCACAATCACTCAGAAACATCAGCCAGCAAATCCCATCTATGTTATCCTAGCATAGCTAAGACATATTAAGAAGAATGTTGTCTTGTTCCCTAATGGCCCATGCCAATGTTGGCTTTCTGGGAGTGCAGAACTATCCTGGGAGCAAAGGTGGTATTCTGCCAGTTCGGACCAGTTCGCCTGAACCAGTCGTGGAAAATTACCCACCCGGACTCTATTTCATCCTATTTAGGGACATTTTTTGAGCAAAGTGCATGCACGGAAGGCCAGGCGCATGTGTAGATGGGCACATTTGCAAACCAGTAGGGAAAACTACCCCTGCCTGGGAGCCTTTAAAGATTTGGATAATTTCAACAGACTCACATAATCTCCTGATTCAGTCAAGGTAGTGTGCAAATTATTTGTAATCTACATACAAAGACATCTTAATATATCTGACATCATCATAGTTTTACTTGACACCTGTGTCTCAGAATGTTGGCATAGTCGATATTGACTAAGAAGTAATTTATACTGATCAGTATAAATCTAAGATAGTGTGAACAACCCACCCCAAGGGGGGGGGGGATTCATGTAGCTAACAGAAAAACTTCTCTAGCATTTACCATGTCAAAAAAACCCACACCTCAATCTGCCTAGTGGTAAAAGCTAGACCTCAACTTTTGCTTTATTGCGGGCCCAATAGCAATAAAATAAAGCACAGGACCATATAGGTTGGAAACAAGTGGAAGACGCCTTCATCCTGCAGTGGATAAACAATGGTTAAAATGATGGTGATGATGGAAGGGAATGTAACCCCCCCCCCAAAAAAAAAAACCAACCCAGAAACAGAAGGGAGGCTCCAACCTCCAATAGCTTTGGATAACAGGAGGAAGAACCATAAAGAAAAGTACTTTATGTTACTACTCAATAGTAGTAACTGTGAGTGAGATCTTGGAATCCTAGTGGACAACCATTTAAATATGAGCCAGCAGTGTGCAGCAGCTGCCAAAAAAGCCAACACAGTTCTAGGCTGCATAAACAGAGGGATAGAATCAAGATCATGTGAAGTGTTGGTAAGGCCACACTTGGAAAACTGCGTTCAGTTTTGGTCGCCACAATGTAGAAAAGATGTGGAGACTCTAGAAAGAGTGCAGAGAAGAGCAATAAAGATGATTAGGGGACTGGAGACTAAAACAAATGAAGAATGGTTGCAGGAACTGGGTATGTCTAGTTTAATGAAAAGAAGGACTAGGGGAGACATGATAGCAGTGTTCCAATATCTCAGGGGTTGCCACAAAGAAGAGGGACTCAAACTATTCATCAAAGCACCTGAGGGTAGAACAAGAAGCATTGGGTGGGAACTAATAAAGGAGAGAAGCAACTTAGAACTGAGGAAAATTTTCTTGACAGTTAGAACAATTAATCAGTGGAACAACTTGCCTCCAGAAGTTGTGAATGCTCAAACAGTGGAAGTTTTTAAGATGTTGGATAACCATTTGTCTGAAATGGTATAGGGTTTCCTGTCTAGGCAGGGGGTTGGACTAGAAGACTTCCAAGGTCCCTTCCAACTCTGTTATTCTATTCTATTCTATTCTATTCTATTCTATTCTATTCTAAAACAATGAATGGAGGCTCCTTTCATGTCCCCGTCAAGGAGCTGGAGTGAATGATGGGAGCAGCACTCATATCTCAAACACAAGCTTGCTAATCTCCAACCCAACATTCTAACCATGTGAGCCAATGCACTCCTTATTCTCACAAAGATAAAAGGACAGAGGGGAATCATATTCAGACTTTCAGGATTCCGTTACTGTACTCTTATAATTAGTTTCCTAGTCTGGTTTACCTTGAAGGGCCTTCTTTAAAAGCAAGAAGAGTTGGGTTTTAAAAAATGGCTGCCCCACTGTTCTTCCTACTCCAGCAATCAATTCAGTATATGGGAAGTGAAGTTTCCTGTATTTCCCAATGACAGGCAGGAGTGAGCTGGCTGACTCCCAGCTTTAAAACCTTTTGGAGATGTGGATTAAAAACCATCACAAGGCTGCTTTCACCACTGTCAGATAATGGAACATGAAGTAAGACTATAGTTTCTCTGTAGCATAATCCATTAACTTCCAAACCACCAAGGAAGAACTTAAAGCAACAGTAAGAGCTATAAATAGGAGCACAGTAATTTTAGATTACTCATTTTTTGCTGTTATACCAATAGCAATGTGACTTATGATACAATTGTTTAGAATTAGCAGATGTACATTGCTCAGGTTCAGAAACAGTGGACTTTTTATGTACCTGTTTTAATCAGCATTCATTTATGTTAAGTTTCTTAACTTTTTAATCACCTTTTTTCTTCAAAATCTGTTAAAATGGAATATAGTATTGTCCCTCCCTCACTTTCTTTCCCTGTAACTATCTTGTGTGATAGATTAAATGTAAAGGCTTCCTCCAGGTGAGCTTGACTTTTGTTTAATACATGGATGCATCCATATATTTCTGCACAAAATTACACAAGTAGTTTATTATTGCGTTCATACAGAGTTTTTTTTTAACACTTCTCACTCCAGCTTGGAATCAATCCTGGTTGTCTCCTATCCAATTACTAACCAGTTGTATTGCTTAGGTTTTTTTTTTAGATCAGCCAAAGTCAGCTAAAACTGCCATCATTAAAACTTAATTGGCCTGAGGTCACTAAAGCCAACTGCATATTTGAATCCAGGTCTCCTAGATGTAACCTGCCACTCGAAGCACAAGCTTTCCTTTATATGCATGGCTTTTTTTCCCATTCATGTTCCACAGGCAACTTTTAATTTGCAGAAGCACACTGTACTCATGTGCCCTTGTCGTTCTTTAGAGAACTGTCATGGGGATAGACTGTTATTTGATGGAATCAAATGGAGAAACAAGCACATGAGAATCACAGCCGGCATCACTCTACAACAGAGTAGTTCATGCATTGCTTTAGCAAATACTTTTATGCTCACAGTGGGCCATAAAATTGAGCCTTGAGTTTTCCTCATTGAATGCAAGAGCATTAATGCAATCAGGGGGTTCAGTCTGTAAAATATCCAATGCTCTGGATATTGTTGACTGATGCTCATCAGTTTTATTTATAAACCTGAGGTTTGGACAAGGTAATGGATGATAACTTATCAAAGAGATATCCAACCTAGAACTAAGTAGAAACTTCCTGACAGTGAGAACAATTAATCAATGGAATGGCTAGCCTTCAGAAGTTGTGGGTGCTCCATCAGTGGAGATTTTTAAGAAGAGATTGGACAGTCATTTGTCTGAAATGGTATAGGTTCTTTTGCTTGAGCTGGAGGTTGGACTAGAAGACTTCCAAGGTCTCTTCCAACTCTGAGTTATTTAGGTCTAGAATCAAGCTAATGAGCCTTTTGGCCCTTGCAGTACCAGTGGCATATAGTTCTGATTGAATAGTGATGGAGATTCTTCTGAGCTGCCCTCTAATGCAGTTTATAGGTAACCAAGGAATGTGACTTTCATGGGCATATTAGGTAGAATTGGGCAAAGACTATCCGAGTGCTATATGAACATCTAGGTGGGAAAAAAGTCCTAGAATCCTAAAGACTCTAATTTTTCATCCACAAGAAGGTGAAAGTCTATTCCAGTCCCTGCTTCCTAACCAGGAATATCTCAATATTGTCTAGATTAAGAATCCATACTGTATGAAGTGCTTGCTTTCATTTCTTAATTACATTTCAAGTATATACTAAGAAAGGATTTTTAAATCCTCTCCTGCTGTTCCAGTACCCTGATATAGAATATCCTAATTGAAAATATCCTAATCTTCCGATGACGCCCTCATTAAGCCAAACAGTATTCATAAGTAGAACAAGTTTAATCTTACACATGGAAATTGCCAAGAGGGAAACTTGAGCTTTTAAATTGTATCATTAATCATGCAATTGGTTCAGCCATTAGCTCATAAATTCTGGCTGGTTTTATTTATTAATTAAAAAACACCTTCTTTCTTCCCATTTCACTCTAAACACATAATGTAAAATTCAGTCCCACTTCTGGGTAAAACTAGATTGAATGGGGAAAAAAACATTTCAGATATCATAAATCCTGCAGAATTGTAACACCCTAAGACAGTGCTTCTCAATTATTTTCTGTCATGCCCCCCCTAGGAAGAAGAAAACATTTCGCCGCCGCCCCCCCGCGACTGTAAATAGTATCATTTGTCTATAAAATTGTTATAAGTACACCTCTGCATAACATAGCACACCGGTCTTTCCTCGTCTCCCACCGTAGTCACATGCTTTCTTTCCTCTTTCCCTCTTACTTGTCTATCCTTCCTTCCACCCTCCCTTCCTTCCTGCCTTCCTTCCAGTTCCCTCCTTCCTCTTTCCCCCTGCCTGCCTGCCTTCTTTCCCTCCTGCTTATCTATGCTTTCTTCCTTCCTTGCACCTCCCTCCCTTCTGCCTGCCTGCCTTCTTTCCTCTTTCCCTATCCTCCTATCCTTCCTTTATCCCTCCCTCCTTCCCTGCCTCCCTTCCAGTTCCATTCTTCCCTCCTTCCTTAGACATTATTTTAATACATTATGAACAGTGCATTGCTGACATGATTTCAGAGGAAACACTGAAGACAAGAAATGTGATTTGGTTTGGAACAGGGGTCCCCAACTGCCTGTCTGTGGCATGATAGTGGGCCACAGACCATTGGGAAGTGGGCTGTGCAAGCGGCAGGAGAGTGCATGAAACTGCATTTGTGCAAGCAGTGTGCATGCACAAAACAAACCCATCTCCCTCTCCTGCTGCTGCCAGTCCACAGAGATGGGAAGGTTGGGGACCATTGGTTTAGAAAACCAAGCTCTGTGTGTGTGTGTGTGTGTGTGTGTGTGCGTGTGTGTGCTTGCGCAGGGGATTCCCTGCAATTTTGCATTATAAAAATTTACTTCGGCACTAACGCAATTTCTCACCTTCTAAAAGGGAGATCCAAGGCTTCTGTCCTCTGTATGATGTGTGTGTAAAATGAAGAGAAGAAACTTTGGGCCTTAACAAAAAGAACCTACAGGGGATAAGAGAGGTAAACAGAGTCAGTCAAGCAGGCCAGCACAAGGCTTTCAAGAAAAACCCTAGAGTTTTCAAGGAAATGCAAGTATCAGATGTGTAGTGTTGGTTCACTGCTTTTAGCTCTGTACCTTTTTCCTTTACGTGTTTTTAATTTATTCACCTTAAAGGTAAGGGTTGCCCTCACACATATGTGCTAGTCGTTCCCAACTCTAGGGGGCAGTGCTCATCTCAGTTTCAAAGCTGAAGAGCCAGCGCTGTCCGAACACGTCTCCGTGGTCATGTGGCTGGCATGACTAAACGCCGAAGGCACACGGAATGCTTTTACCTTCCCACCAAAGGCGGTCCTTATTTTTCTACTTGCATTTTTACATGCTTTCGAACTGCTAGGTTGGCAGAAGCTGGGACAAGTAACTGTAACTCATCCTGTTATGTAGCGCTAGGGGTTCAAACCGCCGAACTGCCAACCTTTCTGATCGACAAGCTCAGCATCTTAGCCACTGAGCCACCATGTCCCTTATTCACCTTACTATTTCTTATTTCTATTCTATGTGTACAGCCAGTTTGGCACTGGACTCAAAACTGAGAGGCCATCAGTTCTAGTCCCACCAGTGACGTGAGGTGAGGTTTATGGCTGGTGAGGCTGGTGACGTCATCAGGAAGGTGGGGAATGGGACCACGTGTGCTGGAGGCTGAGGCTGAGGCTGCCTCAGCCTTCAGCACACGTGATCCCATTCCCTGCCTTCCTGAGCGTGCTCCGCCGGCTCACACTCCGCAGTCCTCGAAAGCGACTGGGGAACGACGAGAACCTTCCTGCCTCTGCTGGACTTTGCAGTCCAGCAGAGGCAGGAAGGTTCTCGTTGTTCCCCAGTCGCTTTCGTGGCTTCGTCATCCGGAAGCGCCGACAACATTTCTGCATCTGCAGTTCGCGGGCACGGATGGATGGAGGTAGCCAGAGTGGCGCCAAGGCAGTCCGGCGGGCGAGCGACCGAGGACCTCCATCGCTCTCTCTCTCGCTCTTTCGTCCGCCAGGACCGCCTCGGCGTCGCTCTGGCTACCTCCGTCCAGCCGCCCCCGGGAGCTGCGGAGGCAGAAATGTTTTCGGCTCTCCCAGATGACGAAGCCACGAAAGCAACTGGGGAACGACGAGAACCTTCCTGCCTCTGCTGGATTTTGCGCAAGTCCAGCAGAGGCAGGAAGGTTCTCGTCGTTCCCCAGTCGCTTTTGTGGCTTCATCATCCGGAAGCGCCGACAACATTTCTGCCTCCGCAGCTCCCAGTTGCGGATGGACGGAGGTAGCCAGAGTGGCGCCGAGGCGGTCCGGGCGGACGAAAGAGCGAGCGAGCGAGCGAGCGATGGAGGTACTTGGTCGCTTGCCCGCCGGACTGCCTCGGCGCCACTCTGGCTACCTCCGTCCATCCACGCCCGGGAGCTGCGGAGGCAGAAATGTTGTCGGCGCTCCCGGATGACGAAGCCACGAAAGCGACTGGGAAACGACGAGAACCTTCCCCCAGTCGCTTTTGTGGCTTCGTCATCCGGGAGCGGCGACAACATTTCTATCTCCGCAGCTCCCGGGTGGCCGGGCGGATGTATATAATATTAGAATATTATATATATATATATATATATATATATATATATATATATATATATATATATATATATATATATATATATATATATATATATATATATATATATATATATATATATATATATATATATATATATATATATATATATATATATATATATATATATATATATATATATATATATATTATATAATATTATATACTATTATTTCATGAAGAGAGGTGAGGCCTCCCTTGCCTCCCCTGACCGCACGTCCCTGAGTCCCAGCTTAGGCACAAAACCATCTGGGTGATTTGGGGCGAGTTCTATTCTTTTAGCCTCCTTCTTGGAAGACAGAAGCCATGGCAAACCACTTATGAAAGCTTTTGCAAAGGGAACTGCAGTCCAAGCAGACACCAGGAATCAACAATGACTCAAAAGCTTATAAAAAGAAATGTTCTGTAGATTGTTAATACCCAAAGAATTTGTATGTACGCATGCTTCACATATCCACGTTTGGCAGGAGCTGATTTTACTTCTATCACAAAGGGGTGATTTTGCAAGCATGATTAAGGCAGCCTTCATATCAGCCCTGGGGCAATGTTTTTCCATGGAGCTTGTTCATGCTGAGTTCTCAAGTGTAAACTGAATAATAAGAGACCTAAACAAATTTGTTTATAATAAAAGCAACCACTGTGAAAATCCTGTATTTTAAAAGAGGTCTTAGAAATCATTTTCCAATCCTGGATTCCATTACATCAATTCACACTGTTGGTTTAGGAATTTAACGTTGCTGGAGATAAATGTAGAGATATTACCTTTTTTTTAAAAAAAAGAAAAGGTTTGGCAATATCCATAGATTTCACAAGTTTTCCATTTTCTTGCAAGAGCTCAACTAATTTGTAAACATATTAAGCTATTACTTTAAAAGAAAACAGCTTTATTGCAGAACAACTGTTTGCTACAATGGGAATATAATTTAAAAGAATGGGAATGAGACTCTGATGTTTGATACCTAAGTTTGTGTTAGCCGAAAAACAAGTGCTGTACAAGGAATTGGACAAAGCCAGTGGTTCACGTCCAGTGAAGCAATTAATTGTCCATTTGAATAAGTGAAATGCTAAGTTTGCACATTAAATAACTGCAGCAATCTTGCATAATATCTCTGCTGGATATTTGGTTTTTTTTTTTTAATCCAGTCATAAAGGAAGCTGTGTAATCTAGATGCATGAATGAAAACCTTTGTTTACAAAGAAATGCTATTATAGGCATTCTAGATATTATCGGCAGCATAAATCTGGTCACAAACAAAGTCTCCTGGGAACCCCCATCACTATTTATTTAAATAAACAATGAAGGATTATCATAGCTAACATTTTTACCCATTCCTCCAATCCATTTCTATTTACTATTTCTTTCAGTTCACTTGAATACATTTTCTTAAAGAAAGCTCATAATAATAACATATGAGCTTGGCAAAGTTGTTTCTAGATGCAGAAACATTTTAATTACAGGAAATCTTGCACTAACAGATGTATAGCTACACATCAATGCCAATAATAAAATATAACAATCAAACGTTTGGAACATTTTAAAGAACTATACCTATTATTATTATTATTATTATTATTATTATTATTATTATTATTATTATTATTATTATTATTATTATTATTATTTATTAGACTTGTTAGCCGCTCCCTCTCCACGAAGGGACTCGGGGCGGCGTACAATAAATAAATCACATGTTACACAATTAGACATTACACGGAGGAGGTATAAAAATCACCACAACAATTGTTACAATACATACAACAATAATAATAATAAGATTAAAAATTAAAATACCCCAATTTAAAATTTAAAGTTTAAAATTGCCAGGAGGATTAGAGATAGAACTATAGTTGAGCCAGGCCGGCTAGTTGGAAAAGGTGGGTCTTGAGTTTTGTACGGAAGGAGCGGAGGTCGGTAGTAATCCTAATGTCGGGGGGGAGGTCATTCCAGAGGACTGGGCCCATCACAGAGAAAGCCCTGCTCCTGGGCGCCGCCCTTTGGCACTGCTTAGTGGACGGCACCCGGAGGAGTCCCTCTCTGTGAGAGCGGATTGGTCGTAGGGATGTATGGGGCAGGATGCGATCCCGCAAGTAACTAGGTCCTGTGCCATGGAGCGCTTTGAAGATGGTGATCAACACCTCCAATACCATTCAATATATTATTACTATCATATGTAGGCGGACCATAATTTGTTGCTTATTTTTATTTATTTGAGAATCAAATGACTTTTGGTAACCTACACCATGCATATAAAATAAGAATAAGTATCCATATCCCATTGCCAGCCTCAGTTACAATAAAAAGATTTTTTTTAAAAACAACAAAGTCAAAAACCATTTTAAAAATAGGAGGAACAATGAAAATAAGATGACATCAAATATAAATTTTAATTTCAAATATAAATTTAAGAAAAATTCAACCAAAATAATTTAGTTTTTACATTTTCAAAAAAACCTAATCTGATCTCTATTGGAAAGATAGTGCGAAGTATTGGCACTGCTACTGAAATTGGTATTTTCTAGCTTCAGCCTCACCTAACCACTTGAAAGTGGGGGGTTATAAGTAATTTCTTCCTGGATATTTCAATAGATTGATTTCTTGATGTATTGGAATCAATAAATAGAGAGATTCCAACATCATAAACACTGATTTATGACATTGGAATCAGTCTATTTATTGATTCCAATACATCAACAAATCAATCTATTGGTATATCCAGGAAGAAACTACTTACATAACTACATAAACACTGGTTTATGACATTGAGAAAAAGTAGATAACAAGAATCTGAGCATATCAGAAGCCCAGTGGTGGGTTTCAAAAAAATTTAGAACCTCTTTTGGAATAATTTCTCTGATGATTGATGTACAGCTAATATGATAATGGAGCAGGTTTCTCCCTTCTTCTTCACAGTACCCTCTTCTCTCAAGGAAAAAAGTCAAACTATTAGCAAAATAAGATTGAATAACCTGAAACATCTAGGTACAAATAGTTCTTGGCTTATTTTTATTACCATAATTGAACCAGTGCTGGGTTTCAAATTTTTTTAGAACCTCTTCTGTAGGTATGGCCTGTTTTGTTGGAGTGGCTTGCCAGCCATGTAACTGGGTGGGAGTGGCTTGCCAGGCATGTGACTGTGTGGGAGTGGCTTGCCAGCCATGTGACTGGATGGGCATGGCCAACTTGTAAAATGTGGTGAAACTCACTTAACAACGCTCTTGCTTAGCAACCAAAATGTTGGCTCAGAAACTCTGGCATTTGAAGCACGCAAGTCTTAAAGCTGCCAAGTTCCAAGACCCTTGCACCCCTAACCCTTTAGAAAAAAACCTCCAGGGGTGTTCAAACCTGACAGCTTTAAGACTTGTGGACTTCAACTCCCAGAATTCCTCCTCTCACTCTTCATCTTGATGATGTGCAGACGGGCGGGGAGAGGGAGCTGGAACCGGTTCTAAATAGCACTGTAGATTTATGGAACCTCTTCTATAGAAGAGGTTAGAACCTACCCCTGCAGAAGCCCATAATCAACTCCTTTGACACCTGCCAATTCTCTGATCTGACTTTATTTTTTAAAAATATTAATTAAAAGAACAATAAATGAGAACCAGGCAAATTGCAATGTTTTAGCATCTGTTGTTATCCCGACTTAACCCTAAACTGAAACATCCAGTCCCTAAAATAGGATTATTGGACTGCTCCTACAATCTCTATTATCCTAAACAGACTTATGCTCTTGACAATTCCCTATGCAATGCATCTTAATTTCTGAGTGGCTGAAGTATGATCCTAGAGGAAGCTTGTATTATGATAGATATTGTAAGACCTATGTTTGGCCCTGACCCAGTTTATCAAATATCACTCTTAGGCAATCACAATGAAGAATAAGGAAAACATAAAATTAAATTACGCTGCCTATTAGAAGCTGTGCAAGACTCAAGTTTAGCCATTCGCCAATATAAGGCTACTTTTTTCTCTGACCAAGATTTTTACAAGGACTTGTAATATAGTTTACATTCCTTTGGGTATGCAAAATTGTATGGATCCATTTTTTTTCAAATTTCTGTGGCCATCAGATGTAAGTGAACTATATCTCTCATTACTTCTAGTCATTCTGGTTAGATAATATTGAAATCCAGTATGTGTTCATACTTTTAAAAGTTTCAAACACCTTTTAAAACTTTGTAACATCCTAATTTTTAAAATATCATTTTAATTCTGTTTTTAATTTTAATGCTGTTTTTATCTTTGTTTTTAACTATGCTTGTTATACATACATACATACATACATACATACATACATACATACATACATACATACATACATATATATATATATATATATATATATATATATATATATATATATATATATATATATAGTGTGTGTGTGTGTGTGTGTGTATGTATGTAAATCATCCAGCATCACTTAGCTCAGATGGGCAGGGTAGAAATTTGATATACAAACAAACAAATAAGATTTATCAAAGAGAAAAACTGAGACTCAGGTGTACGGGGACTCAAAATTAGAAGAGGTGGAGAGCAGAAGTTGAAAGTTCTCTAGAATGAAGAATGATGCCTAGAACACAAACTGGATTCTGCAAGGGTGCTGATGTATAGATTGGGAACTTTTACTCAGGTTCAAGACAATTCTTATGTTATCCAACACCCACATGCAAAGTTCCTGTTTGTGTTTCAGCACAATCTTGTGACTGAAAGTGACTGAAATTCAAAGTACTGTATTTTTCAGTGTATAAGACGCACCTTTTTCCCTCAAAAAAGAGGGTGAAAATCTGGGTGTGTCTTATACACTGATAGCATTTTTGGTCTCTAGGAACCCCTCCCCCTTTGCAAAAATGGCTATGCATAGCCTTTAGGAGGCTTCCAGGGTGCTCCTGGGGGATGGGGAGTACAAAAATGAGTGAAAAACGGGCTGTATTTTGCTTGTTTCTGCCCCCCCCAGCCCCCAGGAGCATTCTATAAGCCTCCTAAAGGCTATGCATGCCCTTTTTTTGACAAAAATTGGTCCATTTTCATGAAAAACGGGCCGTTTTGGGGAGGTCTGCGGAGTGCAAAACCTTTTTTTTTTAATTTGCCTCTTCGAAATCTTGGTGCGTCTTATACTCCGGTGTGTCTTATACTCTGAAAAATATGGTAATATAAATCACCAATATGGTACTGCTAAAAAGCATTCACGGAGCCCATCATTTGAAATAAATTATTATTTAAATGTTCCATATAAGCTTGCCCAATCTCTTGAGATTTCAGTGTATAGTACACAGAAGAGCTGTCAGAAGAATATAGATGTGATCAATATCTTGCAAGATTTGTGATCTCAGTGTCATTTCTACTTCTCACAATTGCAAGAGACCATCATTACATTGACACTTATTGCCTCAAAATAGTACCAAGAGCCTAATATGGCCATCACTATTAGAAGAGGCTGAGACAACCTTCCAAGGAGCAGCAGGACCTGGTTGCCATCAAGACTGTGAGTTGAAAAAGGACTAAGGCCAGAAAGTGCCAACATGGTTCCATCGACAAACACCTTTGGCAATCTGGTGAAAGCCAAAGACTTTTGGAAGACTTTCAAGGACCACTTCAACATTGGTCATTCTTGTGTAATTTTAATTTATATGTTTTCTATCTTTGTTTATCTTCTATATTACCCTGCATTTTACTAATTGTAAGGTTATCATTGTAAGCTGCCAAAAGTATGAAAATGTTTGGCAATATATTAATAAATAAAGTAGAACAAGATCGATTTCAGCCCCATTTGCTCCCAGCCCATTACCACAGTCCTCTTACCATAGGAAAAGGAGCCATTTCTCACACCACAACTTGGTAGCAAGAATCTTGGCTATACTAAAAGCAGGTCAAGAAAGACCTTCCCTCAGGTGACGCTGCAGTTCTTGAATGCAGCTCTAATTGCTTGTGCTGTTTCTTCTCCCCAGCTAATCAAGCTTCTCACACCATGAGTCTATAATGCTTTTGACATTCCTTGTATCACAGAAGGCACTCAGCCACCTGCATAATAATATGGAACTTTTTTAAAAATTGAGAAATTACTAGACTGGAAATTATATATGACGTGTGTGCATTCTTCAATCTTTTAGGAGCAATATATGCCATAGCTGTCCCAAATTTTTAGAGCAAATCACATTTTTTAGTATTTATAATGCCATCTTAAAATGTCAGTCAATAGGCATGCCTTAGAATTTTCTTTTCATGATTCCTTGACCCCATGTTTTTCACAAAAGGGAAGATTTGGGGGGCAAGTTATCGATCTGAAATTTTGAAAGGGTAGCATGAATGCCACCAAAAGTATCTGCAACCAACCCAGATCATATCAAAAGGATGACAGTCATGCAGAGACATAACAATACAAATTCCACATCTACATATTTATATTAGAATTAGAATGACAAAGCTAGAAGGGATCTTGGAGGTCTTCTACTTCAACCTCCTGTTTAGGCAGGAAGCCCTATACCATTTCAGACAAATGGTTGTCCAATCTCTTCTTTATAATGTCCAGTGTTGGAGCATTCATAACTTCTGGAGGCAAGTTGTTCCACTGATTAATTGTTCTAACTGTCAGGAAATTTCTTCTTGGCAGTTACAAAACTTGTTTTGTTTTTGTGTGGTTTTTCTTATTTTATCACTTGCTTTCCCCACTCCCCATTAAAAAAGCATCCACAGAAATGGTTAACATTCTCAAAATGGTGGGCACAACTAGGCAATCAAAGCTCTATCCCTTTTTAACCTGCAGGCACATAAAAAGGAGTGGGACTTGCTGCGGTACGCGACGGGCAGGCTTTGCTCGCCCTGTGCACTCCTGGTGGGCTCCCCTTTGATCGGGGGGGCACAGGACGCCCTGGAGGGGCTCCTGCTGAGGGGGCAGCATAGCGGGGGATCCCCTGTGTCGGCAGCGGCCGGGGGGGGCCGCATCGCCCTAGGCACCGGGAGGCAAGAGAGGAGGCACTGCGGCGTCTTCGCGTTGAGGCAGCCGGATGAAATTCAAGATTCGAAGGACGCAGTTGCTGTGCGGTGAGATGGAGATTCCCCCCATTCCCTTTGATGACTGAATGAAAACAAAAAGATTGTCAGCTTCTTGGAAAGGCTTTCAACTTGTGGCTGGGAAGTGTGATTGGAGGGAGGGGGATTTCCCCCCCCCCTCGGACAAGCGGCTTGAAACTGTTTTGCTCCCTGCCCCCAGAAGAGGAGGAGGGGGGAGCCTTGGAATGGAATCACCCTCGTAGCAAACAGCAGATTTCCTTTACTGCAACTGTGAAAATGAGGTGATGATCTGTTTTCTTTGGAAAACTTTGAAAACTTTTGCCTTTGGATCCCGGAGCTGGCAGGGCAAGATGGCACACTTCCGTTGTCTTCATGTACTTTGAAATTTGACTCCACCCATAGAAATTGCTGGCATCTTGTTTTTGTCTCCGTGACACTCAGAGAAGTCTCGTGTTACATTTTATCCTGGACTTGGAACAAAGGACTTTACTGCTTTATTGCCTAGATCCCTACGTGCTTGGGCTTCCTGCCTCACGATCTCACTCGGCTATCCACCCCCCCCCCCCCCGTGTGCTCCTTCTCTGCATTGACATTTTCATCTCTGAGCTCTGATTACTAAAATGCCACCTAAAAGACCACCACGGGGAAGCCGGGATTTGTGGGCTCCGCCCCAACATCCTCAACATCTAGCCCCAGCGGACAACAGACACTAACTGGGGGGGGGGGGAGAAGAGGCAACATTGAGAAAACTCAGATCACAAAAATGAACTTGAAAATCTGTTTGATATAAAATGATTGAAATTATTTTAAGATAAAAGTTTATATGCTGACAAAATATTATTAAGTAACAACAATCTAATGTATTAGTAAATGAAAATTATGAGAATGGGGGGGAGGGCCATTTCCTGCACAATGTAACTGTCAAAATTTGTACTTAATCCATTACCCCTTTCCTTGAATATGCTTTTTTAAAACCAATAAAATTTTGTTAAAAAAAAAAAAAAGGAGTGGGACTTCAATCATCCTGTCCCAGATTATTGAAACCATCATTTTGACTGTCCAGAAAAGGTGTCTTACCCAAAGTGGAAAAAACAGGGGTTTCAGGCCTGCAACCATCTTTTCTGTTGGATCTTTGGCCTGCCACACTTTCTATTATTCTACTGTGCATTTTCTATTATGGGAAAATGAGAAGGGGATTGTACAGAGTTAGATGCTATGTAGCCATAATAAAAAATATTTCATCCTTTGTCTCGGCACCTCTGCACCTGACCGGAACAGGATGGATGGAGCTGCCAGCATGGCAATGGAAGATTGGACCATGTGATGGACTTGTGGGTGTGCGGACAAGATCTTGAACTTTCAACTGGGTGGGGAAAACTGGGAAGCCTTCAAATTCGGGTTTTCCCAGATGTGCCAACATGGCTCTCTTAATAAATTGGAACTTTTCGCAATACTTTGCCTTGGACTCTGATTTACTTTTGGATGCTATTTGGAACCCTGACAAAGGGCATGGTTCTTTAAGCCAAAGTCTTATCCACATATATACTTACAGAGAGAAAGTAGTGACCATAGTCAGAATAAATTTAATTTCAAAACAACCAAGACAATTCTATAAATACTAAGAAACAGGCCCAGTAACTAATGCAAACCGAACAAGATTTATGAATGGAGGAGAGAGGGAGAACCAAAGCCAGACACCCTAGGAAAACAACAAGGAGCCATTGCTGTCAATAGAAACAACCCGGACACTCCATCCAAGATCAGGTACGTCTAATTGGTTTCCATGCAATATGGTCTACTTAGGAAAATTTTCTATCTGCCAAGTTATCCTTTACATCCAAGGATCCTGGCCTTGAATTGTAATATTACTTAGATTTCTATATGCTGTTCTATCACAGTGGCAATGACAGTCTTGCTGGTGTAGGGGTCAAGAACCGACTTCAAGATCATGTGTCTGGATATCAGGCTTGGAAGTAACAGAAGGCTTGGTTCTGTCCCTGAGTTTTGGTCAGTTCCAAGCAGTCTTTTTTTTCTTCAACCTCTGGATTCATTCCTGGGGATTAACACAGATTGTCTCTCAATATGATGCCATAGCAATTTACGTAGCTAGTCCTCAAATTTCTGCCATCATGCACTAAACCAGTGTTTCTCAACCTTGTCAACTTGAAGATGTCTGGACTTCAACTCCCAGAATTCCCCAGCCAGCATTCAACAAGGTTGAGAAACACTGCACTAAACACTACCCTCAGAATACATGCTATCTTTTCAGGCTCTCTTTGTCTTCGTTCCTGTGGGCACTCTTCCGAACATAACCTCTGGACTGCAGCCATTCACCATCTCTTTTCTAAGAATGCCAGGGTTCTCTTTTCAGTCCTAGGGAGATTGTTGTAATTGAAAATGATGCTAGACCTGGCACTGGCTTTGTAGCATGTCTGTTTCCTGTTTGTTAATTAACAGATTCTGAAAATTGAAAGTCAGCTTTCAGTAGAATGCCTGGCAGGTGGCAGGTGATGTCTGCCCTTTGGTATAGACCAGTATTTCTCAGCCTCAGCAGCTTTACTATGTGTGAACATTATCTCCTAGAATTCCCCAGCCAGCATGAAAAGAATTCTACTATGTAGATGTATATAGTAGAATTACCACTGGAATACCACTAGACAAAGTTGAAAGGATCACGTACCTTGGTTTTAATTTACACGAAAGCTGGGACATGATCAGTGGAGTAAGGACAAGGATAGAGAAAGCTCGAACAGCATCCTTCAAAATGAAAAAGGTTTTCTGCAGACACGACATAAGCCTAAGACTGAAAATCAGGCTTGCCAGATGCTACATCTTTTCTATCCTGCTCTATGGAGGAGAGAGTTGGTCTCTGACAGAAAACCACTTGAAGAAACTAGAAGCATTTGAAATGTGGATTTTCAGACAGCTGTTACGTATTAGCTGGGCTAACAAAATCACAAATGAGGAGATGATAAGCCACCTGGAAAAGCCAAGGGAAATCATCAGTCATTAAAAAGTGAAAGTTTTTTAACGACTTTGGAAATAGGGTTAGGATTAGGGCCAGGGGCAGGACAGGACAGGACAGAATCGGTTTATTTGGCTGTGTGATAAAACACACAAGGAATTTGTCTCTCGTGCAGAAGCTCTCATTAGTGATAGAATGGTATATAAGTAAAATAACAACCAAACAACCAAACAAACAAACTTTGCTTCAAATAACTGAAACTCCTAAGGTTGCTCTGAAATAAAAATAAGGAATCTCATACACACTTTCACAATGATCATAAAAAGGAAAGGCACTACAAAGAGTGTATGTCTGAGGAAGAAGCTATAATGAATGATTTATTCCCCCAATTTCAAAAGCTTCTAATGTTGATGATATGGGAGAAGGAAAGGCTGTGTGTGTGTGTGTGTGTGTGTGTGTGTGTGTGTGTGTTTTGAAAACAAATTCAAATGTCCAGAAAGTCACCCAAACTGTAAAACCCTAAGTGGATGTTTATATACCATAATCAAAAGGAAGCTATCCATGGGGGGGAAATAAAAGAAAACAAACTTGGGGACGCTTTGGTGATCCTACTAATGAATTGGGAGGGGAGAAAACTTTCTGGGCTTCATATTATTAATATTTGGAGAGGACTTGATTAAACATGCAAGCTTATATCCTGAAGTGTCTTTACTATTTTTTGTTCCCTGATTGTATTAAGGAATTGCTGCAATGCTGCAAGTGCTATAAAAATACAAGAACGCTGGCAAAGGAGAGGCTTGTAATAGGGAGGTTGAAAATACCCTTTAAAGCTATACTTCCTTGCTTTATTTAGACAACAAAACATGCATAGATACCCTCCGGATTTGAAGCTGAAACTCCCAGAATTCCAAGGCAGTAAAGATACTGAGTTGGAGAAGGCTAGCTTAGGGCATCTAAGCTGATGCGGCCAATTTAGTTTCAATGGCTCTTCCTTTAACAGCAGCTTGACCTGCATACATTAAGAAGAATGAATGTTTCTTCTCTGTTCCATTTATTCTGAAACTTTGCAAATTGCCTCTTCCAAGTAGCAGACAACAAGGGGACTGAACTTAATATTAAAGCTCACATTCATTCAAGTTAATCAATTGTCATTTTTCAAACCATAACACTTAAATGCCTATGGAGATTCTCAATCATGGTTGTCCCAAAGGTGTGCTTTTTCTCTTTTTTTCAAGAGGCAACTGGACTTTCTGGTTTTTCTTTGAAGATGTTTCGCTTCTCATCCAAAAAGCTTCTTCAGCTCTGACTGGAGCCTTCCATTCTCTACCATCCAGTCGGTGCTGAAGAAGCTTCTTGGATGAGAAGCGAAATGTCTTCAAAGAAAAACCAGAAAGTCCAGTTGCCTCTTGGGGGCAGGGGGAAGCACCTTTGGGACAATAACCCTTAAAACACTGGCACATTTCTATTTAGAATATTTTCCAAAGCTTAGAAACCATCATGTTTTAGTAATGGGTTTAGTTCAGGATTCCCACTAATGCAAATCCATTCCTAAAATGCTTCTAGTGCAGACTGGGAAGTTTTTTCCTCCCTCTGCAAATTCCCTGAATGTTATTTAAAAGGAATGGGGACCATCTGGAATTATGTAACAGGTAACACAGGAGACTTCCCCCATCCCCCCCCCAACAGGAATTTTGGCTGGAATATGGTCCCTCCTGTAAATCAAAAAGCCTTCTGTTCATAGAAGAAATCCACTGGATCCATGCCATCATTCTTACCAAAAAAAACCAAGGGAAAACTATGGGGTGATTATGTTTTATTAAATTCCATAGCATATGGTGTACATTAACAAGATTGCATAAATTGGTAATTATAACTTCAGTGGCATAAAGAAACAGTCTTCATCTGTTACCGTCTAAATGAATTAGTCTACAACTTCCATCAATATGGCCAAACCTCTTTCCACTTCACCTGTAACTTTTTCAGATAGAACCTTCCCCATGATCAAATATGACCATACAAACACAACAAAACAAAGGAGGGTTTTTGTCCTTTCATCTGACCTAGCCAGACTCTCTTCTTTGAATTCCTCCCAAAGGCTAGGGCAGAAGAGACGAGAGAAAGAGAATGCATGCTTTACTCCATTTTACAAATGCTGCTTAATCAATTATGGTGGGACCAGGTTTTTCTCAGCGCAGTTTTGTTTACAAGCTTTGAGCATGGCATGTTTACATCAGCATTTGGCACAATTTACTATATGGCAACAGATGCCTTTAGCTGGCTTATTCATCACTGCGTTTTCAGAAGAAATTCAGTGGCCCAAATACATGCACCCTCTGCAGCATGGAATTTAATTCCTGACACAGCTGAGATCTCAACAGAGTAAAGCAAAATGCAAAAGAAGGGCTGCAAACAGGGCAATAGTTCTAGCCCTGCATTACAACAATATTTTATATAGCAACATCACCAGAAGAAAGGTAAGAGGAACAAATAGAAAACAAGGTTTTTCCAGCAGTGAACCTGCCAATAGGTAGTGAACTTCAAAAGAGCTGAGCCTAAATGGGCTGATATCAGAGGTTTTGTATGGGGGACAGGACTCACAACTTAATGGTACTTGTAGGAGGAGAATATTTGTGTGAGTGAACCTATGCTTCCATACCCGATTTTTAACTTAATCCAACATAAATATCTCAACTGTTTCAGAGATTAAGAGAATTGAAACAGGAGGTTGGTAATAGCACACAGGACAAACTGGCTGGCTGAATGGACAAAATTTGCTTCCTGAGAAGCAGAAGAGAACTAAGACACTTTGAAATTCTCGGTGCTGCCATAAAATGGAGAACCATTTGTCTGAAATAGTATAGAGCAGGGATGGTGAACCTTTTTGTCCCTCCTGGCTTGTACTGGCATCCTGGGAGGTTACACGAGGCTGGCTCCTGGGTCTGGTGAACGCTTCACTTGAGGAGGGGTCATTGCCGGCCGCCTTGAAAGAGGCGGTGGTGAGGCCCCTGCTCAAGAGGCCTTCCCTGGATCTGGTGGAGCTAGCCAATTATCGTCCCGTCTCCAACCTTCCCTTTTTAGCGAAGGTTGTAGAGAGTGTGGTGGCACAACAGTTCCCTCGTCACCTGGAGGAAACTGACTATCTAGACCCGCGCCAGTCCGGCTTCCGACCCGGTCACAGCACGGAGACGGCCTTGGTCGCGTTGGTAGATGATCTCTGGAGGGCCAGAGATAGGGGTTGCTCCTCTATCCCGGTCCTATTAGATCTATCAGCGGCTTTCGATACCATCGACCATGGTATCTTATTGCGCTGGCTGGAGGAGGTGGGAGTGGGGGGCACCGTTTTGTGGTGGTTCTGCTCCTATCTCTCTGACCGGATGCAGTGTGTGTTGGCAGGGGAGCAGAGGTCGACCCTGAGGCCACTCACTTGTGGGGTGCCACAGGGGTCGGTCCTCTCACCCCTCCTGTTCAACACATACATGAAGCCGCTGGGTGAGATCATCCGTGGTTTTGGGGTTGGATACCATCTGTACGCTGATGACACCCAGCTGTACATTTCCACCCCAAACCACCCCAACGAGGCCGTCGAAATGATGTCCCGGTGTTTGGAAGCCGTCCGGGTCTGGATGGGGGACAACAGACTCAGACTCAACCCCTCCAAGACTGAGTGGCTGTGGCTACCGGCGCCCCGGTTCAACCAGTGGATGCCATCGCTGGCCATAGGGGGCGAACAACTGCCCCCTGTGGAACGGGCGCGGAACTTGGGCGTCCTCCTTGATACCCAGCTGTCGATGGATGACCATGTGGCAGCCGTGGCGAGGGGGGCGTTCCACCAGGTTTGCCTGGTGCGCCGATTGCGCCCCCTATTGGATCGGGACGCCTTACGCACAGTCACTCATGCGCTGGTGACGTCTCGCCTGGACTACTGCAATGCTCTCTACATGGGGCTCCCCTTGAGATGCACCCGAAGACTACAGCTAGTTCAGAATGCGGCCGCGCGGGCCATCATGGGAGGGACAAGATACTCCCATAT
The DNA here is from genome assembly GCF_964273705.1 of Natrix helvetica. NCBI lineage: Eukaryota > Metazoa > Chordata > Lepidosauria > Squamata > Natricidae > Natrix > Natrix helvetica. Next base: position 33,657,812 of record NC_138548.1, read on the forward strand.
AACACCACTCCTGCGCGAGCTGCACTGGCTGCCTGTGGTTTTTCGGGTGCGTTTCAAGGTGTTGGTTACTATCTTCAAAGCGCTCCATGGCATGGGACCTAGTTACCTGCGGGATCGCATCTTACCTCACACATCCTCACGACCAATCCGCTCTCACAGGGAGGGACTCCTCCAGGTGCCATCTGCCAAGCAGTGCCAGTGGGCGGCGCCTAGTAGAGCCTTCTCTGTGATGGGCCCAACCCTCTGGAATGACCTCCCCCCCGATATTAGAACTACTAACGACCTCCACTCCTTCCGACAGAAGCTTAAGACCCACCTGTTCCAATTAGCTGGCTTGACTGATGTATAGTCCCATCTTTAACCTCCTGGCAAACATCTTACTGTGTAATTTTTAAGGGAAATTTTAATTATATTTGTATTTTAATCTAAATTTGGTACAGCACATTCTACCTCCTCTGTTTATATGTTTATATGTTTATATATTTATGTACATTTATATTTTGTATCTATATGGTTTTTAATATGTCTGTACACTGCCCCGGGTCCTGTTGAGGAAAGGGTGCGGTTTATAAATAAAAGTTTACTTACTTACTTACTTACTTACTTTTTGGCACCGAGTGGCAAAAGTGGAATGCCTGCACATGTTTGCCCACAGGAGCACTGAAATCCCAAAGACCAGCTGGTGATGCACATGCCCATGCCAGCCAACTGGGGTTTGGGTTTGCGGTGTGCATATGCTTGCCGGCCAACTGGTTTTCACATTCACTGGAGTGCTGGAAAACCAAAGACCAGCTGGCCGGCACACACATACCCATTGGCCAGCTGCTCTTCAGCTTTCCAGCACTCTGGCATCTGTGAAGGGCATGCCTGAAACCAGAAGAGCATCTGGCAACAGCATGCATGCCCACAGAGAGGGCTCTGTGTGCCACCTTTGGCACGCATGCCATAGGTTCGCCATCATGGGTATAGTTTCCTGCCTAAGCAGGGGGTTGGATTAGAAGACCTCCAACATCCCTTCCAATTCTGTTATTTTGTTAAAATAAAATCCACTGCCAGGGTTTCCCCATTTGAACAAACTTGATCCCCATTGTTGTCCCTAAGGTGCTTTTTCAGGAAGCAAGTGGACTTCCAGTGGGGACAACCATGACCTGGATGACTGAGAATCTCTACAGACTTTCCCCATTGCTGTGTTTTATCTGCAATGGGCCAGATGTTAGAGATGCAGAGAATTGAAGAACATCTCAGTGGGCCTTGCAGATGTCCCTTCATTACTTCAGTTCTTCCAGGTCCTTTATCTCTAGCCTAGATCATACTCAAGTGAACCATCAGGATTCCATACAGAGGTGGATCTCCATGGGCTTCAGTTTCTTCAGCTAGGCTATAGATTGCTCTTGAATTTGGGTTGGTGGATCACAATCTGCCCTGGTCAAATATAAATCAGCTTCTGTTACCAATTTTAATCCCAAATATTTTGTCTCTGACTGCACAACAAGCATTTTCCAGATACACAAATCACCTTGTGGGCATTCATTATACAAATATGATATATTCCTTTTTGTGACTTTGTCCATTTGAAGACAAAAATATAATTTGTTGTAACTGTCCTTTTGAAGAAAGATTAGTGCAGCAGATCAACAAGAAATCTGAGAGAACCACAGTCATACTTTGTTCAAAGTATCATATCTAGGAATCATTTTGGTTGCTGATAGCTCCCATAATGATGAAGAACAACATTATCAGGTGATTAGAATAGATAAGGGTAGTAAGAGTAGGAGAGAGGGTAGGAAGGGAAAGAAGAGAGAGGGAGAGGGATGGGAAGAAGAAAAGAGAAAGGAAAGGAGGAAAGAAGAAGGGAAAGAAGAAGGGAGGTTGGGAGGAAAGGAGACGGAAGAAGAGGTAGGGTTGTTGTAAAATAAGATGGATGGATGGGGTGGCAGGAAAGTGACCCCAATTATATTTTTAAACTTTTAAATGAACTGTGATAAATGTAAAAAGATAACACACAATATTAACAGTACTTATGAGAATGTATATTTGTGAATGTATATATGAGAAATGAAAATAAAACTTTAAAAAAAAGAATAGATACTTTAGCCCAGCTCAAACTGCACACTTTTTGAGACAAACCGAAATATCTTTAACCCCATGCAGTGATTTCAATATTTTCAATAATTGGTGACTTCCGTTTGACTTCCATGAACGCAGCCTGAGTTCAGTATTTTCAACCTCACTATAGTCAACCTTTTAAAAAGAAATAAATACAAACTTATACAAGCCACTAAATGTTTGCATGCACAGAGTGTGCTTACACTGCATAAAGCCTTAATGCCACAGTATTTTTAACATCCTTCTTTATCTCTGAGGCATGTCACCACACTCATCCTTCCTCCAGATTTTACAAAGAGGGTCACACAAATTCTTACTAAACCAGACCCCAGTCTTGCATGTCAGTATCAGTTTTCACATTACAAATAATCCTTGACTTGCAACAGTTCACTTAAGTGACCCTTCAAAGTTACAACAGCACTGAAAAAAAGTGACTTATGACCATTTTTCACACAATTATAACCATTGAAACATCCCCATGGTCATGTGATCAAAATTCAGACTTTGACAACCGACTCACATTTACGACGGTTGCTTAAATGTCGTGATCACTTTTTGCAACCTTCCGACAAGCAAAGACAATGGGAAAATTAGATTCACTTACTTAATTACAGTGATTGACTTAACAATGATGGCAAGAAATGTCATAAAATGGGGCACTATTCACTTTAAAAATGTTTCACTGAGCAACAGAAATGTTGGGCTCAATTCTGGTTGTAAGTTGAGAACTCCCTGTACATAGGCACCCGTTTCAAAGTGAGCAATGGAAATGGACTTGAACTCGACCAGGAATCATTTCCACCCCTCTCAGATAACCATGTTATTTAATCTTTTCAAACGTGTTTGTCCCCCACCACCCAAAAAAGCTAAATATACTCCAAGCAAATACACTATGCCCTGGGATCCTTGAAAACGAAGACAAATATTACATAGAAATGCTTTGTTATGTCTACAACATAACATATAACATACATGTATACACTTTTATAAAGAAATAAAGTTGTCACTGATATTTTATGAAGGCAATTGCAAATGATAGAAAAGGCACCACAAGTTATCATAGCGGCTTCCCTATTCTCACTAAAGCTGATGGTGTTCTGGATGAGTAGCTATCTGGACAGGCAAAGGAGGACACAGGCAATTGGAAAGAAGGAGGACAATTGGGGGAAAGGAGGAGACACTATTTTATTTTGACATCTGCAACAAAAATTATAGCGAAAAATTGCAAAAATGTACTTAGGCCTACATGTATATAAAATTATGTTTTCCAGCATCAGAAATGCTGTGGGTTTTTTTTTTCAATTGCAATGCTGTATATTGTGAGTAAATATACTGTAAGCAAACTTTTCCAACAAATCTTTATTTTCAAGAATATATGCTAGTGAGGGTGAAGGTTTGGTCTCCAAGCTTGTGGATTGGTTTCCAAATGTTTCATTACCAGGCTAGGTAACGTCTTCAGTGGATATTTAGGGGGTGTCTGTGTTCTTCTGTTTATAAGGGCTTTGTTTGATCAGTAGGTCTTGTGATGGGTAAGGTGTGGGTGTGTCAAGTGAGGGTGTTGTGATGGGTCAGGTGTGAATCCTCAGTAGGAGTTTTGTGATGGGTCTTGTGATGGGGAGGTTTTATCAGGTGAGGGTCATAGGGAGGTAGGGGAGGGTTGCATGGGTTGGCTGAGGGTTGGTGTTGTCTCTGGTGGGCTATGTGGTTGATTTGGATTCTGAGGGTTTGTAGGCTGGTGATAGGCCAATGTGCCTGTTGATGGAATTGCTTGTGGAGTGCCAGACTTCGTTTAATTCATGAGCGTGGTGGGTGGTAGAGTGAATTTTAGGTTACACCAATCTAACTGGTACTGTTTGGTGTCAGTGTGTATAGAGATTAAGGATTTGGGATTGTGGCATTTGACTGCCAGTGTTCCTGGCTATATGCTGGTGGATATATGCTAGTGATAATATAGAATCGACAACACACATTTCAAATTTCACTATAGAAACAACATGAGAAATTATGTGATCTACAGATTATAGCAATCATGGATTTGAAGGGGCTTGAAGTCAATTGTTAGAATCAGGAAATAAATTAAATAATGTAAATTCAAGCTATTGTGTCAGGAAGAAGCAGACAATTTACAAGATTATAATACACAAAAGTTTGAATGACTAAAAACAGTCTTCTGCCCTCCAAAAACAACACACCATTGAAAAAAACTAGATAATATTTGCTTTTAAGGTTGTGCCTGCCAGATGGAGGGCATGAGAATGAAAAGGAAGACCTGTCCTCCTTTTGCCTGACATCCAGTAATCCTATGCATGATACCATTCCTTTGATTTTATACCAATATAATATTCTTTTTTGTGACTTTATTGTGATAATATGAAAACAACAACCCCTGGACCAGCAGATATAAATACAACCTGAAACAAATAAAAAAACCATTTACTTACATCCAACCATCATCATGGCCACAGAAAAAATCTTCTCTCCATCAGTGGTTGGAGCTATGTTTCCAAATCCTATTGTCGTAAGGCTTGTCATGGTAAAGTAGAGAGAAGTTATATAAAGTGAATCTTTACTGGGTCCGCCTTCCCACTGCCCTGATCCAGTAGCGTTGTACCGATACGGTGTTCCAATACTCTCTGCCAATTGGCAGAGCCAGCTGTCATTCTTGAGGGTATTCGTGATCTCATCGATAACTTCATAGTCCCCAATGCTATACCAGATGCACGCAAGCCAGTGGGCCACTAATCCAAAGACACAAACCAGGAGCACCAACACTGCAGCGCCATATTCCAGATAATGGTCCAACTTCCTAGCCACACGGCCCAATCTCAGGAGTCGCACCACTTTTAAGGAACTGAAGAGGCTGCTGATACCCTAGAAAGGAACACAGATCTTTACTTTCTGCAAAATTATGAACATCCTTTGACTTGGAAATATATATACAGTACATCTCTACCTATCATCTCTACATACATATCCCATCAAGCCATTTCTTTTCAGGATAAGTGGCATTATCCAAAAGTTAGAAAACTATGAAATAGTAAACAAGGAAATTAAAGAAATATAAGTAGAACAGGGAAATATAAGTAATTCTACTTTATAACTTCATCTTCATGTTTCTAACATTTTGTACTTTCCAAATGATCCACCATGTCCATTAACCACTTCTCATCTCTCTCATTTTGAACCTTATGTCAATTTTATCCACCTACTTTCTCAACTCATTTACTCTTGCTTTTCATATTTCATCTATTTCCCATATTTCTTCCTTTATTTATGTATATCTTGCAGTTGTGCTCTCCACATTTGCTGTCAGAAACAGCTAGGTCTAAAATACATCAATAATCCAGACTCTATGCTGCATCATAGAGTATAATCTAACATTCACAAACTAATCACCCCATAATTCTTGCATTCACTCTTGCCTCCTTTCACTTGTAGAAGGGAACAAACATTAGCCACAGATGTTCTCTTTGAATGTATATTACAGACATTTCACAGTCACTGCAGGAGCAAGTTATATTTATATTTTAATGTTTTCCAATTATATGCACATCAGGCAACATCATTTTTCAATGCTGTCATATTATTGATTTTCTTTTCTTTTATTGTTTTTCTTTTATTTTCTTTTTAACAATTGTCTGAGTAGAGAGCTTCTATACAGTTTTATTTATGTTTTAAAAGCATTGGATTACCTGAAAAATGTTAAAGATTAATAATACATCAATTAAGTAGTCTATATAAATACCATACAGTGATATACATTTTACAAGAAAGTGTAAACCATTATTTAATATATATGCTAGAAAAGAAATAAAAACAAAATTGAAACAGCCTAAAATAAAAAGGGAAGGGGGAAAACTTTCTTTTTAATTAATTATTTTATGAATGCTAACATTTAATTCCATTCTTTGACATACTATTGCATTCCCATATTCCCTCTAAAATATCCCTTTCAGCCTTATCTTTTTCAATTTCATCCCAAATGATTTCATGATTTTTTTTGTTTTCTATAAAAAATTATCTGCATTTTAATTTTAACCATTCATTATTATTTTTTTGCAATAACCATTCTCCAATATACTTGTTTTCCTCATCCATACCCTCTTACTATTCATTACTCCATCAAAGACACGTTTTCATATTTTTGTTGGTATAACTCCATAATTTTCTGTGGCTTTTGGCAACACAACTGTCTTCATTCCATTCAAAGTAAATTCCATACTCTCATCTCTATTTTCCATTTCTCTTCATTCTTTTGGGAAATGTATCTTTCCTTTGAGAGTTTACACTTTCTCTTCCTGCAGTCATTTTGCTTCCCAACTAGTGAGATGCTAGGACTCACTGCCTTAGAAAACTGAGGAAAATCCTCAGGGACGACTCACACTCTGGTCAACACTTCTTTACTCTCCTACCATTGGGCAGGAGATATAGAAGCATAGCCAGTCGTACGAACAGGCTCAAGAACAGCTTTTATCCGTGGGCTGTCAGACTCCTGAATGCAACGTAACATCATAAATATGTAATATAATAGACTTTCAGGGCCGGCGCAAAATGTTCATATTGGTGCAATATACTATAATGTAATGTTACACACATATATGTATAGAGGATTGTGTATTGTTAGTATCATTTATTGTGTTAGGGATTTTCTTTCTTTCACTGTGAGTTATTGATATTTACGAATTAGAATAACAGAGTTGGAAGGGACCTTGGAGGTCATCTAGTCCAACCCCCTGCTTAGGCAGGAAATCCTACACCACTTCAGACAAATGGATATCAAACATCTTCTTAAAAATTTTCAGTTTTGGAGCAATCACAACTTCTGGAGGCAAGTTATTCCACTGATTGATTTTTCTAACTGTCAGGAAATTTCTCCTCAGTTCTAAGTTGCTTCTCTCCTTGATTAGTTTCCACCCATTGCTTCTTGTCCTACCCTCAGGTGCTTTGCAAAATAGCTTGACTCCCTCTTTTTTTGTGACAACCCCTGAGATATTGGAACACTGCTATCATGTCTTCCCTAGTCCTTCTTTTCATTAAACTAGACATACCAATAAATACCCATATGTATTTATGTTGAGGGGGAGCACTAAAGAATGCTCAGCCAATCTCATTGTACACATGTTGTGCACTGACAATAAAGGTTGAATTGAACTGAATTAAATTGAATTTATTTTCGCTTTCTTCCATTCCATATTTTCTTAAAGTCCATTCCCGACTCTATGAAAATATGACAAATCCCACATTTATAATTCCTTTAACATATTTATATTCTTATAATGGGTTGTTAGAATAACCTTTGGAGACAGGAGGAAGAACTGCAGCCAGGGCAATGGTCAGATAACAGCTACCTCAGTTCATAAATGGGAATAGCATCTCAAAAGGGACCTTCCCTAGTTCTCTGGAAAGTAATAGCAAAACAGGTGGTTTTTTTCAGATTTACAAGATTCTGTTCCTGTAACCTTATAATAAACGTAGTAGTAGTGGTCATGGTTTTGTTTTTCTACCCGAATTGCTGACAATCCTTCACTAAATAAATAAATCATGTTTTTACATCTACTGTATGTTCATTCCTTTGCAGTTAATACATACATACATACATACATACATACATACATACATACATACATACATATAAAAAAGATTTATTCTTCAGTCACATACTATGTTAGAAACATGCCTCAGACACTTAGAAAGAGGTCACCATTCTCATTTATTCTTAGATCTCCAAATGAACTGATCATTTTTTTTTTCTGTATCCTCTTTTTCATTCCATCCATCCATTCATTCATAACATACCTAATGGAGTAATTTTTCTCCTGATTTCACATTTATTCATTCTCTTGTCCAATTTTCCCCAAACACACCCTTAGTTCTTCTTCCTTTATCAACAACCCTTGGAGCATAACATGGCACCGTTGACAACTTATTCTTTCTTTTCTTTGATCAACATGCAGGAGCAGAAACAAAATTCAATGGTACTCCAGTGATGTACATGCTACTCTTTGCAGGATCTTTAATCTAGAAACAGTCTTACACATCAACACATTAATGCCTACATCCAGCAAGACTAAACACTGCAAATTACTAACAAGCTATCGATACACATATAGCAATAGTACGTAGACTTATATACTGCTTTACCCTGCTTTTGCAGCCCTCTCTAAGCAGTTTACAGAGTCAGCATATTTCCCCCAATAATTTGGGTCCTCATTTTACCCACCTCGGAAGGATGGAAGGCTGAGTCAACCTTGAGCCTGGTGAGATTTGAACTGCCGAACTGCAGTTAGCAGTCAGCTGAAGTAGCCTGCAGTACTGCACTCTAACCATTGCGTCACCTTGGGTCATTTTCATTCAGGTTTGTAAAATAAAAGTCTTTGTTTACTCTGTTAGCTACCTGGATTGACAAGGTTTCAAAAAGTTGCACCATGTGGAATCAACTTAGTCCACCTTACTATTTTGCACCAAAACTTTGAGACACTGTTGAAACAAAATGGACTACATTCAGTTTAAAAATGCTTGTCACCATTATCATCAATTTGGCTGCATTTTTCAGACTAGCTTGTTTTCTTTTTGACAAAGTAGGTGGGGAGATGTACAGAGGGAATCTTTAAGTTTCTGATTTGCTTCCCTCTCTTTCTAAAGCAGCGGTTCTCAACCTGTGAGTCGCGACCCCTTTGGGGGTCAAACGACCCTTTCACAGGGGTTGCCTAAGACCATCGGAAAACACATATTTTCGATGGTCTTAGGAATCGAGACACCAATTTTATGGTTGGGGGTCACCACAACGTGAGGAACTTAAGGGTCACGGCATTGGGAAGGTAGAGAACCACTGTTCTAAAGGGTGTTGCTTATTTTTTTTTTAAAAAAAGGATGCCTCAAGTAAGTAAAATTCACATTGTCTAAAAATTGGTGCGGAGGTTAGGCATATAGTAGATAAAATCCGGTTTTTGAAATATTAGATTTGTCCCTTCCTCTGTTCAATCATTTTGCATTCACAGAAACTAAGCACGTTGCCCTAAATGGGGTATTTCTACTGCTGTTATTGAGAAAACATATGAAAAAAATATGATGTAGTTCTGAGTACATTACATTGCACAAAGAAAACCTGCAAAAATAAAGTCCGATGTGAAATGGTATAGGGTTTCCTGCCTAGGCAAGGGGTTGGACTAGAAGACCTCCAAGGTCCCTTCCAACTCTGCTATTGTATTATTGTGATCCATGTAGCTCAGGTTTGAATTGTGGGGTTCTTGGTTTCCTTCTTGTCATCTGGTAATGAAATGTCTGCAAAAAAAAAAACAAGCTCAACCCAACACCAAGAGCCCAACAAAAATAAATGCATTTTCCTCTTTTTGTGTTTTGTTTCTTCTTGTCTATATTATTTCACACTATGTAGGGTTAAAGTACTGCTTCTTAGGATTGAAAAAACCCTCACTATTATCATAAAGAACTACACCAAACCCATTTCCTCCTTCCCCTCGTATTCTTTCAACTGGAGTATATAATAAGTGTTCTTTTTTTCTTAAATGCTCCTAGCGTTAATGAAGTGTAAGTTTAGAGTAATTAACCTTCCATTGATTTCCTTTTAAAATTTCTGAATAGTTTCTGACAGCTGTAACACATCTTCCACCTATGCATATAAAAAGTCAAGCCTGTGTCCAGCCAGTGACAGCTGATTAGTCTTTGTGGCAAGTCATATGTAGCCCAATACGTGTGTGTGTGAGAGAGTACAGAAGGGGAAGTTTGCTTGAATGTTATTGATTTGAGCTTCAAAGTCCATATATGTTGTATAGTGGATAGTAGTGCAGTATTAAGCAAGAATTATGGATTCTTAATTTAAAGAGGTGGGTGTGTATCGGGGATGGTGTGTAGATGGTGTGTTCACTGTTCTATTCAGCATCATTCCTATCTCAATAGAGAAATATACCAACAAAAGCAACAAAAGAATCAGCAGCCAAAGACATTTCATTTAACAGGAGGCAATGAGGCATTTATTCTCTCCTTGCCAGGTTTAAATGGTCATTTTCCATGCACCATTATCAAATCAGTGTACTCAAAATGTTCAGTAATTATACCATCAAGCTACAAAATATATACCTTTCTTTGGTCCAGGGACTGAAGAATTTATAGTCCTGTGGACTCTGGAATGTGGAGGCTCTGAATGGCATCGATGCTCATTGTGAAGCCTCTCATCATAATATATGAAATTAAGATTAGGCACTAGAGTCCACCAGGATACATCCTGCCTAATGAGGAACCCTGATACTTCATCAGGAAATGTACATAAAAGAAGCTGTCACGTTGTAAGGAGAAGAAGATTAGGATGGTCTTTTATTAGTAAAGGGAAAAAACAGAAACAAAGAAGCAATGAAATGGACAAATAGAAACTTAAGATTTATCTATAGTAAAGGTTAAGGTGACATTTTATAAATTATTATTATATATATTTTAATATATATTAAAACCAGGGCTTGAATACTATGATCAGATAATTTGCATTCTTCCTGCTCACTCTCATGCTCTGTTGCTGAAAAACATCAGGTCTTCACTCTTCTTACCTACTCCCTTCAGCATTTTTATGTATTAATGAGCTATTCAAATTGAACAGGGATAGGCAACATTGTGCATTCCAGATGTTCGATGTGTCACCTCTGATCAACTTCCAGCAATAGGACTAATGGCAAGGGATTATTTGAGTTGTGGTCAGAAAATGTCTGAAACACACCTGGTTGTCTACTCCTGAAATAGATGATATCTTCAATTACAGAACTGTCTTCAGAATGTTTGGGCATATGCATACGCTGTTCCTGATGAATGATTGTTAAGAATCCTTGGCTTCTCCCCTTTAACAAAATTTCTGATAGATAATCTCTGAAAATCATATAATGTAAGCCACATCATGAAGCATATGTTGGTGAGAATTGTATAAGTAAATGTAATTTTAAATGAATGAATTCAGAGAGAGAGAGAAAAAGAGATTGATTTCAAGATGAGCTACTTATGAAAAGCTTAGTCCCAAAACCGCTATGAGCTGTTTAATCCTTCTCTTATTATGCTAATGTTAGCAGTATATAACTTTGAGGATTCCTGCCCCTTATACACAGAATACTTTTCAAGGTACAGGGTTCTGCATTGATCATTCATGCTTATAAAAGCCATTTATGGTGCAAAATGTTGTTGTTCTTGCTTTAAAAAACCAAATTTCATCCTAGCTAAAAATAAATCGTCTTGTCATTCACAGTTAGAATTTACTTTCAGACACAAGATTTGGAATAGACAATTGATTCCAAACCAATTTATTAAAAGTGCAGAGAAACCTGAGCAGTATAATGGTTAAGGGATTGATCAGAATCTAGGAAACTGAAATTCAAGTCTACTTTCTATCACATCTATGACTAATTACCACCTCTCAAAGTAGGGTACTCCAGAAAAAGTAAAATTGAATAGCAAAAAAATAAAAATCCATTTATTTCATCTACATTTAATCCTTTTAATCCTTCTACAACTTCCAGATGGGTATGAAATCAGATTGTTCATGACAACTTAAACCAATTTATCCCCCTAAAAAATTAAGATGAACATGATCTGTCTTGGTATTCTAAGAATACCAAGACAGATCATGTTCATCTCATTTTTTTAGGGGGATAAATTGGTTTAGAGTTTAGGAGGATGGGCATTTATTCACAAGAGATAAGCCACTGACGTATCCTGAAATGGCTTAGTTCTGGGAGATGTTACCATTTATTAATATAATGACATGTATCCTGGGAAACAAAGAGAAGTCCTCAGTTTGAACAAATATCTAATCCAAAAAAAGTTTAAAGGTAAAGGTTCCCCTCGCACATATGTGCTAGTCATTCTGGACTCTAGGCGGTGGTGCTCATTTCCATTTCAAAGCCGAGGAACCAGCTCTGTCAGAAGATGTCACTGTGGTCATGTGGCTGGAATGACTAAACGCCGAAGGCGCACAGAACGCTGTTACCTTCCCACCAAAGTTGGTTCCTATTTTTCTACTTGCATTTTTACATGCTTTCAAACTGCTAGTTGGCAGAAGCTGGGACAAGTAACGGGAGCTCACTCCATTACATGGCACTTGGGATTCAAACCGCCGAACTGCCAACCTTTCTTCTCGACAAACTCAACATCTTAGCCACTGAGCCACCGTGTCCCTAAACAAGTTTATAAATTGAAAATATCTGCAAACTTAAATAGGTAAATATTATCTCACCTGAACGTGCTACAGTTTATCATGGTTCATTTTGAATAGGGATACCTGGACCTGGACACAATATCCTGGACTTTGACCAAGACAACCTAGATGATTGAGAGTTTCCATAGTCACACAAGGAAGAAGGTTCAGACTAGATCTCAGGAGAAATGTCTTGACAATACCAACTATCAGCAAGTACAACAGGCTGCCACATTAAGTGGTAGGTTCTATTTCACTAGATGTTTTAAAATAGAAGCTAGATAATGATCAAGCAGATCAATAATGAATTGTAACTGAACAAAAGAACTACCTCACCTTTAAGTCACTTAGAATCCTAATGCCTATATGAGGAGCTGCAAAAGATCCGTTGACATCTGTTTATAGTCTATATATTTACATCTATAGCTTGATTTTAAAAAGCTAAATAGAACCTTGATAAGAAATTGTCAGAGTAAAAAAAAAGGATATGCAAATATATCCCATTGAATACAATAGTAACTTCCATTCACTGCCAAAACAACTATGTGGCTTTATCTATGAGATCATTAAGCTAGGTCTAGAATCTAGTCTAGCTAGTTTCAAAGGAGATGTTATATAAACAGGTTGTAGACTTTTTTTCCTCTATAAATGATATATTCAAAATAGTCAGTAAAACTCAAGAAGGGCGTATTGCAATGACCAGAAAGGGCCATCTTTTATATGAGCCCACCTGTTTTTAAAGCCTTTTGTCCAAGGTATTGAACCTTTAAATGCAATACATATTTTCCCTATTGTGTTACACCAGCAGATGTGTGTATTGTTCATAATATATTTGAAACTACTTTGTAAACAATTGCTATTGTCTCTTAAAGCATTTCCTTTCTTCTTGTTTTGAGTTTAACACAGATTCTGACTGTCTCGTCTTGCTGTTTTCCCATTTCATGTTCAGTTTCACCTTCCTAAGCCTGTTGTCCCTTTAGGGTCCTCTCAGCTTGTTCTTTTTCAATTATTACATTTTTACCTTCAACCCTTTTTCTTTTTCTGGTCTTCTTCATCTCTTTATGTCTCAGCCAATGGCAGTTAGGGTCCAGTAAGCAGAGCCATTGGTAGAAGGGGAAACTCTATTCACAATGCAGACACATTGGGATATCTCATCCAGTCACTTTCTGAGATGCCACCTCTATCATTCATCAAATTTCCACAGGCTTTTTAAAACTTAAATTAATCCCTGCCGCCTTCTTTACATCTCAGGCTGTATTTTGATTACCATCCTGGAAATGATCCAGGGTTTATGCTACACCCCCCCCCCCCGATCCTCCCATCAATTCCCTGTTGTGTACAAAAACAAATGTTACAAATCAGCATACTTGCTGTCAGCATTTGTCTAAGGCTGCACTGAAAAATGACTATTTTATTTCCTGAGCAAAATTGCTCTCTTTTTTTACTTCTTCTCCTATCTCCCTAAAATACCAATCATAAATATTTCTTCCTGCAGCTTCAAAGACAGAACTCTACTTCAATTAGACCTGGGATTAATTAGGATGTCTCCCACAAAGCACATGCATTTTAATAACATGAATTCAACATCTGCTATTTATAAATATATAAATTTGAGAGGAGGTGAATGGCTACTTCCATTCACTGTTCATAGACCTTTTGGGGGGGGGGGAGTTTACCAAACTGTAGCCTAGGCTAATGACATTTTTTCTTCACTTCTGGCACATCTCAATAACACATTTTTAAAAGATGTTTCCATTCTTTGTTTATGCCCTCTTGCACATCCAGTGATAAAAAGGCTAAATTAAAATAGCAGGCTTGCTTCTTTTGAACTAAGAATCTCTGTTATCAAATCTCTGTTCTAGAACTTAAGAAATAAGAGTTCCAATCTCAGGATAATCAGAGGCAGAGAGGAAGAGAGCAGGTGTATATATCAAGTAAAACTGAGGATGTTCCACCAGTATACCTATTAAAAATAATGGGAAGAGATTGCCAGAGATAGAACATAGAAAACAGGGTTGGAAGGGACCTTGGAAGTCTTCTAGGCCAACCTCCTACTCAAGCAGGACACCTCATACCATTCCAGATTAATGGCTGTCCAATCTCTTCTTGAAAATCTCTAGTGATGGAGGAGCACCAGGGGTGGGTTCCTGCCAGTTCTAACCTCTTCTATAGAAGAGGTTCCATAAATCTACCGTGCCATTTAGAACCGGTTCCAGCTCCCTCCCCCAACCCATCCGCATCACACTTGCCCCTCCTGCTGCCCACTGATTGGCTGGCTCACCAATCATCCCACCCTTCTCTAAGAGTCCTATCTAAACCTTAAAGTCTTAAAGCTGTCAAGTTTGAACACCCCTGGGGGTTTTTTCTAAAGGGTTAGGGGTGCAAGGATCTTGTAACTTGACAGCTTTAAGACTTGCGTGCTTCAAATGCCAGAGTTTCTGAGCCAACATTTTGGTTGCTAAGCAAGAGCATTGTTAAGTGAGTTTCACCACATTTTACAAGTTGGCCACACCCACCCAGTCACATGACTGCCAAGCCACTCCCACCCAATCACATGCCCAGCAAGCCACTCCCACAAAGCAGGCCACACCTACAGAAGAGGTTCTAAAAATTTTGAAACCCACCACTGAGGAGCATCCACAACGTATGGAAGCAAGCTGTTCCATTGCTTAATTGTGCTCTAGTGAATTGTGAAATGAGCAGAGAGTTGGACCAGAGGACCTATTAGATGCCTTCTTTCACCTCCACAAAGCATCCATTTTAATACAGAAGAAGGCAGCAGTTTCAATCTTGGCACCTCCAAAACAAGCTAGAAAAAACAACTGCCTGACAAGGAGACGTGTTTACTATCCTTAAATGCAATAAATTGACTGAATCAATGTTCAGTTTTGTATAAGGCACTATTGATCCTACTGACCCTATTAGAAAAAGATTTTTGGTGTACAGTACCTCTGGGTCCAAGTATATTTTATTCCCAGCATCCTCATGCTTAAGTAGAAACATCTCAGTCTAAAAACCTGGGGAGCTTCATCAAATGATATGTCAGAAGTATAAAATATGCAATATTTTGAGAACTGAGACTACACTTGTCTTTTGTTTTTGAGATCATACTCCAGAAAATGACCAGAGTCCAGAAATGGAATAAGTCTATTTTAAATGTAAGTTTAATTAAAATGAAATTGTATTGATGAAACATATTCATATATGACTACATTTGTAGTCATATATGATAATGTATTTGTTCAGATATTATGTAATAAATAATGTTTTAGTTCCTGCCTGAGCAGGGGATTGGATAGAAGACCTTCCAACTCTGCTATTCTGTTCTATTCTAGTTCTGCCAGGGTTAAAATTTAATCGGGCAGCATACAGAGCTGCATTTAAGAATGAGATTTCCTACAGGAAATTCCTACCACGCTTAACCAGTGATGTAGTATGTGATCCACAGTCAAAGGAAGAGAAGCCCCCTCCTCTCCTTTGCACATCACATTCTAGTGTTTAACCATTGACAGCTAAGTTATATATTTTAGGCCTGACCTGAAGATGGTAGCCCATAATATATTCCTTCTTTCAAATGCCAAATCTAAGAATTCACATATCATCACATATTATAGGGTGGGTGACCCCTTCTAACCCACTTAGCAATGGTTAACACCCATAGGTGGTATTCAGCCGGTTCTCTCTGGTTCCGGTAAACCAGTAGCAGCAGCTGCGGGAGGCTCCGCCCACCCACCCCAATGTAATGCACAAGAACTATACTTGCGCAGAAGGTGGTGCGCATGTACAGGCGCGTGCGCTCACATTTGCAAACCGGTAGGGAAGGCAAGTGAATCCCACAGCTGATATCACCTTATTTTCAGTTCTCACTTCTTTGCATGACTTCATTCCCATTCCATCCCATCAATCTATGAGTTATTTTTGTAAATCTACTGAGAATGCATTTGAAGTTCACTGAAATACATATTTTTTTTTAAAAAAAAATCTCTTTCATAATCACTGTTTAAATATACACCCTGAGAAATGTAATGGGAAATATGCAAAACTAGTCAGAAACGTAACTCTAATCTGTCCATTAATTGTATCAAAATGTGCAAAGAGCAAATTCTTCTATCAGCCCTATTCTCAGGTTGATGCCAGAGAATTATGTTCTTGACAGCATTCAAATCACTTAGGAGTTCTCCCACCAAAGACAGCATTTATTCTCACACGTTACGGGGGCTGACCAGAACTGTCAATTTATTCTGATATTGTTATTGAAGTGCTATGGAAAAGAGAGCCATAGCATTCTTTCTGATGAAACTTATATCACCAGAAACGTATAGCCTTATGATTCTGTCACCCACAACCATTCATACGACTAGAATGACTGATAATGAAGATAATCTTAGGCAATGTTGTCTGAAGACACTACAAAAATCACTCACTCCATGTCAATGGCTGTCAGTGACACTGACATCTAATCAGCTAGCCTTCCTTGCCAATAACTAACTGCCTCTGCTAAATTGTGTAGAAATAACAACAGGCACATCATTGTTCCCTTCAGCATGATATTACACCAGTAATTTCCATATTTTACTGCTAGATGTTAAACTTGGTAAGGAAGCCACGTATAATTAAGTGAATAGAATATCCATATGGTATTTTACTGAGGAGACTCCTCTTGAAATGGCTGTCAGAAGATTCTGCACTATTTATTATTGTATTAATGTGTGTATTTATATCCTGTCTTTTCTCCAGGAATCAAAGGCAGCTTACATGTGGATCAACCAGTATTTTATTCTCCTAACAACTTGGGCAGAGAGTGACTAGCTCAGTCATCCATAATCTTTCCATAGCTGAGGACAAGCATGAACCCGATTCTCCTGAGTTCTAATACAATCATGTGGCCACTGTACCACTTTAGGTATTGTAATATTAAAGACCCATGTTATTTAAAGATCAATTTAAGACACAGAGAGGCATAAGCAGCTGAGATAATAGTGATCTTGAGCTTGTGAATCGATAGTTAAAGTCTGGAGGGGAGATAGACCAGACATGCTTACTATAAATTACAGTAATGCTTTCTAATTTGCATCAAAAGATAGAGTGCATAGACAAAGTTCCTGGAAATATGTCCCCCTTTGTATTACCTTCCTGGAATGCTGCTCCTCTTTTTATTTTTAACAGTGCAGAAGTGGCAAGTCAAAAAGGAGGCATGTTTTATTGCGTAACACTTCAGTTATACAATTATTACTGTCACCAATTCATCTCTATTTTCGGTAGCATGCTGTGATCAGTGCTGATAAACTTCTTGGTTAAAGTCTTTAGGAGAAGCAAATTTTTTCAGTAAATTAAAGTGAACGATAATACTTCAAAGCTAATTGTGTTAGCTTCCATTTATAACGCTTGTTCTAATGCACATAGGAAACATTATACTTTCATCATCTGCTGAGGAAATGAACCAAGCTATGACTTTCTCCATCAAATCAACAACAGATAGCAGAGTCTCTGAAAATGTATTTGTTTTAATTAATTCAGGCCATGAAAAGAATTATTCATCTGTAAGGCAGCCCACTTGGCCAAATGCAGGAAAGTATACCAAGGAAGAAAAAGAATAGATCTTTATAATTATAATGAAGTGGCATAGCTACCTCATAAATTATATATATATATATATATATATATATATATATATATATATATATATATATATATATATATGTGTGTGTGTGTGTGTGTGTGTGTGTGTGTGTGTGTGTGTGTGTGTGTGTGTGTTTGTGTTACAACCCCTGGTATGCCCAAATATGGGAGGGAGCTCACTACTCCCTCTTTCTGTCCTTCGGCTCATCACAGAAAACCATGCAGGCAGAAACCCATATTTTTATTTTTAATGTTGCCTTTTTATATTTGTGTTGTATTTGTGCTGATAAATAAATAAAGGGAGACTAGTATACCATATTTGGGCATACCAGGGGTTGTAACACAAACACATACTTATTTCCCTGGCTTAGCTGATAAAGGAGGAGAACCGGTGGTGTAGTGGCTAGCAAGTCTGCCTAATATGTAACACATCCCAGGTTCAAATCCCAGTAAGGGTATGGCTAGCTGATGAGAGCTAAACAGCTTGAAATGGATCCATACTAGTCTCCCTTTATTTATTTATCAGCACAAATACAACATATATATATGCTGGTTTTGTTGTATTCGGGTCTTTTCCCGTGTAAGGTTGAGATTGTCTTTGCAACGTTTCGGCAGGATCTCACCTGCCATCTTCAAGCGTGGGCTCTGAGCCTATATAATTTTATCACAGTAGAAAAGACTGTGACTACATTAACTTGCCCAGATTCTAGACTGGAATTGGCCAGCTCTTCAAATGAATATATTTAACTCTTCAAATTATGGAGTAAATAGAACATAAGGTCACCTAAATGAGACAAAAAGAAAGTTTACAGAAGTGGATGATATTTGGTGAGCAACTGATGGTCCACTTTAAAAGATAAGTGACAGAGTACAGCCAAAGATTTGGAGGAACACTTTTGAAGACCCTTTCTGATTCTGTGGCTTGGACATCTCAGAATGTTGGTGCAGCTGCCTTAAGACTCTTCCATAATCTTTTGAGGATGGATATACCTACACAGTCCATCATACTGAATTGGAAAGGGTCTTGAAGTGACACTGTCATGATTGCATCTCACCTATCCAAGTTTCATGAACTGGCAGTCTGGCATTAGCATGGGTGGGAGGGAGAGGGAAAGATTGGAATGTAAGGAAAAAGGTGGTGGATGGATGCCCAGCTGAGCCGGGTGAAAAGCTACAGTCAGCCAGGATCAAGTGACAATATGCAAAGCTGGGAATTCCTGTTTTCTAAACAATATACAAACACCTGATTGGACATTTGCAGATAACTGGAGGATGGCCAGGTGGGAGGAAGAGGGAACTTCGGGTTGTGTGCATGGGAAATTCAGCTTACGCTAATTCTTTTACCATTTAAGCTTCAGTAAAGTATACTCTTGGCAAGGCAAATGCCCAGGAGTCTCTTTTTGCTAGATGACTGAATGGGACAGTTGTGAGTCATTGATTTTTCCAATAATGTTCCCATCTGAACCTCCGAGCAATAGGTTCAGAGGAGCAGTTCACAAACCCCCTTCAAATGCCTTGCACAATCCCAATATCATACCTTATCCAGGGGTGAAATCCTCCCAGTTCAGCCCGGTTAGGCCTAACAAGTAGGGATTATTGTTATTGGTTCTGCGAACCAGTAATTTAAAAAAAAAGCTTCCGAGGATTGTGCGGCTCAGCTGTGAGCCACACAATCGATCGTCAGAAGCTCCCTCCTCCTTGCTTTTTAAAGCATTTTTTTTCCTGCCGGTTTGGGTGAATAGGCAGGGAAAAATGCTTTAAAGAGCAGGGGGCGGGGAAGCTTCTGATGATTGCATGGATCAGCTGTGAGCCGCATGATCATCAGAAGCTCCCCCCACCCTTTTAAAGCATTTTTTCCTGCCTATTCGCCCAAACTGGCAGGAAAAAAAATGCTTTAAAAAGTGAAAAAAAGTTGGCCACGCCCACCCAGTCACATAACCCACCCACCCCATCAAGCCACGCCCACAGAACTGATGGGGGGGGGAATTAGATTTCACCACTGACCTTATCTAGTATGCCCCTTGATTCACTGCTGTTAAGGAGGTCTAGCTCAAGACACCTCCATGCCACAGTATACATTTTACCAAATCTTCTTGCGTAGGTTCACTTGGTTCCAATATTCTGATAAAATGCCATTTGGGCTACTGCAATATGTTGTTTTTGAAATAGCCTTCTAGAACCACATAGAAACTTCACTTAGTCTAGCATACAATGTACAAGGGTTTATTTGATAAAGACATATCATGCTTCCTGTTTTTCTTATTTTCTGAGTCCCTGTTCATTTCCAAGCTTTTACATAGATCAGACTTTGAACCCCCATGCCACCATTATCAAAGTAACTGAATAAGTCCGTATCTCCTACTTCATGCCTGAACTGCAACATTTGGTTCCAACATCCATTTTGGTGTCCTGGAGGTGAGATTTGGTGTTAGGGTTATAATAAATAAATAAATAAATTTAAATTTATTAGCCGCTCCCTTTCCAGCCAGGACTCGGGGCGGCGTACAGTGGAACATATAAAGCATAAAACATGTACAGACACATAAACATACTCATATACAAAGACATACATGCACGGAGGAGGTAACAAATTACATCACATTTAGACAATTAAAAATCACCATTAAAATACCCCATTTACAATAACACAATTTAAAAATTTAAAATTTAGAACAACTGTCAGGAGGAATAAGGAAAAAATTTACGGTTGAGCCAGGCCAGATAATTGAAAGAGGTGGGTCTTCAGCTGTACACGGAAGGATCGGAGATCGGAAATAATCCTGATGTCACGGGGGAGGTCATTCCACAGGGCTGGGCCCATCACAGAGAAGGCTCTGCTCCTGGGTGTCGCCCCCCGACACTGTTTAGCGGACGGCACCCGAAGAAGTCCCTCTCTGTGTGAGCGGATTGGTCGTAGGGATGTATGGGGCAGGATGCGATCCTGCATGTAACTAGGTCCTGTGCCATGAAGCGCTTTAAAGATCATAATCAAAACCTTGAAACGCACTCAGTAGACCACAGGAAGCCAGTGCAGCTCGCGCAGGAGAGGTGTTACAGGGGAGTATCTAGTCCTCCCCATAATCACCCGCGCGGCCGCGTTCTGGACCAACTGCAGTCTCCGAGTGCATCTCAAGGGAAGCCCCATGTAGAGAGCATTGCAGTAGTCCAGGCGAGACGTCACTAGCGCATGGGTGACTGTGCGTAGGGTATCCCGGTCCAATAAGGGGCGCAATTGGCGCATCAGGCGAACCTGATGGAACGCCCCCCTTGCCACGGCTGTTACATGGTCATCCATGGACAGCCGGGCATCCAGGAGGACGCCCAAATTGCGCACCTGTTCCATGGGGGCCAGTTGCACGCCCCCAATGGCCAGAGATGGAAACCACTGGTTGAACCGGGAGGCCGGAAGCCACAGCCACTCCGTCTTGGAAGGGTTGAGTTTTAGTCGGTTGCCATCCATCCAGACCCGTACGGCCTCCAAACACCGGGACATCATTTCAACAGCCTCGTTGGGGTGGTTTGGGGTGGAAATGTATAGCTGAGTATCATCAGCATACAGATGGTATCCCACCCCAAAACCACGGATGATCTCGCCCAGCGGTTTCATGTATGTGTTGAACAGGAGAGGCGAGAGGACCGACCCCTGTGGCACCCCACATGTGAGGGGGCTCCGGGTCGATCTCTGCTCCCCTGCCAACACACGTTGCGTCCGGCCAGAGAGGTAGGAGCCAAACCACCGTAAAACAGTGCCCCTGACTCCCAGCCCCTCTAGCCGGTGCAACAAGATACCATGGTCGATGGTATCGAACGCCGCCGAGAGATCTAATAGGACCAGGATAGAGGAACAACCCCTATCTCTGGCCCTCCAGAGATCATCAACCAATGCGACCAAGGCCGTCTCCGTGCTGTGCCCGGGTCGGAAGCCGGACTGGCGCGGGTCTAGATAATCATTCTCCTCCAGGTGACGTGGGAACTGTTGTGCCACCACACTCTCTACAACCTTCGCTAAAAAAGGAAGGTTGGAGACTGGACGATAATTGACTAGATCCGTTGGGTCCAGGGAAGGCTTCTTGAGCAGGGGCCTCACAACCGCCTCTTTCAAGGCGGCCGGCAGAAACCCCTCACCCAACGAAGCGTTCACTAGGCCCAGGAGCCAGTCGCGCGTAACCTCCCAGGATGCCAGTACAAGCCAGGAGGGACACGGGTCCAATAAACATGTGGTGGGTCGCAGACGTCCACGCAACCTGTCCAAATCCTCGATGGCAACCGAGTCAAACTCCTCCCAAAGCGGTCCCTCAAGACTCGCCATGGGCGTCTCAACTGGACCACTGAAAGGGGCCCATCCCATCCGGATTTGAGCGACTTGAAAGGATGTTTCCATCGATAGCACCCAGTTATGAAATGACCTCCTCCGGGTCATTCCCCAGAGCATGAAAAATTTCTTCTGAACTTAACTCTTAACATCTGGCATCAGGTCTAAATCAATTTGAGCCAAGTAATGTGTAATTATCTAGTTTAACAGGGCTTACTGAGCTAATATACTCTGTATGTTTTTAATTTATTATAATTCTTATTGGGAGCACTCATGAAAAACGTTACACAATAGATATAAATGTATTTAAGCCCAAAATGCTTGATTTTTTTTTATCATTAAAAATACTTCCTTATATAACCAAGCTATATTGTTCTCCAAAATCCCTAACATGCCAGTGGAATGGAAGAAAAAGCCATCCTTTCACCTATCATATTTATTTGCATTCCCTTTCAGTTTTCTTTTGCAACCTGGTTGGCCCTGGATTTGGTGGTTCTTTGGTTAGGACTTTCTCCCCTTCAGTCTTTTTTGAGGGCTCTGCATATAATAATTGTATAAGATAAATTGAACAGGATAATGACTGTTGCATTATAGAGAGTGGATGTATTGCTGAAACCACTAGCTGAAAAATCAAAAGAACACTGTCTCGTAAAGTTCATGGCCTTCATTGTCCATAAACCAATGTTCAGTGTGACAAATAGAAAAAAATGAGCATGAACTCTGTATAAAAAAGCAAAATAGGATTTAACGGGTATAAAAGACCTAGGATGATGCCTCCCTCAAGAGGAGTATAGCAATTAAATTGTACCACTTGTTGAACAAAAAGAGAAACAATGGGGGGAAAGGAAGCAACAGCCACTGCTCTTCAGAAATCAAAACAGTGATGTTCCACAGAAGAACTGGATTAAAACAAGGGGAAGAATAAACTAATAAAATCACTACAGTTATTGTTGCCTCTCCAGCCAAGGAGAAGTTGGATGATGCTATCCAAAGCAAATTGCAGAACTTTAGAAGAGGGAAAAAGTTATAATTATAGAATTGTATAACCTCTGTTTCAAAGACAAACTCACTCAAAGCATTGTCCGTTTAGAATAGAATAAAATAACAGAGTTGGAAGGGACATTGGAGGTCTTCCAGTCCGTTTAGAATAGAAAGAACATTGGTCTTACCTGAACGTTTTTTTCTGGAGAGTGGAGGGAGTGGTCACTGAAGGGTTATTACAGCCTGATTGGTCCATTTGACTGAGAGAAAACTTCTTAGCCTTCGGCTTCTCCCATTGGCTCCCAGTTTCCGCGATGTCACGGTCAGCGTCTGCATGATGTAAGAAGACAAGGGAAAGCCGCCCAGGGCCACCCGATCCTACCCCTCCCGGACCCTGTCCATCTACCTAGGGCGGGAAAGTGACCCCTCCCTCCACTCTCCAGAAAAAAACATTCAGGTAAGACCAACGTTCTTTTTCCAGTAGAGTGGAGGGAGGGGTCACTGAAGGGACATACCCACTCTACGTCCCAGGGAGGGAAGACTGGGTCCCAGGGGGAGGATCGGCCGCCACCCTCTGGAGAACCCTCCGCCCGAAGGACGCCTCAGCCGAGGCATAAGTGTCCAGGCGATAGTGTCTTATGAAGGGAGTGGGTGAGGCCCAGGTGGCCGCGTGACAGATGTCCTCGAAAGGCGCCCTTGTGGCCCAGGCCGCTGAGGAGGCTGCACTACGAGTGGAGTGAGCTGTGATCCCCGAAGGGGGGGATTTTCCCGAGGCTCCGTAAGCCTCAACAATGGCCAACCTGATCCACCTCCCAATAGTTGAAGACGAGACCTTTTTACCTAGGGAACTCGGATGGAACGAGACAAACAGTGCCTCGGCCCTATGAATGCCCTCCGTCCGTCTCAGATAAATACGGAGGGCCCTGCGTACATCCAACCGATGCCACGCCTGTTCTCTCTCCCTTGTTGGATTGGGGCAAAAATTTGGTAGGACAATTTCCTGGGCCCTATGAAACAGAGTGTTAACCTTCGGGATGAACGAAGGATCCAAACGCAGGACCACCCTGTCCTGATGGATCATGCAAAGGTCACTTCTAACAGAAAGGGCCCCCAATTCAGAAATACGCCTGGCCGATGTAATGGCCACTAAAAATACTACCTTAAGGGAGAGGAGACGCATGTGGACCGACCTGAGCGGTTCAAAGGGAGAACCCGTCAATGCCTTCAGGACGAGGGTAAGATCCCATGTAGGGAACCTATGAACGGGGGGCGGACGGATGTTGGCCGCCCCTTTAAGGAATCTCTTCACCAATGGTGCGCGCGAGAGGGTGGAGGAGCCCTCTCCTCCCAAAATAGTCGATAGGGCCGCTACCTGTCGCCTAAGTGTACTATGGGACAACCCGTCCTCTAGCCCTTTTTGGAGAAACTCTAAAACGTCTGGGACCGTGGCCCTAGCTGGATCCACCCCCCTGGGGCTACACCACTTAGCGAAAGCCGACCAGGTGGCGTTGTAGATTCTAATTGTGGACGGTCTCCTAGCTGCCTCCAAGGTAGCTATGACCCCTGACGACAACTTCCTCCCCTTCAGTAATCCCCTTTCAAGAGCCACGCGGTCAGATGCAGCCACTGCGGCTCTGGGTGAAGTAAGACCCCCTGACACAGGACGACCTCCTCTGGTGGAATCCTCCAGGGGTCTGTGACCGAGAGCTGGACAAAGTCTGCGAACCATGGTCTCCTCGGCCAATATGGGGCTAATAGAATGACGTGAGCCCTCTCTGAGACTACCTTCCGAATGGTTCTGGGAATGAGGGGAAGGGGGGGAAAGGCGTAGAGGAGACCCGGAGGCCACCGGGACCTGAGAGCATCCGCTCCTTCTGCTGCTGGAGTCTTGAATCGGGTGAAATATCTCGGCAGTTGTGCGTTGCCGGGGGAGGCAAACAGGTCTACAAGGGGGTTGCCGAATCTGAGGCAAATCTTCCGAAACAACTCTGGGCCCAGCTGCCACTCGCCGTTGTCCAGAGTCGCTCGGCTCAACCAGTCTGCCTGGTGGTTGGACTCCCCCGATATATGTTCTGCCGAAATTGAGGCCAGGTGTCTCTCCGCCCATAGGCCTAATGTCTGCGCCTCCCGCCACAGGGCTCGGGAGTGAGTCCCCCCTTGACGGTTGACATGAGCTTTCGTTGCCACATTGTCTGTAAGCAGGAGGAGGTGTCGCCCCTGCAGCTGGGGGTGGAAAGTCCGGAGGGCCAGTCTCGCGGCCTTGAGCTCGAGCCAATTTATATTGTGCCTGAGGTCCGAGGCAGTCCAACGTCCCTGGGCCATGTCGGACCCCATCACGGCCCCCCAGCCGTAAAGGCTCGCGTCCGTCGTGACTTGTACTCTCTCTGGCTCCCAAATTGAGCCCCCCTGTCGCAATGCCGGGGACATCCACCACTTGAGCGAGCATCTCACTTCCGGCGTTAAGCGAAGCGGTCACAGAGAGTTGCTCAACATTTTCCTTTGGGCTGGTATCAAGGCCCACTGGAGGGGACGCAGATGTAGACGGGCCCAGGGGACTATCCCTATACAGGATACCATCTTCCCCAGGAGTCGGGATAAGGTCAGGGTGGAAACGGACCTTTTTGTCCTGATGGACGTGATCAACTGTCTCAGACTGACCAGACGGTCTGGGGATAGGGGAACCCTCCCTGACTGGGAATCGATTACTGTCCCTAGATGCAGAATCTGTCTGGATGGGGATAGGTGACTCTTGGGAAAGTTTACTGAGAAACCTAGTGTCTGGAGCCATTGGATGGTCAGCTGGAGGTCTGCCCTGGCTCTGGGGAGGGACCCTGCCTGCACCAGGACGTCGTCCAAGTAGCACTGGAGCCTCACCGGGATGGATCTCAGGTAAGCAGCCAGTGCCGCCAGGACCTTGGTGAACGTCCGAGGGGCCGAGGCCAGGCCGAATGGGAGGGCCCGGTACTGATAGTGTTGGCCTTTGTGGGAGAATCGCAGGAATTGACGGTGAGCCCGGAAGATGGGGATATGAAGATAGGCCTCCGTCAAATCTACCGAGGCCATGTAATCCCCCTTTCGAATGCCCTGCAGGATAGACTTTAGGGAGGCCATCTTGAAGCGCCTGTAAACTAGATACTGATTCAGGCGCTTCAGGTCGAGAATCACCCTCCAACTCCCCGAGGCCTTCGGGACTACAAAGAGGTTTGAATAGTAGCCCCGCCCCTTCTCCGGCTCTGGAACGACCTCCACCGCTCTGATTTCTAGAAGGTGTGAGACGGCGAGGTCCATGAGACGACGGCGTTCCGGATCCCGGGATGGGGAAAACACTCTGAAGCATCTCGGAGGGTAGGAGAGGAACTCCAGTCTTAGGCCGTGGCGGAATGTTGCTCGGACCCACCCGTCTGATGTGATCTGGTCCCACTTGTCCGCATACAGAGCCAGACGGCCGCCTATGGGATGACTCGGGTTCGAGTCATTTCCCTCTGCGGAAGGGGCGGCCGCCCCCCCCCCCCCCCGCGAAAGGGCCGTTTGGATTGGGACTGGTACCTGGGGCGTTCTTGAAAATTCTGCCTGTTGTATTGCCTATCCTGTCTGTACTGCTGGAAACGGGGCTCCTGGTCCCTGTCATAATTCCTGAAGGAAGGCCTGCAATACGGGTGACTGCATGTTTCGGCCTTCTTGGTGGAGGTGGGCATCACCTTTTTCTTGTCTTTATTCTCCACCAAAATTGGATCTAGAGCAGATCCAAACAGATTGGGACCCGCAAAGGGGGCAGCTATTAAATCCCATTTGGCTTTATTATCGATCTGCCAATTTCTAAGCCAAAGGAGCCGGCGTGCGGCCACAGAGGTAGCTAAGGCGCAGGAGCCGAATCGCATAGCATCCAGGGTTGCGTCGGCCGAATACTGGCAGGCCGCCATAATCTTAGTTAAATCCTGATGGATGCGATCGTCCTGGATCGGGATACGATCCTGGAGTTGGCAGAGCCACATAACGGTTGTGCGATTAAAATACGAGGCGGCGGCCGCCGCCCGCATTGCCCATGCGGAAGCCTTGTAATTTTTCCGCAAGGTGAGCTCCGCCAGTTTATCCTCCGGCTTAAGCTTATCTGCCACATCCCCCGAGACCACCGGGGAAGATGAGACCAGGGCAGCTATCGGTTGATCTATGGCCGGCAATTGGATGGCCTGTAGGAAGGCCTTCTCCATGTTATAAGCCCGCCTGTCATTGCTGCCAGGGGGAGAAAAATTCGAAGGTCTCGCCCACTGACTGGTGGCCACCTCCAAGAACAGAGGAGGGGCAGGGATCTCTTCTTTATTGGTGGCCGTGTTTGAGAACATTACCATATCCGGATCTCTGGGCGGGGGCACTGTGGGGTCCCCCGTGCCCACCTTGGTGGTTCTCCTAGCCTTTTTCAGTAAGGGCTTAAACATGGCCTGGATGAATAAGTTGGAAGAGGAGGGCTGATCAGTGGCCACATCCTCTTCCTCAGAGAAACCCCAGTCGTCTTGGCGACGGGCCTCCCCCCTAGAGGAGACCTCGCTCATGAGGGAGGGAGAAGAAGCCCTAGACCCTACCCTGCTGAATGGTGTAATCCTGCTATGCCGGGAAGGTCTGTCTCTTTGAGCTATTCCCCTGGAAATGGCTGCAGAGATTAATCGTTTTAGATTTTCAGGGAGGTGTTCTAGATCCTCCTCGTCATAATCAGAATCATAGTCATGGGGGATCGAATCCCTGTGGGACCTCCTACCCCAGGAGGGGCCTGCAGAGGGGCCCTCTAAATGATCATTTCTATCCAAGCCCCCTGTCCCAGGGGAAGTTGGGGGTGGGGGTGAGGCCCCCCGTCCTTCACTCCTAACTGATCTGGATGAAGAGGAAGAGGGAGAAGAAGGGCTGAACCCCCTGTTGACAGAAGGGGAATGACTAGGAGCCTCAGGTCTGGGGGATCTAGATCTAGGTCTGGGATCCCTGGCCTTCTTCTTTTCTGCCCTCTCAATGGCTTTCTCAATTGCCCTGGAACGCCTAAGCTCGTCCCTTTGTAGGGCTCTGGAGGGGCGATCCTCCGCAGAAGGCCTAGAAACACGAGGCCTGGCTGGGGCAGTGGGGCCTGACTTATCTTCTTGGGCCTGAGGAGTCGCAGTTTGAGCGGCCTCGGATCTCGCTGCCATCGCCCCACTCACGTGCCTTGATGAAATAGGAATGTAGAGTAGTCGCAGCCAGAAGCCTCTTGCTGGTGGGAACGCTCAGCTTGGGCCTTGAATATTGGTGGGAGCTCGGTAGGCCTTTAGAGCTAGGCCCGACATGTGTCCAAAATGGCCACCGGCTGAAGATTGTTGCTCTTCTCCTCAAGCGGCCGTTAAAATGGCGCGCGAGCCTGCCGCTTGCCTCCCCAGCAGTTTGTAAGGCTTGCCGCTTTAAATTCAGGGATCGCGGCTCGTGGACGATCTCCGCCGGTCTTCACGCCCGGCAAAAGCCGCTGGCGCTCCGGTCTCGTTTGCGCGGCGCCGCCGAGGGCACCGCCGACCCGGTAGAGGCAGTGCGGTCGCGTTTAGTGGCTGCCGGTCTTCACGCGCGGCAAAAGGCCGCCGGCGCTGCGGCTTCAAGGCAAGCAAATCGTCTTGGGGGAGGATTTGTGAGCTGTAAGCCCCCCGGCACGCCCGAGACACCAGGAATCAGTCGGGGGGGGAAAAGGCCCGCAGGGATTAGGATGGAAAGAGCTTCGCTCCGCGCTGCTTTCCCTGCCTATTTAGGACCGCGATGGTTTGTCCTATTGGGCACAGCTCTATTTTATTCTAGCAATTTTGCTTTGATTTAAAGTATCCAATTGATCCAATTAATTTTTTGAATTTAGTACTCACAATCACTCTGGGAACCAATTTTAAGTCTTTGGACCTTCTTGACTGAGAGGAAACTGGGAGCCAACGGGAGAAGCCGAAGGCTAAGAAGTTTTCTCTCAGTCAAATGGACCAATCAGGCTGTAATAACCCTTCAGTGACCCCTCCCTCCACTCTACTGGAAAATAAATAAGTTGGAAGGGACATTGGAGGTCTTCCAGTCCAACCCTCTCCTTAGGCAGGAAACCCTATAACATTTAAGACAAATGGTTATCCAATCTCTTCTTTCAAACTTCCAGTATTAGAGCATTCACAACTTCTGGAGGCAAGTTGTTCCACTGATTTAACTTTAGGAAATTCCTGGCTCTTCTGCTGAAAATTTTCTTCTTCGGGGGATTGCACAATGTAGAACTTGATACTAATACTCAACTTGGTATTTCAGTGGGAAATACCAGCTTCAGTAGCATCTAAGGAAAACTTAGATGACAGGAAGTGGTCACATAATGCTAAATCTTTGTATTTTAAACAAGGCTAAAACTTTCTATAGTCTGTATAGTCAAATTTCTATCTTAGACTTCAAAATTCTGCATATAAATAAACCCAGAGAATAATTGAATAGTGAATTGTAGAACTGCTGTCAAGAAAGCAAAAGCCAAAATGAATTGATTAGCAGCTGATGTTTAAACCATTTCAGTAATCTGTCTGAAATTTGATAACCAGTGCTTCATATATTACAAGCAAAATACAGTGCCAATTAAATAAAAACATTAAGTTATGGTTATTCTATCAATTAAATACCAACAGGAAGTACAATATCCATTTAATCACTGAACAATTTTCCCTGACCTTTTTTAGCAAATAGTCATTAAATTACAAGTATCTGTGTCATACTTTGAGGTAGCAACACTCACAGGCAGCAGATGGAATACAGGTAGTCTTCAGCTTACAACCATTCATTTAGTGACTGTTCAAATTTACAGCAAAACTGAAAAGTGACTTATAACCACTTGTTGTAGCATCCCCACAGTCACTTGATCAAAATTCAGGTGCTTGGCAACTGGCATGCATTTACAATGATTGCAGCAATCTGAGGTCATGTGATTACCATTACCAACCCTGCAAAATTACCAAAATATTGTGTGATTGTTCACTGTTTCGGTGCTCTCATATAAGATTACACTAATTTGGCCATGAGAATATCAAAACCTTTGCATAATTTCAAAAGATTTTGGCATTCTCACACAAGATCTCACAGTATCTTGGAAAGAGGGAGACAAAATCTGAGGAGATTTTAACTGGAGGAGGTTACGATCTTCCCAAGATTTGGAGTAATTTACAGAGAACTCCAAAAAACTATTATTTAAGATTACCAAATAATGTTATAGTGGCGAGATATATAAATTTCCCAAACACTTATGGTAACTTCCTTCCTATTTCCTTGATCTCAACAGAAATGGAAAACTGCATACTATAGTACTGAACTGTAGATTCCACACATTTTTCTGCTTTTTAAAAACCTATTTATATTTTTGTTTGGCTTTGGGCATGTATGTGTCTATATACACCTGTTACTTTGAACAGTTTTCTGAACACATACAGTTCTTGCAAAAGATTGAGCTGCTTCGCACAATACTAATGCGAATTTTGCATAGTATAGTAGAAAATCAGACACTTTCTATGAAATTTTAAAATGCACCACTTCGGTGAGAGGAAAGCTGGTTTAGCTTCAGGGTTAAAGAAATCTGTCAGATTCTGCATCTGCCATGAAACTATCCATAGCCCTGGTTGAGAGTGACTGTTGTTAACCAGATTTTAAAATGGTCCCCATAAATGGGCCTTACAAAATAGAACATTTTTTTTTAAATAGTGCATACTGACACACAAATGCCCAAAGCCAAATGAAATATAAATAGGTTTTTAAAAAGCAGAAAAATGTGTGGGGAATCTACAGTTCAGTACTATAGTATATAGTATAGCTTCGCTTAGAAAGGAGAAAAATCCTTATCATTTGCTGTCTCTCTTCTTACGTCTTATGTGTTTGAAGTTAATCCATAGGATAGGATTATTAAAGGCTTATCTGGCATTGTCATGATCAGATTTTATAGACTAATTATTTGCTTAGTGTGGGTATATGTGGGTGTGGGTATGTATATACACACATACCTACGCACACAGAGTACCTTTGAGCATAGAAATTTCTAAGAGGACAGTGATGATGATGATTTATTTATTTAAAAGATTTGTGTGGCCACTCATCTTAGGGCACAACTCTGCTCAGCTGAACCAAAAACCATAAAAACAACAAAAATTGAAAACCAGGTGCTTCCATGTTCTTTCTAGAGATGCCTCAACAATGATCTCCAGACTCCTATTCAGTGGTGGGTTGCAAATATTTTTACTACCGGTTTGGGCGCACTCCCGCATGCGCACAACATTTCTGCGCATGCACAGAAGTGTCCGGGTGGGTGGGTGGGTGGGGCCTCTTGCCACTGCTACTACTGGTTTGGCCGAACCGGGCTAAACCAGGAGCAACCCACCACTACTCCTATCACTCTATCCTAAGTACAGGTACCCCTCAACTTGCAACATTTCATTTAGTGTTTGCTCAAAGTTACAACGGCAATGAAAAATGTGACTTATGACCATTTTTCATAGTTACAACCTTTGCAGCATCCCCATGATCATGTGATCAAAATTCAGATGCTTGGCAACTGGATCATATATTTATGACTTTTGCTGTGTCCCGGGGTCATGCGATCATCTTTTGTGACCTTCTCACAAGCAAAGTCAATGGGGAAGCCAGATTCACTTAACAACCAGGTTACTAACTTAATCAGCTGCAGTGATTCACTTAACAACTGTGGCAAGAAAAGTTGCAAAATGGGGCAAAACTCACTTAACAATTGTCCCGCTTAGAAACAGACATTTTGGGCTCAATTGTGCTTGTAAGTCGAGGACTATCTATACCTGCATTAGGAGACATATGTTGATGTCCTTCCAGAAGACTAGAAGGATGGGAGCCTAGTGGTAGGCGTGACCACAGAAAAAAATGTGTACTTTTTAGGACCTTGATAAATTGGCTTTGTTAAGGCCCTTCAACTTGAAGGCTAGGCAACCTCCAGATATTTAAACTGGCCATGTTGCCTAGGATTATTACTTCTATAGTTCAAAGCACATAGAGATAGCCAGGATACAAGCCCTGGTATATATAAATGATGGCTTAGTAGTCACCAGCTTTATTCAATATTGCCAGTTAAAGACCTTCATGACAGAGGCCATTCTCATCTCATTCTGGCACATGAATTGAATTTAATTAATAAGTACTTTGTAAGGAAATTCACCAATTTCATCTTACCATTACAAAAGAAGGGAAATTATCTATTCACATTCTTCATACAACCTTAACTTCTTTTTCTCCGTGTATTAAAATGCCTCTCTGGAAGCAAGAACATAATAATTCATCCAGGGCTTTAGACAGCTGAATGGTTTGTATTAAATAATTAGATTCATGTTTGCCCGCTCTCAACTGCTATTTTCCTAATGGTTTAAAATAGAATTTGACATTATGGGCTGATTTTAAATGTAGTTTTCAAATTTTAATGTACTTTTCATCTCTTTTATATGTGGAAGGCAGCCTTAAGGTTTGCAATAGAAATAGCTCTGCAATAGATCATGGAATTACATTCTTAGATAAGGCTTGGATAATGGGTGGATTTTGTCTGTGTGCATGTGGCCAAGGGAAGAAAAAAAATATTTCAGCCTCCAAGCAACAGTATCTGAAGGGGGAGAGGTCAGATCTGCAATATGGTGGGAAATCAAAGTTCAATTTTTTACATATACAAGTAGTTTGGAAAATGAAGGGCTTGGAACACAACTCTACATCTACCCTCTTGTGAATTTGGACTCTTACACAAATAAATGCTGCTAAGTCCAGGAGCAATAGCAGCATAGAGCTGCATTGTTAGGTAGAAATGAAACATTTGCATGTTTTATGTGTGTTTTAGGTTTTATGTGAAAATCATGCCACCTAGCAATTATCCAGCCAATTTCAATGATGAATCTCAAGGTATTTCAGGTGGGGCCATTGGAAGTTTATGAGCAACAGGTTTGCATTGCTATTGGCCATATTCCATTGATCTGGTGACATTATGCTCAGCAAAAGGCAGCTTCAAATTACATGGATTTTGATAGCAATGTTCATTAGACGTCCCACCCCAGTGAGTCCGGAAAACTTAGTAGCTAGGATAAGAAGCTCCTAGCAGTAAGCAATATGAGAAAAAGATTGAAAGCTCCTAGGTATTAGCAATTGGACTATAAATAGCAAATGAAAATAAGAGGAATAATAATAATTATTATTATTGTTGTTATTGTTATTATTATTAACAGCATGACATAGTAGCAACATAGGTACATTGGAATATCTGCGAGAAATATCATTTGCATGCAAGCAAGAATTGGTGGGACCACAAAGTAGACAAAGTAATAGAAAACGAAGGTGTTAAATTGCTTAGGGACATTTGAATTCAAAGAGACAAACACCTGCCACACAACATTCCAGACTTAACAATTGTCAATAAGAAAGATTTTTTAAAAATCTGGGTAATGGACATTGCAGTCCTGGAGACGGCAGAAGAGAAGAGAAAGAAGAGAAGAGAATCACAAAATAGAAAAGCCTGCAAATACAAGTAGAATGACCATGGCAAAACAAAGCAAAGATAAGTGTCCATTTATTCTACGTGCCTTGGGTGCAATCCCAAAGCATCCAGAGCACCATTTGAACACTACTAACATTGACAAAACCATCAATTGTAAAAGGTAGCTTTACTTGGAACAGTTTACATCTTGTGATGATCCCTTTAAAATAATCAAACCCCAACATCTGCCTAACCCTAGTCTTTGGGAAGAACTCAGCAAGTGGATAAAAATGTCAAATCCAGTGTCATCTGCCTGACCGTGCTACCAACCTTATAATAATAATTTATTAAACTCTGAAGACCTGTCAAAATGGTGCTTTTAAACTTGACGTTTCTAATCAGGAGTTAATAGTTGCAAGGTCATGTTTGCAGATGACACCAAATTATTTAGAATGGTTTGTGATTAAAAGCAAAATGTGAATCCTGAGATATGAAGGGCTGGGAGGTTGAATTTAATGAAAAACACTTAAAGAAACTGGATATGTTTAGTCTAACAAAGTGAGGACTAAGAAAAGATACAACAGCAGCTTTATTGATTTATCTATGCATCTATCTATCTGTCATCATCTATCTATCAAATTTCTACACTGCCCATATATTCTAAATTACTCTAGATGGTTTACAATAAAAAAAAGTTTTCAGATACTTTAAGGGCTGTCACAGGGGAGTGTTGATTCATTTTCCATAGCTCTGAGGATAGAACAAGAACCAATACAGAGAAGCATTACAAATGTAACATGAAGGCCAATGTCTCCAAAAACTGCTAAAGGGGATTGTACCAAGTTATGGAGAATAATGCTAGGAATAAATGCACATTGCACCCAGAACCAAGTGCAATTTGCCTTTCAATAGGAGCTGCAGGGATACCCGAGCACTACTGCATTTCTGCCATACTTATGAGTTTCTTAGAGTTATCTAGTTGGCTACGAATGAAAGAGAGCCTGTACAGGGATGTGGGCTGCGGGGTGGGGTTCAAAAAAATCCAGCCTTTGGCTGCAAAGATGAATGGTCAAATGTTTCCCAAAGCAGCAACTTTCTGAATGGATCCATCTCATGTTTTCAAGATTCCAGTATGCCTCTGATCCAAGAAATGTCTGCCATTCTTGCTTCAATTTACCATAAGTAAATGTGCTACTCGGAGACATTAAAAAACAAGACATGGTTTTCTTTTTTGTGATATCAGATTCTTAGAGAGCTGTAAGATCTTCCATGAGATGTCATTCATCAAAGCTAAACATTCTTAAGCAACTTTGATCATCTATGAAAACTATAACAACAATGATCAAACAGATAAGAGTAAAGTGATATTGCTTACCTCATCTACATTCTCAAAGGCATTGATGATATCATAAGGTAAACATGACAAAAGGTCTATCACAAACCAGGTTTTCAGGTAATTCATCCTGATGAGTTTGGGATCAGATATTACCTCTCCACAAGGTCCAACAAAGGTAGTATGAAAATTCAAAACGATGTCCACCAGAAAAATAACATCTACCACACTATCCAGGACCAACCAAGCAATGTTGTTCTGCTTTGTTTTGAAGGAAACGTTGTAGGGAACCATAATGGCTGTGTAGAAGGTGAGAATTAAGATGACCCAGTCCCAAGTGGTCTTAAAAGCACAGTAGTGTAAAATTATATGTGGTGGAGTCTTTGGGGCCTCTTGCTTATATTGTGGAAGGATATCAGATCCCAGCTGGAGAACCTTCGACAAAAGAGACACAGATATTAGAACAATGCAATGACAGGCACACTCATGCACGGCAGAACAGATAAAACAAATTAGAGATGAATTAAAATGAAATCATTCTAGGCTTACTCATACCCGACTCTAGCGGGGCAGGCAATTTTTGACATTCTTCATTACACCTATGCAGCACCACTACTCTGTGATTTACATGGGTTCAGAGTAGGATTCCCAGTACAATTCAAGGTGCCACTCATCACCTACATAGCTCTCCATCACCTACGGTCAGGCTACTTGTTTGGCTGTCTTAGTCCAACTATTTCTACTTACCACAACAGATTTAATAGAGAGGACATGTATTAATGATAGTTCAGGACATCTTGAGTGTTATTGTCAAGGGTGGGAGTCAGGTGAACCAGTAGCTTTGAATATCAGCTGGGAGGAAACCAGTTCACTCCGAACTTCAGCTGGGCCCACCTGCCCCTGTACTATACTCACCTATATTCCCTTTTCTGAAGCCCAGCTGAGCGGTGCATCAGAGCTGATTGCCGTGCCTCAGCTGTTTTGCACCGGGGCTGCAGTAGAGAGTAAGTTTTCAAATGCACTGTGAGGGCGCGGAGCGAAGCGCATGCTCATCGAACCGGTTGTTAAACCGGTAGGATCCCACCCCTGCTTATTATGATGTTCCTGTTCCATTCTCCCCAACCTTCCATTGTCTCCTTCCTTAAGTCCTTTGTACCACAGGATCTTTTCTAGGGTCTTTATATGGTACTAGATCCCATAATCATAAAAGGTAACACTTTTCCTTTTATGTTTCAATGAAAGCTTACTTCAGCTAATCGAGAGTGTTTATGGATCACCTCAGCTTTGTTCATGGGAGTTAGCTGCTGCAGAACACTCCGGCTGTTTGTCAGAGCTCGCGTCAAACGGGCAAACTTTGTCCAGCCTGAGGAAAGGGGGAAAAAAGATTTTGGGCCATGAATGACCATGACTCACCTATCATTTAGGCAACAAAAAAGCAAAGCAGTTTATGATGTCGATGATGTTATTCCAGTATTGTTCATGCAGTTCTAAACAGAATATTTAGGGCTATAATTAGATAATTACAGTTACCGTTTGGTGACAATTAAAATATTTGTGAAGTGACAAAAGATATATTGTTCAAATTTGGTTCAGAACAATTTGGTATCATTGAAATGCAGAACTAGTTGAATAGTAGTTTGTGACAATATATCCAACATTTTTCTTCGTCTTATGATTATATAACAAATAGAATAGAACAGAGCTGGAAGGGACCTTGGAGGTCTCCTAGTCCATTCTCCTGATCAAAAAGGAGACCTTTTGCCCATGATGGCGAACCTATGGCAAATGTGAACGCCTCGTGTTCCCTGACAAATGACAGGTGGCACGCGTGCCATAGGTTCGCCATCCCAGCTCTAGATGGTGTACAAGATAAAAACAAAGAATTCCACTAAACTAAACTAAAAACAAATAAAACCATACTATGACTCAGTAAAGCCACGAAACTACCAATCACATACACCAGTACCAGAACCCCATGCTAACTTCCCAACTTCAACACCTGGGGAAAGAGCCAAATCTTCACAGCTTTGCAAAAAGCCAGTAAGGCCAGTAAAGTAAGGCTTGTCTACCATTCAGGAGGGAGGCTGCCCTATAAAGCAAGCGCTTAAAAGAGAAGGCATGATGCCAAAGGTCTGCAAAACATCACTGTTTTATTGAGGGTACTTGGAGCATGCACATTCTGCCAGATCTGGTGAGTAGACAGAAACCATTGGGGAGAAAGACTCTTGCCACATAGGGCTTTGAACACCTTGAATTGCATCGAGAAACCTAATGGAAGCCTGTGCAGTTCACACAACAATAATGTCCTCCACGGTATATAGAGGTGCATCCAGAACTATGAGTGTCGCTTCCTTCTGGATGAGCTAAAGCTTCTGAATGGTCTTCAAGGTCAGCCCCAAGTGGAACACATAACAGTTGATGTAAAATACAGTTATAAGGTCTTTATTTAGAAATATCTCCTCGAATCAGCCTTGCATTATAGGAACAAGAAGATAACCAGTAATTCCAGCACAATGCTATATGCCATCTATGACTCCTCCATTTGTCTGAATAATCTCGGCTTAGTCAGCTATTTTGAATTTTTGATGACAGATGGTCGGTCAGTCAAGATTTATTCCCATAACTTTAGATCATTAATCTGCATAGTGATCAGATTAAAGCTTTTAACATTTTGTTCCGTGCTGTTTGTGTAAGGAATGACAGAATAGGCCTTCATTTTGCCTCTTTTCTTTAATCTTTCACTGCTTAGGCAATGATTCTGTTTAAGTTGACATATTGAAGAAAACAATTCCTATTATGTATCTGCATGAAAAATGCAGCACTAAGTCTGCAGTCTACCAATGTAATAGATCCCAAAATCCATTTTCAACATGAAAAGCATCCACTGGGCACTGGAGATAAGTAACAACAGCATTTGCAAGTATTACTGCCAGATTTTTATTAGACAAAGATGAAACCAGCAGATGAATTACATAACTGATGTGTAACCAAACCAAGTACAGATAATAATAGGCATGTAAAAGCTAATAGATAATACTGCATTGCATTGAATATAGCTGTATATCCATCCATCCATCCTGCATATCTCTCCCCCCCCCCCCGCCCCATATATCTGTGTTCATTATATTTTGGGTGAGCTTATATACTATATGGCATATCTGGTTTTAGCTGTGTGCAATTCATGAACCTAATCACTGTGGTTTTCAACGTCTATGGAGATTCTCAGTCATTCAGGTCATGGTGCTTTTTCAAGAGGCAACTGGACGTTCTGGTTTTTCTTTGAAGACATTTCACTTCTCATCCAAGAAGCTTTTTCAGCTCTGACTGGATGGTGGGGAATGGAAGGTTTTAAACCATTCTTTACAGCTTAATGGAAAATGAAATTTTAACCAGTGTCAGCATGTTGACTCCACATTCACTTGTGGACTCAAACATAGAACTTTTGGACACGACCCACTATAATAACTATGGTGATTCTTAGTGAAAAATGGGACATGGAGAAACAAGTGAAAGACATCAGCATGCTCAGGAAAACCCTAAAGTTTTCAATAAAGATGTAGGTATGTGTGAAAGTGAGTGAGCGAGCAAATGAGTGGGTGAGTGAATGAATAAGTGAATGAAAAAATATACTGTGTCTCTGAATTTATCTTCAAATCTCAAAGAGAATATCTATGGAGATGTTTAATTATCCAAAGGTGCTTTTTCAAGAGACAACTGGTCTTTTTGGTTTGTCTTTGAAGATGTTTTGCTTCCCATCCAAGAAGCTTCTTCAGCTCTGACTGGAGCCTTCCTTTCCCCACCATCCAATCAGTGCTAAACAAGCTTTTTGAATGAGAAGCAAAATGTCTTCAAAGAAAAACCAGAAAGTCCAATTGCCTCTTGAAAAAGCACCTTTGGGACTCAAAGAGAATGGTGCAAGTCTTAGTATACTGACACTGAGAAGTATGTTGAGAGAAATGGCATGGCAGGTTGGCAAAGAACATTTATGTTTAATAATTTTTTTATCCTGCCTCTATTACTTTCATAAATAACTCAAGGTGGAGAACATACCTAATACTCCTTCCTCCTCCTATTTTCCCCACAACAACAACCCTGTGAGGTGTGTTTGGCTGAGACTGGCCCAAGATTACCCAGCTGGCTTTCATGACTAAGACAAGACTATAATTCACAGCTTCCTGGTTTCTAGCCTGCTGCTTAAACCACTAGACCAGTGACGTCTAACCTTTTTGTTGCTACATGCCAAAAGCGTGGGCACCCATAATGCAATGGGTGTGTGACACCTCCCTCACTGCCCCGCACATGCATGCGTGACCCTTGTATAAGCCCCATACCCCACGCATGCATGTACCCCTCTGCACTCCTCTGCCCCCATGCATGCATACGCATCTCCCGCATGCACCGCCCCCCCCGGTGCTCGTGTAGCAGAGATCCAAAAGCCAGCTGCCCAGCGGGAGGCGCATGGGCATGTGCATTGGAGCTGAGCTGGGTCAACGGCTTGTGTGCCTGCAGAGAGGCTCTGCCATAGGTTCGCCATCACGCCACTAGACCAAACACAGCTAGCTGGACAGATCCTGCAGAATTGTCTTATTGGGAGGTGAAAATGCACTACAACATTTTGCTGCAGGTTCAACTTGTTCCTGGTGGAGATTAAATGGAAGGTTATTGCAGAAAGAAATGGGAATTGAAGATTGCAAAAAGAACTTGAAATAATTTTTGAGAATAATCTTAATATAGACACAGATAGAAAAATGCATTAGAATGCAAGTAAAGTGTTTAGGACATTTTATACAGCATAATAGCAAGCTCAAAAAAAAGAGAAAGAGAAAACATAAGCAATGTTAGATGAAAGAAAAACGAAAGAAGAAAAGTATTTAATAACAAAAAGCAGGTAATGGTTAGCAATTTAAGTTGTTAGAACAAGAGCATGGTGAATATAAGATGAAATCTGGAGAGCAATTGACTACAGAGGGATTTAATTTTCAATGGTTTTGTATAATGGATTAATAGAAAGATTCAAGGTAGATAACAGGAAATTTGGAATTCAGCAACAAAAGACAGAATTTTGAAGATGAATTATGTGCAAATGATGAACATGTAATTGCCAAAACGTGCCAATCCTTGCTGAAATTTGAAGTGAAAGATGAACAAGTGAAAGAATGTATGATAAAATAGACTAAGAATTTTGACATAGCATATTGTTGGAACAGTTGGAAAAGTGGTTGAAAGGACTGGAATTCATATTGTTATAATTTAAAAAATAATTTCTACAAATAATGTAACATTGGTATATGCCTCCTAAAAAATTATCCAGAATGTGTACTTCAAATTTATGCTGGAATGTGGGTAGCATGAAGGGTCATTTTATCATGCCTGGACTTTAAAAAACCCCCAGAAAATCTTGGGTTCAAATACTTACATTGATTCAAAGAATGTTAAAGACTAAGATTCAACTGAAAACAGAATTGTTCTCTTGGGCACTAACAACAGACAACTAGAAAAGAGCCTCAGAAGACCATGTTTATATATGATCACTACTATGAGACTACTATATACACACAAAAATGAAAAGACTGTTAAAATTCACAATGGGGGTGAATAATGAAGATGATGGAACTAGTAGAAAATCCACTTGTTTGTTTAGAGAAAGATTCAACAATTACACTTATTAGTGATTGGAAATCGCTTCTGGATTTCTTGCTGGAGAAAAAGAATTGATTTCTGATTTATGGGTTTGAATATTAAAAAGGGTAGCTTACAGAAGAAGAAAATTATAATGTATCCTTAGAGAAGGTAAAATACAAATGCATTTATAACTACTGGAAAAGAAATTGAAAGCCACTTCTTTATAAAGTTTTCTTTCCTTTTCCTTTCAACCTTTCCTCTTTTTTTCTATTTTCTTTCTTGGTTACTAATTTTCAACTTTCTTTTCTTATATTTTTATTGTTTTTAATCTGGTTGAAAACATATTTAAATATATATCTAATATATGGTCTAATTAACAGTATACATCTTTGTTAAGGGATTCAAATTAGTTTAATTAAGTAAACCAACCGATCCACCCAATAAAAATTAGATACGGTTGAAGGATGTTCTGTTCTCCACACTCGAAACACTACACTAAGTGGTCTTCCTCTGTTCAACTGCTATTGAATAGTAGCAGCTGCTAGCCCCAAGGGCTTCCATCTCAGTGGTAGAAAGCTGTTGGCATGGTTAATATGTTCAAGCAGAAAGAAACATTCCCTCGTTTAACATTTTAGCTGCTCAAATTCGTTGTTCCAGACCTTTTTCAGGAAGATGCTCAGGAGGTGGCATCAACTTGACCTCGTTTTGACAAGCAGATGCAGAAGCATGGACTCACCCTAGCCTTGAAGGGAAAAAATCTCTCTCCCCCTCTTTCTCCCCTCTTTCTTCCATCAGAAGCCAATTGTGCTCATTTATGCACTCTTTCGAATCAATGAGCCATTCTGGAATTCATTTCTTGTGCAGTGGTTTGGCAGGACATAGAGGGAAAGGTTATATTCCCAGCCTTTCTTGTTCATTTAGGCTAATGAAAGTAAAATATTGTGCATGACAAAATTTGATAAAGCAATCTTGCTATTATGTCATCCTGAGTCCCAGACTTTACCATAGAATGGACAACCTGGAACTGCGCCGCCTACGGTCTGACCTAAGCATAGTACACAAAATTGTCTGCTACAGCATCCTACCTGTCAACGACTACTTCAGCTTCAACCTCAATAATAGTTGGGCAAACAATAGATACAAAGTCAAGGTAAACCGCTCCAAACTTGATTGCAGAAAATATGACTTCAGCAACAGAGTGGTCAGTGCCTGGAATGCTCTACCTGACTCCATTGTTACATCCTCAAACTCCCACAGCTTCAACCTCAAGCTATCTACCGTGGACCTCACCCCATCCCTAGGAGGTCCGTAAAGAGGGTGTGCATAAGCGCACCAGTGTGCCTACTGTCTCTGTGCCACTGTCCCCATTTATTTGTATTCATGTCCTTTGTTCATGTCCATGTTTATACTTATACCTGTTATCTTGTACATGTATGACAAACTAAATAAATAAAAATAAAATAAAACAAAACAAAACAAAACAAAACAAAATAATAATAATAAATAAATAAATAGATAGATGATAGATAGATAGATAGATAGATAGATAGATAGATAGATAGATAGATAGATAGATAGATGATAGATGATAGATAGATAGATAGATAGATAGATAGATAGATAGATGATAGATGATAGATAGATAGATAGATAGATAGATGATAGATAGATAGATAGATAGATAGATAGATAGATGATAGATGATAGATAGATAGATAGATAGATAGATAGATAGATAGATAGATAGATAGATAGATAGATAGATAG
Organism: Natrix helvetica; assembly: GCF_964273705.1. Lineage (NCBI taxonomy): Eukaryota > Metazoa > Chordata > Lepidosauria > Squamata > Natricidae > Natrix > Natrix helvetica. The sequence goes on from NC_138548.1 coordinate 33,700,206, forward strand.
ATAGATGATAGATGATAGATAGATAGATAGATAGATAGATAGATAGATAGATAGATAGATAGATAGATAGATAGATAGATAGATAGATAGATGATAGAATCATAAGGTTGGAAGAGGCCTGGATGTTCTCATAGTTCAACCATACCATCCAGAATGTACCATCCAGGGCAAATGGCAACCCAACTTTTGCATGAAAACCTCCAGTGAGATAGCAACTATCACTCAAGAAGGCAGGCTGTTCCATTACCCTCAGGAGCTATGGAGAAGATAAGGTTTCTTCTCTGAATATCCTGTTTATGAAGTATGAGCAAAAAGTTTGAACAGCTTTAACCCAGCACAAAGAAAACCAGCCTGGTTTCCTTTTATTTACTTTAGTGCTTCAGGAACCATCTATTATTTTCTGATGAATCAGACAGCCCTGAAATTATATCCTTTTTTCTAAGCAATAACCTCAGGCCTTCTGATCAGAAAAATTGTCAGATGGCCTGATAATATCAAGGCAGTAAAGTTAATCCGTTAAAAGACAAAAAAGCAACAGCAACCCAAGAATGATTTCACTATTTTGAATTTCCCTCATACTCCTATTTATTGAATTACATGCTATAACAGAGAACAAATTCTGGGCTCAGTTGTTTTTTTCTCAACACTGATTTTTCACATACTTTATTATATTTCACATATATTATATCCAAATATTCCAAAATGGAATGCCTTTTCAATGACAGTGCATGCACAGTTTATGGATGCAAATGGGAATCAGGAAAATAAGGAATCTGTTGAGGAAAAAATAAAGCTGCTATATACTCACGTTTAACTGAAACAAAATATTGTGAACTTTTATAAATTATTTTCCTTCTTCCAAAGTAATGTTAATCCTTCACATTGACAGCTATCCAAAGGAAATTAGGATGGAAAGAAGCTTCGGGAAAGGGTATTTCTAAGTTACACCTGTATCCACGAAAAGATCAATGGGCATAGATCTACCACATACAGGGTCCACACTTTTGGAATATCCCAATTGTGTTATAAAGGATAATACAGTACATGGGGAAGAAATAATTCACCTCCTGGTCTGTGTGATATGAAATCTTCAAAGTAGCACGAACTCCAGTTAAGTTAAGCAAAATAAACATTACTTGTATTTATCCAGGATTGGTAAGTGAGTTTAGACTATTTTGAGAATGTTCATTCTATGGGTTCCAGGAACTGAAATCACATTGAATTAAATTATATTCCCTTTAAAATTATGGTAGTTTCAAAATAGTAGATATAAACAAATATGAAAAAGCATTGAATCATATATGGCAATATTTTTTTCAAACAAAAACAAAAATCCAGAATTTCTGGTATTCTAAACAAAGTAAGATGTACAATGGAAAAAGTAAATTTCAAGAGCTTTAGAAAAGTATTTACCATGAGAATATTTGTTTCAAATGTTCAGTCTGATGGCGAATTGAATTGTCACTTTTCCCAAATTAATCCAATGATGTAAAATGAATCAAATCAGTTTGGCTGTTGAGTGTGATGAACTGAAGCAATGTTGAATTGAACTGAAGATTTCTGATCACCACTAGAAAAACTATTTGTTTTTTCTCAAAGATGTTCAGAAGCCCAGGACAGACTGTGGCATTTGCTTTTGGTAAGCTTCAGCACAAGCCTTTTGATTAAGTCTCAAAACAAGCCAATCATAAAAAGCCCTTGTAGTAACTGTAGTAACTGTGAGAGGGATCTTGGAGTCCTAGTGGACAACCACTGAAATATGAGCCAGCAGTGTGCAGCAGCTGCCAAAAAGCCAACACAGTTCTAGGCTACATAAACAGAGGGATAGAATCAAGATCATGTGAAGTGTTAATACCACTTTATAATGCCTTAGTAAGGCCACACTTGGAATACTGCATTCAGTTTTGGTCACCACGATGTAGAAAAGATGTGGAGACTCTAGAAAGAGTGCAGAGAAGAGCAACAAAGATGATTAGGGGACTGGAGGCTAAAACATATGAGGATCGGTTGCAGGAACTGGGAGACAATGATAGCAGTGTTCCAATATCTCAGGGGTTGCCACAAAGAAGGGGGAGTCAAACTATTCTCCAAAGCACCTGAGGGCAGAACAAGAAGTAATGGGTCAAAACTAATCAAGGAGAGAAGCAACTTAGAACTGAGAAGAAATTTCCTGACAGTTAGAACAATTAATCAGTAGAACAGCTTGCCTCCAGAAGTTGTGAATGCCTCAACACTGGAAGTCTTTAAGAAGATGTTGGATAGCCATTTGTCTGAAACGTTATAGGGTTTCCTGCCTAGGCAGGGGGTTGGACTAGAAGACCTCCAAGGTCCCTTCCAACTCTGCTATTGTATTTTATTCTTTGTAGCAAAGTCATGCATCAGACCATGCATCTTGTCATTATACATAGTGATAGACTATTCTTGACTGTACACCATATGTCTCATTCTGACTGCATCTATCCCTTTGGCCTTCCGATCTTCCTCTAATCTGGAACAATTACAACAAGACCAATGCCTGACATTGGACCTCCCATGTTTATATAGAAATAGTAGTATGGGTAGGAAGAAAAGGTGTCCAAATTGAGCCAGACCTGTAGTCTGACAAATTAAATGTTGAATTTTCTCAGTCTATATTTTCTCACTCCAGAACTCCTTGGGCAGCGATGGAGAACCTTTTTAGTAGTGTACAGGTGTGCCATATCCATAATGCAATGCGTGACCCCCCAGTGCACATGCGCGCACTACAGGTGCGACCCCCCATTTTTTGCATGTTTTTTGGCCCTCCCCAGGCTCCAAAGGCTTTATAGGAGCCTGGGAAGGGCAAAAACAGTCTTCCCTGCCCCCCCGGAAGCCCTCCGGAGGCTTGAGGGACCTTCGGGATGCTTCCCTGAAGCCTCCGGAGCAGTCAAAATGAACCTCCAAGGAAACCGGAAGTCACTTCCGGTTTGCTCGGAGGGTCGTTTTGAGCGCTCTGAACGCTTGAGGGACCTTCAGGATGCTTCCCTGAGGCCTCCGGAGCAGTCAAAACAAACCTCTGAGCAAACCGAAAGTGACTTCCGGTTTGCTTAGAGGCTCGTTTTGAGCGCTACGAAGGCTTGAGGGACCTTCAGGACGCTTCCCTGAAGCCTCCGGAGCAGTCAAAACGACCCTCCGAGCAAACCGGAAGTCCATTTCCGAACTTCTGGTTTCCCCATAGGGCTGGTTTTTTGCACTCCGGAGGCTTCAGGGAAGCTCATGAAGCCTCCGGGGAGCCTCCAGGGGGCGGGGGATGCTCTTTTCGCCCTCCCTAGGCTCCTATAAAGGCTCTGGAGCCTGGGGAGGGCCTGGGGAGGGTGGAAAATGGCTTTTAAAAAGGGTAAACTCAGCTGGCTAGTGCGCACATGACAAGTGGCTCCGCGTGCCACCTGTGGCATGCATGCCATAGGTTCGCCATCACTGTCCTGGGGTATACTGTGTCCCATCTCCTTGTATTTATTCTCATTGTGTTCCTTTGTGATTTTTAGTTTTATTCTTCTATTATTTTATTTCTGTTTACACGCTTTTCATTTTTCTTCCTTTTTGTTATTGCAAGCCACCTAGATCATCCCTACAACAAGATAGGGAGCAAATAAATTTAACAAAATAAACAAAATAAACCATTTCTTCCTCTTTTGGCTAACAAAAGTATTACAAGGAGGATGGGAAGAGATTAGATAGATCAAAAATTTGAGAAGCAGGTGCACTCTGAATTCAAATTCAGAAACCCCTCTTTTGCAACTGCAAGCTATTATGCACCTCCCCTCTCCCCCCCAACACACACACACAGGCACCATAAGGGTAAACAAACTGCAAATAAGCAAACATTACTCTGAGCTAGAAACCAGTTCTGTATTTGCTTTGGACATTAAACTCTCTCCTTCAGATCAGATTTATGAATCAAACAACCAGCTTTCTAATAATGGATAACATTAAGTGATATCGGATGTGGGGAAATCTGCTCTGAGCCAAAACAGTACGACATTTTTGTACAGAAGAGAAGCAAATTTTGTGGTGTTCATTCTAAGACACTCTAAAACGGAGGTGAAGAGCAACAGATACCCAGATGTTGCTGAAAATCTTTGGCAACCTGACTAGTAGTGGTGGATGAGTTTGAAAGAGTCTCATTTCTCTCTATAATAAACTAAGGTTGCAAGCTCCCTGTCACAAATGGAAGACTGAAGCTGGAACATAACAATTTGCATCAGCTACTATTTTGTAATGCAGAAGACTAGCCCTTCTGTGGCCCAAAGAAACAGATTGAGATAAGTGGGGAATTGAGCCAATGCTTCCAACATCTGGAGCAGTAGCCACCTTATACGTTTCAACATCTCTCTGTTGGGAAGGGTGAACTTCATTTTCTCTCTGTTCTAAGGCAGTGCCTTAAAGATTGCTTTGCTATTTTCAAGGCTGATACAGAAACCAAGTTTCTTCTTATTGCCTTATTATTAGCAGGTTTGCTTTGCCAAAAAGGCAGTCGTGACTTATTCTCTTCTTAATAAAACATTAGCATAGGTCTATTGAGTTGCAATTAACCTCTTTGTCATGGCTTGTCTCATTTTAGAATGAGGAAAATAATGAAAGCATTTAAATCAATGTGTCAGAGTTGCATTTGCAATCATAATTGTTAGCAAAAATGCTTAAGTTAAAAATGGAATACAGGATCTAAAGACTCTGGGAGGGTAATTATATAATTTGCCCATTGATCTCTGTCCATACGAGTGCAAGTGTAAGTGATACCATGGACATGAAATAAGTCATTCTGCTCATCTTCCAATCCATCATGCAACAATTAATAGAAATGTAAACACACCAGTAGGTACACCGATGGAAGTAAAGCATAGTTAGATCAGGCAAGCTTAGATAGGAACAGCTAGAAAGCAGCAATAGCAACAGGAAGAAAACAAGAACAATAAGGGGGGAAATAATCCAATTTTTTATAGATCTTACAAGAGTTATAAATACATAATATCTGTCCTATTTAATCAAAGCAAGGATTCAGCTCACTTAATGCTCTGTTTCCAAATGTGCGTGTGTGTGTGTGAGTGTGTGTGTGTGAATTCAAGTCAGTTTTTAACTCCTAATACCTGCCAGACAAGTCCCTACAGTTTTCATGGCAAGGTTTTTCAGTATTGGCTTGCCATTTCCTCCTTGTTCTTAAGCCTAAGAGAGAATGACCAGGCCAAGGTCACCCAACTAGCCTTGTAAGTAAGGAGGGACTAGAATTCACAGTCTTCCAGTTTCCAGCATTTAGTATTATACCAATGGTGGGATTCAAATAATTTAACAACCAGTTCTCTAGCTGAATCCCACCACTGTATTATACCAATCTGGTCCTTTGTATCAGCTGTAGGACTTCAGGGAAACTTGCGGGATTGCTTAACCGCATAGGGTGGACTACTCATAATGAAGACAACACACAAGCATTTCCTCGAGGCGAGTGAGCCCAGAGCGTGTTCTGAACCCCTCTTTTATTAAGAGCGTATAAGGAAACAAAAGCATTCTGATCTATCTTTGGTTACATATAGAATATAGCCTAATATGGTTATATTTAGTCTCTACCTGCTTAAGCGGTGTTTTCAATATGAGTATCTTAACGGCTTTAACCACGTGTTTTCCTAGGCTGCTGGTAACTGCCTCAGTCTGGAAAGTCCCTGTTAAGATGGTTTCGATATTGCTTTGCCTTTGCAAGCACAGCTTTCTAAATTGGGTCCTCCCAGTGGGCATCCAGCTCAACCCGCGTTCAATACTCAATTTATTTCAATCCCAAATTCCGTATATGTGTTCCAATCAGGAAAACTGATCTGCACATATACAATGGCGACCTCGTTCCCACAGAAACTATATACTTCACTCCTCTTTTATTGTTCATTCACAGTTGCAGTGTGAATCTCCTGGGACCAGCAAGCCTACCAATAAATCCCTTGATCACTTCCAGATTCTCTGTTCCATCTGATTTTTTTTTTAAATTATTTTTATTTTTAATTAACAAAATAACAATCATATGGTAAGCAGGCCATACATGATTTTAGAAACTGGAACAAGAGAGTGGTTGAAGTTCAGTGCTCTGATCAAAAGTGTGTTCAATTGTCCAGGAAAAAAGAAAAAATAAAGGTCAAAATTTCCAGGAAGCTGGAGGGTTTAACAGGAAGCAACTTCACTAATCTTCCTTCTGATAAATGGATGTTTTGTGTCTGACTACACTCATCATGGGAGAAATTCTGAAAGAGCTATATATTGTTCCAATCATGCTCACTGGTTTGAAACAAGAAAGAAGGGTCAGTATGAGTAGTTTTTATGGAAACCACAGTTGACACTAGACAATTTCTTCTTCTGAAACCATGGCAACCATGACCCCTAGATACAATATTTTTAAATGAAAGTTTGGATTCTTGAAATTCTAACAGGGCTCCATGGAACACCTAAAGAGAAAGGCTGGGGGTTGTGCAGTTTTCAGCCAGGCTCAATTCACCCATGTCTCCTTTGCTTCTGATAATAGTAGAATACTGTACATACTAATTCAGCAGGTGAAGATTTTTTCTAGCATGGAGAGAGTGGAAATCATGACCTAAAGTTTGTGACTGAGATCACCTGAAGCAAAGGAAGAGGTTGAAGGGGGCTTGCCTTTTGCAGAAGAGTGAATCCACATTGCTTTGAAAGAAGAAACAGCACAAATATTTCATTTGGTAGTTTAAATGGGACCAAGACTCACTACTGGAAGAATATGAAACTTTTCCAATGATTGAGCACCTGTCAACAGGCCAAAGGCAAAGTTATTTAGTTTCTCTGCCGAAAGCTAGTTATCAGCATTTGAAGAATAGCAGGGAATACTTCAAACCATCCCTGACATTCTACATGATGGCAGCTCATTAAAATCACAAATTACACATTTTCAAATTATCACCCCATTCCATTATTTAAACAATGCACTATTTTCTGCTAAATGTTTTCAGGATTGACTAATATCCATTAATTAGGTCTGCATATAACATTTTAGCGGAGAAACTAAGAGGTGGCTCCTTCTCTAAGTTAGAAACCTTAAAGAAGCATCATCTAGAGAGAAATGGTGTGTAGCAGAAGACTCAGAGAAATTCAAATCTGTCAGGGGGGAAAGGGAATAAATGGGAATGCAAAACTTGCCCAGTGGGGACTGAGCTTACTTAATGGTTAATATGGTTGAAGAATTTGCAAGGAGGTGAAGAAACAAGAAGGCTTCCTACTCACCTCCTCTTTTTACTTTTGACCCTTATGGAGATAAATTGCTGAATTTAATGGATCCTTAATATGACTGGAAGGAAACCTCTTATTTTACAGTTCTTGGATTTCCCCCCAAGAGCAGGTAAAAAGTGTGAATGCCCCATCCTGATTTCCCCCTTTCATTTCAACATCATCAAGGGATAGACTGAAATTCAATCTACAGTATTCCACTGACACAACTTTCAACACAAGGAAAGTGCCTTTGCGGCTTTCAATTGTGTTAATGAATGCACACTTTTGGTTGCAGAAATACATATAATGAGCAATTAGGGAATTATGAGCAATTAGGGATTAGTGAATCCAGTGATGCACAGGTGTGTGTGAGTTGGCTTTAGTTCACTATTAACGCATCTGGCATTGTTTGCTTCATCTGCAGATTGATTCTATTATAGAGATGTTTCAATATTTCCCTAGCATTATCCTCTTATTTTTAGGCAGGAAAAAAATGAACAAACATTTCTCCAGGGTAAAATATGCAGCACTCATCCTCTGGAGAATATAGTCTGAGAAAATATATATTTATATTACTGTGAAAAGCTGAGTAGTAATTCTGTTATGCTCTTTTTTCCCCCCATTTTATTGGAATTTACAACAAGAGGAACTATTCAAGGTAAGCTCTAATTGAAAAAAAAATAATTTGTAGTTTAAGTCCTATCATTTCATAAACTAATTAATAAATAATTGCTTCTTTCGTGCTGAAAAAAATTATTGTGTTTGTGTATGTTTAATTGTTACTGCAAATTTTCTTTCCACTAACCATACTTTTAAATCTAACTCTACTTTAAAGGTGGTGTTTAAATTAATTTAGAGAATGTAAGGAAGAAATACTAATTATTTTTGCTATAACAAAAAAGTCTAAAGGAGGATATTGTAGGGCTTTTGTATTGTAAAACTTTTGTATTGTGTAGGTGGTATACAACTCTGTCAATAATTGCTAGGGTAGACAAATCATACAGTAATAAATGCTGGAAATTATATTCATTAGAAGAAATATTTTATTATATTTGGTGGACAAGTTAATAAAACCCTCAAAAGGGTTTTATTCATTTCCTGGAAATGAAACTCCAATTCTTCTTATAAGGCAGTGATGCTGAAGCTTTCTGTCCTCGCGTGCCAAAATTGTACGTGTGCGCGATAGCCCCACACCCACAATGCAATGACCCCACCCACCTGCACCTGCGCATTCAACCCCCCCCCCCACACACACACTCACACATATGCATGTGTGACACTCCCCACCCCTGGTGCGGCTTTCCTGAAGCCTCCTGGAGAGCAAAAATGGCCTCCCCCGGACTCCTGAGGCCCTCCAGAGGTCGGAAACACACCCATTTTGGCACCAGGAGACTTCAGGGAGGGCCTCCAGAGGGCCAAGGGAGGCCATCTTATCCCTCCACACACTTCAGGAAAGCCTCCGGAAACTGGGGACGGCAAAAAATGGAACTTCCAGAAGTTCCGTTTTTTGCCTTTCCCAAGGTCCAGAGGCTTTCCTGGGGAGGGTGAAGACGGCCTCCCCCGACCCTCTGCAGGCCCTCCCTGAAGCCAGAAATGGATCATTTCCAAACTTCCGGTTGGCCCGTTGGGCCTGTTTTTCGCCCTCTGCAGGCTCCAGAGGCTTTCCTGAAGCCAGGGGAGGGCCTCCGGAAGACCGAAAATCAGCTGCCTGGCACACGCATGGGCGCCGGAGCTGATGGCTCGCGTGCTGGCAGATATGGCTCCGTGTGCCACCTGTGGCATGCATGCCATAGGTTCGCCCTCACAGTTATAAGGCATTGTTCTGCCTTGGGCGTTGTGTGCTTGCTCGGGGCATGCAGTTAACTCCACACTTAGGAATCTCTTTCAGATCAAGTTTATTATCAGGCATTCTTAATAGCAAAACTTACAGTTCAGTGTTAAGATACTTCTGACTCTCCGTAATCTGTCCCATCAGGTGGTATAAAAAGATGATGATTTCACTCCCATGCTGAGCGGAGATATAAAACACTACTATTCCGGTTCACAAAGGCATTCAAACTGACTGGTTATAAACTTTGCAAAATGTCCCAGTGGCAAAATATCCCAGTGGCCAATCAGAAACACAGATGTGATCACATGTTATGGAACTACATTTCCATAAGGCAGTCTCTGCCTATATTTCCCATGAGGTAGTTTCTTAAAGGACACAGTTCTTAATTCCTACACTAGCTATATACTGCTGGGGCAGCACAGGCATACTTTCAAAACATAATAACATAAAATAATCACATCTTATTAAGATATGTGTTCATGGCCAAGGATAAACTTAGCACAACTTTGGAAGAGATACCTTACCAATGATTAAGTTTGCAGGCTAAAGTCTAGGACAGCGATGGCGAACCTTTTTTGGCTCGTGTGCCTTAAGTGGGGGGAGCGCAGCCATAAGTGTGGGTTTGCTCAGAGGTTCATTTTAAGCATTCCGAAGGCTTCAGGGAAGCCTCCGGATGGTCCCTGAAGCCTTTGGAGTGCTCAAAACGACCCTCCGAGCCAACCGGAAGTCTGTTCCCGAACTTCTGGTTTGCCCATAGGGGTGGTTTTTTATGCTCCGGAGGCTTCACAGAAGCTCATGAAGCCTCCGGAGGGCCTCCGGGGGGGCGGCGGAGGCTCTTTTCGCCCTCCCCAGGCTCCTATAAAGCCTCTGGAGCCTGGGGAGGGCGAAAAATGGCTTTAAAAAAAGGGTGAACTCAGCTGGCCAGTGCACGCATGCGTGCTGGCCAGCTGACAGGGCAGCACCTCGTGTGCCCTGACAAATGGCTCCGTGTGCCACCTGTGGCACGCATGCCACAGGTTCGCCATCACTGGTCTAGGAGATTGTGAGTCCTACCTTAGCCATAAAAGACAGCTACAGGACCTTGGGCCAGTCACTCTCTCTCACCCCAACCCACTTCTTAGTGGTGTTGTGAGAAAAATAGGAAGAGTAAAATATATGAAGCATGTCTGCTTTCTTATTTATAAAAATAATAAGATAAAAAAAAATCTTTACACAGGTCTGCGACTAAAAAGCTGTTTGATTATTTTCATCTAATTTCCTTGTATTTTGGTGTGCTGAAAACAAATAAAATATTGAAAATACTCCTAGACATCATGATTTGCCATGACATGCAAAATTGTCTTCAAATTTATCATTTTTTTTAAAAAAAAAATTATATTATGGGTTTTTAACCAAATTTAAAGTCCAAATTACTATTAATTAATTCACATAAGTGCATTTAAGACATAAAATGCCAAAAAAAAAACCTTAAAGGGTTTGTCCGAGTTATGTAAAAAAAATATAGCACTGTAAATCTGATGGTCAGCAATATATACACATAAGCTAAGCAGGTTTTAAGTCTGTGCTTCTAATGGTAGAAGGGGTTAATCTTTCCTGAAGAATCCAGTGGGAGGGAGACACAAGGCAGGTAGCAACATCTCCGGTCAGTGCAGGGGGCATGGCCAGCACTGTGACGTCTCGTGTACAGACACAGAGCTGCTCTCTCCTGCATGCCACACTTGTGCACGAATCATCATCAGGTTGTTGGTTCTAGGCTGTTCACACTTTTTCATCGCAATTCATGTTAGCTCATCATTCTTCAACCGTTATGTTATGGCTCCGCGAAAATGTATTAATTCGCCAGACAGTTTCTGTTTCATCTGTGGTGAATATACAGTATTGAAGCAACAGCAGAATATTACAGACTTTGTGAAAAAAGTATACTTTGCATACTTTGGACTAAAAATTGGAGATCAAGATAAAGTTTGGGCGCCTCATAAAGTGTGCAAATGGTGTGTTGAGGACCTCCGAAACTGGTTCAAGGGTAAGAAAAAATATTTCCGTTATGGGATTCCTATGGTATGGCGAAAGCAAAAGAACCATTGTGATGACTGTTATTTTTGTTCATGCGATGTGAAAGGGTTTAATTCCAAATGGAAGCATTCCATTTCATACTCCAATCTTCACTCAGCAATTCGTCCCATCCCCCATGGCACAGATGTACCAGGAACCATCCCCCCTGCTACCTTGGAAGAGATAGCTCCGATGAAGGTGAAGTCATACCTGAACCAGATGACAAATCAAGTTCTGACTTTGAAGATGATACAAGACCAAAATTGTTTTCTCAGGAGGAGATGAATGATTTGGTAAGAGACTTGAATCTTCCCAAAGATGCCGCTGAGTTACTCAGATCAAGGCTGAAAAGCAGGAATTTATTGTTGCCAGGAGTGTCATCTTCATGGTTTAGACATTGTGAAAAGGAGTTCGTTCCTTACTTTACCCAGGAAGACAAGTTGGTTTATTGCATCGATGTCGAAGGTCTAATGGGTCAATTTAAAATCCAATATGATTCAGAGCAAGGGCATCTTTTTATAGATTCTTCAAAAAGAAGTCTCAAAGCAGTTTTACTCCACAATGGTTTTTACGTTTCCATACCTGTAGGTCATTCCATACACTTGAAGGAAACCTACGAGAACTTGGAATTGGTTCTTCGTAAACTTAAATATGAAGAGCATGGTTGGCAAGTGTGTAGGGACTTGAAGGTCTTGTGCATGCTGCTCGGGCAAAAGCTGGGTATACCAAATACCCTTGTTTTCTGTGTCTATGGGACAGTCGAGACCGACAAAATCACTGGACCAAGAAGAGTTGGCAGCTGAGGGTGCTAAGAGTCAGTGAAAAAAATGTCCTGTGAAACTTTGGTACCTTCCCATAAAGTTCTTCTATCACCTCTCCACATAAAATTGGGATTCATGAAGCAATTCGTAAAATCACTTCCAAAAGATGGAGAATGCTTCAAATACTTGGTCACCAAGTTTCCATGCCTGTCGGAGGCAAAATTGAAGGAAGGTGTGTTTGTCAGACCAGACATTAGAAGGCTTGTCAATACCATGACGGATCCTCAAAAAGAAGGGTGGATTGCATTTAAAGAAGTCGTACAGAAAATTTTAAGCAATAACAAAGATCCTCACTACAAAAAGATCGTCGGAAGAATGCTGAAAGCATTTCAAGCTTTAGGTTGTCTGATGAGTTTGAAAGTGCATTTCTTCCAGTCCCATCTTGACTACTTTCCTGAAAATTTGAGAGCTGTGAGTGAGGAACAAGGTGAACGATTCCACCAAGACATTAAAGAGATGGAAAGGAGATACCAGGGAAAATGGAGCATTACAATGATGGCAGACTACTGTTGGATGCTTCAGAGAGACATTCCAGATGCTACTCACAAGCGTAAATGCACCAAGAGGAGCCTCACAAGGAAGAAGAATCGAGTTTAGTGTGTGTAGGTGAGCTCATTTCAGTTCAAAAAAGGATTTTCATGAAAATATTGTAATAAAACTTTAATTTTATAAGTCTATTTCCATTTATTTTGAGTATTGCCTTATTTAACATAGTTACCTAAATTGTCAGGAAACGTGATGTCCTATGACAAAATGGAGGTCATTTTCGGATTCAGCGCACCAAAAAACATAAAGATTATGTGGAATAACCAAAACAGCTCTCGGAATTTTTTTTTTTTTTTTTTTTTTTTGCAGACCTGTGAAATCAGACTGAGAAATTAAACTTGGAGCATGCAGTTCCCTAAATAGATAGATGCAGAAATGCAGCTTTTAGGTTGCCTTACCTAAAGATATATTACAGTCAGACTGTAAAATATATGCTTGACATTTGCAGAAGCTGTATGGAACTTTGCCAGGCCTACTGCATTGTCAGGCTCAAGGGACTGAGATGTTTAGATTTTTTACATAGATACATCATTCAGTCAATTACTGAATTATGAAGCTTGCTAATGTTTTAGTGCAGAGGTCTTCAAACCTGGCAACTTTAAGACTTGTGGACTTCAACTTCCAGAATTCCCCAGCCAGCATATCTGGCTGGAGAATTCTGGAAATTGAAGTTTACAAGTCTTAAAGTTGCCAAGTTTGGGGACCCCTGTTTTAATGAATGGAACTACTTTATACCGTGTTAGAGAATTAATTCATTTACAATACAATACAATAGTAGAGTTGGAAGGGACCTTGGAGGTCTTCTAGTCCAACCCCCTGCCTAGGCAGGAAACCCTATACCATTTCAGACAGATGGATATCCCACATCTTCTTAAAGACTTCCAGTGTTGGGGCATTCACAACTTCTGGAGGCAAGCTGTTCCACTGATTAATTGTTCTAACTGTCAGGAAATTTCTCCTCAGTTCTAAGTTGCTTCTCTCCTTGATTAGTTTCCACCCATTGCTTCTTGTTCTACCCTCAGGTGCCTTGGAGAATAGTACAGGTAGTCCTCAACTTTAAACAATTCATTTGGTGACCATTCAAGTTACAACGGCATTGAAAAAAGTGATGTAGAACCATTTTTCACACTTATATCCGTTGCAGTATTCCCATGGTCACATGATCAAAATTCCGATAGTTGACAACTGATTCATGTTTATGGCAGCTGCAGTGTCCTGGGGTCATGTGACCCCCTTTTTGCAACATTTTGAGAAACAAACTGTGGGGAAGCCAGATTCATTTAACAACCGTGTTACTCATTTAACAACTACAGCGATTCACTTGAAAACTCTGGCAAGGAAAGTCGTAAAATGGGGTGAAATTCACTTAACAATAATGCTGTTCACTTAGCAACAGAAATTTCTGGTCCGATTGTGATCACAAGTCAAGGACTACTTGTATTGTTTGTTGCATATGACAACAGCTTTTCAAGAAGTGGCTAAAGTAGTGCTTCCCAATGTGGGGCCCATGCCCCACAGGGGGGCAATTTGATTTTTAGCAGGAGCAATTCAAAAATGAGCTATTAACTGAATTTTTGAAAGCCTGCTAATTGTTCTTATACATTTGTGATGAAACAGCTGTGTTTCATTTACCTATTGTTGTCTTTGTTAAAGTGCATTTCCTAGGACCTGGTCTGAAAAGGATATCCCAGCTGGGGAGGGGGGGAGCAATTGCCAGCCAATCAGATGTTTTCCCACTAAAGATCATGGGAGTAGCAGAGAGTCAGGCCTAGAGCCATCTTTTCTTTTGGATCTTTGGCCTGCCACACTTTCTATGATTCTACTATGCATTTTCTATTGTGGGAAAATGGGAGGGAGGGATTGTAGGAGTGAGATGCTATGTAGTCATAACCAAATTCTTTCTAGAAAGCCAAGGTCATCCTTTGTCTTTGCACCTCTGCCCCTGCCCGGAACTGGATGGGTGGAACTGCCAGTATGGCAGTGGAAGATTGGACCGTGTGATGGACTTGTGGGTGTGGGGGCAAGATCTTGAACTTTCAACTGGGTGGGGAAAACTGGGAAGCTTTCAGATTCGGGTTTTCTCAGATGTGCCAACGTGGCTCTCTTAATAAATTAGAACTTTTTGCAATACTTTGCCTTGGTTTCTGATTTACTTTTGGATGCTATTTGGAACCCTGACACAGAATATCTATCTCTCTCTCTCTCTCTCTCTCTCTCTCTCTCTCTCTCTCTCTCTCTCTCTCTCTCTCTCTCTCTCTCTCTCTCTCTCTCTCTCTCTCTCTCTCTCTCTCTCTCTCTCTCTCTCTCTCTCTCTCTCTCTCTCTCTCTCTCTCCTGTGGGCGTTGCTGCTGGGTGGTTGCAGGGAGAGCTGCTCTGTGGGGAGAGAGAGTGGATGGCTGCTGGGGGAAACCCAGCAGTGAGGATACAGAACCAGGACCCAAGTTCGTTCTTTTATTTTTCACTTTCATGGATGCCACGTTCTTCGGAATCTTGTTTAAACCAAGTTAATGGCCTTTTAGGCTACCTCCGCATGAGTAGGAGTTCACTTTTTGAATAGTAAGAATTATATGTCATGGGGGGGGCATCAGGGGTGGGTTTCAGCTTCTTCTACTGCCAGTTTGCTCAGTGACGTGCTTTGGGTGTGTGTGGCATTGTATGCATGCATGCATGCTTGATGTGCACTACATGCGAATGCGCAGTAGGTAAAAAAATGCATCTGCGCATGCACAGAAGCAAAAGACAAGATGGTGGCGCCTATGGCGCCACCAATAGAACTGGTTCAGGGGTGTGGCCAGCTGAGTTACTACCTACTCAGCTGAACCGGGCCAAAAGAGTAGGTACTCACCTCTGGGGGAGCATCAGGATTTTCGAGATGCTTAGGTGGGGCATGGCCAAAAAAAGATTGGGAACCACTGGGTTAAAGGATATTTCAAATTTGAATGTATCAGAAATCCCCCCAAAATATTCAACTTAAAAAGATCAGCATACAAAGCATGTCTTCCTTGGAGCCCTCCTTTATTTATACTGAAATAGTTAGTGAATGCCAAGACTCTTGGTAGAAAATATTTCCATGAACACAATGGACCTCATCAAGACATTCAATCTTAGTTTGTAAAGTGAAATTATTATTATTTCAAGTTTGAAATTTATATAATAATATAATTCAAAAGATTGGATAGGAAGCTTGCTGTATGTCAGCATCAATATTTTAGTTTCACTGAATTTTTCATTGGAACTTATTTTCCCCATGCATAATGAATACAGCCTCATATTTATACACTGTTTATCTACCATGAGATTGTGGTATTAAGGTTATTTATTATGTATAAGTCTGGTGTTGCTGATTTTCTTTTCTTTTCATGTGATAAAATATAGTTTCCTAATTACACACCCCATACATATTTTGAGTTATTTTTTCCACACAAATCTTCCTTCTCCCCAATTCCTATATATTCCCAGTGCACTGTATATAATCCTCTTGTTCATCCCCCCAAGCTATGTTCTGCTGGGAAGTTTCTAAGTATAATAGTATGACAATATTGTTTTCAGGAGACAGAATATGAATTATGCAATTTCCAGAGTGTAACAACTGCCGAAAGAGAGTTTCTTTTGTTAGATATTAGCATTCCATGTACTAGTTCAATTACTTTTTAAGTCTGTCACATACAGGAGTGATCCAAACTTGGTGCCTTCTATAATCATAAGACTTGGTTGTGTTGATCAGGAATTCAGAGTTTTGTGGTCTCAAAACATCTGGAGGTCATTAGGTTGTGTTAAAGCTGTGCCAGGCAATTGTTTTGTCTTAGTATTTTCAATCTACTTTTAACACGGTGGTCCTTTGGAACCTCATGATCTCAGCTGCACAATCTGTGATTCTTCAAGTATAGACTCCAGGGGTTGAGTTTGAAATGTACTCCTTTGTAGACTTATAACCCTTCCCAAGCAAAAAGTTTAAAATTAGCAAGAGGATTGCTGAGAGAGTTAAACCCAGAGGACTGCCGCCTGTCAAAGTAAACCTTCCTAAACTTGATGCTGTCCTTATACATTGACTGAAATTGTTCATCACTTTTTTGCAATGTCAGAGGCTCTACTCTGACATTACTGATTTGTTGAGCTGAATTTAAGTTTAAGCTGAACTCTAGTTCTTATGTCATTTAGCCTGTCCCTGTTGTTGCTTCCCATGTTTGCATTGTACCAACAGAGGGATTATTTTTTAATAAAAAGGTTGCTGAAAAAGGGATGCCAAATAAAGTCTAACATTATTAGAGGAATTCATATTTGAGAATTCTGTGGTGTGCAATACTACAGTAGAAGAATCCATTTTCAATAAGTCAATAACATCAATCAATTTTAATTCACTTAAGGAACAGTAAATTACATAAACCATAATTTAAAAAAAAACATTGTTCAGACTTGCATCAGCTATTGCCTCATTTTCACTGTAGCAACACATAATATAGTTACTATAGGGGTGAAATCTGGGAGGTCTTTCATATAGTAACTATTTACAATTGCAATGATGAACTATTTCTCTTTCCAGATCCACAGTCAACCAGATTTTAGAATACCTATCTTGCAGAAGAAGAAAGAATATTATTTAGGTTTTTTATATATATATATACAATATATTTTCAGGATAGATAGATGAGAGAGAGAGTGAGACAGACAGAAAAATAGAATTTCCAGTTTCTGGGAATCTGTTTTAAACATTATTTTCAGAAGTACCTTTGGTTGAATCATCTTCAATAGGTTGCTTGAATAAAGTGATATCTTTAAAAGTGCAAAGAAATAACACCACTTTGTCGTGCTCATTTCTTATCGGTGCAATTTGCATGTAAAACCAAACAGGTGTTCCTGTAATTGAAAAATAAATAAATAAAGCACACATCAGATCAAAAGGAGTATGAAATCAGGCTCATCATCCTAATGATCACTTATCATGTTTACAATGAGCTGTTATTATAGCGAAAGGCATTTGAGTGCCACTGAATAGAATGGGAGAATTAGTCACTGAAAGAACTAGGACTTAACCATTCTTAACTGGGCAAACCATTGTGGTAATGTGTTTGATCTAAGAAATTGGCCTTAATTTGGAAATCTGCAAAAAGATGGGACTGCAAACAAGGGCAGTAGCTGCACCCTTCTTCTCTTCCTTTTCTGTTTCATTCTTGAATCTTTGCTTTCTAGACAAGGGGATCTGGAGGGTTGAAAAACTTAAGATGGTAATCACAACCATACAATCAACCACCCCATCCCCCTTTAGTCAAAAAAAGTAATGCTTTGATTGCATGTTGACAGCTACCATCATGATTTTTTTTGACATTCCCTCCTGTCCTTCACTCGCAGTGGATCCTCCTGTTTCCATATCTTACAATCTGAGCCCCCTTTTTCTTTAGTAGAGGTTACTATGTCTGTTGCCTGGCATACAGATCAGCATGAGGTTGAAGGTGGGACTCAAATATCTCTGGCTGCCAATTCTATAAATCTAAGTATGTAAAAAGATCATTGTGAAATTAAACTACATAATCTAATCTAACCCAGCATTCTTTTTCTGACAGCCTTCCGTGTGGATGCCAGGAGGTGCTCAGAAGATGGACTTCATCACACCGTCTGCTATTTAGACTAGGCTTCCATTCTGCTTCCCCTATAAAAACGTTGATTGCAACTTTTTTAATCCTCACCACTATAATGGCATAATCTTATGACCTTTATTAGAAAGCAATGGAGAACCTCTGCATACACTCTTTCTGGAACAAATGTACCCATTTCCTAAGCATTTTGAAAATTATGTTCCATTATTTCAAAGAAACCATCTGTAGCCAAAGGACAAGAGACCTGAAAATGATGTGGGCCAGGCAACCAAAATCATGATGAACTATTTCAAAACTCAAACTATGTATGAATATAAGCTTTATACTTTTTATAGACAACCAAAGTCAATAGACACTCTGCTCCCTAGCCATGTGGTAGCTACTTATCATGTAGTTATTGCACATAGGGAGTCTGATGACTCTCAAAGAATGGATCAACATCAACATCACTGCACCATTTGCCCAGTGGTTTTTTGCCTACAGATGTATTAATACTTTTTGTTAATTTTCTAGCCTTTGTCCTGATCTGAGCCATCATTCCTTCATTTCTCCAGCTTCTGCCACTACCATCATTGCCAAATGTGGTTCTGTTGTGTCAGCAAGAGAATAATCCCAAACTAATTCCATAAATTTTCCAATATTGTGTTAGACTAGAGAGAACACGGAGAAAAAATGGTTCTGGAAATTCCTTCCAGTTTCTTAATAGCTCTACTTTGGGCGACATGATTGCAAGGGAAGGGGTTTTACGAATGAAACAGTCAGTTGCATTCTGAGCTGCTGCCCAACTACCTCTCTCATTAGGATGCATGGGGGGAGGGTAGTTCCTGTTTTTTCCCCTCTAAAAATCTGACCCATCTTTAGAGTCTTTCTTTTGCAAACTCTTTTCCCAACCAATATAGATGGCCTCCAGACGGTTCCAGCCTGACACCAAGGTCGCTGCATCCTGGGGATGAACTGCTATTAAGTTAACAACTCAGAGTTCTCAAAACACCTATGTGCAATTGTATTGGCTACCAATGGACTGGTGAAGGGGGGCTGAGGTTTAAATTGGTAAGAAAAGTTTTATGTTTTACATGGGAATTTCAGATTCCACCTGACTTTTCTGAAGTCACTTTCTCTCAGTAAAAATTCCTTTTGATAACTAATTGCTTCAAGAGTCATGCTTTCCTGAGGGGATAGCTGAGGCAGGTCTTTACATCCTGTTTGATTCTGTTTACAGACCATTGTCCTTCTTTTAGCCAGACAGATAAAGTTCTGTCTTTACAGAATTTCCTTTGAACATCCCATTGGTTTGGAAGAAATAAAAAAGGAGGCAGCTGCAATTCAGCATCAAGAACATATTGAGAATCAAGATGTAAGTTATATCATACACATTTGTGTGTGAGAGAAAGGGCTGGTGCATATGTAACAGGAAGGGAGGGAAGGAGGGAGGGAGGGAGGGAGGCAGGAAGGAAGGAAGGAAGGAAGGAAGGAAGGAAGGAAGGAAGGAAGGAAGGAAGGAAGGAAGGTTGTTTTATCCTCTGATCTTAGCACTGCAGCCAAAAAATCCCAGTTTGGTGTAGTGTTGTCTTTTTTTTTTTATAAAGATAGCAGATTTAAATTTCATAAGCAGCCTTGACAACCTGCAAAATGCTTTGCTGAGCTGCATAGCTGTGTAATTATCTCAAAATTGGAAAACTTTGAGATCAGTTGAGGAATTGCTTTGGAGTTATGATGAAGCGCTCCATCAGAGACTCTTGTCAACCAAAAACAACAGCATTAGCCAATGAAATTGCATCACTATAAGTCACATTAATCAAGAAGACAGCAACTAACATAATGCTATCCACTTCAAGCAGTGTGAAAATTCTGGGTAGGGCCTTATCAAAATACAGGAGAAAAGACCTCTTAAATTTCTGCCGATAAGACCTGATATGCCCATTCTTGCTTAGGGTATGGAAGGTTAATAGCCATACTTTGTAAGCAGATTCAAAAAACTGGAAGGCACCCTGAACAAGAACTTTACTCAAGAGCCAAGTGATTGTACCAAGCAGTCACATCACTTAATCTCACATGAATGTTATTGTTCATAAGATAATGAAAAACAGTAGCTGTGTCATATTCAAAATGTTTGTCCCAAGGCTGCTCAAGATGATGCCGTGACTGTAGCAGCATTAATTAAAGAGCAGGAGTGTGAGATGAAAACTAATTTTAGGACTATCCATAATCGAAAAAGGGCATATTCTATTATATATATATATTCATTGGCACTTTCTTCCAAGTTGTTGAATCTACAATAAAACATTCATCCTGCTTCAGCTGAGGTGTGATTATGCAATATAGTTCTTTCCAAAGAATACTTCTAATCATTGTTACAGGAAAAAGACCTGGAAGTTTTTTTATTAATTGATTCTTACCATTAGAAATCAGTGTCTGAGGAAGACATACCATTTCCACTAGTCTGGGAACAGAAGTTGATTTTCCAAAGTATTCTCTGGAGAACTGGGAGTGTTTAAAAGGAAGCCATTGTCATTTCATTTGGAAATGCCTTATTGATTTTGCGAGTCTGTTTCAGAGAAAGAATTCTCTGAATGTTGCAGACTCTGATTCAAAAAAGCTGGATGTATTTTTAGTGGCCCCACAAACAGTGGCTGGGTTTTTTTTTTTTTTTCATTTTAATTTTTTTGCCTAACAACAGGAGTCAGTTCTGCTGAGAGATGCTGGTGAGGTGGGGGCTAAAATCTCATCTTGATCATCTCTATTTACAACTGAAGATTTTCAAAACATAAAAGAACACATTGTATATTAGGCAATGAAGTTCTACAATCTGCTAGCTCCATTCATTTATTTTAAATGACAGATTTTTCTTGCTGGGGAACTAGTTGTAGATTGCTTTCCTTTTATCGTCACTAAAGTTTGAGAACTAGTGTCATACACAATTCAGTATGTTGACAGGCCAGTAAACCACTGTCCTCTTGCTCAGCTGAGGAGCCTTCTTCCCTTTGTAAATTGGCCATAACATGCTCACCAAAACTATCGTTTCCAATGCAACTGGGATTGAGGTAACAACTACACCTCTCCAAATGTCCAGTTCTTGACAAATCCAATCACTGTTTTTCCTTTCAGCAGTTACCAGAGAAAATTGCACTGGACTTTCTACATTTGCCAGAGTTTATAAATTCAGAGATTGTATGTATTTAAAAGATTTCTAGTAATTTTAATTCATATATTTACTTCAGCTTATTCTCTGTAGTTTAATGAAGAATGTAGCTTTATAAAATATCTGAATAAGTCTGAGCTTCTGAATTATTACAGCAATTTACAAAGATAAAGGATCTCAGTGTGACATTGGTTTTTTTTAAGGATTTCTACAGATGTTTGAAACTACATTTAACCAGAATAAACACAGAGGACAGAAGATTAGTTGAATTCAATGGTAATGCACCTGTTTCCATGCACAAGAACCAAGTTGATGTTTCCCATTGCCTTTTTCCAAAATTTTTCATTTTAAGTAGCCTGAGGCCATGCCCTGCTTCTTTTACCATGATTTATAGTTAGAGTGTTGTTTTTAAAATTTATTACTATAGTATCCATTAGTAGCAAAAATACAGGCTCTGGACAGAAATATAAGCAGGAAAACCTCTTGATCAGGGCATGCCATACTAACACCCCCAGTCCAATTTTCCTGCCAAAATCAGTCAGCATTCAATGATCATTAATCAAACTTCACAATGCTTTTTGCCTTTCTTTCTTTTCCTCCCCCCCTCCCTCCCCCCTCTTTCTTTCTTTCCCCAAATACTTTTTAAAACATTTCTGCAAACACTTGTTTATTGTGACGGTACTTCCCTCTTGTGTGCATTCTCTGTTAAGATCAACAATAAGTATGTTACCAGCATATATGACCCTTTCAAAGGCAACCAAAATCCACACGGTTTCATATACGTACTGTTCTTCTTATACAAAAGGACTTCAAAGCAATTTGATTCGTAGTTGTCAAATGTCTGTCTAACTTTTTCAATCGTTTTCTTATCTGTGAGTTCCCCATACATAAAACTGGAGAAATAAAAGAGAGAAGAAAAATAATTTGCTTCATTGTCAAAAATAGGCAACCTGACATCCTTACAGACATAGTTATGTTTTAGATTGCAACATAATTGCAGCCATGTATCCTTAACTGTGATTTATACTTTGTGTGGTTCATCAATTATAGTTACAAAATTGTTATGAAAGTCCCTAAAACGAAATTTAGGTGGCAGAGACCTTTGATGGAGGAAAGATTTATATCACTTAGTGTACCAGATGTTCTGGGCATAGGAAGGGAGGGAGAAATGGAGGAGGGGATGGAAGGGAGGGAGGGAAGAAAGAAAGAAAAAAGGAAGGAAGGAAGGAAAGAAAAAGAAAGAAAGAAGGGAGGGAGGGAGGGAGGGAAGGGACAGATAGAGGGGGGGAGGGAGAAGGAAGGATGGAAGGAAATATTTTCTCAACAGTCCCCACCTTTCATTGTAAATACAGGATTCAGAATGCTAAAAATGACATCTTATTAACTGTATATTGATTTTTTTAACCCTGCATTTTTTACTGTTAAGAACCAAAGCAGAATATAACTATTTACAACAAATATTTTAAATACAGTTAGAATGCCTCAAATACTGCTTGTTTAAAATCACAAGGCAGTATAAAAAAACTGTACGAGGCAGAGAATCAACAGCAAGGCAGACAAGAAAGCAGAGCAGTACAAACTTAACCCAAAGTATGGGTGATGGATATGTGTTACACTGGTGCCCAAAGCTTAAAAAACTCTGTGCCAAACATAACACAACAGCAAGAAAATTCCCAAACCACCACACACACATATACAAAAAAGCCTCATCCTGTTAAATGGCACAATTTGGAAAGCAGATACCCCCCCCAAAAAAAAAATCAATGGGTAATTCCAACTAATTCATTCTGATGTTTAATTTTCTTTGGTCAATATCACAAAACAACCTAGAACTGCATAAGGGCAGCACACAAGTATAGGCAAGTAAGTAATTAAAAGATTTCAATAGCAATTGCACTTAGACTTATATACCATTTCACGGTGCTTTACAGCACTCTCTGGGCGGTTTGCAGAGTCAGCATATTGTCCCCAGTAATCTGGGTCCTCATTCTAACAACCTCAGAAGGATGGAAGGCTGAATCAACATTGAGCCCACCAGGTTCAAACTCCTGGCTTTGGGCAGAATTAGTCTAACCACTGCACCACTTTTCTCAACTATGTATTCAGGAGCAAAAAAAAAAGGGAGGGGGAGTTTATTTCATCAAATAACTTAAGCCTTGCTAAATGAATTTCCACTCATTTAGATGGATCTGCTTGAGGATAATTGTGGCTAACTTAAATGTCACTGAATAACTCCAGCTAGTTTCTTTTCTTTTTAAAAGAATTTCTCTCACTTTTCCTCTCTATAATTTCTTCCCTTTGTTTTTAATCTGTGGAAATCATAACCATGACCTCTGTGACCTTTTTTGGATATTTTCCTACAGATTATTCTGGAACAATGCTGCACCAGCAGAAAGTGCTGGCAGACACTAAAACCAGTTCTCCATTTGTGGCCTCCAGAAAGATATTCTACTATTATCTGAGTGTGGACCCTAGAAGCAATCTGAATCTGAATAGAATAGAATAGAGCAGAACAGAGCAGAATAGAATAGAATAACAGAGTTGGAAGAGACCTTGGAGGTCTTCTAGTCCAACCCCCTGCTTAGGCAGGAAAATCTACACCATTTCAGACAAATGATTATTCAGTCTCTTCTTAAAAACAACCAGTGTTGGAACATTTACAACTTCTGGAGGAAAGCTGTTCCACTGATTAATTGTTCTAACTGTCAGGAAATTTCTCCTTAGTTCTAAGTTGCTTCTCTCCTTAATTAATTTCCACCCGTTGCTTCCTGTCCTACCCTCAGGTGCTTTGGAGAATAGCGTGACTCCCTCTTCTTTGTGGCAGCCCCTGAGATATCAGAATTATCATGCTGTTATGTCACCGCTAGTCCTTGTCATCAAATTAGAATATAAATGGGGGCACTGAAAAAATGTAGCCTTCTTGATTTTTTCCTCTATCCATTTCTTTTCAGAATAGATGGAAATGAAAACTGATGAGCTTCATTTAGTCCATTATGAAATGCATGCAGATTTATTAAAAAGTAATCTAACTGGTTTCTGAGCAGCTATTTCTTATATCAATCTTCCCCGGTTTGATGTCTTTCACATATATTTGCTGCTTAGAAATTATTACTATTTGAATATTTAAAGTGGTTTTGAAGTTGCTCTGGGAAAACTTTTGTTTTAAAAAATACTTATCAATTTTATATACTACTCACAGTAATAGGATATATCCCAAATGTTCTCAGATAGCATAATTGTTGAATTGCCACATCTGGAGAGCACCAGGTTGCAAAAACTTTCCTTTACTGTAATGATTACGAATTCCCCCAAGGATCTTCCCAGAACCAATCAAGGGCACCCATTGAGACTCACCTGCAAGTGCTACTTTTCTGCATGACGTCAGCTCGATGGTATCCAGAGAGTTTACAGAAACCGTCATTACTATAAACTACAGGCCAGTCCACAATCTGAGCATTGCCCAATAAAAAACTTGATTCTAAATTGAAAGAAAACAAAACAAAATTAATTCCTCATATAAAGAATTCTTCCAGTTATTGAAGGTAGTGTTCTACAATGATGTTTCTTAACCACAGCAACTTTAAGATGTGTGAACTTCAACTCCCAGAATTTTTAACATTGCAGAGGTAGAGAAATACCGCTCTAGATCAGGGGTATCAAATTCACGGCCCATGAGCCACAAGCATCACATGCTGGCCACACCAACCTCTGGTTTAGCAAAGTGGGGAAAAGTCACACTACATCATGTGACAACAATGTGACGCTGCAAGTTTGACACCCCTGCTTTGGATCATTGTTTTTCACTACCATTATATCGTACTGGAAAATAATGTTAGAGGAAGTGAAATAGCAATAGCACTTAGACTTATATACTGCTTCATAGTGCTTTACAGCCCTCTCTAAATGGTTTACAGAGTCAGCATATTGCCCCCAATAACCTGGGTCCTTGTTTTACCGATCTCGGAAGGATGGAAGGCTGAGTCAACCTTGAGCCAGTTAGGATTGAACCGCTGGCAGTTCCCCATTGACTTTGTTTATCAGAAGATCAGAAAAGGTGATCATGTGACCCTGGGATACTTCAGCCATCATAAATATGAGTCAGTTGCCAAGCATTTTGATCTCATGACCATGGGGATACTGCAACCGTTGTAAGTGTGAAAAATAGTCACAAGTCAGTTTGTTTTCAGTGCCATTGTAACTTTGAATGGTTACTAAATGGACTGAGTTAAACCAAGGATTATCTGTATACTATTGAGAACTGGGCCTCTCATATAAATGACTCTTAATTCCTTAATCCAGGAGTCAGCAACCTGCGGCTCTGGAGCCGCATGTGGTTCTTCAATCCCTCTGCTGCGGCTCCCTGTCGCCTGTTGGCTCCACAATTGATAGGGCTTTCGGGTACGACAGGTAGAGGAAAAAGAATGCTGCACAGGAGGAGACTCTATGGTGGGGGAGCCAGACTTCTGGTTGGCTCCAGAATTGAATGGGGGGCTTCCAGTTAGGACCTTTGTGGCTCTTTGAGAGTTTAAGGTTGCCGACCCCTGCTTTAACCGAATATAGTTGGAAGTGGGCCTTCTGTGTTTTGTTCTCTTTCATTGAGGAACTTTGCTCTGTCTGGAAAAATTCCCAGAGGGATGTCCCTTTGCTTCCCTAAGTTTTCTTCTCGTGTTTGAAGCATAGCCACCTGTTCTCCTTTTTGCCTCATTTTGCATTTCCTGTCTATTTTTAAACTGTTGCTTTTTACTGGGATTTAATTAGTCATTTTTTAAATGTTGGTCTTTTGTAAGCTGCCCTCAGAGACTCTTGGGGGGAAAAAAGAAAAAAGCAGCTAGTGTGTGGAATTAGAATAAATGAATAAAATAAAATAAAATTAACTACGTCAGATCATCAGTAAAGGGAAGTCCAGGGGGAGAGGCCTGCTTCTAAAAAGTTGCACTGGTTTGAACTAATTAAACCAGCCCTGGTTTTTGTTTTGTCCTTTGTTTCTTTCTCTCAATATATAACAAATCAAAGCATCTATATGTGCAGATGTAGCAATGAAGGTATCTAGGCCATGGGTGGGCTTCAAAGATTTCAGCAATGGGTTCTCTGCCCAGGTGCTGGCTGGGTGTGGCCATGGTGGGCTTGGCCTAGTCACCCTCCTACACTATGGCTAGGTGGTGTTTTTTCCTTCCCCAGGCTCCAAAGGCTTTCCTTGAGCCTCTGGGGGGGGGCAAAAATTGCTTCCCCCGGGCTCCAGAGGTCCTTGTTTCCAGCTTCTGGAACTTCTAGGAGGTTTGCTTTTTCCCCTCCTCGAGTCTCTTGAGTCTCTGCACTTACCTCGCATCCAAAACGGGCTGCATGGAGACTCTTGGGAAGGGAGGGGAGGGTGGGGTGGGTGGGCCCAGCCAGGGGTGGGATGGAGGTTCTCCGAACTGGCCATAACATTAACTATGGGTTCTCCCAAACCCATAGCAGGCCACTCCTGATCTCGGCCCAGTGCTTTAGATTTCATACTGCCTGCTTTCCATTCAGGACTATTTGTCTATGTCCTTTTATTGGAGAGACCTACAAGAATTCTTTATTTTTTTGAGAAAAGATGGGTTATGCTTTTGGAAATGTCCCAAAGGTGCTTTTTCAGGAGGCAACTGGACTTTTTTTGTTTTTTCTTTGAAGACATTTTGCTTCTCATCCAAGAAGCTTCTTCAACCCTGACAGGATAGTGGAGAATCCTGTCAGAGCTGAAGAAGCTTCTTGGATGAGAAGCGAAACGTCTTCAAAGAAAAACAAGAAAGTCCAGTTGCCTCCTGAAAAAGCACCTTTGGGACAACCATGACCTGGATGACTGAGAATCTCTACTGACTTTTCAAAAGGGTCCTTACGCATAGTTTTTGCACTAAAATTCAATTTTGCGCTGAAATAAGACCACTAGTTGCTTTTCTCAGATGCTTCTTAAAACTTCAAGTATTGGCCATAGCAGTTCTTAATGCCTTCCCAGTGTGTTATTGATCCCAACACATCAGGCTGGGGAAGGCTAAATTGCCCTCTACTAATGTACAAATTAGAGAACAAATAATATCTTAAATAAGATAGAGAAAGCATGCGGAACATGATTTATCAAATTCTTACTAAACCCTTAGTAATAAGTCTGATTTGAAAGATCTGTGATCAAAAGGGAGGGTGAGCTGACAGAGGCAGATTCAGCAATATTCCAAGCCACTGCCCAACTCCCACTCCTCTAGGAATGCCCTGGAAAAAATATTTTGACAATTTTATATTCTATAGTTTACAGCTGAATCTGGTCCATTTTCAAACTCTCGCTTTCTTTTACCAGCTTCTTCCTTCATAGAAAGTTTGGTTCCATTCCATTCTGTTTCCTGAGGATATAGTTATGGAAACTTCCAAGCCTCTTTATGTTTTTTTTTACATTATCTTGGGATAGAAATAATAAAAAGGGCTTTAAAATATAATGTAGCATTCCATAAACTGGACGCCTTCCAGATTTTGGTCTACAATATCCAGAATTCCAGTGGAGCCCTGCTGAGATTTCTGAAAGATAAGTCCACACACTTAGCAAGTGTGGAAGTTTAGTTTAGTTTAGTTTAGTTTATTAGACTTCTAGACCGCCCCCTCTCCCCGAAGGGACTCGGGGCGGTGTACAGGTACAAAATTAAAACCATACAATCAATAATAAATATAATTAAAATCAGATTAAACAGACCCCTGTACAAGTTTATAAAAATTAAAAACCTAACCTTAAAACCAAACCGTAAAAGTTGCATTAGTTTGATCTAGTTCTTCCATTTTCAAGAGAACTAGCTTAGGAAAAGCATTAGTAATTACCAAGCTAGCTCATTCATTCAAAAGATGAAGAAACAGAAGAAACAAGTTTATTGGAAACCAGCTAGAAAGAACAATCAATATTTAGGAGGTGAATGAATAGAAATGCTTTGAAAAATTAACTACCAGAAGTCATTTCCTTAAAGTATAGTGGTTTATACAATGAGAATTCTTTTTCTGCTGATTTTGTCTGCCTTCAGCTATAGGGAAGAAGATGCAGACTAGTATTTTTGTTGTCTTGGCTCTTCCCAAAAATACTAGAAATGGTGTCAAAAACTAATGACATGATAAAGGCATTGTTCATTGAGGGGAAAAAAAGATAGATCACTTCCCGCTTCTCTTCAATTACCCTTGAAATGAGGCACAGAAGTCCCCTAGATGTCAGGCTGAAGCTCCATCACCACAGTTAATTTTATTTAAAAAGGCCATAAACAAAATTGTACCACAATCTGCAAAAATGTTCACCAGGGTCCAAAACCTTTAGAAATTTCTCTGACCCTTCAGAATATTACCCCCAATGCACAGTTTCCATGACTAAAAAATGCCCTACAAATTACAGGGGCAATTTCAAGAGAAGAAGCCAGAATATCTGGTATTCAGAAGCAGTATATGTGTCATGCTGAATAGTCTTTTAAGATCAACTTGGCTTCCATGAATTGGCTTCCCAAAACATCATGATGGTTGCTGATGGATTCTTGTGTACAGAACCACGGAGAAGTGTTAGCTTAGGCCCACCTCCTCCTCTGCATAGTGTCTCCCAACCCATTAATCTGGACATAGAGGCAAACAGTAGAAAATTTGCTGCATTTATGTGGATTCTTCCATGTTTTAGAACAAGAGCTCTCAACTTTCAAAGCCTTGGGTGAAGCTCCTAGAACCTCTCCAATATTGCTACCAAATCGAAAATATGACTGTAATGATCAGGGAAAGCTGTTTAATATGGAAAGTAACAACAACTGTATTCAGTTCATTTAATGAAATGTTGCTGATATTAAACCACATCACCTTCACCTGCACCAACTTCACAACGTTTCACATGAACATGTTCATGAAATCACCAGGAACCAAGTTCAGTTCAAAGGTGACTTGACTGTTCCATGCCCTACAGCTCATCGTGTGACAAAAATTGTCAACCCATCATTCAAAACTAGCTGGTGTCAAACTTCAAGCTGTGCAGGGAGGAGTCTGAAAGCATCATAGATTCTGTTGACCTTCATCTTCCAGGGCATGATGGAAACACAACCGAAGGTTGGGAAGTAACAGTAAAGGAGAGACCCAGTTGTAAAGCCTTGCTGTCTGTCTTACTGTGTGAGAAAAACAGTGGCTGGAAAATCCTCTGAATTAAATGCCATTCTCACTTTTTGTGACAATAAATTCCAATCAGTAATTACAGCTTATTTGCTTGTCATACATTTTCTGCCAGTCAGTTTTACTACATATTTATTGACTTGATTTGTCTCTCTCCATCTGACAAGGACTCTCAAGGCAGCAAAGTAAAATATCAGGAAGAGAAACAAAATAAAATCTAATTGAACACGATCCCACTTGCTCAACCTTCCTCAACCACGTGCCCTCCAGAAGTATCCAAGAATTCAAAAATAAGAGCACCAAAATCCTTAGGGATTCTGGGTGCCCTTCAATCTAATACCAGAAACCCTTGATCTTTAAGATCAGCTTGAGACTGCTGGATTCAAACTTTTATTGCAGCTTTCCCTAACTGGAGGTCCTCATTTGGAATTGGATGCTGGGTAAGGATGATGGAATTTGAAGTCGAATACATTTGGAGGACCATAGAGGATAATTAATATGAGCTAAAATGATACCCTACAGACCACATTCAACACATACCTTATTCAAAAAAAAAATATTTGCTTTATTGTATTCCCAACCAGAACTAACTATACAGTGTTATGGTTGTACAGTACATCCATGGTAATGAATGCAGTGCTGATAAGCAGTCTCAGTTCTACTTTGGCAGAATCACAGAATGTTTTTAGCTAGATAGGGTCTCATAAGTTAAAAGGTTGTTTTTAAACATGGAAAACCATTCCAGTTTGAGCCCTGGAGATCAGCACTATCAGTAATGTCATCCTGGCATCTCTAAGCAGATAATTGTGCCATTCTTCTAATAAACTAAAATTAACTTTTACAATAATTCCAGAAAATGCAGAGACCTTGCAGGTTGGATCCCTTTTTAACAAGCTTCCACCCATTACTTCTCGTCCTACCCTCTGGTGCTTTGGAGAATAAGTCATTCCCTTCTTCTCTGTGACAGACCCTCAAGTATTGGAAGACAGTTATCATTCCCCCCACCCTCCTATTCCTTATCTTCAGTAGGCTAGACATACTTAGCTCGAGGATTGGAGGTTGGTTCTCCAAGCTTGTGGGTTTGATTTCTAAACATTTCATTACCAGACTAGGTAACATCTTCACAGAATTTAGGGAATTACCCTGAATTCCACTAAAGATGGTATCTGGTAATGAAACATTCAGAAACCAATCCACAAACTCAGAGAAGGAACCTCCACCTTCATCAGGGGTGGTTTCTGGCTTCTATTACAGCCAGTTTGCTTTGTGCGCACATGAACACTTGATGCATGCTAGACACGCATGCGCAGTAGCGAAAAAATGCTTCTGTGCATGTGCAGAAGAAAAAACAAGATGGCGGCGCCATAGGCATTACTTACAAATTTGCTGAGTTCCCCTTCTAGCCCCTTGTCAAGATCATTATGAAGATCTAGTTACTTGCGGGATCGCATCCTGCCCCATACATCCCTACGACCAATCCGCTCACACAGAGAGGGACTGCTCCGGGTGCCATCCGCTAAACAGTGTCGGGGGGCGACACCCAGGAGCAGGGCCTTCTCTGTGATGGGCCCAGCCCTGTGGAATGACCTCCCCCCTGACATCAGGATTACTTCCGATCTCCGCTCCTTCCTTGTAAAGCTCAAGACCCACCTCTTTCAATTATCCGGCCTGGCTCAACCATAGCTTATCCTATTCCTCCTGACAGTCCTTTTAAATTGTATTATTTTGGGGTATTTTCTAATGGCTAATTTTTATTATTATTAATGTAATGTATATTTAATTATCACCTCCTCCATGCATGTATGTATATGTATGTATATGTGTGTATCTATATGTTTATATGTATGTATGTATATTTTTATTGTACGCCGCCATGAGTCCCTTGCGGAGAGGGAGCGGCTAACAAATTAAATTTAATAATAAAAATAATAATAATCTTGAAGAGTATGGAAGACAGAACCTTGAGATACCGCTCTGTGTTATTCCCTCTGTGTTATTACAACAATAGATGACAGACTTCTTTTTCAAGCATTGACTTCCACGGTATTCACAGAGGGTATTAAAAGTGTCAATGTAGCAGTAACAAGTGTGTAATTAAAGACCTACTTCTTTTTAAAGTACATCAATGTAATGCATACATTTTGGAGAGGAGATGAGAGGGGAAGGGACAAGAGATCTAGTTTTAAATCTGCAGGTGGATAACTGCAGTAATTAATATTAGACTGACTACCAAACCAGGCTTAAGAAAAATATTAGAATTTTTAAAGTATTAGCATGCTGTAGATATTACAACAAACCTTCCAAATAGATGAGTATCTAAACAGTGCATTTACTCAGCTGGACAACAGCTCTGAAGTTATTCTATTCATCAGACAAGGATATTTCTATTTGAATGCAACAATAATTAAGTACGTTTTCAAAAACTACTTGGCTGAAAATTTAAGAGTTTTTTTAATGTGTTCTTCTGCTTGTCTTAGTTTTATCTCCATCTTTTTTAAATGAATGGTTTTATGAATCTGACTGTACAGTGTCGAGATCACTTTGCTGATGGATGAACTAAAAGGTTTTTTAAAAATAACTTTTCAGCCAGGTGCTTTATGTTTGTACTTCAGTCTCTTTACAACTATAAAACCTCAACCTCAACTTAGAGCAGCATGTGAATTTGTGTGTCACAGTGAAAGTTACATCATGACCAGACAGCACAAAACCTAGATTTCTCCTAGAAAATTAGTAAAATAACCTTGTGGGGTTATTTTCCCCTTTATTAGAAATTTCTAACTAGTATTGTTGAATAGATTCAGGGAGGAGGCAGGCAAATAGGAAATTTCCAATATTCGTTGAAAACGTAATCAAACTGAGGGAGCATTTTTTCATCTTTGGTGGACATGTAAGAAAGCTTAGAAAATAGCATGCTCAAAATATTGTGTATTTTGATATAGAAGGTTTTCAAAGTGATGGCAATTTAATTCAGAGAATTGGGGGAAGGAGCTTAATGGACAAACATATTGAAACATCTTATTGGATCTGGTTTTTATATATGATCGTCATAGCAAGCAAGACATCAACATTACCTGAGAAATCAAAAGAGAAACTTGGGCCAAATATTCACAACCATGTTGCAAATGGTATGGAACACTCCTCCCTTATATGAGTGAACATTCTTCCTTCTATCTTCTTCTTGTTGTTGTTGTTAGTTGCAAAGTCATGTCGGACCCATCGCAACCCCATGGACAAAGTTCCTCCAGGCCTTCCTGTCCTCTACCATCCTCTGGAGTCCATTTAAGCTCATGCCTCCTGCTTCAGTGACTCCATCCAGCCACTCTGTCGTCCCATTCTTCTTTTGCCCTCAATCTTTCCCAGCATTAGCCTCTTCTCCAGTGAGTCCTTCCTTCTCATTAGGTGGCCAAAGTATTTGAGTTTCATCTTCAGGATCTGGCCTTCTAAAGAGCAGTCAGGGTTGATCTCCTCTAGGACTGACCGGTTTGGTTACCTTGCAGCCCAAGTAACTCACAAGGAGTCTTCTCCAGCACCAGAGTTCAAAGGCCTCAATTCTTTGGCGCTCAGCCTTTCTTATGGTCCAACCTTCACAGCCATACATTGCAACTGGGAAAACCATACCTTTGACTATACGCACTTTTGTTGGCAGGATGATGTCTCTGCTTTTTAGTATGCTGTCTAGGTTTGCCATAGCTTTCCTCCCCAGGAGCAAGTGTCTCTTAATTTCTTGACTGCAGTCCCCATCTGCAGAGATCTTGGAGACCAGGAAAATAAAATCTGTCACTACCTCCATTTCTTTCCCATCTATTTGCCAGTAATTGAGATGGCCAGATGCCATGATCTTAGTTTTCTTAATGTTGAGTTTCAAGCCAACTTTTGCACTCTTCTTCACCCGCACTAAGAGGCTCTTTAGATCATCTTCACTTTCTGCCATTAGAGTGGTATCATCTGCATATCTGTGGTTGTTGCTATTTCTCCTGGCAATCTTAATTCCAACTCTTGATTAATCTAGCCCCACCTTTCTCATGCTGTGCTCTGCATATAAGTTAAATAGGCAGAGCGACAATGTACAGCCTTGCCAGATTCCTTTCCCAATTTTGAACCAATCAGTGGTTCCATGTAAAATAAATCATTGAAGAGAAAACTATATTCTTTTCCTCTTTCATTTAAGATCTGGGCAGGACAGCAGAGGAATTAGCATAAGAAAGGAAATCAGAACTGTTAAAAGAAAAATATAAACATGGGGTCTTTTCTTGTTTAGAAAATGAATCAGATAAGGCCATCTGATTTGCTTTGGGTAGCCTAGCCTTTATCAAACAAATAAAGGAATCCTTGCCAGCTAGGGAAATTGTAGCATTCAAGGAACTTCATCTGCCACAGTCAACAGATCTCAGGTTGGCTCTGAAGTGTGTGTTTTCACTCTAATGTGATTTCTTCCACCTCCTCCAAGAAAGCTCTGCAGATCTGGATTTTAAGCTCCCGGTTTTGTATAGCCAAGCTGTCAAAATATTGTCAGCCACACACTTCAGCAACAGAGCACACGAAAACCAACAGCAATTCCTTCCTGTCAAAATACCTTTACTGAGAAGCTCTTGGAAACGCTCAAGCTGCAAAACAATAGGCTAAATTGCACAATCCCATATTGTAACTCCTCTCATTTAAATGGTACGGGAAGGGAGAGGACATCCGTACATTAGCTAAAAATAACTCATTTCAATCATTCATCTCAAGGCCTACTGCCAAGAAAACCACCAGTGAAATAGGTCCATCAGTTGTTCATGCACTGTGTAATTATTTTCTTCAATTATTCACTAGCATTATCGCTCAATTACTCTGTTTCACCTGGTGGGCATAGTGTGGCTTCTTGTGACCATCACTGACAAAGTCAGCCAGCCTCTTGTGAATTTTTTTACCCCACTGGCCAATGACAGCTCAGGAGACAAACGTGTAATTTAGTTATATAGTATAATCCTATTGAAGCCTCATCTTGAGTGCACTAAGACTTTTTTCAATTAATACAATTTGCAAGCTTATAGACTAAACAACTTTTTAAACAACAGATACATATATGTATACATACTGGTATACATATACATATACACATACAAGCAAATGAATTGTTAATTAATTTCAATCTACATGTGTGTACTTATAATGGAAATAATTCATATCTCTCATGCACACACATCACAGAATACATTCACATGTTGCTGCTTTCATTATGTCAAGTGGCTTTTTTCCCCTTTTGAAATGGCATAGAGTTTCATGAACTTTTATATTTATGATTGCTTATGAAAAAAAATCATTGGACCTAAATTAAATCATACCTTGAGTCAATTCGTTGAATGTAGTGGGGCTTCATTAACTGTGACTATAAAAATCTTAAACCCAATTAATTTCAGTGGGGTTTAACAATGCACCCAGCCCACTTTTCTATTTTATAACTTTTTATTTGAGCAAAATATTTGCAAAACAATCAATCAATTTCATCCATTAACTTAAGTGATTTTTGCTTTGTTGTGCCTTTGAAAGCTGTTGGCAATCTAAACATTAAAACTGGACAAATATCCAGTGCATCCTGGTTTTTAAACATGAGGAGATTTGATGCTGCAATTCTATATTTACTCACTTTAGGAATGGGACTCCCTTTTGCCTAGACATTGATACCTTTGCACAGGGAGTCTCCTCAATAATGGACTATAATGATAACAGTGGAACAATCTGCTTCATTCTTACAGTGCCATCACCTCCTATAATTAGAGGGATAGAACACTAATGTAATTAGAAGACATCTGTTCAAGGATGGAATGGAACACTTTGCCATGGGCAACTCGCCACAACCAACTCACTCTGAGACAACTTGACATGGCCAACTTGTCATGGAACAACTCATTGTGGGAAAATTCAACAATTCAATTTAATTATTTAAAATTATTAAAACATTATTTTATTTTTTCTCATTCCCATTTCATGTTGTCCCTCCTTTGGCATCCTTTCTTTAATGATTCTATTCCATTATGTTCTTCAATATTAGTGTAACTCTTGTCCTGAGGCGAGTTGCCCATGGTGAGTTGGCCACAGCAAGTTGGCTATGGTGAGTTGCCATGACGAGTTAGCTATAGCAAGTTGGCTATGGTGAGTTGCCCATGGTGAGTTGGCCACAGCAAGTTGCCTATGGTGAGTTGCCCATGACAAGTTAGCTATAGCAAGTTGCCTATGGTGAGTTGCCCATGACGAGTTAGCTATAGCAAGTTGCCTATGGTGAGTTGCCCATGACGAGTTAGCTATAGCAAGTTGCCTATGGTGAGTTGCCCATGATGAGTTAGCTATAGCAAGTTGTCTATGGTGAGTTGCCCATGGCGAGTTGACCACAGCAAGTTGCCCATGGCGAGTTGCCCATGGCAAGTTGGCATAGACCCATTCAGGGAAGCATTTAAAATTTATAAGAAGCAGCCCTGAAGTCATATGAACCCCACTGAAATAAATATCAACCACTGCAAGTTCTGACTATCCAGTCTTCTGGTTGCTTGGATGTCAGGACTTGCAGTCCAAGAGCAATGGGTTCATTAGTGTGGCTGGTGTTCCCAGTGCTAGTGATCCTCTAGAGCTTTATTATGTATGCTAAATATGTTCTGCTTGCACAGACTCATTGTCAGAGTCTCTTGCTCTCACCAAAGCCCAACAATATATTTCAGACTGTTACAGACAACCTTCACATCCCTCTTGGGCAGGAGCCAAGGAGGTCTGCCAGCTCTCTAGAATGCCAGCAGTAGCTGCCATGCAGTGATGCCAAGCCTCCTTTCGCCCAGACTTCGGTCAGTGAGCTCTGTTGCTATTGAATGACATTCTGCAAATGTTTCATAGAATTTAAGGCTTTGGATTTTCGATCCTAGAACTGATTCTTTAAGGCTGCTCTAACTGTCCCATTTAAAAGGTGGGTCGACTTATAAGGGGTTTCTTTTCTCCCTGCTTTGAATTTGCAATCTGTAAAGGAAAAAAAGGCTGCCTTTTGGGCACATTATTGAAAAAGCAGCTTCATTTGCATCGGTAGCAAAGGAAGAAAGCAAAGAAGTTGAATCCTTGTAGTACAGACTGTTTTAGGGCTAGTTAATTGTTTATTTACTGATACATTCTCTTTATCCAGACTTCTTTAAACAACTTCCCTTCACCCCATTGTCAGAGATTTGTTTTCTTCGTCTTCTTACAATTATCAAAGGATGAAATGTCGAATTTAGCCAAACTGCGCTGACATGTCCTCAGTTTCTGTGGGAAGGATCCTCCAAGAAAGCCTGAAGGCAGCAGGCAAAAACCAGCCTAAACCATTAAGGTTAGGATCCCAAAAAACATCATCAGCATCATATTTTATTCATTAAACATGAAACTCAGTCAACTGAACATTCAAAAATGCATTAAATATACCATTGACTGGTGCTAATGGTTGATATGGGTTGCTGCTAGTGTTCTAAGTATCAACCAAGTACCTTCTTAAATGTTCCGAATAGCACAGTTTTTTTGCAGTTCCCCTGGCGTTATTGCAAGAAGCTGCAATTTGTTGATGTATCTTATAAAATTCTTGGACATGGTACCAAGTGCCCCGATGACAATGGGTATCACTGTTACATGTTTCATCCATAATTGGGTAGTTTCGATGGCCAAGTCATGGTATTTCATTATTTTTTTCTGTTCTTTTTCTTCAACTTTGGCATCTCCTGGTACAGCGATATCAATAAACTGTAAGCTATGATATCTGGCATGTTGTGTTCCAAATGATGATCCATTTGTTATTTTATGATGATGATGATGATGATGGTTCATGGCACAATCAGCCAAATGTCCAGACAGGATTTGACATTTTTATCCAACCTACTAGCTGATAATCTGGCATTGCCCAGGTATTTATTTAAAGGGGGAAATATCCGGACCAAACATAATTCCTAATGTTGGCTTTTCCCCCTTACTAGAGGAAGCCCCCTTGTGGAGTACTGTGAAGCCATTACCATGGAAACTCCATTGCACTGTACAGTAGAAGTCAGTACTGCAGAATGGCACAACAAGCTGTATCTTAACAGAACACACACCCTGAAGAGAGAAGGGGGAGAGAGAGCGGGGAGAGAGAGCGGGGGGAGATCAAGGACCTGGGATAAGCAGATCTGGATGTTTGATGCTATTACAGATATCATCAAAGA
Source organism: Natrix helvetica (assembly GCF_964273705.1). NCBI lineage: Eukaryota > Metazoa > Chordata > Lepidosauria > Squamata > Natricidae > Natrix > Natrix helvetica. The sequence goes on from NC_138548.1 coordinate 33,737,720, forward strand.
ATGTAAGCCACTTTTGCAATTGACTGATGACGAATTTGTTAATGCCGATTGTGTTCAACTGGTGCTCCAGGTGTTTTGGGATTCCATCCAAGGTGTCTATGACTATTGGTCTACCTTTGCTTACTTTTGTCACAGTCATTCTATTTTTATTTGTAGATCTTCATATTTTGTTACCTTTTCCAGTTTCATTTTATTCTGCAGTTTCCAGAATAAGGCCACATCCATTATCCAGACTTTTTTTTTGTCTTTCTTGTTGACAATTGTTAAACCTGGGTGTTATGTGGCAGATGCCTGTCTGTTTGAATTCTAAAGACCCAGAGCACTATTATTAAAATACATATTACTGTTTTATTTATAATTATTGATACTGCTTAGAAGCAGCAGGTGTAGGATTTGTATGCTGAAAGATGGGTTATTGGGAATCATACCAATAAATACATATTTTGTTTACCCAAAACAACATTTCCCTTGTAAAATTGTTTACTCTTTTTCTGTCACTATGCACCATACTAGATATCCTCCTGATATAAAGAAAATCCAGGGAATGAATTCCCTCACAATCACTTCCTTTGGCATTTATTATAGATCTGGAAAGCCAATAAGACTATAGAGCACTGGAGAAAACAATGAAAGACTCATTTTCTCATGTATGCATTCTCTCACAGCTGTTGATCACCTTGTACAATAGCAGTGGAACTTAGACTTATATACCACTTCATAATGCTTTCCAGCCCTCTCTAAGCAGTTTACAGAATCCGCCCAACAATCTGGCTCCTCATTTTACTGACCTTGGAAGGATGGAAGGATGAGTCAACCTGCCAGGATTGAACTCCAGGCTGTGGGCAGAGTTAGCCTGCCACACTGCATTTTAAACCTTGTGACACCAGGGATCCTTATAACTTAAACTTTCACATCCCATCTATAGGAGAATTCCAGGGCAACTTGCAAGACTGGAGGAAAGCAAATGCCCTGATTTTCAAAATAGGAAAGGGACATGGAAAACTACCTACCTGTCAACTTTGATGTCTACACTGGGAATCATCATTGAAAAGATGATGAAACACTGCGTTTGTGAGCATTTAGACAGGCATGTTACAATTAACAAGAGTCATATGGATTTGTCACAAGCAAATCAAACCAGATTAACTTTAGCTTTTTCTTTGATAGAGCTACTGGCTTAGTAGATCAGGTTAATGCCACCTGACTACGTCAGAGTCTCTAATGTTATTATTGTAAATGGACTCACAGTTGACTGAATGATTGCATCCAAAGAATGTTTATTAGTGATTCTATTTCATCTTGAAGGGAATTTTCAGGTGGAGCACCACAGGGATCTGTCCTGGGTACTGTGCACCTTTTCATCATTGTCTTGGATGAGAGAGTTGGGGAAGGCTAACACAAAGCTGGTGAAGGGAGGTTTGAAAAGAGAGAAAATTCAAAAAGATTTCAATAGGCTTTGGAGTAGCAATAGCAGTAGCACTTAGACTTATATACCACTTCACATTGCTTTACGGCCCTCTCTAAGTGGTTTACAGAGTCAGCATATTGCCCCCAACAATGTGGGCCCTCGTTTTACCAACTTCAGAAGGATGGAAGGCTGAGTCAACCTTGAGTCTGATGAGATTCAAACTGCCGAATTGCTGGCAGCCAGCAGAAGTAGCCTGAAATAATACAATAGCAGAGCTGGAAGGGTCCTTGGAGGCCTTCTAGTTCAACCCGCTGCCTAGATACGAAACCTTATACCCTTTCAGACAAATGGCTATCCAACATCTTCTTAAAGACTTCCAATGTTGGGGCATTCACAACTTCTGGAGGCAAGCTGTTCCACTGATTAATTGTTCTAACTGTCAGGAAGTTTCTCCTCAGTTCTAAGTTGCTTCTCTCCTTGATCAGTCTCCACCCATTGCTTCTTGTCTGCAGTCAGGTGCCTTGGAGAATAGTTTGACTTCCTCTTCTTTGTGGCAACCCATGAGATATTGGAACACTGCTATCATGCCTCCCCTAGTCCTTCTTTCTCTTAAGCTAAACATACCCAGTTCCTGCAACCGTTCTTCATATGTTTTAGTCTCCAGTCCCCTAATCATCTATGTGGCCCTTTTCTGCACTCTTTCTAGAGTCTCCACATCTTTTCTACATCGTGGTGACCAAAACTGAATGCAGTATTCCAAGTGTGGCCTTACCAAGGCATTATAAAGTGGTATTAACACTTCACGTGATCTTGATTCCTATTCCTCTGTTTATGTAACCTAGAACTGTGTTGGCTTTTTTGGCAGCTGCTGCACACTGCTGGCTCATATTTAAATGGTTGTCCACTAGGACTCCAAGATCCCTTTCACAGTTACTACTACTGAGCAAGGTACCACCTATACTGTACCTGTGCATTCCATTTTTGTTGCCTAAATGTAGAACCTTACTCTTTTCACCATTGAATTTCATTTTATTAGATAGTGCCCAATGTTCAAGTTTGTCAAGATCCTTCTGTATCTTAAGCCTATCTTCTGGAGTGTTGGCTATTCCTGCCAGGTGTCATCTGCAAATTTGATGAGTTCCCCATTTATTCCCTCATCCAAATCATTGATGAAGATGTTGAAGACTACTGGGCCTAAAACAGAGCCTTGGGGTACGCATGTAGATGCAGTTCCATTGATGACTACACGTTGAATGCGATTGGTCAGCCAGTTACGAATTCATCTGGTGGTGATGCTGTCTAACCCACATTCTTTTACTTTATCTAGTAGTAGGTTATGGTCTACCTTATCAAATATCTTACTGAAATCCAAGTAAACTATATTGACGGCATTCCTCTGGTCCACTAAATGATAGGATGGAATTGATTAGGAATAAAAGGAAAGTTATGTGGAGAAAAGGAAAAGCACAAGTGTGATGCAGAGAAGTTTTGGTTTTGAAGTATTACAGTATGTTTGCAAAGAATCTGGGTGTTTGTGTCAACCACAGATTAAACATAAGCCAATAGGATGGTTTAGCTGCTAAACGGGCAAAGGCCCCCTTGAGTTGCATTTACAGAAGTCCAAATTATGAGAAGCAAATGTTCTACTCTACTTTGTCTGTCCTCATATAAAATACTATGTTCTGTTCTGAGAACAGAAAGGACAATAATAAATTGAAGGTTGGGGAAAGGGCTACCAAGATGGTTAGGCGACTGGAAAGCAAGTCTTATATGCAACAGTTCTTATACCTATTCTTATACCTATTATCTTGTAGATGATTGACAAATCAAATCAATCAATAAAATAAATAAAAGTTAAAAGACCTAGTTATGTTTATCCCATAGAAGAGAAGGCTGAGAGGAGATGTAATTGTACATTTCAAGAATTTGAAGATTTGTCACACACTCTTCAAATATTTGAAGAGGACATGGATTAATCCTCTATTGCATCAGAGGGTAATCATTATGCCAAACTACAAGGAAGGAGGTTCAGGCTATGTATCAGGAGGAATTTCCTAACTGAATAAGCTACTAGCCAACACAAACAGGTTGCGAAGAGTTCTTCATTTCAATTATTCAAATGATAGATGGTCATCTGTCAAAGATACTCTAGTGGTTCTAGAACAGAGGTCACTAACCTCAGGGGCCACTAAATTCATAATTTTATATCCCACAGACCACTAATATGATTTTTTAAAAAGATAAATAGTATTTAGTGCAATATAAAAAATGCACATAATTTTTCTGCCGACCACCAAAATGTTCTCATGGACCACCAGTGGTCCATAGACCACCAGTTGGTGACCACTGCTCTAGACAACTCTGGTCTGAGGAGCTAGTTAAAATAAATGTTCCTGAAGCACCTTCTTTATGATTTTTGATTTTGAATAGCTGAATCAGGACTACTGCTCCAATGAGAAACAAACTATAAAAAATAATCTAATGTCCAGAACAACAAAAATGAACCATCATCTAAAGCCATCTCATAAATTTCATCAAGCATATTAACCTGAATATAGTTACGGTATGTTGGTTTCTTTGGAAACTGATGTATTTTTGCAAATCTATAATGATCTATGATAGCTACCAATCATCTTTAAAATGTTGTGATTAGATGCATGAGTAACCAAAACTCTCTCCTGAATTGATATCCATTTCACAACCTTCATATGCCAAGGTCTTTAGCAGGAAAAAAAATCTAATAAATATTCCCAGAAAGGATAATAAAGAAAATAAAAAGAAACCTAGTTATATCAAAGGCATTTAGAGTCAAATAATGCCTTTAACCTGACTATGTAGAAATATATTTGATTAACAAAACAGTCTAGATTTCTAAACCATCTCTGTTCAACAGATGGAACTCATCTTTGTATTAGAAGGCATATTTTCTCATGCTAGCAAAAGCTAGCTAACCCGCATTCAGAACCAATAACTCTGCATTCCAAGATCTTCATCAAATCTCATTTGTAAATATCAGGTTGGTACAGAATTGCCAATTCTTTTCCAACACTTCCAACCTGTTGTTGTTGTTGTTCGGGCATCTTTCCCTACACCACTGCTAATCTATGTTATAAATGAAAACTTACTTTAAAACAAAATATCCTGATTAGTTTTTAAATACTTCAAAAGCAAACAGGCAATTTCCTATAAGGACCCTTCCAGGGATGGGTTCCTACAGTTCGCTCATGTTGAATGTTATTCAAAGGTGTGAATGCTGCCATTATACTACAGATGTATTTATTGTGCACTGTCTTAAATGAATAGAAAGGGACATGATTTGTTCTACTATAGATATGCATTGAGATTGAATCTATTGTATGTTAAAAATGGCTGTCAGGCCAAAATTTAAAAAAATGAACTGTGCATCATCTACACTATTTTTGTAATTCTAAAATTATTTGCCAAACCTGCTAAATTCTTCACTTTCCCTCAAAAATTCTCACTCATAAAGTGAGTGACTTCTATATTTAGAAGTAACATTTCCCAGAATTCTATTGATCCTTCTGTTTATACCATGTAACATCTGAAAATTTTCTGTTTATACCATATAACATCTGAGATCTAAACCTTTCCAGAATATATTTTTGATCCTGTCAATACATTGTTAACCCTGAGGACTGGCAATCCGAATCATTCGAATCATTGTTTTAAAAAATCCTTCAGATCCAATCCCATATCACATGCAAGGATGTTTTTCTATCTAAAAGTCACATCCATATGTGAAAAAATAAATCTTTTGCTAAGGAAGTACCTTGAAATACGACAGGATCTAGTATAGATTGGAGCTTGGTGAGTTGGTGGCTAAGGTAAAATTTAAATGGAAAGATAGCCATATTACATGTCCAGAAAGATAAATGGAGATGTAACCAAACTAGAGAAAAGGAATGTGACAGCTCCAGATATTAGAGTATCCATTAAAATGCATTACTTTATTACTCTTTATGTTATATTTTTGCTGATAAAGAAATGAAGAGAGACTAGTATAGATCTATTTCAAGCTATTTAGCTCTCATCAGCTATCCATACCCTTGATGGGATTCGAATTTGGGCTGCTTACATATTAGGCAGTTGTATTAACCTCTAAGCCACAAGTTCTCCTCCCTTTATCAGTTGAGCCAGGGGAGTGATTAAGTGTTTTTACTTCTGTCAAAGCATCAGATCTGCCCAAATATGGGAGGGAGCATACTGCAGAGATACAGGATGAAGAACAAAAGAATGTCAAGAAAGAACTTCTAACCTAATCCTGATTTTTCATATGTGGAAATGGTGCCAAAGTAGGGAAGACATGATTATACAATCACTTTTTCACAAGAATATTTTTAATCAGCCAATTAATAAGAGTTGCCCTATTCTCCCATGGATTCATTAGATTACTTTTAACCTCAGCATTCCTATTTGAAATATGGGCATAATATAATACAATGCTTCCTGACAGGGGTATATAAAAATGGGAAATATATGTGCAGCACATAAAGATAATGTCTGTTGTTCCTTCTTGACAGATAATTCATTCTTATCCTAACATTCTGTCAATTAAAGTCAGAGAAGTTTGAAATAAAAAGTGAAAATAGTTTATCCATGTTTGATATGAACTAAGATACTTCATGAAAATTTAGAATATTCCATCATCAATTATTTTATCTTTATTGCCTTCCATTCTATTTTTTAATTACTACTTTTTATAATTCTAAATGGGGGAGTTAATATTCTATACATAGGGGTATTAAACATTGAGGGCTGCATCAGGGTTGTGTTTGACATCAGGAGGGAGGGAGGCATGGCCATGATAGGTGTGATCAGGTTGACGTCACTCATGTCAGGGCGCCTGTGGTGGCCCGAGCTTTCTGCCAGAGGAAACGGGGTCCTGAGCTCCGTTTTCAGCTGTGACGGCCTCCTGCAACCCTCTGCCAGTGAAAATGGAGCTTCCTTTTCACTGGCAGAGGCACCACGAGCCAGTCCTTCACTGTTTCCAGAGTATCCCCACAGGCCAGATCTAAGCACCCCATGGGCCTTGAGTTTGACACCCCTGCTACACACAAAGAGACATCAAATGCACATATGTATTATACACACATACAATATATACCTATATCTCAGAAGTTACCTAGAATTTTCAATGCTGCACCATTGCTATAACTAATCAATTTGATCCATTGCCAAAAAGAAAATGTATTTTTCAAAATTATATTCACGTAAAAAGAGATTTAAAAACACTATGTTCAGCGATGCTGTGGCATAAATTCCCTATTAAAAAGGGGGAAAGTAAGAAGCTTTAACTTTCCACGAAGTAAAGAGGAAGAGTGAATAATCTTGGGATACCTTGCAAAGTACAGCTTTTTATCTGTATTCTTTCCCAAAGTGCGGAATATATTTTGCATTGTTGCATCGTAAACAGCGACCCCACACGTTTCTCAGTTCAAAAACAGTCAATATACCAAAAAATAGTTCATAAATGTATTTTGTGCCTCTTCGCTAATGCAGTAAACAAAGCGATGTTCAAAATAAGTAAGTGGAAAGTAGGTCAGCACACACTGACTCCAGCATGAGAAGGTAAACTCAGATTTCATTACAACTAGAACGAACATTCTTTGATGTTATGTTTGTGAGGCATCCCTGTCAAAAATGCACCTTTCTAATTAATGATTGAAAGAGTTTTATAAGTTCTTCCTTATAAAAATGGTGATAAGTTCATTTCAGATGGATTCCATGCTTACTTCACAGTGATGGTAGCAATTGTCAAATGTGACCAGAGATTTCCCCAGAAGATAAAACGATTGTGTGCTTCTCTTGACATTGGAGCAAACACCCAACAGATGGAAGCCTTCCAAATAACAAATAGACTTAGCCATTGGAGACTTCTACTTAACTTACTTAGGGATCAGGATACATATTCACATGTATTGTCCATTCTTATTTGTCTTAACTGACAATAGCTCTCTTTATAGGAAAACCTGTTTGTGATGTATTATTTTTCTCCCAATGATATAGCCCAGGGGTGTGAAACTCGCATTGTCACGGCATCGTCACATGCCATGATATCCATTGATCATCTATCCATAAATGCCTTAAATGATGCTCCATATCATGGTAAAAGACAGCTGTATTATGGTTTCATTGTAGGCCTAATCATCTTCAGAGAAACTCTCATGTTATAATATTCCACTACCTTAAAGGACACTAAACTACCATCCCTTTGCTCTGCCCTGTTCTGCAAGTTTCTTATGAAAACTGCTAGAAACCAGATTCTGGACTTATCAAAGTTAAATTGTGGTATGTATGATTTCAGTTTGTTACCGCAATGTTTACTTTATTAGTAAACATTAGTAAATTAGTAGAATAGGAGAAACACGCTTTGGACTGAACCTTCTTCCATTGTGTTCAATGAGAAAGTAGATATTAGAAAAATTGCATACACACTCATATGCCGTACATACACCAATAAAAAGATGAATAAAAAATTGGAGGAAGGTAAACTAGCCAGCCCCCTTCTCCCTTTCTTACGTCAAGCAGAATTTCACTTCACCTTTCAGTTTCTCCTACCTATTTTACGGGATTGCTCTGCCCAAGTTTTACAAAGCAATGTCTTATTAGAGATGTATCACTTAGCATGGAATCATTTTAAAGCTCTTTGGGGGTTGTATGATGGTAAGAAAAAAAATCTTAAGTATATTAAAAATAATACAATTGCATATCCATGAAAATATATTTACCAGGGGAAAATGGGGAATTAACCATCGCTTAGTACAAACTTAGAACAAACTGTATTATTCTTTTTCTTAGGCCAGCTTGCATCAACACACACACAACACACACACACACACACACATATACACACAATTTGTTATTACTTTAATGGAACAATGTGGCATATCTTCAATCATTCATGAAATGAAGAAGAGTGAACCCTTCCAGATATCTTGCCAATATTTTATACAGCAATGTTCTTGTATTAATTATCCTAACAGTGGAATTAAAGACAAAACCTCACAGCCTTTTTTTTTTTTACAGTACATTTTTAGAACACACTTTCCTTGAGGCTTGTTTAGTATGTACTGTGGTCTTACAAGCACTGGAACACTCTTGGACAGAACGAGTAATTTTAAATGTTTACAAAAACACAAAAGAAGAGGAAAATGTTACATATAAAACAAAACACATCAGTAATATCAGATAACCAGTAAAATTGTTCATTTTCACAGGATGGCTTAAGTTCAAGTGGCTCTCAGTTACACTGTTCATTTGACCTCAAATTTGCATCTTCTTAAATCACGTTGGGTTTGCACACTTGATGGACTTAAGCTAATCACTGTTTTTTTTTCCCAGTCTGTTCCATTTTTCAAACCTGTGGTTAAAATCTGTCCCATGCTCTTTGGGGAGAAAGTTGGGATATATATAGTTGTGCATTGTTTAAAAATGATCACACATCTATTACGAGCACTTTTTCTAAAAGCTGATAGCTATTTTGATATTCTCACTACACAACACATGACAAGTAATAATTGTGCAAACTGTAATTTCAACCAGAAGCCAAAACAAACACACTAGTTTTACCATCAGCCCATACACATATAGAGATAAATAGATATGCTTCTTGCAGATTTGCTTTAAATAGCTTGATAAAGGAAGTGAAGTTTGGGGAAAGAGAGTTTTGTGTCTTTTTCTAACCTAGATTTTATTCCCAATTTAAATTTCTTCAGTTAAGAAACTGTGAATACACAGGGAGAGGGAGAGAGAAGGAGATGGGTTGATAAAGGTATAGATACAGTATAGCTATAAATATAAAGACTCAAAAACCCATTATGTAGTGAAACATGTCTAAATCTGGAGGCATGCTCCTTATAATCCATATGTCTTTAAATTATTATTGTTTGCAGAAAATTCAGGGAGAGGTGAAACTGCCATACACAGTGAGTATTTAACTTTTTCCAACAATTTCTACTTCAGAATTACAGAACCGACTTAGGGCTTCCTCAAGCATTTTGTTTTTTCCAATGGAAAAAATGCTGGTTGCTATTATCGTTGTTTACATAAGATGCAAAATTTAGTTGTAGTCCTACATTTACTATCTAGTGAAATATCTCATAGAATTTAATGAGGCTTACTTCAATGAGGTTTACATACGAAAAATGCACAGGACCCTACTTTAAATCAGCTTTCCTGCTAAATTGCATCTTTCCTAACCTAGCGAAACATATATACCAGTGAGCAGATCCCCTCTCCAAACATATGCCTCAGCCTTGCTCAACCTTAAGTATTTAAAACCTATCCACTCTAACAGCCTTGATAAAGTCTGGCTGGGTTGATGGAAGTAAATGGGGATAGTGTGAGTTGTATACAAGACATCTGAAAGATGATGAATTGGGAAAGGTGTCCTTGGTGGCAGGGAACAATCTATCTTTTCTTTTCAGTTTTTCTTACTGATATTCTGCTAATCACCATTGGCTAAACAAGATGTACATTAATATGAATAATAATAGAAATATAATGTGAATATGATAATTACAAAATCATCATATTTATATGATCTATCAAGAAAGTAAGAGGTTTTCTTGTAACTCTTGAGTTGTTGGAAATCCTATCACAGCTAACCCACTAATACTTTTTGAGAGTTAGTGTTTAACGTATTTAAAAGTACAACATGATAATCCTACAATAAAAGTGCTGATTAGAACTCCATCTTGTAGAATTTACCACTTTCTTCAGCGTCTAACATAGTCCATTCAAGTCCAGAAGTGCAAAAATGTTTTTACAAACACTTTAAGAACTTTAGGGGCAGTTCAATCCCTCCCCTGGACTATTGCAGGGGCCAAGGGAAAGCCGAGGAAGAAGAAGAGACGACTTACCACTTGAGCGTCTGACAATGTTCTCCAAAAATGTATTCTGTGGTGCCACCAGCCCCCTTTTGCCCCCCGGCATCCTCCTGTGCCTGCAGAGCTGGGCTCTGGAGCCAAGAGGTTGCAGTGGGGCGGGCTGGGTGGATCTCGGAAGGTCTCTTGAGCCCAGTGCTGTGGAATAGCTGTGGGAAGATTGATGAGGCAGTTCATGGTAGTAGCGCTCCAGCAGCTGATAAAGCCCAGACTGTGGCAAGACTGCGCTCACAGCTCAGAAACTGCAGCCTCGGAGGAGAGTGCGCCTGCGCGCTTGACCCGCTCTTGCTCTTGCCGCTGCTCTTACTGCCCCAACGGGCAGGCAACATGACCAAGCCTGCTTTCCGAAGCGACAGCTCCCGAACCTGCTGCAGCTGGACGGAGGATCAACCCAAACCAGAGCCTGGATCTCAAGGCTTCTTACACGGAAGGGGCGGGGAACCGGGAGATGGGGATTGTAAACGGTGTATAGAGCAGTTCCCTTAAAAAACGAGGGAACAATAAACGAATTGTCCGACTTTTCGACTTGTCAAGGACCGAGCAAAGAGAAACGAGCCCCGTATTCCAGCATTCCTCCGGCTTCCCTAGAGAAAGTTTTCAAAGTGGTCTCCTAAAGGTTCCATCGAGCAAGTTCAGGACCCTGGACAGCTCTCAACTTGCCTGCCGGTTTCAGCGCTGGCCAAGCGCCTTTTCCTTTCCTTCTCTCGCTGCTTCTTCCCCCGCTGCCCTCGTAAATCTGGAGTCAGCGGCGCCACTAGGTCGAACCAGGGAAGAGCTGAGCGGTTGCGATGTGGCCGCGCGATGAGCCTCTCTGCACATCTGCCTGGGACTCAGAGCAAGAGCCGAAAAAGCCTGGCGGAGAAGCCCGCTCCACGCGCAGAGACCACACCAGCCCACTTAGCAGAAAGGCCAATGGCTGAAGTGAGAAAAGGGGGAAGGCTTCGGAGAGCAGAGCATTGCCAGGAGCGGCCCACTCTCCAGGGGCGGGGCTGAGCTGTCCCGTTTTCCCCTTTCCGCGTGGCCCTGCCTCCCCCGACTCCTTGACCTGGTGGCTCGAAGTGTCCGACGGAGCTGTCCAGCCCAGGCCAATACCGCCCTGGTACAGCTCTCCGCCAGGAAAGAAAAGGCTAAATAATTCATAAGAGCCGGGCGTTTGTTTCGGAAAGGGGGGAAATGCAGAGGTGGAGGCGAATGAGAGAAAGGCGAAATGAAGAGCTAGTGGGGGCGGAGGCGGCCACTGGGTTCACTCGGATACAGAGGATGGAGTAGGAGGAGAGGGAAGAAAAGGCCAACTTTCTTTTCTGCTTTGGGTTGGAGAAAGTTGGAAAGGAGCAACAGAGACGCTGGAAAAGGGAATCGGCGAGGCTTCTTTGTTTCCTGAATCCCTTCATCCTTAGCCCACCATCGCGAACTGGAAGCTCCGTGTTCCAGAGCAGAATGACTGAATACCACGCGAAGTGAAGAGGACCTAGGAGGAAGGGCTGGATCCCTTTCTGACTCTCCTTGGGGGATTCGCCGAGGCATCTGACTGACTTATGTCACAGTACATCTCGTGGTATGCTCCATATTTTAAATTTTGGATATGGAGTCAAGAAATAGCCCTTTATATTTTGAAGGGAGATCTGTTCAAGTAAACAGGTAATGCTGTAGACACGTTTCAGCCTTCATCTTCTCCATTTTCTGAGGACTTGCTGGTTTCCACAACCCTTTCTCACAAGTTAAGACTATATCTTACTAGCGAGTTATGGAGCATCACACAATCATTACCTTGGCACCATAAAGCCTATATGCATTACTGATATATTGGCATAAAGATGGTTGGGTTACTGCTAAAATCACTAGTGAAGAAATAGTATGTCTTCACTGGGGTGTTTTCTTCAAAATAGTACGTAATACTATTACTTGGAAGCAAATGGGATTTGCTCCTAGGTAAGTTAATAATGGCTTGAAGCCTCAATGGACTATTTATGACACATGTTTCTTCTTTTTTACCCCTGCCTTGCCTCCGAGAATACAAATGTCAGGATTTCCTTTCCTTTCTTCAATAAAAAATAAATAAAGTCCATCAACTCTGTCATTTGTTTTAACATTGGTCTCATTCTAGCTCATTCTCCATCTCTTGAAGAATCCCATTCAGCCTCCCATCATAAAGGAGAAGATTTTAAATCTGACCCCTTGAAGTCACATTCTTAGTGCTAAAGGAACCATAGAGAGTAAATCAAAAGAAGCTCCCCAAATTTCAAATTCTTTCTTTCCTCCCAGTTGTTACCTAGAGAAGGTAAAAACTGAACCTGGGACATTCTGCATGAAAAAGATGTGCTCAATCATTAGCCACAACAACTGGATTTTCTTTATAAATAATCAGCTTCATTAAAGACTTAGTGGCTGAAAGTATATGATTAGTTCTACCTTGGTTTATTTTGGGGTTGTTTTCTTTTGACACATTGTATCAACTTGATCCATTTGGCTATTGTGTCTTAAAAGTCAGAAAATGGATTCACTTAGAAATAAATATGTAAACACTATCATGCACATATCTGGCAGTCTAGCGTACCATATCAGACAGTTCTTACACCTTTTTTTGGGCATGCAGATTCTCTTGTTAAAGTGCATTGAACATAGAGAAATGGATAAATGCTTGATGCTCCATTCTAGATATAATTCCAAATGTAATTCTAGATATAATTATTAGGTGTTTGCAATCCCAATGGGGACATAAGCAATGGGTCAGCCTTGGTGGTTTTTATCATTTTGTTGACTATTAAAAGCAACATTTAAATAGATGAGGTATTTATTTAACTGAATGCATTTTTACAGCCTTTCAGAAGCACGGTGTATTTCAGACATTCAGGGATCAATGCATTGCAATAATATTTTGGTGCCATTTATTTTTACTACAGAATGTTGTGTATTATTTGGTACATTTGACCAACGAACTAATTGGAAGTGTGTGTGCATAATAAAATTTTCCAGTGGCATAATACAACTCTAAGATGAAAGGACAGATTGTTTGTACTCATGTATCTATGGAGCCTTTTCCAAGCACTGGAGTAACAGTTACTATGTTTGAAAAGAGGATCTCCATGTCCCAAACATCTGGTAAGTGAAAAAAAACAGCTTTAAAAAGATAGCCTATCAGGAGTTGGAACAGAAATTTGCAACCCCAAAACAAAATTATATGCTTGCACTTATATGTCTATTCTCCACTGTGCATTTATATAAGTTGCGTAAATTTGTTTTAAGGACTGTTTTTATTGTGCCTGCAATAGCTAATTGGATGAACATCAAGCCTCAGAAGCAAAAGATTTTGGGATGCATGCTGTTGTATATTATTTTCCTTATTGTTTTTAGTGAGAAACGCAATAGATGTACTGTAGTTCTTGTTTAGCAACTGGCTTAGCGACTGTTCACAGTTATGATAGTGATGAAAAATTAACCTTGCAACCAATCCTCACGTAAATCTTTGCAAGTCTATAAAGCAAAGGAAAGCTGGAATAAATTGTATGCACAGTTGTGGTTTCACATAGTAGCCTCCTTGTTTAATTATCGTACTGCCAGTCCCAACTATGGTAGATAAACAAGGACTACTTGAACAACTTGTTAGAAAAAGTAAATCATTCATGTGACTTGTATAATCGAAAGCTTCTGTGCCGCCATCAGGAAATGTGCCCATTCTGCTTTAACTTGAATGACATCCTTATATTACTTTGCAGATAACATGGTAGTGGTCCCTACTCAATAATTATGCAGCACTGAACTTCCCTTTTATTAATCTTTTATATCAGATCAGTCACTAACTTTTGCTCTTGACTCATCTACGCAAGAGGCTGTAGCCTCCTAGCTTTGGACTACTAAATGATCATTGGATCCTCTCCAGTTTATTGGTTTCCATGGAGAGGGCTTTACCTTAATAGAGCCCATATATGCAGTTGCAGAATCTGGAATAAAGTGATGAAATGTGAGCAAGGTAAAATGATGTTCTAGGTAAAACATGATTTCCCAGATCGAAGCAAGTACTCCCAAATCAGGGAAATGCAAAGATCATGGCAGAGAAAGTATCCAGGTCTAATTAGAATATTAATACGATTATCAAATTTAAATCAAAGTAAGAACTATTACCCAGCTGACAATTTTTATACAAATTTTATACATTTTTATTTTTTGGGTAACATGCAAATTTGAATAATTCTGAAGTTTGCCATTTAATTGGCAACTAGAATTAGTTCTGGTTTCACCCAATTTCTATCCTTTTGGAAATGACACCGGTGACACCAAAAATTAAAGTAACCGAATGGAAAGTTGAAGTTGAATGCAAAGGCAACATAAGAAATGGAAATAAATAAGTGATAGTAATGGGCAAATGCACATTAATAAAAATAAATCATATTTATTTGTAACCTTTGTCTACCATTTCCTTTTTTAGAAATCTTGTTTAACTAGATTAGAATTGATAAGTGTCATATAACTTTCAATATATTAACGTGTCATCTGTACGCTCCCTGGAAGTGCTCATCATGCAGATTGTGGCTTAATTGTCAGTCTGGGGGAAGAATGAAAGGAAGAAGGGTGGATTATGTAGGAGAACAGTAGGCAGATCTAAGGGTTGGAGTTAAATGTGTCATCAGCTTAGAATCCTTGCGTTGCCACAAATGATCCAAGTCCAGCCTCTCTTGAATTCCTTTGAACCTTATCTAGCGCCACTTTAGTGTTGTTAGTTGACTAGATTCTTGTTTATAAGCTTAAATAAACCTTCTGTGCTGCACCTTGACATAGTCCTGATCCTTTGCACCTGACTGATTCTTTGTTCATAAACAGAAGAGATAATTGGAGAAACTTTCAGGGTTGTATTTGAAATTTGACATTTATTTATTTTATGAAATATAATGATAGCAGCCATGCTGAGTCCATAAAAATGGTGCTCTTACAGCTGTATGTCTTAATAAGTAAAAGAAAAAAATTGCATGGGTATAGGTATGGGTATTCAGAGCAAGAACTGGGTATGTCTAGTTTAATAAAAAGAAGGACTAGGGGAGACATGATAGCAGTGTTCCAATATCTCAGGGGTTGCCACAAAGAAGAGGGAGTCAAACTATTCTCCAAAGCACCTGAGGGTAGAACAAGAAGCAATGGGTGGAAACTAATCAAGGAGAGAAGCAACTTAGAACTGAGGAGAAATTTCCTGACAGTGAGAACAATTAATCAGTGGAACAGCTTGCCTCCAGAAGTTGTGAATGCCCCAACACTGGAAGTCTTTAAGAAGATGCTGGATAGCCATTTGTCTGGAACGGTATAGGGTTTCCTGCTTAGGCAGGGGGTTGGACTAGAAGACCTCTAAGCTCCCTTTCAACTGTGCTATTGTATTGTATTGTATTGTACATGATAAAAAGGAAATACGCTCCACAGCATCACCTACTGGCCCTATGGAATCTGGCTAGGGAAATAATCGCCTTTCATCTCCATGTCTGTGGGGAAATAGATTAATCTATTGATGACAAATAAAAGTTGTTGTTGTTGTTATTATTATTATTATTATTATTATTATTATTATTATTATTATTATTATTATTATTATTATTGGAATTAGGACATTCTATAGCTTTCTTTTTCGGAGCAAGAATCCCTATGGAATCAATGATGAGGCTGGCAGTCACAGCTATTCAATCTTTCTCAACATCTTGACCCATTCCAGCCTCCCTTCGCTGTCAGGATCACAATCCTGGTTCTCTGCATTCAAGATGTTGTGGGAACCATGTCAAAGGTTATTAATGAGCAAAAGTCCCTAACAGCACATTGCTTCATTTCATTTCACCTCATTTAGTGTGGCCATCTGTGTTTGTTCGAAATCTGACCTGCTTTTTAGGTGTTTACTAGCTATTACATTCAGCACCAGGAGAGTTTGCATACCCATAAAGCCTCTGGAGCCTGGGGAAGGCAAAAAATAGCTTTTAAAAAGGTGAACTAAGCTGGCCAGCGCGCGTATTCGCGCTGGCCAGCTGACAGGGCAGCGCCTCACGTGCCCTGACAAATGGCTCCGTGTGCCACTTGTGGCACACGTGCCATAGGTTCGCCATCACTGGTATAGATCAAAGGCCTTAAAGATTTCTCACCCAAATGAGAATATTGAATCTCAAGTCTTGAAATTGAAAACTAATTTAACTAGTAGCATTCCAG